>NC_091083.1:50982500-53482500 GCF_032405125.1 Capricornis sumatraensis
TTCTCCAACACCACAGTTCAAAAGCATCAATTCTTTGGTGCTCAGCTTTCTTCACAGTCCAACTCTCACATTCATACATGACCACTGGAGAAACCATAGCCTTGACTAGATGGACCTTAGTTGGCAAAGTAATGTCTCTGCTTTTTAATATGCTATCTAGGTTGGTCACAACTTTTCTTCCAAGGAGTAAGTGTCTTTTAATTTCATGGCTGCAGTCACCATCTGCAGTGATTTGGGAGCCCCCAAAAATAAAGTCTGACACTGTTTCCACTGTTTCCCCATCTACTTCCCATGAAGTGATGGGACCAGGTGCCATGATCTTCATTTTCTGAATGTTGAGCTTTAAGTCAACTTTTTCACTCTCCACTTTCACTTTCATCAAGAGGCTCTTTAGTTCCTCTTCACTTTCTGCCATAAGGGAGGTGTCATCTGCATATCTGAGGACCTACAGAATTGGGAGATTATAAATGGTGGTTGTTTTGCTTATTAATGTTGTGGTGATTTGCCACAGCAGCAGTAGAAAACCTGCACCTGCTGTGCAAACTGACTACTGCAATGTGAGTAATGTGACCATCAAGGAGTGTGTCCCGGGCAATGGGCAGAGTCAACCAACGACGGAAGAAAGCAGAGAGGAAGACGTGGAGGAGGAGGGATTTGAGGCAGGCTTTGAAGGAGCACCATCTTAGGTCAGATTCCAACCCTGAAGCAAGGATTTGAGAGAAAGTAAAGAAATATCAATAACCTCAGATATGCAGATGACACCACCCTTATAGCAGAAAGTGAAGAGGAACTAAAAAGCCTCTTGATGAAAGTGAAAGTGGAGACTGAAAAAGTTGATTTAAAGCTCAACATTCAGAAAACGAAGATCATGGCACCTGGTCCCATCACTTCATGGCAAATAGATGGGGAAACAGTGGAAACAGTGTCAGACTTTATTTTTGGGGGCTCCAAAATCACTGCAGATGGTGATTGCAGCCATGAAATTAAAAGACGCTTGCTTCTTGGCAGGAAAGTTATGACCAACCTAGATAGCATATTCAAAAGCAGAGACATTACTTTGCCAACAAAGATCCATCTAGTCAAGGCTATGGTTTCTTCAGTGGTCATGTATGGATGTGAGAGTTGGACTGTGAAGAAAGCTGAGCGCCGAAGAATTGATGAGTTTGAACTGTGGTGTTGGAGAAGACTCTTGAGAGTCCCTGGGATTGCAAGGAGGTCCAACCAGTCCATCCTAAAGGAGATCAGTCCTGGGTGTTCCTTGGAAGGACTGATGGTAAAGCTGAAATTTCAATACTTTGGCCACCTCATGTGAAGAGTTGACTCATTGGAAAAGACCCTGATGCTGGGAGGGATTGGGGGCAGGATGAGAAGAGGACAACAGCGGATGAGATGGCTGGATGGCATCACTGACTCGATGGACATGAGTCTGAGTGAATTTTGGTAGTTGGTGATGGACAGGGAGGCCTGGCGTGCTGTGATTCATGAAGTTAGATTTTGATATTTAATACATTAATAAATAAGTGTATATGTCAAACATCTGTTAATTTTTTAATGTTTTGATAAATGTTCTTCAGTATAATTGGTTTCTTTTGAATCCCTATGTATTTTATTTTATGAATTTAACATTCCACATTGAGTTTGGACTTAGTAACAATTTGAAGTTGTTTCAAACATACTTTTAACTGAAATCTCAAGCAATTGATCCTCTTAGCATCAGTTCAGTTCAGTTCAGTTGCTCAGTCGTGTCCAACTCTTTGCGACCCAAGAATCACAGTATGCCAGGCCTCCCTGTCCATCACCAGATCTGGAGTTCACTCAGACTCACATCCATCAAGTCAGTGATTCCATCCAGCCATCTCATCCTCTGTCGTCCCCTTCTCCTGCCCCCAAACCCTCCCAGCATCAGAGTCTTTTCCAATGAGTCAACTCTTCACGTGAAGTGGCCAAAGTACTGGAGTTTCAGCTTTAGCATCATTCCTTCCAAAGAAATCCCAGGGCTGATCTCCTTCAGAATGGACTGGTTGGATCTCCTTGCAGTCCATGGGACTCTCAAGGAGTCTTCTCCAACACCACAGTTCAAAAGCATCAATTCTGCGGTGCTCAGCCTTCTTCACAGTCCAGCTTCTAGCATAGACAAAGTCAATTGACCTGGCTTATTCACAACTGGGTCACAGATCCATTCCTTTCCAGTTTGGGGGTCTTTTGTGGCTGGGAAGTAATGCTTACACTCTTGAAAGCTGAGATAGGTGATCATGTACTAGCTGAGAGAAAGAAGGCCCTGGCTCATGGCCCTCTGCTAATGTTTGAAACATGTCAAAAATCCTAAAATTTACTTGTCACCCTATAATTCCAGTTTGGCTTGGAATGTAGCCACTTTATTTGCCCACTTGAACACAGTGGTCATTCTCCCCTGAAGAGAGTCAGTTCACAGAGTGGGTGAAATCGTCATACAAGTAAGCAAGTTTTATGACCCATTCTGTGTCTGAAATGTGCTCCCAGTGGTGACTTTTTCTAAAAGAAATTTCTGGAGTGGATCTCATAACTCAAAAACTCTGGTCAGTGATCTACCGTTAGAAAGCCATCTTATTTCTGTATATGAGAAGATGTGTGTGCTCTGCATCTATCTCCTCACAGAGCTGCACAAATAGATGTGAGTTAGCTCAGTTCAGTTCAGTCGCTCAGTCATGTCTGACTCTTTGCAACCCCATGAATTGCAGCACCCCAGGCCTCCCTGTCCATCACCAACTCCTGGAGTTCACTCAGACTCACGTCCATCGAGTTGGTGGTGCCATCCAGCCATCTCATCCTCTGTCATCCCTTTCTCTTCCTGCCCCCAATCCCTCCCTTCATCAGAGTCTTTTCCAATGACTCAACTCTTTGCATGAGGTGGCCAAAGTACTGGAGTTTCAGCTTTAGCATCATTCCTTCCAAAGAAATCCCAGGGTTGATCTCCTTTAGAATGGACTGGTTGGATCTCCTTGCAGTCCAAGGGACTCTCAAGAGTCTTCTCCAACACCACAGTTCAAACTCATAAATTCTTCGGCGCTCAGCTTTCTTCACAGTCCAACTCTCACATCCATACGTGACCACTGGAAAAACTATAGCCCTGACTAGATGGACCTTTGTTGGCAAAGTAATGTCTCTGTTCTTAAGGGTCAGTTAAAAACTGACCAGTTCAGTTTTCTGATATGTAATCATTTAAAGCCTTGAGTAGTTCTGCAACTGTGGTGTTGGTTGACAAAAGAAGTGCACGTAACATATCCTTATGCACATTCTCCTGAAAAATATATCACACAGACCAAGCATTGTTGCCTTGTCAACACTGTTAAATTTATCAACCTGGATCTCATACCATGTGTGGATACATGCTTAGTCACATCCAACTCTTTGTGACTCCATGGATTGTAATCCTCCAGGCTCCTCTGTCCATGGGATTCTCCAGGAAAGAACAGTGGAGTGGGTTGCCATTTCCTACTCCAAGGTAATCCCCCAATCCAGAGATTGAACCTGAGTCTCCTGAGTCTCCTACATTGGCAGGAGGGTTCTGCACCACCTAGGAAGCCCAGGTCACATATCACAGTGACTCATTAATCCTCCCTAGCAGTTGTGCCTCAATATCCTCTGCTATTTCATCCATTCATCTAGTTCCAGTGCTAGCTAAAAGATGAACATATGCCACCTTTTGAACTGCATCCTCTCCTAAAAGCTCATGATGCGTGTCCTTAGCAGCAGGGAAGATCAACTCCTTACCATTAGTAAAGGGCTTCTTAGCTTTAACATTGCTGCTAGCTGTTAAGAATGATGCTCTCAGTGCAGACACATTTGATGAAGTGGTGGCCTTCAATAATTGCTTCTGGTTTTCATGTTCATGTTTTTTCTTTTGAAAAACTCCTAAGGCTTATCTTTTAATGCAGGGTGCTTAGTCTTCATGAGGCGAAGCAGTTTTGAAAGTTTCATGGCTTTATTGGATAGCCAGTTGCCACATATTATACAAAGCAAGCTTGGAGAATATGAATCACCTGTTGCAATGAACCCATAATTTAAGTAGGACTCCGTATTTCTTTTAAATGCAGCTTTCTTTTTGTTGGCAGTCTTAGAGTCTTCTGCTGCTTCTTCTCTACTGTTTTTCAAAGAACCTCTACAGAGACATTTGTTTTTTACTCATTTTGGCTAGGGTTAGCTTGTGGGCTTACCAAAACTGTGACTGAGACAAGTGTGCAACGTGGGAAAGAGGCACAGATGGAAGTAGTAAATAAAATAATAGGCAGACCACAGAAGGACTAAAATAGGTGTGGGATTATGACTTAAAGCCTGCCACCAGATGCAGCTGTATAATTGAAGTACATCAACTCACTCACCACTATAAAGCCTGCCAACAGATGCAGCTTAATCGTCACTTGCCACTCACTGATAGGGTTTTGATATGAGTCTGCAAGCAATTGATTTACTGTGGTCTTTGTACAGTCAAACCTCTCTGCTAGTGATAATCTATATTTGCAGCCACTCCCCAATCCTAACATCACCTCTTCAGCTCCACCTCAGATCATCAGACATTAGATTCTCATAAGGAGCACATAACCTAGATCCCTCACATGCACAGCTCACAGTAGAGATCATGTTCCTACGAGAATCTAATGCTACTGTTGATCTGACAGGAGGCAGAGCTCAAGTGATGGGAGACGATGTGCATCTAATGGGGAATGGGGTCAAAGGTTAAAGGTCACATCCTGCATTGTCCAGTGGATCAGTTCTGATGTGCTTTCTCTTCTTCTTCAGAAGGTCTCAGCGAGGCTGAGCCTCTGTTGCCCATAGTGGCAATGGGCTCAGTAACACCCTTGTGCTGGCTTTTTTCCATCCTAGATTGATTCTCCCCATTCCTCACTTCTGCTTCCAGGAATCACCTCTCAGATAGATGACCTTCATCCGTGTCTTTCTCTCAAATTTTGCTTTTTGGGGTATCCTAACAAAGGCAGTGCTCATCACTGAGATTTTATGGAGAGCTGGTGATACAGGTTTCTGCAGGGTAGAACGCTGCCAGCATAAGCCAGCACAGCTTGTTTACAGGCATCTGTTTTGCCTGGCTGGCATCCATTTGCTTGAGTGGTGCCTATCCCACCCAGGTTATCTCCTACTAAGGAGGTCCGAGTCATCACCATGACATAAGTGACCGGCCCTGACATTTCCTTCTTGGCTGGTTATGAAGTTTCAGTTTAAGACATGTGGGTAGGGAGTATAAATAGCTTAACACGAAATTCTATTGGGCCATGTACTGAAAGGTCTCTGTTCTAAAAATGAGGAGAAAAGGTTATCTGAGGTTATCTGACAGCCGAGGAGATGAATGTGTAGATCCTGAAGAGGGGGTCTAGGTAAAGCCCGTCCAATAGAATCACCCTGTACTACTGCCCCCCTGGGCTCTCAAAGGCACTCACATTCCCACCCCCAACTTCAGCAACCTTCAACCTTCCCTGGAAATGGGAAGAGCTGCTTTTTACCTGAGGTGCTGAGGACTGACTAAAAATGGAAAGTGAAAAACAAATTTGCATTTCAGCAAATTACCCTGGTCCAGGAGTGGAGTGTTTTAAAGCCTTCAAGACATTTTCACAGACATGGTTCTATTTGATCTTCACATTAATGTTAACATTAGTAATTCACATTAAATAGGGTGGAGTAGTTCATTAGAAAAGACCCTTATGCTGGGAAAGACTGAAGGCAGGAGGAGAATGGGATGACAGAGGATGAGATGGTTGGATGTCATGATTAACTCAATGGACATGAATTTGAACAGACTCCAGCAGATGGTGAAGAACAGGGAAGCCTAGCATGCTGTAGTCCATGGGGTCACAAGGAGTCAGACACGACTGAGCGACTGAACAACAACAACAACAACAAAAATACCTAAAGGGATTAAGAGGGCAGAATGGGGGGCGGGGCACTGGATATTCTTTCCCGGATGTTGTGGGCTGGACCCTTAAAGGTGAACCCTAACATAAAACATAAAAACCCTTAAGTGAGAAGTCTATATATGGATGTTCTGAATGATTCTTGTATGAGATCTGACGATTATGGAAAGAGTTGAATTAGACTGGTCACTCTGCAAAGCCATCTTTGAGATGTTTCCAGGTCCAGCTTCCACAGCCACCACTTTGTGCTTCTTGTCGGCAGAGTTTCTGCCTGCCTGGGATTCCCTGTGTGCACCACTAGCTCCAAGGTCACTGCCCAGGACTGAAAGGAGAAGGAGTTGCAGACACCCCAGCTAATGGTATGCTAACAAGGGAAATGGAGCAGGAGGTGGACTGAAGGAAGAAGATGACCATGGTATGGAGGACCAGTATGGAGATGAAGGTAAGGAGGCTGGGGCAACTATGGCAACTGGGTGATGAGGTTGACCTCATTGAGGACGACTAGATGAAAACAAAGGAAACGTTGGGAGAGAGTCAGAGACAGAGAGAAAGAGAAAAGAGAAAGGCTACTGTGACCCACTCCCCCGGTCACTTCCCACCTGTGTCTCAGTATCTAAACGTGATTGCTGTCAGGGAGGAGGAGGTTTCCAAACCCCTCTACTTTTCTTGAGTTCTTGTGGACTAATAACAAAATCAACACGAGATAGGTTAATAGAAGAAAAGGAAATACATTTTAATTCATGTGCATGAAGTTTCCATAGAAATGGTACCTAAGAAGTGGCTACAGCAGGCAGTTTTTATACTTTTCATCAGAGAAACAATGAATTTGTGAGGAATTGATAGGACAGAGAAACTTAGGTTTTGGGTACTTAGTTGGTGAATAATCAAATCAGAGTTTGGGCTTGGGGTAATTTAGTAATTAAAGAAGTAACAAGGTTTTTTTGCATAAGCTCTCAGCCCTGAATTCCCCATCACTGACAATAAGGGTGTCCTTCTACTTCTAGATCCAGGAAGCACAGCTTTCACATGAGATTTCTTTTCTGCTTTTCAGGGAGACAGAGAAGATTCATTGTTTCCTTATTGCAACGACTACTTCTCAAGCAATTTCAATGCAAAATTTTCAGGATATTGTGGCATATTTAGGGGTGGCCACCCTCAGCTCCAGTGTCACCTTGGAGTAAATTCTCGCCTGTCTGACCGCTACTGACAGGGCCACCTGCCAATAGTGACACATGCTATCTGCCACCCAAGCAAAACCACAACATGAATTTGCAACAAGGGAGGAAAAAAGAACCGAAAGTTCCAAGGCTCTGCTTTTTTCCTTAAAAGTAGTTTGAAAACCTGAGTTATATTCCATTGTATATATGTACCACGATTTCTGTATCCATTCATTTGTAATTGGACATCCAGGTTGCTTCCACATCCTAGTTATTGTAAAAAGTGCTGCAACAAGAACATTGGGGTACATGTATCTCACACAGGGAGCTCAACTCAGTGCTATGTGACAACCTAGAGGGGTGGGATGGAGTGGGAGATGGGAGCAATGTTCAAGAGGAAAGAGAAGGCAATGGCACCCCACTCCAGCACTCTTGCCTGGAAAATCCCATGGATGGAGGAACCTGGTAGGCTGCAGTCCATGGGGTCGCGAAGAGTCGGACATGACTGAGTGACTTTCCTTTCACTTTTCACTTTCATGCATTGGAGAAGGAAATGGCAGCCCACTCCAGTGTTCTTGCCTAGAGAATCCCAGGGAAGGGGGAGCCTGGTAGGCTGCCGTCTATGGGGTCGCACAGAGTCGAACATGACTGAAGCGACTTAGCAGTAGCAGTGGCTGATTCATGTTGCTCTATGGCAGAAACCAGCACAATATTGTAAAGCAATTATTCTGCAATAAATTTTTTTTTAAGTGTGAAAAGGATTTTTTTTTGGTATTTTAAATTTACACTTTATGTTTGTATTAGGTGTCAGCTTTCTTTAATCATTCTAGATCACCAAACAAGGCTTCAAAGCATTTTCTGTCTTACTTCTGACTTTACTTGTGGTGTGACCGTGTTCATTATAATCTCAAAGAAGAAAAAAAAATCTTATTCTGAGCATCCATTAACTTTTTGCATGTATGTTCTGGGGACCCATTTGGAACCCCAGAGTTAGTATAAAGATTTTGAGCTGAAGACATTTACGATTAAACAGATGCAGAAAAAAGCTTCGTCAGGCTTCTCTTATCTGACTAAAAGCAGCAATGTCTGGGAAATGAGGTTATCATAAATCCCCTGGTGTGCGACAGGGGAGTTTTGTGGCTTTGAAGAAGACAGAGAGACCTCTTATATCCGTACAGACAAACATTAACCCAAACTTATCTCCCATCTCTTCTAAAAATCCACGTGTCTTCCCTAAAGAGAAGCAATTTCTCCTTTCTTCCTTTCCCCTACTAAGTTAGATATATCAGCCTTTAATTTTAACCATTTCTTTTGTTGGCTCCTGTATCCATACAAGTTGAACTTTTTTCATCATGTAATCTAGTTTTTGCCAGTTTAATTCATAGTCCCTAGGTACTGAACGTAAGAGAGTAGAAGCTTTTCTCCCCTACAGTGTATTTAGCTGAACTATAAGTAGTATAATATTTGTATAAATGTTTTAAAAGGCCAATGATGAAAGTTCTCTAGTGTTCTCTTTTTAATTTATTTGTTTGGCTTGTTTGATGTAAGTGTGAGATAATGTTGCCTAACAATTGGCCAAAATTTCACTTTGCTCAGTTGTTCTAACAACAACAGCAACAAATAACAGATAAATAATTACAGTATACCTACTGTGTGGTAGGCATCATTCTAAACCCTTTAGAGATATCAATTCATAACAACTCCATGATGCATACAGATGAAAAAGTGGAGGCATAGAGAGGTCAAGTAACTTATCCAAGGTGACCCAGCCAGGAGGCATCTCCACGGTTACTTGAGAAATCATGACCTCATCTAGAAGCACCTCAGAACTAGCCCCAAGGATATTAGAGATCCCTGGGTCTTAAAACCCAAGAAACCTCTTCTCTTTCCATTGTGACCTTCCCAAACTGGAGATGTACAATATTTTCTGTAGTTCCGTTTTGAAAACATTTTCTTACTCTAGGTTTAAGGAGAACGTACATTTTCTCTTCCTCTTTCAATTTCAGGTTAATCCCTTGGCTGTAGTATTTCCTCATAAGCACATTCTCTTCCTTAACAACCTGTCTGTTTTTGTTATGCCTCTATTTCTTGCTCTAAGAGTATTTTAGAGAGTGTTTTACTTGTTTTGCAGCTGGTTTACCTGTGAAGGCAGGCATGCCTGAAGTGGGCCAGAACACCACTGCAAAGGCATTTGGTGCTTGGAGTCAAACTATTTTGAGCATGGGTTGTGAACTGAATAGCTATCTCATTCTTCACGTCTTCCTTGGAGCACAGAGAATAGTTGTTAAATTGCACTGCAATGACTAAGCATGTGAAACCAAGTCCCACCAAAGTCCAGTTCCCTCGTGGTTGTTCAGTCGCTCAGTCATGTCTGACTCTTTGCAACCTCATGGACTGCAGCATGCCAGGTTTCCCTGTCCATCACAAATTCCCAGAGCTTGCTCATACTCATGTCCATTGAGCCAATCATGACATCCAATGATCTCATCCTCTGTCATCCCCTTCTCCTCCTGCCTGCAGTCTTTCCCAGCATCAGGGTCTTTTCTAATGAGTTGGCTCTTCTTTGACTACTCTTCAGGTGGCCAAAGTATTACAGCTTCAGCTTCCACATCAGTCCTTCCAGTGAATATTCAGGACTGATTTCCTTTAGGATTGACTAGTTTGATCTCCTTGCAGTCCCAGGGACTCTCAAGAGTCTTCTCCAACACCAACATCAATTCTCTGGAGCTCTGCCTTCTTTATGGTCCAACTCTCACATTTGTACATGACTACTGGAAAAACCATAGCTTTGACTATACAGTCTTTTGCTGGCAAAGTAATGTCTCTGCCTTTTAATACGTTATCTGGTTTGTCATAGCTTTTCTTCCAAGGAGCAAACATCTTTTAATTTCATGGCTGTAGTCACCATATCCAGTGCTTTTGGAGCCCAAGAAAATAAGTCTGTTACTGTTTCCATTGTTCCCCATCTATTTGTTATGAAGTGATGGGATCGGATGCTGTGATCTTCATTT
This sequence comes from Capricornis sumatraensis, assembly GCF_032405125.1. NCBI lineage: Eukaryota > Metazoa > Chordata > Mammalia > Artiodactyla > Bovidae > Capricornis > Capricornis sumatraensis. The sequence goes on from NC_091083.1 coordinate 50,992,569, forward strand.
TTTGAATGTTGAGTTTTAAGCCAGCTTTTTCACACTCCTCTTTCACCTTCATTAAAAGGCTCTTTAGTTCCTCTTTTCTGCCATTAGGGTGGTGTCTTCTGCATATCTGGTGTTATTGATATTTCTCCCTACAATCTTGATTCCAACTTGTGCTTCATAGAGCCTGGTATTTTTCATGATGTACTCTGCAAATAACTTAAATAAGCAGGTGACAATATACAGCTTTAACACACTCCTTTCCCAATTTGAACCAGTCCATTGTTCCATGTGTTTATGATTAATCTCTCTATCCCAAACTGTGTTCTCTCTTTGTCCCTTCTAACTTCAATCCTATACTAACTGGATACTAATAAACCAGTCAGATGACTAAAATTGCTATTGTCAATAACATATTTAATGTACTAAAATTGCTATTATAGACATCAATTATTAACATACAAACTCAGTTTGTCTCCAGGGCAAGATGAGTTAATGGACCCCTGAGCCTTGGCTGACCACTTGGCCTGAGAATTGAAAGCCAGAGATATCCTGACTCCCAAATCTTGATTAAGAAATGTCACAAGAAAATTATTCATCCTAGCCTCTCCGCTTCTTCCTTTTTAAACGCCTCCTAACTCAAAGACCACTTTAGTGTGGATCTGAGCCTTGTTTCCTACTGCCTTGCTTGGTACCCTGCAAATAAACTCTGCGCTTTCCTTCACCATAACACCTGTAACACCCAGATTGCCTTTGCTACTAACCAGAAGGGAGGAGTTCAGTAATATGTGGGCTGGTGAACTCTCCAAAGTAGGGCAGGCTATTCTGAGAGTCCTGGAGGAGGGGCTGTTGGGTTTCACAGCTTTACTTGTCAAATTAATACTTCACAAGTGATCACCAGGCTCTCTGCCAAGCTCTGCACTGGGCACTCAGCTACAATCTGAATTTCTATGTACTCATGTATGAATGTATATAGTCAGTCAACTTATTCCACTCAGTAAACACCTTTGTGTCCGAAACTGCCTGGCATTTGGAGAAACAAAGATAAATAAGGCTGGTGGCTTGTCCTGAGGAATTTATAGCCAAAAAAGGAAGACAGATAAAGTAACAGGTAGGAAACTGATGCAGTAAGACCCTGAATCTTCCATAAAACCCAAAGTTAAATAAACCTTTGCTTCCCTCTTTATGGTGCTGCTTATCTGTTGTTTCTAAAAGTCTCGGCTAAATGACTTCCCTGATAATAAGTCATCATTCTTGCTTTCTTAATGAAGTGTTAGTACAGTTGTCTTTCCCCCTTATGGTTAGCATGATTTGGAAACAGGTGACTCACAAAGGAGGAGAGAAAGAGACATTAATATAATAGCATACTGATTGGCAAGTAAATAGAGATTCTTTCTCCAAACTCCAAGAAGTTTCCCAGAATGAAAAAGTTTCATTGTTATCATCATGGTAATTTTACCACATCAATATGTCCATTGACCTAGAGTCTCTGGTGGATTTTCCTGGTGATGCAGCTTCAGTGGAGGATCTTCATTCTTCAGGAATCTAAAACTCAGCTCTAGCTTTCCTTTCAGAACAGAGAATGGATTCCAGGGATGTCACATCACTGACATTTCTATTGCTTCAGCCTGGAAACTTCATTATTGGAGACAATGGAAGTAGATTTTTGTCTAAGCTGCAACTTCTACAGTAAAAATACTGTGGAGCCTTCCTCTGAATAATTCAATGACTTTACCAAGACAGAGCAAACTGCAAAGGGAAAATACATTCACCTGTAATCAGGAGGATTCGACTTCACTTTCCCTTTTCCCTTTCATGCATTGGAGAAGGAAATGGCAGCCCACTCCAGTGTTCTTGCCTGGAGAATCCCAGGGATGGGGGAGCCTGGTGGGCTACCGTCTATGGGGTCGCACAGAGTCGGACACGACTGAAGTGACTTAGCAGCAGCAGGGCCAATTTTTATTCCACCTGCATCAAGTGGAACTGTATCAGCCTTCACTCTTTTGTTGGCAGAGAGAAGAAGGTTTTGCCATCAGATGTGTTTCCAGAGGAGAATTGGTTTTATGCCTCAGGAAACCATAATGATCAAGTTAAAGGTTTTTATCATTAAGCTATAGAAAAGAAGAGGTATAAAAGGGCATTCAATATGGTAAAATGAGTTAAAGTCCATGTGTTAAATATACCTACAGTTGTTTCAAGGATTAAAGAAGTTAAACTTCAAAGGCTTAGTGTCTGCTCGTAAGAAATATGTGTAGTTATGTTTATCCCTAGTGCGTCCTTCTATATTAAGTCTCCCACGGTTGCTGTGACAGATTACCACCAGTTTGGTGGCTTACAACAACAAAAACTTATTATCTTAGAGTGCTGCATGTCAGAATTGTTAAAAGATAAACTGAGGCGTGTTAGAAATTTTAAGAGTTTATTTGAGCAAGAATAAATTCGAATTAGCGCCAAACCGGAAGTGATTAGGGGCGCTGCCATGACAGGGGCTCAGAGAAAGACTTTCAAAGAGAAAAGGTGAAAGTAAAGCAAGGAGATGATTTGATTAGTTAAGCTTAAGTGATTGCCTTAGTTGGGAAAGACTAGCTGGCTGGCTGTGATACGTTGTCCTTAGATTTTGATTTCTTAACCAGGAGTCATTTACAGCATAAGTTTTGGTCTGCTTAGGTAGGGTGTTAAAGTATGAGAGGCAACCTGTACAACGCCTCCTTGCTTAATTAAAATGGGTCAGCAAGGCTGCATTCCTCTTCTCTGGCGGTCCTAGAGGAGCTCACATTTCTTTGCCTTTTACAGGTTCTAGAGACTGCCTGCATTCCTTGACTCATGGCCCCATATCACTTGATCTTCTGTTCCCATCATCACACCTCCTTTCTGATTCTAACCCCCTGCTTCCCTCTTACAAAGACCCTTGTGATGACACTGGACCCACTTGGAAAACGAAGGATAATCTTTCCGTTTCAAGATTCTTAATTTAATCACACCTGTGAAGTCCCTTTTTCCCATGTAATGTAACATACTCACAGGTCCTGAGGACTAGGATGTAAACATCTTGGGAGAGGGGCTTACTCAGTTTACCACACCTTCCCTCAGCTTCCCCACTCGATTCTGGCTATAGTGATAGTGGCTTCCATGGCTTAAAGCATGCTCTGTGTGGGCCCTGGTGGGTATTAGAGACAGGAAGCACAGCTGGGTGTAGCAGATGCTGTGTGTGCTCCACCCACATCCCTTCACACTTATCTGCAGCTGAGTTCCAACTGCCCACACTTACATTACCTTCCCAAGGGTGTTCTCTGGCTGCCAGAGTCTGTCTTTCCATGCGGAAGGAGGGAGACAGAACACAAGTGCCAAGGAATCGATGTTCCCCTGGCCCCAGGGGGACGCCTCAGTCAATGTCTGATAAAGACTCAATCCTTTGCCTTGTGATTGGGTAAACCCTTAGGTGTGTGTCCTGCATGGTCTCTCAGAGTCCCCAGTGAAGTCAAGCTCCAGTTGTCTCAAGTGGTGACGTATGGATAAAACACTGTAGGTGAGCACATCCTGCCACCCTGAAGTGTCTTTTTGGTGTGGCAGTATTTCAAACTGACAACAATCAACATGCCTCAAAAGACCCGAGAAGAAACTTTCCCTCCAATTGCCTTGAAAAATTTTGATAGAGGGCTTATTCTGGAACTAGAGCTATCTCTGGAGATCTCTGCGAAGAATACAGACAGGGTGTTGTAAGGGAACAGGGCTTTGAGATCAGAGTCCACTCTGTCCATTGTCTCTGCCTGGCCCAGCAAATGTTTATTTACCAAACGTTTGCTTTTCCTTCTCCATGAATTGCCTTCCTCCCCTTTGAAGGCCCAACCCACTGCCTAAACATCCTCTTTTGTCTTTGGCTGAAGATGGTATTTAAGGTGAAGGCTTCAGCCATTTTGGTTTTTCTGTGTCTCTCCCATGTAAAAACATTATCAAACTTCTGTTTGATTTTCTCCTGTTTAATCTCTTTCATGTCAATTTAATTCTTAACCCAGCCAGAAGAACATAGCAGGTAGAGGAAAATATCTTCCTCTTCAACAACACCTTCTCCAATTTTGTCTGCTTTCCCTTTCTGATATAATTTTCTCCCCTCCCCTGTTAGTATTTCCTGGACCATCAGCCAAATAAACGACTTGCACTTGAATTTTGGCCTCGGAATCTGCTTCCAATGAACCCAAGCCAGGACAAAGGAACAATTAAGTAATTTGCCCAAAGTCCCTTACTACTAAGTGACAGGGGCAGGATTTGAACCTTGCTCTAACTGGAAAGTTTATGTTGCTTCTCTTAACTGGTTTATTGCTCACTGTATCTGAGCAAGTTACCCAAGAGGTAACCAAGCTAGAAGCTGTCTCTTTTCAAGTTCTCGATTTGAAAGAAGAGATTCTCAGGGTTGGGGGGGAGGCTGCAACTCAGTCATCTGTGATCCTATGAAGCTGAGGTGTTGTGTGTCTCAGGCTGCAGCAGCCTGTTGCACCTTTAGTACCTGCGGGTGTCACACACAGGGTCATGGGTCAGGTGGGAGTACCTGGACTTGTGTTATTATTTAATCGACTTTAATTCATCTGCAGGACATAGTGCAAGGAACTGGCTTACAAAAATATGTACACATGTACTTTCTCAGTACACACATGTGCCTAGGGTAAGACATAGCAGGATGTGGACCTGTGGGAGGAAACTTTCCTTTAAGTCTCCACTAAAAGGTAGCTCTCCTAGAATGTGGCTTTCAGTCCATAAACTGCCTGCCCTGTGGGAGAAACAAGAGAAACCAATGGGCTATTTCTCTCTCAATCTCTTCCTCTTTTTTTCAGCCTTGAAGGGCTAAAACTGACATAATTTTAAATCTGATTTCATCAGGACAAAAAGTCACGCGGGAGGTCAAGACTGATTTTATTGAAGTCTTTCCATTCCTAAGAGCTGTTCCTTCAGGAAAAACCTTGCCTTGTGGGATTTATGTGTTTATTCTGTATTCAAACTCTTTATTCTCTGGAGAAGAAACTTTTGAAAAAACAAGGGTTACATTAGCATTCAGAGTATGAGAAAAAGAAGGGTCACATTCAGAATACTGCAAAGCTGCTGATTTACAGAAGATCTAACTGGCACATTCCACTGAGTGTCAGGTGCTGCTTGGTTCAAATGCTGGTTTTGTAACTGACTCACAGTGTAGAACCTTAGATGATCAGCTTAACCTCTCTATCAGTTACCTGATCAGTGAAACAAAGATGATGTTACAGTTGTTGAATCCTTGCTGGAAAGCCTGCAGAATGGTCTGCCTTGGCTTTATTCAGCATTAACTTGGTGGGTTAACCATCTCCTGCACCGTTTCAAGAAGCCCAGAAAATATGAAGGTTTAAGAAATTGACACATTATTAGTTTTTTCTCTCCTTCATCCCTTAATTCTGCATTTCTCTTTAATTACTGGCTTATAATCTATGGGCACTGAATCTACCATAACTTTGTCTTATATTACGTGTGTGTGTGTAAATTGCTTCAGTCATGTCCACCCCTTTGCAATCCCATGGACTGTAGACCACCAGACTCCTCTGTCCACGGGATTTTCCAGGCAAGAATACTGGAGTGAGTTGCATGCCCTCCTCCAGGGGATCTTCCCAACCCAGGGATCAAACCTGCATGTGTCTCTTCTGTCTCCTGCATTGGCAGGTGGGTTCTTTACCACTAGCGCCACCTGGGAAGCCCATATTGTATTATCTATAACACTAAATATTATATTACTGATACTATGTGTAGTTAGTTGTACAGCATTTATTACAAAATTATAATACAACTTTATTCAGAGTATGGTTGAATCAAATTACTGTTCTTAACAATTTGGTAATAGCAGTATCAGAGGGTGACGACAAAGGGACGTATAGTCAATGCCACATGACCTGGCCAAACTCTTCTTAACTTCTTTTAAGAACAAAATCTTTTAATCACAAAAGTGATTCACACACTGTAATTCAATCAATAAGTTATGCTCAGAAAAGATGAACAAATCTAACTGTATCCTGAATTAAGTAAAAAATGTCTTGCACAATTTTTCCAAAAATTGTTGACTTCATCTTGAATGAAGAGTTTGGGACTAAATCTTTTCTTCACTAGAAAAATTTTAAAGGACTTATTTGAGAAAAGGGAACAATGCAGGAAATTTTGCTGAATAAATCACATTGCCACCTCTTCTCTAGCTATAGTTTCACAGGGAATCCTTAAACTTAAATATCAGAACTTTTGTCTAGAAAAACAGGGATGTCAGGGGATGGCGAAGATGGGGAAAAGACAAAAAAGAAGCCAACTGTTCTGCAGCTGCTGAGGGAAGCTCCAGAAGGCATGGGAATTGGAGATACTCTTGTCTTCTGTGGTTGAGCTGCAAGAAGAGCTCGTTCCTTTCTCTGCATCAGATGATATTTTCCTGGAATCGGCTCAGTACAGTTATTTTAAATTACAGAACATGCAGATTTTAGGAGCACAGGCATCTGTTGTGAACAGGCTACAATGTAGCTGCCTTTCCTGAAAACAGAGGGGGCTTTTCAGCTTTCTCACCATATGCTGCAGGTGTTCTTTTGGCAGTCTCACTCACTGATGAGGCAGATAAAGCAGAAGTCATGTTGTAAGTAAATCAATTATTTGATGAGTATTAGCGAGGCAACCCAAGTCATTCAAGGTTAGTCTATAAAAATAGAACCCTCTAGTAATGTGATCAGCGTGGAACAAGGGCCATGCATCAGAGAAGGGAAGGCAGAGGGAAAAATACACCTCTGGCTGGCAACCCTGCAGGGCCTTCCAGGAAGACGCAGACAACAGCCTGAGAAATGCTACTGATATCTGGAGTCTGAGCTCTCCCCAAAGGCCCCAGTGTTCCTTGGTTCTCAACTGCTCATTTTGTGTTCACATATTTCTGAACACAAGTTGAATAGAATCCCTTTAGTTAATATGGGGACATGAGTTCCAGTCTACAGACAGCAATGAACTGTCATCTAGAGGAAAGAAGGGAGTCCTAGCCAGGGTGGCTTTATGACTCCTCTCCAGTGTTAGTCCCTCCATCTCTGGTTTATGTGCAGGAATAGTAGAGGTGACAGCAAATAACATTTTCAACTGCTTGAATGTTATGATTCTTCTCCCTTCTAGAGGAATGAAAGTGAAAGTTAAGTCGTTCAGTCGTGTCCAACTCTTTACGACCCCATGGAGTGTAGCCCACCAGTCTCCTCCGTCCATGGGATTCTCCAGGCAAGAATACTGGAGTGGGTTGCCATTTCCTTCTCCAGGGGGTCTTCCCGACCCAGGGATCGAACCCAGGCAGACGCTTTAACCTCTAAGCCACCAGGGGAATAGAGTGTCTTTAATAAAGCCCAGTAAAACAACTGTAGACACAATGTGAAGATACAAATACAGGAACATTATAACAGCACACAGGAAAACCTTTCTCTGTCTATGATTCTACCTCTTCTGGGAGAGGGCAGGAGTAATTAGGATGAGCTCACAAACCCAGCTACCCAACAGTATGCACTATTAACTCCTAATCTCACCCTCACTGTGGTTTCCTGGGCTTTAATCTGTTTCAGGTCAAGAAGCAACAGCTAGAACCGGACATGAAACAATGGACAGGTTCCAAATTGGGAAAGGAGTACATCAAGGACATATATTGTCACCTGCTTATTTAACTTATACACAGAGTACATCATGAAAAATGCCAGGCTGGATGAAGCACCAGCTGGAATCAAGATTGCAAGGAGAAATATCAGTAACCTCAGATATGCAGATGACACCACCCTTATGGTAAAAAGTGAAGAGGAACTAGAGCTTCTTGATGAAAGTGAAAGAAGAGAGTGAAAAAACTCAAATTCAAGGAACTAAGATCATGGCATCTGTTCCCATCACTTCATGGTAAATAGATGGGGAAACAATGGAAACAGTGACAGGCTTTATTATCGTGGGCTCCAAAATCACTGAGAACAGTGACTGCAGTCATGAAATCAAAAGACACTTGCTCCTTGGAAGAAAAACTATGACTAACCTAGATAGCATATGAAAAAGAAGAAACATCACTTTGCCAACAAAGGTCCATATAGTCAAAGCTATGGTTTTTTCAGTAGTCATGTATGGATGTGAGAGTTGGACCATAAAGAAAACTGGATGCCAAAGAATTGATGCTTTTGATCTGTGGTGTTGGAGAAGACTCTTGAGAGTCCCTTGGACTGTAAGGAGATCAAACCAGTCAATCCTAAAGGAAATCAGTCCTGAATATTCATTGGAAGGACTGATACTGAAGTTGAAGCTCCAGTACTTTGGCTACCTGATGTGAAGAACTGACTCTTTTGAAAAGACCCTGATTCTGGGAAGATTGAAGGCAGGAGGAGACGGGGATGACAGAGGATGAGATGGTTGGATGGCATCACCCAGTCAATGGACATGAGTTTGAGTAAACTCTGGGAGTTGGTGATGGACAGGGAGGCCTGGAGTGCTGCAGTCCATGGCGTTGCAAAGAGTCGGACACAACTGAGCGACTGAACTGAACTGGTAGCAATTTATAATGCCCATACCATTGAATGAGCAAATTTATGGTTTGGTTTAGTCACTAAGTCATGTCCGACTCTTGCGACCCCATGGACTGCAGCTTGCTGGGCTCTGCTGTCCATGGGATTCTCCAGGCAAGAATACTGGAGTGGGTTGCCACTTCCTTCTCCAGGGGATCTTCCTGACCCAGGGATTGAACCCAGGTCTTCTGCACTGCAGGCAGATTCTTTACCGACTGAGCTATGAAGGAAGCCCAAGCAAATTTATAGTCCTAGTTTATTCTTCAACATGTGTAACATAGCATATGTACAAAGATAGTCAATGCAGCAGTGTGTTGTTTAAGTCAAAGATCGGAAGCAGTGGTATAGCAGACACATCCGAACTTGGCATAGACCCATGGTTCACCTTAAAATTCACTTGCTGCCAATGTGGAAAGTTCTGTGTGTGCCGAGAAACTTTCTACCTCAAGCCAATTGCAGCACCTTCAAGGGCAACCAACCATCAGCCATTAAGATTGGAAGATAGCCCAGGTCTTAGTCTCCTCAGGCTGTCATAACAAAATAGTAACAAAAGAGTGTATGGCTTAAAAAACAGGCATCAGTTTTCTTGCAGTTCTGGATGATACAAGTCCAAGATCAAGATTCTGGCCAATTCAGTTCCTGATGAGGGTTCGCTTTCTGATTTGCAGATGGCTGCCTTTTTACCATGTCCCTCCATAGGCTTTCTTCAGCAAGGGTGGGCAGAGGGAGAGGGAGAGAAAGAGCTCTGGCATCTCTTCTTACAAGGACGCTAATTCTACTAGGATTAGTAATCCCCATGTTTATGACCTCATTTAACCTTAATTATTTCTTTAAAGGCCCCATCTCCAAATACAGCCATAACCAGAGTTAGAGCTTTTCAACTCAGCTTTTTTTTTTTTTTTTAGGATAATTGCTTTAAAAGATTGTGTCAACTCAGCTATTTGAATCTCTATAGACAGAGATTCAGTCTATAACAATACATACCAGCCTCAAGCTTCCCCATCCCTCAGAGTGATGTGTCTGAGGTATGTTCTACACCCTTTCACAGAGGGTTCCTGGGCAAGTTGAGCCCAAATTGCTCTAAACTGTGACTTGCTTATTAATCTACCTTTTCTCCCTCCTCTGGTACTGAGCTTCCTGCAGTCACACCCAGGAAGTGACTTGATCACAACAACTTGTCTCAAGGTCTGCTTTGGGGAGCACTTCAAACCAATGTTTCTAAAAATCAGCGAATTGAATCTCAAGTTATGCCCACAGGTACTCAGGCCTGCAGGTCGTCCCATATCCCTAGTCCTGGGGTAGCAGTTGTTCTATTCTGGTTCACGGTCAGAGTATCTCCTACTGCAGGGTGGGGTACATGGGTGTTTGAGAGACTTTGGAAATAGGTCTGCACTGAAGAAGAGGTGAGGCAAGTACTGAGAGCCAGTCCATACAAGGCAATACTGTACCCACCAAGCACATTGGAGACAGCAGGCAGGATTCCAGTATCCCATGGAATCCCAGAGCATCCTCAGAGATGAGTTGAAGACAATTACTAAGAAGAATGTGAAGCAAGACCAAGTTTGAAAGTTCAAAATATGTTCTCCCTGGAAAATTGTTGTTGGAAAATTAATTTTAGAGGATAACAATAAAGGCTGTTATGATTTTTGTTACTATTGATTAATTGTGCCTGTTTTAAACTTTATATGAATGAAAAAATTCAGTATGGTGTAATTTTGCGCCTGACTTTTTTTGCTCAAAATGATGCTTGTTGTTGCGTGTACTAACCGTATGTTAAGGAACCTACTAAAAACAATACAAAATTGATTATAAAGGTACATCTTGAAAATTTTATTCTTTTCATCTCTCATATTAAGGAAGAGAATATAAATAATCCAAGTAAGATACACCATGTGAGAAAATCTTGTGCTTTTCAACATGTTATAACACTACCAGAAATCCTGATTTCTATGGGAAATGAGTTCAGTCACATCTCCTCAGATCTCTCCCATCAGATCTGGTCAATCCCTCAGAGAGAGAAGAGAGAATTCCTGTGCCAGGGACTCCACAAAAACTCTAAAAAAAAATGTGTTTCGTTATAAGTTATCTTTAGGTTTCAGTGTTTCAAATTCTCACCTCTTATAACCATGGATAACTGTCTATATTTACACTATCACTTTTGAAAAATTCTCATGCTGTGTATATGCCTGGCCCTCATGGATAAGAAGCAGTTGAGTATTACTTGATGGTTAAATCTGATATTGGTTTCTATCCTGTTCATCAACTTTGCCATTTAGATATTTCTGTCTGATAATCACTGAAGAAGCTTTAGGGAAACTAGAAAACTTCTGCACAACGAAAGAAACCATCAACAAAATGAAAAAGCAGTCTTTTCATTTCGCAAATTGTATATCTGATAAAAGGTTAATATCCAAAATATATAAAGAACTGATACAACTCAATAACAACAACAACAAAAAACAACCCAACTAAAACATGGGCAGAAGACCCGAACAGAGATTTTTCTAAAGTCATACATGAAAACATGCTCAACATCACTAATGATCAAGGAAATGCAAATAAAAACCACAGTGAGATATTATTCACACTTGTGAGAGTGGCTATTATCAAAAAGACAAGAGAGAACAGGTGTTCTTGAGGATGTGAAGAAAAGAGAACACTTTTGCACTGTTAGTGGGAATGTAAATTGATTCAGCCACTATGAAAAACAATGTAGAGGTTCCTCAAAATATAAAAACTAGAGGACTTCCCTGGCAGTCCAGTGGTTAAGACCCCATGCTGTCAATGCAGTGGACATGGGTTTGATCCCTGGTTGGGGAACTAAGATCCCATATGCTGGGGGGCAACTAAGCCTGAGCACCATGACAACTAGAAAGCCTGCGTGCCACAACAAAGATTTGTGTGCTGCGACTAACACCTACTGCTGCCATACTGCCCCCACCATAAATAAATAAATACATATTAAAAATAAAATTAAAAATTGGAACCACATCATACGACCCAGTAATTACACTTTTGGATATTTATTCAAAGGGAATGAAAACACTGATTCAAAAGTATATTGGCACCCCATGTTCAATGTAGCATTATTTATAATAGCTGAGACATGTAAACAACTCAAGAGTCCATTGATGGATGAATGGTTATAGAAATACACACACACACAATGAAATATTAATCAGCCATGAAAAGAAGAAAATCCTGACTTTTGTGGCAATATATATGGAGCTTCAGGGCACTATGCTAAGTGAAATGAGTTAGAGAAAGACAAATACTGTATGATCTTACTTATAGATAGAATCGTTAAAAACAAAAAACAAAAAAACTGATACAGAGAATAAATTGGTGATTGCCAGAGACGGGGTGGGAGTACCCTCAAACTGGCCCAATGCATGTGGTCTGCACTGGGCCAGTTTGGGCTTCTCATAGCATGGTGGCTGGATTTCCCAGAATAAGCATCCCACAAAGACAGAGCAGGCTTCAGGTTTTTTGGACCTAGCTTTGGCAGTCACACAGCAGCACAACTTCTGCTGTACTCAACTGATTGGAAGAGTTACAAGCCCCCAGATTCAAGAGGAAGAAAAATAGAATCTACCACTTGATAGCAGAGTTGCAAGTTCAAGAAGACCATGTGGGACTGGCAATTTGGTTCTGACTATTTTTGGAAAATACAATTTGCTATAATATTCTATAAGAAGCCAGGGGAAACATAGAAATCCAGATCTTTAACACTATATTTAAATGGGGAAAAAACTCAAAAATATATGTGATTTCAATATTATATACATGTTCTTGCTTTATATGAACTATCCTAGTTTAAACTCATATCCATGATATAGATGTGCATGTGTGTGTGTAATCCTGGTATATTAAAAAAACAGTGCTTCATAATTCAATGCTGCTGCCGCCGCCGCTGCTGCTAAGTCGCTCCAGTCATGTCCGACTCAGTGCGACCCCATAGATGGCAGCCCTCCAGGCTCCCCCGTCCCTGGAATTCTCTAGGCAAGAACACTGGAGTGGGTTGCCATTTCCTTCTCCAATGCATGAAAGTGAAAAGTGAAAGTGAAGTCGCTCAGTTGTGTCCGACCCTCAGCGACCCCATGGACTGCAGCCTACCAGGCTCCTCCGTCCATGGGATTTTCCAGACAAGAGTACTGGAGTGGGGTGCCAGCGCCTTCTCCGCATAATTCAATAATCAGCATCAATTCCTATCTGCAGCCTTCCTTTGGGCAAGTTCCTCTCCAATTTGCCTCTGTTTCCTCATCTGTAAAATGAGAGAACCATCACTTATCTCTCAGAGTTGTTGAGATAAAAGAACAATTACTTTGAAGGTTTTTGGAACAGACTGCTCTTTCCAAAGATGGCTGGACCATATCTTGTATCTCATTTATTCTTCTACAACATCACCTCACGACTTCCTTATTAAGAAAGTGAAAGTGTTAGTTGCTCAGTCACGTCCGACTCTCTGCTTCCCCGTGGACTGTACCCCGATACTCTCCTCTGTCCATTGAATCATCCAGGCAAAAATACTGGAGTGGGTTGCCATTTCCTCATCCATGGGATCTTCCCGATCCAGGGATTGAACCTGGGTCTCTTGCACCTCCTTGCATTGCAGGTGGGTTCTTCACTGTCTGAGCCACCAGGAGAGTCTCCCTTCATCAGGAAGCACAGTCTGATTCCTCCCCCTGTGAATCTAGGTGGGTTTGTGATAGCTTCAACCAGCAGCAAACAACAGTGATGTGATCTGGCTTCTGAGGCTGGTTCAAAAAAGGTCATGCAGTTTCTGTCTTGTTCACTGGAACGTTCACTCCTGGAGCCCTGGGCTAGCATGTGAGAAGTCTGAGGATGCTGAGGCTATCATGTGTAGCAAATAGTGAGGCCACATGTAAGCCCTCAAGCTGGCAATTCCAATCTTTCATTATCTTGATCCAAAAGTCAGACAGGTGAGTGACTGGAACTCCAGATGATTTCAGGAGTTGTCAAGCCCAGCTGTCATCACTGGCCTTCAAGTCTTCCTAGCTGAGACTCCAGACATCAGAGAGCAGACAGATCACTCCCACTCCACCTGAAATCTTGACCCATAGAATCTGTGAAAGAGAATAAAATGGTTGTTTTAAACTGTTAAATGTTGAGATACTTTTTTATATAGTAATAATAATTGCTAAAGCAAGATATAACATGTAGCTATAGAAATTAGTTCTTTTCTTCTTTCTTCAGAAAGCATCTGATAATGTCGGGAGTCTATAAGGACTGCATATTTGAAAGTAACTATAACAAATATTAAGTCATATGTATAAACTGCAGAGAGAGGCAAGGGAGCAGGCAGAGACAATCATCCCTGGCAAAGCTGCAGCAACTTTTGTGCCAGCAGGCAGGTGCCAAGAGTTCAGACCTGGGCAAAGGGTAAGGAAAGAACGGGTCGTTCAGGGCCAACACCAGTCAGCAGGGAACAGGTCCCTGGTGCTTGCCAGGGTCAGTAGCATGATGCACTTGGATAAAGGGAAGGATCTGGTTTTATTTAGTCCTGTGACCTGAAGTGTTGAGATGCAACGGTGTATAGTAAGGAATGAAGGGGGATTGACCTCAAGATTCCACTCAAGACGGAGAAACACCAAAGACGATGCATTATTAAAGGAGCATGAAGCAGTTGACTCGCCTAGGGCGCTTCTTGGTATCCAAGATGATCAAAACCAACAAGTGAAACAGGGTAGCAGGTCTCCATGGGTGGAAAGTCTTCCTTGAAGTAAAGCTTCTGGCAGTCTTGCAATCTCCAGTGTATTTCCCAGAAGGAAATGGGTAGCTGAGGAAAATTTCACCAACTATTACAAAGATGTGGGCAGGTCAAGGGAAATAAAAATGGAGGTGCAGTGTAGAGAGGCTAGCAAGAGTGAGGAGGAACTCGCAGCCTTAGGCCTGAAGGGTCAACAGGCAGGAGCCATTACGGTTAGAGAGCAGCAGACTCCTTGAGAAGCTCTGGGTTTCAGCAGAAGGATGCAGCCAATCCACAGCAACCCCAGGGAGGGATCCAGGGACATAACTGCTTCAGTCTTACTCACCTCTGTTATTTCCGTTCTTGGCTGAATCTAAAGTGAAGCCAGAGGGAAAGGGCTCGCTGAAGCAGTCCGAAAAGGCCCATCTTCTAGGTCATAGAGCAGAATGGAGAGAGGTGGAGACTGGACCTGGAGGAGCAAATGTAAGGTATGTGTCCTTGTTGTTCAGTAACTCAGTCATGTCTGACTCTTCGTGACCCCGTGGACTGCAGCACGCCCGGCTTTCCTGTCCTTCACCATCTCCCAGAGTTTGCTCCAATTCATGTCCACTGAGTTGGTGATGCCATCCAACCATCTCATCCTCTGCCGCACCCTTCTCCTCCTGCCCTCAGTCTTTTCTAGCAACAGGGTCTTTCCCAGTGAGTCAACTGTTTGCATCAGGTAACCAAAGTACTGAAGCTTTAGCTTCAGCATCAGTTCTTCCAATGAAAATTCAGGGTTGATTTTCTTTAGGATTGTCAGGTTTGATCTCCTTGCAGTCCAAGGGACTCTCAAGAGTCTTCTCCAGCACCAGAATTTTAAGGCTTCAATTCTTTGGCACTCAGCCTTCTTTATGGTCCAACTCTCACATCCGTACATTACTACTAGAAAAACCATAGCTTTGACTATATGGACTTTGTTGGCAAAGTGATGTCTCTGCTTTTTAATACACTGTTTAGGTTAGTCATAGTTTTACTTCCAAGGAGCAAGCGTCTTTAGTTTCATGGCTTCAGTCAACATCAGCAATAACTTTGGAGACCGAGAAAATAAAATCTGTCACTGTTTCCACTTTTTCCCCATCTATTTGCCATGAAGTGATGGGACAAGATGCCATGATCTTAGTTTTTTGAATGTTGAGTTTTTGTTGTTGTTTTTTTTTTTAATGCTTTCTAATCCAGAGATGGCTAATTCTTTTTTTTTTTTTAATCATACTGCACTTTATTGTTATTTTTACAGTCACATTTGTTTGTTTTTGGCTGTGCTGGGTCTTCACTGCTGCGTGGGCTTTGCACTAGTTGCAGTGCATGGGCTTTCCATGGCCGTGGCTTTTCGTCTTGAGGAGCACAGCTCTAGAACACGTGGGCTCAGTCCCTGTGGCAAATGAGCTGAGTTGCCCCGCGGCACATGGGATCTTCCCAGATCAGGGATCGAACCTGGGTCTATTGCATTGGCAGGCAGATTCTTTACCACTGAGCCACAAGGGAAGCCCCTGAATTTTGAGTTTTAAGGCAGCTTTTTCACTCTCCCCTTTCACCCTCATCAAGAGGTTCTTTAGTTCCTCTTCACATCCTGCCACTAGAGTGACATCATCTGCATAGCTGAGATTGTTGATATTTCTCCTGGCAATCTTAATTCCAGCTTGGGATTCATCCAGCCTGGCATTTCAACATTGTACTCTGCATATAAGTTAAACAAACAGGGTGATAATACATTGTACATAGACCCTTGTAGTCCTTTCCCAATTTTGAATCAACCTGTTGTTCCATGTATGGTTCTAACTGTTGCTTCTTGACCTGCATACAGGTTTCTCAGGAGGCAGGTAAGGTGGTCTGGTATTCCTATCTCTTTAAGAATTTTCCAGTTTGCTGTGATCCACACAGTCAAAGGCTTTAGTGTAGCCTTTGACTACACTAAAACATCTAGATGTTTTTCGAACTCCCTTGCTTTCTCTGTGATCTAACGAAAGTTGGCAATTTGATCTCTGGTTCCTCTGCCTTTTCTAAACAGTTTATACATCTGGAATTTCTTAGTACACATACTGCTAAAGCCTAGATTGAAGGATTTTGAGCATAAGCTTACTAGCATGCGAAATGAATAAAACTATGCAGTATTTTGTACATTCTTTGGCACTGCCCTTCTTTGGGATTGAAATGAAAACTGACCTTTTGCAGTCCTGTGGCCACCGCTAAGTTTTCCAAATCTGCTGGCATTTTGAGTGCAGCACTTCAACAGCATCATCTTTTAGGATTTTAAATGGTCAGCTGGAATTCCATCACCTCCACTAGCCTTGTTTGTAGTAATACTTCCTAAGGTCCACTTGACTTCAGACTCCAGGATGTCAGGCTCTAGGTGAATGACCACATCCAATTTAGAGCAACACTCTGAGGCTGGAGCAGAACGAGGACAGTGGGGACCCCTGAAGAAGGTGGCTGGCCAGTAAAGGCTTCTAGTACCAGCTCTTCTCTCATAGTGGCACCAATGTTATCAGCTAGAAACTAGGGGTAATCAACTGGAATAATGCATACAAGGCTGGGGATCTATGGATTGGGTAGACTCCAAATAGACTAGACTATGACAACACTCAAGTTCATATCATGTTCATTCATTGTTATTCGTTCATCCAGGGTTTCTTAAACTCAGCGGTACTGATATTTTGAGTCAGAAGATTATTTATTGTGGGGAGCCGTCCTGTGCATTGTAGGATGTTTATCAGCACCCCTGGCCTCTAAACGCAAGATGCCAAGTCACACCCCATCCAGTTGTGAAAACCAAAATTGTCTTCAGACCTTCCCATTGTCCCCCTTGGGGAAAAATCACCTTTGATTAAGAATCAATGCATTCATTCACTCAAGAAACATTTAAGGAACATTTATCAGGTGACAGGGAGACATTGTGTGGCAGTGGGACATGGCACATGCTTTCTCAGACTTCCTAGGCTAGTGAGGGAGTCCAACCTTAGACATACAAGTACACGAACAATGCACTTTGAGGGGAAGGTTATAGCTAACAGAAGACCTTTTCAAACCGGTGCCAGTTTAGAACAAAATCCATAGATCATGGAAATACGAGGCTGAGGGGGAATTTTTATTGGTCATTAACGTTCTTTAAATTTAGGTTTTCTTTACGTTGAATCTCCAAATACCGTACAACTTGAAGCTGTAATTTAAATAACATCTGTTAAAATCAGAAAGTTATAATAATGGCTTAAAAGGGCTGCAATTCCTTTGCTACTCATCATCAAAAGGTAGAGTCTAATTCCCTCTTCTAAGGAAAAGCAGGTTCCCAAATAGCCATGTGAATGGGTAAAGATGGGTATCGGTTAACTTGTGCTATTTTATAAATCATTCCCAAACAGCAACCGTTTTATTTGCTTACAGTTCTGCTAGTCAAATGAACATTTTGTCTTCCTGGGCCTGCTAAGTTGAGCTTGGATGGTCTAGGGTGGCCTCACTCAATTGCCTGTTGGTCGGTAGACTGACTGGTTTGTGGGTGGAAGGAGGAGCAGGGGAAGGCAGTTCACTCACATGTCTGGTACTTGTTTTGATATCAGCCGGGGTGACTAGATGACTTTGCCATATGTTATTCATCATCTAGCAAGGTAGCTTGGGCTTGTTTACTGGATGGCAGAAGAGGCTTCCAAGAGTGGGATGATTTGGGAGAATGGCATTGAAACACGTATAATATCATATAAGAAACAAATTGCCAGTCTGGTTTCGATGCAGGATACAGGATGCTTAGGGCTGGTGCACTGGGATGACCCAGAAAGATGGTATGGGGAGGGAGGTGGGAAGGGGGTTCAGGATTGGGAACACGTGTACACCTGTGGTGGATTCATGCTAATGTATGGCAAAACCAATACAATATTGTAAAGTAAAAAAAAATAATAATAATAAAATAAAATATGAAAAATAAAGAAGAGGCTTCCAGCACCAGAGGCAAACCCCACTGCAATGTACTTTTCGAGCCTCTGTTTGCATCCTATATGCCATGTGCTGCTGCTGCTAAGTCACTTCAGTCGCTTTCGACTCTGTGCGACCCCATAGACGGCAGCCCACCAGGCTCCCCTGTCCCTGGGATTCTCCAGGCAAGAACACTGCAGTGGGTTGCCATTTCCTTCTCCAATGCATGAAAGTAAAAAGTGAAAGTGAAGTCACTCAGTCGTGTCCGACTCTTAGCGACCCCATGGACTGCAGCCTACCAGGCTCCTCCGTCCATGTAACATTGGACAAACTTCATCTTTTGATGGGAAAAGTTATAGTACATCAAGACTATTTTTTTCCCTCAATAAATCATTGTGTGTGTGTGTGAGAGAGAGTGTGAGTGTGTGTGTGTTGGTGGGGGTGGGGGGTGGGGAAGTGAGGTGATGGTGGAGATTTTCAAGGGGAATGCCACAGACAAGGCAGCTAGTGTTGATAATATAAATAAAAGAATTCTCTATAACTATTTTGAAACTTCCAGTTAGCCTTAGCAATAAATGTACACCCACAAAGATGGAGGTATAAAAGTTATAGAGGTATGATGGAATGAGAGCGTATGTGTGAATGATCGGGTGAGTCCTCACAGTTTGCGTCAGATGATCGTGAGAAGTTGTTTAGCCATTTCCTGGCCTCTGCACATTTCCATTATGAACATTGTCCCAGGTTTTGTTTTAGAAGCCCTGGCAACTTCTGAAAACTGACTGTTTCATTGGAAAATGTTGTGCAAATCGGATCCTACTATCTGCTAGTCATAAATGTATCCTTTCCAAAAGTGGACTCTCCAAAACAGTATGTTTTAAAATGTTGTGTAAAAATAACTGCAAAAGGTTAGAAGTGTTGTTCCTGTCAATTACTGGATGGATGGATCTAGAAGAAAGACCAAATGCATCAGCAATTTAGCCTCTTAGGATTTTTGTTTAGGGGTATGCTTTTGTTTTTAAATAAAGAAGGACATGAACTCTTAATAGCATCATTGTGTAATGACTAAGAGCTTGGACTCTGGAGCCAGAGTTTAGGGTTCAAATCCTGACTTTTCCGTTCACTGTGATCTCAGACAAGTTACTTAACCTATCTATGCTTCAGCTTCCTTATATTTAAATGAGATGCAATAATATAATTTATCTTTTATAATTGTTATGTGGACTAACTCAGTTAATATTCCTGCAATTCTGACCACTGCTTGAGATAGAACTAGTGAGACACAATCTGAAGCTTTCTTAGAAACGCTGATGTGTCTTGAGGACAATTTTTGGTGTCCCTGCTGCTACTGCTGCTAAGTCGTTTCAATCATGTCCGACTCTGTGCAACCCCATAGACAGCAGCCCCCTAGGCTCCTCTGTTTCTGGGTTTCTCTAGGCAAGAATACTGGAGTGGGTTGCCATGTCCCTAGGCATCATCCAAAAGACCATCCATCACCTCTGTCTTGCTGAACTAGCAGCAGCACCAGCAGCTCAGGGAGAGAAGTGTGGTGAACCAGTACTCAGCATGTTTGCAGATCGCTCTCTGTGGTGTAAGGCTGTGGGGAAGAGGTGGCAGTGTCAGTATTGTGGTTTAGGGAATGTCAGAGGATTTCCATCGTCAGCTGTCTCAGTCTCTTCTGTTCATAAGCTGAATTTTTGAGTGAAGTCAAGCGTTAAAAAGTTGTTATGAAATCACAGTCTGTATCCATCAACCCACACACATAAGCCAGCCTTTGCTTTCTTGAGCTATCCATCAAAAAAGCAGTCACATTCAAAAGAATAAGTAGTTGACTTTAAAAAGAATGTCATTAAAAAGTATCTAATATAATTATTCAAGAGACCTTATTAAGGAAGCCAGTTCTCTACTTCACATTGTTTAAAAGAATTTCAAAGAACACAAGGTAAGTTTAAATGATTCTAAGAAATAAATTCCTTAGCGTCATCACTGAAACACTTACCTAAATTACATCCTTTGTTTAAGGTTGATCAAATCATCCATCTGCCTCACCCCAAATATCCATCTCAGCCACCATCTCCCCTCATCATCCCTCCCAGAGACAGAGGCAACACAAATATTTGTTAAATGAAAGAATGAATGGCTTCCTCCATATAACTAACCTCACAAACCATTTTCTACTCTAGGGAATCTTCCCCACTCAGGGATTGAATCCACATCTTCTGCGTGGGCTGGTGGATTCTTTACCAATGTGCCACCAGGAAAGCCCACAAAACACTTTATCAGGAAACAATTACTCACTGAACTCAGAGTCTACAGATATTTTTCAAGAGTGGACAGTGGAAGGGAGATTTAACCTAGCAAAATGGATCCAAAAATTATTTCAGAAAGGGGCTCTGTTTCAACAGATCTGCAATCACCAGCATTCTAAGGATGGGGAAAGCTCAGAAAAGGAATAATAAGGATTATTTTTTTCTACTGAATATTTATCATTTGCAACCTCACTCTCGGCATTTATTGTCTTGTTCCTTCCCTCTCCCCTTCAAATCTCCCCTCCAAAAGGAGTTTCTTTCATGCTTTGTTGCCTCATTAACCACATTTTACAAAAATAATTTTTGAGAAGAAAACTAAGTGTATTCCTTTAAATAAGATTTGTTTCTGGGTTCTAAGAGATTTCATGAAATCTCTACAGCATTGAGCTCCAGCCACATCAATTTCTTGGAAAAGATGAATTGCATTGGAGGAAGAAGGAAAGTCAGCCTGGATTAGATTAATGAAGTTGAGACATTTGTTATTTTTAAGAAATAAACTGTTGGGAAAATGGTAAGATTTGGGCATCTTGTTAAGGTTATTGTGTTTGTGTTTGCTGGCAAGAATGTATCTTTCCACATTTGTGTCTAACCTGAGTGTTCTAGCAACTTTCACGGCAACACAGCCTGCTCCAAGCTTAATAGCAGAAAATAACCACCATTTTATTATAATTGTGGATCCCAGGGATCAGGAATTCAGAAAGGGCACAGAAGGATATCTTGTCTCTGCTCTGTAGTGCTTAGGGCCTCATCTGGGAAGATTCAAACATTAGGGAGTGACTTAGTTTGAGGCTAACATTTTCTGAAAGTTTGCTTACTCACATATCTGGCAGTGCTTGTTGGCTGAGACCTCAGTTGGTCTGGGCTGGGGCTGAGACACCAACATGTGGTCTGTCCATGGCTCTGGGCTTCCTCACAGCAAGGAGGCTGGGTTCTAAGCATGCGTATCCCAAGAGAATCTGGGCAGAGCTGGGCTATCTTTTATGATCTAGCCTTAAGTGCCAGCCATAGCATCAATTCTACCAGTCACATGCTCACTCAGACTGAAGGATAGGGAAGACAGGCTGCACTTCTTAAGGGGAGGAGTATCAGTTACCTTGAAAGAACCAGGGAGAAGGGAGCTATTAATTGTGACCATCTTTGGAAAATACAAGGTGCCATATTGGGCATAAAATACATTCTAAGTTTTCTTGTATGGTAGTATAGAGACTAAAAATATCTCTGGCCTTTGAATCTATTTGCTTAGTTTAAACTAAAATAATTAATATCCTTTTTCCTGTAGACTGGTGAAGGGAAAAATACAACCTTTTATTTGCAAAAAGCCAAGGTAGGGAAAGGGAGAATGACTGGCAAGTACCCTGGTGGCTCAGAGTTCTGCAATGCAGGAGACCTGGATTCGCTCTCTAGGTTGGGAAGATCCCCTGGAGGAGGGCAGGGCAACGCACTCTAGTATTCTTGCCTGGAGAATCCCCCTGGCAGGCTACAGTCCATGGGGTCACAAAGAGTCGGACATGACTGAGTGACTAAGCATGGCACACAAACTTTGATAATAATTAATAAGTCCTCTTTTAAACCTGGGACTATATTAAATCTAAACTGAGAGGAGTTAGAATGAGTGGGATGGGAAACTTGGTCAGATCAACAGCAGACTCAGGGAGAAGCTTCAGATAAACAAAATTTGGCAAAGCCAAAAATCACTGAAGCAGAAAGTATCTCTGGAGAATCAGTCCCACACTAACAAATGAATCTTTGGGTTAAATGCAGCACTAATGCCTATTCATTGGAAGGACTGATGCTGAAGCTGAAACTCCAATACTTTGGCTACCTGATGAGAAAAACTGACTCACTGGAAAAAACCCTAATGCTGGGAAAGATTGAAGGCAGGAGGAGAAGGGGACGACAGAGAATGAGATGGTTGGATGGCATCACCAACTCAATGGACAAGAGTTTGGGTGGACTCTGGGTTTGGTGATGGACAGGGAGGCCTTGCGTGCTGCAGTCCATGGGGTCACAAAGAGTCAGACACAACTGAGCAACTGAATTGAACTGAACTGAATGCTTAACATCCTTTTCTCACTCCCAGAGCCAAATTTTCTACCTGTTTAGAGGTTCAGTGCAACTGTTCTCTGCATCTGGCTGAAAGAGTGTTTTCTGCCCCAATTTCTCTTGCTCCACTTTCTTTTCCTACTTACTCTGTCACCAACTCTACTCCAGATTCATTCTCAGCTCCAAAAGGAGAAGCACTTCTGGTGAGTTGCTGGGAGGTAGTCAGTGTTTTCTCAGCCACTGCCTTCTCTGTAAATTTCAGCTGGTAGATGCAAACACCAAAGGGATTCCTACAATCACTTGAAAATTTATAGAGTGATAGAGCTCTTTTTTTGTTTTGTTTATTTTATTTATTTTGGCCATGCTGGATCTTTGTTGCTGCATGCGGGCTTTCTCTAATTGCAGTGAGCAGGGACTACTCTCTAGTTGTGGTACACAGGCTCTAGGGGGTGCAGGCTTCAGTAGTTGCAGCACTCAGGTTCAGTTGTTGCAGCCCATGGGCCCTAGAGTGTGGGTTCAGTAGCGTGTCACACAGACTTTGTTGCTCCAAGTCATGTAAAATTCTCCCAGACCAGGGATCAAACTCATGTCCCATGAAATGGCAGGCGTACTCTTAACCACTGGACCACCAGGGAAGTCCCTTCCTCCTTAATTAGTTTGGAATGTTTATAAATTGTAATATCAAAGTTATTTCCTTGATAAATAACAATGTGGTAGGTGGAGTTATGACCCTCAAAGAGGGTCTCTTTTTCCCTGAGACCTCTGAATATGTGTTCTTACCTGGCAAAGGAAATCTGCAGAGTTGATTCTTCTCATTCCAAATTTGTTCCTTCTCATGTCTTGCTTAGGCTAGGGAATGGTGCCAGTGTCCCTCCATTCACTCAGAGTCATTCTAGTTTAATCCTTTTGATCACAGAGGGAGAGCAGTCAGTGGGGAGATCTTTCGGAAGAGAGATCTTAGTTGCTTACCCAGGAATTAAACCTGGATAACCTGGATGAAAACCAAGAGTCCTAGCCACTAGGCCACCAGGGGCTAGAGGCTAGAAGCAAAGTGGCCCTGGCTCTTGCCCCCCTGTTTGAAGACAAGAATATTTCAAGGAGGATAAAGCTGTAAAAATAGGTACGAAGTTTATTATTAGAGACAGCACAATGTATGGGAGAGCACACAGGAAAACAGTTTATTGAACTCAGAAGCAGGTCAGAGATACATACCTAGAAAGAAAGGATATGGGCCTCCTCTCTGGTGAGGAAGAGTGCCGTAAGTCAGACACTAGGCAGAGACCCACACCCTGAGAGGAGTGTGGGCCTCCTGGGTGGGGAAGAGTGTAGTACAGAGGTGATGTAAATCACTTACATAGGACAGTCCTTCCGGGTCTTTGTTTACCCTTAGACACTTGTTTCTTTCTTTACACCTGACTGGTCCATGGATCCTCCCTAAGATGCATGCGTAACTTTTTGCTAAGATGGATCTCAGTGTAATCACCTATGGGTACAAGCCCACACTTATTATGTGGTGGGAGCCCCCTTCATTTTTGACTGCTGGGAAGCCTTCCTGTGCATGTGCAGACAGGAAAGTCTTCTTTGACCTCAGGAGTGGGCACCTTATCTCTTTGCTTTAGCAAGGCTCAGCTTTTGCCACTAGCTTTGTCCTTGGAGTCACTGGGTGAGAACAAGGCTCAGTTTTACTCCACTTGATGACCACCAGGTGTCTGGCCCAGAGGCCTACTGTCTCCTACCTCACTTTCTCCCTTATAGATACTATAGGTTGCAGAGCTTAATACCAATTCCCCCAAACTTTCTCTGCTATGAAGATGTTGAAGATAAACACTTTCTAACACTCCAATACATAGAAATCTGCAAGTAGTTTTGCAAAAACTTTTGCTTTTTTGTTAAAAGGAATAAACTCTGTCTTTCTTATTTCCTCCTTCTGTCCCTGAACACAGGCAAGATATCTGGAGAGGCAGCAACCATCTTGTGACCATGAGGTAACACGTATTAAGGAAAGACCGAGAGAATCACAGGGACACCAACCTTGGTATTGTTAAATCACTAAACCAAAGGTAGCAGTGGCTTCCGTATAGACTTGTTATAAAAGAAGAATAAACTCTCCTTTTGTAAAGCCATTCTATCTTGAGAGTTTTTGTTACTTGCAATCGAAAGAATTCCTGACACACTGCCATGCCCTAATCCAATCAGCCATCACATCCTCTGCACTCTGCCTCCTGAGGCTTTCTCTCATGTACTTCATTCTATCCCAGCTGCCTCTGCCTTGGCTCACATGCCCATGGAGCCACCACATTAACCTCCCAACTGGCTTCCCTACCTCTAATCTTTTTCTCCAACATATTCATATTTATTGCCTGAACTTGAATTTTTCAGAGATCCCCAATTTCCCTCATGTAAAGTCTTAGTTACTTAGAATGGCCTCCAGTGATTTTCTTGATTTACCCCCTACATATCTCCTCATGATCCAGTGGGCCTAGGCTGAGGCCCAGGCTTTGTATTTTTAATAAGCTCTCTGATGATGCTAATGCTGCTAGTAGTGGGTAAACCACTTTTTGAGTTGTACACGTCCAGAGTTCTTTTCCTTTTCCTATTTCCATCACAAAATTTGCCTCATTTTGTGATGATAGATTCTCTCATTCCTCAATTCAGTGTTTCACAAACAGTGCGCATCAGACTCCTTGGAAGGGCTCCTTACAGCACAGAATGGTGGCTTCTACCCCAGAATTTCTGATTCAGTAGACTTAGGGTAGGGCTTAAGAATTTGCATTTCTAACAAGTTTTCAGGTAATGCTGATGCTGCCTGTCAGCGGCCACACTTTAAAACAACTGCCTTAGTACAGGATTTCTCATCATTGCTTCAACTCATGCTTTGAGTTGAAGATAATTCTTTACTATGGAGGGGTTTCTCCTTGTATTAGAAGATGTTCAACAGCATTCCTAGCCTCTAGTCACTGGATGCCAGTAGCAGCTCCTCCAGTTGTGACAAAAATGTCTCCAGACATTCCCAGATGTCCGCTTGAAGGCAAAATCGCCTATAGTTGGAAACACTACCTTGGTGTGACTGTTTGAGCGATATCCATCTCCTTTAGTATCTAAGTTTCACAAAAGCAGGAGCCTGTTCCTTGTATTCCCAATGCCTAGAGTAGGCACTTAACAGATCCTTGTTCAACAAATGAATGAATCTAATTCCAAACAAGTTTAAAATATTTTAATGCTTTTTTTCTTTTGTGCAATCCTTTTCCCGATCACCAAAAAATATGAAAAGAAATCTTCCTGCTGCCTCCCTACCTGAACAGCAGTGACATGCTTCCAGGTTCCTTTGACCAGGAACATAGGGGTTGAAGACATTCCCCAGTCTCCGACTCTAGTTTAGAAGAGGTGGTCCACTGCGGCATTATATCGATTGCCCCAGAGAGGGAAGAGAACGAGGTTGTTTTTTGTTGTTGTTGTTTTGTTTATTTCTGTTTTCTTTTGATTGCACTGCACAGCATATGGTATCTTAGTTCTCCCACCAGGGATTGAGCCTATCCGCCCTGCAGTGGAAGTGTAGGGTCGTAACAATTGGACCACCGGGGGATTCCCAAAAGAGGTTTTCTTTTTCCAGGATAAGGTGGAGGATGAGGTTGGATTTCCCCACTCTGACCACATTCAACTCCATTCTCTCATTGGGAGAAGAAGAGGAGATAGAGCCAGGGCCTGCCCATGCAAGATTTCCTGAGAGGTGGCAGGACCTCAGTGGGACAGATCTGTGTGGATGGGGGATGGAGCGGCAGTGAGGATCTTGGTCACAAAGCCTGGGGTCACTGAGCTGCTCCATGGTCTACCCAGAATGGCAGAGCACAATCAGTAATGACTATATTTTCAGTCTTTTTTCTGTACTTTTACAGAGTATCCATACTTTAGCAATGATATCCTGGAAATAATATCTTAACCAAAGCACAAGTCAATAAGGAAATTTTTAAGAAATATGATAGGCTGCTAGAAAGAGGATACATTTTGAACAGAGTACTGCTGCTCCCCCAAAAGAGCATCATATGGAGGGCTGCCTGTGACATCCAAACACAGATAGCCCAGTAGTACACATAGAGAGGCTGAGGATTCAGAACCCTGGCAGGCAGCAGGTGGGAGCTGGGAACTTGCAGAATTGGTGTCAGTCTGTTCCTACTTATGCTTGTTTGACCTCTTCCAACTTCCTCCTCCTGCCACATATCACTAAATCTGGGGCAGTTTGGTGCTGCTCCAGTGAGAGTAATTAGGGAATAAATTGTTCCATTCTAGCTTGTCTTGGACGACAAACGTCTTGCTCTATGTAACAGCCAGGTCTTCAGGTCGGTATTTGTGAATGCCTGAGGGTAGTTGAAGACTTGTTCACTCACCTGTGGGGAGATTAACAATCATTGTGCTTTCAGAAAATTCTAACAAGCTGTGTAGTGGAGCAGAACTTTCTGGTTCACTGAGAGTGTGGGTGTAATTTTATATAGATTTCTGGATTAACTGACTCTTACTTGAGTATGTATAGAAGTTACTTGAGCTAGGGACTTCCCTGGTCGTCCAGTGGTTAAAACTCTGTGCTAGCAATTCAGGCAGGGGATGTGGGTTCAATCCCTGGTCAGGGAGTTAAGATCCTGCATGCTGCGCAATATGGCCAAAAGAAGCAGGAAAAAAAAAAAAAAAAGAAGTTACTGAGCTAACTTAAGACACAAAGTGGAATTTATACCTATATTACACCTGTATCAGCATAATTCACTGATCAGAAGCTGGATGTGGATAAAGGAAGGCTTTAGGAAGGGAAGGAGCCTGGAACAGAAAGCATCTCTCCTCTCTGATTCTCAGAGGCATTTTCTTCTCTGTGTCTCTCCTGGCCTCCCACACCACCCTACATTCTGCCTTTCTCTGCTTTTTCTATCCACTTGATAAACTATGACTTTGCAAAACTCCCAAGTTCACATGCAGGCATCCCAGTCTCCTGTAGACCCTGACCAACATCCTCTCTTCTCCAATACAAATTTACCAGGAAAGAGAATCTGATGGGTGTAGCTAGCTTGCATCCAGCTAGCTATGAGTACTAGTATAAGCACAATTATTGGGGCCCACCCTGAAGATGAGGACAGTTCCCTGATATCATGCTGTCTTAGGTTGGATTTCCCCAGAAGCAGACTCTGAATCAAGAAGTAAAAATCTGTTGTAAATAAGAACTAGATGATTTGGGAGGAAGCTGGAAGAACACCTCTTCACCTTTCTTACTTCCTTTGGCCATAAGCTTCATTTGCAACTCCCAAGCCAGAAGGCAAGGAAACCCAGGGAGCCTATGAAATTAGTCTATGTTAGGCCAGCCTCCCAGGGCATATGGCAAGTCAATCTGAAGAGCAAACGAAAGATGTGATTCAGACATTTCTCCATAGAATCTTATTATTCATATACGCCAACACAGATTATGAAAAAGTAAATTATTCAGTTTTTTAGTTGTGGGGACTTGTAGCATTTAGGCATGCCCATTTCCACAGTATTACTCAGATCTGAATAGTCTATTGAAACTTGGTATTCATCATACACCTAGGGTCAGAAATGTCAATAAACTCCTGGGCAAATTTAAAGCTTATTTTGATTTGCATAAATGCAGTCCAGGCCTGTCACAACAAGCTTAACTAGTTCACATGTCAAATGTGGTATGTTTATGTTATACTCAATGTGAGTGGCTGTGACCTAAGCAGAAGGAAAGTTGGTTTTCCAACAATAATCTCAGATTGTTCTCTATATCTTCATATGTTGCTGCCAGAAGTCACTGTCCAGGGCTTCATTTAAACTCCTACCATGTTGATCCAATCTCAATCTGTAAATATTTGTGAAAGTGAAAGTGAAGTCACTCAGTCATGTCCGACTCTTTGTGACCCCGTGGATTGTAGCCTACCAGGCTTCTCCATCCATGGGATTCTCCAGGCAAGAATACTGGAGTGGGTTACCATTTCCTTCTCCAGGGGATCTTCCCGACCCAGGGATCGAACCCGGGTTTCCTGCATTGGAGGCAGACGCTTTAACCTCTGAGCCACCAGGGAAGCCTGTAGAAAGAATTTTTCCCCAATTGCTTTTATCAAAAGTCTTGTTTAGTTTCTGAAATAAACAACCACAGTGGTTTGCATCAACTGCTGTTTAACAAATTACCACAGATTTAGTGGTTTAAGATAACAGAAACTTAGCACCTTTCAGCTTTGGATGTCAAAAGTCTAAAATGGGTCAGCAGGATGGAATTCCTTCTGGAAGCTCTAGGAAAGAATCTCTTTCTTTGCCTTTTTCAGCTTCAAGGAGCTGCCTGTAATTTTTGGTTTGTAATCCCTTCTTCCATCTCCAAAGCCAGCAGAGTAGCATCTTCACCTCTCTCTGCCTGTCTCTGTCTCTCTCTCGCCTTTGTTTCTATCTCCTTCTCTGACTCTCCTACCTCCCCCTTATAAGGACCTTGCGATTACACTGGTTCCACCAAGATAATCCAGGATAACTTCTCCATCTCAAGATCTTTGCAATATAGAGAGAGGTTCCTGAGGGGCAGGAGTTATCTTGACCAGAAGAAAGGGTATGATAAAATAAAGAAAGAAAGCAAACAAACAAAAAACCTGGAGGATAAGTTATTTTGGGGTGAATGATAGAGATAAGGCTGTAGATACGGGGATGGAAAACTGAGGTACCCATGTTCATTTCTTCTAGGTTGACAAAGGTCAGAGAGGTGGGAGAACAGTTAAAAGACTGGTGAAGGTCTGGAATAGCTTCTATGAGAGTGAAGGAGGGTGTTGCTCAGGCTTCAGTGTGGGATTAACTGGGATGCTGAGATCCACATACGTCTCCATGATCACTCAGTACTACTTGTGCAGCTGTATAGCACTTGGCAGTCAGTGTGTAGGGAACAGAAATGCGAACATTCGTTCAGTCCATGAAGTTTCTCATAATTTCATTCCCTGCAATATAAACTCCTCTTTTAGTTCCTCTGATCACATGCTGGGGCAGAGACTGTTTTTTGACCCCCTTTATTTCTTTTCCCTAACTTTTAAACTGAGCGTGTGGATTTCCAAGGTTATATTTCCAAGCTTTCTTTGCAACTAGATGTGGCTATATGACTACTGGAATACGTGGTGGCTTAGCACACATGCACACGAGTGTCCTTAAAGGATTCAGCATTGCTGTCTTTCTCTCTTCCTGTTTCTCCCTGGCTGGAATGCAGAGACAATGGCTTGTACCCAAGAACTATTTTGGATAGTGAGGGGGAAGCCTGTATGTTTAGATGGCAAAGCAGTAAGACAGAAGGAATTTTGGTCCCAGGCAATCATGGAGCCAGTATATCAGCACTGTACCAGTGCCTCTGGACTTCATTTGCAAGAAGAAAAATCTTCTAAGTAAATTTTCTGTTATATATAACTGAAGTTAATTCTACATTGTCCATACTCACTGCTCTCTTGGAGATTCTCACCTATATTGATATTCTGTCAATTCCATATGCCTCTGTCTTCCTCAACTTCCTGTTTAAGCTTCCTCTAATGTATTTTTGGAACACATACCCATGGTTTGACCTGACATCAGCTCTGCTTGTTCAAATCTCTTTCCAACAGCTTATCATATTGGGGGCAATTCTGCTTATATTTTACTTCTGATTAAATTACAGTGGAAATTTCCTTGATTTTTCCTCAACTATCTTTAGTCCTGCATTATTTTCACAGTGCTATTAATACTCATGCCATCCTATGTTACATTTTATTAATTAAATTATTCAACATTGATTGAGCATCTTCTATGTGCACTGAAGTGATGGACTCCATGGAGACACCTAAATCAGTAAAACATGAGGTATACCATTAAGAATCTGACAATCCAGTAGGAGAGAGGAATATAAAAGCAATAAACATAATGAAGATAAAATCAAGGAAGCCATATTCTGCATGCTTTGGAGAAGTATGCAATATATAAATTTTTTTCCCCCAATTCACCATAGAGGTTTGTTAGATTGGAATTAGATCTCAAGTTTTCTGATTCTCAACATCCTAGCCATAATATCAGATTCCACACTTGGCTTGCATCCTTTGTTTTAAGTAAACTTCTTGGAAAACAAAATCTTATTTAAAAGTTTGTTGTTGTTATTGTTGTTTGTTTGTTTTTGGCCATGCCATGCAACTTGTGGGATCATAGTAAAAGCACTGAGTCCTAACCCCGGAAACACAAATTTCCAATTTAAAATTTTAAAGCGTAGAAATCTTTGAAAGAATTAGAGTAAAATTTCATTCATTTATTTACTGCATGTCAGGCCCAGAGGTACACGTTAGGATAAATTGGAAACAAATGACTGATGTGGTCCTGTCCTTACAGGTATTAAACATAAATCTCCCATGTAAACATAAAATGCTAACTATGATTAAAATATTTCCAAGAAAAGCTGCATGGTACCCAGAGAGGATATAATGGGAGCATTGATTCCAGTTCAGGAGAGTATGGAAGGAACTGGGATGGGGAAGGGAGGCAAGGGGTGGCCTGGAAAAGGCGAGGCCCCTCAGCAGAGGAAAACCAGAGAGGCACAGGAAGTCAGCTTGCGCAGTGGCACTCAGGGAGCAAAAGGAAGGCAGTGTGATATAAGGGGAGAAAAGAGGTAAAGAGGGGCCAAACTGTGTTGCAATTTTGGCTAATAGTAAGGGCAATGGAAAGCAAGTGAAGTGATTTCAAACACGTTTCTCTGACTATTGAATGAAGAGTGAAATATGGGGGATAGAGGTAAAAATCAGAAGCAGGGAGACAGTTTGGTGGCTATGGTAGGAATTCATCTCTGAGGTAAGGATAACCCAGAGTAAGACCTGCTGTGGGGAGAAATAGATAGAAGTCTTTAGGGAGACTTGGCAATGGTTCAGATCTGGACTCTAAGAAAAGAGATGTCAAGGATGACACCTGGGTTTCTTCACCTGACAGATGCTGATATTTCTCAGTGAGATAGGGAGAAAATAAACCAGATTTGAAGATAAGAGTAAGATGAAATGGATCTTTCTCCATGACTTTGATATGTCTTTGAAATATCCAAGTTGAAATGTCATAAAGGGAGTTGGAGAAATGTGTTTGGATCCACTTACAAGTGAAAACTGGGAAAATAGGTGTCTGTGGGTTGGTTAGAATGGAGCTGTGGCAGGAAGGAGATCACCTAGAGAGAGTATGTAGAAATGGGCAAGAAGTGAGTTTTTTTGATTCACCAGTTCTGAATGGCCAGATAGGGTAGCATAAAACCTGCAAAAGAAACTGGGCCAGAAACTGGCTGAGGAAGAAGGAAGAAAACCAGGAGCTAGTTGAGGCCTGAAAGCCAATCAGGAGAGTGCTTCAAAGAAAGAATGTTCAACAATGTCAAATAAGATGAGGCTTGAAAACTCCCCATGGAATTTTGCATCATGGCAATGACTCAAGCTCAAATGTTTTGATGGAATGATGAGGGTGACAGCCAGATTTGGAGGGAACTGAGGAGTAAATGGTAAGAAAATGGAAACAGAGTATGGAAAACTCTTTTTAAAAGTTTGCAAAAGGGAGGGAGAGCTAAGGCAAAAGCTAGAAACGAATATAGGACTGAGGGTTGGTTGGTTTTGCTTTGCTTTTATGGCAGACACAGGAATAGTCTGTTTATTCAGCCCATTTATATAGCAAACAAAATTTATAAATAGGCTCAAATACACATGGAGATTTTAGAATATGGTAAAGGAGCAGCTTGGGCTTCCCCGGTGGTACTAGTGGTAAAGAATCTGCCTGCCAATGCAGGAGATGCGAGAGACAAGGGTTTGATCCTTGGGTTGGGAAGATTCCCTGGAGTAGGAAATGGCAACCTGCTCCAGTACTCTTGCCTGGAAAATTCCATGGACAAAGGAGGGCTACAGTCTGTGGGGCTGCAAGGAGTCAGATATCACTGAGCCACTGAACGCACACACACAAGCGGGCATCTCAAGTCTCTCAAATCTTTTTAATACAAAGATATTAAAATATCTTTTTAATAAATCATGTTAGGATGCATAAATAGTTGTGTGGAAATTATAAAATTGGATCCACATTTCATTATATACAAGAATAAATTCCAAATGGACTGGATATCTAAATGTAAAAAGAAAAGCATATAAGTTCTGGAAGAAAATGTGTGTAAATTCCTTCATATTTTGAGGGTAGAGAAATGTATTTCTAACTTGCAATCTAAATGTAATAAAAGAAAAGATTGTAAATGTGATTATTTTTTAAAAAATAAACTTTTGCATGTCTAAAAACAATACACAAGCAAACAAACAAAAAACATCATGAACAAAGACCAGTGACACACTTGGAGAAAATGTTTGCAACATGTATTATGTATATTACAGGTAAAAGAACGGATACATAGATATAGATAAAGGACCAGTCGAGAGGGAGCAAACTGATCAGAGAAAGGCAGAGGGGAGAAAGGGAAGATCACTAGAGTGACATCTTATGAATCTGAGGAGAGAGGACCAGGCAAAGACAGACAAGGGATTGTCAGCAACTTCCTTGTTAAATGGAGGGAAAGAGGAGCTGGTGGCCTGGATCCTGATGGAGTTTGATGTTTAGGATTAGGAAGCAAGTTCACAGCTGAGAGGAAGAGGAGACACAGATGAAATGAAAGGGAGGAGCCTTCACTGACCAGGGAAATGTGAGGCAAGACCAGACCCTTGGGGTGAGTGCTGTTTGTGATGGTGAATTTACGAAGGAGCCACGGTGCTCCATGAGTGACTTTCCCGGGCAGTCCTTTAAAACTGAGTTATTTGACTTTCTATTGTCTCCTGGGGGAAAGAAGTTCTTTCTAATTCAGCTCCATCTTTGTGAGAACTTTTTTGGGAGGACTCGGTCCTTTCACTGCTGGGGCTGGGTTTAATCCCTGGTTGGAGAACTAAGATCCCGAGGCCAAAAAAAAAAAAAAAAAAAGACCTTTTTTTTTTTTCCCCTGGAAATCCAGAAGAAGGGAAGAAAAGAAAGACCAGTCAACAGGGAGCAGTTAATTTACATGAAAAAATATTATGTCTAATTCATTGTTTGTCAAGTAAAACAGGTGAGTGGTGTCAGCCACAGAGAGAGGCAGAGAAACTCAGAAGCTTCTGGGAGGAATGTTAGGGACAACTGTTAGTAGAAGGCTAGCAATTAGTTTATCTTATCACTTTTCGATCTGAACAGGCTCTTACTGCCTTTTGTGACATGGCTAGGTGAGTAAACCTTTGTTCAGAGCTCAAAGTCCTAATGCTTCCTACTGCTATTAATATTATTGTCTAAGATGATTTTCTGAAAGGGCTGATATGTGGAGTGTGTCTGCCTCTCAGCTGGCTGGTTGACTGTGGGACAGTAGACGTCTAAACATCTGCAGTTTGCCCAGAAGTTCCCACCTTCTTGTCCCCCCAGTCCCATGCACTCTATAGATTAAATGTGCATTCGTGTTCTTCTGTTATGAAAATTTCTTCCCACCCAGACTGGGGGGAATGACCTTTAATTTGGCAGTGCAGGAGCTTAGATGATGATAGGCTACATGCCCAGAGAAAGAATGTGAGTTCTTTTGCAGTGGGGGAAAGGCACGCTTGTTGAGGACTTAATGATCATTTCTTAAAAATCTAGTTTTATTTACTTACTTGGCTGTGCCAAGTCTTAGTTGCTGCATGTGGGATCTTTGATATTCCTTGCGGCATGCAAGAATCTAGTGAGGCATGTGGGATCTAGTTCCCAGACCAGGGATTGAACTCAGGCCCTCTGCATTGGGAGAAAAGAGTGTTAGTCTCTGGACCACCAGGGAAGTCCCCTAAAGATCCTTAATCAGAGCAGAATATTGACTCATTCTCTGTAGAAAGGATTAGGAAGTCTGTAGTGACAACATATTTAAAAGAAAAAAACTGGGATTTCCCTGTGGTCCAATGGTTGAGATTCTGCCTGCCAATTCAGGGGACACAGGCTCAATTCCTGGTTCAGAAAGATTCCACATGCCTCAGAGAAGCTAAGCTCATGTGCCACAGCTACTGAGGCAGAGCACTGGAGCCTACAAGTTGCAACTAATGAAGGCTGCATGCCCTGGAGACCGTGCTCCTCAAGAAGAGCAGCCATCACAATGAGAAGCCCACACATCAGAAACGAAGACCCAGCACAGCCAAAAAATAATAATAATAAATAAAGACTGATAGATGACTTGTAAAAAAAAAAGAAAAACCAAAAAGCCAGTCTTTCGGTTCAGAGGAAGGAAAAGTCACCAAGTGTCCTGTCTGGAAAGCTGGTGCCTGCATCTAGGCACTGCCCAAGCCCAGCTCTGTGTTTCTCCAGGGCCTCAGACTAGAAGGGGAAGGATGCCATTAGTCACAGTCAGCTTTGTTTGGTGATTATTTGCTGGGGAACTGTTGTTCCCAGGTAGGGAGGGAGGTGACTTCAGAGGGAATCCAGTCAAAATTGGAGGTTTCCATGTGGCTGGAAAGTAGCTTGTCAGCCTGACCTTGTTTATACTGGGACACACTGACCTAGAACGCCTAGAGCCCATGGAATCCTAGTGTGACCCAAGGCAAGATGGTCTGTGTCTCTCTCCTGGGCAGGCCCTTCACACCTCTGGACTTGTGGGCATTATTCCCAATGATTCAGCTTGGAACTGACTGCCCATGTGCCCCATGTGGAGCGTTTATGGGAGTTGATGGGAGGGTATTTTCATTCTGAAGGAGGAACTCCACAGGATTCAAAGGTATTTCAAATGGTGGAACTTCACCTACAAAGCATGACAAAAGATATGACCTAATAGGTAGCCTCCCCATTTCACCTGAGAGGTTGGCTCTGCCCTTTGAAACTTCAGGAACGCCTGGCTCACTGTCTTCTTTGGAGGTAGTGGATTTCAGTCTGCTCCAAGAACTTCCCGATAATGGGTATTTATAACTGGATGTTAGCAGTGGACAGTAGGTAAGACCTTCTCTCAGGGAATAGGGTGGGAGCCATGACAAGTGCTTTGAAAGCAGAGTGCTTTTCCCACATTGCGTTGAGGCCCTTGGGGAAGATGGGCTGTGTTACCTCCTTTTTATAGAACAGGATCATCAGGAGCTGTGGGATTGCTGACTCTTGGAGTCAGCACTCAATTTGCTGACACACGAACTGAGCACCATGCCTCTCTCACAACAAAGGAGGGAAGTAATTTAAGATAATAAACCCAATAAAAAGAATGTATTTACATTTTTATTTTCAACATCAATTGATTTGGAGAATTTACTCTTCTTTGTAATTACACACTTCTCATTTATGCTTGGTTAGTGATTTTTCCTCTCTTGTCCTTTAAACAGACCATGTTAGCAATGAAGCGCTCTGATGGGGGGTTTTATAGCACATGCCAGGACGTCTCTAAAACACACAAAGGACTTGTGTCACAGAGAGCCAGTACCGGACTATATCTGCTTTAGCATTTTAATAATGCTTTTAAAAAATAACTTATGAGTTCAGTGTGCTCCAGTTCAAAGTTGTTTAATTAAAACTTACTTTTAAATTATTCCCTAAGGCAGAGAATAGTAACTCTGGTTCCTTCTAGGATAGTGAATCGCATTCTTTGCCGTTTATATATTTTAATGTCTTTTTAGCCATCTACTTATGAGCTCTGTCACAACTTACCTACATTCTCTGTGCCTCAGTTTCCTCATATATACAAAGGGCACAATAATACTTTACTCACAGCATTGTCATAAAGATTAAATGAGGAAATCCATTTCATTAATACTCTAAGAATTCTCTACCAAACTTAGTTATTATTAACACATTATAGCTGTATTGAATTACAAAAGTACTTTGTGATTGTTGTAAACAAATATCTAAAATAATATGGATGTTTATAAAGAAAAATTGATACTATTCACTCTTTACTCAGCCTCATCATATCCTGCTTCCTAGAGATATTTCTCAGAGATAGCTGCCATATTGATTGCAATTTTCTATGCACATTCATGTAACTGCCTTAGAACTTTGCTTCTACATCTAACAACTAACCATGGACATCCTTCCTGAACAGGTCCCACAGAGCCACCTCTTTACATAATATGGATCTTAAATCCTTGTCTGATTTTTTTGTTGTTGTTCCAATATATTTTAAGGGTGCCTTTCATGCTGCCATGTAGTCAAATTCTCACTCTTTTCCTCACACTTTCTGAGGTTTGTATAATGCTTAGGAAGATTTTCTCAGTGTTTAGCACTTAGAAATACACTTCGCAGGACTGGAAAATGAAGACTTACACAACTCCAGAGAACTTTTCAATGGTTAATAAGGTAACTGTTAACACCTTGGGCTTCCCTGTTGGCTCAGACAGTAAAGAATCCTCCTGCAATGCAGGAGACCTGGGTTCGATCCCTGAGTTGGGAAGATCCCCTGGAGAAGGGCATGGCAACTCACTCCAGTATTCTTGCCTGGAGAATCCCCATGGAGAGAGGAGCCTGGCGGGCTATAGTCTATGGGGTTGCAGAGTCAGACACAACTGAGCAACTAAGCACAGAGAACTTTTGGAACATACATTGTTACCATACTGAACTCAGGTGCACTTGCCCAACTCACAGCAAGGTCAATCTACTGAAGAGGGTGGTGGTGAAGGAAAGCACAGCACTGACTGCAGGAAGCCAAGCAAGGGAGTGGCAGACAAACCTCAGATCCACCTCATCTTTGTCTTTCATTTAGGGATTTCTTTTTTCAGGAGAACAAAAGGCTGGGGTTAGTCACTGTTTTTGATGTTTCTGTCACATTTTTTAATCACAGTTTTAGGAGTCAGGATGTTTCCAGTTTACAATTCTCAGACCATGGGGGTCAGGGGGAGGGGTGTCTATGCCCTGGAGAAACAACCTGAGTTTGTATGTTAATGACCTTGACTATTATAGCAATTTTAGTACATTAATAATGTTATTGACAATGGCGATTTTAGTCATCTGACTCTGGTTAGTGTTCAGTTGCCACAGGGCTGAGGTTCAGAAGGGACAAGAAAGGGAATAAAGTTTGGGATAAAGAGATTAATCACAAGCTTGGTAATAGAATTTAGCTTTAGAGGGACATGATTATGAAACCAAGTTGAGTTCTGCAGGACCTTCCCAGGTACAAAAGCCTTCCTGTGTTCCCCATTTTTTATTTGTAGGGAAAAACATCTCAGCTTCCTAGATCTTCCCTCAGTTCCAAAGAGCAGATTTAAACAGTTACTAGTTAGGGTAGTAAGGGAATATGGAAACAAAGAAAAGGTAGTCAAGAAAAAATAGTGTATCAAACAAGCAGAGGCCATGTCCATTGACAGGTGAATGGATAAAGAAGTTGTGGTACAT
This sequence comes from Capricornis sumatraensis, assembly GCF_032405125.1. Classification (NCBI taxonomy): domain Eukaryota; kingdom Metazoa; phylum Chordata; class Mammalia; order Artiodactyla; family Bovidae; genus Capricornis; species Capricornis sumatraensis. The sequence goes on from NC_091083.1 coordinate 51,030,386, forward strand.
ATACACAATGGAATATTACTCAGCCATAAAAAGGAACCATTTAAGTCAGTTCTCATGAGGTGGATGAACCCAGAAACTATTATACAGAGTGAAGTGAGTCAGAAAGAGAATGATAAATATCGTATTCTAATGCGTATATATGGAATCTAGAAAAATGGTACTGAAGAATTTATTTACAGGTCAGCAATGGAAAAACAGACATAGTAAATAGATATATGGACATGGGTAGAGGGGAGGAGAGGGTGAGATGTATGAAAGAGTAACATGGAAAGTCACATTACCATATGTAAAATAGATAGCCAACAGGAAATTGCTGTATGTCTCAGAAAACTCAAACAGAGGCTCTGTATCAACCTAGAGGGGTGGGATGGGGAGGGAGATGGGAGGGAGCTTCCAAAGGGAGTGGATATATGCATACCTATGGCTGATCCATGTTGAGGTTTGACAGAAAACAACAAAATTCGGTAAAGCAATTATCCTTTGATTAAAAATTAAATAAATTAAAAAAAAAAGCAGAGTCCTAGGTTCTCCTCAATGGGTATTCAGAACAATCTGATGCAATCTTAGTTCTACAGGAACTAAGGCTCCCACCAAAGTGGAGCATGGTAATTTCAAGCTGAGCAAAAGAGTCTGAGAATCTACCTTGTTTCCTCGCCACCAACCAGTCAGAAGAAAGTCACACCTTAAATTTTGTCTTTAAAAACTCTTCTCCCCAAACTCCCCAAATCAGGGAGTTCAGGTCTTTGGAGCACAATCAGCCTATACTCCTTGCTTGGCCCTTGCATTAAACCTCTCTCTGGTCTGAACTCTGATGGTTCAGTTCATTTGGTACCCTGTGTGTCCATTGGGCATATGAACTTGGGTTGAGAACAGTTTCAAAATAAAACTTTGTGATCCATTAATGTGAGAGTATTTTATTTTTTACTGGAAGAGAGCAAATGACTGATATGCTTTTGGGTGTTGTGGGGAATGTTACCTTCAGCTAAGAATGAGAAATGCAGGCTTGAGGACACCTACACACTTTGCACAAGTCTCTGAATTCCACCCCACAGGATTCCTAGCATGTGGGCCCAGTAGTTGTGGTGCATGAGCTTAGTTGCACGGTGGCACAACAGATTCCAGTTCCCTAACCAGGGATTGAACCCATGCCCCCAGCATTGCAAGGTAGATTCTTAACCACTGAACCACCAGGGAAGTCCCCCCGTAGTTCTTGGAAAGGTCCACCAAGACCTCTGTATACTTGCTCATGTCTGGGCACCGAGATCTACTGTTGAAGACATCACTCAAAAATATTTGTCAAAAAGTCAGTTCAGTTTAGTTCAATCGCTCAGTCATGTCCAACTCTTTGCTACCCCATGGACAGCAGCTTGCCAGGCTTCCCTGTCCATCACCAACTCCTGAAACTTCCTCAAACTCATGTCCATTGAGTCGGTGATGCCATCCAACCATCTCATCCTCTGCCATCTCCCTCTCTTCCTGCCTTCAATCTTTCCCAGAATCAGGATCTTTTCAAATGAGTCAGTTCTTCCCATCAGGTTGCCAAAGTACTGGAGCTTCAGCTTCAGCATCAGTCCTTCCAATGAATATTCAGGATTGATTTCCTTTAGGATTGACTGGTTTGATCTCCTTGCAGTCCAAGGAACTCTCAAGGGTCAAAAAGTCAAGTGGCTATTTAGAAAGAAAAATAATGAGTGACATTATATTTTGACAATGAAGTACTTCTACTTTTTTAAGACATGCTTTTTCCTACATTTTTCTTTTTGCTTAGAAAAAAATCATATTGTATAAAGTCAGTATAACTGGCTGAAAAGTAGTTAAATGATCTTTAATATTTGACTTGCAGAGTACCAAATAATTGGGTAGAATTAAAAAAAAATAAGAGCTATTTTGCAGAAAGAGATGTATACTTTTTAATTTAATGAACATCTATTTAATGCCTCCTATTTCAAAATAATTTTGTTAGGAGTTGTGGGGTTTTTGAAGGTAGAAAATTATAGTCTCAGTTCTTCCCTGGTGGTCCAGTTACTAAGACTTGGTGCTTCTACTGCAGGGGCTGTGGGTTCTGTCCCTGGTTGTGGAATTAAGATCTTACATACTGAGGAGCGTGGCCAAATAAATTTAAAAAAAAATATATAGTTTCCATTCACTCTCTAGTCATTTATATTTTTTGCTATTTTCTAGAATTTTTCAGGAATAATTTAGAAGAATGCCAAGCAATAAGGAGCAGATTATTTTATATTTTATGGTAAGCACAATTCTCTGTGTGGTCTATTATGTTATCTCCTTATGTCAGAAGGTCATTGTCACAGATAATGACAAAATCATTCGGAGACTCAGTCAAATGTATGCACCTCAGACTTTATTTAGCTATTTTTGGCTGTGCTGTGTCTTCATTATTGCACAAGGGCTTTCTCTAGTTGTAGCAACCAGGGGCTACTCTTTAGTTGGGGTGCACGGGCTTCTCACTGCAGTGGCTTCACTTGTCTTGGGACACAGGTTCTAGACACATGGGCTTCAGTGGTTGTCGGTCGTGGGCTCTAGAGCATGGGCTCAGTGGTTGTGGCACGTGGGCTCAGTTGTTCCTGGCCTTGTGGAATCTTCCCAGACTAGGGACCAAGCCTGTGTCTCTTTCATTGGCAGGTGGATTCTTATCCACTGTCCCACCAGGGAAGTCCTCCACAGACTTTTTTAAAAATCTTTTGGCCATGCCATGGCAGCATGTGAGATCTTAGCTCCCTGACCACAGATTAAACTCATGCCCCCTGAATTGGCAGGGTGAAGTCTTAACTACTAGATCGCCTGGAAAGTCTCGTCCTCAGACATTTTTGTGGGTCAGCCTTCAGGACAGCCTCAGATGATCCTTGCCTTCAGCAGTCTTCAAACCCTTGTGTAATTCCCCTCCCACAATGAAATCAAGCCATGAGTGATTATATATTCTAATAGAACACAGTGGAAAGGACAGTGTGTGACTTCACAGGCTAGGCCTTTAAAGAGGTGGCAGCTTCCATCTTGGTCTCTTGGATTGTGTCTAGAGCAGGGTCCAGCAAATTGGGGTTTATGGGCAAAATCCAGCCTGTAGGCAGTTTTTTAAAATTTTTATTGGTGTTAGATCTGGATTCTTTATATATATATACATACAAATATATGTATGTATATATCATTTGTTTGTTTGTTTATTTATGTCTGTGCTGGGTCTTCGTTGCTTTGAGGGTTACTCTCTAGTCACGCTGCAAGGGCTTCTCACTGTGGTGGCTTCTCTTATTGTGGAATACTGGCTCTAGCTGTGTGGGATTCAGTAGTTGTGGCTCCCAGGCTGAGCTTAGTTGTTCTGCAGCATGTGGGATCTTCCTGGATCAGGGATCGAACCCATATCTCCTGCAATGGCAAATGGATTCTTTATCACTGAGCCACAAAGGAAGCCCTGCAGGCAGTTTTTATAATCTGTTTTTTATAAACTTGGTTCTTTGCTATGAGCACACACACACAGACACACACACAGACACACACACACACACACACACGTACACAGCTCTGTGGAGAAGTCAGTATGGACACAGTTGCATCTAATTTCTCCACTGCAACCCAGTACACTCCAGTATTCTTGCCTGGAGAATCCCATGGACAGAGGAGCCTGGCGAGCGATGGTCCTCAGAGTTACAAAGAGTCAGACACAACTGAAGCAACTTAGCACACGCCAGATAACTGGCCCACGGGACCCCTAAGGGATAATAAGCCTCTGTAGGGGAGGAAGACATTTCCCTGTTTCTTTCTAGGTTCTTTCTTCCGGCTGGTCTAGAATTGAACTGACATGAGACAGAATAACAAGAGGAAATCAAATAAAAGTGTAATAATGTGTACATGGGAGAAACCCAGGAAAACTGAGTAATTCACCAAAACAGCCCAAACTTTCACCTTAAATACCACCCTCAGCTAAAGACGAGAGTGTTGGTTGAGGTGGGGTGAGTCAGTTATGGAAAGTTGCAGGAAAAGCACAGCAAATGAGGGTAAGGTTGTTGTGCAGATTTCAGTCAGTGCCTTCTCTATTGATAAGTTTCTAGAGTTAAATATTTCTTTAAAAAGGGTAACTCCTACTTGGTTTTCAGAGTTTTCCCAAGTTTACTGTTTTCTAGAAAATAACCAGTTCAAAATAATTAATATGCCAGAGGCATGTTTTGGAGTAACAAATTCTGCTCCCCTACACCTGTAAGTTTTGGGGTAATTTATTGTTGCAGCAATAGTAATTAGAATATACTATATGCTTTCTGCAGTTCCCAAGTGAAATACTTATTCACTTCCTTTAATCATTCTTTGGCAGAATTTAAGCATATACAAATTATTACCATATTGTATCTGCTGATTTCTAAGCCTTGTAAGTAGTTCCTTATAAGACCTGAGGCATCACATTCACCAGGAATTCTTTGGGGTCCAGTGGTTAGGGCATGTTTTCACTGCCAAGGACCTAGTTTCAATCCCTGGTCAGGTAACTAAGATCCCACAAACTGCACAGTGTGGGGGGAAAAAAAGAAGAAGAAGCCTTGAGGCCTTACATTCCAATAAATGTGTAAGGGTCAAATTATTTCCTTAGTATTCAGAAACATATCAGTTTCTTCAAGTTGCATTTGTTTTCTGCTGATACACAAAAGCATTCATTATATCTGGTAAGACCGAGACCCTCTAAAGACAAGTTCTCTTCCCAAGCCTATGAGTAATCTATCCACAACTTTACTCCCTTGCTTATTTTCTCTGACCTCAATCCCTTTCTTGTCCCTTCTGACCTCAGTCCTGTGGCAACTGATCCTAATCAACCCAAGTCAGATGACTAAACTCGCTATTGTCACTAACATTATTAATGTACTAAAATTGCTATAATAGGCATAATCATTAACATATAAACTCAGGTTGCTTCTCCAGGGCAAAATGAGCTAGTAGACCCCCAAGCTACGGATGACCTGGCCAGAGAATCTTAAATCGGAGACATCCTGGCTCCCAAAACTACAATTAAGAAATGTCTCAAAAATGTCACAAGACTATGATTAATATAAATTTCTGTCTTCTTCCCCTTAAAACATTCCCAACTCAGAGACTAAGATAGTGTGGATCTGAGGTTTATTTCCCATTCCTTTGCTTTGTGCGCTGCAAATAAACCCTTAATTTGTTGTAAACACTCACTTTCAGAGTTTGGCTTTTTGCTCCACACATGAACCTTGGCTTGGTTATACTGGTATTGCTCAAACCATTAATTTGAGAGAAAAGTGAATTTAGAATTGCTGGCCATCAGCCAGTCAATTACCTTATCAAGCAGTTTTTTTTTTTTTAATAGTCCTGGAAAGCATTTATTGTTCCCTTTTTAGAGATGGGAAAATTAAGACTCACAGAGGTTAATGGCTACAGTCATAGAACTGATGAGTAAGAGAGTTAAGACTGAAGCCATCTCCTGACTGCACATTTAGGTGCCTATGGCTCTAGGCCTTAGGTCAGTCATATATGTCCACCTCATCATGATGTCACATGTCATTTGTTAAGCTTTCATAGGCTCAAGGTGCCAAAAATAGATGCTTTTTGTTAGTATCATGGAATGGCTAACAAGCAGTATTTTTAAAGTCTTTACCATTTGCCTATTATTGTGCCGGTATTGATTTTTAGATCTTAAGGTCCAAGTTTATGTTCATTATATAATCTTCCCAAAAAGGTACTGAGTGACACATTGTCTGGTGCTGGGTATTCATTGGAAAATAAGGCCCACACCTCCACCTTTATGGATCTTCCAGTCTAGTCAGGGAATTATCTATCTGATATTCTTTTCTTGGTTATCAACTTACTGCTTAATTATGGCCTTATAACACTGCATGACTGAAAAACAGTATGATACCTTGAATTTCATCAATTACTTAACCCTTAAAGTAAGGTTTCCTTTCTTCTTTCTCCAGGGCAAGATGAGCTCTAGTTTAAAGCTAAATCCCCAGAAGGAAGAACAATTAGATCAAGGTTCAGAATGACAGGGAGAAATAAGATCATTGCAAATAATATTATTCTACTTTGAAAAAGACTTTCTGCTGAAAGAGATTTGGCTGAAGTAGCTTAGCTGATGGCAGAAAAATCAACTATGAAATATAAGAGTTTCATCAGACTGTGACATAAATCAATTTACCCAGTCATTATACTGTCAATGGCAAAAAACCTTTCTCTTTTGGCCCTTTTGTAATGCAGTAAATTATTTTGCTACCTGTGCAGATTGAAGGTCTTAATTATTAACTATTTTGTTTTGATGATGACTTTGATCAGTTTTCATTTCCTGTGCACTGACCAACTGAAAGTGATAAGAAAGGATGGCCTGAGCCATGCTATATGGCAAAGAAAGTCACTCCAGACTTTAGAAATTTGCTCCAGGAAATCGCTCCCATTAGAAAGATAAATCTTGAACTTTCCTGGTGGTGCAGTAGATAAAAGAATATGTCTGCCAATGCAGGGGACATGGGTTTGAGCCTTGTCTGGGAACTGAGATCCCACATGCCTTGGAACAACTAAGTGTGTCTGCCACAATTACTGAAGCCCACCTGCCCAGCCTGTGCTCCATCACTGCAATGGGAAGCCTACGCACTGCAACTAGAGAGTAGTGATAAATAAGAGTTTGTTTATAAGTGAACAAACTTGTTTTTCAGGGAAAGAGTGACAGTGACAAGAGGCTCCAAGTGTTGTTTTACTGATGAAAGGTGAGAGAGAAGTCATGTTTTTTAGACTTCTTGGAGGAGGTAAGGGTTGAGTGAGGGTGGTGTGGGGAGGGGAATGGAGGAGACCTGGGAAGAGACTTAGTTATTTTTGCATATAATCGCACTTTCTCGAGCACTTACATGTGAGTCATTAGGAGGGGGTCTGGACAAAAGTATGAAATAGACATGGTAGTACTGTACTTGCCCTCAAGGTATTTATAGTCTAGTGAGCGAAACATGAGGGTAAATGGAGGAAAGTGGGCTTTCCTGAGAGGGATAACAAACTCACATTTGACAAGTCAGAGGTTTCCTGAAAGAATTTCCTAAAGCTGACCTCAGAAACATTGTTGCTTTTGTTCAGTCACTAAGTCATGTCCGACTCTGTGACCCCATGGACTGCAGCATGCCAGGCTGGCCTGTCCTTCACTATCTCCTGGAGTTTGCTCAAACTCATGGCCATTGAGTCGGTGATGCCATCCAACCATCTCATCCTCTGTCGCCCCCTTCCCCTTCTGAACTCAGAAGCATGACAGAGACAAAAGGAGAGAAGAGTGTTCCCAAGGAGGAAACTGCATGGATATAAAAAGCTCAGAGGCAGGACTGGTGTCCATGGAGCCACAAAAAGTCAGACAGGACTTGGAGACCAAAGAACAAGAAAGAGCAAGCATAGAGTATTTAAGGAAAAGAAAATAGTGTATAGGTGGAGGGCTGGGGGATAGTAATGGGAGGTAAGACTTCCCAGGTGGCTGACTCAGAAAAGAATCCACCTGCCAAGCAGGAGACTGCCTGCAGTGCAAGAGACCTGAGTTCAATCCTGCGTTGAGAAGATCCCCTAGAGAAGGAAATGGCAACCCACTTCTTAGCTGGGAAACCCCATGGACAGAGGAGCTGGTGGGCTACAGTCCATGGAGTTGCAATGAGTTGGACATGACTTAGTGACTAAACCACCACCACGAACAGGAGGTAAGGAATCCTCTAAGTCTGGTTAAGAAGTTTGAGTGTTAGCCTGAGGGGAAGAGAGTGAGGTGATTAAAAGAAAACTCTGGGTTTCCCTAGTCCAGTGGTTAAGAATCTGCCTGCTAATTCGAGGGACACAGGTTTGATCCCTGGTTGGAGAAGATCCCATGTGCCACAGGGCAACTAAGCCCTTTGCATCACAACTGCTGAGCCTAAGTGCCACAACTACTTGCTGGAGCCCACTTGCTAGAGCCCATACTCTGCAACAACAGAAGCCACTGCAATGAGAAGCTACACACCACAACTAGAGAATATCCCCTCCTTGCCACAACTAGAGAAAGCCCATGAGCAGCAACAAAGACCCAGCACAGCCAGAAATAGATATTGTTTAAAAAAGAAAAACAAAAATCTGGAGAATTCCCTGGCAGTCCTGTGGTTAGGATTTGTGCTGTGCAGTACAGCCAAAAAGAGAAAAAACATAAAAGAAAACAAGCTTCAGGGGAGATGGAAAGCTTTTGTCATACGGGTAGTGGGTACTTCCCTGGTGACTCAGATGGTAAAGAACCCGCCTGCAATACAGGAGATCTGGATTCGATGCCTGGGTTGGGAAAATCCCCCGGAGAAGGGAATGGCTACCCACTCCAGTATTCTTGCCTGGAGAATCCCATGGACAGAGGAGTCTGGTGGGCTAGAGTCCATGGGATCACAAAGAGTAGGACACTGATCGACTAACACTACCACCATACAGGTGAGCTGTACTGAGATAGTCGCAGTGAGAATGAAGAGAATTAAGATCTAGTCAATAGATCTTTAAGAGAAAGAATCTGCAAGATGCTTTGATTCCTGATGGATATGAAACATGTTGACAAAGACGGAGAAAAATTTTCTGTCATTGGCAACTAAATGGTTTGACTCACTGAAACAGGAGATTCTGGTGTGAAAGTGTAAGAAGATAGGATGTGTGTGTGTGTGTGTGTGTGTGTGTGTGTGTGTGTGTGTGTGTGTTAGTTGCTTGCTGCTACTGCTACTGCTAAGTCGCTTCAGTCGTGTCTGACTCTGTGCAGCCCCATAGACGGCAACCCGCCAGGTTCCCCTGTCCCTGGGATTCTCCAGGCAAGAACACTGGAGTGGGTTGCTATTTCCTTCTCCAATGCATGAAAGTGAAAAATGAAAGTGAAGACGCTCAGTCGTGTCCGACTCTTAGCGACCCCATGGACTGCAGCCTACCAGGCTCCTCTGTCCATGGGATTTTCCAGGCAAGAGTACTAGAGTGGGGTGCCATTGCCTTCTCTGTGTTAGTTGCTTAGTTGTGTCCAACTCTTTGCAACCCCATAGACTGTAGCCCACCAGTCCCCTCTGTCCATGGGATTCTCCAGACAAGAACACTGGAGTGTGTTGCAGTACCCAAACAGGGCTTTCTTAACACAAGAGAAGACTACTTTTGGCCTAAGCCATTTTGTGATCTAAGTCTGGATGAAAGCTTACCCTTGAACAAGACTCAGAAATTAATGATATTAAGGGGAAAAAGGAATGCAGGAACAAATGATTATTACCAGTCAAGAAAAGTAACAATAACAAAGATAAAAAATCTGTTGTAAAGACTCTTAGTTTTGTTTCAATGTTAAAAATTAGTCTGAAGCAATTTCTTGAGCTATTTTGCAGAATTTACCCCTCTGCCCCAGAACTCAACCACCAGATCTATTGGAAACTAATGGATGAAGATATTGCTTTTTACTGACCTTCCTGACTTCAATCAATGAAAATTTGGGGGACTTCCTGGTGATCCAGTGGCCAAGACTTCATGCTCCCAATGCAAGGGGCCCAGGTTCCATCTCTGAGCAGGGAACTAGATCCCTCATGCTGCAACTAAGACCTGGGGCAGCCAAATAAATAAATATTTTTTAAAAAAACAGCTTGGGACCTTCTCCTCAATTCTATGTTGAATTCTCCTCTGCTCAAATCCCTTCATGAATACGCATGTACTCTTAACTTAAAAATTCCTTAATTTTTCTGTTCAGGGAGACACTACTTTGGGAAAGACTCCAGGTGTTCTCCTAACTCACTGCAAGTAATCAATCTTTTCTTCTGATTTTTGGCTTGGTTGTATCTTTTGGTTTGATATCCACCAAGAGACAAACCCAATTTTCGGGTAACAAGAGCAGGTTGTTTGGGAGGTGTTGGAGGTTGAGATAAAGGTGCTGGAAAATATGTTAACGTGAATCTCAGAACAAGACTGGCTTAGAGGTTTGGGAGTCATCTGCACAGGAGAGAAAAGAGAAGGAGATTCAAGAACCCTGAGAGAGGTTCCACTGAAGAGAAAGAGTTTGTAAAGATTTAGATGATTGAGAGAGGAAAGAGAAAAACTGGGAGAAGGTGTTATCAGGGAAACTCAGAGACAAGGACTTTCCAGAGGATGGGAGTGACATTGAGAACAGGGTGGCAGCATCAGGCAAACTCAGATTGAGGGACAGTTTACAACACAACTGAGCTGTACTCCTCAAAAATGTCAATGCCGGGCTTCCCTGGTGATCCGGTGGTTAAGAGTCCACCTTGCAATGTAGAGAACACCAGTTCAATTTCTGGTCTGGGAAGATTCCACACACTGAGAAGCAACTAAGCACTTGGGCCAAAACTACTGAGCCTACACTCTAGAGCCAGCAAACTGCAGCTACTGAAGCCAGCATGCTTAGAGCCTGTGCTGTGCAACAAGAGAAGCCACCGCAGTGAGAAGCCTACACATTGCAACTAGAGAGCAGCTCCTGATCTCCACTAGATCTCCAACTAGGGAAAGTCCACATGCAGCGATGAAGACCTAGCACAGTAAAAAAAAAAAAAAAAAAAAAAATCAATACCAAGAATACAAAGAAGATGCACAAACATCTGTGTACAGAGAAACAGAGGTTAAAGGAGACTAGAGACATGAAAAATACAATGCAGTGCATGATCCAGAATTTCCTTTTATTTTTAAAATCATTTTTAATGGTTGCACCATCAGATAATTAATTTCATTCAATTATATTTGAGTTTATCATTTCTAAAATGGAGAGGAGGGGAATTAAGGAATTTTTAAGTTAAGGGTACATGCATATTCAGGAAGGGGTTTGAGCATTCCAGGGTTTCTTTAATCACACTCTATCATGCTACTTTGGAAGAGTGGTTTTTATGAGCCATATTACATAGAAAAATGTGAAAATCAAAATTGTACACTGATTATCAAAGTACAAAGCTGGAAGTAAAAGTAAAATTACAGTTGCTGTGTTAGATTTGTCTGAATGTGAAGGAAAGTTCACAATTAGTTTTACTTCTAATTGTATCTTTAAATTTGCCTTCAAAAGGTCATCAGCCAGCTTACTTGTGGTAAGCTCAAGGTATCTGACAGTGATTAGATAGTGTTATTTAAATTTTTCACAAGTGTCAGTTCAGTTCAGTCAGTTCAGTTGTTCAGTCGTGTCCGACTCTTTGTGACCCCAAGAATCGCAGCACGCCAGGCCTCCCTGTCCATCACCACCTCCCGGACTTCACTCAGACTCACGCCCATCGAGTCAGTGATGCCATCCAGCCATCTCATCCTCTGTCGTCCCCTTCTCCTCCTGCCCCCAATCCCTCCCAGCATCAGAGTCTTCTCCAATGAGTCAACTCTTCCCATGAGGTGGCCAAAGTACTGGAGTTTCAGCTTTAGCATCATTCCTTCCAAAGAAATCCCCGGGGTTGATCTCCTTTAGAATGGACTGGTTGGATAGGACTCCTTATTTACAGGGTTCTATCCCAACATACAGTGGGAAAGAACCCTCCTGCCACTCGGGTTCAGTCCCTGGGTCAGCAAGATCCCCTGGAGAAGGAAATGGCAACCCACTCCAGTATTGTTTCCTGGGAAATCCCATGGACAAAGGAGCCTGGTGAGCTACAGTCCATGGGGGCTCAAAAGTTGGACACGACTTTGCTACTAAACAACAAATCCCAGTGTAGGCATCTATAGGAGGCTGTGAGTGCACAGAATGCTTTCAAGGAGATAACGGAATGGAACAATAACTCTCATTTGTCTTTTGCACGATCCTGCAATTCTGGCAGTTGTGTAGAGCTACTTGAATGCAACATGTTGAAATATTAACATTCTTTTCATTAATTTCACTCCACTTTTTTTTAATCATAGGCATTCAGATTTTTAAAAATTTAAAACATTTTTCCTATGCCATTTCCTGTCCACCAAGCACACCAGGCTTCCCTGATAACTCATTTGGTAAAAAACTTGCCTGCATTGCAGAAGACCTCAGTTTGATTCCTGGGTCGGAAAGATCCGCTGGAGAAGTGATAGGCTACCCATTCCAGTATTCTTGGGCTTCCCTTATAGCTCAGCTGGTAAACAGTCCCCCTGCAATGCGGGAAACGGGGTTTGATCCCTGGGTTGGGAGGATCCCCTAGAGAAGGGAAAAGCTACCCACCTCAGTATTCTGGCCTGGAGAATTCCATGGACTGTATAGTCCATGGGGTCGCAAAGAGTCGGACACGACTAAGCGACTTTCACTTTCAAGCACATTGATCAATAAACCTCTAGAAATTGAACAAACTACTGCTTCCAGGAACGCATCATCGACAGGGCCAATGCCCTCAGTCAAGATGCCTGTAATTGCCTTTCCTCTTTCTTCCCTGCCCTAAGTAAAGATGGTTCTGGTGACTTCCTTTCAAACCTCACTTTTCCCATAACAAACGTGGCGCAACCGCTTCCGGTTCCAGACTGCAGCTACTGCCCGGTGGTGAGTGCAACTGGGACCTGGCGACTTTTCTGGGCCAATTTTCTCTGCGGACTCTTGAAGGCTTTCGATTGAGAGGAGGGAGGGAGGGGGGAGGGGCCTCTCCGCGACGCACCGCGGAGATTCTCTAGGCAATTAGGAAACCGTTCTTTCATAATTGGGAAGTTATGGCCGCTTTCCCTGGCAAGTTCCCAAACCCCTCCTACCCCCACCTTGCACGGCCTCTGCTGCTGCTGCTGCTGCTGCTAAGTCGCTTCAGTCGTGTCCGACTCTGTGCGACCCCATAGACAGCAGCCCACCAGGCTCCCCCGTCCCTGGGTTTCTCCAGGCAAGAACACTGGAAGTGGGTTGCCATTTCCTTCTCCAATGCATGAAAGTGAAGAGTGAAAGTGAAGTCGCTCAGTCGTGTCCAACTCTTAGCGATCCCATGGACTGCAGCATACCAGGCTCCTCTGTCCATGGGATTTTCCAGGCAAGAGTACTGCAGTGGGGTGCCACTGCCTTCGCCAGCACTTCCTCTGCAGCCAACCCTTTGTGGAAGCCCCAGAATTTGCGTTCAGTGTGTCTAGATGAGCTTTGGTTCTTTTTCTAAAATAACTTTTCCAAACTATAATTCACGTATTATAAAATTTGCTTATTTAAAGTGTAAAATTTAGTGGTTTTTCATATACCCCCAGGATTGTGCATCCATCCTCACAGTCTAATTTTAGAATGTTTTCATCACCTCTAAGAAAAACCCTGTTATCAGTTAGCAGTCACTCTCTGTTCAGAAGGGCCTCCTGGGGCCCTAGAGTCCTAGGCAATTACTAGTCAACTTTTTGTCTCTATAGATTTGTTTGCATATTTGCCATCATACAATGTGTGGTCTTTCTTGAGTAGCTTCTTTCACCAAGTATAATGTTTTAAAAGTTTGTTCTTGTGCTAACATGTATTGGAACTTAATTCCTTTACTGCAGAAAAATATTCCTTATATTCATATGTGTGTGTTCTTGCTAAGTTGTTTCAGTGCCACCCTATGTCCCATAACCCACTAGGCTTCTCTATCAATGGGATTCTGTAGGCAAGTATACTGGAGTGGTTTGCCATGACCTTCTCCAGGGATCTTCCCCACCCAGGGATTGAATCAGCATCTCTTACATCTCCTGTGTTGGTAGGCAGGTTCTTTACCACTGGTTGTTGTCCTTCAGTCGCTCAGTCGTGTCTGACCCTTTGCGACCCTGTGAACCACAGGACGCCAGGCTTGCCTGACCTTCACCATCTCCCAGAGTTTGCTCAAACTCATATCCATTGAGTCAGTGATACCTTCCAACCATCTCCTCCTCTGTTCTCCCCTTGTCATGCCTTCAATCTTTCCCAGCATCAGGGTCTTTTTTAATGAGTTAGCTGTTTGCATCAGGTGGCCAAAGTATTGGAGCTTCAGCTTCAGCATCAGTCCTTCCAATGAATAGTCAGGGTTGATTTCCTTTAGGATTGACTGGTTTGATCTCTCTGTAGCCCAAGGAACTCTCAAGAGTCTTCTCCAACACCACAGTTCAAAAGCATCAATGCTTCGGTGCTCAGCCTTCTTTATGGTCCAACTCTCACATCCGTACATGACTACCGGAAAAACCATAGCTTTGACTAGACAGACCTTTGTCGGCAAACTAATGTCTCTACTTTTTAATATGCTGTCTAGGTTTGTCATAGCTTTTCTTCCAAGGAAGAATGAAATTTTAATTTCATGGCTGCAGTCATCTTCTACAGTGATTTTGGAGCCCAAGTAAATAAAGTCTGTCACTGTTTCTATTGTTTCCCCATCTATTTGCCATGAAGTGATGGGACCAGATGCCGCGACCTTCTTTTTTTAAATGTTAAGTTTTAAGCCAACTTTTTCCCTCTCTTCTTTCACCTTCATCAAGAGGCTCTTTAGTTTCTCTCTTTTTTTCTGCCATAAGGCATTTTACCACTAGTGCCCCCCGCATTTTATTCATCCATTCACCAGTTGATGGATATTTGGATTGTTTCCCCTTTTTAGCTCTTATAAATAAAGCTGCTGTGAACATCTGTGGGGGCTTCTGAGGTGGCTTGTTGGTAAAGAAATTGCCTGCCAATGCAGGCAACTTAAGAGACGCAGGTTTGCTCCCTGGGTAGGGAAGATACCCTGGAGGAAGAAATAACAACTCATTCCAGTATTCTTGCTTGGAAAGTCCCATGAGAAGAGGAGCCTGGTGGGCTACAGTCCAGGGGCTCTCAAAAGAGCCAAATATGACTAAGCAACTGAGCATGCATGCACACATGAACATCTGTGTACAGTTTGTGCAGACACATGTTTTTATTTCTCTTGAATGTATATATTGATACCTAGGAATGGAATTGCCTGATCCAAGTGTAACTCTAACAACTGAGGAACTGCTAAACTGTTTTCCAAAGTACTTGAGCTATTTTACCTTTTTTTGTATATCGATATCCAGTTGTCTCAGTGTTGAAAAGACTGTTTTTGTCCTGTGGAATTGTCTTGCATGCTGGAGAAAATCAGTTGACCATAAATATAAAATTTTACATCAGAACTCTCAGTTTTATTACATTGACCTCTATGACTGTCCTTATTTCAATCCTACAGCCTTGATTACTGAAGCTTGTAGATGGTGGTTTGCTTGTTTGTAGTTGGTTTTGAAATCGAAAAGTATGGATACTATAACTTCGTGTTCTTTGTTTTTAAGATTGTTTGGCTTTATGGACCCCTTGCATTTCCATATGAATTTTTAAAATAGTTTTGTCAGCATCTGCAAATTTTAAAAAAAGCCAACAGATTTTGTAAGAATTGTATTGATCCATACATCAGTTTGGGCAATATTGTCATTTTAAAATAGTAAGTGTTCTATTCTGTGAACATAGGATGTCTTTCCATTCACTTAGATCTTTAGTTTCTTTCAACATTTTAAAATAGTTTTCAGTGTACATGCCTTACATGTTTTTCATTAAATGTATGGTGGTTTTGTTGCTAAGCTGTGTCCAAGTCTTGAGACCTCATGAACTCATGGAGCCCACCAGGCTCCTCTGTCCATGGGATTCTCCAGGCAGGAATACTGGAGTGGGTTGCCATTTCCTTCTCCAGGAGTTCTTCCCAACCCAGGAATAGAACTCAGGTCTCCTGCATTGCAGGCAGAGTCTTTAATGATTGAGCTACAGTATTTTATTCTTTTCATGCTTTTGTAAATGAAATTATATCATTATTTTATGTTTATCTTTTTTACAATTTATTTTTGTTTATTCTATTTATCTTTGGCTGCACTGGGTCTTTGTTGCTTCGCCTGGGCTTTCTCTAGTTGCGACGAGCTGGGGCTAGTCTCCAGTTGCAGTGCATGGGCCTCTCGTTGTGGTGACTTCTTTTGTTGCAGAACATGGGCTCTAAAGCACAGGCTAAGTAGTTGTGGTGCAAAGGCTTAGTTGCCCTGAGGCATGTGGGATCTTCTTGGACCAGGGGTCAAAGCTGTATCTCTGTATTGACAGACAAATTCTTAACCACTGGACCACTAGGGAAGACCTAATTTCATTTTTAGATTGTTTACTGCTAGTGTATGTACATACAAATGATTTTTCTGTGTTGATCTTGTATCCTGCAACCTCGATTAACTTGTTTATTTATTCTACTAGTTTTTTTTAAGTGGATTCATTGGGACTTTCTATACATAAGATCATGTCTTCTGCTAATAGAAATAGTTTTACTTTTCTCTGTCCTATCTGGAAAATTTTTATTTCATTTTCTTGCCTAATTGTGCAGCTAAAACCTTCAGTACAATGTTGTATAGAAATGATGAAAGCAGTTAATATTGTTGCCAGTCTTAATGCAAAAGCATTCAGTCTTTCACCATGAAGTTCCATGCTAGCTACAGGTTTTTCAAAAATTCCCTTTAGAAAAAAAAAAAAAATGCCCTTTAGGACTTCCCTGGTGGTCCAGTGGCTAGGGGACATGGATTTGGTCCCTGGTTAGGGGAAGTTGTGCATGCTGCAAGGACTGGCCAGAAAAAAAAAATTGCTCTTTATCAGATTGAGGACATTCCCTTCTATTCCTAGCTTGTTGAGTGTTTTGATAGCGAGTGGGTATTTGACTTTGTCAAATTATTGTGTGTGTGTGTGTGTGTGTGTGTGTGTGTCTGTTGTGGTTTTTGTCCCTTATTCTTATAGTGTATTACATTGATTTACAGATGTTAAAGTAACTTTGCATTTCTGGGGTAAGTTCTGCTTGATCACAGAGTATAATCCTTTTTATATGTTGCTAGTTTTGTCTGTATTTGTCTATAGTTTTCTTGTGATGTCTTTGTCTAGTTTTGGTGTTAGGATAATATTGGGCTCATAGAGTAAACTTGGAAGTGTTCCCTCTTCTTCTACTTTTTAGAATAGTTATCTACAAGGAGGAAGGATAGGTTCAGTGGGAAGAAGCAGGGCTTGTTGGAAAACCTGTCAGAAAGAAACGATTCTGAGGTTGGGGAACTAGACTAGACATTTCTGAGTGGTAATTAATGTTTCAGAGGAGTAAAGAAGAGAAAGCCTTGGACTGATCCTTGAAGAAGTCCAGCTGGAGATGGAAGATGAACCACAGAGCAGGCAGAGATGGGATGTCAGTCCGATGAGTGGCTTCCTGAAACGTAAAGAAAGAATGTCAGAAGAAGGAGTTTCTAGAAGTTATGGTGGAGAGATTGAGTTGGTGGAGATGAGGAAATGAGACAGTTCTAGACTCCTGAGAAGGTTTTCTTTTTGCTTTACTTTCTTGACAACTTTTCATATTGGTATAATTTTACCCTTTCAGATAATTGCAAGACTAGTACAAGGAACTCTCAAATAACATTTTCCAGATTCACCAATTGTCTACACTTGCCCCATTTATTTTATCATTCTCTCTCTTATACATGTATACATATCTGGAAGTTTTCAGTTCATATATTGTTGAAGCCTAGCTTGAAGGATTTTGAGCATTACCTTGCTAGCATGCAAAATGAATGTAATTGTGGGTAGTTTGAACATTCTTTGGCATTGCTCTTCTTTGGGATTGGAATGAAAGCTGACTTTTCCAGTCCTGCGGTCACTGCTGTGTTTTCCAAATTTGCTGGCATATTGAGTACAACACTTTAACAACATAATCTTTTAGGATTTTAAATAGCTCAGCTTGAATTCCATCACTTCCACTAACTTTGTTCATATTAATGCTTCTTAAGGCCCACTTGACTTCACACTCTAGGATATCTGGCTCTAGGTTAGTGACCACACCATTGTGGTTATCCAGGTCATTAAGATCATTTTGTATAGTTCTGTGTATTCTTGCCACCTCTTCTAAATGCCTCCTGCTTCTGTTAGGTCCTTGCCATTTCTGTCCTTTATTTTGCCCATCTTTGCATGAAATGTTCCCTTGGTATCTCTTATTTTCTTGAAGAGATCGCTAGTGTTTTCCATTCTGTTGCTTTCCTCTGTTTCTTTGCATTGTTCACTTAAGGAGGCTTTCTTACCTCTCCTTGCTATTCTTTGGAATTCTGCATTCAGATGGGTATATATTTTATCCTTTGCCTTTTCACTTTCTCTTCTTTTCTCAGCTATTTTTAAGGCTCTTGAGAGTCCCTTGGATAGGGGGAGATCAAGCAGTCAACCCTAAAGGAAAAGGAGATCAAGCAAGGAGATCAAGCTAGTCAATCCTAAAGGAAAAGGAACCCTGAATATTCATTGGAAGGACCGATGCTGAAGCTGAAGCTCCAGTACTTCAGCCACCTGATGCGAAGAGCTGATTCATTGGAAAAGACTCTGATGCTGGGAGAGATTGAGGGCAGAAGGAGAAGAGGGCAACAGAGGATGAGATGTTTGGATGGCATTATGGACTCAATGGGTATGAGTTTGCAAATTCATGGAGCAAACTCCAGGAGTTGGTGATGGACAAGGAAGCCTGGCATGCTGCAGTCCATGGGGTCACAAAGAGTCAGACAAGTCTGACCGACTGAACAACAACAAAAATATAAATGAATATGTTGCAGACATCATGTTTCTCTAAAGCTGAAATATTTGGGTACCATTCCAAAGAATAAGGACATTCTTGTACATACCAGTTTTTATTGAAAATGGGAGCAATTTAAAAAGTATAAGTGAAGATCCAGTGAAACAGAAGCCAGAGAAGGGATTAATATCACTTAAGGCTTCTGGAAAGGTCCAGAGAGTTGAATCTAAAGCCCAGGTTTAGTGGTCGGCCTTTGCCACACAATTGGCTCAGATGGTAAAGAATCTGCAATTTAGGAGACCCAGGTTCAGTTCCTAGGTCAGGAAGATTCCCTGGAGAAGGGAATGGCAACCTGCTCTAGTATTCTTGCCTGGAAAAATTCCATGAACAGAAGTGCTTTGCAAGTCCATGGGGTTGCAAAGAGTTGGACATGACTGAGCACAGATATGGGAGCCTTTATTATGTTTTGATGGAGATGAAGTTCCTCTGCTAGATTCTGTTTCCTTGTCAGTTGGGAAGAAAGATGATCTATTGAAATGAAGAGAAAGTTGTGAGAGTGATGGGGAAGGTCCAATTGAAGAAGAGTAGAAAAAACATAAGGACTTCCCTGGTGGCTCAGATGGTAAAGTGTGTGTCTACAATGAGGGAGATCCGGGTTCAGTCCCTGGGTTGGGAAGATACCCTGGAGAAGGAAATGGCAACCCACTCCAGTACTATTGCCTGGAAAATCCTGTGGATGGAGGAGCCTGATAGACTACAGTCCATGGGGTCGCAAAGAGTCAAATGCGACTGAGCGACTTCACTCACTCACTCAGAGAAAACATGGAAGTGTTGAGGGACTTTCCTTTGGTCCAGTGGCTAAGGTTCTGTGCTACCAATGCAAAGGGCCTGGGTTTGATCACTGGTCAGGAAACTAGATTCCACATGCAACAACTAAAACCTGGGGCATCCAAATAAGTAAATATTTTTAAAAAGCAGGGGACTGAGGGGAAGTTATGAGATAAACATCTCAGGATTTATTTGCCCAGACACCCCATTATATGTGGGTACTCAGATACTTAGAGTGAGTCAGTCTGCCCTCACCTGTTTGATGACTCTCATGTCCAGTAGGTAGATAGTTGAGGAAAAGACAGGATGGGCAGGGTGGGGAAGATCAGGGTATTAATAAGATTGTAGACCGTAGAATATACTGGTAAAGAATGAAAGAAGCAAGATGGTTACAGAATGGGAAATAGAGGGGCAAATGGGCTGGTGATAGTCTGGGAAGAGAGGAGCTTATGATTTGTTTTTTAATTATTACTATTTTTACTTCTTGAAGCTAGCCATTATTGAGTGCAGAGACTATACTAAGTATTTTATGTGCATAAATTTTGTATAATTCTTATGACAACCATTTTTATCGATGAGGAAACTGAGATTAAGTGACCGCCCAGGATGACAGCTAAAGAGTGAGATCTGTCTCTCCAACCCAGAGCCCCTGCATATCTTAGGACATTTCTGCAGATCTTCCTAGCTGGGTTCCCTGCTTCATGCTTACTCTCCTCTGATTCATGTTTCACTCAGCTGACAGAATGAGCTTTTGAAAATGCAAGCTGATTATATCTTAAGCATCCCCTCAGAAGCCTTCATTATTATCAATTTTTAAATGGAAATATGTATACAAATAAGGTGAATTGATAGAGTAATAGAGGGTTCGATAGCTGTATCTGAAAAAGAGAATCATAGTAAAATGTTAATTGTGAAATCTAGGCAAAGACCATGTGTGACAAGCCCACAGCTAAGGTCAGGAACAAGACAATGATGGCTACACTTGCCACTTCTATTCACCATAGTATTGGAAGCTATAGCCAGAGAAGTCAGGCAAGAAAAGAAGCGAAAGGCATCTCAATTGGAAAACAAGTAAAACCGTCACTATTTGCAAATGACATGATATTATGAATGGAAAACCCTAAAACCTCCGTCAACAAACCATTAGAACTAATAAATTCAGCAAAGTTGTGAGATACAAAATCAACACAAAAAAATGTGTTACATAGTGAACTACTGGAAAGAGAAATTAAGACTATAATCCCATGTACAGTTGCATCAAAAAGAATAAAATACCTTGGAATAAATTTTCTTCTTAAAATTTTTTTTTGTTTTTACCTAGGAATAAATTTAACCAAGAAAATGAAAGATCTGTATAGTGAAAACTATGATATTAATGAAAGAAATTAAAGAAGACACAAATAAATGAAAGATTCTGTGCTCATGGATTGAAAGAATTAATATTAAAATGTCCATGCTACCCCAAACAATATGATATTCAATGCAATATCTATCAAAATCCCAATGACATTTTCCACAGTAATAAAACAACAACAAAACACTAAAATTTGTGGAACTAGGAAAGATGCTGAATAGCCATAGCAATCTTGAGAACAAAGCTGCAGGTATCATGCTCCCTGATTTATATTACAAAGCTATAATAATTAAAACAGTATGGTATTGGCATAAATGGAACACATATATCAGTAGAACAGAATAGAGAGTTCAGAAATAAACCTATACATATATGATCAGTTAGTTTATGATAAGGAGATAAGCATATTCAATGGGGAAAGGATAGTCTTTTCAATACAGAGTGCTGGGAAAATTGGCAGCTACATGTAAAAGAATGAAACTGGACCACTATACACAAAAATTAACTCAAATGGATAAAAGACTTGAATTTAAGACCTAAAACAGTAAAAATCCTATAAGAAAATAGAGGTGATATAGGTCTTGGCAGTGATTTTTTTAATCCAAAACCAAAACCAACTGAGCTATCAGGGAAGCCACATGTGAATACATTATATATATATATATATATATATATATATATATATATATATATATATATATATATATATATATATATATATATAAATATAAATATATAAAGCTTTTTTGGAGTCTACATATAAGAGAGATCATAAAGTATTTGTCTTTCTCTGACTCATTTCATTTATAATGCCCTCTATGTCCATTCTGCTGCTGCTGCTGCTAAGTCGCTTCAGTTGTATCCGACTCTGTGCTACCCCATAGACGGCAGCCCACCAGGCTCCCCCGTCTCCGGGATTCTCCAGGTGAGAACACTGGAGTGGGTTGCCATTTCCTTCTCCAATGCATGAAAGTGAAAAGTGAAAGTGAAGTCGCTCAGTCGTGTCCAACTCTTAGCGACCCCATGGACTGGAGCATACCAGGCTCCTCCGCCCATGGGATTTTCCAGGTAAGAGTACTGGAGTGGGGTGCCATTGCCTTCTCCCTAGGTCCATTCACATTGCTGCAAATGGCAAGATTTATTCTTTTATATGGCAGAATATTACATTGTATGTATGTAAGCCACATACATAGCTCAGTTGGTTAAGAATCTGCCTGCAATGCAGGAGACCCTTGGCTGATTCCAAGATACCTTTGTAGACAGGCAGGATACTTGGTTGTCATTCACTGACCTGCTTGTTCCCTTCCAGAAGCCTCTAGAGCAGTGTTTGGTAAGATGAGAGCAGAAGGAGGAGCCACAGATGCCTGCAGCAGATATGTTTGCTGAAACTTCAGGCTTAGTAGGCTAATTCAGCACCTGTGCAAAGACAGGATGTTCTTACTCTTTGGGAACCTTGATCACTCCTTTCAGAAACAATCGGCTGATGTCTTGGCTCACTGTCTGCCTGAAGGAATGTCCACAATGGCATGTGACTGGGTGCCCTGAGACAAGAATGACCTTGCCATGTCTCTCTGCTGATTTGTTTTTATACCTCCCTATTTTTGCCTGATCAGGTGGTAGCTTGGGCTGCAGTCAGGAGGCTCTGCAGGCACAGAAGGCTGGCAGGTCTTGGAGCTGGGTTCATCCTAGGTTGATACTTTCTACACAGGTTTCCTTGGGTGAGTTACTCTGCTTCTGCTGTGTTTGGGGACTGACTATCTGACTGTAAATGAGGGTGATATGTAATAAGATTGCCTGCCTCACTGGACTGTTGTGGAGGAAGCTCTTAGCACAGTGCCTGGCCTCCAATAAGCACTCAATAAATGTTAACTTCTCATATTAGTATACTGTTCACGTTATTCTGAAATTGCTCCTGTCATTCAGACATACATCTTTTAAGTTCTGACTGTCATTTTAACAGCTGGATAGTATTCCATAATTTGGAATACTGCCTCCTCCCAAGCCTGTGTTTCTCCTGTCTGCTCTAAGTCAATTGATAATATAGCCCCATCACTGAAGCTGTCACTCCTTGTTGACTCCTGGTTCCTCTTTAGCCCCTTTATCCATTTAGTTATTAAGTTTGACACTCATCTCTTCCTAAATATGTTCTTAACCTGCCCTTTGCTCTTGGTTGCTAGTGTTCTGCCTTCATTCACATGCTCTTCCTCCCTGGGACCACAGCAGGTGATTGAATTCCTGTTGCTTCTGAAATTGCCTGCCGCTGGGCTTACTTAGGCCCTGCAAATCCGTTGCTGTTCAGCTGCCAAATCTGCAGATCTGACCACGTGTCTTCTCTTCGTGGTGCTTGATGGCCCACGGCAGTCACAAGGCATAATGTTGACCTTTGTAAGGTTTACTGATGACAGCTGATGAAGCAGAGAGTAGCAGAGGGTCCATGATCTCCCCAGGCCTATAATTACTTTACAGAGAGGTGGGCAGGGCTGGCAAAGAGCCTTCCAAAGGCTCTACCCTTCTCTGGGTGTCTCTCCACCTTATCATGTGTTAGCATTGTCTGACTCTGTGTTTGGATCATCCAAACGTAAGCAACTCAAAGGAAGTATCTATCATACTCAAAGTTCCTTAGGTAGACATTAACCAGGTGGGGTAAGGGACACCTAGTTTTTAACAAGAATTGTCCAAATGCTGGACCCAGTAATCCGCCTTTGAGGTCTTCAGAGCTCAGTTAGAGGATGTGTATATCCAAGTTGTTGACAAATCCAAGCCTTGCTGTCCTTCCTAGAGCTGGTAAGGAAGAGCAGAGGTCCCATGGCCATCCATCTGCAACCAGAGGTTTGTCCCTCCCCAGTTAACCAATATGTGACTGTCCTTGACTCTCACTTCACACTTCCGATACCCCTTGCTACTTGGAGTGGGCCAAGCTAGTTCCTCTGGGAGCCAGCCATGGCCTGCCCCATGCCTGGGGACAGTCTCCTTCAGAAGGCCTACCGCCCTTCTCTGGGTGTCTCTCCACCTTAACATGGTGTTAGCATTGTCTGTCTCTGTGTTTGGATCATCCAAACGTAAGCAACTCAAAGGAAGTATCTATCATACTCACCTTTGTATCCTCGAGGCCTGGCATGTTAACAGTTGTCTGAAGGTTACAGAAGAAGATGCAAGTCACCTGTAATCTCACTACCCAAGAATTAAACCACTGAATTAATTATCACTGGAATTAAGATGGAGTATACTGGAGAATTCCATGGACTGAGGAGCCTGGCAGGCTGCAGTCCATGGGGTCACAGAGTTGGACATGACTGAGCTACTAACACTTTCACTTTTACTTTTCATACCCTTCCAGACTTGTTTTTCTAGCCATGTGGGTGTGTACATGCATGCTAAGTTACTTCAGCCGTGTCCTCTTCTTTGCAGTCCTATGGACTGTAGCCCTCCAGGCTCTTCTTCATGAGATTTTCCAGGCAAGAATACTGGAGTGGGTTGCGATGCCCTCCTCCAGGGGATCTTCCCATCCCAGGGGTTGAACTCCAGTCTCTTACGTCTCCTGGTTTGGAAGGTGGGTTCTTTACCATTAGTGCCACTTGGAAAGCCCTTTCTAGCTATAGGTCTGTGTATTTCATACACACACATCTCACACGTGATATTTTATAAAATCTGGATGAAACCCTACCTGTAGTTTTAAAATCTTTTTCCATTTAATATATATGGACAGTTTCCCATATTGTTAAACATTTATTCAGTCCTTGGATTGTACTGGTGCACAGTATTTCATCCTTATCAGACATGCAGTTCATTTTCCAGCTGAAATTATTTATGGTTTCTTTCTGTACTGGTAATTATTTATTTCTCATAATGGAGAGACATAGTGAAAAAATACTGGATCTAAAATGAAGACAAAGAAAACCATTAATAACAGGAAAGTAAATTATTCTGATTCTACTGGTGTTTGGCCTTTAAGTTGCTTTAAGCCATGGCTGTAATGGAGGCTTCTCTCATGCAATGCCTTCTATATTGAATTGTCTCATTTTTTTCATGCAGGACTATGGCAACCCAAGAGACCACTCCAGGTAGCCAGACAGAGGAGAGCAATGCTTTGGACCTGCCGTCAGCTTACGACATAAGGGATTATGTGTTGCAGAGACCCAGCCAGGAGACCAACAGTGAGGCTTTTAGTTCTGAGGAAGCTTGTTCTATTCCTTGCTCTTCTGATGTGGATCCAGGTAAGAAGCAAAGTTTAAAGCAGAACTAATATTAAACAAACAAAAAACTCCTGACATACGCGTATGTTGTTTCTCTGCCTTCCAGTGGTGGATCTCTGAGGAATCATTCCTCGTTTTGGAGAGAAAAACATCTAAGTGAAACTGTTGGGAGAGACTTCAAAGGACAGCCTCCCTGGTGAAACCAGGGCAAGGAGTGGTTTCCTGGAGGCCCTTTTGTCTGAGTCTCTTTCTGATCTCCCTCCAAATACATTTAGAGGCAGGGAACACTTGGTTCAATAGGGAGAGAGTGGAATTGTTTTTTTGTTATGTTTTGTTCTTTTAAAATTTCAGAAAGAGGGAAGTGGGAGGGGTGTTCAAGATGGGGAACACATGTACACCCATGGGTGATTCATGTCAATGTATGGCAAAAACAATGACAATATTGTAAAGTAATTGGCCTCCAATTAAAATAAATAAATAAAAAAACACTTCAGAAAATAGCCATATGGGCTTGTTGTGTGTCATGGAGACTTTAGTGTTTCTCTTATGAAGTATACTCTGAATTTAGGCAACAACCCTTTTGTAAGTTTCCCTGACTGAATTGCTTAAAAGTCTATTATTTAAGTTTAGTGACAGTTCTTTGACCTAGTTAGTGACTATTTCTGGTTGTAAGCCTGTCTCCTCCCTGTTTATTGCCTAATCCAGGCCCACATGTTCGCAGATTCAGAGTTCTGCCACTTACTGGTTATGTGACTTGGGTCATATTTCTCAACCCCTCTGAGCTCTAGAATTGTCTACAGAATGGGAAGCAGAATGCTTGCCTCGTGGAATAGGTTTAACTCAGGGAACAGAATAAGGGACCCATCAGAGTGTTTGCCATACATAGATAGTTGCTGTTATTCTGGTGCTATTATTACTGTTGTTTTTAATATTAAGGAACCCAAATAGTATTTTTTTCTAATGTGGAAAATTGTATTTATTTCCAAATATGTATTTTTAAAGAGCACTCAGGCACTAAGAAAATGTTGGCCATAAAGATGATGAGTTCATCATCTGGCAACATCACCCGTGTTGCCAGCAAGTAAGATATTTGCCTGTCATTGTCTTTAAGAATTCTGTGGGGAAAAAAAATACTTTTAAACTCCTTTATGGTTCTGTTCTGATTTTTTAAAATTAATTTATTTTTTATTGAAGGATAATTGCTTTACAGAATTTTGCAGTTTTCTGTCAAACCTCAACATGAATCAGCCATAGGTATACATATATCCCCTCCCTTTTGAAGCTCCCTCCCTATCCCACCTCTCTAGGTTGATACAGAGCCCCGGTTTGAGTTTCCTGAGCCATACAGCAAATTCCTGTTGGCTATCTGTTTTACATATGGTAATGTAACTTTCCACGTTACTCTTTCCATTCATCTCATCCTCTCCTCCCCTCTCCCCATGTCCATTTGTCTATTTTCTGTCTGTTTCTCCATTGTTGCCCTATAAATAAATTCTTCAGTACCATTTTTCTAGATTCCGTATATATGTGTTAGAATACGGTATTTATCTTTATCTTTCTGACTCACTTCACTCTGTATAATAGGTTCTAGGTTTATCCACCTCATTAGAATCGACTCAAATGCATTCCTTTTTATGGCTGAGTAATATTCCATTGTGTATATGTACCACAACTTCTTTATCCATTCATTTGTTGATGGACATCTCGGTTGCTTCCATGTTATAGCTATTGTAAATAGTGCTGCAGTGAACAATGGGATACATGTGTCTCTTTCAATTTTGGTTTCCTCAGGGTATACGCCTAGGAGTGGGATTGCTGGGTCCTATGGTGGTTTTATTCCTAGTTTTTTAAGGAATCTCCATATGTCTTCCATAGTGGCTGTATAAATTTACATTCCCATCAACAGTGCAAGAACGTTCTCTTTTCTCCACACCTTCTCCAGCATTTGTTGTTTGTAGACTTTTTGTTGAGGGCCATTCTGACTGGTGTGAGGTGATATCTCACTGTAGTTGTGATTTGCACTTCTCTAATAATGAGCGATATTGAACATCTTTTCATGTGTTTGTTAGCCATCTGTATGTCTTCTTTGGAGAAATGTCTGTTTAGGTCTTTTCCCCACTTTTTGATTGGGTTGCTTGTTTTTCTGGTATTGAGTTGTATGAGCTGCTTGTATATTTTGGAAATTAATCCTTTGTCAGTTGTTTCATTTGCTGTTATTTTCTCCCATTCTGAGGCTTGTCTTTTCACCTTGCTTATAGTTTCTTTGGCTGTGCAAAAGTTTTTAAGTTTAATCAGGTCCTACTTGTTTACTTATGTTTTTATTTCTGTTACTCTAGGATGTGGGTCATACAGGATCTTGCTTTGATTTATGTCATTGGGTGTTCTGCCTGTGTTTTCCTCTAAGAGTTTTATAGTTTCTGGTCTTACATTTAGGTCTTTAATCCATCGTGAGTTTATCTTTGTGTATGGTGTTAGGAAGTTTTCGAATTTCCTTCTTTTACGTGTAACTGTCCAGTTTTCCCAACACCATTTTTTGAAGATCTATTCTGATTTTTAGGACATAGTAATTGGGATCAGTCAGCCTCCTTTAGTTCTAAGCAAGAACTAACTTATTTCTTATCCTTTTTCTTCTAGGCTCAGAGTTGTAGTTCATTTAACCTTTCCTCTTTCCCTCCCATCCTGCTGCCTCTGCATTACTTGTCATCCCAAAGAGAACAACTGTTAACTGCTTTGAATTGAGGTGACCATTGAAAGGTTTATATTGGATTTAAAATCTAGACATTTCATGGAAAAAATGTTATTTTGGAAGCCGTTATAAAGGTCTGAAAATGGAAAGGAGTACTCCAATCTGAGACAGCTGTTTTGCATAGCATGGGTGGTGGTGGTGGTGCTGCATTAGACTGCCTGGTTTGAATTCTGGTTCTGCTTTTTTCTGTGGTTTGGGTACATCGTTTGGCCTCTCTGTGTAGGTTCCCTCATTTGTAAAATGGAGATAGTAATGCCTACCTTCTCATGGGGCAGCCATAATGAAAGTCAAAGTGTATGAGGCATAATGCCTGGCACATGGTGGACTTTGGAAACCCAGCTCTTCATGTGTTTAGCTCCTGGCCTCTTAGCACACCACCACAGTGACGAGACTCCTTTTTTTTTTTATAATTTGAAGTATAGTTGACATTCAATATTATATAAGTTACAAGTATACAACATAGTGATTCAAAATTTTTAAAGGTTATACTCCATTTACAGCTGTTATAAGATATTGGTGATATTCCCCATTATATGGTATATCCTTATAGTGTATTTATTTTTTGCATAATAACTTGTACCACTTAATCCTCTTTGCATCTTACCCCTCCTCCTCTTCTTCTCCCCACTAGTAACCACTAGTTTGTTCTCTATATCTGTGTGTCTGTTTCTTTTTTGTTATACTTACTAGTTTGTTTTATTTTTTAAATGCTATGTATATAAGTGGTCTGACATTTAACTTAGCCTGATGCTCCCCAAGTCCATTCATGTTGTTGCAAATGGCAAAATTTTGCCCTTGTTTATGGCTGAGTAGTAGTCCATGGTATATACATACTCCATCTTCTTTTTTCATTCATCTGTTGATGGACTCTTAAGTTGCTTCCATATCTTAGCAATTATAAGTAGTGCTGCTGTGAATATTGGCGTACATATATCTTCTCGAATTACTGATTTTGGTTTTTTCAGATGTAAACCCAGGAGTGGAATTTTTGGGTCATATGACAGTTGCTTTAGGTTTTTAAGAAAACTCCATACTGTTTTAGCGTGGAGTGGCTAAACTCCACGCATTAGTGGCTGCACCAATTTACATTCTCATCAATAACATACAAGTGTTCCCTTTTCTCTACATCTTCATGACAAGTTCCATTTAACTTCACAGCCTCCCATCTCAAGTGGAGCCTCCGTGTTGCCCGTCCATCACACAGTTTTCCCCCAACATGTTCACCCTCCTGGGTCACTGTGTAGTATTTTCTCCTCTCTTTGCAGATCCCCATTACCTCCTTCAACCTTTCTCTCAGCTGCTCTTGGTTTCCTATTTCATCAAGAAAACAGAAGCTCTCAGAAGAGAATGAGCACACCCTCCCACCCCACACCCATCAGCTTCCTTCCCTCTTCCCTCTTGTTTCTGTGGGAGCCCCGTCCCTGTCTAGTCTTCTCTTCCTGTCTCCTTCCATCTGCCCAGCGTCGGCACTTCTGGTAATCTCCTGCATCAGGGGTTTCTTTACTGGTCATTCTCATGATTGTACAGACATGTTTTAATAGCTCCCGTCTTCACAAAATACCCACCCTAGACCCCAAATCCCCCGCTACTGATAGTCTCATTCCTCTGTTCTCTGCTACAGAAAAACCCTCAAGAGAGTCATCTACACTTGCTATTTCCAGTTCCTCTTTTCCTTGTTTCTCCTAAAACCCTCCACCCTGGCTTCTAGCTCCATCACTCCATGGAGATAACTCTTGTCAAAGTCATTGTTAGATCAAAAGCCTTCTTCTTATTCTTTTCTTTAAATATTTATTTATTTGGCTGAACCAGGTCTTAGTTGCTGGCACATGGGACCCTTAGTTGCAGCATGTGGGATCTAGTTCCCTGACCAGGGATCAAACCCATACTGCTTGCATTGGGAGTATGGATTCTTAGTCACTGGATCACCAGGGAAGTTCCTAAGCCTTCTCCTTCTTGATCTGTCAGCAGCATTGACTTTTTTCCTTCTTGAATTCTTTCTTCATTGGGCTTTCAGGGAAGTAGCATCTTCTTACTTGTCTATTTATTTTTAGTTTCTTTAGCCTGATTCCTTCCTCTCCAGCCCTTTAGTGTTGAAGAGCCTGGGGCTGAGTCGTCAGCTCTTTACTCTGTCATCACACACTTCCTGAGTGATTTTATCCAGTGTCAGGGCCTTAAAAAGCCCTCAGTGCTCTGCTGAGTCCCAGATTTCTCTCTCCAGCTTGGATCTCTGGCTTGGCATTTAGACTAACTATGTACTTAAATGTCACCAACCAATAAGCACACTCACGGTGATTCTTTAAAAATAGAAAAAAAAAAAACCCAGGTGTTTCAACATGGCTAGAGAGGCAGGATGTGGTTTAAGACGTTCGGAATGGAGAAATGAACAGGAGTGAGATGGGGGAAAATGTAAACAAGCAGTACTGGAGATGAGGCAACAGAGCTTTGGGTAAAAGAATTTCTCTTTAGTCATCGCTTAGATTTCTATTAGAGTTTCCAAATTTGACATGAAATGAAGTGAAAGTTGCTCAGTCGTGTCTAACTCTTTGCAACCTCTTAGACTATACAGTCCATGGAATTCTCCAGGCTTTCCTTTCTCCATGGGATCTTCCCAACCCTAGGATCGAACCCAGGTCTCCTGCATTGCAGGCGGATTCTTTACCTGCTGAGCCACAATACATACCCTAAACCAAATTCCTGATTCTTTTACCCCTTTATGTATACATATACGTACCTGTTCTTTGAGACTCTCTCACCTCAAAAAAGTGCTTCCATCCTTTTGCTCACTTAGGCAGAATCCTAGGAGTCATCCTCAACTTCTTTCTTTCTCTTTAATCTCATATCCAGTCCATCAGCAAATCCTGTCAATTCGCCTTCAGAGTAAATCTAGACTATGTCATCTCCACTGCTACACCTTGGTCCCTGCTACTGTCATCTGTCTTCTGGGTTATTGTTAAATCTCCTAACTAGCTTTTCCCACATGTAATCTATCCTCCTACAGTTTCTTCTTAACACACCAAAGGATCCTTTTAAAATGTAAGTCATATTATGTTAGTCCCTTGGTAGCTTCTTATCTGACTCAGAACTTAATCCAAACTTAACAGAACTTGGGCTTCCCAGGTGACTCAATGGTAGACAATCCCTGTGAAATGCAGGAGACATGGGTGCTGTCCCTGGGTCAGGAAGATCCCCTGGAGAAGGAAACAGCAACCCACTCCAGTTTTCTTGCCTGGGAAATATCATGGACAGAGGAGCCTAAGTAAATAAGTGTTAGTCGCTCATTTGTGCCCAACTCTTTGAAACCCCATGAACTGCAGCCCACCAGGCTCCTCTGTCCATGAGATTTTCCAGGCAAGGATACTGGAGTGGGTTGCCATTTCCTCCTCCAGGGGATCTTCCCGACCCAGGGATTGAACCTGGTCTCCCACACTGTAGGCAGACGCTGTACCGTCTAAGCCACCAGGGAGCCTGGTGGCTACAATTAATGGGGTTGCAAAAGAGTTGGACACGACCTCCTTCCCTGGTAGCTCAGAGGGTAACGCATCTGCCTGCAGTGCACGAGACCTGGGTTTGATCCCTGGGTCGGGAAGATCCCCTGGAGAAGGGAATGGCAACCCACTCCAGTATTCTTGCCTGGAGAATCCCATGGATGGAGGAGCCTGGCAGGCTACAGTCCATGGGGTCTAGTGACTAAAACCACTACAACAACAACAACCAAGACTTACCTGGAGCCATGCCCCTGGGTCCCAGGCCTGGCCTCTCTGACCTTACCTTGTACCACCCTACCCACCTCCACACCAGCCTGGGCTGCCGCCCTCCAAGCTCACCCTTCAGAGAGGTCCATCCTTGCCTCTCTCCTGCCAATGCTTCCTCATCACATCCTTCCCTTTATTCTTTATTCTTCCCCTAATGGCTTTATTCTTTTCCATAGCCCATAGTGCCATTGGGCACCTTGTGTATTTTATTGTTTATTTGTCTCCCCCAACTAGAACATAAATTTCAGGATGGGAGGTTTTGAGAATAAAAACCCTCAAAAAAAAACAAAAACAAACCAGCACACACTAACAAGAAAACCTTCAAAAACAAAGTTTTTTTAAAAAAATGGATAAGTAAATGCTAACTGTTATTATTATGATTTCATTATGAGACAGGCCCTGTGGATTTGATACTGAAGTTGATCATAACATAAAACGTCTCCACTCCCCTCCCCCCTCCCCCCACACACATTGCTTAAGGCTGGTTATGGATGACTTTGGAAGATTGACTATGGATGACAGTGTGAGTGTTGGGAGTCATAGGCAACACTGAATTAGGTGAAGCTGATGCCAATAACTTAGCCTGTCTGTACACAAGTGCCTAATCAAACTTTAGAGACTGTTTTGGTTTAAGTAGAAAAGTGAAGCTTTATTGCTTTGCTAGGCAAAGAGGGACACAGCAGGCTCCTGCCTCAAAAACTATGTGTCCCAATCTGAGAGGATTTGATGTGTAGTTTTATAACAAAGCTTGGTGGCTGAGATGGTAAAGCATAAAAACTATGCTTCCCTGGTGGCTCAAACGGTAAAGTGTCTGCCTACAATGCCGGAGACCTGGGTTCAATCCCTGGGTTGGGAAGATTTCCTGGAGAAGGAAATGGCAATCCACTCCAGTATTCTTGCCTGGAAAATCCCATGGATGGAGGAACCTCATAGGCTACAGTCCATGGGGTCGCAAAGAGTCGGACACGACTGAGCGAGTTCACTTTATTACAAAGCTTGGTGGCTCAGATGGTAAAGCATTTGCCTACAATGCGGGAGACCCCGGTTTGATCCCTGAGTTGGGAAGATTCCCTGGAGAAGGAAATGGCAACCCACTCCAGTACCCTTTCCTGGAAAACCCCATGGATAGAGGAGCCTGGTAGGCTACAGTGCCTGGGGTCACAAAGAGTGGGACATGACTGAGCTTCTTTTATAACAATACTTTAGTGTTTGGTTGCTGACAAGATTAGGGTGTGTGCAGTGTCTCAGGTCTCCTAACCTGGATGAGCTTCCCTGGTCCCTTTAATCTTGCTTCAGGTGGTTTCTTGGCTGTTCCTCCTTTGAGAAAGTTCACATCTGCTCTCTGGAAGTCAAGGAAAGTCATGGAAGCTGGAGTCTTGCCTACAAGAAATGTGGGGACAGTACACTGGGGTCCAATGAGAGGCAACCATCTGTTTGTTTAACAGCCTGCATCTAATAGTTTATGCTGTACGGAAATAACTGGGGCTCAGGTTTATCTACCACAGAAGGACTTCATTCAAACATCACTGAGGGATGCTTACACGGAAAGCTGGTTATTTTGTTGTAAACATTCCAGAGCTGCCTATTGTGAGAAGATTTTCTACAAAGTAAACTTAGGTTGTCACTGGTAGTCTGGCTGTTACCAGGCCACGAACATGGGGTGGAGAGCCCCAACCTCTGGGGGAGCCGCTGCTTCAGGTGCCCAGCCCAGTGGGGTCTGCTCTGACCTGAGCTGTGCATTCGCTATTGCTTCTGGGGGATCTCCCCAGGCAGTGCAGAGGGAGGGCGTTTCCTCCCTTCGCTGCATGTCCTTGCTGGTTGTGGTTCCACAGCCTCTGGAGACTCCGGTCCATGTGCTGGCCCAGTACCTCTGGACCCACAGTTTGTCAGAATCTTGGCCCGTCTGCGTGCCGCTGTCTGTGAGCGTCCTTATGGTGGTCATCCTGTCACAGCTCCTCAGCACATCCACTTCCCAAGCTGACTTCATTCTTGGTTTGCATTTCGTTTCTGTGTGTTGTTAGGAAACTGTTCTTCCAGGGACTGGTGAACGGGCAAAGGTTTCCAGTTACAGTCACCAGGGTCACCTGCATCGGGCGCACCCACCCTGCGACTCGCTCCCTGTCCTTGTGAGCTGTGCTTGTCTGGCTCTGGCTTGGCTGCTTCTGTAAGGACCCTGTGTCCCTGCGCAGCTGCCTTTGCTGGGGCCTGTCACTGACCCGGCTTCTGGAGGAGGCCCTGCTCTCCCTCCTCCCACCTCACCTCACACAAGACTCTTCCTCATTCCTGGGCCGTGACTTGTACCCCCACTGCTCCTGCTGGAGCGAACCAGAAGGGATAGTCCTCTGCCTTATCTCTTTACGTCCAGCTGCCATCTCACTGCCTGTGCCCTGGGGCAGGAGGCAGGTGGCAAAGGACTGAGATTTCCAAGAAGTATTAGTCAGGAAAATTAGTATTAGAGTATTAGTCAGTTCCATCTGGGTATCTAAGGCAGGTGAGGCCAGGCTCTGTCTAAATAAACAGAGATTATCTATCATGAAGTGACCAATGAGCCACTTCCCATGAAGTGCCGGGAGCAAACAGCAACTTGTCACCTCCACCAGGCACAGGATTACAAAATGCCCTCCCTCTGCACTTCCTGGGGCGGTCACACAGAAGACCCACATGTCAAGAAGGTCCTCCTGAAATACTGTTTCCTTCATGCTCTCTATTTAAGTCCCCTTGAGATGTTCTGGTTCACTTTCCTGCCAGCTCCTCTCAAGGCTTCTGTACCTCCTTTTCAGGACTGTGTAATCTGATGTCTGCAATATTTGTTCAAAATATTGAACAACCACTTGGGGCTTCCCTGGTGGCTCAGACGGTAAAGCATCTACCTGCAATGCGGGAGACCCGGGTTCGATTCCTGGATCAGGAAGATTCCCTGGAGAAGGAAATGGCAATCCACTCCAGCACTCTTGCCTGGAAAATCCCATAAATGGAGGAGCCTGATAGGCTACAGTCCATGGGGTCGCAAAGAGTCGGACACGACTGAGCGACTTCACTTCACTTCAGCAGTATTACAGTATTTTAACAACTGGCAGGGCTGTGCAGGAACAAACCAGCTGACTACAGGCCCCTGCTGGTGCCTAACTACTCATTAACACAAGTCTGCCATTCCTGTCAGGCCTGTTCCTATGCTAAGTCAGGCCTTAGTGCCTTAGCTACACTCTCCTTGCATGTACTCTTGTGTCCCTAGTCTGCACCAGCCCACTCCAGAGATTAATGAGTTGAACCTGTCAGTTAGCTGATGGACTTGAGCTCCCTGCCTCTTAGATACATGTTCCCTTTGTCTTTTGCTACTGGGCTCAAGGAAAGCATACAGTAAACAGGATGGAAGCCCAAATCTAATGGCAAAGAGTCTTGGAGAAACCTCTCAAACTCAAGGTCACAAAGACTTCCTGGAGACAGTCTTGTGTGTACCACTGTAGCTTGATATACTCTGGGTAGCTCATGTGGCCTGTGTCATCAGCGCCCTCGCAAACCTTTGTCCTGGAGAGCACCCACAATGCGTTCTAATGCAAGGCATTCTGCATTTGTTGCTTTGACGTTGCAGTGTGGATGTGGGAAACTTCAGTCCTTTACTCAACTTGAACTTCCAAGAGCAGTTGCTGGGGAAATTGGTTGAGTGTATACAGCAAGTTGAATATTAAACATAGTGTCTTTGATGATTAAAGGCCCTGCTAACGAGTGGCTATAAATTTAAAGTAAATAGTGGTTTGATGCTTCTTATTCTTCTTTTGGAATCTGTCAACATCCCAGTCTTCAAAGGCCATTTATATCCTGTGTAGTTAGGCATTTCATTCAAGGAATTTATTAAGAGTAGATAAGGATATCTTTTTCCTGTGTGCAAAATCCATTTATAATTCTTACAAATTTTATTTCCATAAGAAATTATAAGCTCTTAAATTTAAAATCTCAAAATAGAATTTACATAGTAATTATAGAATTCTGGATGTGGTATTATCATTTTAAACAGGAGTCGGTATATTTCAGACATGGATATAATGTTAAAGACATTTTCTTTATAGCTGCATTAAATAGGACCCAACCTAGCGGCTAATGGCTCAGCATCCTCTAAATTGGATCTAAGATAACAGTCAGGAAGGGAAGGAAGGAGACTGATGAACCCGTTCTCTGAGAAATCATGGAGCAATATCTGAAACTTCCTATCACATGTCAAGTTGATGGGTTTTATTTGGAAGGTTTGAGTATTCTTCATGGCAATGCATCTCTGCATTTGTTACCACTTCCTGGATTTAGTTATGCAGATCCAGCCATCTATGCTTAATTTTCAAGTTCTAAATGGGTTTTGAACTTTTTGCCTCTGTTGGAAGGCAGCAGTGTATCCTAATTGTGTGGCCCGGAGAGTCAAGGATAAACCATAAGTGTACGTGATTAAGCCCTACAGAGTTAGAGAGTAGTACAGCTTATGAGCCAGAGTACCCAAACTGTGCTCCAGGCAGCCCTTCGAGAGCTGCAGGTCAGGACTGGAGACAGTAGTGAGCTTATAGGGGCCCTGGACTCTCCACTCCTGCCCATCCATATCAGCTTCCACATAATCATTCATTGGAAGAAAGGATGTCAGGACCAACAAAAGGTTTGAAAATCACAAAGCTTGGGACTTCCCGGTGGTCCAGTGGCTAAGACTCCGAGCTCCCAATGTTGGGGGCCCAGTTTTCATCAGGGGATTAGATCCCACAGGCTGCAACTAAGAGTTTACATGCTGCATCTAAAGATACTGCATGCCACAATGAAGACTGAAGATCCTGCATGCCACTACTAAGGCCCAGTGGAGCCAAATAAATAAAATATATATAAAAAAAGAAAAAACCCACCAAGCTCTCCTAGTTGTCTTGTTTTCTGTAAGGGGAACTTGAACCTCAGGATAATGAAGAAAGTCACCCAAAGTCACATAGTGACTGGGCAACTCCTATTTCCTTGGTGACCCTCGTAGAAGCTACTTCAACTGACTTTTCTATCTCTGTTTTTTTAAAATAAAAAGATATAGTTTTGTATTTTAACTTGCTAAATTGTAGATGCTAAACAGTCAGTAGAAATGATAACTGAGTATTAATAGAATTATTTTTAAGGCTCAAGAATGCTGTTTATGATCTGTGCCATCTCTCATCATCTTTACTTTCGAGTGTCAAGGTCATTTGCAGGGGGAGAAGAGATTTGTTTACTTCTGTGCACTCTGCCTGCAGTTACAGTTATAAAAAACAGGCCTTGATCCTTTTGAGACATGCATTTATATCTTCAGTTCAGCCATACATAAGTGGCCCCATGGTCTGACGCATAGCTCTCTTCAGGGGCTTTTCCAAGTGAATGTTCATTCATGACTTGTCACTCAGCTGTGTCTTCCTACAGTTTGAGGAAACAACTCAGTGGAAACGAACATACACTATCACTAGTTGCATTCATCGTCATGTATTTGTAGAACAGAGAAGACTGTATACAATTAAAAGAAGACTG
Source organism: Capricornis sumatraensis (assembly GCF_032405125.1). Classification (NCBI taxonomy): domain Eukaryota; kingdom Metazoa; phylum Chordata; class Mammalia; order Artiodactyla; family Bovidae; genus Capricornis; species Capricornis sumatraensis. The sequence continues at coordinate 51,067,135 of NC_091083.1, forward strand.
GAAGATCAGTAGTTTATCATTTATTTACACTTGCATTCTAGGCACTGTGCTATGCATTGTACGTGCTTGGTTCCTTCTGATTCTCAGAACTACCCCAAGAAAGAAATTGTTATGATCTCTATGTTACCCCAAAGAAAACAGAGTCATAGAAAGGTCAGTATGTAACATATTAATATGTTACCCCCCAAAATATGGAAAGTTCAGTTCAGTTGCTCAGTTGTATCCAACTCTTTGTGACCCCATGGACTCCAGCACACCAGGCTTCCCTATCCATCACCAACTGCCAGAGTTTACTCAAACTCATGTCCATTGCGTCGGTGATGCCATTCAACCATCTTATCCTCTGTCATCCCCTTCTTCTCCTGCCTTCAATCTTTCCTGGCATCAGGGTCTTTTCAAATGAGTCAGCTCTTTGCATCAGGTGGCCAAAGTATTGGGGTTTCAGCTTCAACATCAGTCTTTCCAATGAACACTCAGGACTGATCACTCAGGACTGATCTCCTTTAGGACGGACTGGTTGGATCTCCTTGCAGTCCAAGGGACCCTCAAGAGTCTTCTCCAACACAGTTCAAAAGCATCAGTTCTTCGGCACTCAGCATTTCATGGCTGCAATCACCATCTGCAGTGATTTTGGAGCCCCCCAAAATAAAGTCCACCACTCTTTCCATTGTTTCCTCATCTATTTGCCATGAAGGATGGGACTGGATGCCATGATCTTAGTTTTCTGAATGTTGAGCTTTAAGCCAACTTTTTCACTCTCCTCTTTGACTTTCAACAAGAGGTTCTTTAGTTCTTCCTCACTTTCTGCCGTAAAGGTGATGTCATCTGCATATCTGAGGTTATTGATATTTCTCCTGGCAATCTTGATTCCAGCTTATGCTTCATCCAGCCCAGCGTTTCTCATGATGTACGCTGCATAGAAGTTAAATAAGCAGGGTGACAATATACAGCCTTGATGTACTCCTTTTCCTATTTGGAAACAGTCTGTTGTTCCATGTCCAGTTCTAACTGTTGCTTCCTGACCTACATGCAGATTTCTGAAGAGGCAGGTCAGGTGGTCTGATATTCCCATCTTTCAGAATTTTCCACAGTTTCTTGTGATCCACACACTCAAAGGCTTTGGGATAGTCAATAAAGCAGAAGTAGATGTTTTCCTGGAACTCTTATTTTTTCGATGATCCAGCAGTGCTGGCAATTTGATCTCTGGTTCCTCTGCCTTTAAACTGAGACTCAAATCTGGATCATGTTGACTTTAAGGTAGAGCTTTAAAGAAATGCCGACATCAAGATGTGAATAACTACTAAGTAATTTTGTCTTAAATATTTGCAGTTACGTCTTTTGCAGAGTCCGTGTGAGCCTCTTTCTGCTAAGAGGCTTCACAGCAGTATCTTCACAGCAGTCTCAGCACTCTCTCAGGCCACTGGGACTCTGGTTTGTCGACCAGCATTGTGTCCACTGGCCGCTGAGTTCCCTTGTCAGTCTCTCATCTTTCCATTGTTGAAGAAGCTCTATCTGTAGACCAATCAGAAAGAAAGCATTGCCTTTTTGAATAAATTTCTTACACAAGGATATGTTAAAATCGAAGGAAAACAAAGCCAGAATTTCTAACTTTGCTGGGATGGATGGAATTCTTGATAGCTCTGTCTGAACAGAAAAATTTTCTTATCTGACTATGGAACACTTCGTATTCTTGGCTCTTTGCCCTTTGAAGCTGTAAATCATATATATAAATCATATATATATATATATATATATATTGGCTGAGTGACTGCCCTTTCTTTCCTGACCCATAAGCTCCTTGGAGATTTTAATAGAGCTGGGTTTTGCTAATATGCTCAAAGTTATAAGAACACAGCTTATTGGAAGATAAGTGTGAAGGATAAATGTGCTTTAATTCATTCCTGGGACTCTGATGCTTGCCTCTCTGGGTTCCTGGTTTAGCTCTTTGCTTGGTCTAAAGCACAGTGACGGGCACATAGTAGGTGGAGCCTCCTCAGTGGAGGCTGGCTGAATAAGTGAACAACACATTAAGTGAAATTTGACAAGATTTTAAAATAGATATTAAGTATCACAGTACCTCGACCAGCAGTTTATAACTTTACTGTCAAATTTAAGCTGGGACTGAGCTTATGGGTGCTGTGGGACAAGAAATAGTCTATGTTAAATAGCATGCATTCTCATGTAAGTCCTGCAGATTTGCTCAACTCTGATTTGAAAAGTGTTCAGGGAATTCCCTGGTGTCCTAGTGGTTAGGATTCTGGGCTTTCACTGCTGAGGGCTCGGGTTCAATCCCTAGTCAGAGAACTAAGACCCTGCAAGCCCCAAGGCATGGTAAAAAAAAAAAAAAAGAAAGTATTCACATTAGCCCAAACTGGTCTCTCTCTAAAGCCCCCAGTCTTTTTCTTTTTTCCTTTTATTTTTTGGAAACAGAACATCTGTGAGGAGATGTAATGCTACTGAGAGTAGAGAATTATCACCACATTTTCCCATCATGAAGTATGTTTCAAGTAGAGTTGTTTCCTTCATATTTTTTCAGCAAAGATCTAGTTGTAGTACATGAGATTATAGTTTTAAGGATATTCCTAATGACTGCCTTTTAAAGCTCTTTTCTTAAGAAAACTGCATTCTTTTTTGTTTTTTGAGAAAGTATATGTTGTAGTATTGTGAGTTTTTTCCTGCTTACAAAATAATACAAGTGGAAAATTTAAATTCTAAAAACAAAAAAAGGAAAGAAGTTTAGTTGTGTTTCTCTACAATATATTCAGTAATTGTTATGTCTAGTTACAAAGAACTTTTTGGGAAACATTAGGGCATGTTATGCACAATATAGATACAAAGACGAGGAAGTTATCCATGGCCAATGCCATTTTGGAAGTAGAGTTTGGTGAAGAATGGGTTAAAATAGTATCCCATGTGTTTTAGCCAGTAAGGTTTAAGCAGCCGCTCTGGTTCTGGAGTTTGGCAGTTTGCCCAGCAAACTCTTGCTGTGGGGCAGAGTTTGAGTCTTCTGCCCTCTAGTGGCTATATTTTAATGTTTCTGACCCTTGCAGAGGAAAAGAATTTAAATATACCATATATAAATAACCTACCTGTCAATGCAGGTAGACATAAAGAGACCAGGGTTTGATCCCTGGGTCGGGAAGATCCCTGGAGGAGGGCACCCCACCCACTCCAGTATTCTTGCCTCAGAGACGCTTGGCGGGCTACAGTCTGTGGCCTCACAAAGAGCTGGACACAACCAGAGCAACTTAGCATGCACACACAGTATCCGTATGTTGCTGCTGCTGCTGCTGCTATGTCGCTTCAGTCATGTCTGACTCTGTGCGACCCCATAGACGGCAGCCCGCCAGGCCTCCCCATCCCTGGGATTCTCCAGGCAAGAACACTGCAGTGGGTTGCCATTTCCTTCTCCAATGCATGAAAGTAAAAAGTGAAAGTGAAGTCGCTCAGTCGTGTCCGACTGCTCCCGACTCCATGGACTGTAACCCACCAGGCTCCTTCGTCCATGGGATCTTCCAAGCCTTTGTAAACCTTTGTAATTGATTCTTTGCAGTTTTTTGCATGCCTTTGTAATTCATTATTTGCAGTTTTTTGCACCTTGAAACAAAGTTGTTAGAGATCATTTTACTCATTTGAAGTCTGAGAAGAAGCTAACTTGTTAATTAGGCCTAGTTAGGGCATCTTTTCACATGTCTTGATTATTCTCAGGGTAGAATACAAATACAAAGAAGGCTATCTGATTTTTTGTTTTGTTTTGCACATTTGCCAAGTTAAAGTTGTGTCTTTTTCTGAAATGATAAAATCAAAGGATTTAAGTATGCCTTGTTGATGAAATTATAGAAGCAATAAAGGGTAAGAAATTTAAAAACTCTGTAATCTGACAAAATAGTGTAGATCCATTTCTTCCTGCTTTTCTCTGCTAAGTATAATTATAAATCCTGGAAATGCAAGTGACAACCAAGGAGAGCATTTGCAGTGGTAAGAAGAGGATGAATTGGTCTGGGGGTCCTAAGACTGAGGGAGCAGCATAGAGAAGGTGCCAGGACGGGTACACCCTGACCTACATCAAGCAACAGGAAGGGGTCACATAGGATCTTCTCTCCCCACAATTGACTCATTGTCCATCCAAAAGTATCAGGAAAACCCAGCTCCCAGCAAGGGGTCATCTATAGGGGACCCATACAGTAAATAACCAAGACAAGCACTCTCCTCCACTGGGCGCAAGATGCCCCTCCCCTACTAAGCCAGACCTAGGCATCCAGGAGGCATAAACAGGGGTTCTGCTAGCACTGTAAGTGACCTGGCCTGGGAAGTCTCTTTATCTTCATGGGCTTGAGACTTCCCTCCTTCACCCATATTCACTGGAGCAGCTGGGGAGCAGTAAAGAAGGGGGCACTGGAAAGGGGAACCCTACCTCCATAAGCAGCCTGCCTGGGAAGCCTGCCACAGGGCCTGAGATCTCTCCTTGCCAACAACACCCGTAGGCCAGGCCAGGCCCTCAGACAATACTGGCAGGGACCTGTAGTGTCCTCAGCAGCACCAGACAAACCAAAATGAAATGCAGAATCTGAAAATCAGATCACAGCCCACAGAAAGCAGGCCAGAACCTGCATGCTGAACCTAAAGAAAAGGGTTGTCTGCTAAAATGAAGGATTTTGAAATATGACCAAGATTCCCTAGGGCTTCCCTGGTGGCTCAGACAGTAAAGAATCTGCCTGCAATGCAGGAGACCAGGGTTCAATTCCTTGGTCAGGAAGATCCCCCAAAGAAGGAAATGGAGGCTTCTCTAAAAAATATTCTCAAAACATAACAGACAGAATGTTCAGGATACAACCCCAAATCACCTGTCATACATACCAAGAGCTGAAAAGTCCCAACAACACACCAACAGTGAGATGAATCACAGATTTGGTATTAAATGACAAGGGCTTTAAATTAACCAACATAAAAATGCTTGACAATCAATTACAAGTTCTCTGGAAATAAATGAAAAATAGAAAATCTTAGCAAACAATTAGAAAAATAAGCAAAGGTAAATGGTAGAATGAAAATACAATAGCCAAAAAAATTGATGAGTTGAACCTCATTGAAGTTAAAAGCTTTTGCTCTGTGAAAGCCCATATGAAGAGGATGAAAAGATAAGAAACACACAGGGAGAAAGTATTTGCAAGTTTGATACCTGACAAAGGAGTACTATCTCTAGAGTACATTAAAAAAACTCTCAAAACTCAACAGAAAAAAAATAACCCAATTACAAAATGGACAAAAGAGACATTTCTCTGATGTGAAAAATATGTTCAACATCATTTGCCACAGGGAAATATAAATTAAAACCATAATGATACCTATCTGAATGCTAAGATAGAAAATAATGACAGTACCAAATGCTGATGAGGAGATAGAGAAACTGGGTCATTTGTGCATTGCTGGTGGGGATGTAAAATGGTTCAGCCACTCTGGAAAATGTTTTAGCAGTTACCACATGTGCATTCTTGGATGTTTAAAAAATTCTGAAAGAAATGAAAACTTAGATTTGTGCAAAAACCCATCCCATACAGGAATGTTCATAGCAGGTTTATTCATAATAGCTAAAAACTTGAACCACTCAGATATCCTTCCACAAGAGAATTGTTAGAAGTGTGGTGCATTCACACCATGGAACACTGCTCTGCAGTAAAGAGGAATGAGCTAGCCATATGCACAGCAGCTTGGGTAAATCGCCAGGGAGTTAGGCTGTGTGGGAAAAACAGCTAATTCCCATACTGTATTCCGTGTATATAATATTTTGAAATATTAGTTTTAGAAATTGGAGAACAGATTAGTGGATGACATGGACGTTGGGGTAGACAGGGGGACATGGGCCTGGTTATAGAGGGCAACATGGAGAAGGAAATGGCAGCCCACTCCAGTATTCTTGCCTGGAGAATCCCAGGGACGGAGGAGCCTGGTGGGCTGCCGTCTATGGGGTCACACAGAGTCAGACACAACTGAAGCGACTTAGCAGCAGCAGCATAGAGGGCAACATAAGGGATCCTTGTAGTGAGGAAAGTATTCTATATCTTGACTGTGAATGGATATGTGAAATTATGCATGTGATAAAATTGAGTAGATACACATAAATGACTTTAAGGAAAACTGGGAACTGTGAATAAGATGGTTAGATTTATCCATGTCAGTGTACTACACTTGAAATACGGTAGGTGAAGGAGGGTAAACGTTCACAAAATCTGTCTATAGATTTCCTAGCGCTGCATTTAAATCTTTAATTATCTCAGTAAAACTTAAAAAGGAAAAAACCTTTGGATATCTCAAGAAACTCTGATCCTTTTTCTTTTAAAATGCTTGTCAGATCACCTTTTCCTTGTGCCTTATATTTCTCTGAAAGAACTTTTAAAAACATGATACAAATAAACAGTTCCCTATCCTTGATTATTTTCACTGTTTCTAATGTTTTGCTATTATAAAGAGCTGTGTTCAACATCCTTCTGATTAAACCCTTGTATATTAAATTATTTAATTTATTTTTGAAATTTAATTATTAAACCCTTGTATATTAAATTAAATTACCCTTAAATTATTCTTCAAGTTACATTCCTATAAGAAGAATTGCTGTATCATAGTAAATTATATATATATATATATATGTATTTATTGCTTGTTTGTTCTCTAGAACAAAAGGGATAAAAATCTCTTTAAAAAAAAAATAAGAAGATGCAATTCACAGAAGAAAAAACCCAAATGACCAGCAAACATATAAATCAGCCCCACTAGTAATCAAGAAATTGCAAAATAAAACAATAACTAGATACCATTTTACATTCGTTCGCTAAGCTGAAGTTAATGTCTGCTAATAGAGCTGGAGATGCAGAGGAATAAAATTCTTAGAGCTGTTGGTAGGGTCAGTTTCTATGAGCCCTTGGAAAGCAAAGTGAAGATACTCATAGTCTTTCCCCACCTATTCAGTTTACTCTTCTCAGTAAACACTCAATAGAGGAATCTCGGCACCTGCACTCCACAATATATTTACAGCAACATTGATTGCGACATTGCTTAAAACAGAAGAAAAAAAAATGGACACAAAGTAGTGTCTACCAGAGGAGAATGGATAAACAAATTAAGGTGAATGTATAACTGCATCTGATATTGCAGTTAAGATGAATGAACAAGAGCTACCTGTGTAATTATTACACACACACTGTCAACTTACATAAATCATTGAAAGTGAAAGTGTTAATTGCTCTGTCGTGTAGCTCGCCAGGCTTGTGTGTTCATGGGGATTCTCCAGGCAAGAATACTGGAGTGGGGTAACCGTTCCCTTCTCCAGGGGGTCTTCCCGACCCAGGGATCGAACCTGGGTCTCCTGCATTGAAGGCAGATTCTTTACTGTCTGAGCTGCCAGAGAAGTCCAGGTCATTAATGATGAGCAAAAAAAGAAAAACAAGTTGCAGAAGGATACAAACAGTTTGATACCACTTATCTACAGTGCTTTTGGGGCCAAAAAAATCACTTTTTTCCCAGACTTATATCAACATTAACATTACAGTTTTAAAATACTTCGATAATTTTTTCACAGGCAAAAAATAATTTCTTGTTTTCCCATCCAAGTACTAGGCACGCCCAACCCTACTTAGCTTCCGAGATCAGATGAGATGGGCATGTTCAGGGTGGTATGGACATACAGGATTTCTTGTTTTAATTTGCATTTCTCTACAGTTTCTTGGACATGTTTTTTCTTCTTTGAATTGTTTTCTATTAGAATTTTCATCTTTTCTTACTAATTTATGAAAGTTCTTTATATGTCAGGAGTGCAGTTATTTTTTCCAGTTTTGCCTTTTAATTTTAATGTTGTTGTTCAGTAGCTAAGTCATGTCTGACTCTCTGTGACCCCGTGGACACCAGGACACCATCTCCTGGAGTTTTCTCAAATTCATGTCCATTGAATCAGTGATGCTATCTAACCATCTCCTCCTCTGTTGCTCTCTTCTCCTTTTGCTTTCAAAGTTTGCCAGCATCAAGGTCTTTTTCAATGAGTTGGCTCTTCACAGCAGGTAGCCAAAGTGTTGGAGTTTCAGCTTCAGCATCAGTCCTTTCAATGAATATTTAGGGTTGATTTCCTTTAGGATTGATTGGTTTGATCTCCTTGGAGTCCAAGGGACTCTCAAGAGTCTTCTCCAGCACCACAATTTGAAAGCACCAATTCTTCAGTGCTCAGCCTTCTGTATTGTCAAACTCTGTACATGACTACTGGAAAAACCATAGCTTTGACTGGACAGATCTTTGTCTGCGAGGTGATGTCTCTGCTTTTTCTTTTAATTTATTTATTTTTAATTGAAGCATAAGTGCTTTGTCTCTGCTTTTTTAATATGCTGTCTAGATTTGTCCTAACTTTCCATCCAAGGAGGAAGTATCTTTTAATTTCATGACTGCAGTCACCATCTGCAGTGAGTTTGGAGCCCAAGAAAATAAAATCTGTCACTTCTTCCACTTTTTCCTCATCTATTTGCCATGAAGTGATGGGACTGAATGCCATGATCTTAGTTTTTTGAATGCTGAGTTTCAAGCCAGCTTTTTCACTCTCCTCTTTCACCCTCATCAAGAGGCTCTTTAGTTCCTCTTTACTTTCTGCCATTTGAGTGTTATCATCTGCATATCTTTGTTGATTATTAAATGTATATATTGATTAAAGTTTGTTTTCTCTAAAGTGACCAAAATTATATATATATATATATATATATATATTTTTTTTTTTTAAAGTAAAATACTGCAGGCCAAAAGGAAGTAGAAATGGGACATTCTGTAGTCTCACCTTCCCCTTTCTATGTCCTAGTGGTAACTGGTAGTGTTGTGTGTATTTGGTTTTTGGTAGTGTACCCATAAACGTGTCTCAGCATGGGTAAATCTATGCGTGTGAATGTATGTATTTTAGTGCAGTTGTTTATGTACAATTTTTACCCAAAATATCTCTGACAAAAACACTGTTCTGCAACTTGTCTTTTGAAATACCACATTCTATCACAGCCATTATTAAGTGTTAATATCTCAGTCCTTTTAAGGTCTGCATAGTGTTTTGGAGTGCAAATATCCTATAATATACTAACTGTCTCCCAGTTTTAAAGATTCCTGATTTATTTATCTCTGGCTCTGCTGGGTGTTTGTTGCTGCAGAAGCGCTTTCTCTAGCCGTGGCGAGTGGGGGCTGCTTCATCATGGCGCACAGGCTTCTCACTGCGGTGGCGTCTCTTGCTGTCTGTATGGGCTCTAGGCGAGTGGGCTTCAGTAGTTGTGGCATGCGGGCTTAGTTGCCCCACAGTTTGTGGAATATTCCCAGATCAGGGACTGAACTCATGTCCCCTGCATTGATGGGGGGATTCTTTACCTCTGTACCACCAGGGAAGTTCATTAACTATCTCCCTATTAATGGCCATTTGTTCCTCCAAATTCTGATAATTACAGATAAATACATTGTGTGGGTGTGTAGAGATTTTAGGTTCTTACATAGTCAGTTTTATCAATCAATGCTTCTACTTTGGTATAATATTTAGAAAATCATTCTTACTCCCAAGATTATATAATTAGATACTTCTGGTATTATATTTATTGACTCTGCCGCATGGCATGCAGGCTCTTAGTTCCCCTATCAGGGATGGAACCCATGCCCCCTGCAGTGGAATCCTGGAGTCTTAACCACTGGACTGCCAGGGAAGTCCCTCCTGGCGTTTTTAAGGAATAGTTTGTTTGTTTGTTTACTTTGAAATCTTTACTTTGGTGAAAGGTATGGGGCAATTCCAAATGGGAGCCAGTTGTCTTATTGCTATTTATTTACTTTTATCCTTTCCCTCTGCTTTCAAATGTTGCCCTGACTCTTTAGAAGACTGTATTCTTCTTTCTTTTATTTTGGGAGTTGAAGTAGTTTGTCTTTGACTTGCAGTTTATACCTACTGGCTTTCTGACCTTGGACAAGTTGCTCTGCTTTCCTCAATTTCCTCACTGGTGGAATGAGAATGGTTGCCTATTTCCTACTGGCCTGAGAATTGAGTGAGGCGCCTGGAGCTTATCACACTGAATAAGGCTTGCTGCCGTTACTGCTGCTGCTGTTAGAGCCAGTACTGCCTCTCAGGGTGTTTCTGGACTCCCATGTCTTCTTTACCGAATTCCTTTCAGGAGTAGACCAAGCCTTGTCCTTCATGTTGCTCAGTACTGAGCAAAAAGGTGATTTGTACTGGGACAGAGCCCTTACAGAGAAGTTATTAACCCTGACCCAAAGTATCTGTAGAATTACTTCCTAGCATTTGCTATTAATATATATATTTTCTACTGACATTGAACACATTGTTAGGCAAATCATCTAATCCTGTTCTCATATAAACTCTTCATTTCTAATGTTGTGATTGTCAGTGGATGCCTTCTCATTTGCAGAGTGCTTTGATTAGTATTTGCAGATGCTCCTAAGTAGCCTTTACAAATAATCATGATGAAGGTTCTCACTTAATTTGGGGTGGCTTTTAGCAGAGCTGAGTCTGTGAGATATATGGCTTGGTTTTTATAGGTCTAACCAGTCAAATGAAGCAGTTTTTCATATTGTTGTCTCTGTATCAAGTTCTATGCTCTTAGATTGAGAGTGATATAAAATACTCAGTATAGATGAGTCCTATACACAAAGGGTTTATGGTCCAGTTGGGAAAATAAAATATGCAAAGTTCTAAATAAAACTTAAAATAAGAGGGAACAAAACCAGGCACTATAACTTTCATGGCTGCACAGAACATGTAGAAATGAACAAATTCATTCAAGAAAAGAGCAGATGTCTTCTTACTGTCCCTTGTCAGAATCTTCTATGAAAAGATTAGCTGTAGAATCGATACATTCTGGAGATACTAAAAAATTTTACTCAAAGGTTAGAACTTAGCATGTCATTTTACATTTAAAATAACAGTAAATTAAACCAAATTAATCAGATTTTAGAGAAAAAAAATTTTTTAACTTTACTAGTAGACCTGTTTTCTCAATGTGAGTACTCTTAAGATAACCTGTGGAGTTTTAAATTATTTTTTTTAATTGCTCTGTTGGTAATAGTTATTTATAATAAGCAATTGGTAACTTCTCAGTTATGATTTAAAGTGATTACAGCTGAGTTTTTCCTTTCATGGTACATCTCAGAAGTACCCTATACTTTTCCACTGCTTTACCTCTGCCTATAAACTCTCAGCTAATTTCCTAAATTTGAATTTGAGTTATTTTGTGAATATGAGAAGGTCGTTAATCTTTATGGCCAATTCCATGGCTAATCGTGATTTCAACCTTCCAAGAATGAGTGATCGAAATGTGGCATTTATCAAACTTGGAACTGATGGATGTGGATTATGTGATAACTCCCTGCAATCATCCCATGATAGTGGCAGCCTGAGCAAAAGTAGAAATTAGCAGGGTTCCAAAACTGGGGAAAAACAAATCTGGAATTGGCTATATAATGCTATAAATGAGAATTTTTAAAATATACTTGATTTTGTAGAGTCAGTATGACCTGTAATAATACCAGCTGATCATACTTATTCTGCAGTGAACACAGTTGTCTTACATCATTTCCACACATTCAAATTACTGTCTATTTAGTGCTTTTTATTCATCCAGGAAGCACTGAATAAGTACATGCTTTGACTGAATACTGTGTCTTGTGTTGAATATCCAGGAACTTTATAGAATGGTCTTCCCTGGTGCCTCAGATGGCAAAGAATCTGCCTGCAACGTAGGAAATGTAGATTCAATACCTGGGTTGGGAAAATCCCTTGGAGAAGAGGATGGCCACCCACTCCAGTATTCTTGCCTGGAGAATTCCATGGACAGAGGAGGCTGAGGGCTACAGTGCATGGGGTCGCAAAGAGTCAGACACAACTGACTGACTATCACGTACAGAATGGTAGAAAGTAAATGTCTTTCCTTCTGCTAAATTGTAGCCACCACACTTGCCACAACCTGAGGCTGTTTAAATCCATCCAGATAGAATCTTCCTGCTTATGATCTGTTTGCAGATTTAATCTAGTGAGGAGACAACATGGTGTGTACCCACATCGTAGATACTCATTAAACATTTGCATGGTGAATTAGAACAAGGGAGGTGAGTTGAAAGACACTTGGTCTTTCCCACTATTAGACCACAGACTTACATATGACTTTTAAAATATTAACTCAACCTTCAGCAGGCATGAGAAGTTGAAGTTGTTTACAACTAGCCAGTAAAAGGATTATTGAGTGTCTTTCAGCATATTAAGACCTAGGAAGAAAAACAAAAACAGAATTCTGGATTGGATTCTGGGTTTTTGCTCAAAGTAGTAGCAGGAAACTTTTTCATCTAACAATATATGATGCGATTAAAAATTTTTTTAAAATACTCTCTTGATAAAAGGAGGCAGGAAGGAAGGTAGAGAGTGGAGGAAGAGAAAAGCATACTTACCTTCTAAGTCTGTTTCAAGAATTAAGAATAATGTACATAAAGTACACAGTACATTGTTCACATGTGCTGGACACACTATTGAGAGTATCTGCCATGATGGTGATCGTGTAAAATTGCACGTTCCAGGGAATAGTATCTGAAGACCTGTCTACATTTGTTTAGCAAGTCACCTTCTACTTTACCACTCATGTACATTCGATTACTTGATTTCACTGACATCTCTGAGATAGTTGGGAAATTTCATACCCCTAGCCTTGCAGTCCTAGACTCTGCCATTGTCACCGGCTTTTCCACTCACTGTTTCCTGGGCCACTCCTTGGACTTTTTGCCCTTCTCACGTGTATATGTGACACTTCTGGTCTCTGTCGCTAACAGCAGTTGGATCTGAGGTCATGTTTTGGTTATGTTGCTGCCCAGCTCCTCCCAAACTTAGTGGTTTGAAACCACCTTTTTATTATCTCTCATAGTTTTGTGGGTTGACTTGATTCAGATGGGTGGTTCTTATACTCCAAATAATGTTGGCTAGGATTGCAGTTACATGGGAGCTTGGATGGTCTGGTATATTCAAGATTGCTTACCCAGATGACTGACAGCTGATGATGGCCATCCACTGGGAGCTCAGGTGGGCTGTCGGCTGGAGCGCCTGCTTGTGGCCTCTGAATGCCCAGGTTGCTCAGGCTTCTCCCAGCATGGCAGCTGAGTTCCTACAGGGAGAATCCCAACAGTGAGTATTTCAAGACAAAAAAATCAGAAACTTCCAGTCCTCTCAAAAACTTGACTCATCTGTGTTGTGTTATTGGTCAAAGCAGTCACAGGCCAGCTCATACTCAAGGCGGGTGAAGCAGTCAGTTCCACTCTCGATTCGGGAATGGTATGCAGGTCAGGGAAGAAGCTGATGAGTGGCCATGTTACAACAGGGTAAACATTACATTCCTTTAAACTTGGCTTCGGTGAGCCTTTCTTTTAAAAGTACCCTCACAGGCTCAAGGTTTATGTCCCCAAAGTAATTGTGAAAAGGTGCTGAGACATCATTGGCCTAAACATCAGAACCTGTTCTGATTTTTTTTGGGGTCCAATTATGTCAATATATAAACTTGATGCTCTGTAATCTCTTATGAAAGAAAATTGTTATCCAGTTTGTTTGTTCAGTTGCTCAGTCGTGTCCACTCTTTTCGACCCCTTGGACTGTAGCATACCAGGCTTTCCTGTGCTTTACCATCTCCCAGAGTTTGCTCAAGCTCATGTCCATTGAGTCAGTGATGCCATCCAGCTGTCTCATCCCCGGTCATCCCCTTCTCTTCCTGCCTTTAATCTTTCCCAGCATCAGGGCTTTTCCAATGAGTTGGCTCTCCACATCTGGTGGCCAAAGAACTGGAACTTCAGCTTCAGTATCAGTCCTTCTAATGAATATTCAGGGTTGATTTCCTTTAGGATTGACTGGTTTGATCTTCTTGCTGTCCAAGGGATCCAGTCCGTAGGGGAAGCTTTAAGCCTGTTTGTAACTATAACTAGCACAGAAGTTCTCAAGTGAAGGTGACATTGTCCCTCAGGGGATGTTTGGCAACACTAAGAGTCATCTTTGGTTGTAAGAATGGTTTGGGGGCAGTGCTCCTATAACCTAGTGAGTAGAGGCCAGAGATGATGCTAAATATCCTACAATGCACAGGATAGCCAGCCCTTCCTCCGTAGTAAAGAATTTTTCAGCCCCAAATGTCAGTAGTTCAAAGGTTGAGAAACCCTAAACTAGAGCAAAGATTTTCCCCATACTGTCTTGTAAATTTATACAGAGCACATTGCTTTTTTTTAAAAAAAATTTTAGTTGTGTTGGGTCTTCCTGTGGTATGCAGGCTTTCTGTAGTTATGGCTCGAGGCTGGTATCTTGGGCTTTCCTGGTGGATCAAAAGTAAAGAATCTGCCTGCAATGTAGAACACCCAGGTTTGATCCTTGAGTTGGGAAGATCCGCTGGGGAAGGAAATGGCAACCCACTTCAGTATTCTTCCTAGCAAATCCTACGGTCGGAGGAGCCTAGTGGGCTCCAGTCTATTGCTGAGCAACTAACGCATGTGGTATCTTGCATTGAAAGGTGGACTCTTAACCAGGAAAATCCCCAGAGTGCGTTGCTTTTTATTCTCCAGGACATCTATTGTGCCTTTCATTTTATAGATTAATAAAACCTTTTACCTGAATATTTACAGATTCAAATTGTAAGATTTCTTTAAGGGCTCTTAAAGCTGCAACTTCTATTTACTTTTGTATTTAAATAATTTATATACAGAGATTGGATCAAGGTGGCCAGTAGGGTTTCCACTCTCTTCCTTTTCTTTCCACCCTCTTTCCTCTTTCTTTTGAACTCTCTTCCTCCCACTTTGGAATCTAAGAAATAATAAGAAAAAAATTATATCTGTGTATTTATCTATACATGACTGTATATCTGTCTCTTTCCTGGAAAAGACGCAGGAGTGATCACTATGGACCAGAAACTGAGCCTCGCTGAAAGGCTGTTCATGCAGTCAGTTATGCTGTGATAGCAAACAACCCCCAAATCTAAGTTATTTTAAACCCTATAATTATTTGTTTCTCACTCATGTTGCATGTTCATTTTGAGCAATCAGGCTGGCTCGTCACCCTGGGAGATAACCACCATCTCACATGCTGCCGTTGCTATGTAGAGGGAAAAAAGAACTCCAGAGAGCCTCTCATTGGCAGTTAAATGATCCCTTCTGGAAGTGACAAGCATCAAGAATTATACTCACCGTCCATGTCCCCAAACTAATGATGTGGCCCCATTTCCACAAAGGAGCCAGGAAGTGCAGTCCTGTCATTGGCCTGGAGAGAGGAGAACTGGATGTGTTTGGCATATAGCCTTACCGACCCCTAAAAGACCAGGTAGAGCAGATCTGATGGAAAGAAGAAACCACAGCTCAGAGTGGGCACAGGGAGGAACTGTGGAGGTAGAATGGCTCCTAAAGACACGGAGGAGGAGGGGACCTGTACCACAAATAGAGCAGTTTGTTAGAGTCTTGTAATAGGGATAGCCTGGGAGATTGTTAGCCACCCATGCCCTGGAAGAAGTACGGGTGTTCTATTTTAAAATTTATGGGAAAAAAGTTTTTTTGGCCGCATTGTGTAGCATGTGGAATCTGAGTTCCCAGATGGTGGATTGAACTGGTGCCCTCTGTGTTGGAAGGGCAGAGTCTTAATCACTGGACTGCCTGGGAACACAGTTCATATGCTATGGAAATGACAAAAAGTCTCCTCTATAAAGTCCTGTGCCTGATACAGTGCCTGGTAGATAGTATGTGCTCAATAAATAATAATTGATTAAATGATGGCTCTAAATTTACCATAGGAAAAAAGCAATCATTGTTATTATTTGTTATTATTTATTGTCATCATCATCCTGTTATCCTATCTCAGAGATACATTTTCAGTGTCTTGACCCCTTGTGAAATCACTTGAAGGAATTTCTCCCACCCAGCAACTGGCAGGATCCAAATGAAGGGCATTGAAGCCTAGGGCTTTAGATTCTCAATTCAGTTTAGTTGCTCAGTTGTGTCCGACTCTTTGTGACCCCCATGAACTGCAGCACTCCAGCCTTCCCTGTCCATCACCAACTCCCAGAGCTTGTTCAAACTCATGTCCATCAAGTTGGTGATGCCATCCAACCATCTCATCCTCTGTCGTCCCCTTCTCTTCCTGCCTTCAGTCTTTCCCAGCATCAGGATCTTTTCCAGTGAGTCAGTTCTTTGCATCAGGTGGCCAAAGTATTGGAGCTTCAGCATCAGTCCTTCCAATGAATATTCAGGACTGATTTCCTTTAGGATTGACTGGTTTGATCTCCTTACAGATCAAGGTGTCATGGTCCAGGTGCGAGTTGGAAAAGAATTTCCAGATGTGAGACAGAATGAGAGGGAAATAAAGTTTATTAGAGTGGGAGACGCTGTTAGAACAGCAGGCCAGCTCAAGGTAGAACTGACAGTGAACAGGGATCCTTAGTCTACTTTTATACCCAGGGTACAAGGAGTGGGGTGGGGTCTTGCAGATCATTTGCTGATGTGGGGGAAAAGTAGGGCAAATACCTTCTCCCTATGGGATAGGAGGGGAGACAGGTTATACTGTTCCATTAATAGTTACAACATGGGAGAGGGAAGGACGATAAAGGTCTGGTTTTTCCGTTCCTGGATTCCAAGGCCCTCCTTGGTTTTATCTGCTCTTTCGTCCTTGGGTCACCACACAAGGGACTCTCAAGAGCCTTTTCCAACACCACAGTTCAAAAGCATCAATTCTTTGGCGCTCAGCTTTCTTTATGGTCCAACTCTCACATCCATACATGACTACTGGAAAAACCATAGCTTTGGCTAGACAGACCTCTGTCGGCAAAGTAATGTCTCTGCTTTTTAAAATGCTGTCTAGGTTGATCATAGCTTTTCTTCCAAGGAGCAAGCATCGTATAATTTCATGGCTGCAGTCACCATCTGCAGTGATTTTGGAGCCCAAGAAAATAAAGTCTGTCACTGTTTTCATTGTTTCCCTGTGTTTCATGGCAAAACAGAATTTTAAAAGAAACCTCTTTTTAAATTTGTGGAGAAAAGGGAAAAAAATCTGACACTTGTAGTTTGTTTCCTCCTGCTACTTAAGAGAGAAATTAAAAATGTCTGACACTTGCAGCCTATTTCCTCCATTTGGAGACCCCTAGCCTTCCTGCCTGTTACTCTCTCAGGACCAGATGCCATGATGTTAGATTTTTGAATGTTGAATTTTAAGCAAGCTTTTTCACTCTCCTCTTTCACTTCCATCAAGAGCCTCTTTAGTTCCTCTTCACTTTCTGCCATAAGGGTGGTGTCATTTGCATATCTGAGGTTATCGATATCTCTCCTGGCAATCTTGATTTCAGTTTGTGCTTCATCCAACCTGGCATTTTGCATGATGTACTCTGCATATGAGTTAAATAAGCAGGGTGACAATATACAGCCTTGATGTACTCTTTTCCCATGTTTCCCATGTTCCATGTCTGGTTCTAACTGTTGCCTCTTCACCTGCATACAGATTTTTCAGGAGGCAGGTAAGGTAATCCAGTATTCCCATATCTTTAAGAATTTTCCACAGTTTTTTGTGATCTATCTATACAGTGAAAGGCTTTGGCGTAGTTAATGAAGCAGAAGTAGATGTTTTGCTGGAACTCTCCTGCTTTTTCTATGGCCCAGTGGATGCTGGCCATTTGAACTCTGGTTCCTCTGCCTTTTCTAAATCCAGCTTGTACATCTGGAAGTTCTCTGTTCATGTACTGTTGAAGCCTCGCTTGGCGAATTTTGAGTATTACTTTGCTACCATGTGAAATGAGTACAATTGTGCGGTATTTGAACATTGTTTAGCATTGTCTTTCTTTGGGATTAGAATGAAAACTGACCTTTTCCAGTCCTGTGGCCACTGCTGAATTTTCCAAATTTGCAGACATATTGAGTGCAGCACAGGATTTGAAATAGCTCAGCTGGAATTCCGTCACTTCTACTAGGTTTGTTCATAGTTATGCTTCCTAAGGCCCACTTGACTTCACACTTCAGGATGTCTGGCTCTAGATGAGTGATCACAGCATCCTGGTTATCTGTGTCACTGAGATCTTTTTTGTATAGTTCTTCTGTGTATTTTTGCCACCTCTTCTTAATATCTTCTGCTTCTCTTAGGTCCATACCGTTTCTATCCTTTATTGTGCCCATCTTTGCATGAAATTTTCCCTTGGTATTATTGCAGGAAGGGGGACCCCTTCTAGGGCCTAAAAGTGGGCTCTTGTCTAACACTCGGAAATGAATTGTCCAAGGAGACACATGTGCTGACAAAGCAAGAGATTTTATTGGGAAAGGGTGCCTGGGCAGAGAACAGTAGGTTAAGGGAACCCAGGGGAACTGCTCTGCTGCATGGCTCATAGTCTCGGGTTTTATGGTGATGGGATTAGTTTCCGGGTTGTCTTTAGCCAATCATTCTGACTCAGAGTCCTTCCTGGTGGTGCACGCCTTGCTCAACCAAGATGAATGCCAGCAAGAAGGCTTTGGGGAGGTGGTCAGACATGTAGTGTCTCCTTTTGACTTTTCCCGAACTCTTCTGGTTGGTGGTGGCTTATTAGTTCCATGTTCCTTACCAGGACCTCCTGTCGTAAAACACCTTATGCAGATGGCTACTATGGTGGCTGGCCAGGAGGGGTGGCTTCAGTCAGTGTGCTTCCCCTAACAGTATTTCTCATTTTCTTGAAGAGATCTCTAGTCTTTCCCATTCTATTGTTTTCCTTTATTTCTTTGTTGAGGCAGGCTTTCTTATCTCTCCTTGCTATTCTTTGGAACTCTTCATTCAGATGGGTATATCTTTCCTTTTCTCCTTTGCTTTTAGCTTCTCTTCTTTTCTCAGCTATTTAGGTCCCAAGTTCCCTTTCTTCCTAGCTGAGTCCTCATTTTCTATTAACTTTCTTGACCCACCCACTATGCCTACTCTTCTTGCCCTCTCAGCTTTGAGAAGGGATGTCCCTGGTTCTCCAGGCCAAGCCTTCCTGTTGGTGGCCTCTGCCTGCATTGGGTCTGTGGAGGCAAAGGAGGTTGGGAGTGGGCCCTGGTCAGATTGTCTGTGTTTAAATCCGCCATGAACTCACTCACTCTGTGATGTTGGGAAAATTACTTTGTCTTTCTGGGCCTCATTTTCCTCATTTACAAGATCTGAATAATACTAGTACATACGTTATAAGTGACTGTGAGTATTAAATGAGATGATGGTTAGAAAGGTCTTAGAGTGGTGCCCGGCACTTTGTTATTACCAACAACTATGATCATGGCTGTCTACACTACCTCCCTTCCAAGCTCCATCCACATCTAACTCCCAGGACTCTCTCCAGAGTTTCACACACCTGGGTGGTGGTCCCTTTGACATTAGTTTGTTTTGTTTTGAATTAATTTCCCAATACTCCAGAGTCCCAGGTTATCATCTTTAGGACTGCTTTAGTCTCCGATATTTCTCGCTTTTAACCCACAGAGTTTCAAATGTCTGGTTTCCTTTTCTGAGAAGTTGGAGCAGTACCTTTTTTTCCCCAACTCCCAGGGATTATGGTCTTCTTTCTTCTTTGTTTTCTTTCTTGGCTCTGTCTTTATTTTATTCTATCTTGTGATTTTGTGTGTCCTTAAAGCCACCTTCAGAACTTGATGGGGAAAAATAGGGGTATAAGTAAGTTAAGAACCACATAAATAAAATAAAGAGTGCTTATGAAAGAAAGCACTGAAAGAAGTTCAAAGCATCATACATATGAGACATTTTTAGCCAGTAAGTGTTATCAGTGGCAGAGGTTGGAAAATCACTTTGTCATTTTGTCTGTTGAACTTAGAAATGTTCAAATCATCATAGACTTCATGTGATATCTACAGAAAATAAAATATTAGAAAAACATGGAAGAGGTAAACTTGCTTTGGTTCTTTGAAGATAGAAGTTCTGAAATAGTTAAGTAGCAGAGTTAAGAATATACTTTTGAGACATGTAGATGGAAGGTCTTAAAGAATTAACATAGCCATTATAATACATCTCTCACCCTCAGGAAGCACTCACTGCAAAGGTCACACCAAAAAAAAAATGATTACAAAGGGAGTATAAAGTCACCTACAAATAGTCATCACAATAGCTGACGTTTATTGTTTTCTTGGCCCTGTCTCAGGTAATCCTTCAATAAGCAAGGGGAGAGATACTGTTTTCTTCCCCATTTTAGAGATTTGTCTTTTTTGGCCAGCTGGCATGTGGGATCTTAGTTCCCCAACCAGGGATTGAACCTGTGCCCCTGCAGAAGAAGCGCAGAGTCCTAACCTCTGGACTGCCAGGGAAAAACCTCATCTCCATTTTAGAGCTGAGAAATCTAAGGCCCAGCCAAGTTGTTTAACCAACACTCCAGACTACCTTTGTGTATGTTCATCAATAACCACATACACAATACTGCCCAAGTGGCTCCCTCAAGCAGCAGTGCTTCTCAGGGATTCCTCCAATACTTACACCATCAAGTTCTCTGTCACACTCCACAGCCAGGGCCAGGATAAGGGGAAATGGGTGACATTTTGCTTTGAATCCCATCTGGCTTGATCAGCAGCCCTGGCCTTCTCGTCTCACTTTATGGGGCGTATTCTCATCCTCAGCATACACTCAATAAGCCCATAAGTATCCTCAGCATGTGCTCAATAAGCCCACAACACTTATTACTCAAGAGGGGCCGAATTTTAACACAACATTCTTAAAGACCAGAGAGGCTTGAAGACACTTATTCTTCACCTTGTTTGACTGAAGATCGCTTCAAGAATCTGAAAGATTCACAAAGATGTGGTGTGTGTGTACACACACACACACACACACACACACAGAGACACAAGAGTATTACTCAGCCATTAAAAAGAATGAAATAATGCCATTTGCAGATAGGTGGATGGACCTTGAGCTTATCTAGAGTTAAGTGAAGTAAGTCAGATAAAGATTAATATCATATGATATCACTTAAATGTAGAATCTAAAAAATGATACAAATGAACTTGTTTACAAAGAAAATAGACTCACAGACATGGAAAACAAACTTATGGTTACCAAAGGGGATAGCAAGGGTGAGGGAGGAGATAAATTAGGAATCTGGGGTTAACATGTACAAATTGCTATGTATAAAATTGATAAACAACAAGAAGCTACTGTATAGCACAGGGAACTATATCCAATGTCTTATAATAACCTACCATGGAAAAGAATCTGTAAAAGAATATATAGATGTGTACACACACACACACACACACACACACACACACACACAGAGTAAGTGTACATATATATATATATTTATACACACACATATAAAATCTTTCCTCCCAGTGGAGGAAGAGGGGGACCTCAAGTGTAATATGTGGTTCTGGGGGAATCCCCACTAGGAACCTAGGCCTTGAATGTAACATTTAAAGGAATAAAACAGTGATGACAAGAAGAGGTGGTAGTGGGCTTGCTGTTTGAGGGGGAGTGGGAACCTATCTCCTGCCTCCTCAATCAAAAGCAAAGGCTACCTGTCCCTATGATTTGATCATTAAAATCAATGCAAAACATTAATATATTTCCCAGAAAGAATAATCTGTCTTCCACTCAGTTTCTTGTGTGTTTTTTACATGACTTTAAGGTCCCTGCCGGCTAGTTCTGTATGTTTAGGGTCTGCCACGTCCTGTGTAATCTGCTATCTTGGAGCTGGTCTGGCAGAGATTGTACAGGACATTTTCATGATGGCCTAACAGGAGTTCCACGGCAGACACTGGCCTGGATGAAGGTGCCTGTCCCCTAACCCTGTAGACCGGTGCACTTGACATTTTGCTACTGGCATGGATACATGAATACATGTGCTGGTGCATCTAACAGGAATTTATATTTAGAAGCAGGATCTTGTTCACTTTTGTATGAGATGTTTCCTGTTGACTTGGGAAACTTGAAGTGTTTGAAGGCAGTTGGGGTAAAAGCACCAGACACCCGAAGAGATGCCATATATTGACTCTTTGGCAGTTTATTTACTGAAAAGAGTTATGTGTTGGTGGTGAATAAGGCCTTTGCTCAGCCCAGGAATTCTTGTGAAGTCCAGGCAGCAGGAACCCAGTCAGTGTTCCCCAGTGATCAGCTAAGGGAAAAACAAAAATCTTATAACACTAACTCCAAACGCCCCCTTTCCCTTGTAGAAGGTAGTATTGTCTTGCTGGACTCAGGAAAGCTATACCTTGTGCCCAGCTCTTGGCCTAACAGTCACAAAGCTGCAGTAACATGAGTGTGTTTCCCTCACTCACTGTCCCTCAATCAATGCCCCATCTCCCTTTTAGTTTCTTGAAATAAAGAAATTTGACCTTTCTGCAAGTGGAACATTTTTCAGTTTCTTAAGATAGTGAAAAAGGTAGTTTGGGGCAGACAGCAAAGTAGGAATATAAATGCTTGAGCTCTCTGCTAAATTTGTGATCAGACAGAGATGAGCCTCCTGTGGTAGACAAGAGGGCCTGGCAACCTCCTTTTCTCTGTTGAATGGGAAGAAAGGACAGCTGTTGGGGGTTTAAAGGGCTTTATCACTTTTTACTGGGTGTCCCTAGGCATGTTAAGAACTTCTGAGCCTCAGTTTTTCATCTGTTCTATGGGGATAATAATACCTAACCAGTGGGGTTGAGACTCAATAAGTGTCACAAATGGCAGCCCCACCCCACACTTTAACTCTTGTTTAAGCATCAGGCTCAATGGTTCATAATGTATAGAGTTATGGATTACACATTCTTCCTCCATATTGAAATGATATTTGCTTGTCTTTTTTTCTTAACCATATATCCCATATCTTGTGATGGTTAAGAGCATTGATTATTTTCCTATATTACTGTAAGAAAATAGATTATCTGCCATAAATGCTTGTGTCCATTTCCACTCTTACCAGTCAGGACTGAGTTTCGATAAACTACTTCCCAAGTTCTGAAGGAACTGGGTTTAGGGCTAAAAGAAATCTAATGGTAACCTTGATGGAAGTGGAACAGAGGCCCATGGTGGTGTCCCTGGAGCTGTGGAGGTCACTGGCATCTGCCTCTGGCCATGGACAGAGAGGCTGAGCATCACCATGCCTCTTCAGTGTGATGGTAGAATTGGCTGTCCTAGCTAGCCGTCTTGTCTGCCTGTGCTGTGCTCATCAGTTAAGCTACCAACACTCCTTATTGGTGTCCCTGTTTTTGTTTCTGTGCATCCAGGGAATATAAACTGAGTAACCTGAGGGTGGAAGAGGGTGCAGAGTGGCAGTGATGGTTGCCAGCCCTCTGCCCTCTCCACTGGAATGCCACACATTGTGTCCTTCACTGCAAAGACTTGTATTTAGTACCTGAGAGCAAGTGGGGGATCTGTAACTATCACCTGTAATTTTCCACCTTGACTCCTCACTGTGTGCATGAGTACACTGGCTTAGAAATCAGCTGGCTAGCAGCCACATGCCAGGCCAGTGTGCCCTGCTTTCAGCTGGAGCGCCACAGGGCTGTGTTCTTTGTGGTCAGCCTTTTCTTTGTATCCCTTTCCTACTCTGGGCCAAGGGCAGTTCTTGGCCACATTTGATTGTGCTTGAATTGTGATTTAGAATTGGAACAATGATATCACTTTGGTTTAGAAAAATTAAAATCCAGAAATATAGTGTAACTCCCAACTTCTGAAAGTATTTCTGAAAATAATATATAGGATACTTCATTATTCACAGCAGTTTCATAATTTAGAGTCCTATTTCTGTGGAATGTTCCCAATTTGGCAAGGCAGATATTCTAAAATTATTTGAACACTGTTGAAAAAGTGGTGCCCTGGAGACTTCCTTTTTAGACATATGGCCTTCCTTTGTCAGGCTTCAGGATTTGTGCCCCCTCGAAGCCATTAGGGATTTCAGACAATGAGCTGTAGAGAAAATCCAAAGTGTGTCTTTCTTGTAGACTTACTCCTTCATCTGGGGAGGGAGGTTCCCATTTTGGAATATGTATGATAGTTATGAAACTAGTGATGAAGGTTTAGTCATCCTTTTTACGAAGTTATTAAAATAAATAACACAGAAGGGCATGAAAGGAAAAGTCCTGTGTCTCTTCCATATTCCTCTCTAGAGATGATTGTAAATAATTTTTATGTATCTTTCTAGACATTTTCTCTGCAGTTATAAACTTAAACATACATATGTTTTCACAATACACATACACCACATGTATTCATTCACCACATGTATTCATTCACCACATGTACACATACACAAATAGTTCATATATCTATTTTTTTTAGAAGTGCAAATAGAATTTTACTATACACACCATTGTGTATCTTACTCTTTTCACTTAATGCTATATTAAAGTACTTCCCATGTTAATACACGTAGATCTCATATTTTTGGTGGCTGCATAGTATTTCATTGTGGGGTTGGACCATAATTTACATGATGTGATGTCTGTTGTTGGATGTTTAGGTTGTCTCCACTTTTTAACTCTCACAGTCTTGTTATGGGTTTCCTCATACATATCTTACCCAATGTATTTGATGGGTAAATACTCTTGTTAGTTGGATCATATCTTGAGAACTATATTGCTTTAATTAATTAATTAATTTATTTAGATTTTTTTGATATGGACCTTTTTTTAAAGTCTTTATTAAATTTTTTACAACATTGCTTGTAAAAAAATTGTTTTAGTTTTTTGGTCATGAGGCATGCTTAGCTCCCTAACCCAGGATCAAACCTGCACCTCCTGCATTGGAAGGTAAAGTCCTAACCACTGGACCATCAGGGAAGTCTCATGCTTTATGTATTATTTTTAAAAATTATTTGTTTATTTTACTTTTTGGTTGCACTGGGTCTTCACTGCTGCATGAGGGCTTTCTTTTCATTGAGGTACATGGGCTTCTCATTGAGGTTGTTTCTCTTGTGGAGGAGCACAGGCTCTAGGGCAGGCAGGCTTCAGTAGTTACAGCATGCAGGCTCAGTATTTGCAGCCTGCAGGCTCTAGAGTGCAGACTCAGTGGTTGTGGTTCATGGGTTCCATTGCTACTTGGCATGTGGAATCTTCTCAGATCACAGATCGAACCTGTGTCCCCTGCATTGGCAGGAGGATTTCTATCCGCTGTACCACCAGGGAAGACCCCACTGTTTATTTTAAATATTAGTGATTTAGTAGATATTAGTGGAGAATATTTATAATGAAGCCTACGGGACCCAGGTTCGATCCTGGGTTGGGAAGGATCCCTCAAAAAGGAAATGGCAACCCACTACAATATTCTTTCCTGGAGAATTGCATGGACAGAGGATCCTAACGGATCCTTACAGTCCATGGGGTCACAAAAAGAGTCAGACTTGACTGAGTGTCTAACACACACACAATGACCAAAAACTGATCCCTTTAAGAAAGTATAAGAGACACATTTACAGATGGTGGAAGGGCTAGAGAAGCCAGTTTAGTTAGATTGAACTTACTATTTTCTGGGAGTTATTTCATGGTAAAATATTTGTTTTAGAACATCAAATTAATATGCCATGAAGGAATTTAAGGGAGTAACATTTTTTAGTGAGTTTCCATAGTGGCAGATACAGAGCTGTGGCACATACATCTTTAGAATGTTCTTCCAGAGGTGGAGCTATGAAAGAATTTCTCATAAAAGAAAGTGAGAAATGTTGGGGTGGATTTTTCTTTCTAAGACTGTGTTCATAAGTGATTAAAGTGACAGCTTTTTAAAAACTCACTAAAGAGCTAGAAGTATGAGTAAATAGGAGAAAGGAGCTGAATGAACATGTTTGCACAAAAATGGGCAACCCATTTTAATTCCATGAAATGAATACTAACTACTGTTTAAAGTAAATCTTGATATCATTAACAGATATGCTCTCCTTAAACAGATTCCTTAGAATTAGATTCATGCAAATAAACTCAGAACAATCTGAGTTCACACTTAAATCCCTTTTTCCTTCTGTGGGCAAAGCCCTACTGTCAGTCTGATTAGCAGCGCCCCCGTGTTCAAAAAGCTGTGTTCCTCGCCTGAGGTGGGTCCCCAGTGCCACAGTCCAGCTTGCTCCTGAAGACTGCCACTCTGCCACCAAGAATGACCCTTGGCAGCTCCAGCTCCAGGCCAGGACAGATTGTCTTCTACTATAATTCTGTGTCTTATAACAATGCGTCCATCTTCCCTCTTTTGTTTACATAACTCAGGTTTTCACTCCACACCAGTGATTCTCAACCAGAGGTGATTTTTGCCCCCATCGGACATTTGGCAGTGTTTGGGTAGTCCTCCTTTTTTCTGCTTTTTTGAAGCCCAACAGAGATTGGGCCATCTCTTTATTTTGCCAAGGAAAGATCTTAAAAACAGCATATATCAGTCACTCCACAAACTTCCCATCATTTTGTGAAAAAAAGGATATTTTAATATCCAAAGTGAAAGAAAAATCTCATCCCCAAATAAAGATCCATCTTCTCCAGTCACTAGTTTTCTCACTTAGCCATGAACTGGTGAGAATTTCATCACAACTCAGCATGAGTTTACAGGCCACTGCTCAGGACTATTTGATGTATACAGCACATAAAGCACTGCCTGCTGTCCCCTTATACATAATAGGTAACTGGAAAATGGTGATAAATACTATTACTAACTATATCTTAGAGGTTACGGTGCATAAAATTTGAGTCCTTCCTAACATTTTTAAAAATTTTAACATCTTTGAACAAGTGAATGGGTAGCTGGCTCTTCTTTTCTGTCAATTAAATTTTCTCTGGTGGAGACATTTCTGTAAAGTTTGTGAATCATATTTTTAGTAGATTATACCAAGATTCAAGTTCAGTTAAACTGTTTGTCTCTCTGCTTTATAGGCAAATCATTAGATTAGTGAGAACTTTTCTAATGTGTATCTTTCTTACTAGGTGTTAATACCTCACCAACATGCTGAGCTCTTTTCTGTTTTCTCCATATTGTATTGGGTTGTTTACTTGAACTCCTGATGACTGGATTCTTTAAAATGCAGTAGGTGTTGTTCATTCATCCAGTCAATAAGTGTTTACTGAGTGTCTGTTATGTGTCAGACCCTGCGCTTGGCACTGGGCATACACAGTGAGCAAAATAAAGACCCAGCCTTCAAGGAGCTTTTATTCTAGCACTAGGGTCCTGGTTGGAGGGGGTACAGAAGGGATAGATACACAATAAAACAAATAAATAAGTACTATATCAATTGATGCTATGAAGAAAACGCTTGAGCATGGGGGTGCATTTTAAACACCACAGCTGGGAAAGGCCTCTGATACGTGACTTATGTAGAGGCTGGAAGAATTTTAGTATTAGTGAAGTAAGTTAATGTTTTATTTTATTTTATTTTTGCTTGTAAAGTTAATTCTGTGATAAAGAGTCTCTTCTATGCTTTTCTTTGGAAGAGGAGAAAATGCAAATATCAGATAATAGCAATTAGAGAAATAGTCATATACTTATAGCACTATCTCCTCAAAGTACAAAGCGAAAAGAAGCAAATAAAAAGGACTGATGGTCGTTTTTGACTTTATACCAAGAATTGAACCAGCTTTTTTCAAAGTACCTATTACTGCTTCTCATCCATGGCAGCCTGGGTATCAATTCAGGAAGCATCTTTAAAAGTGTTATTTATTGATATTGGAAAAAGTATGTCTCATCTGTGGGACCCAAGAAGCTCAAAGAAAAGTACTGAGCACTCAGTGGTGGTTTATTTAGGAACATCTGTATATTTCCTGGTAAATGTTCCTGAATTTTAAATGCTTCTGAACACAGCCCTATAGAATTAATTCCTTAACATAATTCCAAAGTCATGAAAGATTATTGAATTTTCTGCTTTTAGCTAAATGTTCAACTTTTGAGGCTGCAATTGGTAACATCCTTTTAAATAAGTTCTGCGCTTCCAAGATTATTCTTTCTAATTACACACCACCAGAGGATTGGAGGAGACATTGAGTTTGATCTAAGGTTGTTTGTCACCATTCATGCTCCTTGGGAATTTCTGTAGTTCTGAAATACATTCATCTCTGAGAGGGAGCAGGCCTGGTGAGGCATTGGGCTTCTTTGTCTGCTAGCAGATGAGCTCGGTGATTGATTTGATTGTACTAAGTGAGCCTCTTCAGCCTTGATTCTCAACATTGGCTGAGGATGATTAGTGTCACCTGGGAAGGAGCTTTAATGATATTACTGATGCTTGGGACCCACTGCCAGAGCTTTGATTTAATTGATACAGAGGGCAGCCTGGGAAATCAGGAGTTTTTAAAACCTCCTCAGGTAGTTCCAATATGCAGCTAAACTTAAAAACCACTGCCTTAAGAGCAGTTCTTCTCTAAATGTAATGTCCATATCAGTCATCAGTCTGTTTTAAAACATAGATTCTAATTCAGTAAAGTCTGAGGTAGAGATCAATGATATCTAAATAAGACTGTAGAGCCAGGGTTAGCAGTATGGCCTATAGACCAAATCTGACCCAGGCCTGTTTATGTACAGCCTTATGGACATGGAACAACAGACTGGTTCCAAATAGGAAAAGGAGTATGTCAAGGCTGTATATTGTCACCCTGCTTATTTAACTTCTATGCAGAGTGCATCATGAGAAATACTGGGCTGGAAGAAGCACAAGCTGGAATCAAGATTGCTGGGAGAAATATCAATAACCTCAGATATGCAGATGACACCACCATTATGGCAGAAAGTGAAGAGGAACTCAAAAGCCTCCTGATGAAAGTGAAAAAGGAAAGTGAAAAAGTTGGCTTAAAGCTCAACTTTCAGAAAACTAAGATCATGGCATCTGGTCCCATCACTTCATGGGAAATAGATGGGGAAACAGTGGAAACAGTGTCAGACTTTATTTTTTGGGGCTCCAAAATCACTGTAGATGGTGATTGCAGCCGTGAAATTAAAAGATGCTTACTACTTGGCAGGAAAGTTATGACCAACCTAGATAGTATGTTCAAAAGCAGAGACATTACTTTGCCAACAAAGGTCCGTCTAGTCAAGGCTATGGTTTTTCCAGTGGTCACGTATGGATGTGAGGGTTGGACTGTGAATAAAGCTGTGTCGAAGAATTGATGCTTTTGAACTATGATGTTGGAGAAGACTCTTGAGAGTCCCTTGGACTGCAAGGAGATCCAACCAGTCCATCCTAAAGGAGATGAGTCCTGGGTGTTCATTGGAAGAACTGATGCTAAAGCTGAAACTCCAGTACTTTGGCCACCTCATGGGAAGAGTAGACTCATTGGAAAAGACTCTGATGCTGGGAGGGATTGGGGGCAGGAGGAGAAGGGGACAGCAGAGGATGAGATGGCTGGATGGCATCACCGACTCAATGGACATGAGTTTGGGTGAACTCCGGGAGTTGGTGATGGACAGGGAGGCCTGGCGTGCTGCAATTCATGGGGTCGCCAAGAGTCGGACACGACTGAGCGACTGAACTGAACTGAACTGATGGCCTTTTACAGGAAAAATTTGCTAATCTCTGTTCTAGAAAACAGACTGTTGATAAACCTCCTTATAACCACTGAAAATTCCTTCTCAGTATTATTTTATTTTATGGCATGCCATAAGTGGCTTTCCTCACTTTATGGCACTTCTTTCTCTGTTTTTGGGAATTTGTTTTTATATGAAAGTAATGACATAACAAAGTTTTTAAGAAGATGGGAATACCAGACCATCTTACCTATCTCCTGAGAAACCTGCATGCGGTCAGGAAGCAACAGTTAGAACCCTGTATGGAACAACAGATTGAGAAAGGAGTACAACAGGGCTGTTTATTGTCACTCTGTTTATTTAACTTACATGCAGAACACATCATTTGAAATGCTGGGTTGGATGAGTTACAAGCTAGAATCAAGATTGCTGGGAGAGATACCAACAACTTCAGATATACAGATACCACTCTAATGGCAGAAAGTGAAGAGGAACTAAAGAACCTCTTGATGAGGCTGAAGGGGGAGAGAGAAAAAGCCCACTTAAAACGCAATATTAAAACTAAGATCATGGCTTCCAGTCCCATCACTTCATGGCAAATAGAAGGGGAAAAGGTGGAAGCAGTGACAGATATCCTCTTCTTGGACTCTGAAATCACTGTGGATGGTGACTGTAGCCATGAAATTAGAAGACGATTGCTTCTTGGCAGGAAAACTATGACAAACCTAGATAGTGTGTTGAAAAGCAAAGACATCACTGCCAGCCAAGGTCCATATAGACAAGACTATGATCTTGCCAATAGTCATGTACGGATGTGAGAGGTGGATCATAAAGAAGGCTGAGTGCCGAAGAATTAATGCTTTCAAACTGTGGTGCTGGAGAAAACTTTTGAGAGTCCCTTGGAAAGCTAATAGATCAAAGCAGTTAATCTTAAAGGAAATCAACCCTGAATACTCTTTGGAAGGACTGATGCTGAAGCTGAAGCTCCAATACTTTGGCCACCTGATGCAAACAGCTGGCACATTAGAAAAGACCCTGATGCTGGAAAAGACTGAAGGCAGAAGGAGAACAGGGCAACAGAGGATAAGATGGTTGGATGGCATCACCCATTCAATCGACATGAACTTGGGAGATGGTGAGGGACAGGGAAGCCTGGCATGCTGCAGTCCATGTGGTCTCAGAGTTGGACATGACTTGGCAGCTGAACAACAACAACAAAATGGCACAACTAGTAGAATTTGAAGCTCATGGGTTTTGGGTCATGGAAAGAAAGAAAGAAAGAAAGAAAGTGAAGTCACTCAGTCATGTCCGACTCTTTGCAACCCCATGGACTGTAGCCTACCACACTTCTCCATCCATGGGATTTTCCAGGCAAGAGTACTAGAGTGGGTTGCCATTTCCTTCTCCAGAGGATCTTCTGGACCCAGTGATCAAACCTGGGTCTCTGGCATTGTAGGCAGATGCTTTACTGTCTGAACATGGAATTGGCTACGAATAGAAGTATTAGTATTTTAAAAGAAATTTCTGCTCTCTAATTACATTTTTAAAAAAAATTCTTAAGTGACTTTATTATAGCACCAAAAAGAAACATTTTCCTTGAATCACAATTTTCTGGTTTTAAATAAGGATTTCCTGGGCAGATAGATTCAAGAACCATTGAGTATTCCTCTTTAGAAACAGAAAAGTTCTGTGCCTAGATCTGTCACACACAACCTGACTGATAACGGTTGATATATATATTTTTGACTCATTGGAAAAATTCCTGATGCTGGGAAAGATTGAGAGCTGAAGAAGAGGGTGTCAGAGGATAAGATGGCTGGATAGCATCACCAATTTAATGGACATGAACTTGGGCAAACTTTGGGAGATGGTGAGGGGCAGGGAGGCCTGGCATATTGCAGTCCATGGGGTTGCAGAGTCAGACTGAACTGGGCTCTTGGACAACAACACATATATTTTGGCTGTGCTATGCAGCTTATCGGAGAAGGCAATGGCACCCCACTCCAGTACTCTTGCCTGGAAAATCCCATGGACGGAGGAGCCTGGAAGGCTGCAGTCCATGGGGTCGCTGAGGGTCGGACATGACTGAGCGACTTCACTTTCCCTTTTCACTTTCATGCATTGGAGAGGGAAATGGCAACCCACTCCAGTGTTCTTGCCTGAAGAATCCCAGGGACAGGGGAGCCTGGTGGGCTGCCGTGTATGGGGTCGCACAGAGTCGGACACGACTGAAGTGACTTAGCAACATGCAGCTTATGGAATCTTAGCCAGAGATTGAAGCTGCACCCTTGGCAGTGAAAGTATGGAGTCCTAACCACTGGTCTGCCATGGAACTCCCTAAGTATTGGTTTCAAGTGAAGTGCTGGATGAATGAATTTTTGTGCTTCAGGGATCCATTCCCTATGGGTAAACAGGAGGCAGTGTGACTTTAAAATCAGAAAAATTGAGCAACTAATATTACTTAGGTCCACATCTTCAGTTCACAGATGAGGATCTTGGACTCCAGAAAATGCAAGTCAGGGCCTGAGTGCCATAGCAAGATAATGATAGAAGTGGCTCTGGAACTTATTCTTCTGATTTGGTTCCTGATTCATACTTTTTCTAGTTCTAACCAGTGGTTAGGACTCCATTGGATCATATTCAAGATCCAATATTATGACTGAAATGCTTGACAGTATAAAAGGGCCAGTTTTAAAACTATCACAGGGATTCCTTCATGGCCCTGTGGTAAGGAATTCACCTGCCAATGCAGGAGACAGGTTCAATCCCTGATCTGGGAAGATCTCACATGCTGCAGAGCAACTAAGTCTGTGTGCCACAACTACAGAGCCTGCGCTTAGAACCTGGGAGCCAAAACTACTGAGGCCTGCATGCCTCAGAGTCCATGCTCCGCCAGAGAGGCTACCACAATGATAAGCCCTCACCCCACAAGTAGAGAATAGTCCCCACTCATGCCAGCTAAAGGAAAGCCTGTGCAGCAGTGAAGACCCAGTGCAGCCAAAAATAAATAAAATTATCTGTATAAAGAAGCAAAACTGTCACAGATCTTCCTATTTCTTTACTCACAGTGTTCATGTTTTCCTTTAGAACCTTGAGGATATTCATAATAGCTATTTTCAAGTTCTTGTCTACTCATTCCATCATCTCTGTCCTTTCAAGATCTAGTTCTACTGATTGATTTTTCTTCTGGATATAGGTCACATTTTTCTACTTCTCAAGTCTAGTTAAGTTCTACTAGCTGCTTGGACTTCATGATATGTTGTTGACGTCAATGTTGTTGTTGTTTTTTTTTTTTTGCAGTCTTTAAAAAGTACTGAAGTTTCTTTTGGCAGACAGTTAAGTTACTTGCTCGTCAGCTTGCTGTTTTTCAGGCTTGTTTTTAAGTTCACTAGGGAGATTTTGGTGTAGTCTTTACTCAGTCCTTAGTTTAGCTTATTACCAAGATGTGGCCTTACTGGATCACTACTGACGGTCAGCAAGTTTTCTTCCTTATGGCTGCCAGAACATGGCAGTCTTCTAGGTTTTGGACTTGTTCAGCTCAACTTCCCTGTTTGCCTGGTTTTATGGAGTTTCACCATAAATGTGCACAACTTAGTGCTCAGTTCTTGTTGTTCAGCTGCTCAGTCTTGTCTGACTCTTTGTGACGCCATGGACAGTAGCACACCAGGCTCCCATGTTCTTCACTGTCTCCCGGAATTTGCTCAAACTCATGTCCATTGAGTCGGTGATGCCATCCGACAATCTCATCCTCTGATGCCCCTTCCCCTCCAGCCCTCAATCTTTCCCAGAATCAGGGTCTTTCCCAATGAGTCGGCTCTTCACATCAGGTGGGCAAACTATTAGAGCTTCAGTATCAATCTTTCCAATGAATATTCAGGGTTGATTTCCTTCAGGATTGACTAGATTGATCTTTTGCTGTCCAAAGGACTCTTGAGAGTCTTCTTGAGCACCACAATTCAAAAGTATCAATTCTTCGGTGCTCAGCTTTCATTATGGTCCAACTCTCACCTCTATACATGACTACTGAAAAAACCATAGCTTTGACTATACAGACCTTTGTCAGCAAAGTGATGTCTCTGCTTTTTAATACAGTGTTTAGGATTGTCATAAGGGCTTCCCTGGTGCCTCAGACAGTAAAGTGTCTGCTTGCAATGCAGGAGACCTGGGTTCAATCCCTGGGTTGGGAAGATCCTCTGGAGAAGGAAATGGCAGCCCACTCCAGTACTCTTGCCTGGAAAATTCCATGGACGGAGGAGCCTGGTAGGCTACAGTCCATGGGGTCGCAAAGAGTCAGACACAACTGAGCGACTTCATTTTCACTTTCACTTAGGATTGTCATAGCTTTTCTCCCAAAGAGCAAATGTCTTTTAATTTCACGGCTGTAGTTACTGTCCATAGTAATTTTGAAGCCCGAGAAAATAAAATATGCCCTTGTTTCCACTTTTTCCCTATATATTTGTCATGAACAGATGGGACTGGATGCCATGATCTTTGTTTTTTGAATGTTGAGTTTTAAGCCAACTTTTTCACTCTCTTCTTTCACCTTCATCAAGAAGCTCTTTAGTTTCTCTCCACTTTCTGTCATTAGAGTGATATCATCTGAATATCTGAGATTGTTGATATTTCTCCCAGCAAGAGATTCATCCCAGCCCAGAATTTCGCATGATGTACTCTGCATATAAGTTAAATAAGCAGGGTGACAACATACAGCCTTGACATACTCCTTTCCCAATTTTGAACCAGTCCATTGTTCCATATCCAGTTCTAACTGTTGCTTCTTGACCTGCATACAGATTTCTCAGGAGGCGGGTAAGGTGATCTGGTATTCCCATCTCTAAGAATTTTCCACAGTTTGTTGTGATCCACATAGTCAAAGGCTTTAGTGTAGTCGTGAAGCAGAAGTAGATGTTTTTCTGGAATTCCCTGGCTTTTTCTATGATCCAATGGATGTTGGCAATTTGATCTCTAGTTCTTCTGCCTTTTCTAAATCCAGCTTGTACATCTGGAAGGTCTTGGTTCACATACTTTTGAAGCCTAGCTTGAAGGATTTTGAGTGTTACTTTGCTAGCATGTGAAATGAATGCAATTGTATGGTAGTTTGAACATTCTTTGGCATTGCCCTTCTTTGGGATTGGAATGAAAGCTGACCTTTTTCAGTCCTGTGGCCACTGCTGACTTCTCCAAATTTCCTGGCATATTGAGTACAGCACTTACACAGCATCATCTTTAGGGTTTGAAATAGATCAGCTGGAATTCCATCACCTCCTGATGTTTCCTAAGGCCCACTTGACTTCACACTCCAGGATGTCTGGCTCTATGTGAGTGATCACACCATTCTGGTTATCCAGGCCATTAAGATCTTTTTTGCATAGTTCTTCTGTGCATTTTTGTCACCTCTTCTTAATATCTTCTGTTAGGTCCATACCATTTCTGTCCTTTATCATGCCTGTCTTTGCATGAAATGTTCCCTTGTATATCTGATTTTCTTGAAGAGATCTCTAGTCTTTTCCATTCTGTTGTTTTCCTCTATTTCTTTGCATTGTTCATTTAAAGAGGCCTTCTTATCTTTCCTTGCTATTCTCTGGAACTCTGCATTCAGTTGGTTATATCTTTCCCTTTCTCCTCTGCCTTTTGCTTCTCTTCTTTTTTCAGCTATTTTTAAGGCCTCCTCAGACAACCACTTTGCCTTTTTGCATTTCTTTTTCTTGGGGATGGTTTTGGTCACTGCCTCCTGTACAGTGTTAGAAACCTCTGTCCATAGTTCTTCAAGCACTCTTGTCTGCCAGATCTAATCCCTTGAGTCTATTCATCAACTCCAATATATAAATATAAGGGATTTGAATTAGGTCTTACCTGAATAGCCTAGTGATTTCCCCTCCTTTCTTAATTTAAGCCTGAATTTTGCAATAAGGAGTTCATGATCTGAGCCACGGTCAGCTCCTGGTCTTGTTTTTCTGACTGTATAAAACTTCTCCATCTTCGGGTACAAAGAATATAATCAATCAGATTTCAGTATTGACCTTGTGATGTCCATGTGTAGCATCATCTCTTGTGTTGTTGGAAGTGGGTTTTTACTATGACCAGTGTATTCTCTTGACAGAACTCTGTTATCCTTTGGCCTGCCTCATTTTGTACTCTAAGACCAAACTTGCCTGTTACTCCAGGTATCTCTTGACTTCCTACTTTTGCATTCTAATCCCTATGATGAAAAGAACATCTTTTGTTTGTTTGTTAGTTCTATAAGGTCTTATAGGTCTTCATAGAACTGTTTGACTCTTCAGCTTCTTCAGCATTAGTGGCTGGGACAAAAACTGTGAATTACTGTGATGTTAAATGGTTCGCCTTCAAAATGAATCAAGATCATGTGCTCAGTAAAAGATGCAAAAAGAATACCTGTTGCAGTCTCTGGAGCCCTTTCCCTGTGTAGCTCCCTCCTCTCTAGGACTTAGCCTCACAAATTCCAAGTACCTTACACTCGTATCTGTCTCCTTATTGGGCTCTGCTTAGATCCCACTCCTGCACTGTGGTCCAGAAAGTGCCTCCAGGCAGGAAACTGGGGCAGTCCTTATGCATCTTGTTTTGTTTTCCTTTTCTCAGGGATCCTATACCACCTGTGTCCAGTATTTGAAAAGAGTTGTTCCATACATTTTGTCCTATTTTCTGGTTATTTACAGCAGAAGGGCAAGTCTGGTACCAGATATTGTGTCATTGGCAGAGGTTTTTGTTGTTGCTCAGTTGCTCAGTCTTGTCTGACTCTTTGCAACCCCATCCTTCACTATCTCCTAGAGTTGACTCAAACTCATGTCCATTGAGTCAATGATGCCATCCAGCCATCGCATCCTCTGTTGTCCCCTTCTCCTCCTGCCCTCAACCATTCCCAGAATCAGGGTCTTTTCTAGCGAGTTGGCTCTTTGCATAAGGTGGCCAAAGTAATGAAGCTTCAGCTTCATCATCTGTCCTTCCAGTGAATATTCAGGGATGATTTTCTTTTGGATTGACTCGTTTGATATCCTTGCAGTCCAAGGATATCAAGAAGTCTCAGGAGTCTTCTCCAGCACCAATTTGAGAGCATCCATTCTTTGGTGCTCAGCCGTTTTTATGTCCAACTCTCACATCTGTACATGACTACTGGAAAAACCATAGCTTTAACTATATGGACCTTTGTCAGCAAAGTGATGTCTCTGCTTTTTAATATGCTGTGAAGGTTTGTATAGCTTTTCTTCCAAGGAGCAAGTGTCTTTTAATTTCGTGGCTTCTGTTACTGTCTGCAGTGATTTCAGAGCCTAAGAAAATAAAGTCTGTCACTGTTTCCACTTTTTCGCCATCTAGTTGCCATGAAGTTTTGTGAGAGGTTATTTAGATTTTTTTCTCTACTATTTTTCCATATTAAGTAAAGGCAGAGATCTTGTCCCCACTTTATAGGTTAGATGACACAGAGTTGCCAAGAGTGATTAAGAAGCTTGAGATCACATATGGCAGGAACCCTGGATCATGTGACCTTGCCCTGACTTACTAAACTAGATCCCGCCTGTGGACCTAAGCATACCAGTGAGTGTTGGTAGTGGCACACCAGTGAGTATTACTGGTTCCAGTTGGCAGAGACAAAAGCAGTGGAGAAAAGAGAAAACAGAATAAAGAAAGTGGTAGAAGAATGGGGTAGGAAGAGCTCTATATCTGTGTATCAGGAGAGAAAGTTGGGGCTGCTATAGTAACCCCAAGAGTTGTGTAAGGTGTCACTCACTATCACCCATAACAATACAGAAATAACAGCTGCTGACCTGAGATCCTTCAACATATTGTCTCATTTAATCTTCATTCTCTACCTAAAGAAGACACTGTTATTCCTGTATTATAGATGAGGAAACTGAGGCTCAAAGGCAAAATTACCTGCCCATAACAATATTGCAGCAATGGTGAGATGTGAACAGGGCACAGCAGACTCCGAAGTTCGTGCTAGTCATCATTATGGTTCGCCAGCAGAGGGTACCTTTCCCTGACTCATTTTTGTTAATTTGCCTAGTATTTTTTCCCCTTTCACCTGATTCTGCCCCTACAGGAATACCATTTATTTTCTTCTTAATTTAAAATCAATACATGCTAATTGTAGGAGACTTTTAAAAGTACAGAACATTAGAAGGACAAAAATCATCTGTATACTCACCGTTATCCATTATTTTCAGTCTCAAACTTTGGTTTTTCACTGTAATGCTCACTTTTGTAACTGCTTTGTCTTCTCCACATATAATGTGGTATTTATTGATGAATGTTTATTGATTTTAGGCACCATCAGAACTCTGCAGAATATTTAAAACAGCAGTTAATTTGCTAAGAAAGTCACACATTTGTTTTTGTGCCTGAAGAGCTGCTGGATTCCAGTGGACACACATGGGGGCCTGATAGCCTTTTCCAGTTTCAGGTCTGTGCCGTGCTAACTTTCATGGCCCTCACGGCTAAGGAGCAATGCAAGGGCACCATGCTGTACCCACAGGCACTCAGCTGATACCTTTCGACTGCAGGCCTTCAGAGATGGAAAGTAAATTCAGTATAGATATTCACCAACTATTCATTGAACAAGCTCTGTGCTTCCTCCTAGGGAGGAAGTGTGAGCTAGAAACAGTCTTTCCTGTCTTGGAATTTACCCTTTAGTGATAGAAAACCCATGAAATCCATTTCTGAAAGGTCCAGATTAGAAGACATTTTCCCACCATGATATTTTTACCAGTAAACTCAGAATTGTTTGCCATAGGTAGGTTTGAAAAGGAACAGTTGTGGAAGTCCAAGGAAAGTTCATAAAATAAAGATGGGAACGTGTTACTTTAGGCTGATGTTAGATGATCTCTTAGCCTGCTGTCATGCTGTCTCACAAGGAAGGTTTTATGTATGCCTCCCTAGATCTTGTCTTCTCTTCATCTCCAAGTCTGATGTATAAGCTTTAGCTGGGGCCTTTGATTTACAGTGTTCTGAAGAAAGAGACTGGCGGTGACAAAGCCAGCCAGGCCATCCCTAAGAGCCTGGTATATTGTCCCAAATCAAGCTGTCTGAGAGCCACACAGAGGATTTCTGCAGTGTGCTCAGGGAAAGCCTGCAGGAGGCAGCACCCTGAAAGCCTCATAAAATAGTGTTTCCCTATCCTACTTTGAAAGGCACAGTTTGCTTGGGTATGGCAGCAATTTGTAATCCTTTGGATCATCTTTCACTATCAAGAGTTTAGTCAACTGAGAAATAAGAAATTGTGGGTCCATCAGTTATAGATATATTAAATAAAGGGCTTTAAAATTATGTGAAAGTCTGTGACCAATATATTTTTTTAATTTTAATTGCTTTACAATGTCATGTTAGTTTCTACTATACAGCAACATGAATCAGCTATAAGTATACATATATCCTTTCCCTCCTGTGGCTCGCTTCCATTTTTCCTGCATCCCATCCATCTAGGTCATCACACAGCACTGACCTGAGCTCTCTGTGTTGCATAGCAGATTCCCACTGGTTATCTACTTTACATATGGCAGTATGTATATGTCAGCGCTACTCTCTCAGTTTATACCCCCAATTCCTTCCCCACTGTTGTGTCCCCAAGTCCTTTCTCTGTGTCTGCATGCAGCCAACATTTTTTTAAACTCTCAAACATAGCTTGGTAAAAACTTCGTTGTAGCATACTGAGTATTGAGGGACAGTGAGTTCAGTTACCTGAGTTATCACTCAGTTTGGGAGTGATAAAAAATTACCCCCAATATTCCACAGCTTAAAACAACAAACATTCATTATCTCACAGTTTCTGGGGGTCAAAAATCTGCGAGTGGCTTAGCTAAGGATTTCTGGCTTAAAGAGTCTCATGAGGTTGCAGTCAAGCCTTGACTGGCGCTAGAGGATCTGCTTCCAAGAAGATTCACTCATGTGACTCCTGGCTAGAGTTTTCCATTCTCCAGGCCCCTCCACAGGGCTGCTGAGTGTCCTCAAAACATGGCAGGTGGCTTCTCCCCAAGTGAGTTGAGAGAGAGAGAGAGAGGTGGAGTGTGCTCAAAACAGAAGCCACAGTACCTTTCATACATCTAATCTTGGAAGGAACAGACCGTTACTTCTACCATATTCTACGTGTCACATGGGCCTACCCTGCTACAGCATGGGAGGAGGCTATTCCAGAATTTCATGAACTCCAGGAGATGGGGACCTTTAGGGGTCATCTTGGAGGCTTGGCTACCATGTCTGCTTTTGATCAGGCAAAATTTCATTTAAAAGTCCATCATGTTGGGTCAGGTGAGTTGATATATACTGCTTCTGTTGTTCGTCTTCTTGAGAGACACAAAGTGAAAATCCAGATCTGAGAGGTTGTGAAGGTGCATGTGTGTGTCCCTAAATCCCAGGCATGAGGCCAATTCTATAGATTCCTATCATCCGTCAGGCGAAAGAGCTGACACTTGAGAGGCACGGATTGATCACTCGCAGACTTTTGGGACTGGATGAACAGTCTCAACCTGGGCAAGACCAGGGACCCAGTACAAGGGAAAAACCCCTTCTTGTCTGTCCGCTGAAGGGGACACTGACCAGGCTCCAGGTCTGGGGAATCTGAGGAGGGAACCTGTTGTCAGTGGAACATCCTGGGAACACATCAAAGCCATGGTGCCTTTTAGCCCTCATTTTCCACAAAGGGAAAGAGGGATCCAGTGTTAGGCTGCTGGTAATACCCTTCCTTTAGTCTCCTCCATATGAGATCTAGGTCTGGTATTGGCCAAGTGATATGCTTGCTCTAGAATTTAAATTCCTCAATGTTACAAAGTGGTTGGGCTAGGAGAAAAATTTATCAGCACCTGCTTTCCTTTGAGTTCAGTCATGTTGCAACTACTATTTCAGCAGGTATTGACCACTGAAGAGTTACTGGGCATTCAAATGTGAAAGCTACTGGTTTCTAACTGGCATTTTATTTCCACTCAGAGACTTACAAGTAGCCAGTCTTATGGCATACAAGTGGAGGTACCTGACAATACCCTGGTTTCTCCAGTAACAAATAGTCAGAGGGAATTACCAAAGTCCCCCAGACATTCTGAGCAGTGTGCAAATGATGTGCTTATTTGCTTTTCAAAAAAATTATACCCTCCATCCATATTTTCCCACTGAGAATATTCTTACTACATTTGCTTTATCATTCTCTCTGTTTCCATTCAATGCTGCTTTTCAAAAGGGTTGTTCTTGTTATAAGGGTAATAAACTAACATTGTAAAATACAGACAAACTTAAAGAAGAAAGTTTAGAAAGAAGAAACTCTAAGATGAAAAGAGTGGAAAGAAGTTGCGATGGTCTTCAAGCACATCTAATGACTTATTTTCTTAGAACTGTTCACATCACTTAACTCTGGTTCATGGGTACATGAAGGTTTGCTATTTTTGTTTTTGTATGTTTCCTGCTTGCTTGAGTATTTCATGTATTTTTTAAAAAGCAATACTGAGAAGAAACCCTTCTCCTTTTTAAAACCTGGAGATAATTCTTAATCATTGTTACCATTTTTGTGATTTACTTATACCTTTTTTTTTTTAAGCCAAATAAAACTCACTCTCTATGTATGATTTTGCATGCAGCATTTTTTCATTCTGTGCCTGCTGCTGCTGCTGCTAAGTCACTTCAGTCGTGTCCAACTCTGTGCAATCCCATAGACGGCAGCCCACCAGGCTCCCCCATCCCTGGGATTTTGTGCCTAGAAGGTAGAATTACTGCATCAAAAGGCATGCACCTTTCCAAATTTGTTATATATAAGTGCTGTTAACACTCCAAACAACTATCAAAAATGTCTGAGAGTGACTGTGTTCCCACATCCTTGCTGACATGGGTGAAAAACAAGAATTCATTGTTCTAATTTGCATTTCTCTGATTACTAGTAAGGTTTGAGCATCACTGTATTTAATTTTCTTAGACATTTTACTCTCCTGTGAATTATCTGTCCTTATCATTGGATTTTCTTAAATTGGGTTATTTGCTTTTTGAAAAAATCATACCTTCCATTCATATTCTCCCACTGAGAATATTCTTACATTTTGCTTCATCATTCTTTCTGTATATTATTTTTTCTGTTAATCATTTGAGAGTAAGTGTAGACATGATGCTCCTTCACTCATAAATACTGTAGTACAGTGTTTGTTTCCTAAAAAAGGGACATTCTCTTATATAACTACAGTGCATTTATCAAAATCAGAGAAATCAACATTTATACAGAGCTTCACTGTGGATTATTCCACAGACCGGATTCAATTTTTGCAGTTGTCTATTTCCTTTAGACATGAGCCTTTTCTGATATCATTTAAATTCAAAAATAAATTTTTAATCACTGAAAAACATTGAATTATAGAGATATGCTATAATTTATTAGCTATCTTTGCCAGCTATCAATAATATTTTTACTCTTACAATGCCACTGAGCACATCAATGTCCCATGTGTTTTGTGTTGCATCCTGCTGACACACATCAGAGATGGCAGCTCTGAGAAGGAACATGTTTATGGTGTGCGTCGGGGTAGGACTGGGTCAGCTGTTGTCATCGTTGTTGTTCAGTCGCTAAGTCATGTCTGACTCTGTGACCCCATGGACTGCAGCACACCAGGCTCCTCTGTCCTGCACTATCTCCAGGAGTTTGCTCAAATTCATGTCAT
Organism: Capricornis sumatraensis; assembly: GCF_032405125.1. NCBI lineage: Eukaryota > Metazoa > Chordata > Mammalia > Artiodactyla > Bovidae > Capricornis > Capricornis sumatraensis. The sequence goes on from NC_091083.1 coordinate 51,109,153, forward strand.
TGAGTCACTGATGCTATCTAGCCATCTCATCCTGTCGCCCCCTTCTCCATCTGCCCTCAATCTTCCTAGCATCAGTGTCTTTTCCAGTGTGGCTCTTTCCATCAGGTGGTCAAAGCACTGGAGCTTCAGCTTCAGCATCAGTCCTAATGCATATTCAGGATTGACTTCCTTTAGGATTGGCTTCTTGCTACCCATGTCTCAAGAGTCTTCTCTAGCACCACAATTTGAAAGCATCAATTCTTTGGCGCTCAGCCTTCTTTATGGTCCAACTCTCATATCCCATACATGACTATTGAAAAAACAATATCCTTGACCATAAAGACCTTTTCCAGCCAAATTATGTCTCTGCTTTTTAATATGCTATCTAGGTTTGTCATAGCTTTTCTTCAAGGAGCAAGTGTCTTAATTTCATGGCTGCAGTCACCATCTAGTGATTTTGGAACCCAAGAAGATAAAATCTGTCACAGTTTCCACTTTTTCCCCATCTGCTTGCCATGAAGTGATGGGCCTGGATCCTAAAAGATGATGCTGTTAAAGTGCTGCGCTCAATATGCCAGCAAATTTGGAAAACTCAGCAGTGGCCACAGGACTGGAAAAGGTCAGTTTGTATTCCAATCCTAAAGAAAGGCAATGTCAAAGAATGTTCAAACTACTGCACAATTGCAGTCATCTCACATGCTAGCAAAGTAATGCTCAAAATTTTCTAAGACAGCCTTCAGTAGTATGTGAACTGTGAACTTCCAGATGTTCAAGCTGGATTTAAAAAAGCAGAGGAACCAGAGATCAAATTGCCAACATCCTTTGGATCACTGAACAAGCAAGAGAGTTCCAGAAACACATCTGCTTTATTGACTACGCCAAAGCCTTTGACTGTGTGGATCACAAGAAGCTGTGCAAATTTCTTAAAGAGGTGGAAATACCAGACCACCTGACGTGTCTCCTGAGAAATCTGTATGTAGGTTAAGAAGCAACAATTAGAACTGGACATGGAACAACAGACTGGTTCCAAATCGGGAAAAGAGTACATCAAGGCTGCATATTGTCACCCTGCTTATTTAGCTTACATGCAGAGTACAATCATTCAAAATGCTGGGCTGGATGAAGCACAAGCTGGAATCAAGATTTCCAGGAGAAATATCAATAATTTCAGATATGCAGATGACACCACCCTTATGGCAGAAAGCGAATAACTAAAGAACCTCTTGATGAAAGTGAAAAGAGTGGGAAAGTTGGCTTAAAACTCAACATTCAGGAAAGATTGTGGTATCTGGTCCAATCATTTCATGGCAAATAGATGGGGAAACAAGGAAAGGAAACAGTGACAGACTTTTATTTTGGGGGGCTCCAAAATCACTGCAGTTAGTGACTGCAGCCATGAAATTAAAAGATGCTTGCTCCCTGGAAGAAAAGCTATGATCAACCATGACAGCATATTAAAAAGCTGAGATATTACTTTGCCAACAAAGGTCCATCTAGTCAAAGCTATGGTTTTTCCAGTAGTCATGTATGAATGTGAGAGTTGGACCATAAAGGAAGCTGAGGACCGAAGAATTGATGCTTTTGAACTGTGGTGTTGGAGAAGACTCTTGAGAGTCCCTTGGACTGCAAGGAGACCCAACCAGTCTATTCTAAAGGAGATCAATCCTGGATATTCACTGGAAGGACTGATGTTGAAGCTGAAACTCCAATACTTTGGCCACCTGATGTGCAGAACTGACTCATTAGAAAAGACCCTGATACTGGGAAAGATTGAAGGCAGGAGGAGAAGGGGATGACAGAGGATGAGATGGTTGATGGCATCACTGACTCGATGGACATGAGTGTGGGTAAGTTCCAGGAGTTGGTGATGGACAGGGAAGTCTGGTGTGCTGCAGTCCATGGTTTTGCAGAGAGTCGGACATGACTGAGCAACTGAACTGAACTGAGTGAGGCTGGATGCCATGATCTTCATTTTTTTAATGTTGAATTTCAAGCTAACTGACTGGTTCAAATTTGGAAAAGGAGCACAGGACTGTATATTGTCATATTTCTCGTTTAACTTATATACAGAGTATATAATGTGAAATGCCAGGCTGGATAAATCCCAAGCTGGAATGAAGATAGCTGGGAGAAATATCTACAGCCTCAGATATGCAAGTGACACCACTGTAAGGACAGAAAGTGAAGAGGAACTAGAGAGCCTGTTGATGAGGGTGAAAGAGGAGCATGAACAAGCTGGGTCAACTGTCCTGATCCCTTTATAATATCCAGAGAGACCTCCTCCTTCTCCCTGCCCCACACTTTCTCCTTCCAGTTCCTCCTGCATCCGATTGCAGGATCATTTCCGATTTCTGCTCGAAAGTTCCTTTTTGCATGCCATTTTCTTTCAGTTGGACGGGTATGGGTGCCCGGCACCCTTGAGTTCTATGCTCTGTCCTGCCCACTGTGCTTTCTGTCTTTCAGATACTCCTCCAGGTTGTCATCCCTTGGTGGCACCCTTCTGGCCTTCCAGCATACAGTGAATGCATATGTATGTGCTTAGTTTCATACTCTCAGTCTGGGTACTGATGCGTTCTTTAGAATAGGCTCTTGACAGGCAAACTACAGTGTCAAAGCATTTGAGTCTCATAGCCCTCTGGGAAGATGACATTGCTTTTCCTCCACCCAGCAAGCTGCGAGGAGGCTGGTCTCTCTGTGTCCTGGGTGACATCCACCTCTTCCACAGCCATCTGTGCCTACTGCAGCTAGAGTATGGGTACAGACTTCTGTCTCATTGTTTTAATTTGCATTTCTTTGCCAATGAAATGCAGTGTTTTTTCACGTGTGGTAAAATACACATAACATTAAAAAATTGCCATATTAACCATTTTTTATTAATAAAATACACAGTTAAGTGGCAATATGTGTCCTGTTGTGTCATCACCACTATCCAAACCCAGAACTTTTTCTTCTTCCCAAACTGAAACTCTGCCCATTAAACACTAACTCCCTATTTCCCTTACCCCCACCTGACAACCACAAATGCAACATTATTTTTGGTCTGAATTGGCAGTTCCCATTTTTCACCTATAAATTGTTTGTAAATGTCCTTACCTACTTTCCTTATAGGAACGTTAATATTTCCCTCACTAAGTAAGAGGGATTCACTAGGGAAACTGAGAGGAAATGGATCAAAGAGTTCTAAATTTTTAAAGTGTAGCTGAAGGATTAGGGGCTTTTCTCTGCCTGGTTTTGATTCCTCAGAGATTTGCCTTCTTATGCCCTCTTCTGGCTGCTAAGTCAGGTTCTCCCAGCTGTTTCCTCTCCTTAAAAAAAGATGTAGCTTTTTTTTCCCCTACAACTTTATTGAGGAATAAATGATAGTAATATAATTATATATATTTAAAGTATACAGTGTAATGATTTGATATACACTGTGAAATGATTACCAAGATGAAAATAACAGATTCACTACCTCACAGAGTTCATTTAAGTTTCGTGTGTGTAGTGAGAATGCTTAACATTAAAAAAAAAAATTCAGGCTTATTGTGCTTATACAAGTATGAAGCCAAAACAATAAACAACAAAATTAAAAACTTAACAGCATTAATTTAATGTTCTACATTATATTGTTTTGCTGAAACTTATTGTAGCTCAGTTTACAAACTCTACAATGGGAGTCAGTCACAAAAACTAAAACAAAAAGAGAAAGAAACAAAGAAAAAGAACTGGGTTCGGCAGTTCTCACCGGAGAGCTGGGCTGCCCTGTGGGCTTTGGTGCCCTCATTGGTCCATCCTGAGGCTGCTTATTTGCCTGGGTCTAAAGGAAGCAGGTTCATTTAGGCCTCTTATTAAGGATTACCCCCATGAGTCATAAAGCAGGCTTGCTTCTTGCTTCTCATTTGACTGAGAAAATTTAAAGAGAAAAAGAACTTTCTCATTCCCTACCACCTGCCTCTGTCCCCAGATGCCCCATGTGGGGCAGTGACTAATTGTGTTCCTGTTTAAGGCTATTCCTTCCACTCTTGTGCGGTTCTCATCTTCTCTCTTCTGCTCACAGGCATCACACCTCCAGTTATCTCTTCTCTCCTGCATTTTTTATTACCCCCTCTTGACTGGTTCATTCTTTGCAGCATGAAATCTTTCATCTTTAATTTGACTCCTTATTGCCATCAACTACTGCCCCCATTTCTCTGTTCGTCTTTGTAGCAAAGGGCTATGAAAGAGGAGTCTAGCTTGTCTGACCCACTCTCTTAATTCTTCCTAATTTCTCTTCAACCCACTCAGTTGGGCTTTTGCCTCCCCTCCCCTCCCCTACCTCCACACACCACACCCCTGCTCTTCTTGTGGACCTGTGGTGTCTTTTATCTCTCAAATCCCGTGGTCTCTTCTCAGTCCTCATCGTGTTTAACCAGACAGCACGGTTGATGCAGCTGGTCATTCCTTTCCTGGACATCTGTTCTTCACTTGGCTTCTGGGACATCCCTTCCTCTTGCTTCTTCTCCCCTCTCATTGGCTGCTCTTTCTCAGCTTCTTTTGTTGGTTCTGGCTCTTCTTACTGCTTCTGACCCCTGGAGCATCTCAGGCTCAGACTTCAGGCCTCTCCCCTTCACCCTCTGCCTCATCCCATGATGATGTCTTTTAACTCCTATGGTGCCAGCCCTCCCTGAGCCCCAGACACCTACACTCAGCTACCTACTCCGTAGCTCTAGATGGCCATCTAATAAGCACCTCAAGCTTCAGTTCAAATAGAACTCTTGATCCCTTTCAAACAGATGAACAAACAGCTCAACCTCTCACCTAATTTTCTTCTCTTCACCCGGTTCCTCAGTCCTCATACCTATCCTCTGTGTCCAATACAAGCAGTCCTACAGGCTCTATCTCCCAAATATGTTCCCAGTATGGCAGTGTCTCGGAGAAGGCAATGGCACCCCACTCCAGTACTCTTTCCTGGAAAGTCCCATGGATGGAGGAGCCTGGAAGGCTGCAGTCCATGGGGTCGCTGAGGGTTGGACACAACTGAGCGACTTCACTTTCACTTTTCACTTTCACGCATTGGAGAAGGAAATGGCAACCCACTCCAGTGTTCTTGCCTGGAGAATCCCAGGGACAGGGGAGCCTGGTGGGCTGCCGTCTATGGGGTTGCACAGAGTCAGACACGACTGAAGTGACTTAGCAGCAGCAGCATGGCAGCGTCTTACCACCTCCATCACTCCACCCATGTGCAAGCCGCCATCTTACACTGACTCTGCAGTAGCTTTCTAACTAATCTGCAGTCCCTTCTTGCCCTCCTTAATTCACTCTCCATTGGCACCCAGAGCAACCTTTTCCTAAACTGTCAGTTCTGCCACTTAACTCTCCTACTTAAACGCTTCCAGTGCACTTTGGACGTAATCCAAGTATCTTCCATTGGCCTCTGGGCCCCACGTGATCTGGCCTCTCCCTGCCTGGCTATATCCCCTCCTCCTTACCCACTTCTCACCAGCCATACACAAGCTCAGCCCCACCTCTCAGGTTTTGCACTTTTAGGTCCTTTAGCCTGCAATGTTCTTCCACTGAAACATGTTTTGTTCCCTCATTTCCTGCAGATCTCTGCTCAAATATGACTTTCCCAGGAGCCTTGTTGGCCCACCCCCTCCATCCTGCCCTTCGCATCCACATCGTTCTCTATCCCCTTCCTCTGCTTTATCTTTCTTCCTGGGGTTTATCACAGTCTCCAGTTAAAGTCTCTGTTTACTCATTTATTTTCTGTTTTACCAGGGGGAACATAAGCCCCATGAGAATAAGCACTTCATTTCTCTTATTCACTGCTGAATTGTCAATATCTAGAATTAATGCCTGACACAAAGCAGCTACTCAAGAAATTGGTGTTAGGTGATGATTGAATTAATATTCATCTTCTGCCATAATTGAAGAACTATGTTTTAAACACTGCAGTAGAGATCTGGGATGAATTATTAACCTGTATGTCTACTTTTTGCCTTGATCTAAAGTGTCATTTCCTAAGTGAAGCAGTAGCAATGTAGAATCTACAAGATTCAGCCCAAGTTACCATCTTGTGCAAGGATCTAACGCCTACAGCTATCTATTGCCTAGTTTTGCCCTTTAGTCGAGAGAACTAGAGGTGCTGCTCTGTACAGTGGCTGTCAAATATAGTTTAAAGTAGACTGGAATTTTGACATGAAATTTTACCCATGATCATGGCTTAAGTGAAATGAACCTCTTCTTGGAAAAGGAGTGGGCTTAGGGAATCAAATGAGATGAAAACAAGTGGTAAGTGAAAGAGAAATATTACCAGTCATTGAAAAAGAATTAAAAGAAATCCAGATTCAATATTTTTAAATAGATCAGAAACATAAGAAACAGATTTAGTTAAAATTATATACATTGGTATATAAATTGACCAAGTGTGTTAGCCGCTCAGTCGTGCCCAACTCTTTGTGACCCCATGGACTGCAGCCCACCAGGCTCCTCTGTCCATGGGATTTTCCAGGCAAACATACTGGAGTGGGTTGCCATTGCCTTCTCCATAAATTGACCATGCTGCTGCTAAGTCGCTTCAGTCATGTCCGATTCTGTGCGACCCCATAGACGGCAGCCCACCAGGCTCCCCTGTCCCTGGGATTCTCAAGGCAAGAAGCTGGAGTGGGTTGCCATTTCCTTCTCCAATGCAAGAAAGTGAAAAGAGAAAGTGAAGTCGCTCAGTCATGTCCGACTCTTAGCGACCCCATGGACTGCAGCCTATCAGGCTACTCCGTCCATGGGATTTTCCAGGCAAGAACACTGGAGTGGGTTGCCATTGCCTTCTCCGAAATTGACCATATCCAGCCTAAAAAAAAGATCTCTTTCCTAAACTGGGATTTTTAAGGGAATATGTACCTATAGAAGAATTTAATGATGAAATCTCCAGTTTTCTACCATGTGGATTGAAGTGTGTGTTTTTGCAACTGCTGCGGTCATCAGAGGCCTTATTTTCCTTTTCAAAACCACCAGATTGCTAGCATGTTGTAAATGCGGAGTCAGTGCCCCTTGTGGGGTCTTAAAAATGATGTCCATACAGCCAGACTCTGAGATGCATATGAAATGAGAGGGTTTATTATACTCAGAGTGCTAGAGGAGGGAGGCCCTCAGGCTGGGCAGGAGGTCATGTGGGAGGAGCACTCAGGGAGCAGATGCAACAAGCAGGTCAGGGGCTGAGAACAAACGAGCACCAAGGGTCAGGTACGGTCCCCACACAAGTGAAAGGTGTGAAGGGATTTTATTGGTGTGTTCGAATGTCACTTGGTCACAGTCAAGAGAGGGCGAGAAGGGGCCAGCCTTGTCACACTGTGCATCTGGTTGCCTGGCAGGTGCTTCCAGTCTGTGCTCGGGGGTGTTGAGGCATCAGGAAAATAGGAAGTTTTAAAAATTGGCAATACAATCAACTAAACCACATCCCTGTCAAAGTCCTTTATGGACTCTCCCGTTATACCCCAAAGAGAGGGTGTCCTTTAAAACAAATTAGCAGGTTGAACCTGAAAGGATAAATATTCACAGTAGTGTAGGTTTTCTTGGCTCCTGCTAATATGAATGTATGGAACATTACTGATTAACCAGTGCCATGTGCCAGCTGCCTCGTCTTGCAAGTTGAGTGTACACACAGTCGTGGCAACCTGCCTTAATGTAGAGGAAACAACCGCAGAAACGGATCGTTCTCTGCAGCCCCATCTTTCCTGTGCCTGGAACCCCAGCTGAGGATGTTCAGGAAGAACAGAATAGAGGAGAGGCCCATCAGTGCAGTCAGCAGCTATAGTCTGACACCCACCGTGTGGCTGTAGGCTCCACCATGTGACTGACACCCACCGTGTGGCTGCAGACTGCAGCAGGTTTCTAAGAACTTGTTATTGCACTCATCCTTATTATGTCGCCACCCACCGGGCAAATGAAAAGTCTGCTTAGGGAGCATTTTCCCTTCCTCTCTTTCTCCCTAAGGAAAGGAAAGTGGTTGCTATAGAAGTTATTTGAGCAAGGATAGAGTTAAGATGGTGAGATGCCATTTGAAAGAAGTCATGGGATGTGCCCTTTTACACATCACAGAGCACTGTTGATTTCATGACCTTTTCTGCTGCAGGAGACTCAAAACAAACAATTGTTGTTGTTATTTTAGGTGCTGAGTTGTGTCCGACTCTTGTGACCCCATAAACTGTAGCCCACCAGTCTCCACTGTCTATGGGATTTCCCAGGCAAGAATACTGAAGTGAGTTGCCATTCCCTTCTCCAGGGGATCTTCCTGACTCAGGGATTGAACCCACGTCTCCTGCATTGGCAGATGGATTCTTTACCACTGGGCAACCTCGGAAGCCCTAAACAAACATTATTGACTAGTATTTTCCTTACTGTATGTTTGTTCTGAAAACTGGTTATTATTCATCTGAGTGTGTTTAAATTGTAGTTTTTGTTTTCTGGATCAGTAGGGGTTGAGTTGTGAGTGCCATTGGAGGCTCCCGTGGGCTGGAGGAAGGAAGTGGCTGCCCACAGGGCACAAAGCACACAGCCACACTGAGTGAGAGGCCCAAGGCCAACTGGTGTCCAGGGCTTTTCTTTGCCTTCATTGGCTGTGAACTTGGCTACAGGTAATTTTTCAGGTTTCTCTTTTGGTTCTCTGTTGGTGTTTGATCAAGTCATTTATTATTTTCAGATGGTAACAAAATATACTCTCAATTGTTGAAGGTCCTACAGGAAAAATTATCTAATCTTATCAACTCTAACCACAATTCTCCTTTTTCTGTATTGAAATAACTATGTGATATGAAATAACTATGTGAGGTTTCTTAAGAACATAAAATAATTATGGTTTTATGAGAAAATTGTTTTGTTTTGTTCTTTTAATGGCCACACCACAAGGCTTGCAGGATCTCAGTTCCCTAACCAGGGATTGAACCTAGGCCCTTGGCAGTGAAAGCCCAGGATCCTAACCACTGGGCAACCAGGGAATTTCCAACTGACTGTAATTTATTTGGACATGGTCATTTTTAATTTTTTTTAGGATTTCTGCGCAAGATTCTACATTGTCACTGAGGCAGAGTTCGCATAGGGTTGCAAGGTTTTCTTCAGTAGCCTTACTTCAGCAGTCTACCCAGATGGCTTTCCTCAGAGTTTTTACCACCATTGTCTTGCCTCCTCCAGGGTCTGGAATTCTGAAGTGTCCTTCTCTGCCAGGCAGAGCAGTCAGTCTAGCACAGAGGTTGAGAACATGACTCTGGCACTAGACTTGCCTGGATTTAAATTCGAGCTTCACCACTTACTAGTTTGGCATGCCTTATTAGGAAGTTGTAAGAGTTAAGTGAGCTTTGTTAGAGCCTGTGGAATCGTGCCTGGCATACGGCAGGGTTCACGTACGTGCTGTGGTCTATGGCTAGTCTGGCATCCCACCTCCCTGACCACCGACTCTTCTCCATCATCATGACCTTCCATCCCCTGGTCCTCTCCTTCTGCCACAAGCTACTCCCTCTCTGCATTTGCCTGTGATGCCTTCCTCAGTCACCTTCCAGTTTCCTTGCTGCATGACTGCACTAGTTCAGGTCCTGGTGAGGAACAGATAACTCAACCCAACCAGCTAATCTGAGGAAAGCTTAATAAAGCTGTAAGCAAGGGTGAGGAAACCACAGGGGAGGCATGGCCAGGGCCTGAGAGCTGTGGTAGGTGGGCTGCCTGATAGGAGTTGTGAGCTTAGAGGAGGGATGTGGTCAGCCCATGGCAACCACCCAGGAAGGGAGCCAGGGAAGCGGTCCCATTTCTCCCTCCTTGCATCTCCTGCCAGGCCTCCCTTTGGTTCTCAACCGCAAGGCAGAGGGCAAGAGTGCCCATCTGTGCAGTCCATGTGGTCAGCCTCCTGAGGCACAGCAGGGTGGAGCCAGCTCAAGAGTACATCTAGACCAGAGGGTGGGTGGAAAATGTCCGCATAATGCCCTCGGTCCCTCTGCTCTGCAGCTCCCACATGGCCTTGAGCCATGGTGCCTTGTTGTCTGGCCCACACCCATCTCTCCACCCAGAAGCCCTCCTGTCTTTGCCCTCATACCCAGCACTCTGGTCCCCTCCCCTGCCACTTGTCCAGTCTGCTGGCTGCCCATAAAACATGTCATGACCTGTGTACCATTTTTAAGCTTTTCATGCTCATTTGCTTTCTCAAGAGTGCTCTTCCCTCCTCCTAGGTCTGGAGAAGTGCTGCATCTTCACTGCGTCTGGCCTGGATGTCCTTGCTTGTTCTCTGCAGTCTTCCCCTGCCTCCAGTTAGATTCCCTTTCAGCCTCATGACAAGTGCAGTTCATGTTGTGGTGTGCAGGCTTGTTTGTGGGACCGCTTGCTCTGTAGACTTATTTTCCACTCTTCAAAGAGACACCGCACCATGCTCAACTCTGCATTCCTTTGTGGCACCTCCAAGTAGTTGAAATAAAAACAAGTGCTCACAGGGAACTCTGCTCAATGTTATGTGGCAGCCTGGATGGGAGGGGAGTTTGGGGGAGAATGGATATATGTCTATGTGTGGCTGAGTCCCTTCACTATTCACCTGAAACTATCCCAACATTGTTAATTGGCTATACCCCAATACAAAATAAAAAGTTTTAAAAAAAGTGCTCAAAAAAATCAGTTATATTGAAATGACTAAGGGAAAGATGCAATAAATATCACCTAGATTCAGATGGCATTAGTTATGAATAATGGATTTAGTATCTTTATCACCTGGTTAACTATCCCATGTCGTATGTAACCAAGTCCATCTCCAACCCCATCCCCCTACAATATCCAGATTTAGTTGCTGTCATATTCTCTGGGGCACCCTATATGTCACTTGTTAGAATTTATCTGTGGAGTTACTTATTCCCTGTTTTCCCTCCTCTTCTAGATCTTTAGCTCCATGAGGGCTTTATCTGTGTCGTTCATCACAGAATCTCCAGGCTGTAGGACAGGGTACGGTACACAATTGATCCGTCACAAATATTTCTTGAATGAAGAAACATATTGGTCACAGTACTCTGTGGCATGTTGTAATCTCAGGAGGCCAGCAGAGTAGGGATTCTAGGTGCCATGGAAGGATCCATGAAGTTCCTCTCCATACACTTCAAGTCATTCCTCACTGCTGTAAGGGGTCATTTCCTTATGACCCCACTCTCCCATCAGTGGAGCAACCACCCTTTCTACTTGAATGGGAGCAGGTCTTGTACCAAAACAAATTATTTTTTCCTTCAATATTCATAGGGATTACTGGGAGAAATTTATTTCCCTGAAATTATTCTATTTCTCATTTCTCTTATTGTGTTTATTTGTAGTTTCATTTGATGGTACCAAGCAAAATATATTTGATGATTATTTGAACCATTTCAATCCTATTCAGTAATACTAAAAATATGTAGTAATCATTAGCAGGTCTTATAATTGAACATTGGCATCATTTTACATTATTCACTACTGTAATAGTCTAACCAGATTTTCTTATGAATGAACGACTTCAGGGAGTTTTTTTTAAAGATCACAAGTGATGTTTGATAACCTGAAAAAGATTGATTTTTGGAAACAAGTAGCAACACACCCTGGAAGCCTTAATTTGTTTAAGCCCTATCATTGCTCAATAATCTTGTCATCTGGTATTTTCCCGAGGTTTAATATAATGGAAAAAAAATGTTCTGGAAAAGAAATTAAACTTGGAGTTTGAGATAATAAAGCTCATATGAAGCATATATACTGGAAATATTTTTTAAGACTCAAAAGCAAAATAAAAAGCAATTAGTTAGGAGGGACTATCTAAGTAGGATTGTCTAAAGTGAAAACCTGTAAAAATTGCACAGATGGACTTCATAAATTTTGGAATTAATAACTTTGGGGCTCCACTGTAACAGGGTTTTAGTGATACATCTGTTGCAAACTAATTGCCTCTTTTCTGCCTGATAACTGAAGTTTATGTTTGGGGCTTTTGCAATAGAGGCAGTTAAAAGCTCAACATTGTCATGTTTTTCCATTAATTTACCAGTGAGTGGTTGGGTTTATACAGATAATTTGATTTATTTTGAAGATAATTGTAATTATAAGTTTGTTTTACTAGACAGCTTGTCTTTTATAATATAATTTGCCTTTAACAACAGTGCAATTTCTCCTGCCCTTCTTAGTTTTAACAGCCTTTTCTTTAGGAAAAAATAAGTGTCAGCAATGTCTATGAAGATGATATTTTTAAGGTAGATGAAAATAGAGTGGTTTGAGGGCTCACCATCTTCGGTGATAGGTCAGATTTGGACAGACCTGATATAAGACTCCATCATTATAGCCAGGAACAGGCCAAACCAGAGTCAGGCCCTTCACTCTCATCTATGCTATGACACTTACTTTCAGGATTTCTAAAGACTGAACGTTTGTATACTCTGTAACCCAGCAGTTCCACTCTCAGATACACGTGTGTCTCAGTCATTCAGAGAAACCACTGAGCTACCAAGCTGAGACCACTTCACCTTAGCTGTGATCATTCTGTGGAGAACCATGGGAGTTTATCCAAATCCCCATTTCCTTTAGGAGCTGGGTCTGGGGTCCTGGTTCAGTGAATTCTTTATGGCACCTCTGACAGTTCTTACAAGCTCTGATTACAGCGGTCATCAAAAGAACGTGGTTTAGCATTTTATAGTGCTCTCCGTGTTGTATTTTTTTTTTGTATCTTTCTTGACTACAAGTTTGTTGAGGACAACAGCTCCACCAGGGTCTTTTGTTTCTCTACCTAGGGTCAGGCATTTCATGCACATTTAATAAATATTTGAGGGGAATTCCCTGGCTGTTTAATGGTTAAGACTATGCTTCCAATGCAGGGGGTCCAGGTTCCATCCCTGATGGGGGGACTAAAATCCCACATGCCTCGGTGTACTGCCAAAAAAAAGAACCCTTAGTAAATATTTGACAAATGACTGTTGTCGTTGAAGAGATAGGAAGATGAACAGAGACCATGCCTGAGCCAGAGCAAGCATTTGCTTTTAAGTGGCAGCAGTTGTGTTGCTTCCTTTGAGTTGTCTCCATTTGATTTCTTTAATCCCTTTGATCTCTCTCTGTTTAAACATTTTCTTGTTTACATGTTCACTGTAGAAGATGGAAAATATAAAAAACACCAAAAAGAAACTCTTACTATTTTGCTATATTATCTTCTTTTGCTTTTCTTTTCATGCATTGCTGTCCTCCTCTCCCCCTATTTTGTTAAATTTCCTAAGAGTAATGGAAATGAATCTAGGAGAGAATTCTCTACATTTCTAAAGGATTCTTGGATAGAGTAGAAGCTGCATGTGTTTCTGTTTTGGTTTTCTTTACTCTCCATGTGTGAAGGGGTAGCACAGATGAAGTGCTGGGCCATAGAAGAATATGTCATGATATTTAACTCAAGCTTCTTCTTATCCACTGCTTTATTTTTGAAGTCAGCATTGCTGGTGGGTCCATTATATTCCAAATCACTGAAAACACATAGAGTTCTTCCAGGATAGCAACATTCTGCTTACTAAAATACTTAATAGTATTGTTCTCAGTCTCATCCTGAAAGCAGGATGAGATCTTTTAGAATTTTTAGACTTCAACATCTTTTAGACCTTAACATCCCATTAATCCTAGTTCTCTGCTCAAGAATCTTAGAGGTCTACTTCTCCGGGTTGAGGTTTCTAGGCACTTGTCTCAGTCTGTGCTGGTCTTTTGTTTCTGGAACCACTTGGTCATTGCCTTCCCTTCCCTTGTGCTGTGTGGCTGACGGGTCTGTCCTCCTGTCGTACCTGGAGCTCCCACTCCCCACCCGTCATTCCCCTGGGTGTACACACCATACAGTGCTGTTTGTTGTTCCGTCTCTCAGTCATGTCCGACTTTTTGAAACCCCCTGGAGTGCAGCATACCAGGCTTCCCTATCCCTCACTATCTCTCAGAGTTTGCTCAAACTTATGTCCATTAAGTCAATGGTGCCATCCAACCATCTCATTCTCTATCACCCCCTTCTCCTCCTGCCCTCAGTCTTTCCCAGCATCAGGGCTTTTTTCCAGTGAGTCAGTTCTTCGCATCAGGTGGCCAAAGTATTGGAGCTTCCGCTTCAGCATCAGTCTTTCCAATGAATATTCAGGGTTGATTTCCTTTAGGATTGACTGGTTTGATCTCCTTGCAGTCCAAGGGACTCTCAAGATACAGTGTTTTACACTTTCTTTTTCCTCTTAAAATAGTCCTAAAAATAGACTCTTCTGCTTCAGTTTTTTTCCTCCAGATTCCTCTGAGTTATGTCCCAAATTTCTTCTTTTATTCTTAAAGTATTTAAATTATACTCATTTAAATGAGATTGTTCATTGATAAGAAAAATCACGCCTCTAACTCTGACAGACAGTTTCTTTTGACCTTTAAAATAACTTAATGGGAACATGGTTTGTTCAGCTCAGCTCTGCTTGGGGGGTGATTGTCCTGAACAGAGTCCATCTAATATGGGTCCTGTGGTGTGTGTGTGAGAGAGACAGAGAAATACACACACAGAGACACACACACACACACACATACACACAGCGTTATAGAAAAGTTAGTTCTTAACGGAAATAGTTACAGAAAAGAGAAAAAGGTTAAAGTTTGGATCTGCACCATTATCATTTCTGTTTTGTCTAACCCTTGACCTGAGTGGCCCTATTATTCTCTTGCCTGGAACCCCATTCATCTAAGATGTGCCTGCTATTCCTGGCACTAAGGAGACAAAACTTCACGTGTGTTTACATTTGATTCCCTTCATCTTTGTGACCCGTGGAATGCAGATATCTGCTTAAGGGTGAGTTCATACATGTGGTGTTTATGCCCTCATTGTCAGGAAGGTGGTGCTCAGTTTTGGGGAAAGCAGACTGGGAGCTGCTATTCAAGCCCAAGCCCTCTGGAGGCCAGAACAGAACCACCTGCCAGGAGGAAGACTTATGGTGGTGTTTTCCCTCACCCAGGATGGGTGGTTCTCCTATCCTGTATACAACATTACAAAGTTAAGGGAAAAAAATTGATAGTGAAACTAATTGTGTGTAACTTTAGAAAAGGAATCATTATCCAATTAGGTTACATTCTAACTTGACTAATTCTTTTAATAAAATAGTTTTTTTTTAATTAAAATAGTATACAGTCATATAGAAAACAGTCTACAGAATTTAGATGATGAGGAGAGCAACAATAAAGAAAATGAGAATCACTGTTTATCAGGTGTCTGGCCTTCTCTGCTTCCTTCCATCCTCCAGGTCAGACACTGTTACACAAAGGTCTACAGTAAAAAGACTTGCCTTAAAAAAGAAAAAAAAAAAGATTTACCTTATATTTTTAACCCCACCACCTTGAACTTCAAGCCCCTTTTTAATGAACACCTGCTAAACCTCTGTCTGGACACAGGTGGTATTCTGCAGACACAGTTTGGAAAACAAGAGAGGTTCAATTAGTCACACAGCTGGCCAGGGCCTGAACTGGAGCCAGACACAGTTGCCTCCCTCTACCCACCACCAGCTTACCAGATTCTTCCCACTACCTGTTTTGATGGTGTTTTGAGATTGTTCTTTAGCATTAAAATCTAGAGCAGTATATTAATTCATTCTGTTTTATTCACTAAAACCATTTCCCCCAGGCTCGTGTGGGGCACAAGTACGGCAATATCTAGGACAGCGTCTCTGTCTCTAGGGAGCCGCAGTCAGATAAGAAAAGAGCTACGCACAGGCCTTCAGCAGATGTGGAAGAACCACTGGGTGCTGTATACTCGACCCTGGGGCTGTGGGGTGGGTGGGTCAGTTCTGCCTGGAAACCTGTGTGGGCTTCACAGAGGATGGAGCACAGGGACTCCAAGAAGCAGTGGAGCCTCTGGATAGAGAAAGCTGGCGAGGGGAGAGTCAAGACCGAGTTTGGCAGCCTGTGGACAGCAGGGCTTTTAGCAGGGTGTCTGGTGGAGAAGCACAGATGGTGTTTAATGTCAGCTCTGAGTCACCCTTTGAAATTGCACAAGTTCAAGGAGAAGGATCTGGAAATTCTCCAGCACATTATTTGACCTTCCAGTCTCTCAGTAACCATTTGGTGTCCAGCTCCTAAGTGAAAGTTCTCTGCAAAATCATGTCATACAGGAAAAGTTAAAGAATAATTTCAAGAAGGTCGTTCTTATGCCTTAGTCTGTGAACCAGAGGGTTTATTCCCCTCCCTTAAAATACTTTTTACTAGTGCATTGCCACCACCCCGCTTTGACAAAGACTCAGGTTCTGTGGATTCTCAATTCTTGCCCCATCTCCAGGAATGACTGAATGAAGGTTAAATAAAACTTTAAAAGCAGGGCCAGAAGATACTGAGCTTTTGAATGTGATAGTGCTTAAGACGGAAAATATATTTTCTGTCTAGTTTTTTTTTTGTTGCCTTGGAAACTGGTTGGGTTTTTTTTTTAAGCTTTCAATTTTTCTCAAAAACGTGAGCTGCTTTCTTTGATTTAGCTCAGATGTGTGAACAGATTTATATCTCATTCAGCGTCTCTAGTGTAAGTGTTTATGAGGTATAGATTCTCATTTTTCATAATCTTCACAAGTTTGAACAGAGACAAATAATTTCACATATCTGTTAGCTTGCCTGATTAACCAAACAAAGACAAGTCACCATGATCTTTTTTTGTCTGATGTCAAATACTGTAAAAATGATTCAGATTCATTTTTATAAACTATAACTAAATATTTTGATATTAGGCTTTTTAATGTCTCTGACAAAGTCTGTGTGAAAATTGTTTCCACAAGCTATAAATGCACCTCGTTCTTTCTGTCTTCCCATTACATCCTCTGCTCTAGCCACAGGGGCCTCCTGGCTGGTCCTCATCCTGGCTAATTAAACCTGCCCTCTTTCAGGGATTCTGCATTTGCCATTTCCTCTGTCTGAAACCCATCTGCCCCAGATATTCCTCTCTCATTGCATGTAGGGCTTCCCAGTTAAATGCCATCTCCTCAGAGAGGACTGTCTGGCCCTTTCTGTCTAAAACAGCCTCCTCATGGCCATTTTGGAGATGAGTAGGTCTATCTCGGAAAACCTAAATGAGCATCAGTCACCCTACATGAAGTCCACCAGTCTATAAGCCCTACCCATGGCAAGAGCTTCCAATTAGTATTTTAATACCTCACCCTTAAATTATGAACTCACAGCCAAAGATTAGCAGATATTTGTGGAAATCCTTCATCATAAAATGTAGAAACCAAGATGAATAAGAAACAAAGGACTCAGAAGAAAGCAATAATGATGGAGCAGAAGAAATCTGCAAAAAAATAAAACAGAAAGTGGGGTAGAGAAAATCATCATTGAAGTAATACAGAAAACTTAGGAACGCAACAGGGGGAGACCTGGGTCAACAGCCACGGAGCAGGCCTGGAGCCTGAGGGTGGAGAGCTGCTGAGGCAAGTGCTCAGCAGGCTGGGGAGCTGAGGCTGTTCTGCCAGGTGGACATGTGGAAGTTACCTGAGAGGCTCTTGGGGAGTGTGGGTAGCAAAGCAAGCAAATGTAAAAAGAGGAATAACAAGCACAGAAATAGAAATATTGTACAATGAAGCGGTGACAACTTTATACAGTTATCATAACTTAAAACTCTAAATGTTGATTTAATTTTAAAACTGGGCATAATTGTATTTAGAGAACAAGGGAAGGTAAGTCTCTGCACAGGGGCATGTGTGTGATGGGGCCTAATGTCAACATATAGTGTCTTAAGACGGATAAGTTATCATATAGGATTGTGTTCATTAGATATAAAAAGATCTTAAAAACCAGAAGGAACAGCAAATAGGAATGTAGACTCTGAGCAATGGGGAGGATGCTGAAGGAGACAGAAAGTATTGTTACTCATTGTCAGACTTTTAGCCTCATCTGACTTTTAAAAGCTCTGAGCCTATATTACTTTTAAAAACGTAAAAATTAGGAATTAAAATATAAGTTTGAAGCAGCCCTGCTTCTGTGCACATGTCACTGATTCAGTCTGATGTACGTTTGATTAATGTGAATTCAGTCCAGTATCTCGCTGATGTCCTTGGCGGGTAGTCTCATTTGTTTAACCAAATCCATTTGCACTTGCACACAGAATAATTAATTCAGGCTCACTTTATTGGAAGTCATGCTGAAGACATTTATCATTTCTTTCTTTACCATGGAGATGGATAGGACTATGGCTCATGGTTGTTGAGGCTCTGTGCTCATTAAAGATGGAGTAGACGTATGTGATACCAAACTGAACTTGTTAATTACTTCAGATTTAATGCTGTACCTTTGCCATGCACTTAATCTTCAGCAAATATTTACCCTTCCCAAACTGATTTGTAATTTATAACTTGTCATGTCAAATGAAGCATTTTCTGAATTAGTCTTTTTTTTTTTTTTAATTACAGTCTTTAAAAAATAGCTGACACACTGTCCTTTGTGGGTAACTTTCAACATGTCCATCCTATGATTTGGAAATAACCCTTCTCACTCCTCTCAGCCTTAGTCCATACTTATTGATGTATTTATATTGGATACAGTTTAATGCTTTTATTCTGCCATCTGGGTCATTCTCATAGAGAGAAATGGATGGGTGGGTGACTAGATGGAGAGAGAGAGAGACAGAGAGGCAGACTGACAAACTGAACTGTGCTGAGAATGTGTGGAAATAAAGTATCAGATAACAGAGAATATACCACCAGCTTTAGTCTCAGGTTGTTAGTCTCAGGCTTCCTAGGTGGCTCAGTGGTAAAGAATGCCTGCAATGCAGGAGACCCACGTTCGATCCCTGAGTCAGGAAGAACCCCTGAAGAGGGGAATGGCTATCCACTCCAGTATTCTTGCCTGGAGAAACCTATGGACAGAGGAGCCTGGTGGGCTACAGTCCATGGGGCCGCAAAGAGTCAGACACAACTGAGCAAGATTTCTTCCTCCTCCTCCCATGCCTTATTGGTCTTTGATTCCACTTCCTGAGTTTGAATCCTGGCCCTGCCACTTACTAGCTGTGTGTCTTTGACCAAGTTTCTTAATCTCTGTGCTTCAGTTTCATTATCTATTAATTAGCCCACTTAATGCCTATTCCAGCCTCCTCCTACCATTATCTTTTGCTTTACACAGGGTTGGAAGTTCCCATTTCTAGATCTTTCAGCTAGTATTCTGGAGTTAGATCTGCTAATCAAATACATTCCCATAAACCTCTGAATTCAGGCCTAGATTATGTGGGAAGAGAGATAGGGCCTGGACCTTCATTTCGTTTCTAGCTGGTGTGGATAATGGCAGAGGCAGCATGGTTCTGAAACCAGCTGCTATAGTAATAGCTTCCTGACTCAACAGGCAGCTTCCTGATTGTGAACTTCCAAATTGTAGCAGAAACTGAGTCTGGAGCAGTGTTTGGAGCAGCAGCTTCCTGGTGTTTTAGGTTTCAGTAGCACCTTTGTCTATTCAGTTCTGCTGAGTGATTTGAGGAGTAACTCCTAAAAGTTCATCTTAGAGTCTGTCTCTGCAGTTCTCCCAACAATATCATGAGCTGTGTTACACCTCTCTTTCTGTTTAAGATAGCCAAGGTGACTTATGTTGGCTGCAACTGAAGATCAGGAATAGTCATCTTCGCATAGAGTTGTAATGAGGAGCGATAAGGCATTTAACGGGCCTAAAACATGTAGCATGTTTAGTTGTTATATCTAACTTTTTGTGACCCCACGGATTGTAGCCCACCAGGCTCCTTTGTCCATGGAATTTCCCTGGCTAGAATACTGGAGCAGGTTGCCATTTCCTCCTCTAGGAAATCTTCCCTACCAAGGGATCAAACCTGCATCTCTTGCATTGCAGGTGAGTTCTTTAACACTGAGCTGCCAGGGAAACCCAAAACATGTGGCATGCCCCCCTCCCCTTTTTGACATTCTTAGAGCTTTTTTTGACCCCAGTCAATGGTATACCTACAACCATGAATAACATAGATATTTATTAGCTTGTTGGTTCATTCATTCATTCATATGTTTATTGAAACAATTATTTGCTGGGTGGCTATTTTAATTAACACGTGTTCTAGGTGTCTTGGGGCAGCAGAACCCAACCAGACATTAAATGTTAAACATTAGAATCATCTGTGAATCTTTTTTTAAAAAACTTAATATCTGTGCCACATTCAAGACTTACTGAAGACAGGGAGTGTGTGTGTGTGTGTGTAAATATTTTTTAAATACAGTGAAGTACATGAGTCTTTTGTGTTTCAGCTTGGTGGATTTTACATATGTAAAAAGAAAAAAAAAATATATATATATATACCCAATTAGCTACTACCTAGGTCAAGGTATAGGAAAACAGAAATGTGCATGAAAAATATATTGTGTGCATGGGATTTGTAGGGCTCCTTTTAAAAGGAGCTAAAGTTTCAAATACATTTGAGATTTTGCCACTCAGATGTCAAAAAAGTAATTGTCTGGAATGACCAGTATAATGAGGTAATTTCCCTCTTTTCCTTCTTCATTGTCAGCTACAAACTGGTACCCCATCCTAGGTTTATGAAGAAAATTATTTCATTTGTATGTGAAGTGGAATAAATTTAAGAAGGACCTTAGGTAACAAAAAAATCAATAAAGCTGTAAATGTTACCACTAATAACTTGTGAGTCATAACCTTTGACTCTGTTTATCTTCTTATGGTTGGCATAATTCATTGGCTAGCTAAAAGCAAGTTTACTTTCTTTTAAAAAATTATTTATTTATTTACTTTTGTCTGCTCTGGGTCATGACCACTGTGCTCAGCTCTTCTCTAGTTAGGTTGAACAGAGCTACTCTCTAGTTGCGGTGTGTGCTTGGGCGTCTCATTGCAGTGGCTTCTCTTGTTGCAGAGCATAGGCTACAGGGTGTGCAGGCCTCAGTAGTTGCTGCTGGCAGGCTCAGTAGTTGTGGCACATGGGCTTAATCGCCCCTCAGTGTGCCCAATGTTAGTTCCCTAAGCAGGGATCAGATTCACATCCCCTGCATTGGCAAGCGAATTCTTAACCACTAGACCACCAAAAATATACTTTCTTAAAATTAAGCTATATTGCTTCTTTTATATGATCTCTTCAAAGAGAGTGAGTATCATGAAACAGTAAAAATAATTATTTTCCTTTTTTTCTAAAAGGGTGCTTGGTCTGTAGGTCAGTGCACAATTAGTATTGTAATGCTGAGGGCACGAGAGTAGCAGCATGAGCTGACTTAGGAAGATCAAGTTAGTAATTTTTGAAAAACATGAAAACAGTTGATTAGAGAGAGAGAAAATAACATCTGCAAAACACTGTTAATAAAAGCATCTACATTTTTTAATAAAACCAACTAGAACAACTTTGAAGTGGAATGACTTTGCATAATTAACTCATTACAGAATGAAATTTTCAGGAAAGAAAATGTAGAGCCTAATAGATACAAGATAATATATTATCAAACTGCTAAGTCGCTTCAGTCGTGTCCGGCTCTGTGTGACCCCATAGACAGCAGCCCACCAGGCTCCCCCACCCCTGGGATTCTCTAGGCAAGAACACTGGAGTGGGTTGCCATTTCCTTCTCCAATGCATGAAAGTGAAAAGTCAAAGTGAAGTCGCTCAGTCGTGTCTGACTCTTAGCGACCCCATGGACTGCAGCCTACTAGGCTCCTCTGTCCATGAGATTTTCCAGGCAAGAGTACTGGAGTAGGGTGCCATTGCCTTCTCCAAGGCAAAAATAAAAATCTGAAAACCAGCCATAAAGAAAAGACAGATTGCTTATAAATGAATGATAATTAAGCTGACTGTTGATGTCTCAGTAGCAGCAATGCAAGCAAGAAAGCAGTGGAATAATATCTTTTCTATTTAGCCTGCTTACAAAATATTGTGATTGTTAAATTTGAGAATTCATGCTTGTATCAGTTCTGAGACATTCTCACCCATTAACTCATTGTGCATTGCCTTTCTTATGTTCTCTCTATTGTCTTTTTCTGAAATTCCAATTAGAACATCTCACTTTGACTTACACATCTCTTAATTTTCTTTTGTTTTGTTTTTTCCATCTCTTTGTCTCTCGGTGCTAAATTCTGACTAATATCTTCAAATCTGATTTCCATTTTGTAATTCTCTGTCCAGCAGTGTCTAATCTTCTATTTTTACCCAGCTACTGAAGTATAAATAAATATTATTATAATTTTACATTTTTCTAAGCTTTTAAACTTCTGTTTCTAATTTACCTGTTTATTTTTCACAGTCTCTTGTTCTTTAGTCAAATTGCCTATTCCCTATTTTATTTAACAAAAAATAAAAAATAAATAAATAAATAAATAAAATTTAAAAATAAATAAATAAAAAATAAATAAATTTAAAAAATAAATAAATAAAATAACAATAAATAAATAAAAAATAAATTTTAAAAAAAGCATATTTATTTTATATTCTGCGCTAATTTCAGTAATCTGTTTCCATGAGTTTCATTCCAGTGCTGTTTCTTTTGTTTATTCCCTCTCAATAAAGATGCCTTGTTTCAATATGTTTTTTTTGAGTGTTGTTTTTGTTGTAAACTCGTATTCCATGGAACTTCATATACACTGTTTTTGAGATTTGGAGTTGAGAGTACAGTCTTCTAAGAGGATTTGCATTTGCTTTCTCCAAACATATGAGTGCACTTCAGTCTGGAACCATATTAAAATATATACCTGGCTTAGAGGATTTTCACTACAAAATAGTCTCAACTCAGGCCACATATATATGTGAGGTCTGGCTCATGGTTATTACTCTGGTGAGATGGTTCTTTTTCTCTCCACTTAGAGCAAAGCCAAGACAGACAAGTTTTTTTTTTTTAAGCGTAATTCTTTTCTTTATTTTTATTTTTCATTTAAAATTTATTTTGGCCTCACTGCATATCATGTGGGATCCTAGTTTCCTGACCTGGGACTGAACCCATGTCCCCTGCAGTGGAAGCTCAGAGTCTTAACCACTGGACCACCAGGGAAGTTTCTACAACCCTTTTCAAGGCATATTTTTTTCCTAGTTCATCTTTTCTCTGAGGGTGGAGCTACAGTACTCTCAGCCTTGTGCAGTGAGCTTCCTTTCAGGCCCCCATCTTGCTATGATATAGGCTTTGTGTCCTGAATGCTGTGTGGACATTAAAACTGATGTACTAGGTTCTAGGTACCAGCTCAGGACTCACTTTCCTCTTGGAATACCCACTCTTATTTTCCTCTTGGTCTCTAAGGACTTTCTTTATTTTATCCTAACTCAGTCATGTGTTATAAGAGGTTTTTTAAAAAATTTTACCCAGCATTTTTAGACGTTTGGTCACAGGGACTATTTGCCACATCCTTGTAAAGGCGGAAATTCAATTCCATATTTATACCTCCTAGTCCTTGTCGAGCTCATGTTTCCATGTTAGAAACATTTTCTACACAAATACATCTTAAACCCCCACATCCCATATTTTCTGTCATTCAGTCAGCCTCAGCTTTCTGGGGCTTTCACTTCTATTTGTAAGCATTTTCTGCATAGGTTGTATATTATACTGTATAAATATTTTTGTTTATGGCTTTTTTCCTATTTCTGCGTGTTTCTTGTGTTCTCTGAAATTATTTGTTACATAAGAGAAGGCTCAAAGCTTTGCCTTGCTTAGATTTAGCTGTTAGTGGGGAAAGGAAGGAGCAAGAAGGAAATTAAGAAATATCTCTTATAATTGTTCTCACTGTATTTCCCAGTTTCATCTTCCTTTTTAAAAGTTAAGTCACACTACGTTTCTGAGTTAGCCGGAGGTCATTCTGTGAACTCATATCATTTCTTCCCTAGTTTCTCAATCTTTTTTTTTTTCTTAAGTAGCCTGTTTCTCTTTCTTCAACATATTTATTAATATGAACTTTTCCCTGAAGTTCTTCCCTTGATCTCCATCTATTTCCAAAACCACCCCCCCATGAGGCTCCCTGGAGGTTGAGTCATTTCAGTCCCACCCACACTCTGGGGCTGGTGCACCTTGGGGGACAGATGAGGGCTCCAGCAGCCTGAGCTTCTGTGTGTGACATGCCCACACACTGAGACACCTGCTGTTCCCACCCACGATGGGATTGTGTTCACTTTGCATAGCATGCACTTGGGACCTCTCTGTAATCATAGTCCTACTGCTGTGAAATGGGCAATGTTTACTCTGATTCATCCCACGAATTCTGATGTCAGGATAAAGCAGTAGATAAAAGTGATATTCCTTCTAGTCCAAAATGAATGCTGTTCATCTGGACTTTGCTTATGATATTCATTTATCACTGCAGAGAAGACCTACAGCAGCATTTACAATTCACATTTTAAAATCCTAGGTGCTGGGACTTCACTGGTGGTCTAGTGATTAAGACTTTGTGTGTCCAATGTAGGGAGCGTGGGTTCGGTCTGTGGTCAGAAAAATAAGATTCTACATACAGAGTGGCCAAAAGATAAAACACAACCCTAGATGCTAAATGACAAATAGCTTAATACTTACATGTAACAACTCTGCTGCTGGTATTACTCTTGTCACTGTGATAATTATAAAGTAGCGTATATTTTTTGGACATGGCACACTAGGTTGTTAGGTTTTTTCAAAATTTGTTGATTTATGGCTGTGCTGGGTCTTCATTTGCTATGCATGGAGTTTCTCTATTTCCAGCAAATGGGGCCTACTCTTTTTCACAGTGTGCAGCTTTCTCCTTGTGATGGCTTCTCTTGTTGCAGAGCACAGGCTCTAGGGCTCTTGGGCTCAGTAATTGTGGCTCACAAGATTAGTAGCCCCACAGCATGTGGAATCTTCCCAGACCAAGGATTGAACTCATATCCCCTTCTTTGGCAAGTGAATTCATAACCGCTGGACCACCAGGGAAGTCCCACACTAGGTTTTATACTGAAAGATTATTTAGTTCTTACAGTGGTCCTATGAGGCAGGAGCTGTTATTTCCATTTTACAGATGAGGACATGGAGATTCAGAGATGTTCAGTAACTTTCCCATGGTCACGTACCCAGTAAGTGACCACTATAGGATTCAAATTCAAGTCTTCTAAATACAAAGTCCGCCTGTGTCTTGTCTGTCAGGACAAAAGCATTCTGATTTCTGATTTCTGATTATGAGCTTTTTTTTTTTTTTCACAATAGCCAGAAATTAAAACCACATTAGTCTGTCCTTTAAAGTAGCAGATGTGAAAATATATGTACACCGAAACCATGCTGCCTGCCATTGTATAGAACTAACTTTGAAGTTCCCTTGTGGGAACTGCTTTTAGAACCAGCATGTGAAACATAAGAAAAGTAGTTTCCTTTTGGAGATAAACCTTGTTTTTTAATCCAAGCCCTGTTACTCTGCATGATCACGTACATAATTTATCAGTTTTTGTTCCTAATGCCTCTTGACATTTTCCAAAAAGCTAATTCTGTCCTCTGAGGATAGAGATTTGCCACTAACAAGGACATACAGAAGAAGTTTCCAGAGCAAGTAAAGACATTTTCTAAAGAAACTCCAAAATGGTCTCAGCAACATCAACATTTTTAAATTAAGAGCTTACCCCTGCCTCCTAAGGTGATCACTTTGAAGAGGGAACATTCAGTGATATATTTACATACATAAATATGGTCTGGTCTGTTTACTTCCAATTCAGTCTGTCACTTCATAGATATGCATGACTTTGATTTGATATAGAGTGAAATATGTTTACACAAGTATTTGTTGTTGTTTAGTCATGTCCAACTCTTTGCGACCCCATCAATTATAGCTTATCAGGCTCCTCTGTCCATGGAATTCTCCAGGCAAAAATACTGGAGTGGGTTGCCATTTCCTTCTCCAGAGGATCTTCCCAACCCCAGAATTGAACTCACGTCTTCTGTATTGCAGGTGGATTCTTGACTGCTGAGCTACCAGGGAAACCCTTTGCATAAACATGCATCTAACAAAAATACTGCTGTGTGTAGAGAAACATCAGACTTTCCTTGTCAGTCTCAGAAAGTCTTACTGGTGGTATCAACAGTGGAACTGGCTCGGTTTTGGTAGGAATTCTGTTCCCCTTTAAATCTTACAATTAGGAAATACTGACTTGTAGATTTGGACAGATTGTGAGTAGGCCTGCCTTCTTCAAAGAAAACAGATCAGGTTTCTGCTTCTCTAGCAGAGGAGCATGATCTTCTTACTAAGTATGTCTCCAGCAACACTTCAAGCATCATTTTTAAAGTGCTTACTTTTTCTTACAGTGAAGGTTAAGGTCAAAGTTTCAAGCATCATTTTAATTAGCCACTCACATTTAAATTAACTCTGCTGAAATAAACAGCTATATTCAAAATAGTAATGTTGCTGTAGCAACCTAAATCCAAATCATTTGCTTTTCCTTTCTGTTCACAATTGTTCCTTACTAGCTAGGCCTGGATATGAAACACATTTGCTGAAAATTCCCATGTAAATGAGGTTTTAAAATAGTTTGGGAGAGGAAAAATACTTAAAAATGATTGCTTTAAAATATACCTTGAAGCTCATAATTCCCAAAGGTTCCTGAAGAACCTTAAGTCCCTTGTGTGATGGCCTCACCTGGTCATCTCATCTCAGGGTTCCTGGTACTCAGAATGTGGACGAGGTTGAGGGGTCATAGTTCTTTTTTCTTTTTGACAATACTCCTTGGAAGGAAAGTTATGACCAACTTAGACAGCGTGTTAAAAAACAGAGACATCACTTTGTCCAAAAAGGTCCGTCTAGTCAAGGCTGTGGTTTTTCCAGTGGTCATGTATGGATGTGAGAGAAAGCTGAGCGCCGAAGAATTGATGCTTTTGAACTGTGGTGTTGGAGAAGACTCTTGAGAGTCCCTTGGACTCCAACCAGTCCATCTTGGGAGATCAGTCCTGGGTGTTCATTGGTAGGACTGATTTTGAAGCTAAAACTCCAATACTTTGGCCACCTGATACAAAGACCTAACTCATTTGAAAAGACCCTGATGCTGGGAAAGATTGAGGGCAGGAGGAAAAGGGGACAACAGAGGATGAGGTGGTTGGATGGCATCACTGACTCAATGGACAAGAGTTTGGGTAGACGCTGGGAGTTGGTGATGGGCAGGGAGGCCTGGCATGCTGCAGTTCATGGGACATGACTGAGCGACTGAACTGAACTGAACTGAACATTGAAGTATAGTTGGTTTACAATATTGTGTTAATTTCTATTGTACAGCAAAATGTTTCAGTTATATATACATGCACACACACATATATATATTTAAATATTATTTTCCATAATGATTTATCTCATGATATTGAGTACAAGGACTTCTCTGGTGGTCTAGCGGATAAGAATCTGCCTCCCTATGAAGAGGACGAGGGTTCGATCACTGGTTGGGGAACTAAGATCCCACATGTCACGGGGCAGCTAAGGCTGTGCACCACAATGAGAGAATCCTGCTTGCTGCAACGAAGACCCAGTACAGCAAAAAAAAGAAAAAAAGATATTGAATATAGTTCCCTGTACCTTGTTGTTATCCATCCAATATGTAATAGTTTGCCTTTGCTAACTGCAGACTTCCAGTCTATCCCTCACCCACCAGCCCATCCTTTGGCAACCACAAGTGTGTTCTCTGTGTTTGTGGGGGCCACAGTTCTTGTTCCAGCTCTAGCTAAAATGTTTTGATGCAGAAAGTGAGGAGAGTTGAACCAGGTAACTCCCCATGGCTTTTCTAACAGTGAAAGGGTCAGGTTCTGTTCCAGTAACTTAATTGCTACTTAACAAAATATGATCCATTGGATCAGAGAAAAAGCAAGAGAATTCCAGAAAAGCATACTCCTGCACCATTGACTATGTTAAAGCCTTTGACCGTGTGGATCACAACAAACTGTGGAAAATTCTTAAAGACATGGGAATACCAGACCATCTCACCTGGCTCCTGAGAAACCTCTATGCAGGTCAAGAAGCAACAGTTAGAACCAGACATGGAACAGACTGGTTCCAAATTGGGAAAGGAGTACATCAAGGCTGTATATTGTCACCCTGCTTATTTAGCTTATATGCAGATTACATCAGTGAAATGCTGGGCTGGATGAAGCATAAGCTGGAATCAAGATTTCTGGGAGAAATATCAATAACCTCAGATATGCAGATGACACCATCCTTATGGCAGAAAGTGGATAGGAACTAAAGAGCCTCCTGATGAAGGTGAAAGAGGAGAGTGAAAAAGCTGGCTTAGAACTCAACATTCAAAAACTAAAGATCATAGCATCTAGTCCTGTCACTTCATGGCAAATAGATGGGGAAGCAATGGAAACAGTGACAGACTTTATTTTATTGGGCTCTAAAATCACTGCAGATGGTGACTGCAGCCATGAAATTAAAAGAGGCTTCCTCCTTGAAAGAAAACCTATGACCATTCTCAGTTCAGTTCAATTCAGTTCAGTCGCTCAGTTGTGTCCAACTCTTTGTGACCCCATGAATCGCAGCACGTCAGGCCTCCCTATCCATCACCATCTCCTGGAATTTACTCAAACTCACGTCCATTGAGTCGGTGATGCCATCCAGCCATCTCGTCCTCTGCTGTCCCCTTTTACTCCTGCCCCCAATCCCTCCCAGCATCAAGGTCTTTTCCAATGAAACAACTTTTCGCATGAGGTGGCCAAAGTACTGGAGCTTCAGCTTTAGCATCATTCCTTCCAAAGAACACCCAGGGCTGATCTCCTTTAGAATGGACTGGTTGGATCTCCTTGAAGTCCAAGGGACTCTCAAGAGTCTTCTCCAACACCACAGTTCAAAAGCATCAATTCTTCAGCACTCAGCCTTCTTTATGGTCCAACTCTTACATCCATATATGACTACTGGAAAAACCATAGCCTTGACTAGACAGACCTTTGTTGGCAAAGTAATGTCTCTGCTTTTCAATATGCTGTCTAGGTTGGTCATAACTTTTCTTCCAAGGAGTAAGCATCTTTTAATTTTATGGCTGCAGTCACCATGTGCAGTGATTTTGGAGCCCCAAAAAATAAACTCTGACACTGTTTCCACTATTTCCCCATCTATTTGCCATGAAGTGATGGGACCAGATGCCATGATCTTCGTTTTCTGAATGTTGAGCTTTAAGCCAACTTTTTCACTCTCCTCTTTCACTTTCATCAAGAGGCTTTTGAGTTCCTCTTCACTTTCTGCCATAAGGGTGGCGTCATCTGCATATCTGAGGTGATTGATATTTCTCCTGGCAATCTTGATTCCAGCTTGTGCTTCTTCCAGCCCAGCGTTTCTCATGATATACTCTGCATATAAGTTAAATGACCATCCTAGACACCATATTAAAAAGCAGAGACATTACTTTGCCAGCAGAGGTCTGTAGAGTCAAAGCTGTGGTTTTTCCAGTAGTCATGTATGGATGTAAGAGTTGGACCATAAAGAAGGCTGAGCGCTGAAGAATTGATGCTTTTGAACTGTGGTGTTGGAGAAGATTCTTGAGAGTCTCTTGGACTGTGAGGAGATCAAACCAGTCAATTCTAAAGGAAATCAATCCTGAATATTCATTGGAAGGAGTGATGCTGAAGCTGATGTGAAGAACTGACTCATTGGAAAAGACCCAGATGCTGGGAAAGATTGAAGGCAGGAGAAGGGAATGATAGAGAGCAAGATGGTTGGTGGCATCACCCACTCAATGGACGTGAGTTTGAGCAAGCTCCGAGAGATGGTGAAGGACAGGTAAGCCTTCACCTGGGGTCTACTGGGGTCTCCAAAGGGTCAGACACAACTGAGCGACTGAAAGAAAAGAAGAAAAGGCAATTCAAGCTGTTTTAAAATCAAGCCTCAGGCTAAGCCTCAGTCTCATAGTAAAGAAGAGAATTGTTAAGCATTTCTAGTATCTAAGCTTGTGGTTTCTAAATGTTGATTATGAATCATCTAGGGAGACTCTTGAATGCCCTACCTGGCTCATCATCACCATCAGTGGTCCTCATTGTGGCAAATGGTAGTTATATGAAAATGATTTTAATTAAGAAAAATAATGAGCCTGTTGGCCTTTTTTGTGTGTTCTATTTGCCAATCCCTTCATCAAGTGACCTTGGAGACTTGGTACTGTCTTAATTTTTTTGTCTGGAAAATGAGATTCAATAAGCTGGATATGTTCCCGGCCCCTGGATCATGACTTTTTATTAAATGGAGTAGAAACACAGTATCACTTCTTGGTAGTGATAAACTAACACCGAGAGTTGTTTTGCTTGGGAAGCAGGTTTGCGGTTAAAACAAAAACAGGACTTGAGGCTTTTCATGTAGTCTTTTTTTCATCCTCACATTTTAAAAAAAATCTCCTTCAGTCTGGAAAAATCTGGTCTTGAGATTAATTGGAGAAAAGTCAGAAAAGATATTGTTTTCTTTATAATTTTATAAGCCATTAAAAAGAAGACAGAAAAGAGACAAAAACTCGAAAGAAAAATGGTAAAGAACATTAACAGACAGTTTACAGCAAGGAAACCCATATGAAAAGCAGCTCAGCATAGGAGTAATCAGGGAAATGTGAACCCAATAAGGAGATAGAGCTTGAAGCCTCTGACAGTATCAGGGTTTGGCAAAGCTATGGAGAAACAGGAAAAGCTAGACAGCGCTGGTGGGACTGTAAATGTTGCAACCACTTGGGAAAGTGCTTTGGCAGGATCTAGTGAAATTGAAAACGCATGTTTCCTTCAACTCAGCAATTTCACTCCTGGATATATTTCCAGAGAAAGTCTCACAAGTACACAAGGGCTCACTAAGGCCATGTTTGTGATAGTGAAAAATTAGACACAACCTACATGGCCTTCAGCAAGAGAATGGATGAAAAATAATGCAGTATAGTCCCACATTAGAATACTATAAAGCAAAACTTCGTATCTTGAAAATAAAATTGAAAAGACCATCACACATAAAGCAACACTCTATCTTGCTTATGGATACTTATATATGTAAAGTTTAAAAATGGGCTGGAAGAAATCAGTTTCTATGTGGGAATTTCTCCTTATATATCAACTTTAATTGAATTGTTTAATTCTTCTTTAATAGGGAAAAAAGATTTGAAGCAAATATGTCATTAGGTAATTGTCAGTCTGGAGTGGTGTGAACTTGGATATTGTTGTTCTCTGTAATTTTCAGAATTTAATCTCTTAAGAAAATTTTGAGTTTTAATCTCTTCAGAAAAAATTTAAAATG
This sequence comes from Capricornis sumatraensis, assembly GCF_032405125.1. Taxonomy (NCBI): domain Eukaryota; kingdom Metazoa; phylum Chordata; class Mammalia; order Artiodactyla; family Bovidae; genus Capricornis; species Capricornis sumatraensis. Next base: position 51,140,197 of record NC_091083.1, read on the forward strand.
ACAAGATAAAAGTAAGATAGTTTATAAATCAGACAGTAGAGATTGACCTTTATTAATTGCTCTGGGCTTCTACTCTTAGGGCTGTTCACCTATGACACATATTTTTTTAAATCTTTTCAGCATTCATTTTATTTCTCAGCGGTTGCCATTTAGAGGACTCTGTTCTCTGCCCTTGGCATCTGTTGAGTGATTCATCCATGCTTTTACTTTCAAAAAGATAGAAATGCAGACCTAGACTGTGGTTTCAAAAGCACCTGACCACACCATCCATCCTTTGAAGTGTTAATTTGGATTAAATATCCTAATATCAGCATCTCCTTGCCTTTCCTTGAGTATGTGGTTTATGTCCCTTAAAGAAACAGTTTGCAGATTCTAAAATGTGTAAGCCATCAGGCAAAAGGAGGCTTAAGCTTATGTTTTTCTGGTCATTAATTTTATGTTACTAATGAGATGGGGAATAACAATGCTGATGCTATTCCTTGAGGGGTGGGGGACAGCCAGATGAAACCAGAAAGAGGAATCTAAGCAAGTTGCTGATAGAGTAGAGTAAACTGAAGCCCTTCACTTGCAGGGCAGTAATCAAAATTTCTTGGACAGCAAGTGGGTAGGAAAAATACCAGGTGTGAAAAAGCAGGGGTAGAAAAAGAGGATTTTCTTAGAATACAGTAGAACAAATCCACAGAAGGTTTAGTAAAAACAAACAAAAATCTGTAGGTACATTATTTATACCACACTGGGGTTATTTCTGGCATCAAAACTCAACCCTCCCCTACCTTGCCCCCAGGTGTGTGTGGTGGAATGTCTCACTGTTGACCAAGATATATCTGCCCCTTCCTCCAGCATCAGCTTATAAGTGTAATATATCATGATTCATATGTTCATATAGTGGATTTTGTAATCCAGGGCCCTTTTGAGAGTGAAAAAGGATACCATTAATAAGTAATTGAGACAGCAGGCACAAACTGAGGTTTTCTGAGCAAACATCCCAGTCACCCTAGTGAATACTGGTCACCATAGTAATACACACATTTACATGTACATTTGAAAGTAAAACTTATCAAATAAAACAAAACATCAAAACTTTTAAAATGTATCTACCATGTGCTTGGCCGTGGTGATACAACAGATAATGAGAGTGACAAAAAACCTTGAGTAGGAGAAGATTGACAGTAAACAAACGAAGCATGTATTATTAGAGGCTGTTAGGTTTATATGGAAATTGCAAGACAGACGAGGGAAATAGGGACAGCTAGGATCTAGGAAGCGAAAGAAATACAGTTTTGAATAGTGTGCTCCAGAAAAGTGTGGCAGACTGAATTATTGTTCACCAGTAATCTCCCCCAGCCCCTGCCCGAGCAACACAGGAGATTATACAAACCACATATTCCTTCTTTCTTTAAATCCTGATCATTCTCCATATTTTTATTAAGTGTTAGGTTAGATTTCTGTCAGTTCTGTACAGCCTTGAAGCCACAGATCCTCCCAATTAGCAGTTGCTGGTAAAAGAAACTCTGGACAAATAAGGCAGAGTAGGCGGCTATTGATGCTTCTGCATGGAGGAGGCAGAGTTCTAAATATCAAATCCATCTAAAAGAAACTTAAAAGTTGAAGGCTAAAATGTTTCACAGAGATAAAAATACCACTGTGCATTTATCAACCACAGAAGTAGTAGCCTTGGAAGATTTACTGGGAGAGACTCTCATTAAATATCTGGCTTTCTGAAGGCTAATGGCATTAATCTCAGAATACAACCATTAATCTCAAACGCTCCATGCTAATTGATTGTCTTGGATTACTAAACTCAAATAGCATCTATAACTCCTAAAGATATAAAAGTAGTTTTTGAGTCTATAAGAATCTTAAATATCTATATATTATCACTACTCTCTTTGGTCAAAGAAAATTTAACAGTTTACCTCTGGTAGATAGTTGCCCTGGAAGCAATGCATGCAAAAGCATTGTGATGTCAAGCCCCATCCTTCCTGCTTTCTTCTTTCAAATCCTAAAGAAATCTATTCACCATGGAAAGCATATTGAAATAGAAAGGGAAATTCCACCCAATTTATATAATGCCAGAATTATTAGGATTGGGGCCCTCACTGAGAAAATAAAAAAGCCGTCTCAAAGCCTTGGAGGGAAGGAATGCATGGTGCAAACAGGTGACCCCCCTAGAAGGCATTCAGTATGCAGGTATCAATAGCAAAAATGCCTTGGAGAGCTCAAGGCAAATCAATCTGTTACAACTCTGTGGGATTCAGCATTCAGTTCCCACTCCTTCCAGAATCCTTTGAGCCAGTGTCACTCCCTGGGACCGTAGGGCATTACTGGGATTTGGGGGAAGGATGATTCTCTGATATATGGGATCTTCCATGCGTTGTAGGACATTTACATCCTTGATCCCACTCACTAAATGCAAGTAACACTTTCCAGTCACTGACACAAAAGCATCCCCATTCTGTCTCTAGAGTAGACATTTCTATCCCCACTTCAGAGCCCTACAAGTCTGAGCTCTAGCAACGGGTAGAATAAGGTAGGGTTTGAATATAGCTGTGAGGACGCTCCACTGAGCAGGAGTTGACCAAGTTATCAGATATCCATCTTCCGTCTGTGTGTAGATACATCAGGAAAAGAAGTGACTGCCTTGGTAGACTGGTGAAGAAACAGTAATATATCCAAAAGTTCATCACAGCCACATGATTAAAGATATGACTTTGTAGTCAGTGGTAAAGCAAATTTTTAAAGGAAATTAAAGTCTGAAACGAACTAGAAGCAATGTTCAAAAGAGCTTATATAGTAAGTAACTCAATCCATATTGTCATTACGCTTCTGGAAAGGGGAAGGAGGGTCTCTTTGAAGATGAGTTGCCAGCTGCTTGACATATGCCTGAACATGGAGATGGCAGGCTAGGTTTTCAGGGTCTTCCACGGACACTGAATTTCAAAAATTAAATGAGACATAAAAATGAAACACCGATGAGGAGTTTTACATCTGCATATCCAAGTTATTGACCCAGAGAAGGCAATGGCAAGCCACTCCAGTACTCTTGCCTAGAAAATGTCATGGACGGAGGAGTCTGGTGGGCTGCAGTCCATGAGGTCGCTGAGTCGGACACGACTGAGTGACTTCACTTTCACTTTTCACTTTCATGCATTGGAGAAGGAAATGGGGGCCCACTCCAGGGTTCTTGCCTGGAGAAACCCACGGGGGAGCCTGGTGGGCTGCCATCTATGGGGTCGCACAGAGGCGGACACGACTGAAGTGACTTAGCAGTAGCAGCAAGTTATTGACCAGCTATTTAATAAGTACACACCCTACTACTTTGGAGTGTCACTGCGTAGCTCTCCTTCTCTCCCCACTTCTTCCCATCGACCCTCCCCAGGCCCTGGCTTCCTGCCTTTTCCCCCAGGATGAGATCATCTGTGGGAAAGAAGATGGAAAGGGACACCTCGCCCTGCCATGGTGGAATCCTTCCCTATTCCCTTTCCCCTCACCTCTCCTAATGGCAGTACATTTGTTGGGCAACTATATTTGCCAATCCCTGGACTTTTATGATTGTTTTAATTTTATAGTAGGCTACCCAAAGAAATTTGAACAATTATTCCTTCAGAGGTTTGTTTTAATTTTTTTTTCTTGAAACAATCTCAAACTCATAGAAATTTGCAAGTATGATATAAAGTTTTTTTTCATGATTTGAAAGTATGTTGCCCACCACCTCTGATTTTCCTACAAATAAGGACATTGTCCTACAAAGTCCAATGAAACCATAAAAATCAGAAAAGCAACATTAACTCGTTACTACCATCTAATCCCCAGACTCCATTCAAGGGGCCCAAGAATGTTCTGCAAAAGGAGCCAGAGGAAATCCCATGCTACATTTAGTTGTCCTGTCTCTGTAGTCTCCTTCAGTCTGGAACAGTTGCTCAGCCTTTCTTTGATTTTCATGAACTTGGCACTTTGGAAGAGTACAGGCCATTCATTTTATAGAATTTCTCTTGATTTGGTTTTGTCTGCCGCTTCGTCATAATTGTTTCAGGTGCTGCACCTTTGGCAGGACTATCCGAGAAGTGATGCTGGGCCTTCCTGTTCACCGGATCAGGTCACACATGATTTTGATTTGTCCTGTTACTGATGTCGCTCTTAGATCCCTCATGTATAGTGATACTTGCCATGCTTCTCCACTATATACAAAGTTATTCTTTTTCCTTTCATAACTAATACGTATCTTATGGGGAGGTACTATGAGCTGTAAATAGCCTGTTTCTCATCAAACTTTCAGTTATTTTATGGATTCATGTTCCGGGCTTATACTTGCCTGCCACCAACCTGGAATCAGCCATTCTTCAAGGTGGGTTAAGTGCTTTGCATGTATTATCTTAGTCAGTTCTCACAACATGAGAATCATGAGCTGATAACTGGTAGTATTTCCATTTTTCACATGAAGAGACTGAGTCTCAGAGATGTTAAGTAATTTACTCAGTGTTTGCACAACTTGAACTTGGCAGAGCAGGGATTTGAATTTGGGTCTACTTGACTTTGGAAACGGTGTTATGAATCACTCTGCTTTAGATGATTCCAAACTTTCCACTCTGTCTATTCACATCACCTTCCACATTATAGAACCTATTGACCTATATGGATAAGAAAGTTGCTATTGGAATCTGTGTTTAGCATTCCAAGTCGGGTGGCTAGGAAGTCCTCTCCTGCTGTTTCTCTGACCCTAGGACCAGAAAGAAGCCAGCTTCTGCCTCCCTCACCTTCCACCCATCCAGGAGGCTGCAGTTAAGTAAGGGGCTTATTGGGGGGAATTTAGGCAGAAGTTCTGGGCATATCAACAACAAAGGAAATTTCTTTTTCTTTTTAAAAAATTGCATTTTATTTTTTATGATTGAGGGGCCTGGGACATAGTTTTAGGCTTGCTGAAATCCAGTGTAATGGATATACCATCTCTGCCACTAAATTCTTTAAAAAGCCATGGTCTCTGTTGTTTGTCCCAGGAATCTGTCTGGCCACTCTATGAATTCCCTCTCCTTCTGCCTCCATGCTGGGTCTCAGGCTGCTGAAGATATAGCCAACTAGTAGAGGGGGATACTGACAGCAGCCATGGAGTTGTTTAGTTTCTGCTGCATCTTGCCACATGGCCTTGTTCACTAACCCTCCTCCTGTTTCCATGGCTCCTGATTGCTGGTCCCTTCATAAGACTGCATGTAACCTCCAAAGAGGCACCCCTCACTATTTCTGCTACATGCTGATCCTTCCCTAACACTGCATTTGTCCCCAGTCAATACCATCCCATCTTTGTGTATTTACAACACACACACACACACACACACACACACACACATCCTGTAAGTATTTTCCAGTTGTTTGATGTCTAGAGGTATGTCTTCTCTTTCTAATTGAGGTCCATTTGAAGTGTGAGTCTCAGGTGAAGGCCATGGTCTTCAGTATCCTCTGTGTATTTTGTAGCAACTTGTAATGAGTTACACTGATACCATTAGATTGCTCTTAAATGTGTGTTGAATCAGTGAATGCTTGTCCACATGTGGCCCTGCATGTGTCTCTCAGAATTTATGTCCACATTCTTTTTGTATACTCTAATGCTTTGGATTATACTTTTCCATTCTCTGTATTACCATAGAAGTTCTGGGAGAGAGATCATTTAGTAAAACTTTTGTTTTATAGACGAGAAAACCAAAGCTCAGTAAGATGTCATGTCTACCTGGTAGGAAAACTAGAGTCAAAACATCAAATCCTCCCTCCTTTTCTAAAACTTCACCCAGTGTGTTGTTCAACTTTCTTCATCTTTAGCAAGTACAAATATTTTTATTATAACTATTAATTGAGTTAGCAAGGGTAGTGTGTATGTGAAATTAAAGCTAGTAATTTAATAAAGCTTATGTCATAGTGAAAAAAGGAAAATATATTTTGATTTAAAGTATGGAATTTTAAGGAATAAAACTGCTAACTGTATAAGGGATTCTGCAACTTGCAAATTAATTTTTTGTATAAAGTCTTTTCTAGAACACATCAATAGGAACATTGTTTCAAATGACCTAAAGGATTCCCATGTTAAGAATTAGGATGTCCAGAGAGGAACACGTTAGATCAAGAACTAAGATTTGTCTTTAGATCTGGTTTCTTCTTTATTATTAAATCACTTAGTTTATTTGTTATCCCTCCTTTAAAAAGCACAAAAATGGTAACTTTAATTTAGAGGTAAAGAGTCTAAAGGATTCTTATAGGGAGTAGAAAAGAAAATGTCTGAACTGTATAAAGGCCCAGAACTGTATGTTAGGGGCCATTGCTGTGTTTATGTCATGAATTCCTTTGGCATCTGGTATAGCTTCTCAACTTCTCAGAATAATGTTTTTAAATGTATGAATTAAAATATGTAGGATTACTAAGGAAAAAATATTGAAATATTAAAACATTTAAAGAACAAAGATATGATATTGTAATCAATATATAATGCTTTTTATTAACACTTATATAATAAGGTCCAGTATCAGAAGTAATAACTATGGTGATTTCAGAGCAGTGTGTCTTCGACTACTCAGGCTGCCATAACAAAGTACAATCAACTGGGAGGCTCACACAGAAGAAATGCATGTATCTTTTCATGGTTCTGGAGGCTGGAAGCCTGAGATCAGGGTGTCAGCATGGACTTTCCTTCTTGCTTACAGAGGATCACCTTTTCATTGTGTGCTTACATGCTCACATGTCCTTTCCATGGTTCTTGCACATGGGGGCGGGGAGGGGGGGGGAAGGGGAGAGAGAGGGATCTCTTCCTCTTCTTATAAGGCCTTCAAGTCCTTTCTGATTAGGGCCTCACCCTTATGACTTAATTTAACCTTAATAACCTTAAAGTCTCATCTCCAATTACAGTCACATTAGGGATTAGGCCTTCAACATATGAATTCTGGAGGGACAGTTTGGTCCATACATAGTGATAAGCATAAGTGATATTTTAAAACATCTTCAACAAACTTTAATATGAAATAAAAATAGCTGTGATCTGTTGGTAACAGAGTCACAGACACTGCTGCTAGTAAGTTTGTTGCCTACATTCTTTATGGAAGGAAATTCTTAATTTCAGGTAGAGGTTAATGAAAATAAGGTTTTTCCCCCATTCTAGTTCATAAATACCCTGAATTTCTATATAAGGACTCCTAGGTTAAGAGCCCCTGCCTGATACATGCAAGTAAGATATTCTTATTTTGAGGAAATGAGTGGCATAATCCCTAGATAGTGGGAATAGATTCTGAAATCAGGTTATTCTACTCATTGCCAGTTACCAAGGAACAGTTCAGTTCAGTTGCTGAGTCATGCCCAACTCTTTGCAACCCCATGGATTGCAGCACTCCAGGCCTCCCTGACCATCACCGTCTCCCAGAGCTTGCTCAAACTCATGTCCATTGAGTTGGTGATGCCATCCAACCATCTCATCCACTGTCGTCCCCATCTCCCACTGCCTTCAACCTTTCCCAGCATCAGGGTCTTTTCCAATGAGTCAGTTCTTCACATCAGGTGGCTAAAGTATTGGAGCTTCGGCTTCAGCGTGAGTCCCTCCAATGAATATTTAGGACTGATTTCCTTTAGGATTGGCTGGTTCGATCTCCTTGCCGTCCAAGGGACTCTCAAGAGTCTTCTCCAACACCACAGTTCAAAAGCATCAATTTTTTGGCACTCAGCTTTCTTTATGGTCCAACTCTCACATCCATACATGACTACTGGAAAAACCATAGCTTTGACTCTATAGACCTTTGTTGGCAAAGTAATGTCTCTGCTTTTTAATATGCTGTCTAGGTTGGTCATAGCTTTTCTTCCAAGGAGCAAGCGTCTTTTAATTTCATGGCTGCAGTCACCATCTGTAGTGATTTTGGAGCCCAAGAAAATAAAATCTGTCACTGTTTCCATTGTTTCCCCATCTATCTGCCATAAAGTGATGGGACCAGATGGCATGATCTTCAGTTTTTGAATGTTGAGTTTTAAGCCTACTTTTTCACTCTCCTTTTTCACTTTCATCAAGAAGCTCTTTAGTTCCTCTTTGCTTTCTGCCATAAGAGTGGTGTCATTTGCATATCTGAGGTTATTGATATTTCTCCCAGCAGTCTTGATTCCAGCTTGTGCTTCATCCAGGACCAAGGAACAGTGAGTATGTTAACTGAAAAGAAATATCATTTGCCCTTGCCTTGCTTTCTGATATTTTAAAATATGTGTTTGATGATTGGAATGTGTTTTGTCTTGCAGACAGCAGTAACCTAAATACTGAGCAAAATGATTCCTGGACCTCTGAGAACTCCTGGCTTTACCTTTCTGTGAAGGGCCAACCAGAAACCAAGGAAGAGGATGATGGTCTTCGGAAATCTCTGGATAAATTCTACGAAGTATTTGGCAATCCACAGCCAGCCTCTGGAAATTCACTCTCCACATCTGTCTGCCAGTGCCTGTCTCAGAAAATCAATGAACTGAAGGACCAGGAGAACCAAAAGTATACCCTCCGCAGTTTTCAAATGGCTCGGGTCATCTTCAACCAGAATGGCTGCTCCATCTTACAGAAACATTCCAGGGACGCCCATTTCTACCCACTCAGAGAAGAAAGTACGTCTCTACAGGATGAAAAGCTGACCCCAGGACTTTCAAAAGATATTATTCATTTCCTCTTGCAGCAGAACTTGATGAAAGACCAGTAACTGATGCCTGGTGGTGAGAGCAGGTGTATGGGGGCAGGAGGAGGGTATCCCTGTGGCCAGTACCATTGGTGCATCACCCAGAACCCATCAGGTCTCTTGCCAGCTTGGTGTGCCTAGCCCCCAGCTAAGTGCTTTGCAGGCCAAGGCTGGCATCTGTGATCTGATCCTGGAGCCAGTCCAGTCCAAATGGAGAGCTGGCAGTGTCTGGTGGTTTTATTGCCTTTAGGCCATCCCTTTGACCTAAGGCCAGTGACCAAGTGGTTTGGGAGTTTAAAGGTCCATCTTCTTTCTTTCCAGGAAGGACATGCTCTGAGGCACCATTCAAGTACAAGAGCTCCCCTCCTGGTCAGATCAAAGCTGGGGTTTCACTATCTCACCATTTCCTGGCTCCTTCCTTTCCCCGCCCTCCTTCTCTCATTCAATTACTGGTGTCTCCTGGGAGTATTTCCATAATAAATCTCCTATACCTGCACCCTTGACTCAGAGTCTACTTCTGGAAGAAACTGACCTAAGAGAACAGGCTTCCATTGATGAGTTTTTGGGGTTTTTTTTTTTTTTTTTGCCCCACTGACTAGGGATCGAACCTGGGCCCCCTGCAGTGGGAGTGTGGAGTCCTAACCACTGGACTGCCAAAAAGTCCCTTGATTTAGTTTTTTTGAAGGGTACAAAGCCTTATGCTGAATCAAATATAAGAATTCAATCAAGTTGTAAAACTGTGACCATGTGATGAGAACGTGTGTCCCCAAATAATTTAAATATGGTTCCAAAAGGTGCATCACATCTTAATCATACCTTTGCTTCTCCAATGCCAGAGTTTCCTGTTTTATACTCACTGGATATAGAAGGAACATTTGAACCATCTAAAATAAGAGCGAAGATTCGCAAATTAAAAGAAAAAAAGTCTGTTCATCCCCACCAGATTGTAAATGTGAGAGGTGAGAAAAAAACAAATGTGTAGCACTCACCAAAGTATATGTAAACTCGTTTATGATATGCTGGATTGATGGATGCAGCCTTGTCAACTTGTGGTGGAAGAGGAAAAGGAATCATTTACCCAAGTGGACTCCTTCTCATTTTTGCTTCCACCTGCCTGTTGCCCACACCCTCTGTCACCCTCTGAACAATGGGTACCTCACCCCTGTCCTGCCCTTCCTTGGTCAGGAGCAGCTTCATTTAAAAAAATTTTTTTAATTAAAAAAATTTTATTGATGTATCATTGATTTACAGTGTTGTGTTGGTTTCAAGTGTGCACCAAAGTGAAGCAGTTACACATATACATATACCCACTCCTTTCAAAATTCTTTTTCTGTATAAGCCATTGTAGAATATTGAGTAGAGTTCTCTGTGCTCTCCAGTAGGTCCTTATTAGTCATTTATTTTATATATAGCAGTGTATACATGTCAGTCTCAATCCTCTAATTTATCCCTCCTCCTGCACCCTTCTCTATGTCTGTGCTCTATTTCTGTTTTGTAGATGAGTTCATTTGTACCCTTTTTTCAGATCCCACATATAAACGATATCATATGATATTTGTCTTTCTCTGTCTGACTTATTTCACTCAGTATGACAATCTCTAGGTCCATGCTGCTGCAACTGGCATTATTTTGTTCCTTTTTAAGGGGAATGGCTTTGAAATAGCCCAAGCAAGCCTGTGCTGGTAGGTCCTCTGCTCTTCAGCTGTATCCTTAAGGTTTGTTTGAGATTCATTCGGTAGAAGGACATCTCCCAGCACCAAGCTTCCTGAAATTGTAATCGGAAGCCTCGTGCCAACCCCTGTCTCCAAGGTCATTGGCACAAATTGCACTAAAGTGTTCTATCACTTGACAGGGGGACTATGAGAAAAGCTGGCAACACTGAGTAATTAGATTTTGAGAAACTCTAGGGGAAATTTAATTAGCATGAGACTCCATAGGTTTCCAGAAAGCAGAGTATGCACATAGATCAGCTTACATGTGTATATTAACAGTGAATGAGGGTGCCCTCTCAAACCAAATGTCTTGTAGATTCTTGACTGGAGACAGAAGCCTTTTAAAAGTTTGGAATTACACACTATGGCTTCCAGTTCTGGGAGAAACAAATGTGGGAACAGTATCCACCTCAAAATACAGCACCATTGGAAGGAGACCTAATAGGAAGAAAATAGGAAATGAACAGTCCTTTGAGAAAACAAGACTCCAGGTCTTCCTCTGACAACCAGTTCTCTGCATTTTCTCCATGGGCTTCTCCTATTCAGCTGGCCCCCCAATAATTGTCAAACCATGAGGACTTATAATTGAAAAACTACAGGTAGTTTTATTGTTTTTTAATGTGAAGTTAATCCATAGATGCCCTTGACTGCTGTTGTTTTTGTTCAGCCACTAAGTCGTGTCTGACTCTTTGCAAGCCCATGGACTGCAGCACACCAGGCTCCTCTGTCCTTCACTATCTCCCAAAGTTAGTTCAAATTCATGTCCATTGAGTTGGTGATGCTATCTAACCATCTCACCTTCTGTCACCCTTTTCTCCTTTTGCCATCAGTCTTTCCCAGCATCAGGGTCTTTTCCAGTGAGTTGGCTCTTCCCATCAGGTGGCCAAAGTATTGGAGATTCAGCTTCAGCATCAGTCCTTCCTATGAATATTCGCAGTTGGCTTCCTGTAGGATTGACCTGTAGGTCTGATCTCCTTGGAGTCCAAGAGTCTTCTCCAACACCACAATTCAAAAGCATCAGTTCTTCATTGCTCAGCCTTCTTCAGAGCTTCCCTGATAGCTCAGTTGGTAAAGAATCCACCTGCAATGCAGGAGACCCCAGTTCAATTCCTGAGTTGGGAAGATTCCCTGGAGAAGGGAAAGGCTACTCACTCCAGTATTCTGGCCTGGAGAATTCCATGGACTGCATAGTCCATGGGGCTGCAAAGAGTCAGACATGACTGAGCAACTTTCACTTCTTAGCCTTCTTCATGGTTCAACTCTCACATCCGTACATGACTACTAGAAAAACCATAGCTTTGACTATATGGCCCTTTGTCAGCAAAGTGATGTCTCTACTTTTTAATATGTTGTAGTTTTTAGCATATTCAGTCACTAAATTATTGGAGATTATTTTCCATGGCTATCAACAGAAGGAAACTAGATTATTTTATACTGTTTTTAAAGGACAAAGGAAACAAGGTATTTGAATTTCCATACTAAGAAGTAGCCTCTTCTATTTGGTGGTAATATTTTAGTATAAGTGACTTTGTAACCTTGATTAACATCAGTGCTGTGGGTGTTCAGAAAAAAGGTAAACTCTGAAAGCAGAGAATTTAGAAGTCTAAAAGCCAGAATCACTTCATGGTAAAAAAAAAAAAAAAAGTGTGGTGTGTGCTTTCTTGTATCTGAGTAAGTGGTTGTGACAGGTCAGTACAAAATATTTGTTTCCCTGCAATTTCGCTCCTTAATTTGATCTTCATGCTGTTAGGATGGCATTTTCCATTTATCTCTGTTTTCCTTTAATATAGACTAAGAGATAAGGATATTAAGACTCTGGTCTCTGGTATCATTGTCTAATTCTGCCCTACAGATCACTTCATTGACATCTTAGCCTATGAACATTCTATCTAGGATATCATCTTTGGTCCGTTTCAGAAGTCTATGGAATGGAAGGATGGATTTGCTTGCAGGAACCTCCAGACTCTAAGGAGGAGAAACATGTTTTAATATATTTGTGTAACTGCTTTTCACTTTATTAGTCTGTTTCTTTGTATGAAGTATGTATGTAATAGATCATATTACTGGTAATTAACAAAAAACAATACAGTGATACTTTTTATTTAAAGTTTTCAAAGTTTACTTTTTAAACTTTTTATTGGTTTTAATCATACAAAAGAGTGTTTATAAGTGAACATCTTGAAGATTTTTACAAACTGAACCTCCTGATCAACTAGCATCCCACTCTAGCAACAGATATTACCAGCTAGCCCTGAGTGGAGATTTTCAACGAACTAATTAGAATGGTTTGCTCAGATCAGTGTTTCTCAAACAACTGGTGGTATACAAAAGAACTTTAGGTACTGCTAGGTGGACAATGTTTATTTTCATTGTTATCTTTTCAATTTATGTTAGAAAAATAAAACTACTATGTCAGATGTATACTTTCAAAGATATTACATGTAGTTGTTCAGTTACTAAGCCGTGTCTGACTCTTTGCGACCCCATGGACTATAGCATGCCAGGCTCCTCTGTCCTCCACGATCTCCTGGAGTTTGCTCAAATTCACGTCCATTGAGTTGGTGATGCTATCTAACCGTCTCACCCTCTGTCACCCTCTTCTTTTGCCTTCAACCTTTCCCAGCCCCAGAGTCTTTTCCAATGAGTCAACTCTTCACATCAGGTGGCCAAAGTACTGGAGCTTCAGCTTCAGCATCACTCCTTCCAATGGATATTCAAGGTTGGTTTCCTTTAGGATTGACTGGTTTGATCTCCCTGTAGTCCCAAACTACATGTTTTTTTTGCTTGTTTTTCAGCAGAAACTCCTGTATATCGAGGCTCCTCCCTTACCTCTTGGAACAGTTCCCCAGAGCTATCTGCGGGTGCCTTCCCAGGCTGTAGTCCTCAGTAAGGTCCCTGAATAAAATGCAACTCACAACTGTGAATTGTGTGTGTTTATTTTTCCAGTGCTCAGTATGAATAGCTGCTTGATGTAAGTCATCACAGAAATGCAGTTTTTAAAAAGTGTTGCCCTTTTAGAGTCTATATGATTGGTAAGAAACTGAAAAGATCAATCCTGTCTGGTGATAACAAAGATGTGGGGACATGGCAGTCCAGAATGAAAACACATATCACAATTTGCAATTAAGTAAGTAATGAAAAATTAGAAATATAGACCCAGACTTGCCACATGCCCATTCCATGCTTCTCATTGCCCTTGGACTAGCAGCTGGTCCTGCCCATCCCATTGCTTTACCTTTGCTACAGCCACAGGGACTTCTCAGTTGCTAAACCTGGCCACCTCCTTAACCAACAGTTTTTGGGTAAGACCATGAATTCCTTAATAAGGCTAACCATCATTTCAAACACCCCTGTTACTGGCCCCATTTTACAGATGGGGAAACAGGCACAGAAAGCTAATAGAGAGTGGAAGAAGTACCAGAGCCCATATCTAACCCCGAGCTATCCTTCTCAGCTCCCTGCTCCCAAATGTTAACCTTCCTCCCACCCCAGGGCCACCCACAGTGTGCCTTCTTCAGAGAAGCTTTCATACTCCCTCCACCTCCCACCACTGCTGGGAGGGGCTACTACCTTCCATGTAGTCCTACAGCACTGAGCATCACCTTCACAGCTTGATTTCACCAAATGAACGTAACAATGCAATGTACTACATGGCTTAAGTCTCCCCCCACCTCACCATCTCCCACCCTCACCAAAGGAATGAGAGCTCTATCTTCTTCACCCATGCCTAGCGTGTCCAGGCTGGCAAACAGTGATACTCATTTATATTTATAAAAATAAAATGTAGAAAAACATCTCTAGTGCTTAGAGATGTGTACTGAAGAATTCAGCAGTAAAATGCCATAATGGTTGTAATTTACTTTTAAATACTTAAATGGAAGCAAGATGAAGCAGATATGGTCAATTTCATTTGTATGCTGCTTTGTATACTTCCAAATAAATGACACGCCAATTTGCTTTTGTCTGCATTTTGACTTAAAACTTTTCTTTGCCATTTTCTCTCTCTGTTCCCTTTCCCCCAGGTCACTTTGCAGTGGTTGACTCTCTCAGATTGTACTTTCTTTCACAGAGGAAAACCACTTTCCCTAACTGTCAGAGAACACAATCTCCATAAGCAAGTTTACATTCAGAGAAAGCCCCCCCCCCTTTTTTTCCTTTAATTTTTGTTTTTTTCTTGGAGTTTGGTTGGTTTGCAATCCACAGTATATATATATTAAAAACATTATACAGCTTAATAGAAAAGCAAACATAAAACCCAATTAAGAAATGGGGAGAGGATATGAGTAGACATTTTCCCAAAGAAGACATGCAAATGGCCAACAAGTACAGGAAAAGATGCTTAACGTCACTAGTCATCAGTGACATCACAGCTGTCACTCATCATTACAATTTGCATTTGTAAAATGCAAGTCAAATCTACAACAAATATCACCTCACAACTATAAGAATTGTGATTACCAATTCTGTGTGGAAAGGATGTGGGAAGGATGTGGAAAGGATGTGGAAAGGATGTGTACTACTAGCAGAAATACAAATTAGTGTAGCCACCATGGAAAACAGTAAGGTGATTCCTCAAAAAAATTTCATGGCTGCAATCACCATCTGCAGTGATTTTGGAGCCCCCCAAAAATAAACTCTGACACTGTTTCTACTGTTTCCCCATCTATTTCCCATGAAGTGATTGGACCAGATGCCATGATCTTCGTTTTCTGAATGTTGAGCTTTAAGCCAACTTTTTCACTCTCCTCTTTCACTTTCATCAAGAGGCTTTTAATTCCTCTTCACTTTCTGCCATAAGGGTGGTGTCATCTGCATATCTGAGGTTGTTGATATTTCTCCCAGCAATCTTGATTCCAGCTTGTGATTCTTCCAGTCCAGCGTTTCTCATGATGTACTCTGCATGCAAGTTAAATAAGCAGGGTGACAATATACAGCCTTGACGTAATCCTTTTCCTATTTGGAACCAGTCTGTTATTCAATGTCCAGTTCTAACTGTTGCTTCCTGACCTGCATACAGATTTCTCAAGAGGCAGGTTAGGTGGTCTGGGATTCCCATCTCTTTCAGAATTTTCCACAGTTTATTGTGATCCACACAGTCAAAGGCTTTGGCATAGTCAATAAAGCAGAAGTAGATGTTTTTCTGGAACTCTCTTGCTTTTTCCATGATCCAGCAGATGCTGGCAGTTTGATTTCTGGTTCCTCTGCCTTTTCTAAAACCAGCTTGAACATCTGGAAGTTCACGGTTATGTATTGCTGAAGCCTGGCTTGGAGAATTTTGAGCATTACTTTACTAGCATGTGAGATGAGTGCAATTGTGCGGTAGTTTGAGCATTCTTTGGCATTGCCTTTCTTTGAGATTTGAATGAAAACTGACCTTTTCCAATCCTGTGGCCACTGCTGAGTTTTCCAAATTTGCTGGCATATTGAGTGCAGCACTTTCACACCATCATCTTTCAGGATTTGAAATAGCTCAACTGGAATTCCATCACCTCCACTAGCTTTGTTCGTAGTGATGCTTTCTAAGGCCCACTTGACTTCACTTTCCAAGACGTCTGGCTCTAGATTAGTGATCACATCATCGTGATTATCTGGGTCATGAAGATCTTTTTTGTACAGTTCTTCCGTGTATTCTTGCCACCTCCTCTTAATATCTTCTGCTTCTGTTAGGTCCAGACCATTTCTGTCCTTTATCGAGCCCATCTTTGCATGAAATATTCCCTTGGTATCTCTAATTTTCTTGAAGAGATCTCTAGTCTTTCCCATTCTGTTGTTTTCCTCTATTTCTTTGCATTGATCGCTGAAGAAGGCTTTCTTATCTCTTCTTGCTATTCTTTGGAACTCTGCATTCAGATGCTTATATCTTTCCTTTTCTCCTTTGCTTTTTGCCTCTCTTCTTTTCACAGCTATTTTGTAAGGCCTCCCCAGACAGCCATTTTGCTTTTTTGCATTTCTTTTCCATGGGGATGGTCTTGATCCCTGTCTCCTGTACAATGTCACGAACCTCATTCCATAGTTCATCAGGCACTCTATCTATCAGATCTAGACCCTTAAATCTATTTCTCACTTCCACTGTATAATCATAAGGGATTTGATTTAGGTCATACCTGAATGGTCTAGCGGTTTTCCCTACTTTCTTCCATTTGACTCTGAATTTGGTAATAAGGAGTTCATGATCTGAGCCACAGTCATCTCCCGGTCTTGTTTTTGTTGACTGTATAGAGTTTTTCCATCGTTGGCTGCAAAGAATCTAATCAATCTGATTTCGGTGTTGACCATCTGGTGATGTCCGTGTGTAGAGTCTTCTCTTGTGTTGTTGGAAGAGGGTGTTTGCTATGACCAGTGCATTTTCTTGGGAAAACACTATTAGTCTTTGCCCTGCTTCATTCTGCATTCCAAGGCCAAATTTGCCAGTTACTCCAGGTGTTTCTTGACTTCCTACTTTTGCATTCCAGTCCCCTATAATGAAAAGGACATCTTTTTTGGGTGTTAGTTCTAAAAGATCTTGTAGGTCTTCATAAAACCGTTCAACTTCAGTTTCTTCAGCGTTACAGGTTGGGGCATAGACTTGGATAACTGTGATATTGAATGGTTTGCCTTGGAGACGAACAGAGATCATTCTGTCGTTTTTGAGATTGCATCCAAGTGCTGCATTTCGGACTCTTTTGTTGACCATGATGGCACTCCATTTCTTCTGAGGGATTCCTGCCTGCAGTAGTAGATGTAATGGTCATCTGAGTTAAATTCACCCATTCAAGTCCATTTTAGTTCACTGATTCCTAGAATGTCAACGTTCACCCTTGCCATCTCTTGTTTGACCACTTCCAATTTGCCTTGATTCATGGACCTGACATTCCAGGTTCCTATGCAATATTGCTCTTTACAGCATCGGACCTTGCTTCTATCACCAGGCACAACCACAACTGGGTATTGTTTTTGCTTTGGCTCCATCCCTTCATTCTTTCTGGAGTCATCTCTCCACTGATCTCCAGTAGCATATTGGGCACCTAATGACCTGGGGAGTTCCTCTTTTGGTATCCTATCATTTTGCCTTTTCATACTGTTCATGGAGTTCTCAAGGCAAGAATACTGAAGTGGCTTGCCATTCCCTTCTCCAGTGGACCACATTCTGTCAGGCCTCTCCACCATGACCCGCCCATCTTGGGTTGCCCCGCAGGCATGGCTTGGTTTCACTGAGTTAGACAAGGCTGTGGTCCTAGTGTGATTAGATTGACTAGTTTTCTGTGAGTATGGTTTCAGTGTGTCTGCCCTCTGATGCCCTCTTGCAACACTTACCATCTTACTTGGGTTTCTCTTACCTTGGCGTGGGGTATCTCTTCACATCTGCTCCAGCAAAGCACAGCCACTGTTCCTTACTTTGAACGAGGGGTATCTCCTTACCGCCACCATTCCTGACCTTCAACGTGGGATAGCTCTTAAGGAGACTCACATGACAGCCCCTTTGGGATAAATGATTCTCCCAGCAGATAGGCTGGTGGACCAGAGTCAGGCCTGTTTACTAGCTTGCAAGCCACCTGCCTTATTCTCTCATTGCTTTTTTCTTAAATAGCTGAAAGCTGTGCATTGAAGAAAGTGGTTTTACCAGCAGCTGAAGCAAGAATTCTCCAAACACCCAAGAGAATCCTTCCCAACTGCTGTCTCAGTGCATGGTGCATTCACAGAAGACACAAGAATTAGGATCCTGCCATGGCTGTTATTTTCCCTTGGCCTCCTTCAGCATCTGCAGCTTAGTGTCAGATGCCTTTAGCATACTTTATTACTTCATGAGAATGTAATTCATGTGTATTCAAGCTATGAAAGTTCTGGTTACTTTGCAATAGGATGCCCCTGGGATCCTGATTACTGCTTGCCATGCTGACTCTCTAGGTGTGTGGTCCATTTGGATATAATAAGGTGTGGAGTTCTCAGATGTTCTGTTCCAGGAACACCTGGGAGCTAGGTTGCAGTGCCTAACCCTTCCCTGATTTTTCAGTCTCTCTTCACTGTCTTGTATCCTCAGCCCTCTTCTATGTCCTCTCCATTTTCCATCACATATTTATAAGTTTCCTTTGCCTTAAAAAAAATCACACACACATATCCATGCACAAACAACAACAACAAAACAAACAAACAAAAAACTTTATTTAATCATTTTATCTCTGTTCAGCTCCTCTCTTCCTTTTGGGACCCAGGAAATAGCCATGATACAAGATGCTGGAATTTGGAAACAGAGAAGACCCTGAGATGGCTCTACTGCTGTTCACCTATAAGCATATCACTCAGCCCTGCTGGGCCTGAATTTACTTCTATGCCAATTATAGATAATAGGTGATTGTTATGTCTCGGAGTCTTTATGAGGCTCTCATAAGTTAATGAATATTCAATATTAATATAAAATGTCCCTGAAAACCCTTTATGAATTATAGAGCACAGTGAAATTGTGCGACAGCCCCTTTTGCTCTGTGCTCACTGATTCATTATCCCTTTCTAACCTGACCTCTATCCTACTGATACTCAGCTGAAGCTCCACTCAGCCAGGACTGTGAATAGCACCTACCTCCCTTGAAAATAAAGGCCATTGTCAGTCACCCTCTCAAATACCAGCAGGGCCTCTAATGTCCCATTGTAAGGAACCATTAGATGGATTATGGACTATCCACATTATGGACCAACATGCAGCTGTAAAAAGAATGAGTAAGTTCTTTTCACTCTAATGTGGAAATACCTCCAAACTCTATTATTAATTGGGGAAAAGAGTATATGTAGTCAATTACCATTTCTATGGGGGAAACAAAGGCGAAATGTTTGTGAATGCCTGAAATATCTTTGGAGACATGCAGAAGAAACAACACCTGCTGCTTCTGTGAAGAAGGGCTGGGAGGCTGGGGAATCCATAACCAAAAGTACATCCATTAGCTTTGTAACAAACAAAGGACTGTCAGAGAAGGAGAGGTGATGATGGAAGCAGAAGTCAGAGTGATGCCATTGCTGGAAGGAGACCACAGATAGCATTCTTTGAAAAGGCAAAGTATAAATTCTCCCCCAGAGCCTCTGCAAAGAAGTCAACTCTAGTAATCCCTTGATTTTCTCTATAGATTCATTATTGGACTTCTGACCTCCAGAACAAAAGATAACATATTTGTCTTGTTTTAAGCCACTATGGTTGTGGTACTTTATTACAGCAGCAGTCAACAGCCAATACAGTGGCTTAAACTAAAAGCATTTGCCCCAAATCCTGAAGCAACTTCCAGTTCCAGGAGAAGATGATACAGATTCATTTTTCTTGGCTCCTCCCCTCTGAAAGCAACTAAAGGTCACAGAAAGGATTCAAAAGACAATCATACTCTTAAAGACTTTTAAAGATGGAGAGAAGAAAGTGGACTGGCTGGGGACCTCATGACGTGAGGAACAACACCAAGGAGAATTCCCTGGGTGTTCTTTTATCTTCTGTAGATCCTGGGTACCAGCCAGCCTGCACCTGAAACCAACAACAGATAATAGGTAAAAAAGACAAAAGCAATAGAGAGAAGAAGAAAGAGCAAGAGAAAGCAATCAAGCTTTCCAAGAGATGGAAAGAAGGAAGGAAAAGGGAAGGAAAGGAGGAAGAAAGAAAAACCTGCTCTCTCTGGATAAAGGACCAGGAAAAGAGAACCATAGTAGGGCCTCAATAAGAAGATACATACTCAGTGGTAACAGCAGGCCAAACCCACTCATAGCAATATCAAGAAGCAGAAATTAATTTCCAATCCGTCTTCACCCCACAGTCACAGACAGCAGCAAACTGAGCTACCCACAGCAGTGGCAAAAGCAAAATGCAGGCAGGCCAACCCATTGCATACCACCCAACCCCCAGCAGCAGTGGACTCAATCTGCCCATGTCAGTAGAAACAGAGAAACTGAGGAACCAAGCTCGTACACTGCCCAACACCAGGTTGGCAGGCAGGGCCTTACACTTGCACTAGTAGTGCCAGCAGGCTGTCTCCAGACCTCCATGCAGTGGCAGAAGGTAACCCAGGGCATCTCCCTACATCTGCCTAATGACATCAAGCAGCCCAGGGAAACACCTTTACCCATACAAGTATCACATGTATAAGCTTAAGCAGAGCTTAAGCAGAGCCAGAAGCACAAAGTGGACCAGAACAACATTGCAAGGACTCAGAAAACTAAACTGTCATTGAAATGATAGCCTACAAAAGTAAGCCTTAAAAAAACTAAATAGAGTACCTACTAAAGTAGATTTATATAAGATCCACAGTCTTCTAACATATGCAAAATCTCCAGAATGCTATTTCAAAAATCACTTGTCATACCAAGAAGCAGAAAAATCAAAACTTGAACGAAAAAAGATAATCAGTTGACATCAATAGTGAGATGAATCAGATGCTGGAATTATCTGGCAAAGATGTTAAAGCAGTTACCATAAAATGGTTTCAGCGAGCAATTATGAAATCCCTAGAAAAACGAAAAAATAGAAAACCTCAGCAAAGAAATAGAAATTACAAAAAAAGAACCAAATGAAAACTATAGAACTGAAAAGTACAACCACTAAAATAAAAACTCACAGGATAGGTTTAGTGGTAGAGTGAAGATGACAAAAGATGGAATCACTGGATTTGAGAACAATTTAATTCACTCAATCTGAGAAACAGCTAAAAGAGACTGAAGGTGGGGAAGGGACCTGTGGGGCAGTAACAAAATCTCTTGGTTTTCTGACATCTGTGGACAGTAATAAAAGCTCCAACAAAAAGGGTGTGTGTGGGGGGGTTAGTGGGATTTTTTGCCCCCCCCTTTTTTTTTTACTAAAAAGTCAAATTTCTCACACCTGCCTTTTCTTTCTCTTCACTCTGCCATCACCTGCTCCACACTCCCATCTCCTTAGGCTTTCCTCCTGGTTCTCCCTGCTGCCAGACACTCTAACAAAAGCTCACTCCTATATCATCAGGATCCCAGCAGGCGACAAGAAAGACTGTTAGACTAAATGATAGTCAAAGAAATAATGGCTGAAATTAATAGTGAAAAACAGAAACCTACAGATTCAAGAGGTAAGTGAACCTGAAATAAGATAAATCTAAAAAAAATTCTCATCAAACACATCATAATTAAACTTCTGAAAACTAAGAAATGTCAACAGCAACCAGAGATAAATGACGCAATAGTTACAAGCAAAACCAATTCAAACGATAGCAGATTTCTTATCTGATATCACAGAGGCCAGAATGAAGAGGAACAACATTTTTCAAGTGCTAACAGGAGGGAACTGGCAACTACATCTCTCCCAAGTTCCTGTCCTATAGTTCTAAATTCCCATGGGACACTTTACTCAGATGTGGCCTTGTCAACTTAAACAAAATGTAGAAAAAACCAGCTATATGTATCTGCTTTCCCCCAGGCTAATATTCTCATTTAATGTATCTAATTTGTCAATGGCATTAACATTTTCTAAGACACTTGGTCAGGCTTCCCTGGTGGCTCAGAGGTTAAACCATCTGCCTGGAATGCTGGAGGCCCGGGTTCAATCCCTGGGTCGGGAAGATCCCCTGGAGAAGGAAATGGTAACCCACTCTAGTACTCTTGCCTGGAGAATCCCATGGAGGGAGGAGCCTGGTAGGCTACAGTCCATGGGGTCGCAAAGAGTCGGACACGACTGAGCGACTTCACTCACTCACTCACTCAAGACACTTGGTCAGGATGGATTCATCATGACTTTTACCTCTAATACCTTTATTTCACTACAGTGTACAATGGTAGTGAAGAGCTGAGACCAGCAGACAGACTGACTGCTGGGTATAATCTTGATTTTACTGTTTATCCTCGGGCATGTGACTTAACTCTCCTTGTTTCAGTTTCTTCATCTGTAAAGCAAGAATAACAATAATACCTAATTCAGGATGTTCAGATTAGTTCAGATTTGTATGGTGTTAGAACAGCACCTGGCATGTCACATAGTTTTGGACAGTGGGTGGGAGTGTTGGCAGGGTTTTTTGTTTGTCTTTTTGTTTGTTCACTTAGAAGTCAAAATTCTCACACCTGCATTTTCTCTCTCTTCCCTCTGCCATCACCTGCTCCACACTTTCATCTCCTTAGGCCCTTTTCATATTTCTCCCTGCTGCCAGACACTTCCGCACACTTAGTCTGTTTAAATCCAGCCAGTATTGGGTCTTCTCCTGTTCCCCACAGAAACCTCTCAAGCTCTTTAGTGTCTACAGGGTAAAGCATAAACCCAGGTCCGTGTGGTTCTAACCCAGAGTTCTGCCCTCTCCTCGGTTCTCTGACCTCATTCCCAAGCTCCATGGCCTCTCAGACATTCTGTCCCTTCTCCAGACCCCAGGGCTCTACCCAGCTAATCCTTTATGCTTTAATCCTACACAGCAAAACTACTCTCTCTTGACATGTGCACACCTGCCTTCCCCAATAGACAGAAAGCTCCTGAAGGCCAGAGGCACAGAGCAGTGCTGGGTAAATACTAGTCATGATATGACTTGTTCTGTAGTCGTATCTCCTGTTCAGCCTCCTGGTGGAGTCAGCTTGACAACTGTCTCTTTCCTACATCTGAAACCAGATAATTTTAAGTCAGGAGCAGAGGGCGTGGGGTGGGAGGTGGATTTGTATCTTCTGAGAAACAACACGGCAGAAGGAACTGTCCAATTGCAGGCACTGGGGGCGAGATGTCCAGCGAGGCTCATGGAACTTCTCCGGCCCTCACTTCTGTTTACAAAATGAGGACATTTTATAAAGCTCCAAGTTCCCCTCAGTCTCAAATGTTCTGTGACAAATCTCCATGAGGGCAGATTCAGGAAACTGATTCTTGAATTGAGTGGTATGTTCTTATTGCACAGAGAATTAAACCACTCTGCATCACAATTTCCTGCGTTTAGCTGGTTAGCCAGGGTTTATTGGATACCATTAACTCTGCAGTACCCTGGGTTGAGTGCTGTGGAGACACAGAAATGGTATCTCACAGGATACTTGGCCTCAAGTCGTTTATTATATAATCAGTTTATTATAGTTATATAATAAAAGCTCACCAAGCTTATCATCCAGCAAATTAATTTGTTTGTTTACCTAAGATCTCTGTAAAATAAAACTACATATGTTATGTAACCTATGTGAGCTGTAAATTCTGTGTATCTTTCTATATTATGTATCATTTTTATGTGTGTAAAATACACATGTATTATACTTACATACTGTATGTTTAGATATAAATATATTTATTGACAGTGTGTGTTTAAAATTAACACATTGAGTTAATTTTAATAAACCAAATGATGTAGATTTTCAAATTTTCACAAAAATAGAGAGAATTGTGCTATATGCCTTTCACCTAGCTTCAACAGTCACCAGATGTTTGCAATTCTTTTTCATCTAACTACACCCTCACCCCTCTCTGTGTGTGCTAAAGCATTTCTTCTTAAGCTATCAGTAGTTAAGAACCCTTTTGTTTAATTTCCAGTTATCATGGACCATAGGCCGTTCACCATGCAAGTTCAACAATATCCAACTGGGCTCTGCTCTGGTCAATGAGACAAAGCCACTCATTGCTGCTTGGATGCCATGACAATGCAAAGTGTTATCACAGGTTCTTGGTCTTCCTAGATGCTGCTAGTGGTCAAGAATCTTCCAGCTAATGCAGGAGACACAGGAGACATAGGTTTGATCCCTGGGTTGGGACGTTCCCCTGGAGCAGGAAATGGCAACCCACTCCAGTATATCACAGTTTCTAAACACTCATTGTCAATGTATTTTACCACTCATTGTCAATGTCTGCACTTATCACAAACTGATAGCGCACAGTTGGAAAACTGGCACTGATCTGCATACCACACTTTCAGTAATACTGTGCTAGAGTATTTCAAAGCAAATCTAAGACATTCTTTTATTTCACACATAAATTCAGTATGTATCTCTAATGGTAAGGACTTGGGAAAAAAACACACCACAATACCACTAATATCCCTACGATATCATCATAAGTAACTCCTTAATATCATCTAGTACTTAGTTCATGTTCTTACAGTTTTAGTTGAATCAGGATTTAAGTAAGGATCTACCATTGCTTTTGGTTGACATATCTCTTAAGCCTCTCTCAATCTATAATAGTCTCCCTTTCCTTTAAGGACTGTTTTGAACCACTCCAAATAGATTGGTTTACCATTAACTACGGCTTCCCTGGTAGCTCAGTTGGTAAAGAGTCTGCCTGCAATGCAGGAGACCCCAGTTTGAGTCCTGGGTCAGGAAGATCTGCTGGAGAAGGGACAGGCTACCCACTCCAGTATTCTTGGGCTTCTCTCATGGTTCAGCTGGTAAAGAATCTGCCTGCAGTGCAGAAGACCTGGGTTTGATCCCTGAGTTGGGAAGATCCTTCCTCTGGAGAAGGGAAAGGCTACCCACTCCAGTATTCCATGGAGAAATCCAAGGACTTTTTCCATAGGATTGCAAAGAGTCAGACACGACTGATTGATTTTCACTTTCACTTTCATCATTAACTAAGAAAGTTTCCCTGATCCATAACGTTTCAAATGGGTTTTCCCTGAAACTGTTATAATGTGACCATGTGAACAGCTTTAAAACAAACAATATCTACTCTCCACACCAAACCCCATGATCTATGCATGTTATGACCACATTGCCTACTCTCCAGGCTACAAAAATGATTCAGATTACTGAGTATGTATAACTGCCAGTCACTCTCCCTGTCTTATCATCTCTGATTATTTGTCACCAATGGGACCATTCATATAACAGACACCTGTGAACATTATTAACTGAACTGTGCATTTTCTTGGTCTTGATATGCAGCAAACTTTGTTTACCAGATACAATCACGTCTTTGGGGACCTATGCACAATATGGACTTGAGATACTCTGTTTGATTTGGACAAGATCCATCTATGGGCTTCACATAATGGCTTCCCCCCACCCCCCAACCCCCGCCCAGAAATCCTCTCCTTATCACTAAGGCTGCAGAAATTCAAGTAGTTTTGAGTCTTTCACTGTACAACACTTCATGAAGAGTCAGACTTTTAGAACGGGAAAGGAAACAACAATTATGCAACCGAGCTCTCTGCAGGAAAGGAGATAAGGCCCCTTTGCTAGTTACCTAGACATCTAGATGCTCCCTGGACAAGAGCCAGGTCTCTGACCTACAGGGGAAACTCTGCACACACGGGAATATTGCTCTCTGTGCCCCTCAGGGTTCTAAATGGCACATAACAGGAGTGGACACCTGCTAACTTTAGTAGAAGGACAATGGGGGCTAACAGAATTGACCAGCAGGCTGATTAACCAGATTTTAAAGACAGGATCTGAGAGAGGCTGGGCATGAGAAACAGCTGAGGTATGCTGCAGGGACAGTTTGATGTGAATGCCCCAAACTCTGGCCTTGCTGCCTTTCTGGCTGATGGACACCACCACAGCTGAGGCCAGCAGCCCAAGTGCCTCTGCTGCCATAGAATTCTAAGCTGTCTCTGAGTCTAAATTAAAAGTCAAGGGTAAGAATGTCTGACTTGCTGAGGCTGGATCCTATGACTGTCCTCTGGCAGACAAAGATCAGAGAAAGGACCATCTGGCTTGGCTAGCTTCTACCGTATGACCCACATCATAGAGGAAAGAGTGTTAGGATGCTAATTATCCTCCCATGATAGTGGATGACCACTCTATCTTTGTGGTGGGCCTTCCCAGGTGTCTCCGTGGTAAAGAATCTGCCTGCTAATGGAGGAGACTCAGATTCAATTCTTGGGTCAGGAAGATTCCCTGGAGGAGGAAATGGCAACCCACTCTAGTATTCTTGCCTGGAAAATCCCATGGACAGAGAAGCTTGGCAGGTCTCAGTTCATGGGGTTGCAAAGAGTCAGACACAACTTAGTGGCTGAGCACCCATGCACACACTCTGTCGCTGCAATTGAACTTCTTCTAGTATAAGGACATAGACAACAATAGTTATTTTATTTCTACAAAATATGGAGCTATTTCCTACCTACAAAAGTGGACTATATCCCCAGACAAACAGCATTATTCTAAGTGGTGATTTTGCAAAGACTTTAACCTCACTGAAAGAAAAACAGTTTTAATCTGTGTCCTAGTGGTTCAGTGATTGTCTCCTTAGCGGGGGAAACCAAAGATCAATTTATCCACCTGATTCACTCAGATGCTCAATGTGAACACAGTGGCTGACAAGGGCATTAAAACTTCTTCTACAAGGATTCCATTAGTGATTAATAAGCTACATATCATGTTTTTACATATCAGATTGGGGCAGAGATGAGCTGGAACACAGGAGATTTGTTAAAGCAATGGCTAGGATTCTGTTACTGACCTCTCAGTATTTTTGATGTCTCTTAAATTTGCAATGGGAGGTGGTACTGTGTGGTTAAGTAATATGAAGCCAGAGCTGACACTGTGACAGCTGTTCCCAAAGGCAAAGAATTTTTTTGTTACCAAGAAAAGATGTCTTTGAGTTTCCTGGGCTGAAGAGAGTGCTGGGCAGTTCCTGTCTTCTCTGCATTCTGATAGCCTTAACAGATCACAGTTTAGTTCAGTTCAGTTGCTCAGTCGTATGCCGACTTTTTGCAGCCTCATGGATGGCAGTACGCCAGGCTTTCCTATCCATCACCATCTCCCGGAGCCTACTCAAATCTCATGTCCATCGAGTCAGTGATGCCATCCAACCATCTCAACCTCTGTTGTCACCTTTTTCTGCCACCTTCAATCTTTCCCAGCATCAGGGTCTTTTCCAATGAATCAGTTCTTCGCATCAGGTGGCCAAAGTATTGGAATTTCAGCTCCAGCATCAGTCCTTCCAATGAATATTCAGGACTGATTTCATTTAGGATTGACTGGTTGGATCTCCTTATAGTCCAAGGGACTCTCAAGAGTCTTCTCCAACACCACACTTCAAAAGCATCAATTCTTTGGTGCTCAGCTTTATGGTCCAATTCTCACATCCATACACGACTACTGGAAAAACCATAGCTTTGACTAAACAGATCTTTGTTGGCAAAGTAATGTCTCTGCTTTTTAATTATGCTGTCTAGGTTGGTTGGTCATAGCTTTTCTCCCAAGGAACAAGCACCTTTTAATTTCATGGCTGCAGTCACCATCTGCAGTGATTTTGAAGCCCCCCAAAATAAAGTCTGTCATTGTTTCCATTGTCTCACCATTTATTTGCCATGAAGTGATGGGACCAGATGCCTTGATCTTCATTTTCTGAATGTTGGGTTTTAAGCCAACTTTTTCACTCTCTCTTTCACTTTCATCAAGAGGCTCTTTAGCTTTTCTTTGTTTTCTAAGGGTAGTGTCATCTGCATCTCTGAGGTTATAGATATTTCTCCTGGAAAACTTGATTCCAGTTTGTGCTCCTTCCAGCCCAGCGTTTCGCGTGATATATTCTGCATATAAGTCAAATCAGCAGGGAGACAATATACAGACTTGATGTACTCCTTTCCAAATTTTGAAACAGTGTTTTGTTCCATGTCCAGTTCTAACTGTTGCTTCCTGACCTGCATACAGGTTTCGCAGGAAGCAGGTGAGGTGGTCTGGTATTCCCACCTCTTTATGAATTTTCCACAGTTTGTTGTGATCCACACAGTCAAAAGCTTTGGCATAGTCAATAAAGCAGAAATAGATGCTTTTCTGGAACTCTCTTGCTTATTCTATGATCCAACAGATGTTGGCATTTTGATCTCTGATTCCTCTGCCTTTCTAAATCTAGCCTGAACATCTGGAAGTTCATGGTATGTACTGTTAAAGTCTGGCTTGGAGAATTACTTTGCTAGTGTGTGAGATGAGTATGATTGTGCAGTAGTTTGAACATTCTTTGCATTGCCTTTCTTTAGGATTGGAATGAAAACTGATCTTTTCCTGTTCTGTGGCCACTGCTGAGTTTTCAAAATTTGCTGGCATATTGAATGCAGCACTTCCACAGCATCATCTTTTAGAACTTGAAATAGCTCAACTGGAATTCCATCACCTCTACTAGCTTTGTTTGTAGTGATGCTTCTTAAGGCCCACTTGACTTCACAACCCAGGATGTCTGGCACTAGGTGAGTGATCACACCATCTTGGTTATCCGGGTCATGGAGATCTTTCTTGCATAGTTCTTCTGTGTATTGTTGCTACCTCTTCTTAATATCTTCTGCTTCTGGTAGGTCCATAGCATTTCTGTCCTTTATTGTGCCCATTGTTGCATGAACTATTCCCTTGGTATCTCTAATTTTCTTGAAGAGATCTCTAGTCTTTTTCATTCTAGTTTTTTCCTCTATTTCTTTTCACTGATCACTAAGGAAGGCTTTCTTATCCCTCCTTGTTATTCTTTGGAACTCTCCATTCACATGGGTATATCTTTCTTTTTCTCTTTTGCCTTTTGCTTCTCTTCCTTTCTCAGCTATTTTAAAGGCCTCCTCAGACAACCATTTTGCCTTTTTGCATTTCTTTTTCTTGGCAGTTGTCTTAATCACTGTCTCCTGCACAATGTCACGAACCTCTGTCCATAGTTCTTCAGGCACTCTATCAGATCTAATCCCTTGAATCTATTTGTCATTTCCACTGTATAATCATAAGGGATTTGATTTAGGTCATACCTGAATGGTCTAGTGGTTTTCTCTACTTTCTTCAATTTAAGTCTGAGTTTGGCAATAAGGAGTTCATGATCTGAGCCACAGTCAGCTCCCGGTCTTGTTTTTGCTGACTGTATAGAGTTTCTCCATCTTCAGCTGCAAAGAATAGAATCAATCTGATTTCAGTATTGACCATCTGGTGATGTTCATGTGTAGAGTCTTCTCTTGTGTTGTTGAAAGAGGTGTTTGCTATGACCAGTGCATTCTCTTGGCAAAACTCTGTTATCCTTTGCCCTGCTTCATTTTGTACTCCAAGGCTAAATTTGTCTGTTATTCCAGGTAACTCTTGACTTCCTACTTTTGCATTCCAGTCCCCTATAATGAAAAGGACATCTTTTTTTGGTGTTAGTTCTATAAGGTCTTGTAGGTCTTCATAGAACCGTTCAACTTCAGCTTCTTTGGCATTACTGGTTGGGGCATAAACTTCAGTATCATAGCAATATGATACCGAATGGTTTGCCTTGGAAATGAACAGAGACCATTCTGTCATTTTTTAGATTGCATCCAAGTACTTCATTTTGGACTCTTTTTTTTTTTTACTATGAGGGCTACTCCATTTCTTCTAAGGGATTCTGGCCCAGAGTAGTATAATACTTATCTGAGTTAAATTTGCCCATTCCAGTGCATTTTAGTTCACTGATTTGTAAAATGTTGATGTTCACTCTTGCCATCTTCTGTTTGACCATATCCAATTTACCTTGATTCATGGACCTAACATTCCAGGTTCCTATGCAACACTGTTCTTTCCAGCATCGGACTTTACTTCCATCACCAGTCATATCTACAAATGGGTGTTGCTTTTGCTTTGGCTCTGTCTCTTCATTTTTTCTGGAGTAATTTCTCCATTCTTCTCCAGTAGCATTTTGGGCACCTACTGACCTGAAGTGTTCATCTTTCAGTGTCATATCTTTTTGCCTTTTCATACTGTTCATGGGGTTCTCAGGGAAAGAATACTGAATTGGTTTGCCATTCCCTTCTCCAGTGGACCACATTTTGTCAAAACTCGCCACCGTGACCTATCCATCTTGGGTGGCCCTACACAGCATGGCTCACGGTTTCATTGAGTTAGAAAAGAGTGTGGTCAGTATGATTAGTGGTTTTCATTCTGTCTGCCCTCTGATGCCCTCAGAGTTTTTCATTCTCCCTGCCCTCTTGTTCTGATGCCCTCAGAACAAGACCCAGTTTCCCCCTCAGTCAGTCTCTCCCATCAGGACACTTCCATAAGCCTCTTATCCTGATTCAACAGATTACAAGAGAGAAAACAAAGCCAGAGGGACCTTCAGAGCATTTGTCCACTGCTTGTGTGTCTTTTCCTGTTTGGAACCAGTCTGTTGTTCCATGTCCGGTTCTAACTGTTGCTTCCTGACCTGCATACAGGTGTCTCAAGAGGCAGGTCAGGTGGTCTGGTATTCCCATCTCTTTCAGAATTTTCCAGTTTATTGTGATCCACACAGTCAAAGGCTTTGGCATAGTCAATAAAGCAGAAATAGATGTTTTTCTGGAACTCTCTTGCCTTTTCCATGATCCAGTGGATGTTGGCAATTTGATCTCTGGTTCCTCTGCCTTTTCTAAAACCAGCTTGAACATCTGGAAGTTCACAGTTCACGCATTGCTGAAGCCTGGCTTGGAGAATTTTGAGCATTACTGTACTAGTGTGTGAGATGAGTGCAATTATGTGGTAGTTTGAGCATTATTTGGCATTGCCTTTCTTTGGGATTGGAATGAAACCTACCTTTTCCAGTCCTGTGGCCACTGCTGAGTTTTCCCAATTTGCTGGCATATTGAGTGCAGCACTTTCACAGAATCATGGAAAAACAGACTGGTTCCAAATAGGAAAAGGAGTACATCAAGGCTGTATATTGTCACCCTGCTTATTTAACTTCTATGCAGAGTACATCATGAGAAATGCTGGGCTGAAAGAAGCACAAGCTGGAATCAAGATTGCCAGGAGAAATATCAATAACCTCAGGTATGCAGATGACACCACCCTTATGGCAGAAAGTGAAGAGGCACTCAAAAGCCTCTTGATGAAAGTGAAAGAGGAGAGTGAAAAAGTTGGCTTAAAACTCAACATTCAGAAAATGAAGATCATGGCATCTGGTCCTATCACTTCATAGGAAATAGATGGGGAAACAGTGGAAACAGTGTCAGACTTTATTTTGGGGGGGCTCCAAAATCACTGTAGATGGTGATTGCAGCCATGAAATTAAAAGGCGCTTACTCCTTGAAAGGAAAGTTATGACCAACCTAGATAGCATATTGAAAAGCAGAGACATTACTTTGCCAACTAAGGTCCGTCTAGTCAAGGCTATGGTTTTTCCAGTAGTCATGTATGGATGTGAGAGTTGGACTGTGAAGAAAGCTGAGCACTGAAGAATTGGTGCTTGTGAACTGTGGTGTTGGAGAAGACTCTTGAGAGTCCCTTGGACTGCAAGGAGATCCAACCAGTCCATTCTGAAGGAGATCAGCCCTGGGTGTTCTTTGGAAGGACTGATGCTAAAGCTGAAACTCAAATACTTTGGCCACCCCATGTGAAGAGTTGACTTTGGAAAAGACTCTGATGCTGGGAGGGATTGGGGGCAGCAGGAGAAGGGGATGACAAAGGATGAGATGGCTGGATGGCATCACTGACTTGATGGACGTGAGTTTGAGTTGGTGATGGACAGGGAGGCCTGGCGTGCTGTGATTCATGGGGCTGGAAAGAGTTGGACATGACTGAGCAACTGAACTGAACTGAACTGTGTGTCTTAGTTTGGGTTCCCTTAGAAGTAGACTGAGATACAAATTCAAGTGCAAGTACTTTGTCTGAGTAGGGAAGTAAGGACCTGAGATGGGAGGGACAGAAGCCTGTAGGAAGCTCATGTTTAAGGAAAGTGCCACCACAAACAATCTGAATTCAACCCTATTGGGGAACTTTGGGGGTCAGTACAGAATGTAAGCCTCAGTTATCCTGCACAAGGAGTTAGGGAGCTGGGATATAAGCACCAGTTCCACAGTGTTTGGTGGAAGGTTGCAGCTGGGAAGGCACTAATTCTCCAGCTGCATGTCTGAGCAGAGCTAACTCAAACCACCAGACGAAGACCTTTGGTAAACAGGCAGATGCTGGCAGTTGGAAATCAGGCTGCTGTTGTGCAAAATGTCAAGGCCCAGGGTGATACCAGCAGGATAGCCTCAGCATCTGCTACATCGTGTTCTCTCATCCTCCAGACTCATGGATAAACTTTCTGTTCCCCATACATTCAGCCCAGAGTAAATCTTCCCAGAGTCAACCAGTAGGTACGCATCCTCTGTCTACTCCAGACCAGATTTCTAATTGGTACAGATTACTTATTTCACTATTTATTGTTCCATCTATTTATTCCATCTATTTATTGTGCACTATTTATTGTTTACATCTCCACCCATGTTATAGGGTCACTCTGTGGTTTAGTCCTCTTTTAGCCCTGCCTGGTAACATGTTAGCAGCTCAGACCCTGACCACAGCCCTGGAAAAAATGAATAAGTCTCACTGACTGACTCACTCCTACTTTCAATTCAGCAACAACCTAGGTGTTTGGAAACTCCATAGTCCACAGCCAGTGTATTTTAGACTGGTCCCTGTTAGCTTTGGTGTGACCATTCACCTAGAGCCAGACATCCTGGAGTGTGAAGTCAAGTGGGCCTTAGGAAGCATCACTACAAACAAAGTGAGTGGAGGTGATGGAGTTCCAGTTGAGCTATTTAAAATCCTGAAAGACAATGCTGTGAAAGTGTTTCACTCAGTATGCCAGCAAATTTGGAAAACTCAGCATTGGCCACAGGACTAGAAAAGGTCAGTTTTCATTCCAATCCCCAAAAAACACAATGCCAAAGAATGTTCAAACTACCACACAATCGCACTCATCTCACACGCTAGCAAAGTAATACTCAAAATTCTCCAAGCTAGGTTTCAACAGTATGTAAACTGAGAACTTGCAGATGTTCAAGCTGGATTTAGAAAAGGCAGAGGAACCAGAGATCAAATTGTCATCATCGACTGAATCATAGAAAAAGCAAGAGAATTCCAGAAAGAAATCTGCTTCATTGACTACCCTAAAGCCTTTGACTGTGTGGATCACAACAAACTGTGGAAAATCTTTAAAGAAATGGGAATACCAGACCACCTCACCTGCCTCCTGAGAAATCTGTATGCAGGTCAAGAAGCAACAATTAGAACCAGACATGGAACAATGGACTGCTTCAAAATTGGGAAAGGAGTACGTCAAGGCTGTGTATTGTCACCCTGCTTGTTTAACTTCTATCCTGAGTACATCATGCAAAATGCTGGGCTGGATGAAGCACAAGCTGGAGTCACAATTGCTGGGAGAAATAACAATAACCTCAGATATGCAGATGACACCACCCTTATGGCAGAAAATGAAGAAGAACTAAAGAGCCTCTTGATGAAAGTGAAAGAGGAGAGTGAAAAAGTTGGCTTAAAACTCAACATTCAAAAAACAAAGATCATGGATCATGCCATCAGGTCCCATCACTTCATGGGAAATAGATGGGGAAACAATACAAACAGTGAGAGACTATTTTCTTGGGCTCCAAAATCACTGCAGATGGTGAATGTAGCCATGAAATTAAAAGACACTTGCTTCTTGGATGAGAAGTTGTGACAAACCTAGACTGTATATTAAAAAGCGGAGACATTACTTTGCTGACAATGGTTCGTATAGTCATAGCTATGGTTTTTCCAGTAGTCTTATATGGATGAGAATTGGGACCATAAAGAAAGCTGAGCACCAAAGAATTGATGCTTTCAAAGTGTGGCATTAGAGAAGACTCTTGAGAGTTCCTTGGATTACAAGGAGATCAAACCAGTCAGTACTAAATGAAATCAGTCCTGAATATTCATTGGAAGGACTGATGCTGAAGCTGAAGCTCCAATACTTTGGCCACCTGATGTGAAGAACTGACTCACTGGAAAAGATCCTGATGCTGGGAAAGATTGAAGACAGGAGGAAAGGGGGACAACAGAGAATGAGATGGTTAAATGGCATCACCGACTTGATGGACATGAGTTTGAGTAAGCTCTGGGATTTGGTGATGGACAGGAAAGCCTGGTGTGCTGCCGTCCATGGGGTCACAAAGAGTTAGACACTACTGAGTTACTGATCTGAACTAAACTGTCAGCTTTGATCTTCTGGAGAGATTTACCATTTGCTAAACATGATGATTTTGGTATATGATCTTGAGGGGATATAGTATTTCTCATCTCCAAGGGAAAATGTCACATTCCTTTAGGACTATGGATAGTATTGGTGTAAACTATGAGTCAGCCAGTGGTGAGGTGGCAACTTGGCAATATCTAGAAAGAAAGGCTGGGACATTGGTAAATGCAGAAACATATACTCAGTTGTAGTCTGATGTATGAATATCCTGCCAAGATTTATTGAATGAGTTGAAAGGCCATCTGAGTCTTGCCATATGATTTTATATCAATAAATGGATAGCTTGAGTCTGATGTCTTTCTAATTTTCATCCTTTTTCCTGCCTCTTTTACCCTGATTATTAACCTTTATTAAAAACTGAGTGATCTCAGTATCAGTTAGCTTTATTGAAAAGAACCTTAATAGATCATCTGGGAAATTTCTCTGTCTTCAGGCAATACTGGGCTTCCCTGGTAGCTCAGCTGGTAAAGAATCCACCTGCAATGCAGGAGACCTCAGTTCAATTCCTGGGTCAGGAAGGTCCCCTGGAAAAGGGATAGGCTACCTACTCCAATATTCTTAGACTTCCCCGGTGGCTCAGCTGGTAAAGAATCCACCTGTAATGCGGGAGATCTAGGTTTGATCCCTGGGTTGGGAAGATACCCTGGAGAAGGGAAAGGCTACCCACTCCTGTATTCTGGCTTGGAGAATTCCATGGACTGTATAGTCCATGCGGTCGCAAAGAATCAGACACGACTGAGCGACGTTCACTTCACTTCAGGCAACACTACACCAAACCATTCCTGAAAGGAATCTACTTACCCTTGGTCTGAAAACTCTCCCAAAAGAGGTGTGAGAAATGCCACAGCCTCCCTGATCTCAGTGTTTCTCCTTAGTAATCTCTGGGCTTATTCTTTCTTAAATTTCAGCTTAAATTTTTTTTGAACTTTTAATTTTGTATTGGGAGATAACGATTAACAATGTTGTGATACTTTCAGGTGAAAAGTGGAAGGGATTTAGCCATACATATACATATACGTATATACATACATATACATATATCCCCTTTAGCTTCAAATTTTTAATAAACATTATGACAACCTTCCCAATACTACAAAGATTTATTCTGCAGAACTCTCAAGTGGCCTATGACCATCACAAGTAAAATGATAGTATGTAATTATATGAAGTCAAAGCAGTTTTCAGGAATTTAGTCTTCTAGGAAATCAGTTAAAAACATGTGCAGGATGTTCTTGAAATGCATCAACAAGTAAGATGGGGTGATGGATGGATAGATGGATAGACATGAAATAAGTAAGCACAGTAAGCGTTAATGGTAAAATATAAAATGTTAATGGTAAAATGTGGTGGGTATACAGCCCTTGTAAATTTGCATCAAGTTTTTTGCATGTTTGAAAATTTTCATAATAAAATGTTGAGAAAGTATATGAAGGATATTTTAACAATGTATTTACTGTCTGCCCACATACATTTATTTATAACTCAGGGTTTTAAATTCCCATAAACTTTCCTGAAGATAATCTTTTCTTAATAGAAAGCATACATGAAATACTAAAGAGAACTTGGGTGGCTCTGAAGTGGTAGAGCTAATTAACCAATCAACAGATCATTAATGAACAGCTTAAAATTGCTTTTGGAGATATGAATATCACCTTCAAAGAACTTAAATTCAAACTGAGAAACATTTCTGTTTTAATCTATCTAGATATCCGTCTCATCACCTATACCTAATCTATATCATCTGTATCATTAACATCTACATTTTCCTGCCCAGATCATAAAATTTAGATTTATGCCATCTACATTGTCTGTATCAAATATGTCACCTAGGGGCTTCCCTGTGGTCCAGCAGTTAAAAATCTGCCTGCCAGTTCAGGGGATATGGGTTCTATCCTTGGTTTGGGAAGATTCCACATGACTTGCAAGGCAGCTAAGTCCTTGCCCCACAACTACTGAGCCCACATGCTAGACAGTCAATGTGCCACAACAAGACCCCACATGATGCATCAAAGATCCCACATGCTGCAACTAAAACCTGGCATGGCCAAATAAATAAATAAAGATTTAAAAATACAAAAGCATCTACATCTATGTTTAGAGTTATACAGTTTATATTTACTCTTATATCATCATCTATTGATACATCCATATTTGCATGTATCAGTTATCTACATTGTCTACATCACTGGTTTGCAACGCCAGAAACTTGCACCCAGAAGGCATTTGGCAGCATCCAGACACATCACTGATTGTCACAACCTGACAGTAGGGGAGAGAGGGCCCCTGGCATCTAGGACAGCGCCTCATAGCAAAGAATTATCCAGCCCAAAATATCAATAGTGCTACAGTTGAAAATTTTAATCTACATCCATGTTTACAGCTATGTCATGCACATCTATTCTCTAACTGATATCTATCCACATCTGTATTTATATCTACAGAATCTACATATGCGTTTACATCTATGTCACTGACAGCGACTACAGTGTCTACATAAACTACATAATCTCTATCAGCACCTGCATCTACATAACCTACATCTTTTACATCTACTTATACCTTTATATCTAATTAGCAGCTCAGAACATGCTTGTTACGTTGGAATTAGTGGTTCATTTAATCTAAAAGTAACATTTAATCTTAATTCTCCCCTTCTCTGACCATAAAGATTCTGATGAACCAATTCATGAGTTTGTTGGTGGGGGAAGAGGTTGCACCATTAAACAATGGTAAGACAACAATGAGGAGTCTTACAAGTCAACTCAGTTCTGACATTGTCAACCCCAGAGATAGCATCAGATGCCATTATTGAGGGCTCAGTTCCACGAGGCTGCCCTCCACTTCAGGTACCAATCACAAGTCTAAGTTGGTATTGTTAGGAATTCTGCAAGTCCGTGTGCCTGTCGCACAGTGAGGCCCATCAATACTAGAGTTTGGAATAAAGGTTTATTACAGATTTATACCAAGGGATGGGTGGCTCATGATCTAAGAACCCCAAAGTTACTGAATGCTTTCTGCAAGCCCCTGTAAAAGCAAAAGGTAAGGGATGAGCATGGTTAATTGTTGTAAACTTCCTGGTGGCAGATCCTTTGTTCCTGAGGTAAGGTCATGGTCAGGTAACGATGTTCCTGTAAATCTCTGCCAGATAAATGTTATTCTTTATCCTGACAAGAAAGGGCAAAGTCCCAAGGCACAACTTTCACCCTCCAAGGTCCCAGTCCTGGCTAAGAGGAGGCAGATCTCAGTTGGCAGCTCCTTTGGGGCCAGATTCTCACAACATGCCCAACTGTTATCCCTGGGTTGGCCCCCAACCCAACTGGCCATCAGTCTCCTCAGGCCACCCAAATGGGAAGACCAGGTCTCACAGATGGTGACCCATGCAGACGGCCGCTTCTATTAGGGCTCAGAGACAGGGGTTGGGGAGAGGTTCACCGCTGCCTCAAGGGCTGGACCGAGGCTAGTGCAGGGCCTCTGTGAGGGCTCTGGAGACCTGCAGGACCAGACCCCAGTCTGGTCTCTGGGCCTTCTAGCTCACTCACTGACCCAAAGCTGGATCAGGTAGAGGGCCTCTGGGAGAAGGCCTGAATCTGCCTCTAACCTCACTCTCTACCTGATGACCACTGCAACACTGACCTTGACTCAATCACTTCCCCGCAGTGGTCTCTCGCTGACAGTTACCAGTGGGCAGGGCCCACTGTGGTGCTGAACAATTACTGAGCAGGACAATTAACAGTCACTCGTTGACAGCTGGTTGCTTGTGGGCAGGCCCACTGAGGCACTGAGGCACTGAGCAATGGCTGGTCAAGACCTGTTGCCTAGTAACATGGAGCGGAGGAGGCATAGCAATGGCTGCCTGCTGAGGGCTGTGCTCATCCTGTTCTCTGACAGTATCTGTTCTTCTGACTGACTGACTATAAATGAAGGGTTTCCAAGGCTTCTGTCCTCATGGAGTTTGGGGCTTGGCGTGGTGGCACATAGAAGCATTTTTGTTCACCAACCTAGAAGCTTTCCAAACTCCATGCTTTGGGGTTTTTATGGAGGCTTCATTACATGGTCATAATTAATTACGTAGTCAATCATTGCATAGTCAAACATAGTCATTACATAGTCATGATGAATTTAACTCCAGGCTCTGTCCCTTCCTCAGAAATGGGATGAGACTGAAAGTTCTGACTCTCCAATCATGTGGATGGTTGGTTCCCCTGGAAACCAGCTCCCATCCTTAGGTGTTTTCAGAAGTCATCTTCTTAACATAAATTCAAATCAAAAGAGATTTGTTATGAATATCAAAGCAACTTTATCACTCTTAGGAAACTTCAAGGGTTTTAGGAGCTCTGTGCCAGAAACAGAGACAGAGACAAAAATATACATTTCTTATTACAAATCATAATATCACAGGCCACATACAAAAATGCTTGTTACATCAAAATGAGTGGTCCATTTCATCTAAAATTAAATTTTAATTCTTCTCTCCTCTAGCCACATACTAAAATGTGAGTGGAACAGAGCACGACCATTGTTGATCACACTGGCTAAAGTATAGGAGTTGTGAACTTTTTGCAGGCTTAGTCCTGGCTTCAAAGGACAACTTTGGTTCCTGCTAGCAGAAGCCGAAGAGACTTCCATTTCGATTTGGACTGAAGCAAGAAGTTAAGCAGGTGCTTGATGATTTTCATTCATGCCCTCTCTTTGCTTGTCAGTCCCCAGGACCAGAGGGCATCTGCTGCAGACGCAATTGTCTCCAACATAGTGATAAAGAATAATTTATTCTTAAGAGAGCAGTCACTGTTCTTTGAGAACTTGATATGGTTTGATCACATCTTGTTCCACCTAAACTGGTCTGGGCTGGAAAACGCAGTTGGCATGAGAAGCTGCAGATCTTGCTCTTTGGCCCTGGGCACTTTCAGCCTCAGAGTAGTTAAGAAACTGCTGATTCTACAACCAAACAGTAGCTCAGGTTGCCGCATTCTTTTAAGCCCCCATGAGCATGAGCTGACTTGTCAGCCAAGACAAAGTAAAATTATGTTTTAAATGAAATTGCAATCATGGGAGACAAGAAAAACAAAAGCAACTTTCTATGGCTTCTTTAGCCTGTGACATTTACTAAATATCTATGGTTCCTGTGGAAACCCATGCCTCATGGAGACCATCATTTGTCCTCCAGGAACAGGACTGACCCTGGGTAAAGTTTCAAAACAGATCTCACTAACCTCTTTGTATCTTCACTTATTATAGCGTTTCTAAATTTTCCAAAAATATTAATTTTTAGGACTTGAAAGTGAAATATTAGAAATTTGTTATTTGTTATTATGAATTTCTTTAAATATTTTAATAAATGAGAAACACAACTTAGTAGTATGTACAAAAAACTGTAGCCTATAGCAAATATCCAAACATTGTAAATGCCAGTGAACATGAAAGTGAAAGTCACTCAGTCGTGTCTGACCCTGTAACCCCATAGACTCCATGGAATTCTTTGCAACCCCATGGAATTCTCCAGGCCAGAATATTGGACTCTTGGTGACCCCATGGAATTCTACAGGGCAGAATACTGGAGTGGGTAGCTGTTCCCTTCTCTAGGGGATCTTCTCAACCCAGAGATCAAACCCAGGTCTCCTGCATTTCAGGTGGATTCTTTACCAGCTGAGCTACTGGGAAGTCAGTGAACATAACTGAAAGAAAGAAAGAAAGTGAAGTTGCTCAATTGTGTCCAACTCTTTGCGACCCCATGGACTGTAAGCTACCACGCTCCTCCATCCATGGGATTTTCCAGATAAGAGTAATGGAGTGGGTTACCATTTCCTTCTCCAGAGAATCTTCCCAAACCAGGGACTGAACCCAGGTGTCCCTCATTGTAGGCAGACCATCTGAGCCACCAGGGAAGTCAAACATAATTGAGTAGTTTTTTTAAAATGATCTAACATTTGAATTTAACCCAGCAAATGCTACACAATGCCATAGTTTTAATGTTCTCAAAAATAGATCATAATTGACCAACACCCTATTGGTTGAATGTCTTCCGTAATAATGATTCCCCTATCTAGTTTTGCCTTAGTCACTCACTCAACATGCCCTGAGCAGTCAGTGTGTGCCAGGCTTTTTCCTAGATGCCAGGGAAAGTACAGAATAAAATGGGCAAAACCCCCTGACCTCATGGAGCCTGCACTCTAGTGGGAGAGGTAGGCAGCAAACAAGTAAAACAAGTACGTTGTTTTACTTATTTTTTGGAGAACAAAAAATCAGGAGAAAGGGTAAGGAAAGCTGGCAAATTGGGAGGTGGTAGTTCTGGGAAGAACTCACTGAAAAGGTGGCGTTGAATCCACAGAAAGCACCAAGGGTCTGAGCAGAAGCATTCTTGGCATGTTTTAGGAAGAGCACAGAGGCCTGTACAGCTGGAGCAGGTGCATGAGGGCACATGAGTGGAGAAGCGAGAGGGGTAAAGGAAGCCAGATGATGAAAGACTGGTTGAATGAGATGGGAGCCAGTTGAACATTTTCAAAGTAGAATAGTGACATGACACAACTACATACTTCAGTCTCTTTCTGGCTGCTCTCTGGAGGATGGATTATAAAGAGACCCGAGTAGGGGCAGGAAGAGCAGTGAGGTGGACATTCATCTGTTTACCTGAGGGATGGTGGTAACTGTAGCAGCAGTGTTAGTAGTTAGAGCTGGAAACCAGCAGTTAGATTCTCTACTTATTTTCAATCAAGAGTCTTCAGGATTTTCTAAAGATCAGCTAGTAGAGTAAGAGAATAAAGGAGTTGAGGATGACCCCAAGACGTGTGGCAGAGTAGTCAGAAATAAAAAAGTCACAGAAAGTCAGATGCCAGGTTGAGCCCAACCACATAGAAAGAAACATGGCCTAATGCTGAACTCTATGAATCTCTCCTAACAGAGGTTGAGAGAGGTCCTAAGATTAAGGCAAGGCTGAGCTCATGGGTGCAGGTAAAGTATATTAGTTGTGGATGGTTGATATCAGCAAAGGCAGTCAAGTCACACCCCAAGATCAACACCACCTTAACCACTGAAGTTGGATCAAATGCTGTCAAGAGAGATGAAAAAGACCTGTGCCCCTCCCAGGAGTTCTGGAAGACCCTCCCACCACCCACTTCGCAGTGTTCACAGAAATGTACACTTTAGCAGTCCCACCCCCACCCCAAGAATATAATTATGGGAGTTATTGTTTCCTTGTAGAGCAAGAGCAGAGTTGGCCCACCAAGTGGGCCACAACCCATAGGTATGAGCTGAGGGACACTGAGAAGGCTCTTAACTGAAGTGGGTCCCTGGGGAACCTCTCGTTGCGTCTGACATTCTATTCATGGATTCTCTCCCCTTGGATGTCTCTAGGACAAGTTGCTCTGAAATGGCTCCAGGAGAAATATTGGTTTGGTTTGGAGCCTCCTAACATTCATTAGTGCTTTGTAATAGCACATTTTATGCAAATTATCATTTCACTTTTAGAGATAGAATCATGGGATGTTATCAGGTACTGGGACAAGACGATGATGAAGCTCATGATCTGGATGCATAAACTGAAGCAGAATGACAAGGAGATAGAACATGGTCCCCAAGTTACTGCCTCCTACCCTCCCAAAATTCTCTTTGCACCTCCCTTTCATGTAGAGGGGCAGGGAGAAATGGAAAATAGGCTATGGAAACAAGAGACTCAGGGGCTATTGACTGATTTGGATTTTTGATGCCTTCTCTGAGGCTATCATTACTCCTCTGTGACGTTTTCCCTTAAATCAAGATGTAGCAGCATCCAAGAACACCCACGTGTGAATTCACCTAGACCAGAGGGTAGGAACTTGTGCGTATGGCACTTGGTCTCTTAAATACTCTTTTTGTTTTCTTTCTCCCTCTACATTTCCACCCTTAAAATGGTGTCCAGAGTATCACAATAAAACACTGACTTATTATGCAAACAAACCATTGCTTTAGCTTTTGAAGAAAAATTGTCTGTCCATTTCATGCTGTTTTGGGTGAATTCAGGAGTGGGAAGCATTCAAGTGCACTTTTCAGTGACTCAACCATTTCCCTTGAAGCAACTGCTGTCCCTCATCCTCTGATCTTTCTTCCACCTCTCCTTGGGCTATAAATTCAGCGGGGTCTTTTAGATGCTCCTTTTAGCTCCTCTTCAACCTGTAGGCTAGAACTGGCCCAAGACTCCGGTCTGATGAATCCTGAGAGTTCTGCTTTAGTCTGTAGGACCCAGGCATCACTTTTCCCCTTGGGTCAAATGTCTACAAGGTTTCTCTGTACTTTCTTAAGTTAGCTCTGAAATTAGCTCTTCATTGTATTGCTGGAGAGAAAGGACCAAATATAGTAGGTCTTCCAATATTTGTTTTCAGACTTGATAGGATAATATGTTTTCTGAAAGAAAAAAATTTAAGACTGGCTCATCCATTGGTAATTTACAATTTTAGGCAGTATTGTGCTTATATAGCAGGATAATATTGTTCAGGGCTGTTTTCTTAGCTTTGTGAGTGAATGCAAAAGAAAGGAAAAGCAGCTAGGAAAGTGGGATAAAAAGATGGAGAACAACCCTTTAATAAAACTGATAAGAAGCGGCCTACTATATATATACATATATATATATACATGCTACCTAGAACAAATACATGGTCAGTTACATCTTGGGAAGTTTCTGATTATGCATATTTACTTAATTGGAAGGACTGATGCTAAAGCTGAAACT
Organism: Capricornis sumatraensis; assembly: GCF_032405125.1. Lineage (NCBI taxonomy): Eukaryota > Metazoa > Chordata > Mammalia > Artiodactyla > Bovidae > Capricornis > Capricornis sumatraensis. The sequence goes on from NC_091083.1 coordinate 51,183,082, forward strand.
CCAATACTTTGGCCACCTCATGCGAAGAGTTGACTCATTGGAAAAGATTCTGATGCTGGGAGGGATTGGGGGCAGGAGAAGAAGGGGGCGACAGAGGATGAGATGGCTGGATGGCATCACCGACTCGAGGGACATGAGTTTGAGTAAACTCTGGGAGTTGGTGATGGACAGGGAGGCCCGGCGTGCTGCAATTCATGGGGTTGCAAAGTGTTGGACACAACTGAGCAACTGAACTGAACTGAACTGAATGGTTCCTTGAGGACCATTATGAATTACTGAGAAATAAAATATTCATAAGTATAAAACTGAAATTAGCCTACATGGAGTTTTTCTGGAGAATACATTTTTATAGAGGAGAGGCCTGGGAGTTGGTATGCTCTAATATTTGCCATAAATAATTAAAAATTCAGCATTAGCAAAAGAATGCCTCTTCTCAGAGAAAAGAGAACTTGTTAAGTCCAATAAATTTCTTAGAATCACAAGGTGAAACCAACTTACTTTTCATGACTCCTGAGGGTGAACACAGAGAGAAAGGCCAGAGAGAGTACCAGAGGGAGACTTCAAAACAATCAGCACAGGACTGCATCTGACTTCCAGTATCAGACATGTTGACCTGAAGTTACTGTGAGGACCACTATTTCTGCCTTGTTGCTAGAAATTCCGCAAATTGAAATACATATTTTCAAATGAAACCAAACTTAAAAAGTCCCTATGAAGAATGTCATATAGAGCAGGAATTTTCAGGAAAAGAGAAGAAAGAGTCTTCTGGACATCAAGACATCAGAGATGGAAAGAGGTTGCTCTTAAGAGGTGGAAAGAACCCAACAGAACAGGATGCATGTCCTGACATCTTAGTACAAGTACTGGAGGAGGGGGAAGGTCATGCAATCTATGGGCTTCCTCTAGGGACTCTACTCAAACTCCTCAACGTTCACCCCAACATTCTCTGCCTGCTTCTGGGTGTGACAGAACTTCAAACCTCCTTCAATCATTAGTCAAATCTTAGGAGCCATGGAGGAGGAAATGGCAACCCACTCAAGTTTTCTTGCCTGAAAAATTCCATGAACAGAGTAGCCTGGTCATGGGGTTGCAAACAGCTGGACACAGCTGAGTGACTAAGCATGTCTTAAAAGCCGTGATTTTTCTCTTTCAGTCTGTACCCATCTGTTTTTGTCTCTCAACGATTCTTCATGTTTTCTGGTCCCATCAGAGCGTTCCTCTTTATATTGCAGTACTCATGTGTGTAAACAATGTGCAAGCATTTTTCTATCCCATGTTACGCATAAACCATTTGAACATGATGAACTTGGAAGGTACACTGAGGAACATCTTCATTCTTTTTTTTCAAGCATTTCTGTCAAAGCTGCCTTCCTGATCCTTGAACGATATCTCAGGCAGAAACAACAGCTTTTCATTAACTCTGGATTTTGCAATAGTCCAAACTTCTATTTTTCACCCAATTCAAAGCCCCTCTATCTCCCAGCTGCTGACCCAGAAGCAGTCATAAGGAAGAGGTAAGTACTGGCCCTTGCTTCTTTCTTTCCTACCATACCCTTCTCTTCAGCTCCTGTCGGTTTGGAATGAAGTGGAAAACGACTGTGTTAGTGGAGGTGTCAGAGATGGCCAGCATCTCCTCTCTTGGTTTTCAGTGCCCTCTGTCAGAGCACACCTCCAGATGCTGGCTGACCCTTTCCCAAGAGAACTTTGTTGATTCTTCAGTGTCCTCCATGGCAACCTCCTTACTCCCCCAGTCCCTGACAGTTATGATGCTCTCTGACCTCTCATAACACCTCTCAGCTACTATCATCAGCACATCCCAGGGATCCCTTGCTCCTTCAAGCAGAAGCTTTGGGGGATGACTTGAGACCAGTAACATTTCACGGAGTTCACTTGGCCCAGGAAAAATCTCTGCATGTGTGGATGCTCTAGCCACTGTCCTCTCTCCCCAGCTCACCATTGAGGTTACTCCATCTGGCCTCCTGCCCACCTCCACCTTGCTCACTTCACTCTCAAAATCTTGGGGCCACAAATTGCCCTATGATCTGCTTCCCATTTTCTTCTAGTGGCATTGGAGGTAGTCTATGGGTTTCTGCAGTTCAGCAAGCATCTAGCAAGGAAATGAAATGTCAGTCTCCCTTCCTGCAGACAACTCCACTTTATGTGAGCTGTTTTCTTGCAGCCCCTGACTTGGCAGAAATAGGAAGAAGTATCACAAAACAGTTCAGGGCTCCCTGCAAACTCTCTTCAAAAAAAAAAAAAAAAGTCCTTTCTCTAACCAGTTCCTTTACAGTTTTGCATTTCTAAGTTTGTACCTATAGTTTTCCATTACATAGTGACACCCACTCTGCTAGTTCAGTCTTATAGAAATGTGACTGGCTCCTCTCTTTGAAACATGTGGGTACTTAAAACCCACGTTACCTACCTCTGAGGCTTCAGCCAATAATCAGTCAGACATAACAAGAAAAATTCTATTTAGGTTTGTGAATATATGTGTCATTGTTCAACTTTCCCCAAAAGCAGACCTTGAAATAAAGACTTGACTTCGAATAACTTATTCTGTAGATAATTCCATGAAATAACAATGGGGAGTGGAAAAGCAAACCAGGAAAAGAAAGTCATCCATATATAGCTTGCTATCAAAAACTTCTGTGTGTGACTAAGCTCAGTCTTGCTGGGAAGCTCTCAGAGCCTTTGCAGGGAGCTGAAGGAGCTGTGAGTCTGGGGATTTTATACATCTCACCTTTGGGTGAGGGCTGTTCCTGGGGGCCTCAGTTCCTCAGCATTTTCAGGTTGCCATTTGCATAGAACTGTTGGCTCTGGTAACCAGAGAAAGCCATCAGGCAGAGAAATGCAGATTTTGGCCACTGGAAATCAAGGCAGTGTGCTCCAAAATGGTAAGAATGAGGGAAATCAAGGAAATGGGCAGAAAAGTAGGAGTATCTGCTGCTGCTGCTGCTGCTGCTGCTGCTGTGTGTGTGTGTATTAGGAGGAGGAACATGTGAAGACCAGCAAGCACCCTCCATTCTAAATTTCTACCATGTGATATGTTACTAACTGTAATAGATTTGTCAAGCGCTTAATGGTCTTATCAACTCACCAGACCCAAATTGTAGTTTTCCCACCTAGTCCTCAATATCTGTTTCTTGCATACTCTTCAGTATATAGACAAATAAGTGCACTTGTTCATATAGTACATCCAATTTTCTGCAAACTCCAAACTCAAGAGGAACATTCCCTGTTCTGTCACACCTGAATGGTTGTAGCTCTATCTCTTGACCTTTTTTGAGAAATGTTAATTTTTTAAACAGTCCTCAAAAATTTGGTCCTTCATTTCTACAAAACTAATCATGGTTAACGCCATTCTGAAACACAGCAGAAAACAACTAAACACACACTAATCTCTATAGCTATAAAACAAACTAACATTTAATAAGAGAAGTGTTAATTTTTATTAATATGTATCTTCTTACAAGCTATATGGATTTATATTACCCGTAATGTAGTGGATCAAAAAAGTTTCTTTCTTCTCTTAAGAGGAGAATTTGATTTGTGATTTCTTAATTATGTCAAAGTGTGTTATATGTCAAATTATGTCAAATCTGACCTGACATAAGAAACCAGGTACTAAATGTGTTGTAGGATCAAATTATCAAAGGAAAACTTATTAACATGGTACTCTGTATTATGAAAAAAGTCCCTTAAAGTCACAGAGATAAATGTTTATCTTATTGACCACAAACACAGGGAATTCTGTAGATGTATACCCCCAGGGCAGCAGGTTCCATGGTAATGTCATTTTCACAGCATGCCATGCTCTCTCCCCGTCCTCTGTAGACCTGGAGTCTACCCTCCATCTCTCTCATCTTTACTCTCTGACTAGTGAACTCTGCTAGAGCAGGCAGAGGAGTGTATTTCCTTTCACCATTAATGTTGGGACTGACCCTGTAATCTGCTGTAGCCAATGGAATATGCATCTACCACAGTGCTTGATATAAGCAAATTAAATGAATTAAATTTTGAGAGAAAAATCTACATTCAGAACCTAAACTTCTAACCTGTAATTTTGATGTATATGCCTTTTGTTTGTCATTTGCTTTCTGACTCCTTCCTTGCAAACTATATTTTTTAGTCTCTGTTGTCAGTCATTCCCAGTTATGTTCAGCCACTAAGAGGTACTTGCACTGAAAGAGAGGAGAAGTCAGGGTTTTTCTTCCCATTTCTCTTCTTGGGAGGAAAGGGTGCATTTCTAGCAGTAGCTGCTTCTCTTCTGTGATTCTAGCTCCCACCAGATTGCCCTTCCCCCATGATTCCATGGCCTTCATAGCCTGTAAAGGTTTTCACTCCACTGGGTGGCCCATGTTTTGGGGGTCTAGCAAAGACACATCCTTTCTTTATCCTACCATTCCCTAGGGGCATACCAGCTGCCTGCAGTTAACAATCTTTGGGTTTCCTCATTTTCTCTTATTTGCTTTTCAGCTTTTCTAATCCCTATTTTTCCTAAATTAAATTCCTTCTAGTAGTTTTATTTTACTAGCTGGATTCTGATGGGTAACTTATTTCAGGAGTCATGTACAAAACTATGCTTTTTTCTAAAACCTGGTTTCTAAGGGTTTGTTTTCCTCAGTTTTTCTTTGAGACCATTCCTGAGATATGTTTTTCCATGTAGCTTCTCTTCTTTTTCTATGGTAATAGTATTTTGTACAAGTTCAGATAAAATTATATCCAGAACAATAACAGCAATCAAATAACTGTCAATCCCCACTATCGTCATTTGTTCCCAAATCAATTCACAGATTAAAGATGTCAGTTGTAATAAAATCGATCTATAAATTTGATAAATTCATATCAAGATCTTAACAGACTTTTTTCATGGAAATTGAAAACTGCTTCTAAAATTTATATGAAAGTGCAAAGGGCCAAGAATAATCAATAACTTCATACAGAAAGATAAGGGTGGAAGAACTTTTCCACCAGATATCAAGACATATTTAAAAGATATGATGATAAAGAAACTATGGTACTGCTTCAAGGACAAACAAATAGACCACTGAAATGGGACAGATTGATATTCTAGAGGAGTCCAGAAACATGCCCATTAACATGCACATATGAATTCTAGGTTTTTTCCAAAGTTAAACTACACAGCAGGTGGGAAATATGGTCATTTCAGTAAAAAGAAAAAAACAAATTCCCAGAAAAATTAGGTGTTGATATTTTTTATTTTTTATTGAAGGATAATTGCTTTACAGAATTTTGCTGTTTTCTGTGAAATCTCAACATGAATCACCCACAGGTATACATATATCCCCTCCCTTTTGAAGCTCGCTCCCATCTCCCTCCCCATCCTACCCCTCTAGATAGATACAGAGCCCCTGTTTGAGTTTCCTGAGACATACAGCAAATTCCTATTGGGTATCTATTTTACATATGGTGATGTACATTTCCTTGTTACTCTTTCCATACATCTCACCCTCTCCTTCCTAGAACCTATTATACAGAGTGAAGTGAGTCAGAAAGAGAAAGATAAATACCGTATTCTAACACATGTATAAGGAATCTAGAAAAATAGTACTGAAGAATTTACTTACAGGGCAACAATGGAGAAACAGACATAGAAAATAGACACGCGCTTTTTTAAAAAAAGTGGGAATTCCTGGAGGTCTAGAGGTTAAGACTCTGCGCTTCCTGCTCAGCCAAAACAAACAAACAAACAAACAAAAGTGACCATGCCGCTATCTCATAGGATGTTTATTCTAAAGCCCTTGTTTATAAAGAAAATGCTGATTTCCTCCGTCGTCCTGCTTTGAGAGAATTCATAAGAAATCTTCCGTGGCCCCCACCTCTGCCCTGTACATGTTAATCTAAATGTCAAAAGCAAAAATAATAAAAAAGTTTATAAAATAATGAGAAGAAAAGAAAACTAAGTCTGAATATAGGAACTGGCTATCGGCCAACTACGATAATGAAAAGAGATACATAGCCTCCCTGGTGGCTCAGATGATAAAGAATCTGCCTGCAATGAGGGAGACCTGGGTTCAATCCCTGGGTCGGGAAGATCTCCTGGAGAAGGAACCGGCAACCCACTTCAGTATTCTTGCCTGGTGAATTCCATGGACAGAGGATCCTGGCGGGGCTACAGTCCATCGGGTCGCAAAGAGTCGTACACGACTGAAGCGACTAACACTTTCATACAGCCTCAAACACGTTTCTAGATACGGAGGTTGGCGGCTGGGGTTGGGGGTTGGGGGGTTTGGAGGGGTTGGGGAAGGCGGGATGCGGGGAAGAAGAGAAATATATTTCGACAATCTAAGCAGGACTCCCTCCTCTCCCCTCTGGACTTCGATTTGAGCTACCTCCCCTCTTCCTTCCACCCTTTCTGCCTAACTCCCCACTCGCGCTGAAGACTCGGAGCACTGAGGCGACTGCACTGGCGTAAAATTCTACCTACGTGCGCCACCGCCCCTGAAGGCCGTTTCATGACGTCAGAGCTAAGCGAGGGGGCGCCGCCTCCTGGGTGCCAGCCCCTCCCAGCCTTGCGGCCCTGGCTTGCCCTTTAAAAGAGCAGGGCCTGCGCCAACCGCCCCACACCGCGGGGACCAGGATACAAGGCTGTTTTCCCGGAGCATCTTCATCTCGCCTTCCATCCCCTTGTCATTCACCGTTCCGACTGCTATCCTCTTCTCCGCGCAGATTTGGACGAGCCAAGCCATGCAGCCGGCCGCCCTTCTCGGCTTTCTGGGAGCCACGGTGGTTGCAGGTGAGTGGGCGCGGCTGGCCGTTCAGCACCGCGGACAGCGCCAGCCTCTGTCTCCTTGGCAGTTCTGGGCATCTTGGCTGGTGGATACTGGGTAAGAGGCAGGGTTGAGTGGAAAGTCTCTCCCTCTTGATTGAGGGTCTTAATTTCTTCCCTTCCCTGAGCGTTTCCCTTCAACTGCCCGCCCCAACATCTGACTTGGAAAAAGCCAGAGGACTTCCTAGCTCATGTCTAAAATGTCACATCCTCTCCATCTATTTAGAGAAATGCTGTTATAGGCTTTTTCTGTATCTGCAATTAAGTGTTTGTTTGGCTTTTTAAAGCCAGATGACCACGGAGAGACAGGAGTACACCTATTATATTAGTTGACAACTATATACTTTCTATGACTGTTACTATTATTTAAACATAATGAGATAAAGGTAAGCCTCTTATGTATATATGTATAAAAGATATATCTTTTTTCTTAACATATATGTTAAGAAATGACACATATGTATGTTCATTTATCCACAGGTTTAATGTAATGTTTTTCTGTATTTTATATTTTTGTCTCTGGGAAGAGGTAATTTCACACTCAAATTAATATATCTTTAAGTTATAAATGAGAAGTGCAATAGATATTTTGACTTTTGTGCTCCAGAAAAATAGTGAGTGTGAAATAAAATATTCTTAGAGTAATAAAAATAAATTATTTTAGTCAATTTGGGAGGATGCAATTTTAATGTGTGGAAAATCGTGGGATTAATTTTTCAAACTGCTCTGAATCTCAATGATCTTTGGAAATTTGGGGGGGGGAGGGAAGTGTGTGTGTGTGTGTGTGTATTTGTATGCTGAAGTCGCTACAAGTCCACTGAAAAATAAATATGCTGCCACCAGATTAAACTGGAGGGTTTTTTTAAAACAGTCTTAATAACCTCATAGAATATTGTTCTTATCTAAGACTGAAATTCCTAACTAGAATTGAAGCATTGCCATCCATGAATATGAGGGTTCCATTGACAGTAATTACTGGATCCCAGATATAAAGAGAGACAAGAGCCAGAGGTAATTTTTTTATTGCAAATTCAGAATTTTCAAAAAATTCTTGTCACTGTTACAAATTGCCTACAAATGTTCATGATTTAATTGAAGAAAGCCAAATAAATATTTAGAGTCCTTCCTGATGAAAAATATTTGCAGAAAGGAATTGCTTAATACGCTAAATCTGTGCTATACATTGTGCTATAGTCCACAAAAACAATGTTATTTCTGAGACTTATTTACCTACATGTGTATTAGTCACCCAGTCGTGTCTGACTCTTTGGGACCCCATGGACTGTAGCCCACCAGGTTCCTCTGTCCATGGAATTCTCCAGGCAGGAATACTGGAGTGGGTTGCCATTCCCTTCTCCAGAGGATCTTCTCAACCCGGGATCAAATGCAGTCTCTTGCATTGCAGGCAGTTTCTTTACCACTGAGCTACCAGGGAAGCCCCTATAGTGGTAAAATATTTACGGCTCTTTTGCAAGATAATATTTTAAGAAGGGTTTATATTTTAATGTCAACTAAAATCATGATATTCTTTAAAAAAGTTTTTTACTGAGCTATAATTCACACACCATAAAATCTATACTTTCTAAAGTGCATAAATCAGTGATTTTTTGAACACTCACAGATTGTGTAACCGTTATAACATTTCAGAACACTTTCTCTCACCCCAGGAAAAAAAAGTCTATTCCCCATTCCCTCCTCCTCCAAATGCTTGGAAATGAGACATGGTAGCCTTCAAGCAGAGTTTGTTATTTACCAAAATCACAGGAATCCTGTGGAAACCATCTGGTTTATTTCCTACCATTATGAGCTTCTGGAAGGAGATCTATACCTTTCTACAGTAGTTACTATGCATCCTAAAAATTAATATGCATTCAGGAGCTACATGCTATTCATATTACACTAGGTAAGGTGGTTTCTGCATTCAAAAGAGCTTGCTTACTGTATTATTTTATAGCTGTTTTATTTTCACTCTGGGATGAAACCTTAGTTTGTTAGTCTTATTTGTTGTTCTTGTTCAGTCGCTCAGTTGTATCCAGCTTTTTGCAACCCCATGGACCGCAGCACCCCAGGCTTCCCTGTCCTTCATCATATCCTGAAGCTAACTCAAACTCATGTCCATTGAGTCAGTGATGTCATCCAACCATCTCATCTACTGTCATCCCCTTCTCCTACAAAAAAGATCTTAATGACCCAGATAACCACAATGTGTGATCACTCATCTAGAGCCAGACATACTGGAATGCAAAGTCAAGGGGGCTTTAGGAAGCATCACTATGACCAAAGCTAGTGGAGGTGATGGAATTCCAGCTGAGCTATTTCAAATCCTGAGAGATGATGTTGTGAAAGTGCTGCACTCAATATGCCAGCAAACTTGGAAAACTCAGCAGTCAGTCTTATGGAATACTATTATTTTGGAAGTTATTCTCAAATTTACCATGTGATATTATTTGAAAGTTTTTCTGCCATTTGATTACTTTGCTTTTATCATAATCATTGGGTTTTCTTTTGTGACCACTAAATCTTAACTTATACAGAAATAAAATAAGCTACTTTAGGGGTATCAACATATCTTTGGTTTTGCTGTCACAGATTCTACTGGAAGAAATACAGTAGAACTTAGATATCTCACTAGATGCATAATATGTTTTCATAAGGAGATCTGAGTTCCATCAAAAACACATCTGAAGAGCCTCAATCAGGGAAACAGGACTGTTCTATAAAAACAAACATAAGTTACAAATTATTTAGAGTCACTAAAGAAAAATATTCCTCTGCCCCAAATAGTTTATAATAGCAACTATTATACATTTGTAGGGAGAAAAAATAGAAAAGTTATTAGCAAGAAAATGTCTTACCAAAGAAAGTTTAGTAAAGCTAGAATTTAAAAAGGCACCTTCTAGTTTATTGCAGGAGTAATTTTCTCAGTTATTGCTTTTCAGGGGATTTTCCAGATATCAGGTGGAAAGAGTAAGTGCTGAAGTAGGAATGTTCTCAAATAACAGTCATTTGGGGGATAAAATAATGGCCTAGCATGTTAGACTTTGAATGTCAAAGGTGGCCATCCAGATCTTGTATGAACTACATTTCAGGAACATTATGGGTTCATACCTTGTTAGCCACCTCTCAAATATTTTACCCATGATTTTAATTTAACACACTGCATTATTTAAGTCCCTTGAAACAACTGAAGTAGATCCCAGGCTGTGCTTTGATAAGGAAAATTCAGTAAGGTAAGTAAATGAAATAGGAGTTTTATTTATAAATTGAGTGCTATGGTTTGACTAGAGGGAAGCAGTTCAAGAGACTTTGAAAGCAAATATTTGGGAAAGGTCAGGTTGCTGGTAACAAGCAGCTGCACTTGAATAGCTTACATCTCTGATGTCTGAGAGTTTTGCTCTTGCTCTAAATATCTCTTCACTTGTTTCAGATTCCTGGAAGAATCTTTTGCACTGAGCTTCTCCAGCGATAATAACTGGAAGTGTCAGGAGAACTATGGAGATGGGCCTATGTGTAAATGCTTTGAACTCCTCCAGTGGAAAGGGCTTAGACAGGACAAAATCAAAGTGAAAGATAAAAACAACTGAAAAAGGCACTGTAAAATTAAAAACACCTGAAGTATTTCCTAAGAAGACAAAAGCACCTCAATCATGGGTTTAAAATAAACAGAATCTCATAAAATTTAATTTAAATAAATTAAAATTTATCTTTTTGCAATATCTCATGAACCTCTGTTAAACACTTATTTGCATGTGCTATCATGGACTTGGTGCTGTCCTGGTAAAATCAGATAATTTCCATTGGAGAAGGAAATGGCAACCCACTCCAGTATTCTTGCCTGGAAAATCCCATGGATGGAGGAGCCTGGTAGGCTACAGTCAGTCTGTGGGGTCGCAAAGAGTCAGACACGACTGAGCGACTCCACTTTCTTTCTTTCTTTCATGTTCTTTACCTGGATGCAGACAACATGGGGGAAGGGAAGCCACACTGATACAGCCACATAAGCACGCTTGTCTAAGAAAAGACTTGGGGTAAAACAAGGTAATTAATTACATAAAATAATCACAACCACGTTTTTGTAAAGGAAATGAATTTCAGGGAAAATATTTTCTTGGGGACTGGAAGAGGCATAGGGAATCACATATCTTTACCCATTCTGAGTAGGCAGAAAGGTTGAGGAGGGCACTCTGGTTTCATTTAAACTAGATTTGCTTTTAATTTATATATATAAAACTGCATGAATTATAAGTTTACAGTTTGGGCTTCCCTGGTGGTTCTGTGCTAGAGAATCCACCTACTAATGCAGGAGATATGGTTTCGATCCCTGATCCAGGAAGATCCCACATGTCTCAGAGCAACTAACCCCATGTTCTGCAACTATATTAAGCCTATGCAGCACAACTAATGAGTCCTTGCATTCTAGAGCCCATGTTCCACAAGAGAAGCCACCACAATGAGAAGCCTGCGTACCACAGATGGACAGTAGTCCCTGCTTGCTGCAACTGGAGAAAAACCTATCCAGCAACAAAGACCCAGCACAACCAAAAATAAATAAAGAAAATTATTTTCAAAAAGAGTTTTTTTTAAAAAAGAAAGATCCCACATGCCACGTGGCCAAAAAAATAAAGTATACTTCTTACTGAATTTTTCACTCATTGAACACACCTGTGTAATCAGCACCCAGATGGAAAATAGAAAATTGTCAGTATCCTAGAAGGTCTTCTTCTGTGGATATGATTTATATTGGATATAAGATTCCTAATCTTGCCTACAACATGTTAAGGGAAAACAGCTGTGTATGTGTATGTGTGTGTGTATACATGCAACTGAGGTGATTCTGGTCCCTGAGGCAGACATCCCCAACTGTCTCCACCTTGCTTAGCTCTGACTCTGCTCCTCCTCCCAAGTAACAAGCTAGGGGTGGGGTGATTTTGTGAGTTTGCAGACACACAGCTTCCAAAATCAACTCACGTCGTTTCCCATTCCTTTTCTCCTTCAAAGCCGTCAGCTCTATGCCAGTGGACATCAGCAACCACAATGAAGAAATGGTAAGTTGAAATGGAATTCTGAAATCTAGACTTTTATCTAGACTCTGGATTCTCCCACTTATTATCTCATCAAACTAAACAGAACAAAAAACAAACAACAATGTGGAAACGGGAGTAAGTGATGCCCCTCTTGCCCTGGTTTTTTTATCTTCTTCCTGGATGCTTCAGTGCCCATGAGGATAGCTGTCATCACACATTTTCCTTCTAATCTGTTCAGAAGTGGGTATTTATTTCTTTCTCTGGACAGTCTTGACCCAGTGCCTTTTTGCACTGCTCTGTGGAGAGGCCTGGGAGGTTTCAGTACAGACCTTGTGACTCTACATTCCTCCAAGGATTTTGCATAAGTACAGGTCACACAGTCAAGCTTCTCTTGACAGCAGCTCTGGGTTAAGTAGTCCATCCCGGTGACACCAGCTTTGCCAACCTACTTTTGGGTTCCCCTCTAGGTGACTCACTGCATCATCGAGGTCCTCTCAAACGCCCTGTTGAAGTCCAGCGCTCCACCCATCAGCCCTGAGTGCCGACAAGTCCTGAAGAATAGTAAGTGTCCGACAAAGATTTGTCCTTTCTCCTGCTCCCTCCATTTCAACTTCCACTTTACTTCCCTATGACCCAGGGGTGTGATGCAGTGGGAAGGGTACAGGCTCAATCAGTATCTGGGGAGATAAGCTATGGCTTTTAGTCCTTGCTATTCTACTTCACTTAATAGCTAGTTTTACCATGGGGAAGACCCCTTGCCTCTCTGGGCCTATTTCCTCAAATTAAATGAGGGAGCTGAACTCAGTGATAGTCTGTGAGATGTTTATCAGTTCTTAAATTCCTTGGTTTGAGAGTTTGGAATTTTAAAACAGGCTTTTATTTAGTGGAGGGAGGTGTGGGGAATGCTTGTTTGTGTTTAGACAGAGGGGAGAAGTGTTGAAAGATGAAAGGATAGAAGAAAACAAAAATTATGCTTTGTTTTCTATTCTTCTGACAACGAGGAGTTAGAAGCTTGGAAAGGTGACTGGGAAACTTTTGGCCATTTATGTAACAAATTGGTTAAGCCATTTTAATGCATAGTTTATTAGAATGTGTGTGTGTGTGTGTGTGCGTGCATGCATGCACACGTGCACAAGTGCAACTCTTGGCAGCTCCTGCCAGACTCTTCTGTCCATGGAATTTTCCAGGCAAAAATATTGAAGTGGTTTGCCATTTCCTTCTTCAGGGAATATTCCTGAACCAGGGATAGAACCTGAGTCTCCTGCATTGGCAGGTGGATTCTTTACCTCTGCACCACCTGGGAAGTCCATTGTTAGAATGAGTGGTACTACCAAATGGTGTCAGGAGTTTCAGGCCTGAGAATTGGAAGGGGTGGGGACAGACTTAGAGCATCCAAAAAGTCAGAGTGATGGCCTTCTGAGTATAGACTGGGATGTTTCTCTGCAAAGCAGCTTATGCTGAAAACAAAATTCGAACAGTGATACAACCAGTATTCATCGGGAGTTGACTCAAAGAGACAAATTTTACAAAACTATGCATCTCTTTTATCATAAAGTCAAACTGATTCAAAAAAAATCCCCAAAGCTCTGCTCTCTTTAACATCTTTCTCTGCTTTTAAATTTTGAGTCAGGCTATGAACAAAAGATTTTATTTTTTTCTTTTCACCTTCAAAATCTCCCATTGCAAGATAATACTCTCTTTCCATTGCTGCACATGAGGCCCCATGTATAAAATTATATTTTAAAAAAGTATTAGTGACTAGCCAAAAGAGTAACCTGGGCGACTCCATGCACCACTGGGGGCTTCAGGATAACCATAAGAGGTGTGGGAGCTTGAGGTCCTATGAGCCCCATGCACAGTGGAAGGAAGCTTCCTTACCACTCCCAATCTAATACTTCTATGAATTTCTCCCCAGCTTTCTCTTCCAGCAGTTACAGGAATGAGCTTGTTTGAATGAGCTTATTAACCATTGCAAGGAATGAGTGAGAGCAGGGCTGGGTCTCCTGGCAGGGACTAAAATCTGCTCCTTTGGGCCAACCCATCTGGCTCTCTCCCTTCCCCTTTCTTTGTTTACCAGATGGATGTAGAAGTTCCGGGTCTGTCAGACTAGGTCATCAAAGAACCATGATTGCTTTTCGTTGTTCAGTCACTTAGAAGAGTTATTGATTGTAGGGCAAACTGCTGTTAACTGCCGAGATCAGATTCTTAACCCTCAGGTAGGATTCTAGCTTTTGCTCATCATTGACTGTGCCCTGGGTTTTTTTGAGGTCTCTTGAGAGATCCCCAGGTAAACTGGTAAAAATTAAATGACCCATGTCTATCAGGACCTTAGAGACATCACAGCAAGAGAGCCATTCAATAGTGAGATCAGGAAAATTTGAGCTCCTCCAGGGTGGCAGAGACTCAAACACCAGTCAGGGCCAGACAGACAGATAACAGAAAGGAGTAAAACAGGACAGGAAGTGACTCACAAACTGGAGGATCCATGCCCCTTCTAAAGGGGAGTAGATTTTTCGCAGCTTCAATCCTATTGTGAGAGAAATATGGATTCTGTTGAGAGATCTTGGGATTTTTCACAATAATTTAAAAGTTGGATTTTTCTAAGCAGTATCTCCTGGCATTTAAGTATTGCGTCTGAATTCAAATTTACTGAAAATGTTATTTAGACCAAATATAACTCACCTCTGGGCTACTAGTTCATAATTTCTGTCGACTGGAAAAAAAAAGCACAACCAAAAGTTGAGAATTATGTTTTATTCCATGGACATATTGAGGACTTAAGCCCAGGAAACAGCCTCTCAGACAGCTCTGAGGGACTATTTTGAAGAGGTAAGGGAGGAGCCAGGATATATAGGAGTTTTTGCAACAAAAACCAGGTAATCAGAACTTCAAAAGATTACTGTTAACTGAAGATAACTAGACATCTTAAGTTAATGAATTTGGCACTTTTCTACATATGGGAAGATGTAAGAGTCTGGGATTACTGAAGTCATCCCTTAGAATATGTACTTTTATCTTATTTTTCTCCTTCCTAAATCCCCTCTGGGAACACAATTAGGTGTGGTTGATGTCATGGTGACCAGAAAAAACATCCTTTGTTTACTGACTTGGCAGGCGACATTCTTTGTCCACTCTTGTCTTATTCTGGTTTTCTCTTTCACCGATATGTCTTATGCTTATCAGAAAACTTATAGAGTTTTCTGCCAACCAGATGGATGAATTACTTCACGCAGCCTCCCTCCCATCCCCAACCCATCTCCACTCCCACTCTCTCCAGCACATCTCTGGATGTGCTGAACAAATGAACATTTGGGGGATAGAGAAGAATCATTGTTTCACGGTTTGAAGATACCTTAGGGAATTCATGGTCCAATTTAGCAGGTATAAAAATCTATTTGACCTGGTTGATATGGTCCTCTTTGCAACATGACAGTCAGGGAAGAAATGTGCATTTTTCCCCTTTTTACTTGAAGTAAGAGTGAGCTTCACACTTTCATTTTCAGATTGACAAAACTGTATGCTGCTAATCGCAGCCCTTCTCATATCTCACCTGAAGGGGCTAAAAGCTAAATTTAGGAAGAAGTGCTAAGTCTCAGGCAAGCTGCTATAGGCAGCATACATTTAACCAGGAAAAAATAAAAATAATTCTCCTCCTTACCAGCAGGGAGTAGGAAATGGGGCACACAGCCTCTGCCTAGGGAAGCTGAGATCCTGTTTGAATGATGTCAGTATCTGCTCAGATCCTCCCTGCTTATCTATGGCTATATGGTCAGCCCTGCCTCAGTGCTGCACACACCATCACTGGCTCTTAAAAGGCAGAGGCATTGGTGAGCAGCTAGCCCAAGGTCAGGGACATTTCAGTTGCCTCATAAAACATGAGAATATTGTGCCTGACTAGGCTTTTAAGCAGAGAGGAATAGACTGCTTTCTTGGACATTTTTACAAAGTTCAGTTCAGTTCAGTTCAGTCACTCAGTCGTGTCCGACTCTTTGCGACCCCATGAATCACAGCACGCCAGGCCTCCCTGTCCATCACCATCTTCCGGAGTTCACTCAGACTCACGTCCATCGAGTCCATGATGCCATCCAGCCATTTCATCCTCAGTCGTCCCCTTCTCCTTCTGCCCCCAATCCCTCCCAGCATCAGGGTCTTTGGCAATGAGTCAACTCTTCGCATCAGGTGGCCAAAGTACTGGAGTTTCAGCTTTAGCATCATTCCTTCCAAAGAACACCCAGGACTGATCTCCTTCAGAATGGACTGGTTGGATCTCCTTGCAGTCCAAGGGACTCTCAAGAGTCTTCTCCAACACCACAGTTCAAATGCATCAATTCTTCAGTGCTCAGCCTTCTTCACAGTCCAACTCTCACATCCATACATGACCACAGGAAAAACCATAGCCTTGACTAGACGGACCTTAGTCGGCAAAGTAATGTCTCTGCTTTTGAATATACTATCTAGGTTGTTCATAACTTTTCTTCCAAGGACTAAGCGTCTTTTAATTTCATGGCTGCAGTCACCATCTGCAGTGATTTTGGAGCACTGAAAAATAAACTCTGACACTGTTTCCACTGTTTCCCCATCTATTTCCCATGAAGTGATGGGACCGGATGCCATGATCTTCATTTTCTGAATGTTGAGCTTTAAGCCAACTTTTTCACTCTCCTCTTTCACTTTCATCAAGAGGCTTTTTAGCTCCTCTTCACTTTCTGCCATAAGGGTGGTGTCATCTGCATACCTGAGGTTATTGATATTTCTCCCGGCAGTCTTGATTCCAGCTTGTGTTTCTTGCAGTCCAGCGTTTCTCATGATGTACTCTGCATAGAAGTTAAATAAACAGGGTGACGATATACATCCTTGACGTACTCCTTTTCCTATTTGGAACCAGTCTGTTGTTCCAGGTCCAGTTCTAACTGTTGCTTCCTGACCTGTATACAGATTTCTCAAGAGGCAGGTCAGGTGGTCTGGTATTCCCATCTCTTTCAGAATTTTCCACAGTTTCTTGTGATCCACACAGTCAAAGGCATTGGCATAGCCAATAAAGCAGAAATAGATGTTTTTCTGGAACTCTTGCTTTTTCGATGATCCAGCGGATGTTGGCAATTCGATCCTCTGCCTTTTCTAAAACCAGCTTGAACATCAGGGAGTTCACGGTTCACATATTGCTGAAGCCTGGCTTGGAGAATTTTGAGCATTACTTTACTAGCATGTGAGATGAGTGCAATTGTGTGGTAGTTTGAGCATTCTTTCGCATTGCCTTTCTTTGGAATTGGAATGAAAACTGACCTTTTCCAATCCTGTGGCCACTGCTCAGTTTTCCAAATTTGCTGGCATATTGAGTGCAGCACTTTCACACCATCATCTTTCAGGATTTGAAACAGCTCCCCTGGAATTCCATCACCTCCACTAACTTTGTTCGTAGTGATGCTTTCTAAGGCCCACTTGACTTCACTTTCCAAGATGTCTGGCTCTAGATTTGTGATCATATCATCATGATTATCTGGGTCATGAAGATCTTTTTTGTACAGTTCTTCTGTGTACAGTTCTTGCCACCTCTTCTTAATATCTTCTGCTTCTGTTAGGTCCAGACCATTTCTGTCCTTTATCGAGCCCATCTTTGAATGAAATGTCCCCTTGGTATCTCTCTAATTTTCTTGAAGAGATCTCTAGTCTTTCCCATTCTGTTGTTTTCCTCTATGTCTTTGCATTGATCACTGAAGAAGGCTTTCTTATCTCTCCTTGCTATTCTTTGGAACTCTGCATTCAGATGCTTATATCTTTCCTTTTCTCCTTTGCTTTTCACCTCTCTTCTTTTCACAGCTATTTGTAAGGCATTTTTTCTGTTTTGCAAATGTCAATTCAAAATGAATCATCAAGAGCTGTTCAGTAGAAATACCATGTGAACCACAAATATAATTTCAGATTTTCCAGTAGCCACCTTAAAAAAGTAAAAAGAATAATAATAAATTTAATAAGCAAATAATAATACATTTAATTTTTCCCATTTACTTTATCAATATAATTTTTATACATCCAATATATTTATATTATACTGTACATCCAAAATATTATCATTTCAACATATAATCAATATGAAAATTTGAGACATCTTACATTCTTTTTTTAATCTGAAGTATCTGACATCTTGTTGTGTCTTATATTTATGGCATGTCTCCGTTTGGACCAGCCACATTTCAAGTCCTCAATAGCCACAAAGGGTTGGTGGCTCTCACCATGGATGGCACAGAGGTCAGCCCAGAGCTGTGAGCGGCCTTGACTGCAGTTGTTCTATCTGAACTCAGTGACATCCGTTGAAATCCAAGCATTCCAAGCTAACAACTCAGTGTTAACTGCATTATCTCCTTTCGTGGGATGCCCTTGAGTTAAGGGACTTCCCTTGTGGCTCAGACAGTAAAGTGTCTGCCTACAGTGTGGGAGACCTGAGTTCGATCCCTGGGTTTGGAAGATCCTCTGGAGAAGGAAATGGCAACCCACTCCAGAACTCTTGCCTGGAAAATCCCATAGACGGAAGAGCCTGGTAAGCTACAGTCTGTGGGTTAGGAAAGAGTCGGACATGACTGAGTGACCTTACCTGACCTTACCTTAGTAAAGAAGCTGTCAACAAATAATAAATTTGAGTCAGTTTAGTGAGGTAGATGAACCTAGAGCCTGTTATATAGAATGAAGTAGGTCAGAAAGTGAAAAACAAATATTGTATATTAACACATATATACGGAATCTAGAAAAATGGTACTAATGAATCTATTTGTAGGACAGGAATAGAGACTCAGACATAGAGAATACACTTATGGACACAGCGTGGGAAGAAGATGGTGGGACAAATTGAGAGAATAGCATTGAAAAATATACATTACCAAGTGTAAAATAGATAGTTAATGGGAAGTTGCCATTTAGAGCAGGGAGCTCAGCCTGGTGTTCTCTGATAATCTAGAGGGCTGGGATGGGGTAAGAGGTGGAAGGGAGGTTCAAGAGGGAGGGGACATGTGTATACCTGTGGCTGATTCATGTTGATATATGGTAGAAACCAACACAACATGGTAAAACAATTATCTTCCAGTTAAAATTAAATAACTTTAAAAAAAGAAGCTGTCAACATTTGGAAAAGATGAAAGGAAACAATATTCAGTTAAAATATTTGTTACACCATCTACTATAACTGTTGACTTGTGTAATACAAAGATAATTCAGTTTACTGAAGTTCATTCTCAACATTTGAGAACAGGAGGGGCAGATGGAACCTGAATGAGGGAAGGACATGATCCCTTCCACTGCTGTGCAGTTTTCTCAGAAGAAATACACACCCTGCTTATCACCAATTATTAAGTTATATTGTCACTTACTGCTAAGTTGCATTTATACAGTTGATTGGATAATTAATGTCTGATAAACTAAGAGTCAGATAAGTCTGAGTGACTGAACAACAACAAACTAATAATTAAAGAAATTTAATCCTCTCTTGAACCTGATATTTCCCATTTTGGCTATTTAACTTTATTTAGCTGGGTTCTAGTGGGAGATATTTACACAATGGTAATTTTTATTATTTATTTGTTTTTTTTTCCCAAAACATTACACAATTTTTTTTAATTATTAAATGAGAAACTCTCATTTGTTACATCATCACATTGCTAGTCAGAGAAATGCTGCAGTGATGAAGAAAGTCAATGTTGGATCAACCAAAGTCTTCATTTCTACATTCATTTACAAAGAAATAATGTTCAACACAGTCCAACACAATACACAATGCTAATTTTTAAAGGCTTGGCTAGTGGCTAAGTCACTTCAGTAGTGTCTGATTCTGTGTGACCCCATAGACAGCAGCCCACCAGGCTCCCCTGTCCCTGGGATTCTCCAGGCAAGAACACTGGAGTGGGTTGCCATTTCCTTCTGCAATGCATGAAAGTGAAAAGTGAAAGGGAAGTTGCTCAGTAGTGTCCGACTCTTCGAGACCCCATGGACTGCAGCCCACCAGGCTCCTCCATCCATGGGATTTGCCAGGCAAGAGTACTGGAGTGGGGTGCCATCACCTTCTCCGTTTTAAAGAATGGTCCTTAATTACACCTCTCTGAGCCTCAATGTCTCTGTAGTCACAAGGAGGTTGAACTACACAAATTCTAAGGTTTCTTCTGGTTCTAAATTCTAACATTTTATAGAATTTTTATAGTATTTTATAAACCTATACTTGAGTTTTAGTTTGGTAACTGAAAGATGCTCAGGTGATCCAGTGGTTAAGAATCCACCTAACAATGCAGAAGACATACATTTGATGCCTGGTCCTGGAAGTGCCACATGTCTTGGAGCAACTTAGCCCAATACACCACAACTACTGAGCCTGTGCTCCGCAACAAAAGAAGCCACGACAATGAGACGCCTGCACATCACAAGGAAGAGTAGACCCCCAACTCATTGCAACTAGAGAAAAGCCCGCAGGCAGCAAAGAAGAACCCCGCCCCCAAATGCAGCCAAAACAAAAGATGCTTATTGGGTGTTATGAAAAAATAAATATGTATTTATTATCAGATTTAAATACAGCTAAGGAGTTTTCATACCACTTCCCTGGTGGCTCAGAGGTTAAAGCGTCTGCCTCCAATGTGGGAAACCCGGGTTCAATCCCTGGGTAAGGAAGATCCCCTGGAGAAGGAAATGGCAGCCCACTCCAGTATTCTTGCCTGGAGAATGCCATGGACAGAGGAGCTTGGTAGGCTACAGTCCACGGGGTCACAAAGAGTCGGACACGACTGAGTGACTTCACTTTCACTTTCTTTCTTTCAAAAATAATCTTAAAAAAATTAACTTAAAAAATTACCCAAGGATTTTCAGGATCTTTAGGGTTTGTAGTGATCACTGAGGCTGGTGCTTACTGAACCACAAGCAATTCTGAAGTGATACTCTTTTTTATTTTCATTATAGATGGAAAAGAGCTCAAAGATGAAGAGAAAAGTGAAAATCAAAACACAAGGTTCGAAGTGAGATTGTTGAGAGACCCAGCTGACACCTCAGAAGCCGCTAAGCTCTCCAGTAGGGAGGACTCAGGGGAGGGGGATGCCCAAGTCCCAACAGTAGCAGACACGGAGAGCGGTGGGCATAGCCATGAGTGGGCAGGTGAGCCCCCGGGAAGTCAAGTGGCCAAAGAAGCAAAGACACGCTATTCTAAGAGCGAGGGACAGAACAGGGAGGAAGAAATGCTAAAATATCAGAAAAGGGAACGTGGAGAAATTGGCAGTGAGGAGAGACTGTCTGAAGGGCCTGGAAAGGCACAAACGGCCTTTCTCAACCAAAGAAACCAGACTCCGGCTAAGAAAGAGGAGTTAGTGTCCAGATATGATACACAGTCTGCCGGGGCCCTTGACAAGTCACACAGCCGGGAGAGGAGCAGCCAGGAGAGCGGAGAGGAGACCAAGAGCCAGGAGAACTGGCCCCAAGAGCTCCAACACCGTCCAGAGGGCCAGGAAGCACCCGGAGAAAGCGAAGAGGATGCCAGCCCTGAGGTGGACAAACGGCGCTCGAGGCCAAGACACCACCACGGGAGGAGCAGGCCCGACAGATCCTCTCAGGAGGGGAATCCTCCCCTAGAGGAGGAGTCACACGTGGGCACGGCCAACTCAGGGGAAGAGAAAGCCCACCATCCAGCCCACTTTAGGGCTTTGGAGGAGGGAGCCAAATATGGGGAGGAAGTGAGGAGACACTCAGCTGCCCAGGCTCCTGGAGACTTGCAGGAGGCACGATTCGGGGGCAGAGGCCGTGGAGAGCACCAGGCTCTAAGGCTTCCCAGCGAGGAGAGCCTAGAGCAGGAAAACAAGAGACATGGCCTCAGCCCGGATCTAAACACGGCGCAGGGATACAGCGAGGAAAGCGAGGAAGAGAGGGATCCGGCCCGGGGACCCAGCTTCAGAGCCCGGGGAGGGGAGGCGGCGGGCTTCTCCACGCTAGGCCAAACAGAAGAGGAACGGTTCTTGGGTGAAACGCACCACCGTGTTCAGGACAGCCAGAGGGACAAGGCGAGGCGCCGCCTACCAGGCGAGCTGAGAAATTATCTCGACTATGGTGAGGAAAAGGGTGAGGAAGCAGCCAGAGGGAAGTGGCAGCCGCAGGGAGACCCGCGAGACGCTGACGAGAACAGGGAAGAGGCTAGGCTTCGAGGCAAACAGCATGCTCCCCGTCACATCACTGAAAACAGATTAGGGGAGCTACTCAATCCATTCTACGACACTCCCCAGTGGAAGAGCAGCCGTTTTGAGAGAAAAGGCCACATGGATGACAGTTTTCTTGAGGGTGAAGAGGAAAATGGGCTGACCTTGAATGAGAGAAATTTCTTCCCAGAATACAACTATGACTGGTGGGAGAAAAAGCCTTTTGAAGAGGATGTAAACTGGGGGTATGAGAAGAGAAACCTGGACCCCACACTGGATCTAAAAAGGCAGTATGACCGAGTGGCCGAACTGGACCAGCTCCTTCACTACAGGAAGAAGTCAGCTGAGTTCCCAGACTTCTATGACTCCGAGGAGCAGATGAGCCCACAACACACAGCAGAAAATGAAGAGGAGAGGGCTGGCCAAGGAGTTCTGACGGAGGAAGAGGTATAGTGTGGGGCTTCTGTTTAAAACTAACTTCAGATAGTTAATGTTAGTATGTTATGTACAAGATTATCTAATGTTACGGGGGAAATGATGGGAATTAATCACCATGAGACTGTAGACCTAGTAAGGGAATGGAGACAACATCTAGGTTTGACTTCTACCTGGCATCTAGCCGTTGTCCACATCCCTGTCACCTTCCTCCCACTGTAGTGCTTCTCAACCTCAGCTACACATTGTCATCACCTGGAGAGCTTGAAAAGTTACTGACATTCTGGGACCCACCCCCAGAGATTCTGTCTGGTCCTGGGTGCTGCCTGGGCATCAGGATGTTTTAAAGCTCCCAGGTGGTTTCAATATTCAGCCAAGGTTGAAAACCACTGGCCTAGTGTATTCTTCTTGATCATTTGACTTTTCATCACCATTTCCCAGGGTAGGAAAGAACAGACGATACAGAAATTAGTTACTTTGTTCTCTCTTTATTATCTCCTAGCCTACATCAGACATCTACCTCTGGGAGAAGTAACATTCCTGGAGCATTACCTTCCTTAACAGTGTTTTTTTTTTTTTTTTTTTCTTTTTCTCCCAGTATTGATTATGTATGTTGGTGCTTCTCAAAGTTGAATGTGTATCAGAATCATATGGTATTTCTAGCCTTAGAGTGTCAGGTTTGGTAGGTAGGCCCCAGGTAGGGCCCAAGAACCTATATTTCTGATAAGTTCCCTAGTGATGCTGATGCTGCTGGTCAAGGAACTGCATTTTGAAAACCACTGATATAGAGTATCTTCTGTAGCCTCTAACATATCAAAAACTCCCTTTTCTGTTCATACTCCCTCAAACTACAAAAAAGTAGGTTGTTTTTTGATCTGGGACCTCATGCCTCCACTTTTCTGTATTTTCTAGGAAAAAGAACTTGAAAACTTGGCTGCGATGGATTTGGAACTACAGAAAATAGCTGAGAAGTTCAGTGGTAACCGAAGGGGCTAATGGTCATTAGAGTAAAGGGCAGATTTTAAGAGACCCTTCACATGATCTGTTATCCACCACTTATTTGACCCCATTTATTTACTCAAAGGCAGAAAGTAGAATTTACTCATCCAATGTTTGACACAATTGGAAATGTCTTTGATTTTTGCCAGAATGCTATTGAAAATATGAATAGCATGACTTGTAGTATACTCTTTATCAAAAAGTAGATATATTAACATGCTTGTGACAATGACTGTGCTACTGTCCTTGAAAAAATGTCTTAGTTTGAAGTAATAAAAGATTCACCTGAGGCCAAAAGTGTCATGTTCTCAGCTTCCTTTGGGCTAATAGAAAGGAGTCTGACTTTCAGATCCATTCTTCAAAGTAAATTCTAAAATACAGCGCTAAGATTTGTTGGTTTGGTGGTCTTTGGATGCAGAATAGAAAAAAAAAAGAAAAGAGCAAACATCTGTAATAAAAGAATCCTGTGGAGGATATAAAGAGAAAGAGATCAGGAAAAGGCATCTATTCCCCTGGGCTGGAGAAAGGATAAATAGGCTTAAAGAACCTGTTCCAAAAATGATTATAAGACATTAATTTTAAAATCCTATTACCTGGAGAGCTCTGGGAATAGCCGGCCCAGAGTCATTTTTCAGGGCTGAGGAGAAAGTTTGGATAGTGGGAAGAACTCCCGACTGGGAATCATATCTGGGATAGGCCAGACAGATCCTTGGAACTTCAGGGCCTGTTTGATTTCTGACTCTTTAGCTGTGTGACTTTGGGGAAGTTACTTTCCCTCTCTGGAGCTCAGGTACATCAGCAAAACAAGGATATCTGTTCATTGGCTTGTTATGAGGATGACTGAGTTTATGCAAAATACTCAGTGTAGTGCCTGGTGTAGGCAATGGTGTAGGAAACACTGGCTGCTAGCATTTCTATGGCTGCAGCTTCTCCCAGCAAGACTGACAGACAAGATCTCTTCTTCCTTTTACTTGTCATCTCATTCCTCACATATGGTGGCTTCTGCTTGGTTTATTACTACTGTTTGGCGGTTTAGGGAAAGAGTTGTTTTCTGGGCATCAACCATGACTTTTGTTCATCTGGAAGGCCTGGTTCTCTTCCTCTTGACTAAGTCAAGAATGGCCTGTGATTCAGCCAGATTATTCTGAGGTTAACTCTCAGTGACACTTTTATCATGCAGAGAGCAAGCCAGTCTTTGTGAGGAAACTGACAGCAAATTGTTCTAAATCTGGGCACACACTTGTCAAAGGCTGCTTATTATCTCTTTAGGGTCCTTTTTTCTCACCATGGGATCATGATAGGCTTCTTGCAGAGGCAAGTGAGAGTGCTAGGTGGCTGCTGAAGGCAGTCGCCATGAGGCAAGGAGTAGATATATAAATGTACCAGTTTCCTAGGGCTGCCATAACAAAGTACCACAAACTGGGTAGTTTAAAACAACAGAAATTTCTTCTCTTTTAGCCAGAAGTTCAAAATTAGGGGCCTGGCAGGGCCACACTCCTCCCAATCATTAGAAGAACATCTTTCCTTGCCTATTCCAGCTTCTGGTGATTTCATGCATTTTGTGACTTTGGCAGCATCACTTCAATCTCTGCCCCCATCTTAACATAACCATCGTCTTTCTATGAATCTCTCCTGTTCACACAATGTTCTTTTTATAAGGATGTGAGTCATACTGGATTAAGAGCCCATCCTACTCCAGTATGACCTCATCTTAACTGATTATATCTGCATCAATCCTATTTCCAAATAAAGTCACATTTGGAGGAACTAGGGCTTGGAACATCAGCATATCTTTTTCCGGGGGCAAAATCTAACCCATTTAAATGATTTAACAAGTGAGCCGCATATTCTATGCCTCCCAGAACTCCCCGGGGGATTGAGCCCCAGGTGCCACAGGTAACCTCACTAATGCACCCATTATAGGCTGTGTTTACTCTCTGTCCTTCTCCTACTAGTGACCCTACTGGTGTTTCCTGGGGTCACCTCCTAGATAAACTGATTGTCCTCAACTTTTTAGTTCAGGGATTGCTCCTGGGAAACCCTAACATAAGAAAACTCAAAGGCAAGCTTATTTTATGGCAAATAATGTAACCATAGTTGTAATACATTGCAGTTAAAACCACCTGTCTCAATGCATCTTGATAGAAGATACTAGGAAATGCTTAACATATTGCAATATATAAAATGCAATATGTCTCTCCCTTTCTTCAGTGCAGTCCAATAAAAAAATAAAATAACTTCCTAAATAAAGAGAACTCATGGGCCCAAAATGAATAGGTGTTTACTTACTGGATGAGAGAAACACTGCAGTGCATCAAATTCCAGCCTGGCAAGTCTCTCGCACACATGCAGTGGGCACTGCTCATGAGGGGAAGCTGCTGGTAAATGGAGCACAGCACTGCATGATGCCTCAGGCTTGGAGATGGTTCACACAGCTTCCTTCTGGATCACTGCCTGGTGAGGTCCTGTGCACAGCCTTTCATTTTAGTTTGCAGACACTTCAGGGCAGGGGAATGTGCAGGCATGAATGTCCTATCAAGGATGCAAGAGATATCCAGAGAGTCCCACCTGAGCTGTGGTGCCCAGCAGAGGGCAATTAGGACCTCTGTGGAGCCACTATTTCTTCAAGAAGAAGTCCAGGGCCACGCAGGTCATGTTTTCACCTCCTTTAATCAAAATAATATATGTTGATGGTAAATCATCAAGTAGTCCTAAAAGGCTTATAGTGAGTGTTACGAGTTGATCGTGTGCCTCAGAATGCTATGTGTGTTTAATGACTCAGTCGCGTCTGACTCTTTGCAATGTCATAGGCTGTATGTATGTAGCCTGCCAGGCTCCTCTGTCCATAGAATTCTCCAGGCAAGAATACTAGAGTGGGTAGCTATTCCCTTCTGTGGGGATCTTCCCTACCCAGGGATCAAACCTGGGTCTCCCACATTGCAGGCAGAGTTTTTACCATCTGAGCCACCAGAGAAGCCCAAAATGCTATGTTGAAGACCTAACCCTTGGCACCTGTGAATGTGACCTTATTTGGAAATAAGAGTTTCTACAGATGCAATCTAGTTATACTTGGGTCATAGGGGCCCCATATCCAATATGAAGAGGGAAATTTAAATACAGACACAGAGGAGAATGAATGCCATATGAAAACAGACATAGAGGGAAGATGGCCATGTGAAGACAGTGGCAGAGACTGTAGTTGAAACGCCTGAGGTTACCAGAAGAGGCAAGGAAAGATTATCACCTAGAAGTCTCAGGAGGAGAGTGGCCCTGCTGACATCTTCATTTGGAATTTCTGGCCTCTAGAATTGTGAGAGTCTGCATTTCTGTTTTAAGACACCCAGGTGCGGTACTTTGTTAGGGTACCATAGGTACCTGATACAATGAGAAACAGATGGCCTCTGCCCCCTCCTCCCAAATCCTTCTGCAGATGCAGCCACCTGTAGTTACTTTAGTTTTTTTTTCTTAGTTGAGTATTCTAATTGTCACAGTTTCTAATATTTTATCAAGTGATGGGTCAGGAGGGGAGAAAGGATCCTCTCATTACAAAATGAAAATATACAACATACTATATTATTATAACATATAATTGTGAGATCTCAGGTGCTAACTAACTAACTAAATATAATAATTACTATTTTTCGCTCAGGAAGAGTCACTTGGACACATAACAGGCCTCACTGAGAAAGTGAAGACCAAAAAGAAGCAGGATGAGCCACGTGGACATCTGAGAAAAGACATATCAGGCAGAGGGAACAGCAGGTGCAAAGGCCCTGAGACAGGAATATGTTTAGAACACTTGGAGAACAAGGAGGCAGCTTGGGGACAGCCATGGAGGATGAGCGTAGAGAGGTGGCAGGGTCCAGATCATGGAGGGTTTTGTAGGTCCTGGTAAGGACATTTGCTTCAGCTATTGGAGAGTTCTCCAGAAGACTGACATGGTTTGGTATACACTGTGATAGTTTACAGCAGGGTGGTGGCACTGGGGATGGGGAAAAGTAGTCAAACTCAGGATCTATTTTGGAGGCAGATAACAGGGAGGGCCGATGGCTTTGGTGTGGCAGGATGGAAAAAGAGGAGTCAAGGATGATTCCAAGGTTTCAGGCCTTAGCAATTGGGCTTAGAATGGAGGCGGGGGAGGCTGCAGGAGGGACTGGTTTGGAAGGGAGGTGTGTGGAACTCAGGTTGGGATTTGTTAAGTTTGAGATTGGACGAGACACCAAGTAGGACGTGTTGAGTTGGGTTTATGGGCCTGGGCCTCAAGGAAAAGGTCTGTTAAAGATACAGTGTGGGAGTCACCATCACAGAGATGGTATATAAAGCCTCCAAAGTGAGTGAGATCACCAAGTGTTATAAAAATGAGCCAAAGATGCCCTCTGTATATCATCCCCAAAGTTGTTTATTTCTTCAGTATAGGTTGAGAACTGTTACCTCAAAAACTTGTCAGTGGCAGACTCAAATTTTACACATCCGTTCATTTTATCACCACGGAATCTGACTTTGAAGGTCAGCAGGATTTAATTACAGAACTTCCACAGAACTGGGGAAAATGAGACTCTCAGAGGGCACAAACAAAACACTGTGCACATACAGGACCCAGGGGAAAGCAGCAGTGACCCAACAAGAGACTGAGCCAGAGTTGCCTGTGTGTGCTTGGGAGTCTTGGTGGAGGCGTGAGTCAACAGAGGCCTGCCACAGGGTCAGAGACACTGACTACAGCAGTCTGGGGAGGCCCAGCATGCTGGTATAAGTCCTTTTGAAGGAGGTCGCCATTACTGCCATTACCCCTACCAT
Source organism: Capricornis sumatraensis (assembly GCF_032405125.1). Taxonomy (NCBI): domain Eukaryota; kingdom Metazoa; phylum Chordata; class Mammalia; order Artiodactyla; family Bovidae; genus Capricornis; species Capricornis sumatraensis. The sequence goes on from NC_091083.1 coordinate 51,211,272, forward strand.
AGTTTTGCCTCAGGCCAAACTCAGGGAGGAAGCATTATCCCATCCATCAGCAGAATATTAGATTAAAGACTTACTGAGCATGGCCTTGACAACCAGAACAAGACCCAGTTTTCCCCACAGCCAGTCCCTCCAGGAAGCTTCCACTAGCCTCTTATCCTCATCCATCAGAGGGCAGACAGAATGAAAACCACAGTCACAGAAAACTAACCAAACTGATCACATGGATCACAGCTTTGTATGACTCAATGAAACTATGAGCCATGGCACGTAGGGCCACCCGAGACAGACAGGTCATGGTAAAGAGTTCTGACAAAACATGGTCCACCAGAGAAGGGAATGGAAAATCACTTCACTCTTGCCTTGAGAACCCCCTGAATAATATGAAAAGGCAAAAAGATATGAAACTGAAAGATGAACCCCCAGGTCAGTAGGTGTCCAATATGCTACTGGAGAAGAGCGGAGAAACAGTTCCAGATGGAATGAAGAGGGGGAGCCAAAGTGGAAACAACACCCAGTTGTGGATGTATCTCATGGTGAATGTAAAGTCCAGTGCTGTAAAGAACGATATTGCATAGGAACCTGGAATGTTAGGCCCACGAATCAAGGTAAATTGGACATAGTCAAACAGGAGATAGCAAGAGTGAACATTGATATTTTAGGAATCAGTGAACTAAAATGGACAGGAATGGGCGAATTTAGTTCAGATGACCATTATATCTACTACTGTGGGCAAGAATCCATTAGAAGAAATGGAATAGCCCTCACAGTCAACAAAAGAGTCTAAATGCTGTACTTGGGTGCAATTTAATGAAATGAAAGAATAATCTCTGTTTGTTTCCAAGGCAAACCATTCAATATCACAGTAATCCAAGTCTATGCCCCAACCACTAATGTTGAAGAAGCTGAGGTTGAATGGTTCTACGAAGACTTACAAGACCTTCTAGAACTAACAGCAAAAAAAAAAAAAAAAAAGTTCTTTTAATCACAGGGGACTACAATGCAAAAGTAGAAAGTCAAGAGATACTTGGAGTAACAGGCAAACTTGGCCTCGGAGTACAAAATGAAGCCAGGCAAAGGTCAACAGAGTTTTGCCAAGAGAACACACTGGTCATAGCATACACACTCTTCCAACAACACAAGAGATGACTCTACTTGTGGGCATTACCAGATGGTCAATATGGAAATCAGACTGATTATATTTTTGTAGCCAAAGATGAGGAAACTCTATACACTCTGCAAAAACGAGACTGGGAGCTGACTGTGGCTCAGATCATGAACTCCTTATTGCAAGATCCAGACTTAAATTGAAGAAAGGAGGGAAAATTACTAGGCTATTTAGGTAAGACCTAAATCAAATCCCTTATGATAATACAGTGGAAGTGACAAGTAGATTCAAGGGATTAGAACTGATAGACAGAATGCTTGAAGAACTATGGATGGAGGTTTGTAACATTGTACAGGAGGCAGTGATCAAAACCATCACCATGTCTGAGGAGGCCTTACAAATAGCTGAGAAAAGAAGAGATGCAAAAGGCAAAGAAGAGAAAGAAAGATATACCCATCTGAATGCAGAGTTCCAAAGAATAGCAAGTAGAGATAAGAAAGCCCAAGTGAACAATGCAAAGAAATAGAGGAAAACAATAGAATGGGAAAGACTAGAGATCTCTTAAAGAAAATTAGAGATACCTAGAGTATATGTCATGCAAAGATAGGCACAATAAAGGACAGAAACGGTTTGGACCTAACAGAAGCAGAAGATATTAAGAAGAACCGGCAAGAATACACAGAAGAACTGTACAAAAAAGGTCTTAATGACTCAGATCATCATGATTCTGTGAGACACTCTGGGGCCAGACATCCTGGAATGTGAAGTCAACTGGGCCTTAGGAAGCATCACTAAGAATAAAGCTAGTGGAGGTGACTGAATTCTAGCTGAGCTATTTTAAATCCTAAAAGATGACACTGTTAAAGTGCTGCACTCAATATGACATCAAATTTGGAAAACTCAGCAGTGGCCATAGGACTGGAAAATGTCAGTTTTCATTCCAATGCCAAAGAAAGACAGTGCCAAAGAATGATCAAACTATTGCCCAATTGCACTCATTTCACATGCTAGCAAAGTAATGCTCAAAATCTTTCAAGATAAGTTTCAATAGTATGTGAAATGAAAACTTCCAGATTTACAAGCTGGATTTAGAAAAGACAGAGGAACCAGAGATCAAATTGCCAGCATCCATTGGACCATATAAAAAGCTAGAGAATTTCATAAAAACATGTACTTCTGTTTCATTGGCTAAAGTCTTTGACTGTGTAGATTACAACAAACTGGAAATTCTTTAAGAGATGAGAATACCAGACCACCTCATCTGCCTCCTGAGAAACCTGTATGCAGGTCAAGAAGCAACAGTTAAAACTAGACATGGAAAAACAGACTGATTCCAAATTGGGAAAGGAGTATGTCAAGGCTGTATGTTGTCACCCTGCTTATTTAACTTATATGCGGAGTGTATCATGGGAAATGCCAGGTTGGATGAAGCCCAAGCTGTAATCCAAGTTGAGGGGAGGAATATCACTAACCGCAGATATGCCAATGACACCACCCTTATGGCACAAATCAAAGAGGAATTAGAGCATCTTGGGAAAACCGCTAGACCATTCAGGTATGACCTAAATCAAATCCCATATGATTATACAGTGGAAGTGAGAAATAGATTTAAGGGTCTAGATCTGATAGAGTGCCTGATGAACTATGGAATGAGGTTCGTGACATTGTACAGGAGACAGGGATCAAGACCATCCCCATGGAAAAGAAATGCAAAAAAGCAAAATGGCTGTCTGGGGAGGCCTTACAAATAGCTATAAAAAGAAGAGAGGCGAAAAGCAAATGAGGAAAGGAAAGATATAAGCATCTAAATGCAGAGTTCCAAAGAATAGCAAGAAGAGATAAGAAACCCTTCTTCAGAGATCAATGCAAAGAAATAGAGGAAAACAAGAGAATGGGAAAGACTAGAGATCTCTTCAAGAAAATTAGAGATACCAAGGGAACATTTCATGCAAAGATGGGCTCGATAAAGGACAGAAATGGTCTGGACCTAACAGAAGTAGAAGATATTAAGAAGAGGTGGCAAGAATACATGGAAGAACTGTACAAAAAATGAGCTTCACCACCCAGATAATCATGAAGGTGTGATCACTAATCTAGAGCCAGATATCTTGGAATGTGAAGTCAAGTGGGCCTTAGAAAGCATCACTATGAACAAAGCTCGTGGAGGTGATGGAATTCCAATTGAGCTGTTTCAAATCCTGAAAGATGATGGTGTGAAAGTGCTGCACTCAATATGCCAGCAAATTTGGAAAACTGAGCAGTGGCCACAGGACTGGAAAAGGTCAGTGTTCATTCCAATTCCAAAGAAACGCAATGCCAAAGAATGCTCAAACTATCGCACAATTGCACTCATCTCACATGCTAGTAAAGTAATGCTCAAAATTCTCCAAGCCAGGCTTCAGCAATACATGAACCGTGAACTCCCTGATGTTCAAGCTGGTTTTAGAAAAGGCAGAGGAACCAGAGATCAAACTGCCAACATCCGCTGGATCATCGAAAAAGCAAGAGAGTTCCAGAAAAACATCTACTTCTGCTTTATTGACTATGCCAAAGCCTTTGACTATGTGGATCACAAGAAACTGTGGGAAATTCTGAAAGAGATGGGAATACCAGACCACGTAACCTGCCTCTTGAGAAATCTGTATGTGGGCCAGGAAGCAACAGTTAGAACTGGACATGGAACAACAGACTGGTTCCAAATAGGAAAAGGAGTACGTCAAGGATGTATATTGTCAGTCTGCTTATTTAACTTCTATGCAGAGTACATCATGAGAAATGCTGAACTGCAAGAAACACAAGCTGGAATCAAGATTGCTGGGAGAAATATCAATAACCTCAGGTATGCAGATGACACCACCCTTATGGCAGAAAGTGAAGAGGAGCTAAAAAGCCTCTTGATGAAAGTGAAAGAGGAGAGTGAAAAAGTTGGCTTAAAGCTCAACATTCAGAAAACGAAGATCATGGCATCCGGTCCCATTGCTTCATGGGAAATAGATGGGGAAATAGGGGAAACAGTGTCAGAGTTTATTTTTTGGGGCTCCAAGATCACTGCAGATGGTGACGGCAGCCATTAAATTAAAAGACGCTTACTCTTTGGAAGAAAAGCTATGACCAACCTAGATAGTATATTCAAAAGCAGAGACATTACTTTGCCTACTAAGGTCCGTCTAGTCAAGGCTATGGTTTTTCCAGTGGTCATATATGGATGTGAGAGTTGGACTGTGAAGAAGGCTGAGCGCTGAAGAATTGATGCTTTTGAACTCTGGTGTTGGAGAAGACTCTTGAGGGTCCCTTGGACTGCAAGGAGATCCAACCAGTCCTTTCTGAAGGAGATCAGCCCTGGGATTTCTTTGGAAGGAATGATGCTGAAGCTGAAACTCCAGTACTCTGGCCCCCTCATGTGAAGAGTTGACTCATTGGAAAAGACTCTGATGCTGGGAGAGATTGTGGGCAGGAGGAGAAGGGGACGACAGAGGATGAGATGGCTGGATGGCATCACGGACTCGATGGACTTGAGTCTGAGTGAACTCCAGGAGATGGTGATGGACAGGAAGGCCTGGCGTGCTGCGATTCATGGGGTCACAAAGAGTCAGACATGACTGAGCGACTGAACTGAACTGTTGAAAATGAAAAGAGTGAAAAAGTTTGGTTAATACTCAACATTCAAAAAATAAAGATCTTTGGCATTGGTCCCATCTTTTCATGGCAAACAGATGGGGAAACAATGGAAACAGTGACAGACTTTATTTGCTTGGGCTCCAAAATCACTGCAGACGATGACTGCAGCCATGAAATTGTTCCTTGGAAGAAAAGCAGTGACAAAACTAGACAGCATATTAAAAAGCAGAGACATTACTTTGCCTACAGTCTGCATAGTCAAAGCTATGGTTTTTCCAGTAGTTGTGTATGAATTTCAGAGCTGGACAATAAAAAAGGCTGAGCACCAAAGAACTGATGCGTTCAAACTGTGGTGCTGGAGAAAACTCTTGAGAGTCCCTTGGAATACAAGAAGATTAAATCAGTCAATCCTAAAGGAAATCAACCTTAAATATTCATTGGAAGGACTGATGCTGAAGTCCAATACTTTAGCCACATGATGTCTAGGGCCGACTCATTGGAGAAGACCCTGATGCTGGGAAAGATTGAATGCAGTAGGAGCACAGGATGACAGAGCATGAGATGGGTGGATGGCATCACCAACTCAGTGGATATGAGCTTGAGCAAGCTCCGGAAGTTGGTGATGGTCAGGGAAGCCTGGCATGCTGCAGTCCATGGGGTTGCAAAGAGTTGGACATGACTGAGTGACTGAACATCAAAGTTCATTTTAAACATAGCCCACGGAAGTACATTTTTGTACATTCAGGGCCCATCTGCTTCACATACCTCCATCAAACTATACCCAGCATCTGCTGGCAATTGATAAGATAGAACCATGTGACTACAAGACAGATCTCAGTCCTTACAAACTATGAGACTCCTGTCCCTTGGAGCTCTCTGACCCAGGGACTTCCTGCTACGCTGCTGAATGGCATTATCTAGACACCAGAGGCACCACTCTGATTCCCCTCTCCCTGGAATTTTCCTTGGCCCTCCTCCCCTCCAGTAGCAACCCCCTTGGTGTAGCTTCTGGAGAGATTCCTGCTGTGAGGGACACCTCTCCCTCCCTGCCTTTGCAAACCCATCAGAGTATCATTATCATCCAGTAAGTGTGTGCTCCTGCCACCTCATGGTTCTTTTTCTTACATCCAATCCCTTGAACTTTCTACAACCAAGGAGCAAGTGTAGACAAAAAAGGGAAAAGGTGCAGTTCTTTGCCTTGGGGCACATTAATGTTCTCCTAAACATTCATCACAGAGATGAAGAAAAACCAGCAACAGAGATGGAGGAAGAAAGGCTAAAAAGGAAGCAGGGAACCAGGAGAGGAAAACTGTCACAGTTCAGTTCAGTTCAGTTGCTCAGTCGTGTCCGACTCTTTGTGACCCCATGAATTGCACCACGCCAGGCCTCCCTGTCCATCACCAACTCCTGGAGTTCACTCAAACTCAGGTCCATCGAATCAGTGATGCCATCCAGCCATCTCATCCTCTGTCGTCCCCTTCTCCTCCTGCCCACAATCCCTCCCAGCATCAGAGTCTTTTCCAATGAGTCAACTCTTCACATGAGGGGGGAGAGTACTGGAGTTTCAGCTTTAGCGTCATTCCTTCCAAAGAAATTCCAGGGTTGATCTCCTTCAGAATGGACTAGTTGGGTCTCCTTGCAGTCCAAGAGACCCTCAAGAGTCTTCTCCAACACCAGAGTTCAAAAGCATCAATTCTTCAGCGCTCAGCCTTCTTCACAGTCCAACTCTCACATCCATATATGACCACTGGAAAAACCATAGCCTTGACTAGACGGACCTTAGTAGGCAAAGTAATGTCTCTGCTTTTGAATATACTATCTAGGTTGGTCATAGCTTTTCTTCCAAGGAGTAAGCGTCTTTTAATTTCATGGCTGCAATCACCATCTGCAGTGATTTTGTCACAAAGGGGGGGTCAAATGCTGCCAATAGGTTTAGAGGACTGAGAAAAAGCTTGGGATTTCACTTTATATCTCCTCCCGCCCCCATACATTCACTTACTGCTTTAAAGTTTTAAACTATTTCAATAGTTACAGGAATTACTTTTTACTCAGAAAGAAAAATATTTACATTTTAAATACAAAAGAAAAATTTAAATTATTCTTGGTTTATTTCTAAAACCCAACCACTTACATGCTCATGATTTTTTTTTACCAACCCATTCTATCTATTCAACGTGTACATCTTGTGTGCTTACTAAGCATTTATTTGCACTTGGATTTTGTGTCAGGCTTACTTTGATGTAAGAGCTTCTTTTAAAAAGTTATCTGAATTTTTCCAATAAAAAGTCCAATATATTTTAGAAAACCAGTGCTACAACAGTTTCCAGATCTGCCTCCAAAGCTGAATTTGGCTGTCAGTAGTCTTTTGAAAGTTCCATTCCTTCACTGAATTCATTTAGCAACAATTCCTTGGTTAAATTATATGAGGTTATTAGGAAAAAAGTCAATCACTTTTCAACATTCTGGAAAGATCATGCTTCATCTTCTCAGTTGCACTGTCAGGACTAAGTTTTATGGCATCAATATCCCTCTGGCAATACTAATATGAAACTGAGACAGCTTTGTAAAAAGATTCAAAAAGTCTTTTGCCTTTGGGATTTCCCTGGCTGTCCAGTGGTTAAGCCTTTGGGCTTCCAAGGCAGGGGGGTGCAGGTTCAATCCCTGGTCAGGGAACGAAGATCCCACATGCCGTATGGCATGGCCAAACAAACGTCTACTTTCAACTTAATGTTAGATAAACCTTCTTTCTCTAAGAACTGGATTCTGCCATTTCCAGTTTCACTATCAAGTACTGAAGCATCCAGGGACTTCCTGGTAGTCCAGTGGTCAAGTCTTCACCTTCCAATGCAGGAGGTGCAGGTTTGATCCCTGGTTGGGGAGATAGGATCTCACATGTTTCACAGCCAAAAATCCAAGATATGAAACAAGCAAAATCCTCATCCCCAGAGGCAGAGAGGCAAACATGTGACGGCCAGAACCAGAAGGCAAGGGGCTGCTATAATCTTGGCCCCAGAGACCACATCTTCCATCAGACTGTAAGCAGACTCCTAGTTGCTAACCATGTCTTCCTCGAATCCTGGATGGTTGACATCTGCCAGGAGTGTCACAGCCTGAGATCAGCTCCCCAGAGGAGACACACTGCATGCCTGGGACTGTGCTCTCATGGCATACCCGGGAAAGTGAGTGGCTGTGACTGGGCAGGTGAATAAGATGCACGGCCCACCTGGGACAGTGAGCTCGCCAAGCACCTGGTGGCCTGAGTGGTTGGACCTGGGAAGGATGCAAAATGCACAGCCCATCTGGGTCTGTGCTCTTGTGGAGCACCCGAGAAACTGAGCGGCTTAGATGTGGGAGGTGCACAAAATACAGAGCTCACCTGGGACAGTGCCCTTGTAGATCACCCTAGAACCTAAGTAGTGTGGACCTGGGAAGTATGCGCTACCTTTGGCTGTGGCAAACCCAGTATGGTTCATTCACTGCGAGCACTCCCCAATATGCCAGCAATATTTCTTTGCAGTGTCCCTCCCTCTCCACAGCATTACTGAACAAGTGAACCTGAGTAAGTGGCCACCTTGGCCCCCTCGTGTCAGGGTGGAAATTAGACACTGAAGAGACTTGCAAACAGAGGAAGCCAAAATAAACAAAGAAGGGGGAACCACCTGGGAAAGTGCTGCAACAGGTTAAAACCCTGCAGTAAATGCTGAGACTGTGCATTTGAGGGGCAACTATAGAACTTGGGAACAATTACAAGCCAGAACAAGGGACTATCTGACACTGAACTGACCCCGCACTGTCCACAACAGCTCCAGAGAAATTCTCAGATATATTTTTACTATTATCAGTTTAAAAAAAAAATTTTAGTTCTTTATTATTCCTTTAACTTTCATTTTTCTAGCCTACTATTACCTTTCCAAAAAAAACCCTCCTATTTTTTAAAACAAATTCCATATATTTCTTTTTAATTTTTGTGGGTTTTTTTATATTGTATTTTTGAGTCTAACCTCTCTTCTAGGTTTTTAATCTTTGCTTTTTGATATTTGTTATTGATTTTATATGTCTAAGAATCTAATCTTCAGTATCCATTTTCACTTAGGGATTTGGTTTACAGCTTTATTGCTCTCTCCCCTTTTGACTCTCTTTTCTCCTCCAGGTTATCTCTATCTCCTTCCTCCCTCTTCTCTTCCCTGCATAATACTGTGAATTTCTCTGGGTGTTCCAGGCTGTGGAGAGCACTTAGAGATTTGATTACTGGATAGATTGCTCTCTCTCCTTTTGACACCCCTTTACTTCTCCTGGTCACATCTATCTTCCTCCTCCGTCTTCTCTTCTCTATATAATTCTGTGAATCTCTCTGAGTATTTCTGGCTGTGGAGAATTGCTTCACAAATAACCTAGGGGCTTTATCTTCTATGCTGCATGGATGGAGAAGTCTTGAGGCTACTGTAAAAGAAAGACCAAATGCCAGAGGCAGGAGGCTTAACTCCAAAACTTTAGAACATCAGAGAACTCCTGACTACAGGGAACATTAATAGACAAGAGTTCACCCAAAAGTCTCCACATCTACACTGAAACTAAGCTCCATCCAAGAGCCAACAAGATCCAGTGCAAGACACAACACACTAATTCTCCAACAAAACAGGAACACAACTCTGAACATTAAAAGACGGGCTGCCCAAAGTCATGCCAAACCCATAAACATCCCAAAACTCACCACTGGACACTTCATTGCACTCCAGAGAGGAGAGATCCAGCTCCACCCACTAGAACACAGACATAAGCTCCCCCAGTGAGGAAACCTTGACAAGCCATTAGTACAATCCCACTCACAGGGAGCAGACTCAACAATTAAGAGGAACCATGATCTGCCAGCCTGCAGAAAGGGCACCCCATACACAGCAATTTAAACAAAATGAAAAGGCAGAGAAATATTCAGCAGGTGAAGGAACATGATAAATGCCCACCAAGCCAAACAAAAGAGGAGGAGATAGGAAGTCTACCTGAAAAAGAATTCAGAATAATGACAGTAAAGATGACCCCAAAATCTTAAAAACAAATGGAATTACAGATAAATAGAATAGAGAGGAGGATTGAGAAGATGCAAGAAATGTTTAACAAGGACCTAGAAGAAATAAAGAAGAATCAATCAATAATGAGTAACGCAGCAACTGAGATCCAAAGCACTCCGGAGGGAGCCAGCAGTAGAATAACAGGCAATAGAGAGGATAAGTGAGGTAGAAGATAGAATGGTAGAAATAAATGAAGCAGAGAGGAAAAAAGAAAAAAAAAATTAAAGAAATGAGGACAACCTCAGAGATATCTGGGACAATGTCAAATGCCCCAACGTTTGAATCACAGGTGTCCCAGAAGAAGACATAAAGAAAGGGCAGGAGAAAATATTTGAGGAGATAATAATTGAAAACTTTCCTAATATGGGGAAGGAAATAGCCACACAAGTCCAAGAAACCCAGAGAGTCCCAAACAGGATAAACCCAACACAAAACACTCCAAGACACATATTAACAAACTAACAAAGATCAAACACAAAGAACACATATTAAAAGGGAAAAGCAACAAATAATACACAAGGGGAATCCCCATAAGATAACATCTGATCTTTCAATAGCAACTCTTCAGGCCAGAAGGGAATGGCAGGACATAAAGTTGAAGAAAGAGAAAAACCTACAACAAATATTACTCTACCCAGCAAGGATCACATTCAGAAATGAAGGAGAAATCAAAAGCTTTACAGACAAATAAAAGCTGAGAGAATTCAGCACCACCAAACCAGCTCTTCAACAAATGCTAAAGGATCTTCTCTAGACAGGAAACACAGTAAAGGTTTATAAAAATGAACCCAGACCCCATGGACTGTATCCTGCCAGGCTCCTCTGTCCATGGAATTCTCAAGGGAAGAATACTGGAGTGGGTTGTATAATTGACATATAACATTATATTAGTTTCAGGTGTACAACATAATGATGTGATATTTGTGTATACTGAAAAATGATCACTACAATAAGTCTAGTTAACATCTGTCACTATATATACTTACTAAATTTTTTTATTGTTATTTGTCCAATTTTTAATTGAATTATTTGCTTCTTTACTATTGAGTTGTATGATTCTTTATATATTTTGGATATTAACTTTTTGTTAAACACATAGTTTGCATATATTTTTATCTGTCTCTGTAGGTTAGCTTTTCAACATATTGTTTTTTTGCCCCCCCCCCCCCCCATTAGTTCATTTTAGTTTTTGTTACTTTGCTTTTGGTTTCATTTACAACCTATTTAATTTTATGGACCATTCTAAGAAGTCAGCAAAATAATGGACCTGAATGTGAAACTGAAAAAGTAGTTTAAACAACTGAAAAGTAGTCTACTGAAGTGCCACATGATTTCTTACTTTTCCTATTCAGTCAGTAAGTATAAAGTGGTCTGCAGAGAACAGAGAATTTTGTATGAAAAAAAATTCCCTTAAATCTGTTCAAGCTGTTATTAAAATTGTAATAAAAAGTTAACAGTATTAAAATAAAGGCAAGACTAAAACACCTTAAAAAAATAAATAAAATAAAATAAAAATGAACCCAAAGCAACAAAGTAAATGGTAACAGGATCATACTTATCAATAATTACCTTAAATGTAAAGGGGTTAAATGCTCCAACCAAAAGACAAAGACTGGCCAAATGCATACAAAAGTAAGACCCCTATGTATGCTGTCTATAAGAGACCCACTTCAAACCGAGGGACACATACAGACTGAAAGTGAAGGGCTTGAAAAAGATATTTCATGCAAATAGCGACCAAAAGAAAGCAGTGGTAGCATTACTCATATCAGATAAAATAGACTTTGAAATAAAGATCATGATAAGTGACAAAGGACACTACATAATGATCAAAGAATCAATCCAAGAACAAGATATAGCCATTATAAATATATACGCACCCAGCATAGGAGCACCTCAGTACATAAGGCAAATGTTAACAAGTATGAAATGGGAAATTAACAGTAACACAATAATAGTGGGGGACTTTAACACCCCACTCACACCTATGGATAGATCAACCAAATAGAAAATTAGCAAGGAAACACAAGCTTTAAATGATACAATGGACCAGTTAGACATAATTGATATCTAGAGGGCATTTCACCCCAATACAATGGAATTCACCCCTTTTTCAAGTGCACATGGTACATTCTTCAGGATAGATCACATTCTGGGCCATAAATCTAGCCTTGGTAAATTTTTAAAAATTGAAATTATTTCAAGCATCTTTTCTGATCACAATGAGGTAAGATTAGATGTCAACTACAGGAAAAAAAAACTATTAAAAATACAAACATATGGAGGCTAAATAACACACGTCTGAATAACCAACAGATCATGGAAGAAATGAGAAAGGAAATCAAAACATGCATAGAAACAAATGAAAATGAAAACATGATAACCCCAAACCTATGGGATTCAGTAAAAGCAGTGCTAAGAGGGAGATTCATAGCAATACAGGCTGACCTCAAGAATCAAGAGAAACATGAAATAAATAACCTAACTTTACACCTAAAGCAACTAGAAAAAGAAAAGAAGAATCCCAAAGTTAGTAGAAGGAATGAAATCATAAAAATCAGAGCAGATATAAATGAAAAAGAAATGAAGCAGACTATAGCAAAAATCAATAAAACTAAAAACTGGTTATTTGAGAAGATAAATAAAATAGACAAACCATTAGCCAGACTCATCAAGAAAAAAAGGGAGAAGAAGCAAATCAATAAAATTAGAAATGAAAATGGAGAAATCACAACAGACAACACAGAAATACAAAAGATCATGAGACTTCTGTGAGCAATTATATGCCAATAAAATGGACAATCTGGAAGAAATGGACAAATTCTTAGAAAACCATAACCTTCCAAAACTGAACCAAGAAGAAACAGAAAATCTTAACAGACCCATCATGAGTGTGGAAATTGAACCTATAATCAAAAATCTTCCAAAAATCAAAAGCCCAGAAGCAGATGGCTTTATAGGTGAATTCTACCAAAAATTCAGAGAAGAGCTAACACCTATCCTACTCAAACTCTTCCAGAAAATTGCAGAGGAAGGTAAACTCCCAAGCTCATTCTGTGAGGCCACCATCACCCTAATACCAAAACCAGACAAAGATGCCACAAAAAAAGAAAACTACAACCCAATATCACTGATGAACATAGATGCAAAAATCCTTAACAAAATCCTAGCAAACAGAATCCAACAACATATTAAAAAGATCATGCACCATGACCAAGAGGGCTTTATCCCAGGGATGCAAGGATTCTTCAATATTTGCAAATCAATCAATGTGATACACCATATTAACAAATTGAAAGATAAAAATCATATGACTGTCTCAATAGATGCAGAGAAAGCCTTTGACAAAATTCAACACCCATTTACAATAAAAAACTCTCCAGAAAGCAAGCATAGAAAAACATACCTCAACATAATAAAAGTCATATATGACAAACCCCCAGCAAACATTACCCTCAATGGCAAAAAATTGAAAGTATTTCCTCTGAAATCAGGAACAAGACAAGGGTTCCCACTCTCACCACTACTATTCAACATAGTTCTGGAAGTCCTAACCACAGTAATCAGAGAAGAAAAAGAAATAAAAGGAATCCAGATAATAAAAGAAGTAAAACTCTCACTGTTTGCAGATGATGTGGCCCTCTACATAGAAAATCCTACAGACACCTCCAGAAAATTACTAAGGCTAATCGACGGATATAGTAAAGTTTCAGTATATAAAATTAATACACAGAAATTCCTTTCATTCCTATATACAAATAATGAGAAAATAGAGAAATTAAGCAATTAATTCCATTCACCATTGCAATGAAAAGAATAAAATACTTAGGAATAGATTTACCTAAAGAAACAAAAGACCTATATATAGAAAACTATAAAACACTGATGAAAGAAATCAAAGAGGACACAAATAGATGGGAAATATACCATGTTCATGGGTTGGAAAAATCAATTTAGTGAAAATGAGTATACTACCCAAAGTAATCTATAGATTCAGTGTAATTCCTATCAAGCTACCAATGGTATTTTTCATAGACCTGGAACAAATAATTTCACAATTTGTATGGAAATACAAAAAATCTCAAAATAGAGTTATCTTGAGAAAGAAGAATGGAACTGGAGGAATCAACCTTCTTTACTTCAGACTATACTACAAAGCTGCAGTCATCAAGACAATATGGTTCTGGCACAAAGACAGAAATACAGATCAATGGAACAAGATAGAAAGCCCAGAGATAAATCAGGCACCTATAGGCACCTTAGCTTTGACAAAGGAGGCAAAAATATACAATGGAGAAAAGACAATCTCTTTAATAAGTGGTGCTGGGAAAACTGGTCAACCACTTGTAAAAGAATGAAACTAGAACACTTTCTAACATCACACACAAAAATAAACTCAAAATGGATTAAAGATCTAAATGTAAGATCAAAACCCATAAAACTCTTTAGAGGAAAACATAGGCAGAACACTCTCTGACATAAATCACAGCAAGATCCTCTATGACCCACCTCCCAGAGTAATGGAAATAAAAACAAAAAAAACCCTGAATGATACCTAATTAAACTTCAAAGCTTTTGCCCAACAAAGGAAACTATAAGCAAGGTGAAAAGGCATCCTTCAGAATGGGAGAAAATAATAGCAAATGAAGCAACTGACAATCTCCAGAACGTACAAGCAGCTCATGCAGTTCAATAGCAGAAAAATAAACGAACCAATCAAAAAATGGGCAAAGAACTAAACAAGAAGTTTCTTCAAAGAAGACATGCAGATGGCTAACACATGAAAAGATGCTCAACATCACTCATTATCAGAGAAATGCAAATCAAAACCAAAATGTACCATCTCATGCCGGTCAGAATGGCTGCCATTAAAAAGTCTGTAAACAATAGATCCTGGAGAGGATGTGTAGTAAAAAGAAACCTCTTATACTGTTGGTGTGAATGCAAACTAGTATAGCCACTATGGAGAACAGTGTGGATATCCCTTAGAAAACTGGAAATAGAACTGCTTTATGACCCAGCAATCCCACTGCTGGGCATACACACTGAGGAAACCAGAACTGAAAGAGACACATGTACCCCAATTTTCACTGCAGCACTGTTTACAATAGCTAGGACATGGAAGCAACCTAGATGTTCATTGACAGATGAATCAATAAGGAAATTGTGGTACATATACACAATGGAATATTACTCAGCTATAAAAAACAATGCATTTGAGTCAGGTCTTTTATTTTTAAAAATTAATTTATTTTAATTGGAGCCTAATTACTTTACAATATTGTGGTGGTTTTTGCCATATATTGACATGAATCAGCCATGGGTATACATGAGTCAGTTCTAATGAGGTGGATGAAACTGGAGCCTATTATACAGAGTGAATTAAGTCAGAAAGAGAAACACCAATACAGTATATTAACACATAGACGACCCTATATGCAAGACAGCAAAAGAGACACAGATGTAAATAACAGACTTTTGGACTATGTGGGAGAAGGTAAGGGTGGGACAATATGAGAGAATAGCATTGAAACATGTATTTACCATATGTAAAATAGATGACCAGTGCAAGTTTGATGCATGAAGCAGGGCACTCAAAGCTGTGGTGGTCTGGGACAACTCAGAGGGATGGAGTGGGGAGGGAGGTGAAAGTGGTGTTCAGGATGGAGGACACAAGTACCCCTGTGACTGATTCATGTCAATGTATGGCAAAAACATCACAATATTGTAAAGTAATTAGCCTCCAATTAAGATAAATTAATTTTTAAAAAGCACTGAAGCATCCAATGGAATCTTATCTTTGCATCTACATTAGTTGAGTCATACCCTCTTCTCCAAACCAGATTAATGCTGTATCTCCATATTCTTGGAATGTTTGCAGTTCCCCAGTTGTTGGGGCAAAGCTATCGCCTCTTGACTGCCCCATCAGACCATGTCTGGGGCCCTAGCACCACTTCTTTGCTTGCTCCAAACCAGTTCCCTCCACACTCTGAAATGCTGTTCTCCTGTTGTATTAATCACTTCACTTAAATCTGTGGTCTGCACACTCTTCCTGAAAAGGACAGATGGCACATATTTTAGGCTTCAAGGGCCATATGGTCTCTGTCACAACTATTCAACTTGGTCATAGCATGGAAGCAGCCATGGACAGATAATACTTGGGCAAATTAGCCTAGTTGTGTTCTAATAAAACTTCATTTATGGGTGCCACAATTTGAATTTCATGTAATTTTCACATATCACAAAATTATTCTTTTTTTGCTCCCCCCAACTTTAAAAAACTTTTTTAGAAAAAAAAAAAAAATTGGCATGCACCAGACTGGGTGCGATTTGTTAGTTTAAAGCAATCATATACTTTCTTATTTCCTTCTTTCTGCCTTAGTCTGTCACTCACAGGTGATGAAAAAGAACTAAGGACACATTACTTATACTTATTTCTTTGGGGAAAGCACTCCCAGAAGGTAAAAGACTCTCACTTCCACCCTCTGGATTAATTTCTCTACTTTTCTAAGTGTGCTGCTTTAGAGTAATAACACAAAGCAGACCAAAGAACACATTGAGCCTACCCACATTTTGAAACAGTTTCTTTAGTGCCTTGTTAACTTTCTGGCAGTTTGAAAATGAAATGTCCCAATCACTAGCCCAGAGGCAACATTCTATTTCAAGTAAAAAACATCAGATGCAATCGGATCCCTTCTATAGAGTCCAAAATCAGGAACAGTAGAACAAGGTGAGGCTTAGTAATCAGATTTTTAGGACATGCTTCAGTACTTTATGGACTTCCCTGGTGGCTCAGAGGTTAAAGCGTCTGCCAGCAATGTGGGAGACCTGGGTTGGGAAGATCCCCTGGAGAAGGAAATGGCAATCCACTCCAGTATTCTTGCCTGGAGAATCCCATGGATGGAGGAGATTGGTGGGCTACAGTCCACGGGGTCACAAAGAGTTGGACACGACTGAGTGACTTCACTGCACTTTCAGTACTTGAAAGTGAAACTGGAAATGGCACATGAAAAAGACAAACTATCAAAAATACAAAATGTAGGAGTGTAAAAATGTATAGACTTTTTGTAGTTGAATATGTTTCTGAAGAAAATGAAATTAGTATCTCAAAGAGGTATTTGCACTCCCATGTTCATTGCAGCATTATTTGCAATAGACAAGATAACGGAAACAACCTAAATGTCTGCCAACAGATGAATGGGTAGATGTGGCATGTATATACAGTGGTATATCATTCAGCAATGAGGAGAGAAATCCTGCTATTTGTGACAACATGGATAGATCTCGAGGGCATTATGCTAACTGAAATAAGCTAAAGGTGAATACTATGTCACTTTCATGTGGAATCTAAAAATATAAAACTCATAGAAACAAAGTAAAATGGTGGCTTCTGGGGACCTTGGTGATGCAGTGGTTAAGACTTCACCTTCCAATGCAGATGGTGTGGGTTCAAACGCTGGTGGAGGAGCTAAGATCCTATGCCTAGTGGACCAAAAAAAAAAAAAAAAGAACCAAAAAAACAAAACCCAGAACATAAAAACAACAGAAGCAATAATGTAACAAATTCAATAAACTTCCCTTAAAAACAGGTGGTTTCCAGGAGCTGGTGGGTGCAGGAGATACTGGTCAACAGGTACAAACTTTTAATTCTAAGATGAATACATTCTGGGGAATTAATGTAGAGCATGGTGATGCTTACTCCTTGGAAGAAAAGTTATGACCAACCTAGACAGCATATTTAAAAGCAGACATTACTTTGCCAACAAAGTTCTGTCTAGTCAAGGTTTTTCCAGTGGTCATGTATGGATGTGAGAGTTGGACTGTGAAGAAAGCTGAGCGCTGGAGAATTGATGCTTTTGAACTGTGGTGTTGGAGAAGACTCTTGAGAGTCCCTTGGACTGCAAGGAGCTCCAACCAGTCCATTCTGAAGGAGATCAACCCTGGGATTTCTTTGGAATGATGCTAAAGCTGAAACTCCAGTACTTTGGCCACCTCATGCGAAGAGTTGACTCATTGGAAAAGACTCTCATGCTGGGAGGGATTGGGGGCAGGAGGAAGAGGGGACGATAGAGGATGAGATGGCTGGATGGCATCACTGACTTGATGGATGTGAGTCTGAGTGAACTCTGGGAGTTGGTGATGGACAGGGAGGCCTGGCGTGCTGAGATTCATGGGTCGCAAAGAGTCGGACATGACTGAGCGACTGAACTGAACTGAACTGATGGTGACTGTCAAGATCACTGGGAGATATAGCAACAACCTCAGATATGAAGACCATACCACTCTAATGGCAAAAAGTGAAGAAGAATTAAACAGCCTCTTGATGAGGGTGAAAGAAGCGAGTGAAAAAGCTGGCTTAAAACTCAAGACTCAGAAAACTAAGATCATGGCATCTGGTCCCATCACTTCATAGCAAATAGAAGGAGAAAAAGTGGAAGCAGTGACAGATTTTATTTTCTTGGGGTCCAAAATCACTTTACACAGTGGCTGCAGTCACAAAATTAAGACACTTGCTCCTTGGAAGGAAGGCTTTGATAAATCTAGATAGCATATTAGAAAGCAAAGACATCACTTTGCTGACAAAGATATGTATAGTCAAAGCTATGGTTTTTCCAGTAGTCATGTACAAATGTGAGAGGTGGACCATAAGGAAGACTAAATAATTGATGCTTTAGAATTGTGGTGCTGGAGAAGATTCTTGAGAGTCCCTTGGACTGCAAGATCAAATCAATCAATCCTAAAGGAAATCAACCCTGAATATTCATTGGAAAGACTGATGCTGAAGCTGAAGCTCCAATACTTTGGCCAACTGATGTGAACAGCCGACTCGCTGGAAAAGACCCTGATGCTGGAAAAGAATGAGGGCAAAAGGAACAGAGGGCAGCAGAGGATAAGATGGTTAGACAGTATCCACTGACTCAACAGATGTGGATGCAAACTCTGGGAGATAGTGGGGGACAGGGAAGCCTGGCATGCTGCAGTACATGGATGGGGTTGAAAAAAGTTGGACATGACTTAGTGACTGGACAACAACAAAATGGTGATTATAGTTAATCATAATTATATACCTAAAAGTTGTTGAGAGTAAAATTTTTAACCCATTACAAAGAATTTTTACTGTCTGCTTATAAAAAAAGTTTAGACCTAGACATAGATCTTTATCATCTGGCTTGCTCTGTGCCTCTGTTTATACACAGTAACTTTATTTCAATAACAAATTACAGCAGACTGTTGGGAGACATTTTAAATAGCAATTAAACTCAACAGCATGTTGTACCAACAATGTACGTAACCCAGTGACATAAGGAGCAATATAAATGTGACCAAGCTGACATACACATGCAGGCAGTGACTACCATCATGACAGCCATCTGGCTGACAGCACAGGTAAGAGACCAAGTCTGAGAAAACATCCTAAATGATAAGGAGACAGATTCCAGGACCCATTTCAGCAGATCCCCATACATGCCCATCATGACATACATACAACCATGGCTTGCCCAATGGTAATGATTGTACCAAATTTCTGAGCTCCACTGAACAAGGGTCTGTCTTGTGTACTCCAATGTCAACGATTTTGGTTCCAGCTAACAACTACATGATCAAACAGATGTAACAACTGGGGAGATACCCAATTCCATAGAATTCCTCTTTGGATGCAAGAATAACTCTCATACAGTAGAAAGGATCTACAGAATCTGATGACATGATTCCAAAGAGTGGTATCTGACGACATACTAAGAATATGAAGAGAGTTATAGCAATCCTTCAAAACTTCTCTCTAAACTGGATTTTCCTTTCAGGTTTCTGAATTTCTGGTAGAACTGCACAGAAAAGTTTGATAACTTCTAAAAATTTAATGTCCAAGGTGGCAGCTGGGGCCCAGCGGCCTCAGAGCATGCTCCCGTGGTACTTCGGCCAGCCCTGTACAGGCTCTTTGAGAGAAAAATTTTAATGTTCTTCCCCCACGCCCCCAAAATGGTAATTATGTCACAGGTAGAAGTGTTAGTTAATGCTATGGTGATAATAATACTGCAATATATGTGTATTAAATCAATACACTAACACCGTAAACTTACAAAATATCATGTCAGTTATAACTCAATAAAGCTGAAAAAAATTGCTTCATACATTTTTAAGTTCAGTTGCTCAGTCGTGTCCAACTCTTTGTGAACCCATGAATCGCAGCACGCCAGGCCTCCCTGTCCATCACCAACTCCCGAAGTTCACTCAAACTCATGTCCATTGAGTCGGTGATGCCATCCAGCCATCTCATCCTTGGTCGTCCCCTTCTCCTCTTGCCCCCAATCCCTCCCAGCATGAGAGTCTTTTCCAATGAGTCAACTCTTCGCATGAGGTGGCCAAAGTACTGGAGTTTCAGCTTTAGCATCATTCCTTCCAAAGAACACCCAGGGCTGATCTCCTTTAGAATGGACTGGTTAGATCTCCTTGCAGTCCAAGGGACTCTCAAGAGTCTTCTCCAACACCACAGTTCAAACGCATCAATTCTTCAGTGCTCAGCCTTCTTCACAGTCCAACTCTCACATCCATACATGACCACTGGAAAAACCATAGCCTTGACTAGACGGACCTTTGTTGGCAAAGCAATGTCTCTGCTTTTCAACATGCTATCTAGGTTGGTCATAACTTTTCTTCCAAGGAGTAAGCATCTTTTAATTTCATGGCTGTAGTCACCATCTGCAGTGATTTTAGAGCCCCCAAAAATAAAGTCTGAGACTGTTTCCCCATCTATTTCCCATGAAGTGATGGGACCAGATGCCATGATCTTCGTTTTCTGAATGTTGAGCTTTAACCCAATTTTTTCACTCTCCTCTTTTACTTTCATCAAGAGGCTTTTGAGTTCCTCTTCACTTTCTGCCATAAGGGTGGTATCATCTGCATATCTGAGGTTATTGATACTTCACCCGGCAATCTTGATTCCAGCTTCTGCTTCTTTCATTCCAGTGTTTCTCATGATGTACTCTGCACAGAAGTTAAATAAGCAGGGTGACAATATACAGCCTTGACGTACTCCTTTTCCTATTTGGAACCAGTCTGTTGTTCCATGTCCAGTTCTAACTGTTGCTTTCTGGCCTGCATACAGATTTCTCAAGAGGCAGGTTACGTGGTCTGGTATTCCCATCTTTTTCAGAATTCTCCACAGTTTATTGTGATCCAAACAGTCAAAGGCTTTGGCATAGTCAATAAAGCAGAAATAGATGTTTTTCTGGAACTCTCTTGTTTTTTTGATAACCCAGCAGATGTTGGTAATTTGATTTCTGGTTCCTCTGCCTTTTCTAAAACCAGCTTGAACATCAGGAAGTTCACGGTTCACATATTGTTGAAGCCTGGCTTGGAGAATTTTGAGCATTATTTTACTAGCATATGAGATGAGTGCAATTGTGTAATAGTTTGAGCATTCTTTTGTATTGCCTTTCTTTGGGATTGGAATGAAACTGATCTTTTCTAGTCCTGTGGCCATTGCTGAGTTTTCCAAATTTGCTGGCATATTGAGTGCAGCACTTTCACACCATCATCTTTCAGGATTTGAAACAGCTCAATTAGAATTCCATCACCTCCACTAGCTTTGTTCGTAGGGATGCTTTCTAAGGCCCACTTGACCCCACATTCCAGGATGTCTGGCTCTAGGTGAGTGATCACACCTTCGTGATTATCTTGGTCGTGAAGATCTTTTTTGTATAGTTCTCCTGTGTATTCTTGCCACCTCTTCTTAATGTCTTCTGCTTCTGTTAGACCCATACCATTTGTGTCCTTTATCGAGCCTATCTTTGCATGAAATGTTCCCTTGGTATCTCTAATTTTCTTGAAGAGATCTCTAGTCTTTCCCATTCTGTTGTTTTCCTCTATTTCTCTGCACTGATCCCTGAGGAAAGCTTTCTCTCTCCTTGGTTTTCTTTGGAACTCTGCATTCAGATGCTTATATCTTTCCTTTTCTCCTTTGCTTTTTGCTTCTCTTCTTTTCACAGCTATTTGTAAGGCCTCCCCAGACAGCCATTTTGCTGTTTTGCATTTCTTTTCCATGGGGATGGTCTTGATCCCTGTCTCCTGTACAATGTCATGAACCTCAGTCCATAGTTCATCAGGCACTCTATCTATCAGATCTAGTCCCTTAAATCTATTTCTCACTTCCACTGTATAATCATAAGGGATTTGATTTAAGTCATACCTGAATGGTCTAGCGGTTTTTCCTACTTTCTTTAATTTAAGTCTGAATTTGGCAATAAGGAGCTCATGATCTGAGCCACAGTCAGCTCCTGGTCTTGTTTTTGCTGACTGTATAGAGCTTCTCCATCTTCGTCTGGTAAGAATATAATCAATCTGATTTCAGTGTTGACCATCTGGTGATGTCCATGTGTAGAGTCTTCTCTTGTGTTGTTGGAAGAGGGTGTTTGCTATGACCAGTGCATTCTCTTAGCAAAACTCTATTAGCCTTTGCCCTGCTTCAATCTGCATTCCAAGGCCAAATTTGCCAGTTACTCCAGGTGTTTCTTGACTTCCTACTTTTGCATTCCAGTCCCCTATAATGAAAAGGACATCTTTTTTGGGTGTTAGTTCTAAAAGGTCTTGTCTTTACAGAACTGTTCAATTTCAGCTTCTTTGGCATTACTGGTTGGGGCACAGACTTGGATTACTGTGATACTGTTGGAAATGAACAGAGATCACTCTGTTGTTTTTGAGATTGGATCCAAGTATTGCATTTTGGACTCTCTTGTTGACCATGATGGCTACTCCATTTCTTCTAAGGGATTCCTGCCCACAGTAGTAGATATAATGGTCATCTGAGTTAAATTCACCCATTCCAGTCCATTTTAGTTCACTGATTCCTAGAATGTCAACATTCACTCTTGCCATCTCCTGTTTGACCACTTCCAATTTGCCTTGATTCATGGACCTAACATTCCAGGTTCCTACGCAATACTGCTCTTTACAGCTTCGGACCTTGCTTCTATCACCAGTCACATCCACAACTGGGATGTGTTTTTACAATACAGTTTTAGTATACCTTTAAGCTAAAAAAAAAAAAAATCTAATTAACACATTATATTTCCAAGTACCCTAATCAAATGGAGTATGATGGACATTATTGATTGTCTTTACTTTTTGATGGCCACTCATTAAAGTGCTATTTCACATAACTCTCCTGGTGACTGGATGTCCAGTAGCCATAGAATTACCCACTTATCTGCTCCAAAGGTTATGTCCATTTTACAAACAAGACACGTGTTATTTGGGTGTCCACACATAAATGCTTCTCAAGTAGTTGGTTATGATCCAGCAGCACCAGTGTCACCTGGAAACTTAGAAATGTGAATTTTCTGCCCCATCCCAAACTTACTTAGAAATTTAGTGGAGCTCAGCAATCTGTGTTTTAATAAGCCCACGAGGGGATTCTAGTGCACACTATATCTTCGAACCACTGACCTAAATCATTAGTACTCAAAGATTAAGTAAATTACATGAATGATAAAAAGTAATAGGTACAAGTTAACTTTTAACCTGGTGCATTAAGTTCACAAGTCAACTCCAGGGTAGCTATATGGGGACACAGGGCCTAGGCAGTGCAGACCCCTAGACTGAATGAAATGGGACTTGAAAACTGGTTGAGTTTCAAATAGGATATGGTTCTATCAACAGTGACCAGTGGAGACCAGCCAGTATTGAATCTGTCTGTGCATATATTGTGTTCTCTTTAACCAGACTTGACAGGATGCATGCCAGTGACAACTGTTTTCATGGACATGTTCAGTGAGATGCCAATCCAGGCATGTTTTCTTACATAGACCATGTGTCACAATCAGCTGAAAGCGAATGAAGGCGGCATCACTAACTGCATCATTAATATAAGTCAGACAGATCATAGTACAAAATGCTTTTATTCCTTAAAAGCAATTGTTTTAAGAAAGAGGAATCAGAACTGTACTTGTTGGTAATCACAACTGGCCATTTTTAGAATAGTACATTAGGAAGAGCAATCTTTTTTTCTTTTGAGATGCTCCTTGCTGGATGATCCACATCTATTCTATAATGACATTAACAACATACATGATGAACATGTTTAATGAGCAAGACTCAGATTATCAGTGGACAAGAGCCTTGACTTCCTCTAAACATTTTTTCTTGGCTGCAGCAGATGACCAAAATAATTTGATTACATTTTTTTTCAGAGCTTAGAAAGGCTAACCCCAGTCATGCCACAGCTCAACAAACCAGCATTAATAATCACCAAAAAAGGCACTTTAAAATACATTTGACAAGGAGTGACACTAATGCAATGAGGACTGGTCTAAGCCCTGCACTAAACTTTGCTATAGTTCATATATCAGTGCATTCTCTCTGTCTCCATGTGCATGTATGTGTACATAAATATATATATGTGCATATACCAACATTCACATATATGTATCTATCTATCTCCATAAGTCTCTGGGGAGAGAAAAAACCATTTGCTTCCTTTAATAGTACATAAAAATTCTAGTCACTTTATTTTGAACAAAAGAATGAGAGGTTTGGCAAATTAATGCAAAGAAGTACCCTACTACACCTACTCACAAAAACAGCAATAAAATAAATACTCAAGAGTTTTTCCAGGTCATCAACTATTAAAATAGTAAAATATTTTTTAAAAGTTTATTCCATTGAAAGGAAAAGGATGGACATTTTTGGTACTGTAAATCTCACACACATTCATATTGCTTAGGTTGAAGAGAACGTAATGAAGAGAGGAAATTTCTTGCACAAACTCCTTCTTTATAGTACCCAAGTTTCACTGATGGTGTGTTATTCCACTTAGCTTAACCTATAAACAAAATTTTGTATAAATATATTTCTTTTATCTCTAAATTCTCAAGAAATTTGCACAGAGTACTGAAAGTACTTAAAGGATTTTTGTGAAATAAACAGAATTGGCCATATACCAGACCACTGCTTACCCCAGGTTTAGGTATTTTGGCTCAAGGTTTTGACAGTCCAAACCTAGCTATGTCAGAGGTGGACAAAAGGCTTACTTGTCCTTCCTGGGAACAGGTGTATAAACACGTTCTTATTCTTAGGATATGAAAACACAATTAGTAATGGCATTTAAGGTTTACTTACTAACTGTATAATGTCTGAGAACAAAAATCAAAGCAATTTTTAAAAGGTTAAGAGTCAGATTCTGGGCATTTCCGTTTTTTAGCTGCTGGCTCTTCAGTCTTGTGAGATTCTAAAGTGCTGGTGCTAGATTTGAGACTGGGGTCTGCTTTAAGGTTGTCCATGGCAACAGTGAAGCCTGAGAGAAGGTACCCTCCACCTCCGCTCATCAGTAGTTTGGGATGACTTCGATCTGGCAAAACCTAATCAAGACAGAAAGACATTCATGTTTCTCTAAGCAGATAAGGCCATGCTAACAATACACATGCCAGAAATCAGAATTTAAATGACATAGATTCTCTTGAAGAGAGAACAATTTAATTAGACCTATGCCTAAGGAGGTCCTTCTTTCACATAATAATGCAGATAAAAGTACAGAAATTGATTTGAGTGATTTTCTTTGAAAAATATAAGTGAAATAATTTCTCTTAAACCTGAAGCAAGTTTCTGGAGGTAAAAGGGCAACTGGTTTGTGTAGTGCTCTGGGCCTGGCTTTCTCCCTCTTGGCTCCAGAAAGCTTCATGGTCAACAGCAGAGCTGGGTCCTTGGAGAAGTAGCTATAGACATATAGCCAGAGCCTTCCTTCTCCAACACCCTGTTAACTCTTGTCAAAAATTCTTTTCTCCTGTTTCTAGAACTAAATAAGATGACTACTATGACGTGCAGGGTTTTCCATGTCTGCAGAGTATCCTGGATTAAGGAAGATGTCCAGGAAGCGAAGCAGAGCCTACGACAGTCATGGAGGTGTCCCCCTCCCTCACCCCAGATCTCTAAGAGGGAACTGGCTGTGAGGTGAAGCAACAGAAAGCTTCTAGCTGCTGCTCCTTTAAGATGTGTGCATTTGAGAGTCACACATATGGAGGCTATGGGTTATTCCAAGTTGATAGTTGAGCACGGGTACTACAACTGTCCAATACTGCACTCCTCTAGTGGGCAATCTCTGCTCTGGGGTTCCTCATCATCCTGAGACTTTCTCAGAGCAGCACGCAAGCCCTTCCTCCCCCTTTGTCCTCCAACTCTGTTATAGGCATCAGACCTGCATGATGGTCTAGCAACGCTCCCTGCCTAATCCTGCTCCCTCTCTCTTTATCTTTCAAAGGTGTTTCTCCAATAATTCTCTTACACTTCTACCTTTCAGAGAACCTGAACTTATAGACTCCACCAGGAAATCCTGAACACTTGCTGCAAAGACATCCCAGCAAAGAGGAAAGGGTCACCTTCTTGTTAGCTGAGGAATTTTGCTATTATCAGTTATTCACTGTACGGTGCCCTTAAAACCTTGGGGAAACATAAGCACAGTTGTCTGCATTTTAAGTGTCTCTGGACTTCAGTTGCTGACCATGACATGATAAAAGAAAAAAGGGTCAGGAAAGATCAGAGCACTTTGAGTTACAGACATAAGACTCTTTCATCTCTGTAGATAGAAATAGGGAGATCCCCAGTTTTCGGCACTACTGTGCAGAGCTGGCAACCCAGAAGAGTAGCTCCCAGGGACTGGCTGTAAGAACATGTACATACCTGATAATTTCTGAGCCAAGTTTCAGACAGCCTGAGGTTGATGACCCCTCCTCTTTCCCGAAGTTTTGTGTAGCACTCCAACAGAGGCTAAAGGCATAAACAGAGTTCTATTAATAATTATTTTGAGGGCTGCAATGTTTAGATGTAAGAATTCCAGTCCATTCCATTTCAGTATTACCTCTTTATACTGACAGTAGACCACGAATGGCCTTGAAGGAGCCACAAAGTCCAGCAAAGACAGCAGCAGTGGAGTGGGATGGAAACGACTAGCTACAATTAACCTGCAAGTAAATGTGAGACAAATTATTTCTCTATGTTCCAAGGTAGAGCACAGGTTTTAAAATGCATCTAAAATATTCAGATATTTATTTGCATGACTCACACAAGGAAGAGTTTTAAATATAATATTCTAGAGATCCCAAACAGTAAAATCATGAACTATTACTTTCTAAGAAACACAAATTGGATTATCAACTCTCATGGTGCTTGGCAACTCAAAGTGGAATTTAATGACATTCTTGATTAAAAATAAAAGAAATCTGGAAACAAATCCAACATTGTAATACTGGCTTTGTAGATACCCAAATCTACCTCTCCCGTCAGGCTTTCCTTAGCCCTTGCCTTTAGCCAGTATCACATCAACTGGAATGCCCCACCAACCTGCAGCTAGTGGGACTACAAAGCCCCATCTGATCATGTGTTATCAATGGAGAAATTTCAATTTCTTTTAAAACTCTGAAATCAGCATAATCAATTTCCCACCCCTGCCAGATGCAGTCTCCTTTCTTTACAAATCCAAGACAGAATCATCATACTTGTTCCCACTACAACCAAGCAGATAAGCAGAGAGTGCTAATCTGCCTGAAGCAGAGCCCTTGAACACCAAGACATCGCCTGTGATCTTTCATCAACGCACCCATCTGCGTTTCTTTCACTCAGCAGAGCAGCAGCCTCTAAATGTCTTTTCTTCTGCTCTTCTTGCCTCCTCTGCTTTTCCTGAATCTTCAAGAAGAAAAACAAGACACCAACATACTGAGTCAGGTTTTTGGAAATACTAGTCTATCCAAACATTTTAACAATAATTATCAACTTGAACTAAAGCAAGAGAGGGAGATCATTTATAGGGAAGTTGAAAATACATAAGAGCCCTGCTGTTATAAAACCACCATGGAGCTACCTATATAATGCTTCTGTATCCTAAAGTTCCATCCCAAAGATGAAATCACACATGGATATACTCACATACACTCTTTCTCTGTTTTGATATTTATTATCTTGGGAGCTGATGCTCTTAAAGTCAAATCAAATCTCAAGGCTTACAAGAAGTTAACTGAAGCCTTGGGGAAAGCATTATGAGGGTAGGGGGAACTCTTAACATTCTTACATAATCCTTTTTACTTCCACTGTCTTTAGGCTCCTTATAGTCTGGATCTTGAGAGACAATTTCCATTCTTTCTTGTTCTGGGTGATTGCTCTCTGGGGCCTCTGCTACGCTATCTTCATTCTCTTGTTCAGAAGTCTGTTTTTCCTCCAGTGTGCCGTTACTTTCTTCAACTGAAGCATTGTCTTTTGGCTCTGAAGACAACATCTCAGCAGAAAATGTTCCATTTAAGAGACTGTCCACTTTGTTGAGGGGGAATTCATAAAGACCACTGAGGAAAGATTTTGGAAAACCAAAACATGCTGTTGCTGCCCGAACAGGTCCACCTCCAGGGTACAGCTGAATAATGGAGCCAAAACCTGAAAAGATAAAAGAAACAGACATCTGTTTAATGGAGGAGACTTGACTATGCAGCCCTCAGGGTATGTCATGCTATGGAGAGTGAAAGTTTCTCTGCTTTATGCTGTTCAGAGGTTGAAGATGATGCAGCTCCTCAGGGAGGTTCATCTGGACTCTATGTATCTTCCCAATGGTGGTAACACAATTCCTAATAGGTACACAGGAAGTCTTAAAGAAGCATACCCCCATTGACACCACAGTAAAACCCTGTGAGCCTACAAATTTGTATGTCACATGATTGGTGACTGGCTCTCAGCTTCCCTCTGGGCCAATCTTTAAACAGGCAGTTAAAAGTTCTTATCTTCAACAGGGTCAGAGAAAGGATAGGCAATTCAGGCTGTGCTGTTTTCTTCTAGGATAGAATACATACCTAGTATTCTTCCCACCCTATCCCCTCCCCTCAATTCAGGGCAATAAAATGAGCACCAGCTACCCAAGAGTTTACTGAAGTCACTGTCCTGAAGTCCTAGCCAGTCACAGCCTTCAGAACCACCCGCACTGACACGGAAGCTGGAAAGGACACTGCCACTGCGGATGCCAACACAGCTCAGGCTGGGAGATGAGGACTGTGGAGGAAGCTCCCAGAGAATGGAGCTGTGCAGGCACACCCAAGTCATTTCATTAACTTCCAGTAACTCAACCTCACTTTCCATGAGTTTGAATTTTTTTAGACCCCTCTACTCAAATCATGGTAGGGTTTTAATGAACATGAAAACATTAAATCTTACCTCCCATTCGTTCCATCATTGCACCCAGCACCAAGCCAGCACACGTCTCCATCACAATCATTTTATTGCCAGCACGGATATTTCCCAATGTCAACATCTGGGCGAGTGTATCATATCTCATGTGGCTAAGGAAAAAAGAATAATGTATTCATTTTTTTCGCTAAGCAAAGTGTTCTATTTTAACCATCATTTTTCAAGTTTTGTTTGTTTCATAAAAATGATGTTGATAAGATTATTGATTGCTTTGGAGGCAATAGTAAAAAAGGACTTACAATTTATGAAGTAGGAGGATACTTTATGCAGATGAGCAAGATTTTCATTTTATTTAAAATCATGACTTTCTTAAAGATATATTTTCCCCCAATTATACTTTTGAAAGGAAACAAAGCGTACTTAATTTTTCCAGGTTCTCTTGCATAATACATAACTGAAAGAATACGGGTGGACGGCTTCACAACAGTAATCATGGCTTCATATCTAGGGGAAGAAAAACAGAACATCAGTTTTAAAAAGCTAGTTAAAAAATATTTTATTTAAATAATACATTTTATAAATCTATAAAAATATTTTTTATTTCCATCCTTTTAAAAGCATAATTACTTACTTCTTTTTCTTCTTTTTTATATATTTATCTTGAGCAAATTCTGTCTTGTCTCGGAATGTTGTACTATTTTCAATTAATTGCTGAACTATTTCCTATAAGAAAAGGAGCAAGCAGATTTCCTGAAACTTTATTTTCACAGCACAGATAACTTCAAAGGTTTCTTACCACAGAATGTATCCAAAAGTCTGATTCTCCAGGCCCTTTTCCACAGAAGTCCAAATGGATGAACTTAGTATTTTTATACACTATCCAGAATTTGTATTAAAATATTAGTACCTTATAATTCCATTTAAATCAAAGTAAAAGAACAGACATATACAATTTAGGGAGAAAAGAGGTAAAGTACACTGTCAGTCCTGAAGACACTGGCTGAAAACATTATTGAAAATGAACAAAGTCAAGCTCTAAGATGCAATAAGTTATCAAATTTCCTTTTGCTAACAATATTAGTAACATCATTCACTTACATTCCTGCCTATAAGAAACAAAATCTTTGATATACTGAATTGCATAAACACTTCAAGCTATTTTTAATAGAAATGTACTGTATTTTTACATCTTACCTTAGGAAAAGTCTGCTTTAAAAGGCAAGCAATTTCCTAAATAACAAATGAAAACAAAACAAAAAATCCTTTGAATTTTACCTCGCCTTTAATGCCTTTATCCTTTAAAGCTTTTATGTCATCTTGAGTAAGTTTCTGAGATTTTCCATCATCAATTATATTTCGATTATCAGTGCCCGCTTCTTTGGTTTCTAAGGAAGAAAATTGCTCTATGACATATATGATCTGAAATTATTTAAAAATCTTTCTTCTGCTAAGTTTATATCTATATCCAGCCCATCAGCCACTTAAACTTGGCCTTTCAGTTCTACTTGTTGTTCAGTTGCTAAGTCATGTCAGACTCTTTGTGACCCCATGGACTGTACTCACCAGGTTCCTCTGTCCTCTACTATCTCCCAGAGTTTGCTCAAATTCATGTCCATTAAGTCAGTGATGCTATCTAACCATCTCATCCTGTGCTGCCCTCTTCTTCTTTAGCCTTAAATCTTTCTCAGCCTCAGGGTCTTTTCCAATGAATTCCACTGGCCCCATCCCAATCCGCTATTCTTTCTTGTCACAACTAGCCCAAGCCTTTCACTCATATTCTTGCTTCCACTTTTGCCCCCTAACAGTCCACCTGGAGAGCAGAGTTCTTTTTAAAATGCAAACTGGCTCATCTATTCCAACACACAAAACCACACAACGACTTCCTGTAGCAATTTAAAGGTGACCTTCAAGGTTATACATGATTTGGTACCCGGCTACCTTTTCAGGTCTCATTTCTCAAGCCCTGTACTCAGTCACTCCACTTCCTCGTGTTCCTCAGACACAGCAGCGTGGTCACCATGCTGGAATTTGGCATTTGCTGCTCCTTCCACCTGGAATGCTCTTGCAATGTTTCCAAGTGGGTGGATCCTCCTTATATTACTCAGAGCTGAGCTCACCATCTTAGCCAAGTCTTACCTCATTCAATCAGCCTTCTGTACACCTCCCTGCTCCATCATCTGCGTAGCACACATCACCACCTGAAATTATGCTGTTTGCTTGTCTATTTTTTTTGGCATTTCCCACTGCTAAGTGGGCATCCCTGGTGGCTCAGATGGTAAGGAATCTGCCCTCAATGTGGGAGACCCAGGTTCAATCCCTGGGTTGGGAAGGTCCTCTGGAGGAAGAAATGGCAACCCACTATAGTATTCTTACCTGGAGAATTCCACAGTCCATAGGGTTGCAAAGAGTCAGACACGACTGAGTGACTAACACTTTCACTGCTAAATAAATTTTATGGGATGGTCTATCTAACAAACTGCTGTAACTGCAGTGCTTAATCATTCCTGGAATGTATTTGATGGTTAATAAAAATATGAATATTTATAAGTAATATTTAAAAAATATTTAATAAAGTGGTTTGAACCAGAATTTCAATAGTATTTTAATTATACGATTTTAATAATAACTTTATTAAGAAAATATTTTAAGTATACTTATTTTAATAAAAATTTAAGCATTCAATTTAATACTACT
Organism: Capricornis sumatraensis; assembly: GCF_032405125.1. Lineage (NCBI taxonomy): Eukaryota > Metazoa > Chordata > Mammalia > Artiodactyla > Bovidae > Capricornis > Capricornis sumatraensis. The sequence continues at coordinate 51,242,904 of NC_091083.1, forward strand.
ACTAAACCCATGGGGCTGTTACTTTAACAGGCAAGGCATTGTTAAGAACTTTCTATGTGTCATATGATTGAATACTCACTATAGCTTGGTCATTAAGCATATGTTATGGTCCTATTTTACAGATAAAACTTAGAGAAACCAAATAACTAGCTCAAGGTTACAAGGTAAGTGATGAAGCTGGAACTTAAACCTAGTCAGTTGAATTAAAAACCTGACATCTTATCCTCTTCCCTATATGCTAACTACCTCAAAAGACACCAACAGGGCTCTACATCTGCTCTTACACTGAAGTTGGAAGGATTCATAGGATTAAATATCTGGCCCAAGGTTAGAGGGCTGGTTAATGATGGGCTGGAGTCAGAACCCAGGATATCTCAAAGCCAAAAGCAGACCCTAATTCATTCTACTGAGCTACAGTTCTCAGATTGTGAGTTCAGATTCTTTTGGGAAAAGCCTGGGCTAGCATTTCAGAATTAATTCAGGTTGACAGGTTTCTGACTGGACAGCTCAAGAGCATCTGTTTCACTCATCCTAAGTAGTATAGTGCACCTGAAGTAGGCTCTTCTTTCTTCTTCTTAGGCTGAAGACTTCCTCCATTGGTCACTTCAAATGTGGTTCCATAACTATGGCCAATGACGTTATCCAGATAGAACCACTGTTTTTCAAAAGTTACTTTCCTGGGGGGAAAAATGCAATCAATAAGCTGAATCTCATCTGCACTCAATTTAGGAAAAATATATTTGACCTAGTTTACTTCATAATCACTCTCCCTAAAGGATAATCGGCAGCATTAGCTTTGACCATGAACTGACAAATGAACGAAAGAGAACTGGGCTACGGGCAGACAGATAAAATTAACAAACAAGGCACAAAAACAAAGAATTTGGAATGAGAAACAGGGACAAAAGACATTATTTTTCTGAGGCACTGGTCTGGCTCCAATTTGCACTGTTTGACAGGATGTCCAAATTTGCATATTTCAGATTTCCTGAGTAGCATAAAGTGTTGCCAAGATTGCCGTGACACTAACACACATTCTGTGACACCTCTTGAACACAAGAAAAACCTCAAAACTGAACAATCATGGAGATGACACGGATTTAACAAATTCTCTGGCCTAAATGGCCATTTTCTTTAAAAATTATCCAGTAAAACGAAATTATATTTGCCTGTAAACATTACTGACAATTTACACATTTGTAAGGGATGCCTAACACTGACAATGCTCTACTGAGGCCCAGGCAATTTTAGCTTTTCCCACTACCCAGATTTTGCTTCCCAGGTGGCAGTAGTGGTAAACCCACCCTGCCAATGCAGGAGACTTAAGAGACACTGGTTTGATCCCTAGGTGGGGAAGATCCCCTGGAGAAGGAAATGGCACCCTACTCCAGTATTCCTGCCTGGAGAATCCCATGGACAGAGGAGCCTGGCAGGCTACAGTCCATAGGGTTGCAAAGAGTCGGACATGACTGAAGCCCAGCACAATTTAAAAAGGAAATCCCTCAAAAGCCAAAAAAACATTTCCTTTCAAAAGAAGAGAAATAACACCTGCTGAGTGTTGATCAGAGGTTAGGTAGTATGTGCCAGATGGTTCACACTTTTGGATTTAATTCTCAATTCAGTCCTCCTGGACATAGCTCTTTCCAGATGGGCAATCTTGAAGCTCAGGAAAAGTGTCTTGCCCAAGATGCAGTTACATAGGAGCTGGGATTTAAATCCAAGTCTGCCTGAACCCAAAGCCTGGTTCTTTCCACTGCATGACACAGTCTACCCAACAAAGAACAAATGGATCTCAGGAAGTCTGTTTAGCTTCAGGACCCGGCCCACTGAAGTCTGAAAGACGTGTACTGACTAGTTTTTGTGCCTCATCCCCCAGCTTCTCTTTCTGTGTGCCCTCAGAGGCTGACTACGACAGAATCAGATGGCATCACATCACCCTGGCCAAAGGCTTCATCACTCTAGACCCCTGGAAGCATCACAAGTCTCACTGGTGCTCTAAACCTTTCCATAACTCTCTATGTGTATGTGTCACATCTTCATTAAGTCTCCTCACTAGAATCATCTCAGTGAATTTCTCCAAGATCCTAAGTATTCAGACAAGGCCAATTCATGTTCTTTGCTGGGTCCTCAGTGACTGACACATAACAGACACTCAAAATATTTGTGGACATGAATCCCCTCAGAGAAGCTGAAACTCAGCTCAGACTAGATTGTGCACCATCCCCTCCCTCATCCTTTGAGTAGTCCAGTGCTAGTGAAACACTGGGTTTGAGCTGGGTTGGGTTTACCCTCTGGCAGCCGATCTGATATGCAAAGAAGGGTACATCACTCAAACTGACTGGCCTGACAGGAGGTTGCTGTCAGGAAAGCAGGACCTAGTCAGAAGAACACGGGCAAGAGTGAGATGTGCAGAGTCTGCTCACAGAGCCAGGATTGCTTCTGCCCAACCAGATGAGTGCAGCCCTGTGGAAAGAGTGAAGGGAGAGACTGCCCTGGTATGCAGTTGAACTCAGAATCATTTTCTAAATAAAATGGAAACTAATGCTATGCTTCTGCCAAGAAAACTGATAAAAAGTGTTTCAAAATGTGTCTTAAGAATACTTTTTAGAAATAAAGATGTTGCTGTCTCCTTGGGAATGAAAAGCCTAGTCTAAAAGAGTATGTTTTTAAGACCCACATTCAAACAACCATATCTCATGATAAAGCAACTTAAAAGAACAATACAAGAAAGAAAAACCAAAAGTTCACCTGTATAGTCATTATACAGCTGTGTAACTGTGGAATCATTCATCGAACTTATAACCTAAGGAGTTTGCTGTACTGCTATACTTAAATTTAGAAGTTTAACTAGTATAAGCATTTTACAAAAATTATGTACTTGGAAGCAAGCACACATTTCTAATCAGAAATTCTGGGAGGGGAAAAGGTATTGGTTTCAAGAACACAAAATAGTGATGAGGGGGTTCTGGGAGGCAAGGATGAGATTAGAGGGTGAAGGGTGGGTTCTGTGAGAAGGCAAGAGAGAAGAACCCAACACCTGAGGAAAGAACCCCAGGACGTGGGAAATGGGGCTGAGGGGCGGGGCGGCTTGCTGAAGACGGGCGGGGAACCCGAGCGAGGGCCTAGAATGGGGAAAGGACTCTGGAAAGATTAAGTAAGATACTTAAGATAGAGGACCAGGAATAAGGTCACGGCTCTGCTGGAAGACAGGAGGCGTGAGGGAGATCCCGAGGGCCAAGGATGGGATCCTGGGGGCTAAGTCCTCAGTGAAAAGATCCAAGAGGAGATAACGAGGGAGAAGATTGAGAATCCAGAGAACCAAGAATGGGACCCCGGTGAGAGAGTATGCCTAGAAGGTGGGGCCGGAGAACTCCTAAGGCCAGAGACCTGACTTACTTTCTCCGCTGGACTTGCACTGCTTTAAACACATCTTCCCGTTTCAGCACCACGAAGTCGCCGTCGCGGATGCAGTGATTCCCAGGATACTGTGGCTGTGGGCCTGGTTGCTCCTCAGAGCTCTCCATGATGCTCAGCGGGTCTCAGAGCTCCGCAGCGTCCCTCCAGTTCCTCGCGCTCCGCCCCCGGCGCTAGGCCGTTGCCGCCGGCAGGCTCACCTCCAAAAACCTAAACGGACGCAAAGCCCTCCGACCGGCAACGCCCCCACGTGCTGCGTGCCGCTTCCGCTTTCCGGTCAGAACCTCGGGAGGGCTTCCGGGAGCCTCGCGGCTTCCGTCTGGCTAATCTCCTTGATTGGCTGTCCTCCATGCCGCCTCTCACATCTCTGAGCGGCTTCAGGTGGAAGTTGCGTCACAGAAGCGCCAAAAAAGAACTAGGAAAGCTAGAGTTTGGTTTGCCTCGCTGTTGTGGCTGCCTGCTCTGGATGTTTTCCGGCTAACCTATGCGGCCTAGGTAGAGAAGTTGAGGTCCCCGAGCCGCTCCAACAGACAAGCCTCGGTCCTGCGCCGGAACGTCAGGAGAGCTAAGGGTGAAAAGTCTGCGAGGCTTGGGTAGAGTCGCCTGAGGAGCTCGGACCGCGGAGTCTCTTCTCACCCCGCCTTGCCTTCCCCCTAGAGGAGGGGAGAGTCAGCCGAGCAGTGAACTGTTTTGGGACCTCTGTCTTTGCAAGTAAGAGCTTAGTCTTGAGGAGACGTAAATGAAGTGGCGTATATAACCAAGCATAGCAGTCCGACGGTGGGTTTTACTCATTCTCCAGTCCTACCTCTTGGATTTGTGTTGGAATTTTTACTAGTTATTCTCACCATATTACCTCATTTGTAAAAGACGCTGCAGGTAGCGTTTGGAAGCAGCGCTTCAGCTTAAAAATTGCAGAGACGAAGTTCCAGCCCAGTACTGTCACCTAATTTGATCTTAATCAGTTCTCTTATTTCCTCTGGTCTTCAGTTTCTTAACATATGACGTGGTCTGTATATTATCAATGCCCTATTAGTTCCTTAACATCATGAATTTATTAACTTATTTATTAATTAAACGCTTCAAATAAAGATGCTGATAGGCTGTCTTGGGATGCAGTCTGCTGCTGCTGCCAAGTCGCTTCAGGCATGTCCGACTCTGTGCGACCCCATAGACGGCAGCCCACCAGGCTCCCCCGTCCCTGGGACTCTGGAGGCAAGAACACTGGAGTGGGTTGCCATTTCCCCTTCAATGCATGAAAGTGAAAAGTGAAAATGAAGTCGTTCAGTCGTGTCGGACTCTTCGAGACCACATGGACTGCAGCCTACCAGGCTCCTCCGCCCATGGGATTTTCCAGGCAAGAGCACTGGAGTGAGGTGCCATTGCCTTCTCCGGCCCTACAGTCTATGTTACAATAAATTCTTATTTTTATTCTTAGGATAGGAACTTTTTAAAATTGAAGTGTAGTTGATTTTAATGTTATGTTAGATTCACGTGTACAATATAATGTTTAAATTTTTATAGATCAGACTTCACTTAAAGTTATACTTCAGGGAATACCTTGGTCTAAGTGCTTCCACCACAGCACCGGTGCCCTGGCTTCTCAATGAAGTGACTTCTCTTGTTACAAAGCACAGGCTCTAGGGCTCCTGCACCTCAGTATTTGCCTGGCTGGAGCTCAGTAATTTGTGGCACATGGGCTTAGTTGCCCCAAAGGCATGTGGAGGCAAAATTCCTAACCACTGAATCACCAGGGAAGACTTTGTTTTATTTTTTAGACTCCACTTATAAGTGAAAATATACAGTACCTGTCTCTGACTTCACTAAGCATAAAACTGTCCAGGTCTATCTATTTTGTTGCACATGGCAGAGTTTAATTGTTTTTCATAGTTGAGTAATGTTTCATTGTGTGTGTACATACCACATCTTTATCCATTCAGTTTAGGTTGTTCCATATCTTAGCTGTTGTAAATAATGTGTCTGTGAATGTTGGGGTGTATTTTCCTTTTTAAATTAGTGTTTTTGTTTTCTTCCTGTACTCTGGAGTGAAATTGTTGAATCATATGGTAGTTCTATTTTTAATTTCTTGAGGAAGCTCCACACTATTTTCCATAGTTGCTACCACCAATTTACATGCCTACCAACAGTGTACTAAGATCCCCTTTTCTCCACATCCTGCCCAACATAAATTTGCTGTGTTTTTGACAATAGCCATTCTGACAGGTGTTAAGTGATAGCTCACTGTAGTTTTTGATTTGTGGTGTGGCAAAGCTGTGACAAACTTAGATGGCATATTATAAAGCAGAGACATTACTTTGCTGAAAAAGGTCCGTAGTCAAAGCTATGATTTTTTCCAGTGGATGGATGTGAGAGTTGGACCATAAAGAAGGCTTAGCAGTCGAAGAGTTGATGCTTTTGAACTGTGGTGATGGAGAAGACTCTTGAAAGTCCCTTGAACAGCAGGAAGATCAAATCAGTTAATCCTAAAGGAAACCAGTCCTGAATATTCATTGGAAGGACTGATGCTAAAGCTGAAGCTCTAATACTTTGGCTACCTGATGCGAAGAACTGAATCACTGAAAAAGACCCTGATGCTGGGAAAGATTGAGATGGTTGGATGGCATCACCAACTCAATGAGCATGAATTTGAGCAAGCTCCGGGAGATGGTGAAGGGTGGGGAAGCCTGGTGTGCTACAGTTCATGGGGTCGCAAAGAGTCGGACACACTGAGTGACTGAACAACAACAAATGACCAAAATAAAAATTAATTAAAGAATATCCATGTGTCTCTTATAAAAGTAGATAGAACACTGCTGGACTGACTGTAAGGAGCTATGATGATGTATTCCTAAAGTCACAGTTCAAGATAATGTTCAGCCAGTGCTGTCCTGTAATAAGTCTCACAACACTACAAAGTTATCTTACAGTTAATTACCTCTTATTTTCACTTCTATTGTAGGAATCCCTTGAAAACAAGTATGGTAATCCCATGATAAAAATAAAAGGTTTAAGCATTCAGTATACTTGTTTAAACATCTGTGGTATACCTCAAAAAGAGGTGAGGATTAGAAGAGTAACTGCAGAGTGTTTTAGAGTTTGTACCGTTCTGTGCAACATCGCAAGCCTGTTTGCTGGTCTCAAACTAGAATATATATTAATTTTTGCTTATTTACTGTGTTAATAAATTTTTAGGAGCACAGTTTCCCCTACAGTTTTGATGAGGACTTTCCTATTCTCTATCTTTTAAAAGACATGAATGGAAAGTACAGAGGCAGAGGATTTGGACAAGGAAGATTTCAAAGCTGGAAAAGTGGAAGAGGTGGTGGGGGCTTCTCAGGAAAATGGAGAGGAAGAGAGCACAGACCTGACCTGAATAAAGCCACAGGAAAACATCCTGGTAAGAGAGGCCAACAGTTCAATTTTTTTTTCTCCTCCATGAAGGAATCTGTTCATGCCTGTTGTGAAAAGCAGTTTAATTCAAATTTGTCTGTCTTTTATTTGATGTTACCCTTAAAGGTAACATTTGGAAGTTAATATACAAAATTACTGAAACCTGTAATTTAGGTATTTGTTAATAACATGTCAGTGTCTTATTAAAAGGGGAAGCAAATTAGAAAAAAATCTTTCTATTAACCCAGTATTTTGTTTTTGTGGATTTTTTTTGCTTTTTCAGAACAAACCCCACAGTCTTTGCAACTGCAGTCAACATTGGATCAGTTCATACCACATAAAGGGTGGAAGCTCTATTTCTCTGAAGGTAGAGTTTAAAGTGCTAAAGTACTATAAGTCTTATTTTCTCAACTTTCTTTAGATGCTACATCTCAGATTACTATAATTTATTCTGCTTACATATATATGTGTGTGTATGTGTGTGTGTATATATATATTTATATATATATATACTTTTCTTTAATCTTGATTTACCCAAACAAATTATGTTTCAGGAGCATTATTTTTCATTTTTGTATCAGAAAAACAAACCCACACTAGTTATTTCAAGAAGAGGATTTAATGCAGGGAATTGGGTATACAGACAGAGGATTAAAAGAACAAAAAGGGAACATTAAGGTAAACTCCTGGATAGTATTAACTCTGGAAAACAGCAACCAACCTTTTGACTGAGGAAACAAAAGATAAATAGTGCTGGGGTTGGACTTCCTGGTTGGCTTAGTGGTAAAGAATCCACCTGCTGATGGATGAGACGTGGGTTTGATCCCTGAGTGGGAAGATCCCCTGGAGAAGGAAATGGCAACCCACTCCAGTATTCTTGACAGGATAATCCCATGGACAGAGGAATCTTACGGGCTGCAGTCCACGGGGTTGCAAAAAGTTGGACGCAACTGAGCATGCGTGCATACTGAGGTTCCAGAACCTAAGAATTCAAAGGAGGAGCCACAGAATAGCTGTGGTTTCAGCCTTAGAGGGACACCCTACAAAGCTGTATTTGGACCTCTGCGAAATATCTTTCAGAGCTGTGCTTAGACTCTGAGGTGAATTAAGCTGGTTGCTGCTGGTAATTCTAGCAGGAGAATGGTTGGTGCTTGGAGCTGGGGGCTAGAACTGTAGCTATCCCCTACATCTGGAGAAACGCTGAACAGAATTGGAAACAATAAATTCCTTTCATCCTATCCTTCCTCCTGCCAATATCTAAAGTTGCCTTTAATTGGCAGAACTTTACAGAAATCTGGGAAATGTATTGTGCAGATCTTGATAATAGAATCACAGCGGAAAATAGAAAGATAGGCTTGGAACCAAGAGACAACAACCAACAAAGTCAACCTACCTACCCTGATCTCAGGAAGGGATTTGACAAGTGGCTATTTGGACTAGTAGGATTTTCTTTGCAAAGAAATAAGAGTTTTTAGTCTGTGTGCTAAACATAGTTAAGGAATCTCCTTTATCAGTTAATTTCATATATCTGTGTGTATGGATTTGGAGAACTGTCTTTTCTATGGTCTTATAGTATTGTGGGCTTCTTAGATCTCCCACTAGACTGCACTGCTTGCTTCATACCACGTACCCAGTATTCATTTTGTGAATGAAGAAACTAATTTACAAATGTTTTCCGTATTAAGAGTCAGGTGTTCTTTTTTTTTGTCATATGAGAAATGTTATGTTTCATAGTTGATGTGTCTTTTGTTGCATTAGCCACCAATACCTGCAATATTTCCATAGCAGTTAGCTCAGAACAAGGAGCCTTTGGCCAGTTGTACTTTCAAACTCCAGTCTCCTTCATAGTACTGATCATCTGTGGGAGACCGACTCAAAAATGTTACAGAACTTTACCATGTGGAAGGTAACTTTACAGTTTTGGGACTGGAGTCAAGTTGTAACCTACCTACCCTGATCTCAGGAAGGGATTTGACAAGTGGCTATTTGGACAAGTAGGATTTTCTTTGCAAATAAATAAGAGTTTAGTCTGTGTGCTAAACTTTGGTTCTATCAGCTAAACTATTTGTACTAGTAGGTCTTACTAGGTGTCACATTTCATTGTAAAGATTTTCAGATATTGGTGGTTTTAGAGCTACTTCCTGTCTGCATTTCAGATTATGCAGACCTGAACTTGTTTTAGAATCTTAAGTTTACATTTTATACCAGTTCTAATCTAAATGTAATCAGAATGCACAGTGATTATAAGCCATCTACCATGTATATAAATAGAATTTCTTCTGTTTCATGAAAAATATGCTTGTACATTTGTGATTACTATTAATCTGATGTCATATTTGTTGGATTAGTTTACAGTGACAGCATTCCTTTTATTGAGAAGATTGAAGCATTTGAAAGTTTTTTCACTGAGCGTATTGAGTTATATGATAAGGTAAGGTTCTTGTACAACAGAGCTACTAGTCCACCTTTATGTGTCATCTTATTGAGCAGTGTATTTGAGGTGCTAGTAATATAGACAGTGGACTGCCTTGGCCCAGCTACCAGCTTCCCACTTATCAGCAGTGTGGACATTGGTGAATTACTTTCTTTGTGCCTTAGTTTTCTCATCTATTATTAGAGTATAATAGTATTAATACCTACCTCAAAGGGTTGTTAAGTGGCATAAGTAAGTTAATAAATTTTAAATACTAGAACTGTGCTTGGCACAAAACATAGAATACTTATTATCACCATATTAACATCATATGCTTTCTCATAGTGTGTGATTGAATGCTCATGATAATTCACTTTGAAAAAGCAATCATTATTTTCATATCTTAATATTTTATAGGATGAAATAGAAAGAAAGGGAAGTATTTTGGTGGATTTTAAAGAACTGACAAATGATGATGAAATAACTAAACTGATACCAAATATAGCAAATGAATTAAGGGATACACCTGAAAAAATCCTGGCTTGCATGGGTCTGGCAATACATCAGGTAAATGTTTATTTTGTGACTTTTGTTAAACTTTCAAAGGAAGATTTCACAGTAACAGTACCTTCTCATATACTATTAATTTTTACCAACAGACTTTTGCTAGAACTGAAAGGTTGCCGTCTGGTTAGAGGCAGACTTCATATGTGTGGGGGTGCTTTATAATGGGTCTTAAAGTGTTATTGAGGACTGGGCGTAGAGCAGAGGAGGTCAGGGTATCTGAATGAGGGTTCATTACGAAGGTTCATCACAAAATGTGTACACTGATAGTGACCTAAGACTGGGAACCTTGACTGTCTCAGACTCCTCTTGTTCATTAGTTCATATCTAAATTACCACATCCTTTCACTTTTATTTCTAAAGTGTCTCTTAAATCCACCTCTTTTCCATCTTTACAGTCTCTTTCATCTTTCCTTAACGGTTGCCATACATGGTAAAACATGGTTTGTCCTTGGAAACCATGGTGACTGTTTCCTGCCAAATGACACCCAAACCCTTTATGTGGCATTGAAAGCCTTCCATAACGTAGTTCAACTTCTCTTCCCACTCTCCATTTACTACCATCCAGCTAAACTGAGCTCCCCCTAGGATTCTCCGAGTCCTTCACCTCTTACACGTGCTGTCCATTTGGCATAGAATGCCCCTTGCCTCACATATACAAATGTCTTGGGTCTAACTTAGTTATAACTCTGTGAAACCTTTTCATGACTCCTTTTCAAAACTCATATAGTTTTTTGGTCTGTATACCTTTATGGTAACAATTACAGCTGCGTATTCACATCTCATTTTTTTCAGAGATGAGCCATTTTTTTTCAGAGATGAGCCATTTTTTTCATGGCAGCATGCTGCTTTGTACACAAGTAGGTGGTAAATTTTTATTTTACTTAATGTCAAATGCCAAGAAAGTAAGTATTGGTTATTTCAGAAGTCATCTTTATTTCTTTATCTTAACATTGAATTTGAAGAAGTAGAAAATATTTTTTCACCAGAATACATCTAGAATGTATAGCTTTGGGGGCTACTGTAAGGACTTTTAATAGTAGGTTTAGTTGAGACAGAAAGTAGCAGACTTTCTGTCAGTCCAGGGACAACAAAACCCCAGGTAAAACATAATCCACTATAAAATAATTGATCTTAATTAAATATCATAATTTTAAAGGGCAGTTAGAGTTCTGTTAATCTCTCTGAACTGTTTATATTCTAAACTTCATATTCTCTGTAAAAGAGTTCTGCTTCAAGAGGATATCTTGTTAAGTAACTCTTAAGTAAATGTCTATCTTGTTCAGGTATTAACTAAGGACCTCGAAAGGCATGCAGCTGAGTTACAAGCCCAAGAAGGATTGTCTCGAAACGGGGAAACAGTGGTTAATGTGCCACACATTCACGCAAGGTGAAGAATTTGCTGGTATTAAAGTATTATAACAATCAGGCACTGAAGCCTATTTAAGAATGAGAACCTCATTTTATAAAGTCAAAGAAATTAGTAAAAAGGATATATGACTTTATTGCTAACTCAGTGGTTATCATACCCGAGTGAACATGCTGAATTTAAAGAGACCATGATAGAAATAAACCTTTTCTGCCCAAATAAGTTGATATGTGAGCCTGCAAATTTTTGTGTTAACTTTGGATATGTGCCTATCAAGACTCTGCTGTTTACATTTAATAATCCCTATAATACACTAAGTGGTGTAATTAAATTTTGTTCGTTATTAGATTTCTATTAAACACAGAACAAATGGACTTTTTTCTTGAATTTATCTGTATTGTATTACAAGATTTTAAATTCACATTAGAAGAGGTGAATAAGGTGATCATCAGGTATTTTTGTTTTGTTTTTCCCCAGAATTTAAAAAAGACATTTCCTAATACTGCTTGAAAAAGAAGTTAGAAACTCAAAAATTGCTGAATCTGAGACTTCCCCTTTGGCATTATGTTTTCCTTTTCCCATAGAGAACAACCAGTGGGACAAGAGTAAAAGGGAAGATTTAACTTCTTTTATTTTTAAGAATGATTTAATACTTGTAAAATTCCTGATATATGGGGTGATATGGTTTGGGAATTTCATAATTGCTTCTAAAAGGAACTTGTGAAAATACAGACAATCTCAACTTTCTGCTCACTGTAAGTTCATAGTAAATACGTTCCTATTTTTGTTTTTAGGGTGTATAATTATGAGCCGCTGACACAGCTGAAGAATGTCCGAGCAAATTACTATGGAAAATACATTGCTCTGAGAGGAACAGTGGTTCGAGTCAGTAATACAAAGCCTCTTTGTACCAAGATGGCTTTTCTTTGCGCTGCATGTGGAGAAATTCAGGGTTTTTCTCTTCCAGATGGAAAATATAATCTTCCCACAAAGGTGATATCATGTTCTTTAACTACTTCATTATTTTTAAAAATATTATTTATTCATTTATTTGGCTGTATCAGTTAGCTGCAGCAGTTGCGGCATGCGAGATCTTTATTGCATCATGAATTGCATGGCAGTGTGTCATGAAGTGCAGGCTCCAGATCACGGCAGGCTCAGTAGTTGCGGAGCATGGGCTTATTAGTTGCCCTGCGGCACGTGGGATCTTAGTTCCCTGACTAGGAATCGAACCCACATCCTGTGCATTGCAAGGCGAATTCTTAACCATTGACCACCAGGGGAGTCCCGACTACTTCTTTCTTTATCTTGATAAAGAAGACAAATCAGTTTATGGAAACCATTTCCCAGTGTTTCTAAATACAGAGCTTACTTTTGTTATTTTTGGTTTTTAAATTATAAAATACTGCAGGGTACAGAAAATAAAGAAATGGAACATCTCTACCCATCACTTTTTACATTTTGCCAGCACCAGATATACCTTGAAAGATACATAAAGCATTACTGGTGTAACTTTAGTCTGTTTTTCACCCCTTGCTTGTCCCATTCCCACAGACAGCGACTATCTTGAAGTTAACATGTATTCTTTCTGTTCATTTTTTTATATTTTGACTTAATAGGTACACGTATTGTTTTCTTCCCTTTATTTTGCTGTTTGAAAGCGATGTGTTCTTTTTGTTAAACTATAGATTTTTAAAACTACAGAAAAATGTATAGAACAATGTAACTAATATCTGTATAGCACCATTATGAGCTGGCAAATATTTAGCTAATTTTTTTAACAAAAAATGTTAAGTATCATAAAGTCTCTTTGTTTCTCTCTGCAGTTCCATTAAACTTGTTCTACCCCTGGAGCCACTATTCTGAAATCAGCATGTATTCTTCAAATCTACATTTTCATATTTGATTATATATGTATATGTATAGGATTTGTTTTGTTTACATAAGTGATATTTTGAAGGTAGCAAATTGCTACCTTTTTTTCACTTGGTTATTTTGGAGTTCTACCTGTTTTTTTTTTATTATTATTATTGGAGTACAATTGCTCTATAGGGTTGTGTTTCTGCTGTACAACATCATGCATCAGCTATTTGTATACATAGATCCCTCCCACTCCTCATACCTGTCTTGATACATATCTAATTCTTTTCATTTACAGAGTGGAGTAAATGAATAGTCACTGTTTATCCATTCTCCTGGCAGACATGGTGCTGTTTCCAGTTTTTCACAGTTACAAATGATGCTGCTGAGAACATTCTTATACATGTCTCCTTAGCAGAGGAATTCCTCAGTTATATGATATGCTTAATTTTAACTTTTTAGGCTGTAGCCAAAGTACTTTCTTTCCAGAATGTTGGTCCCAACTTAAACCCCTTCTAGTAGTATTCAGTTCAGTTCAGTTTAGTCGCTCAGTCGTGTCTGACTCTTTGCGACCCCATGAATCGCAGCACGCCAGGCCTCCCTGTCCGTCACCAACTCCTGGAGTTCACTCAGACTCATGTCCATCGAGTCATTGATGCCATCCAGCCAGCTCATCCTCTGTCATCCCCTTCTCTTCCTGCCCCCAATCCCTCCTAGCATCAGGGTCTTTTCCAATGAGTCAACTCTTCGCATGAGGTAGCCAAAGTACTGGAGTTTCAGCTTTAGCATCATTCCTTCCAAAGAACACCCAGGACTGATCTCCTTCAGAATGGACTGGTTGGATCTCCTTGCAGTCCAAGGGACTCTCAAGAGTCTTCTCCAACACCACAGTTCAAAAGCATCAATTCTTCAGTGCTCAGCTCTCTTCACAGTCCAACTCTCACATCCATACATGACCACAGGAAAAACCATAGCCTTGACTAGACGGACCTTAGTCAGCAAAGTAATTGTCTCTGCTTTTCAATATGCTATCTAGGTTGGTCACAACTTTTCTTCCAAGGAGTAAGTGTCTTTTAATTTGATGGCTGCAGTCACCATCTGCAGTGATTTTGGAGCACCAAAAAATAAAGTCTGACACTGTTTCCACTGTTTCCCCATCTACTTCCCATGAAGTGATGGGACCAGATGCCATGATCTTCATTTTCTGAATGTTGAGCTTTAAGCCAACTTTTTCACTCTCCACTTTCACTTTCATCAAGAGGCTTTTTAGTTCCTCTTCACTTTCTGCCATAAGGGGGGTGTCATAGGCTGTTATAATTTCCCCATATTTTCATTAACACTTAGTATTGTTGTTTATTTTAAATTTTGCCAGACTGATGGGTATAAAACGGTATTTCATTTTTAATGTGAATGTCTATGATTTCTGTTACATTTGAGCATCTTTTCACATGTTTATTGATCATTTGGTTACTTTATTGAATTTTGTTTTAATTTCTGTTCATTTTTCAGTTTATGTTATTGATAAAAGTTTTTATGAATTTTACATATTGAACAGGGTCCCCTCATAGTTCAGTTGGTAGAGAATCTGTCTGCAATGCAGGAGATCCTGGTTTGATTGCTGGGTCAGGAAGATCCACTGGAGAAAGGATAGGCTACCCATTCCAGTATTTTTGGGCTTCCTTGTGACTCAGCTGGTAAAGAATCACCTGCAGTGTGGGAGACCTGGGTTCGCTCCCTGGGTTGGGAAGATGCCCTTTGATTTCTACATTATAGATATTTTCTACCAGTCTTTAGTTTATCTTTAACTTTGTGGTACATTTTTTGTTTTAGAGTTTTACATTTTGACATGGTTAAATTGATCAGTCTTTTTCCTTTGTTACATTTTATGCATGGTTTAAGAAGGGCCCCTCACTCAAGCATTATAAGCATTGTTCTTACATTTTCTTCCAATACATTTAAAATTTAATTTTATTCTTTTTTTTAACACCAAAAACATTTTGTATTGGCATATAGCCAATTCACAATGTTGTGATAGTTTCAGGTGAACAGCAAAGGGACTCATCCATACACACACATCTCCATTCTCCCCCAAACCCTCCTTCCATCCAGGCTGCCACATAACATTGAGCAGAGTTCCCTGTGCTATATAATAGGTCTTTCTTGGTTATTCATTTTAAATACAGCAGTGCGTACATGACCTTCCCAAAGTCCCTAACTGTCCCTTCCACCTGGCAACCATAAGTTTGTTTTCTAAGTCTGTGAGTCTCTTTCTGTTTTGTAAGTAAATTCATTTGTTTCATTTCTTTTTAGATTCCATGTGTAAGGAGTATCATGTGATATTTTTCCTTTTTTGTCTGACTTACTTCACTCAGTATGACACTCTTTAGGGCTGTTTATGTTGCTACAAATGGCCTTATTTCATTCTTTTTAATGGCTGAGTACTACTCCATTGTATGTATGTACCACATTTGCATCCATTCCTCTGTCAATGGACGTTTAGGTTGCTTCCATGTTTTAGCTATTGTAAACAGTGCTGCAATGAACCTTGACATGCATGTATCTTTTCAGGCCATGTTTTTCTTCTTCCAGTACTTCTAAGTCTTGTATTTTCTATTTAGATCTTCCATCCATCTGAAATTTAACTTTGTGAATGGCATTAAGCTAAGGATCTAATTTTATTCTTTTAGGTGAAAACCCAATTGTCACCATTTCTACATTAATCCTTCTGTTTCTACTGATGTGTAATATGTCATCTGTAGTACACTGTACTCCTGTAGACACATGAATCTGTTTTGTATTTCGTTCCTATACCAGATCTACATGGTCCTATTTACATGACCTTATCAAAACTTTTAATAAGGTAGGGAGACTTGCCATACCTATTTTTCTTTTCCAGAGTTGCCTGTACCATCCTTAGACTTTAATAAGTTTAGCATTAATTACATTTTTACTCAAGTTGAAATTCCTAAGGCTTCCTTCTCTTGTAGGAAGAACAGAATGTGTTCAGCTGTTGGTTCTGAATAATCAATAGTGTTGATAAATGTGTGGCATCTACTATTTGGGCTTAAGATTCAGGACTGCCTTTAGGTCAGAGAGGTCAGGTTTTTCTTAAACTTTCTTTTTGGGGCCATGCCATGCAGCTTGTAGAATCTTAATTTCCCGAACAGGGATTGGACCCAAGACCTTGGAGTGAAAGTACAGAGTCTTAACTGCTAGATCACCAGAGAATTCTGTGGCAAGGCCATAATTTAAATCCTAATTTAAATCAGATATTTTCTGTAAATATTATTTGACCAAGGTATTTCCATGCCCTATAATATAGTAGGTAGAAATGCTAACTTGTTATTCATGTGTCTGAACTTAAGTGAATCAAAGTGATCCGAAAGATGGTTGTTCCAGGTGGTCTCTGTTGTAGTCACTATTGCTGCATAACTAATCACCATAGTGACTCAAAATAACAATCATTTTATTATTTCACATGGTTTCTGTAGGTTGAGTTTGGAAGAACTGGTTATCTTGATATTTCTAAGTCCTGATCTCTTATGAAGCTGGATGGAACAGCAAGGGACTGGAGTGGCTGGGTGCTGGCCAGCATCTCTTCTCTATATCATCTTTCTGTGTGGGCTGGTTTTGGCTTCTCACACACAGTATAGTTGCGCAGGACACTCATTCTGCTCACATGACTACTGATAGCTTCAAGAGGCAGAGTTCCAGCTAACTGCAGGAATGGCTTTGCCTCTTTTGAGGCAGCCTCAGAAGTCAAGCAGCATCACTTCTGTCACATTCAGTTGGTTTCAAAGTGAGTCACAAGCCTGTCCACATTCCAGGAGAGGGAAATTAGACTCCAACTCTTAATAGGGGAGTGGCAAGATTCTGGAAAGGTTTGAGGGGAGATATTACAACCATATTTGGAAAACACAGTTTGCCACAGTCTCTGTATTTATAAATGCATCTTGAGGTACTTAAGTGATTTATGAAAATAAATGATTCATGGAAACTTGAACGCTGACTTACATGTTGAGGACTGCCTGTGTGGTACAATAAAAATATTATATTTAATACTATACAAATAGTGCAGAAAAAGATTAGATAGGAGAACTGGGGATTAAAGAAGACCAAGAAAGGCTTTTGAAAAAGAGAAGATTGGGGCTGGGTATGTGGGACTGGATATAAGGGAATGTTCAAGGATTGGGACACTACTTGAATACAAAGGAAGGAATAAGTGCTTGGTGTGAGAGGCATGTAAGAAGCCTTGCATACCCACAGCAGAAAAAATAAGAGCAGTAATCAAGAGAGACTAGGTGAAAAAGTGCCTCAAAAACAGAATCAGTAATAGAAGGAAATAGATCATTGCAGCTTTTAGCTCATCTTACTTTAATACTGTTCTGGAATCAACTTTTAAACATACTAAATGAAGCATTTTAACTTGAATTTTCCTGAGATATGATTATAATTTAGCAAAATTTAAGTGTGAATTAATCTTGTTGCAGTGTCCTGTGCCAGCATGTCGAGGGAAGTCATTTACGGCTCTTCCTAGCTCTCCTCTCACAGTTACGATGGACTGGCAGTCAATCAAGTAAGCAATCAGACTGTTAAATAAAAGGCAGGTTTTAGAGCTCTCATACTGCCAAGTAAATTTACAGTATTCCTGTATTATACTTTGATTCTTATGTGTAGATAGTAATAAAGTATAAAAGGTTTATTTGGTGAAGAGTTATGTGTTGAAGTGATAATTATCTTTATTTGAGATTTGTTTTCTATCAGATTCCAAAAAGGATTTGATGTGCAAATATTTTGTCATTTTGCTACTGAGAAATTATTTTATGTCTCATTTATGTGACTCATTGAACTGGATTTACATACAAGCAAAGCTGTATGACAGACTGCAGTCTGTGGGGTCACAAAAGTCAGACATGACTTGGCAAGTAAACAACAGTGTTTCATTCCATAATGAAGATATTCTAGAAATAATATTGTTTTCAAGTTTTAAAATAGAGACTCCCTTAGAAATAAATATTTCATTTTATGTTCACACCATTCATGAGACATTTTACTGTATAGGTATTTTAAAAAACTTGTTTTTTTTTTTTTGAAAGTCAGATTTTTGTCTATGTGTGTATATTTTTAGTCTAACAGTTTATCCCATTTTTTGGCTATAGTCCCGTAACTCATCCCTAAATACAATGTAATGGATAGCTTTGAAGTCAGAGTGCTATCCAGGAAACTTCTAAGAACATGGGGGAAAAGTGAAATAAATTGCTACTAAGCCCTGTCCTAGCTTGACCTCCTTCTGCCCTGTAAAAACCAAGACCAAGATATATAGTAATCAGTTGTGCACTATGCTGAGATCTTTACAAACACAGCATTTTATAGAAGACGAAATGTTTAAAACTCTTTAGTGTGACCATGTACCTTGTGAATGGGGAAGCCTAGTTTCCAGCCTGTGTCTATAGTACTTTCACCACTGAAGAGGGTAGTGAGGGCCTCAAAGGTGCTATGAGGTCCACATAGATCCATGGAAGATCCAGTGATTTAATTATATTATTATGGCTTTTAAGTGATTTTAAAGTCTCTTTGTTTTCAGGTAAAAATAACAGACTAAAAATAGGCTTAAGTATTTTAACTGAATTTGAATGATCATCTCCTAATATTAGGGGGTAGACGATTAAGAAAAAGAGGACATTTAAATCCTTTTTGTGGGTTTTTAAAAGGTATTACTCAAGTTCATTTTAAATGAGTCAGTTATAGTAAAACTTTGTTAATGGAATATTAGCTTACATGATAGTTGTTTTAGTCTATTGATAAAATGATTTTTTGCCCTAGAAGAAAGCCTGCCTTCCTGCCATATATAGTAAATTCGGTTTCATTTTTTTCTGAGCCTTAGTTTGGATGTCCATAAGGAATTAAATTATAGTTTTTTAGCTGGCATTGAAACGTTTGGATGCATCAGGGTGACAGTTTTATAGTGTATATCAGAATCAGAAGCAGTCCCAGTTCTAGGAGTTCATCTGATGAAGACAGTCACAACACTTGCAGAAATTACTTGCTGAAGGTACATTTTCACAGTGTTGATGACCAAAAATGGAGAATAGCCTAAACATCTCAAGAAAATATTATAAGAAGGATGGTACAGTGAATTATTGTATAGCCACTAACTATGATGATGTAGGAGAGTGTTTCAAAATGACATCCAGAAATGTTTACACTAGATTTAGTAATAAAGCAGGTCACAGAATGTTTTCTACTATTAACATATAATACTGACTTTATTTATCTTTAAACAACACTGGTAAATAAAACATGTTGAGAGTATACTGTTCGGGAAGTGAGACCAGGGTGATTGTTATTTTCTTCTTTTGTTTATCTGTGTTTTTAAGTTTTTCCAAAGGTGACATAGAAATAAGTGTTTTTTTAATAAGAAAAGTCTAAAATACTTTTTTTAAAGCAAGGTGACCTTAGCATGTTTGTGTCATTCTGATACTTCTCATTGCAGTTCACCAGGATTTTTTTTAAATTAATTAATTTAGTTTTGGCTGTGCTCGGGCTTTCTCTAGTTGTGACTAGTGAAGGCTACTCTCTAGTTGTACTGTACGGGCTTTTCATTTCGGTGGCTTCTCGTATTGCAGAGCATGGACTCTAGGCATGCAGGCTTCAGTAGTTGTGGCACGTGGGCTTAGTAGTTGTGGCTCATGGGCTCTAGAGCATAGGCTCCGTAGTTGTGGTCCACAGGCTGAGTTGCCCTGTGGCATGAGGGATCTTCCTGGACCGGGGATTAAACCCGTGTACCCTGCATTGGCAGGTGAATTCTTAACCACTGGACCACCAGGGGAGTCCCAGTTTGGCAGTTTTTAAATGTGCTTTGAGAGTGAAGGTAGTGGGTAACTGTGCAGTAGGGTTTGTGCTTACATTCATCATGTAAGTGATTAAAAGGTTTTAAAATAATGCATATTAAATGTTTTAAAAAACTTAATCAACATAAAAGGTCACAGTTCCTACAACTTCTTGTTGCCTTATACATAATTCTAGATAGCATTATCATATCTCTCTTTTCACGTTACTCATCCACTCTGTGGGCCGAGGACATTAGAGACATGGTGAGAGGGTAACAGGCAGGAAGGCCAGGGGTCTCCAAATGGAGGAAGTAGGCTGCAAGGGTCCGACATTTTTATCTCTCTTAAGTGGCAGGAGGAAACAAACTAGCAATATTTTTTTCCTTCTCTATACAAATTTAAAAGGAGGTTTCTCTTATAATACTGTGTTGCCATAATGACACCTGGTTTCACCTGAAGTTAACTATACTCAAACCTTGAGTTAACCAATGCATTTTTCTTATGGAAATGTTTGTCTTAAGCTATGTTAATGTACTATGCATTTATCCCAAACTCTGTCTTCAAGTTCTGCCTAATAGCTCAGAACCTACTTGACAAACCAGTATGTTATACTCAGACATTGTTCCCCTAATCTATGTAAATGAAACTATTTGTATGGTAATCTGCCCTTCTACAAGATTCAAGTCAATCATTTTATGGCCCTGGATGAATCGTCTGGTGCCAAGATTATCCCAAAATACATTTTATGAATGAGGGGCCTGGTGCCATTCTGAGTTTTAAGACATTCCTTTCTTTCATTAACAAGACTGCTAGTGACTATATAACATCCAGCTGAAGACTAGCAGGGGGGTACTCTTTCTGCCTCCTTCTGATGCCTATGTCAGAAGCTTTCTCTGTCTTCTTTATACTGTAATAAAACTTTATTACACAAAAGCTCTGAGCGATCAAGCCTCGTCTCTGGCCCCTAATTGAATTCTTCTCCTCCGGAGGCCAAGAATCCCGGCATCTTTTCGTGGGTCAACAACAACCTTTCGATGCTGCTTTCCTTTCTTCCCCTTCTACCTTTGGACTTTTTTCAGCTAAAATGTTACTTTTAAATTGTTCAGGTTTGCTTCTGTTTGCTAATCAGAATTATCTGTCGTGTTTTATTTATAGGTCATATCTGTACAGCACTTATATTTTTAATGATAATGTAAATATTGTTCAAGAATCGACTCAGGTGATCAGATGCCAAGAGAAGGAAATGTAATTTGTGTGATTGGGTTGAGTTGTTTTGTTGGTTTTTTTCCCCCCTTAAAGGAACATGACCCAAGCATCAAAATCAAAATGGATTATCTTTGGGACTTCCCTGCTGGTCCAGTGGTTAAGAATCTGCCTTCCAATGCAGGGAGTGTGGGTTTGATCCCTAGTCAGAGAACTAAGATCCCACATGCTATGGGACAGCTAAGCCCGTGGGCCACCACTACTGAGCCCATGTGCCACAACTAAGATACAGCCAAACAAATTTTTTTTTTTTAAAGAGAGAATGTTTTTTAAAAATGGATTATCTTTTCTCGTGCTTCACTGAATTATCCCATATTTTAACATGCTTCATATTTGGACTTTAACCTTGTTGCTTAGCACTTTTCCAACTCTTTGTAATCTTTTTATCTATAGTGTTCTGGAAAAGTTTGAGTCTATCTGATCACATCTTCATCCTGCTTGACACTCTCTTCCACTCTAGAATATCTCCTTTCTGTTTTCTCTCTTTGTTCTTCCTGTCAGGTTCATCCATTCAGTTGCTTGTCCTTCACCCTTGCTTTTTTTTTTTAAATATTTATTTATTTAACTGCACTGGGTCTTATTTGTGGCACATAGGATCTTTGTTGTGGTGCCCAGGGTTCTCGAGGCACCAGGGCTTCTCTCTAGTTGTGGCACTTGGGCTGTAGAACACAGAGGCTCAGCAGTTGCAGTAGGCAAGTTCTCTAGTTTTGCATGTGGGCTTAGTTGCTCTGAGGCCTGGGATCAAACCCACGTCCCCTGAATTGCAAGACGGATTCTTAACCACTGGACCACCTGGGAATCCCCCCACCCTTTGTTTTCTTTATGCTCTTCTCTAGATTTCTTTGTTTTTTTGCTTGTATCCCTTCTGTAAATGTTTGCTTTTTATATACGTCTTTAACTTTCCTGATTTCACAGTTGTGTTTTCCAATAGTTTCTTTTTTATAGCAGCTTATTCTTGTTTTATGAAGTTAATGTTTTCTCAGAAACTATTAGCTTATTTTTTTTAATGCTCTCCTCCTTTTTGTGCCATTTTATCCTCAAATATCTGATGAGGAATGAGAAATTTGAAGTAGGCAGGGTAGGTTCCCTTTGCTATTTCTTAGGTAGGAGTTTTTCTTCAAAAAGCCTCATCACTGGTTTTGACTATCAGATTTTGCTTTATGAATGTGTTTTTTAGTTTGATTTGGGCTCCTCAGGTGCCAGAATGAGAAGCCTTATGTTGGAGCTCTGACTCCCCTCTGGACACTTTAGCTACCTTCACAGAGTAGATGGTCTGTTTCCTTGGAACAGTGCTCTGGTTTTGTTGGGTGGGGAAGCCTGATGGCTTTGGTTGGGTGCCCTCATTCTTCTACCTTCCTGTCTACCCACCTTCCAAATAATTTCTGAATAGCTATTCAGTGGCTTGCTTTCAGTTGATTATCCTGTTTTGTTTCGACCATCCACTCCCAGTTTTCATTCCTGCCAGCTCCAACTTAGAAGGCTCTCTGGGGCTGAGAACATTGGCTCCTACTTCTCTTATACCTGTGTAAATTTTTCCTGTGTGTGTTCTGGAATTCATCATATCTTATCCATAAATACTTTCCCATTTTCTGTTTTCTAAAATTTCATATCTCTTACTTGTTGATGGCACCTCTGCACAACCCCAAATTTCCCTTCACTCTTTTAGTGACTGTCATCTTAGTGCACATTTTGATGGGAAGGTAGGCTAATGCATGTGCCTATTCTGCTTTCTTTAATTGGAAATTGCCCAAGTAGTTTTAGATATACTGTTGAACCTTTTTAAACTAAAGAAATGCCCTTTATCTAGCTTGGCACCATGTGGACCCTGAATAATTAATATGTTGAAGAAGTAACCTAGAGTCAGTATAAGTACTGACTGAAAACTGTTTAACTTTTTAGAATACAGGAGTTGATGTCTGATGATCAGCGAGAAGCAGGTCGGATTCCACGAACAATAGAGTGTGAGCTTGTTCATGATCTCGTGGATAGCTGTGTCCCAGGAGACACAGTGACTATCACTGGAGTTGTCAAAGTCTCCAATGCTGAGGAAGGTGTGGTATAATTTTCCTCAATTTGACTGTCTCTCAGTAGTTTGTCAGCATTCATCTTTTCCCTTTTGAAGATATTTCTGAATTTCCAGTAAAGAACTCCTTGATTCTTATACAGGTGAAACTTTTCCTCTAAAATTAAGGTTTATTTAGTAATACAACTTACCATGCCTTTCTTTTACATTCTACTTGAATCTCTGTAGGGAAAATGAAAATACCAATTACTGTATTTTTGTACTTTGAAATTTATAGGTTCTCGAAATAAGAATGACAAATGCATGTTCCTTTTGTACATTGAAGCAAATTCTGTTAGCAATAACAAAGGACAGAAAACAAAGGCTTCTGAGGATGGATGTAAGCATGGAGCACTGATGGAGTTCTCACTTAAAGACCTTTATGCCATCCAGGAGATTCAGTCTGAGGAAAACCTGTTTAAACTCATTGTCAAGTATGTATGAGATTATCTCAAGTTCTATTTTATCATTTACATGTTGGGGGTGCTTTTGACTACCAGTAATTGAAAACCAGTCAAAATGGTTGCAAATTACAATTCATTAGATATCTTTAGTGGAGAAGGCAATGGCACCCCACTCCAGTACTCTTGCCTGGAGTATCCCATGGACGGAGGAGCCTGGTAGGCTGCAGTCCATGAGGTCGCTAAGAGTTGGACACGACTGAGCGACTTCACTTTGACTTTTCACTTTCATGCATTGGAGAAGGAAATGGCAACCCACTCCAGTATTATTGCCTGGAGAATCCCAGGGACGGGGGAGCCTGGTGGGCTGCCATCTATGGAGTCGCACAGAGTCGGACACAACTGAAGCAACTTAGCAACAGCAGCAGCAGACATCTTTAGACCTGTGCAGCCAAGTCACTGAAAGAAGGAGACTAAAGGGTGAACTGTGTACATAATATTTAAAGAAGGGACAAAATTTCATATTCATATTTGAACTGAAATTTCATATTCAGTTCAAAGAATTAGAATACATAAGGCCATATATGAATATATGAAGTATTAGGTTGAATATAAAGAAGTATTTTCCATTCATCAATTGTATAATCCTATTCAAACAAAAAGGGCAAGGTGGAAGAGATAGAATTCAGCTATTTACTCATTTTTGTATAGCCTGTGAGCTAAGATTGGTTTTTATGTTTTTTCATAACTGAAGAAAATCAAAAGAATATTTCATGACACAAAATTACACGAAAGTCAGATTTTGCTGTCCACAAATTAACTTTTATTGGAACATAGCCACACTCATTCATTTACATAGTATCTGACTGCTTTTGAGCTACAGTGACAGAGTTGAGTAGATGTGATAGAGACAGGTCACAGATATTTTCTGTTTGTACCTTTACAAATAAGATTGCTGATCTCTAGTTGAAACAATAAGGAAAATTTACTATCTCACATTAACTGGTTACTCAACAGAAGAGTCATGAATTCCAAAGTAATTTCAATTAATGTATGTAGAGGGTTGTTTGTTTACTTTTAGAAAGCAAGAAAGAGAGTCACATAGAAGTCACTTACTACTGAGAAGTATTTCAGAATAGTTTTTATTTCTGTTATTGTCCTACAATAGAGAAGAAACAATGTAGAGGTACTTTTGCTTTAGTGGTTACAGACTTTTTTAGGGAGATATAAACCGAAGTTAGAGTCTTGCTTCAGCCACTTCCGGTTGTAATCTGGAGCATTTAATTTCTGCTTCATTTTTATCTTCTAAAGTAGAAATAATAATACCTGCCTCAGAATGTTGTTCTAAAGGTTAAATGAGATTTCATTATATACTTAACATGATTAACACAGTGTGCTGTTATTTTGGCAGTTTTTTGGATAATTTTGAAGAAATAGAAAATGAGAGACTGAATAGTAGATGTACCAAACAGAGGTAAAGACCTGAGATTTTGAAGTGCATTGTATTAGAAAAATTGATCTTGTCATTTAGCCTTTGGACTCTAGGAGAATTTGACACTTTTTTCTGCCTTTAATATGTTAATTAGCAAGCTGGGAAAAGTATAGTTTCCTTGAGGGTTGTTTGTTCTTAAACCCTCAAAGATATCCTTTGAATAGATAGCTATCCAAACCCATCCTGGTAGATAGGGTTCCCTGAGCTAGGGAGACTGATGATCTGGTGGTAAGTGGTGGAGTGATGAGTGGTCTGTAGCAGGTGGCCACGGAACTCCCTGGTTGAGGACCAAAACACCTCTTTGGCATCTGTTACCGATTAAAATAACAGTGAACATGTGCAGTGGTCCTTTTTCTGCCATACTTAATGAAGTACTTATGTTAGTATAAAAAACTTGGATTTCTTCCTACAGTTTGCTTTTACCTTTTAGTTCTAAATTTAGAATTTTTCATGGCTCTCCATTTGTTCATCTTGCAGGGATTGGCAAACTAGGAAAGCTGCCTATTTTGGTAAATAAAGTTTTATTAGAACACAGCCCTACCCATTAATTTGCAAATTATTGATTGTTGCTTTGATGAAAGTTGGGTATTATGACCCAGATAGTAAAAGTGAAACTATTTATTTTCTGGCCCTTTATGAAAAATGTTGTCAACCCTTCAGTTCAGTTCAGTTCAGTCCAGTCGCTCAGACGTGTCTGACTCTTTGTGACCCCATGAACCATAGCATGCCAGGCCTCCCTGTGCATCACCAAACCCGGAGTCCACCCAAACCCATGTCCATTGAGTTGGTGATACCATCCAACCATCTCATCCTCTGTCGTCCCCTTCTCCTCCTGCCCTCAATCTTTCCCAGCATCAAAGTCTTTTCCAGTGAGTCAGCTGTTCGCATCAGGTGGCCAAAGTATTGGAGTTTCAGCTTCAACATCAGTCCTTTCAATGAACACTCAGGACTGATCTCCTTTAGGATGGACTGGTTGGATCCCCTTGTCAACCCTTGCTAGATTAACAAATGGAAGCCTTTGAGAAGAGAATGGAGAAGACAAATAGAAGGCTGTTTTAGTTTAGGTTCCTTCAGAAACAATGATTTGCATAAGTGTGGTTTATCTGGGAGATTACCCCCAGAAATACTGAAAGGGGAATGAGAAAGGGAGAGAGAGAAGGGAGGCAATCAGTGTCTGGTGCCTTAATGAAGGCTTAATCTTTTCTGAGGCCTCTGGGACACTTGGTTTAAGACCTAGCCTCAGTAATTTTCCATTTAAGGGTCTAGATTTGGAGCTGCTCCTGAGAATATTAGACATGCCAGGACTTCTGTCCTGCCCAGCCTGCCTGCTGCTAATCCTTCTGCAGCCATAGAAAGCCTTTTGGCACACAGATGCAGTTAGTTGCTTGTTAGGAGGTGAGCAGTGATCTGCAGGAGGATGCTGAACAATGATTGCCAAGGGGGAATGGGAGGATACCAACTTTGTGTTTACATATATTAACAGAGATAAAATGTTTCAGAATTTATTCCTGATTGATTTATCCCTGTCCTTTTTGTTCCTGTTTATACAACTGACAGATGTGAGATACTTCTTTATATTAAATATAATACTTCATATGTTCATATATGACCTTATTTATTCTGATTCTTTGAACTGAAAAAATGAAATTTTATTCTTTAAATATTGTGTACTCAGTTCACCCTTTAGTCTCCTTTCAATGACTTGGCTACACAAGTCTATAGAGATGTCTGTTCATATAAAAGATAATTCTTTACCCTAAAGTATTAGTGTGCAGAATAACCCATACTCATGATTATGATTTTTTTTTTTTTTTTTGGCCGTGCCACATGGCATGCAGAATCTTAGTTCCCCAACCAGGGATCAGACCCCTGATGTGGTATCTTAACCACTAAACTGCCAGGGAAGTCCCTATGATGCATTTTATAGGCTAGTAATGGAAATGCTTTATAAGTATCCTGTCTCCCTTTCACAGACACAATTTCTAAAGTATTCTTCTCTTTATAGATTGATCAAGAATTTTGATAAATTTATTGTTAGAATAAAGTTTCTTGAGCTGTTTGGTACTAAGTAAAGTAACTTAAGTAGATTGTAAAGTAGATCTTCATCACCTGAAAATGTGAGTTAGAATTTATAAATCGTATTCTGTTTTTCAGCTCGCTTTGCCCTGTCATTTTTGGTCATGAAGTAAGTATTTTACTTCATTTTACTCAAAAATACATAAATTTAGCAAAAACAGAATATAAAGATTTTGCAAAAATAGTAATTTCTGTTGGCCCGTTATTCATAGTTTAATATGAATCATTATTCTCCATAAATAAATGATGTGAGAGAGAAACCGCAGTCCCTTGTAAGACAGAGCTTCCTACCAATTAGAGTTAATAGGAATGGACTTCTTTTAAAGTGACTCTGGACACAGTAGACGGTAAAGCAGGAGCTAACAAATACTTCTCGGGTTTGTGGAATAGATTCAATGCCTGGCAAGGTAGGGCTTCACTCGGTGACTTTTACGATACCTTATTTTATATGCTTTCTAATCATTTACATTAAAGAAGTGTATTTTTAGAGTTTTCGTAGGAAAATAGAAAAGCAAAATGCAGTCATTTTTTTTTTTTTTTAATCCCCACACGAATGTTGTAAATACAGGAGGAGCACCCCTTTTGCTAGTCATCTTTGTTTTTCTTTCTTGTTTTCCCTCTCTCTTCTTTCACATTTGAGCTTGTTAAAGCAGGTTTGGCATTAGCACTCTTTGGAGGAAGCCAGAAATATGCAGATGACAAAAACAGAATTCCAATTCGAGGAGACCCCCATGTCCTTGTTGTTGGAGACCCAGGCTTGGGAAAAAGTCAGATGCTACAGGTAGGAAATCAGATATTTAGGATCTGACCTTTTGCTTACAAAATAGTCTCCTGTCACACAGGCTGTACAAGCATACTGCTCTGTTAAGATGTCAGCTATTGTAAAATATTAACCATTTCCCTAACCCCTATTTTTCTTTAATTAAAAAAAAGATGATTTCTTTCTTTTCTTTTTTAAAATATTTATTTATTTAATTTATTTGGCTGCACTGGGTCTTAGTTATGACATTGGGTATGTGGGATCTTTAGATGCAGCATGCAGGATCCAGTTCCTTGACCAAGTATTTAACTCGGGCCCCCCCCCCTCCGCTGCATTGGGAGGATGAAGTCTTAGCCACTGGACCACCAGAGAAGTCCCTCTAACCTTTTTTTGTATCCAGCATTGCTTTACCAGTCTTTATTGTTGTGACCTCACCTATGAATAGAATAGTTCAAGAAAGTAAAGCAGGCTCACCCAATATCTCTTTATACAACCATATAAACACTGAATTAGGCTTTAAGAATAGTCTGATAAATATGATAGGTCAATCCTGTCCATCTCCACTGCTTCTCTCTGAGTCTAAAATAAGGAAATTCCCATGACCAATATGTTGTTCGTCCCCACGATTTTAGCTGTGCCTATCAGAGCCTAGTAGTTCTCCCCGTGCTGCCCTAGAAGGTGCAGCCTTTGGAATGCTTGTGCTTGGAGTGACACCTGCCAAGCCAATGTAAGAATGGTTAGGAACCCTATCACTATCAGCTTTGGAGCTTTTTGAAAATACTGTGGCCTTCCCCGGTATTAAGAATTAAGAATCTCTTGAATGAGGGTCTTAGCATCTACATGTTTATAACCACAGGTGATTCTGAAGTGCAGCCAGAATTGAAAACTCTGGTCTTCTCATTGTATTATAAACCTACTGTCCATCAGAATCATTATTCCCTATGGCTGGGTGTTATTTATTTTTGTTCTATTCATTTAAAGTTTCATATAAATCACAACTAGTTTATTGTGTTACAAGCTACCTGGGTGGTACCTGGAAAGGGACTTTGGGAACACTAGTTATGTTGTTTCTTGATACGGATGTCAGTTGCATGGAAATTTGTTGAACTGTACAGTTATATGTACTATAATTATGTACATTATATTTAAATAAGTATACTTCAAAAAATCACTCAGTTATCATTTTAATTTCTAATCAGATATTTTTAAAATCCTGTGTTTTCATATTTTGTTTGTTTTGGCCAATTGGGCCAACTTGTTTTTATTCTGTTCTGAACCCTTTGGCAGGCCTGATAACTGAGACACAGAGTATCCAGTTATAGGTGAAACAGAGTAGATGGTAACAATGAAAACAGTATACTTAGGTAAGGTATGCAGGTAAAAGTGTGTGTGGGAATCTGAATTTCATGTAAGTCTGCAGCCCCACTAAGCCAAGGGTTTTAAAAATTAGGCTAATACTAACAGTTACGATGGAGAAGACTCTTGAGAGCCCCTTGGACTGTAAGGAGATCCAGCCAGTCCATCCTAAAGTAGATCAATCATGGGTGTTCATTGGAAGGACTGATGTTGAAGCTGAGACTCCAATACTTGGCCACCTGATACAAAGAGCTGACTTATTGGAAAAGACCCTGATGCTGGGAAAGATTGAAGGCAGGAGGAGAAGGGGACGACAGAGGATGAGATGGTTGGATGGCATCACCAACTCAATGGACATGAGTTTGGGTGAACTCTGGGAGTTGGTGATGGACAGGGAGGCCTGGCATGCTGTGGTTCATAGGGTCGCAAAAGAGTCGGACATGACTGAGTGACTGAACTGAGCAGTTATGAGTTGTTTATATTTTTAAACTATTTTCCTCTGACCATTTAGTAAGCCAGCATATTCTCAAACTAACAACTAAGGAATTACAAGTAAGAAAAATAATGATAGCTACCATTTATTTAGCTAGGCACCAAAGCTTCACTTAGGTTGTGTGCTATATCAGTCCAGAGCACATTGTTGACATAGTAGGGTAAGCACTGCCTGCTAGGGCTATGAGATGCACAGAGGTGTACAGTGGCCTTGCACGAGGCACATATTATATGCCATGTACCAGGTTAAGTGCCTTGCATATATGATCTCATTTAACTCTCAAGACAGTATGTAATAAAACATAAGGAAGCTGAGGTTTCAAGAGAGGTTCAAGAGCAGCACCACCAGTAGGTACATGATAGAGCCAAGATCTGTTTAAACAGGTCTGCCTGACTCCAGAGGTCCATGCTTTTAGCTGTTGCACTACTTAACTACTTTTCTGTGTACTGTTACCTTGTTTGAAGGTGAACACTATTAAGCCATTTTATTACCTGGTGTTTAAAGAAGCACTGGGGTTTCTGAAACTAAAATTAGTACTTACATATTTGCTATTATAACTTGAAATGAAGCATAAGTTACAATTGTGTATTCATATGAACATAGACTTTAGAATCAGGCTGCTTGGGTTTGATTTAATCCTAACCTCACACCTTCATAGCTGTGTGAGTTACTCTCTTCAAACCTTAGTTCTACATCAGTAGCAGGTGTATAATACTGAATAATACTCTTACTGTGGTGGTGAAGATTGTATGGGAAAGCCTTTAGAAGAATGACTGGCATATAGCCAATGCTTGTGAGCCACTACTGTATTATTTCCCTTTTACTTTGATTCTTTTAAACTCTCCATTTCTTTAGGCAGTATGCAGTGTTGCCCCACGTGGTGTGTATGTTTGTGGTAATACCACAACCACTTCTGGTTTGACTGTAACTCTTTCAAAAGATAGTTCCTCTGGAGATTTTGCTTTGGAAGCTGGTGCCCTGGTACTTGGTGATCAAGGTAAGAGGCCAAAGCAGATACTAATAATAATTCTGGGGTTTTTTTAAAGTCTTTTCTTTTTCAATTACTTTCTTTACATTCTGTTCCAAGAGTCATTTGGACAGCACTTTCCCAACCAGTGAGTTGAGAATGAGTGCCAAAAAAACTAGAAATACCCATCTCATTGTGTTTTCAGGATATGACAAATAGTTTTTATAAGAAATCTAGTTGGAAGGCTCAGCAGGAAGAGATTGATAGTTGGGCTTTGCTGCCTGTTTCTCTTTGTGATGTTTTAACCCTGTTGGGAAAACATATACCTATGTATGTGTCAGGCAGTGTGTACCCAGATTCTAGTCCAGCTGAGATCATTCCTTCCAGTTTGCCAGCAATGTCACATTTCTAAATCCAGTGACTGTCAGCCATGTTTGGCACAGCTGATCGCTGCATCAATGGAGTACTTTATCTCCTTGGTTTCTAGGACACTGCACTCTGCTGATTTTCTTCTTACTTTACTCACTGTTCAGTCTGTCTTTACTTGTTCTTCATCTTCCCAACCTCTTAACTGGCTGGCTCCTCAGAGTACTTAGTTTTTGTAGTATTTCCTTGTCAGCCTGTACTCTTCTTCTTGGTTATTTTATCTAGTTTCATGGCTCTTCACCTACCTATATGCTGAAGTTTTCCTGATTTATGTTTCTTCTCCCTTGAACTCCAGGCATATATATCCCTTTGCCTATGCAGTGTCTTTGCAACTTTCTCAAACCTAGCATGTCCAAAGCCAAAATCTTGATCTTTCCCTCTCAGTAAATGACAGTTCCATCCTTCTATTTGGTTATATCAGGAAACATGAAGACATTCTTGATTTTTTTCTCATACCTCACATCCAGGCTGTCAGCAGACTTCGTTTGCTCTACCTTCTAGATACCACGTAACCACTGCTGCTGCACCATCATCTCTCGCATGGCTTATTACTGTGATCTCCTGATTGGCATGCCTGTGACCACCCTTACTCTTTCTATTGTTTGTAACAAGGCAGAGCAATCCCATTAAAACTTAGATCACATTGTTCTTCCATTCAAAACCCTCCAGTGCCTTCCCATCTCACTTGGTGAAAGCCAGGTTTGATAGTGACACAGATGCCCTTTAATCACCATTTCATATTCTGGCCTTAAATCACCTCTTTTGCCTCATTATCTACCCTTTTCTTCACTCTTATTACGTCTTCTCCAGCTACATAGGCCTCCTTGCTAAACCTTGAAGTATAGCACCAGCACTCCAGGCATGTCATGTTCCCACATCACAGTCTTTGTACTTTGGAACCTTCTTACTTCAGATAGTCTGCAGGGCTCTTTCAATTTTTTGCTAGAAAGACCCCAGTGTGACCTTCTTAACAACACATTTTACACAGTAATCCCCACCCTCACTGACCCTGTTCTCTTTATCCTACTCTACGTCTCTTGCGAGAGCACTTTTTACCTGCTCATATACCATATGGTTTACTTTTTTTTATTATCTGCCTCCAACACTGAACAGAATGTAACCTTCACAGCAAGGACAGAGAATTTTGTCTTTGCAGTGTTATATCCACATGCCTAGAATATAGTGTTGTTTAGTCGATAAGTCATGTCCAATTATTTTCTACCCCGTGGACTGCAGCACGCCAGGCTCTTCTGTCTTCCACTGTCTCCAGGAGTTTGCTTAAATTCATGTCCACTGAATTGGTGATGCTATCTAACCACCTTGTCCTCTGCCGCCCACTTCTCCTGCCTTCAATCCCAGCATCAGCTCTTTGCATTAGATGGCCAGAGTATTGGAGCTTCAGCAACAGTCCTTCCAATGAATATTCAGGACTGATTTCCTTTAGGATTGGCTGGTTTGATCTCCTTGCAGTCCAAGGGACTCTCAAGAATCTTCTCTAGCACCACAGTTTGAAAGTATCAGTTCTTTGGCATTCAGCTTTCTCTATGTTCCAGCTCTCATATCTGTACATGACTACTGGAAAAACAATAGCTTTGACTATACAAACCTTTGTTGGCAAAGTGATGTCTTTGCTTTTTAATACACTGTCTAGGTTTGTCATAGCTTTCCTTCTAAGGAGCAAGCATCTTTTAATTTCATGGCTGCAGTTACAGTCTGACTTTGGAGCCCAAGAAAATAAAATCTGTCACTGTGTGCATGTGCGTGTGCATGTGAGTGTGTGTGTGTGTTAGTTGCTCATTTGGGTCTGACTATTAGGGACCCCATGGACTGTAGCCTGCCAGGCTCCTCTGTCCATGGGATTCTCCATGCAAGAGTACTAGAGTGGGTTGCCATTTCCTCCTCCAGGGATCTTCCAGACCCAGAGATTGAACCCATGTCTCTTAGGTCTCCTGCATTGGCAAGCAGGTTCTTTATTATCTGAGCCACCAGGGAAGCCCTAAAATCTGTCACTGCTTCTAATTTTTCTCCATTTGCCGTGAAGTGATGGGACCAGATGCCATGATCTTAGTTTTTTGAATCTTGAGTTTTAAGCTGGCTTTTTCACTCTCCTTTTTCACCCTCATCAGGAAGCTCTTTAGTTCCTTTCCACTTTCTGTCACTGGAGTGGTATCATCCACTATCTTGAGGTTGTTGATATTTCTCCCAGTAATCTTGATTCCAGCTTGTGAATCATCCAGCCTGGCATTTCACATTCTTTACTCTGCATATAAGCTAAATAAGCAGGGTGATAGTGTACTGTCTTGTTGTACTCCTTTCCCAGTTTTGAACCAGTTTTTTGTTCTGTGTTTGGTTCTAACTGTTGCTTCTTGACGTGCATACCGGTTTTTTAGGAGACAGGTAATTTGGTCTGATATTCCCATCTCTTTAAGAATTTTCCACATTTTGTTGTAATCCACACAATCAAAGGATTTAGCTAAGTCAATTAAGCAGAAATAAATGTTTTTCTGGAACTCTCTTGCTTTTTCCATGGTCCAAGAATATTGACAATTTGATCTCTGGTTCCTCTGCCTTTTCTAAATCCATCTTGTACATCTGGAAGTTCTCAGTTTATGTACTGCTGAAGGCTAGTTTGAAGGATTTTGAGCATAACCTTACTAGCAAGTGAAATGAAGGCAATTGTACAATAGTTTGAACATTCTTTGGCATTGACCTTCTTTGGAGTTGGAATGAAAACTGACCTTTTCCAGCCCTGTGGCCACTGATGAGATTTCCAAATTTGCTGACATATTGAGTGTAGCACTTTAACAGCATCATCTTTTAGGCTTTGAAACAGCTCAACTGGAATTCCATCAACTCCACTAGCTTTGTTTTTAGTAATTCTTTCTCAGGGCTGCTTGACTTCACACTCCAGGATGTCTGGCTCTAGGTGAGTGATAATACCATCATGGTTATCCAGGTTATTAAGACCTTTTTTGTATAATTCTTTTGTGTATTCTTGCCACCTCTTCTTATAAAAAGCATTTAGTAAATATTTGATGAATTCATAAATTCTAAAACATTTCCTTGGTTATTGTATAGCTCATTAGAAGTGACAGTATTTTTACTAAGTTAGCAGGTGAAGAAAATAAGAAACAGGAAGAGGCTACTCAGATGGTAAAGAATGTATCTGCAATGCAGGATACCTAGGTTTGATCCCTGGATCAGGAAGACCTCCTGGAGAAGGAAATAGCAACCCACTCCGATATTTTTCCTGGAAATTCCATGGACAGAAGAGCATGGTGGGCTACAGTCTACAGGGTTGCAAAGAGTCAGACAACTGAGCAACTGACACTTTCACACTTTGTTAAACTGTCAGATCTTCCTATTAAAAAGAAGTTGAAGGTGGTACAGTGTTTAGCTGTGCAGATCGCTAATGGCATTTAAGATGCAGTGTTAAAATTCCGTGGCCATCTCTTTCAAATCTATGTAGATAAGCCAAGCATTATGATGGTAAAAATATCACGGTTAAC
This sequence comes from Capricornis sumatraensis, assembly GCF_032405125.1. Classification (NCBI taxonomy): domain Eukaryota; kingdom Metazoa; phylum Chordata; class Mammalia; order Artiodactyla; family Bovidae; genus Capricornis; species Capricornis sumatraensis. The sequence continues at coordinate 51,277,546 of NC_091083.1, forward strand.
TGTATATATATATATATATATATATAACTGTTAAAATACAAAAGAATATTAGTCAACAGAGACCAGATTCTAGAAACAAATATAATCCTACCAAATAATAAATAGGACCCTATTAAATCTTTACTGAAGACTTTCAGGGGAAAAAATGAGAAATAGAGCTGTTTTATATTTCCCTTCTTCAATATCTGATGAAATGACCAAAAAATTGTTTGAAAACAAGCAACAAGATATATTAACTGTAGACAAACTAGCAACAGCTTAAAACGTTCATAATTTAAACTTTATGCTTTAAAACCAGGGACTGGCAAACTTAAGTCCACAGATCAACCCACCCTTCAGCCTGTTTTAGTGTAGTCCACAAGCTATTTTATTTTTTTTAATCTTTTTTTACTTTTTGTTTTTTTTTTTTTGTTTGACTGCATTGGGTCTTCATTGCCTCCTGAGGGCTTTCTCTAGTTGCCGCAAGCAGGGGCTACATTTTAGTTGTGGTGTGAGGGCTTCTCATTGCGGTGGCTTCTCTTATTGCAGAGCACAGGGTATGTGGGTTTCAGTAGTTGTGGTGTGTCGGCACAAGCTATTTTAAAGGACTGTAAAGAACAAACAAAAAACCCAAGAATATGTGACAAGACTGTATGTGGCCCACAAAAACATCAAAATTTCATCTGCCTGTTCATAGGAAAAGTTTGCCAACTCCTGCTTTAAACTTTGAAAAGTGGCAAAGAGGTAGTTTGACTTTTTCCTACCCTGTCCCCACCTCTGAGGAACTATACTAGTAATCTCGAGAATTTCCAGTAATACCATCAGTTCCAGAGAGGTCTGCACTGACTCATCATAGAGTAGGTATACAGAGGTTTAACCATAGCAAAGCCCTTGGGGCATGACCACCAATTTATCATGGTATGAAGAGGAGGAGAGGAAAAATATTACAAGATAATGTTAGAGGGCCTCCAATAACCTGGGGATTAGATGTAAAATACATCTGGCACATAAAATGGCTTCATTCAGTGGTGGGTCTTCATATTTAAAGAGTTTGAGCGTACAATTAACTGTATGGTTTTATAGTCAACACCTGGTATTGCTGAGACCTGCACTCTAGTCTTCTGACTTTAGACCCATGTGTTCCTTCCCAAATCATGCTGCCCACTGTTCCCAAAAGACCCAGCTCATATAGCACCTTTTTCTTGAAACCTTTCCAGATTCCCCTTCCTCTTTTAATCCCACCTCACCCCCAGAAAATTCATATGATGATGCATATCTATTATAGTTGTTAAAATACACTATCTTGAATGTGTATATACTTAACCTCATCTGTTCAGATTTAACTCTTGAAGCTTTTTGAGGGTTATTCTCATATCTTCATTTTTGTAACCCTCACATGTAGTGCTTTGCCTGTGGAAAATGCTAATTAAATAACAGTTAAATAAGACTGATATTTTATTTGCTGTAAATCAAGTACAAATTTTGTACTGTTTGACACTTCATAATTTTACCTGTTGGAAACTTTTGGAAATATGCTTTATTGTGGAATAATTTCTTTCCTGTTAGGTTTGAAACTTGACCAAAGGAAAAATTTTTGTCGAATTATTTTACTGTGGTTGCAGGTATCTGTGGAATAGATGAATTTGATAAAATGGGGAATCAACATCAAGCCTTGTTAGAAGCCATGGAACAGCAAAGTATTAGTCTTGCTAAGGCTGGCATGGTTTGTAGCCTCCCTGCAAGAACTTCCATCATTGCTGCTGCAAATCCAGTTGGAGGACACTACAATAAAGCCAAAACAGTTTCTGAGAATTTAAAGTAAGTCTCTTCAAATATTTATACTTTAATATATTGAATCCCTATAGATATGAAAAAGATAAAGATAACTGTGGACATATATATGGATATTTTACAGAAGTTGCAACTTTCCAATAAATGTACACAAATGTGTTAGAACACTCCATTAAAGCAATGAAGTGCTATTGACATCTACCAGTTTGACAAACATTTTAAATATTAATCATTATTGTCAATGGTGTGGGGAAATGGGGTCTCACATACACAGTTGAGATTTTGAAGGACAGCTTGGCATGTTTATCACTGTTTTAAATGTACTTTGTTCCAGCCATTTGTTTTAGGAGTTATATTCACAGAAACAGGCACAAGAATACACACAGATATGTTGACAGGGTGGATTTTACAGCATTGTTTATCACCATCAAAAACTGGAAATGAAATGCTCATTGATAGGGAAGTGGTTTAACTATATAGTAAGACTATACTGTGGAAAGCAGCAATTAGAAGAATGAAAGTAGCTTTGCATATACTCTGATAAGGAATATGTCTGTGCTTTACTGTTAAGTGACAAGAGCATGTTACCTGCTTATTTGTATATGTGATGTGATCCTACTTTTTTCCAAAACCAGTGTTTATATCTTTATGTGAGTATGCTTTCTCTTCTAATTTGTTCTGTACAGGTTGGACAAAATGTTTGGGAAGGGGAAAATAGACTCAAGTGATGCATGAGTGAAAAAAGACAAAAAAGATGCCTCAGATGAAAATTTAGAACTTTAAAAATTATAGTGGGAAACAAAATGCTAATTTCCTAATATTTATTAATAGCTACTTTTTTTTCTTTTTAAAAAATCTTTTGGCTACATGTTGGATCTTTCTAGGTCCCTGACCAGAGATCGAACCCTTACCCCTGCATTGGCAGGGTGGAGTCTTAACCACTGGACTGCCTGGGAATTGTAGAAATGGTACATAGTAAAATACACAATTTTACTTTGAGATTTTGGGTATTTCTGTGCTACCAGCACCAAAAAAGCCATCTTACTAGTGTTTCTTAGTAAAACGACAAAGTCCTAGATTGGAAAGATCAGAAAGATCCTACTGAACAAGGATCCAGGAGACTTAGATTCTGGTTTTAGTGGTACCACTAGAATGGTAGTCAGAGTCTTTAATCATTCTGGATTTCAGTTTGTTGGTCTCAAATATAGGAGTTATGTGATTGGTAGATTCAAAAATGATTAAGTAGAACACAGCACTTTTACTATAATGACTAATAGGCATATTTAATAAAAAGTGGTATTTTTGCTTCTAAATGGGCATAGGTGCTTTGAGAGACTCAGTGTTTTGGTGAGACAAAAGATGTAAAAGATTAAGAATTTCTCAACCAGATAATCTTCAGTGTATCACAAAGCATTCTAGCTTGTAATTTCATTGATCCTAAATCATCAGAAGTCATATAGAACATAGAGAAGAATTTAGTGGTTTTGATGGTGTGAGAAAAGGCATCCTCAACATGTGGGTGCATATAAGCCTGTGTTCATGTGACCCGGTATGTCTCTGGAGTTGGTGGGCACGTTGAATGCAGAAGCTATTGCTTGTTTCCTTAACCTAAAGCTTCATTTTTTAAGTTCTACATGGAACTTGATTAATAAAGAAGTGAATAAACAGCTTTCTAGGTTTTCTGTTTAATTCCAATCACTGTTTCTTCTTTCTTTCATACCTTTAGAATGGGGAGTGCCCTACTATCCAGATTTGATTTGGTCTTTATCCTGTTAGACACTCCAAATGAAGATCATGATCATTTACTCTCTGAACATGTGATTGCAATAAGGGCTGGAAAACAGAGAGCTGTTAGCAGTGCCACAGTAGCTCGTATGAATAGTCAGGATTCAAATACTTCTATACTTGAAGTAGTTTCTGATAAGCCACTATCAGAAAGACTAAAGGTAAGTTTCTTCTCTTTAATAATTTGGTTCAGTTTTGTTTGAAAGTCAGAGTTCAGTGTGTTGCTTGTTGTAGAGCAGTAGTATGTAAACTTTCTTAGCAAACACCTTTTATATTATAATACTAGAGTTTGTATGAAGTTCAGTTGAGATAATCTAAGTCAGCTAGACCAAGAGCTAGAAATGCAGAGTTTGGTTTATTTGGAAAATATAATATTTATCTAAGTATTAGAATGTTTTAGAATATTATATTTATTTAAACAGTTATTTTAGCAGAAAGATTTTATTTGCTACATATCCTTGTAATCTTGGGCCTTTTTAAAAAATCATGTTTTAGGTGGTTCCTGGAGAAACAATAGATCCAATTCCCCACCAGTTATTGAGAAAGTACATTGGCTACTCTCGGCAGTATGTCTATCCAAGGCTATCCACAGAAGCTGCTCAAATTCTTCAGGATTTTTACCTTGAGCTCCGGAAACAGAGCCAGCGGTTAAGTAGCTCACCAATCACTACTAGGCAGCTGGAATCTTTGATTCGTCTAACAGAGGTTCATTTATTTTAAGTTCTTGCTCTTTTGGCTTAAAAAGGGGGTAGAGGGTTATAAGATTTCTCTTAAATTTTCTGTGTAATTATTTGCTTTTCTTCCTACTGGGTAACATTAGAAATGGGTAGATAAAAATTTTAAAGGTCATGGAACTCAAAACCTATGGGATGCAGCAAAGGCAATTCTAAGAGGGAAGTTTATAGCAATACAATCCTCCCCCAAGAAACAAGAAAAATAGACAACCTAACTTCACACCTAAAACAATTGGAAAAAGAAGAACAAAAAAGCCCTCAAAATTAGTAGAAGAAATCATAAAGATCAGAGCAGAAATAAATGAAAAAGAAATGAAAGAAACAATAGTAAAGATTAATAAAACTAAAAGCTAGTTCTTTGTGAAGATACACAAAACTGACAAGCCTTTAGTGAGCCGCATCAAGAAAAAACAAAGAATCAAATCAACAAAATTAGAAATGAAAAAGGAGAGGTTAGAACAGACAATGCAGAAAGACAAAGGATTATAAGAGACTATTATGAACAACTGTATGGCAATAAAATGGATAACCTGGAAGAAATGGACAGATTCTTAGAAAAGTTCAGTCTTCCAAGACTGAACAAGGAGGAAATAGAAATTATGAATAACCCAATTACAAGCACTGAAAATTGAAGCTGTGATCAAACATCTCCCAAAAAACAAAAGCCAAGGACGAGACGGCTTCACAGGAGAATTCCATCAAACACTTAGAGAAGAGCTAATGCCTATTCTTCTAAAATTCTTTCAAAAAAATTGCAGAGGAAGGAACACTTCCAAACTCATTCCGTAAGGCCGCCATCATTCTGATACCAAAACCAGACAAAGACAACACAAAAAAAGAAACATACAGGCCACTATCACTAATGAAAACAGATGTAAAAATCCTCAACAAAATTTTAGCAAACAGAATTCAGCAACACATCAAAACTTGTACACTACGATCAAGTTGGGTTTATTGCAGGGATGCAAGGATTCTTTAATCTATGCAAATCAATAAATGCGATAAACCATATGATCATCTCAATAGATGCAGAAAAAGCCTTTGACAAAATTCAGCACCCATTTATGATTAAAACTCTTCAAAAAATGGGCATAGAAGGAACCTACCTCAACACAGTAAAGGCCATATATGATAAGCCTACAGCAAACATTATTCTCAGTAGTGAAAAACTGAAAGCATTACCCCTAAGATCAGGAACAAGAAAAGGGTGTCCACTTTCACCACTGTTATTCAGCATAGTTCTGGAAGTCCTAGCTACAGCAATCAGAGAAGAAAAATAAAAGGAATCCAGATCAGAAAAGAAGAAGTAAAGCTCTCACTGTTTGCAGATGACATGACACTGTACTTAGAAAACCCTAAAAATAGTATCAGAAAATTACTAGAGCTAATCAATGAATTTAGCAAAGTTGCAGGATACTAAATCAGTACACAGAAATCACTTGCATTTCTATATACTAACAATGAAAAATCAGAGCAATTAAGGAATCAATCCCATTCACCATTGCAACAAAAAGAATTAAATATCTAGGAATAAACTTACTAAGGAGACAACTGTACACAGAAAGTTATAAGACACTAATGAAAGAAATCAAAGATGACATAAACAGATGTAGAGGTATTCCATGTTCCTGGGTAGGAAGAACCAATATTGTGAAAATGACTATACTACCAAACACAATCTATAGATTCAGTGCCATCCCTATCAAATTACCAATGGCATTTTTCACAGAACTTGAACAAAAAATTTCCCAATTCATATGGAAACACAAAAGACCCCAAATAGCCAGGGCAGTCTTGAGAAAGAAGAATGGAACAAGAGGAATCAACCTTCCTGACTTCAGATTATACCACAAACCTACAGTCATCAAGAGAGGATTGTACTGGCACAAAAACAGAAATATAGACCAACGGAACAAGATAGAAAGCCCAGAAATAAACCCATGCACCTATGGGTACCTTATTTTTAACAATGGAGGCAAGAATATACAATGGGGCAAAGACAGCCTCTTCAGTAAATAATGCTGGGAAAACTGGACAGCTACATGTAAAAGAATGGAATGAAAACACTTCCTAACACCATACACAAAGATAAACTCAAAATGGATTAAAGACCTAAATGTAAGGCCAGAAACTATAAAACTCTTAGAGGAAAACATAGAACACTTGATGACATAAAGCAAGATCGTCCATGACCCACCTCTGAGAGTACTCAAAATAAAAACAAAGGTAACAAAGTAGGACCCAATTAAACTTAAAAGCTTTTGCATAGCAAAGGAAACTATAAACAGGGTGAAAAGACAGGCCTCAGAATGGGAGAAAAATCACGGCAAATGAAACAACTAACAAAGGATTAATTTCCAAAATATACAAGCAGCTCATACAACTCAATACCAGAAAAACAAACAGCCCAATCAAAAAGTGGGAAAAAGACCTAAACAGACATTTCTGTAAAGAAGACATACAGATGGCTAACAAACACATGAAAAGATGCCCAACATTGCTCATTATTAGAAAAAAATGCAAATCAAAACTACAATGTGATATCACCTCACACTGGTCAGAATGGCCATCATCAAAAAGTCTAAAAACAATAAATGCTGGAGAAGGTGTGGAGAAAAAGGAACGTTCTTGCACTGTTGTTAGGAATATAAATTGATAATAGCCACTATGGAAGATGGTATGGAGATTCCTTAAAGAACTATGGATAAAACCACCATATGACCCAGCAATCCCACGCCTAGGCATATACCCTGCTGCTGCTACTGCTGCTAAAAGTTGCTTCAGTCGTGTCCGACCCCATGCAACCCCATAGATGGCAGCCCACCAGGCTCCCTAGTCCCTGGGATTCTCCAGGCAACAACACTGGAGTGGGTTGCCATTTCCTTCTCCAATGCATGAAAGTGAAAAGTGAAAGTGAAGTCGCTTAGTCACGTCCAACTCTTTGAGACCCCATGGACTGCAGCTTTCTAGGCTCCTCCGTCCATGGGATTTTCCAGGCAAGAGTACTGGAGTGGGGTGCCATTGCCCTCTCTCGTATACTCTGAGGAAACCAAAATTGAAAAATACACATGTATCCCAGTACTCATTGCAGCACTATTTACAATAGCTAGATCATGGAAGCAACCTAGATGTCCATCAACAGATTAATGGATTAAGAAGTTTTGGTACATATACACAATGGAATATTACCCATAAAAAGGAACACATCTGAATCAGTTCTAATGAGGTGGATGAACTTAGAACCTATTATACAGAGTGAAGTAAGTCAGAAAGAGAAGGATAAATATTGTATTTTAAACTGGAAAATTCTGAAAGAGATGGGAATACCAGACCACCTGACCTGCCTCTGTGAAATCTGTATGCTGGTCAGGAAGCAATAGTTAGAACTGGACATGGAACAGACTGGTTCCAAATAGGAAAAGGAGTGTTTCAAGGCTGTATATTGTCATCCTGCTTGTTTAACTTATATGCAGAGTACATCATGAGAAATGCTGGGCTGGATGAAGCACAAGCTGGATTCAAGATTGCTGGGAGAAATATCAATAACCTCAGATATGCAGATGACACCACCCTTGTGGCAGAAAGTGAAGAAGAACTAAAGAGCCTCTTGATGAAAGTGAACAAGGAAAGTGAAAAAGTTGTCTTAAAGCTCAACATTCAGAAAACTAAGGTCATGGCATCTGGTCCCATCACTTCATGGCAAATAGATGGATAAACAGTGGCTGACTTTATTTTGGGGGCTCCAAAATCACTGTAGATGGTGACTACAACCGTGAAATTAAAAGACGTTTACTCCTTGGAAAGTTCCGAGACCGCATATTAAAAAGCAGAGACGTTACTTTGCCAACAAAGGTCTGTCTAATCAAGGTTATAGTCTTTCCATTAATCATATGGATGTGACAGTTGGACAAAAAGAAAGCTAGGCGCTGAAGAATTGATGCTTTTGAACTGTGGTGTTGGAGAAGACTCTTGAGAGTCCCTTGGACTGCAAGGAGATCCAGCCAGTCCATTCTAAAAGAGATCAATCCCGAGTGTTCATTGGAAGGAGTGATGTTGAAGCTGAAACTCCAATACTTTGGCCACCTGATGCGAAGAGCTGAGTCAATTGAAAAGACCCCCAAAGTCAATTGAAAAGATTGAAGGCAGGAGAAGGGGATGACAGAAGATGAGATGTTTGATGGCATCTCTGACTCAATGGACATGAGTTTGGGTGAACTGTGGGAGTTGGTGATGGACAGGGTGGCCTGGCGTGCTGTGGTCCATGGGATTGCAAAGAGTTGGACACAACTGAATGACTGAACTGAACGCATATATACGGAATCTAGATAAATGGTACTAAAGAGTTTATTTACAGGGCAGCAGTGGAAAAACAGACATAGAAAATATACTTATGGACATGAGGAGAGGGGAGGAGGGGGTGAGATCAATGGAAAGAGTAACATGGAAACTTACCATATGTAAAATAGATAGCCAACGGGAGTTTGCTGTATGGCTCAGGAAACTCAAACATGGGCTCTGTATCAACCTAGAGGGATAGGATGGGGGGGGAGATGGGAGGGAGTTGCAAAAGGGAGGGAATATATGTATACCTGTGGCTGATTCATGTTGAGGTTTGACAGAAAACAACAAAATTCCAGAAAGCAGTTATCCTTCAGTTCAGTTCAGTTCCGTCGCTCAGTTGTGTCTGTCTCTTTGTGACCCCATGGACTGCAGCACACCAGACCTCCCTGTCCATCACCAACTCCTGGAGTTTACTCAAACTCATGCCCATTGAGTCGGTGATGCCATCCAACCATCTCATCCTCTTCAATCTTTCCCAGCATGAGGGTCTTTTCAGATGACTCAGCTCTTTGCATCAGGTGGCCAAAGTATTGGAGTTTCAGCTTCAACATCAGTCCTTCCAATGAATATTCACAACTGATCTCCTTTAGGATGGACTGGTTGGATATCCTTGCAGTCCAAGGGACTCTCAAGAATCTTCTCCAATACCACAGTTCAAAAGCATGAATTCTTTGGTGCTCATCTTTCTTTATAGTCAAACTCTTACATCTATACATGACTACTGGAAAAACCATAGCCTTGATTAGACGGACCTTTGTTGGCAAAGTAATGTCTCTGCTTTTTTGAATTATCCTTCAATAAAATATAAATAAAAACAATAAAAGGTTGTCATGGGACTTCCCTGGCAGTCCAGTGGTTAAAGCTCCCTGCTCCCTATGCAGGGGGTACTGGTTTGATCCCTGGTTGGGGAACTAAGATCCTGCATGCCCCAAGGCAAGGTCTAAAAAGAAGGTTGTGGTACATTTAACATATCAAGCAATGTTTAGCCATTTTTTAAAAGCAGGACCAGTTACATACCATGTAGTGTTTTTTTGTTTGTTTGTTTTGGTTTTTTCTTTAATGACACTTAGGGAACTCTTGAAGTTTGAAGATTCCTTAGGTTAAATAAGAATCTGGGTATTCAAAAATGAGCATATGGTAAGATGGAATGTGTCAAATATCTTAGCAGTGTTTGATTTGATACATGACAGGTCTGTAAGTGCCTATTTTTCTAACAGCATTATATCTCTTCACAAGTATGGAATGCTAAGAGAACTCTGGCAGTTAAAGTTAGCTGGGCCACAGTTTGAGCTTTTTGCTTCTAGAATCTGATTAACTCGTCTTTGTTGTTTTAACAAATTAATAGTTAGGCATGATTTCCTGAAAGTAAAAGGCATAATCAAATCTTCTGGAATGAACATTCAGAAAGATGTGTTAGTAGATAAAAATGGATTTAAAAATGAGTGATAATTGTCATATTCAAGCTGTTGATAATATTTTAAAATTCTGACTTTTTATATTGTCTCTCCCTACAGAAGTTTTTGTGTAAAACTAATAAATGAAATAAGCTTAAATATACTCGAGCTGCTCAACGTTAAATATATTTATCTTTTGTTATCTGAAGATGGTTGTTTTCTTTTAAAGGCACGAGCAAGGTTGGAATTGAGAGAGGAAGCAACTAAAGAAGATGCTGAGGACATAGTTGAAATTATGAAATACAGGTAAGAATACATTTTTAAATGGTATTATAAATGAAATAAAACATTCATGAAATGAAATAAAATGGTCATCATTCTGTCTTAATTTATATATTTAATTAGGCCAAGCAAAATTATTTTTAGTTAATGCATTTGATCACTTATTTTCCTAGGAACAAATTATACTTTCCTGGATTGAAATATTCCTATGTAAATAATCTTTACATGTTAAAAAAATTGTTTTTTGAATGAGTAATTTTAAAATTGGGTCATTTTTTAATATTTATTTGGCTGCCTTGGGTCTTAGTTGTAGCATGTGGGATCTTTGTTGCAGCCTGCAGACTCTCTATAGGCTTGGTTACCCTGAGGCATGTGGGATCTCAGTTCCCAGACCAGGTACTGAACCTGGATCCCCTGCATTGCATAGCGGATTCTTAAGCACTGGACTACCAGGGAAGTCCCTGAATGATCACTGATACATTCACATAGTTCTAAAATCAATTTTAAAAAAAATGTACTTTGAGAAGGCTTGCCTCATCCTATTTACTCTCCACCCTTCCTCTTTACCAGGACACCCATTCAGTTCAGTTCAGTTCATTTCAGTCGCTCAGTCATGTCCAACTCTTGGCAACCCCATGAATCGCAGCACGCCAGGCCTCCCTGTCCATCACCAACTCCCGGAGTTCACTCAGACTTGCGTCCATCAAGTCTGTGATGCCATCCAGCCATCTCATCCTCGGTCGTCCCCTTCTCCTCCTGCCCCCAATCCCTCCCAGCATCAGAGTCTTTTCCAATGAGTCAACTCTTCCCATGAGGTGGCCAAAGTACTGGAGTTTCAGCTTCAGCATTATTCCTTCCAAAGAAATCCCAGGGCTGATCTTCAGAATGGACTGGTTGGATCTCCCTGCAGTCCAAGGGACTCTCAAGAGTCTTCTCCAACACCACAGTTCAAAAGCATCAATTCTTCGGTGCTCAGCTTTCTTCACAGTCCAACACTCACATCCATACATGACCAGTGGCAAAACCATAGCCTTGACTAGACGGACCTTAGTCGGCAAAGTAACGTCTCTGCTTTTGAATATGCTGTCTAGGTTGGTCATAACTTTTCTTCCAAGGACTAAGCGTCTTTTAATTTCATGACTGCAGTCACCATCTGCAGTGAGTTTGGAGCCCAAAAAAATAAAGTCTGACACTGTTTCCACTGTTTCTCCATCTATTTCCCATGGAGTGATGGGACCGGATGCCATGATCTTTGTTTTCTGAATGTTGAGCTTTAAGCCAACTTTTTCACTCTCCTCTTTTACTTTCATCAAGAGGCTTTTGAGTTCCTCTTCACTTTCTGCCATAAGGGTGATGTCACCTGCATACCTGAGGTTATTGATATTTCTCCTGGCAATCTTGATTCCAGCTTGTGTTTCTTGCAGTCCAGCGTTTCTCATGATGTACTCTGCATAGAAGTTAAATAAGCAGGGTGACAATATACAGCCTTGACATACTCCTTTCCCTATTTGGAACCAGTCTGTTGTTCCATGGCCAATTCTAACTGTTGCTTCCTGGCCTGCATACAGATTTCTCAAGAGGCAGGTCAAGTGGTCTGGTATTCCCATCTCTTTCATAATTTTCCACAGTTTCTTGTGATCCACACAGTCAAAGGCTTTGGCATAGTCAATAGAGCAGAAGTAGATGTTTTTCTGGAACTCTCTTGCTTTTTCGATGATCCAGCGGATGTTGGCAATTTGATCTCTGGTTCCTCTGCCTTTTCTAAAATCAGCTTGAACATCAGGAAGTTCACAGTTCATGTATTGCTGAAGACTGGCTTGGAGAATTTTGAGCATTACTTTACTAGCATGTGAGATGAGTGCAATTGTGCGGTAGTTTGAGCATTCTTTGGCACTGCCTTTCTTTCATTACTTTCTTATAAATAGCATATGACTTACACTGTTGTTCTGTACTTTATATATCAAAATGATTATCACACTGCACGTCCATCACCAACCCCACAGTTACAATTTATTTTCTTGTGATGAGAACTTTAAAGATCTTCTCTCTAGCAACTTTCAAATATACAATACAGTATTACTAACTAGTCACCATGCTTATATTACTTAAATTTATAACTGGAAACTTGTACCTTTTGACCTCCTTCACCCATTTCACCCACCCCACCCCTTATCATCCCCTGCTCTCCCCCGCCCCCCCAGCCTCTAGCAACTGCCAATCCATTTTCTTACATCTTTCTTATAAAGATATAAGTTTTTTTTAATTTGACAGTATATCTAGGGATCTTTCCTTGTTAGGACATAGAAAGTTTTTTTTTACAGCTACATAGTATTCTATTGTTTAGATATACTGTGATATACCATAGTTTATTTAATCAGTCACCCATTGCTAGACACATGAACATTTTCCATTCTTTTGCTATTGCAAACAGTGCTACAATGAGTAATCTCTGTGAGATACTTCATGTGTGGTAAGTGTATTCTAAGAAATGATATTTCTGGGTTCAAGGATCAATAAATGCATTAGGATTTGACAAACATTGCTAGTATGTGACTTTTGCATTTTATATCATTTGGTAGATCATATTTCTTAGAAGACAGAAAAGAAAAAAATTTGTATTTTAACTGATAATATATGACTACCTTAGATATGCGGTTTTTTAAAAAATCCGTTAACCTAGAAGAACACATCAGATGGTAAACTGCTTGTGGTCAAGGACAACAAACAAAGACACAGACAAAGACACATGTTTTTTGCTTTGTTTTTTTTTGTTTTTGTGCTTCTTGGGCTTTTTGGTTTCCTATTATGCATGTTAACTTTTAAGAAGGGGCATATGAGAAAACGTCTTATTCTGATTATTTTAGATAGGCATTTCAGTTACAAATTTTTTAATAGGTTTACACATTCATATACCTCAAAATTCCAAAGTTCAAACAGTATTTAATGGTAAAAGTTTCTTCATATACTGTTAACTAGCTACCTAGTTCTTCCTCTTCCCTAGTGACAACAAATCAATTTTTGTGTGATTTCAGATAAAAAATATACATTACAACTCCATATCTGTATATTCTTTTCCCCCTTTTATAGACAAAAGGTAGCATACACATTGTGTACCTCAGTTTTTTCACTAAGAAAATGATCTTGAAATCATTCCATGTCAATGCCTAAAGAGTGTCCGTTTATTTTTCACAACTGCAGTGTTTCATTGTGTGGCTTTATCATAATTTAGAAATTAGTTCTTTTTAATATGCTCTCACAGTACTTAAAATATAAATCTGTTAGGAATCTGAGGCTGCAAAAATACTAATTTAAAGATGAAATTATTTTGTTAAGTAATTTTTTTTTTTCCCTAAGAGCTACTGTTCTGGGCTTGCTTGGAGTCAGGACCAATTGTTTCTCTTTAGCTCTGAGTGAAAGTGGTACAGCATTGCTGCCAGTTTGGGCTTTAAAATCTGACCTGGAGCTGCCATGGACACGAATGGACAGGGAAGGATGCCATGGATGGACAGAGAAGCCTGGCGGGCCACAGTCCATGGGGTCGCAAAGAGTCAGACATGACTGAGCAACTGAACTGAACTGGAGCTGCCTTGGCAAGTTACACTCTGCTTTTCAGTCTCCTTTTGTGTAGAACTCAACACAAAGGATTATGCTGTGAGATCTTGGACGTGGGGTATCTCTTCATGGCTGCTCCAGCAAAGCGCAGCCGCTGCTCCTTACCTTGGACGAGGGGTATCTCCTCACCGCTGCCCCTCCTGACCTTGAACATGGAAAAGGCCCTCCTGCGCCACACAGCCACCGCTCCTTGGACATGGGGTGGCTCCTCCCAGCCACCGCCCCTGGCCTCGGACGTGGGATAGCTCCTCTCGGCTGCTCTTGCGCTGTGGTAGCCTGGCATTCTGAACTGCCGCCCCGACCTCGGATGTGGGGTAGCTCCTCTCGGCCGTTCCTACGCCGTAGCTGCCTGGAACTGTCGGCCGCTGCCGCTGACATCGGACATGGGGTAACTCCTCTTGGCCGCCACCCCTCGGCCATGGGGTCCTCCCAGCTTCTGCCCCTGACCTCGGAGGTGGGGTAGCTCCTGTCAGCCGCACTGTGTGCCCTGGTCGCAGCTGCCCGCGCTGTGTGTGCTGGTTGCAGATAGCAAAAAAACATATCATTTTCATTATAGGGGACTGGAATGCAAAAGTAGGAAGTCAAGAAACACCTGGGGTAACAGGCAAATTAGGCCTTGCAATACGGAATGAAGCAGGGCAAAGACTAATAGAGTTTTGCCAAGAAAATGCACTGGTCATAGCAAACATTGTCTTCCAACAACACAAGAGAAGACTCTACACATGGACATCACCAGATGGTCAACACCAAAATCAGATTGATTATATTCCTTGCAGCCAAAGATGGAGAAGCTCTATATAGTCAACAAAAACAAGACCAGGAGCTGACTGTGGCTCAGATCATGAGCTCCTTATTGCCAAATTCAGACTTAAATTGAAGAAAGTGGGGAAAACCAATAGACCATTCAAGTATGACCTAAATCAAATCCCTTATGATTACACAGTGGAAATGAGAAATAGATTTAAGGGTCTAGATCTGATAGAGTGCCTGATGAACTATGGACTGAGGTTCGGGACACTGTACAGGAGAAGGATCAAGACCATCCCCATGGAAAAAAAATGCAAAAAAGCAAAATGGCTGTCTGGGGAGGCCTTACAAATAGCTGTGAAAAGAAGAGAAGCAAAAAGCAAAGGAGAAAAGGAAAGATACAAGCATGTGAATGCAGAGTTCCAAAGAATAGCAAGAAGAGATAAGAAAGCCTTCCTCAGTGATCAATACAAAGAAATAGAGGAAAACAACAAAATGGGAAAGACTAGAGATCTCTTCAAGAAAATTAGAGATACCAAAGAACATTTCACACAAAGGTGGGCTTGATAAAGGACAGAAATGGTATGGACCTAACAGAAGCAGAAGATATTAAGAAGAGGTGGCAAGAATACACGGAAGAACTGTACAAAAAAGATCTTCACGACCAAGATAATCACAATGTTGTGATCACTCACCTAGAGCCAAACATCCTGGAATGTGGGGTCTAGTGGTCCTTAGAAAGCATCACTACGAACAGAGCTAGTGGAGGTGATGGAATTCCAGTTGAGCTATTTCAAATCCTGAAAGATGATGGTGCACTCAATATGCCAGCAAATTTGGAAAACTCAGCAGTGGCCACAGGACTGGAAAAGGTCAGCTTTCATTCCAATCCCAAAGAAAGGCAATACCAAAGAATGCTCAAACTACCGCACAATTGCACTCATCTCACATGCTAGTAAAGTAATGCTCAAAATTCTCCAAGCCAGGCTTCAGCAATACATGAACCGTGAACTCCCTGATGTTCAAGCTGGTTTTAGAAAAGGCAGAGGAACCAGAGATCAAATTGCCAGCATCCGCTGGATCATCGAAAAAGCAAGAGAGTTCCAGAAAAACATCTATTTCTGCTTTATTGACTATGCCAAAGCCTTTGACTGTGGATCACAAGAAACTGTGGAAAATTCTGAAAGAGATAGGAATACCAGACCACCTGACCTGCCTCTTGAGAAACCTATATGCAGGTCAGGAAGCAACAGTTAGAACTGGACATGGAACAACAGACTGGTTCCAAATAGGAAAAGGAGTATGTCAAGGCTGTATATTGTCACCCTGCTTATTTAACTTCTATGCAGAGTACACCATGAGAAACCCTGGACTGGAAGAAGCACAAGCTGGAATCAAGATTGCCAGAAATATCAGAAATATTGGGAGAAATATCAATAACCTCAGATATGCAGGTGACACCACCTTTATGGCCAAAAGTGAAGAGGAACTCAAAAGCCTCTTGATGAAAGTGAAAGAGGAGAGTGAAAAAGTTGTCTTAAAGCTCAACATTCAGAAAACTAAGGTCATGGCATCTGGTCCCATCACTTCATGGGAAACAGATGGGGAAACACTGGAAACAGTGTCAGACTTTATTTTTTTGGGCTCCAAACTCACTGCAGATGGTGATTGCAGTCATGAAATTAAAAGACACTTACTCCTTGGAAGGAAATTTATGACCAACCTAGATAGCATGTTGAAAAGCAGAGACATTGCTTTGCCAACAAAGGTCCGTCTAGTCAAGGCTATGGTTTTTCCAGTGGTCATGTATGGATGTGAGTGTTGGACTGTGAAGAAAGCTGAGCGCCAAAGAATTGATGCGTTTGAACTGTGGTGTTGGAGAAGACTCTTGAGAGTCCCTTGGACTGCAAGGAGATCCAACCAGTCCATTCTGAAGGAGATCAACCCTGGTATTTCTTTGGAAGGAATAATGCTGGAGCTGAAACTCCAGTACTTTGGCCACCTCATGCGAAGAGTTGACTCATTGGAAAAGACTCTCATGCTGGGAGGGATTAGGGGCAGGAGGAGAAGGGGACAACAGAGGATGAGATGGCTGGATGGCATCACTGACTCGATGGACGTGAGTCTGAGTGAACTCCAGGAGTTGGTGATGGACAGGGAGGCCTGGCGTGCTGCGATTCATGGGGTTGCAAAGAGTCGGACACGACTGAGTGACTGAACTGAACTGAAGGCTAAATAAAGTGACAAATGTGATTCTGACACGTTAGTGGACACTCAGTAAACACTATCAATATTGCCAGCTTTGGTGATATGATGATGTGATTGTGCAGATAACTTTTACTGTGACTAATTGCACACATTGAAGGTTTCACAAACTGGCAGATCTCATGTCACAGATCAGAAGTTTCCAAAATTGCCCCTTTCAAAGAATTTCTTGATTCTGACCTTTAGAGCTCTCCGTATACATTGTCCAGTAGCTCTGGACAGATCCTTTTCTTCCTGTCTTTACAGAGAGAGATTTACCTAGTTGGTTCTTCACCCCCTAACTTGTCCCCAGAGGACACCCTGTTCCCTCTAGTGCCTCTGGAAGCATGCTGTATGGGTCGAAGGGCACCCATGCTATTGCCCAAAGGTCTAAGCATTAAGTTGCTTGCCCTTTTAGGTAATCTGTGCAAGAAGCAGAACTTTTCTTCTTAAATCAACATGTCAGAGTTTGTCAGCAACAGTGAGATTATGCTTACAGTTTTTGAAGCTTTAAACACTCTTGAATTGATGTCTTAATTTTTTTATTGCTAGCACAAGAGCAGCTGTCTCATAATGAGTAAAATTACTAACAATTAATGACTACCAATTTTTCATCCATGACCCAGGGCAAAAGGAGCAGTGATCCCCACACAAGACTGAGCCAGACCTGCCTCTGAGTGTTTGAGGGTCTCTGTGGAGGCATGGGCCAACAGTGGCCTGCCATGGGGACAGGGGCACTGGCAGCAGTAGTCCTGGGAGGCATGACATGTGTCGTAAGTCCTCTTGGAGGAGGTAGTTGCCATTAGCCCCACCATACAACCTCTGGGTGGGTGATCAACCAACTGGAGAACAATTATACTGAAGAACTCGCACTGTTGTGAAAGTTCTAGGCTCCACAACAGACTTCCCAACCTGAGGATACAGCAAAGGGACTGAGAATCCCCAGGGAATCTGACTTTGAATGTCAGCGGGATTTGATTACAGAACTTCCACAGGACTGGAGAAACAGAGACTCTTGGAGGGCACAAACAAAATCTTGTGCAAACCAGGTTCCAAGAGAAAGGAGCAGGGACCCCACAAGAGACTGAGCCAGAGTTGCCTGTGAGTGTTTGGGAATGTCAGGCAGAGGTGTGGGTTGGCAGTGGCCTGCTGCAGGGTCAGGGACACTGGCAGCAGCAGTTCTGGGTGGTGCAGCGTGCTGGCATAAATCCTTTTGGAGGAGTTCTGCCATTACCCCTACCATAGTTTGGCTTCAGGCCAAACTATAGGGAGGGAGCACAGTCCCACCCATCAGCAGAAAACTGGATTAAAGATTTACTGAGCATGGCCATGCCCACCGGAAGAAGACCCAGTTTTCCCCACAGTCAGGCCCTCTTATCAGGAAGCTTGCACAAGCCTCTTATTCGTTAGAGAGCAGACAGAATGAACACCACAGTCACAGAAAAATTACCAAAATGATCACATGGATCACAGCTTTGTGTAAGTCAATGAAGCTATGAGCCATGCCATGTAGAGACACCCAAGATGGATGGGTCATGGTGGAGACTTCTGATGAAATTTGGTCCACCGGAGAAAGGAATGACAAACCACTTCAGCATTCTTGCCTTGAGAACTCCGTGAACATTATGAAAAGGCAAAAAGATATGATACAGAAAGATGAATCCCCTGGGTAATTCTGTGCATGCAAGTCGCTTCGATCCTGTTAGACTCTTTGCAGCCCTATGTACTGTAGCCCAACAAGCACCTCTATCCATGGGACTCTCCATGCAAGAATACTGGAGTGGGTTGCCATTTCCTGCTGCAGGGGATTTTCCTGATCAATGAATCAAACCCACCTCATGTCTCCTGCACTGGCGGGTGGGTTCTTTGCCAGTAGTGCAACCTGGGAAGCCCAAGTGGTTAGGTATCCAATATGCTACTGGAGAATAGTGGAGAAACAGCTCCAGAAGGAATGAAGAGGCTGAGCCAAAGTGGAAACAATATCCAGTTGTGGATGTGTCTGGTGGTGAAAGTAAAGTCCAGGGCTGTAAAGAACAGTATCGCATAAGAACCTGGAATGTTAGGTCATGATCAAGGTAAATTGAAAGTGGTCAAACAGGAGATGGCAAGAAGGAGTATCAACATCTTAGGAATTGGTGAACTAAAAAGATGGGAATGGGTGAATTTAGATGACCAATATATCTACTACACTGGGCAAGAATCCCTTAGAAGAAAGGGAGTAGCCCTCACAGTCAAAAAAAGAATCTGAAATGCAGTAGTTGGGAGTGCAGTCTCAAAAACAATAGAATGATCTCGGTTCTTTTCCAAGGCAAACCATTCAACATCACAGGAATCCAAGTCTATGCCCCACCCAACAATTAATGCCAAAGAAGTTGAACGGTTCTATGAAGACCTTCTAGAATGAACACCAAAAAAAGGATGTACTTACTTTTCATCATAGGGAGTTAGAATGCAAAAGTGGGAAGTCAATAGATACGTGGATAACAGGCAAGTTTGGCCTTGGAGTACAGAATGAAGCAAGGCAAAGACTAACGAGTTTTGCCAAGAGAATGTGCTGCACTGGGCATAGCAAACACACTCTTGCAACAACACAGGAGACCACTCTACATGTGGATATCACCAGATGGTCAATACTGAAATCCAGTTGATTATATTCTTTGCAGCCAAAGATGGAGAAGCTCGATGCAGTCAGCAAAAACAAGACCCGGAGCTGACTGTGGCTCAGATCATGAACTCCTTATTGCCAAATTCAGACTTAAATTGAAGAAAATAGGGAAAAACACTAGACCATTCAGGTATAACCTAAATCAAATCCCTCATGATTATAAGTGGAAGTGACAAATAGATTCCAGGGATTAGATTTGACAGATAGAGTTCCTGAAGATCTATGGATAGAGGTTCGTAACACTGTACAGGAGGCAGTGATCAAAACGATCCCAAAGAAGACAGATTGCGAAAAGGCAAAATGGTTGTCTGAGGGAGCCTTACAAATAGCTAAGAAAAGAAGAGACGTGAAAGGCAAAGGAGAAAAGGAAAGATATATCCATCTGAATGCAGAATTCCAAAGAATACCAAGGAGAAAAGCAAGCCTTCGTCAGTAATCAGTGCAAAGAAATAAGAGGAAAACAAAACAATGGGAAAGATTAGAGATCTCTTCAAGAAAATTAGAGATACCAAGGGAGCATTTCATGTAAAGATGGGCACAATAAAGGACAGAAATGGTATGGACCTACCAGAGCAGAAGATATTAAGAAGAGGCAGCAAGAATACACAGAAAACTATACAAAAAAAAAAAATCTTAATGGCCCAGATAAACACAATGGTGTGATCACTCAACCAAAGCCAGACATCCCGGAGTGCGAAGTCAAATGGGACTTAGGAAGCATCACTACGAACAAAGCTAGTGGAGATGATCGAATTCCAGCTGAGCTATTTCAAATCCTGAAAGACGATGCTGTGAAAGTGCTGCACTCCATATGCCAGCAAAATTGGAAGACTCAGCAGTGGCCACAGGACTGAGCGGCTAAACAACAAAAAACCCTTTCAACCAGTTGCTAACTTTTACCTTCTGTATCTTAGTATCTTATTGGTTGAGCATCACACTGTGCTTGAACTATCAATTTTCTCTTTTACATGCCTCAGTACTAGGGTTTAATGGGTCTTGTGGAAAAGGTCAGTTTTCATTCCAATCTCAAAGAAAGGCAATGCCAAAGAATGCTCAAACTACCGCACAATTGCACTCATCTCACACGCTAGTAAAGTAATGCTCAAAATTCTCCAAGCCAGGCTTCAGCAATACATGAACCGTGAACTTCCAGATGTTCAAGCTGGTTTTAGAAAAGGCAGAGGAACCAGAGATCAAATTGCCAACATCCACTGGATCATCGAAAAAGCAAGCAAGAGAGTTCCAGAAAAACATCTACTTCTGCTTTATTGACTATGCCAAAGCCTTTGACTGTGTGGATCACAAGAAACTGTGGAAAATTATGAAAGAGATGGGAATACCAGACTAACTGACCTGCCTCTTGAGAAACCTATATGCAGGTCAGGAAGCAACAGTTAGAACTGGACATGGAACAACAGACTGGTTCCAAGTAGGAAAAGGAGTACGTCAAGGCTGTCTATTGTCACCCTGCTTATTTAACTTCTATGCAGAGTACATCATGAGAAACCCTGGACTGGAAGAAGCTCAAGCTGGAATCAAGATTGCCAGGAGAAATATCAATCACCTCAGATATGCAGATGACACCACCCTTATGGCAGAAAGTGAAGAGGAACTCAAAAGCCTCTTGATGAAATTGAAAGAGGAGAGGGAAAAAGTTGGCTTAAAGCTCAACATTCAGAAAACGAAGATCATGGCATCTGGTCCCATCACTTCATGGGAAAATAGATGGGGAAACATTGGAAACAGTGTCAGACTTTATTTTTTTGGACTCCAGAATCACTGCAGATGGTGATTGCAGCCATGAACTTAATAGACACTTACTCATTGGAAGGAAAGTTGTGACCAACCTAGATAACATGTTGAAAAGCAGAGACATTACTTTGCCAACAAAGGTCCGTCGTGGTCAAGGCTATGGTTTTTCCAGTGGTCATGTATGGATGTGACAGTTGGACTGTAAAGAAAGCTAAGTGCTGAAGAATTGATGCTTTTGAAATGTGGTGTTGGAGAAGACTCTTGAGAGTCCCTTGGACTGCAAGATCCAACCAGTCCATTCTAAAGGAGATCAGTCCTGGGTATTCTTTGGAAGGACTGATGATAAAGCTGAAACTCCAATACTTTATCCACCTCATGGGAAGAGTTGACTCATTGGAAAAGACTCTCATGCTGGGAGGGATTGGGGGCAGGAGGAGAAAGGGACGACCGAGGATGAGATGGCTGGATGGCATCACCGACTCGATGGAGGTGAGTTTGAGTGAACTCCAGGAGTTGGTGATGGACAGGGAGGCCTGGCGTTCTGCAATTCATGGGGTCCCAAAGAGTCGGACATGACTGAGTGACTGAACTGAATAGGCTTGCTGGAAGGGCTAAATCGGACACATGGTTCAGTTCAGGTCATTTGCTCAGTCATGTCCGACTGTGTGACCCTATGGACTGCAGCACACCAGGGTTCCCTCTCCTTCACCTTCTCCTGGAGCTTGTTCAGACTCGATGTCCGTTGATTCAGTGATGCCATCCAACCATCTTGCTCTCTGTTGTTGCTTTCTCCTCCTGCCTTCAGTCTTTCCCAGTATCAGGGTCTTTTCCAATGAGTTGGCTCTTCTTATCAGGTGGCCAAAGTATTGGAGCTTTAGCTTCAGCATCAGTCATTCCAATGAATATTCAGGGTTGATTTCCTTTAGGATTGACTGGTTTGATGCAAGGAGAGCAAACCAGTGCTTGGTAAATAAATATAATTAAGGTATACTAGCTATTATAATTGACATAGTCACCTAAAGCATTTGTGATGACTGTTCTATGAGGAATAAGAATATGGTAAATTATATGGTATGGTCTTCCTTGGTGGCTCAGTGGTAAAGAATCCACCTGCCAATGAAAGGAAGATCTCTTGGAGAAGGAAATGCCAACTTCAGTATTTTCTCCTGGGAAATCTCATGTACAGAGGAGCCTGTACACAAGGCTCCCCTGGTGGACTGCAGTCCATGCGGTTGCAAAAGAGTGGGACGCAACTTAGTGATTAAACAACAAATAATATAGGAAAGTAGTTAATTATAAAAAAAATTATGCTGTATTTCTAGGGAATACACATATTCATCTAATTGTTTTATTAGTTACTACAGTCTTATTTGGATGACTCATTCCTGTATGTACAGCTTATTCTCTTTCATGTGGGCTCTTATCTATTCAGGGAACAAAATGAAGCTGTGTTTTTAATAACCCTTTAAATTCATAACTATAAGCTCCTTAAGGGCAGGAATTGCATCTGTTTTGTTCTACCATGGGAAGCCTACTGTCTAGTGACCAATTTATATTTGATTAATTAACTCATTAAATACCATCTTTGCCTCTGAGCCTGGCTGTGAGATTATATATAAGCCGAGAATTAAGGGCAAGCAATCAGCAACAGGGCTGGACTAGAGAGGATGACTAAGCTCTAACTAGTACTTTCAGACTTCTGGCTAAAATTCACTGTGAATTATGTATTTCTTTCCCTGATGATATTGTGAAAATAAGAAGAAAGCAGCAAGAGCTGGAGAAATAGGTGTATCCTTTAATATCTAACCATCATTACTGCAACTCAGCAGAACCTTTCTACTTCATTCCCAGAGTATTTTCTAACACATTTTATTTGCCAGATGCTGCCCTAGGAGCTGAGAAGACATCTTTACCAAGGAAAGCCTAAATTTAGTATGTTTAGTTGTTTTTTTTTTCATGAATCAAAGAGAATGTTCCAAGTATTTATATTGTAGCCTGTCAACTTTGTATTTTTATGCAAAAAATCATTTGTATTTCTCTTTCTAAATATAGGGAGTTTCTTAAAAAGTGGTAGCTATGTCCAAAATATTGTTATCCCCGACCAGTCCATACATAGTTAATTCACAATCACCACTCAGTAAATACATGTTTAAATCTTTGTTACCTGAGCCTTGGGGCTATTTCCACATTTGTCTTTTTCTAACTTGGACAAAAATTTCTATAGCTGAGACACACTGGGTAACTGTTTTTCTTTCCTTTCATAAGCATGTTAGGAACTTACTCTGATGAATTTGGGAACCTAGATTTTGAACGATCCCAGCATGGTTCTGGAATGAGCAACAGGTCAGCAGCAAAAAGATTTATTTCTGCTCTCAACAATATTGCCGAAAGAACTTACAATAATTTATTTCAGTTTCATCAACTTCAACAGATTGCCAAAGAGTTAAACATTCAGGTATGATAAATAATTAGTAAGTCTTTTTATAATAATTTCAGGAGGGCGTTATTAGTATAGAAGAACTTTTAAATGTCAAAAGATTTAGACTAAAGTCATGGAATAGGCTGTTTTGGAGTATTTAAAACACACGCTTGTTTTATTTAAGATATAAAATTGGTTGCCCAGAGCTTTAAAAAAACAGTTTTTATCTAAAATTCAAACTTCTTTTCAAAAGAGTTTTCAACATCTTGATAGGAGAAACATAGCAAGTTTCCATGTTATTCTGACAGTCTCTGTGGGCAAGTCATCTTACACATCATTGAACCTCAGTTTTCTCATTTGTTAAATGGACATGATTCCACTTGATCTAACTAACTACTTAAAAGTCTTAGTGAAAATGGGTATAATAGTACTTTATAGATTTTTTTTTTCTTTCCAGGATTCATAATAGCACTTTAAACATGTAAAACAGTTTATATGGAAAATTGCTCATTCAATTTCAAAAGTTAGTCTAATTTTTATTTTGAAGCTAAGCTAAAACAAATATAAAAGATTCTGTGCATACTGGAGTTATTTTTGATTAGCTAGGTGTTATAGAATCCAAGGTTTGTATGTGGGCAGCTTTCTCTGTAAGTACAAATGATTTTATTTGCCCAAAAAACTTGACAATTGTATATTACTGTTTGAGAGATTAATTTTAAAAATCACATTTTTTGCATATTATTTAACAGGCTTTTTTTTATTATTTTCTACTAGGTTGCTGATTTTGAAAATTTTATTGGATCACTAAATGACCAAGGTTATCTCTTGAAAAAAGGCCCAAAGGTTTACCAACTTCAAACTATGTAATAGGACTACCAAGCCAGGCTGTCCTGGGTTTGTTGTGAAGAATATGCAAAAAAAACTGTTCTCTGAAAATGACATCCCAAATGTAACAGGAAAAGAGAGTTGAACCAATTTAAGAAGTGATAAAATCATGTGTTAATTTTTTACTTCTCCAGAAGACTAAAAATATTTTACATGTTATCTAAATGATGTAATTAGAAGTTATTTATAGTTTTGTTTTTGACCTTTCTTTTATTATAAATACTTCATGGTTGTGCATATCAAATGTTCATCTGTGTAAACAGTCACAAAGTTACATTTAAATATTTAAATAGTTCTGACACACAAAATTGAGCATCTCATAGAAATAAATTGACACCAACTTTCAATTCCTCCAAATTTTAGAAATATTGTATATTGACTTTTTTAAATTTAATTTTTTTCTTTATTCTATTTTATTAGCTGTGCCGTGCAGCTTATAGGATCTTAGTTCACTGACCAGGGATTGAACCTGGACCCTTAGTAGTGAAAGCATGGAGTCCTAATTATTTGGACTGCCAGGGAATTCCCTTAGCTTTATTTACCGACTTTGATTTATAACATGATATAAGCTTCATGTGTAATTAGACTTCTGTATATACTATTTCCTCCTCACCTAAAGTCTAGTGTCCATCCATATATTGACATATTAAGCTTAACATCGTAGCTAATGAAAAAAATTTAAATAGCTGTGCAAGACTATAGCAGCCTCTGTTCTACTCATCCACATGCCCCAATTTTCTGTTCAGTTGCAACTGTTTTCCATTTACCTCCATTTTTCTAAAGGATATGCTACTAATGCTAATTCTTTTTTTTTTTTTCCTTAAAGTATACTTGATACTGTGTTAGTTCCAGGTGTACAGCAAAGTGATTTGGTTATGCATATATATGTGTATATTCTTTTTTCTATTTTCCATTATAGTGTATTATAATATACTGAATATAGTTCCCTGTGCTATACAGTAAATTCTTGTTATCTATCTATAGTAATGCTCATTCTTGAGTTTTCAGTTTCAAAAATTATACTGACATTTTACCTACCTCAGAATATAGTTCTTTTAAACCCTTCTATGTATATACATACATATACACTTCCCCATTTCTTTCCAGTTTAGTTATATATCATAATTTTTAGTTAAATCTAGTGAAAAGGCTGGCTTGAAACTCAACATTCAAAAAACTAAGATCATGGCATCTGGTCCTGTCTCTTCATGGCAAATAGATGGGGAAACAATGGAAACAGTGACAGACTTTATTTTCTTGGGCTCCAAGATCACTACAGATGGTGACTGTAGCCATGAAATTAAAAGACGCTTGCTCCTTGAAAGAAAAGCTGTGACCAACCTAGACAGCATATTAAAAAGCATTGACATTACTTTGCCAACAAAGGTCCATCTAGGGAAGGCTATAGTTTTTCCAGTAGTCATGTATGGATGTGAGAGTTGGACTATAAAGAAAGCTGAGTGCTGAAGAATTGATGCTTTTGAACTGTGGTGTTGGAGGAGACTCTTGAGAGTCCCTTGGACTCCAAGGAGATCCAACCAGTCCATCTGAAAGGAAATCAGTCCTGAATATTCATTGGAAGGACTGATGCTGAAGCTGAAACTCCAATATTTTGGCCACCTGATGCGAATAACTGATTCATTGGAAAAGACCTTGATGCTGGGAAAGATTGAAAGCAGGAGAAGACGGGGACAACAGAGGATGAGATGGTTAGATGGCATCACCAAATTGATGGACATGAGTTTGAGCAAGCTCCAGGAGCTGGTGATGGACAGGGAAGCCTGGCGTGCTGCAGTCCATGGGGTTGTAAAGAGTTGGACACAACTGAACATAGTCTTAATGTCACTGTGTCTATTGAATATTATTCATCTCCTTCCTTGTATACATTTTCCCCCTTAAAATTAATTTGTTTTTCAACTACTTAGCTTTCTATGTACCAATCACTAATTTGAACCCAAGGCTCCACTACAAGTCTAAGTCTCCTCCCAGAATATGCAGATAAACCAAAAAACCTATTTTAACTGAAGACCTCTCCTGGAATTCTCTGGCTCTTTCCAATCTGAACTATACATCTGTCTGGGACTTGTCATTTTCTCTCCCATTTCCTGGCCCCTCTTTGTCATTTTACTCCCTCATTTTGGTGGAATCCATTTTCTAATAGCTTCCTGAGGAAGAGTTTATGAGATATAGTCTACCCTTATTCCTGGACTGAGAGTTTGGGCATAGAATTTTAGTTTGGAAATCATCTTCACTCAGAATTTTAGATATTGCTCTATTGCTTTTACTTTTCAGTGTTGCTGTTTGGAAATCCAAAGCCATTTTTATTTTTGGCATGTGACCTTTATTTCCTCTTGACAAGCTATTTGTATCTTCCCTTTTGCCATGGTGTTCTGAAATTTTTATAGTGTTTAGTAACTATCCTGCTGGTTTCTTATGCCAAAAATGTTGGGGTTATCTTAATTTTCTCTTATCCCCTAATCAGTCCATCAACAAATCCTCTTAGTACTATCTTTAGAACATTTGAAACCTGATTACTTTTCATTACTTCCAGTTCCATATTCTGGCTCAATTAATCATCTTTTCTCCAGCTTCACAAGGACAAAGACTGCTTTATTCACCACTATGGCCCTAGTATGTGAAACAGATTTTGACTACATACCCCTGTGAGGTGAACACACATAAAGTGGGTTCAGTTCCGTTCAGTTCAGTTCAGTCGCTCAGTTGTGTCTGACTCTGCAACCCCATGGACTGCATCACGCCAGGTTTCCCTGTCCATCACCGACTCCCAGAGCTTGCTCAAACTCATGTCCATTGAGTCAGTGATACCATCCAACCATCTCATCTTCTGTTGTCCCCTTCTCCTCCTGCCTTCAATCTTTCCCAGTATCAAGGTCTTTTCCAGTGAGTCAGTTCTTTGCATCAGGTGGCCAGAGTATTGGAGATTGAGCTTCAGCCTCAGTCCTTCCAATGAATATAAAGTGGGTGATTATACCATTTATAATGGGTTCAATGCCTGATCTGGGAAGATCTCACATGCTGCAGAACAGCTAAGTCCAAGTGTCACAATTATTGAAACTGCTGTAGAGCCGGGGTGCCACAGCTACTGAAGCCTGTAGGCCCTAGAGCCCATGCTCTGCAACAAGAGAAGCCACCTCAATTAGAAGCCCACGCACCACAACTAGAAAGTAGCCTCTGCTTGCAGCAACCCACGCAACAGTGAAGACCCAGCACAGCCAAAAATATTTTTAAAAAGAATATAGAAAAAGAACAACAAGAGAATAAAATGTGTTTCTAGTAACAAGAAGGAGGCATTCTGCTTCATTTCTCCCTGGGAAGTTGCTCAAAAGCAATGAGGAAACTGAAGAACAAAAGTATATAGTCCATCTTCTGTGAACTAGGAAACAACTGAGACCCCCAAACCCCAACACTAGGAAGATCCGCCAAAAGCTTCCAGGCAGCCTTGCATGAGGGAGGCAGAGAGAATGCCTATGACTGAAGATTTCTGAAGGAAGCAATAAAGTATCTCTCAAAGTATACTTTGCACTCCTATTGGGGCAAAAAGTAAAACTACCATTGCAATAGTGTGAATAGAGTGTGCAGATGGCAGCAGCAGCTTCTCTGGACCTAGCTGAAGTATAAGAAGTGAAAGGAGAGGTTAAATGAGAAGCCGTTTAGATAAGCCACTTTGAAGGAGAAAACAAATCTGGCTGTGCTCAAATTTCTCCAAAGCAACACTCATCACTGAAGTATATAGAGTAATACCTAGAAATCTTTTTAACAAGAATTTTATACCCAGATATTTTGGTCAAGTTTCTTAGTTGGAAATCTGGAGTCAATTTTTTTTTCTGTAAAAGACCAGATAGGAAAAATTTTAGGCTTTCTGGGCCATATACACCCTGTCACAACTATTCAACTCTGCCATTGTAACACTCAAATGAGTGTAGCTGTGTGCCAAAAAAGCTTTACTAATAGACACTGAAATTTGAATTTCATAAAACTTTCATGTGTCTAGAATGCTAAATACTCTAATTTTTTTCATCCATTAAACAGTAACAGGTAGTGGGTCAGATTTGGCCCATGAACTGTGGTTTGCACACTATCGAATAGAAAAAGAAACTGACACTTGCTTAAGCAGAAAAAGGAGGGTTTTGAAAGAATTTTGGTTAGCTGTCAGAACTGTTGAAAGGCTGAAGGATAAGCTTCAAAGAGCAATTTCTAAAATTGTTCTGAAGAGGAAGCTGCTACCACCCCACTGCCACACAAGGCACGAGAGGAATGTGCTGTTGCTTCATGTCTCATGGATGCCACTTCTGTACCAGGAACACAAGGAACCCACTGCCTCTGCAGAAAGTTGGAAGAATGTCCCCACTCACACCAAAACAGCAAGAAAGGATTCTTCATGGGGCCTCCTTAAATTGCCAAACCCCAAAAAACAAATCTCATCTAGAAATACCTGACTAAAGAAGCCTAGGTTATATGCCCCCTTACCTAGAATGCTGAGGAGTTTTCTGGGTTCTAGGTGAGAAGGCAGCCTTTTCCCTATATGTTGAGAGTTCAGATGGTACTGGGTTGCCAGACAATTAGCATTCATGTATAAATGCTAGTGATAATCCACCTGACAGTGCAGGAGACACAAGACACTTGGGTTCGATCCCTGGATTGGGAAGATCCCGTGGAGTAGGAAATGGCACCCCACTCCAGTATTCTTGCCTGGAAAATTCCATAGGCAGAGGAGCCTGGTGGGCTACAGTCTATGGGGCCACAAAGTCAGCCACCGCTGGTGTTATTTGCCCCTCAAAAAACTTCCAACTAAAGCCAACAAATACTTCCTAAGAATTTAAAGTGTGAACCATTGTTGGAGAATCTTTTAAAATACAACTTACAATAGATTAAATGATTGGAAATTTAAAACAAACAGAAAAATGCAATTATTAAGTTCTGACTTTAAGAAAGGAAGGTAGATAGTGATGTAAATATGTATGTGTAGGATAGAGGGTTAACAGGTATTAGTATAAAAGCACATTTTACAAAAGTTAGCACAGATAACATCAAATGAAATAAAGTGACAGATATGAGAGGGAAGAGGAAATATATTACATACATAATACACACATACAGTATGCTGCTGCTGCTAAGTCACGTCAGTCATGTTCGACTCTGTGTGACCCCATAGACGGCAGCCCACCAGGCTCCCTCGTCCCCGGGATTCTCCAGGCAAGAACACTGGAGTGGGTTGCCATTTCCTTCTCCAGTGCATGAAAGTGAAAAGTGAAAGTGAAGCTGCTCAGTCAGGTCAGACTCTTAGCAACCCCATGGACTGCAGCCTACCAGGCTCCTCTGTCCATGGGGTTTTCCAGGCAAGATTGGAAAGCAGAGATTCCAGGAAAGAGTTCTCTTCAGATTGTATAAATCTTACATACACTGTATGTTTCTATAATATATACTTGGATGAAGCACAAGCTGGAATCAAGATTGCTGGGAGAAATATCAACTTCAGCTCTGCAAATGACACCACCCTTACGGAAGAAAGTGAAGAATTAAAGAGCCTCTTGATGAAAAGTCAAAGATGAGAGTGAAAAAGTTGGCTTAAAGCTCAACATTCAAAAAACTAAGATCATGGCATCTGGTCCCATCACTTCATGGCAAATAGATGGGGAAACAGTGAAAATAGTGTCAGACTTTAGTTTGGGGGGCTCCAAAATCACTGCAGATGATGACTGCAACCATGAAATTAAAAGACACTTACTTCTTGGAAGGAAAGTTATGACCAACCTAGACAGCATATTAAAAAGTATTGACATTACTTTGCCAACAAAGTTCCATCTAGTGAAGGCTATGGTTTTTCCAGTGGTCATGTATGGGTGTGAGAGTTGGACTATAAAGAAAGCTGAATGCTGAAGAATTGATGCTTTTGAACTATGGTGTTAGAGAAGACTCTTGAGAGTCCCTTGGACTGCAAGGAGATCAATCCTGAGTGTTCATTGGAAGGACTGATGTTGAAGCTGAAACTCCAATACTTTGGCCACTGGATGCAAAGAGCTGACTCATTTGAAGAGACTCTGATGCTGGGAAAGATTGAAGGCAGGAGGAGAAGGGTACAACAGAGGATGAGATGGTTGGATGGTATCACTGACTCAATGGACATGAGTTTTGGTAAACTCCAGGAGTTGGTGATGGACAGGGAGGCCTGGTGTGCTGCGGCCCATGGAGTTGCAAAGAGTCGGACACAACAGCAACTGAACTGGACTGATCTAGTGTAAATATACCATGTTAATATTACATTGTTCAAAGGGGAAAACAATAGATGCTGTTTTAAAAGTCAAATGATAAAATTATTTTAGATGATTTTTCATCTGATTTTTCATAATTAGATGAAATTATAGAAAAAAGATGATATAAATCTAAATTATCAGAAAAAACTCTTCTGTGTTTCTTAGATCCTCTGTTGTCTATTTGGCATCCATTAATCACAAGGCCAAACTAATGTCCAAAGCTGTTTACATCTCTCCTGGGATCTGGCTTTCTCTGATTATGAATCCTCCAACCACAAATACCAATAACTGTGTTTCACTTCCTGCTCAATATGGGATGTCCTCACCTAACCACTTCCCACCACCACAGCAATAAACACCTAGGATTTCCCTTTGTTCCCACCCCCTGACCAGCCTTGGTGATTCACTCTGTGGCCCTTTGTGGTATGGTATTGCCCTTTTCTCTTGGGAAATATAAGTAATAAATTCTCTCAAAGCCAGTTGTCTCATGCCTGTCAACTTATTCCTGTTTAAAATAAATCCCAGGCACAAATTTTAGAACAGAAACATACAAAGCAAAACAAGAAAACATTATATTGTGGATTTTAGGACTAAGAAAAAAGCCTATCATATTCATGACAGAAGTAAACCTAAACCCAAATATGTCAAATCAATAAATGCAAATGGGCTAAACTCACCTATTGAAACAAAAGTCTTTCAGATGGGATAACAAGCTCTTGGATGCAAGTTATACCTAAAACAAAGTCAATTACACAAAGTCGAAAATAAAAGTATGGACAAAGATACACCAGAAAAATACAAAAAGAAAGCAAGGGTGTCATCTTATTATAAAAAGAGATGAAAAGGCAAAGCTTTATTAAAGGAAAATATAAGTCTAGGCAGAGCAATTAATAATAATAATTATTATGGATATGTGCCAAATAGCAATAGGAAGCAGAAACTATAAGAGATACTAGGAAATGAAGAAACTCATTAGTAAGAGATTCTGGTTTGCTTCTCTCAGTTCATAGCAGTCAAGCAGACAAAAATTAAGAATAAGCAGACAAACTCTAATAATATCACATACAAAAATAAACTCAAAAGGGATTAAAGATGTAAAGATAAGACCAGAAACTTCCTAGAAGGAAACACAGGCAGTTCATTTTGACATAAATCATAGCAGTATTATTTTCCTGACATGTTTCCTAAAGCAAAGGAGATAAAAACCCAAATGATTGGGTTGGCCAAAAAATTCCTTTGGTTTTTTAAAAGAATTAAAGACACATTTTTCATTTTCACCAAGAACTTTATTGAACAAAATATTCACTTTTTTAAACTTAAATTTCTTTTTTTCTTGTTGCTATTTTAAACTTCTTATTTTTATTGGGGTATAGGCAATTAACAAAATGTTGTGATAGTTTCAGGTGACAGTGAACGAACTTAGCCATACTTCATTTTTTCAACTTAAATTTTTACTTTTCTGTGTATTCACAATTTTGTTCCACTACCTTCTGCCATTTTTCATAGAAGACTCCTTTCCAATAGCACTGTATATATATCACTTTCTTTGGATGAAGACCAACCTTTGGTGTGGTTGGTGGTGGTTCATTTCACTTGCCCCATGATCTCTTCCATTCCACATTATTGTACAGAAACACTTTTCATCACCTGTCACAATTTGTTTTAAAAATGGAATATTTTCGTTATGTTCAAGTAGACAATCACATGCAGAAATACAGTCAAGAAAGGTTTTTTTGGGGGTTTTTTGCTTCAGTGGAATCCAAATATCAAAGTAATTTAATAACAAAGGTGGCTCAAATGATTTTCCTTGCTTGATCTGGTTATCTTGAGTATGTCATCCATCTCTCACATGGTGCGACGCTGACTGTTCTCAACAATGTTAATGTCTCCATTTGATTGCTATCAACTTCAACTAGTCTACCCAGCTGTGGCACACATCCAGCAAATCTCCAGCATGAAATTTTGCAAACCACTTTTGACATGTTCAGTCAATCACAACACTTTCTCCATACACTGCAAAGATCTTTTTTGTATTTCAGTTGCATTTTTATCTTTCTTGAAATAATAAAACATAATATGCTGAAAATGTTGCTTTTTTCTTCCCTCTTCAACATTAAAATGTCTACACAAAAATGCACCATTTTTTAAAAAAGCCCTGCACACTGATATGACAGCTGTCACAATAGTCTAACAAAATTATTTTGAATGAAGTTAAAGAGAACTAAGCACTACTAGAGCCATCTTACAGGGAAAAAAATGAATAAACCTTTTGGCCAACCCAATATTAAAGGGGACCTAATTAAACTTAAAAGCTTTTGTATAGCAAAGGAAACCATCGACAAAACAGAAAGACAGTGTACTGAATGGAAGAAAATATTTGCAAATGATATGACTGATAGGGATTAGTGTCCAACATATAGAAACAACACATACAACCCAACAGCACAAATACAATCTGATTAAAAAATGGGAATAAGACACGACAGTTTTCCAAAGACACACAGATGGCCAACAGGGACACGAAAGAATGTTCAACATTGCTAATGACTAGAGAAATGCAAGTTGTAGAATCACAGTGATATATCACCTCACACCTGTCAGAAATGCTACCATCAAAAAACACAACAAATGTTGGCAAGGATGTGGAGAAAAGAGAACCCTCATACTCTGTTGTGGGGGAATGTAAGTTGGTGCAGCCACTATGGAAACAGTATGGAAAACTACCACATAACCCAGCAATTTCAATCCTGGGTGTGAGACTAATTCAAATATCTCAATACATACACACACTGGAATACTACTTCGCCATAAAAAGAATGAAATTTCGCCATTGGTAACAACATGGATGGATTTCAAAAATATTAAGTAAATCAGAGAAAGTGAAATACTGTATGTCACATATATGTGGTATATAAAAAATGAAATGTGGCCACAACAAAAAAGGAAGATATTAAAAAAACTAATGGTTACCAGTGAGGAGGGGGAAGATAGAGTTAGGGAATTAAGAGGTACAAACTCTTATGCATAAAATATATAAGCCCCAAGGATGTATGTACAACATAGGGAATATAACCAAAATTTTGTAGTACCTGTAAATAGAATATAACCTTTAAAAATTGTAAATCACTATGTTGTACACCTGTAATTCATGTAATATTGTATGTCAAGTATACTTCATTTTTTTAATGAAAAAGAATAAGGAAGAAATGAGTAACATAATTATTGAGGTGAATCCAACTGATAAATATCAAAATCTGCACCCTGGAGATAGAGTATACTTTCTTTTCAAATATGCATAGAAGTTGCAAATAAACCTTAAATTCTAAAAAGTAAAAATATTAGCCGATAATCTCATCACAAAGCAATAAAGCCATAAATTTTAAATTAATATGTAAATAGCTCTTATGTCTAGAATCAAAACAAAAACTTTGATATATTACTGATGAGCTAACACTAGTCCTGGGAAATTCAGAACATCATTGTAGATTACAGTTGGATGGAGGGTGGGGTGGAGCTATGGGAATCAGGTAACAAATGAAGTTAGGCCTAAATCCATCTTACAGTGGTGTTGCCAAAATCTTGCCTCTCTGTGCACCAATGCCAAAAAGAAATATGGAGACAGTTATAGAGGAGAAAGAGCAGCTTTATTACTTTGCCAGGCAAAGGGGGAACAGTAGGCTGGCACCTCAGGAACTGTGCCCCCCTTCCCTGGTGAGTAGAGAGAGGTGATATAGTCAGGCAGGGGTATAGGCTTCCCAGGTGGTTCAGTGGTAAAGAATCCACCTGCCAATGCAGGAGACACAGGAGACATGAGTTTGATCCCTGGGTAGGGAAGATCCTGGAGGAGGAAATGGCATCTCACTCCAGTGTTCTTGCTGGAAAATCCCATGGACAGAGGAACCTGGCGAGCTACAGTCCATGGGGTTGCAAAGAGTCAGATCTGACTTAGCAACTAAAGAACAACAACGATGAAGTCTCCACTAAAGACCAAAAGGAGAGGGTTCGGGAGCTTCTGGGCTGGTGAACATATGGAGATTTTTGGGCAAGGGTATGGAAGCTCCACATCCTTCCACCATAACTTGCCCTATGCATCTCATCCACCTGGCTGTCCCTGAGTTACATCCTTTTACAATAAGTAACTATTGTAGTGAGTAAATGGGTTTCTGAAGTTCTGTGAGGTCCTCTAGCAAATTACTGAAATCCACCGAGGGGATTTGTGGGAATCTGATGTACAGCCAATTAGAAGCAGAGATAACCTGGGTTTGGGATCTGCATTTGAAGTGGAGGGCAGTCTTACAGGACTGAGCCCTTCACATGTAGAATCTGATACTATCTTCAAGTTGACAGTGTCAGAACTGAGTCAAATTGTAGGACATCCAGCTCGTGTCCAGAGATTTGCTTGGTGGTTTGGGAAAATTCCACCCCACACACTGGAATTGGGTCCAGGACCCAAATAGGCTCAGAGCAAGAGAATGCTCTCTAGTTGGTCCAGGCTGCAGTGCAAACATCTTTGTGATGTTGCTGCCCTAAGTTTCTGTGTCATATTACAGAGGCTGGTCCAGGCAGGTCCTCATAGGCCAATCATGACACAGGCTTCCTGGATTGGCATAAGGCCAGGTACTCTTCAGCAAATAACTATACCTCCTTTTCAGAAACAGCTCCAGGCTTTCTACTGAGCCCTCATCTACTGGCCACAGGACACTAAGAGGTATTCTCTGATCCACAAGTCATAACATTGAGTGGGTGTGGCGGCACCCATCATAAAGTGAAAGTTGTATATGGAAGAACAGGCCCAAGTTGGTCCCAAAGGCTCAGTATATTTTCAGAAATGTGACTTGCACTCCCAGTGTGTCTGATCCTGTCATACTGCCCTCTCCTTCCGTATCTGGGGCCTTATGTAGGAGTTAGCTGACTGAGAGGGAAACAATTTGAGCCTGGCTTACAGATGGCTCTGCATTAAGTCTGGCACTAGCCAAAAGTGATCTGCTGGCATATTAGGGAATCTAAGGAGAATGCAGTGCTCTGAAGAACACTGAGAAAAGGATTTTTCCCCAGTGGGTACAACTGCAAGCATACATCATATGGATTAGCCAGTCAGGACAGATAACAAACAAGCTGGTCGTACCTGCACTTAACTCATACTCTAATTTCAACTACTGTTCTCACCTCCCTCACGCTCTCTGCTTCAGTCACACTGGTCTTCTTGCTGGTCCTTGTACAAACCAGCCACATTCTTACCCAAGAGCCTTTGCATATGCTGTTTCTTCAATCTGATATGCTTTTCAACCAGAGGGCCACATGGGTCATCCCCTCAATTCCTTTGGGTCATTATTCAAATATTACCTTCTTAGTGACATCTTCCCTGGACATTCTGTTTAGAATTGCACTCCTCAACCCTTTCTTTCTTCTGTGTTGACAATCTAATATACTACATAGTTTATTCATCTTGTTTATGTCTGTTTCTTTATCCCACGAGAATGTAAGTCCCAAGGGGACAGGGACTTTAAACTATTATCTTCACTTTAAAGCTCTCTGTTCCTATAACAGTATCTTGCATTCACAGGCACTCAATAAATACTCGCTGAATGCATGAAAGTCAGTTTGGGGAAGAGGCTTGTGAAAAAGCTTCTCAGAATGTACTCCTGAGTTTGAGAACACCTGTATCCTCCTGAATGTGCACCAACAGAGCTTCACAGCTAAACGGATGTCAGCTAGTCTCTTCCTCTAGCCATATGTGACCAGGGGTTGCAGTTAGGCATCTGCTCAACAACATGAGTATCCCTTTAACAAAACTGACCTAGACTTCACCATTGCTGAGGGTCTAACTTGACAACAGAGCTGCTCATCTGAGACAACACAGCACCAAACTTCAGGGAGATAAGCTTACCACTCGGTGACAGATCAGTTACACTGGACCCCAAAAGGGTAGCAATTTGTTCTCTCTGGAAGTAGGATGAGCTTATTTTGGATAGGTCTCTTCTTGCTGCCTTACTTCTTTCAGCAATGCCATATGTGACGTTACTGAACTTATTTACCACCAGGATATCCCACATATTATTTCTCACTAAGGAAGTCATTTTACAACTGAAAAAGTAAGGCAATGGGTTGAAGTTCATAGGTACTGTTTTTACCATGTACCCCACCATCTAAGAGCGCCTGGTCTTAGCAAACACTGGAATGAAAAATGGAACATCTGCTATGCTGCCAGCTAGTTGATCATATCTAGCAAGTCTGGGTATGGTCCTACAGGATGAATTATCTTCTCCAGACCAGTGGCTTCTTTATGGTGCAGTTTCTCCCACATCTAGAATGCATGCATTTAGGAACCAAGGTTAATCTAGAAAGATGAACCCCCCAGGTAGGTAGATGTCCAATATGCTACTGGAGAAGAGTGGAGAAACAGCTCCAGAAAGAGAGGTGGGCTGAAGCAGAAACAATATTCAGTTGTGGACATGTCTGGTGGTGAAAATAAAGTCCAGTGATATAACGATTACTGTGTAGGAATCTGGAATGTTAGGTCCATAAGTCAAGGTAAATTGGAGGTGGTCAAGCGGGAGATGGCAAGAGTGAACATTGACATCTTAAGAATCAGTGAACTAAAATGGACAAGAATGAGCGAACTTAATTCAGACGACCATTATATCTACTACTGTGGGCAAGAATCCCTTAGAAGAAATGGAGTAGCCCTCATGTCAACAAAAGAATCTGAAATGCAGTCATGGGGTATAATCTCAAAAACTAAGAATGATCTCAGTTTGTTTCCAAGGCAAATCATTCAGTATCAATGTAATTCAAGTCTCTGCCCCAACCACTAATGCCAAAGAACCTGAATGATTCTATGAAGACGTACAAGACCTTGTGGAACTAACACCAAAAAAGGATGTCCTTTTCATCATAGGGGAATGGAATGCAAAAGTGGGAAGTCAAGAGATGCCTGGAGTAACAGGCAAGTTTAGCCTTGGAGTACAAAATGAAGCAGGGCAAAGGCTAACAGAGTTTTGCGCCAAGAGAACATACTGGTCACAGCAAACACCCTCTTGCAACAACAAAAGAGATGACTCTACACATGGACATCACCAGATGGTCAACACTGAAATCAGATTGGTTATATTCTTTGCAGCCAAAGATGGAGAAGCTCTATACAGTCAGCAAAAACATGATTTGAGCTGACTGTGGCTCAAAGCATGAACTCCTTCTTGCAAAATTCAGACTTAAATTGAAGAAGGTAAGGAAACCCACTAGGCCATTCAGGTCTGACCTAAATCAAATCGCTTATGATTCTACAGTGGAGGTGACAAATTCAAGGGATTAGATCTGGTAGACAGAGTGCCTGAAGAACTATGCACAGAGGTTCATAACATTGTGCAGCAGGTGGTGACCAGAACTATCCAAAGAAAAAGAAATGCAAAAAGGCAAAGTGGTAGTCTTACAAAGAGGCCTTACAAATAGCTGACAAAAGAAGAGAGGCCAAAGGCAAAGGAGAAAGGCAAAAATATATCCAACTGAATACAGAGTTCCAGAGACTAGCAAGGAGACATAAGAAGGCCTTCTTAAATGAACAATGAAAAGAAATAGAGAAAAACAACAGAATGGGAAAGACTGGAGATCTTTCCAAGAAAATTGGAGATACCAAGGGAATATTTCATGTAAAGATGTGCACAGTAAAGGACAGACATGGTAAGGATCTAACAAAAGCAGAAGAGATTAATAACACATGGGAAGAATACACAGAAGAACTATATAAAAAAGGTCTTACTGACATGGATAACTACGATGGTTTGGTCACTTAACTAGAGTCAGAGATCCTGGAGTGTGAAGGCAAATGGGCCTTGTGGTCAGTCACTTCAGTCATGTCCGACTCTCTGTGACCCCATGGACTATGGCCCACCAGGCTCCTCTGTCCATGGGATTCTCCAGGCAAGAATACTGGAGTGGGCTGCCATTTCCTTCTCCAGTGATAAAGTATGAAGTGAGTGAAGTTGCTCAGTCGTGTCCAACTCTTTGCAACCTCATGGACTGTAGCCTACAAGGCTCCTCCGTCCATGGGATTTTCCAGGCAAGAGTACTGAAGTGGGTTGCCATTTCCTTCTCCAAAGTGGGCCTTAGGAAGCATTACTATGAACAAAGCTAGTGGAGGTGATGAAATTCTAGCTATTTCAAATCCTAAATGATGATGCTGGTAAAGTATAGCACTCAATATGTCAGCAAATTTGGAAAACTCAGCAGTGGCCACATGACTGGAAAAGGTCAGTTTTCATTCCAATCCCAAAGAAGGGCAATACTGAAGAATGTTCACACTAGTGTACATCTGTAGTCATTTCACATGTTAGCAAGGTGATGCTCAAGATCCCTCAAGCTAGGCTTCAGCAGTATGTGGACCAAGAACTTACAGGCATACAAGCTGGGTTTCAAAGAGGCAGAGGAACCAGAGATCAATTTGCCAACATTCATAGGATCATGGAAAAAGCAAGGGAATTCCAGAAAAATACCTACTTTTCATTCATTGTGCTAAAGCCTTTGACTGTGTGGATCACAACAAACTGTTGAACATTCTTAAAGAGATGGAATACCAGACCACCTTACCTGTCTCCTGAGAAACCTGTATGCAGGTCCAGAAGCAACAGTTACAACCAGTCATGGAACAATAAACTGGTTCAAAATTGGGAAAGGAGTATGTTAAGGTTGTACTTGCAGAATACATCATGTGAAATGCTGGGCTGGATGAAGCTCAAGCTGGAATCAAGATTGCTGGGAGAAATATCAACAACCTCAGATATGCCCAGATGATACTGCTCTAATGGCAGAAAGTGAAGAGGAACTAAAAAGCCTCTCAATGAGGGTGAAATAGCAGAGTGAAAAAGCTGGCTTAAAATTCAACATTCAGACAACTAAGATCATGGCATCTGGTCCCATCACTTCATGGAAAATAGAAGGGGAAAAAGTAGAAGCAGAGATAGATTTTATTTCCTTGGGCTCCAAAATCACTGCAGATGGTGACTGCAGCCATGAAATTCAAAGATGCTTGCTTCTTGGAAGGAAAGCTATGACCAATCTAGACAGCATATAAAAAAGCAGAGATACCACTTTACCTACAAAGGTCCATATACCCTAAGCTATGGTTTTTCCACTAGTCATGTATGGATGTGAGATTTGGACCATAAAGAAGGCTGAGCACCCAAGAACTGACACTTTTGAATTGTGAATTGTGGTGCTAGAAAAGATTCTTGAGAGTCTGTTGGACTGCAAAGAGATCAAACCAGTCAATCCTAAAGGAAATCAACCCTGAATATTCATTGGAAGGACTGATGCTGAATCTGCAATACTTGGCCACTGATGGGAAGAGCCAACTCATTGGAAAAGACCCTGATTCTGGGAAAGATTGAGGGCAGAAGGAGAAGGGGGCAACAGAGGATGAAATGGATGGATAGCATCACACAATGGACATGATTCTAAGCAAACTCCAAGAAATAATGAAGGACAAGGGAAGCCTGGCATAATGGAGTCCATGGGGTTGCAGAGAGTCAGACACGGCTTAGTGACTGCACAGGAACAACAATTTTACAAATGGGCCTCCCCAATGGCTCAGTAGTAAAGAATCCACCTGTCAATGCATGAGACTCGGATTCCATCCCTGGGTCAGGAAGATCCCCTGGAAAGGGAAACCCACTCCAGTATTGTTGCCTGGAAAATCCCATGGATAGAGGAGCCTGACAGGCTATAGTCCATGGGGTCAAAAAAGAGTTGGACATAACTTAACAAGTAAACAACAACAAATCTTACAATATTTCCTGGAATGGCTAGCCTCGGGGAGGGTATGTATTAATTTCTTCTCTCCTGTAGCCATTCACATGTGAACAAGGTCCTGAATAAGGCATTTTGCTTTAACATTCAAGCAGAGGGCAGGGTTCCCCAAGTTAACCATTATGTGTGGACAGTATCCTTTTAGTAAACAAAAGCAATGAGGAGGAAAGGTTAAAGTAAAAAAACAGATC
Organism: Capricornis sumatraensis; assembly: GCF_032405125.1. NCBI lineage: Eukaryota > Metazoa > Chordata > Mammalia > Artiodactyla > Bovidae > Capricornis > Capricornis sumatraensis. The sequence continues at coordinate 51,318,440 of NC_091083.1, forward strand.
CAACATAGAGTCAGTTCTTCTCTGTAACCATTTCCCACTGTCAACGACCATTTCACAATCTTGTGGAAAAAGAAGCAATGACCGTTCTAATTGTTTCCTGTTGTGTCTTGTCATATGGATCTCTCTGGGCATGTCTGCCATCAGTGCCAATGTTCCAAATATTGCTTCTTGGACTACCCTGGTGGTGCAGTGGAGAGTAATCTGTCTGCCAGTACAGGGGGCATGGGTTCAATCCCTAGTCCAGGAAGACTCCATATGCTGTGAGGCAGTAAGCCTGTGTGCCACAACTACTGAGCCTTTGTGCCACAAGAGAAACCTCCATGATGAGAAGCTCTTGCACTGCAATGAAGACCCAGTGCAGCCGAAAAAAAAAATGTTGCTTGCTTTATTTGTATATCGGAAGTGTCTCATTTACACCTGCAGAATTAAAAAATATTTACAACTTTAAAGTTAAGAGTTATAATTTATTTGGCAGGAATTTTGAGGACTTCAAACTTGGGAGGCAGCACATCAATTTAAGCAATTTAGCACTTTTCTGTGTATGGGAAGATGCAAGAATCTGGGCTCACAGAAATCATTTCCTCAATATGTACCCCAGCTTTGTGGGAGCCTGCATCCCATATCTCAAGTGTCCTCAGGGCTCACCACAGGATGTGGCTGCAGTCTGATGGCTGCTAGATGTCAGGTATTTTTCTCCTGGAGTTTCCTCAGGACTCACCAGCTTACACTGGAGGGCTATAAACACTGATTACATTTTTAAGGTCCTCCACGCTTGGTAAGGAATTTGACTAATATTTGGGAGACATTTCATGATCAAAGCTTTTCCCAAAGAGCTGGAAGGTTCATCCCAGATTCTTGATATGTCACTCTAGGTCCTAAATTTTGGACTGGACCCCATTAATAGAGATTCTCTGGATTTTGTCATGTCCCACTCATTGCGACCCCAAGGACTGGATCCAGGAGACACCTAGAATCACACTATTATGATGACTTTATATTATAAATGTGATCTATTTTCTAAAGATGTTTAGCCATGTAAGTTTTATTGCAGGCCTGGTTACACACTGAGTACTGTAAAAGATAACACTCTTATAAATTAGACAGGATATAAGTAATACAGCCAGTTACACTGACCATGTCTCAGTGCAGCAAGGAGACACAAAGCACAAACAATTTGAAAACAAAAAACAAATTAAAAGAACGATTAGTATAATGAGTTCTATTAACTATTATTATAATCTAGTTTCAAAAACAGCGACAAAGGAGCCATCACTGATTTGTTGAGCTATCTGCAGTTTCACCCTATCAGTTGTACATCTCAAAGGTCTTTGAGACAAGCATATGCTACTGGCAGGATCAACCAGGTAGAGACAAAAAGTTAAATGTTTCAATTCTGCTTTCCCAAATTACTGTAAGTCATAATTGGTTTAAGGAGAAGGTTTTCTTTACACCTGCAAAACACAGATTTAAATCAGTAATTTTTTTTAGATAGAAACCATAAAAATTATAACCATATTTACCAGTTCACTTGAGTTCAGTTCAGTTCATTTGCTCAGTCGTGTCCGACTCTTTGCGACCCCATGAATCACAGCACACCAGGCTTCCCTGTCCATCTCCAACTGCCAGAGTTCACTCAGACTCACGTCCATCGAGTCAGTGATGCCATCCAGCCATCTCATCCTCTGTCGTCCCCTTCTCCTCCTGCCCCCCAATCCCTCCCAGCATTAGAGTCTTTTCCAATGAGTCAACTCTTCGCATGAGGTGGCCAAAGTACTGGAGTTTCAGCTTCAGCATCATTCCCTCCAAAGAAATCCCAGGGCTGATCTCCTTCAGAATGGACTGTTGGATCTCCTTGCAGTCCAAGGGACTCTCAAGAGTCTTCTCCAACACCACAGTTCAAAAGCATCAATTCTTCAGTGCTTAGCTTTCTTCACAGTCCAACTGTCACATCCATACATGACCACAGGAAAAACCATAGCCTTGACTAGACAGACATCTATTTCTGCTTTATTGACTATGCCAAAGCCTTTAACTGTGTGGATCACAATAAACTGTGGAAAATTCTTCAAGAGATGGGAATACCAGAGTACCTGACCTGCCTCTTGAGAAACCTATATGCAGGTCAGGAAGCAACAGTTAGAACTGGACATGGAACAACAGACTGGTTCCAAATAGGAAAAGGAGTACGTCAAGACTGTATATTGTCACCCTGCTTATTTAACTTCTATGCAGAGTACATCATGAGAAACGCTGGGCTGGAAGAAGCACAAGCTGGAATCAAGATTGCCAGGAGAAATATCAATAACCTCAGATATGCAGATGACACCACTCTTATGGCAGAAAGTGAAGGGGAACTCAAAAGCCTCTTGATGAAAGTGAAAGTGGAGAGTGAAAAAGTTGTCTTAAAGCTCAACATACAGAAAACGAAGATCATGGCATCTGGTCCCATCACTTCATGGGAAATAGATGGGGAAACAGTGGAAACAGTGTCAGACTTTATTTTTTTGGGCTTCAAAATCACTGCAGATGGTGACTGCAGCCATGAAATTAAAAGATGCTTACTCCTTGGAAGAAAAGTTATGACCAACCTAGACAGCATATTGAAAAGCAGAGACATTACTCTGCCAACCAGTTCACTTAGTGCCATGTAAAACTAATTCTTTCTGTTAACAGTTTTATGAAGCCTTCAGGTTTCCCATTAAAATTCTTCAATTTCTTACCCAGTACAGCATCATAGTTGGAAAGTCAGAAACTTGCATTTATCCAACAGTCCTTTTTACAAATCTTCTTGAAGAGGAGGCATTTTTGCAAAAGCATGGGAGTGAAACCATAACTGTCTGATAAAAGACTTAACGCCGTTTAAATCTGATTAAAATGCAGCTAACAAAGTAGCTTTGTTACTGCTATGACGTACAACAAATTCAAGCTATTTTTGAAGCCACACTTCTGGTCCTGTAAAGACTAGAACAGTAAAACAAGTACAGTTTTTTCTTTTTTCAAAAATTGGGTGGCTATCTCAATGATACTGAGGGACTGAGATATCCATTTACCTATGTTGGAAAGTTTTACTCATTTAGCTTAGAGGAGAAGGCCTCTTCCAAAATTTTTATCAGGCTCTGAATGTTGCAGTGAAGAAGCAATTCTGACTCCAGCAAGTCTTTTTAACTTGCTCTTTTTGCTGGCTTTGTTATTATAATCATACATTGTGGCCTGCCTCAGAGGACCCTGCCCCTCTGCCAGACCCTTAAACTAAAGTGCCTTTGTTCTGTTGAGAGACAGTCTGACCCTGCCCACCTGTGAATGACTGCAAGCAAGAAGAGATTAACACATCCTTTTCCTGATTCTGGCCATTCCCAGACACGCTTTGTAAGACTGAAGGCCCTTTTTACTTTACTTTTTCATTGCCTCTCTCTAATATTCCCTGATTGGCTGGCTAGCCAGGAGCACCAAGGCTCCTGGCTGGCTGAGCCAAATGTATTACTGAGTCCAAGCTTTCTTTGCTCACCACACGACAGGCCAATTAACCAAGAGATGAGACGCTGAGGCAAGGAATACGACTTTATTTGGAAAGCCAGCAGATACAGAAGATATTAGGCTAACATCTCAAAGTGAGTGAGTATAGTTGCTCAGTCTGTTCAACTCTTTGCAATCCCATGGACTATAGCTTGCCAGGCTCTTTTATGGAACGGGGTGGAAGTGGGGAGGAAAAGAAAAAGAGGCCATTAATCTCACAAATATCTCTGGGAATGGGTAGCTTTGGGGAGGGAATGTCTTAATTTCTTCCCTCCTGTAGCCATACATAGGTGACAGAGTCCTGAACAAAGGCATTTTGGTTTACCATTCAAGCAGAAGGGCAGCATTCCCAGGGGAAGACCATCATGTATGGATAGTATCCTTTTAGTAAACAAAAGCAACGGGGAAGGAAAGGTTAAAGTAAAAGAATCAGATCCAGTTAAAAGTTAAAGAAACAACATAGAGTCAGTTCTTCCCTCTAACAGAGACATGGTTTCTAAAAATATGAGGACTAACAAACCATTAAGTTTTTAAGGAAATGAAGTACGTATGTTGTTTAGTTTCTAAGTCATGTCTGACTCTTCTGTGACCCCACAGAATGTAGTATGCCAGGCTCCTCTGTCCACGGGATTTCTCAGGCAAGAATACTGGAATGACTTGCCATTTCCTTCTTCAGGGAATCTTCCTGACCCAGGGATCGAACTCATCTCCTGCACTGTAGACAGATTCTTTATCACTGAGACACCTGGGAAGCCCCATGAGGTATAAAATTAGATGCTAAAGAATATTTACCACCTTCAAAACACTTTAAAAAACAAAATTCTCATACTGTATTCAATTTGAAGGTATTATACAACCCTTTTAATATTAACTGAAGTGCTGAGTATTCATTGTGGAGGAAAAATTATCTTGTGCTCACATTTGAAGATTTCTCTCAGAAGTAAACCACTGAAGGAGCCTATGATATTGGTTTAAATTTTTTCCACTGGAGAAGGGAGTGTGAAGAAGGTGTTTACCACCTTTCAAAGTTCAGTCATGGGCTTCCCTGGTGTGTGTGCTCAGTTGCTTAGTCATGTCCCACTCATTGTGACCCCAGGGACTGTGGCCCACCAGCCTCCTCTGTCCATGCAAGAACACTGGAAAGGGTGTTCCCTTCTCCAGGAGATCTTCCTGACTTAGGGATAGAACCGAGGTCCCCTGAATTGCAGGCAGATTCTCTACTGTCCAGAGGGGCTCTGGTGACTCAGTCGTGAAGAATCTGCCTGCTAACGCAGGAGACCTAGGTTTGATCCCTGGTCTAGCAAGATCTCACATACTGTGGAGCAGCGAAGCCTGTGTTCACAACTATTGAGCCTATGCTTTAGAGCCTGGAACCTGCAACTACTAAGCACGTGTGCCACAACTACTGAAGCTAGCACACCATGGAGCCCATGCTCCATAGCAAGACAAGCTACCGCAATGAGAAGCCCGTGCACCACAAGTAGAGAGTAGCCCCAGGTTACCACAACTAAAGAAAAGAGCACATAGCAACAAAGACCCAGCACAGCCAAACATAAATAAGTAAATAAAATTATTAAAAAAAAATTCAGTCATTTGTCCTGAAATGGACTGAATAGATGATAACATTAAAACAGATCTTTCTATTCTATAGAAAAGAAAAACAAGATTCTTAAATATTTGACAAGGGGAAATGGAACAACAACAACAACAAAAAGCAAGTCATACGTTAATGTTAAAAAATCTCGCTATTACTTTAAAGGTGTTTTACTACTGGGAGTTCCCAGGCAGTCCAGTGGTTAGGATTAGTGCATGTATGTAGTGAGAATACTTAAGATCTACTCTCCAAGCAACTCTGAAGTATATAATACAGTATTGCTTACTACAGTCACATGTTGCACTTAAGAGTCCCAGAATTTACTCATCTTATAATTGGAAACTCGCCAGGTTGGTAGGTACATAGCCCCTGGAGAAGAGTGGAGAAATAACTCCAAGAAGAATGAAGAGGCTGAACCAAAGCGAAAACAATGCCCAGCTATGGATGTGACTGGTGATGGAAGTAAAATCAGATGCTGTAAAGAACAATATTGCATAGGAACCTGAAATGAATTGAGGTAAATTGGAAGTGATCAAACAGGAGATGGAGAGAATGAACAAACATTTTAGGAATCAGTGAAATAAAACGGACCAGAATGGGTGAATTTAATTCAGACACTGTAGGCAAGAATCCCTTAGAAGAAATGGAGTAGCCCTCATAGTCAACAAAAGAATCTGAAATGCAGTACTTGCATGCAATTTCAAAAATGACAGAATGATCTCTGTTCGTTTCCAAGGCAAATTATTCAACATCACAGTAATCCAAGTCTAATGCCCCAACCACTAAGGCTGAAGAAGCTGCAGTTGAGTGGTTCTATGAGGACCTACAAGACCTTCTAGAACGAACACCAAAAAAAAAAAAAAGATGTCCTTTGCATTAAAGGCGACTGGAATGCAAAAGTGGGAAGTCAACAGATATCCAGAGTAACAGGCACGTTTGGCCTTGGAGTACAAAATGAAGCAGGGCAAAGGCTAACAGAATTTTCTCAAGAGAACACATTGGTCATAGCAAACACCCTCCTGCCACAACACAAGAGACGACTCTACACACGGACATCACCAGATGGTCAATAGTGAAATCAGATGGATTATCTTCTTTGCAGCTGAAGATGGAGAAGCTCTAGACAGTCAGCAAAAACAAGACCGGGAGCTCATCATGGCTCAGATCATGAACTCCTTCTTGCAAAATTCAGACTTAAATTGAAGAAAGTAGGGAAAATCACTAGACCATTCAGATATGACCTAAATCAAATCCCTTATGATTCTACAGTAGAAATGGCAAACAGATTCAAGGGGTTAGATCTGATATAGTACCTGAAGAACTATGGACAGAGTTTCATAACACTGTACAGGAGGCAGTGATCAAAACCATCCCCAAGAAGGAAAAATGCAAAAAGGCAATATGGTTGTCTGAGGAGGCCTTACAGATAGCTGAGAAAAGAAGAGATGTGAAAGGCAAAGGAGAAAAGGAAAGATATATCCATCTGAATGCAGAGTTCCAAAGAATACCAGGGAGAGATAAGAAAGCCTGCCTCAGTGATCAATGCAAAGAAATAGAGGAAAACAACAGAATGGGAAAGACTAGAGATCTCTTCAAGAAAATTAGAGATACCAAAGGAATATTTCATGCAAAGATGGGTAAAATAAAGGACAGAAATGGTATGGACCTAACAGAAGCAGAAGATATTAAGAAGAGGTGGCAAGAATACACAGAAGAACTGTACAAAAAAAATCTTAATGACTAGATAACCACGATGGTGTCATCACTCACCTACAGCCAGACATCCTGGAGTGCGAAGTCAAGTGGGCCTTAGGAATCATCACTATGAACAAAACTAGTGGAGTTGATGGAATTCCAGGTGAGCTATTTCAAATCCTAAAAGATGATGCTAGTAAAGTGTAGCACTCAATATGTCAGTAAATTTGGAAAACTCAGCAGTAGCCACAGGACTGGAAAAAGGTCAGTTTTCATTCCAATCCCAAAGAAACGCAATGCCAAAGAATGTTCAAACTACTGCACAATTGCACTCATCTCACATGCTAGCAAAGTAATGCTCAAAATTCTCCAAGCTGGGCTTCAACAGTATGTGAACTGAAAACTTCTAGATGTTCAAGCTGGATTTAGAAAAGGCAGATCAAATTGTCAACATTCGTTGGATCGTAGGAAAAGCAAGTGAATTCCAGAAAAACATCTACTTCTGCTTCATTGACTACGCTAAAGCCTTTGACTGTATGGTTCACAACAAACTGTGGAAAATTCTTAGAGGTGGGACTACCATACCACCTCACCTACATCTTGAGAAATCTGTATGCAGGTGAAGAAGCAACAGTTAGAACTGGACATGGAAAACGGACTGGTTCCAAACTGGGAAAGGAGTACGTCAAGGCTATATATTATCATCTTGCTTATTTAACTTATATGCAGAGTACATCATGTGAAATGCCGGACTAGATGAACCATAAGCTGGAATCGCAATTGCTGGGAGAAATATCAATAACCTCAGATATGCAGATAACACCACCCTTATGGCAGAAAGCAAAGAGGAACTAAAGAGCCTCTTGATGAATGTGAAAGAGTAGAGTGAAAAAGCTGGCTTAAAACTCAACATTCAAAAACTAAGATCATGGCATCCAGTTCCATCACTTCATGGCAAATAGATGGGGAAACAATGGAAACAGTGAGACACTTATTTTCTTGGGCTCCAAAGTCACTGCAGATGGTGACTGCAGCCATGTTATTAAAAGATGCTTGCTCCTTGGAAGAAAAGCTATGACCAACCTAGACAGCATATTAAAAAGCAGAGATATTACTTTACCGACAAATATCCATATAGTCAAAGCCATGGATTTCCAGTAGTCATGTATGGATGTGAGATTTGGACCATAAAGAAAGCTGAGCACTGAAAAATTGATACTTTTGAATTGTGGTGATGGAGAAGACTCTTGAGAGTCCCTTGGATAGCAAGGAGATCAAATCAGTTAATCCTAAAGGAAATAAATTCTGAATATTAATTGGAAGAACTGATGCTGAAGCTCCAATACTTTGGCCACCTGATGGGAAGAACTGACTCACTGAAAAAGACCCCAGTACTGGGAAAGATAGAAGGCAGGAGAAGAGGATGACAAAGGATGAGATGGTTGGATGACATCACCAACCTGATGGACATGAGTTTGAGCAACCTCCGGGAGTTGGTTGAAGCCTGGCGTGCTGCAGTCCACGTAGTTGCAAAGAGTCGGATACGGCCGAGCAACTGAAGTGAACTGAACTCTACCCTTTGACTGACACTTCCCCATTTCCTAGTCCATTATATTTAATGTGTTAGTTTTATTTTATTTGGAGTTTTATTTCATTTGTTAACTTTTTCTCTAATTTTATACTGTAGTGAAAAACAGAAGAACAATGAAATTATAGGGTTTCTGGTTGCTCACAACTTAGTGGCTAAACAACAGATGAAATCACTACACAGACAGTAGACAAAAGTTCTATTTTAAAAACTTACAATTCAGTATAAAGTGATTCCATACATGGAACTACACAAGAACACATATAAAGAAATTGTATTTTAACAGAATATAATAAAAAAGAAAATACAAAACACAAGAAATGGGATTTTAAAGAAAACCATGAATTATTTCACGGTTCAATTTTTGTGACTATTTTTGCCTATTAAGCAAAAGGCTATATTTCCAAACAATAAGGCAACTAAATGAAGAGCTCAGGTGTTATTCTTAATGGTATCATTCTTGATGGCCTGGGATAAAACCAGATAGCATAAATTGATAGTATTGTACTAAAGTGGAATAAATAAAATTAAACTAGAATTTAGAAAAATGAAGAAAAGATTAGAGAAATAATGAAGATCAGAAAGATGTTTAAGGTTAGATGGGGCTTCTCTAGTGGCTCAGACAGTAAAGAATCTGCCTGCAATGCAGGAGATGCAAGAGACCTAGGTTCAATCCCTGGTTTGGGAAGATCCCCCGGAAGAGGCAATGCAACCCACTCCAGTATTCTTGCCTGGAGAACTCCATGGACAGAGGAGCCAGGTGAGCTACAGTTCATGGGGTAGCAAAGAGTGGGACATGAGTGAGCAACTAACACTTTCACTTTAAGATTAGATATGGAAAAGGAAATGGCAACCCACTCCAGTATTCTTGCCTGGGAAATCCCATGGATAGAGGAGCCTAGTGGGGTTGCAAAGAGTTGGACATGACTCAGGGACTAACTGGAAAAGGAAATGGCAACCCACTCCAGTATTCTTGCCTGGAGAATCCCATGGGCGGAGGAGCCTGGTAGGCTACAGTTCACGGGGTCGCAGAGTCAGACCACGACTAAGCGACTTCACTTCACTTCACTTCACTTCAGGGACTAAACAACAACAAACAAGATTAGATAAGAAAAGGATTAGATAAGATCAGATAGACTGATAGCACTGTACAGAGGTTACCTGGTGGCTCAGAGGTTAAAGTGTCTGCCTGGAATGTGGGAGACCAGGGTTCGATCCCTGGGTCGGGAAGATCTCCTGGAGAAGGAAATGGCAACCCACTCCAGTACTCTTGCCTGGAGAATCCCGTGGAGGGAGGAGCCTGGTAGGCTACAGTCCATGGGGTCACAAAGAGTTGGACATGACTGAGCGACTTCACTTCACTGTATAGAGGTTGAATAGTGAAGTTTTTCGATCCCATGGACTGTAGCCAGGCAAGAGTACTGGAGTGGGTTGCCATTTCCTTCTCCAAGAGGTTGAATAATTAAACATTAAACTAGAATTCAGAAAAGTGAGATGAGATAAACACCAAAAGGAGTAGAAATAAACCCTATCTGAGCAAGAAAGGGAAAAAAATATATATAGAGAGAAGCAAGTAAAATCATGTTTGGGACTTCCTTGATGGTCTGGTTAAGAATCCACCTTGCAAAGCAGGGGGTATGAATGGGTTAGAACCCTGGTAGGGGAACCACGATCCCACATACCACAGAGCAACTAACTCCGAGCCTTCTGGAGTCTGTCACAGGACACAACTGGAGTCACTGGGTGGCAAAGATCCCACAAAACCAAAGAAGATCCCACGTGCCATAATTAAGACTCAACACACAGACACACACACAAAAAGATCATGTTCTCATGGCAACTACTAGAGGTAGAAACTGTGGGACTGAACTTCACGGAGCACAGAGAAGAAAAAAATCTCCAGACAACTAGAAAGTCTCCTAAACAAGGACAAGATGTAAAAAGTAAAGGCAATTCACCCAGTGGAAAGGATAGGAGACTGAAATACTGCCCACTCCCCCTTGAGAGGATTATCCAGAAAAACTATATATGGTATTTGATTCTAATTCCATTGTTTTTTAATGATCCTTTTTACATTTCTAGTAGGTACATTTTCATTTTTTCTCTCCATATCAGTATTTCAATACCTGTGTAAGAAGCTTAAGATTTCTTTTGATAAATACTCAGATCTACAATGATGTTCAAATTCCTAGAAGTGTTAATTGCTCAGTCGTGCCCAACTCTTTTCGACCCCGTGGACTGCATGCAGCCACCAGGCTCCTCTGTCCATAGGATTTTCCAGGCAAGGATACTGTAGTGGGTTGCCATTTCCTTCTCCAGCGGATCTTCCCCACCCAGGGATCGAACCCAAGTCTCCTGCACTGCAGGCAGATTCTGTACCGACTGAGCTATGAGTGAAGCCCCTCAAATTCCTAAGCCACTCTGAACTAAGTTTAAGATGAACTTCAATGTGGGTCTGTCATCACAGAGCAGAAGGGAATGGTTCAGAGGCCACAACAACCATTCAAATTCACTTTGACATAGAACTCAACAAGAAGACAGTCCTGTAACACTGCAAAATTAATAAATACCAATAATGTAATAATATATCAATAATCAGTATGCACTGGTCATAGCAAACACCCTCTTCCAACAACATAAGAGAAGACTCTACACGTGGACATCACCAGATGGTCAACACCAAAATCAGACTGATTATATTCTTTGCAGCCAAAGATGGAGAAGCTCTATACAGTCAACAAAAACAAGACCAGGAGATGACTGTGGCTCAGATCATGAACTCCTTATTACCAAATTCAGACTCAAATTGAAGAAAATAGGGAAAACCACTAGACCATTCAGGTATGACCTAAATCAAATCTCTTATAATTATACAGTGGAAGTGAGAAATAGATTTAAGGGCCTAGATCTGACAGAGTGCCTGATGAACTATGGAATGAGGTTCGTGACATTGTACAGGAGACAGGGATCAAGACCATCCTCATGGAAAAGAAATGCAAAAAAGCAAAATGGCTGTCTGGGGAGGCCTTACAAATAGCTGTGAAAAGAAGAGAGGCAAAAAGCAAAGGAGAAAAGGAAAGATATAAGCATCTGAATGCAGAGTTCCAAAGAATAGCAAGAAGAGATAAGAAAGCCTTCTTTAGCAATCAATGCAAAGAAATAGAGGAAAACAACAGAATGGGAAAGACTAGAGATCTCTTCAAGAAATTTAGAGATACCAAGGGAACATTTCATGCAAAGATGGGCTCGATAAAGGACAGAAATGGTATGGACCTAACAGAAGCAGAAGATATTAAGACGAGGTGGCAAGAATACATGGAAGAACTGTACAAAAAAGATCTTCACGATCCAGGTAATCATGATGATGTGATCACTAATCTAGAGCCAGACATCTTGGAATGTGAAGTCAAGTGGGCCTTAGAAAGCATCACTACGAACAAAGCTAGTAGAGGTGATGGAATTTCAGTTGAGCTGTTTCAAATCCTGAAAGATGATGGTGTGAAAGTGCTGCACTCAATATGCCAGCAAATTTGGAAAACTCAGCAGTGGCCACAGGACTGGAAAAGGTCAGTTTTCATCCTAATTTCAAAGAAAGGCAATGCAAAAGAATGCTCAAACTACCGCACAATTGCACTCATCTCACATGCTAGTAAAGTAATGCTCAAAATTCTCCAAGCCAGACTTCAGCAATACGTGAACCATGAACTCCCTGATGTTCAAGCTGGTTTTAGAAAAGGCAGAGGAACCAGAGATCAAATTGCCAACATCCGCTGGATCATCGAAAAAGCAAGAGAGCTCCAGAAAAACATCTACTTCTGCTTTATTGACTATGCCAAAGCCTTTGACTGTGTGGATCACAAGAAACTGTGGAAAATTCTGAAAGAGATGGGAATACCAGACCACCTGACCTCACTCTTGAGAAATCTGTATGCAGGTCAGGAAGCAACAGTTAGAACTGGACATGGAACAACAGACTGGTTCCAAATAGGAAAAGGAGTACGTCAAGGCTGTATATTGTCACCTGCTTATTTAACTTATATGCAGAGTACATCATGAGAAACACTGGACTGGAAGAAACACAAGCTGGAATCAAGATTGCTGGGAGAAATATCAGTCACCTCAGATATGCAGATGACACCACCTTTATGGCAGAAAGTGAAGAGGAGCTAAAAAGCCTCTTGATGAAAGTGAAAGAGGAGAGCGAAAAAGTTGGCTTAAAGCTCAACATTCAGAAAATGAAGATCATGGCATCTGGTCCCATCACTCCATGGGAAATAGATGGGGAAACAGTGGAAACAGTGGCAGACTTTATTTTTGGGGGCTCCAAAATGACTGCAGATGGTGACTGCAGCCATGAAATTAAAAGACACTTACTCCTTGGAAGAAAAGTTATGACCAACCTAGATAGTATATTCAAAAGCAGAGACATTACTTTGCCAACTAAGGTCCATCTAGTCAAGGCTATGGTTTTTCCAGTGGTCATGTATGGATGTGAGAGTTGGACTGTGAAGAAGGCTGAGCGCCGAAGAATTGATGCTTTTAAACTGTGGTGTTGGAGAAGACTCTTGAGAGTCCCTTGGACTGCAAGGAGATCCAACCAGTCCATTCTGAAGGAGATCAACCCTGGGATTTCTTGTTAAGGAATGATGCTAAAGCTGAAGCTCCAGTACTTTGGCCAACTCATGTGAAGAGTTGACTCATTGGAAAAAACTCTGATGCTGGGAGGGATTGGGGGCAGGAGGAGAAGGGGACGACCGAGGATGAGATGGCTGGATGGCATCACGGACTAGATGGCCGTGAGTCTGAGTGAACTCCGGGAGATGGTGATGGACAGGGAGGCCTGGCGTGCTGCGATTCATGGGGTCGCAAAGAGTCGGACACGACTGAGCGACTGAACTGAACTGAACTGAATCAGTTTAATGTATAATTTCTATATTAACTAGTAATTAGTGCCATCTTAAAGTTGTTGAATTAAACAGGATGATGCACTCTAGCTTGGCTACTTTTTTTCAGGAAACGATTAATAATTGCTATTATTTACAGTTTCTAATACCCGTATCTTTGGCATATGGACAGCTCAAAAGAGAGAAAAGAACAGACAGCTAGTATTAATCCCTCCGTACTAGGTATTTCAGTAATATTTATACCTCTCACGAAGCACCCCACCCCCCAACGCCTCCTTCCAGAGCCGCGCACACCTTTGGTTTCGGGGCAGGACCGGAGACGACTTCTGCCCTATACCAGCCACAACTGCCGCGCCGTCGTCGGGTTTGCGCGCTTCTCCCCTCGCCTTACCACCGACCCCGAAGCCGGTGGGCGGGCTGACAGTGGCTGCACGAAAAACCTCCTTCTCAGCCCGGGAGGCCTAACGGCGTGCGAGTGCCGCCGCCGCCGGGGGCGCTCGTAAGCCCAGCGGCGACGGTGTCGCAAAAGCGTCGCGAAGGCTTCCGTCCTTGGCGATCCGAGGCCACCTGTATAAGATAGCGTGTTGGGGTTTGAGAACCAGGATGGAGGCCGTCGATCTTCTCCGATATTGCGGGGAGTTGATGAGGAAGCGGTTCGCCAGTGCCCTAGATTGCTGAGCTCTCGCCGACTGCATCCCCGCTCGAGCGCCAGCAGGGTCATGCTGGCTTCGCGGATGGCGCGCGCCTCTTGGGGGGCCCTGCGCGTGGCCGCGTGGGCACCGGGAGCGCGGCCGGGAAAGGGGCGCGCCCGCGGGGCTCTGCTGCCGCCCGCGTCCGGCTGCCTGGGCTTCCTGGCTGAGCGCTGGTGGCTGCGCCCGGCTGCGCTCGGCTTGCGGCTGCCTGGGGCTAGCCCGCGAGCCCACTGCTCGGGCACGGAGAAGGCAGCCTCCGGGCCCGCGACTGGAGAGGACGCTGCTGTTGAGGCCCGACGTGGCCAGTGGGGCCCGACGAGCGCCTCCAACCTGGTACGTACCAAGGAGGAGACGGAGAGGCGACGGCTCCGGCGGGTTCGGTCCCGGACACGAATAACGTGCCCTGGCTGGTCAGGTCCGATGCTTCCATTTCAGAACTTTTAAACCGTCCCCTGAAGAGAAGTTACGGGTAGGTCATTTGGTCGGGACGAATATCAGCGGTACCAGCCTGATCCTCTTTGCGTCTCAGTGGTCAAGTTAGAATCCTCTCCTCCCCCTCTATCCTCACCTGTAGCTGGACGCTCCTCTGGATATTGCATTGGTAAAAATAGCCTTCACTTATCTTTTTAAAAGCCCATTTTAAATTTTATGAAGCGAATCCCCACTGTTTAAGGCAAGTCTGTGAGCGTCTTCAGAAATATATACAGGCCTTTGTTTGCTTGTGCAGGTTTGGTTAACTACCATTTGACCTTTGGTAACTTTAAACATTGTATAGAATGAAGGATAACTAATTTATATCGTTATTAAAAGATCTTTTAACCTCTAATTATAGAAAAAGATTAAGACTTTCTGAGGTAAAGGAGGAAAATATTTGTCTGCTCACCTGTTGAAATACTGACCAAACAGAAGACATTAGAGCATGAGTGTGGGAGAGCTTTTGATGTCATGTAGCAAGACTCATGCAATTATTACATCTTCAATTGTTATGTCTTCAGTGGGCCCCTGTGCTGCTTTCATCAGTTGTACAGCATGGGTTGGGTTGGCCACATCCTGGCAGGGGTCTCAGCTCCATTAATAGCTAAAGCATGTTGGGGTTTGAATGCTGGATGCTTTGAGGTTGCCATATCCTGGCTGAAGTCCTTCCCAGAACGGCAGTAGTTGGTCGAGTATGCCACAGGTTATCTGGTTGGGTAATCTGAGATTAGCTCTCTTAATTTTAGTTTAGAAACGTTTGCAAATTTAATAATTAGAAATTAATGAGGTATTTTAACTGAAATATTTTGTGTGGAGCTAAAAAGAATCCTTTTCATAGTTCCAGGAACATTCAGTCTGGTTTATTAATTCACCAAATGAAATGATGTGGTTGTTTGCAGCTGTGTCTTTAATTTTGTCCCATGGGCATCTCTGTTATGAATTTTGGCCCTCTGTATTCTGACCTTTTGCTTTGTGTTTCCCTTTTCTCAATCATGAACTGTACCCTCCCCTTCCCTCCTCAGTGAGTTGCTGTTATACTGGATCAGTGTTTGATTTATCTGTACTGCAGTATTGTCAACAGACTTATCTTTTTTTTCTGGACTCTGAACACTTGGACCTTTGAACTTGAGTTTGGAATGTTTCAAGAATGAGTCCATTTAATTAATATTGTTTACCTTCAATAAAAGGTCCTCCAGGAGAGGTTTGTAGTGCTGATTGTTTCCCAGAAAATTTGAATTTTTCTGTAGCTTTAGTGACAGTATTCTGCTCCCTGACCCCCAAAACCCCATTATCCTTCCAGGCTGAGGTGAACATATCTTGCCAGGTTCTGTTTATAAACACAAGCTTAGTATCTTTCGAGAATTGCCTTTTCTTACAGAATGGTTCAAGGTATTTTAAAACAGGTCTTTAGAAGTGGATGCTGTTATTTTCTAAAAGATTAAGATTCAGACAAATTGGTTACTGATTGAGAAAGAGGTTAAATAGGGTTATCTTGTGAGGAGATAGTCCCATGAGATAAAACTGGCAGTCTTGACTCAGTGGAGAAACTAACCTTTAGGAAATGACATTTTCTCTGTATTATTTCTGTACCCAGTTTTGTGCAATGTGTCTTAGTTCTTTAAAGTTGAAGTACCCTTTCGTGAAACAGATTTTGTTTTGGCAAGGAAGTAATGTTCTTCAGAGCAGCTGCCATGGTGCCCTTTTGTTGGTGCCAACTTCAGACACCTTGCCTCCCAATGAAGTTTCAAGGAATCATAAAGCTCCCATAGGGAAGCTGTGAAAGCCCTCAGCTTCTGGTTGGAGATCTTAACATTGCTGTGGCTATTTTGAATAGATTTCCCAAGGATTTCAATCACTATTCCTTGTTCCATTTTCTTCCAGCAACTCTCCAGTTTAGTGATGATGTTATGGAGTTAGGTGTTTTTAACCCCTCTTCATTCATATCTTCAAACACTGTGTATGGCATTTAGCAGTCTTTTGATGGGTATGTATAGAAGAATGAGGAGAGGTTATTTGCAATAAATGTTTTTTAGCCAGAATGCCCATGGTCGATAATTTGGCTTTTTTCTGACACTTTCTAGACTGTTTGTCTACTTGAAGTATAAGATTTTCCTGAAGTTTCACTTCTAAAATTTTTTTATTTTGTATAAAGGGAAAGTAAGTCTTTTAAAAAAATTTTATTGGATATAGTTGATTTGCAGTGTTGAAGTTTCATTTTTAAAAGCAGTATGTTTTTAGTGTTGAATTCTAATTATGAAGTCGTGTATTACAATCTTGACTTATATGATATTTTTATACCTTCTCTCTAGTAAGAAAATCTATATATAGTCAGTACTTCAGTCTGTGTTTGGGTACATGACATACCTATAAGTTGCTGGTGTGTATTTTCCAGTGTATATAGTTATTTAAAGTATGAATTTATAGTATTTAATTTAAATTTTGTTGTCTTTATGTTTCAGTATGAAAACCCATGGACAATCCCAAATATGTTGTCAATGACGAGGATTGGCTTGGCCCCAGTTTTGGGCTATTTGATTATTGAAGAAGATTTTAATGTTGCATTAGGAGTTTTTGCTTTAGCTGGGCTAACTGACTTGGTAAGTTGTAAAGGCTCTCCCCTTGTTCTGCTCCCCTTCTAAATCCCAGTCTCCACTACACTGAAATAATGCAGCTTCAGTTTGCTTTTCCTTGGAAGCAAATCCTCAAAGATGCATTTCACCTAGTACTTTTATAAAGGCTTGTCATTAGCATCTATGTGGGACTCTGTTATTCTTTGTATTATCAAAGGAAGGAAGTAAAGGTTGTAGGGAGGCATTGGAGAACTTCTTCATGAAAGAAAAAAGCCTTAGAAATTCTCAAAGGGCCAACTACTTGCTTTAGGGATATAAATAAAGGAGAGAAGCTGAGACTGTTTTTTTCTGCTTATGTAGCAGAAGAGAAATATCTGATCTGCAACAATAGTTGGTTTTACTGATGGAGAGGGAAGTAGTGGGCCATTGTTGTGACCAGAGCTTGTAGAGGCCAGATCTCTGCTCAGGTTTATGCTGGCAGGAGGCCATAGGCAAGGTTTGGTCCTTGATTCCTGCTCCATACCCCTCTGACTGTCTTCCAGAAGACCCTGCCCTAGGTGGACATTAGGCATGCTTTCTTCCTTCCACTCTCCCGGTAGATGGACAGAGGAGAAGAGAATACTTTGACACCACTGTGTCAGCTTAGAGGGAGGGAAAGATTAGTTCAGGTTATTTCAAGTTAGAACTTGGAAAATAATTTTAATAACAGAAAGCTGCACTATGTGTTATATAGGCTTTTGTGGACCAGCCAGTCATTGTCATGTATGACGTTATTTGTGTTTATCACCCACCTGTTGCATAAAAAATTGAAATAGCTTATAAAACATGTCCTGCAAAAACAAAATTGAAGGAAGTGGGGAAATGGTAGAGGAAAAATTTTAAATCAAGACAAAAGCATGTAGAAACAGATGTTGTGTATATATATTATATATTCTTGTACAAGGCTGGTCTGAGATCCAAGTAAGCACCCAGACAAGCAATAGTAATTTGGTGCCTCTTTAAACTGATGTATGTTTGAAAAGTCATGCTCAGTATTTAGTGAGAATAAAGAGAAACTTATTTTCTGCTAATGCAGTTTGTATAACATCTTCCTTTGTAACATCAGCTATTCCCTTTGAGATTCATGGAAACAAAAGTCCACCTGCCCAGTACCATTGTTGAGCGGTATAGAATTAGCTGAAGGTTTTGCAGGATAAACAAAGGAGGGTGTTTGCATTGTTATATGACATTTCCAAATGTGCATCAAATACAGTCTCTCAAAGTGGCTACCTCCTCTCTTTTTCGAGAATTTAGCTGCTGTTTGTCACAATTTCTCCCCATTCACACAACCTCTTCGTTTGTCCCTACTTTTATCTCTGAAGTGTGAAGGCCTCTACTTATTAAAATGGTCTCCAGGTCTGTCAAAGACCATTATACTGACATTGGAATTTTTTTTCCTTTTTTTTTGGTAGTAGACAAGGTCTTTTTTGGTTACTAAGTTTGCTTTTTGTTTTTTTTTTTGGTTTATACGTTTTCTTTAGTTGCCACATGAGATTGAAATGTTCATTAAGTGGAAGAGGCCTCATTTACACTTTTCTAAATATAGAAGACAACTGGCATGGTTTTACACTTATACTCCATGGAGGTTTTGATGCCTCTAGAATGGCCACTGGGCAGATGGTTAGACTCATGGAGAGTTTAAGCAGGGGAATGACAAAGCCTGATTTCTGTTGTGTATGGGAAGGGAATTATAGGAATGCAAGAGTAGAACAGAGAAGCTGGTTAGAGGGCATACAATAGTCTAGGGTAGTGGGTTGAGAGTATGTTTTGAAGACAGAATTGATAGGTTAATGGATTGGATATGTGGGATGAAAGAAAGGAATTAAATATGAGTGCTAGGCAGTTTCTTTTTTCTTTTCAACAAGCAGATGCATGGAGGTTTACATTTTCTATGATGGTTAACACTCAGAGTAGGACAGAGTTTGTGGGAAAAGAGTTGTTATGCCTGTTCAGATGGAGGTAACAATTGGGTATTTGAATACAATAGTTTGAAGTTGGAGGAAGTCATGGTTAGAGACAGATTTAAGAGTTATTATGTAGATGGTCAAGTCTGGATGAAATCATCTAAGCTGTGGTAAAAGAAGAGAATGGGTCAGAGAAGAGCAGTAAGTGGAGAAATGGAGAAGGAGCTGGTAAAGGACACTGAAAAGGAAAAACTGGTTAGAAAGGAAGAAAATTGAGCAGTAAGTTGTCTTGGATATTAAGAAGGTGCTTCAGTTGCGTTGAGGATAGGTTGGTGACCTTTATGAGTACCATCTCTAGAGGATGGGGCAGTCAGAGTGAGTTGGTGAGCATATGTGAGGTAGTGATAGCAATAGATGTCACTGAGGAAGCTTTGCTTCACAGGGGAATAAAGTCAAGGAAGCGTAGTTTATAAAGAAATATATACTGGGGAAATTTTTGTTATTAATTAACTAATTAATTAAATGACTGACTAAGAAGAGAGAGATTATGATGCTCAGGAGGTGGGGGAAACTCACAGGTAAGAGGACCTGGAGTCAGGGATCAGGATAATAGAGCTAAATGTGCCTAGATACTGGTGGGTGGTGGGATTCAGAGGTGGGAATATAAGGGAGTGCTGACAATCTGCTTTTACTTTTTGAGGAAATATGGACATGATCATGAGCTAGAGAGAGGCCTTGGGAGGGATGGAGTCAGTTTGTGGCAAGGGCAGGCTGAAAGGAGAAGGTCAACATAGTAAGCAGGTGTAGGTTTACCAGGCAGTATTGAGTGCCCACAGGAGATTTGTGGTCATGTAAAAGTGAGACTGATCAGCTCATTTAGGTGTTTTTGGGTGTTCAGCTGTTTGGGTATCAGCTTAGAGTACATGATAGATGTATTTAAGTAGTATTGAGAGAGAGTGGAATAGGGAGTTACAGAGATTTACGAAGAGAAAGTGGTGTTGATGACCTTGGAATCCAGTGTGGGTAGAGGAGCAATGAGAGTGAGAAGATGATGGTGAAAAAATGGGAGATTGAGATCAGAAACTGAACTGGCACCTGA
Source organism: Capricornis sumatraensis (assembly GCF_032405125.1). Lineage (NCBI taxonomy): Eukaryota > Metazoa > Chordata > Mammalia > Artiodactyla > Bovidae > Capricornis > Capricornis sumatraensis. The sequence continues at coordinate 51,338,512 of NC_091083.1, forward strand.
ATCTTCCGAGGCCCTAACTCCCAGGCCTAGGCTCTTTCTGTTAGTGTTACCTCTAGTATACTTAGGAAAATAGATTTTTTTCAGTTGAGGTAGTAATAGTTGATAACTGATGTTTTTGAGGATTTACTGAGTCCTGAGTGCTAAACAGATTTTAATCATGTTATGTACTGAGACATCCTACCTTTTGAGGTAGGTAGCATTATCTCTCTTTTACAGGAAGGAAAGGAAAGGAAAGGCCTAAGCCTCAGTTTCGGCTTAGGCCAAATGTTGTGCCCAGAGTTACACAGTTAAGTGAGTAGGAGAGCAAGTGCTTACATTCTGCTGTGAAGACTAAGTTCTTAACCGTTATCCTGTATGACAACTGTCTCTAAGTTATTGGAATACTTGAGATATGGAGGACTTATCCTTTAAAATGTACCATGTTAAATTGTGTCTAAAGTAATTTGATCTTTTTCCTTGGAAATAGGACTAGAAAATTCAAACATTTGTTGAAGCTTGAAGTTAAATAAAATGAATAAAAGCCAGGTAGGGACTTGGAAAATCAGAAAATACGTTGTGTTTAATGAAAATAGGCAGTACTTGGTTTCAGGCAATTTTCTTCCCATTCCTCAAGTGAGCTTGGAGATGTGGATTTTTTGAGGTAAGACTTTGAATATTTAAATATTGGCAACTAATTTATATTTTGAAAACCTCTGGGCAGTTCAAACAAAACCAGCCTGCAGGCCCCTTGGCTCCCAGGAAACCAAGTATGACCTCTGCTGTAAAATATAATTTGTTTCCAAGAGTAGTGAAAATCAAATTTTAAGTAGGCCAAATACAAAGGATTGAATATTTTATTCAGGTACAAGTCATGCAAATCTAGTCAGCCATGGAATTAACAGTGGCACTAGACAAAAAATATTGATGATAACATTAAAAAATAATAACAGCTAAAACTTAGAGAATTGGATACTGTTATAGAGAAGTAGGTAGGAGTGGGAGTTAGGAGATTTTGCCGTTAAAGAGTAGCCCTTGCAAGTAAAAGCAGCTATTTTGGGTGTAGTGAAATAGCTGAGGATTTGAGAGTAGGGGGTGCCTAGTCTATGCTTTGTCAGTCATGCTTTCTTTGAGTTTTATTTGGGTTCTTTACATCTCTAAATTTGTGTCTGGGTTCATCCCTCAAAGGGGCATTGTGGAAACATTGAGAAATAGCTGAAGGCCTTGAAAAAGAAAAGTACTGTAGGAAAGTAAAATTATTTTCTAACCAATTGGTAATGTAAAAGTTAAATGTATACCAGTAAAACAGGAGATTTGGGAGTAAGAAACAGGAGAGGTTTTATCTACATTTTATGAAAGTATAGTTATTCTGGTACCTTTTAATCTTCAAGATACCTACTCTGTACCCATTATGACATTTATTAAAAAAAAAAACACTTCTATTTTCAGTTGGATGGATTTATTGCTCGAAACTGGGCCAGTCAGAAATCAGCTTTGGGAAGTGCTCTTGATCCACTTGCTGATAAAATACTTATCAGTATCTTATATATTAGCTTGACCTATGCAGATCTTATTCCAGGTAAGAGCGCCGTCATGTGTGCTTTTAAATAGTACAGGGAAGAGTGACATTAGTCAGCTTAGGATTTCTCTTGATTGACAGACAAATAATTTTTGTTCCAAAAATATGTTTTTCAACTTTAAAGTGTTTCCCTAATTTTATTTTTTTGTTTCCCTAATTTTAAACCATTGAACTGTTTTGCTTGCCATGCTGTTTGTTTTACTTTCAAATTTATGACTTTGTATATGCTAGTAGAATCTATTTTCTTAGTAAAATTGTTTAAAATTAAAATTGAGCACATATTTCACAGTGCCAATTTACATTATCCTAGAATCTTTTGAAACTGTTATATTTTCTCAGTGGGTAGCTTTTTAAAAGCAATTTAAAGTTTTCCTGAGTCGTCTTATTTACTACGTACAGTTTAATAAATGAGAGTTCTGAAGGCCTAGAGATGTCTATAAAATTTCACTTTGTTATTATTATTACTAGACACTATTATGCAGTTTCAGTTATCATGTAGTTTGTACACTGTCTGAATACTCTTTGTAACAAAATTTTATGATCTTTTGTATTTTGTACTGCTTTTTGGGTTGTTCATTTTCTACTTCAGCTGTGTTTCTCAGTTTTTATCCTTTGGTGCAGATTAAACTGTTTATTTCTGAGTTAGAAATAGGATTGAAAACAAAGAAACTGCCACTTGCTCCTTCAGTACCATGCTGTTACTGACATTTGATAGGAAGAGGTATAGTGGTGTTTTAGTCTAGTACATTCTTCTCAATCTAGAGATTCTTTTTCTCCTCCATCATTAGGCTTTTAAATCTGCATGACCAAATTTAAAAATGAATTAAACTACTGTTTGTGTGCTTCTTTGAAAGTCACGATTATGGTGTGTATATGGTTGGGAGTATTGAATGGGCAGGAGTATGCTATACATAATATAGATAATTTGTAGGAAAAAAGATCCTAAGGAGCATTCTGTTAACATTCATAATTAAGATTATTGTGTGGTGTGTGTATTTTCATGCTTCCCATGAAGCTTTTTCAGAGTTACTTTGTATTTTGTTGTATTGTTTTACACAAAGTTTAGCCAGGTATTTTCCTGTTGAAAGTAGAAACTGTTTCTAGGTTTTGGCATTATGGATAATGTTGGTGTAATTGGTGTAGGTTGCTTTTCAAGCCTTTGCTGTCACTGATTATCATTCTGGGTGCTTCCATTCTCTGTCTCCTGTGTCGGGTCTGTGTTTCCCATGGCTCCCGTGGCTCCCGTGTGGAGTGCAGTCTCCAGCTGTTTCTTGTGCTCGGATGCAGCATGGCAGCCAGCTTTTAGAGGCATACAGTGGCTTTATTCTGCAGATGTCTAAAATGTCTTTATTCTACCCTCCATACTTGATTGAAATTCAAAAGGGGTATAATTTTCAGTTGCAGGTTGTTTTCGCTCAGAATTTTGAAGACCTTGTTCTATAGGTTTCCAGATTTCATCTTGCTGTTGAGAAGTCTCATGCCATTCTGATACCTTTTCCTTTATATGTGATTATGTTTTGAATTAGAAACTTTTAAGATTTTTTTTTTTAACATTATTCTTAGTTGATGGTTTAAAAAAATTCTCTCAGATTAATTTTCTAACTGCTTCTTTGGACACTCGATTATCCATCTCAGCACTTTTTATTAAAAAACCATTTACATAAATACATGAATCCTTTTCTGGATTGTCTAGTTTATTCCCCATTGATTTGTCTTATCTTTGTTTCAGGACTGTCCCTAATTACTACTGCTTTGCTAAAAGCCTTCATATATGATAGAACAAGTTTTTCTATCTTGATATTCTTACCTCTTGGCATTTTGATTTAGAATCAGCTTTCAAGTTTCCCAGAAAAAACTTGTTGGGATTTTATTGGAATACATTGAATTTACAGATTTATTTAGAAGAATTGACATTTTTATAATACTGTCTTCCAGTCCACAAACATGTTGTATATACTCTATTTAGGTTTGTTAATATGTCAAAATGTTAGTTATTTCTTGAGAAGTAATCAGTAATTATTAGATTTATTCCTAGGTCACTGATAATTCTTGATTCTTTTGTAAATGTAGCTCTGTTAATATTTCATTTTGTCATAGCTGCTTATTTATAAGATCCATTTCTAATGTTAATTTTTGTGTCTAGCAAAAGCTGAACTCTTATTCTAATAATATAAATGTATATTCTCTTGGAGTTTCTGCATCCTCAATTATGTATTGTCTATAATTGATGACAGTGTGTTTCTTCATCAGCACTTTTATTTTTTTAAAATTTTGCCTCACTATAGTACACAGTGCAGTGTTGACTCAGAGTGGTATCTATGTCTTATTTTCAGTCTCAGAAGGAAAGATTTCAATATTTCAGTATTAAATATGACATTTCCTGTAGAGTTTTGTAGAACCCCTTTGTAAGGGTAAAGTTCACTTCTACAGGGAGTTTGCTCAGAAGTTTTTTTTATGTTGGATATTGAATTTTATGAAATTTCTTTTTCTTCATGTATTATGGTAGTTCTATTTTTTCCCTTTTAGCTTAATGTATGGTGAATTACATTATTGATTTTTCTAAATTAAATCAACCTGATGACATTCCTGTTATAAATCCAACTTGATCATGATATGTTTTGAAGATATTTCTGTATTTGGTTTACTACTAATATTTTGTCAGTTCATATCTAGATTCACAAAATTGGCTTAAAATTCTTTCCTAAAAATGCCCTTGTTAGGTTTTAATATCAAGTTTTATACTAATCTCATAAAATGAATTTTAGGGAGTGTACTTCCTCCCCGACCCCCATTCTTGAGAAATGTTTGTGTGAGATTTCAATTATTCCTTTGAATGTTGGTAGAACTTGTTGAAGCCATTGATTCCTGGAGTTTTCTTTGGGAAAATGTTTTAAAATAATTGATTCACTTTAAAAAATATATATATGTTCAGTTTTTTCTGGTTCATCTTTTGTTTGTTTTGTGAGTTACGATGTTTTTCTAGGAACTTGATTCATTTAAGCAACATTTAAAAAAATTACCATAAGCTATTTATAAGTTAAAGTTATCCACATTAACTTTTTGATGTCTGTAGGGTATGTAGTGTCCCCCCTTTCATTCTAATTATTAGTTATTTGCCCTATTTTTCTTTGACTTGTCTTGCCAGAGGTTTGTCAGTTTTGTGAATCTTTACAAAGAACCAACTTTGAGCTTTGTCAAATTTCTCTGATTTATTTCTGTGTCATCCTTTGGCTTTTCTCCGATGTTCTTTTCTAAATCCTTTAGATCAGTCCTATCTCGTAGAGATATAATGGGAACCATAGATTTAATGAAAATTTTTTTAGTAGTTATATTCATAGTGAAGGGAAACAGGTGAAATGTGTGTGTGTGTGTGTGAGATTGTTCTCCTGCTGCAGTGGAGACAGCATGTTCTGAGCATGCATTGCTGCCTATGCTTCCCCCTCCCCTTAATAACATTTTATTCAATCCACTAGATCAAAAATAGTCATTTCTTTGTATAAATGATAAAAATCATTCATGAGATTTTTTTTTTTGATACCCTGTCTTCAAAAGCCAGCGTGCAGTTTGTACTTACAGCATCTCAGTTCAGACTAGCCACATTTCAAGTGCTTTATATATGTAGCTGGTGGCTATTGTATTGAACAGTGCAGCTGTAGATGAATGTTTAACTGATTCCTTTTTTTGACCATGCTGTATGGCTGGTGCGATCTTTGTTCCGTGCTTAGGAATCGAAACTGTGCCCCCTAAGTGGAATCGTGGAGTGCTAACCACTGGACTACCAGGGAATTCTCTCAGCTTTACTTTTTTAATGTTTGCATTTAAGGCATTTTGCATTTTCCTTTTCACTGTTTCTCATATGTTGACATTTGTGTTCTTATCATTATCTGAATTCAGAGTAATCTGTTTCTATTATGATTTTTCTTTGGCCTGTGGAGTTAATAAAAATTTATTTCTCAACTTGTGGGATTTTCTAACAATTTTTTTGTTACTGATTTTGGGCATAATTACCTGTATTCAAAAAACATGCTCTGTGATTTTCAGCCCCTCAGTCCAGTATACAGTCAAATTTTATAAACAAAATTTTTAGGCATTTTTTGAGTGAATGTATATTCTGTGATCATTGGGTGTGATGGTCTATGTGTGTCCATTTCATCAAATTTTTAGTCCTAATAAATTACTTTTATTTCTTTTTTTAACTTTTATTTCTTTTTTTTTACTTTTATTTCTTTTTCTTTATTTTACTTTTATTTCTTTACTGACTTATTTTTTACATTTAGTCTGCTTTTCTGTCAGTTACTGAGAGAATGAAGTTTCCTGCTGTGTCTAGTTTTCCATTAGTTTTTCTTTTGAGCTCTGATTTTTGCTTTGTGTCTCTTGAAGTTATGCTGTTAAGTACATATAAAGTAAAATTGTTATGTCTTCTTGGTGAATTGAATATTTTATTTTGAAGTGACCTTCTGTATCTTTAGAAATGATTTTTGCTTTTGTCTGTTTTTTTTGAATATTACCTTAGCTACACTAGCTTATCTCTGGCCAGTGTTTGCATGATAAATAAATCTTTCACTTTCAACTTGTCTACGTCTATTTTAGGTATTGGTTGTAAATAACATATAATAGGTTTTTAATATAGCCAGTCTAAAAATATTTTCTCTCTCAACTGGAACATTTAATCCATTTACTGTGATTACTGCTATTTGTGTAGCAGTCTTCCATTTTACTCTGTTTTATTTGACCCATATGTTCGGTCCTACTTTTGTCTATGTACAGTTTGAATATTTGTTTGGCTGTGTCACGTTAGTTGCGTCATGCAGGATCTTAGGTTGCGGCACGTGGACTCTCTAGTTCTGGCGTATGGGCTTAGTTGCTCCATGGCGTGTGGGATCTTACTTTCCCCACAAGAATACCGTGCAATTGTCTATTCATTTCTGTTGTTGGTAATAAGAAATCAACTGTTAACTCATTTCATTTTCCAAGGTATTTTTTTACTCTGGCTGCTTTTAAGATTTCTTCTTTCTCTTTGGTTTTTCATAGTTTCAAAGTATTTGGTGTGATTTTTCTTTTTTATTTATCCTGCTTGTGATTTGTTGGGCTTTTTAATGTATAGATTGATATCTTTAATCAGTTATAAAAAATTCTGAGACCCAGTCTTCAGGTATTGTTGCCTGTTTTTCTCCTTTTGGGACTGCAGTGTATCTGTGTTAGATCTCACTGTATTCTTTAAGTGTCTGAGCCTCTTTTCTGCATGTCACCTACTCATTTTATTTTTCTAAACTCCATTCTAGGTGATGACTAATGAAGCTGAAGCACACTCTTTCATTGCACTGCTTCTCTTGTCAGCTGAGCCAAATTCATTTAACTCTTCTATTGTATTTTTTTGTTATAGACTTTGTGTTTTATTCTTCAAACTTAGCAAATCATCTTTTATAGTTTCCAGTTTCCTGCTGAAATTTTCATGTATATCCCTTTAATTTTTATATATAGCCCTCTGAACATAGTAAGCGTTAGTTTTATAATATCTTTTGAGGGTCTCTTTCATGTGTCTGTTTCTGTTGATTTTTACTCATGGTATCTTACGTCTTTTGGTATTTTTAAACTGTTAGACACTGTATTAATATTTTAAAATAATTTGGAGAAATATTTTGATGTATAGGATGATGGCATCACTCTCTGGAAGAGATTTTTTGTTCAGTTCTGCCAGGTGTCTAGGAATGCTGATAGTCTGGGACTACCTAGATGGCCAGATAAAACATTCTTTTAAGGTTTAGTTTACTTAGGGCCAACCCCTCTCTCAACCCTGTGGGAATATTTGTTCAGATCCTAGCTTAAAGCTGGGAAGTGGTTTGTCACTGCCCAACCTGAGGACTCTGGGCTTTGACTACGGTTCCGCCATCACATAAAGCTGCCAAAACCCCTTTGTTTTATTTGGTTTTGTTGCTTACTTCTCTAGGGTCACAGACAGTGGCTCCGAGTGCCTAGGCTTATTTTCTCAAGTTCTCATTGTGATACTTTCTTAGCATCCTATAAGCTTTTCACTTTCAAGTTTTTTTTTAAAATGGTCTTTAATTGTGTTAGCAGGAGAATTACTACCTACTCAGATATTAACAGAAGCTGAACCTTTTTTTTTAACCTTGTTGGCCTGAGAGTTTACAATAGTCTATGTTCTAGAGTCTGTCTTCCATTGTGCTGGGTAATGAGAAGGCCCCTTCAGTCTGAAAGCTTATCCTTAAGTTCTAAACATTTCTCTCTAGAGTCTCTTCTTATTGGATACTCTCTTTTGTTCTCTTTCTGGGAGATTTCTTCAACTTTGTCATTTATCCCTTTATTGACATTTTTATTGATGTCATTTTTAATTTCCAAGAGCTCTTGTTCTATGTGTTCTTTTTTTTTAAAAAAAAAGTCCTTTTCTTACATCATAGGTGAATATCATCATTTCAGGATATCTTCTGTTTATGTGTGTGTGTATATGTGTGTACTCTTTCTTATTTCCTGTTTGTTTTGATCTCTGTTTTATGATGGAGGCTTTGTTAAAATGCCTAGTGATCCTTGGCTACTCACTTTGTAAAATGTTAACTGGGTGCTCTCTGAGCATTGGTGGAATTCATGGAGTGGTATCATTCCCTCCAGGGTGAACAGACATGGAGGGACCAGACATGGCCCTGAATTTTCAGTACTCGTAAGTCTGTTCTGTAGATAGGAGCTCTGTATCTGCTCCTTAGAGATTGTGGAGGTCCTGATTTAGAGGTGAGCATGTGGAGCAAATGTTGGCAGACTTTTTCAATCAAGGCCAGATAGTGAATAAATACTTCCAATTTTGTGGGTCATGTGGTCTTTGTTGCAACTACTCAAGTCTGCTATTGTAGTGTGAAAACAGCATAGAAAATACATAAACAAATGAGTGTGGCTGTGTGTTAAATTTTCAGTGCAACAGTATATGCTATTGATAATGATCACTTTGTGTGTAAAAGTGACTTGATTTTATTATTTCCCCGTTAACACTAATAAATTTGCCCATGATGTACTTCCTTGTTGCAGAAACTTTATTTCAGACAGAATTAGCAAATAGAGAAGAAAACCTTGGCGCATTCCCTGACACATTTTACACCTCCACTAACACGCTGTCGTACTCTTAATAGACAAAAGGAAAGCTGCTTTAGCCCTGGAAGAAAACGGAAGGGAAGACTGAGAAAGAAGGCAGGAACAGTTAGGAGATTCAAAAACCAGGGAACTGGACAAAGTTGCCCTTCGAATGAAAGATAAGAGCCTGTATGTACAGTATACAGGCTGTCAGTTGGCAGAGGCCTTGCAGCCCCGGTCTCAGTCTGGCTGTATTGAGAACCCCCAGGGAGCTTTCATCTATGCTTTTACAAAACTTTTATGAGGTGATTCTGTGATGAGTAGTTAGTTTGGGAAACACTTGATTTTTTAAACAGTCCTTTCCTCTATCAAACAGATTGACAGATGGTGAACTGAGTCCAGAGATGCATTTTGCAGTACCACTGACTAACTGGTGACCTTGGCCAGGATATATAATCTGCCTGAGGCTTGTTTTCCTATTGGTAAAATGGAGATAATGTTGGTTCACATTTCATGGAGATGATATGTAGATTAAATGACATAAAATGTATATAATGCTTAAACTGTACCAGATGCTCAATAAATGGTAATTTGGGTAGTTAAGAAAACTGGAACCCACTGCTTTGTAGTATATTGAATCACCTCATCTGTTCTTCTGTAGAAACCTCTTATTTATATTCTTTTCCACTTGTGGTGATGAACTGCAATAACATATGTTTATTTTCCTGTAATGTTGTGTTTACTATATATAATTTGCATGAGTTTGCTGCATTTTAAACTCTGATTGTTATTTGATTTTGCAGCTGATTATTGCTATATAGAAAAGTTGGGTTTACAGGCACAAAAACCCTGCTAAAAATCATGACTGGATTGTTTTGTTATTTGGTTCGTACAGTGGAGTCTTTTTTATGCTTTTAATGCCGTGATTTGAGTGGATAAGCATTTTCTCTTTGGAATCATCTTGTCATGAAGTACTACACCATAGATCAACATTTATATGTATATAACAGCCACAACCAGCAGAGATTTAAGTTTTAAATTTGTAATTAATTAGTGAGATTGTTTTTAAGTTGCTGAACCAATAGAATGTCAAAATTGGAGCAGACCATAAGGATAGCCTTAAAGGTAATTCAAGAAGAGCTGTTTGAAGGTATTATGGAAGGGCTATGCATGATCCTTTTATTTTAGTAACTGAAACAATTTGAACTGAGTGTTAGCCTCAAGATTTTTTCCTTTAAAAAATATTTCTTTTTAATAAAATGTGATTTATAGTCATGGTTAAAACTTCCTTTGATGTGGAAGGATGTTAAGTGAAACAAGACCTCTGCCCTCCCATTCTCACTGAACAAGGGAGCAGGAGTTCCTTGGGTGTCCATTTAAAATGTCCTTCTTCTGGCTCTGGGGCTATCCTGTAGGATCTTAGGAATAATGAGAAAACTATCAACAAGTTGAGTTCATGTTTAGTTAGAATTCATTGACTGAATGAGCAGAAGGAAAAATGGAAATTGCTTGGATAGGAACTGGCCAGGCAAAATTGAAGATACTGTTTCTCCACAAGTGGTACATATAGCAAAATTTGCTGTTCATAAAATAATCTAGACTACAGAAGCAAACAGTCAGTTCTTGAAAGTCAGAATGGCTTGAGTCCTGACATCTTTTCCAACCTATTTACAGTCTCATTCCATGTAATTATAGTGAGGTTATCTTTTTCCAAACTTATAAAGCCGAGAAGTAACAAGGAAATGGTGGTGGCCGAGTAGAGCTGACACTGATAATTACAACTTAAAAACATAATCTGTCTTTCACCTTGTTCTGAAGGCAGGTAAAAGAATATAAAAATTACTGGTTCATGGTAAGGACCCTAGACAGGCATCAATAAATGTTTATTATAAAATTTTTACTTAGGTGAAACACCAGTTTATGGTAAGGCTTTATGTTATGTGTAATGTCTAAATAATTTTCAGAATTCCAATCAAAATTATCTTATATTTGATTTTCAGTTCCACTTACTTATATGATAATTTCAAGAGATGTAATGTTGATTGCTGCTGTGTTTTATGTCAGGTATCGAACTCTTCCAACACCGGTGAGTTTGTTTCAAAAAACTGTTTTTTAGTAGTATTTGTATCTTAAGGCAAAAGGAAAAAAAACACTATTGTGTACTGATTTTCATGAGAATTTTATGGGAATAATTTATGACAATTATGTATTTAATCCATTTACTAGGAATTTAAAGAAAACAGACTATCATCTTGCTTTTGAATCACTGTTATAGTAGCTGTTCAGTGAACATGTGACTAATACATTTTTTTAAAGCATGTTTTTTATTTTAAGTCAAAATCGTTTTAGTTGATAGCCCATAAAACTCAGGCCAACTAGTCCTGTCCCTAGCAGCAAACTCTGTTAGGAATGTTTTTTTGTTTTTTGTTTTTTAATATTTATTTGGTTGTGCTGCCTCTTAGTTGTGGTATGCAGGGTCTTCAGTCTTCATTGCAGCTTGTAGGCTCTGTTAGTTGTGGCATGTGGGATCTAGTTCCCTGACCAGGGATTGAACCCCGACCCCTGGTGTTGGGAACTCAGAGTCTCAGCCACTGGACCACCAGGGAAGTCCCTTCTTAAGAGTGTTTTGTGTGACTAAGCACCCTTTCCTGTGTAACTTAGCTTCTACTATGGATTCTGTAGAACTGGTTTTTAAAAATTACAGTTTTATAAGCATAGGATAATTTGTTCGCACTTTTGTTCATTGGCTTTACAAATATTTGAGCAGATAAGCATAACTTAGCTAATAATCACTACATGAGCATAACAGCCTCATCTTTTGATTCCCAGTCCAGTGAAAATGTCAACATTTTATTCATTTTGAGTTTTTAGCGTATAAAGGAAAAACAGTGATGAGGGAGACTTGTTTAGTAAAAAGATGTCGTCAGCCAGACCTTATGATAGATCTAGCATATAGCCAGGCATGTGGTATACACTCAGTAACTGTTATATATTAATAATAGCAAAATATTTATTTTAAACTTAATAAATTGAATAAAGTTTATCCTTTTTTTTTTGTCCTCTGCCAGCGAACACTTTCTAAATATTTCAATCCTTGTTATGCCACTGCTAGGTTAAAACCAACCTTCATCAGTAAGGTAAGAGACACACAACATCCTTTTAAGTTATTATTATAATGAGTATAAACCTCAGTCTGGAGCAGCTGAAAATAAGATAGATTTTAATGCATTGACGATAGTGGATAGAGTGGAGTCATCAACCCAGTTCTTTTGTCCTCCAGGCTCTCTGGAGCTCTAGTATACATGTATGTTTAGTGATAGTAGTCTGGTGGTCTAAGAATTCAAGTCTCTGAATGAAGTATTAGGGCCATCACATAGGGGAGGTGGAGAAAGTAGAAGTATAATTGCATATTGATTGAGACACGAAGAAAGTATGAAGATTTCTTTCTGCTTTCATTATCCACCCCTCCCTGTAGTGGAAACACCATATAATAAGGTCTCTTTCAGGTGCAATATCCATGCAATTACATGGAAAGAGATAGGAGAAAGTTTTATTCACTAATAAACAACTCCTGCCCTTAGTTATCTACCTGTTGTCCTGAGCCCTTTTCAGGACAATAACTGCATGCTAGTCTTTGCACACAGAGAGGACACTGTTAATGCCTATTGAGGCACTTAAGTTTACTGTAATTATTTTGCTCCATCCTTGTGATAGAGGTTTAACAGGTTAGGAATGCCAGTCATCTTTGGGACAAAAAGGATGATTACTCTTAAACCAGAGACTGCCTGGGGTTAATTTTTACCTACAAATATGGATTGGTTGGTTGGTTATTTGTTTATTTACCTATTTATTTATTTCTGTGACTTTTATATGTATCAAGTATAGCAATTGAAGTATAGCACCAAATGGAAAGTGGCTTAAAGAGGTGCTAGGAACAAATGCCTCAACTCCTTGGTCTTACAAGAAGTTCTTCAGACAATTTTTATTACTTCTTTTTAAAAATGGAGTGGAATCCTTGTAATCTGGCTGCAGAATGGATGAGAGAACATTGGTGCTTCCTTCAACATATCACCTACTTTCCCAGAATGTTTATCTATAGATGAGTAGAGAAAATCTCCAGTGGTTTTGTCGTCTTCCTTTTCTCCACCATACTGTCTTTTAGGGTAGGGAAACCTACTCATTTCCTCCTGAGAGCCTCTCTCATGGAGATGAATGCATTTCAACTTTCTAACTTGCATATCTAACCTAATGCTAGTGAAAGGAGCATTAAATGAAGTGCCAGGAAATCTGGGTTCTCAGTTTGGATCTGTAACCTGCTAGACTGTAGGCAAGTCACTTAACTCATGACCTTTTCACCTGTGAAAAGTAGCCTCACTATTTCCATATTCTCAGGTCTGTTTTAATGGGTAAATGAGAAAAAGGCAAAGAACTTTACAATGTTACTGAACTGCTATGAAAATTCAAGATAATGGTGTTTTCTGATAGTTGCCCTTTCCCACCTTTTGCAAAGGGCAGCTGTGCAGACAGATGAGCCAGTTAGTGAAGTTCACCCTTTTGTGTGAATGCCAGCTTTTTTGGCAGAGATGTTACAACATCAGGCATGCTGAGAGTCTGTTGTGTTATACTGTGATGGGTTATGCCTTTCTCTCGTGAGCTTGAAACATGACTGGGTTGGCACTGTTCATTTGTGACTTCTTTTTTTAAAGGTAAACACAGCAGTCCAGTTAATCTTGGTGGCAGCTTCTTTGGCAGCTCCAGTTTTCAATTATGCTGACAGCATTTACCTTCAGATCCTGTGGTAAGCTTAACTTAGAATTACTCTCTGAGGACATCAACAAAATGGCTTATTGTGACAATCCTAGAATTACTTAGTCCTTAATCATGTTTATTAAACACTGGGTAAAGCTGTAGTGGCTATATTTTTTGATTGATACCATTTTTAAGAAGCTTACTATCAATTATAGGATGTAGAAGTTATAGGGGCTTTCCTGCAAGTTATGAGGGATGAGAGATATTATGTTGGGGTTTTGGAGGAGAGAAAAATGTTCCAAGTAGGAGGAGGAGGAAAAGCTGCAGGGAAGAGTGGCATTTGAGCCATGAAGTCCAGTTGGAGAGAGACTGAGGGGAAGCCTTTCTGGTGAAGGACAGACCCTGGCAAACTCAGATGTATAGGAGAGTGGGTAAAAGGAAGTGCACCCAGCCTGATGAAGGGGCAGAGTGGGGAAGAAACCTGGAGAAAGGAGTTTGAATTTTATTTTGTTAAGATTATGTGTAGCCTTGAAAATGTGTTAGATTCATACTTTGAGTCCACGTACATCACACCGATACTAAAGCTCTATATTTTAACTATATTTCTAACTTGATAATTAAAGCATTGCTTGATGCAGTCTGAGCCAGAAAATGGTTAACTAAAGTCAGCTAAGCTAAGAAGCTTTAAAAATGATACACATGCTGAACATTTTATTTGCTAAAATATAAATTGTACACTCCTTCGTCCTATATCTTCTGGTATAAGCTCAACTCATCTTCTTTGATTGTAGGCTCATGAGTAGGATATTTTTTCTTTCTTGCAAAAAACTGCATCCATAATACAAACTCTGATTTTCATTTTCTTTTCTTTTAAAATGATATAAGAATGTAAGACATTTATGAAGCAGAGTATAGAAACTTTGTAGATTTTTATTATTTTCTCCAGTATTTTAGCAGTTATATTGTCTACTTGTTGTTTAGACACTAAGTTGCATTGAACTCCTTTGCTACCCTGTGGACTATAGTAGTCTGCTAGGTTCCTTCTGTTCATGGGATTTCCCAGGCAAGAGTACTAGAGTGGGTTGCCATTTCCTTTGCCAGGGGATCTTCCCAACCCAGGGTCAAACCTGTGTCTCCTGCATTGGTAGGCAGATTCTTTACACTGAGCCAGCAGGGAAGCCCATATTGTCTACTTACTTCAACAGTAGTGTTTAGCAGATTGCCTTGCCTTTCCAAGGCTTCTAGCTTAACTCTCAGAAATAGCAATTCATCCTACATGTATATTTCATTAAATTTATGTGTGAATTTAGGATACTAAACTGACATAAACAGGTTTGGGGTCAAACAAAAATGGTCTTGATGAACCTGCACCTCACCTGACAGAAGCAGAAGCTCATGTGTGCATAAAAACAAACCTATTAGCTGCATACAGTCAGCGAGCCCTGAGCGTCACACATGTCATTTCAAAGAGAATCTGATTAATTTCTGTTAATTTTAAGTAAAGAAAGCTGAATTGTATTTAAAATGACTCAGATTATTAGAATTCCCCAAATCTGCAAGAAATAGCTTCTAATACTAATACTCTAAGCAGCATGGAACAGTGGGAGGAGCACAAGGGCTCTAGAGTTGGAACCAGGCCAGACTCATAGTTCTGTGGCCCTGAGCAAGCTCTCTGGGGCAGTGTTTCCTCTGGAAGGTGAGGCTGTGAAAATAAAACTACCTATCATACAAAAATGTCTGGGTAAAAATGACAATTGCTGTTATTATTTTTTTCAGATTTGTTAACTAGATTAATTCTGTTTGACATTATTGATTCAAATGAAGTCTTAAGGAAAAGCGATATATTTAGATTCTTGTTAAAAAAATTATACTAATAGCCTTTTTTACTTTTAAACAACTCTTTAAAATGTATTCTTTAGTATATATTATGTGTATTCTTTGTGTATATTTATAGTTACCATTTAAACTAAATTTTCTTTTCTTCCATAAAAGGTGTTTTACAGCTTTTACCACAGCTGCATCAGCTTACAGTTATTATCATTATGGCCGGAAAACTGTCCAGGTGATAAAAGGCAGATGAAAAGTCATCCGTTATCGTTACCAAGGAAGCAGTACACATCAACAATGGCAGGGCCAGTGGAAGTCTACAGGAGTTCCCTCATTTTCGTGTTCAGCTTGAAGGAGGACTTGTCAGAACAAACCATGTCATCAAAATTTTAAGTAATGTGCATTGACAATAAGCTTGATCATGGGCATATACAGAATTTCCAACATATTTTTAAATACAAATAAAACTATAATTTAGGATTTTTTTATCTTAGGTTTCTTGATTAATTTATAAGTAGCAATTCTAATTATTTTCAGTCTTTTTTTTTTTAAGCCATTTAAAAAAATACATTGAAAAAGCCAGCTGAGAACATGGAAACTGAAGAGTTGTCACTTTAATAAATTTAGATTGCTCACAAAGCACTAGGGAGTGTCCTGGGGTTAAATATAAAATCCTGTATAACTTAGCTGCACAGTTGTATGTTTGACTTTTAGATCTGTGTGTATTAACAGTACATGTCATTAATATTTGATTATCTAGGATAATGACTATAAAGGTAGCTTAGTTTTGGATAAAGTAAACTTGTAAAGAGATTTAAATGTAGTCAATTTTGAAATCAATAAGATCAAAATGGAAGCTATTGAAGTTCACATTCAGAAGTCTTCCAACCTCTCAGGTGCCTTGCATCAGGATAATAAGTGACAAAGGTAGTTGGAAAATGCAAACCTGTCCGTTACCCTAGCCATTCAGGAGGCAGTGAGTTATATCGTACGTTCCCACTATATCTCTAACATATGTTTGTATGATACTGGGACCTGTACTTGTATGTTATGTAAATAATACGAAACTGTATATTTTTCAAAGTTTTTTTCTTTTTTTAAACTTGAGGAATGTTCTTTTGTTAAGATGTTAAAGGAATAAAAGCCTGGAAAAAAATGACCCTCAACTTGGGTTGTTTGTATAGCATCCTTTGGTCATCCGCTGTTGTGGAAGTTTTATGATTCATAAAGTCCATTTAGCTGTGTCACTTGCACTTACATTGTAAAAATAATTGATTTAGGATCATCTGATTTAAAAGTCCTTTTCTTACTACACTGTCATGTTTAAGAGAATGGAAGGTACAAGGAGAGGAAGACATGTGGCTAGTGCTGGCTGCTTCCTCTTCAGAGTGGAGGCCTGTTGTTGCTCATTGTCCCAGGTACTAACCCAAGTGTAATAGCCTCATACTGTGAGGTTATCTAAATGTAGCCTGTTAAGCTGTGTTAAAAATTATAAGGAGTTATAAGCCAAATCCATGCCTCTCAGTTGTGGCAACCTTGGATCAGCATGTCCTTTGTTGCCTGCTGGACCTGGCTTCCTTGTTCCCAGATTAGCTGCTGAGTCACCCTGGCTTGAAAAGTACGGAAGCCTGCAGCCAGGGACACTGCTATGGACTCCAGTGGAAGTGGGTGAGAGAAGGGCTGTGTGAGGCTAGTCATTCTCCCCTTCTGGAACCTCCTTTAATGTCTCATAATGGCCTGGGTGGCAGTGAGAAGTGGAAGTCAGATTGCTGGACTACCCAAGAGGCACATTGAACATGTCTCAGTACTAGCAAAATATAAGCACGTGAAAATGTCTTTAAAAGGGAGAACTTGAAATAAAGTAGGGGGGAAATTAAAATTTTGTTTTTTGTTATGCTCACTTGTGGTCTAGCATTGGTACTATTTGGAGTGACTTATAGTTGGATCCGTAGTCTCTTTAGTAGTCAAGTTTTAATCTCATTCTTGTTAATATACTCCCCCACCCCCCACAGCCTGTAGGTTTTTGGGTACTGAATTGCTATAAAACAAATTCTGCTGGTTTATAAAACATTGGAATTGTATTAGGTATGTTTGAGTCATGCATACAGACTCCAAGCATGACATTCATTTTGGTGCCTCTGCCTAACATATTCAATCTTGATATTAAACTTGAAAAGGCACTGGGATAATTTAATTACATGCCTGAGGGCTTTTATATTAGTCACATTTTGGGCTTTTGCCTTGCAGCTTTAAATTTGGAGCTGGTAGATCTTTTAAATCAATCCATTTTTCTTGGTTACATATGTGATAAAACTAGGGACCCACCTTAGAATTTTGGGAAGCTTTTTTAAAACTTCAAATATCTAGAAATATGTAGTACAATTCCATTATCCAGATCAAACTTGGATATGCTTAGTTTCTGCAGCATGGTTTCTGTTCTGCAGCATGGTTTCTGTGCTGCAGCATGTTATAGAAACAAAAGATACCATGAGAATCAAATTTAACTTTTTTTTCTTAGAAGTAAATTCTGTTTGGGGTTGAACTGTGCCTCAGAAAGATATTTTTCAGATTCTAACCCCCGGTACCTATGAAAGTGACTTTATTTGGGTATAGGGATAGGGTCTTTGCATATGTAATCAAAATTAGGATGGTCATACTGGATTTGGCTGGGCCTTAAGCCAATACCTGGTGTTCTTACAAGAAGAGGGAAATTTGACTTCTGGGTACATATCTAAAGGAAATAAGATCATTATCTCAAGATATCTTCACTCCCCATGTTCATTGTAGTGTTATTTACAGTAATCAAGACATGGAAATAACCTAAATGTCAATGGATGAGTGGATAAAGAAAAAATATATATGATAGAATATTATTCAACCATAAAAAGAGGGAAGTGCTGCAATTTGGAACAAAATGGATGGATCCTGAGGGCATTATACTAACTGAAATAAGACAAAGACAAATTCATCATGATCACATATGTGAAATCTAACAAAACCAATTCAAGAGTTAGATTGTTGGTTCCTAGAGGTGGGAGGTGGGATGGGGAATGGGTGAAGGTGGTCAAATGGTACAAGAAAGTTCATGATGACTACAGTTAATAATACTGTGTATTGGAAAGTAGCTAAGATCTTAAAAGTTCTTATCTCACATGTACACAAAGATAACTGTATGACATGGCAGATGTATTCACTAACCTCATTGTAATTATCTCTCAATACATAGGAGTCTCAAATTGTTGCATGGTACACCTTAAACAATGTTATACCTCAGTTATATCTCAAGACTGGAGAAAAGGTAATGGAAAAAAGGGGGGGCACGATTTAGAGACTGTCAGAAGACAAGGAGGCATGGATAAGGAACCTGCAAGCCCAGAAACCCAAGTATTGCTGGTTCCCTGCCATCCCTCCCCGCCCCCCACCCCCACCCCAGTGGAGAGGGGAGGAATGGAACAGTTTTCCCTTAGTCTCCAGAAGGAACCAACCTTGTTGATGCCTTGACTGTGGACTTCTGGCCTAACCTGTAAGAGAATAAACTTAAGTTGTTTGACGCAACCAAGTTTGTGGTAGTCTGTTACGGCTGCTACAGGAAACTTACATAAATGATAATGTAGAAGACTGAAATCTAGAACTATGACCCAAATTTAATTTAACAAAATCACTTTCCTTCCTAAGTTTGTATAGAAGTAAAATAAGAGAAAGTTTGATGCAATTTGAGCAGAGAAGTGCTCTGGCATTTAGCTAGAGCCTTGAGGGTTTCCTTTTGTTCATTTTTTCTCTCAGAAAAGTTCTTGAACATGCTTCCTTCAAAAAGCAGTTCATGGTTCCTCTACCCAGCTGGTCTTAAGTGAAATGCATTAACCGAGTTTGAAAGGACAGCCTTCCCCCTGCCTGTGTTTCACAGATGTTCTGAGAAGACTGCAGTTTAAAGCTAGAAGTACACATGCTGCCATACCCTGAAATGAACAGAAGGCTTCAGGGAGCATAACTGGTTCTCAGGTTAAGAATCCACTGGCAGGGGTCCAGGGGGAGGGGGAGTATTGGGAGGGGGGCGGTCAGGGTGTGTGGAACAGGGAGCCCGGGAGAGAATCCGCTGGAGTCGATCTCTAGCCGGAGAGCCTTAGCCAGAGTTTGACCTTGAGGGAACTTTACGGAAATGACTTGAAGATGTCGCTTCCAACAGGACAGTAGTGGCTGGATGCTGAGGGACACAGAGTGCCCAGCAAGGTGACCCATAACTTTTGTGGGAACAGAGAGAAGCAAGAAGGGAAGGCAGAGGTTCCGGGGCTGAGGATCCCAGCTCGACCAGTGCCACGGATGTGCCCAAGGAGCGCAAGCCTTGAGGAAGCAATAGGCAGACGGGTCTTTCCAGACCCCAGGACCGCCTACTCCACGCTGGTGGTGGATGCTCAGTGAACACCTGCCTGTCAGAGCGGGGCTGCGGGCACAGGGGCGAAGGCGGGGTTGCGGTAGGCCAGCAGCTGCGTGTGGCAGGGCGGGGTGCGTGGCGTCCGGCCCCGGCGGCAGAGACCGGTGGCCAGCAGCGCTGTACTGACTAGCAGCAGGCCGCCAGCGGAGCCCAGCCCCGCTGTGACAAGCACCGGGCTATGCCCGGTGGTGAAGGCGATGCACGCCCCGCGCCGGCTCAGCCCCGCGCCATTGGCCGCCAGGACGCACACCCGGTAGGCGGTGGCTGGTAACAGCCCGTGCAGGGCGTGCTGGCGCGCGGTGGCACATACGTCCCCCACCACCGACTGGTTCCCTGGCCAGCCCTCCGGTGCGTAGCGGATTTGGTAGGCGCGCACCACTGAGTTGGGGGCGCACCAGCGCACGAGTGCCGACGTGTCGGTGGTCTCCGCCACCGCCTGCAGCTTGGGAGGGTCTGGCAGGGTGTCTTCTCCGCTGAGGCCGGGGCACCGGCACCGCCAGCGTCGCTGAAGCTCTGCGCACGGTGTCTGGAGGTGCCTGCAGGGGTGGTAATCGCAGGGTACATCCCAGGCTGGCGCCCCTACCTCCTCCTTTCCACTCTCCTCTTCCTCTTCTTCCCTGGAGTCATCCTGCAGCAGGACAGGAATCCCGCGCTCAGAAGGAGGCGGGTGGGGAGCCTGCGGGGCGGCTCGTGTCTCCCAGGCGGGCTGGGGCAGGCGTACTGAGTCCCGGGAGGCAGTGGAGAGACCAGGGTGTCTGCTGGCCCATGGGATGGAGGCCGCTGAGATATTAGGCTCCAGGATAAGCCCGGTAGCATATTCTTGGTGCTCTGTCCAGGCCGTGCTCACAGCCTTAGGTGGGTCGCCAGAGTTGCTCGAACCTGTTGGAGAGACAGTAGTGGAGGGAGTGGCGCCATCCTTGGTAATGCTGTGCCGCAGCCCGGCGGCGGCTCCTGTCGGGGAATCCACAGGGAGGGAGGGAAACTTGGTGACGCTCTGTTGGCCTCCCGCATGTGTGGATGGTGTTGTGCTCTGCAAGGTGGAGGAACCCTGAGCAGATGGCGTGTGGGTGGAGATGACGGAGGAGGGTGGGTTGGAATCAAGGAGAGTGGTGTTTTGATCTGAATGGCACACACTTGGCAGCTGGGACAGCAAAAGAGGCGCTGAGAAGGTGCCACTGGATCCTGCAGCTGGTTTGCACACAATGTCTGCTGCCCTAGAGGAGAGGTCAGTCAGTTAGAGGGGCTGCTTCTGTGCTGGGCTTTGAGTCTTTAGGGCAGATAATCCCTCTCCCAAGCCTTGTTTAACACATCTGCCAGATACCACACGGTACACACTCAACATGGGTCACCTCAGTGACCTTCAAGGAGGCTCCCCTTGTAAGTCCCATTGGACAGAGAAGGAAATGGGAATTCAGAAAGAGGAACTAACTGCCCAAGATAGCATGGCTAGCAAATGCAGAGCCTAAACCCAGGGTGAGCATGGTGAAGGGCAGTCCAGATGCTCTAAGTGTGGTCTGTCATTTTATTCTCACCTCTCTGCTTCCTGGTGGTGAGTATTAGTAACAACACTCATACTAGCTAAAAATTTTTTTGAGTACTTTGTTACATGCTAGGGACAATTGCTAACACTTTTATGGAGAACCCAATTTAATCTCCACTACCTCATGAAATGGCTATGGTTTTTCCAGTGGTTATGTATAGATGTGAGAGTTGGACAGGGAAGAAGGCTGAGTGCCAAAGAATTGATGCCTTTGAACTGTGGTGTTGGAGAGGACTCTTGAGAGTCCCTTGGACTGCAAGGAGATCCAACCAGTCTGTTCTGAAGGAGATCAGCCCTGGGATGTCTTTGGAAGGAATGATGCTAAAGCTGAAACTCCAGTACTTTGGCCACCTCATGCGAAGAGTTGACTCATTGGAAAAGACTCTGATGCTGGGAGGGATTAGGGGCAGGAGGAGAAGGGGACGACAGAGGATGAGATGGCTGGATGGCATCACTGACTCGATGGACGTGAGTCTGAGTGAACTCCGGGAGTTGATGATGGACAGGGAGGCCTGGTGTGCTATGGGGTCGCAAAGAGTTGGACACGACTGAGCAACTGAACTGACTGACTGACTGACCTCATGAGATAGGCACTATTATACCCATTTTACAGATGAGAAGGTAGAGGCACAAAGAGATTAAGTAACAACCAAAATCAATAGTAGTAAGTGGTGTGAAGAGCTTGAACTCTCAACCTTTTCATTCACTGCAAAGAGACTGGTGCTATAGGCAAGATGAAGGGGTGAGGGGTGGCAGACTGAGCCCCACTTGATATTCAGGCTTCTGTCCCATGAGAGCTCTATAAGCCCACTGACACTGGACTGAATGCTACAGAAAGCCAGGCTCTGTGCTGGGAACTCAGTGGAACACAGTTTTGTGTCTTTTTTTTTTTTTTTTTGCCACACATGGGATATTAGTTTCCCAACAAGGGATGGAACCGGGGTCCCCTGCATTGGAAGCAGCAGAGTCTTAATGATCAGACAGCTGGGGAAGTCCCAAGAGCAGAATTTTGGAAGACAGTAGATCCTGCCTCCTCCACCCAGTGGCTGCATGAATCTAAGCAAGTACCTCCCTCTTTTTGCCCCAGTTCGCTTGTGTGTAAAATGAGCAATGATAACTCCACTTTAGGAGAAAGAGTTAGCTGTTTACATAGCCCATTTTGTTTTCCTAGTGGGCACACAGCTACACTACATTTCCCAGCCACCAATGCAGTAGGCATGACCTGCTAAGTTAATCTGACCAATGGGATGTGGATGAAAGTGATGGCCTGGCCCTTTAAAGCCTCCTGAGTGGGCTCCTCCAGCCCTTTGCTCCTCAGGCTTGCTGGGATAGAGGCAGAGCCTTCATCTCCTGGGTCCCTGACTGTGACTACAGGGGGAACAGTTGCCCCACCTAGCACTGCCAACCTG
Organism: Capricornis sumatraensis; assembly: GCF_032405125.1. Lineage (NCBI taxonomy): Eukaryota > Metazoa > Chordata > Mammalia > Artiodactyla > Bovidae > Capricornis > Capricornis sumatraensis. Next base: position 51,361,095 of record NC_091083.1, read on the forward strand.
CCCAGCATTGTTACATGAGCAGGATACAAACTGAGAACTTCAGGCCCAGAGATTTGATCCTCACCCCTCAGTCATCTGCTTTTTAAACGTGTTACCTGCTTAGGACAATTCTCTTTGCATCCATGAGGAGCCAGGACAACTCACAACTGCAAGTGAGAGGGTTGCCGAAGAGGTTGATGGACAGAACCTGGGAGGAATGCAAGTTCCAAGGATGGAAGGTACTCAAGTTGCAGCTGAAATACACAAAAATTAATTAACGCAGGCTTGTACAATTAGGTCAACACTAAACCCAGAGAGCCACAATAGCATCATGGGAAAACCATTCTGTTAGGGGCTAGTTTGCTTTGAGAAAACTATTAACAGATTAACTTTGGATTTTTTTTTTTAATCTGTGGTGATACCAACATAACCTAGTCAGTATCACCTCTCATAACAAATGGAGACAATTCTCCCTGCTGGCTATATAAAAAAGAGTCTGTGATTATAAAAGTACTTATAAATGTAGATCTCTACATAAAAGTATGATATTGTTTTATAGACCAGTGAAGAAAGTGCAGAAATTTTTTAAAATTTATTTTTTAATTGAAGGATAATTGCTTTACAGTATTTTGTTGTTTTCTGTCAAACATCAACATGAGTCAGCCGTAGGTATCCATATGTTCTTAATGAGAACACTCTGTATACTACTGCAGTTGGACTATAGCTGATGGCATTCCACACCAGTCCTTTGGAAGATGCCTCACTGAAGTGTATCAGTTAGCTCTTACTAGCTTAACTTAAAACAATACATGTTTATTCTTTTTCATGATTCTATGGGTTGACTCAGTGGTTCTCATGGCCTGGGCCGGCTCACCTGGGCTGGAAAGATCTAGGATTGCCTCACCTATATGGAGTCTCCACTGGTTTGCCAGGGCTTCTCTGCCAGTGTCTTTCATCACCCAGAGGCTTGTGCACATGTTGGTGTGCCAGTCTTACCATCAAGAGAGGGTGAGCTTAACTACTTTCAAGTCTCTGTCCCTTTGGCCTAAACATGTCACAGGGCTATGCCCAGCTTTAAGAGGTGGAGAGAGACTCTACTTCATAGTGGGAACAGCTGCAAAGTCACATCTGCAAAGGGCTATGTATACAGGGATGAGGGGAGGAATTACTGGGGCCATATTTGCCAACAATATACCACACCTAGCAATGGCAGGCTCCCTCCTGGTTTTCTGCTCTTTCTGCCGAAAGCGTTTGGCCTCAACCGTCTCAACTCCTAGAGCCTCCCAGCCTCTTGTACACATTCTAGTTACAATCTGAGAATCGTGAGCAACAGGAACTGCACTGTATCCACAGGCCTCTTCTAACCGAAGACTAGCTTTTGTCCATCTACCTGGGAACCTTCTTCTATTGCTCTGGGGGAGATGCAGATGTTCTGGGCAAGGAAGGACCCACCACCCAGATCTGCTCTAACACTCCTGGCTGGTGGGCACCTGACAGTTGTCCCCTGTGGAGCACTGAACATATGTGTGTGCCATTATATTGAAACTTAAGTGGAACCCACATATATGTGTATGCATGTTGCTGCTGCTGCTGCTAAGTCGCATCAGTCGTGTCCTGCTCTGTGCGACTGCATAGACGGCAGCCTACCAGGCTCCCCCATCCCTGGGATTCTCCAGGCAAGAACACTGAAGTGGGTTGCCATTTCCTTCTCCAATGCATGAAAGTGAAAAGTGAAAGTGAAGTTGTTCAGTCATGTCCGACCAGTGACCCCATGGACTGCAGCCTACCAGGCTCCTCCATCCATGGGATTTTCCAGGCAAGAGTACCGGAGTGGGTTGCCATTGCCGCCTTCTGTGTATGCATGAGTGCATGCTAAGTCACTTCAGTTGTGTCTGACTCTTTGCAAACCTATAGACTCCCCACCAGTCTCCTCTGTCCATGGGATTCTCTAGGCAAGAACACTGGAGTGGATTGCCAGGCCCTTCTCCAGGGTATCTTCTGGACTCAGGGATTAAACTCACATCTTTTACATCCCTTGCATTGACAAGTGGGTTCTTTACTTCTAGCACCACCTGGGAAGCCCCATATATGTGTGTGTATGAATGTATGTATGTGTATATATATATACACATATATATACACACACACATATATATGCAAATGCTTGCTTTTAGCAGGTTTCACAGAGCTAGAGTGGAAATCTTAGAAGGGAGTTTACTTAACACTTAATTTTGCAAAGGAATTTTTTTTTTTTTTTTTGCCTGAAGTGGGAGAAGAAAAGATCACCATATTTTGGGGTAAGTGGCTCAGAGGTTAAAGCATCTGCCTGCAGTGCAGGAGACCTGGGTTTGATCCCTGGGTCAGGAAGATCCCCTGGAGAAGGAAATGGCAACCCACTCCAGTATTCTTGCCTGGAGAATCCCATGGATGGTGGAGCCTGGTGGGCTACAGCCCACGGGGTCGCAAAGAGTCGGACACGACTAAGCGACTTAACTAACTAACATTACTTAGGAGAAGGAAATGTTAACCTATTTCAATATTCTTTCCTGGAAAATCCCATGGACAGAGAAGCCTGGTTGAATTACAGTCCAGAGGATTGCAAAGAATTGGACACAACTGAGTGACTGAACACACACAACACTGCTTAGTATTTCAGATAATAACATTATCTCATTGATATCATTATGTCAGATCATGAGGTAGGTAATATTTCACTCACTTATTTTTTATTTATTTATTGTTTTTGGCCAAACCGGCAGCTTATGGGATTTTAGTTTCCTGACTCAACCTGGGCCCCTGGGAGTGAAACTGCCGAGTAACTACTAGAATTTCCAATATTTCATTCATTTTTATAGATAAGGAAAAGGAGTCTTTTCCTTCTCTGGTGGCCCTTTCTGCCACACATTGCAACTTGCACATGATAAAGACATGTTGCATTCCCATCACATGCCAAGGATGGGAGAGCCTGCTTCATGTCCTGAGGCATGTCCGTGTCTGGGTATTCTCTGCATCTGAACTGACAGAACCTTAACATGGAAGAAGTTTCTACTTATCTTCTAAATAACCCCTGTTTTCTTTTTTTGCTGAAATATTACCAAAGGCCTCTCCCTCCCACATGCAGCATTGTCAGAGGGGACGGTGAAAGACATTGGGTGTGCCAGTTTGGCAGAGAAGCCAGGAGGGTGCTACCCCCTCTCCAGAGAGTGCTGGCTGTGCCAAGGAACCAACATGTTGCCAGCATCTATCACAGATAATGTCCCAGGGGAGGCTTTGGGTGAGGTAAGGAGAGTCAAGAGCAAGGCGGGCTTGAGAAAAAGGTAAGAGGGTGCCACAGGGGAGATGACAGGGGAGATGAGCTTCAGAGGCTTGAGAACTCCCAGAAAGGAAGTGGCTCCTTCCCCAGATGGAGCACGGGGTTGGGGGCGGGGTTGGTCGTGCAGTGGAGTCCAGGGATGAGCCAGCCAAAGAGGTAAACCTCCTCCTCCAACCATGGAAGAGTTTTCATTTGTCTTAAAACTCAATCAGATTATAATTTAGACAGATCTCCTGGCTGAATACGGTGACTCGATTACAGGGGTTCTCAACCAGAGGTCCTTGGAGACAGGGTATATGAACTTGGATAGAGCTCTCTTTCACAAATCTCGAACTGAAATTCACCATTTGTTTCAGTGACGAATGAAGGCAACAAACCACAGGTGAATCACCAACAAAACACATATTTTGAAATCACTGTTCAGTAGTTTTCTGTCATTTATGATCATCAAAGGGCTTCCCTGATATCTCAGTTAGTAAAGAATCTGCCTGCAATGCAGGAGTTCCTGGTTAGATCCCTGGGTTGGGAAGATTTCCCCAGAGAAGGGAAAGGCTACCTACTCCAGTATTCTGGCTTGGAGAATTCCATGAACTGTATAGTTCATGGGGTCACAAACAGTAGGACACAACTAAGTGACTTTCACTTTAATCACTTAATGCATGAACTCCTTATTGCCAAATTCAGACTTAAATTGAAGAAAATATGGAAAAACACTAGACCATTCAGTTATGACCTAAAGCAAATCCCTTACAATTATACAGTGGAAGTGATAAACAGATTCACGGGATTAGATTTGATAGAGTGCCTGAAGAACTATGGACAGAGGTTCATGACATTGTACAGGAGGCAGTGATCGAGACCACTCCCAAGAAAAAGAAATGCGAAAAGGCAGAAAGGTTGTCTTGAGGAGGCCTTACAAATAGCTGAGAAGAGAAGTTAAAGGTAAAGGAGAAAAGAAAAGATATACTCATTTGAATGCAGAGTTCCAAAGAATAGCAAAGAGATATAAGAAAGCCTTCCTCAGTGATCAATGCAAAGAAATAGAGGAAACCAATAGAATGGGAAAGACTAGAGATCTCTTCAAGACAATTAGAGATACCAAGGGAATATTTCATGCAAAGATGGGCACAATAAAGGACAGAAATGGTATGGACCTAAAAGAAGCAGAAGATATTAAGAAGAGGTGGCAACAACACACAGAAGAACTATACAAAAAAGCTCTTCATGACCCAGATAACCACAATAGTGTGATTACTCACCTAGAGCCAGACCTCCAGGAATGTGAAGTCCAGTGGGCCTTAGAAAGCATCACTACAAACAAAGCTAGTGGAGACGATGGAACGCCAGTTGAGCTATTTAAAATCCTAAAAGATGATGCCGGTAAAGTATAGTACTCAATATGTCAGCAAATTTGGAAAACTCAGCAGTGGCCACAGCACTGGAAAAGGTCAGTTTTTATTCCAATCTCAAAGAAAGGCAAACCCAAAGAATGTTCAAACTACCTCACAATTGCCCTCATCTCACACACTAGCAAAGTAATGCTGAAAATTCTCCAAGCCAGGCTTCAACAGTACGTGAACCATGAACTTCCAGATATTCAAGCTAGATTCAGAAAAGGAAGAGGAACCAGAGATCAAATTGCCAACATCCATTGGATCACAGAAAAAGCAAGAAGGTTGCAGAAAAACATCTACTTCTGCTATATTGACTATGCCAAAGTTATTGCATGGATCACAACAAACTATGGAAAATTCTTAAAGAGATGAGAATACCAGACCACCTGACCTGCTTCTTGAGAAATCTGTATGCTGGTCAACAAGCAACAGTTAGAACTGAACATTGGAACAACAGACTGGTTCAAATAGGGAGAGGAATACGTCAAGGCTGTATATTGTCACCCTGCTTATTTAACTTACATACAGATTACATCATGCAAAATGCTGGGCTGGATGAAGCACAAGCTGGAATCAAGATTGCCAGGAGAAATATCAATAACCTCAGATATGCAGATGACACCGCCCTTATGGCAGAAAGTGAAGAAGAACTGAAGAGCCTCTTGATGAAAGTGAAAGAGGAGGATGAAAAAGTTGGCTTAAAACTCAACATTCAGAAAACTAAGATCATGGGATCTGGTCTCATCATTTCATGGCAAATAGATGGGGAAACAGTGGCAGACTTTATTTTCGGGGGCTCCAAAATCACTGCAGATGGTGAATGCAGCCATGGAATTAAAAGAAGCTTGCTCCTTGGAAGAAAAGCTATGACCAACCTAGACAGCATATTAAAAAGCAGAGACATCACTTTACCAACAAAGGTCCATCTAGTCAAAGCTATGGTTTTCCCAATAGTCACGTATGGATGTAAGAGTTGGACTATAAAGGAAGCTGAGTGCCGAAGATGTGATGATTTTGAACTGTGGTGTTGGGGGAGACTCTTGAGAGTCCCTTGGACTGCAAGGAGATCCAACCAGTCCATCCTAAAGGAAATCAGTCCCAAATAATCCAGAAGGACTGATGCTGAAGCTGAAACTCCAATACTTTGGCCACCTGATGCAAAGAACTGACTCATTGGAACAAACCTTGATGCTGGGAAAGATTGAAGGTGGGAGGAGAAGGGGACAACAGAGGATGAGATGGTTGGATAGCATCACCGACTCGATGGATATGACTTTGAGTAAGCCCCAGGAGCTGGTGATGGACAGGGAAGCCTGGCGTACTGCAGTCCATGGGGTCACAAAGAGTCGGTCACGACTGAGTGACTGAGCTGAACCTAATGATCATCAAAATTGTTGAAGTTATTGGACCTCTTGCTGGATTTTTTAAATTTAAGGAGTAGCTGCAGGACTGGAAAAGGTCAGTTTAGATTCCAATCCCAAAGAAGGGCAAAGCCAAAGAATGTGCAAATTACCTCACAATTGCACTCATATTGCATGCTAGCAAGGTTATGCTCAAAATCCTTCAAGCTAGGCTTCAACAGTACATGAACCCAGAACTTCCAGATATACAAGTAGTGTTTAGAAAAGGCAGAGGAATCAGAAAGCAAATTGCCAACATCCGTTGGATCATAGAAAAAGCAAGTGAATTCCAGGAAAAGATGTACTTCTTCTTCATTGACTATACTAAAGCCTGTGACTGTAGATCACAACAAACTGTGGAAAATTCTTAAAGATATGGAAATATCAGACCACCTTACCTGTCTCCTAAGAAATTTGTATGCAGATCAAGAAGCAATAGTTAGAATGGACTGGAACAATTAACTGGTTCAAATTGGGAAAGGAGTATGTCAAGGCTGTATATTGTCACTTTGATTATTTAATTTATATGTAGATTACATCATGAGAAATGCCAGCCTGAATGAAGCTCAAGCCAGAATCAAGATTGCCAGGAGAAATATCAATAACCTCAGATATGCAGATGACACCACCCTTATGGAAGAAAGCGTAGAGGAACTGAAGGGTCTCTTGATAAAGGTGAAAGAGGAGAGTGAAAAAGTTGGCTTAAAACTCAACATTCAAAAAATGAAGATCATAGCATCTGGTCCTATCACTTCAAACAGATGGCAAATAGATGGGGAAAGTGTGGAAACAGGGAGAGACTCTATTTTACTGGGCTCCAAAATCACTGCAGATGGTGACTCCAGCCATGAAGTTAAAAGATACTTGCTCCTTGGAAGAAAAGCTATGACAAACCTAGACAGTGTATTAAAAAATAGAGACATCACTTTGCTGACAAAGGTCAGCATAGTCACAGCTATGGTTTTCTCAGTAGTCACGTATGGATGTGAGAGTTGGACCAAAAAGAAGGTTGAGCACCCAAAAATTGATGTTTTCGAACTGTGGTGCTGCAGAAGACTCTTGAGAGCCCCTTGGACAGCAAGAAGATAAAACCAGTCAATCCTAAAGGAAAGAAATCAACCCTGAATTGCTGAAACTTGAGCTCCAATCCTTTGGCCACCTGATGCAAAGAGCCAACTCACTGGAAAAGACCCTGATGCTTGGAAAGATTGAAGGCAGGAGAAAGGGGCCACAGAGGATGAGATGGCTGGATAGCATCTCTGACTCAATGGACATAAGTTTGAGCAAACTCTGGGAAATAGTAAAGGACAGGGAAACCATGGGGTCTGTAAGAGTTGGACATGACTGAGCGACTGAACAACAACAACAACAACAACAACAACAAAATAGAGACACACACCACACATACATAGTCCTGAAACACATACTTAAAAATATTTTGATAACTATAATTGGTTTCTTTGTTGCTCACTCACTCGTATCCAACTCTTTTTGACCCCATGGACTGAAGCACACCAGGCTTCCCTGTCCTTCACCATCTCTTGGAGCTTGCTCAAACTCATGTTCATGGAGTCAGTGAAAAGTGTTAGTCAGTCAAGTCCAACTCTTTGCGACCCCATGGACTATTGCCCATCAGGCTCCTCTGTCTATGGGATTCTCCAGGCAACAATACTGGAGTGGATTGTCATTCCCTTCTCCAGGGGATCTTCCCAATCCGGGGATCAAACTCAAGTCTCCTTCACTGTAGGCAGATTGTTTATCACCTGAGCCAGGGAATCTCTCTGAATCAGTGATGCCATACAACCATCTCATCCTCTGTTGTCCCCTTCTCCTCCTGTACTCCATCTTTCCCACCAGTAGGGTCTTTTCTAATAAGTTGGCTCTTTGCATCAGGTGGCCAAAGCATTGAAGCATCAGCTTCAGCATCAGCTCTTTAAATGAATATTCAGGATTGATTTCCTCTAGGATTGACTGGTTTGATCTCCCTGCTGTCCAAGGGACTCTCAAAAGTCTTCTCCAACACCACAGTTGAAAAGCATCAATTCTTTGGCATGCAGCCTTCTTTATGGTCCAACTCTCACTTCCATACATGACTACTGGAAAAACAGTAATTTTGACTATGCAGACCTTTCCAGCAAAGTAAATGCCCCTGCTTTTTAATACACTGTCTAGGTTTGTCACAGCTTTTCTTCCAAGGAACATCTTTTAATTTCATGACTGCACTCACCATCTGCAGTGATTTTTGAGCCTCAAAAAGTAAAATCTATCACTGTTTCCACATTTTCCCCAACTATTTGCCATGAAGTGATGGGACTGGATATTAGGTATATGAGAACGTACTTCTGAGAAAGGCCCACAGGCTTCAGCTACTGCCACAGAAGTCCATGGCACAAGAGTGTTTAAGACTCCCTGCACTAACCTGTGTACTCCTGAAGGTCATGGGTTAGAAGGCTTTTGGTTAGCTGGGTAGGGAATGATGAGAACTTGACCTCAAACTACCCTGCAGGGCAGGTGGGAAGGGCTGATCACAGAGCCATTGGGAATGCAGACCAGGCTGGACCTGGTGACCAGGGAGCCAACCTTCAGAGCTGTCTGCACCTACACTGACTCTTCATCCCACTTCATTCTGGCTCCATTGAGAATGAACATCACCAACACCCCACATTTTGTCAAATCCTATGGCATTGAAAAAGTGGGTGGAAGCAGTGCTAGAGGAAGCATGTAGGATGAGTAATGACATGCAGAAAAGTTTTAAGAAGAGGCAATAGTCAAGGGCCTTAAGAAGGCCTATCCAGAAAAGCTGGAGAAGCACCAGAGCAGTATCCTAAGGATGAGAAGCGAGAGTGTCAAGAGGGAGGAAGGACTCAAGAAGGGGCTTAGGGGATAGAGAAGTGTCCACTGGACATAGCAGCTGAAATGCCACTGGTTCAATTCAACCATGAAGCTGAAGTGGGTGGTCAGACTGCAGCAAACTGAGAAATGTAGGGATAAGAGGAAGCAGCCCCCACTTCTGATCCAGGGATGCCTGCTTTTCTAGGAGTCTCGGTTGCCTTTCTCCACCTGGGGAGTTTAGACTCACCTTTGAAGATATGGAGCAATTATGTTTTTCTTCCAGCCTGCTGAAGCTGATCACTGACCCTACTTGCCTTATGACATCACTGATCCTACTTGCCTTATGACATGGTACGTGGCATGTGCCTCTGTTACTGATCCCAATATATCATGACAATTGACAGATGTCTTCTCCCTACAGAACTGTGCGCTCCCTGGAAGCAGAGGCCATGCTCTCATCATCACCATCACCATCTCATGGCCGTCAACACCATCACTGCTACTGGTGTCTTCCCTGCTATCCCCATCAGCATCATCACTGCCATCACTTCATGCTTTCTCAACTACCTCTGTGCTGAGGATGCTCATTTAGGAATCTCCAGCCCAGAGTTCCCATGAGCTCTAGGCTCATGTATCTAGGTATGTCCTAGATGCTGAAAGACCTGTGAGACCTACCAGGCACTGTTCTAGATACATATCAAAGCAGTTCCTCTCACAACAATGCAGCAGGGGAGGATCAGATCATTATTCCCATTTTACAGATGAGGAAACTGAGCCACAAAAGCATAGGTTAACTTGCCCTAACTCACATAGCTAGGAAGTGGTGAGTGGAGTCAGGATTGAGTCCAAGCAGTTTGGTTCCTCATCTGATAAACAATGCTTCATCAGTCTGAAACTCAAGAGAGGAGTCTAAGCCAGAGATGATATCTCTCCCATCCATATCATCACCACCATCATCATCATGACCATGACCATCCTGTCACCATTCATAACCACCACCACCACCACCATCATCATGAGACACCATTATCACCATCACTGTCAACATAATCTCACCATCACCACAACCACCATGATCTTCACTAATGTTGCAGAGCACACAATGCGCCAGGCACTGAGCTAAGTGCTCTGTGTGTTCTATCTCCTTTCCCCTCATGATAAGCCCCAAGGTGAGTACTCTGGAGCTAGTCAAGAAAAAAGAGAAGGCAACATTAAGAGTGATGGCAGGGCAATGGTGCTTGCCTCCCAGGGCCTAGCTGTGGGCTCCCAGGAAAGGGGGTGGATTGAGATCATCTTCAAAGGTATGCTGCCCTTCCTGCTAGAAGTCAGGATAGTAGTTGCTCTTGGGAAGGAGGGTGGATATGGTGAGACTCGGGATAACCCCTGGCCCAGAGGGAACCACCCCTGGGTCCCAGTGCAAGTAGGAGCTGCTCAAGCCCTGGAAGGGGCTGCTGATTTGCATAAACACATGGGGAAGCAGGTGGATGGAGAAATAGAGACCCTGATGCCCTCTTCCCACTGCAAATTTCTCATCCTGGACTTGAAGGAAACTTGACATGTGTGAGAGTCTGAAGTTTTAACATTACTGTGGACAGCACTGAGCTGGTTGGTTTTTAGGCCAGAAGGACTCTCTGGGATGCGCTTACCATATCCTCCAAAGCATAAGGAGGAACAAGACCCCAACGCGGACTTGAAAGAGCAATGGGCAGAAAAGGAAAGTCTAGTTTATTCTATGAAATAGTTCTGACTATTCAATTTAGTGTAATGGACAAAACCCAGTCATGTGTTTTAGAAACACTTACTTCTGGAAATGAAGGACCCGTAGGTGAGGCGTGTCTTGAAAGATATATGTATGGACAGAAGTAAGTGCTGGTGAATCTTGACAATCCAGATGCTGCAGGTCAGGGGTCATCTTGAAAATGTCCCCCTCTAGACTCCTCAGCCTTGGCATCTTCCTCAGGTAGAGGGATGTGAGCTGCGGCAGGTTTCTGATCCATCCCAACCGAACTGAAATACAGATGGGACACTGCCCACTATACTGGAAGGCATGAACCCATAAGGCTGGCACAGCATTAAGGAAACAATGAGAGTGATAGGTGAGTGGTAAAGATCATTGCTGAGCATGGGGACAGTGGGCAGCTTCAGGAATCTCAGGAGCATGGGCCACTTCAGCTGGAAGGGCCTTCAGAGAAGACCAGTCCTTCCCTTTCCTGAGGTCCCAGAGGATGATGACTGGCTAAAGGCCACACAACAAGGAAGGAACAAGGCTGAGCTTGACTCTAGGACACTGTCTCCAAGTACGCTGTTGTCCCACCCTCTTGTTAAACCCCACACAGAAGCCCCAGGCTTCAGTGTGATGGCTACCAGGAGCAGGGGATATCTTTGAGGAATGTAAGGAAGGAGGCTCAGAGGAGGAGTGGGGGCAGGAGGAGGCTGGGAAATCTCATTTCATCGCTCTCCTAGTAAATGGAGAACGTGCCCCTTCTCTGCTTCCCTTCTTGCTTTTTGTTCTCTTGGTGGTGGTGAACAGGTGATTATCAACATGTGAAGCGTTTTTAAACAATAAAACCAACCTTGTAAATCAGAGTCAGAATACCCAAGTACAGGAGAATAGATATTCCCACCTCTCTTCTGTGTCTTGTTTGAAGGATTTAACATTCACAGAAAGAATTTTAGCCAACTAAGTATTAATAGAAATCAATGAAAGCATCCTCTGAACATCAGGTGCTTCATGTTAAAATGTTTGATACCAGGTTTGCCCATTCATCAGCCCGAAAGCACTGCGTCCACTCTCCATTTTCCATTCGGCTGGGGAGCAGAACAGAGGTTAAACCTGTGGACTCTGGACCCAGAACGCCACAGTTCAGACGTGGAGGCACCGCTTAGGACCTGGGAGTCTGCAGGCCAGCCATTCTCCTTTCTGTGCCCTGGTTTCCTCACAGGCAGAGCAGAGGTGATAGCCCCCAGCTCTTGGGACTCAAGGAGTGCAGACCAGTGAGGCGCTTCGAACAGGGTGCCCTAGGCTCAGGGAATCTCTGGGGTCTCTTTGAGCCTTCCTGCAAGAAGCCGCCCGGGGGACAGCGCCCCTCGAGGAAGTTCACAGCCCTCCCTCCCGGGATCGTCCACCCCGCAGGCTTAGACACTCGGTGCCGGCACTCACCTCGGGGGAGGAATGTGCCACTGAGATCCAGCACCTGGAGGGCGGCCAGGGGCGCGCCGCCCACCCCCGCGAAGGTAGCGTCGGCGATGTCCTCGTGGTCACCGCGGCCCAGCTCGGTGTAGGACAGGTTGAGCAGGCGCAGCTCGGGAAAACAGGCGAAGGCCCCGGGCTGCAGAGCCCGCAGCGGGTTCCCGGCCAGCGCCAGCGCGCGGAGACCGGGCAGCGCGGGCCCGGTGCACGGCGGCAGGGTGGCCAGCAGGTTGTAGCTGAGGTCGAGGGAGTGCAGCCCCGCGGGCGCTCCGGGGCCCCAGCGCAGCGCAGCGATGCGGTTGTGGCGCAGTGTCAGCACCTGTAACTGTGGCAGGTGGCCCAACTCCGGAGCGCTCAAGGCGCGCAGCAGGTTGTGGCTGCCGTCGAGGCTGCGCAGCGCGCGGGGCAGGCAGCCGGGCAGGCGCTCTAGGCCACGGTTCACGAAAGTCAGGGTCGTGACCCCCGCGACTGGGAGCCACTCGCAGGGCGAGACCGTGGAGTTACCGGCCCCGCTCCCCCAGGGGCCCTGTTGAGTGAGCCGGAAAACAAGGGTGTTCTGGAGCGGCCCCGCCCGGCTGGGTCGCGGCGCTATCGTGAAAGGCAGCAGCAGCAGCAGCAGGGCCCGCCACATGGCGGGTGTCTGGAGAGAACAGCGGGACAGCTCATTAAATGCAGCGGAAACCCCGAAAGAAGGGGCAAATGTCCCCACCTCGCTGCCCCTTTCCCAGGAGAACCTAGCCCTGGATGGTCCCTGAAGGGCGGGGGTTGATCCCTGCGTCGGGGATGTGTAGTGACTTGGCCCCTGCCTGCTTCCCCCATCATTTCCTGCATGTACGGGGCACCTCCTGCCCTTCCTTCCCCAATCTTTGCCCTTCCCTCTAATTAACTCAAGGGTTACCACCCATAGGGAATCTTTTGCTGAAGGCCTCCCTCGTCTGTCTCTGAACCCAGAAAGCTCCCTTTGCTTGTCTTCATCCCATGAGCTTCTGGAGAGAAGGGAACGTGGCCTTTTTGTAAACTCTTCCCCTAGCGCGCAGACGTTGCTGCATAAACATATATTAATAACACTTTAATGGGAGGCTTCCATAGCGAGGAAGCTCCACTGGGGTAAAAACATGGGACTTGAGGGAGATTTTGTTAGTTTCAACGACATTGGTTGTCCCACTTTTTATCCTTAGAACTGCCCTAGCACAGGTGAGTCTGGTATGCCTCTGATCTTTTTTGAGGGTCACACTTCAAGTTCTGGGATCTTTTTCTTGGGAAGGCTCAGGGTTGCCTTCAGGGAAGAAAGGAGCCTCCAGACAGTTGTAGGGCTTGGGAACCTGGAGAAAAGCATTCTCTCATCCCACGTTGGTCCCAACAAAAACTCCTGAAGTCAGCCCTGCCAGCAAGAGATGGCCGAGAGCTGCTCAGTGTGGAGTTTCTGGAGTACCCAGGATCACACAGGCAGCTGGGAGATCAAATTGGGGTAGATAAGGCAGCAGTGGGCTGGTGTGGGAGTGGCAAAGCTATTTCCAACTAGGTCCTGGCCTTGAGGTCACTGCTTGACATCCCCTCATTTCTGCAGGTGTGTGTTTCTGCTCTGCTGTCTCTGTTGACTGCTAAGTCCCTAAGCAACCACCCTGGATCCAGGGAAAGGGCCTCCTCTTGCTACTTGCGGGTCAAGGTAATGAGAAAAATCCTGGAAACTGAGTCTAGGAGTCCATGTGTCCAGCAGTATGTCATACTCACTCAGAAGCTGTCCTTTTGGAGTGTGGCAGCCCTGGGTGCCCCTGTCTGCAGTCTTCAGTTTTGTCTTGTAGATTCCAGGAGCCAGTGGCTAGCAGCTCAACTTTCAATTTCAGGAGGTCTGTTTCCCAGATGCCCCTGGCCGTGGCCCCACCCACCAGGGAGCCTCGGATACCCCAGCTCCCACACCCCCTCTTCCCTACTGAGACACTGTGGTCTTCAGCCAACACCCTCACTGCCTGCCTCCTCCTCCTACTCTGGACCTAGGCCGGCCCCTGCCCCTTTCCAGGCATGGCACCTCCTTTCAGCCCTCCCCCATCTTCACCTGGCCCCATGCCAGCCAGTTAGCCACCAAGCCAACCACCTTTCTGGGGCCTGAGATGCAGGGAGTCAGCTCTTCTGAGCCAACGTGAGTGCTGAGGGCTGACAGCTGCAGAGGGGCAGAGGCAGCCCCGTCACCTCCCAGGAATGTAATCCTCCTGCCAGGTGGTTCCTATTTCCTGAAGGCTGCATGGTGAGCTGGTATGAGGAGGAAGCCCCCTTCCCAGAAGAGGAAGGCACCCCAGTCCACAGGAAAGAAAAAGTGGCAGGAGGGGCATCCTCAGAGGAGTGTGAGAGCAGGGGCAGGCATGGGGCAAATCGAGAAGGACTGGTTTTGTTTCCTTTCTAAAAAAAATAATTTTACTTATTTATTTTTGGATGTGCTGGGGCTTTGTTGTTGGGCTTTTCTCTAGTTGTGGAAAGTGGGGGCTACTGTTAGTCGAGGTACGTGGGCTTCTCACTGCGGTGGCTTCTCTTGTTACTGAGCACAGGCTCTGGGGCACGCAGGCTTCCGTAGTTGTGACTCCCGAGCTCTACAGCACAGGCTCAATAGTTGTGGCTCAGGGGCTTAGTTGCTGCTCAGCATGTGGGATCAAACCCGTGTCTCCTGCATTGGCAGGCAGATTCTTTACCACTGAGCCACCAGGGAAGCCCCATGGCTTGGGTTCTCCGGGACCCACTTTGGTGAAAGTATGAATGTTTGTCTCTCATAAGGGGTGGGAATCAATAAAGAGGGCAGAAGTGCAGAAAGATCATTCCCACCCCATGGCTGGGGTGATCAGTCCTGGTTACCACAAGCCCAGGTCTTCCCGAAGCTGTGGGGATGTTAAGTGTGCGTTCCTTTGAGCATATTTGTTTAGAGCAGTCAGTGCCTTTCTTCTCCAGAATTCCAAGACTGTTTGTTCATCTAGGGTCTTTGATCTGCACACCCCCCCCCCTCACCCCCAGCCAGGGGTTAATCATTCCCAGCGTTGTGTACACAGACTTCTGAGACCAGAACTTCATCCCTCCTCCTGTCAGTCCTTATCTGAACAGCCCTGAGGAACTCCAGGACCTCTGGGGATTGGCATGTTTAATTGGATAATTGCAAATTCCTGGGCATCTCTTTTGAGGCCTTCTTTACCTAAACCCTCAAAAATATCCTTTCAGCTAAGTGCTAGCCTGGAGCCTTGCTGCTCAGAAGTATACCTCCATCAGCGACACGAGAGGGCAGGGAGATGCCTGTTCTGTGCAGCACTGTTTAGGGCATTGCATTCACTACCCAAGAAGCCTGAGGCTCAGGCCCCAGAGGTAGAAATGCTGTGTCATAAATGACATGAGGTCAAGACGAAGCAGGGATCAGGGAAAGATGGGAAGAGTGAAAGGACCGGCGTGGGGGTCAGTGGGCAGCCTGAGGTGAGGCCCTTACCTCTGCCTTTGCTTGGTTCTCATGCCAGAGAGCACCCAGCAGGTCAACCACAACTCAGCTTCTGTCAGAGAATAACCAGCTGGGTCTGCTCTTAAGGTGACCAGCAACCTGAGGGCAGCAGAGGTTTGGGGTGTTCAGGCTGGGGTGCCCAGATGAGAGGGAGCTGAATCTACTGAAACATGCCCATTTGAATGGAGACCCTGAGGAGGAAGTGGCTGTCCATGGAGACCTGTAAAGAGGACACCAGAGAGTGATGTTGGCCTGCTCTTCTGGACACCAGTGGGGCAAGAGGCCTGGACAGGCCCTATTCGAGGAGCCCCCTGAGGTCATCGTCTGACACTTGCTGGAGCCCCAGGCCCTCTGAGCCACCTTCTCACTCCTGCTCTTGCTGGGTAGCCCACCAGTGGCAGCAAGGGCCTGGCCAGGTGAGGTGGACCTGATATCTGAGCTCAGCCCTCTGACTGCTCTGTTGCTTTGGTCATACCCAACCCAAGCAGACCAGAGAAGGCAATGGCAACCCATTCCAGTACTCTTGCCTGGAAAATCCCATGGATGGAGGAGCCTGGTAGGCTGTAGTCCATGGGATCGCTAAGAGTTGGACACAACTGAAGTGACTTAGCAGCAGCAGCAGCAACTCAAGCAGAGATGCTTTTGGTGGGCTGCCCAGTTGGGCCTTTAAGCCAGGGAGTCTGGAGGTAGATCCTTCATGGCAGCATTTGTTCAGGGGTCTCACCTAGGTGGTATGTTGGCCTTGCCTCAGTGGGTGCACTCTGCTTGTTACCAGCATCCTGGCCCCCTCCCTCCACCTTTTAAAACTGAGCACTTACTATACTCAGAGCCCAATGCCATATGCATTATCTTTTTGAATCCTCACTGGGTAAGATTTTTCCCATGCTACAGGTAAGGAAACTGAGGCTCTCAGAGGCTTTCTAGGCTTTGGAGCACACTACTAGTTTCTGCCTGGCTTACCCACTGCTTTATATTGCCTTCCACAGGCTTCAGGATTTCACACTGTAATATACTTTGTAAGCACAAGAGAAACTTCCAAATACTTGGACCCAAATCACTCTAAAAGCCAGGACAGATGGGGTATTTCCTTTCATAGTTGAGCAGCTCATTCTCCAAAGAATGACTTTCTGGGCCCTTGTGGTCCCAGGACTGAGGCAGATGGGTGGGCAGGGTCACTGGGCACCTCTCAGGAAGCCCCTGGTCATCTTTTCCTGCCCCTTCTCCTCCCCCAGCACCACCTCTGGAAAAGATGACTCAAGTGTTTGCCCTGTTTGGACAAGGGTGCTAAGGTCCAATGACAAAGTCCTGGAGCCAACAAGTGTGCCAGGCTGCATGCCACCCCCAGGGGCTCTTCCCAAGTGGGCTTTCTGTCTGGGTGCCCTCCTCAGGACCACCTTACTCTCCAATCCAGCTCACTCTTCTAGACCTCCCGTGGCTTCCCTCAGAAGTTGGCCTTTAGGTAAGCACTTGCATGCAGGTAATTTACTCCAGAGATCATGCTGAGAGGCATGGAGAGGGAGTAAGGAAGTGAGACCCAGAAGGGCAGGTACTGCAACTGTGTTAACTACAAGCAGGTCACTCAGCCCTCCTGGGAGCCTGTGTCCAGCTGCCTTGGGATTATTTCATCCCGTGGCGAGGAGGTGGGGTGTTTACCCCCTCAGCCTCTGCTGCTTGTTGGCTCAAGGGTTCTTCCTATGGTTCTAACTGCCCAGCACGTCTGCTTTGCCCTGTAAACTCTAAGGAGGGCTATGGGGATGGGTGGGCACTGACAGCATCTGCCTAGCACCTTCAAGGTTTTGCCCAGGCAGGCTTTCACTTGGTGTTCTCGCCCAGGTGGACCTGGGGTTAACTGCTGTCCCATGGACTGATGTGGTGCCTCCCTAATTTAAGAGTCAACTCCCTGAGTATGGGACACATCATTCTTGTTTTGAGCACAGGTGCCCAGGATATAGGCTGGCACACAGGATGAGAAATGAGTTAGAATTCCCCCCAAGGGGCCCAGGAGTGGATGGGGCAGGACTCAAAACAGCGAATGTTAAATGAAAGTGCTTGGGACTTCCCTAGTGGTCTAGTGGCTAAGACTGCACTCACAATGCAGGGGCCCAGGGTTCAATCCCTGGTCATGGGACTGTATCTAAAATGCTGAAATTAAGAGTTCACATGCTACAAATAAAAGATCCCACATGCTGCAACTAAGACCCAGCATAGCCAAATAAAGAATATTTTAAAAAATGCAAGTGCCTAAGACTTACATCCCTGGTCTGCCAGCATCCCAGCCTTGAGAAGAGCTCAGGTGAAGGTTGAAGTGGGCATGGTGGGTATAGGTGGAGGTGGTGGAGGTAGGAATAGAAGGAGAGAACTGAGTCCCAAAGAAGTTTCCAATCCTTTTCCCCAGTACAGCTAGGGGTATTGGGGGAAAGTTCTCTTGGAAGAAAATCACAAGGTTAGATGTTAGTAAACCCAGAGCCTTCAGAAGAAAAACAGTAAATCAGTAATTACACACCTGGCTACATGTTTTTTTCTGGATTTAGATTGAAATCAGAGTCATGGGTCCTTGGCCTTAGATGTGACTTGCCTAGTTCCACCCCCTCCCTGTCTGTTTTAGAGGGAGAGAACTGAGCCCCTTTGAGGAACACTGGCTTGTCTGGGGTCACATAGTTGAGTCCCAATAGTCCAGTGAGAAGGAAGGGTTGACCTAATTCTCACTGTTCTGTTTTGGGCTCTGGGCTTGTTTGCATAGCCAGCCAGGTCTCATCTGCCCTGGCATTAGCACGGTGGGCCTTTCTCCATAGGCGTGACTCATGGAACACACCTGACGAGAGTCAGGAGACTGGCAGAGTTTCTAGAGGTGCTGACCGCTGTGGTCCTGATACCATTCCCAGTACCCCAGAGATAAATACCCCGAGACTATATGGGGCTGCCCCAGAGACTCAGATCTGGTGCTTTCCAAAGGGACCCTGTCTAGCTCTGTGCATGGTTCTGCCAGCCTGGGTGCAGTGAGGGGGTCTGGCTTATGTGATGGGTGACTGGGCAGCCAGCTTCCCCATCCTGCCTCCAGATGCCAAATGGCTGTGCCAAAGGTTCTTCCCCCAAGGGCTGGAGTTGGAATGTACAAGTTTGAGGCTCATTCTTCTCTGACACCAGAGATAAGCTGGAGGAATGGGAGGGTGATAGTGGGAGGAGATGGTACCAGGTTGTCAAGTCTCCAGGCAGCACCTCTCACGGAATGGTATGCAGAGCAGAGGTGGGGGCTCCACTCATGCGGCTGATCTGAACTTGACAGAATGAAATGGTAACAGATTGGGACTCATGTTTATTTTTCTATTGACACATCACTCAGTGACAGTGAAGTTTTAACGTGAGGATTTATAGGATGCTTAGAATGAAAAAAAAAATTACCATTTGAGATCCTGTTAAAATTTGTAGTGGAAGAGAAAAAATTGAAAAGTGAGACTCTAATCTGCCACTTTATTTTGTATGTGGCTGTAGGAAGTGAGATAAGGTAGTAAGTAGGCTGTTTGTTTTTTTAATTAATTTATTTGTCTGCACTAGGGTCTTTGTTGCAGCACATGGGATGTCAAGGTGAATTCTTAACCACTGGACCACCAGGGAAGTCCCTAGGCTGTTTTTATAAAACACATTCTGGAATTTACCACATCTCAGAGGCATGAGCTTCCCTGGTAATTCAGATGGTAAAGAATCTGCCTGCAATACAGGAGACCTGGGTTCGATCTCTGGGTCAGGAAGATCCCCTGGAGAAGGGAATGGTTACCCACTCCAGTATTCTTGCCTGGAGAATTCCATGGATAGAAGAGCCTGACAAGCTACAGTCCATGAGATTGCAAAGAGTTGGACACGACTGAGTGACTAACACTTTCACTTTTTTCACTTTCAGAGGCAGTACACAAATACAAAGTTCTTTAAAGTGGGACAGGATACTGGGTTTGCATCATAACAGTGCTAATCTTTGATTGGGTACAATGTCTGCATCCTTAAGCTTCTACTTGTCTCATATATTTTCTTTCTACTCCCAGTGCTGAATTTTATTTGTTTATTTACTTTTGGTTGTGCTGGGTCTTTGTTGCTGCACAGGTTTTCTCTAGTTGCAGGGGCTACTCTTCATTACAGTGCACCCGCTTCTTATTGCAGTGGTTTCTCTTGTTGCAGAGCACAAGTTCTAGGGTATATGGGCTCAGCTGTGGCTCCCAGGCTTTAGAGCACATGCTCAATAGTTGTGGTACACAGGATTAGTTGCTCTGTGGCATGTGGGATCTCCTGGGATCAGGGATCAAACCCATGTCCCTTGCATTGGCAGGAGGATTCTTTTACCATGGTCACCAGGGAAGACCCTGTTTCATATTTTTAAGTGAATCAATTGGTTCAGGGTTTGCAATTCAACACATGTTTGAGATGGTGAAGGACAGGGAAGCCTGGTGTGCTGCAGTCCACGGGGTCGCAAAGAGTCAGACACGACTTAGTGATTGAACAACAACAAAAACAGTCCTCAGAACATGGCAGCCTTTGCCTGAGGTGCTCAGGATGTAAAATGGTGACTCAGAGATGAACAGGACATGGGACTCTGTCTTCACGCAGTCCCCAGACTAGAAAGGGCAGAGGACAGAACACAGTCCTGCATAGTGTGACTGCACCATCCCATCACAAAGGGCTGAGCTGCAAGCTCTGTTAGCTCTGGAGGTGTCCAGCCTGTTCCTTGCTGTTTTCAGGGTCTGGCAGTACCTGCACACATATATGCTTAAGAAATATTTGCTGAATGAATAAGGGTTTATTAACTGCATCTCCTTCTGTTTCTGATCAGTTATATTTCCTAATTTAGGATTTTCCATAGAAGGACTGTCAGGGTTTGCCTGTATATTTATTTAGATTTTTAATATGTTGAATAAAATTCTTTCAGAAGCAACAATGTTGAAGTTGCACAAACAAGGCAATGATATATGATTTCATGGAGCCTGAATGTTATTTATTCCCATTGCTATAGCCACATACACATACAGTGTGGATGTTCAGTACCATTTTGTGGAATGAAGTAATGCATGCCATCCAATAAGTATATGAGTGCATGCTCAACATCATTAGTCACCATGGAAACACAAATTTAAGCTACAATGAGATACTAGTAGGCACCCACCAGGATGGCCAAAACGAAACAGACTGATGGTACCAAGTTGTGGGGAAGATGTGGAGCAGCTAGAACTCTGCAGATGAGAGTGTAAGGTGGTACAGCTATTTTGGAAAACTGGCACTATCGATCTGTGAATGTCAAGTGTACATCTACCTGGTGACTCAGCAGTTGCAATCTTGGGTTAATATGAAAGAGAAATGAGTATATATATCCACCAAAAGAATGTATTTAACAGCTTTATTCAAAAGCCCTGAACTGAAAATAGCCCAAATGATACAAATAAGAAAGTTCAGTTCAGTTCAGTCGCTCAGTCATGTCCAGCTCTTTGTGACCCTGTGGACTGCAGCACACCAGGCTTCCCTGTCCATCACCAACTCCTGGAGCTTGCTCAAACTTATGTCCATTGAATTGGTGATGCCATCCAACCGTCTCATCCTCTGTCGTCCCCTCCTCCTTCCACCTTCAAACTTTCCCAGCAACAGAGTCTTTTCCAATGAGTCAGTCCTCCACATCAGGTGGCTAAAGTATTGGAGTTTCAGCCTCAGCTTCAGTCCTTCCAGTGAATATTCAGGACTGATTTCCTCTAGGACAGAGTGGTTGGATCTCCTTGCAGTCCAAGGGACTCTCAAGAGTCTTCTCCAACACTACAGTTCAAAAGCATCAATTCTTCAGTGCTCAGCTTTCTTTATAGTCCAACTCTCACATCCATACATAACTACTGGGAAAATCATAGTTTTGACTAGACAGACCTTTGTTGGCAAAGTAACGTCTCTTTTTTGATATGCTGTCTAGGTTGGTCATAGCTTTTCTTTCAAGGAGCAAGCTTCTTTTAATTTCATGGCTGCAGTCACCATCTGCAATGATTTTGGAGCCCCCCAAAATAAAGTCTGCAACTGTTTCCATTGTTTCCCCTTCTATTTGCCATGAAGTGATGGGACCAGATCCCATGATCTTAGTTTTCTGAATGTTGAGTTTTAAGCCAATTTTTTCACTCTCTCTTTCACTTTCATCAAGAGGCTCTTCAGTTCTTCTTCGCTTTCTGCCATAAAGATGGTGTCATCTGCATATCTGAGGTTATTGATATTTCTCCCAGCAATCTTGATTCCAGCTTGTGCTTCATCCAGCCCGACATTTTGCATGATTGTACTCTGCGTATCAGTTAAATAAGCAGGGTGACAATATGCAGCCTTGATGTACTCCTTTCCTGATTTAGAACCAGTCTGTTTCCAATGTCCAGTTCTAATTGTTGCTTCTTGACCTGCGTACAGATTTCTCAGGAGGCAGGTAAAGTGGTCTGGTATTTCCATCTCTTGAAGAATTTTCCACAGTTTGTTGTAATACACATGCAAATAAATGGAGAATAGATACATAAATCATGGTATAGTCATATGATGGCCTATAGCGGTTAACTCTGAAGAACATCCCAGGCAGAGGGCTCAGTATGTACAAAGAAATGGAGTTTTGACAAGGCTTGGTGTTTTGAGGGAAGGGGCAACCTAGTATGGTAGGAGAATTGCGAGAGCCAGGGAGGTGGCTTGTAGGGAGAGAGATTGGAAGGTTTCTTGGCTCATTTTGTAAAAGGCCCTGTGTTAGCCATTAATGCTATTAGCCACATATTTCAGGTTCTCTCCCTCTGACCACTTGGTAAGATTTTACTCCTGGCCCATTGTGGTTGAGTGGGACCATGTTTCCATGTTTTGTTCCAGTTAGTGGGTTGTAACAGGAAGCAATGTGTGTGACTTCTAGGCAATGCATTTAACTGCTATCAGTTCAGTTCAGTCTCTCAGTCGTGGCCGACTCTTTGCGACCCCGTGAACTGCATGCCAGGCCTCCCTGTCCATCACCAGGTCCTGGAGTCCACCCAAACCCATGTCCATTGAGTCAGTGATGCCATCCAACCATCTCATCCTCTGTCGTTAACTGCTATAGTGAGAACTTTCAAGGAGTTCTCTCTTCCACTCTTGCAGCTGACCCTGTTTGGGAGGTGGCTGCTCCATTAGCCTGGCCCCTAGGAAGACCAGAGTTCTCTTGAGGTTGAACATATATAGTGTGAGAAATAAACTTTGTAGTTTTAGGTTGCTTGTTACTACTGCAGCATATTTTTATCTATTTTGGTTGATACAGACTTGGTTACGATGTCAATTTCATTTGTTCATTAATTCGTTCAACACACTGAGCTTCTGCTCTACACTAACTACTATTCAAAATGCTGGAACAGATATAGTTTCTTCTTTTGGAAACTTTCATCCTATTGGGGAGTATAGAAGACAAGCAAATTCATGGATAAGGTAATTACAGATTGCAGTAAGAGCTGTAAAGGAAATAAACAGGCTAGTGACTGTTACATTCCTTTACAATGTAAAGGAATCAGGAAGGAGAGTGGAGATGGACATCAAGAGGGATTGCTTCATTTGAACTGAGACCCAAGGATGAGAGGGAGCTGTCATGCCAAGAGCCACAGGAATAATGTTCCAGGGAAAAGCATTCAGGAAAGGACATGTTGGGTTTGAGTTGCAGAAAGTAGATCTTTGTGTCTGTAGGAATGTAGGGGAGGGGAGAGGAAGGCAGGGACAGTATGTTGCAAATAAATTGCATATGGCATGCTTGGTGTGTTGAAAGGTCACTGTCTTTGCTTTGTTGTAGGCAAGAGCAAAGTTGCTAGGGAACTGCTGACCAAAATGTTGTCTGTGGCCAAGGTTAGGGTTACAATGATAACTGCTTGCTTGAATCGTCTCAGAACAGGAGGTCCCAATAAGGAACTTGATGCTGCCACTGCCAGACTAACCAGTAGAATTCAGGAGGGGCCAAAAGGAGGGAGAAGATGACCAATCTCCCAGAATCCTTGTTGCCAGAATCCATCTTGGCTGAGACATGTGCACACTACTAGGAAGGACCCTGAGTCAGACTATGGGCCAAGCAAGATGATTGGTCAGAGACAGCCTGGAAACTAACCCCATCACCATAAAATCTGAGACTGAGCCAGGTGGCAGAGCAGTTCTCTTGGGTTCCATTACTCTGCTGCTTTCCGCCTGGGCTCCCCTTTCCAATAAAGTCTCTAGCTTTGTCAGCAAGTATGTCTCCTTGGATAAAAGTCCAGTCTTGAGCCCTAGAAGGGGTCCCCCTTCCTGCAACAAAGCTAAGGAGTTACGTTAGTAGGGTGATGATATTGGCTTGAGAGTGTTGATAATAAAAGTGGAGCCAAGGATACATCTTTGATATGTATGAAGTAGAAGCCACAGAATTTGTTAGTGGATTGAAAATGAGGAATGGTAGGCTGAATAATTGCCCTCAAAAATATCCATGTCTTAATCCCTGGAACCTATAGATGTTACTTTATATAGCAAAAGGAACTTTGCAAGTGTGGTTAAGGTAATGGATCTTGAAGATGAGATTATCCTGGATTATGTGGATGGGCCCTGAATGTAATCACAAGTATTTTTATTTATCTATTCAGATGGAGGCAGAGAGAGATTTTGCCGCAAAGAAGAATGCAAAGTGGAGACTGAAGAAGGATGCTCCACTGCTGGCTTGAGGAACGCAGCTTTAGAGGCTGGGAAAGGCAAGGGAGTGGATCCTGTCCTAATTGCTCTGGAGGAGCACGGTCCAGCTGACACTTTGATTTTGGCTC
This sequence comes from Capricornis sumatraensis, assembly GCF_032405125.1. Lineage (NCBI taxonomy): Eukaryota > Metazoa > Chordata > Mammalia > Artiodactyla > Bovidae > Capricornis > Capricornis sumatraensis. Next base: position 51,385,437 of record NC_091083.1, read on the forward strand.
AGTGAATCTGACTTCAGAATTCTCACCTCAAGAATTTTGAGAGAACACATGTATATGTTATTTTTTTTTTAATTGTGGTAAAATTTACATAATTTAAAATGTATCAGTTTAACTATTCATTAAGTTTACAAACCAGTAGCATTAAATACATTAACAGTGTTGTATAACCATCACCACTATCTTTGGCTTAAAAAACTTCATCATCTCAATAAAAAACTCTGAACCCATTAAATAATAACTCCTCATTTCCCGCTCTTCCCAACTCCTGGTGACCTCTATTCTACTTTTTGTCTCTGTATTTGTCTATTCTAGATACTTCCTGTAAGTGGAGTCATACAATATTTGTCCTTCTATTCTGGCTTATTTCACTAAAGCATAACGTCTTTAAGGTCCATCATGTTGTAACATATATCAAAATTTCATTCCTTTTTAAAAAAATTTCATTCCTTTTTATAGCTGAATATTACATGTGTTGTTTTAAATCACTGCTGCTAAGTCACTTCAGTCATGTCCAACCCTCAGTGACCCCATGGACTACAGCTTTCCAGGCTCCTCCGTCCATGGTATTCTCCAGGCAAGAGTACTGGAGTGGGTTGCTATTGCCTTCTCCTAAATCACTGAGGTTGTGGCAATCTGTTATAGTAGCTGAAGGAAACTGATAATGAGGGAGAGAAAAGAAGGTATTAAGGGTGATCTGCAGGTGGTGCTAGTGGTAAAGGACCTGCCTGGAAATCTAGGAGATGTAAGAGATGTGGGTTCTATCCCTGGGTCGGGAAGATCCCCTGGAGGAGGGAGTGGAAGCCCACTCCAGTATTTTTGCCTAGAGAATCCCCTGGACAGAGGAGCCTAGAGGGCTGCAGTCCATAGGGTCACACAGAGTCGGACACGACTGAAGCAACTTAGCATGCTTGCAGGCTTTTGGCTTGAGGACTGAATGGATTGAGACACCATTTACTGGGAAAGAGAAGACTCAGAGAAGATCCCAGATTCAGGGTAGGAAAATCACAGGCTCTGTTTGGGCCATACTGTTTGAGATATCTGCTGGACTTTCAGAGCTGTTGAGGAGATAAGCAGATATCCGACTATGGAATTCTGAGGGGAGGGCAGAGCGGGAGAGCTACACTCTGGAGATGTCATCACATAGAGATAGTGCTTAAAGCCAGCAGCCTGGTTGAGGCATCCCAGGGAATGTGTGCAGAGAGAAAAGGAGGGGACTCAGTTACCAGCACGTGAAGGTGGAGAAGGATCAGCAAGGGAGGGGGAGAAAACTCAGGAAAGTTTGGTATTATCAGAGTTTTGGTAAGGAGGGCATGACCAGTCAGGCTTGGAGAGACCGAATAAAGGGGAGGACAAGACCTGGGCGAGAGCAGAGTTTGAGGTGGTGAGCAAGGGACAGAAGCCAGAGAGGAAACAGTTAAGGTGCAAGAAAGAGAGTTTTAGCCTTCTTAACACTTGGAAGAAATTTTGCTGTGAGAAGGAGCAGAAAAATGGGGTAAGGTGGAATTCAAAATTTTTAAAGTTGGAAATATTGCTGTAGTTTTCAATGGCTGCCTAGCAAGTACCCTATAAACAGTGGCTTTAAGCAATAATCCTTATATTCTATTCCATGATTATTGTGGGCCAGAAATTTGGTCAGAGATTGGCTGGATGATTCTTTTGCTCCAGTTTGTATTAACTGGAGTCATTGGTAGTATTCAGCTGTTGAAGAGGTTGGTTTTGAGGGTTCAAGATGGCTTCACTCACAGGTCTGGCATCTGGTGGGTATGAGCTCCACTTGCCGGTCAGCTAGAGTGCCTGCTTGTGGCCTCTCTAGTATGATGGCCTCAGAGCTCAAGAGGGAGTGTCCCATGACAAGACAGAAGCTACCTGGACTTTTATGACTAATGTTTAGGAGTCAAAGACTATCACTTCGGCTGTACTCTATTGATCAATCTAGCCAGAAGCCCAACCAGATTAAAGGTTGAGACATAGTTCCTGCTCTTTGGTGGAAGGACAGTCATAGAATTTGCAGCTGTGTTTTAAATCCCCACAGATCAGAACATGTTTGCAGGCTGGGTGAGAGTGCACCGTGAGATAGGGAGAGGTGAATGATGTGAAAGAGAGAAGAGCAAACTGTAGGAATCAAGTCCTTCGCAGGTCACAAGGGGACAATACTCAAAGGCTCAAGACTGAGCACTGTTCTCACCAGAACAGGAGGGAAGAAGAACGTATGAGGAAGGATTTGGAGTCAAAAGATGAGACTGCTCCCCTCTGATGACTTCACTGTGCCCAGTAATGTACAGGTCATTACATTACAAATCATGAGCTAAGGGTAGGTGCTGAGGAGGATTGAGAAAAAACAGGCTGTACAGCACAGTGATTTCAGAAAGTGGGAACACTTGGTATTTGTTTGAAAAGCAGATTTTAACAGTGCTGCCTTTCTATTATTGCCAAAAAGAATATAGATAATACTCTTTGTGACCCCACGGACTGTGGCCCACCAGCCTCTTCTGTCCATGGAATCTTCCAGACAAGAATACTATGCCATTTCCTACTCCAGGGGCTCTTCCTGACCCAGGGATTGAACCTGTGTCTCCTGTGTTTGGCAGGCAGATTCTTTACCACTGCACTACCTGGGAAGCCCTAAGTATCTGATGATCAATCCTGAATAATATATTAATAACAAAACCATTTTACTGGTGAGTATTAATTATGTCAAGTATTTATGTAACTAGGAGAGATACACTAAATTCTAGGAAGTTGATGACCAATTCTTGTTCACCACATTCCTTTCGATGGGAGGCATTTGCTGTTTCTGTTTTATTGCTTGGGGGAATTAGGATTAATTTCATAAATTAAGTCTGAGGAAGAACCCAAGATTAGAATTCTGACATCATTTCTTTTTTTAGGAGTATGGAGAAAACGAAAAATACCTGCCTGTTTTATTTAAGAGGATGTTTGGATCACCAACTCCTGAGTGTAATTAAAAAAGAAAATCTGGCAAGAGTTTGTCCTGAGTGAAGTTACTTGGTAGGTGGTGTCCTTTTGTAAATGATGCTTTCATAGTTGAAAACATTTGTGTTTCTTGTTGTGGAATTGCTTTTAGAAGGACTATCATATGCACAGAAAATAATCAACAGAATTACTTTTATTTACTAGAGCATTCACAGAAGTATTTTATCAAAATCTCATAACTCACCTTGTTTAGTTTTAGATATTTCCAAAAGCTGAATTCCCATGAAAACAATGAAGATTCATCCAGTCAGGATATCCCAAATAAGGTGAATGAGGCTTTGCTAAGAATTTCCAAAGGGGAGTTTTGATGATGCACCATTGCAAAGATCCACACATACTTCATAGAATTACACTGTACCAGGAGTGATTGAGATATTAGGCTCACCCAAACAAAACTTGTCTGTGTCCACTGATTATTATCTATGCCTTCTTTCCATCCAGTATTCTTTATATTTATTAATCAACTGGGTTTCCACCCCCTCAACTAGCAAAGTTAGTTTCAAAAACCTATTTTTTAAAAACATTTATTTCTTTATTTGGTTGCGCTGGGTCTTAGTTATGGTGCGTGAAGCCTAATTTTTAGTTGCACATGTGAACTCTTTGTTGTGGCAGGTGGGATCTAGTTTCCTGACCAGGGATCATTCCCTGGCTCCCTGTATTGAAAATGCAAACTCTTAGCCACTGGACCATTAGGGAAGTCCCAGAATGCTGATTTTGAATTGAGTTCATGGTTACTTTGGATAAAGACCAAATATTTCAATCTCCCTTGTAGCTAATTGAAGCTGTGTGACATAATGCCTGAGGCTAAAGCAGCTACCAAAGAGATGACACCAAAGTCACACCATGAGATGGCAGAGGAAAAGGTTAAAAGGATGTGGATCTCTGACATGGTACAAACATAATGCCTTTTTGGTCTAGGCTTGCCTTGAGAGTTTTAGGTGGAATAGAAAAAACTTGCTTGTTTATGAGTCACTATTATTTCGGGTTTTCTGTCACTTATAGCTTAATGATTCTAACTGAAATATGTAAAAACTGTGTGTGTGTGATTTAACTACATTGGTTGAATTAAGATTGACTGAATCATAGCAAGGCTTGAAAACTCTCGGCCCAGTGGCTGCATCACATTCTCAGATACATGAGATACATATTCACATAATTTAAAGATATGTGCATACTAGACAGGGCAAGCTTCGCAAAGCCCTGTGGTTTCACACCACTGGCTGTGACTATGCACATTGTCTGCCCCTGAATGTACTTGCATTTATACCCCCTTATCCTAGAGTGTTGTTTCCCAATGACTCAGTGGTAAAGAATCTGCCTGCCAATGCAGGAGACACAGGTTTGATCCTTGGATCAGGAAGATCCCCTGGAGAAGGAAATGACAACCCACTCCAGTATTTTCGCCTGTGAAATCCCATGAACAGAGGAGCCTGGTGGGCTACAGTCCCTGGAGTTGCAAAGTCCTAGAGTGGACTCTGCTGGGTTATAAACAATTGATTATCCGACAGCTTCTTGCAGAGTGTTTGACTACCCATTTGTTCTCCTGATGTCTACTGGTTTCAAAGAACCATCTATAAAGGGAGGCAGAGGTTAGAATGAAAACATTTCACTCAGCCTCTGAAAACGGCGCTCAGTCCCTGAGGAAAGGTCACCTCTCCCTGGTGGAATTGGCATCAATCGTTTACATGCAATGGCGGGAGCTGGGCCAATCCTGTGTGGGGTGGAGTGGGAGTGGGTAGGGTTGTCTCCGGTCACCGTCGGGTGTTCGCGCTATTGGGAAGAAGGCAGAATTCTTTCCCCTCCTAAACTCCGCCTCTGTCCCATTTGCAGTCAAATGTCATATTGAACAAGTAGGTCAGCAGTTAGGTCTAAGATTTTTTTTAGAAGAAATTTTCATCATTTTGTTGTTGGAAATCTGATGTGATGTAATTGGGAGGAAAAAATGTCCATGGAGTTTTATAGGTCTGACCTATTATGTTCTGGGAAAAATCACCTCAGGGGTGTATTATTACGTATGAAGACAGTCTAGGGCTCTCTGCTCACAAGGACTTGCCATTCACATGGGAATATCAAGAGCTGTACTAAAGTCAGAGGTCTGGGTTCACATCCTCGCTTTCTACATTTTAGCTGGGTGACCTTGATTAGTTGCTTGACCTCTCTGTACACAGTTATGGTGAGTGCTGGAGTCTTCTCAGCCTTGTCAGAGAGCCAGGTGTTTGAATCTCTTCCCAACTCTGATGTCATCTTGGGTCACGTTGGCTGTGGTAGGCATCTTTAAACCAGGGAAACTGGCAAATTGGGGCTCCCTCCTGCCCATGGAGTTATTAAAAATTTACCAGGACTCCCTGTATTTTTTCAAATCTGTATAATGGGGCTGATAATACCTACCTCACCCAGAGGATGAATGGAATGACCTTGTGGGAAGCACAAGTGATAGCCCCTAATACGTGTTAGTTTCCTAATTCTTTTAGCCATGGATCGTTAGCAATGTTACTGTTGAGACTGCTCTTTGGGGAGGCAGAAGCTGACTTCACTGGCTCTAAGATGGCTGAGCCATTTAACCTTTCAGTATTCCTTTGGCCCCTGGGGCATATTTGACTGCCACAGCAGCTTGTCATCCTACCCTGAAATTTGAGTTATATAACAATAGGGCCTGACACAGATAATGCGGTTGTGTTGGCAGAATGATGACAGTTTTGAGAGAAAGGCAAATATATGGTAGAAAGGCTTGGAGTGTTACACTGGACTCGGGGATGCACCTGGACCTGACTGAGGAGGTGGGGGGAATGGACAATAATCACCGAAACCTGGGATATAAGGGGCTACAAGAAACCACCCAGTCTTAACCCCTTGCCTTTCAGCTGAGGAGACAGATACTCTTAGATCAAGGCTCGATCTTCCTCTACCGTTGTTTTTCCAGTTTCCTTTTTGACCAGGCTGATGCTTTTAGCTTTGGATTATGGTGAAAAAATGGTCAAATTCAGACTCTGTAAGAGAATTTTCTAAATGGGATCAGAAAAGCAAGCGGGAAAATATCTTAAAATAGGAATATAAACTGGTGTTGCCACTGTGGAAAACAGTATGGAGGTTCCTAAAAAAATGATAAATAGTATTAATAGAATTACCAGATGATCAAGCAATTCCACTTCTGGGTATTTATCTGAAGGAAATGAAAACCACTTTCTAGAAGCGGTAACTGTCCCTTCATGTTTACCGCAGCATCATTCACAATAGCTAAGACGTGGAAACAATTCAAGTGTCCATTGACAGATGAATGGATATATCTACACAGTGGAATATTAGTCATAAAAGAAGGAAACGCTGCTATTTGTAACAACATGGATGGACCTGGATGGTTTTATGGCAAGTGAAATAAGTCAGAAAAAGATATTAATAAATACTGTATAACCACATTTATATGTGGAATCTAGAAAAACTGAACCCCTAGAAACAGAACAAACTGGTGGTTTCCAGAGGTGGGGAGTGGAGAATGGAAGAAATAGGTGAAGATGACGAGAAAAAAAGAAAAAAAAAATGTCTTAAAAGTGAAGCATTATGTTCCATTCTGTGGCCCAGGTGATTATCTGGGGGACCTGTTCTCACAGTGGATGACAGGAGTGCAAAAGGGCAGTCAAACAGTACAAGGACATGAGGGCCTCTGCTCACATCAATCACTAACTAACATCCGATTGTCCAAAAGAAGTCATATGGCCAAATCCACACAATGGGGCAAGAGGTATGCACTACCAACACCTGGGAGGAGGGGGCAAATGTCCAAATTGTTACACAAACTTCTTTGAAAATAAGTACATAAACACTTTATAACTGAAAGTATGTCCTCATTAAAATAATAATGTTGGCACCTCCCTCGTGGTCCAGCGGTTAAATCTCTGTGTTCCCAATGCAGGGGCTGAGGGTTTGATCCCTGGTCGGGGAACTAAGATCCCATATGCCACACAGCATGACCAAAAAATAAAGATTAAAAAAAAAAAATAATGTGTCATCTTTGAATTGCATTTTATAGTTTTTTCATTAACATTTATTTATTTGCCTGCACCAGGTCTTAGTTGTAGCACGTGGGATCTTTAGTTGACGCATGTGGGATCTAGTTCCCTGACCAGGGATTGAACTCCGGCCTTCTGAGTTGGGAGTATGGACTCTTAGCCACTGGACTACCAGGGAAATCTCTGCATTTTATAGTTTTTGAAACATCTTTGCAGTCATTCTGTCATATATTCTTTCCAGTAACCCAGTGATTCAGTGGGGAAAGCAGCACCCCCATTTTTAAAGATGTCAAAATTCTGGCTGCATTATTTTCCTAGAACTGCCATAAAATTTTACCATAGGCCTGCTGGCTTCAAATAGAAATTTGTTCTTTTGCAGTTCTGGAATCTTAATGTCTAAAATTAAGACGTCAGCTGGACCGTGATCTCTCTGAAGGGTCTTGGTAATAATGTGTTCTTGCCCTTGTGGTTGCCAGCAGTCCTTGACTTGCAGTTGCATGTGTGCGTGCGTGGTAAGCTGCTTCAGTCACATCCAAGTCTATGCGACCCTATCAACTGCCAGGCTCCTCTGTCCATGGGAGTCTCCAGGGAAGAATATTGAAGTGGGTTGTCATTCCCAAGCCAGGGATCAAACCTGCGTCTCTTACGTCTCCTACATTGGCAAGTGGCTTCTTTACCACTAGTGCCACCTGGGAAGTCCTGGCTTGCAGCTACACCACTCTAATCTTTGTCTCAGTCATCACAGGGCCTTCTTTCTCCCTGTCTCTACCTGTCTCCTCTCTTCTTATAAAGCCCCCAGTCATACTGGATTTAGGGGCCACCCTAATTTAGTGCACCTCATCCTAACCTGATTACATCTTCAAAGACTTTATTTCCAATTAAGTTTACATTCACTGGTTCTGGATAAACCTGAAGTTTTTGGGGAAAACTAGCCAACCCATATACTGGCAAGTAGGTTTTATGGTATTTGTGTTCATGATGCCTCAGGGTTTGATGTCCTCTCTGCCAAATCCATGCCATGTGTCTTAGGCCAGAGCTTCTCAGACTTTGCTGTGTACACATATCAGTTGAAGGTCTTGTTAAAATTCAAGAGGTCAGGGTGGGCCTTGGAGCTGGGACAAGGATGAGGTAAGGGAGGCCCTGGTGGTGAGGACCTCCTGAAATGTGCCCCGGGTGACTTGCTTGCTTCACCCTGTTCCCGGCCCTGTGGATCTGGCATTTCTAACCAGTGTTGTGAATCCAACAATACACTTTCACCAGTATTCTTGCCTGGAGAATCCCCGTGGGCAGAGGTGTCTGGCAGGCTACAGTACATGGGGTTGCACAGTTGGACACAACTGAAGTGACTTAGCACTTATGCACACAAGCTGCAGTGTATGTGGGTTTAGTGCTCAGTATCTGACCCTCAATAGCAAAGAGTGTGCTTTCCCATTTTGAAGCTGAGTGTGTGGGCTAAGTCCTAGAAAAGAAAACACAGGTTCTGCTGTGTTTTTAATGCTGGGTCATGTGGACTGACCTGGCTGCTAATATTAATATTTTGGGAACATTGCAGGTATCTGGGAGAAGGCAATGGCACCCCACTCCAGTACTCTTGCCTGGAAAATCTCATGGGTGGAGGAGCCTGGTGGGCTACAGTCCATGGGATCACACAGAGTTGGACATGACTGAGCGACTTCACTTTCACTTTTCACTTTCCTGCATTGGAGAAGGAAATGGCAACCCACTCCAGTGTTCTTGCCTGGAGAATCCCAGGGATGGGGGAGCCTGGTGGGCTGCCGTCTATGGGGTTGCACAGAGTCGGACACGACTGAAGTGACTTAGCAGCAGCAGCAGCAGCAGGTATCTGAGGCCCTTTGTAAGCCCCTCCATCAGACCTCCATCCCTGAGCCTCACCCGTTCCCGGAAGACCTCACTATTTTAGCACTGGCTTCCCCACTCTCCACTATGTTGCCTGAAAGAGCGTCCTTGTTCTCTCCCAATAGCCACAGTGGGCACAAGTCAGGGCTTCCTTTATAAGGCAGGTGCTGGGCCCAAACCAGCCACTCCACCACCAACCCCTATGTGTGGGGCCTGGGCCCCCAGGCCCTGTTGCATTCCCCATCCCTTTTTTTCTCAAAGATATACAATTCTTTCCCTCTTCCAGGACTTCATTTGCCAACCTTGCTTCGCTGTTATGGGCCCTATTTGGGGCCAACAAGGACGCAGGCTTGGGGCTTTGGACCCTGCTCTCCCCTGAGGCCCTGGGTCCCCTCACAAAGGGCTCTCTCCCTCCCCTGGCACATTCCTGCCTCTGGGGATCTCAGAGAGCAGCCAGAGGCTTGCCTCCCAACTTTAAAGGGAGGAGAAGAGAAAAAACACCCTGCTGGGTCGTGGACAGCACTGTCATTTGAGGTCCTCTGTAAAGGAGGGACTGTGGGATTTTCTCTCTGTAATGACTGGAGAAACTGAGGCCTGCAAGGTCACACACACAGTGGCGAGTCAGAGGAAGGAAATTGATTTAGTTGAAGATCTCTTTTGACAGTTGTTAGTGAGGAGCATGAGCAAATCTGAAGAGAAACCTCACATTCCCATTCTGTTTACATTCTGTTCACAGAAGGGCTGCTCTGAGGGAACTGGGTCTTCACGCAACATGGATGTCTGGGCAAATGTAGGGAGGCTCCTGGAGGCTCTCTCTAAATCTTCTGACCTAGTGTCATGTGAAGTGGCTTCTGGGAGCTCTGGGCTCCAGGGTGGCTTATTGGAATCTGACCTTACACTCAGAAGATTTCTGCTCTGAAGAAATCTGAGAATCCATCACCCCAAGGCCAGCAAGAGTTGAGGGCAGTGCAGGCATTTGTGAGGAGGGAGAACCCACAGGCAGGTTTTGTTCTCTTTGCTGGAGCTCAGTATTTCCCCTTGGCCTCAGGGAGGAATGCGCTCTTGAGAAAGGGGATAGGGAAACTTGAATACAAGGAAGGGCTATGGGGGGACTGTCAGCTTTTCTAGGATTTTCAGGGTCCAATGGCTCTTGGAGGTAAGGGGCCTGAAGAGGGGAAAGGGGTGACAAAGAAAAAGAGGCAGCTTTCTCCCACCCTTACCATCTAGAGAGATTCAAGGGTGATAGCAAGGGATGAGGAGGAAGTAGGAAACCACATGCTGTGTGGGCAAAGAATGAAAGTCATATACGTCATTATCTCACATGATCATCTCTCCTGTGATTTTGTAAAAATCATGCGTTTGTGTGGGAAAATAAGGAAAGAATGTATTGCATGTATATTTCATTATTTCACATGATTTTGCTGCTTCTTCTCTTCCTCCTGTCAGCCTGGAATCTCTCAGGGAGGTTGGAGGAGTGGAAAGGAGCCTCCTTTTCTATTTCACTCTTTGCTGAATATACTGAAGTGAAAAAAAAAGTCTTTACTTACAAGTGAATTAAAAAAAACTGTTTAAAAATTTTAAGCAATTTCAGGATGTCTTGCTTCTAATGCCTGCAACTCAAAGATGAGTTTTCAAATGAGAGATTCATCTGCTTACTTTTTTGACCTTGGGACTGGAAAAGAAACTTTCCCAGAATCAAAATACTTGTGAGGCAACTCACTTCTCTGGCTCCCAGACCTTTCTGATACCCCTACACCTCCCCAGCTCCTCGGAGGCAACCAACCCTTTAGTTTCCCTGGCCCTCCCCCACCAGTGTGTGAAACGGGGACACTGAGCTCAGGAGAGGCCTGCACTGGGGCTGGGGTAGGCATTTCAATGCTGCACAGGTTTTTGTGGGGTTTGCTGGGCTAAGGTCAATGGTCTCTGTAGTTAAGACCTGCCTCTCAATCTTGTTCCATTGCTTACTCTTGGTATGACCTTGGGCAAGTTACTGAGCCTGGTTTCTCCTTTGTGAAATGAGAAGGCAAGTTATTCCTGCCCCTTATGCGTTGATGTGAGAACTGCACAAAGGGTTGCAACAGTACCTGAAACCATACTCAATATCTTGTAATACCTATAATGGAAAAGAATCTGTACCTGAAACTAATACAACTGCACTGTAACTGTACTGTAAATCAACTGCAGTTAAAAAAAAAAAAAAGAACTGCATGAAAGGATGTCTACAAACTCCACATCCCTAATTCTTATGGACCATCTAAATGAAAGATGTGCCCTTGACATTTGACCATAAATCAGAGGCATTCTGATGCCTCTGGCTATTTTTGCTCTATGGTGCTTTTTCCAAAAGGTAGACCTGGATAAAAAGAGCTCACTATATGTCAGAAAATCTGGTGATGATCAATTGGTTTCAAAAAAAGAAGTTGAAACCAATGATTAAGTAATATTTCTAAGTCAATCTCACTGCAGAGAATATGCTCAAATCTTGGAATTGTGAGCAAAAGCACATGTTAAACCTGAAAGTTGCACTTCTTTTTCAAAGTGGAGAAAATATACACCTTTTTAGAGTCAATAGACTGGAGATGACACAATTAGACCATATTCAAATCTGTAGAAAACTTTAAAAAAGTCATATAAAATAACAAAAAAATGCAGATTTCCCTATGTACCATAGATAAAAAAACAAACAAGGTTGAAAGCCACACATTAATTTCAAATTTCATCATAGGAAGTCGGGTGACCTTTGCACCCAATGTAAAAAAATCTGTAAGTTGCTCTTTAGAATAGCAATGTTTATGATTTTTGTCACACTTGCTTTTTCCTCTGGGATGTTGCTGTGTAGTCATGGAAGAAATGCTCCCTTAAAAGTCTGGTTAAAACCAGTCAACTCTTTTGAGTTTTACATGGAAATATCAGACAACTAGGAAAAGCTGAGGAAGAAAGTTGAACCAAAGGTCTAGCTTTGGTAAATTAGGCAGAGCTGTATATGACAGCAGACAGGTAAACTGTGACATCAAGGAGCACTATTTTAATCTAGGGCCCAGCTAGGTTCTAAAATAATGGGACCCAGGACTATGGAGAAATAACCACCAACTTCAACACTGTTCACTTGGCACTGGTTTCTGTATGAGTGAGTGAGTGAAGTTGCTCAGTCATGTCTGACTCTTTGCAACCCCGTGGACTGTACCCTACCAGGCTCCTCCGTCCATGGGATTCTCCAGGCAAGAATACTGAAGTGGGTTGCCATTTCCTTCTCCAGGGGATCTTCCTAACCCAGGGATTGAACCTGGGTCTCCCACATTGCAGGCAGATGCTTTAACCTCTGAGCCACCAGGGATTTTCAAACTCAGTTCTTTATGACATGGACCAGATGAGTCAAGTGCCTGAGGCACAATTAATCTTTAAGCTAGGCCTCAGAAGTTCAGGTATTGCCTGAAGATTCTTCACTAACATTCACTTCTAAGGTGAGGCTGAAAGAGGAACTTCCAGTGACAACTTCTGCCTCAGGGCTGAAGAGTCCCCAGCCAAAGCTGTCTTGAGGTGGCCCCCAGAATTGCAGAGATCTGTCTTCTCAAATAGCTCTGTTGGAAAATAAAGCAACAGTGGATGTCTTTGGGCATCTGAGGTCCAACAAGGCCCCCTGAGCTTTGCATCCTAAAGGAACTTTAAAGTGGAAAGGGAGTCTTGGCCTTAACCTTGCAACCCATATCCTTTGTGTGACAGAAGAATATTTATAAAAACATAATAAAATACATCTCATATATCCTTCTATCCCCAGTACTGCTTTTTACTTTCTTAAAACTCACTCATCCCAACAATGACAAACCAAAACAGAAAATGACAATTGAGGCAGCTGTTAATTGGCCCATGTTCATGTCTCATGGCAGATATGACAAAGCAAAAAGCAGAGGGAAAAAAAAGGTTTGTTATCAGCTTTTGATTTACAAAAGTCAAAAGCCTTTAGGGGAAAGGCCATGAGTCATATGTCATTCAGTTGCTAAGTCATGTCTGACCCTTTGTGACTTCATGGACTGCAGCATGCCAGGCCCTTCTGTTCTCCACTGTCTCTCAGAATTTGCTCAAATTCATGTCCATTGAGTTGGGGATGCTATCTAGTCATCTCCTGGAGTAAGAAATGGCAACCAGCTCCAGTATTCTTCCCTGAAAAATTCCATGGATGGAGGAGCCTGGTGGGTCACAGTCCATGGGGTCAGAGTCAGACACAACTGAGCAACTGAGTGCACACAGTCACGTAAACAGACACAAATCTAAGGGAGCACTGTTGAGTGATAAGAGCAAGGCTTCCCTACCCCACCCACCCACCAGCCAAAGGCCCAGTAGAAGTCTCCAGGGATGCCAAGAGCTCTTAAATTTGGTGGGCTTTGGGGATGGGCTGTCCTGCTTTTCTCTCCCTGACGGGTTGCAATGGAAACTTTGCTGGAAGCCTTGATGCATGAGGTGGTTTTATGAAGAGAGAATTGGACCCATCTTCTTGAGCCCCAACCCAGAGTAGAAGCTTTGGAAACATGAAGCAGTTTTGAGGAGTGGGATTCCCAGAACCCATGTGTTATCACGTCTTTAGAAGGACTTAAAGGTGACTGGAATGGAATGGGACTTGCAGCGGGGTGGGGGGCAGTAACCTGCGTCCAAGACAAGAGGGGTCAGTGATCACCTTGGCAGATGCTGCTCTGGACTCATGCCACCAAGGGCCACTACTCTGACGCCTTGTCACCAACTAGTACCAGGTAATGCCACCTTCCCCCAGACCTGCACCCTAGACCTTGATCCCCAGGACATAAGAATAATCAGGGCTCCCTCTACCAGTTCCACAAGATGGCAGGTAAAAGCACTTCTGTTAAGGAAAGACCTATTTCTTTTCATACCTGAGTTTGGGGAATAAGATTTGTCCTTACTACATGTGCTACCTGGCTTTCCTCTGACTTAACAACCAAGCCATAAGCACACGGGCAGCTTCCAACCCTGTACGCACAGGCTCTTCAAGTCACAGGTGGGGCCTTAGAGCAATGCCAAGTACGGTGCTGTCTCCCACCCCACATTTTAAGTTAACTGAGGCTCCTTCCACCACAGGTGGCAGAGGGAAGAGTTGGGGGACGGATGTGCTAGGCAAGGTGTCTGAAATAAGGAGAGGGTCTGGGTGTCCATATATGCTGTCAGCCTGGAGCGTACACACGTTTCGGGCCATGGACCCAGCTCCAGGGAGGCCGCCCTCTGTGTAGGCCCAGCAGGCCTGCTTTGCTCACTCCTGGCCGCCGGTCAACTTGTGGAACAGGTCCTCGTCAAGCGTTTCATTCTGGTCCTTGGAGCGGGTGGACAGGAAAATGTAGCCTCCGATGTACTCATGCACGATTTTGCAATCCGCACTCAGGCAGGTGAACGCAATGGAGACGTTCTGGTCAAACTCGATAGCCACCTGGAAGGGGAAGGCATAGGTACGCTTAAACCTGACAAGGATGGATCGAAAAAAAGCCGCTTGGCTGGAGATGGTCCAGAGCTGAGGACTGCTGAGGTGCTGACAGCTTTTCCCGAACCTCACAAAACCCCACTGCTTGCATCAAAGCTTACAGAAAAACATCTCTGCTCTCCGTGCGCCCTCTTGTGGTGTCAGCTTTGCCGCGCACCTGGGAAAACACTTAAGACCTAATGCAAAGATATTTCCTTTCATGTTTGTGAACACATGTAAGAATTAAAGATTTTAAAATTTAATAAAAAAAAATAAATAAACAAACAAACAAAAAAAAGATATTTCCTGTCTGTCTCTTTAGATGAAAGAACTGTCTAAACACTGTGTGTGGAGGGACAGGACGCTTTGCAGAGTTTTGAGCGGAGAAGAAAAGGCTCATGTGAATTTTTCCATGGCCACGGCCCTCAGTCCTTCCCAGCTGGAAGTCATAAACTCTACACTAGAAGAAATTGAAGCTTGACGAGTTCTCTACCTTGGCTACCACTGGAATCAGCTGAGGACCTTAAGAATGGATGATCTCCATAGAAACATTCTAATCTAGAATGCTTCATTTCTCTCAATTTCTTCTTTCCATCATCATCCAACAGTGGGTAAGTATGGGCACGTGTGTCACTTAGATGTGACTTACAATTTCACTTCCAAAGGTCCCTTTCAGAAGATGGCCTTTCAATGAATTTTAACACAAAGTGTGCAAAATGTTAGTTTACTAACTGTACATTTGTCAAACATTGGCTACTCTTTAATATCTAGAGACTAAATATTATACAATTGGGACATACTGTCCAGTATTTACAAAGACTATTCAGTAAAGCTAAAATGCATGTAACTTATACAACAATGGATATGTTGAAATGTTCTTATATGCAAAGCAAAACATCTTCGCAAAGTTCATTCTCTATTTGCAACATCTAAGTCTTTTAGATGTCCTGAGGTGACAACATATGACTAAAAAGTAGAACTATTGAATTAATCAATTTGTGAATATCTTTGTTATAATTGATAAAAAAGTAGCATCTTGGACATGGACTTATTAATCCATCTGAGAAATAAAGGTCAGGACTTGTTCATTAGGTTGGCAGCAGAGGGGAGGAGGAAGTATAAATGGAGGGATATATGTGGAGGTGTTCATATTTAAATTTTGCTTCATGTCTCACTTTTAATGGAATATTAAGGGAATGCAGTATTTTAATCATGACTCTGCCAACATCTTTATGTAGAGGTCTGTTGCCATTTTTTACTTTTATGAAATTTTTGTCCCAAGAAAGGTAGGACTACATTTTTTCCTTCTAGATTGAGTTGGTGTAGTGTATTCTTGGTTATCAAATACTCATATAGCTTTGGTACTTCGAAATGGTAAATATTCATGATGTGTGAAAAAGCATGATATATAACTGTATCATCTTAATTATATAAAAATGGATGCTTACTTTTATAGATAAACAAATGAAGCCTAGAAGGACACATCAAATGGTAAACTGCTTGTGATTGTGGATGACTTTGTTTTTTGCCTTTTGTGTTTTTTGGTTTCCTATTATGCACATGATAAGTTTTAAGAAATAAATGTTATTTTAAAAACCTTTAAAAAAAAGAGTCACTGACCTTGGCCATTCCCAGAGTTGGATTTTTTTTTTTCCAAATGGTGTTACTGAGGTATAACTGATATATAATAAACAGACCTATTTAAGGTACACAGTTGGGTTATTTTTTTTTAATTGTAGTTGATTTACAATGCCATGCTAATTTCTGCTGTATAGCAAAGTGATTCAGATATATATATATACAGGGTTGGCCAAACTGTTCGTTCATTCTGTAACATCTTCTGGAAAAACCCAAATGAATTTTTTGGCCAACCCAATATATATATATATATATATGTGTGTGTGTGTGTGTGTGTGTGTGTGTATATATGTATATGTATACATTTTTACAATAGCCTTTGCTATTATGGTTTATCATAGCATATTGAATATAGTTCTTTGTGCTATACAGCAGGACCTTGTTTATCCATTCTATATACAAGAGCTTACATCTGCTAAACCCAACCTCCCACTCCATCCCTCCCTCAACTCTCTCCCCTGTGGCAAACATCAGTCTGTTCTCTGTGTCTGTGAGTCTGTTTCTGTTTTGTAAATAGGTTCATTTGTGTCATATTTTAGGTTCTGTATCATATGGTATAGCCATATAATTGATATCATATGGTATTTATCTTCCTTTTTTTGACTTGTTTCACTTAGTATGAGGATCTCTAGGTGTATCCATGTTGCTGCAGATGGCATTATTCTGTTCTTTTTCACGGCCGAGTAGTACTCCATCGTATCTATGGACCAATCTTCTCTACCCATTCACCTGTTGTTGGACATTTAGGTTGTTTCCCTGTCTTGGCTATTGTGAATAGTGCTGCTTTAAACATAGAGGTCCACATATCTTTTTGAATTAGAGTTCTGTCTGGATATATGCCCAGGAGTGGGATTTCTGGATCATATGGTAATTCTGTTTTCAGTTTTCTGAGGAACCTCCATACTGTTTTCCAGAATGGTTGCACCAACTTACACCAACAGTGTAGGAGGTTTCCCTTTTCTCGACACCCTCTCCAGCGTTTATTGTTTGCTGATTTTTTGATGATGGTCATTCTGACTGGTGTGAGGTGGCACCTTGTAGTTTTGATTTCCATTTCCCAGAGGTGGATTTATATGGCTTTGAGGGTATAGCAAGGTTTTCAAGCCACTGCCTTAGAGGCCATCTAATCTCAGACCTTCATTCTACAAAACAGTTAAGACTGTCAACAGCTGTGCTGAGAGGAATCCATTGTTCTTAAAAAAATGTGACCCTCTTAACCTCCCTCTACATTGACAGCTTCCTACTGGAAAAATAGGAATGCCACAGGAATGAGGTAGAGCCCCTCTGTCATCATTAGAAGAATGTTTTAAATCATCAGGACTCTCAGGTGGCTCTGACTCAGTCTAGCATAGCCTGTGACGTAGGTGTGGCCTGGTTCCCAGGGCAGAGATGATCGTGGTGGACGGCTCCTGAAGTCAGAGGTGGAATTTTCCCCTGTCACCCCTGTGTACCATGCTGGCTTTGGTACTTTTCCCCTTTGGGACTAGAATGCTCTCCACGTGGTCAGTTGAGCCTGGGAGTCCTCAAGCAGTTATACCTCTTGGCAGCCAGTCAGATGAGGCCTATTTTGGATTTATTCTGTATGATACATGCATCTCAGGTGGCTTCTGTTAAGTAATTATCAGCCTAAATCTTATATAATCATACATGAGCTGAAGGAAATTAAACTACTGAGCAATTTTAGAGTCTGTCTGTATGGAGACCAAGCCAACTTATGTTAATTCAAAAGCATTTGGCCTATACTTGTTAGGGAACTGCCCAGAACTGCCTATGATTATTTTAGCAGACAATTACCACATGCTTGTGGTTTCTAAATTCTAGGTATAAGAATACCTTCTTAAAATCAGAATAAGCTGCAGTTCTGAGGGAGCACAGGTTTAATAGGTTCAATACTGAATGTATCCAGACTTTCACTTTACCTGCCGGATTTCCCAGTTTACATTCCACTGTTTCATATTTGTAAATCTCCATGTTGTAATTGGGATCCCAGTGGCTGCATCGATTCTAATCAACCTATTATGTGAAATTCCCAGAATGTCATCTTTTTTGCTTCCTTTAAATCTGAAAAAATTTAATTAAAAGATGTAACTACTTTCTGTGACATGATGTTTATTTACACACAACTTCTTAAAAATAATACCAACATTTCTAAATCATTTCTGAAGAGTAGACAATGAGGGGTTACTTTTCTGCAAAGGGCATTATTATTGTGATAGAGAGAATATAAAGGCTGGAGAGAATTAGGATGTCCTGCTGACATTATTTAAATGAAATTGACATTAGAGGAAAGCAAAATAAGAGGTAGTCAAGTCAATTAATTCAAATTAGTACCAACTGTGTATGCCAGGCACCCTTCTAGGCACTGCTTAGGCACAGCGACCTAAGCAGACAGAAAGAACATTCCTAAGCTCATTGAGCTTATAGCCTAGCTGGGGGAGAGGGTCATGAATAAATGAAATATATATGTCAGATAAGATCATGAATGAGAATAAAGCACTAAAGTGAGACAGGGAATAATGGGGAGGAGGTTCTTACAATTTTAAATAGAGTGTCAGGGGGATCTTAGAGAAGGAAGATTTGATTGAAGAACTGGTGTCTATGAGGGCGTGAGTTATGTGGATACCTGGAGAAAAAGTATCTTAGGCGGAGGGCACAGTGCAAAGGCCTGAGCTCTCTTTCCCTCACCAGCCCCCTCATGCTCAAAGCCCTGCCCGGAGGCCAGCATGGCTCCCTGCCAGGAGGCCAGGGCAGCATGAATGAGGGGAGAGGAAGTGAAATTCTAGAGTTAAGGTCCTGCAGGGCCACTGTAAGGATTTGGCCTTTACCCTGAGTGTGACAGAATGCCTTTAGATGGGGTGAGAAGAAGCCTGACAGGATTTGACTTAAAGGGATCACACAGGCTGTTAAATTGAAAACTTAGGGGACAAGCAGGAGAAGCAGAGAGATCAGGTAGGCACTCTGAACAGAGGTATGGAAGATTGTTACGAGCAGCCAAAAGTGATGGCCATTTGTGAACAGACAGTATTCTAAAGTTTAAAAAAAAGAGAATTTTATATTCTAGACCAAATGAGAATAAACTGGATTCCAAGGAAGGCACTTAGAATTGAACAGAAAGTAAGAGGCAGGTGAGCATTATAATCACCTGACAAGGTAGTAGGTGAGGCCAAATTCAGGTAGAGACTGCCATGCCTGGATGAATCGCAGCTTGGCTTCGACCAGGGGCATTTGAGCCACGTTCTGGTGGGCTTCCAGAATGCAGGCTGCCAGCTAAGCAGAAGTGGAAGATGTCAAATTCCCTTTAGCAGACACTGACTCTCTACAGCAAGTATCCTGTTGGCTTCAGGTCTCCAGTGAGAAGAATGAACACAAGACCCAACTGCGGCTTCACAAAGACAATTTCCTTTCCATTCATTCATTCAATCTCTCTCTCTCTTTTTCTATAATACATACAAATCACTGGGGAGAAGCAGGATGATCAGGTAATTTGTAGGCTTGCTTTCTTTCTGGGGTCTGTGGGGTCTCCATGGGCAATGGTTCTACTTGAATCATTTTACTGTGTACCTTTCAACCCACTCTTATGGAAACATAAATTTAAAATTTTAATTTGTGGGGACTAAATCATTCTTTTAAAATTTTTATTCTGGGAATACCGCCATGTTCAGTTAGTAGTGCAGTCATTGCTATCAAAATTAACAATAATTTGGGACTTCCTTGTTGGCCCAGTGGTTAAGAATGCACCCTCTGATGCATGGAACATGGGTTCAATATCTGGTTGGGGAACTTAGATCCCACATGCCACAGAGCAACTAAACCTATGTGCTGCAGTGACTGAGCCTGCATGCTCAGAGCCTGTGTGTTGCAATTAGAGAGAAGCCCACGTGGCACAGTGAAGACCCCTCATGCTGCAATTAAGATCCAACACAGTCCAGTAGATAAATATTTAAAAAATTAACAATAATTTCTTAATATCATTTGATACCCAGTTCATAGTTAAATTTCCCCATTAGCTGATTTTTCATGATGATGATCTCAATCAATTTAATTCCCTATTCTATTTCAGAAAATACAGAATGTACTGCAAATAATCACCCCAGCCTGCTTAGCAGTACCTGTTTAGACTTGTGCTTTTTTGCACACCGAGGTGACACAAAACATTCCGGGTTTATGTCCATGTTTTCGAGACCAGAAGCCACCTGAGATGCTGAGTTCCGGTTTTTCATCTTCAGAAAAGAAAGAATGTTGAGGACCTCTGGCTGGTAGGAGCTGTCTGCCATGGTTTTGCCCTTTGATGCCAAGATGCAGGCAGCCATCCATTGGGCATACTGACTCTCCTGCAAGAAACACCAGAGGGCTGAGAAGCAAGTTCAAGTACAAAGCTGTCATGCTGGGAACAGAGCAGGATTTGGACCATCATTCTAGAAGATGTGGGGTGGCATCCATTTGAACTGTCTGTTAATCACCTAATTTAACACCATATGAGACCTTTTGTGTCCTGTGTTGAGTTTCTAGATACCAAGGGACTGAAGAACAGGAATGCCGACTGAGAAATTCTGTGTGGAGAACTTTGAATGTAAAGATGAACCAAGGACACAAAGGAGCTTCATGGAGCACAGACAGGTGAAAATTCAAACTACTGGGAAACGTCCTTGATGTATATTCCCATTTTCAGATCATGTCTTATCCCTTTGACAAAAGACAGGAAAATCATTAGCTGACTTCTCATATTGGTGGATGTGAACCAGCTAGTTGTGGCTTCTACTGTTCTTTAATGTCTTTGCTCATTTGCTACCTCAGGGAGCAAATCAGGGAGCAAAGGGGAGTGGTCCCAGAAGCCTAGGGGATGTGTGTGAAGAGTGAAATTAATTCTTCAGGGCAACAGTAGGTGTGGCTCACTGAATCACTGGCCTCAGTCATCACCCTCCTTGCATCCACATCTCTAGCCATGTAACTTTACAGTCCCTCCCAGCAGAGCCAGAGTGTAATTTCCCATCTTTTGACTTTCGGCCTGGCCAAGGATGTGCTTTAATCAGCGGAGTGTAGGTGGAAATGACAGTGTACCTACCAACTGACTCCAGGCTTAAGTGTTAGCAGGTCTCACACGTTCCCACTCTCCTTCTGACACTTCTGCCATCACTATGAGAAGAGCCTCCCCAGGCAGCCTGGGGCTCAAAGTAAAGCCCATGAGCTCAGCCAGTGGTAAAGAGCCAGCTGAGCCAGGTGGATGGCTTGAAGCAGATTTGTCCAGCTGCCCACAGCCTGAATCATCCAATCCCTAGTCACCTGGCAGAATGCTTATTGGTACGTATCTTTATGATTTTTGTGATTGTTACAAAGCAGGAGCTGACTGATGAGTGCTCTGATTTGAGAAAACAACTGAGATGGTTTGTCTTAAGGCTTAATAAAAGAGAAGTGATTTTACTTACGTGGTCACATCTCAGATACACCTCATTCATACCATCAGCAACTGGGATTAGTAATTTGATTCCAAATTTTCTCCCTGCTACATTTACATCTGGCACAACTTCACAACCTGAACGATAGAAGGCAGGGAAAGAACTGAGTTCTGAGAAATCTCTTCGACAAATATCAGATGTGCATCTAAAAACAAAGAATTTGAACATAAACTCCTGAGATTTGACTCTCTTCTGAAAAACTGAAGAGCAGGCTGATAACATTAATTAAAGCAGGGGTCCCCGGCCTCTGGGATCTAATGCTTGATGGGCTGAGGTGGAGATGATGTAACAGTAATAGGAATAAGGTGCACAATAAATGTAGTGTGCTTGAACCATCCCCAAACCGTCCCCCGACCCCTGCCCCTAATCTGTGGAAAAACAGTCTTTCACAAAACTAGTCCCTGGTGCCAAAAAGGCTAGGGACTGCTGAATTAAATGATTACTAGGTAAGTTATGAACTTAACATGGATAAATACAAATATTTTATTTTATGGATTTCTTAAATATATCATCGATTGACTTCCTTTTCAGGCTAATTTGGCTAACTCATATGATCAGTTATTGAACATAAACTTTGAAAGAATTAAAGGAGAGGGAATTCTCTGATTGTCAAAATGATAAGGGAATTGAGTGCACTAGTTAATTAAATTTTTAGTTAATGGAGTTACCAGTACACTCACAGCCATTTTCAGACATAAAGCCCAAATGTGACGTTGAATTAAACATAATTGTTTTGGAATTCAGAAAGCTTTACACGTTCTAACAATGTCTCATGTACTATATTTATGACAACAATTACCATCACATCAGAGACTTGGACACACTGGGAAAGAAGGGGCAGCATAATAACTGATTGTTTTTTCACTGATTTGCATTCCAGGTTCGTACTTCACGGGGAGGAGGAGCTCCAGGCAGGTGGCCATTGAAAGCCCATGACAGACAGAGGTTTCTCTGGGAGTGAACATGCTTCACTGGGTGAACATGCTTTCACCCTCTTGATGGGCCTTGTCAAGACATACTGAGATACTGGACCCTCTTACCTCTAAGGTTTAATTTTTCAACTGGTTCTCCTTGTTCAAGTTCCTTATTCTTAAAGTAGGCTATAGATGTGTCTTTAAAGACAAACCAATATTGTTTGAAAGCTTTTAATATTAGCTTTTTGGGCCTGCAAATTAAAGTACAGTAAACATTTGAAAAACCATCCAGAAATGTAGGACACATTGCAAATTCAAGCAAATCAAGATGCTCTAGAGATCCTTTCAAACAACATTCTCTTTATTTTTTAATAATTTTCAAATTGCTAACTCATTTCTAAAACTGGAAAATGGGAGTTTTGATATGAGATGTAGAAGTTAACACAAAATTTCAGGAGCTAGACCACTCAGTGCTACACTTTAGCTCTGCTGTATAAATGTATGACCCTGGGAGAGCTGCTGTGTCTGTTTGGGCCATGTGTACTACTTCTGTGTGATGGGAGAGTATCAGCCTCAAATTCACAGGGCTTTTGTGAGGGTAGAAAGAGGTAATTTCTGTAAAGTGTCTGGCAAACTGAAGAGCTCAGCAAGTTACTATTATTATTATTGTGATGATGTGAGAAACATTCATGAATATGGAGACATCTAAAATTTCAATTTATTTCTTGATTCTGAAAAAGCTGTCCATATGGAGAACACAAGCTTCAAGTTACAGACATAAAAATCAGATATAAAAGTAAGCAACCTTTTCTGTATTTTCCTCTTGACCCTAAAAGAAACCAACCAGAAAATTCCCAGTGAGCCATGGAAATCACCAAAATCTATAGCTAATCCATGTAGACCCTACTGTTATTAAAAAATATTTTGAGGGAAGATTTCTAACCATGGTATCTCTTTAGGCCAGAAAACTGTACTCTGGGCTAGACAAGGTTGGCAGTGCCAAAAGAAGACCTCAGCTAAGTCATTCAAACTAGGAAACGAGAGAGCAAGCTGGGGAGCAGGGAAGAGGGTACAGCTAGACAGAGAAAAGGTAGTAGGTTTCATATGTGGTTCATTGGGACGATTCCGGCTTTGGGGGTGGATCAGGGTATCTCATTTCAGAGAGCTGGGTTTCTGTATTTAAGAATGGGAGGAAGACAGGAAGCTTGGGGTTAACTGCATTCACATATGCTTCTAGGCAAGTCTTTTAACATGTCGGTAATAATCTTTTATCTGCTAAAAATGTGCTATCCTTAACAGAAGGATAAGAGAAATGTTAATTTAAAAAACCTGTGTATTACAGGAGATTGTTACATAACAATTATATAATAAAATTGAAAAACATTATATGTAGTTAATATTTCCAGGATTTAAAAAACCACTATTTATTAAGTTTTATCATGTTGAGAGTTGTAAGATAATTTTAAGGGACATATTTGAAAGGTACCTGTCTAAGAATCAGATTTTCCAAAGTTAACAAACAACGTTTTCAAAATAAAATCTAAGGACATAGCCTACAAACAAAATATAGTGAAGTCTCAGCTTAGTCTCAGGATTCTAAATGTTTCTATTCAGAATTAAGAATGAAACTCTGTTTCTCCACTTTAATTGGAATTGAAGAGTATCAAAAGATTTTAAACTCTTTCTACTCTCTTCTTCCAGGTTGGGTCATCCTCCAACTGCTTTCACACATCCCCAAACTCTTATTCCATGTTCCAGAGACTGAGGAAAGGCAGGGAAAGAAGAGTGGAGAAGATGTCAGAATGGGGAATGATGTACACAAGAATGAGACAGTCCCTTGTACACTGGAAACTATATGACATTGTTAAAAGAAACTGGAGAAGACACAGATAAATGGGAAGATACTCCACATTCATGGACTGGAAGAATTAACATAATTAAAATGTTCATATTACCTAAAGCAATCTGCAGATTCAATGCAATCCCTATCAAAATCCCAAGAATGTTTTTCACAGATATAGAGCAAAAATTTCTAAAGTTATATGGAACCACAACAAACTCTGAATAGCCAAAGTAATCCTGATGAGGGTGGGGGACAAAGCTGGAGGTATCACATTCCCTGATTTTAAACTATATCACAAAGCCACAGAAATCAAAACAGCATGGTATAGGCAGAAAAACCCATGCACATATGGACAATTAATTTAGATAAAGGAGCAAAGCACATACAATGGGGAAAGAACAGTCTCTTCAATAAGTGGTGCTGGAAAAGCTAGTCTGTTACAAGCAAAAAAATGAAATGAGATCACTATCTTATTATTGTTGTTTAGTTGCTAAGTCATGTCTGACTCTTTTGTGACCCCATGGACTGTAGCCTGTCAGTCCATGGGATTTGTCCATGGATTTTCCATGGGATTTTCCTCTGTCCATGGGATTTTCCAGGCAAGAATACTGGAGGGGGTTGTCATTTCCTTATCCAGAGGATCTTGCCAACCCAGGGATCGAACCCATGTCTCTTGCATTGGCAGATGGATTTTTTTTTACCACTGACCCACCTGGGAAGCTTATTATCTTATACCATACACAAAAAACAACTCAAAATGGATTAAAGACTTGAATGTAAAACTTGAAACCATAAAACTCCTAGAAGAAGAATACACAGGCACTACACTTATGTTTGCCAGCATTGCTTAGATATTGGTCTTAGCAATATCTTTCTAGCTAAGTCTCCTCAAGCAAGGGAAACAAAAGCAAATTTTAAAAATTGGATTTTAAGAAGATTCTGGATGGCAAAGGAAACCATCAACAAAATGAACAGACAAGCTACAGAATGGAAGAAGATATTTGCAAATGATATATCCAATAGAGCAAATACATATATCCAAAATATATAAAGAGCTCATATAATTCAACAATAACAAAAAACAAACAACCCAAAGACTGAGCAGAGACACTTTTCCAAAGACATACCGGTGACCAATAGATACATGGAAAGATGTTCAACATCACTAATTATTAGGGAAATGCAAATCAAAGCCACAAGGTTAAAATCACTTCATGCTTGTTAGACTGGCTATTATAAAAAATACTAGAAATAAAAAGTCTTGGTGAGATTATGGAGAAAAGAGAACTCTCACACACTGTTGGTGGTAATGTAAGTTGATATAGCCACCATGGAAAACAATATGGAGATTCCTCAAAAAATTAAGAATAGAACTACTGTAAAACTCAGCAATTTCATTTCTCTGAGTATTTATCCAAAGAATATGGAAACACTAATTTGAAAAGATATATGCACCCCTATGTTCAATGTGGCATTATTTACTATAGCCAAGATATGGAAACAACCAGAGTGTCCATCAATAAATGAATAAAGAAGATATGATATGAACATGTATATGAATATATATGTATATTTTCAATATATATATTCACAATGAAATATTAGCCACAAAATAGAATGAAATCTTGTCATTTGTCATGGACTTTGAGGGTACTACATTAAGTGCAATAAGTCATACAGAGGAAGACAAATACAGTATGATTTCATTCATGTGTGGAATACAAAAAACTAATTAAAAACAGACAAAAATAAATGAACAAACCAAAACAAACACATAGATATAGAAGTGAGAGTAGTAGTTACTAGAAGGGGAGGGTTGGGGAAAGGGGGGAACAATGGGTTAAAGGGATAAACTATATGGTGGTGGTGGGTTGTGGTTTAGTAGCTTAAATTGTGTCTGACTCTTGTGACCCCATAGATTGTGGCCCACCAGGTGCCTCTGTCCATGGGATTCTCTAGGAAGTATACTGGAGTGGGCTGTCATTTCCTTCTCCAAGGGATCTTCTGGACCCAGGGACTGAAGCCGTGTCTCCTGCAGTGCAGGCAGATTCTTTACCACTGAGCCACCGAGGAAGCCCATGGTGATAGACGGAAGCTAAATTTTGGTGGTGAGCACACTGTAGGGTACACAGAAGTAGAAATATAATGATGTATATATGAAAATCACATAGTATTATAAATCAGTGTTACCTCAATAAAAATAAATGAAAAAGTAATCCATAAATTTTACCTGAAGAATGACAAAGAGAAATAAAAGCAAAGAGCTTCCCTTTTAAAGAGGGAAATGTGTAAGTAAATAAATATAGAAAAATGTGGTAAGTCACACAACAAGGATATAGGAGTAGTAACAGAGGACACAATGTTTAAACTCAGAATGAAGGATCAATAAGCATATGATGGGAAGAACAGAAAAGAAATTTCAAAAAGAAAAGTGCAGGCAACTGCGTGTCCAAAATGCAGAGGTGAGTCAGAGTTGGGTACCTTGCTGGTAGGAGTTGGGTCAACACTTCCTGGACATCTCCCTTATGCTGGGTGCTGCTGGGTTGAGCCATGGAAATGGGCAGAGGGGCAGTTTCTGAAACTACATCATTTCCATGTCAGGGCTGATGAAGACAAGAACAGCGAGCAGGCTGGGGCCACTGTGGGCCTCTGGATGTATGGCTAAGAAGTTGGACTTTATTTTCTAGAAAGATGGTTCTCAAACTCTGGTGTTCATAAGACATGGAAGGGAACTTATCGGAGATATATAAGCCTGGACCCATTCCCAGAGAGTCCTATTCAGCAGGTTCAGTTTAGGGCACAGGTGTCCACAATTTAGGTAAGCTTTCCCAACATGGTTTCCTAGTTTGCCCCATAATCTCCAAAGTAAATCTGGGCACAATCTATCTTTAAAATATTTTGAGTACCTACTTCCTAACATATTTACAGTTATTGAAAATTATATATGAAAAGTTCTTTTTGTTTCAAGAAGGGAGGTTATACAAATCCCAGTGGAGGAGCCACACTGTTGGCTGTGTTTACTAATTACAATATTCATATTTTAATGCCGTCTGTCTGTGAAGGTTTTTGTTGAAGCAAGGCTACTAATTTTCATATTCCTTGATGTCAATCACTCACTTATGCAAACTAATCAGGATATGTTATAATTTAGTATTTTTAATAAGTGTGTTTCAAATACACTATCACTCAATTTGGATGCTGTTTAACACAGAAAAATTCTGTTTCCAAGTTTTAAAGGTGAGCAGATAATACTGTTTTAATAGGCAGGATCATTACCGGCAACACTGTGGCAATGGAAACATTTCCAAACAACTCTCGAAATGTTCTCTTCATAGCATTAATATCTTTCAAAATCTAGTTCCATACTCACTCATTTTACAATCACCTTTAAAAATTTACAGATTAAGTGTATCTATTATTTTTAAAGTATCTGGAGACTCGTTACCAATGGCCACTTACTATCACAGAAAAGTCATGGATTTGGAACAGTTTTTTTTTTAAAATTATAACACTTACAGGTAATTTTGCATGTGATAACCAGTGAGCCTTAGAGCAGGACCAAAGATTTTCATGGTCACCCTCCATCTCTTTAAAAGTACTGTAAAAAGTCTCATTTATAAATTGAATCAAACTGACAGTTTTCTATAGCACATTGTGTATGTCTGATTGGAACTTCTTTGCTATAGTAACTTGACTGTGAATAATTCCATGAATGAATTTTATGTATAACCTCTCAGCTAAAACCTTGCTGTGGAGCCATTTATTCCAAAGCAGTCTCTCCAGCAGTGGTTATACCTCACAGTTTGGGGATAAATCATTGTTTTTATTAAACATATAACTGACTATTAGGATTATATCTTGCCTGATTTATATTTAAGGGTTTGTAGCAAGTAAAATCTTAAAGAGATTGATTGGGCATAAAGTTCTAGATCGACTTATCTTCTCTTGTGTGCTGTGTGCTAAGTCGCTTCAGTCATGTCTGACTCTGCGACCTCAGGGACCTGGGTCAGGAAGATCCCCTGGGGGAGGGCATGGTCACCCATTCCAGTATTCTTGCCTGGAGAATCCCATGGACAGAGCAGCCATAGGGCTGCAAAGAGTCAGACATGACTGAAGTGACTGTGCACGCACTCATGGATGACAGCCTGCCAGACTCCTCTGTCCATGGGATTCCCATGCAAGAATACTGGAATGCGTGACTGTGTCCTCCTCCAGGGGATATTCCCGACCAAGGATCAAACCTGCGTCTTTTATGTCTCCTGCATTGGCAGGCTGGTTCTTTACCACTAGTGCCACCTGGAAAGCCCTTATCTTTCCTTAGCCCTTTCAAAATATCTTCCAGCCAACAAGAAATCTGCTGCCCCTATTTTTCTTTTGTAGGAAATCTATCTTTTCTCTCAGACTTTAACAACTTTCTCTTACCAGTGTTGGGCCATATCAAGATGTACATTTATATTGATTTATTTTGTTGGGATTTGAGATTTCTGAATTTAAGGATTTTGTCCTCAACAATTATGAAAAACTCTCAAGCATTCTTTTTTTATATATGATTTTTGCCTTATTTATAGATTTTTGTGTTTGTTTGTTTTTAGCAGCTTTATTCATAGTTGCCAAAACTTGGAAGCAACCAAGGTGGCCTTCAAGATATGAATGGATAAATTATGGTACATCCAGACAATGGAGCATTCAGCGTTAAGCCTAAAACTGCTAAAAAAACAATCTATTAACTAAAAGGAAACCAAATTACATTCTATCAATACATAGCTAGAAACAGTCACTTTCAGATAAACCTCAAGCACAGAATGCAGACATTCCCATCTGTACTTAAGGCATCAGGCCACACTGAGGATGGTGAGGACAGAGCATAGCAATCACTGGGATGTGAGTCACTTTAATTGTGGACTCTCCACCATTTATCCTTTTCCCCCTGATTACTAGTAAGGAGATTGAATCAGTAATCAAAAACTTCTCAACAAGCAAAACTCCAAGACCAGATGGCTCCAGTGGTAAATTCTAACGTTTTAAAAAATTGAGGCAAAACCAGTATATAGCATTTCATTACAGATATACAGGGCTTTCCAGATGGCACAATGGTAAAGAATCCTCCTGCCAATGCAGGAGACGCAGGTTTGATCCCTGGGTCAGGAAGTTTCCCCTGGACAAGGAAATGGCAAGTCCTCCACCAGTATTCTTGCCTGGAAAATTCCATGGACAGCAAAGCTTGTCAGACTGCAGTTCATGGGGTCCCAAAGAATCAAGCTCAACTGAACAACAGTGATTGAGCACACATACACACACACACACACACACACACACAAACACGCACACACCACTACAGATATACAATAGTAATTCGATATTTGATACTACAAAAATCTAGTTACCATGATTACCATAAAATTACCCCTATCACCCATTTCCCCACTTCACACTCCTTCCCCTCTCGTAATCACTTATTCTGTTTTAAGACATGGCCCATTTAAAAGCAATGATGTTGATGTATCCAAACCAGGTTTCTTCCTCCTCCCCACTGCGATTAATCTTTTCATAATCTTCTTATTCCTCCGAACACATTTAGGGCATAACATGTTATCTTCCAGGTCATGAAGAGAGAGGTCATCCTCCTGGGGTGTTGGGAACCCAGGTCTGACCTGCTTGGAACTGCAGGTGAACCCAACATTCTGTGTCTGCCAAGAGTGGTCTGCCGTGGACCACAGAACACTGGATGCTTGAGGCTTGGGGCAGAAAGGACTGAGAGGTAAGAAGGGCATATGAATTCACAGCCTTCGGCTGAACAGCCCTTGCAGCAATTCTGCCAGCATGGCTACCTGAGCTGAAGTTACCACATCAACCATGTTAGTCCTTTCCTCACTCTCAGTCATCTTTCTTTTCTGTATACTTCCCTTCTTGGTCATCATGTTGTATTTCCTTGAACATGAGTGCATTTGGGCCTCCCGTGATGATTTAGGAATATACTGATCTTTTTCAGGATAAGCATGTTCTTGGAGTCTCCGAGAAACTTCTATTTTCTGGCCGTCGGTACTCAACTTAAGTTGTTGGCGCCAGTACCACAGTGTCCCGACTCACGTCGTTAATTGGAGGCAACGTGGTGGGCAAGAGACAAACTGCTCTTCTAAAGCTAGAGCTCCGACAAGCTTCCTAAGCTCATTTGTTGGAGGAGGAGGAACTTGATCATTTGTATTCAGTGCCTCTTTGACTTCTGAAGCTGAGAAAACACCTGGTTCCACTTGATGGTCTTCAACAATTTCCTCATTAACTGGATACAATGTAAGAATCACATTTTCTTCATCTAATGGCCCTTCAAAAAAATTCTTCCTGTAATTTGCATATGCTATTTCAAGGAATGCTCAGAGAAAGGCAGAGCCACAATGTTCAATCTCTGCAGTTTAATCCTCTTAACCCTAGGGTTTCTCATTTGTTGACTTTTTATTTATTTATTTGGCTGTGGATGGGCTTTAGTAGTTGTGGCTCATGGGCTTAGTTGCTCTGCAGCATGTGGAATCTTCCCAGATGAGGGATCAAAACTGTGTCTCCGGCATTGGCAAGCAGATTCTTATCCACTGTACCACCAGGCAAGTCCAGGGGTATCCTCTTTTGAATGCTTGCTTCTCCACCCTTTTTTCCTTCCTAAACTCCTAGTTGAACCCTCTTATTCCACCTATATCGTATTTTCCACTTTTATCTTTCTAAGTCCTCTCCTTAACTTTTTAAATTTTTGGCCATGCTGTGCGGCTTGTGAGATCTTAGTTCCTTGACCAGGGAACAAACCTGGGCCCTTGGCAGTGAAATCTGAGTCCTAAACACTGGACTGACAGGGGCTTCCCTTTAGCTGTGTTTTAAACTTGATGTTTAACACATGTATTCAATTTTCAATTTCTGTGACTGTTTTTCTTTTCTAGAGTTTCTAGTATTACCTTTCATTAAAATGTTTACCTTTCAGTATATTTAATGATTCTTAACATACTCATATTATGGTTTCTTCAGATTGTCCTACTGCCTAATCCTCTTATTTATTGGGCCTACTGACGTTTCTTTACGGTAGTTCATGAACTCACAGGGTTAGCAATTTTTATTGGGAAGGTTTTTATTTGTTTGTTTATGCTCTCTAGGTATTTCTGCAATTACATTTGCCAGGGTTTCATAGCTTCTGTGGTTTTGGACCAGTATGTTTTACTTTCCAGAATTCTTTTATCATAGAAGACATTTAAATTTAGATCTACATCTGTGTGTGGCACAGACCATGGCTCTTATTTTTCAAAGGACATCACATTTCCCCACACAGAACTCCACGCAAAGATGAACTTCTCACTCTTCCTTCCACTGATGGGCAGTTTTTCTATTCCTGGTTAAGCAGAAAAGGCAGCTCTTATAAGTTTCTGCCTTTAGGCAGCGGCTTCAGTCCCAGCTCACTGCCTCACAGGAGGCAACCCCACCTTAACTTTTGTGCAGGGATTACAGTCCCAGCCCTGAGCCATGAGAATCCATGTCTATAGCCTAATCTCCCTGTGCAGCTGAGGCCTCATTTGTATTGTGCGTGTGTGCTGTGTCACTTCGGTTGTGTCTGACTCTT
Organism: Capricornis sumatraensis; assembly: GCF_032405125.1. Classification (NCBI taxonomy): domain Eukaryota; kingdom Metazoa; phylum Chordata; class Mammalia; order Artiodactyla; family Bovidae; genus Capricornis; species Capricornis sumatraensis. Next base: position 51,417,189 of record NC_091083.1, read on the forward strand.
TGTGACTCTATGAATTGTAGCCCACCAGGCTCCTCTGTCCTTGGGATTCGAATACTGGAGTGGGTAGCCATGCCCTCCTCCAGGGGATCTTCCTGACCCAGGGATCGAACCGTCTCCTGTGTCTCCTGCATTGGCAGGAGGGTTCTTTACCACTGAGTCACCTGGGAAGCCCTTCATCTGTATTAGAGAAAGGGAGGGAAAACCACTAGACCATTCAGGTGTGGTGGTTGTTTAGTTGCTAAGCCATGTCTGGCTCTTGCAACCCCATGGACTGTAGCCCATCAGGCTCCTCTGTCCATGGGATTTTCCAGGCAAGAATACTGGAGTGGATTGCCATTTCCTTCTCCAGCATCTGTATTAGGTTGGTGCAAATGTAATTGCTGTTTTGGACTGTGAATTTTAAATCATTTTAACTAGGCTCAAACACATCTTTATTAATCAAAATAGGAACCATTACAATCAACACATTTTTGCCAACAAGTTTGTTTTTTCCTGTAATGTAAAAAGTCTCTGCTTCGAAATTTGACGAACTCTTGGAAAGCATTTTCTACCTTCTGCTGGTTGTGGAAGCATTTTCCTGCAAAAAGTTGTTGAGATGCTTGAAGAACTGGTAGTCCAAGGTTGGCAAGAGGTCAGGTGAATATGACGGATGAGGCAAAACTTCGTATGTAGCCCAGTTCGTTCAACTTTTGGAGCTTTGGTTGTGTGACATGCAATGCGGTTAGGTGGGAAGGACTGGGCCCTTTCTGTTGACCAATGCCAGCTACAGGTGTTGCAGTTTTTGGTGCATCTCATTGATTTGCTGAGCACACTTCTCAGATGTAATGATTTCACTGGGATTCAGAAAGCTGTAGTGGATCAGACTGGCAGCAGATCACCAAAGAGTGATCATGACATTGTTTTTGGTGCAAGTTTGGCTTTGAGAAGTTCTTTGGAGCATCTTCTTGGTCCAGCCACTGAGCTGGTTGTTACTGGTCGTCATATAAAATCCACTTTTTTCTTGCACGTCACAATCCAATCAAGAAATGGTTGGTTGTTGTTGTATAGGATAAGAGAAGATGCTTCAAAATGATGGGTTTTTTTTTGTTTTTTGGTCAGCTCATGAGGCACCTATCTATCAATTCAAGCCTTTTCACCTTTCCAATTTGTTTCAAATGCTAAATGATTGTAGAATGGTCGATGCTGAGTTCTTCCGCAAATTCTCATGCAGTTGTAAGAGGATCAGCTTTGATGATTGCTCTCAATTGGTTGTTGTCAACTTTGGATGGCCAGCCACTGCACTCCTCATCTTCAAGTCTCTTATCTCCTTTGCAACACTCTTGAACTGCCACTGTACGTTCATTAGCAGTTCCTGAGCCAAATGCATTATTGCAGGTTTTATGCAACATCTCTGCTGCTTTATGACCCCTTCTGAACTCAAATCAGAAAATTGCTTGAATTTGCTTTTTGTCTAATATCATTTCCATAGTTTACATTTCTAAAATGAGTGTAAATACACAATAATGTCATTAGCAAAAAAAATAAAGTGAGAAATATGCATTAAAATGATATATAACATAACCACATTTAAGAATGTATTCCAATATCAAATGGCAAAGTTCAACAATACAAAACCACACTTACTTTTGCACCAACCTAATAGAACTGGTTCCCTCTTCATTCCCTACAAGCTGAGGAAGTCTCACTTGTGACTTCCCAGTCTCACTTCAAGATCAGTTTTGTATAGGCAAGCAAGATTGAGATTTGCATCAGATCAGATACCACATTGTTAGGAAGAGAAGTCCATTATTTACATGTGGGTTCAATAGATGTGGTTTCGGAGAAGGCAATGGCAACCCACTCCAGTACTCTTGCCTGGAAAATCCCATGGGCGGAGGAGCCTGGTAGGCTGCAGTCCATGGGGTCGCTAAGAGTCAGGCACGACTGAGCGACTTCACTTTCACTTTTCACTTTCATGCATTGGAGAAGGAAATGGCAACCCACTCCAGTGTTCTTGCCTGGAGAATCCCAGGGACGGGGAGCCTGGTGGGCTGCTGTCTATGGGGTCGCACAGAGTTGGACACGACTGAAGCGACTTAGCATTAGCAGCAGCAGGAAAGAAAAAGGAGCTTCACTGTCAAAGAAAAAAATTTAAAATCAAAGGGCTAGTTCAGTGCTCTTCTGTTGAGGACAGGAGGCCCAGAGAAAAGAATGGCCTATAAGGGTCACACACCCACCAACAGCAGAGGTATACCCTGCAACCTCCTTCCTCCTTTCTCTTCTCCTTTCCTGTGTCATTAGCTCCACTCTCCCCCCTCCCTTCCTCCTATATTTCTTTTCTTCCAGAAACGATATTATATATTACATTCAATGCATTGAGAACTTTGGTAGACAGAGTGTCCACTGGCCAAATATGAGGATAACTTTGTGAGTTTTAGCATAAAAGTCACTTTAAAGTGATACGGATGTGGGGCTTACTTCTAGAATATCATCTCCTTTTTAGGATTTATCGTTTTATAGGAAGAATACTGTCACCATTTGGTCTGTGAAGAGCTCAGTTTGCTCTATACAGAAGCTATGGCAACCAGATTTCTCTCAAGAACAATTAATAATTTATAAAGAGATTTGTGGATTCAAATTGTTATTATTTTTTTCTGTAATTTTGACTGTAATGATACATGGTTACAACTATTTATGCCACAGAAGTTAAACGAATGACCCAATTGTTTGGACCATCTGCTAAGATCACATTAAACAAGAACCCTGAAGAAACCCAGTGACAAATACTGTTACCTTTGGACTCTTATTTCTCATTTATATCTGATTCATTGCTCATTCTTTCCAAGTTTTTCTTTGAATTGTGGTAACAAAAGCAACCGGTGTTTCTTTTCAAGCCAACTAAGTGAAGTGTCAGTTTGTTAGGAAAAGTCAACAAACCATAAAGTAACAGATAGAACTTCAAACGAACCTTACTCCTTTCATCCTAACCCACCTTGGCACCATCACAAATGTGGCAGACCTACATGAAGAAAGTAAAACACTTCTGTTCCTTTTAACAGTTTCAGAGTGATCTGAGGTGACTGGGGGGTTTATCAGAAATACCTTAACAGGTGAAGGTAGATAAACTAAGGTGTGTGTATGTGTGTGTTAGTCACTCAGTCATGTCTGACTCTGCGACCTCATGGATTGCAGCCCATCAGACTCCTCTGTCCATGGAATTCTCCAGGCAAGAATACTAGAGTGGGTAGTCACTCCCTTCTCCAGGGGATTTTCCTGACCCAGGGACCGAACGCACATCTCCTGCATTGCAGGCAGATTCTTTACTCTCTGAGCCACCAGGGAAGCCAACTCTCTGTAAGTCTGGGATCAAAGCTCTAGAGGCAATCATAAAAGAGCCTTCAAATGGTATGAGAGCCCTGAGAAGGTGGACCATAAAAGTCTGGCATACGTGTTCACGATCACCAATACTGACCATATTTATACCAGCATTTCATGAGCCAGCAACCATGTTTAATGCTTCATATGCATCATTTAATTTAATATTCCCAACATACCCAAGAGGAGGTATATCCCCACTTCATAGATCAGGAAACTGAGGCGCAGAGACATGATGACAATGCCTGAGATCATCCTGCTGTTGTGCACTATGGAGCTAGGACTCCATCCATTATCTGTCTGATGCCAAAGCTTGTTCTCTTACCTTTGAACCATGAACCTGCCTAATGGATGTTCAGTTTAAACTCCTACATTCTTTACCTGCAAGATTTTGCTATGAGTAACTTCTTTCCTCTTCAAGAGTGACTTACCTAAATAATCTGAGATTATCTGCAAGTTTAGGGATATCAGTAATGTCCTCCTGAGGAAAAGCAGATAACATTTGACAAGCAGTAATTAGACAGGTGGTGCTGGTACTCTATCCCACACTGTAGCCACCTGCCACATGGAACTATTTACATAAGAATTAATTAAAATTAAATAAAATAAAAAAACTCACTTCCTCAGTTATACTAGCTAGATTTCCAGTAGTTACCTCAAGGGTAGGGTGGGAGAGGGCTGGGCCTGAGATTAGGCACCTGTGGGGATCCTGAGGGTAACTGGTGAAGTTCTGTTTCTTGATTTGGGTGGTAACTTGGCTGATAATTTAATACTGATTTGTTAAGCTGTACATTTTTGTATTTTTTCACTTTCTGTGTCATATATTATACAAATGAAAAAAGATAAAAAAAAAACTGACCATAGACTATCATTCAAGTTAAAAATCTGAGTTAGAAACTACTTTTATGCTCAAACAAAATATTTCATAATTTTTACATCAGAGTGTATAAGAGTAGCTATATCTAGTTTACTGATATATAGAATCCTACTGATTCTCAGAAAGAATCTGGTTCAAAGTTCATTCTATGGTATAGATTGGTGCCTATTTTCAAACTGAAAAGACTATTGTTTGGCATCACATAAAAATATTGAGGGCGTTGAGAGGGAATTTTCCAATTGTTCTAAGAAGGATGACTTTTCCACTGTAAGTATTTAGTAGAGGAAGTAAACAAAACAGAAATCCAGTTTCGTGGGGCCCAGGTCTCATAAATGTGGTTCAGGGCCTGGATTTCTTCAGAATCTGAGAATTTCATTTATATAAGGTAGTTGCTTTTGCATTATACCAATTTCCTATTTTAAGGAATTTAATCATAAGAGAACACATTAAATACAATATAATGCCTCATTACATCTATTACTATTTATACCAAATTACAATGAATCTACCTCTCTGATTCAATGTGATTAAACTCATGATTGAAGAAGTTAAACAAAAGGGTGGCTCCCAACAAATGAATCAAACAAGGCAGGGCACTGCAATTATAAAGCTGACAGTTCAGCCACATTTGCTGGATAAGAAGCAGGAGCGTTATTACTTTATGTTTTACTGGAGAGTTTTTCTTTATTTCCTAAAGTCAAAAGGGTTCAGGAACTTTTTACAGTGTACAGTCTTGCCCAAAGAAATGCATGACTAGGTCAACAGATCACATGGTTTTGTATCTGTGAAGCATCCTCTCTACTTTCACAGCTACCTCATTCTTCTAGACTTCAGTTAAGGGCCACTTTCATGTTCCACTCTAGTGAAATGGAGACCAGAGCGGTCTTTCCCTCATACCAAGCTAGCTTATCTTTAAGAAGAAATACAATACAAAAGAATTGTCATTGGGAGTGATAAAAATACCTTACAGTTACTTACAGAGCTGATCTGAGAAAAGCTAGTCAAGTTTAAGTTTGTCCGAGGAAGAGAGTATTTTCCTTTCTTCAAAATCAGACAAAATATTCCCTTATTTATAATAAAAAAAGCACATTTATATTTGTCAATCAGAGCAAAGCCACAATTCTGAGTTATCAGAAACATTCATACCAAAGTGTTGTCTGCTTTTCCACCTTCCAGGGTCACTTCCAAATTAGAAAGTGCTGCTTCTACTTCGTCAAGCTCAGACTCATTTGTAAAATCTTGTATTTCAGTGGACAACGACAGTTTGCTAATGTGATACTACAACAGAAACAGAGTGTTTAGGATTACTAGATACACAAATGAAGACAGAAAATACTGAACATCTCCTGGAAGGAGATCTCCCAGGTATGCAGGGAAACTGACATTTTAATGTAAATTATTTTGAGATTTATGGTTAGTCATGTTCCAACTCAGTTCTTCTCCATCACTGGTTGACCTTATAGTGTGGAAGCAATGAGGATAGCAAGACTGTTGCCTTATAAGATGTATGCATGGGTTGGTTATGAGGAATATTTTAAACTTAAATTTACTACACTAATTTTCAACTTCTTTTCTAAGAAAAAATCAGTAGAAACAAAATGAAACTTTAAGGAGAAAAATTTTCTTTCCTTCCTTCCAGAGGAAGGTACCAACGTTCCCATACCTGTAGTGCTGCAAAGATCAACATTTCTTCCTCTGTGCAGTCAATTTCTTCTAAGAGAATGGCCCACCTGGCTTGTTCATAGAGTTGGTTTATTCGGACAGCATCATACTAGAGAGAAGAACAGGCATGTGCACATGTGTGTGTGATGGGACATATTTACATCCCATGATACAAAAGTTCTAGAATAACTGAGGTCAATTCTTATTAATCAAATGCAATACATTTTAGTTCAGGTAACTGAAAGAAACCCCTCTATCTTTCCACTACCGCAGTTCATTTTACTTCTGAATTAAGAATTTTCTTTCTCAAAATATTTCCCAGAGCTTCTTCAAGAGGCCAAACCGACCCATCTTAGTTAGACTCCATTATTTTCCCTTTCTTATCATACTTCTGTTGGTGGGAAACACAGCTAATGGAATGGTTTATGTGTTAAGTAAAATAAGGAGAAGGGGTCCCCAGGCTGATCTGTAGACTCTGTGTAATTCTAAGCAGAATCTTAACCTCCTACCCTCTGTATTTCAGTGGACAAGGACACAGGTTTTTAGTGGAACTTCATGCAAGCTGTTCAAGTTGGGCTGGAAAAGACAATGTTCAAACATCTCCAAGAACAATTTGAAAAACAGCAATGTTGGGAAGGTACTTTTCCTCTCAGTTATTGAAACTTATAATAAAGTGGCAGCAACTAAAACTGTGTGTTATTGCTGTGGCAATGGACAAAATGTCAATAAAGCAATATCTAGCAACAGACCTAATGAAGGTATGTAATTTAATATAAAATAAAATGGCATTTTATAAGCAAGAGAAGCTTTCTTTCAACACTATAATAGTGTTAAAAATGCCTAGCCATTTGGAAAACAAGACAGAAAATCACAAAGCCTTACACATCCAAAATATACAGATAGATTAAAGAATCCAAGCATGCAAAACCACAATGTGATACCATCTCACATCCACTAGGATCAATCTCACCTAAAAGACAGATAATAACAAATGTTGCTAAGAATATGGAGAAATTGGAACTCTTATGCATTGCTTGTGGGAATGTAAAATGGTGCAGCCTCCATAAGAAACAGTTTGGCAGTTCATCAAAAAGTTGAACATAGAGTAAGATCCAGCAATTCCACTCATAAGTATATACTGAAAAAGAATGAAAACAGGGACTTGAATGGATACTTGTACTGCAGTGTTCACAGTAGCATTATTCACAATAGTCCCAAAGTAGAAACAACCAAAATATCTATCAATTGATGAATGAATAACAAAAAGAAGTATATACATACAAGGAGTATTATTCAGCCTTAAGAAGGACAGGAATTCTGATACAAGCTATAAGATATATGCATCTTGAAGACATTACGCTCAGTGAAAACAGACAGACACAGAAAGACAACTATTGTATGACTCCACTTATATGATGAAGTGTTGAGAATAGACAAATTCATACAGATAGGAAGTAGAATAGAGTTTACTAGCTGCTGGAGGAAGGAAAAAATGGGGAGTTTTGTTTAATGTGTATAGAATTTCTGTACAGGATGATGAAACAGTTCTGGAAATAGTGGTGATAGTTGCACTACACTGTGACTATACTTCTTGACACTGAACTGTAGACCTAAAAATGATTAAAATGGCAAATGTTATATTTTGTATATTTTAGCACAATTAAAAAAAGTCAAAGGAAAAAACCCCCAGATGTGTACATGAATGGTCACAGCAGCATTAGTCATAATAACCAAAAAATAGAAATAATTCAGATGTCCATGAAAAAAACGTGGCATATACGTATAATGGAATATAATTTGGCAATAAAAAGAAATAAAATACGGATACATGCTACAATACAGATGGACTCTGAAAATATGCTAAAGGAAAGAAACTGTCACAAAGTACCATGTATTTTGTATACTGTATAATTCCATTTACGTGAAATGTCCAGAACAGGCCAATCCACAGAGGTAGAAAGTAGACTGATGGTTGTTAAGGACTGGGAGAATTGAAGGGAAATGGGAAGAGACTCCTAATGGGTGATAAAGTTTTTTGATGGGATGATGAAAATGCTCTGAAATTACATAGTAGTAATGGTTGCACAACTCTGAATATACTAAAAACCACTGACTTGTACATTTTAAATGAGTGAAATGTTGGTACGTGAAATGCATGGTATATGATTTTATATCTAAAGGCATATTATGTTTAAAAATCTAAAGATAACAATCAAAACTATTAGAAGGAAACACAATAGAAAACTTTGTTATCTTTCAGAGAGGAAGCCCTTTCTAAGCAAGACAGGAAGCCTTTAGGTTATGATGCATAAGGCTGACTTTACAATCATTTTAAAATCATTTAAACATTTTTAATGGTGAAAAACACCCTAGAGAAAGATTATATGTTAAGACAAGATATAGATTGAAAGAAAATATTTACAATAAATAAGTGCTCCTGTAAATCAATATGAAAAATATAAAGAATTCAATAAAAAATGGGGCAAATATATATAAACAGGCAATTCACAGATGAAACCAAAATGGCCACATAAATATTGGAAAATATGCTTGACCTCACTAATAATCAGAGAATTAAAACTAAAACCAGATGACATAATTTCTATTTTCCTATCAGATTTATCTAGGTTGTAAGTACTGATAATGTGTGGTGTTGGTGAGGATGTAAACTGGCACATACACATATGTCAGTAGGAAGCACTCTTGCAGGATCTTTAAATGTCTTTTTGCCCTTTCATGAGCATGTCCATGGTTATTATTCTAAAGAGATACAAAGCATTCATCAAAGATAAGCAATCCACAGGTCCTGATAAACTATGTGAAGTTGCTCAGTTGTGTTCGACTCTTTGCGACCCTGTGGACTGTAGCCTACCAGGCTTCTCTGTCCATAGGATTCTCCAGGCAAGAATACTGGAGTGGTTTACCATTTCCTTCTCCAGGGGATCTTCCCGAACCCAGGTCTCCCACATTGGTGGCAGACGCTTTAACCTCTGAGCCACCAGGCTTTAGCCTTTTCCTTGATTATTTTGTAGTAGTTAAAACAAGTGAGTCAGACACATATATGCTGACATGAAAATATGGCTGATATAAAGTAAAAAGAAGCAAGCTGCAAAGCAAATACATGTTCATAAATGTATGTGAAAAAATCTGCAAGGATGGTTAATCATTAAGCTGTTAACCATGGCTACCTCTCGGGAGAAAGATCATGGTAAAGGATTACTTTCCATTCTTACTGTAACTACTTCCTTTTTATGTTTGACTTTTAAAAATTCCTTTAAAAATACATATGAAATTTACCATCTTAACCATTTTTAAGTATACACAGTGGCATTAAGTACACTCGCATTGACCACCATCTGACTCCAGAACTTGTTTCATCTTGCAAAACTGGAATTCTGTTCCAATTAAACAGTAACTCCTTTGTTTGATTTTCTTTTTTCCCTTCATTTTGAGTTTATACTGTATCCTTTAAAAAAGATAAAAATGTTGAAGAAAACATGGTGGAGAAATAGAAAGACATTCAGAGTATGTAAACAGGTTTATCGACGGTTGGTTAGCATGAGTCCACTTTTCCTTTTGCATTAACTTTATGCGCATGGGACTGTGACCTGCCCACAGGCTTCCTCCTTGTCACTGCTTTTAAAACTGCTTGGAAAGGAGGGCAAATGCAGATCCAAGTGTGTGGTTTTCAGGAGGCTGGAATAATAACAGTCTTAAGGAAGTCTGTCCTTGTTTTTTTAACTTTGCCAGGTGTCATGGAAACCCTCAGGCGTTTGCCCCAGAATCCTCCAAAAACAAACTGAAATATGACACACATGAAAACATTCACGGCAGCATTATTCCTAACAGCTCCAAACCAGAAACACTCGAGTGTCCCTCAAATTGAAGATGAATAAACAAAATGCATCCACATGTATCCATCCACATGATGGGACTCCACTCAGGCAGAAACGCAGATACACATCAAAGCCATCATGCCTAGTGAAAGAATCCAGACACAAGCTACACGCTGTATGATTCCATATGTGAAATTTCTAGAAAAGGCAAAACTCAAGACAGAAAGCAGATCAGGTGCAGGGTGGGGCTTGGGACAGAAACTGACCACAAATGGGTATGATTGGAAACGTTTTTGCATGATGCAAGTGTTTTAAAACGAGATTGTGGTGATGGCTACACGACTATGTAAATTTACTAAAAATTACAATGTATACTTGCAATCGGTGAATTTTATGGCATGCCAATTATACTACCATCCAAAGACATGAAAACTAAAAAAACCACATATACACACAGTGCACACCAAAAACCAGGCAACCAACTCCCAACCCTATCCCCACAAAAGGCCCCTGCCCTTAATTCAAGTGGACACACACAATTTAAATAGTATGTGCAGTTGCTAAAATCTGAATTGGGCTCATAAACTGTCATTTGTCATATACATATTTATATATATCTTCATGCATGTATGTATCTATTGGTCTACCTATCACCCCTTCTCTGTTTGCTTAGTGAAGTAAATTAAATCACCCGATAAGGCTTTTCTCTCAAATGCAGTCAGTACAGATTTAAAAAATTGAATAAGCGCTTCCACACTTAAAACTACTTATCTCCTTTCCATTCCCAAATCTGGTAAAACAATTCTTTGAAAGTATTGATTAACAAGAGTTGCCTACTTTTCCAGACTGACATCAGGAGAACAGGCTGGGCCAGGCCTGGCTCTTGCTGAGGAACCCCAGATCGTCTGCTACATCCAGAGAGCTCTGGACTTTTCCTCTTTGGACTGTTTGCATTCCCACTGAGCACAGGGTCCTGGGTATTTTGCAGGTTCATTTGCTAACAGGGGCCCCAAAAGGTTTTCCCTGAGAGCTCTTTCAGGGGTTTCAGTGATTCAGAAACATGTTTTTCCCTGGTGGGGACTGGCTACTGCTGCTCTCTCCTTGGCCCTTGATTTCCTTTGTCTCCTAGTTAATTGAAAATAGAAATCACCAAAACATGTGGCTTCTGCCACCTCCACTGCTCAAATCCCTGTTTTTCCCCATCTAGTCAGTTCAATAAACCTCTTTCTCCTTCCACCAATCAACAATATGAAAAAATAATAAAGCCTACCTCCCAAAGTTTTCATGCTCTCAGGAGAGGATTATTATTTGATCTAATCATTCAAGATTCTCTGTTATTTGGGTAGCAACTTTTAGTATCTTTTAAGCCTCTTACTAAAATTGATGTACCTTTTCTGGAGAAGGAAATGGCAACCTGTTCCAGTATTTTTGCCTGGGAAATCCCATGGATAGAGGAATCTGGTGGGCTACAGTCCATGGGGTTGCAAAAGAGCTGGACATGACTTAGTGACTAAAACAACAACAAACCCTGTAAGACACCATCCTGCAGGTTGTTGTTTTCTTTTTTGCTGTAGAGCAGGCATTCCTTTTTTTGTGGTTGCTAGCTGGATGCTGTATTTAATGAAGTAGGTATGAGCACATGCTAAAAATATAGCCTTAGTACATAGAGATTATCAAGCAGTTAGTGTAATTTGGCATATGTGCTAATGTACTGAAAAGAAGATTACTTCAGTGAACTATTTTGCTTTTGTATTTTGCTTAAAATGAAACTAATTGATGGGGGAATATGTAAGACCCTGCATAAGGATAAAAGCAACATGTTTCTAGTTATGTGATGATCAAGATTTATCACGTCTGTGTTGTTATATGGCCTCTGTTCAGTAATCTTAAATCTAATTTTAGGCCTAAAATTCCCATTTTACTCCAGAGTAAAAAATGATTACATGTAACTCGGTAAACCCTGTCATATTATTTTTGTAAAAAACAAATGTAAATGTGTACATATATATGTGTATATATATGCATCTATCTGTCTGTATAGGTTTCCCTTGTGGCCTAGACAGTAAAGAATCTAACTGCGACGCAGGAGACCTGGGTTTGATCCCTGGATTGGGAATATCCCCTGGAGAAGGAAATGGCAAGCCACTCCAGTATTCATGCCTGGAGAATTCCATGGACAGAGGAGCCTGGTGGGCTACAGTCCATGGGGTTGCAAAGAGTTGGACATGATTGAGCAACTAACACACACACACACACACACACACACACACACACACACATATGTATGAAGTATGGAAGGTCCTAGTTGATTACCTCCTGCCTTGACAGCACTTTTCTCTAAGATGTTAGACTTGTAAACCACATATTGCAGGCCTGAGGACTGAGTACAGAATCAAGTAAAAAACACAACTTTCAAGGACAGAGTTTGTCTGCTTCCTAACAAGGAAGTTAATAACAAAGAAACATTTTTCAAAGAGGTTGGACTTTAAAAAGCCCACAAGAGCCCAATAAAAGGGAAAGTGTTGCTTTGAAGTCATAAAAGTTTTTTTTTAAATGCACACATTTTAAAATGCCCTTAAATGGGGCAAAAGAGTATATAATGATGAAATTAATTTTGAATGAATTTAAAAGAGACAAAAGGTGTACAATAAAAAGTCAACTCTCTTTCTTCCTTGTTCCGCACAAATGGTGGTTTCTCTCCTGACTGTTTTGTATCTTGTTCCTTTTGGAGTGAGTGAGTGAGTAAGTGAAGTCACTCAGTCGTGTCCGACTCTTTGTGACCCCATGGACTGTAGCCTATCAGGCTCCTCCATCCATGGGATTTTCCAGACAAGAGTGCTGGAGTGGATTGCCATTTCCTTCTCCATTTACTCAATAATATTCCCTGAACATGTTTCCCATCAAAAGGAAGCTGACTCATTCTTCCTAATCACAACACTAGATGAATGGATCATAATGGAACTAACCATTTCCCTACTGATAGATGTTTAGGTGGTTTCCAAATTTTTCCTAAAACAAACAGTGTAATAATAACTATTCTTGTGTACAGATATATTGACTCACATATTTGAGTATAACTGTGGTAAAAATACCAAAGGGTAGATTTTCTGGGTTAAAGCTATGCAGAATTGTAATTCTGACAGATACTGTCAAATAGTCTTCCACAGAGACTTAATTTGTACTTTGACCTACAAGCAGTCCATGTATGAGAGAACCTGTTTCTCCACACTCTAGATAAATAAGGTAGTGTATGGAACTTTTTGTTCTTTGTGGATGTAAGACTAAGAGCTATTATAGTTCCTTTTCTATGAACTATGTGTTCACATCCTTTGCTAGTGCGTTGTTGCTATTTTATCACTGATTTGGAAGAACTCTTTATATATTAGAGAGTCTGGCCTTTTGTTTGTAGTAAGTATTACAATAACATTTTTCTACTTATTTGTAGTTTTTTGCCATGTACACAGTTTTCACTTTTAATTAAAGTGTATCAATCTTTCCTTTTATAGATTCTTTTTGCATTTCTAAAGTAATATATTTCAAATGTTGTATTCGAGTACTCTCATCTATCTGAGATTTTAATCAGTTCCGGTAGCCTACACGCTGTAGCTTGCTTGTATCTCTCCTCTGAAAGCCAGAGTAGAGAGGTTCCCTGGTCCAATTAACTGATCTAGCTCCTAAATACAGAGTGCCTTGTATATTTGCAGTGGTTTCCTGGGTGCTATCTTTGCTCTTCTTAATTTGATTGTAGATTCTTTGAAAACATGAACTCTATCTTAAGTTTCCGTATCTTCTACCCAGTACACAGTAGAAGCCTTAAACTTGGTTTCATTTATAGCACTCTGTACTTTAGGAGGGGAAGAGAAGGAGGGCTGCCACAACTCTAGTTGGTTGGGAATCATCTTACATCGCAAAGTCATATCCTGCTAGCCTGAATCTTCCAGTCATTTTTGGGTTGACAGCTGCTATTTGGCTGTTATATTCAAATACATTTTGTTCATAGGCTGTGGACAGAGAATTCCTTACCAATTAAGCAAGCAGAGACTGGAGGCAAAGAGCCTAGGACAATGGCCCTGGTGACCTTTGTCTTTGGTGTGCTTGCCCCCTTCTGGGATTATGATTCTTTTTAATCTTCTACTTTTTAAATTATTTTTACTTTTTTTAAAAAAACATTTGGCCACACTGAGAGGCATGTGGGATTTTAGTTCCCCAACCAGGAATCAAACCCACACCCTCTGTATTGGAAGCATGGAGTCTTAACAACTGGACCATCAGGGAAGTCTCATAATCTTCCACTTTTTAGACAACACATATTTAACACTGCTCTTCCATGTTTGCTAACTTAGGCTGATGATTTGACATGTCTGAATTTTTTGACTGTGATGTCATTCACATGTTTCTGACAAATTTTTTAGAAGTAGATGACTGAGTTTATTTTCAGCAATGAGCTCAATTGCCAAAGCAAGGAATTTAATGTAGAATCTCTTGGTAAGGAAACTGATAGGAAGGCCTTCAAGACCTAGCCGATCCAATCACAGAGCAAGTGACCAAGGATCACTCTCCTAGCATCCTTGCAACATGTAGGGGTGGAGGGCAAAGGATTTATCAGAAGTGCTCCCTATTTTCAAGGAGTCTGCAGTTTGTGGAGAAAATTCATGAACGTGGTACAATTAGAAGTATGAGTCCTGAAATCACACTCAGTTGTGGCTCAGAAAATGGAAGGGCCAGGGTGACCAAGAATAGAGAAAAGCTCTTATTCTAGAAGGAATAAGACTTGAGTGTGATCGTAGGGCAGGGTTTCTGAATCTGGGAGTCTAAATCAGGTAGTCTATAAGCTTGGATGAGGAAAAACTACATCTCCATTTGCACCAACTGCTAATGGAAATTTAGCATTTCCATCCATGATGAATGTAAGCAACAAACCACAGTATTATAGAGTACTCATGACTACCAGAATCACAGACTTTTCATATTCCTTACAGTTGCTATTTTCCAATAATGCTCACATGCATCACCACCACTTCAATATTAAGCTAGTTATGAGAATGGCCACTATATATTCCTGTTTATTCAATTAATGAAAGAGATTTACTTATATCCATTTTGAAAAAGCTTTTGGTTACTATAGTTCAATATAATTATTCCTTATTGTAATCGTATGTTTTATTTCATAAATTTGAAAACCTTATTATCATGTCCAGCAGTTTTGGGTCCTCAGCTGCTATCTTAGCTCTTGGCACATGGTTGCTGTTTGTTGTTTAGTTGCTGAGTCATGTCCGATTCTGTGTAACCCCATATACTGTAGCCTGTCAGGCTCCTCCATCCATGGGATTTTCCAGGTAAGAATACTGGATTTGGGCTGCCATTTTCTTCTCCAGGGGATCTTCCTGACCCAGGGACCATTTCCTATATTGGCAGGCAGATCCTTTACCACTGAGCCACCTGGCAAGCCCTTGGCACACAGTAGTTGTTTGATAAATAAATGAAAAAATAAACAACAGGGATACAAGTCTGAACAGACAAGATGGAGCCACATTCCTGACTTAGCAATTAGAAAATGCATAAATATGCTTTATTTATATCTTATCAGATTTCAGAAAAAAACTTATGTATTAGACTACATAGCATACAACAAGGTAGAACAAGCTACCTAGAGACTAGCCAAGGAAAGAGTAAGTTGACTGAGGAATGAGACTAAAAATTGAGGTCATAGGAAATGTAAAGATTTGGTTCTTTGATTTTTTTCATCAGTGTCTTATAGTTTTCTGTATATAGCTCTTTTGTCTCCTTAGGTAGGTTTATTCCTGGGTATTTTATTCTTTTAGTTGCAATGGTAAATGGGATTGATTCCTTAATTTTTCTTTCTGATTTTTCATTGTTAGTATATAGGAATGCAAGTGATTTCTGTTTATTGATTTTGTATCCTATGACTTTACCAAATCCACTAATTAGTTCTAGTAATTTTCTGATAGTGTCTTTAGCATTTTCTATGTACAGTATCATGATGACATAAACAGATGAAGGGATATTCCATGCTCCTGGGTTGGAAGAATCAATATTGTGAAAATGACTACACTACTAAGAGCAATCTACAGATTCAATGCAGTCCCTATCAAATTACCAATGACATTTTTCACAGAAGTAGAACAAAAAATTTCACAATTCTGTATGGAAATACAAAAGATCCCAAATAGCCAAAGCAATCTTGAGAAAGAAGAATGGAGCTGGAGGAATCAACTTGCTTGATTTCAGACTATACTACAAAGGTACAGTCATGAAGACAGTAAGGTATTGGCTCAAAAATAGAAGTATAGACCAATGGAACAGGAAAAAAAGTCCAGAGATAAATCCATGCACATAAGGGTACTTATCTTTGACAAAGGAGGCAAGAATACACAATGTGAAAAAGACAGTCTCTTTAATAAGTAGTGCTGGAAGAACTGGACAACTACAAAAGAATGAAATTAGAACATTTAGTAACACCATACACAAAGATAAACTTGAAATGGACTAAAGACCTACATGTAAGACTAGAAACTATAAAATTCTCAGAAGATAACAGGCAGAATACCGTATGACATAAATCATAGCAAGGTCCTTTATGACCCACCTCTTAGAATAATAGAAATAAAAACAAAGATAAATAAATGGGACCTAATTAAACTTAAAAGCTTCTGCACAGCAAAGGAAACTATAAACAAGGTGAAAAGACAACCCACAGAATGCGATAAAATAACAGCAAACAAAATAACTGACAAAGAATTAATTTCCAAAATATACAAGAGCTCATACAACTTAATACCAGAGAAACAAACAACCCAATCAAAAAGTGGGCAAAAGACCTAAACAGACATTTCTCCAAAGAAAACATACATAGATGGCAAATAAACATATGAAGAGATGTTCAACATCACTCATTATTAGAGAAATGCAAATCAAAACTACAGTGAGATATCACTTCATCTCAGAATGGCCATAATTAAAAAATACACAAACAACAAGTGCTGGAGATGGTGTGGAGAAAAGGGAACCCTCCTACACTGCTGGTAGGAATGTAAATTGTTATAGCCACTATGGAAGACAGTAAGGAGAGTTCTTAAAAAACTAGGAATAGAACTACCAAATGACCCAGCAATATCACTTCTAGGCATATGCCCTGAAGAAAACAGAAGATACATGTACCCCAGTATTCACTGCAGCACTATTTACAATAGCCAAGACATGGAAGCAACCTAGATGTCCATTGACAGATGAATGGATAAAGAAGTAGTGGTACATAAATACAATGGACTATTACTCAGCCATATAAAGGGATGCATGCGAGTCAGTTCTAATGAGGTACAGGAACCTAGATCCTATTACACAGAGTGAAGGAAGTCAGAAAGAGAAATGCAAATATCACATATTAACACATATATTTGGACTCTAGAAGGACAGTACTGAGGAATCTGTTCACAGAGCAACAGTGGAGATGCAGACATAGAGAACAGACTTATGGACAAGGGTGGGGGAGAAGGAAAGGGTGAGATAAATGGAGAGGGTAGCATGGATGTACATACAGTAACGTATGTAAATAGATAGCCAATGGGAATTTGCTGTATGACTCAGGGAACTCAAACGGCTTTTTAACAGCTTAGAGGGGTGAGAATGGGTGGGAGGTGGGAGGGAGATTCAAAAGGGAGGGGACATATGGACACCTATGGTTAATTCATGTTGATGTACAACAGAAATCAAACCAACATTGTAACCAATCATCAACAATTAAAATAAATAAATATTAAAAAAAAGATTTGGTTCTAAAAGGCAATACAAAAAGAAAATCCTCATAGCTGAATAATTCACATTGCCTTTAGGAAAATTAAAACAATTGGTTAGGAAAAGCTGTAACAGTGATTTCTCCTCAAGATTTAATCAAAGAAGAACCAAAATTTGCTTTCTTACCATGGTTTGATGGCAGTGATGCACTCCAGACACAAGCCAGGTCCAGGGGCAGAAAGCTGGATCTCAACCAAAGACGGAGCAAGAGCTCCAGAGAAGGACAAGAAATAGGGCTTATTTTAAAGGAGACACCAGTTAGAGAAGCAGTGAGCCCGGAAGGCCTCTGGAGACCAGATTTAAACTGAGGACTAGGGAGAAGACAGTGGCACAAGAGACAGAGAGAGACACTGCCATGCACGAGGAAAGGATAGGCGCAGAAGGCGACTTGGAGCAGCTCCTTGAAGAGCAGCCCTTTGGTAATTGGACAAAAGCAGCCAGCTTTTGGTGGAAATAATACAATCCTGTGCACTCAGGTGACCAGTTTGTATTTTCTACTTTGGGCCATTTTAAATGCTGGTTCACAGCTCTACAAAAAGGAGAGCTGGGGCAAAGACAAGGCAGACATTCAGAGGTCATGTTTCACCACTCAGCTGTCCTGGGAAACTTCAGGGAGGGGATGAGCACTTAATATGGGAGTTGGCAACCAGCTGGGTTCTTTATTGACCCAGGTGACCCCTCTGTCTCACCAATCAAGACTCATTCAGCACTGTGGTGGGGAGCCAAGTGTGTGCTATCATGGGGTCCTGGCTTCTTCACCAGAACTCCTACACCTCTTAACCTGGCCCTGACAACTCCTTTCTTCTTAAGCATGAAGGGCTCCGGCTTCATGCCTGTGAGCCACTCACTCTCTTCTTGTTCTGGGTCCCTGTGGAGAGGGGCAGCACGTGCCATGCATGAAGGTCCTCAGAGACTCCCTAACTCAGGGGAAGCTCACCATTCCCACTAGAGACCAACAGGAAAATCCAGAGACCAGTATATACTTATTGGTCTAACCCTGCAGAGCTAAACAGAAGGTTACAAGAATTAATCCTAATTTTGGTAACTAAATGATTCAGTTTTACATTTCAAAGCATTTACATTTAAAAAGGAGAGAGAGAATAGAGAAAAAGTATCTTACTTTGGGATTCAAGTCAAAGAAAGTGTAGTATTTAAATCGTAACAGCAGCTGCTCATCCTCCTGGATGCCTTGTTCCATAAGGGAACGTGAGGAGTCTAGCCAACTAGAAAACAACAAGATTAGTTTTAAAAGTCAGTCAATTTTACACACATATTTTAGTATTATATAATATAATATATATACATATACATGTAAATGTATGCATGTATGTCTATATACACCCTTGAACAAAGTCTGGGTAAGTAACATAATCTAAACCCAGTAAAGGAGATGACTTGATAATAGCTTGTGCCTCCATTTTATCACACAGCTTTCTAAGTGCTTTTTTGTATTTATGTATTTTCTCACTGGCACTTTAGAGTAAATCAGTGAATGAGCCAGGGCACTTATTATTTTCCTAGTTTTAGCAATGAGGAAAATGAGCCTCACTAACATTAAGTGACATGTTCAAGGTCCTGTGCCTCCTGGTGGAGCCAGAATGAGAATCTGCAGTTGCTGACTGCTGCACTTACTTGTGCTGTGTGTACTTGCTGACTGCTGACCACTTCCACACCAGGTGATCTGACCCCAAAGTGGCTTTATCTTATTGTCTAGAACTATCTGTAACTATGGAAATATTCTACAATGCCCAGTCCAATTGAATAGCCACTGGTCACACAAGGCTACTGAAGATTTAGCTAGTGCCATATTTTAATTATATTCAAACATTAATGTAAATGTCCACATGCTGCTGGTGACTCCTGTACTGGGTAGCACAGTTCTAGAGTCTGAAAGATACACACTGGGTAATGGTGAGGAGACAATAAAAGTTAACAATGGAATGAGGTGGGAATGAGGGCCCTCCAATACCACTGAAAATGGCCTGAACTTCTATATATGAATATATAGAAGATCAGTTTATATGTTTTATGTATTTTATACGTCTTATAAATTGATTTTATTTATATATAAAATATTCTATTATATAGTCGTATATTCCCCTGTGGGAGAAGGAGAATAACCAAGATGCAGTCTCCATCTGAAAGGAACTGACAGTCAGTGGGGTAACCAAGCCTCAGATTAAAGAGACAAGGCGGCACTGGAGCAGTAGGATGGGACTCGAGGGAAGTGACTGATCTTCTGAGAAGACTGGAAGTGGCTGGGCCTTATAGGACAAACAGGGACAGGCCAGTAGAGCAGGAGGGAGGGAGAGGGTCCTGGAGCAGAGGGAAAGCTGGAGGCAAGGCAGTGACACAGGAAGCAGCATGTGCGTTGGGGGCATGGGGAGCATGAGAGCGCAGCAGGACAGACAGATGGACATACATGGAGTCTGATCTCACGGGATCAGAGGAGAGCATGAACTAGGATCTGAATGCTAACAAATGTGACTTTACTTGGACAACAGTGAGTGAAACAAGTGGTGGTTTGAGAAACACTTTGAGTGTATTTTCTGAGACCACTTCAAAGCTTAAGGACTCACTAATTGGGATGCAGAATGGAAAAGGGGTGCTCTATCAAAGACAGCAAAGCCACTTGGGGCTCCCCTGCTGCCACAGAGGGAACCAGCCCACTTATAAGCTGATCTGCTGCTGCTGCTGCTAAGTCGCTTCAGTCGTGTCCGACTCTGTGCAACCCCATAGACGGCAGCCCACTAGGCTCCTCTGTCCCTGGGATTCTCCAGGCAAGAATACTGGAGTGGGTTGCCATTTCCTTCTCCAGTGCATGAAAGTGAAAAGTGAAAGTGAAGTCACTCAGTCGTACCCGACTGCCCATAAAATTTGCACACGTGTCTGAACAAAGAATTAGCATTCACACGCCAGTAAACCATTGAGTTAACCCAATGTGTAAATGTCACACTTTAAATGTATTGAAATGACAAATGGTTACATTTTGTCTTTTTTGTTGCTAAATCAGTGCTGACCTTTGTGAATAGTATACAATTCCTAGGTGTGCTGACTTGAGAACTGAACAACCCCTCCATGCCTCATCTCCACAGCATCTCTCTTACATTAACATCAGTTCACAGAGAAGTAAAACAAGTTAAGTCCTTACCCTGCGTTAAGCTTGGCTTTGTCAGCCAGAGACCGAGGCTGGTACATATCAGCAAGTGCTTCTGGTGATTGTGGGGGCTGGCTGAATGCCAGGATGCTACAGTTTTGTTCTGCCAGAGGGCTGTCACTGAACCAAGTCATTGTGGACAATGCTGGCGTTCCGTTTATGGGGTCATATGTGGGGGTCATGGTTTTACTGTATAAGCCAGGACTTACTGCAAAGCAAAGGAAAGTACGAACTAGGATATGAGATTTGGGATACGAATCTTTAGAACAATAATTATCAACATTGCTTGTACTAAAATGGATTTTGAACTTAAATGTTTATATCATTTAGAAAAAGCAGATGAATGATGGTAGAAGTTAAACACAGGTAAAACTCCAGTCTGAATATTTAGTCCCTGGAAAGCTTGGAAACTCATAGCCTGTAAAAACTTCCAAAATCACTTCCAAAATCTTCTTCTCAATAATTCAAAATTCTCTTATATCAGTAGTGAGTTCTGGCACTACTAGAAAACTGGAGCTCTCACAGAATACATGCATATACTTTATTTTTTGGCAAGTCTCTTCAATTGCAATGCTTACCAATTTAAAGAACTTAGCTAGTTGATGGTTTATAAATCATCGGACTCTACTTTGCATAAGGGAAATATAAATAATCCCTTTCATTCTTTGTACTGGAATATACTATGCAAGAAACTCTCAATATTGCAAGCATGCTACAGATTCATTCTTATATACAGGCATATCTCATTTCACTATGCTTCGAAGATATGTTTTTTTGTTTTTTAACTTTTTTTGTTTTTACTTTTGTGAGTCTGTGTTACATTTTGGTAACTTCTCCAATATTTCAAGCTTTTTTCATTACTATTATATTTGTCACTGTGATCAGTTATCTTTCATTTTACTACTATGACTTGCTGAAGGCTCAGATGATGTTAGCATTTTTAGCAATAAAATATTTTAAATTAAGGTATGTACATTTTAAAAAGACATACTGCTATTGTACTCATAATGGTAGCAATATAGTGTAAACATAACTTTTATATGCGCTGGGAAACAAAAAAAAATTTTATGCAACTTGCTTTATTACAGCAGTCTGCAGTATCTCTGAGTATGTCTGTAAAAATAAAAGAATGACACTTTTCTAGAATTTTTATTGCCCCTCCTGTTACATACCCAGTGCAAGATTTAAATTGAGTTCAGGAAAGAGTCACGTGAAGGTAGAATCAGGAAGAGAAGTATATTTGAATGATCTAACAAATTTCCTTATCCCACAAATTCATGGCCAATTTTGTTCAAGTTTTTCATTCATCAGCAGCATAATATATACGATTAAAATAATGAGCCATATAACATACCTTATTAAAAATTTTCTGTTCTAAAATTAGTTGGATATTCTTTCCTTATCACTGGAATCCTTAATTTTAGTCCTTGATTAGGGAGAGAGGAGGAAAGGCTAAGTAGAGGGGAGGAGAGTTCTTGGGACTTAAGAATTTAAGAAATTCTTGGATTTAATAATAAATTAAAATAATGAAACACCTATCATGAATCTTACCAGATGGACCTGAAATTGTTGGAGAACCCTCCAGGTTTAAAATATCTTCAATTACGGGCTCCTTATTATTTTTGTCTTTTTTCTTCTTCTTTTTAAAATATTCACCTGAAGGCTTTAATAAGGACAGTTCTTCTGCTCTTCTAATATCTAAAAAAATATATAAAAAAGAAAAAAGAAAAGCAAGAAGTAAAAAGAAAATTCCTTCTAAGACTTTGAGTCATGTTGGGCATTTGAAACTATT
This sequence comes from Capricornis sumatraensis, assembly GCF_032405125.1. Lineage (NCBI taxonomy): Eukaryota > Metazoa > Chordata > Mammalia > Artiodactyla > Bovidae > Capricornis > Capricornis sumatraensis. Next base: position 51,439,679 of record NC_091083.1, read on the forward strand.
TCTCAAAAAATTCCTGAGAAGTAAATGGAACTAAATGACATTCCTTTTGAAGAAATTGAAGATCAGTGACCCCCAAAATGGGTGTGTGGGGATCAAACAGTGGAGGGAGATTCATTCTAGGAAAATTTCTAGTTTGTTTTTAAATCTATTGTGAAACTATTTCAAACATATTCAATGCTAGCATGGTGGCCCCTTCCCATGCTCGCCGCCCCCTTAAACCTTTCCTAGTATTTTGCTGTTCTTGTGTCATTTATTTACTAGCAGTTTTCCCCTTCCTCCTTCCTTCTTTCTTTTTCCCCTTCCTTTTCTGTTTTTAGGTTTTTAAGCAACCAGCAAGGACTCTATCTTTTTCTTTATGGACCAGTGGTCCTCAGAGCCTTTCTCTGCCCAGTGGCTTCTTCCATCCCTGTGGCAGACATTCTAGGCACCTTGTCCATCTCCTGGCCCTCCCCATTTTGGTGCATTCTGACCTCTTTCCAGTGGTAGCTAGGATGTATCTCTTTATCCAAGGGCCTGTTCTGGATGCCAGAGTCCTCACTCCCCAGACAGAGATGCAACAGGTCACATGAGTTCAGAGAGTTAACACTCCCCAAAAGCAGCCCTCAATGACTCAGTGACTGGTGGGATGGTATATTAACACCCCAGCTCCCTTACCCCTTGGTTGCACAGCTCCAAGGCATGACCACATCACTTCACAGAAGGCCCCAGCTGTCCACAGTGTGAGCTGATTAATGACACTCGCTTATTAGTGGCCTTCTCTTCCCAGTCTCACTTCACCACTCCCAGCCAGTGTTTCCCGGCATAACTTTCTAAATAAATAATATTTATACTTGAATTCTTATCTCAGGTCTTCTTCTGGAGAACTCAAGTTAAGAAGACAGTCCCCACTGTCCTCCATTAATCAAATATACTTCTAACTGCCATTTCCAATTAGAACTGATTGTACACTGGGCTGTTATGATCCCAGGTAAAAATCAAGGAATGTGGATGTTAGAATCTCTGGGCAGCTTTACTGGAGGTAAATGCACTAATTCCACAGGTATCCCCACCTCTTAGTTCAGCTGAGGTTGAATCTGGCAGTTGAGCTACCAGTAAACAAGCCTGACTGTCAGGTTGCAACACACACCTGTAACCATTCCAAATGCATAATTCATACACAAAACCAGGAGATGAATAAAAATTTCCAGTAGCATTAGTAACAAAACAAAACAAAAACCCCACTGATATCTAAGCCCAAGGTTTGTATCTTGTCTTTTCCTTGAGAGAAAAAAAAATCATCCTGTTGCTAGATTTAAGTTCAGTTGGTCAGATATAAAAAGTGATTATTAGGGAATTCCCTGGAGGTTCAGTGGTTAGGTCTTGGAACTTTCACTGCAGGGGACATAGGTTCAAAGTTCAATCCCTCATTGAGGAACTATGATCCTACATGCTGTGCATCTTGGCCAAAAAAAAAAAAAGTGATTATTAGAAATGCCAAGTTGAGTCATTTAGAGTTACCATGAAGGTGTAATCTAGAAAGAAAAGAATGTATGAATGCTTCTGTTTATTTAAAAACTTCAAGTTTTTGACCCCAGCTATAATGTGTGCTTCTAGTCTACTGTAGCATCTGAAATGTACGTTTTCTTTACTCATTTACTGTTTTCAAATTTTCACTAGAATATTATTGAAAGCCAGGTACCTCATGCTTACATCATTTGCTCACCATGCATCAAGGAAAATTCTGGAACTTACCTTTTGTAATGGAAGCTTCCAATCATTTGTCTGGTCAGCAAACAGTTACTAAGCAGGTGATATGTGTTGGGCATTGTGCTAAGTGTTAGGAACAGACATGCTCAAGAAACGGCTGTCTTCATCCTATATAATACCATACCAGCCTGCACCACTCAACACTGGCACTCTCAATAATGTGTACATTATTAGATTTTCCCCCTTTTTTCCTCCATTACCTACCCTCTTTTAACATCTTATTTTTTACATGATTTATTTTTTGTCTCTGTATGCTACAGTGGAAGCTCAGGGAGGGCAGAGGGTTTGGATTATTTTTATTGCTGACCAATCTCTGCTGCAAAGTTGCTTCAGTCGACTCTGTGCGACCCCATAGACGGCAGCCCACCAGGCTCCCCTGTCCCTGGGATTCTCCAGGCAAGAACACTGGAGTGGGTTGCCATTTCCTTCTCCAATGCATGAAAGTGAAAAGTGAAAGTGAAGTCATTCAGTCATTTCTGACTCTTGGCAACCCCATGGACTGCAGCCTACCAGGCTCCTCTGTCCATGGGATTTTCCAGGCAAAAGTACTAAAGTGGGTTGCCATGGCCTTCTCCAAACCAATCTCTAGCACTCACCATAGTGCCTGCCAAGTCAAAATATATATATTTGCTGAAGGAATGAATAAGCAGTTTACAGTTTAATGGGGAAGATAGATCACCCACTCACATAGTGTGTATACTGTGTTCAAATCCTAAATATTAGCCTTGGAACTCAAGAATATACCTATACACACTTTCAAAAAATATACTTCCTTACCCAGAGTTTGCTAATATTATGGAAGTCCCAGAAAGAAGAAATGGTTTGGGCAGTGTTGTCCCTAAAGACTGTTAAAATTTTTGATCCATAATTAAGCGTACATTTCTGCTTAAAATAAACTCCACAAATGATGTTTATGTACAGAGTTATTTACTGGAGCCAAGTGTTAGGGAAGCAATTAAGACATTGCATCACCATTATCTCAAAAACAACATAGACATATCAGCTCTATGGTGATAATGATTTAATGGAACTCTTTTCGTTTGTCTCCAATATAACAATTTCAGTATGGCTTAGGGAAATGAGTTTTGGGGTGGAAATCTTAATGGAGTTGTCTTTTCTGTTTACAAATCTCTTTTGAGACTTTGAGGTTTAAGTCTCTTTTGAGCTTTAAGCTTTGGGAAAATGAACCTGATTTGCTCTGATAATGTTCCATCTGGTTTAACTTCACTTAAATGGCTAAAGTCCCCAGAACTGGGCTTGAAAACTGTGCTCCTAATAAGGGATGTAAAGCCAACCACTTGTGGGCAGAAGTGAGTGTATTTTCCTGTCCTCTTTTGCTGAGAGTACAGAGGGTAGAGGTGCCCGCCTGTGGGGACTCACTCAGGGCTCTGCAGATGTCGCTGACAGCTCTGAAGACCACAGTCGAGAAGCTGACTCGCAGTCGGACTGTCTTCATGTTCGGCAGGCGGAGGCGAAGCATTTTATGCTGAGGGGTAAAGACAAGCTTTGCATCTGCCTGGACCCCACATTTGTCCAGAGTCCAGTGTGTTTTCAGAAGCCAGCAATGTTTCTGTTCCCACCAAAGGGCAAAGTCTGACCAGTCCTGGGCTATGTCTGCAAGAATAGAGAACAGAGCACAGTAAAGTGAGAGCAAGCACTTGCACCCTGGAGTCAAGTCCTGCATGTGCAAAACCAAAGCCAATGCTGTTCTTCCACTCTCATCTCTTCCTACAACCCAAGGCTCCATCATTCTTGGCTTCTTGTCCAAGTCCCTAAGACAAGGCAGCTACAAGACTGACTGAACCTCACCTTCTTTACATTTAAATACTACCGAAGGAACAGAAACATACAACGTTTATTCACGATGAAATGCTAAAGTTTTCTTCTCCCAAGTCCCTCAGTGCCATGGTCCTTTCTGGGAAGGCCAGAAGCAAGGCTTTGTTTAATCGAGATGATTTCTCTAATAGAAATGGATCCTTCCAGGTCCCTGGTGGTCTGGTGGTTAAGAGTCCCCCTTCCAATGCAGGGCATGTGGGTTTGATCCCTGATCAGGGAACTAAGAACCCACCTGCTGTGGGGCAACTAAGCCCATATGGTACAACTTAGCCCATGCACTACTAACACCACCACAACAGTGAGGAAAAATAGATGAATCCTTCAGACACCAGCTCACAAGTGAACATCAAAAGCTTCCAGTCAAAGTACATACAGAACTACTGAGAAGTTTACATTTCACCCTTCTCAGGAATGTCCACCTCTTATCAGTACCACTGCATTACCAGTTTCCAAAATTGTTGACACTAAAATCAGAGCTGAATATTTTATCTCTTAATGGTAGCATCAACACTGAACCCTTCCACTTTTTCAATGCCCCTTGGCATCAAGATCGAATCTTTCCCCTTTGCCAATGTTAGAGTCATAGTCAATCTTTTACTTGGCTAAATTAAGAGCCACCAGTACTTTTACTTAAAAAATGGTTTCTCCCTCTTTCTCTCTTTTTAAATTAGAAAACCTTTCTCTCAGTGCTATTAGTAGAAGTATAAATGCTGTAGGCTTCCCCCATGGCTCCGTGGTAAAGAATCTGCCTGCAACGCAGGAGATGTGGGTTCAATCCCTGGGCTGGGAAGATTCCCTGGAGGAGGGCATGGCAACCCACTGCAGTATTCTTGCCTGGAGAATCCCATAGACAGAGGAGCCTGGCGGGCTATAGTCCATGGGGTCATAAAGAGTCAGATGACTGAAGTGACTGTGCACAGCGCAGTGCAGAATAAATGCTGTAATGCTGTAACTATTTGGAAAGTCCTATGATTCAGTAACTTTTCTCCGATCTGTATGCCCAATAGAAATGTCTATACTTACCTAAGACAGCTTCTATCTATAAAAGCCCCTATATGTAAAGAACCCAATATCCATAAACCATCAGGTAAATGGATAAATTGTGGGGAAAAAAATCATATAATGGAGTATTATACAGCAATGAGAATCAAAGAATCCAAACTATATGCAATAAAATGGATAAATGTCACAGACATAATGTGGCATGAAAGAAAGCAGATGCTTTAGGGTATATTATCCTGTATAATTCCACATATATACAGTTTGAAAACAAGTAAAATTATTCATTTGGAGTAACAATTCAGGGTAATAGCTACCCTTAGTGGGACAGTGGCTGGGAGGTGTCAGATGTGGGACTTGGGTAGGGGAACAGGTACTGTTTTATATCTTGATTTGAGTGGTGGTTATATGACTTTGTGAAAATTCACTGAACTATACACTTTTGATAATTGCACTTTTTGTATGTATATTATATTCCAATGAAGACAACTTAAAGATACTTTATATCACTAGTATAAGTGAAAAGCCAACATCTGTGGTCTTAAATAGAAGACAAAAAAATGAATGCAAAGAAAATAAAACATTATTAAATTCTAGGTCCATCGCGTTGACTCCTGATGTGAAGACTCTGACCCTGAAGACTTCTTTCCTTGTTTAAACAAGGACTAGTAGCAAACGGCAGGTAAGGACACTGGCACCAGGCTGCTTGCTCACAGAGCAATCAAGCATTGACAAAAAATCACATAACAGTCTAAGGCCCCAGGTGTGGTCTAAGGTTACCCTAGATGTCACCATGGAGGGTGACCTCATTCCAGTGCAAACAGGTTATTACACCTACTGGGGAGCTTCAGTTTGCTACCAAAGACTTAACTTTTGACAGAGGGGGTCAGGGGGTTGTTTAGGCTCCTTCAGGGCTCCCCATTTCTTTTCTTCCTGTAGAAAGGGGCCATTGCAAGATGGATGATCAGAAAAACTTAGATAGTCAGACAGCCTAGTTCAGTCATTCAGTGATGATGCAACATAAGAAACCATAAATAAGCAGCAACTTACTTATCTGTTCCACTAACTTGAGCATCACTCCCCCAATGTGCAGGTCTCCAGACACTCTCAGTGTGATGTCCTTCTGCTCCTCTTCATTTGGATGATCAACTCGGACCACAAGCTCCCAGGAAGCAGATGCAAAGTCACTGGATGAGAGCATTGTGGCAAATACAGGTGTCTACGTGAAAAAAGGCAGATGGACCAGAATGAAACTGAGGCTCATCAGGTAGACTCTGCAGAGCAAAACTTTCTTTTCTCTCATTTTTAGTCCCCTCCTCAAAAATGCTGCAGAGTTCCTGATATTAAATTCAGCATCTTAACTTTAAAGACAAAAAGTCTTATAAAAATGATCTCTTCTAAATCTCTTGTACTTTAAACTTTCTACCCTCCCAGGTCCACCTAGCTATTTATTTTCTGTGCCTGCCCAATGCATCCATCCCTTTCTCCTGACTTTTCTTGACCTTCTATGAACTACTTGAGCAATAGGCAACAAATCATGACAATCCTTGACATAAAAAATCACATTTATTGAAGTATAATTTTCATACAATAAAAGGCATTGAATTGAAATGTATACTTTGATGCATTTTATTGTATGCATATTATACTTAAAAAGAATTGATTTTAAAAAGAATATCTATACATAGGTATTATTACATTCACCCATAAAATAGTAAGGACATTTTCTGGTATGAAAATTAAAAAAAAAAAAACAAAACAGAACAAAATTTAGTCATAAAACATATAGTTTTATCTTAAGCACGTAAGAGATACAGGTCATTAATAATTTGCTCTTGTTGTTCAGTCACTAACTCATGCCCCTCTCTTTGTGACCCCCTGGTCGTATGCTAGACATGCTAGTCTTCCTCGTCCCTCCCTATCTCCCAAAGCTTGCTCAAACTCATGTCCATCCACATGTCCATCTTGATTCCAGCTTGTGAGTCACCCAGCCCAGCATTTCGCATGACGCATATAAGTTAAATAAGCAGGGTGACAATATACACCTTTGACATACTCCTTTCCTAATTTGGAACCAGTCCATTGTTCCATGTCCAGTTCTAACGGTTGCTTCTTGACCTGCATACAGGTTTCTCAGGAGGCAGGTAATGTGGTCTGGTACTCCTGTCTCATTAAGAATATTCCACAGTTTGTTGTGAACCACACAGTCAAAGGATTTAGCATAGTCAATGAAGCATATGTTTTATTTGAATTCCGTTGCTTTCTTCATGGTCCAACAAATGTCAGCAATTTGATCTCTGGTTCCTCTGCCTTTTATAATTCCAGCTTGTATATCTGGAAGTTCTTGGCTCACATACTGCTGAAGCCTACTGCATAGGATTTTGAGCATAATCTTGCTACCATTGAGATTAGTGCAATTGTACAGTAATTTGAACATTCTTTGGCATTGCTTTTCTTTGGGATTGGAATGAAGATTGACCTTTTCTAGGCCTGTGGCCACTGCGAAGTTTTCCAAATTTGCTGGCTTAGAGTGTGGCACTTTAACAGCATCGTTCCAGTTCAGCTGGGATTCTATTACCTCCATTAGCTTTGTTCACAGTGATGCTTCCTAAGGCCCACCTGACTTCACACTCCAGAATGTTTGGCTCTATGTCAGTGACCACACTATTATGGTTACCCCAGGTCATCCAGAGCTTTTTTTATACAGTTCTTCTGTGTATCTTCTGTGTATGGAAGAAAGTGAAGAAGAACTAAAGAGCCTCTTGATGAAAGTGAAAGGAGAGTGAAAAAGTTGGCTTAAAGCTCAACATTCAGAAAATAAACATCATGGCATCTGGTCCCATCACTTCATGGCAAATAAATGGAGAAACAGTGGAAACGGTGGCAGACTTTATTTTTTGGGGCTCCAAAATCACTCCAGATGGTGACTGCAGCCATGAAATTAAAAGACACCTACTCCTTGGAAGGAGAGTTATGACCAACCTAGATAGCATATTCAAAAGCAGAGACATTACTTTGCCAACAAAGGTCCATCTAGTCAATGCTATGGTTTTTCCAGTAGTCATGTATGGATGTGAGAGCTGGACTATAAAGAAAGCTGAGTGCCAAAGAATTGATGCTTTTGAACGTGGTGTTGGAGAAGACTCTTGAGAGTCCCTTGGACTGCAAGGACATCCAGCCAGTCCATCCTAGAGGAAATCAGTCCTGAATGTTCATTGGAAGGATGATGTTGAAGCTGAAACTCCAATACTTTGGCTACCTGATGTGAAGAGCTGACTCATTTGAAAAGACCCTGATGCTGGGAAAGATTGAAGGCAGGAGGAGAAGGGGACCACAGAGTTTGAGCTGGTTGGATGGCATCACTGACTCAATGGGCATGAGTTTGAGTCAACTCCAGGAGTTGGTGATGGACAGGAGGTCTGGCGTGCTGCAGTCCACGGGGTCGCAAAGAGTCAGATACGACTGAGTGACTGAACTGAACTCTGTGTATCAGTTCAGTTTAGTTGCTTAGTCATGTCCAATTGATTCTTTGTGACCCCATGCACTGCAGCAGGCCAGGCTTCCCTGTACATCACCAACTCCTGGGACTTGCTCAAACTCATGTCCATCGAGTCAGTGATGCCATCTAACCATCTCATCCTCTGTAGTCCCCTTCTCCCTCCACCTTCAATTTTTCCCACCATCAGGGTCTTTTCTAATGAGTCAGTTCTTCTCATCAGGTGCCCAAAGTATGGGAGCTTCAGCTTCAGCATGAATCCTTCCAATGAATATTCACGATTGATTTCCTTTAGTATTGACTGATTTGATCTCCTTGCAGTACAAGGGACTCTCAAGAGTCTTCTCCAACACCATAGTACAAAAACATCTATTCTTTGGCACTCAGCTTTCCTTATAGTCCAACTCTCACATCCGTACATGACTACTGGAAAAACCATAGCTCTGACTAGACAGACCTTTGTCAGCAAAGTGATGTCTCTGCTTTGTAATATGCTGTCTTGGTTGGTTATTGGTTTTCTTTCAAGGAGCAAGCATCTTTTAACTTCATGGCTGCAATCATTATTTGCAGTGATTTTGGAGCCCAAGAAAATAGTCTGTCACTTTTTCCATTGTTTCCTCATCTATTTGCCATGAAGTGATAGGACCAGATGCCATGATCTTAGTTTTTTGAATGTTGAGTTTTAAGCCAACTTCTTCATTATCCTCTTTCACGTTCATCAAGAGGCTCTTTAGTCCTTCTTCATTTTCTGCCATAAGGGGGTGTCATCTGCATATCTGAAGTTATTGATATTTCTCCCAGCAATCTTGATTCCAGCTTGTGCTTCATCCAGCCCAGCATTTCATATGATGTACTCTGCATATAAGTTAAACAAGCAGGGTGACAATATACAGCTTGATGTACTCCTTTCCTAATCTGGAACCAGTCTGTTCCATGTCCAGTTCTAACTCTTGCTTCTTGACCTTCATACAGATTTTTCAGGAGGCAGATAAGGTGGTCTGGTATTTTCATCTCTTTAAGAATTTTGCACAGTTTGTTGTGATCCACACAGTCAAAGGCTTTGGCATAGTCAATAAAGCAGAAGTAGATGTTTCTCTGGAACTCTTGCTTTTTCAATGATTCAACAGATGTTGGCAAGTCGATCTCTGGTTCCTCTGATGTTGGCAAGTCGATCTCTGGTTCCTCTGCCTTTTCTAAATCCAGCTTGAACATCTGGAAGTTCACAGTTCATGTACTGTTGAAGCCTGGCTTGGAAAATTTTCAGCATTACTTTGCTAGCACATGCTGCTGCTGCTGCTGCTGCTAAGTCGCTTCAGTTGTGTCTGACCCTGTGCTACCCCATAGACGGCAGCCCACCAGGCTCCCCCATCCCTGGGATTCTCTAGGCAAGAATACTTGAGTGGGTTGCCATTTTCTTCTCCAATGCATGAAACTGAAAAGTCAAAGTGAAGTCGCTCAGTCATGTCTGACTCTTAGCGACCCCATGGACTGCAGCCTATCAGGGTCCTCCATCCATGGGATTTTCCAGGCAAGAGTACTGGAGTGGGGTGCCATTGCCTTCTCCAGCTAGCACATGAGATGAGTGCAATTGTGCTGCAGTTTGAACATTCTTTGGCATTGCCTTTCTTTGGAACTGGAATGAAAGCTGACCTTTTCCAGTCCTGTGGCCAGTGCTGAGTTTTCCAAATTTGTTGGCATATTGAGTGCAGCACTTTCACAGCATTATCTTTTAGGATTTGAAATAGTTCAGCTGGAATTCCATAACTTCCACTAGCTTTGTTTGTAATGATGCTTCCTAAGGACCACTTGACTTCGCATTCCAGGATGCCTGGCTCTAGATGAGTGATCACACCATCTTCCGTGTATTCTTGCCTCCTTTTCTTAATCTCTTCTGCTTTTGTAGGTCCTTACCATTTTTTTCCTTTATTGTGCCTATCTTTGCAATGAAATGTTCCCTTGCTCTATCCAGTTTTCTTAAAGAGATTTCTTGTCGTTCCAATTCTATTGTTTTCCTCTATTTCTTTGCATTGTACACTTAAGAAGGCTTTCTTATCTCTCCTTACTATTCTCTGGAATTTTGCATTCAGTTGTGTATATCTTTTCCTTCCTCCTTGCCTTTTGCTTCTCTTCTTTTCTCAGCTTCTGTAAGGCCTCCTTAGAGGTCTTTGCCATTCCCTTCTCTGGTGGACTGGATGTCCATAGGACAACATGGCAGCAGCAGTCTGAAGAGGCACTGGTGGCCTGGGAAGCAGCTTCGCAGAGATCACACTGGAGATGGAGATGGGAGCAGGGTAGTGACCAGCACCACCAGTTCCTAGCACAGAGCAGGAGGAGAGGAGAGGCTGGGGCCAGAGCTCGGCAGTGGTGGGGGATCAGCTCCAGGGTGACCTGCAGCAGCAGAGAGGGCGAGAGAGGCCCTCTGCTCCTGAGTTGTGGATCAGCCCCAGGGTGGCCAGGGGCAGCACATATTCAACTTACTTGAGTTACCATTTTATATTATATATATCATATAAGTTTTTGGACACACTTTTGGCAAAATATTTAAAACAGGAGTGATAGACATACAATCCCACTCTTCAAAGTACAGATGAGGTGAGTGCTTCAAACCCACAGTGTCCCATCATTGGAGGAACTAGGATGAATGAAGCTGCTGCTGCTGCTGCTGCTAAGTTGCTTCAGTCGTGTCCGACTCTGTGTGACCCCATAGACAGCAGCCCACCAAGCTCCCCTGTCCCTGGGATTCTCCAGGCAAGAACACTGGAGTGGGTTGCCATTTCCTTCTCCAATGTGAATGAAGCTAAGCAGTTTCAAAACTGAGTGTTTCGAGTATAATAGGAAGACTGGAACCCCAAATTTGCAGAACTTAAAAATGTCAGTTCTCTTTAAGTAGGAGGCAAATGATAAATACCTCCTGGCTATTTTAAGATTTGAAATAAAAATCAGTCATTTAAGTGATGACAAATCTTTTTTACTTTGTGAGGTAAAGACAGCTTATAAGAAATCCCGGCTTTCATAAGGCCTGTTCTTGAAAACCATCAGTGTATGCAAAGGGCTCAGGACAGGGTCTCTCTAAGGGAAAGTGCACAGGAACCCTGTGAATATCATTTATATGCAGATTCTATTCAGCAGGACCTTATTAACGTACAGGTTCTAGTCAGCAGATCTGGGAATGATGTGGAAACCCTGCATTCATAACAAACTCCAGCTGATGCTAGTCTTCATCTTACACTCTTAAGTCAAAACAGCCACTTAAAAAATTAGCTCCAGGACTCAGTTCCTCCCTTCAACCTAATTAGATCAGTATTAAGCTAGGACCATGGTGACATCTGGGGAACATTCTTTTTAATATTAAGCACTAAATCCTGTGGATAGGGGAGCCTGGCAGGCTCCAGTCCATTTGGTCACAACAGTTGGACATGACTTAGTAACTAAACCACCAACCACTAATTATAGTAAAAACTCTCAAGAAAATGGGCATAGAGGAAACCTACCTCAACATAATAAAGGTCATAAATGAGAAACCCACAACAAACATCATTCTCAGTGATGAAAAGGTGAAAGCATTTCCCTGTAAGATCAGGAACAGGGACTTCACTGGTGGTCCAGTGGTTAAGAATACACCTTGCAATGAAGGGGACACAGGTTCAATCCCCTGTAGGGGAACAAGATCCCACATATCCTGGAGCAACTACTGAGCCTGTGCACTCCAGAGCCTCTGTGCCAAAACTAGAGAGCCCACAGGCTGCAACTACTGAAGTCTGCATGCCACAGCTAGAGCCCCTGTGAGGCCATGAAGGATCCCACGTGTTGCAACTAAGACCTGATGCATATAAGTAAAAAAAAAAAAGATCAGGATCAAGACAAGATGCCCACTATAGCCACTTTTATACAACACAGTATTGGAAGACCTAGCCACAGCAATAAGACAAGAAAAAGAAATAAAAGGAAGCCAAACTGGAGAGGAAGCAGTAAAACTGTCACTGTTTGCAGATGACATGACACTATATATAGAAAACCCTAAAGATGCCACCAGAAAACTATTAGAGCTGATCAATGAATTTGGTAACATTGCTGCTGCTAAGTTATTTCAGTCATGTCCAACTCTGTGTGACCCCATAGACGGCAGCCCACCAGGCTTCCCTGTCCCTGGGATTCTCCAGGCAAGGACACTGGAGTGGGTTGCCATTTATATATATATAGTATCTGTTGCATTTCTGTACACTAAGAATGAACTATCAGAGAAATTAAGGAAACAATCCTACTTAACCACTACATCTAAAAGAATAAAATACTTAGTCATAAACCAATCTAAGGAGGTAAAAGATCTGTACTTGGATCTATTTACTAGACACTGATGAAAGAAATGGAAGATAATACAAACAGATGGAAAGATATACTATGTTCATGGGTTGGAAGAATTAATATTGTTAAAATGATGATACTATGCAAGGAAATTTACAGATTTAGTGCAATCCCTATAAAAATACCAAAGGCATTTTTCACAGATCTAGAACAAATAATTTAAAAATTTGTATGGAAACACAAAAACCCACAAATAGTGAAAACAAGCTTGAAAAAGAAGAACAGTACTAGAGGAATCATGCTTCCTGATTTCAGATTATACTACAAGGCTACAGTACTCAAAACAGTATGGGACTGGCACAAAAACAGACACTTAGATCAATGGAATAGAACAGAGAGCTCAAAACTAAACCCACATGCTTATGGTCAATTAATCTACAACAAAGGAGACAAGAATATTCAATGGAGAAAAGATAGTCTCTTCAATAAGTACTACTGGGAAAACTGGACAGTTACATGTAAAAGAATGAAATTAGAATACTCTCTAACACTATATACAAAAATTCAAAATGGATTAAAGACCTAAATGTAACCAGAAACCATAAAACTCCTAGAAGAAACCATAGACAGAACACCCTTTGACATAAATGGTAGCAACATTTTTTTTTGTATCTGTCTCCTAAAGCAAATGAGATAAAAGCAAAAATAAACAAATGGGACCTAATGAGACTTAAAAGCTTTTGTACAGCAAAGGAAGCTGTAAACAAAATGAAAGGACAACATATAGAATGGGAGAAAATATTTGTAGAAGATGTGACAGACAAGGGATTGATTTCTAAAACATGCAAACAGCTTATACAGCTCAATTAAAAAAACCCTACCCACTCAAAAACTGGGCAGAAGACTTAAATAAACATCTCTCCAAAGAAGACATAGAGATGGCCAACAGGCACAAGAAAAGATGCTCAACATCGTTAATCACCAGAAAAGTGCAAATTAAAACCACAGTGAGATACAGTCTCATACCTGTCACAATGGTGATGATCAAAAAGACTAGAAATAACAAACATTGGTGAGGACATGGAGAAAAGGGAACCTTCAATACTTGTTGGTGAAAATGTAAATTGGTGTAGCCAGTGTGGAAAACAGTATGGAGGTTTTTCAAAAAACTAAAAATAGAGCTATCATATGACCCAGCAATTATATTCCTGATATATATCAAAAAACAAACAAACAAAATAACAAAACAAATAATCCCCCAAAACACCAATTTGAAAATATACAAAATATACATATTGTAAAGATATTATTTACAATGGCCAAAATATGAAGCAGCTTAAGTGTCCACCAACATATGAGTGGATAAATATGTGGAATGGGATATTATTCAACCATAAAAAAGAATGACATTTTGCCATTTCCAACAACATGGAAGGACTTGGAAGATATTATGTTAAGTGAAAAAAGGCAGACAGACAAATACTGTATGATAACACTTATATGTGGAATCTAAAATAATAAACTACTGAATATAACAAAAAGGAAACAGATATATAGATAGAGAACACATATATAGAGAAAAACTAGTGGTTACCAGTGGGGAGAGGGAAGGATGGAGGGGCAAAATAGGGGAAATTAAGAGCTACAAACTATTATGTATAAAATAACCTTTATAGCTTATAGGATATATTGTATAACACAGGGAATATAGCCAATATTTTCTAAGTATAAATGAGGTATAGCCTTTAAAATTGTGAATCACTGTTGTACATCTGTAACTTATAATGCTGTACATCAACTATATTTCATTTAAAAGTTAAAAAAATTATAAAAAGCAATAAATAAACCACCAGTGTCACTGTTCACATTCGTAAGCAAAAGAGAATCACAAGATAAATGCTGCAAATCTGAACAGGCTTAGAACAGATTTCATTTGTTCCACTCAACTTCAAGAGTTCAGAGGCGACTAAAGGATCCTAATGTTTGCACCTCCCAATGCACAGAGGAACATACAAGACTTCTTGCATGGGCAGTGTCATGCAATGATTATATTGGGCCTAACCACCTCACTGTCATCTTCAGCCTCAGGTGTTATTTACTGTGTACATCATTCAGAATGATGTACTCTGGGATAACTACTATCTTGTGTTATCTCCATCCTCTCAGCAATCCCATTTAGAAATGAGGAAACACAGTCTCAGAAAAGCTAGGTAATTTATCAAAAGTCACACAGCAAGTTAGATCAATTCAGGTTCTAACTCCAAACTCTCAACCAGCACTCTGGGACATATTCTTGATAATATTACAAAGTTAATATGAAATACAACACTTAAAACTACGAGCTAAATTCTCAGTACCTTCACCAAACATTTTAACTAACATAAATCTTTCCCATTTAGGAGACAATAAAGATACCTCTTTCACTATCAAATTCTTAACATGGTATTGAAGTATTTGACTTTAGGATCCTTACAGCTTTTTTAATGCTATGCTTTGAGGCTTTGTGATTTAAAATGTTTTGTACATGAAGAAAATAACCTTACTTTTAAAATGACTCCTCACTGCTTGTTTTGGGAGCAATTAGACAGGATTTTTCTTTACCTAACCTGGGCAATAAGGTATTTCTCATTTAAAAAACAGGCAATAGGTGGTGATTCCCTTACAACGAAATTCAGGCTAAAATTAGACAATCTGGTTTCCCCACATTCCACTCCTATCTTTTCTGAGCCCTTCTTTTCGAGAGTGAACTTCTGCAGCAAGCTGTTGCTTGTTGAGGAAAGCTCAAGCTTCGGCTGGGAAAGCAGACCTAGGGTGTTAAAGATCAGAACAAGAAGCACACCAGCACACCTGCCTTCCCTGGGGAAACCAAGTGGCCCACTTCCGGCGGTCCTTTATAGAAAACTCAGTCAAGACAGACAGACACAGGCAGACAGAGAGACAGAGAGGGAAATAGACCGAATGCTCCCTCTGGAAGAACAGAGAGTGAGTGGGTCCGAAGGCCACTGGCCTGTCTTTTGCCAAGTATGCAGGGAGGGTCCCAGGGCCCAGGGGAATGTGGTGGGTGGGTAGAAACCCCTCCCCACCAGTAAGGTCAGCATCGCTGCTGGACTGAGAGTTTATTTTGCGCAGCCAGATGCTCAAGGTCGGAGAAGGTGGTCACAAGCTGATCACGAGATTTTTAATTAAACAGCTATTTACGTGCAGGAAGCCGCAGAAAGGCAGGAGCGGGGGTCTGGGGAACCAGCGGTGCCCATCGCAGCCTCCCTTCCCCGCCAGTCTCCATTCCCCGCCGGGGCCCAGCTCCTGGGCACTCACTTCCTTTCTCAAGCCTGCGGCGTGGGTCTCGCGGCCGGGCCCGTGTGCCGCTGCCCTCCTGGAGACTCGGGCAGAGGCCACCCAGGGCGAGCTGGGGGCGCGCGGTGGCGGCGGCTGCTCCGCGAGGCTCTGCGGGCGAGTGCTGCGCGCGGACCTGCCGCCTAGACTGGCGCCCGCCCCCGCCGACTGATCTCCGCCCCGCGCGGCCCTCCGGGCACAGCCGGCCAGCGCGGCGGGCAGGCGGCAGCACGACTAGCCCCAGCCTGCCAGGTCCCGCTGCCCGGGGAGGGGGTGCTCTGCAGACTTTACGGACAAACGGTGGTCGCTGGGCTGCAGCGCGACAGGGACAGCAGAGAGAACCGGGGCGGATGCTCAGACCCACGCCCCTCTTGAGACCTCTCATCCTGCCCACCCTCCTCTAGACCGCCTCTCGTTTCCCGGTTCCCCGAGGCCCGCCCGGGACTAGCCTGGTGATTAAGGTCCTGCTACTTTCCCCGCCCTCCGGGTGTACTTGTCACTCACATCCCGGGTGCGTCCACTTCCTCCGAGTCCTGGCTCTAGGCAAGAACAGCCGCCTCCGCTCTAGAGAGCCCGGAGGACCTGTGGTTGCCAGCTGGAAGAAACAAAAGTGGTTCATCTCTGAGTAACAGGGTGGTGTAAACCTCTGAGAAGGGCGAGGCGCCCCAAACACGCACGTTGGAAGATCCCCGGGAAACCTAAGGCCGCTCCCCTCGCTGAAGTCTGGGTGGCTCACCTCAGATTCACCACCCAGCCCCACCGCTCACCTTCCTGTCGGATTCACTTCCGAAGGAAGCAGGAAGGGTGGGTGACCTTGGGCAATTGGCACACCTCTCCAAACCTTTCGTTGAGTATTTACTGCGCACCAGGCCTGAGTCTGAGCTTTGAGGATATAAAACAGGGCTATAAAACAGGAAATTATAGTTTTCTCATTTGTAGAATGGGTAAAGGGATGGGATTCTCACCACCAGAATTTCAGTCCATAGAGGAGTTTCATGCAGTAATACAGTCTTTAGCGATTTTCATCAAGTACATAAAGCTTCCCATAACATATTTAATTTAAAATGTTGCAAAAATTAGAAGTGGAATCCTTGTTTTTTGCTTGGCATTACCATATTCAGCCATTATTATGGTTCTGAAAGTACTTTACATTTAATTTTAAAAGGCCAGTTGAACAAACATCAGCAAATATGGGGTTTTAGAATTAAAATGATTAAAAATTTGAAACTGAATTTGTAGTTTGTCAACTATAGGAATGTGGTCAACTGTCATATGTTTCCAATTTCTTGCATACCTAATACCAGCTGAGCAAATATGCACTTATTTGGAGTAGAGATTGTCTAAGACTTGCTTCCTGGAGACTGTGCATGACTGATTAGACTATAGACTGTCTTCAGGATGTTGGAAACGATCATAAAGTAGTGATGGCTTTCTCTACACCAAATTGGTTTTCTATTTTATTTTTATTTTTTAATTTTATT
Source organism: Capricornis sumatraensis (assembly GCF_032405125.1). Taxonomy (NCBI): domain Eukaryota; kingdom Metazoa; phylum Chordata; class Mammalia; order Artiodactyla; family Bovidae; genus Capricornis; species Capricornis sumatraensis. The sequence continues at coordinate 51,456,872 of NC_091083.1, forward strand.
TATTTATTTTTAATTTTAAAATCTTTAATTCTTACATGAGTTCCCAAACATGAACCCCCCTCCCACCTCCCTTCCCATAACATCTCTGTGGGTCATCCCCATGCACCAGCCCCAAGCATGCTGTATCCTGCGTCAGACATAGACTGGCGATTCAATTCTTACATGATAGTATACATGATAGAATGCCATTCCCACCCTCTCCCTCTCCCTCTGAGTCCAAAAGTCCGTTATACACCGCTGTGTCTTTTTTCCTGTCTTGCATACAGGGTCGTCATTGCCATCTTTCTACATTCCATATATATGTGTTAGTATACTGTATTGGTGTTTTTCTTTCTGGCTTACTTCACTCTGTATAATCGGCTCCAGTTTCATCCATCTCATCAGAACTGATTCAAATGAATTCTTTTTAACGGCTGAGTAATACTCCATTGTGTACATTTTAGTTGAACATATCTGGATTGTGTTAAAGAACTTAACTGGTTTTAAGCTTTCTGCTTGGCCTAAATTCCTTTTTAAGCTTTTCATTGAAATATACTTTTATATGCAAGAACACAAATCAAAAATATATAGCTGATGAATTTTCACATGCTGGACACATCTGTGAAATGAACATCCAGATGAAGAAACAGGATATTGCCAGTCCTCAGAAGCCCCTTAATCTCACCTTTTAGTTTTTAATACTACCAGCACTCACCAAGAATAGCCATTATCCTGACTTCAAATACTTAAATGGGTTTTTGCTGATATCTGTACCATATATAAATGGAATTGGATGATATATACTATTTTGTGTCTAGTTTCTTTTGTTTAGCATTGCTTTTGAGTTTCATCTATATTGAATGTCTTAGGTTTTTTTTTTTTTTTAGTACTTGCTTATTATTGTGATAGAGGTTCAATTCATCCTCTAAGGTTCTGATTTACAAGTGTATTAAAAAGTATATTTTGGACTTCAAAATTTCATAATGTATTAATAAGCAATGCTTGCTTGAATTCCTCTTAAAAACACGCAGAATCACCACTTTGAGTCTGTTATTTAATCCATACATGTTCATCAAGCAATGAATAAGATTATTTATTCATTCATCCATGGTATTACTGTGAGCTAGACACTGAAACAAGTGCTGAAAATACTCAGATTAGGCACAGACTTTATCTTCAGATCCTAAGGAATATGGAGGAGTGGTGTGTACCTCTCCCAGGTGTGTGGCATGGTGGGGAGCTTTAGAAAAGGCGTCAGAGATGGGTTTGAGATGGAATTGGAAGTTTGATAGTTGCCTATAATAACCTGTAGTCTCTAGAAAACAGTTTTAAGGTATATTTTTTAGTTAGTAGATAGTTATTGTGCTTCAGGAGATATATTTCCTGATCTCAAAAATTTCCAGGTTCACAGTACAAATATTGAAACAATAACTATTATCAGATACTTATAATACTGCAGAGCTGGCCTGAGAATCATTACCCTCAACAGGTAAGTTAGTCAGGTCTGCATTATCATGTGGAATATAAATGTATAACAGAAAAGAACAAACCTAAAATATACAGGGTAGCCCATTTTCAAGGCTCTGCCTAACCCTTTAAAGATATAACATTTTTCACTCATATAGAGACAAAAAGTTGTAGAACCTTTTTGGTATACAGGAACCTTGTTGGATATTTACAGAAACATGGTGACCTGACTTACTTGGACAGCTGCAAGCACAAAGAATTCTAGTACCAAGAAGTTTGAAACAACCAGACACATCCCTCCTCTTTGGCGATAAAAGAAGCCTGAATTCTAATGCTGGGAAGATGGTTCTTTGGATTGCTAGTCCATCATCTTCTTAACATGCTGACGTTCCAAATAAAGTTGCTATTCTTTGTCCCAACAGCTCATCTCTTGATTTATTGGCCTGTTGCGTGGCCAGTGGTTTGAGCTCAGACTTGGTAACAAGTACACTGGAGTGGATGACTGATGTGGCCGTGTTCTTATTCACTGAACAGAAAAGGGAAATAAACCAGTAGAGGGCCTTTGACCATCCTAGCTACTTTAACTTGTTAGACACAAATGACCTTCTTCTGCTAATATGTTTTCACTTCTACCAGATGAGCCCTCACTGTTTAAAGAATTCTATATGCTTGACTTAGAGAAAATGAGAAAACTGCTAGAAAGAGAAAAGAGGGAATTTTTTTCCTGATTGTTGGTTTTATTTGAGAAAACAAGCCGTTACCGAATGTAAATTTCTGTATTGCACATTCAGCTCATAAATGTGCCGCAAGTCTGGCAACTAAGAAATGGCAACAGTCACTGAAAATGTACTTTTGTTTTTACTGAGTCCTTGAGACTCAGTAGCTGTTTTCATGTTTGTGTTCTATTTAATGCAAAAAAATCACAATGTGCATATTGCAGCTACACCCTCCTTTCCAGTTGGGTGGGTAATAAGTACTTTCTGTGCTCAGGCAAGTTCTAAAATGTTCTTCCTGAGTGGGCAGAGAGGTATGTCCTGGTCTGTGGACAGGTACCATGTAAAGATAGTGAGAAAGGGCAAAGGAGATCTTGTTGGAGGCCACTGTTGAGTGAGAGGAGCAAGAAAGATTGTGCTCTCCTTCCTCTCTTTCCCTCCTTCTTTCTTTCTTCTTCCTTCCTTTGTTGTTACTGTTGTTCAGTTGCCAAGTTGTGTTCGACTCTCTGCGACCCCATGGACTGCAGCATGCCAGACCTCCTTCCTTTGCATCCATTTAAATCAAAGGGTACAAAAGAATATACTCTGATAACTGTCTTCGTCTTCTCTTGATAATATTAAGTTCCCTTCTCTGGAGAAAACTGTTACTAGTTTCATTTTGAACCTTCCAGAGATAGTCTGTGTGAGTAGACTATTTAGCTTTTATATAAGTGGTAGTATTCTATACATATATATTTTTCCTGTGTTTTGTTTTTTCACTTTAAAATATCTTAATAATGAACATCATTCAGAGTCATCATTGCCTACTACCCTTGGAAAGTCTTCTTTACATTTGTAGAAATTCTTTCTGTCTAGAAATCAGAACTCAAATTTCCAACCTCCTTTGCAGCTGGGGCACAGGCCTGCAACCTAGACCCTTTTGCTCGGGTACACACAAGCACAACTTTAATTTGGAAGTGAGTAAGATGCAAAGACAAGATGTATTTGAAGTTTCCACATCTAGTAATCATAGGAAAGAAAGGAATATAAAATAAATGAGTAAAAGTATGATGAGAAACAGGATATTTGTAGTTTCAAAGTATCTCCCTACAAGATACATAATAATTTTAGAGTGGAAAAAACTGGCAGTTATCACCTTAATCAAGTGATCAAAATAAACATCATCTATAATAATGCATACTGACCTTGCATACCTGAGAAGACACAGCATCAATTCCATGGTATTCTTGCCCAAAATATATAACCTTAATTTAATCATGAAAAAATACCAGACAAACCCAAATTGAAGGATAGTTTACAAAATAAGGGGCTTCCCTGGTGGCTCAGAGGGTAAAGTGTCTGCCTGCAATGCACTAGACCCAGGTTCTATCCCTGAGTTGGGAAGATACCCTGGAGAAGGAAATGACAACCCACTCCAGTACTCTTGCCTGGAAAATGCCATGGATGGACAGGCCTGTAGGCTACAGTCTATGGGGTTGCAAAGAGTCAGACATGACTGAGCAACTTCACTTTCACATTTTTTATAAAATAAATCATTAATAATTTTCAAAAGTGACAATGAGAGACAGAAAAACTGAGACCGTGTCAGATTGGAGGAGACTAAAGAGACAATTAAATGCCGTGTGAGATTTAATCCTGAAACAGAGAGCAGATGTCAGTAGGGAAAGTCTGTGAAATGTGAATAGAACAGTGGATTAGTTAATAGTATTATTAGAATGCTAATTTCCTGATTTCTGTAATTTTATTGTGACTATGTACAAGGGTATACAAGTTCTCTGTGTACTTTTCATAACTTTCCTATAAGACCAACATTATTCAAAATGAGGAGAAGGAGGAAGATAGCAACAGGAGCATGCTCTGACCCTGAAGCTACTCACTAAGAAGAGGAGAATTGAGGTTCTGGATCCAGCCATGACCTTCCAGGGAGCAGGGAGAGAAAATGTCATGTGTAGGTGGTGGTTGTAACTCAAGTTAAAAAAAAAATTAATTTATTTTTAAATTGAAGGATAAGTGCTTTATAGAATTTTGCTGCTTTTTGGTCAAACATCAACACAAACCAGCCGTAGCTTGATATATGTCCCCTCCCTCTAGGACTTCCCTCCCGTCTCCCTCCCCATCCCACCCCTCTAGGTTGATACAGAGCCCCAGTTTGAGTTCCCTGAGACATACAGCATATTCCCATTGGCTATCTATTTTGCATATGGTAATGTAAGTTTTCATGTTACTCTCTCCATACATCTCACCCTCTCCTCCCCTCTCCCCATGTCCATAAGTCTGTGATGTGTTTCTCTCTTGCTGCCTTGCCAATAAATTCATCAGTAATATCTTTCTAGATTTGTATATATGTGTTAGGATACGATATTTATCTTTCTCTTTCTGACTTACTACACTCCTTATAATAGGCTCTAAGTTCATCCACCTCATTAGAACCTACTCAAATGTGTTCCTTTTTCTGACTGAGTAATATTCCATTGTGTATATTTAACACAACTTCTTTACCCATTCATCTGTCAATGGATATCAAGGAGGCCTCCATGTTTTAGCTATTGTAAAAGTGATACAGTGAATATTGGGGTACATGTCTCTTTTTCAATTTTGGTTTCCTCAGGGTATATGCCTAGGAGTGGGATTGTTGGGTCATATGGTCATTTTATTCCTTGCTTTTTAAGGAAGGAATATCCATACCATCTTCAATAGTGACTATATCAATTTACTTTCCCACCAACAATGCAAGAGTGTTGCCTTTTCTCCACACCCTTTCCAGCATTTATTTATTATTTTGATGATGTACATTCTGACTGGTGTGAGGTGATATCTCACTGTAGTTTTGATTTGCATTTTTCTAATAATAATTTTATTAATATATTTATTAAATATATTTTTATTTTTATATATTTTAAATAATATATTTATTATTAACAGAAGATATTAAGAAGAGGTGGCAAGAATAAACAGAAGAACTGTACAAAAAAGATCTTCATGACCAAGATAATCACGATGGTGTGATCACTCACCAAGAGCCAGACATCCTGGAATGTGAAGTCAAGTGGGCCTTAGAAAGCATCATTATGAACAAAGCTAGTGGAGGTGATGTAATTCCAGTTGAGCTATTTCAAATCCTGAAAGATGATGTTGTGAAAGTGCTACACTCAATTTGCCAGCAAATTTGGAAAACTCAGCAGTGGCCACAGGACTGGAAAAGGTCAGTTTTCCTTCCAATCCCAAAGAAAGGCAATGCCAAAGAATGCTCAAACTACCGCACAACTGCACTCATCTCACATGCTAGTAAAGTAATGCTCAAAATTCTCCAAGCCAGGCTTCAGCAATACATGAACCGTGAAATTCCAGATGTTCAAGCTGGTTTTAGAAAAGGCAGAGGAACCAGAGATCAAATTGCCAACATCGCTGGATCATGGGAAAAGCAAGAGAGTTCCAGAAAAACATCTATTTCTGCTTTATTGACTATGCCAAAGCCTTTGACTGTGTGGATCACAAGAAATTGTGGAAAATTCTGAAAGAGATGGGAATACCAGACCACCTGACCTAAGAAACCTATATGCAGGTCAGGAAGCAACACTTACAACTGGACATGGAATAACAGACTGGTTCCAAATAGGAAAAGGAGTACATCAAGGCTGTATATTGTCACCCTGCTTATTTAACTTATAGGCAGAGTACATCATGAGAAATGCTGGACTGGAAGAAGCACAAGCTGGAATCAAGATTGCTGGGAGAAATATCAATAACCTCAGATATGCAGATTATACCACCCTTATGGCAGAAAGTGAAGAGGAACTCAAAAGCCTCTTGATGAAAGTGAAGGAGGAGAGTGAAAAAGTTGGCTTAAAGCTCAACATTCAGAAAACGAAGATCATGGCATCTGGTCCCATCACTTCATAGGAAATAGATGGGGAAACAGTGGAAATGGTGTCAGACTTTATATTTTTGGGCTCCAGAATCACTGCAGATGGTGATTGCAGCCATGAAATTAAAAGACGCTTACCCCTTGGAAGAAGTTATGACCAACCTAGATAACATGTTGAAAAGCAGAGACAGTACTTTGCCAGCAAAGGTCCATCTAGTCAAGGCTATGGTTTTTCCAGTGGTCATGTATGGATGCGAGAGTTGAACCGTGAAGAAAGCTGAGCACCGAAGAATTGATGCTTTTGAACTGTGGTGTTGGAGAAGACTCTTGAGAGTCCCTTGGACTGCAAGGAGATCCAACCAGTCCATTCTGAAGGAGATCAGCCCTGGTTGTTCTTTGGAAGGAGTGATGCTAAAGCTGAAGCTCCAGTACTTTGACCACCTCATGCAAAGAGTTGACTCATTGGAAAAGTCTCTGATGCTGGGAGGGATTAGGGGCAGGAGGAAAAGGGGACGACAGAGGATGAGATGGCTGGATGGCATCACTGACTCGATGGATGTGAGTTTGAGTGAACTCCGGGGATGGTGATGGACAGGGAGGCCTGGCATGCTGCAATTCATGGGATCACAAAGAGTCGGACATGACTGAGTGTCTGAACTGAACTGAACAATAATTTTTTCTTGTGTTTGTTAGCCATCTGTATGTCTTTTTTGGAGTAATGTCTGTTTAGTTCTTTCCTCCAATTTTTGATTAGATTGTTTGTTTTTCTGGTATTGTAACTCAGAGTTTTGGAATAGGTTGGGGTTTGGGGACCATATCTAATATTCTTATCTTGCAGTGACTTTACAGCATGGTGGTTCAGGATTTGAAAACTGACATATCTGTGTTCATCTGCTGGTACTGCTGACATTACACATGAGAAGTGTTGGGCAAATTTTAGTCTGGATCTCTGAGCTTCAGTTTCTGGTTCTATAAAATGGGACTAATAATGCCCATCTCATAAGGTGCTATGAAATGAGAAGATATTCCCCAAGCATAGAGTCTGAAACTTTACTACAGTAATAAGTAAATAAGAAAGACTGGGCTGTTCTCCAATAAAGAGGAGGAATTGGAGACTCTGAAGATGTTGCATCTCATCCCAGTGCGGCAAGACTGTGCTTACCTCTCCTGCATTTTTGCTCACAGGTAAGGGATGAAAGAAGAGGAGGAATTGTCACTTAGGTGAATCTCTAGGAATTTATCAATTTTCCTAGACTGTACCACAGGGAAAATGCAACAGTTTACACCAGGCTAGCAGGAAAAGGGTCACAGCGAGTTCTTTCCAAATCTCAATGCAGGTGTAAGGTGCTCTAGAAATATTGGAGTGATTTCTTTCCTACTTTCTAGTAATATATATTCAATAAACACTATCTATTATTATAGTAGCAGGTATGATTTTGAAAAATTCAGAATGCTGAGTGTGAGAACAGTCCTTAATTTTTCTAAATCTTAATTTATATTTTAATTTTTGGTTAAAGATAGTTGATTGGCCATTCATCTTTTCTTCCTATTGACTCCCTGCTAAAATTACAATATAGGAATAAAAGGTATAAACATACAACAACAAAGGTTAACAGGAGAAAGGCCATCAACCAATAAGAGATTTCAAGATTTACTAGAAGATAGAAAATTGAAGAAGGAGTGTTTACTAATGAAGCAGAGCAGTGAAATACATAGTCTAGGACTGTGTGAAAATGGAAATGTAACTGTGGCTTTCTAGGATATTCTCAGAGAAATTCAAGTCCTGGAAAATGACAAGTACAACAAATAGATATAAAATATCAAATGTGGATATGAGGTATGTTATCAAAAACAAGGGAATGAATAGAAAATCTCTATAAAAAACAGTCAGTTGCCTCACTATCACATTCAGGGAGAGTATATGGCTGCAAGATCTCCACCCTGCTGGCCTGAATTCAGATGGCTCTGCTCTTTAGAAGTTAAATGTCTCCTTTGAAAAGGTTACCTGCCATAAAGACCAATTCCCCACTCAGTTACCTGAAAGCAAAGCCAGTCAGTGAAACCCCCTGCCCCCACCAAAAAAAAAAATCTATATCCTCATTTTCAAATGCTATCAAACATTTAAGGAAACCATGCAACATGAGAGAGAAAAAAAACTTTTAAAAATTCTTATTTAATTTATTTCCCCCAGTTTTATTGAAGTAATTGATATGAGAAAATTTCACACAAAAAATGAGTAAAATACAGGACTTCCTTGGTGGTCCAGTGGCTAAGACTCTGCATTCCCAAAGCAGGGGGCCCGGGTTCAATCCCTGCTCAGGGAACTAGATCTCATATGCCACAACTAAGAGAAGATCTTGCATGTTGCAACAAAGATAGAAGACACCTGGTGCTGTGACTAAGACTTGGCATGGCCAAATAAATAAATAATAATAAATAAGTTAAAAAGATAAGAAACCTACATGGTCAATACAGTTCTGTTCAGTTCAGTCACTTAGTCATGTCCAACTCTTTGCGACCCCATGGATTGCAGCACGCCAGGCTTCTCTGCCCATCACCAACTCCTGGGGTTTACTCAAACTCATGTCCATTGAGTCGGTGATGCCATCCAACCATCTCATCCTCTGTCATTCCCTTCTCCTCCCACCTTCAGTCTTTCCCAGCAGCAGGATCTTTTCAAATGAGTCAGTTCTTCAGATCAGGTGACCAAAGTATCGGAGTTTCAGCTTCAGCATCAGTCCTTCCAGTGAAGATTCAGAACTGATTTCCTTTAGGATGGACTGGTTGGGTTTCTTTGCTGTCCAAGGGACTCTCGAGAGTCTTCTCCAACACCACAGTTCAAAAGCATCAAGGTCAATACAAGAGAAAAGCAAAAACACAGTGGAATAAATTAGCACAGAAATAGTGTGATAAACTGTCCAGAGTGAGGAAAAAGAGTCTCTAGTTTAAAGAGTTTACTGGATACCTATCAAATAAATAAGAAATAGCTATATCAAGTTACAGCACTAAGAAATGTGATATCACTGTGGAAATATACAAACTCAAAAGCTTAGTAAGAAAACCCAGCTTATCTATAAAAGAACCCAAATGATCTTTCTATACTGAGTCAGACCATCAATCAAATATGTTTCAGAAATGCTGGGACTCAGAAAATTTAATTCTCACAAAATCTGTCTTAGAAATATTCTCAAAATGAGTTCAAGAAAGCAAGGAAGTGAATCAAGAGAGAGGGACAATTAGGATACAGGAAACAGTAAATTCAATTCTGAAAAGCAAAGAAGACCTCTTTCCCTGAGAGGAAGTCTCTAGGGCAAAAGATGTCAAGAATATTTGATGCTATGAGAGGTTTGGAAAAAGATTTGGGATTGGTAAAGGAAAATAGTGCAAGAAAAAATAAAGTCGATTAGAAAATTCAGGAAAGAAAATAGATGTAAATAGGATATACAACTTTTCAATTTCAAAAATTAATCCATAAACAAAGCAGATAAGACTGAATTATGAAACAGGATGTAAACATTGTCAGTGTGATATAGTAAGACAGATATTTGGTCTTCATCCGGTTCCTGACACACAGTTCCTAAAACTTTTGGAATTTCCTGAGTGATAAGGGTGACAGGAGTGTCTTTTGTTGTAACTAGTGACTCTTGTGGAGAAGGCAATAGCACCCCACTCCAGTACTCTTGCCTGGAAAATCCTATGGGTGGAGGAGCCTGGTAGGCTGCAGTCCATGGGGTCGCTAAGAGTCAGACACGACTGAGTGACTTCACTTTCACTTTTCACTTTCATGCATTGGAGAAGGAAATGGCAACCCACTCCAGTGTTCTTGCCTGGAGAATCCCAGGGATGGGGGAGCCTGGTGGGCTGCCGTCTATGGGGTCGCACAGAGTCGGACATGATTGAAATGACATAGCAGCAGCAGCAGCAGCAGCAGTAGTGACTCTTGACAGGGCCCTAGATAGCCTCAGGCTGGGGCTGGTGGCCAGAAAGACCAGGCTTTGATTAAAAACTTTCAGCACCATCCTCTAGTCTCCAGGAGCTGGAGTTTGACTTTATCACCACCTGCCAAAATCATGCCTATAAAACCCCTTCAGCGATGGTTTTTGGAGAGGCTCTGAGTTGGTGAACCCATCCACATGCCAGGAGATCTTGCACTCAACTCCACGGAGACAGAGGCCCCTGAACTTGCCACCCTTCTGGACCTCACTCTCAGTATCTTCATCTGCCTGTTTCTTTGTATCCTTTCTAATTAACTGGAGCAGTAAGTACAGCATTTTTCCTGAGTGCTGTGAATCTTTCCAGTAAATTATTCTTGCATTGAGGGAAAGGGGATTGTGGGAACCTCTGACTTTGTAACCAAATCAGACAGAATACAGGTAACTTGGGATGCAATTCTTGTAACTGGCATCGGAAGTGAGGACAGTCTTGTGGGACTGAGCTCTTATACCTGTGGGGTCTGCTGCTACTCCAGGTGGCCAGTGACAGAATTACATTCACTTGAAGGACACCACTTTGTGTCAGAGAATGAGAACTGGTTGGGGGAAAAGACCTTCCAATCAACTTCAACAATACAAAGATAAAGGCACAGGTGACAGAGTTTTGGGGTGGAAGAAAAAGAGAATGTTGTTCAGTCACCAAATCTTGACTGCCTCTTTGCAACCTCATGGACTGTAGCACACAAAAGTTCTCTGTCCTCCATTACCTTCCAGAGTTTGATTAAATTCATGTGCATTGAGTCAGTGATGTTTTCTAACATTCTCATCCCCTGTCACCTCCTTCCCCTCTTGCCTTCAGTCTTTCCCAACATCAGGGTCTTTTCCAGTGAGTCCGCTCTTTGCATCAGGTGGCCAAAGTATTGCAGCTTCAGCTACAGCATCAGTCCCTCCAATGAATATACGGAGTTGATTTCCCTTAGGATTGACTGGTTAGATCTCCTTGCAGTTCAAGGGACTCTCAAGGGTCTTCTCCAGCACCACAATTCAAAAGCATCAATTCTTCAGTGCTCAGTCTTCTTTATGGTCTAACTCTCACGTTCATACATGAGTACATGAGCACTGGAAAAACCATAGCTTTGAATATACAGACCTTTGTTGAGAAAGTGATGTCCCTACTTTTTAATATGCTGTCTAGGTTTCTTTCCAAGGAGCAAGTGTCTTTTAATTTCATGGCTGCAGTCACTGTCCAAAGTGATTTTGGAGCCCAAGAAGATGAAATCTGTCACTGTTTCCACTTTTCCCCTTCTATTTGCTGTGAAGTGATAGGACCAGATGCCATGATCTTGATTTTTTGAATGTTGAATTTCAAGCCAACTTTTTCACTCTCCTCTTTCATCTTCCTCAAGAAGTCCTTTAGCTCCTCTTCACTTTCTGCTATTAGAGTGGTATCATCTGCATATCTGGGGTTGTTGGTATTTCTCCTGGCAATCTTGAATCCAGTTTGTGATTTATCCAGCATGACATTTCGCATGATGTACTCTGCATATAAGTTTAATAAATGGGGGACAATATGCAGCCTTGATGTATTCCCTTCCCCAAAATTTTGACACAGTCTGTTGTTTCATGTCTGGTTCTAACTATTGCTTCTTGACCCACATACAGGTTTCTCAGGAGACAGGTAAGGTGATCTGGTATTCCTATCATTTTAAGAATTTTCAACAGTTTGTTGTGATTCACACAGTCAAAAAACGTTTGTGTAGTCAATGAAGCAGAAGTAGATGTTTTTCTGGAAAGTGAAATTAGCTCAGTCGTGTCTGACTCTTTGTGACCCGATGGACCATACAGTCCATGGAATTCTCCAGGCCAGAGTATTGGAAAGGGTAGCTGTTCCCTTCTCCAGGGGATCTTCCCAATCCAGAGGTCAAATCCAGGTCTCCCACATTGCGGGTGGATTCTTTACCCGCTGAGCCACAAGGGAAGACCAAGAATACTGGAGTGGGTAGCCTATTCCTTCTCCAGTGGATCTTCCTGTCCCAGGAATTGAACCGGGGTCTCCTGAATTGCAGGTGGATTCTTTACCAACTGAGCTTTCAGAGAAGACCCCCTTGCTTTCTTCATGATCCAACAAATGTTGGCAATTTGATCTCTGGTTCCTCTGCCTCTTCAAAACCCAGCTTGTACATCTGGAAGTTCTCAGTTCGTGAGAACTTTCAGAGGTGCTAAAGGCCTCATGTTACATTACAGAATGCCAAAAGATAAGGTTAATAAACAGGTAATCAAGGTATTAATATATTACTTTGTTACTTTGAAGTAACGAAAGTAACCAAGAGGAGAATTGAATTAAAAATATGTCTAGATATACCTATTTTGGGAGGTGGGAGATTTGTAAAAGAACTTAATACTTATCTATTATACATGGAAGTCCACAGATGTCTCAAATTGATAACTTAATAATTAGTAGTAGAAACATATTATATACAGTGAGTCTTATTATTCATGGAAAGTATGTTCTATAAAGTTGCCATGACCATTGAATTAGTCAATAATGAACCATTGTTCCTAGGGAGATATATGCACACAAACACACATACACACATATTTCCCATAGGTGGTAATTTTAAATCTAAAAACAACTTATCCTGGTAGCTTCTATTTTTAAAAATTTTCTGAGGTTCAGAAATGTGGCTAATCTTAGGCTGCTCCACTAATAGATGCCAGATTTGGGATTCACACTACATCCAAATGATACCAGAGCTAGAGCTTTTTGCAGGACACGACACTGTCCACTGATCTCCATCCTCTGGTCATCCTCCATTCTTCTTCCTCTATAATGGAAGAAATTTTCACATATTGAAGTATGGGGAAATCATTTTGGCTTGTAAATGATTTAGCTTAAAGTTTATGCTAACTGAAACAGTCTGTTTGTGGTTTATTGAGCGTATTTTGTACATCTGCTTTAACTATTAAAAAAAAGGGTGTGTTGACTAGAAGTAAAGAATGTCCATATCAAAAATAAAAATTAAATTATCCCTTCTTAGGATGGCAGTGCCGGTATTTCTTCAATTATAAAACACCCTTCCTAGTTGCCAAGGACATACTGACTCACTGTGTATATGCTCTGCTGATCTGTTTATTTTTGAAACCTTGAAGGAATGTGTCCTTGACTTATTTGCTGTTCTTTGCTCTGACAAGATATGATACTGCTGAAAATCATGCTTCTCTAGAGCAGGTCCTCAAATTAACCTGAGAGGGTGTCTCCCACAATATAGTCCTCAATTTAGGCCAAATAAAACTCTTTTATAGTCCTATTATAGATTTTTAAATTGATTATTTCCAATGACATTGCTTGGCATAACCCATGGGATACCATAAAAATTCACCTGAGGTTACCTGGAGTCTACTTTGGACCCCAACCCTACAAACTTCATAGCACCTTTCAGGTGCTTCAGTGAGTTGTCCCTGATATTTGGATCTCCTTGCATTAAGTGATGGTCAATAAATTTTATTTGAGCTGCTTGTTATCTTAAGACTTAGAGTCTTAAAGGGATACCAGTGTATTTCCTAATGAAAGGCACATAGGGGAAAGTTGCTAGGTAGAGAACCTAGAGGGAGTTGCTAGGCAGGAAAAGCCTAGAAGGAACTTTGAAGTGAAGCGAGTTGGCTGACTTTAAAAAAAAAAATGTGGCTTAAAATTGGAGATATTTGTCCTTTATAGTAAAATAAAATTGGAAAAAAAAAGAGGAGGAGGAAATTGTGCTTTTAAAGACTACCAGCTCCTGGACAGACTGATTACCCACTGGAACTCCAGTTAGCTTCATGTACCATTGGTACAGAGCCAATACTTGCAAGTACTTATCTAGCCCTAAAATGGCAAGAATGGGACACTTTTGACATTCCAAATCTGTTTTTTTGTGCGCACAGTTACAGTAAGCTGGCTTAATAAAACATGTTTTCTTTTCTTTTTTTTTTTTTGAGCCAAAAGCTTTTATTTTTATTTCTATTTATTTATTTATTTTTTAAAGTGTTTGCCTCATTCAGTATTTCTTTCTTTCTTTCTTTTTTTTTTACTTTACAATATTGTATTGGTTTTGCCATACATCAACATGAAACTTCTTTTCAAAATTTTAATCCTGATAGTACAAAAGCAGTCCTAGGAGATTATTTGGAATTTTAACTCTTATCATGTCTCTGAAATGTAAACACAGTCCATATTGCCTCAGGCTACAGTTCAATTAGTAGATCCTAAAACTTAAAAAAGAAAAAATGGAAAAAGAGGTCATTAAAACTCAAGCAAGAAAACTATGAGATCTCTGTTTGTGTCTAGCTAGATGTATTATGTATGTGTACACATTATAACTATGATGTTTATACCTTTAGATAATATAAAAATTAGTTTTTAAAAGAGTTCTACTAATTGGCTAAAGAAAAAAGCACCTATAAATTAAAAAAAAATTTTTTTTTGCTGTTCCAAGTGACAAGAGGGATCTTATGTACCCTACAGTGGAAGCATGATGTCCTAACCACTTGGTTAGGACAAGTTACCAAAAGCCTGGAGAAACTATTTAATTTGGGAATTCCCAAATCAAATATTTATAACAAAAAACTAAGCCCAAATTTTAAACGATCATGTGGTCTAGGATTAATCTTTAATGAATGAAAACAAGTTTAAGTTGTTGGTTTAACTAAGGGAGACATGTCTTTAGACTCACCAACATTAAATATAACACATATTTTACCTCGGTTTACTAAAAATCAGTAAGCTCATGTTACCTCTGTTACAAAATTTATCAACAAGAAAATTAAACTTGGCAATATGAAATTTTCATCAGTAATGAATAGAGATAAATGGGATAAAAGTTTTTAGGTGAACTCTTTAAGAATGATTGTCTTGCGGTTGTTGTTCATTGTTCAATTGCCTAGTCATGTCCAACTCTTCACAACCCCATGGACTGCATGGGGTAGGCTTTGTAGTATGTCTACCTAAAAATAGTTTCTCCAGGCTTTTGGTAACTTGAAGCTTTAAAGTTTTTTTCTAGATTAAGTTAAATGATGGGAATTCATTGAATATTCAGATCACTTCCAATTAAGGTAAAATACTAAAACATTAACTGCTAAGCAAGTCTAAATTTACCTACTTTTCTCTCCTTATTAGAGAAAAATTAAAGATGTTTGAATTTATTGGAAACGTGTTATATGACATTAAGGGGAGAAATTTTGATATGAGTAAATGCATGTTTTCAGAGATTGCAGAGTACGTTCACAAGTTTGCCAACCAGGAAATGCTGATATGACGAACAGTTCACAATTGCTTGCTTTTGTTTGTTTGGTTTTTTTTTTTGCTAGAGATT
Organism: Capricornis sumatraensis; assembly: GCF_032405125.1. Taxonomy (NCBI): domain Eukaryota; kingdom Metazoa; phylum Chordata; class Mammalia; order Artiodactyla; family Bovidae; genus Capricornis; species Capricornis sumatraensis. The sequence continues at coordinate 51,472,176 of NC_091083.1, forward strand.
CAGGCTTTTTTTTTTTTTTTTTGTCTCTCCCCCTCCGCCCCGCCGCCCCTCAACTTCTTTCCTGCACATCCTGTGGGATGTGAAATCTTAGTTCTGGGACCAGGGATTGAACCCATGTCCCCTGCAGTGGAAACATAAGTCTTAATCACTGGACTATCAGGGAAGTTCCAGGTTTTTAAAAAAATTAAAAATGGTAATATATAGGTAATTAAAGCTATTTGAAATAGGGAAATATTTCAGTGTACAATGAAAATAAGATGTGTGTTTTCAGTAAAAGAAGGTATGAAAAATGGAAATGCATTTTGTTAAGACAGAGAAAGTGATTTTGGGGACTTCACTGGTGGTTCAGTGGTTAAGACTTTGCGTTTCCAATGCAGGGGTCACAGGTTCAATTCCTGGTCAAGCAACTGAGATTCCACATGCTGTGTGGTGAAGCCAGGATAAATTAATAAAAATTTAAACATACAGAAATAAAAACAAAATGGGTCTTCCCTGGTGGTCTAGTGGTTAAGAATCCACCTGCCAGTAAGGGACATAGGTTTGACCCATGGTCTGAGAAGATCCTATATGAAGTAGAACAACTAAACCCTTGCTCCACAATCACTGAGCCAGCACTCTAGAGCTTATGAGTCACAACTACTGAAGCCTGCACACATGGAACTCATGATCTGCAATAAGAGAAGCCAGTGCAATGAGAAGCCCATGCACTGCAATGAAAAGTAGTCCCCACTGTGGCAACTAGAGAAAACCCTGCATGCAGCAACGGAGACTCAGCACAACCAAAAATAAATAAAAAGAAAATTAAGATTTTTGTCCTGAAGCATCTCAAAGAGAGATATTAAACTAATTAGGCTTATTCAGTCTGTTAAATTATATGGGAAGCACTGTAAAATAAAAGGTAGCATTAAATCATCTCCATACACATTATATAGATATCAGTATATATTATGTGGGCTTCCCTGGTGGCTCAGATGTTAAAGAGTCTGCCTGAAATGCAGGAGAGCCAGGTTCAATCCCTGGTTTGGGAAGATCCCCTGGAGAAGGGAATGGCAACCCACTCCAGTATTCTTGCCTGGAGAATTCCATGGACAGCGAATCTCCTGAAATTATGTAAATTCCTGGAAGTCATATGTCCTGATATAAAATGTTATCTTGTCATTAAAATTGAGGCTTATGCCAAAGGAACTGAACTCATATTAGGAGAATGCCCTAGTTGACTTTCATGCAAAGGTAACAACAGAATCTGTAAGATTATGGCACATATAGATAAAGTCCATTCTGCCTCTGCAAGATTGACCCCTTATCGTCAGGCTTTTGCCATCCAGATGTCCTTGTAACATGGTCAGTCTGTTCCTAAATCAGATAAATTAAGGTGGGCAAGTGATAACTGTGAGTGGAAAACTCAAGATGGTTGCTGGGTTCTCCCCAGCTCTCTGACAAATCCCAGTTTTCATTTAAAGGGTTAAAACCTCTTTCTGCAAGGCTGATGATTTCACAATGATAAAGTGTTAGAAAATGTGTTTTCCAGTTAGAGAATATCTTCTGCAATCTCCAGTGATTAAGGCACCACTTCACCAGGCAAATCAGAAGAGAATTAACAGAAACCTTTGCAAATATCTTGAAATTATCACTGACACTGTCAACCTCAGTCATCAGGCAAGGTCAATAAAACTAATGGGGAAAGTGGACTTAAGTAGAACAAAAATTAATTACATGAGACTGAATGAACTAAATACAATTTTAATGACTTTTTTGTCTGAAATATTACTAATTTTTAATTTTTTTCCCTGAAACAAAGGAAAATTTCTATCCTAAGCTAATTTCAACTCATAACAATTTTGTAAATTGTGCCTTTGTGAGCGGATTGAAGCATTTATCTTTCCTCTCTACTTGAACCCTCCAGAATTTAGAAACTCTTGGGTTCCCAGCAGCCTATCCAAGAGAGTAAGGAAGGCTACTTCCTGGCAGGTGCAGGAACTTCAAGATATTTTGGACCCTGAGAAAAGAGATATACCCCTAAATCTTTAGATACTTCAGGCAGAATCTCATGGCAAGTCCTTGGCATGACTCTCTTGGTCTTCAGAGGACTTTTAAAAAATTTTATTTTCAATTGTAATTGATTTACAATGTTCTGTTGGTTTCTGCCATACATAAATATGAATCATTCATAGGTATACACGTCTCCTCTCTCTTGAACCTCTCTCCCACCTCCCACTACATTCTATCTCTCTAGATTTTCACAGAGCACAAGGCTGAGCTCCCTGTATAATACCACCATGTCCCATTAGCTATCTATTTTACACATGGTAAAGACCCTGATGCTGGGGAAGATTGGGGGCAGGAGGAGAAGGGGATGACAGAGGATGAGACGGTTGGATGGCATCATTGACTCAATGGACATGGGTTTGGGTGGACTCTGGGAGTTGGTGATGGACAGGGGGGCCTGGCATGCTGCGGTTCATGGAGTTGCAAAGAGTCGGACACAACTGAGCGACTGAACTGAACTGAATGTGTATTTTTCAATGCTACTTTTTGAGAGGACTTTCGATTCCTCTTGAAAAGTTCCAGCAAAGCCATATTTAAAAGAACCTATATGATCAATTCCACTTATGTAATCAGGCCAAGTTTACTGGAACCAGATTTATTTTGCAAACAAATTAATATTAATTTGACTATTATATTTGGTAAAAATGAAGATAATATATAGAGAAAAATTATGTTTCTATAATATATCTTTATGGATATTGAGGTTTTGTTTGTGCTGAAGTTTTGCATTTACTACCTGCACCTGAGGTGCCTCTTCGTTCCTATGTTACTTTATTGTAAATTTTATTGAATTATTGAAAGAATATTCTAAACTTTTTCTGAAGTTGATTACAGTAAATCTCTTTGGATGAAGATTAGATGCTACATGTTCTGCATTCAGGAGACCATGCTTACTGAAAGAGACACCATTTAAAGGACTTTCCAACATAGATGAAAGGTATTCTTAATGGGAGAACAAGATGGCAGAGGAGTAGGTGGATGTTGACTACATCTCTCTCCATGGATACATCAGGAATACACCTTCAGACACAAAAGTGCATGCATAACACCAGCTGAGAGTGGACAGGAGTACTTGACCAGTGGAAAAGAATACATGCTGCTGCTGCTAAGTCACTTCTGTTGTGTCCGACTCTGTGGAACCCCATAGAAGGCAGCCTACCAGGCTCCCCCATCCCTGGGATTCTCCAAGCAAGAACACTGGAGTGGGTTGCCATTTCCTTCTCCAATGCATGAAAGTGAAAAGTGAAAGTGAAGTCACTCAGTCGTGTTAGACTCTTCACGACCCCATGGACTGCAGCCTACCAGGCTCCTCTGCCCGTGGGATTTTCCAGGTAACAGTACTGGAGTGGGTTGCCATTGCCTTCTCCAGAAAAGAATATATAGAACCACGCAAAACTCAGTAGGACAAAGGAACTAGGAGGAAAAACAGGAGTGTTTGTAGGACTGGACCTACCCTAGGTGGGTGGGGAACTGAAGCAGGGGTCCAATCCCCATAGTGGGGCAATTGTCTGAGTCAGAGGAGAAACATTTAAGGCTGAGAGTGAAATAGCTGATCCGTGGCAGCCTATATAGAATGAGAATCAGACGGTCCTTGCCACACCCATACATATGCCAGGCAGGAATGTGGGTTTCCTGGAAGGGGCAGCGGCTGTGAGATGGAGTTTAGGGATTGTGGAGCAATCGCAGGGCAAGGGCTGTTGTTGACTGCAGAGAGATGGATTGAGGGTATGTGGAGGAGGAGATTGTGGTGGAAAATGCCTGTGGAGGAAAGCCAGGCAGCCATGGAAGCAAGGCGATACTGCTGAGTCATGCGTTAGGGGGTGGAGCCTTCACCACAGCCCCTCTCTCTCCACATGCCAGAATTGACAGCTGAACAATAGAGAGGCTGGCCCATCAAAGACCTGATGCACTGAACTACAGAGTAGAACCCCACCCAGGGTGCCCCTTTAAGTGTCTGATGCGCCAATTTACAGAGTAGGACCCCTGTCAGTGGTCCCCTCTATGTGCATGATGCATGGAACAACAGAGTAGGATCCAAGGCAAGGGATCCCTCTAAGTGCCCAAATGGGTGGAGCTAGGAACAAAGACTGGCCAAAAAGGCCTTCTGATCACCAGCTACATGAGGTTTGAAGAAAAGACTCTGATAGGGTCATAACTCCTGCAGCAGAGGCAGTCTGTGTCCTTGCACACTTGGCACTGCCAGGGTCCCCACAAGCCAAGCAGCTGCACTACCTTCATGCTCAACTCTCACTGGGGCAGAGCTGCCAGAGGCAAAAACAAATAAACAAACAAGTCTTGTGTTTATGGGCACAGGGTGGCTTTGGTCCTGTCTGACTCTTTGTGACTCTGTAGAGTGTGGCCTGCCAGGCTTCTCTGTCAGAGAAGGGGTTCTCCAGGCAAGAATACTGGAATGCATCAGCCAATACTGGTTGCCATACCCTTCTAGAGCACTATATCTTCTACTACCCTAGCTGCCAACCCCCCTGAGTAACTGGTACTGCCAGAACCTCTGTGACCCAAGCAGCTGCACCACCCCTACACCTGGCCCTCATAGGGGCAAGTCCAAGCCCTTCAGGGCAGCCTCAGGAGCTAAACCCCAGTGGATGACCCACATGCAGAGGTGGAAATAAAATCACAATCGAAACCTAGGAGCAGTGTGGCTAAGGAAGACCTCAAACCTTCTCACCAGCTGTACAAGCTGTAGATTAAATTCACATGATCAACTAGGCAGACTCTGTGTTGATGGAATATATAAAAGGCCATTGAGAGCTCCCACAAAAGAAAACGCACTAGCTCTGATAGCCGAGGACATTGGAGGCAAGAACACACAAGGGTAGGACCAGATTAGAATCTGAGCAGCCCCCACAGCAGGTCCAGAGATCAGCACAGTGTTGGATGGCATCCTAGGAAGGTAAGGTGGACTGTGATTCCCAGCGTGGGAAAGGACTCTGACAGCAGTGACTCAAGAAAAACATTTATTATTCTTGTTTTTGACTTGTTCTGTAGATTTTTTTTTGGATCCCCGTCTGGCGCCCCGACCCCCCTCCCCGCTTTCCCCGTGCTTGCCACCCTTGTTGTAGTTGTTGATTTTATTGGCCCTAAGAAATACAATTAAGCTTTTGAGCATTTTTTTTCCTCAGTCACATTTTTTATTGTTGTCATAAACCTCTACATTGGGCTTTTGCAGTTCTGTGGAGTTTTCCTCTTTTTTTTAATTTAAAATTTTAAACCTGTTATATTTTTTCTACATTTATTCCTTTGTTTGCCTTTCCTCCTGTTCTGTTCCCCTTGCAGTTAATCTTTAATGTACCTATATCTTCTTCATCTACCTCTATTTAACTTTGCATATCTATTCTTTCTTTCTTTTATTTATTTCCTTTCCTCTCAACATGTTTGTTACTTTTGTTTTCATTGCTTTATTTTCCATTTGGCACCTTGTTTTAGTTTTGTTTTCCAGTTTGTGCACAAGTTAGTTTTGTTCTTAACTGGTAAATATAATTTTTGATTTCCTTTTTCACTGGATCACTACTGTACTTTATTTTTGTTGGACTGTTTTCACTATGCTCATGAGTGTATATATACTTGGGTATATTCCATTATTTTAATTATTATTTGCCTGATTTTGTAGCTGCCATTGATCTGGGGTTCATCTTTGGTTTCTCGTTTTTGGATATTTGTGTTACTTTCCCTTCATGCCATAACAAACCACTTGTGGAATCTTCGTTCCTGACCAGAGATCAAACCCTGAGCCTTTTGAGTGGGAGTGCTGACTCCAAGACCCTAGACTGTTGGAGAACTAGCCCTAGGGAATATCAAATAGTGGGAACTCACACAAAGGAAACCACTTGAAGACCCGGCATCACCCAACCACCAGTAGCAACAAACAGAACAAAAATACAAGATCAATCATCAGTAGACAGGAGGACCACTTCACTCAGCCTTGCCCACCAGAGGAAAAACAAACAAGAACTCAGCACAAATATCACCCTCTATGAAGCTCACACAAACCACTGAACCAACCTTACGAGGGCAGAAACCAAAAGGAAGAAAGAATTCAACTTTCCTTGAAGCCTGGGAAAAGGGGACCTCAAATACAATAACTTAAAAAAAAAACAAAAAACAGAAAAGGCAGAGAAATACTGCACAAATGAAGGAACAAACTAGGAACACAGAAGTTCAAATAAATGAAGAGGAAATAGGAAAATTACCTGAGAAAGAATTCAGAATAATGATAGTAAAATGATCAAAAACCTTGAAAAGAAAATGGAGAAAATGCAAGAATCAATTAACAAAGACCTAGAAGAGTTAAAGAATAAGCATACAGAGACAAACAACACAATTACTGAAATTTAAAATACTCTAGAAGGAATCAATAGCAGAATATCTGAAGCAGAAGAATGAATCAGATAAAATGGTGGAAATAACTTCTAAAGAGCAGAATAAAGTAAAAAGAATGAAAAGAGCTGAGACCAGTCTCAAAGACCTCTGGGACCATATCAAATGCACCAACATTTGAATTATAGGGGGTCTCAGAAGAACAAGAGAAAAAGAAATGGTATGAGAAAATTTTTTAAAGAGATTATAGTTGAAAAATTCGCCAACATGGAAAAGGAAATAACCAATCAAGTCCAAGAGGCACAAACAGTCCCATACAGGATAAACCCAAGGAGAAACACTCCAAGATATATACTAATCAAACTAACAAAGACTAAACACAAGGAAAGAATATTAAAAGCAGCAAGGGAGAAGCAACAAGTAACATACAAGGGAAACCCTATATGCTTGACAGCTGATCTTTCAGCAAAACTCTGCAGGCCAGAGGGAAATCCAGGATATATTTAAAGTACTCAGAGAGAAAAATCTACAACCAAGATTACTGTAACCAGCAAGGATCTCATTAAAACTTATAGAGGAATAAATAGCTTTTCTGACAAGCAAAAGTTAAGAGAATTCAGTACCACCAAACCAGCTTTACAACAAATGTTAAACGGATTTCTATAGTCAAGAAATACAACAGAAGAAAATAAAGATCTACAAAATCAACCCTAAACAATTAGAAAATGACAATAGGAACCTATATATCAATAATTACTTTATGTGTAAATTGATTAAATGCTCCAACCAAAAGACATAGACTGGCTGAATGGATACAAAAACAAGCCCCATATATATACTGTCTATAAGAAACCCATTTCAGACCTGAAGACACATATAGACTGAAAGTAAGAAGATGGAAAAAATATTCCATGCAAATGGGAAGCAAAACAAAGCTGGAGTAGCAATCCTCATATCAGACAAATAGACCTTAAAATAAAGAAGATTACAAGAGATAAGGAAGGACTCTACATAATGATCAAAAGATCAATCCAAGAGGAAGACATAACAATTGTAAATATCTATGCACCCAACATAGGAGCACCTCAATACACAAGACAAACACTAACAAACATAAAAAGAGAAATTGACAGTAACACAATAATAGTAGGAGACTTTAACACCCCACTCACACCAATGGACAGATCATCAAAACAGAAAATGAATAAGGAAACACAAGTCTTAAATGATACATTAGGTGAGATGGATCTCATTGATATCTTCAGGACATTCCAGCCAAATGCAGAAGAATACACCTTTTTTCCAAGTGCACAGGGAATATTCTCCAGAATAGATCACATCTTGGGTCACAAATCAAACCTGAGTAAATTTAAGAAAATTGAAATCATATCAAGCATCTTCTCCAACCACAATGCTATGAGACTAAATATCAATTACAAGAAAAAAACTGTAAGAAACACAAACACATGGAGATTAAACAACATGTTTCTAAACAATCAACAGGTTACTGAAGAAATCAAAAGGGAAATAAAAAAATTTCTAGAAACAAATGGCAATGAGAATACAACTCAAAACCTATGGGATGCAGCAAAAGCAGTTCTAAGAGGGAAGTTTATTGCTATACAATCCTACCTCAAGAAACAAGAAAAATGTCGAATTGACAACCTAATTTTACACCTAAAGCATCTGGAAAAAGAAGAAGAAAAAACCTCCAAAATTAGTAGAAGGAAATAAGTCATAAAGATCTGAGCAGAAATAAATGAAAAAGAAATGGAAGAAACAATAGTAAAGATTAATAAAACTAAACACTTATTCTTTCAGAAGAAAAACAAAATTGACAAACTCTTAGCCAGACTCATCAAGAAAAAAAGAGAAGAATCAAATCAACAAAATTAGAAATGAAAAATACAGAAATACAAAGGATTATGAGACTATTGTGAACAACTATATGACAATAAAAAAGATAATAGAGAGAAAATGGACAGAATCTTAGAAAAGTTCAATCTTCTAAGACTGAACCAGGAAGAAGTATAAATTATGAACAACCCAATTACAAGCATTGAAATTAAAGCTGTGATCAAAAATCTCCCAAAAAACAAAAGCCCAGGACCAGATGGCTTAACAGGAGAATACTATCAAACATTTAGAGAAGAGTTAATGCCTATCCTAAAACTCTTTCAAAAAATTTCAGGGGAAGGAGCACTTCCAAATTCATTCTATGAGGCCACCATCAACCTGATACGAAAACCAGACAGACAACACACAAAAAGAAAACTATAGGCCAATATCACTGATAAACATAGATGCAAAAATCCTCAACAAAATTTTAGCAAACAATTCAGCAACACATCAAAAAACTCATACACCATGATCAAGCTGGGTTTATTCCAGGGATGCAAGGATTCTTCAATATATGCAAATCGATCAATGTGATACACCATATTAACAAATTGAAAGATAAAAACCATATGATCATCTCAATAGATGCAGAAAAAGCCTTTGACAAAATTCAGCACCTATTTATGATTAAAAGTCTTCAAAAATCAGGCATAGAAGGAACCTACCTCAATATAGTAAAGGCCATATATGATAAGCCTACAGCAAACATTATTCTCAATGGTGAAAAACTGAAAGCATTCCCCCTAAAATCAGACACAAGACAAGAGAGTTCACTTTCACCACTATTATTCAACATAGCTCTGGAAGTCCTAGCTACAGCAATTAGAAAGAAAAAGAAAGAAAGGGAATCCAGATCAGAAAAGAAGTAAAGTGCTCACTGTTTGCAGGTGACATGACTGTACATAGAAAACCCTAAATATGGTATCAGAAAATTACTAGAGCTAATCAGTGTATTTAGCAAAGTTTCAGGATACAAAATCAATACACAGAAATCACTTGCAATTCTATATACCAACAATGAAAAATCAGAAAAAGCAATTAAGGAATCATTCCCATTCACCATTGCAACAAAAAGAATTAAATATCTAGAAATAAACTTACCTAAGGAGATGAAAAAACTGTACACAGAAAATTATGACAGTGATGAAAGAAATCAAACATGACAAAAGACCTATATATATAAAACTATAAAACACTGGTGAAAGAAATCAAAAAGGACACTAATAGATGGAGAAATATACCGTGTTCATGGATCAGAAGAATCAATATAGTGAAAATGAGTATACTACCCAAAACAATCCCTATCAAGCTACCAATGGTATTTTTCACAGAGCTAGAACAAATAATTTCACAATTTGTATGGAAATACAAAAAACCTCAAATAGCCAAAGCAATCTTGAGAAAGAAGAATGGAACTGGAGGAATCAACCTGCCTGACTTCAGACTATACTACAAAGCCACAGTCATCAAGACAGTATGGTACTTGCACAAAGACAGAAATATAGATCAATGGAACAAAATAGAAAGCCCAGAGATAAATCCATGCACCTATGGACACCTTATCTTTGACAAAGGAGGCAAGAATATACAATGGATTAAAGACAATCTCTTTAACAAGTGGTGGTGGGAAAACTGGTCAACCACTTGTAAAAGAATGAACCTAGAACACTTTCTAACACCATACACAAAAATAAACTCAAAATGGGTTAAAGATCTAAATGTAAGACCAGAAGCTATAAAACTCTTAGAGGAGAACATAGGCAAAACACTCTCCGACATAAATCACAGCAGGATCCTCCATGACCCACCTCCCAGAATATTGGAAATAAAAGCAAAAATAAACAAATGGGACCTAATTAAAATTAAAAGGTTCTGCACAACAAAGCAAACTCTAAGCAAGGTGAAAAGACAGCCTTCAGAATGGGAGAAAATAATAGCAAATGAAGCAACTGACAAAGAATGAATCTCAAAAATATACAAGCAACTCCTGCAGCTCAATTCCAGAAAAATAAATGACCCAATCAAAAAATGGGCCAAAGAATTAAACAGACATGTCTCCAAAGAAGACATACAGATGGCCAACAAACACATGAAAAGATGCTCAACATCACTCATTATCAGAGAAATGCAAATCAAAACCACAATGAAGTACCATTTCACACCAGTCAGAATGGCTGCGACCCAAATGTCTACAAGCAATAAATGCTGGAGAGGGTGTGGAGAAAAGGGAACCCTCTTACACTGTTGGTGGGAATGCAAACTACTACAGCCACTATGGAGAACAATTTGGAGATTCCTTAAAAAACTGGAAATAGAACTGCCATATGACCCAGCAATCCCACTGCTGGGCATACACACCAAGGAAACCAGAATTGAAAGAGACACATGTACCCCAATGTTCATTGCAGCACTGTTTATAATAGCCAGGACATGGAAGCACCCTAGATGTCCATCAGCAGAGGAATGGATAAGAAAGCTGTGGTACATATACACAATGGAGTATTACTCAGCCATTAAAAAGAATACATTTGAATCAGTTCTAATGAGGTGGATGAAACTGGAGCCTATTATACAGAGTGAAGTAAGCCAGAAAGAAAAACACCAATAGAGTATACTAATGCATATATATGGAATTTAGAAAGATGGTAATGTTAACCCAGTATGTGAGACAGCAAAAGAGACACAGATGTATAGAACAGTTTTTGGGACTTTGTGGGAGAGGGCAAGGGTGGGATGATTTGGGAGAATGTCATTGAAACATATATAATATTATATGTGAAATGAATCGCCAGTCCAGGTTCAATGCATGATACAGGGTGATCAGGGTTGGTGTACTGGGATGACCCAGAGGGGTGGTATGGGGAGGGAGGAGGGAGGGGGGTTCAGGATGGGGAACACATGTACACCTGTGGCGGATTCATGTTGATGTATGGCAAAACCAATACAATATTGTAAAGTAATTAGCTTCCAATTAAAATAAATATATTTATATTTTAAAAAATGACATAAACAGATGGAGAAATATTCTATGTTCTTGGGTAGGAAGAATCAATATTGTGAAAATGACTATATTACCAAATGGAACCTACAGATTCAGTGCAATCCTTATCAAATTACCAATGGCATTTTTCACAGAACTAGAACAAAAAATTTCACAATTCATATGGAAACACAAAAGAAAGACCCCAAATAGCCAAAGCAGTCTTGAGAAACAAGAATGGAGCTGGAGGAATTTAGCTTCCTGACTTCAGGTTATACTACAAAGCTACAGTCATGAAGAAAAGATTGTACTGGCACAAAAACAGAAATATAGACCAACGGAACAAGATAGAAAACCCAGAAATAATCCCATGCACCTATGGGTACATTATTTTTAACAAAGGAGGTAAGAATATATAATGGGCAAAGACAGCCTCTTCAATAAATGGTGCTGAGTAAACTGGACAGCTACATGTAAAAGAATGAAATGAGAACACTTCCTAACATCATACACAAAGATAAACTCAAAATGAATTAAAGACCCAAATGTAAGACCAGAAACTATGAAACTCTTAGAGGAAAACAGGCAGAACACTTGATAACATAAATCAAAGCAAGATCCTCTATGACCCATCTTCTAGAGTAATAGAAATAGAAACAAAAGTAAATGAGTGGGACCTGATTAAACTTAAAAGCTTTAGCACAGCAAAGGAAACTATAAGCAAGGTGAAAAGACAACCCTCAGAATGGGAGAAAATCATGGCAAATGAAACACTTGACAAAGGATTAATTTCCAAAATACATAAGCAGCTCATACAACTCAATACCAGAAAAACAAACAACCCAATCAAAAAGTGGGAAAAAGACCTAAACAGACATTTCTCCAAAGAAGACATACAGACAGCTAACAGAACAAAAATGCTCAACATTGCTCATTATTAGAGAAATGCAAATCAAAACTACAATGGGATATCACCTCACACTGGTCAGAATGGCCCTCATCAAAAAGTCTACAAAAAATAAATGCTGGAAAGGGTGTGGAGAAAAGGGAACACTCTTGCACTGTTGGTTGGAATGTAAATTGATACAGCCACTATGGAAGACGGTATGGAGATTCCTTAAAAAACTAGGGATAAAACCACCATATGATCCAGCAATCCCACTCCTAGGCATATGCCTTGAGGAAACCAAAGTTAAAAGAGACACATGCATCCCATTGTTCATTGCAGCACTATTTAAAGTAGCTAGAACATGGAAGCAACCTAGATGTCCATAGACAGATAAATGAATTAAGAAGTTGTGGTGTATATACACAATGGAACTTTACTCATCTATAAAAAGCAACACATTTGAGTCTGTTCTAATGAGGTGGATGAACATAGAACATATTATACAGAGTGAAGTGAGTTAGAAAGAGAAAGATAAATACCATATTCTAACACATATGTACGGAGTCTAGAAAAATGATTCTGAAGAATTTATTTAGAGGGCAGCAATGGAGAAACAGACGTAGAGAATAGATTTATGGACATGGGGAGAGGCGAGGAGAGGTTGAGATGTATGGAAAGAGTAACGTGGAAAGTTACATTACCATATGTAAAATAGATAGCCAACAGGAATTTGCTGTATGGCTCAAGAAACTCAAACAGGGGCTCTGTATCAATCTAGAGGGGTGTGAAGGGAGATGAGAGGGAGTTTCAGAAGGGAGAGGATATATGTATACCTATGGCTGATTCATGTTGAGGTTTGATAGAAAACAGCAACATTCTGTAAGGGAATTATCCTTCAATAAAAAATAAATTAATTAAAAAAGTATTCTTAAGTAGCTCATGTACAGTGAAACTGATGGGAATTGACTCTTAAGTTTGTATTTCCTACTTAAGAAGGGCTTCTGCACTGGACTGTTTTATAGAAAGGACTTCTGACCTCAAATGACACACTAAGACAAAGGATGACAGCAATGGCATACAGCTGACACAGGAATCCACACTGGGCCTGCAAGACCCACCCTACTAATTCAATTGTTCTGTGAACTAAATACTTGTCCTCCTATTCAAAATGGAAACTTATTGTTTTGCTTCTAGCTATACTTTTGTCCTAATGCTGAGAATGAAAAGAAAATTCTTAAGTAAAATTGTCACAGAGTATAACTAAAGAGCCTCTTGATGAAAGCAAAACAGGAGAGTGAAAAAGCTGGCTTTAAAACTCAACATTGAGAAAACTAAGATTGTGGCATCTGCTGCCATCACTTCATGGCAAATAGATGGGAAAAAAGGGTGACATTTCATTTTCTTGGGCTCCAAAATCACCATGGACAGTGACTTCAGCCATGAAATTAAAAGACATTTGCTCCTTGAAAAACTATGACAAAACTAGACAGTAATACATACATGTTAAAAAGCAGAGACATCTCTTTGCCAAGAAAAGTCTGTATAGTCAAAGCTTTGGTTTTTCCAGTAGTCATGCATGGATGTGAGAGCTAAACCATAAAGAAAGTTGAGCACCAAAGAATTGATGCTTTTGAATTGTGGTGCCGGAGAAGACTCTTGAGAGTCCCTTGGACAGCAAGGAGTTCAAACCAGTCAATTCTAAAGGAAATCAATTCTGAATATTCATTGGAAGGACTGATGCTGAGGCTGAAACTCCAATACTTTGGCCACTTGATGTGAAGAGCCAACTCATTGGAAAAGACCCTGATGCTAGGAAAGATTAACGGCAGGAGGAGAAGGGGGCGACAGAGGATGAGATGGTTGGATGGCATCATCAACTCAATGGACATGAGTTTGAGCAAACTCTGGGAGATACTGAAGGACAGGGAAGCCTGGTGCCCTGAAATTCATGGGGTCTCAAAGAGTTGGACATGACTTAGTGACTGAACAACAACAATAACTCCTAGAGGCAATCTAATTGATTGTTGGATTTGCCATCAAATTCCTCTGTTAGTACAAGACCAATTGGCCATAGTACAAGACCATAATACTCATATCACTGACTTTTCAAATGTTTCTAACATTACCATCCACCTATACTGACCTCCCTTTGGCCTAACCTTTCAGGTACAAATTCTTCTATATACTAATGTGTCCCTCCTTTAATACGATCCTTGATCCTTAGAGACTTGACATAACTTACTTTAGGACACCTCATTATGTTTATTTAATTAACAAATGTCTTAATGAAAAAACACAAGTAAATTATGCCAGTGACTCCCTTATGTCAAATACTATAGAGATGGCTTTTGGAAAGCCTGTAAGAGAAATGACCCATGGCTGAATTTCATGCTAACAAAACTTGCAGTGAAAGCACTGTGGGAGAGATCACTTGTGCTCACCCAGGTTTTGTCTTTGTATGTGATATTGGGGCTGATCCACCTTCCTAAAGATGGGCACATAGTCTTAAATAGCTGGCAAATAGAAGGTTTATGTTTACTAGGATAATATATTACTACATTGTCTTTAGATAAATAAAGAGATGAATCCATTTTTCCTCTTTATTACAGAGTCAAGAGATCCATGTTAGCAAGATAATAAGATACCTCATGTCAAAATATTTTGGCAATCTTGGTTCCTAATGCAGGAGAATGTATAAACAGAGATATGATTAGAAATCCATCAGCCACCATTGGTCAAATAGTTGAGGAAACTGCAAAAAGCACTGCAGCATAGCAGATATCCCTAAATTCCTTAGCCCACATAGTATTGGGTAATAGAACACTGCCTCATAGTTTTGCTGGTTAAACAAGGAAGCAATAATTCTATTGCTCACACTACTTGTTGCACTTATATGAACAACCCTGGAAAAGTAGACACACACACACACACAATTTCCCAAAAGGATGAAATGACTACAGGGTTGTCTGATCTTTTTTCCTGCTTTGCTTTACAAATGATCATCTTTGTCATAGTAGGTATTATTATTCTTTTGCTGGGTATGAAGTTATTCAGGACATGCTTTAAGGTTATTTCTAAAAACAAGTGTAACAATGTTTATGTGACAATTCAGCATAATTGATAAAATTTATAGCGTATAAAGGCTTCTCTGGTGACTCAGACTGTAAAGCATCTGCCTGCAATTCAGGAGACCTGGGTTCGAGCCATGGGTCGGTAAGATCCCCTGGAGAAGGGAAAGGCTACCCACTCCAGTATACCTGCCTGGAGAATTCCATGGACAGAGGAGCCTGGTGGGCTCCAGTTCATGGGGTCACAAAGAGTCAAACATGACTGAGTGACTAAGTGTCACTTTCATAACCTGTAAGGGCTTTCCAGGTGGTGCTAGTGGTAAAGATCCCACCTGCCAACACAGGAGATATAAGAGATGTGGGCTCAATCCCTGGCTTGGGAAGATCCCTTGGAGGAGGCCATGGCTACCCACTCCAGTATTCTTTTCTGGAGAATCCCACGGACAGAGGAACCTGGCAGGCTACAATCTATAGGGTTGCAAAGAATCAGACATGCCTCAAGTGACTTAGCACATGCATGCATGCATGCATCACCTATAAAATGTTCCCCAATTAGCATGCCTGTGCATGCCCAGTTAGCTATGTCTGACTTTTACCCCCTACTCTGCCTTCCCCCAATTAAATAATCAGGCAAGTCTCTTTCTTTCTTTCTTTTTTTTTTCTCATAAGAAATGTAGACTTTACATTTTTCACAAGGATGAAAACCTAATGATGGTCATTAAAGGAGGCAGGTTTCTGCATCACTCAGAGCACTGTGGCCTGGATAATGATCTCTGGGTTCTTGATATTCTTTTTGCTCTGGACCATTCTCAGCTTCAGCTAGGCCTGGCTAGGCTTTGGTCTGTCCCCAGGCTTGGCTTTTGTGCACTTGATTGTCAACTGCAGAACATGGTACCTGGCAACATGGTGTACTCACAGATCGCTCAGAGAGCCTTAGGGTGCCTGTGTATCCACACCAAGAGCATGGCTGAGAAGAGGCCCTCAGTGTTCACAAAGACTGTGTCCACCTTGTGCATCTCCACATGAATGTGCTGTGTCACCACAGAGCCATCAGTGGTCAGCATCCTCAGGCTCCCCAGCTCGATTTGGTAGTTGCTGCCTCTTGGGTGACAGCAGATCTGAGGTGGTGATGACCACCATGTTGGGGCCCATCAAATGCAGCACGTGCATCATTGCTAAGGCTTGTTTCTGGCTAGGGATCCTCCTACTGCTCAGCAACTCAGTCTTGAGTTGGTCATTTGTGTGTGTTAAGTTGCTTCAGCCATGTCTGACTCTTTGCTACCCTATGGACTGTAGTCTGCCAGGCTCCTCTGTCCATGGGATTCTCCAGGCAAGGATACTAGAGTGTGTTGCCATGTCTTCCTCCAGGGAATCTTCCTGGCCCAGGGATTGAACCTGTATCTCTTAGTTCTCCTGCACTGGGAGGTGGGTTATTTACCACTGGAAGCCCCAGAACTGGTTGGGGGTTATGATGTCTGCAACCAGCATGACCTTCCCTCTGTAAACCTGAAGGAAGTCCTCAAGGGAAGTACATGGAGTCTTCTCCATTCCACTTGTCTCCATTCATAGAGTTGCTCACATAAGCCTGGAGTTCTGCTGTTCCAGCTCCCACAGGATGTCCACCACCACGGCCAGGAAGGATTTGTCTCGCATGTAACCTGTGAGCATGTTGTCATATTTCTTCATGTCATTCAGCTTCAGCCCATCTGACAGCTTGGGGAGTTCATCTGAGTTCAACACTTGGCCCTTCAAGGGAGAGTGGCCTGTGTGGTTTGAAAACTGGACAGAGTTCACTGTGTCCACCTCAAACCCCAAAACCTGCAGCAGGAACATGGCCTCCCAGTTGCCCTCTAGCTGTGGATGACATGGCTCTGAATGGAGAGCACTTGGCTCTCCTCCTGCATGCCAGGCCTGCCTTGGCAGTGTGGGCCAGGCGGGATTAGATCTCCTCTGTGCACTGGAGCTATGTTCTGCTTGGCTCCCACCATGCTCGGGCTTCGTTTCACTTGGCTCCCCTTGGCGCAGGCCCCTCACTTGGATGGCAGACTATCTCCTTCTTAGGCAGATCTCTATACATATGTAAACAACAAAAAAGGAAGCCTAGTACTGAGGGACTTGATGGGCCCAGGGCAGGCAGCAACCACCCTGGCATTGAGGGGACAAATATTTTGATCATCAGTGCTTTCTATAGAAAGATTTACAATCAAAAGGGAAAAATAATGGATGGAAAATTTCACCTATTGAGGTATGGGAATGCCTGGTTTCTGGGTTAATCATGATTTTAATTGAATTTTATGTTAACTAAAACAGCTTGTTTGTGGTCTCTTGAACATACATTGTACATTTGCTTTAATCACTAAAGAAAAGATTGTACTGACTGGAAGTAAAGAATGTCCACATTAAAAATAAAGTTGAAATGCCTGTCTTCAAGTGATGCCAATGCTGGTATTCCTTCAGTGATAAGACTCCCTTCCTAGGTGCCAAGGACATATTAACTTGCTGTGTATGTGCTGATTTATTTTTGAAAACTTGAAATGATGTATCCCTGACTTGTTTGATGTTCTTTGTTATGACAAGATTGTGTGGAAAACCGTGCTTCTCCAGAGCAGTTCCTCAGATTAATCTGAGTTGCTGTCTCCCTGACCATAGTCCTCAATTTGAGTCAAATAAAACTCTTTTATACTACTATTGTAGATTTTTAACTGATTATTATTTTTAAAATTTTATTTATTCATTTATTAATTTTTGACTGTGTTGGGTCTTTGTTGCTGCTTGTGGGCTTTCTCTAGTTTTGGAGAGCAGAGGCTACTCTCTAGTTGTGGTGCACAGGCTTCTCATTGCATTGGCTTCTCTAGAGCCCTGCCCAGGACAGGCTCTAGAGTGAGTTCAGTAGTTGCGGCACATGGATTTAGGGGCTTAATGATATGTGGAATCTTCCTAGACCAGGGATTGAACCAGTGGCCCCTGCATTGGCAAGCAGATACTTAACCACTGGACCATCAGGGAAGTTCTTTATTGATTATTTTTGATTATTATTGGTTATTTTTGACATATGTGTGAGACATGAAATAAGAAAGCTGTCTACTGTCTTGATCCACCTCAGTTGGACACTAGCATGTTAGAGGTGACTCAAATTTTTTGTTGTCTGCTGCAAAAGCACCTTGAATATTAATTTTGGAGTTACAAATAAAGTTTATCTAGTAGTGTGTGTTTGTTGTTCAGTCACATCTGACTCTTTGTGACGCCATCAACTGTAGCCTGCCAAGTTCCTCTATCAATGGAATTCTCCAGGCAGGCATACTGGAGTAGGTAGCCATTCCCTTCTCCAGAAGATCTTCTTGACCCAGGGATCGAACCTGGGTCTCCTGCATTGCAGGCAGATTCTTTACTGTCTGAGCCACCAGGGGAGGCTGGGCAAATTCTCAAATATGGAACTGAGTAATGAGGTTCCACTGTATAGAGATATAGATTTAACACCCAGGAGAAAGAGCTAAAAGAATTAGAAATATTTGCCTCTGGGAACAGGAGGACACTGTATGGCAAAGAAAGGGGTATGAATCTGTTGCTTTCAATCAAGTATAGATTTTAACCTGTTAAAAAATTTAAAATGAATAATTTTTCAAAAATGTTTTAAATCACTCCTTTTTCCTTGCCTTTTCCCTTCTGCTTTGCTGGTGGGAAATGTTATCTATTGTTATTGGATTTCACTTCCCTGACCTCTATCCAGCATGTTAAGAAGATCCCAAGGCTATAGAGCTTTCTGGAAGGGCTCTCTGGGCTTCAGTTCCACTGGTCTCTAAAAATTTGTCTTCTCTAAGTACTTATTTAAAGGAAATGTCTTTCCTTCCCTGAGCCCAGTTTGAGCCTGCTACAAACTTCCAGTGCTACAATGAATATCTCTCCTGCATTTTTCTGGGGAGAGAATGGTCTTGGGAAGGGAACAGGAGTTGGCAACCTCAACTTCTTAGTAGGAATTGCAAATGACAGTTGGTTCCAATCCTTGACCACTATGGAGGATAAGCTCAAGTTTTCAGTTTCCTGAGTCATGGTGAGTACTTTCTGTGTTCCAGGCACAGTATCTAGTTCTTTGTATGCATTATGTCACTTAATCCTCACAACCTAAGGGGACATATTACAGATGAGGGAACTGAAGCTTAAGGATCTTAAGCAATTTGCTCAAGGTCACTCAGGTATTAAGTGGCAAACTTGGAATTTGAAGTTGGACCCGTTTAACTCTCAAACCAATGTTCTCAATAGCTCACAATACTATTGGCACACACATGCAGTATTCCTTTTGCAAATTTCAATTCTACCTAGTTTTGATAGGTTGAATTTCTGGCAGCTTCTGAGAGTTTATTGCCATTTAAGAGGGCTCTATCTCAGCAGGATGGTTTTCTTGGAGTCCACCGAGGAAGGTGTGCTTTTTGGTGCTTCTCATCCTTGTTTACACAGTTCTTTCTGTCTGTACTGCCCTCCTCGACCCTTTCTTTGTGTAAATTCTTATCTCTCCTTTAAGAACTAGTGCTGTAGGTGGTGAAGCTGTGGGAAGCACAGATGGAGGAAGGAGAAGTTTTAACTTTGAATGAAGGTTGATATTTAAATTTTTACAAGAAACTAGACTATCCCTTACCAAACTTTTTTTTTTTTTTTAAATGACCAGCCAGTGTCAGGAGTACTTTTCATGATCGAAGAGGGCTCAGATATCTTATAAAAGCTGCCCTGATTTTCACCCAAGGAGGGGAAGATAAATACCCCTTCTCCTTGTGTCTACAGGCAGAATGGGAAACAAGTAAAATAGTTTTAAAAGATTATGATGTATGAGTCTTGCTTAGTCATTGTACTAATAATACATATGTGCATATATACTGAACATGATTACAAGCTTTCTACTGTTTGGGTAAGCATAATTTATTTTAATCCATTATCTACTGTTCTGAATTGTTTCCATTGCCCTCCAACTTAAGGCTCTGCTGGATATCTTGCTAAATTTTTGTGCAAGTATGTAAAAATTTAAAGGGTTTTGGGGGACTTCCCTGGTGGTTCAGGGCTAAGACTCCATGCTCCTGATGCAGGGAGCCTGAGTTTGATCTCTGATCAGGGAACTAGATCCCACATGCCACAACTAAAAGGTGCTGCATGCCACAACTAAGTCTCAGAGAATCCAAATGTTTAAATAAACAAAAATTAGTAAAAAAAATGAGTTTTGGTATGATTCTAAAGTTTTTTCACCAGAAAGATTGTATCCATTAATATTCTGTCCAGCAGTATATCAGAACTCCTCTAAGATTATTATGCATTGTTATCACTCTTGTATTAAAAATTATGTTCTACTAGGTCCTTAGGGTATCTGTCTTTTGACACACAGTGAAAAAGTGAAGGACATATGGCAACAATATAATAATGTGATAATGTCTGTGTATATGTTTTATAGTTTCATTTACCTTAATAAATGAACAGTTTCATGCACCTTTCCAGAGAAGGCAATGGCAACCCACTCTAGTACTCTTGCCTGGAGAATCCCATGGGCGGAGGAGCCTGGTAGGCTGCAGTCCACGAGGTTGCTAAGAGTTGGACACGACTGAGCGTCTTCACTTTTAATTTTCACTTTCATGCATTGGAGAAGGAAATGGCAACCCACTCCAGTGTTCTTGCCTGGAGAATCCCGGGGTCGGGGGAGCCTCATGGGCTGCTGTCTATAGGGTCACACAGAGTCGGACACGAATGAAGTGAGCAGCATGCACCTTTCACATTCAAGCCTTCTCAAATTATATCTTGCAGATGAATCATCTGGGTATCTTGTTAAAATGCAAATTCTGACTCAGGGGGTCTGTGTTGGGGCCTGAGAACCTGCATTCCAGCAAGCTCCCAGATGGTGCCAATGCCGCTGGTCTCCAGGCTACATTGTGCATTACTAGTCTTAAGAAAGAAAAGAGAAAGAGAAGTTGCTCAGTTGTGTCTGACTCTTTGCAACCCCATGGACTATAGCCTGCCAGGCTCCTCCATCCATGGAATTTTCCAGGCAAGAGTACTGGAGTGGGTTGCCATTTCCTTCTCCAGGGGATCTTCCCGACCCAGGGATCCAACCCAGGTCTCCTGCATTGCAGGCAGATGCTTCATTACCGTCTGAGCCACCAGGGAAGCCTATTACTAGTCTTAGTTCATCTCAATTCCTGTAATAAGTTGGCAAACAACAAACACTTAGGTTAAGCAATTTGTCTTCAGTGCTGACAATGCAGCTTCTTTCAGTCATTCATCCAGGCATTATGGAGACTTCAGCTAGGGAAGTCAAGTCCCCACTTGGGAGAGCTTGTCTTCTAGTGGAAAGTCTGATTATAGGCAAGTAAATAAATAAATACAAATAAAATGGAGTTTCAGGTAATAAAAATGTTTACAAAGGAAAATACAGAAGGATAAGAGATTGACCCTTAACAGGAGTCTTCTGAATCTACAGTTTACTCTCAGTCTTCATCAACTGAAGATATGGCCTTCACTGTTTTATAACACTTCGTTAGTCATATTTTGTTTTCAAACCTCTTTCCCCTAGTTAGTTTTCACAATACCCTTATGATAAGTTTAAACAAGGATTCAACACAATCCAGCTGATGAACTGTTCAAGATTCTTGAACTAAAATACAGAGGGAGAGGAAAACTGAAACTGTTAGTTGCTCAGTTGTGTCTGACTCTTTGCGACCCCACTAACTGTAGCCTGCCAGGCCCCTCTGTCCATGGGATTTCCCAGGCAAGAATACTAGAGTGGGTGGCCATATTCTTCTCCAGGGGGTCTTCCCAACCTAAAGTTGAACCTGGGTCTCCTGCATTGCAGTCATATTCTTACTGTCTGAGTCACCAAGGTTAAGTAAAATGTACTGGAAAAGACCTTTTGTTTTCATTTGAGTTGACAAAGGAACCCCTTGGCCTCTTCTTGACAAGCTCACTCATCAAGGTTAAAGAAAAGGTGACTGTGTGTGTGTGTGTGTGTGTGTGTGTGTGTGTGTGGTGTGTTTGTGTGTGCACCACACCCGATCCCTTTGTCCTAGAGGACTGGGTCTAGCTGTTAGTATATTTTGGTTGTAGACAACATAAACCAATTCTGTCTTAAAAGAGTAAACAGATAAAATTCAAATATACGGTTAAGTAGCTGCAGTCCACAGACTCAAGGAAAAGCTCCCCATTAGACTTTGGAAAGGACAGGAACCAAGGCATATAGGGATCAAATCACTTTAGGCTTCTCTTTTCAGACAAATGGTTTCAGGCTTTGTGTCTGTTAGGCATTGAATTGTATTGGCCAAAAGGTATGTGGAGGTCCTCCCTTCAATATTTACAGATGTGATCTTATTGGGAAGTAGGTTCTCTGAGTTAAGACAAGGTCATACTGGAGTAGGGTGATAAATCCAACATGACTAGTGCCCGTATTAGAGGCGAAGAGACAGAGACATGGGGAGAAGATGGGGACTGACCCTGGAGGCAGAGGTTGGGGTGACACAACTAAGACCCAAGGGAGGCCAAGGATTTCCAGCAAACACCAGAAGCTAGAAGAGGCAAGAATGGATTCTCTGCTAGATTTCAGAGGGAGAAACACCTTGTCAACAACTTGATTTCAAAATTCTAGGCTCCAGAATTATGAGATAAAAAGTTTCTATTGTTTTAAGCCACTCAGTTTGTGGTACTTTGTTATGGCAGCCCTAGGAAGCAAATACAGTGTTTTTCTGCTTCAGGTTCAAAATATCTGAGTAGTCCAGTTTATGTTATTGCACACTCAGGAGATCATATTTGGAGGGGTGGGTGGTTCTTCAAAGGGTAAATAGATGCTCTTGCCAGGAGTAAGAATGGGTGAGGGCAGCAAAATGTACCTGGTTTGAACCATGTATGCTGCTGGAGCCTCATGACCTGGCTGTGGGGTGTGATTTAGGAATATTCAGGCCATGTGCTGCTCCAAACTATGGTGGTACTTCTGTGATTTCTTCCTGACTAGAGAAAAAATTCAAACCTCTTTACAAATTGAATATTATCGCAAGAATCTTGGTAACTGTACTGAAACTTTCCATTTTTAAAATCAACCACACACATATGTATCAACCCAACCATGTATGTGCTTACCCCACCACCTGACCCATCCACTTCTCGCGTTTCCCACCTTTTTACCTATTCATCCCCACTGTTAGCTAATCTATATGCGTATCCACTCATCTACTTGGACCACCTATTTATCCATAAATGAGCACCTACATCTGTTAGACAATGATCTTTTTTTTTGCCCACACCACACAGTTTGTGGGATCTTAGTTCCCTGACCAGGGGTTGAACCCATGCCCATGGCAGTGAAGGTACTGAGTCTTCACCACTGGACAGCCACTGAATTCCCTGTCAGGCAATGTTTCTAAGTCCATTCATTCATTCACTGAATCAGTCAGTATTTGTTGAGTGCCTCCTCTGTGCCAGTCAATGTTCTATGTACGGGAGATAAAGCAGTGAATGAAAAGATAAAGTCTCTGCCCTGATGGAGTTTGCAATACACTTGTAAAGGCAGATGTTAAACCAATAACTAGGAAGACAATATGTGAGGCAACCTCTCCTTTTCCCCTAATTCCTTTCCTTCTGATATTTCTGTTTAGTGTGTATACAAAGCTTTGATTTTGGAAAATCTACAGAGCATAGAGCATAGGCTTCCCTGGTGGCCCACTGGTAAAGAATCTGCCTGCCAAGGCCAGAGATGTGGGTTCAGTCCCTGGGTGGTGAAGATCCTCTGGAGAAGGAAATGGCTACCAATTCCAGTATTCTTGAATGGTAAATCTCATGGACAGAGGAACCTAGCAAGCTACAGTCCCTGGGGTTGCAAAGCGTTGGACACAACTTAGTGACTAAACAGTAGCAACAACAATAATAGCATAGACATATGACAGTTGGAGAAGAGGGACGTCACTTCTAGAGGTGAGTGAGATTGAAGGCTACTAGACTCTAAGCCCCTAGAAGATAAGAAAAGTGTGTATTTTAATTCATCACTTTTCCCCAGGGCTTGTTACATAAAAGGTAGCAAACAAATATTTGCTAAATGATGAAAGTGAAAGAGGAGAGTGAAAGAGTTGGCTTAAAGCTCAACATTCAGAAAACGAAGATCATGGCATCCGGTCTCATTACTTCATGGGAAATAGATGGGGAAACAGTAGCAATAGTGTCAGACTTTATTTTTTTGGGCTCCAAAATCACTACAGATGGTGACTGCAGCCATGAAATTAAAAGACGCTTACTCCTTGGAAGAAAAGTTATGACCAACCTAGATAGTATATTCAAAAGCAGAGACATTACTTTGCCGACTAAGGTCCATCTAGTCAAGGCTATGGTTTTTCCAGTGGTCATGTATGGATGTGAGAGTTGGACTGTGAAGAAGGCTGAGCACTGAAGAATTGATGCATTTGAACTGTGGTGTTGGAGAAGACTCTTGAGAGTCCCTTGGACTTCAAGGAGATCCAAGCAGTCTGTTCTGAAGGAGATCAACCCTGGGATTTCTTTGGAAGGAATGATGCTAAAGCTGAAACTGCAGTACTTTGGCCACCTCATGCGAAGAGTTGACTCATTGGAAAAGACTCTGATGCTGGGAGAGATTGGGGGCAGGAGGAGAAGGGGACGACCCAGGATGAGATGGCTAGATGGCATCACTGACTCGATGGATGTGAGTCTGAGTGAACTCTGGGAGATGGTGATGGACGGGGAGGCCTGATGTGCTGCGATTCATGGGATCGCAAAGAGTCGAACAAGACTGAGCGACTGAACTGAACTGAAAGAGAAACCAGTCTTACTCTACAGTTTCTTGATTTTTAACCCTTTGAAATGCTTAAAGATAATACTAAAAAAAAAAAGAAATTAGGTAAGACCTGTTACAGATGTCTAGAGCTGGTATGACCTAAATCAAATCCCTTATGATGATACAGTATAAGTGAGACGTAGATTTAAGGAACTAGATCTGATAGACAGAGTGCCTGATGAACTATGGATGGAGGTTTGTGACATTGTACAGGAGACAGGGATCAAGACCATCCCCATGGAAAAGAAATGCAGAAAAGCAAAATGGCTGTCTGGGGAGGCCTTACAAATAGCTGTGAAAAGAAGAGAAGCAAAAAGCAAAGGAGAAAAGGAAAGATATAAGCATCTGAATGCAGAGTTCCAAAGAATAGCAAGGAGAGATAAGAAAGCCTTCCTCAGCAATCAATGCAAAGAAATAGAGGAAAACAACAGAATGGGAAAGACTAGAGATCTCTTCAAGAAAATTAGAGATACCAAGGGAACATTTCATGCAAAGATGGGCTCGATAAAGGACAGAAATGGTATGGACCTAACAGAAGCAGAAGATATTAAGAAAAACTGGCAAGAATACACAGAAGAACTGTACAAAAAAGATCTTCACAACCCGGATAATCGCGATAGTGTGATCACTCACCTAGAGCCAGACATCCTGGAATGTGAAGTCAAGTGGGCCTTAGAAAGCATCACTATGAACAAAGCTAGTGGAGGTGATGGAATTCCACTTGAGCTATTTCAAATCCTGAAAGATGATGGTGTGAAAGTGCTACACTCAATATGCCAGCAAATTTGGAAAACTCAGCAGTGGCCACAGGACTGGAAAAGGTCAGTTTTCATTCCAAACCAAAAGAAAGGCAATGCCAAAGAATGCTCAGACTACCACACAATTGCAATCATCTCACATGCTAGTAAAGTAATGCTCAAAATTCTTCAAGCCAGGCTTCACAATATGTGAGCTGTGAATGTTCAAGCTGGTTTTAGAAAAAGCAGAGGAACCAGAAATCAAATTGCCAACATCTGCTGGATCATCGAAAAAATAAGAGAGTTCCAGAAAAACATCTATTTCTGCTTTATCGACTATACCAAAGCCTTTGACTGTGTGGATCACAATAAACTTGTAAAATTCCGAAAGAGATTGGAATACCAGACCACCCGACTTGCCTCTTGAGAAACCTCTATACAGGTCAGGAAGCGACAGTTAGAACTGGACATGGAGCAACAGACTGGTTCCAAATAGGAAAAGGAGTATGTCAAGGCTGTATATTGTCACCCTGCTTATTTAACTTATATGAAGAGTACATCATGAGAAACGCTGGGCTGGAAGAAACACAAGCTGGAATCAAGATTGCTGGGAGAAATATCAATCACCTCAGATATGCAGATGACACCACCCTTATGGCAGAAAGTGAAGAGGAACTAAAGAGCCTCTTGATGAAAGTGAACGAGGAGGATGAAAACGTTGGCTTAAAGCTCAACATTCAGAAAACTAAGATCATGGCATCCAGTCCCATCACTTCATGGGAAATAGATGGAGAAACAGTGTCAGACTTTATTTTTTTGGGCTCCAAAATCACTGCAGATGGTGGTTGCAGCCATGAAATTTAAAGACACTTACTCCTTGGAAGGAAAGTTAAGACCAACCTAGATAGCATATTAAAAATCAGAGATATTACTTTGCCAACAAAGGTCTGTCTCTTCAAGGCTTTGGTTTTTCCAGTGGTCATGTATGGATGTGAGAGTTGGACTGTGAAGAAAGCTGAGTGCCGAAGAATTGATGCTTTTGAACTGTAGTGTGGAGAAGACTCTTGAGAGTCCCTTGGACTGCAAGGAGATCCAACCAGTCCATTCTAAAGGAGATCAGCCCTGGGTGTTCTTTGGAAGGAATGATGCTAAAGCTGAAGCTCCAGTACTTTGGCCATCTCATGCGAAGAGTTGACTCATTGGAAAAGACCCTGATGCTGGAAGGGATTGGGGGCAGGAGGAGAAGGGGACAACAGAGGTTGAGATAGCTGGATGGTATCACCGACTCAATGCACATGAGTTTGAGTGAACTCTGGGAGTTGGTGACGGACAGGGAGGCCTGGCGTGCTGTGATTCATGGGGTTGCAAAGAGTTGGACACGACTGAGTGACTGAACTGAACTGAGAGCTGTTCTATGCCAGTCATTGTAGAGATAAAAAACTATCCCAGGAAACTGAGAGGAAATATAAACAAAAAAATCCAGAATAGACAATTTAAAGATGATTATGCTTTGACTCCCACAGAGCAAAAATAAATAGGAAAAGCGTGAAAATTTGGCAAGACTTGGACAAAGAACTCA
Source organism: Capricornis sumatraensis (assembly GCF_032405125.1). NCBI lineage: Eukaryota > Metazoa > Chordata > Mammalia > Artiodactyla > Bovidae > Capricornis > Capricornis sumatraensis. The sequence continues at coordinate 51,499,508 of NC_091083.1, forward strand.
TTTCAGTATATTTTCAATATATGTTATAATGCTTTTAACAATGCGTTTTTCTCTGTTGTAAGATGCATGTTGGTGGTAGAAGATGTAGAATGGAGAGCCCCCATGGGGAACTTCTCTCTCTTCTGCTCAGAGGATCACCTGGGATCTTCCACTCCCTATTTGGGAGAGTTCTTGAATGAAGACCGGGCAGTTTCTATGCTCCTCTGAGAATCCTTTACTGAGGAGACACCAAGCAGCAGTAAGAGGGAGTTTTATGCATCACTGAAAAGTGGTGCATTCATTCAAGCTGTTGGAACCCAACTGGGAGAGCTTGAGACAGCCGGTCACACCAAAGATATTAACAAATATAGATTCTGGACTTGAGAAGATTCCTTTGGTCCATTTCCAGCTGAGGCGATTACAGGAACCCTGACAGCCCTCAGGTAGCAGAAGGGAGGATGGAAGTGAGAGAGCACAGCACATCACACCTGCCAGCTGTTGAGTATTTGGAAGTCTCTTTAAATTTTTATTTATTTGTTTTTATTAAAGTATAGCTGATTTACAATATTAAATTAGTTTCAGGTGCACAATACAGTGATTCACAGTTTTTAGAGGTTGTATCCCATTTATATTATTATAAAATATTAACTATATTCTCTGTGAAGTATAATACATCCTTGTAGCTTATTTGTTTTATACACAGTAGTTGGTACCTCTTAATATCCCACTCCAATCTTGTTCCTCTCCCCACTGGTAAATACTAGTTTGTTCTCTATGTCTGTGAGTCTGTTTCTGTTTTGTTTTATATTTATCCATAAACATTTTTTTTAGATTCCACATATAAGTGATAACACACAGTATTTATCTTTCTCTGTCTTTTTTCACTTAACATAATACCCTCCAGGTCCATCCAAGTTGTTGCAGATGGTAGAATTTTATTCCTTTTTATGTGTGGCTGCATAGTATTCCACTGTGTGTACATACATCTTCTTTAACCATTCATCTGTTAATGGGCATTTAGGTTGCTTCCGTATCTTTTTGTTATAAGTAATTCTGCTATGGACACTGGGGTATATATTATTTTGGAAATCTCTTAATTAAAATCCCAGAAACACACAAAATGTTATCCATAAGCCATTACCCAGAAATGAAAAACTTGTTGGATATAAGTTCCTTTAGTCATTTTTTCTGTCTCTATACAGAAAAATATATAGAAAAATATTTTTTACCATAATAGGATTCATATACATCCTGCTTTACAAACTGCCTCTACCATCTAAAGAATTAATGTATAACACATTATGTATTAATGTATTTCTATCCCATTAAATATTATTAGTCACTGGGTATTTGTTTACTGGGGGTTTCCCTGATGGTTCAGAGAGTAAAGAATCTACCTGCAGTGCAGGAGTCACAGGAGACACAAGTTCAATCCCTGGGTCAGGAAGATCCTCTGGAGGAAGAAATGGCAATCCACTCTAATATTCTCACCTGGGAAATCCCATGGACAGAGGAGCCTGGTGGCTACAGTCCGTGGGGTTACAAAGAGTTGGACACGACTTAGGGACTAAACAACAACAATGCTTTTTTACTACCTGGCGCTACTGTGCTACTTGCTCAGGGATTTTAAAGATGTATTAATGAGAGTTTTTAGCATCAAGATTATAATTTAGTTAATGAGGAGACCTAAAATAGGCATACAAATAAAATAGCTAAATAAGATGACAATATTAGGAGAGTCCACACATTACAGTTTGGGAAGATTGTTGATGGGTATATAGAATCAGAAGACTTGAAATTATCTCAGCAATTTTGTTCACTAAATGAATTTGCCATGCAATATTTTCAGTCTCCTAATGTTACCGAGGCTTATCTGATAATAGCTCAGTTGGTAAAGAATCCGCCTGCAGTGCAGGAGACCCTGGTTTGATTCTTGGATCAGGAAGATCTGCTGGAGAAGGAATAGGCTACCCACTCCAGTGTTCTTGGGCTTCCCTTGTGGCTCAGCTGGTGAAGAATCTGCCTGCAATGAGGGAGACTGGGGTTCAATCCCTGGGTTGGGAAGATCCCCTGGACGAGGGAAATGTTATCCACTCCAATATTTTGGCCTGGAGATTTCTATGGACTGTATAGTCCATGGACTATACAGAAAAGAGTTGGACACAACTGAATGACTTTCACTTTCATTTTCAATGTTACCAAGAGGTGAGGGGTACAGCTGCTTAGCTGCTCAAAAGCCAATAAACAGGCCAAGTTGGTGGAAAGAAAAGTTTGCTTTTTTTCAGATGCCAGCTTCTGATGCCAGCCTCTGATATCAACCTCTATGGGAGGCAAGAGGTTTTATAGACAGAAGGAGGGGGCTACATGCAGAAATAGCACAGTCATCTTCATACTGGTCATCAGTGGTCTGAGCAGCATCATCGCAACTGTTTTAGGTACGGTTAATCTTCAGTTGCAGGTTGGTTTGTTTCCATTTTTTTGAGCCCAGTTCTCAGAATTGTCACAACTCATGTCATCTGTACAGTCTGGACATGATGTAGTTAGCTTCACCACCTGGGGTTTCAGTTTCTATAAGACAGCTCATGGGTGTGGCTCAGAATATTTATAGCCCTTGAGAAAAAAACTAAAGGTCTTTGACTATGCTTAATGACTACATTATTATTATTTGGTCTCCTTTGACTGTTTTCCCTTGTTTCTGCATTTTTCATTTCTCTATTAAACTTATTCTATGATTAAAGTTTTCCACAGACAAAAGACAGGCAGAAGATATGGGTGGGGGGAACAAGGGCTATAGGGTCCTGCTCTGTTTCACTAACCTGTAAAATGGGAATAAGGATAAAAACAGTAATACATACTTTGAAATGTTGTTTTGGGATAAAATAACATCAGTAGCTATAATAAGTAATGGAAGGCATGTATATGGATCTTACCATGTGCTGAGCACTGTTCTAAGAGCTGACTTACTGGAAGAGATCCTGATGCTGAGAAAGACTGGGGGCAATAGGAGAAGGGGATTACAGCAGATGAGACTATTGGATGGCATCACTGACTCAATGGACATGAGTTTGAGCAAACTCAAAGAGATAGTGAAGGACAGGGAAGCCTGCTGTGCTGCCATTCGTGGGGTTGAGACTGAACACCAACCAACCAAGCATCATAGCAGCCTTAAGTAGAATAAATGGAATCACAAAGAAGCTAAGTAACTGGCCCAACATCATATAGTTGAGAAGGGGCCAAGTGGCTTTGAACCCAGGCAGTTTACTTCTTGTCTGGACTATGTATCTGAAAGAGTCTTTGCAATTGGAAAATGCTTTATAAATGGGGTTATAAATAACAAGTTCCAAATGAGAGGCCCAGGGCTGTTGGAACTGTGTGTTTCTTTTTCTTTTTTGACCACACTGAGTGGCTTGTGGGGTCTCAGTTCCCTGAACCTGGGCCAAGGCAGGAATCATAACAATGAGGAATCATAACAGCTAGGTCACCAGGTAACTCCCCAGAACTGTAGGTTTCAATGCAGGAGGCTTCTTGCTGATTAGAGGGGTTGGGGAAGGCTTCTGGAAGATGTGTCCCTTTGAAATGGGAGCAATAATGTCTCCATTTTGAAATCAGCTGCTGTCTGTGTCTTGCAAGATTGAAATCAGGAAGAGAAGAGACCATTCGAAAGTAGCTCAGGGACAAAAGGAGAGTATTTGTCATAACGGAGGTGTGAGCTGTGGCAGGACTCAGGATTTCATCAGAGCCCCGCGTCTTTCTCCGCATGTCTTGGCTCTGTTTCCTTCTGCAGTGGTGTTATTCTCAGGCTGACTCAACTAGGTGACAAGGATGAACTTTGCCATGCCCATTATGACTGTACAGTTGGAAATGCTGAAAGTTCTGACAATGTCCCGGGAAGGCTTCCCACCAGTCTGGCAGGAGCAGGTGCCCACTCTTGGACTGCACCACAGAGCATTGTTAGAGAGATGTGGTTGATCTCCCTCACTCCTCTTCCATACGGACTATGTGAATGTCTAGAGTTGCTACAGTTATGAAAACAGGAAATGCAGAAGGGAGGACAGGTAAGGGCAGTGCTACCCTTAACTCTTGGCAAGAACCCTTTCTCCTCCTGCATGTCCTTCTGGCAGGACTGTCCCACTGGCTGAGGAGCCCACGTAGCTTAGAGTATTTCCCTCTGGAGACCACCTCTAGACCCTTAAACGGCTTACACTGGGTACCTGAGACTTTGGAACTCCCTTCACAATGGGCCTCAAGCATGTTTCTGCCTGGACCATTCTCAGCCTTTGCATTCTGACCACCCAGGTCTCAGTGCCTCTGCAACCCGCCCTGAGCAGTGCCTCAGGCTGCCCCTGTCCGTAGGGTAGATCCACCACGGCGTGTACTCCTGTAGGTCTGAGCAGTGTCCCAGGGAACTCACTTTGCAGCAAATGCTGTCCATCTTCTCCTCTCATGGCCCTTGCACTCTGGGTTTGTTGGAGGAAGGAAAGGGCAAAGGGAGAGAGAACATGGAGGTAGTTTGTGGGGAACTGAGTGATTCCATTCCAGGTCTCCAAAATGATAACCTACTTCAGGGCACATGTTTTCCTTTGCCCTCATGGCAAATATCCTTTGCCTGGATTTGGTCACCTTATATCTGCATGACCGTTTTTGGCACTAAATCTTCAATTAGCCAGTCTATGAAAGGGAAGAGTACCCAGGACTGTTTTCTTTACCTACCTTGTATCTGGCTTAGATGTGTACACAGAAGGCCATTATGGTGTGGGATGGAGCCAGGGGAGGGAAAAATACATGAATGGGCTATTGGCCTGGGCCTAAGAAATGTTAGTCTATAATAGGTGCTCAGTCCAGTTCAGTCACTCAGTCATGTCTGACTCTTTGTGACCCCATGGACTGCAGCACGCCAGGCCTCCCTGTCAATCACCAACTCCCGGAGTTCACTCAAACTCATGTCCATTGAGTTGGTGATGTCATCCAACCATCTCATCTTCTGTTGTCCCCTTCTCCTCTTGCCTTCAATCCCTCCCAGCATCAGGGTCTTTTCAAGTGAGTCAGCTCTTCGCATTAAGTGGCCAAAGTACTGGAGTTTCAGCTTTAGCATCAGTCCTTCCAATGAACACCCAGGACTGATCTTTAGGATGGACTGGTTGGATCTCCTTACTGCCCAAGGGATTCTCAAGAGTCTTCAACACCACAGTTCAAAAGTATCAATTCTTTGGCGCTCAGCTTTCTTTATAGTCCAACTTCACATCCATAGATGACTACTGGAAAAACCACAGCCTTGACTAGACAGACCTTTATTGGCAAAGTTATGTCTCTGCTTTTTAGTATGCTATCTAGGTGGTCATAGTTTTTCTTCCAAGGAGTAAACGTCTTTTAATTTCATGGCTGCAGTCACCATCTGCAGGGATTTTGGAGCCCCCAAAATAAAGTCAGCCACTGTTTCCATTGTTTCCCTATCTATTTGCCATGAAGTGATGGGACCAGGTTCCAAGATCTTAGTTTTCTGAATGTTGAGCTTTAAGCCAACTTTTTCATCCTCCTCATTCACTTTCATCAAGAGGCTCTTTAGTTCTTCTTCACTTTCTGCCATAAGGGTGGTGTCATCTGCATGTCTGAGGTGATTGATATTTCTCCCAACAATCTTGATTCCAGCTTGTGCTTTTTCCAACCCAGTGTTTCTCATGATGTACTCTTCATATAAGTTAAATAAGCAGGGTGACAATATACAGCCTTGACATACTCCTTTTCCTATTTGGAACCAGTCTGTTGTTCCATGTCCAGTTTTAACTGTTGCTTTCTAACCTGCATATAGATTTCTCAAGACGCAGGTCAGGTGGTCTGGTATTCTCATTTATTTCAGAATTTTCCACAGTTTATTGTGATCCACATAGTCAAAGGCTTTGGCATACTCAATAAAGCAGAAAAAGATTTTTTTTTTTCTGGAACTCTCTTGCTTTTTTTACAATCCAGCAGGTGTTGGCAATTTAATTTCTTGTTCCTCTGCCTTTTCTAAAATCATCTTGAACATCTGGAAGTTCACCGTTGATGTATCGTTGAAGCCTGGCTTGGAGAATTTTGAGCATTACTTTACTAGCATGTGAGATGAGTGCAATTGTGTGGTAGTTTGAGCATTCTTTGGCATTGCCTTTCTTTTGGTTTGGAATGAAAACTGACCTTTTCCAGTCCTGTGGCCACTGCTGAGTTTTCCAAATTTGCTGGCTTATTGAGTGCAGCACTTTCACACCATCATCTTTTAGAGTTTGAAATAGTTCAACTGGAATCCCTTCACCTCCACTAGCTCTGTTCGTAGTGATGCTTTCTAAGGCCCACTTGACTTCACTTTCCAGGATGTCTGGCTCTAGGTGAGTGATCACACCATCATAATTATCCGGGTTGTGAAGATCTTTTTTGTACAGTTCTTCTGTGTATTCTTGCCAGTTTTTCTTAATATCTTCTGCTTCTGTTAGGTTCATATCATTTCTGGCATTTATCGAGTCCATCTTTGCATGAAATGTTCCCTTGGTATCTCTAATTTTCTTGAAGAGATCTCTAGTCTTTCCCATTCTGTTGTTTTCCTCTACTTCTTTGCATTGATTGCTGAGGAAGGCTTTCTCATCTCTCCGTGCTATTCTTTGGAACTCTGCATTCAGATGCTTATATCTTTCCTTTTCTCCTTTGCTTTTTGCTTCTCTTCTTTTCACAGCTATTTGTAAGGCCTCCCCAGACAGCCATTTTGCTTTTTTTGCATTTCTTTTCCATGGGGACGGTCTTGATCCCTGTATCTTGTATAATGTCACGAACCTCAGTCCATAGTTCATCAGGGACTCTATCAGATCTAGTCCCTTAAATCTATCTCTCACTTATACTGTATAATCATAACGAATTTCATTTAGGTCATACCTGAATGGTCTAGTGGTTTTCCCTACTTTCTTCAGTTTAAGTCTGAATTTGGCAATAAGGAGTTCACGATCTGAGCCACAGTTAGCTCCCGGTCTTGTTTTTGCTGACTGTATAGAGCTTCTCCATCTTTGGCTGCAAAGAATATAATCAATCTGATTTCGGTGTTGACCATTTGGTGATGTCCATGTGTAGAGTCTTCTCTTGTGTTGTTGGAAGAGTGTTTGCTATGACCAGTGCGTTCTCTTGGCAAAACCCTGCTGTTTACCTGGGGCCAAACTATGGTGGAGGTAATGAAGATAATGGTGACCTCCTTCAAAACATCCCATGCATGTACTGCTACACTCAGTGCCCCCAACCCTGCAGCAGGCCACCACCGACTCATGCCTCCTGGAGACTCCTGGACACTCCAGGCAAGTCTGAGTCAGTCTCTTGTGGGGTCACTGGTCCTTTCTCCTGGGTCTTGGTGCACAAGGTTCTGATTGTGGCCTCCAAGAGTCTATTTCCCCGTCCTGAGTAAGTTCTGGCAGCTCTATGGTGGGGTTAATGGCGACCTCCTCCAAGAGGGCTTACGACATACCCAAGTCTGCTGTACCCAGAGCCCCTGTCCCTGTGGCAATCCACTGCTGACCCGTACTTCCACGGGAAACAACTCAAACAGTTCTGTGTCAGTCTCTGTGGGGTCCCTGGGTCCTGGTGTGCACAAGATTTGTTTGAGCCCTCTTAGCTTCTCTGACAGAAATGGAGTTTGATTCTAAACGTGAATTCGCCCCCTTACCATCTTGCTTGGGCTTCTCCTTTGCCCTTGGACTTGGGGTATCTCCTCACAGCCTGCACCAGCGCCTACCGTCTTACTGGGATTTCTTTGACCTTGGATGTGGAGTATCTCTTCAGGGCTGCTCCAGCAAAGCACAGCTGCCGCTCCTGACCTTGGATGTGGGGTATCTCCTCTGGGCGCTCAATACATGTTTAATGACTATGTCTTTCTGTGCTTATTTCTGTCTGCTGGGTTTCTTGGTAGTATTCAAGGTGCTTTACCACAACGCTCCCACTAGATGTCACTATTGTCCTGCTTGCAAATCCTATATACCTCATTTCCTTCTGCCCCTCCCCCATCTAGGTTTGGTTTGATTAGATTTAGAACACAAATATGTTTATTTTTAAGTTAGAGGTCAGATTTTCCTCTAGTAATTATCAGAATCCTTGCTTTACTTGCATGTTGTCACTGACTTCCTATTACTGTTGTTTTATTTGCTCATATTGTGCACATGAAGATCTCTATGCTGCTGCTAATTCGCTTCAGTCATGTCCGACTCTGTGCGACCCCATAGACGGCAGCCCACCAGGCTCCCCCGTCCCTGGGATTCTCCAGGCAAGAACACTGGAGTGGGTTGCCATTTCCTTCTCCAATGCATGAAATTGAAAAGCGAAAGTGAAGTCACTCAGTCATGTCCGACTCTTCGAGACCCCATGGCCTGCAGCCTACCATGCTCCTCCGCCCATGGGATTCTCCAGGCAAGAGTACTGGAAGATCTCTATAGGTATTTAATAAAACTTGAATTGAAAAGAGAGGGTTCCTAGGGATTTGAGGAGAGTGGTCTCCTACTTTAACTTACTATAGTACTATCTATTTTTAAAAGATTAAGTAAATGCTTTGATTTTACCAGGGTTTTAAACCAGATCTTAATCCAAATTCAGTGTGAATTAGAAAAGGGGGGGGGGGACAAAAAGACTGACCTATAACACAAAATTAGCATTTCCTTTGACTATAAATATAAGCAGTGATAGTTCTTAGAACTATGCCACCAGCGAAATCGCAATGTTTTATATCACAGTTCCTGCTTCAGGGCTTTGCATTTGCTGTTCTTCTGCCTGGAGTGCTTTGGCTCCTGATGTGTAGGTCTCAAATGCCATTTTGTCAGATGTCTCCAAATATCTTGTATAACATCGTCCCTCCCTCTCATCATTATTTCCATCTATTTCAGTCATAGGACTTACCTGACCTATTATGTCATCTGATACATTAGACATTCTCTTGTTTATTGTCTGTTTGTATCCATTAGAATGTAAGCTCCAAGGGGCTGTGCACTTTGTTTCTTTTTTAAAAAACTGTATCCCTAGAGCCAAGAGCAGTGTCCAGCATAGAGAAGCTCTCAATGAATATTTATTGAATTAATGAATGAGTAAATGAGAACCAGCTTTACATGTGTATCTGTTTCCTGTTGCTGCTGTAACAAATTACTGATAGAAATTTACTATTTGACAGTTCTAGAGGCTGGAAGTCTGAAGCAGGTCTCATGGGACTAAAATCAAGGTGTCCTCAGGATTGTGTTCTTCCTGGAGACCCTAGGGAGAATCCATTTCCTTGTTTTTTTTCCACTTTGTAGGGATTGCCCACCTTCCTTGGCCTGTGACCCCTTATTACTTCCATCTTATTATCCAATATCTTTGGGGGCCATTGTTCTGCCTACCACATCATCTGTGTTATTTTTTTTTTTAATGACCTGGTTTGGATGATTTCTTCTTTAGAAGGTCTAATTGGTGGTGTTATAACTAAGGGGGACATCAGTTCAGTTCAGTTCAGTTCAATCACTCAGTCATGTCTGACTCTTTGCAACACCATGGACTGCAGCATGCCAGGTCTCTCTGTCTATCACCAACTCCTGGAGTTTACTCAGACTCATGTCCATTGAGTCGGGGTGATGCCATCCAACCATCTCATCCTCTTGTCCCCTTCTCCTCCTGCCTTCAATCTTTTCCAGAATCAGGATCTTTTCAAATGAGTCAGCTCTTTGCATAAGATGGCCAAAATATTTGAATTTCAGCTTTAGCATCAGTCCTTCCAATGAATATTCAGGACTGATTTCCGTTAGGATGGACTGATTGGATCTCTTTGCTGTCCAGTCTAACTCTCAAGAGTCTTCTTCAACACTGCAGTTCAAGAGCATCAATTCTTCAGGGTCTCATACCCAAGCATGACTACTGGAAAAACCGTAGCTTTGACTAGATAGACCTTTGTCGGCAAAGTAATGTCTCTGCTTTTTAATATGTTGTCTAGGTTGGTCATAATTTTTCTGCCAAGGAGCAAGTGTCTTTTAATTTCATGGCTGAAGTCACAATCTGCAGTGATTTTGGAGCCCCCCAAAATAAAGTCAGCCACTGTTTCCATTGTTTCCTCATCTATTTGCCATGCAGTGATGGGACCAGGTTCCAAGATCTTAGTTTTCTGAATGTCGAGCTTTAAGCCAATTTTTTCACTCTCCTCTTTCACTTTCATCAAGAGGCTCTTTAGTTCTTCTTCACTTTCTGCCATAAGGGTGGTGTCATCTGCATATCTGAGGTTATTGATATTTCTCCCGGCAATCTTGATTCCAGCTTGTGCTTCATCCAGCTTAGCATTTCTCATGATGTACTCTGCATGTAAGTTAAATAAGCAGGGTGACAATATACAGCCTTGATGTATTTCTTTTCCTATTTGGAACCAGTCTGTTGTTCCATGTCCAGTTCTAACTGTTGCTTCCTGACCTGCATACAGATTTTTTTCAAGATGCAGGTCAGGTGGTCTGGTATTCTCATCTCTTTCAGAATTTTCCACAGTTTATGTTGATCCACACAGACAAAGGCTTTGGCATAGTCAATAAAGCAGAAGTAGATGTTTTTCTGGAACTCTCTTGCTTTTTCAATGATCCAACGGGTGTTGGCAGTTTAATCTCTGGTTCCTCTGCCTTTTCTAAATCCAGCTTGAATATCTGGAAGTTCACAGGGGCCATGGGACTGGATTGTGAAGCAAGCCCTATGTGTGTTGATTCTTTTTTTGTGTGAGGGCTTGACACAAAAAAGAAATCCCATGCTATACCCTTCTCTACTTCTTCCCCAACCTCCCTGTTAAGGATATACTTGAACCCAGTCCCGGTACCACCTCTGACCTTATCATTTCTCCTCTTCTCCCAAACTGACCTGAGGAAAGTCAACAGAGAAGGTGGCTCTGGTGAGGGAGGGAGCAATAGGAGAGATCTAATAAAAACTGGAAATGTGCCACCGTAGAAAACAAGAAAGATTCTGTCTCCATTTCTCCTCCCTTGAATCTGGATCCCATCCATAGTCGACTTATGTGCTTACAACTTTACCTACTACCCACACTGTCCTCACCTCTCCAGCATTAACTGGCTGCTGAGAAGTCAAATACCCCAGTCACCTACCTGAGCATATCTCTTGCTACCCTCCCTCAAGTCTGCTCTGAGCTAGCCAACCGGGCTTCTTTGCTTTTCTTTGGTCACATCAGACCTGGCCTTTATTCTGCACCTTGCCATGGCTATTCCCTCTGCCTGGAATGCTCATCCCTAGTTTCAGTCTAACTGCCCCTATGGATGCTTTTGTCTCCATTTGTAAAAGACCTGCCAGGTTGCAAAAGACTTTTCCAGGTCCTAGGATTTTGTAACTTCTCTAGCTGGTCATGGAATTTCTATGGCACAAATGATAAAAAAGGAAATTCTCTTGTTGTTATGATTATATCTACAAATTTGTTTACTAAGAAATAAGCTGGTAAGTAGCTTTTTATATACTTTTTCAGCTCTTGAGTATTATAGTCAGGATTTCTTAGCTAAATGGTTTCCTTTACCATTTCTTTGGAAAATCTGAGTTCTAGTTTAATCACTTGGAGTTTTATTGAACATGCTTATTTCAACTCCTGACTGAGTGACTTCACTTTATCTCAGCTCAATCAACTACATACTGTTTGATCTTAGAAAATTAATTTAAGCTTCTGAAAAAGTTAAGAGGTTATTTAGAGTTTTTCTTTCTTTTTTTTAAAACTTGGACCTGAATGGAGCATTGTGGGGGAATATCATAATAGTTAAAACTGTAAATTATAGTTAATATGTTATACATCTTATATAAATCTATTTTTCTGGGAGAACATTCATAGCTTTCATTGATTTCTCTAAGCAATCCACAACCTCCCCAAAGGTACAAGTCACTAGGTTAGATGATTTTCAAGGGCATTTCTCATTTTAGACAATTTTTATTACCTTTTACCTGCTAGGTGCTGTAGAATGGTGACTGAAGAAAAACAGTAAAGTTCAGGCCCTTATGGAAGTCCATGTCTGGAAGGGGAAGCATATAAAACAGAGTAAAAGTTTGCAGTGGACTGACAGGCTGAAGAAGGTATTCTGAAGATATCCCTTTGCAGATATTTGCTAGGATACTGGGGGAGATCATTTAAGACATAATCACAAACCTTCAAACAAGTGATAGTGGAGGCTTAGCCCTCCAAGGTGGTGGTGGAGTTAAAGGTGGAGAGGGAGTGGAATGAATGGAAGGTGTCTTTTGGAGACAGCCTTGGCTAGACGCAATGATGCACTGGATGTGGGAGTAAGAGAAACAGACAGGAGGAATCAGCTGAAGGAATCTCCAGCATTCTGGCCTGAAGAGTCAGTGGTCCCATTTCCTGAGATGGGGGAGTGCTGATGGCATTGCAGAGAGGCATTGCTAGTTTGTAGAACAAAGTTCTTAAAGAACTAGTGCCTGTCTATAATGGCTTCTCTGATGTGTTATCACTGGAAATTTCCATTAACTGGCCTGATTTTAGATGTTCCCTTAAGTGACCATTCACTCAATAGGCAATGTTCAGTGATCCCCTCGTGTGGGCCTCCCGTGTGCTAGGTGTTGGAGGAACTTATGGAGAGGACATAACCACTGTTGACCCACAAACTGGACCCGGGCAACTGGAGACTCCTCACCCCTTCCCTTTCCTCAGAATGTACATTCTACCCACTGTTCCCACAGTGGGAGCTGGTTTCAAGGACGTGGCCTTGAGAGAGCATGTGTTTTGGGATCAAGTGAAACCAGTTAAGGCTTCTGTATAAACTTTAGTACTCTGGTGGGTGGGTGTGGGGACCTACTCCTCTAGAGGTCACCCAAGACAAGGCTTTCATGTAAGTGCCTTTGCTTTTTAAATCAGGCATGTACTGGTTTGGAGTGCTCTGGCTCTTTCTTTGGTTTCTCCTTGCCTTCCATGTACAGGGGCTTCCCTGGTGATGCAGATGGTAAAGAATCTGTCTGCCATGTGGGAGACCTGGGTTTGATCCCTGAGTCAGGAAGATCCCCTGGAGAAGGAACTGGCAACCCACTCCAGTATTCTTGTCTGGAGAATCTCATGGACAGAAGAACCTGGAGGAGCTACAGTCCATAGAGTTGCAAGAATTGGACACGACAAGTGACTTAACACTCACTCAATGCCCTCCATATACATGGATCAGTTTCAGATTTCACCCAAGGAAATCCTGAGGTTGCAAACTAACCATTGATGAGCCATCCAAGAAATAGGCCTCAGGAAAGAGGTATTGAGGGAAATCCTGACCTCTATGTGGGGAGGGGTGGCTTGTATATCAGATGCTGGGGGACCACCATGTGACTACAGGGATGTCCCTAAACACCTAGTGGGCTGATGCATTTGTCTGAGGCACTATTCAGAGTGCACTACAGCAAAGAAGACAAATGCATGGCTGTCTCTGCTGTGGGTAGGTTGGTGGCCTCCAATGTCCAACAAGAGGCTCAGGCTTGAGTTAGAAAGCAGAAGAGCTGAGGTTATGGAAGGATGTGCCTGGTCCACCACTCTGCTAGCTTCAGGGCTGGCCAACAAGGTGCGAGAGCAGGATGATGAATGGAAGAAATTGGCATGTCATTTTGCAAAGCTAGTGAGATAGGAAAGGGACAGGGTAAAACCTTTAAAAGAAGGACATAGTCGTTGAGGACATGGCATAAACTGGTTAGAACCAACCAGGCCCAAGGTGGTGGAAGATTCAACTTCTGGTAACATATGACTTTTCTGAAGCAGACGGTGAAAGGCCGAAAAGTGACAATGACCCAATTTCTGGTTATCTCCACTCTTTCCCCCAAAACAGTTGGAATAATCCTCCCACTCATTAGCTTATGAAATTACCCAGCTCATAAAAACTAACCACCGCATATTTTGGGGGCTTTAGCATTTTGAGATGGCCCATACTCTACCTGTGGAGTGTTTCTCCCAGGGCCACTCTCACTCTCTGAGGCAAACTGCATTCTGTCTATGGAGTGTAAGCCTGCTTTCACTTTAACTGCTTTCGCAGTAAACATGCTTTTACTTTACCATGGCTTGCTCTTGAATTCTTTCCTGCACAAAGCCAAGGATCCACCCTTGGTGGCCCATCCCAGGGACTCACTCAAGTCCTGGGACATGACCCTCTTGTGTCCTACTTTTTCCTGCAACACGTGGAGGGCACAAGCTGCCTGAGGTTGAAGTCCAAATGCTTTGACAAAACCTGAGTGGGACTCTGAGAGGTGGAATCCCTGGAAAAGTGAGGAAGGGAAGAGGAGGATGAAGTAGTGATTGACAGTGAAATCACCCCATGCTGCCAGTCCCCAGTACAAAGGAAAATAAAAGCAAAGTAACAATAGCCTCGTTAGCAGGGCAGCCCTCAGTTTAGGAAACATCCATGATGAGAGCCTTTGGGCTTATTGATATAGCGGCCAAGTTCCAGCAAAAGGTCAGGGAAAGTATCCAGGCACGGTTAGCGCAGTTGGGATGTGAGAGGTGATGGCATTTCTCTGACCAGTGGAAAGCACAGGACATGAGCGGCATAGCCACACATCCAGCCCTCAGGCAACAACTGCACGGTGCTTGGACAAATCTAGCTCACAGGGAGGCCTGGCCCAATGAAGCACATGGAATCCTGGAAATCTATAGAGGAGATGCAACAAATTCTTTGGGAGTTGGGAAAGAGATGAATCATCAATGCCTTTGTCTTTGAAGGCTTTGATCAGGCCACTTTCTTATAGGAATGAGGGCCAAGATAGTCCAGCTTGCCTCCAGCACCTGGTATAGGACGCCAATATCATGCTGAACCCAGTAGTGGGTTAATACATTTATGATGTTAGGCAATACACTGCTGATCTGGGGGAAACTGACAAATCCTGCGTGGGATATGGCTGTGGGAAAGACCCAAGACAGATAGGGAGTTCTAAAAGTCCAACAGGCTCTAAAAGGTCCTGTGAAAGTAACTTGGAGGCAAATATGCTTTGATCCCCTTGCTGCCAGCAGGCCACGTGAAAAGATAGATTTGGCAACCCAACACTGGGTTGGCTGGCCTGTGCAAAATCTTAAAACCTGAGTGACAGTTCAGACCTGTCCAAATTGCCAGTGTCATCTCTAATGCCTTGCCTGCTTCAGCAGAAGCTTCATGGATACAGTCCTATTTGGAATGGGTGCCTCCCTTGCCCCAGGTGTAGGATGCAGGCCAAGATCACCTCCAGGTAAGAGCCACTGGAGGCAATCAGAGGTCTAATGTGGAGCTCACTATTTACTGGATTCCCAGATATGATAAATAAAAGGTGATGGCTCTGGTTGGTATTGGAGCCTAATGTGCTCTGACATGCAGTCATCTGTAGAGGTTTCCTTGTCTTCTTACCCATGATTTCAGGGCAAATGGTTATGGTTAAGAAGGCCCCTTCAACACTGCAAATTTGGTGTTCTCTCCACAAGAACATGAGGTTTTTATGTCTCCAATACCAGAGAATGTATTGGGCATTGGTACCCTACAAGGTCAAACTCTCAAGCCTTCATACGTGAGTTCTGCCTCTGGGTTAGAAGAATCAAACAGGCGCTGAGGGGCAACAGTAACTGGGAGCCAGTAGCCCACCACTTCTGTGAAGAGGGTTGCTGTGAAACAATGTCAGTTTCCTGGCAGTGTGGGGGGTGGGCATAAGGAGACAGGAGAAACTGTGCTCAATGGGTATTGTATGCCCTGCCCAGAGTCCTTTTAGCTGGTATGGTTGGTAAAAAAAGTCAGATGGCTCATGGCAACTGACCATAGACCGCAGAGAACTAGAACAAGGTAGGACACCCAGTTTGTGTAGTGTGTGCCCAACATCACCCCTATCTTAGGAACCTTGGCCATAGTTCTAGGAAGGTACTATGCTGTGTTGCCTTTTCTAGTACACTTTGGGCCACCAAGTCACAAGATCAGTTTGTCTTCATGTGGGAAGGACGAAAATACTTCAGAGTGCTTCCCCAAGGCTGGCTACACAGCCTCACCACCTGTCCTGGGATGAGACCCCAAGACATCTTGCCCCTGTTCTCCTTCCCCACATCAGGAAAAGGGGCCCTGGACTACATGGATGATATCATGGTAACCTGTGAAGGACACTCTGAAAACTTAGCTGGAACACCTGAGAGGAAAGGACCGGTGGTGAACTCAAAGAAAATTCAAGGCTCAGTCACTGTCATAATGTTTTTAGGAATCATGTGGTTGGGTAAGAGTCTCATTGATCCAGAAGCTGTGATTGGTAAAATACAAGCCTGTCCAACTTGAAAGAGGAGCAAGCCTCTGTAAGGATTTGGGGTTTGGAGGACTTTCATTCCCCACCTGGCAGAGTGCCCCATCCCTCAAGCCTCCTTGAAAAGAAAAGGTATGTGTGGGATTGGGGATCAGAGCAGCAAGCCGCCTTTGAGAAGGAAGCACGCTAATGAAGCAGATGAAAGCTCTGGGCAGCTCCCAAGCAGGGCTGCCCTTTGAATTCAGTGTATCTGTGACTCTGCAAGGTATGGGCTGGGCACTGTGGCAGAGACAGCAGAAGAGAGTACTCGTAGGAGTTTGGTCTCAGCTCTGGGAGGGGGCAGAAAGCCCCTGGATCCCATAGAGCAACAGCTCCTGACAGTGTACACAGCACTCCTCCAGGTAGAGCCTTTCATGTAGGCCAGAATTTCCCTTTCTATCAAGAGATGGATTGAGAACATGTTCCATCAACACACCTCTGCCATGGCTCAAACTCCCATGCTACATAGCAGCTTTTTCACAGCAGAGGAGCACCCTTCTGCCAGCTCAGTCTCTAGATATGTGGGTGCTGGAGTATGCAGACCCTCCAGATGCCCCTCCCCTATTTCTGTGGCAGCCCCCGTGGCCTGTAGAAGTTAATGGGAGAAATTCCTGCTGTGCCTGGTGTTCTGATGAGTCTAGTCAGGGCAGCCAGTCCAGGTGGACTGCAGCTCAACACTGACCCCATCTGGATCAAAACAGGAATGCACCCTAGCAGCCAGTGGGCTGAACTCAGAGCAGTTTGGCTTGTGATTACTCAGGAGCCCCAGCCCGTAGCTCTTTGCATTGACAGCTGGTATGTTCTAAAGGGATCAATCCTGTGGCTTGAACAATAGGAAGCTGAGGAGTGAATGATCATGAAAAAGCCCCATGGGGTCAGGATATCTGGAAAGACATCTTGGTTCATCTGCAAGAGCCTGAGGCTCACTGTCTTTTAAAGTCCCACCTGGTAAGGCACTGACAGCCCCTGGCAATTAGGAAACTTGGGTGCAAACTTTAGCAACCTAATCCTGTAGCTAAAGTAGACTGTGTATATAGAAAGAGCAGCCACCTTAGTCCCTGGGTGACATATTGACAAGAATGCGGGATTATCCTTGAAATACAATGACTTGTTTAATGTAGTAACAGCATGTCTTGTGTATTCTAAACAACATCCAAGACAGCAAACTGCCAAAGGAGTCTGGAGCCATTCACTGGAGTTCTCAACCAGTGAGGGATTGCAAATTGGTTATATTAGCCCCTGCCTTCAAGTTGTTGTTGTTCAGTTGCTCAGTTGTGTCTTACTTTTTGTGACCCCATGGACTGCAGCACACCAGGCTTCCTTGGCCTTCACTATCTCCTGGAGTTTTCTCAGACTCATGTCCATTGAGTTGATGATGCCATCCTGTTGCCCATTCTCCTTCTGACCTCAGTCTTTTCCAGCATCAGGGTCTTTTCCGATGAGTTGGCTCTTCATATTGGTTGACCAAAGTACTGGAGCTTCAGCTTCAGCATCAGTTCTTCTAATGAAGTTTCAGGATTGATTTCTTTTAGGATTGACTGGTTTGATCTCTTTGCTGTCCAAGGGACTCTCAAGAGTCTTCTCCAGCACCATAGTTCAAAAGCATCCATTCTTCGGTGCTCAGCCTTCTTTATGGTCCAACTCTCATATCTGTGCA
The DNA here is from genome assembly GCF_032405125.1 of Capricornis sumatraensis. NCBI lineage: Eukaryota > Metazoa > Chordata > Mammalia > Artiodactyla > Bovidae > Capricornis > Capricornis sumatraensis. The sequence goes on from NC_091083.1 coordinate 51,517,386, forward strand.
TGACTACTGGGAAAACCATAGCTTTGACTATATGCATGTTTGTTTGCAAAGTGATGTCTCTGCTTTTTAACATGCTCTCTAGGTTTGTCATAGCTTTTCTTCCAAGGAGCAAGCGTCTTTTAATTTGATGGCTGCACTCACCATCCACAGTGATTTTGGAGCCCAAGAAAATAAAGTCTGTTACTGTTTCCACTCCCCCCCCCCTTTTTTTTTTGCCTTGAAGTCATGGGACTGAATGCCATGATCTTAGTTTTTTGAATGTTGAGTTTTAAGCCAGATTTTTCAAGTGAGGGTTCTAAATATTCCTTTGTTTGTGTGGTCACTGTATCTGGCCTAATCCAAGTTTTCCCTGTTATCACTCAAACCAGGCTGTCATCCTTAGGGGATTAGAGAAGCTGAGGACCATGATCAGGTAGCTTCGTTGACTAGACAGCGATTGGCGATCACATTTCAAAGGTCATGATGTGCAAGACCAGGCAAAAGAGCATGGCACCAAATGGAAGCTCCATCTCCCCTAGACCCCACAGCAGCAGTGTTGGTAGAAAGGATGACTGAAATATTAAAGCAGCAGATTAAATTACTAACAAGGAGAAAACCTTGGCCAGGTAAAATGAAGTACTGCCCTAGGTTTTACTAAATTTGAAGGATCAGCCAGTAGGGCCTATGGCCCCATATGCCAGACTGGGACCCCCGCTGAGACCAACACCTTGAAGGTGCAGAAGTCTCCAGACACTCTCACCGTTTATCATGTGCTGTGCTGCCAAGGAGACCACGCCGCATCATGCGTGGGGAACTGGCACTCACGCCCCTGGGTGAGGGGAACTGCTCAGTTTCCTCTGGGCTCCTGTTGTCCTGCTGTGAGTTGTATAGTGAAACACACTATCCCAGGAGTGGAACATGCACCACTGAAAGAAGGGAGAGGATGGGGATCCTGTTCTGCCTTATCCTGCCCCCGGTCTGTCTCCTCACACTGGACAACGGTGCTTCCCGCAGTCAACATGTATGATTTGTACACCCACATCAGATTTCTAAAGCTGCAGCCACATTAACATACCAGGATCAGTCCGCAAGTGTAGTTCTTGCAGAAAAGGAAGATCTTCCTATAAATGTTTCTACTAAATATTTGTTGTTTCCACTTTAGACTTCTGTCTATAGTGTCTGGTCATGGGATAGACACCTGATGGAAATACCTTTCCACAGTGGCCCCTTTGTATATTTATCTGGCAAAGGAATCAGTTCAGCTGTTAGGTAGGTAGGAAATTGCCCCTCTTGAGCTCATCAGAATTGCCATGTTAGGTGCTACCACCACAGGGAGGGGAATGGAAGGCCCTAAAGCGGTGCATTAAGGAAGAACAAGCGAGGACAAGTACTCTCAATTCATTTGGTATCACCCATACGGATCTAGAACCCTGGCCTGTGGCGCCCATGATCAATAACACTGAGCATGGATACTCTTTTTCTGTCAATCAAATTATACAGTGAGTCCATCAAACTTCCTGACTGGAAGGGTCCTAAAAATACTCCCATCTGAACTAGGGTGGCTACTTTCAGATTTGGGATGGGTTCATGTAGTTCAACCTAGGTTATGGAAATTTGAGCACTTGGATGCCCCTACATTGGGAACAGAAAAATCACTGCAAACAGAACCAACCCCACTGTACAGGGAATATGGAATGAATATCACTAGAACTGTGTTGTCATTCTGGTATGACTGGATTGGCATTGACTGGCCATGCTGTCCAGGTCTATCATAATAATTTATTATTAGCCCCGAATGGGGCTGAATGGTTGTATGTCACAGCTATTTGGCTGTGACTTTCACTTGGGTGGTTGGGCCATTTCACTCTGGCTTTTCCCTGGGCACAGGGGAGAATGTGCCTCATAGTACCAAACTTGCAAACTTCCTTCTCCTCAAGGCCAGATGGGCACATTCTCTTTTCTACTAGTACAGTCACTTGGCTGCTGTCTTTGCCTCCTCTTTTGGCTTGGAGAATATTATTAAATTCACCCAATAAACTTAAATGATAGCTGGCAAAGCCCATCTTTACTGAACCTTAACGGTCTCTAATGAGAAAAGCTGTCCTCCAAAGTAGAATGTGAAAGTGAAAGTTGCTCAGTCATGTCTGACTCTTTGTGACCCCATGGACTGTACCTTGCCAGGCTCCCCTGTCCATGGAATTCTCCAGCCCAGAATACTGGAGTGGGTTGCCATTCCATTTTACAGGGGATCTTCCCGACCCAGATCTCCTGCATTGCAGGCGGATTCTTTAACATCTGAGCCACCAGGGAAACCACAAAATAGAATGTACTTAGACATTATTGTTGCTTTGCAAGGAGGCACCTGTGCCATTATCCAGACAGAATGCTATGTGTTCATATCTGATGAGTCTGCTAATATGTCAGCTTTACTAAATCACTTGAGGGCACAAGCGAATGACCAAAGTGATCTGACCTTTGGCCTAAGGGATTTATAAATCAGTGGTATGGATCATGGGGCTCTTAGTGGGAAAATTATTACCTATTAGGGAATCATCGTAATCTTTTTTCTCTTGCATGTGCTTCTATTGTTGCCGTGGGATCTGCCTCCAGTGCAGCCAGATGGCTGCCAAACAAGCCAGCTTCACGTTAGTGAAACCCTTTCTAACATCTCAGGGTATGTCGAGGAAGGGGGCATGTAAGATGATTAGGGCCAGTCAGGAGGGTTGGAGTGTTGGAGGAGGTCGCAAAGAGGATGTGACTGGACTCAGGCAATTGAAGACTCCTCACCCTTCCCTTGTCCTTGGAATGTATACTCTGCCCACTGTTCCCACAGTGGGAGGTGGACATGAGGACATAGCTTTGAGAGAGCACATCCAACGGGGAACATCTGAATGGACTATGTGACTGAATCCATTAAGGCCTATGTATAAACTTAACAATTCTGGTAGGTGGGTGTGGAGATCTATTCCTCTTGAGAGCTCCCAAGGCAAGCCTCATTTGCAAGTTCTCTTGCTGGTTAAACCTTCCACTTACTAATCTGAGGTCATCTGCCTCTTTTTTGATCTCTCTCTGCCTTCCTTGTCTGGGGGCCAGTTTCAGATTTCACTTGTGAGACCCCTGAGGTGCAAACTAATACTAGGTATGGATGGGACACAGATCTTGACTGCAGTCATCTCAAGTACATCATCAATTATTAAAGGCGGATTATGATACATTTAAATAGCAAGGCTAAGACTGTAATACTAGAGCTATCTAATTTGCTTTCTGAAAACTTCTAAGTGTGCTGGGTTTGCTTTCCTCAATATCTCATTTCTTTACCTTTAAAGGTAATAATCTATTACACAGGAGAACTTTGCTTAACCTAGATGATTTAGACATGGCCGTGGCATTATTTTTTCTACTTCTGCTTCACTGACTGTGCTAAAACCTCCACTGACTGTGCTAAAACCTTTGGCTATATAACAACAACCAGTGGAAAATTCTTAAAGAGATGGAGATACCAGACCGTGTTACCTGGTCTCCTGAGAAACCTGTATGCAGGTCAAGATGCAACAGTTAGAACCAGACATGGAACAATGCATTGGTTCATGATTGGAAAGGAGTATATCAAGGCTGTATATTGTTACCCTGCTTATTTAACTTATATGCAGAGTACATCTGCAAAATGCTGGCTGACTGACTCACAAGCTGGAATCAAGATTGCCAGGAGAAATATTGACAACCTCAGATAATAAAGGCAGAAAGCGAAGAGGAACTAAAGAGCCTCTTAATGAGGGTGAAAGAGGAGAGTGAAAAAGCTGCCTTGAAACTCAACTTTCAAAAAATTAAGGTTGTGGCATCTGATTTCATCACTCCGTGGCAAATAGATGGGAAAACAATGGAAACAGTGACAGATTTTATTTTCTTGGGCTCCAAAATCACTGCAGATGATGACTGCAGCCACGAAATTAAAAGACGCTTGCTTCTTGAAAGAAAAGCTATGACCAACATATTGGTCATAGACAGCAAATTAAAAAGCAGAGATATCACTTTGCTGGCAAAGGTCCATATAATCAAAGCTGTGGTTTTTCCAGTAGTCATGCATGGATGTGAGAGTTGATCCATAAAGAACACTGAGTGCCAAAGAATTGATGCTTTTAAATTGTGGTATTGGAGAAGACTCTTGAGAGTCCCTTGGACTGCAAGATCAAATTGGTCAATCTTAAAGGAAATCAACTCTGAATATTCATTGGAAGGACTGATGCTAAAGCTTAAACACTTTGACCATCTGATACAAAGAACCGACTCATTAGAAAAGACCCTGATGCTGGGAAAGACTGAAGGCAGGAGGAGAAGGAGACCATCCAACCATCTCAACCTCTGTCGTCCCCTTCTTCTCCTGCCCTCAATCTTTTCCAGCATCAGGGTCTGTTCCAATGAGTTGGCTCTTCCCATTAGGTGGCCAAAGTAGTGGAGCTTCAGCTTCAGCATCAGTCCTTCCCATGAATATTCAGGTTTGATTTCCTTTATTTTGACTGATTTGATCTCCTTGTAGTCCAAGGGACTCTCAAGAGTCTTCTCCAGCACCACAGTTTGAAAGCATCAGTTCTTCAGTGCTCAGCCTTCTTTATGGTCCAACTCTCATATTCATAAATGACTACTGGAAAAACCATAGCTTGACTGTATGTCAAAGAGACTATATGTCAAAGTGATGTCTCTGTTTTTTAACACACTGTCTGGGTTTGTCATAGCTTTCCTTCCAAGGAGTAAGTATCTTTAAATTTCATGCCTGGAGTCACTATCCTCAGTGGTTTTGGAGCCTAAGAAAGTAAAGTCTGCCACTGTTTCCATTTTTTCCCCCTTAAATTTGCCATGATCTGATTTATGACTGTTGAATTTTAAGCCAGCTTTTTCACTTTCCTCTTTCACCTACATCAAGAGGCTCTTTACTTAATAGTATTTAAAAAATTTCTCTTAGGTTCTAGGATGAGGGTGGGCCGGTCGATCACATTGACGCAATGTCAGAAGATTTGGGTCTACTTCAGGGACATCATTTCCTTATTTGTTACATGGAGCAATTCCACTTGCCCCAGAATATTGTGAGGGACCAAATGTGACAGATGAGAAGGTCTTTCTGTCATTGTTAAGATGGCCACACTCTTCTTTCCTGGAGCCAGTGGCTCTAGCATGGCAGAAGGAAGACTTCAGGTTTCTATGGTTTTGTTTTCTCTGATGTCTTCCTACATCTTTCCTGACTTGCCCTCCTATCAAAAGTAATCAGTCCCACATTTATAAAACATCAAGCCTGAGGTTTCTCTCAGGCTACACACGCACACGCATACACACACCCTGCCCCAGCATTGGCTGGCCTCCAGCCTTCTGAAACATGCATTCTGTCAGTTTAAAGGGAAGTTGACAGGAGTCATCTGGGCTCTGTGATCATGTAATCTGCTCCTGCTGGACATTCCCTGGATCTGAAGGGATGCCGGCCTCAGGCGATGCCATGGGCCTCCCCCTTTTCACCTGACCTTTCCTCACCCCATGTCCATGGGCCCTGGAGAGCAGCTGCAGAAGACTGCTTGACCTCCCAAGGCAGCTCCTGAGAACTGGCTGCCAGTGATTTTTCTCAACTGGGGCCTTCCAAGGGACGGACACATTTCCTGGTCCTAAAGTGAAGAAATTAGAAACAGAAAGAGACATGGAAAGATGTTCTGCTAAATATAAGCCCCTTCTGTCTCCCTGAGCAGTTGAATAAAAGTTCTTTTTCACTTGGATATATTTTATTTTAAAAGTTCTATTTAACAGTTTTTTACAAAGTGGAATAGGTCAGAAGTTTGTTTAAAAAAACCCAATGGAAATTTCTTTTTCTATAAGCTCTTCCTGGTGAGGCTGCTTCTTGGAGCGTTTACAGAAGTTCTCATAACTGTTTGAATACTTTTCCAAAGGCAATGGCATTTTAGACCTCCAGGTGACCTCCTTCAATCTCTGGACATGCGTCACTTTCTCACTTCAGCTACTTAAAGGCAGAGAAAGGCCCATAGAATCCCCACAGCTCTTGTCATGCAGGTGAGCAGCAGATACCCTCTGGGCCCCGGTGAGAACATAAGATGGCTTCTCCATGTGCTTCAGGAATAGACGTGGTCTTTTCAAGATATTCCACTTTTGGCAGACTCTTGACCAACTTACTGAAAGGAGTTAGGATAAGAATGTATCCTATGACAGTTGCTAGTATCCATCCACAATTATGAGTCTTAATTATAGATTTCCCAGAGAAAGGACATGGAAGGTGATACTAATTCCTTGACCCTCTGCCTTATACACATATTCTGAAAATTCTCACTGGCATCTTTCTGGTTTTAACTCAATTTTCCTGCCATGGAGACGAGTTGTCTTTATATATTTCTTTGTGTGATTATATGTTTCGAGTTTATCTCTCTCTTGTTCTGGGCTGCAGTGAGGTCTTTGATCATTCATCATCACTGAATTCTTAGGGCCTTGCACTGTGCCTGGTACAGAGTAAACTCTCAAATATTTGGTGGCATTATTTTTATTTAATCCTTACAAAAGCCATATGGATAAGCCATGTTATTATATCCTTTTAACAGATGAAGAAACTGGGACTGTGAACTACTCACTCACATCCCCCAGCTGGAAATCCAGATCTGAATTATTAAATTTTAAGCCCTTGTTTTATTTATTTATGTATTTTTGACTGTGTTGGGTCTTTGTTGCTGCACAGGTTTTTCTCTAGTTGAGGGTTCTAGAGTGAAAACTTGTGGGGGCGCTACTCTCTAACTGTGGTGTACAGGTTTCTCATTGTGGTGGTTTCTCTCGTCGCGAAGCCTAGGCTCTAGGGTGTGCAGACTTCAGTAGCTGTGGTTTCTGAGCTCTAAAGCAAAGCCTCAATAGTTGTGGCACACAGGCTTTGTTGCTCTGTGGCATGTAAGATCTTCCCAGACCAGGCATCAAATCTATGTCTCCTGTGTTGGCAGGCAGATTCTTTACCACTGAGTCACCAAAGGAAAGCCCTAATCTCCTGCTTTTGATTAACACACTATAAATGCTCCTGGTAGGGGAGGGAGTAGGATGAAAACGAATACACTGTACAATCTTATGAGAAATTAGCAAGGAGTAAAAAGGAGGGTTTAACAATGTGTTTTAGGCAAGAACTCTCTGGAAGGCAATTTCTAATGGTAAGCGCTGGCTCTGGAGTGCATTTGGTCTGACCAGTTACATTAATATTTGTTTTGGCAAATCAGGGTTAAAAACTTTTAACTTTCTCTTTTGGCAGTCATTGGACTTTTAAAAATAATCTATAAATGGATTAAATATTTAATTGTGTATTTCAATTAAATGATTTTTTTTTGTTTTAAAATGTGAGTTAACAGTCTATTTCAAATTTGCGTTGCAATTGTTGAAATAGTAATTTACTAGCTATCATTTAATATTTTACCGGGAGAAAAGGTGGGCACTATCATTTGTTGAGTAAAGCCTTATACACTAGGTCCTTCACATGAATATAAGATGGCATCTTTTAAGACAGTCTGTATCTTTTACCTGGTAGTACTATCTTTCATAATGCTGAATAAAAGGTTGGGGTTCCCAGGCTTCTACTCTGGGTTCTGCCTTCATGAGTCCCAGGCAAATTTTGAGATCTTCCAAGGGCACCATTTGAATTGAGTGAAGGGGGAAGAGTTAGGTGGCAATAAAGGATTCTTCTGGGTTAAAAGTTCAGTGAGTCCCTGACTCCAGATGGGTGTTCTGGTCTCTTTTTTATAGCCCTCTCTCTTTAGGAATAGTGGAAGGGCAAGGCAGGCAAAGCCACTGTTCGGCCAACACCTGCACAGCCTGTCTGACAGGTGTGCCCTGAGAATAAACAGTTTCTATGTATGTTGGCCAAGTGCTGAGCCTGCAGACTGCAGCTGGCCTCCTGGGCTTCTGTCGACCCCTTGGCTGCCACATTAGGCTCTGGAATGTCCAAGTCTCTGGCAACTATTCAATCGTTTGCTTTTTCTCTTCCTAAGAGACAGTCAAGGGCGTTGGGGGGCTTGTTACTTTGGGAAGCCTGCCACATTTACAAATGTCTTGTAATCCCTAATGAGTGACAGATTTATTTGACAATTTTTGATAAGTGGGTTGTTTGTGACTCGCTGACGGAAGGAATTATTTGTAATTCCAACTTGAAAGGCTGACCATCTGAGGGTGATGACTAAGTGAGTGTGCGTAGTAAAAGGTCATTCATCGTTGCTTAACATCCTGTCATATATCATCTTCTGATCTTTCTGTTTTTATTGTTTTGACCTAAAAAAAATCTTTTAAAATGTGAGAGCTGGAAACTGGGGAATGACAGAACTATTTATGGCCCCTAAAAGCAGCTGACTTGTTTCAGAGACACACGTTATAAACATGTTGTGTTAAAATCTCAATCCTTTGCTTTTGATTTTAATTACTTGGAATTCGTTGAACTTAAGGGACCCTGGGTTCTGTTTCCTGCTGAGATTCGGTAATGGTGACATTCTGACTTGGCCGAGAGAGCGTCACTCTGCTGAGTCATGGTTCTCTCAACTACGTCCAGGTCCCCACAAACTGAAGAACTAGAATTTGGTCACTTTGCAGGTGTCTGGAACTGTTCCCAGTGCCTATTGCTAAATACGGAGAATAGCTATAAACTTTTTGCTTTACAGACCTGCAAAGATCTTTCTTCTTTCCTGCCAGGGCCCCACCTCTTCTAGCTTAGTTGTTTAATGTACAAGACTACCTATTAAGAATTGGTTCCACATATAGTTCACCAGTTGGGTAATCAATCGTGCTCTATGCACTTTATGTGAACTTTTCTCATTTAACCCTTACAGCACTCTTAGAGGTAACTGCTGTTACTGTTTTCAGGTAAAGACTGATTAGCTACCTTGGCTGAAGCCATTTAGCAAATAAGTGACAGAGCCAGGATGTGAACCCAGGGAGGTCTGATGCCAGGGCTGTGCTGTTATTATCTGTGATTCATTGTAAGTTAAGTGACTCTTGTTCTTGGCCACTTACACCAGCATGCAGTCTGGGGGATGTGTAAAACTGGTCCTGGTAGGAGAGGAGGGGAAGGAGCAGCAGGGACCAATCAGATGCAAGAAGGCAGCTGCCATGAGCCAAAGGGACACTTTCCATTGTTCTGGAAGAAGACCATGCACCAGGTTATATTAAATTAATGTAGCTTGTAAAGGAAATCCCCACTTGCATGGTAAGCCTTACCATAGGTTCTTTCTTCCCCCAGTGAAGGTAGTCCCCTTCCTTCTATATTGTGAACTTAGGATAAGCTCACAAAGGAATTTTTGTTAAATTGTTATCTCTGGGGATCAGAAACCAACAATCTAAGCAGCCTTCCCCTACATATCCTCACAGCATCTGAATAGGTATATCTGGTTCTCAGCTAGAACAATGCAACAGTGATTTATACTCTCAGTTAACTTGCTCAGTGAGGTAAACATCAGAAACTTAGGAGTCTTCCTTTTCATAGTGTTTGTGGGAGTATATTTCGAGACTACTTCTAAGGCATCAAATATGTGTTATAAATAATAATCTAGAAGTACCTGGAGTGAAATGAATTGACCTTGTAGTTATGATGTTATTCTTCCTCATGTAAGAGGTTTCTGGAGCAGAGAGTGGCCTGAGCTGGCAGGCTTAGAAGTGCACCAGGGCAGGACTGCTTCTTACAGAGACATGCTGTAAGATGGAGACTTTCCTGTCCAGTCTTTAGTGTTGAATATCTGAAAGCAAAACAAAACAATTTGTACCAGTCAGGGTCCAACCAGGAGACAGAAAGCACATAGTATTTGAACATGGGAAGTTTAATACGGAGAATTATTAACTATACCAGGGGACTGAAGTAATGAGAGATTGGCAAGTAATAAGTAGGACTGTAAAGAATGCAAGAATAGCAGGTGTGAGGAGTAGCCAGTACCACGAGGGTGGAGACAGTGGACCCAAGAAGGAGCCCTTCCTCCTTGTTGGGAGGATGAGGCTGTGGCTCCCTGGATGGTGGGTAAGTTGGCTGAGGTGCTGTGCCAGTAGAACTTGCTGGAGATCTGCTTTCTGGGGGTGCTGGGGGGGTTGCACACAGAAAAGTGCCTTAGCTGTGTTGGGGAACCTGCTGGTCGCTGCCTGCTGGAGAAGTCATCCACATTGGAAAGCAGACACTGGAGCTCCCATAGGCTGTAGAAACTGGGAGAGTGAAGCACATGAGACCCTAGAAGAGAAAAGCCTCTTCCTTCTGCAGTGGCCCCCTGGTGCCCTCTATTGGCAAAGCTTAACATCATGCCAGCTGGCAAAGGAGAAATATTTACAGGGTCCAGCTCCATTTTTGTAAAGCTGGCAAACAATGACGAATTTTGAGTTGAGAGTCCCCAAACTGATAACTGGCATGCTATTAACTGTGATTAATAGACATACAATAGAAATATTTTTTCTCATTTCTGTTGAACCAAATGTTGTCCATTGTCAATAAAGACATTGCGGTATGTTATAAGAAATAGCCTCCTAATCTTCTGACAGTATCAACAATTGTATATGGTCCTAGCACAGGATTTGGGATATTGGAAAGATGGATATCACTACTTATTGTCTAACCCTCTTTGCTTGTTTACTTAGTAAACTTTGAATTTCTTGGCAAATTGCACTGTAAACTCATCTATGTAATGGGCCTGAGTCTTACTCCACAAACTTGAGTGTTCAAGACACACTCATCTTAGTTTTCAAGAACCAGTTTAAATCTATCTGAGCTCCATCCCTCTGAACTTCTGGGAAATTAAATTTCAGTCATCATTGAAGTTTTCCCCACACCAGTTCGAGAATCAGGTATAGGTTTTGGAGAATGTATGTAGAACAGAGCAACTTCAGAGACTCTCATGGTAAACCATTAACAAGCTCATAGTTCAAATCTACACCATCCTTTAAGAGTGGACATCCTTTCCGTGGGAATGAGAATCTTCGTGAAGCTCCAATATTCACAATCCAATCATCTTGAGGGTGAAGGCACCAAGAAGCCTTTCCTCTGAGCCTCAGGCATAGAAAGGGAACCCATTTACTTTCTCATTACTTGGCTTAAATAATCTCATTCTCTCTTTCTGACTCTGCCCGAGGTACTTTGTCATGGCAGCCCTAGCAAACTAATCTACCAAGCTATATAGTATATGCTGTTATTATATTCCCTTTGTTTGTGCTCCAAACTGAGCTGGATGCTTTCTAGAACTGTTGCTCAGCTGGGGTCTCCCTTATCATCCTGAGGATTCCTCTTTCCTCTCTCTTTCGTTAGTCTTCTTGTTTTCCTGATTTCATGTCTTTGTTTACTTGTTTCTAAGGAAAAAATGGAGCAGGGAGGCAAATTCTTTGAAGACTTGAATATTTGAAGTTGTCTTTTGTTTTACCTTAACATTGGATTGATAGTTTTGGTTTTGCATTCATTATCTATTGGTACATAACAAATTACCTCCAATCTTAGTGGATTAAAAGAACAAACATTTATCAGTCACAATTTCTGTGGATCAAGGATCTGGCTGTATTCTCTGGCTCAGGGTGTCTCATCACACTGCAACCAGGGTGTCAGTCAAAGCTGCAGTCGTCTCATCCTTTGCCCAACTTTCCTGTTTTCAATATGGCACCTTACCTTCAGCTGTGCCTGGACTCTCCCTGTTTCATCTTCTTTAGACAGCAAATTGCTAATTATCTGTTGTAGTTTCTCCTCTATTTCTTTGTTCTTGGGGGCTTATGCCTTTATAAATTCTATTACTACTGCATTAGTGAGGTTCTGATCAGCAGCTTCAACATCATCTTCACTTTCCTTCTTGGAAGTGCCTTGATATCAAGTAATCAACTCTTCTGGGGATCCACCCTGGTTTTTCCAGAATGAGGTGGGATTTCCTTTTCTGTTTCTTGCAGAGAAAACTTTTATGTGGAGGTCTAGTTGAATTGTACTACATCTGCTCTGGTCCTTGCCAGATTAATGCCAAAACCAGGACAAAAGTCGTTTGGGCATCTTTGACTAAGGTAACACTTGGGCCAAGTGAAACTCGCCACAACCAACTATCCATTTGCTCAAACAAATAGATGACAAAAGTTCTCAAATGGTGTGGTCTTCAATTCAAAAACTACTCAGAAGCAACTAGGAATCTCAGGACACAAAGTCAGTGTTTCCTAAATTTGTGTCTTAAGTTTCATTTCTTGTAAGTATGAGAACTCACTTTGTGAATAGGTGTGTCTATTTTGCTATTAAGATCTTAAGATCTGTATAGCCCTGAGGACTCTCTTTCAACATCCAAATACTAGTGTTGGTAGAACCCAGTCATGAGATTGCAAGGAAAGAGATGCTAAGTATATAACCACTCCCCAAAATACACAGTCACAAATCTGAAGGAAGTGTATAGGTTGTATGAGAAAGCAGAGATGGGCTTTACTTTGGTTAGAGGTTCAGAAGCAGCTTCTCTGAGGAAGTGACATTCAATTTGAAATGGAAGGGTTAGTGATGATTAGCTTGGAGGTGGGTAACTTTAGGAGCATTCCAGGCTGAAGGAACAACAAGCAGTGCAGTGGTCTCAAGGAGGAGAGACATAAAATATTTAAGAATCTGAAGGAAACCCAAGGTGGCTGGTGCACAGTGTTGTGAGAGGACAATGGGTGGGGCCATACCTTTCAAGGAACAGACCTGGTCAGCATGGCTCCCAGGTACCTAGAGAACAACTGGGTGAATGAAGCTGTCATTACAGAGATGGGGTATGTTGGCTGGGGAGAGATCAATAATTCAGTTTTGGACAGGTTTAGTTTGATATTTAAGTAGAGATGTCAAATGGGTGGTGAGACATTGGATTGGGAGTTCATGGAAAGGTCTGGAAGTGGGATGTGTGAGTACTCAGTACATCGAAGATCTTTAAGGTCATGGGAAGAGATAAGAGCATCTAAGGTGAGAATATTACCAAGAGAATAGAGTCAAAGAAAGAGCCCCAAGGGATCCAAACACTTAAGGTTCAGTTAGAGGAGGAGGACGCAGGGGACTGAGAAGCAATTGCCAGAGAAGTAGGGGAAAGACTGGGTGTCACAGAAGCCAAGAGCAGAGTGTTTCCAGAAGGACAGAGTACGACTGTGTCAAATGACGCTGAGGATCAAGTGAGACGAAGGTTAAGAACTGGCCATCTGGTAAAGCAACATGGAGGCCCTTGGGGACTTAGTAATTGAGTTGTAGAAGCAGTGGGGACAGAGTCTAATTAAAATGGGCTAAAGAATGAGAGATGAGGAATTTGTGACAATGAGTGTAGATAATGCTTGATAATTCAGTCTTGCAGTGTGGGGGGGAAGAGACAGAGAGAGAGCAAGAGAAAGAGAGAGGGTTGAGGGGAGAGGGAGTCCTGAGAGGGCACACGATAGGAGGGAGTCAGGAGTTTGCTTTGAAGATGGTAGATTACAGGGTGTTTTACAGGGGCATATTTTACTATGGACGAGAAGGCCTTAGGAGGAGAGAGATTGAAGCTGCAAGAAAGAGGGAGTAACTGGAGAGGTAAGGACCCCAGAAGGCAGGAGGGCTACAGAACTCACATGGAGCAATGCCTAGTCTTTCCTGCACCATGAGGAGAGGAGAGGGTAAGAGAGAGCTGGCCTGTGCAGAGATAATGAAAACCCCACCTGGTTTCTATTTTTCCCACAAAGCTTGACACTGAGCATCTTTCTCTCAGATGATCCAAGAAATGAGGAAAAGTTGAGAATGCAGTAACTTGGCAGAGCATAATAAAATTACTTAGCTTTTTATTCTTTCAAAAAGTTTTCCATTTTCTTAAGAAGTGAGGACACCTCTCTATTGTTTTATTTTAGCTAGTTTCATTCATTCGTACTTTAATCTAGTGAGGAATGTACATGGATTGACCATTAGTTAAGAGGGTGAGCAAGTTTTCAGGCAAGCTTGGGACTGTACCCATTTCTCTGTCCTTTCTCCCCTACTGTGACTATACTGCTGGTTTTTTCTAAGTGTTTTCAGTCTCACTTCAGCTGAGCAAAAGAAGTAACAGCTAAGTACCAACCATTGTTATGAACAGCTGGTTGTCATCTCTAAAGATATTTTAAATAATGAAATTCAGATTTCCCTCTGAAAATCCAAGTCTAAAACTGGAGTAGGGATGTGCAAAGGCATTGGGGAAAAATGGGGGAACTTCCAGGAGACAAGACTGGGTACCGGGAATGTTTTCATGACAAGTTAACAACTAAAGGTGCATCAGTCAACTATGGAGAGTAGAAAAAGGTGAATAAAAGAAACAAATGTTGCCACTGCTCGTCCAAGAACTGTCCTATGACTGGAAGAGCAATAGATTTTGAATGTTTTCCATCTCACCACTAAAGCCATTAGTGAAGTGGGGTTGAATGAAAATAGCATTAGCCCAGTTGTTCTCAAACTTTGCTTACATTAGGATCACTTGGGGAATTTGTAAATTTTCAAAGGCCATTCTTCTACTTCAATAAGCCTGGACCTCTGGGCTGGATTAGCTCTCCAGGTGATTCTGATGCACATCAAATTGTAAGAACTGCTGCTTAGGTCAATTGATTTGAAGCACTCTGGTTGCTTGTAAGACTCTTCCTTCAGTGATGTGGACACAGCAGGTTTTGAGTACTGTGGACTCTAACTTGTTCTGATTCCACTCTCACTAAACAACCTTCTGATAATGAGTTAACTCCCTGCACATATCTGCTGATGGGTAAAGAGTGCAATGATCCCATTCTTTGATCTTCAACCTTGGTGTCCACTAGAATCAATACTGCAGAAGCTTCTAAAAATCCTAACGGTAGGCCACAACCTAGATCAATGAAACCAGAATATCTGGTGGTGGTGTTGCAGGAAGAGGGACCTCTTCCAGGGTCTGAAAGTGGGCTCTTGTCTAACATTTGGAAATGAATTTTCTAAGGAGACACACGTGCTGACAAAGCAAGAGACTTTATTGGGTAGGGGGACCAGGGTGGAGAGCAGTAAGATAAGGGAAACCAGAAGAACTGTTCTGCCACATGGCTTGCAGTCTTGGGTTTTATAGTGATATTAGTTTCCAGGTTGTTATTGGTCAGTCATTGTTACTCAGGGTCCTTCCTGGTGGTGCACTGTTCAGCCAAGATGGATGCCAACAAGAAGGATTCTGGGAAGTGATAGGACATGTGGTATCTCCTTTTGACCTTTCCTGAATTTTTCTGGTTGGTTGTAGCTTACTAGTTACATGTTCCTTACCAGGACCTCCTGTCATTAAATAACTCATGCAAATTGTTACTATAGTGCCTGTCCAGGGTGGGAGGTTTCAGTCAGTGTGCTTCCCCTAACAGGGTGACCCAAATATCATAATTTTAAAAATAACATAATGTTTAAAGTGCTTCTCTGGTGAACCCATTCTCAATGTGCTGATGAAACCCAATATTAAACCTTAAGAGGTTGAGGATCAGGCTTGACCTTATTCACAAAGATAATGAATATGTCCTTGTGAGACCTTGGGGGTAGACAGCCAGCCAGTTAGCCTTTTCTGGAAATGAAAGATACACTATTCAGGCAATCCTATTGACCAGTTCCCAGAAAGGCTCTATACAGCTTTATGCAATGTTAACCTAAACTACCTTAGCTAAACCCAATGTCTTCTTTGTGAGATTTGCAAGCAACTCTTGGCTCCATTTCCCCAAACAATTGGCCAGAAGGAATAAGAAGGGGGTGGACTAGGATCTGAGCATCAGCAGAGGGACAGGAGATGAGAGCAAGGGCACATACTCCAGTCCTGCTATGCAGACCCTCTTTTCCTCTAGAAGGAGGGTGCCCCCAGGGCACTATTCCCATCCTGAGGACCGCCCAAACATTCTTCAGTTTTGCTCCAGTGCAAATCAGGAAGATGGATGTGAGAATTTTGTTGACTTTAGAACATGTTTACATTTTGGAAACTGTCCATTTCGGCCACTTCTGATGATCCAGTAACCTTGAACCCCAGCACTTGCAGTGTGGTTCCAGTCCCTCTGCATTAACTCTGCTGGTTAGTGCAGGGCTGCTGGGCTGCTGGTTTTAACCCTATCATTGAAAAAGCAAGAGAGTTCCAGAAAAACATCTATTTCTGCTTTATTGACTATGCCAAAGCCTTTGACTGTGTGGATCACAATAAACTGTGGAAAATTCTGAAAGAGATGGGAATACCAGACCACCTGACCTGCCTCTTGAGAAATCTGTATGCAGGTCAGGAAGCAACAGTTAGAACTGGACATGGAACAACAGACTGGTTCCAAATAGGAACAGGAGTACATCAAGGCTGTATATTGTCACTGTGCTTATTTAACTTATATGCAGAGTACATCATGAGAAACGCTGGGCTGGATGAAGTACAAGCTGGAATCAAGATTGCCAGGAGAAATATCGATAACCTTAGATATGCGAATGATACCACCCTTATGGCAGAAAGTGAAGAAGAACTAAAGAGCCTCTTGATGAAAGTGAAAGAGGAGAGTGAAAAAGTTGGCTTAAAGTTCAACGTTCAAAAAACGAAGATCATGGCATCCAGTCCCAACACTTCATGGGAAATAGATGGGGAAACAGTGGAAACAGTGGCAGACTTTATTTTTGGGGGCTCCAAAATCACTGCAGATGGTGATTGCAGCCATGTAATTAAAAGACGTTTACTCCTTGGAAGGAAAGTTATGACCAAAGTAGATAGCATATTAAAAAGCAGAGACATTACTTTGCCAACAAAGGTCCATCTTGTCGAGGCTATGGTTTTTCCAGTATTCATGTATGGATATAAGAGTTGGACTATAAAGAAAGCTGAGTACTGAAGAATTGATGCTTTTGAGCTGTGGTGTTGAAGAAGACTCTTAGGAGTCCCTTAGACTGCAAGGAGATCCAACCAATCCATCCTAAAGGAGATCAGTCCTGGGTGTTCATTGGAAGAACTGATGCTAAAGCTGAAACTCCAATACTTTGGCCACTTAATGCGAAGAGCTGACTCATTTGAAAAGACCTTGATGCTGGGAAAGATTGAAGGAGAGAGGAGAAGGGGACGACAGAGGATGAGATGGTTGGATGGCATCACCGACTCAATGGACATGAGTTTGGGTAAACTCCAGGAGTTGGTGATGGACAAGAAGGCCTGGCGTGCTACAGTCCATGAGGTCACAAAGAGTCGGACATGTTTGAGTGACTGAACTGAACTGATGATGCTGGCCTCAAGGTTCATGGGGGACAGAATTTCTAGGCAACCATTCAGAGCAGAGAGAAATGTGAAAAGCTTGACCAAAGGAGGCCACTTAGGAACATTCTCTTATGAGATAACAAAGTATTTAGCTAGAGTAATGAGATACAGAAGGAGGGTAGGAAGAGGGAGAGAGCACTGACAATGGTGCTGCCCACACTTTAAAGCCCAGTGATTAGTCAGTCAGTTCCTAGTAGGTTAGGCCAGGAAGTGCGCAGTCCTTTCAGTTGAAATGTAAAGGAAAAATAGAATATAATTTCTGTAGATGGTATTCAGCCAAGGGCTGGAGTTAATAATGCTTCTGATCTTAAACTAATCTGACCAATCAGGCAGTCTAAGAAGAGAATATTGACGGAATAAAATCGAACGTGTATGAAATGTTCACTGCATGCTGGAACTTGAATTCTTTTTTCTCACAAATTTATCTTTCAAAATTTCTTTACCTTGTGCTTTAGTTGAAATGATTCTATCTAAAATGAGACCGATGGCATTTTAAGATTCCTCCTCAATTTTCACAAGCCTCTGTAAAAGTTAGGTTTTCAGCTTTGACCCTGTGACCTTTTTATAGTTTGGTGAGAGATGTGAGCAGTATCAAGTCAATTAAGAGAGCATGTCCTCAGTGGGAAAGAGTGTTTCCCAGTAGAGGGCATCCTTAAGTAATGAATTTCTCTTTGCCTTTAGAATTATTTGCAGGTACTGATGTGTACCAGGGAACAGATTTTACTTCTGAAGTCTTTTTTTAAAGGTTGATTCTGGCAAGTCATTTACACATAAGGTGTTAGAGTGTTAAGAAGATTTGTTCCAATATTTTTCTTAGTTGGTAAGCGGTGAGTTGTACTATCAATGATGGCATAGCAGATCATAAAATGGTTTAACTAAATTTAACTAGATTTTATTTACTCAAACAAATATTGAGTGCCTTCTATGTGCAAGGAAGGGGGTGGGTTGGGTTTCCAAGGTCAGCCCTTTCTGGAAAAGATTTTATGATATATAGAGGGGCTAAGACATAATTACAGGAAGTTAAAATGCAAGACAAAATATTTATTCTTGTTTCAAATAGTTACTTATTAGAAAAAATGACTTCTCTAATATTAATTGTTGGTGGGCTTTAGAATTCTTTCCATTTCCTGTTGTAGATAATGTCCAGAATATTCATGTTGTTTTCAAATCTTTTAGCTGCTGCCCAAATGGATTTGCTCAGGCCTCCTTTCTTCTCACTTTTGAAATTCAGCTCCATTTTAAGCAGAAATTAATCTGTACATTGCAATTCCACCTTTAATTTTTGAAATACGTTATTTGGAAAGATTTGTTCATTGTCTTGGTTTCCTCTAAAGTCTTTCCATGTCTAGTGAAAAAGGCGTATTATTGTTAACTCGGGTCTCCTCGGCCCAGAGGAAATCTAGAGTGAAATTCTGACTCGGAGAGTTGTTTAACCTTTTCCTATTAGAGTGTTGTCAGAGGAAGGTTTGTTGAAAGTGGGCTGAAGGGCATGCTGTGGGCTTGAGGTTGGGCTACAGGCTTGGGGAGGTTCATCTGATCATGCAGGCCAGTATCCCCAGATGAGGAAGAAGCCACTCTCCAAGTTCAGATGCTTCCTCTACTTCAAGGGTGGGACCTCTCAGACCCACAAAGAGAACCAGAACCAGTATGTTGAAAAAGACTGTTTGTTATCCTGATCATATGGCTTATAGCACCTTCTGTTGGGGGTGGGGGAAGATGCAGTAGGGCAGAGTGAATATGGAGATGCTCTTCATCTTGGGTTCCATGTATTGTGAAGCCTCTAGAAGCAGTACCTGAAACTCAGGCTGTAACAAGTGGAGTTATGTGTGGGACCCTGGAACATGCTAGTTAGTTTGGACTCATCCAGAGGAAACACAGTGGCCCACAGTGACTACAGTTTCTGTCATGGTCCTGCTTGGAGAGTGTGCCTTTCTGGAGGCTGGTTAAGTCTTTCAATCTTCAGCATCTATGGTGGGCATGGCTAGTGTCTCCTTTACTAGACTGGGGTCCCCAGGTGCTGAGTTGGCTGCTCATAGCTGCTCCTTTTTCGAGGGAGTTGTCCTGCATTGAGGGGAAGCACTCTGCCATAGAACTTATGGTCCTTTCAACAATTCACAAACAGTGATTGGCTGAAAAGGGGGTACAAAATATCAGGTTCGTTTTAGGCATCAATTTTGTTGTGTGACTTGTACTTCTCGGCTCCCCATGAAATCAGCCTGAAGGTAAAGTCTACCTCTTTGCTTAGCAATTTCCCCTGTAGCATCCTGCTTTCTCTACTTTTCTTTGGAGAGCATTCCTGCAATAAATCATGTCTAGCTGTGCTTTTAGAAACCGTACTTGAGACAGTACCTTTTTTTTTTTTTTGACTTGGTATAACATATAGTCTTCTTTATATTATACAATATGATGATTGCGTATCAGCAGTCACCTCTTCCTCCTTCTTTTAAGAGAATATTTTATTTGGGTATCAGGTGGCTATGTGCCTCAGTCCGCTCTGGTCCCAAAGGATGAATTTGTTAAATCTGAGCCAATCATGGTAGTTTCATTCGTCTTTCTAGTGAGTGGTTTGAGAATGGCTTGTGATCCAATTCCAGTCAATGGTACCTAAGGGAAGTCAGCAGAAGGGTACCTAGACATGGTTTCTTTGCTCTTAAAATATAGCAGGGGGAACCTCCCTGGTGGTCCAGTGGCTAAGACTATGCTCCCAATGCAGAGGGCCTGGGTTTGATTCCTGATCAGGGAACCAGGTCCCACATGCCACATATAAGAGTTTGCATGCCCCAACTGACGATTCCATGTGGCACAAATAAGACCTGGCACAGTCAAATAAATAGATAAATAAATACTTTAATAAATGGAGCAAAGGAGAAAAATATATTTGTATTCCTATTTCTGGATACTGCTGGGTAAAAATATGATGGTTGAACTTCAGCAGTAAATTTGTAATCATAAGGGACTACTAAGATTATCTTAACTTAGGATTGGTCCCATCACTTCATGGGAAATAGATGGGGAAACGGTGGAAACAGTTTACTTTTTTGGGCTCCAAAATCACTGCAGATGGTGACTGCAGCCATGAAATTAAAAGACACTTACTCCTTGAAAGAAAAGTTATGACCAACCTAGATAGCATATTAAAAAGCAGAGACATTATTTTGCCAACAAAGGTCTGTCTAGTCAAGGCTATGGTTTTTCCACTGGTCATGTATCGATGTGAGATTTGGACTGTGAAGAAAGCTGAATGCCGAAGAACTGATGCTTTTGAACTGTGGTGTTGGAGAAGATTCGTGAGAGTCCCTTGGACTGCAAGGAGATCCAACTCATCCATTCAGAAGAAAATCAGCCCTGGGATTTCTTTGGAAGGACTGATGCTAAAGCTGAAACTCCAGTACTTTGGCCACCTCATGTGAAGAGTTGACTCATTGGAAAAGACTCTGATGCTGGGAGGGATTGGGGGCAGGAGGAGAAGGGGACAACGGCAGATGAGATGGCTGGATGGCATCACTGACTCGAAGGACGTGAGTCTGAGTGAACTCTGGGAGTTGGTGATGGACAGGGAGGCCTGGCATGCTGCAATTCATGGGGTCGCAAAGAGTTGGACACGACTGAGCAACTGAACTGAACTGAACTGAGCCATGAAAAAAGTTGCTTTCTAATGATCAAGTGATATTGAGAACAGACAATAGAAAAATGTAATTGATACTCTCCACTTTATTTTTCTCTCATAAAGAGAAGAATTGGCTGGTAATAACGTGTATACTATTTTATTTTGGCTTTTGCAGCTGGTTTATCGAATGGGTCTAACTTAACGGAAGCAAAAACAGGAAGTGGGTTTATTTTTCTTCCATTAATGACTTCAAACATTCTCTGTTGCATTTCCCTTGCCTTGTCTCTCCCCATGACAGCTTTCTATTTACTTTCAGCTGTAAGAACACTCTCATTTTTGTGTTATAGTGCAAATCAAGTCAATGCTTTCAATCTTGCATTCAGTTAAAAATATGGGCTTTCCCTATAACTCAGGCCTGAAGACTCAAGCTTGGGATCTGGGAAAAGGAAAGGAGTGGTGGTTTATTCCTTTGCTATCCCATTCTTGCATCCTCTCTGGGTCTTTTTGTCTTCAGTGTGCAGGTGCTCAGGGGCTCTCTTGCCTGATACCTACTGGCCACCATTTCCTCTGTTATGGCTGCTGTCCAAATGCCAGGTTCTTTTGTGGGACACATTTAAAAAATATTCTTTATTTATTTTAATTGTAGGATAATTACTTTACAATATTGTGATGGCTTTTGCCATACATCAACATGAATTGGCCCTAGGTATACATGTGTTCCCCTCATCCTGAACCCCCCTCCCACCTCCCTCCCCACCCGATCCCTTCAGGTTGTCACAGAGCAGCAGCCTGGGGTGCCCTGCTTCATGTATCAAACTCACATGGGTCATCCATTCTACATATGGTAATGTACATTTTAAGTGATATTCTCTCAAATCATTCTGCCCTCTCCTTCACCCACTGAGTCCAGAAGTCTGTTCTTTACATCTGTGTCTCCTTTGCTGCTCTGTATGTAGGATTGCTGGTACCACCCTTCCCAATTCCATATATATGCGTTAATATACAGTGTATATCTTTCTTTTTCTGACTTACTTCCTTCTGTATAATAGGTTCATCCACCTCATTAGAACTGACTCAAATGCATTCCTTTTTATAGCTGAGTAGTATTCCATTGTGTATATGTGCCACAACTTCCTTATCCATTTATCTGCCAAAGGACATCTAGGTTGCTTCCATATCCTAGCTATCATAAATAGTGCTGCATTGAACACTGGGGTACATGTGTCTCTTTCAGTTATGGTTTCCTTGGTGTATATGCCAAGCATTATGATTGCTGGGTTGTATGGTAGTTCTATTTCCAGTTTTAAAAGGAATCGCCACACTATTCTCCATAGTGGGGCTGTACCAATTTGCATTCCCAGCAACAGTGTAACTCCTCTAGGAGTTTTATAGTTTCTGGCCTTACATTTAGATCTTCAATCCATTTTGAGTTTATTTTTGTGTATGATGTTAGAAAGTGTTCTAGTTTGATTCTTTTACAAGTGGTTGGCCTGTTTTCCCAGCACCACTTGTTAAAGAGATTGTCTTTTCTCTATTGTATATTCTTGCCTCCTTTGTCAAAGATAAGGTGTCCATAGATGCATGGATTTATCTCTGGACTTTCTATTTTATTCCATTGATCTATATTTATGTCTTTGTGCCAGTACCATGCTGTCTTGATGACTGTAGCTTTGTAGCATAGTCTAAAGTCAGGAAGGTTGATTCCTCCAGTTCCATTCTTCTCTCTCAAGATTGCTTTGGTTATTCAGAGTCTTTGTGTCTCCATACAAATTGTGAAATTATTTGTTCTAGTTCTGTGGTGGTTTGATAGGGACTGCTTTGAATCTATAGATTGCTTTGGGTAGTATACTCATTTTCCCTATAATGATTCTTCCAGGAACATGGTATATTTCTCTATTTGTGCCATCTTTTATTTCTTTCATCAGTGTTTCATAGTTCTCTATATGCTGGTCTTTTGTCTCTTTTGGTAAACTTATTCCTAAGTATTTTATTCTTTTCTTTGCAATGGTGAATGGTATTGTTTCCTTAATTTCTTTATCTGATTTTTCATAATGTATAGAAATGCAAAGGATTTCTGTGTATTAATTTTACATCTTGTGCCTTTATTATATTCACTGATTAGCTCTAGTAATTTCCTGGTGGCATCTTTAGGGTTTTTAATGTAGAGGATCATATCATCCACAAACAGTGAGAATGTTACTCTTTTCCAATCTGGATTCCTTTTATTTCCTTTTCTTCTCTAATTTCTGTGGCTAAGACTTCCAGAACTATGTTGAATAGTAGTGGTGAGAGGGACACTTTTTTTTTTATCAGCTTCTTGGTAAGAAGAAGAGCTTCTTGGTAATAGTAAGAGCTCTTATTATTTTAATTCCTGGAGCTGTTGATTCATGCTTTGCTTGACTTTCTGGGACCCCTCTTCAGTTCCTGCCCTCACCCTTCCAGCTGTTAAATTTGTACACCATCAATCTCTCTCTTCCCCGATGTCTGATCTCTTACTGGCTCCTATAAGACACTTTGAGCCTAGTCATCTTCCACAGAACCCTTTGGTCAGTTTCTTCATGCATTCTTTCCGCTAAAGGGAGACCTGAAACTTGCCCAAGGCTGACCTCTTTCTCTTTGCTCTTATTGTAGCCACTTTACCAGTCCCTTACACACTACATTTGAATTTCTCTTGGCAGAAAGCAGACACTGGTCTCCATCTGTGTGCATGCTAAACTCCTAATGACATATACCGAGTCCTTCTAATAACATTTTCACTGCTCTGATGGCCACACAAAATGGACCTTCTGGGTTTTGCTCTGTCAGGACTGAGAGTCCAATTTCCCTGATCTCATATGCTCTCTGAGGCATTCTACTTGGGGTCCTATTTCACATGGTCTGGGAAGGATGCAAGAAGCAAAGACAAAACATTTTCTACTCCAATGAATTCCTGGCAACACTGACCTTCAAACCTCTGATGTTTTCTGATTTAGGCTGGTAGTGTGTGATGGAGATTGATAGTCAAAGAGGCAGATTGGCCACCTCTTAGAAAGTCCTGAGGGATGGTTGTCCTATTAGTTTCCTATGTTGTTGTTTAGTTGCTAAGTTTTGTCCACCTCTTTGGTGACCCCACGAACTGTAATCCACCAGGCTCCTCTGTCCATGGGATTTCCCAGGTAAGAATATTGGAGTGGGTTGCCATTTCTTTCTCTGGGGATCTTCCCAACCCAGGGATTGAACTTGCATCTCCTGCATTGGCAGATTTTTTTTTTTTTTTTTATCACTGAGCACCAGGAAAGCCCAATTTTATATGCGGTGTGGTAGTGGTTTAGTCTCTAAGTCACGCCTGAATTTTGCAACCCCGAGGACTGTAGCCTGCCAGGCTCCTCTGTCCTTGGGATTTCCCAGGCAAGAATACCGGAATAGGCTGCCACTTCCTTCTTCAATTTTATGCATAGTAGTGTGTATATGTTAGTCCTAATCTCCTAATTTATTCCTCCCCCTACCCCTCTTTCTCCTTTGGTAACAGTAAGTTGTTTTTTATGTCTGTGAGTCTCTTTCTGTTTTGTAGATAATTTCATTTGTATCATTTTTAAAGATTATACATATAAGCAATATCATGTGATATCTATCTTTCTTTGTCTGGTTTAGTTTACTCAGTGTGATAATCTCTAGTTTCATCTATGTTACTGCAAATGCTGTTCTGCTCTGCTGTGCTTAGTCAGTCAGTCATGTCTGACTCTTTGTGACCCCACAGACTATAGCCTGCCAGACTCCTCTATCCCTGGGGATTCTCCAGGCAAGAATACTGGAGTGGGTTCCCATGCCCTCCTCCAGGGGTCTTCACAACCCAGGAATTGAACCCAGGTCTCCTGCATTTCAGGCAGATTCTTTACCATCTGAGCCACCAGGGAAGCCCATGAATACTGGAGTAGATAGCCTTTCCCTTCTCCAGGAGATCTCCCTGTCCCAGGAACTAAACCAGAGTCTCCTGCACGGCAGCTGGATTCTTTACCAGCTGAACTACCAAATGGCAAATGGGATTATTTCTTTTTTTATGGCTGAGTAATATTCCATTGTATATGTGTATATGTGTACCACATCTTCTTTATCCATTAATCCATTGACAGACATTTAGGTTGCTTCCATGTCTTGGTTATTTTAAATAGAAAGCACTGAAATTTTGTGGTTGTTTATTATTGAGGATTTACCTTGCTTATTCTGACTGATACTGTTCTTAGCTTTGGGCATTCCATGAAACTCTAAGATAAGAGGAAAACTCCCATTCAATGTGCTGTCATCTTTAGAACTGAGGTTTCTTTTTGGAGTGTATATTTATGTACTTCCTGAGAATACTCATATCTTAATAACATAATGGTAAAGCAATTTTAATAATTAAAGCATTGTGGCTATTCTAAGCCAATGGGAATTTTCTGTATGACTCAGGGAACTCAAACAGGGGCTCTGTATCAACCTAGAGGGGTGGGATGGGGAGGGAGATAGGAGGGAGGTTCCAGAGGGAGGGGACATATGTATACCTATGGCTGATTCATGTTGGTATTTGACAGAAAACAACAAAATGCTATAAAGCAGTTATCTTTCAATTAAACAACAACAACAACAAAAACATTGTGGCTATTCTATAAAGAAGTCCCATGAGAAAACCTTTGAGGATTTCTCAGGGAAGATCACCATCACAAATATCTGGTCTCATCTGGCCTATTCAGCCCTTCTGCCTCCTCTCTTCCCCCTGTAACCTGCATGCCAATAAGATCTCTGGACCCACTTGCTCATTTCCACCTGAAAATTTATCTGAACATACAGGCACTTTCCCTGAAATTTCTTCTCTTTCCCTTCTCCCTTCGTCCCTGAATTTGTCTTTTAACAAAATACTGATACTTATTGCGTAGTGTTTTAGATTGGATTCTCCCAGAGGTAGGCTCTAAGACAAGGATTCTAGAGCAATTATTTAATAAGGTGATTCCAGGAAATACCAACAGGGCAGTGGGGAAGTGAGAATGAGATAAGTAGGGGGTGCATTAGTAACAGGTTGCTGCTCAGGACAACTGGGGCTCAAACCTGCTGAGGACCTCTGGGAGACTGAATAGGTCACCAACCTCAGAGTTGTTCTATCTCAGAGGTGAAGCCAAATCCTGCCTCAGTACCCTGACACCAAATTAAATCAGAGTTTTTAGTGAAGAGGAAAGAATAGCATTATTGCTTTGCCAGGCAAAGAGGGCCACAGTGGACTAATGCCCTCAAAACTGTGTGTCCCAAACTGAGTGGAGGCTGTGAGGAGTCTTGTAGTCCTGGGGTAGAGTTGTTGATAAGAATCAGGGTGTGTGCAGGGCCCACATAGATCATCTGGCATCAGGTGATAATGGGTGAACTGTGACCTTCTCTGGAACAAAGAATGCTTCATCAAGTCCTGTCTTTGGTGGGGGTTTTAATTCTGCAGAAGAGCTCAGAGATAACGTTCTGTATATCCCTTGAGTGAGAACCAGGAACCTGCCTTCAAGGCTGCATTATCCTTTCTTTTTTTTTATTGGAGTATAATTGCTTCACAGTGCTGTGTTACTTCTGCTGTACAATGAAGTGAATCATCTGTATGTATATGTATATCCTCTCCCTTTTGGACTTCCCTCCCCACTCTCCCAACCCACCCATCTAGGTCATCACAGAGCACTGAGCTGAGCTCCCTGTGCTATATAGCAACTTACCACTAGCTATCTATTTTACACTTATGTATTTATGTCAAACCTAATCTCCCAATTCATTCCACCCTCCCCTTTCCCCACTGTGTCCACATGTCCACTCACTACACCTGCATTTCTATTCCTGCCCAGCAAATTGGTTCAACTGTACCATTTTTCTAGACTCCAGACATATGCATTAATATGTAAGATTTGTTTCTCTCTTTCTGACTTACTTCACTCTGTATGATAGACTCTAGGTCCATTCACATCTTTACAAATATGACCCAATTTCATTTACATCTTCTTTATACATTCATCTGTTGGTGGACATTTAGGTTGTTTTCATGTTCTAAGTATTGTAAATAGTGCTACAATGAATGTTGGGGTACATGTGCCTTTTTGAATTATGGTTTTCTCAGGGTATATGCCCAGGAGCGGGGTTGCTGAGCCATACGGTAGTTCTATTTTTAGTTTTTTAAGGAACTTTCACACTGTTATCCACAGTGGCTGTATCAATTTACATTCCCACCAGCAGTGCAAGAGGTTTCTTTTTTCTCTTCATCCTCTCCAGAATTTAGTGTTTGTAGATTTTTTTGATGATGATCATTCTGACTGGTGTTAAGGGGATACCTCATTGTAGTTTTGATTTGCATTTCTCTAATAATTTCTGAAGGAGATCAGCCCTGGGATTTCTTTGGAAGGAATGATGCTAAAGCTGAAACTCCAGTACTTTGGCCACCTCATGCGAAGAGTTGACTCATTGGAAAAGACCTTGATGCTGGGAGGGATTGGGGGCAGGAGGAGAAGGGGATGACAGAGGGTGAGATGGCTGGATGGCATCACTGACTCAATGGACGTGAGTCTGAGTGAACTCCTGGAGTTAGTGATGGACAGGGAGGCCTGGCATGCTGCGATTCATGGGGTCGCAAAGAGTCGGACACGACTGAGTGACTGACCTGAGCTGAACTGAACTGAATAATTTGTGATGTTGGACATATTTTCATATGCCTCTTGGTCACCTGTATATCTTCTTTGATGAAATGTCTATTTAGGTCTCCCATTAATTTTTTGATTGGGTTGTTTTTCTGATATTGAGCTGCATGAGCTGTTTGTATATTTTGGAGATTAATCCTTTGTCCATTGATTCATTTGCAAATATTTTTTCCATTCTGTGGGTTGTCCTTTTATCTTATTCAGGGTTTCCTTTATTGTGCAAACATTTTTAAGTTTAATTAGGTACCATTTGCTTATTTTTGTTTTTATTCATTACTCCAGGAAGTGGATCATGAAAAATCTTGCTATAATTTATGTCAAAGAATGTTTTCCCTAAGTTTTCCTCCAAGAGTTTTCCAGTGTCCATCCTTACCCTTAGGTCTTTAATTCATTTTGAGTTTATTTTTGTGTATGGCATTAGGAAGTATTCTAATTTCATTCTTTTTACATGCAGTTGTCCAGTTTTCCCACAACAGTTTATTGAAAAGTCTGTTTTTTCTCCATTGCCATCTTTGTCATAGATTACACGACCATGAGTGTGTGGGTTTAACTCTGGGCTTTCTATCCTGTACCATTGATCTATATTTCTGTTTTTGTGCCAGTTCCATGCCGTCTTGATTACTGTAGCTTTGTATTATAGTCTGAAGTCAGGAAGCCTGATTTCTACAGCTCTGTTTCTCTTCCTCAAGATTGCTTTGGCTATTTGGGGACTGTTATGTTTTCATAGATGCCCTATTATTTCTTGACTGCTCCACCTTTATCTCTGCATCTTCTTTTCCTGATTAGCAACTGTTTGAATCTTTCCTTTGGAATTCAGGGAAGGAGACACAGAAAGGCTTTTGTGCCCAGGAGCTCCACAGGTTCCTGCTCAGGTTCAGGGGCAAGGATCTTGCAGGTATTTAAGCTGCTTGTCCATGACAGTATTTCTGTTCTACAGTTCTGTTCCTTCTTCTTCAGGGGCCAGCTAGTTCACTCACTGGAGAGAGCCTGTAGGGTAGGTTCATGGATGCTTAAAAGAGGAAGTCTGGACCTGTAGGAGACTGTGAGTGCAGAGAACCCAGCAGCGTTGGCTACAGTCACTAGCTCTATTCAGAGAGCTGATTTGATACCTCAGTCACAAGACTGAGGAAGGAAGGTAGGCAAACTCCTATCTACTACGCCATGAGGTAGGACATATGTTAATAGAATGACTAAAAAGATGCAACAGGAACATGGATGAAGGAGAAATTAATTTTTCTTTTGATAGCAGAAATATGGATTTTGATTTGGCTTTATTAGGTGGAATGGATTAAGTAAAGAAGAAGAGCTTGTTTCAAATGGATATATTCATGTAGCACAAGCATGACTGCTGCAGCATCAGATTATGTTTTGGGAAAATTGTATGCAGTGGATTTGACAGGGACCCAAGAATACTGGAGTGGATTGCCTATTCCTTCTCCAGGGGAATTTCCCAAGCCAGGAATCAAACCAGGGTCTCCTACTTTGTAGGCAGATTCTTTAGCAGCTGAGTTACCTGGGAAGCCCTGACATAGCTATGCTGCTGCTAAGTCACTTCAGTTGTGTCTGACTCTGTGCGACCCCATAGATGGCAGCCCACCAGGCTCCGCCACCCCTGGGATTCTCCAGGCAAGAACACTGGAGTGGGTTGCCATTTCCTTCTCCAGTGCATGAAAGTGAAAAGTTATAGCACATGACAAAAAATGATTAGAACCAAACAGGTCCAAGATGGTGGATGAGTCAACTTCCAGTAGACCTTGAGTCTCATTATACACTCATTATAACACATTAGAATCTAAATGATACACCCATCAGCACCATTACAGTTCTGAGGCTAACCATGTGTGTGTGTTAGCTGCTCAGTTGTGTCTGACTCTGCCCACCAGGCTCCTTGTCCATGGAATTCTCTAGGCAGGAATACTAGAGTGGACTGCCATTCCCTTCTCCAGGGTATCTTCCTGACTCAGGGATCAAACCTAGGTTTCTTGCATTACAGGCAGTCCCTGGTGGCTCAGATGTTAAAGAATCCATTTGCAATGCAGGAGAACTGGTTCGTTGGGAAGATTCCCTGGAGGAGGGCATTGCAGCCCACTTCAGTATTCTTGCCTACAGAATCCCCATGGACAGAAGAGCCTGGTGGGCTACAGTCCATGGGGTCACAAAAAGTTGGACATGATTGAGCAACTAAGCGCAACGTAGAACATGGCTATATCATTCTTTTAATGGTTGTGCCCTGCCTCTTTTCTCCTGTTTCAATAACAAGGGGAAAGCACCACAGTTTTAAAATTTATGGATGGACTTAAACTCTGGCCTCTGGATAACATCCTTCAGGTAATACTTGATCTTTCCTCCACCTTTACCTGCCTCCTCTTCCTCTTCTTTGAGCTCTGTGTTTGCTTTTTCTGGTCCACCTTTCTGAATGTGTCCAGATTTTTTTGAGCTGATTTTCCCTTGACTTCTAGGATCAGTGTTCTGAACACCTACCTCTTGCCAACTTTGTTTTCTGGAGCTCAAGAAGTGGCCTCATCTCTGTTCCGTCCACTTGGTGGTGACCATCTCTACTTCTTCCCTCATGTTCTGTCTACTTCTGGCTCTGAAATCCCTGTCCTGACTTTCCTATTTGCTTTTCCCACCAGACAATTCTTCCTTTTATACCGTAACATGTATTATTAAACTCTTATTCAATAATTGCAAATCTTTCTAAAGAATTGTGTGTCCCTGTTAGTCTATTGTAATTACAAAATATGCTTATACTGAAACCGAGATCCCTGGGTTAGGGAGATCCCTGGGTGGGAACATCCCCTGGAGGAGGAATTCACAACCCACTCCAATAGTTTTGCCTAGAAAATCCCATGGACAGAGGAGGCGTGGGCTACAGTCCATGGAGTTGCAAAGCGTCAGGCATAACTGAGCACAAGTGTGGATGGATGGATGGCAACCAAGCCCTTTGGGGCTCCTGGGCACAAAAGCCTTTCCATGTACCCTTCCCTGAATTCCAAAGGGCAGGTTCAAACAGTTGCTAATCAGGGAAGGGGGGAATGTGGAGATAAAGGGGGAAGAGCCAAGAAACAATAGTGCAGTCTTAGGGGCAGGGTTCTGGTTTCACCTAAATGGGTACACATATTATCTCTGAGCTCTTCTGCAGGACTAAAGCCCTCACCAAACAGAAAACTTGATGAAGCACTCTTCATTTCAAAGTCACAGTTCTGATCTCTGGGCTGAAGGAATGTGGGCCACGCACACACCCTAGTTCTTATCAGCAACCCCACCCCAGAACTAGAAGACTCTTCACAGCACCCGCAGCTCCACCCCCAGGTTGGGACACACACTTCTGAGGGCATTGCCTGGTAAAGCAATAAAACTATTCTCTTCTACTTCACTCCAAACTCTGTCTCCAAGATTTAATTTGATGGTGGGGTACAGAGGCTGGATTTGGCTTCAATACCTCTGGAATTTGTTGTAAGTTGCAGAAAATCCTGTTATTTCTCTCATTCAGTGATTCATTGTTTCATATATAGTATTTGAGAACAAGATCAATAATTGTATTTATAATAAGACACATGAATAAATAATTTTATTTACTTCTGTAAACAAAATGAATTACATTTTTAGCTCTGCTGGTGAAGCACACATTATGCTGTGTAAAACAAGAAGGAAAATGATTAATTCCACATGCACTGATACTTAAAACATAAAGCTTTTACAAAGTGCTAAGCACTGTTCTGAGATTTTTATATGAATTAACATTTTAAGTCATTATGGCAACCTGAGGGGATTGTTCTGTTGTTTGCCTTACTTTACAATTAAAGTAAAGGAGATAGGGAGGAATTAAGTAACTTGCCTAAGGCCACACACTTTGGAATAAGCAAAGGTGGGATGACACCGGCTCAGAGTTCCAACTCCTTCCCACTAGGCAATAGTGCTATCCACTGTGCTAAAGGGGAAGTGTTCTCAACATGCGCACCTGGGACCAGCAGCATCAGTATCACCTTGGGACCTGTTAGGGAGGCAAATTGTCGGCCATGGTCCAACCTACTAAACCAGAAACTCTGGACATGGCATCCAGCAATCTGTGTCGAAATAAGTCTACCAGCTAACCCAACATGTACAACATTTGATAACCACTGCAGGTAATTTTGACTTATGCTTTGAGCTATGGTTCTTTTTGGATAAATAGAAGAAACTTACAGAAACTCTGAGGGATGAAGGAAATGTTGTATGTGATTGGCCCTTTAAAATAACAGATGACACTGATAAAATTTTAAGTCTGTGGATAAGTCATAAAGATGATCATTCACAACTAATGGTTAGTTGCAATTTTGCTGCTGATAACCGAATGCGAAAAAAGTAAGATATTTTACTCCCTTTCTTTTAAATTGTTAACTTTTACTGGCATGATATTGACTGTATACTGATAAGGTTAGAATGAAGCAGTCCTCATATTCCTTTCACAAAACCTCCAGTGCCATACAGTGAGTGTACTGTTACCCCTGGCCTCAAACCAATGAGAGGCAATTTTGCTGTCTTGTTCAATTTTTGTCTTTTAAGGCAGGCCCTTCTCTGACACTGTAATTTTTACTGATCACCCCCTGGAGTTCTTTATTTCTCTTTGACACCAAGAGAAGTTATTTGTTCTCTCCTGCTTTTCCCACCTGTCTCTTTAAGTTTTCATTCCTCTTGTCTTTTTGGGATTTTGAAGAACCACTTTCTAAAATGGTTAAACTTAGTTTTCTCTACACACCCAATTTCACTTCCTGCAGCAAAACCATATGTGCCCGTCCATTTGATGTTTAGCTGCTGCCTATCGCCAGGTGTGGCCTGGGGAAAGGATTAGAGCAGTGCTTCTCAAACTTCAATGTTGTGCAGGCACCTGGGCAATCTTGTTGAAGTACAAACTTCATTTCTCATGCACTCCTAGGCTCATGCTTGGAATAGCCCTGCTCTATCGATGGCTCTTGACCTGGGCTACAGGTTGGAATCACCTGGATGGCTTTAAAAACTACAGATGCTTGGCTTGCACCCTGTAGATCATGCCTCAGTTGATCTTGGGTGGTGACTGATAGAAGTTCCCTGGGGGATCCTAATATGCAGCCAGAATGAGAGGAAGGCATTTCCTTCAGTGGCTCCTTGAATCTGTACCTCCTGCTGCCTCCAGAGATGTGTTCTGACTGATCTAATCTAGTACCATGTAGTGTAGAGAGCATGCCAAAGACTGAATGCTGACCTCCTGAATTGGAATCCTCATTCTCATGCTTATTATCTGTGTGACCATAGACAATTTAATTAGCCTCTCTGTGCCTTAGTTTCCCAATTGGTAAAGTGGGGATAAGATGGCATGTTCTACTAAAAGGTCATTGTGAGTTAAAATATGCAAAGTACTCAGATCTGTGAGGATGCAGTGATCTTGACAGGGGCTGAAGAGTTGTCTCCTTCCAAAATAGGCAATCACATGGCTATTGGCTACAGCCTCAGTTTCTCCCCAATCAGGCATCTTCATAGGGCCACTTAAATGTCCTTGCAACTTGGCAGTTGGTTTCAGTGAGAGTCACTGAAGAGAGAAAGATGGAGAAGGAGGAAGAGGGAGAGGATGATGAGGAGGAAGAAGCCTCAATAGTTTTTATGACGGAGTCTCAGAAGTCATACTATCACATGTCACATTTTATTCACTAGAAGTGAAGCCACAGCCAAAGGAGGAAGAATGAGTTTCCACTTCTTACAGGGAGGAGTATCAAGGAATTTCTGTACATAATTTAAAATCACTGCAGTTTCTGGCTCATGGTTTTTGTTGTTGTTTAGTCTCTAAGTCCTGTCTGACTCTTCACATCCCATGGCTCATGGTAAGCAATGTGTTTGCTAAATATTGATTATTTCATTAGCTGGTATTGAAACCGTGTAGCCCAACTTGGGGCTTGAACCCACGCAGCCAAGACCTGAGCCCGGCCAAAACCCATGGTCTTTTAACTGAGATAACACATCTGGTTTCAAGACTTAATGAAGCTCAGATTCTTGACGTCTCATTGCAGAAAGAATTTGGTGAGAGACAAAGTGATAGATAAGAAATGGACTTATTTAGTGAAAAAACAAACTCCACTGACAGAGTGCCCCAAAATATGGGTGGATTAGTTTTTGATGGGCTGGATAATTTCATAGGCTAATAAGTGGGAGGATTAATCTAACAGTTTCAGGGAAGGGGTGGGAATTTCCAGGAACTGAGAATCCCTGCTTTTTGATCTTCAATGGCCTCAGAATTGTCATGGCGCTGGTGACTGTGTCATTTAGCTTATTCTAATATATTACAATGAGTGTATATTGAAGCTTACTGCTACTGCTGCTAAGTCGCTTCTGTCGTGTCTGACTCTGTGTGACCCCACAGATGGCAGCCCACCAGGCTCCACCATCTTGGGATTCTTCAGGCAAGATGTAGTGAAAATTGACTTGTCTGCCATCTTGTTCTGATTTGGTTCTAATCAGTTTACATCCTGTCCTTGGGCTATGCCATTCTTTTAAAGTTTGTGCCTTGCCCCCTCACTCCTGTTTCAGAATCATATCTCCATAAAGGAAAAACATTGTCTGCCATTCCAGTTCTACAAAGATCAAGGCATTAGCCACTGCAGTTGACCACTGACAGTGTGCCCTGAGGAGAGTTCATGATGGAGAAAAACAGGAAGTATTCTGTGCTTTGGATAGACCAGTCCCCAGATAGTTAAGATGTGTATCTAAGAACAAATTTCAATGACTCCAGGTTCTTGCAACTTCCCATACATAGAAAAACACTAAAACAGCTGAGATGTCTGTTCTTTGTGATTAATAGCAATTTTTAAATGTTTGACTACATGTTTTCTTGAAGCAAAAATTCATTTAAATCCTACCTCCTTCCCTGCCTCCTCATAGCAGTTCCTCAGAGCTATATGAGAGTCTGTATCCTGGGCTATAGTCCTCAGTAAAGTCCCTGAATAAAACTGAAACTCACTGCTGTTACGTGTTTTTCCTCTCTTTCTTTCTTTTTTGTTTTAAAAACATTTATTTATTTATTTTTGGCTGCACTGGGTCTTCATTGCTGTGCGTGGGCTTTCTCTAGTTGTGGTGAGTGGGGGCTACTCTCTAGTTTTGGTGCGTGGGCTTTTCATTTTGGTGGCTTCTCTTGTTGCAGAGCATGAGGTCTAGGATACTGGGGCTTCAGTAGTTGTGGTACGTGTGACTTGTGGGCTCTAGAGTGATGTACTTGTGGGCTCAGTAGTTGTGAGTATAGGCTTAGTTGCCCTACTACATGAGGAATCTTCTCAGACCAGTGATCAAACCAGTGTCCCCTGCCTTGGCAGGTGGATTCCCAACCACTGGACCACCAGGGAAGTCCTGTTGTATGTTTTTCTTACCATTGACATTTCTGCCTGAAAATATTTAATAATGCCATATTGTCTTCTAGAATCAGCTCTGGCCAACGGAACCCTCTGGGATGACAGGAGTGTCTGTTTCTACACTGCTTTAATACAGTGGCCATTGAGCCTCAATGGCTATTGAGCATTTGAAATCTGGCTAGTGAAACTGAGGTTCTTTAGTTCTTCTTCATTTTCTGCCATAAGGGTTGTATCATCTGCATATCTGAGGTTATTGATATTTCTCCTGGCAATCTTGATTCCAGCTTATGCTTCATCCAGCCTGGCATTTTGCATGATGTACTCTTCATATAAGCTAAATAAGCAGGGTGACAATATACAGCCTTGACCTACTCCTTTCCCAGTTTGGAGCCAGTCTATTGATGAAAGCGAAAGAGGAGAGTGAAAAAGCTGGCTTAAAACTCAACATTCAGAAAACTAAGATTATGGCGTCTGGTCCCAACACTTCATGGCAAATAGATGGAGAAACAATGGAAACAGTGACAGACTTTATTTTCTTGGGCTCCAAAGTCACTGAAGATGGTGACTACAGCCATGAAATTAAAAGAGGCTTGCTCCTTGGAAGAAAAGCTATAACCAATTTAGACAGTACGTTAAAAAGCAGAGATATTGCTGACAAAGTTCTGTCTAGTCAAAGCTACGGTTTTTCCAGCAGTCATGAATGGATGTGAGAGTTGGACTATAAAGAAAGCTGAGCACCCAAGAATTGATGCTTTTGAACTGTGGTGTTGCAGAAGACTTTGAGAGTCCCTTGGACTGCAAGGAGATAAAATCAGTCTATCCTAAAGGAAATCAGTCCTGAATGTACATTGGAAGGACTGATGCTGAAGCTGAAACTCCAATACTTTGGCCACCTGATGCGAAGAGCTGACTCATTGGAAAAGATTGAAGACAGGAGGAGAAGGGGATGATGGAGGATGAGATGGTTGGACGGCATCACTGACTTGGTGGACATGAGTTTGAGCAAGCTCCGGGAGTTGGTGATGGACAGGGAAGCCTGGTGTGCTGCAGTCCATGGGGTCGCAAAGAGTCAGACATGACTGAGGGACTGAACTGAACTAGTGAAACTGAGGGCCTAGGTTTATGTTTTTTAAATTAATTTCAGTTTAAATTTGACTAGCATGTGTGACTGACTACTGGGTACTGAATTGGGTAGCTGAGTTTCAGAGCCTTATTGCAAATGGTCTTCATTTTCTAACAATTCCCTTGTGTCTGTTCCTAGGACTGTATGCAGCATGAATGTGAGGTAGTCAGGCAGCCACAGTCCAGTTTGACCCTCCCCAAGGCTGCTTGAAATCCTTAGAAGAGTAGCTGACGTGGCCTTTTCATAGCTCCTTGACAATCACTTCCATCATACAACTGTATTTTATGCTCAGGAGCCTTTGTAACCATCGGCCCTCAGTTCTTCAGAATCTGTATGATTGAGTCATTATAGAAGCAAACGGAATTTTCACGTCAGGAATGAGCTGTATTTGTCACTTACCAGATGAATGGCAATGCTGTTTCCTTTTTCTTGCTGATCCTCATGTGGATGAAACCCACACTAGGGATGCATGTGATTCAGGGGCAGAAATGGGAGAACTGGGGAGGGCTGCACAAGCAGCCAAGGAGCTGGGACCTTGTTCAAGACTGACATTTTTTTCAGTTGAATTAGTTTCTTTTTGAATGAAATCCTGAGTCTTCTCTTGTTTAGGAGTGGGTAGTTAGGGTTTTACTTTTATTTTCTGTTGACTAAAAGGGACAACTGACACAGGTGTTTCAAATGGGAGATGCACTTCCAAGATTTAGAAACCAGGAAAAAGATAAGAGAGATGCTCAATGCTTGTGAACAGCATACCCTCTATTATTCTAATGTCCATATGAATAAAATCATCTCTAATATTATTAAATAATATCATCTTACTACCTTGTGTTCTTTAAGCACTGTCCCTACAGTTCTAGAATTTGCTAATAGTTTACATTGGGCTTTAAAATTTAATAATTATCTCTAGAATTTTCTTTTTTTCTCATCAATTTCTCTGTGAACTTTTCAGATATATAACCTGAGAGTGGTTATGTCCCATTCATTGTTTCAGTCCTGAAGGCAGATCAAGTTCTCTTTCCACTACTCATTTCTTTGTAGGGTACCAGAGGTTAGAACTTTAGTAAGAATGACATCAAAGAAGATTTATCTTTCTATTTTTTGTCAGTAATTCTGTATTTGTCCTGTAATATGCAGATATTATAACCTAGGCTATTTGCAAATGTCCATAAAATTCACTTAGAAAAAATGTGATATATATTGAATTCAATGTCTGAGTTTTTGATTAAGCACCAAGAAAATAATTAATATAAATTATAAAATTATAAAATTAAAATTTCCGATTTGGGCACAGATCCATGTTTCATTATATCACACATGAGAGAGCTTCCAATTCAGTCCCAAGTGGGAGAAGTCAGGTTGTTTAAAGTGTATGTGTGTGTGTGTGTGTGTGTGTATTTGAATAGGGACTTAGCTTAGCACCTAGGCAGCTAAAATTATTGCACATGTGAAGCTAACCATTCTCAGGCATTCATGGCTCACAGGCCTTCATTTTACTCTCCCTTCAGCCAATGCTGTAAAGACTTCCTAATCTTTAACTGTGGAACAGACATCCTCTCTTAGTTCTAGACACACATCTACCTGTGAACTGGTGTCCTCAGCTGAATGTTCCACTGGCATCTAAACTCAACCCCATCTTTCACTGAATTCTTCCTTCACTCTTTCCCTAACTTCTGGAAAACTGGGAATTCCCTAGATGTCTCCATCTCCAACTCCGTGGTTAAGAGACCATAGAGGAGGTAGGAAAGTGTCTATGGCACTAAATTTTGACAAATTATTTCCCAAAATTATTTTTAGAAACTTATATTCTAGCAGGGGGCTTCCCCAATGGCTTAGTGATAAAGAAAACCCCTGCAGCTCAGGAGATGCAGGAGAGGCAGGTTTGATTCCTGGGTCAGGAAGATCCCCTGGAGGAGGAAATGGCTACCCATTCCAGTATTCTTGCCTGAAAAATCCCATGGTTAGAGGAGCCTGGAGGACTACTGTCTATGGGTTTACAATGAATTGGACATGACTGAGCAATTGAACTTGCATGTCTGCGTGGGTGTGCACACGTGCACACACACACACAAATATACACACATATCCTAGCAGAAGTTTACAGAAATTTCTGTCTTTCTACATCTATTCCTTCATGCCTGATTTTGTTTCAAGACTGTAACAATCTCATAAGAAGAATTAGGTACCATTTCCAATTATTCTATTTTCTGTAAGAGTTTATATGATGTAGAATTAAATATTCCTTGTACGACTTGTACAACTTGTATCTGAAACTATCTGGAAATGATGTTTTTCCAATAAGTAGTTTCTTTTTTAACTGATTCTTTTCTTTACTCTTCTTGTTTTTACTTTAGTCAGTTTTAGGAAGTTACATTTTTATAGAAAATATCTATTTCATCTAAGTTTTCAAATGTATTAGCATATAATTTTGCATAATTTTAGTAATCATTTTAATCTTTATGTTAGCCATATTTTTGCCACCTTTGTAATTCTTAAGTGGATTATTTTATCTTCTCTCCTTTTTTGATATGTCATCCCCTCATGCTTATTTAAAAATGTCATTGGTTTCTTCTTTGCTTAATTTTTTCTTTATATTTTGAGTTTATTTTGTCATTTCTAATTTTTAAAAATGAGTGCTTAGCATCTTAATTTTCAGCTTTTTTCTTTTCCAAGATAAGTAATTATAGCCAAGGAAATAATTATATTGTCATACTA
This sequence comes from Capricornis sumatraensis, assembly GCF_032405125.1. Lineage (NCBI taxonomy): Eukaryota > Metazoa > Chordata > Mammalia > Artiodactyla > Bovidae > Capricornis > Capricornis sumatraensis. The sequence continues at coordinate 51,556,028 of NC_091083.1, forward strand.
GATACCTCCCACAAGTTATGGAAAATAGTATTCCTATTATTAATTCCAAGTTAAAATTTTTTTCTACATAATTACTTTTTATACAATGGATCATTTAGAAATGTGTTTTTAAATCTCCAAAATATTTTAGTTACCCTTTTCCGCACATATTTCTCTAGCTATACGAAGGCCAGAGGACATGATCTATATAATAGAGATGCTTTGAAACATACTAAAAATTGCTTTACTTTTTGTAAACATTCTGCATATGTTTAAGATAAAGATGTATTTAATGGGGTTCTATATATGTCTACTAGATCACCTGAATCAAATCCCTTATGATTATACAGTGGAAGTGAGAAATAGATTTAAGGAACTAGATTTGATAGACAGCCTGATGAACTATGGATGGGGGTTTGTGACATTGTACAGGAGACAGGCGTCAAGACCATCCCCAAGAAAAAGAAATGCAAATAAGCAAAATGGCTGTCTGAGGAGGCCATACAAATAGCTGTGAAAAGAAGAGTGGCCAAAAAAAAAGGTGAAAAGGAATGATATACCTATTTGATGCAGAGTTCCAAAGAATAGCAAGGAGAGATAAAAAAGCCTTCCTCAGTGAGCAATGTGAAGAAATAGAGGAAAATAACAGAATGGGGAAGACTAGAGGTCTCTTCAAGAAAATTAGAGATACCAAGGGAACATTTCAGGCAAATGGGCTCAATAAAGGAAAGAAATGGTATGGACCTAACAGAAGCAGAAGATATTAAGAGGTGACAAGAATACACAGAAGAACTATACAAAAAAGATCTTCATGACCTAGATAATCACGATGGTGTGATCACTCACCTAGAGCCAGACATCCTGGAATGTGAAGTCAAGTGGACCTAAGGAAGTATCACTATGAACAAAGTTAGTGGAGGTGATGGAATTCCAGTTGAGCTATTTCAAATCCTCAAAGATGATGCTGTGAAAGCGCTGCACACAATATGTCAGCAAATTTGGAAAACTCAGCAGTGGCCACAGGACTGGAAAAGGTCAGTTTTCATTCCAATCCCAAAGAAAGGCAATGCCAAAGAGTGCTCAAACTACCACACAATTGCACTCATCTCACATGCTAGTGAAGAAATGCTCAAAATTCTCCAAGCGAGGCTTCAGCAATATGTGAACTGTGAACTTCCAGATGTTCAGGCTGGTTTTAGAAAAGGCAGAGGAACCAGAGATCAAATTGCCAACATTTGCTGGGTCATCAAAAAATCAAGAGAGTTCCAGAAAAACATCTATTTCTGCTTTATTGACTATGCTAAAGCCTTTGATTGTGTGGAACACAATAAACTGTGGAAAATTCTGAAAGGGATGAGAATATCAGACCACCTGATCTGCCCCTTGAGAAATCTGTATGCAGGTCAGGAAGCAACTGGACATGGAACAACAGACTGGTTCCAAATAGGAAAAGGAGTACGTTAAGGCTCCTATACATATTGTCACCCTGCTTATTTAACTTATTTATGCAGAGTACATCATGAGAAATGCTGGGCTGGATGAAGCACAAGCTGGAATCAAGATTGCTGGGAGATATATCAATAATCTCAGATATGCAGATGACACCACCCTTATGGCAGAAAGTGAAGAGGAACTAAAAAGCCTCTTGATGAAAGTGAAAGAGGAGAGTGAAAAAGTTGGCATAAAGTTCAACATTCAGAAAACGAAGATCATGGCATCTGGTCCCATCACTTCATGGGAAATAGATGGGGAAACAGTGGAAACAGTGTCAGACTTTATTTTTTGGGGCTCCAAAATCACTGCAGATGATAATTGCAGCCATGAAATTAAAAGACGGTTACCCCTTGGAAGAAAAGTTATGACCAACGTAGATAGCATATTAAAAAGCAGAGACATTACTTTGTCAATGAAAGTCCGTCTAGTCAAGGCTATGGTTTTTCCAGTGGTCATGTATGGATGTGAGAGTTGGACTGTGAAGAAAGCTGAGCACTGAAAAATTGATGCTTTTGAACGTGGTGTTGGAGAAGACTCTTGAGAGTCCCTTGGACTGCAAGGAGATCCAACCAGTCCATTCTAAAGAAAATCAGTCCTGGTTGTTCATTGGAAGGATTGATGCTAAAGCTGAAACTTCAATACTTTGGCTACCTCATGCGAAGAGTTGACACATTGGAAAAGACTCTGATGCTGGGAGGGGTTGGGGGAAGGAGGAGAAGGGGACGACAGAGGATGAGATGGTTGGATGGCCTCACCGACTCGATGGACATGAGTTTGAGTGAACTCCGGGGATGGTGATGGACAGGGAGGCCTGGCGTGCTGCAATTCATGGGGTCAAAAAGAGTCGGACATGACTGAGCAACTGAACTGAACTGAACTGAACTGGACTGCAAGGAGGTCCAAGCAATCCATCCTTAAAGAAATCAGTCCTGGGTGTTCATTGGAAGGACTGATGTTGAAGCTGAAACTCCAATATTTTGGACACCTGATGCAAAGAGCTGACATTTGAAAAGATGTTGGGAAACAATGAAGGCAGGAGAAGGGGATGACAGAGAATGAGATGCTTAGATGGTATCACTGACTCAATGGACATGAGTTTGGGTAAACTCCAGGAGTTGGTGATGGACAGGGAGGCCTGGTGTGCTGCAGTTCATGGGGTTGCAAAGAGTTGGACACGACTGAGCGACTGAACTGAACTGAACTGATCAAACTTGTTAATTAAGTTGTGTATTTTATATGCATGTTTTCCCTTGCATGGTTTACTGATTACTGAGATAGGTGCATTTAAGTCTCTACTTCTCCTTGATTTTTTCCACACTTTTTGCTTGTTAGGTGCATATACATTTAAATCTTACATAAGTTCTTGATTAGGTAAATGATTTATCATCATTTCTTTATCCTTGATAATGTGTTCTTTTAAAGCCTATCTCTTGTGATATGAATAGTGCCATACCAGCTTTCTCTGATTGGTATTTACTTGGAACAAACTGTTTACATCCTTTAACTCTGAGTATTTCTATGTCCTTGTATCTGACATATGTCTTTTGTAAATAGCATATAGCTAGATCCAATCAGGCAACTTTCTCTTGTAATGTGCTATTCTAGTCTGATATTAATTATGATCAGAAATATATTTGATTTATTTTTTCTGTCTTATTCTATTTTGAATTTAAACTGATTTTTCTAAGTTGACAAATTTTTTTCTCCATTGCCCTCTTTTTGATCAGTTAACTTTGTAACCTTTTTTCCTATTCACTGTAAAATTAACATTCGTTTTTAATGGTTATTATTAAAATACTAACATGCATACTTAAGATATAAAGATAACATTTCTGTCCTCCTCTATACAATTCAGGAATCTTAGAACACTTTAATCCCAATCACCCCTGCCATTGTACATTTTACTGTCTTCCGGTATTTTATTCTATTTTAACTTTAAACCCTGGTTTGATGTTATTATGATTATTTTCTATAGCTCCTACTTATAGAGACCTAAGTTTACTAATTTGTTTACTCACCATTCCTTTATGTATTGCAGACTTTTCTTTCTGGATTATTTTCCTCTTTCTTAGAGTACACTCCTTTAGTGAATGATTCTAAGAAGAAAATGGTCTTGGTTTTGATTTTCTGAAAAGTTTTATCTTCATTCTTAAATAAAGTTTAGCCAGATATAGGACAGTTAACAATTATTTTTCTTTTATTATTTGAATGATATTATGCTATCATCTTCTAATTTGCATAACTTTTAAAAATGTCAGCTTTCAGTCAAATTGTTTCTATGTAGATAACTAGAAAAAAAATCTGATTTTTATTCTTTAATTTACTCAGAACATCAGTCTATTTCCTAAGTGAGGATGGAGGAGGAAGTAGTACAGGCTGGAAGAGAGAAGAAAATATAAGAAATGGTCATTGGGGCAGAGTAAGAGCATGGGTGGGTTGGAAACCTGTTGCATGTTTGCTAGCACACTAGAAGCCCGCTTAAAGTTACCAGTTAGCATGGTTGTGTATGTTCTGCTCCCCATGTTGGCAACCCAAATGTAGTAAACAGGCAGTGAAGAGTTACAAGTAAGGGATGAAGTTCCACTAAGTGTGTGTTAAACTTTTTCTTAAGGGAGAATGAGAGGAATATTGGTCTTGCGTGTTAAGGTGGTGAAAGAGAGAAGAGAGGAGACCCAAAGATGGTGAGGGACCGTGAAAAGATATTAAAATACACAAATTTGAGGACCCAGAAGACCTAATGGATTATTCTCACTGGAGGTACTAGAGAGAGTGAGCAGGGAAGAGAGGAAGCGGTGGATGAATATGGAATGCTTAAAAAGTGAGATTAATAGAAAACTAGGTGTTTTTCTATCTCTGTGCTAATACAATTATTTAGATTATGCTAGGTTGCCATCTATGGGGTCACACAGAGTCAGACACGACTGAAGCGACTTAGCAGCAGCAGCAGCTATTTAATAAATCTCGCAACTTTTATGATGAGTCTACTTTTTCTCCTTCTTCTCCCTCCCCCTCCCTTTCTTTTTCAAAATTGTTTTGGCTATTGTCTTTTAATCTCCCAGTGAACTTTAGGATTACCTTGCCAAGCTCCTTGAAAAAGGCACTAAGAGAAAATATGTATATTTTCTACCTAGACAATTTTTCCTGAATGGCTCCTGAATAGGGCCTGGTCCTTAGAAAGACCAAACCATAATTAGCTGTTGGAATTTTCAGCCCCACTTTCCATCCTCCAGAGAGGTGAGAGTAGTGGGAAATGTACTTAATGATTGATCATGCCTACTTAGGGAAGCCTCTATAAAATCCCAATAGTAGGGGTTTCTGAGAGCTTCCAGGTTAATGAGTGCATCCACATAGGGAGGGTGATTGCACCCCAACTCCATGCCCCCCTACCCAGACCTTGCCATGTGTATCTCTTCATCCTGTTGCTCATCTGTATCCTTTATCATATCTTTTAATAAACTCATAAATGTAACTGTTTCCCTGAATTCTGTGAGCTGCTCTAGCCAATTAACCAAACATGGGGAGAGGGTTGCGGGAACCTCATATTTATAGGCAGATTGGACAGAAGTTATGGTTAACCTGGAGACCTGCTACTTGGGATTGGCATTTGATGTGAGGTGGGAGCAGTTATGTGGGACTGAGCCATGGGTCTGAAACTATCTGACATTCTCTCCAGGTAGATGGTATCAGAACTGAGTTAAATTGTAGAACATCTAGCTGGTGTTGTGGAGAATTGTTTGATGCGGGGAAAACCACCCACATTTTGGTGACCAGAAGTGTCTGAAGGGAAGCATTCTGTCTGAATAGTAAAGGAGACACACACAGGGGAGGACTGGCTAGTTTTTAACTCAGATTTTAATTAGATTATAGGCTACTTTGGAAGAGAACTGACTTAAAAAAATTATCTTCCCATCTAAGGCATTCCCTTTAATTTAAGCATTATTCTCCAGCCTTTGGCTACATAGACTAATTTTCCCCAATAAGGACTTTCATATTTCCTGTTAGATTTTTTTATTTAAAAACTTTTTATAGTTTAAGTATTCTTCTGTGCTTTCTGTGTAGGCAATTATATGTGGCATGATTTTACTTCTTAATTATATCGCTTTATTTCTTTTCTCATCTTACTGTACAACTCAGAAGTCTAGACCAGTGCTGAATTGAAATGATGAAAGCAGAAATTCTTGCTTTTCCCCTATTAAAAGTAATGTATCTAAAATATGTCAATTAAGAATGATGCTCACTGTAGATTAATGGGTAGATACCCAATTATTAAGGTCTTCATATGACACTCAAGTCTAAATGTCTGTAGGCTTTCTTTTGGACTGTTCTGTTTCCCCATGGTGGAGCATTTAATTTCTTACCTGCAGGATAGGCCTGACAGTCAATGATCTCAAGTGCCAAGACAAGAAGGGCACTTGTAATCCCACCATTAAATGATCTCTCTGTTTCAGTTGGCACCTCACACTTGTCCATCACTGTCCAGTTGTGAGGCTCTCTGGACAACCCTTCCAGGGAGAGGGTTTGTCTCTTGCTGGGGTCAAGAGGCCCTGCATGTTTGGAGAGGATGCCAGTTTCTTTTTTTCTTTTTTTATACTAAAAAGCAACTAACTTTTATTCATGACAGCAGCTTTAATTTCTTTTTTTAAAATTTAAATTTATTTATTTTAGTTGGAGGCTAATTACTTCACAATATTGTATTGGTTTTGCCATATATCAACATGCATCCGCCACGGGTGTACACATTTCCCATCCTGAACCCCCCTCCCACCTCCCTACCTGTACCATCCCTCTGGGTCGTCCCAGTGCACCAGCCCCAAGCATCCTGTATCCTGCATCGAACCTGGACTGGTGATTCATTTCATATATGATACTATACATGTTTCAATGCCATTCTCCCAAATCATCCCATGCTCTCCCTCTCCCACAGAGTCCAACAGACTGTTCTATACATCTGTGTCTCTTTTGCTGTTTTGCATACAGGGTTATCGTTACCATCTTTCTAAATTCCATATATATGTGTTTGTTAGTATACTATATTGGTGTTTTTCTTTCTGGCTTACTTCACTCTGTATAATAGGCTCCAGTTTCATCTACCTCATTAGAACTGATTCAAATGTATTCTTTTTAATGGCCCAGTAATACTCCATTGTGTATATGTACCACAGCTTTCTCATCCATTCATCTGCTGATGGACATCTAGGGTGCTTTCATGTCCTGGCTATTATAAACAGTGCTGCAATGAACATTGGGGTACACGTATTTCTTTCAATTCTGGTTTCCTCGGTGTGTATGCCCAGCAGTGGGATTGCTGGGTCATAAGTCAGTTCTATTTCCAGTTTTTTAAGGAATCTCCACATTGTTCTCCATAGTGGCTGTACTAGTTTGCATTCCCACCAACAGTGTAAGAGGATTCCCTTTTCTCCACACCCTCTCCAGAGTTTATTGCTTGTAGACTTTTGGATCGCAGCCATTCTGACTGGTGTGAAATGGTACCTCATTGTGGCTTTGATTTGCATTTCTCTGATAATGAGTGATGTTGAGCATCTTTTCATGTGTTGTTGGCCATCTGTATGTCTTCTTTGGAGAAATGTCTATTTAATTCTTTGGCCCATTTTTTGATTGGGTCATTTATTTTTCTGGAATTGAGCTGCAGGAGTTGCTTGTATATTTTTGAGATTAGTTGTTTGTCAGTTTCTCATGAAGGATTTCAACTAGACTTTCCTTTTCCTTAAGCTTTCAGAGGTGCTTGTTGCCTCTAGTTCAGGCCCTTCTGGCTTCTACTGTGAGTCAGATACTTCATGTTGCTTCTTGCCTCCTGCAGACTGCCTGCTGGTGTCAGCTTTCCTTGCTCTGATGAGTCAGTCACCATTTATCCATCTACTTTCCTTCTTCCTAAATGTCCTTTACATTTCTCATCTCTTCTGTGGCCTTTGTGGGTTTAATTCCTTCTGGGGGCTTTAGAGAAGACTAACAATAATTGATCTGAATTTCTAATGTTTAACTGAAAGTCAGATTTGTCTTTTCCATCTTTTTTCAGACAAAATTTCTATGTAATCTATGTCATAATAGAATTATGATGAGCATACACCTGGATTAAAAATATGACTGAAAACCTGAGAATCTTTATTTTTAACTGGCAAGTTTAACTTATTCATATTTATTATGAGTATTGTTTCACTTGAATTTATTTATTTCTGTCATCTTCATATTTTTGCTTTTCACAGTTTTTCTTTACTTTTCTCTTTTTCCCCCAGTATCTGTTTTATTGAATTTTCTTTATTCCCTGCTTTTCCTTCTCTATTAGTTTGGAAATAATAGATTCTATTTCTATGGTTTTAGGGATTACACTTAAATTTTAAACTTGCATACTTGATTCAACCAAATCTAAAAATAATCAGCCTCTCTACACTTATGCTGATAATAAAGTGAAGTCATTCAGTTGTGTCTGACTGTTTGTGACCCCGTGGACTGTAGCCCACCAAGCTCCTCCATCCATGGGATTCTCCAGGCAAGAACACTGGAGTGGGTTGCCATTTCCTTCTCCCAGGGGATCTTCCTGACCCAGGGATCGAACCCAGGTCTCCCGCATTGTAGGCAGACACTTTAACCTCTGAGCCATGTGTTGCTAATACAACCCCCTAAGAACGATTAACTCTTACTATCAACTTTTGATTATCATCCTGTCTGGCTTTTCAGGATCCCTTTGTCTTACGTTTAGCTTTGTTGTTGTTGTTGTTCAGTCGCCAAATTGTGTCTGACTCTTTGCAATCCCATGGACTGCAGCACCCCAGGCTTCCCTGCCTCTCACCTCTATTGGAGTTTGCCCAGGTTCATGTCCACTGAGTTGATGCTCTTCTTCTGCCTTCAATCTTTCCCAGCATCAGGGTCTTCTCCAGTGAGTTGGCTATTCACATCAGGTGGCCAAAAGATTGAAGCTTCAGCTTCAGCATCAGTTCTTCCAATGAGTATTCAGGGTTGATTTCCTTTAAGATTGACTGGTTTGATCTCCTTGCTGTCCAAGGGACTCTCAAGTGTCTTCTCTGGCATCACAGTTTGAAAGCATCAATTCTTTGGTGCTCTGCCTTCTTTATGGTCCAGCTCTCACCTCTGTACATAGCAACTGGAAAGCTTTAGCTTTACATTTTTCTAAATGCCTCAATTGGTCATTATTACTACTATTATTGGCAGTCTTTATTTAACAATTTCTTTGCTCACAATTGCTTCTTGTATCTTGCATTTTCCTTCTGGGTTCAATTAACTTATTACTGAAGACCATACTGTAGTGGTTTTTTCCCAGTGCAAATCTTTGAATAGTACATTCTTTCATATTTTAGATAACTAAAAATGCATCTGCTTCACTTTCATTTTACAACTTAATTAGTTGGTAATAGTGTTTTAAGGCCATAGTTAGCTCTTTCTAAATGATAAAAATAATTTTAATTGTCTCCTGATACCTGTTGTTACTATGGAGACGCTTCTTCTTCTTTTTCTTTCTTTCTTTCTTTTCTTTTTTTTTTTTTTTTGCATACATGGCATGTAGAATCTTATTCTCTGACCAGGAATCAAACTCATTTCCCCTGCAATGGAAGCACAAAATCCTAACCACTGGACTTCCATGGAAGTCCTGGAGAAGACTTCTGATTTTTCTTTGTGTTAAAAAAATTAATTTTTTCCCTTTTTTCCCTTCTGAGAATCTCTTTGTCTTTTTTGTTTTTCAGATTTATTAAAATACAGCTGGGTATGGATTTATTTATTTAATTATTATTATTTTTTGCTAGTGATTTAAAAAATATTTAAAAAAATCATTTATTTTAATTGGAGGTTAATTACTTTACAATATTGTATTGGTTTTGCCATATATCAACATGAATCTGCCACAGGTATACACGTGTTCCCCATCTTGAACCCCCCTCCCTCCTCCCTCCCTGTACCATCCCTCTGGGTCATCTTCAGTGCACCAGCCCCAAGCATCCAGTATCATGGATCAAACCTGGACTGGCAATTCGTTTTATGTATGATATTATACATGTTTCAATGCCATTCTCTCAAATCATCCCACCCTTGCCCTCTCCCATAGAGTCCAACAGACTGTTCTATACATCTGTGTCTCTTTTGCTGTCTTGCATACAGGGTTATCGTTACCATCTTTCTAAATTTCATATATATGCATTAGTATACTGTATTGGTGTTTTTCTTTCTGGCTTACTTCACTCTGTATAATAGGGTCCAGTTTCATCCACCTCATTAGAACTGATTCAAATGTATTCTTTTTAATGGCTGAGTAATATGCTTACAGTATTTAAGCAATATGTCTAGGTATTAATTTTTTTATGCTTACAAGTTTTTGTACATTTTTTTCTCAGGATTTGTGCTTTTTCATCAGTTCTGGAATATTCTCAGCCATTATCTTCTCAGCATCTCTGTTTTCTCTTTCTGGAGCTCCAGTTTTATATAAGTTGAATCTTCTCTTTACTCTTTCCACACCTCTTATCAATTTTTTTAACTTCTTGATAATTCTCTATCTTCTTTCTTCTATCATACTGATTCATTTTTTCATTTTTGAAAATCAAAAATTTAACTAACCTGTATTTTAACCCATCTGTTGAGATTTAATTGGAATGCCACTGATTCTTTCTCAAAGTCTTTTAGCTATTTTTTCCCCCAGAATTCTCTGTGCTTATAGTTTCCATTTCTTAGTTCTTTATTTGAAAATTCTTATTTTCTAATCTTTCTCAGTTTATTCTGTTCTTGCAAATTCTTGGTGTGATACATATTCCAGTTTGTTTTATCTGCTGACTTCTTGTCATGGCAGATTATTTCCTGGTTTGCTGAGTCAAGTGTTTTGCATATGTATTTGTGGCTATTGTATACAGCTTAATTGAGGTTTTTCTTGCCTCTGTCTAGGGTCCTTGGGATTTCTATTATCCAGTCAGCTTGGAATTCTGGTGTCACTTAATAGCATGAACTCTAAGTTTTCTCAGGCTTGGTATTTTAACTTCTCATGGGAAAACGCTACTTTTTACTCAAAATTTTGGGAAAAGACAACTTCCTTGATCCTTTATTAGGCCCCCAAACTGATTTTTTTCTAGTTCTCCTTTAACAAAAGGAGTAGCCTTTTCACTAAATATACTTTTTAAATTAATTTGTTTATTTTAGTTGGAGGCTAATTACCTTACATTTTGCCTTTTCATACTGTTCATGGGGTTCTCAAGGCAAAAGAATACTGAAGTGGTTTGCCATTCCCTTCTCCAGTGGACCACATTCTGTCAGACCTCTCTGCCATGACCCGCCCATCTTGGGTGGCCCCACAGGCATGGCTTAGTTTCACTGAGTTAGACAAGGCTGTGGTCTTAGTGTGATTAGATTGACTAGTTTTCTGTGATTATGGTTTCAATGTGTCTGCCCTCTGATGCCCTCTTGCAACATCTACTGTCTTACTTGGGTTTTTTTTTGCCTTGGATGTGGAGTATCTCTTCACGGCTGCTCCAGCAAAGCACAGCCGCTGCTCTTTACCTTGGACGTGGGGTATCTCCTCACCACTGCCCCTCCTGACCTCGAAAGTGGCATAGCTCTTCTAGGCCCTTCTGCGCCCGCGCAGCCACTGCTCCTTGGATGTGGGGTTGCTCCTCCCGGCCACCGCCCCTGGCCTCGGACGTGGGGTAGCTCCTCTTGGCTGTTCCTGTGCCATTGCAGCCTGGCACTCTCGGGCATTAAAAGACGCTTACTCCTTGGAAGAAAGGTTAGGACCAACCTAGATAGCATATTGAAAAGTAGAGACATTACTTTACATTACATTACAAAGGTCTGTCTAGTCAAGGCTGTGGTTTTTCCAGTGGTCATGTATGGATGTGAGAGTTGGACTGTGAAGAAAGCTGAGCACCGAAGAATTGATGGTTTTGAACTGTGGTGTTGGAGAAGACTCTTGAGAGTCCCTTGGACTGCAAGGAGATCCAACCAATCCATTCTGAGGATTAGCCCTGGGATTTCTTTGGAAGGAATGATGCTAAAGCTAAAACTCCAGTACTTTGGCCACCTCATGCGAAGAGTTGACTCATTGGAAAAGATTCTGATGCTGGGAGGGATTGGGGGCAGGAGGAGAAGTGGGAGGAGAAGGGGACAACCGAGGATGAGATGGCTGGATCACATCACTGGCTTGATGGGCGTAAGTCTGAGTGAACTCCAGGAGTTGGTGATGGACAAGGAGGCCTGACGTGCTGCGATTCATGGGGTCACAAAGAGTCGGACACGACTGAGTGACTGAACTGAACTGAACTGAATTACCTTACAATATTGTAGTGGGTTTTGCCATACACTGACATGTATCAGCCATGGGTGTACATGTGTCCCCTATCCTGAACCCTGCTCCCACCTTCCTCCCCATTCCATCCCTCAGGGTTGTCCCCATGCACTGGCTTTGAGTGCCCTGTTTCATGCATCAAACTTGGACTGGTCATTTTTCACATATGGTAATATACATGTTTGAGTGCTATTCTCTCAAATCACCCTACCCTCGCCTTCTCTCAGAGTTATATTTTTTAATGTAAGTAGTCCAGAAACGCCTTGCCTCCTCCATGCCCAAAATCATAACTTTGTGTTTTCACAGATGGTAAGACGCCCTCCCAGCTGTGAAACATATGAAATTTGTTGCAGATACATTATGTTGGCAATTAAATAGTCATTGAACAGTAACTCTAAAAAATTTTACGTTTATAAAAATGTGACCTTTTAATTACATTTTTACAAATTAAATAAAGTTGTTATCCATTAACTATAATGTGAAGGATTTTGATACAGTCTTGACGTTAACACATGCACTCATTCCTCTTTACTTCTTGCATCTGCAGAGTTTTTTTCCCCCTATCTTTCTTTTTGTGTTTTATCCACATGTTTTTGTGCCTATAATGGGAGACAGATAAGTTTAGTCTGCATTTAGTTTAGTTGCTAGAATTGGAAATAATAAATCAAGATAACACTCAAAATTACTTTCTATCCTCTTATTTTAACTAACATGATTGAAAATTTACAAAATATCAAAGGTGACAGACTTAATTATTATCTTCCTTGTCTCAATATTCTATTGATGGATCAGCAATGTTTGGATAAATAATAAAGACCTGTATAATTATTAAATTAATTTTTATAATTTTTTGCTTTAATTCAGAAAAATCATTATTTTTAACCAACAATTTTACAAAATTGACATTGAATTGACAGAATTGTCATTAGATTGATTAAAAAATTAAAAAGTTAGATGAAATTGTAATTAGTATATAAAACGTTAATATTTTCACTAGACTGTAAATTAAATGTAAAAAAATTAAAATTTTATTCATTTGTCTTCAAAAGTTATTTTTCTTCTAAAATATAAAAAATTACTTATCAAAATTAATAGCCAAAAGATAAATTATAGCTAATGGATATCAACGTTATTTAATTTATGAAAAACTGCTCTCTTCCCTTTCTGATGTTTATTGTTCTTAGAGTTTGTATCACATCACTTGCTGCTGCTGCTGCTAAGTCACTTCAGTCGTGTCCGACTCTGTGAGACTCCATAGACAGCACCTCACCAGGCTCCCCCGTCCTGGGATTTGCCAGGCAAGAACACTGGAGCCGGTTACCATTTCTTTCTCCAGTGCATGAAAGTGAAAAGTGAAAGTGATGTCGCTCAGTCATGTCTGTCTCTTAGCGACCCCATGGACTGCAGCTTACTGGGCTCCTCCATCCATGGCATTTTCCAGGCAAGAGTACTGGAGTGGGGTGCCATTGCCTTCTACTTTATTATTTCCTGCTTGTATCACTCAAGTTAGGTGGTGAACAACTTGAAATCTAGAACCATATCTTGGAGAAACTTTGTAGTTTATATTAACCTAATTTATTGGGATTCCCTGGTGGCTCAGATGGTAAAGCGTCTGCCTGCAGTGTGGGAAACCAGGGTTTATTTCCTGGGTTGGGAAGATCCCCTGGAGAAGGAAATGGCAACCCACTCCAGTACTCTTGCCTAGAAAATTCCATGGATGGAGGAGCCTGGTGGGCTACAGTCTATGGGGTTGCAAAGAGTTGGACACGACTGAGCAACTTCACTTCATTTCACCTCATGCTGATTGCAGCCATGAAATTAAAAGACGCTTACTCCTTAGAAGGAAAGTTATGACCAACCTAGATAGTATATTAAAGAGCAGAGACATTACTTTGCCAACAAAGGCCCATCTAGTCAAGGCTATGGTTTTTCCAGTAGTCATGTATGGATGTGAGAGTGGGACTGTGAAGAAGGCAGAGCACTGAAGAATTGATGCTTTTGAACTGTGGTGTTGGAGAAGACTCTTGAGAGTCCCTTGGACTGCAAGGAGATCCAACCAGTCCATTCTGAAGGAAATCAGTCCTGGGTGTTCTTTGGAAGGACTGATGCTAAAGCTGAAACTCCAGTACTTTGGCCACCTCATGCGAAGAGTTGACTCATTGGAAAAGACTCTGATGCTGGGAGGAATTGGGGGCAGGAGGAGAAGGGGACAACGGAGGATGAGATGGCTGGATGGTATCACTGACTCGATGGACGTGAGTCTGAGTGAACTCCAGGAGTTGGTGATGGACAGGGAGGCCTGGCGTGCTGCAATTCATGGGGTCGCAGAGAGTTGGACACGACTGAGCGACTGAACTGAACTGAACTGAATTGATGCTTTTGCTTGTTACAGATTGATTCTCTTTTCTGAGATACATTTCTCAGGCTCTTCAGCACATGCATTAATAGATCATATAATCATCAAGGCATAAATAGGTGGTTTTAAAAATAAAAGTTGGAGGCCTATGAAGATCCCCTCCCCACTTTATTAATATTAAAATGCAATTTATTGAATTCTTTCTTTTTTTCCCCCTTCTACTTGGTTGCTCTGTGCTAAGTGAAAGGTTTTTGGTTTTTTTTTTTTTTTTTGGTAGTATGTATATGAAAAATACAAACAATGAAGCTGTCCTTTTATGATATAAACTACGTTTGCCTTCAAGCCAAGGGAATGTGGAAACTCTACATTCACGGAAAGGAATCACTAGTTTTGAGTTTTCAAGTTCTTACTTTTAAAATTTATTGAGATTAGCTCAGTCAGCATTAAACTTGAGGCTTCCAGATGACTTATATGATTTTCTTGTGGTTTTTTAGAGGACTGACATATTTTTATTTCTTTACACTAAAAAAAGACAATAGAATTATTTAAATACCAACAGGTATTTTTAGAGATGCATGTTTGTCCAACTCACTTTGCTTCTTTTTTTTTCTTATTAGACACAATTTGGATTTGAAGAGAAACGAAGCTATAGACCTTAGCGTCGAACAGTTATCATAAGAGCAGAATACATCAGTTTTTCTTTAAAAATTCAGAATTTTTTCCCATATTCCCCAAAGTATGTATTTAATTCTCTTGGCATGTTACATAGCAAACTGAAAGTATTTATGAATGTGGCTACTTCTTTTAACAAGTTCCAATAACTGCTTCCTAAACTTGTGTTTTTATATCAATTACATACAGTAAGCACTGAAATCAACCAAAGAGAACTGCGGAGGCCAACTTGAGATATTCATGTTCAATGAGGACTGAGCCTGCCAAAAATAAAATGTGGATATAATTTTATAACACCATTTTATAATTAAAGTCATAAGTGAGGTTTCCTGCTATTGTTTAAAAATGTGTCATGATAAATTTAAATCAAAGATATGGGCAAAGAAAGGTCTGTAAAGTAACAGATGAAGGCAACTAAGATGGTACAGGAACACAGCCCAGTGCAGAAAAGAAACACATGCAAACAATTTTAGTGAAATAATTACATTTATTGTAGATGGAGTTCTGTTTTAGAAACTATAACCACTTAGAAATGGTTTTCATTCATGTCAGACTGAGGTTAACTTGTTGGTACTGTCTGTCTATAGAGAGATTTTTTACCAGCAGAGAAACTTAATACATTGATTTAATGATAAGACTATGTCTTCTGACCAAATAGCCACCAAACAAAATCCCCTAAAACAGAAGAAGGTAATTCTTGCATGCTGTCCACAGTTAGTGTCACCAGATTTAGCAAATAAAAATACAGGACACGCAGTTAAATTAGAATTTCTGATAAATTACAAACACATATTTAAGGGTAAATATGTCTCACACAATATTAGGAACTAAATTCTAAAAAAGTTACTTGTTGTTTATTTGAGATTTTAATTTAACTGGGTGTCTTGTATTTTATCTGACAAGTTTAACATTAGTAAAAAACACAAAGTTTGGCAATGGATTTTTGTAATTTTAAGCTAACCATTTGAATGACAATACATTTAAATGATCAGAGCAGAGAATGAGATAAATTTATTTTTGTACTGTCAGCTCATTAAATTTCTAATGTTCATAGCTATATGGATGAGTAATGATTTCTGTTCAGTAATGGAGTAGATTTTTGTTTTGCTAGTGAACACAGCTCATTTAAAAGAACTTCTTCCCATAGGAGATAAGTTGATTCACATAGATGAATAGATTTAATCATTAGGGCATTCCTGGCTTTAATAAGCCATGTTTGTCTGATGCACGGGCCGTTCCCAATGTATCAATTCATTCATCTTGTCTGTAATACAAGCCATGTGTTTCTTATGGGAGTTGAAAGGACATTAATCAGAATCTCCCCCTTTAGCCAGTCCAAGGGGACACAAAGTTCTTGGTTACATCTCAAATGTCAAGATATGGGGAAATGGAGAATAACATTCAAAGCATATCAGTTGTAATTCATACCGTTGTTACAATTGCTGTGAAATGTGTTGGGGGTGGAGCAGCAACGAACCATAAAGCAATGTCTTTTCTGTGGAAACTGTGGCTGGAAGGGCCTGGAGGGCTGTATCTGTTTTTCCTCAACAGACAAAACTTCCACGAGAAAGCAGGATTTAGTATCCAAGCTTATGTATAGCTTGATTGTCCTTTAAGAATAAGGGAAAGACATAGTCATCTCTGACTTGATTTCCTTGTTATGGATCAGTGGTTCTAAATCTTGGCTGCAGATAGGTACTACCTGGGAGTGTTCAAAACTCTTGAGGCTTTTGCCACACTCCAGACCAACTAAATCACAATCTCTGGATTGGGATCTAGGCATCAGTCCTTATCAAAAACTCCCCACATAGTGCCAGTGTGCAGGCAGGCTGGAGAACCAATGGCTCATCACAGGAAATTCTGTTTATAAACATGGAAACACTTACTGACTTGATTTTCATGGCATTTGATTTCATATAAATTTATGCTATTATTTGGCAACTTCTCTATATTTACAAAGTTTTGTTAGTTTACTATCATCATTCATATTATGAATATCATCTCTTATGCGCTTAGAGGAAAAGTGATGGTAAAAAATTAAGCATAATAAGTATCATGTAATGAGATGCTGGGCTTCCCTGGTGGCTCAGTGGTAAAGAATCTGCCTGCAATTCAGGAGGTGCAGGTTCAATCCCTGGGTTGGGAAGATCCCTTGGAGAAGAAAATGGCAACCCACTCCAGTGTTCTTGCCTGGGAAATATCATGGACAGAGGAGCTGTCAGGCTACTACTGTTCATGAGGTCACAAGAATTGGACACAAGTTAGTGATTAAATCACCACCAATGAGATGCTAACATTTGAAATGAATTGAATACACCAGGTGGTGGGCTAGGGTAATCAGAAAAGCCCTCCTCTTCAGATGACTTTCAAGTGAAGCTATAAAACTGGTTCTCGAAGTATGGTCCCAACCTCCATGTTACCTGGAAACTTGCTCAAAATGCAAATTCTTAGGCCCCACCCACTCTAGCACTCTTGATCAGAGACTATGGGAGTGGGGCCCAGAGACCTACATTTTGACAAGCTCTTCAGCTTATTCTGATGTATGGGCAAGTTTGAGGTTATAAATAGAATTTCCTGTGATGAGCCAGTGGTTCTCCAGCCTGGCTGCAAACCACTTCAATATTCTTGCCTTTCCCTTCTCCAGTGGACCACATTCTACAAAAAAGATCTTCATGACCAAGATAATCACGATGGTGTGATCACTCACCTAGAGCCAGACATCCTGGAATGTGAAGTCAAGTGGGCCTTAGAAAGCATCACTATGAACAAAGCTAGTGGAGGTGATGGAATTCCACTTGAGCTATTTCAAATCCTGAACGATGATGCTGTGACAGTGCTGCACTCAATATGCCAGCAAATTTGGAAAACTCAGCAGTGGCCACAGGACTGGAAAAGGTCAGTTTTTGAAAGGCAGTACCAAAGAATGCTCAAACTACTGCACAACTGCACTCATCTCAGTTCAGTTCAGTTCAGTTCAGTCGCTCAGTTGTGTCTCACTCTTTGCCACCCCATGAATTGCAGCACGCCAGGCCTCCCTGTCCATCATCAGCTCCTGGAGTTCATTCAGACTCACGTCCATCGAGTCTGTGATGCCATCCAGCCATCTCATCCTCTGTCGTCCCCTTCTCCTCCTGCCCCCAATCCCTCCCAGCATCAGAGTCTTTTCCAATGAGTTAACTCTCGCATAAGGTGGCCAAAGTACTGGAGTTTCAGCTTTAGCATCATTCCTTCCAAAGAAATCTGAGGGCTGATCTCCTTCAGAATGGACTGGTTGGATCTCCTTGCAGTCCAAGGGACTCTCAAGAGTCTTCTCCAGCACCACAGTTCAAAAGCATCAATTCTTCGGCTCATCTCACGCCCTAGTAAAGTAATGCTCAAAATTCTCCAAGCCAGGCTTCAGCAATATGTGAACCGTGAACTTCCAGATATTCAAGCTGGTTTTAGAAAAGGCAGAGGAACCAGAGATCAAATTGCCAGCATCTACTGGATCATGGGAAAAGCAAGAGAGTTCCAGAAAAACATCTACTTCTGCTTTATTGACTATGCCAAAGCCTTTGACTGTGTGGATCACAATTAACTGTGGAGAATTCTGAAAGAGATGGGAATACCAGACCAACTGACCTGCCTCTTGAGAAACCTATATGCAGGTCAGGAAGCAACAGTTAGAACTGGACATGAAACAACAGTCTGGTTCCAAATAGGAAAAGGAATATGTCAAGGCTGTATATTGTCACTCTGCTTATTTAACTTATATGCAGAGTACATCATGGGAAATACTGGGCTGGAAGAAGCACAAGCTGGAATCAAGACTGCCGGGAGAAATATCAATCACCTCAGATATGCAGATGATACCACCCTTATGGCAGAAAGTGAAGAGGAACTAAAAAGCCTCTTGATGCAAGTGAAAGAGGAGAGTGAAAAAGTTGGCTTAAAGCTCAACATTCAGAAAACAAAGATCATGACCCATACAGAGGTCTCCAAGGGACTCTCAAGAGTCTTCTCCACACCACAGTTCAAAAGCATCAATTCTTTGGTGCTCAGCCTTCTTCACAGTCCAAATCTCACATCCATACATGACTACTAGATAAACCATAGCCTTCAGTAGATGGACCTTTGTTGACAAAGTAATGTCTCTGCTTTTTAATATGGTATCTACGTTGGTCATAACTTTCTTTCCAAGGAGTAAGCATCTTTTAATATCATGGCTGCAGTCACCATCTGCAGGGATTTTGGAGCCCCCAAAATAAAGTCTGACAATGTTTCCACTGTTTTCTCATCTATTTCCCATGAAGTGATGGGACCAGATGCCATGATCTTTGTTTTCTGAATGTTGAGCTTTAAGCCAACTTTTTCACTCTCCTCTTTCACTTTCATCAAGAGGCTTTTTAGTTCCTCTTCACTTTCTGCCATAAGGGTGGTATCATCTGCATATCTGAGGTGATTGATACTTTTCTCAGCAATCTTGATTCCAGCTTGTGCTTCTTCCATCCAGTGTTTCTCATGATGTACTCTGCATAAAAGTTAAATAAGCAGGGTGACAGTATACAGCCTTGATGTACTCCTTTTCCTATTTGGAACCAGTCTGTTGTTTCATGTCCAGTTCTAACTGTTGCTTCCTGACCTGCATATAGGTTTCTCAAGAGGCAGGTCAGTTGGTCTGGTATTCCCATCTCTTTCAGAATTTTCCACAGTTAATTGTGATCCACACAGTCAAAGGCTTCGGCATAGTCAATAAAGCAGAAGTAGATGTTTTTCTGGAACTCTCTTGCTTTTCCCATGATCCAGTAGATGCTGGCAATTTGATCTCTGGTTCCTCTGCCTTTTCTAAAACCAGCTTGAACATCAGGAAATTCACGGTTCATGTATTGCTGAAGCCTGGCTTGGAGAATTTTGAACATTACTTTACTAGCATGTGAGATGAGTGCAATTGTGCAGTAGTTTGAGCATTCTTTGGCATTGCCTTTTTTAGGACTGGACTGAAAACTGACCTTTTCCAGTCCTGTGGCCACTGCTGAGTTTTCCAAATTTGCTGGCATATTGAGTGCAGCCCTTTCACATCATCATCTTTCAGGATTTGAAATAGCTCAAGTGGAATTCCATCACCTCCACTAGCTTTATTCGTAGTGATACTTTCTAAGGCCCACTTGACTTCACATTCCAGGATGTCTGGCTCTAGGTGGGTGATCACACCATCGTGATTATCTTGATCATGAAGATCTTTTCTGTACAGTTCTTATGTGTATTCTTACCAGCTCTTCTTAACATCTTCTGCTTCTGTTAGGTCTATATCATTTGTGCCCTTTATTGAGCCCATCTTTTCCTGAAATGTTCCCTTGGTATCTCTAGTTTTCTTGAAAAGATCTCTAGTCTTCCCCATTCTGCTATTTTCCTCTATTTCTTTGCATTGATCGCTGAGGAAGGCTTTCTTATCTTTTCTTGCTATTCTTTGGAACTCTGCTTTCAGTTGCTTATATCTTTCCTTTTCTCCTTTGCTTTTCGCCTCTCTTTTCACAGCTATTTGTAAGGCCTCCCCAGACAGCCATTTTGCTTTTTTGGATTTATTTTCCATGGGGATGGTCTTGATCCCTGTGTCCAGTACAATGTCATGAACCTCAGTCCATAGTTCATGGACACCCTGTAGGTCCATCCAAATTGCTGCAAATGGCGTTATTTCATTCTTTTAAATTAATTGCCAGTTTTCTTGTATTGTCTTTATATAACATCACATTGATGATTTCTTTGAGACTATGAGACCAATTTTACAATATTTCTTGGATTTTTGAATATAATATATATCTTTTGGAGTACATATTCATATCTACTAAGTCAGGATTGCTTATTCAGTAATTTTTCTGTGTTTGATCTGTCAATCTCTGATGATGTGAAAGGCTTCCACTGTGGGGCTGGCTGTTTTTCACTTTTCCAACATTTTTGTTTCATGTGTTTCAAAATGATGTCGTTACATAAAAATCGTGAGTGTTTTACCTTGATAATTCTATTAGCATTTAGAGCATTTTATCAGCTTGTTCCCTATTAATGTTACTTTTGCCATTCTATTTTGTCTGATATTTACTTTGCTTCATGTATCTTTGTTCATCACCTAAAATAATTTTATTTATTTATTTTTAATTTAATTTTATTTATTATTTTTGGTTGTGCTGGGTGTTCATTGCTGCACGGGCCTTTCTCTGGTTGTGGTGAGCAGGGGCTACTCTTTTTTGCAATATATGGGCTTTTCATTGTAGTGGCTTCTCTTGTTACTGAGCATGCGCTCTAGGGTGTACGGACTTCTGTGGTTGTGGCACATGGGCTCAATAGTTGTGGCTCCAGGGCTCTAGAGCACAGGGTGATAGTTGTGGACACAGGCTTTGTTGTTCTGTGGCATACGGGATCCTCTGGGATCTGGGATTGAACCCATGTCTCCTGCACTGGCAGACAGACTCTCCACCACTGAGCCCCACTAGGGAAACTCTGTTTCTCACTTTTGCTGTCATATTTCCTTTCATACATTAGGTCTCTTTAGACAGCCTACAGTCTGTAGATAGTTACTGGTTTTGTTAGTTTTGAATCTAATTAGAAATCTCTGGTTTTAACAGCAGAAATTAGCTATTCATATTCATTGTAATCTTTGAAACATTAAAACTGCCATGTTATTTTGTGATTACTAGTTTTTAAATTTTATTATTTCACTTTCCCTCTGACTTTTGATAGGAGTGTGTGTGTGTGTATATATATATATATACATTTAAAGCACTTTTTCTTCTTAAAACACTAGAAAGTTTTCAGAAATAACACATCTGAAACAGCTTAGAAATCTGTCTTCAAGTTCTATGACACTTTTGCATTAAGAAGTGAGGTTTGAACCCCCTTCTAAATAAACGCCAGGTCTAACAAACAGAATGTGATAAAATGATACAGGTACCACATCTTCTCTCTGGTGTTCTCTCTCTTAATTTCTCTCTCAGAATGCATGCCACCAGAACCCAAGCACCATGCTACAGGGAAGCTTGGTCTGCATGGTGAGGCCATGTGCAGGTGTTCTGAGTGATAGCTCCCGCCGAGGTTCCAGCAGAGACTCAGCATCAACTAACACATGTATAGATGAAGAACCTTCAAGCCTAGTTGTGCTCAATCATCCCCCAAACCATGAGAGAGGAAAAAAGGAATGGTTATTGTATTTTTACATTTGTTAGTTTTACATTTATACTGATGACAAAATCAAACATTAATCAATATTTATTGTCTATAACCTGAGCAAGGCAAAGTCTTTAGCAAATTTATACTTAACCTCCTTCTCCCTTTTGGTTTATTGGAAATAAATATGGGATTGTTATTATATCTTATATTGTGTCTTTGTTATCTAATATTTTATTATTAATAGTGTTTTAAGTGTCCTATGCATATTACCAGCAATTGTTTGATTCAATTGTAAATTTTGTTGCATATCTTCAGTTCAGTTCAGTTCAGTTGCTCAGTTGTGTCCGACTCTTTGCGACCCCATGAATCACAGCACACCAGGCCTCCCTGTCCATCACCAACTCCCGGAGTTCACTCAGACTCATGTCCATCGAGTCAGTGATACCATCCAGCCATCTCATCCTCTGTTGTCCCCTTCTCCTCCTGCCCCCTATCCGTCCCAGCATCAGAGTCTTTTCCAATGAGTCAACTCTCCACATGAGGTGGCCAAAGTACTGGAGTTTCAGCTTTAGCATCACTCCTTCCAAAGAAATCCCAAGGCTGATCTCCTTCAGAATGAACTGGTTGGATCTCCTTGCAGTCCAAGGGACTCTCAAGAGTCTTCTCCAACACCACAGTTCAAAACCATCAATTCTTCGGCACTCAGCCTTCTTCACAGTCCAACTCTCACATCCATACATGACCACAGGAAAAACCATAGCCTTGACAAGACAGACCTTAGTTGGCAAAGTAATGTCTCTGCTTTTGAATATACTATCTAGGTTGGTCATAACTTTTCTTCCAAGGAGTAAGCATCTTTTAATTTCATGGCTGCAGTCACCATCTGCAACTCACTACTATTCCAGGTGTCCCATGTCTTTCTCTTTCTTGGATTTATTATTTCATTTCACTTTGGGATATACTTGGATCATTTTTCAAAGAAGATATATGAATATTGAATATTTTGATCCCTTACCTATCTAAAGCTTTAATTTTGTTCTCACACATCAGTGATGTTTCTCCTGGGAGTAGAATTCTCAGTTCTAAATAATTTTCCTTCAGAA
Organism: Capricornis sumatraensis; assembly: GCF_032405125.1. Classification (NCBI taxonomy): domain Eukaryota; kingdom Metazoa; phylum Chordata; class Mammalia; order Artiodactyla; family Bovidae; genus Capricornis; species Capricornis sumatraensis. The sequence continues at coordinate 51,579,063 of NC_091083.1, forward strand.
ATATGAAAACAATTCTCCATTGTCTAGTAGCACCTCCTGCCAATGAGAAATCAGATGTCAATTCAGCATTTGTTCTTTTGTTTATAAGGTACTTTTTTACCTTGGGGATTTTCAGTTTAGTTTTTAATATAAATATTTTTGCCAATCTGTACCTCTGCACATGACTTAAAAATTATTTCTGCTTATGCTTTGATGGTCTATTTCAGACTGAAGACTCAAGTCCTTCAGCTCAGGAATTTTTTTCCTATTATTCCTTTGCTTATTCTTTTTGTCCTCCATTCTCTCTCTTCTCTGTTTCTTGAATGCCTACCAGATGAATGTTGGCATCCTGGGATTCTCTTCCATGTTTTAAAAATTGTATTTTTGTATTTTCAATTTAATCGGTTTCTGTCCTTCTTTTCCTCTCCCTCCCTCTCTTCCTTTCATGTTTTTTCTCTGTCTCTTTCTTTCTGTCTCTTTCTTTTTGTGCTTTATTATGAGATTTATCATCTAGCACAATATTTTTGTTGATTTTTAGTCATTTTATTATTCAGCCCTTCTGTTCAATATATTATTTTGGGAATCAGGTTTTTAGTGTCAAAGAGCTCTTTGTTGTTCTCTGAATGCCTATTCTTATGGGTCCACTGTCTTCTCATAATTAGAACTTAAAAAATTATCATCTATTTCTTGTATTGTTGATTTCTGCTTATATCGATTGTGCCTTTGTATCTTCAAATATCTGGTGATAGTGATCACCTGTTCATAAAAGGAGGATTAGATTGTTTACTAAAGTTATGAGGCACATGTACTATCTGGAGGTCTCTTTCTACAACAGGTGTGTTTCTTTTTAACTTGCATGAACAGAAAGCAGTGAGGAGAGAGAAATCTGGGTGAACCTGGAGTCTGATTTCCTTCTGGTAGTTTAGCAAAGAACTGATTCAGCAGGCCTGAGTTAGCTTAGCAGGCTGATAGCAGGCACTCAGCTTCCAAAATTGCTTCTAATAATGTCTCTTCCCTGGCCAGAATATTTCAAAGTAACATATTTTTCATAGCCGTTCCCTTTTCCTGATGCTATAGAAACATACTATCATGGGTTAGAGTCCTATGACTGGGATTTTGGCCATGTTCACACACTTTATCCATGCTCGACGTAAGCATGGGTTAATGAGAGGCTCAAAGACTCCATGTGCTCTACTACTTCTCTGCTTATAATCCCTGTTTTTCGCTTTGGTAAACTCTGGTGTCTGCACTAGATATATGGATCTATGGCCCACCCATTTGTGTGACAAACAGGGTTGGGGAACCCTAAGTTATCCAAAGCTGAAATGGGTTTGCTCTAGGCATGGATGATGTTTTTATTTTCTATTCATTGCTGCCTTTTGCTTTTTTCATCATGCTTACTGTGGAGTTAGGGACTTCCCTCTTTGGACCTACGTTCTGCCCTGGAGCCTTCCCCCAATACTCTTCTCCCACAGTTGTGATTGACCTGGAAGCAAAAGCAACTGAAAGCAGTTCTGTACACAGAGGGTCAGGACATATGTTCATTTGGGTGTTTTGACATCAACTATAAAAGATGCTTACTCATTGGAAGGAAAGTTATGACCAACCTAGATAGCATATTAAAAAGCAGAGACATTACTTTGCCAACAAAGGTCTTTCTAGTCAAGCCTATGGTTTTTCCAGTGATCATGTATGGATGTGAGAGTTGGACTATAAAGAAAGTTGAGGGCAGAAGAATTGATGCTTTTGAACTGTGGTGTTGGAGAAGACTCTTGAGAGTCCCTTGGACTGCAAGGAGATCCAACCAGTCCATTCTAAAGGAGATCAGTCCTGGGTGTTCATTGGAAAGACTGATGTTGAAGCTGAAACTCCAATACTTTGGCCACCTCATGCGAAGAGCTGACTCATTTGAAAAGACCCTAATGCTGGGAAAGATTGAGGGCAGGAGGAGAAGGGGACGGCAGAGGATGAGATGGTTGGATGGTATCACCGACTCAGTGGACATGGGTTTGGGTGGACTCTGGGAGTTGGTGATGGACAGGGAGGCCTAGCGTACTGCAGTTCATGGACTTGCAAAGAGTTGGACATGACTGAGTGACTGAACTGATCCAGAGGTGGGGAGTGGTTGGGGGGTTGGGGGGAGAAAGAGAGAGAGAGAAAAGGAAACTAAAAGCACTACAGTGATGAAACTTCCAATCTATTCAGTGGTGAAGAACAAGAGCAGGTGTGAATCTGTTTTGGTTCCAACATGCCACTCAGGTTGAGCATCTTATCAGACTGAGTGTGATTCTAACCTTTATTTATTTTCTGTATGCTCTTAATGCATATCATAAACTCTCTGGTGCTCCAGTGAAAGCTATGATCTGTCCCAGTGCTGGAGGAAAATCTATCAACTTGTAGACTCCATGGTGATTGAAGATATTTTCAAGGTGATAATGACTCCAGGCAACTTCTACCTTATGTGATGATCTTAAAATGCTCCTTGAGAGCCTGACTCACCCACGTGGCCAAACTTTATTTTAACTCCTGTAGAACTGTTCCAAAACCCAACCCCACCCCCTGCTTTGTTAGCTCAGAGCGTGGAAATTTTTTGGGACTTTTGGGAACGAGGTTATTTATCCTATATAAATTTCTTTGCAAATTCTGTTTTAGGTTGGAATATTTTTTCCTCTTCTATATTAATCTTATTCCATCTAATACATTTAAAATATTATTTTTGAAATTATCCATTCTCAATATAAAATTTCAATCCATAGCAAAAAAAAAAAAAAAAAAAAGAAAGGCCACCTTCGATGTCTGATCTAGAGTAGACCTGAATTTCTATTTTCCCCCATTATTCTGTTAAATGTTTATTCAAATGTATTTTTAAAATCTGATCTTCTTTATCCAAATATGTATATATATGCATAGTTTTAAAATGTGTTTCAGCTCTCTAGTGGCCTTTTTGCTCTGTCTACAAATCACTCCAAACTCAGTGGCTTAAAACAACATATATTTTATTATATCTCATGATTCCATGGATTGGCCATGGTTAAGCTCATCAGTTTTTCCACTGGCCTTGCTTGGACCCTGTAGATAAAAATGTCCACAACAATATTCCCTATTTTACATGCTACACTCTAAGCAAATGGTGATTATGTCCCCTCCTCTTGAGTTAGGTAGGCCATTGTGAATTGCTCAATACTAATAAGAACAGAATATAGCAGAAGAGATTCTATGTAACTTCAATGCTAGTTCATGAAAGGTAATATGGCTTCCATTGGGACACTATCTTGGGACACTCACACTTGGAACCCAGCCTGAAGAAGTCCAGGTTATATGAAGTCTCAGCTTTGGCCACACAACTTAGCAAGCTTGTATGTGAGTCCTTTAGCCCTCAATCAAGTTTACTCCACGTGGCACAATGTATAGCATCAGGCAGTGATGCCAAGCTCTGCACAAGTTGAAGATGTATGAGCAAGTAGATGTTACTGTTTTGAGCCACTCCAAATGTTCTGGAGTGGTCTGTTATGCAATAGTAGGATAACAGGATAACTCTCATGCAGCAGCATCTGACAGTGGTGTGGAGTAAGATGTATGGTGTCTTGTATTCCTCAAGGTAGACCCTCATCCCGATGGGAGCCTGTACACACTTCATGGAAACTCAGAACTCCAAAAAGGAGAAAGTGGAAATTTTCAGGCCTCTTTCATGCTTCAGCTTGGAAGTCCCAGAATGTTACTTCATCCACATTTGATTGGTCAAAGCAGTCAGAGGCTCAGCCCAAATTTCAGTGGGGAGACATAGCTCCAGCTGCTGATGGGAGGAAGAAAGAACATGATGCGCATACAGGAGGGAGAGGGAATTGATGTTGGCCATCTTGGAAACCAACAGCCACACTGTCCTTCAGTAGAATATCAGGTCCACACAAGCCCCAGCCTTGCCTCTCTTGTTCACCATCGCATCCCCAGCACCTACTGCTGTATTTGGCACATGGTTTCTGTGAAAATATTTATTGCAAAAGTAAATGGGTATACAGTGCAAAGGAAGAGGGTTTTTGTATGAGATCATTTCTTTTGACCAGAACACTTCCTTCTCTCTCCCCTGTTGACTAACTCCCTCTCCTTTTCAAAACTCAGTTTATGTGCTGTTTCCTTTATGGTTCCAAGCAGGGTCATTCTCTCCTCCTGGATTCCTTGGCCCATTGCTCATGTTTCATTGTTGTGTTGGGCATTTCTTGGTTTCCTTCTGGGAGGACCTCAAAGGGCAAAAATCATGTCTTCGTCATATATTTGAGTGATTTCCAGTGTCTGGCTGGTAGTATGCTCAGAAATAGAGCCATGCTTAGATGAACCCTCAAAAATGGAATCAATTACTTCTAATTCTGGGCTCCATCACTCAACAGAGAAATGAAAAATTTGAAGTACATTTTAAGGAGATGTTAAAAACATTGGAGTGGGAGTGGGGCAGGCAAAGACAGATCAGTTCAGTTCAGTTCAGTTGCTCAGTCATGTCCGACTCTTTGCCACCCCATGAATCGCAGCACGCCAGGCCTCCCTGTCCATTACCAACTCCCGGAGTTCACTGAGACTCATGTCCATCGAGTCAGTGATGCCATCCAGCCATCTCATCCTCTGTCGTCCCCTTCTCCTCCTGCCCCCAATCCCTCCCAGCATCAGAGTCTTTTCCAGTGAGTCAACTCTTTGCATGAGGTGGCCAAAGTACTGGAGTTTCAGCTTTAGCATCATTCCCTTCAAAGAAATCCCAAGGCTGATCTCCTTCAGAATGAACTGGTTGGATCTCCTTGCAGTCCAAGGGACTCTCAAGAGTCTTCTTCAATGCCACAGTAAGACAGAGATCAAGAAATCAAGAAAAGACAGAGTCAAGACCAGGCAGTTATTTCCAAGGAAAAACATGGAGATTACTAAAATGTTAAAAATAATTATATGAACTTGCAACAATAGGAATGTATCACCTTCTAGACTTCATCTGTAAAATGGGGATAAAATAGTTCTTATAAAAATTTAAGGTTGATGTGAAGAGTAAATGAAACAGAATATTCATAGTGCTTGGATCAATGTGTGGAGCATACTAAGTGTTTGATAAATGCTAACTATAATGAAGAATTGATGCTTTTGAATTGTGATGCTGGAGAGACTCTTGTGTCCCTTGGACAGCAAGGAAATCAAGCCAGTCAATCCTAAAGAAAATCAACTCTGAATATTCATTGGAAGGACTGACGCTGAAGATAAAGCTCCAATACTTTGGCCACCAGATGGGAAGAGCCAACTCATTGTTAAAGAGCCTGATGCTGGGAAAGATTGAGGGCAAAAGGATAAGGGGGTGGCAGAGGATGAGGTGGTTAGATAGTATCACTGACTCAAAGGATGTGAATTTGAGCAAACTCTGGGAGATAGTGGAGGATAGAGGAATCTGGTGTGCTATAGTCCATGAGGTTGCAAAGTGTTGGACACAACTTAGTGACTGAATAACAACAACAACAATAATGAAAACTCCAGCAATATTTGCCATTGGCTGACTGACCACTTTGTGCCAGAAACTTGTCTCTCAGATATGGATGCCAAGCAATGGATGTTTGTTTACTAGACTAACTCACCATGATGCAAGAAAGGGATGATAGCCTTTCTGGAAACAAGAAGTTTGTGGCACTTCAAGAAGTCCTCTCCTGTCATTTATCACTGGCACTCTCAGAGTCTAGAATCTTCTCCAGTGCAGGAGGGAAGAGCAGGGGAACCTGAGATTGGCAGTTTCTGCAAGGTGGTGAATAGGAGGAAAAGCCTAGTACTTGCTTGTCTGTCACTTAGAACAGAAACAATCCATGTCTGAAGAGAAATCTCCAGGTCTAAGATTTCTAGATTTGGGAATTTGGAGCTTGTTTTATGTAGCAATTCCTTTCTATTAGAACACAAAAAATGTCTGCTATGTTAAAACCAGTCTTCCTGTGAGAGTTATTCTGAATAGAGAAATGGCAGAGTTCTTGCTCACCTGATGTAGAACCCAGCAGACATGTCACAGGCAGTCTCTCATGCATACTCAGCAACACCCTCAAGGTTTCTTGGAGAATCCATCGTCAACTGAAATTGCTTTGTCTGGTACCTTACATGGCCTGTTCAAGGGCAGATGGCCCAGACAGACCTCATTGCTAACTGGCAGCTAATTAGTTCACCTCCAAAATACAAAATAAGGTCTACTGTTCTTATTGTTTTTTCCTCTTCTTTCTCACCACTGTTTTTTTTCCAGTCCTGCTTTTACCTCTGTTCACTGACAACAATCCAGTAGCCACGTCCTTTACATACAAGTGAATTGTTTGGCATGCAGATAATTAACTACATGTCTCTGAGTCATTCTTTGACATATGACATCATGGAGATTTACTATCATCTTATATGCAGTCCCTTAAAATATTAGTAAATATTCTGTTTTGATATTTTCAATATAAATGCTACTTTTGGAGACTGATTTTAAAATACAGAAATGAGGGTAGATGCCGTTTTGAAATAGGATGGATAATTATATAAATGGCCTTTGAACACTGATTGATCTGGATGCCAGATTTTGGAAATACCTGGAGATGTACTGGTTGAAGATACAGGCAAATATTTTAATCATCATTGTCCAGTTAATATCAATATATAAGTGAAAGAAGATTGATTATTTTCTAAGATCTCTAGGATAGTGGTTTCTCAGCCAGAGGACAGTTTTGCCCTCCAGGGAACACTTGGCACCATCTAGAGACATCTTTGGTTGTCACAACTGGCACAGGGTAGGGGAGGGAGTAGAATGCTACTGGCATGTGGTGGGTAGAGGCCAGGGATGCCGCTAAAGATCTTACTGTGCATAGATCCTCACAATTACAAATTATCTGGTCTCCAATGTCAAAAGGGCCAAAGTGGAAAACCTGATCTAGGGTTACAAGTCCCAGTGACCATCACCCCAGGTAGCACTCATTAGGTTAAAAGTTCCTTTTTTCTCCTTCCCCTATCTCTAACCTTTGTTGTTTTGTCAACTAAGCCAATGTCAAACACAAGGCCTGGCATACACTGAACACTCAAACACTTCCCTTTGACTTCTGTGACTTTGGTGAATATTTGTTAGGTAAGTAAAGGGTCTAACTTTACCAGCTAATTGCAGCGTTTGTGCTCCTCAAACACTGTGAGCTTTCTGTTTTCTTGCCTTAGATGACTTTCCTCTGGGTTCACTGGGACTCAGATTTGCAATTACCCAAGAGATTAATTCTGCAGGGATATGGAAAGATAGTAGTGAAGCTACATGTGGCAGGGAGGTAAGTAAGTAACATTTCTCTGTTTTGATTCTAAGGTTATTAGGCCTTCTGGATTACAGTGAATTTATAAGAGATTACATGATTTGCATAGATATTTGCACATTAAATACATTTGTTAAAAAAAACTTACTTGAATTAACTAATCTCCATCATGCTTCTGCGGCAGATCTTTTATTAATCTTTACGCCTATGAGCAGTTATTGAGTGCCTTTTACAAACCAAACCCAATTATTTCCCCAAACTTTGATGAAACCAAGAGACTTTATATCATTAGCTTGTGAGTTGTTCCAAAAGTGTTGGCTTATTCATGACCAGAGAATTCCATCTCTTTTGTGGCCTTGGCTTAGATTGTATAAAGCATAGCCTCTTGTTTATTTATAATGAACTTTGAGATCCTTGGACGAGATGTATTACATATGTGCGAAGGATTAGAGGGCAGATTTTAATAACAACAGGAATAATACTGCTTTGTACTGCTAAACTGTAGATCTTTTCTTCTAAAGATTTAAAGCCCATTATAGACATAATTTGATTGTTGCTCTATTGCAACAGTGTTTTTCCTTCTCTCCCTGTCCAGTCAGATTTTTTTCTTTATTAAAGATGGCACAGATACTTTCTCATGTTATGACCTCTTTGATAAACAGCTCAGGATATTATAAAAGCAAAGCAGGAGATGTCCCAAATAATTAATGACAGAAGGCTTGCTGATGCTTGGGTGTTAATGCTGCCAGAAAGCTTGGCTATTTGTGGGTTGCTCAGTACGTTTTTGTACAGATGTGCCTGAGGTTGAGTTTCAGCCATATGCCTGTAACAGCATCAGGAAACATTTTGTCATGCTACTTCCTTGGGTGATCTTTTATGACCAAAAGAAAAAAAAAGTCGTATTTCTGTCTTGTGAAATTGAGCTCGAATTCTGGGTAGTTTTAACAGTAATCGGTATATGCCTGAATTGCAGCTGCATGGAATGGTTTGTATTATATACCAATGGCAACTATTGCTCTAAATATGGAAATTAAATACTTTAGGTTCAGGCTGATTCAAATCTGTGGGTAGGAAATGTCTGATTTTTCTCAAGATAAGTTTAAAGTGTGTGGAGGTTTCTCTAGGGTTACAAATCCTGTTCACATTCATATGTATTTCTTTGGGGATGATCCCTTGAGACCTCTTGGCAGCCTCCTTCTTTAATATAAGAGAGACTGAGGTCTAGAGGAATGCCAAAAAAAAAAAAAAAAAAAAGAAAGAAAGAAAACGTCCTCAGAAGATTACCAGAGTGTAGTTGATCTAGAAACCAAATCAGATAGTTCCAAGCCTCAAAAGATAAGTATCAAGCAATACTTGGCTACCCTCCCTCCAGGCATCATGAGACATCCACATTTAGCCAGAGTCAGTTCATAATTTGGAAGCTTCTTACATTACTGACATTCTCAGATCCTGCACCAAATTTCTCATCTACTCTCCTAATCATAAGTAGTTATGTGTAGTATTACAGTTGTAGTCTTGATGCTTCTATTATCAGTCCATCATTCTAGATGTATTTCTTAAAGCCTCTGTAGCCATGACCCACACTCTAATACAAGATGGCACATACTCAAATATACACACTAATACTCTAATACAAGATGGCCATATGAAACTCACCTAGTAAGCTTTCTTAATGTGGTTTTCTTTTCTAAGAAAAACAATTTTAAAAAATTTTGAAAAAAAAAATTTGTATTGTGGTATAGAAGACTAACAGCACTGTGATAGTTTCAGGTGAACAGCGAAGGGACTCAGCTATATATATATATATATATATATATATATACATACATACACATACATTCATTCTCCCCCAAATTCCCCTCCCATCCAGGCTGTTAATGTGACTTTCTTAATTAGTGTATATTAAAGCTCACTGGAAACAGTGTCAGACTTTATTTTTTTGGGCTCCAAAATCACTGTAGATGGTGACTGCAGCCATGAGATTAAAAGACGCTTACTCCTTGGAAGGAAAGTTATGACCAAACTAGATAGTATATTCAAAAGCAGAGACATTACTTTGCTGACTAACGTCTGTCTAGTCAAGGCTATGGTTTTTCTAGTAGTCATGTATGGATGTGAGAGTTGGACTGTGAAGAAGGCTGAGCACCGAAGAATTGATGGTTTTGAACTGTGGTGTTGGAGAAGACTCTTGAGAGTCCTTGGACTGCAAGGAGATCCAACCAGTCCATTCTGAAGGAGATCAGCCTTGAGATTTCTTTGGAAGGAATGATGCTAAAGCTGAAACTCCAGTACTTTGACCACCCCATGCAAAGAGTTGACTCATTGGAAAAGCCTCTGATGCTGGGAGGGATTGGGGGCAGGAGGAGAAGGGGACGACAGAGGATGAGATGGCTGGATGGCATCACTGACACTATGGACATGAGTCTGAGTGAACTCCGGGAGTTGGTGATAGACAGGGAGGCCTGGTGTGCTGCAGTTCATGGGGTTGCAAAGAGTCGGACACGACTGAGCAACTGAACTGAACTGAAATTTTTGTTAAGGGGTGAAAGTGACATGATATCTCAGAAGTTATTTACTAGTGCCTTGCTAGACCATCTGAGTCTATGAACTTCTAGATACCTAGCAGACTGTGCTGTGCTGTCTTTACCAACTCCACCCACCCTAGTGGTTGTGGGCAACTTTGGTGGACACTTTCTGTCACACTCATCACTTCTGACCGCGAGAACTTGTGTTCTCTGCCTGAAGCTTTCTTTGGCCTGCGGGCTGACTCATCCTGGTTTGGGGCAGAGCAGGGGAATTAGGATTGGTCTTCAATTGTTAAGGGATGAGAGCTGGTGGATATGAATCCAGGCTTCCTCACTATCTAGGCCAGCCCTGAGCTATATTCTGCACAGTGTCTGAGAGGGTGCCCAGGGGACTCAGCCCTACAGCCTGTAGCAGTCTGCCATTTGTAACAGCTTCTCCTAATTCTTTCTTTCACCTTCCCAGTCCTTGCTGCTATCGCTTCTCACATAAACTACCTGCACCCAAATTCTTATATACTGGGATCTGGGATCTGGCATTGGAGTAATCCAGACTAAGGTCACTCCAGTACTCTTGCCTGGCAAATCCCATAGATGGAGGAGCCTGGTAGGCTACAGTCCATGGGGTTGCAAAGAGTCAGACACAACTAAGCGACTTCACTTTCACTTTTCATTTTCATGCATTGGAGAAGGAAATGGCAACCCACGCCAGTGTTTTTGCCTGGGGAATCCCAGGGACGGGGGAGCCTGGTGGACTGCCATCTATGGGGTTGCACAGAGTCGGACATGAGTGAAGCAACTTAGCAGCAGCAGCAGCAGCAGCAGACTAAGGTAGCACCTAATACAGCAGCCCTTCAGGGAGCCTGCCTCTTCTTAGTGGGCTACTAAGAGCTTTGGCTCTACTTCCTACATAACCCTTGAATTTTCTCCTCTTAGGGTTCCTTGGTGAGTCAGCAGTAAAGAACCCACCTGCAATGCAAGAGACACAAGAGATGTGGATTCAGTCTCTGGGTTGGGAAGATCCTCTGGAGAAGGGCATGGCAACCAACTCGTTTTCTTGCTGGGAAAATCCCTATAGTCCATGGGATTGCAGAGTAAGACCTGACAGAAGTGACTGAGCTCAGCATGGCACTAATTCTAGTAGTAGGTTCAAATCTGTAGAATCCCACTTAGTTGATTACAGTAGCATTGTAAGGGATGTCTCCATTTTAATCTGTCTCTCCATAACCAGTCTTCCCAGTGTCGCCAGAGATAAGATTCCAGGAGGCATACCTGATCCTGTTACTTCCCAGCTTCAAACCTTCCAATGGCTTGGTCATTTATCACCCAGCCCTGGCTTACCCATCCCACACCCATCTTGAACTCCATACTGTTGCACATGTTCTGTGGCATCAGTGTGGGATTTACACTCCGCTTTTGTTCACCCAGTGAACTTCAGCACAATTTAAGGACAAAAGAAACTTTACCTTCTCTTTGAAATAGTCCTTTGGTAATCTCACTCAGAGGTGGCTTCTTCATTCCCTTGCTATATCTTGTACACATCTCCACAAATGTATTTATCTCTGTTTATTGTGTGAATGTATCAACCTTTACCACTCCACTGTGAGTTCCTTAAGAGAACTCACCATCTATGATTCTAAGCCACTGGCTCAGCACTAGGCATGAAATCAGTACTTGGTCCTGACAGGGACATGTTGGCCGTTCAGTTTGTCTCTTGAAAGATTGCTCTGGGAAATATAGTGGGGCTGAGAGCTGGGAGGAGGCTGTTTATTTTCCTGACCCATAAGAACTGCTTAATGAAGAGAAACAAATTGATGATGATGGTTGTTTGACCCAAAGAGTTGGTGGGACAATGTGGTTAAAATAATCATTAAGTATTTTATATAGAAAAAGACCCATTCTGGTGCTTCGTTGTTAAACCTACTTGTTTTGCTATGTTGAATTTCTGTTCAATGGACATACTTATTAGCATTTGCTGACCATGTAGGAGGAAATGAAGGTAAATTTGCAGGAAACTTCCATTCTCTGGGATTTATTCTGTCCCTACCCCTAGATTTGTTAAGATTTGGAGTCATTGAAGTCAAGTGGCAGAAAAATTATAGAGTAAAATAAAACAATGCTTAGTTCTGTCTGATCTCAGCTTGGAAAGTACTTGGATTTCTATTGGTTAGTTGTACGTCTCTGGGGGAACATGGTATTGGGCAGCCAAAATACCCAGCTTTGTTCCTTCTGAGGGAGAACTTGTGGGGAGGACGCTGTTTTTCTGGTGCTGTGACTTGGGTATGGGCTTCAGCTCCCTTTCTTGTGGAAGTGTCTCCATTCTAGAAGTCAGATTCCTGTCTACAGTCCCAGGGAAGGTGTGGCAGCAAATTTCACCAGTTTATACATGGTCTAGTATGAGGAGGTTGATTCCAGTTTTTTGAAGCTGCTCTCCTTAACTTCAGCATCATCCCCTAGAATTCTTAGTATCAGGGCAATGTGGTGGAATGGAGAAAGCATGGCACTTCTTAACTGTCTCCTTGGAGTCTTCATTGGTAAGAGTTGAGAAGGAACAGAGTTGCTAAGCAAGGGTGAGGTCAACCATGGTCAGCGCAGCCACTTACTAGCTGCACTGAAACACACAGCCACACTCAGTGGTGGCTGAGACATGTCTCCTGGGCAGGATGGGAAGCTAGGTGTTCCCAGCCTTACAAGGGGCTGGGAACTGCTTTTTAATTGGGTAGAGCCCTGAGGCTTGTGTGATGGGATATAGGCGTACCCTGCAATACAAATAAAGCCACAGGTGTGGGTCTACCCCGAGGAATGGAGACAAGAGATAGCAGCCAAGCCTAGGCAGAGAGGAGGCTGGGAAACCACGGCCTGTGAGCAGGGTGTGAGGGTCCAGTTCCCACGCACACTGAGTGGCTTTGCCTCCTGCCTGAGTTCCTAGCAGAGTAGCCCTCACAGACCCAGCCTGAGGTTTCGCTTGCTGGTATTGGTTTCCTCACTCTTTCCATGGGGAGTTGGTTGTGCTGTGTCACTTGTGTGTTTTCTCTCCCTGCCCGGCCCATCTGAGATTGAAAGGTGGTGGTGAGTCCCGAGCTCCAGTCTGAGATCTTCCCCTCAACCTCCATGTTCTCTCTCTGTTCTCAAATAGAGTCTTTTAAAAACTAAAAGCAATTATATATAATAAAAAATTATTCTATCAATGATAATAAGACTTCTGGTTATTTTGTTCTATACTGAAAAGTATCAAAGAATTGGATTTTTCCATTTTAACGGAAATAATCATAACAGTTTACATTTAAAAAATGTTTTCCATGTGGCTTGGTACAACGTTAAGAGCTTTGTTTCCATAGTTTTGTTTAATTTTCATGACAGTTCTCTAAGGAAGATATTGCTATGAACTCCATTTCATAGACAAGGAAACAGAGGAAAAGAGATATTAAGTAACTTTCCCAAGGTCACACAATAAAAGCAGAAAAGCCTGGGCCTGCATTATTCACTCCATGCTAAATAAATGTAAACTATGCAGACTCAGCATCGGGGAGATTCTCATGGTAGAAACAGCAGTGCTGCTGGGATACATTTTCCTTGATGCAAAGGACAGTGGAGGCTGGGGTCCATATTTTAATGGGCCTCTTACCCTCTTACCACATTTGTCTCTCTTTCTGGGATACTCTCACTCCCTCCCAGCTTAGATCTTCAAATTCTTTTTATTTCCCTTCCCTCACCTCCAATGGTCCCCTATTTCCTCCCACAGAACAATGGGCAGCCAGATGGCATCACTGCTTGTCACAAACCTGTGGGAAAGAGTGCCCACATTTATTCTGTTTATTCAGGAAAGCCCAAACAAGCAATTACTATCTTCTAAACTTGCACTTCCCAACATGGGAGCCACCAGATCTATGTGGCTGCTGAGCACTAGAAATAGGAGGAGTTGAAGCTGGAATGTGCTATGAGTGTGACCAGCACATACAATTTCAAGGACTTAATATGAAAGAAAAAAGAATGTAAGATATCTTGTTAATAGTTTGTTAATGGTGACTACAGGTTGAGTATTGGCTTAGATAAAGTACATTATTAAACTTAATTTTGCTGATTTCTTTTGACTTTTCCTAATGAGGTTACTAGAAAATTTAAACTTGCCTGTGTGGCTCGCCTGATGTTTCAGTTGAATGGGGCTGGTCTAAACCCTGCACTCCTCATTTGGGGTAAAGAAAAGAGAGAGGTGCAATCCCTCCCTGAGGGATTCCCGGGGTGTGTGGTGTCAGTGTCAGGCCTTTTCTAGATGCTGGTGCTCAGGAAGGATGCAGATTCTGTGGGGGGGCCCTGTGAGGACCTTCTGCATATTTAGGGAAGGCAGATGCTTTCTCTAATCTAATGGAGGGAGTTATGGCATTACCGTTCAGCTGCAGAATCAGTGTCAGCTGTCAGGTTCTGGATGGCAGGGGCCACACCTTCTCTGCAGTTTCTTGGCATGGCGCCTCAGTAGCTGTTCAGTGCTCAAATGTATTTTAGTTCACAAGGCTTCTGTCTGGTATCCCATGAACCTCCTCACATGGGCAGCCTCTGCTTGTTCCTGATGGATTTCTCTCGCCCTGTTGCCACACCTGCCTCATCACCAGGCCTGCCAGTTCCTCTTTTCATTGCTGTCAAGTACCCTCTCCATGTCCCAGTCCTAACCAGACCCTCGTCATCTCTCACTTAGATCTCCTTTAGTCTTCCCACCTCCAGACCAGAACAGGGGTTCTCAAACTCCAGCAGGAGTCAGAGTCATCTGGAGGACTACTTAATGCACAGCCTGCAGGGTCCCACCCTCAGAACTCTGACCCAGGCCTGGGTTGGGACTTGAGCACGTGAATTTCTAATTAGTTTCCAGGTGATATAGATGTTGATGGTCCAGAAGCCACATTTGGAGGATTGCTGGCCTAGCCAATCATCTTCCTAAAATACAAATCTGATTGTGACATTTTTCATAAGACCCACCAATAGGTGTTTAGGCTGCCTCCACGGGCCTTCAGGGTCTGTTCCTTGGGTACCATCCTAGTTCCATCGATGAGGCCTTTGCTTCCTCAGAGTGCCTGCCATTCTCCTGATTAACCAGGTCTACCTCTTCTCTAGGTGCCCTGCATGTTGTACATATCGCCCCCTTATCCTGTAGGCTGCTTTTCCCAGGCTCCTCTGACTGCTACCTTCATGCTGAATGGGGTCAGTTGGAAATAACTGAAGGAGGTGGGAAAGTGGTGGGAGGAAGGTCTATTTTTCTCTCTTCTCTAGTCTTTGAGCAGCATCTCTAGGAGTGGCTGTGTCTTCTCCATGGACTCAATTTCTGTCAGATCACTCAGTCATAGGGTACTGGAAATAACACATTTTCCTAAGATCCCTGTTGTCTTGGGGCAGAGCAGCTTCCTGCTGTCTTTAGTACTGGTTGCTGCTTCTCTGGCCTCATTTGGCTTCTCAGCTCGTCTATTTTCAATATTCTGTATATAGCGCTCTCTAAATGCATAAAAGTTATACCAAAGATATCCAATAGAAGTTTTTGTCATAATGTAAATGTTCTTTCTAAATGCAAATGACCAATAGGCACATGAAAAGATGCTCAACATTGTTATTTATTAGAGAAACGCAAATCAAAACTACAATGAAGTACTATAATCAATACTACAATGAAGTGTCACCTCATGTTGGGCAGAATGCCATCATTTAAAAAATCCTCAAATAACAAGTGCTTGAGAGGGTGTGGAGAAAAGGGAACATTTTACATGTAAACTTATGTAGTAACATAAGTTGGTGCAGCCACTATGGAGAACAGTATGGAGGTGCCTTAGAAAATGAAAAATAGAATTACCATATGATCCAGCAGTCTCATTCCTGGGCATATATCCAGACAAAACTATAATTCAAAAACATACATGCACCCTTATGTTCATAGCAGCACTATTCGCGACAGTCAAGACATGCAAAGAACCTAAATGTCCATTGACAGATGAATTGATAAAGAAGATATGGTATGTAGATACAATGGAATACTACTCAGCTGTAAAAAGAACAAAATAGTGTCACTTGCAGCCACATAGATTGCAACTAGAGATTATTATACTAAGTGAAGTAAGTCAGAAAGACAAAGATGAATGCCATATGATACAACTTACATGTGAAATCTAAACTATCACAGAAATGAACCTATTTATGAAACAGAAACAAAATCAGGGACATAGAGCATAGTCTGCTGATTGCCAAGGGGGAAGGGAGTGGGAGCGGGTTGGATTGGGAGTCTGGGATTCGCAGAAGAAATCTGGTATAAATAGAATGGATAAACAAGATCCTATTGGATAGCACAGGGAACTGTATCCAATGTCCTGTGATTAATCATAATAGAAAAGAATATGAAAAGGGATGTATATGTTTATGTATAACGGAGTCACTTTGCAGTACAGCTGTGATTAACACAACATTGTAATTCAACTATACTTCAATAAAAATAATTAAAAAAGAAAATGTTTTTCCTGTATCTGCCTTGTTTAATATGGCAGCCAGTAGCCACATGGGGCCATTCAACCCTTGAAATGTGGCTAGTGCAACTGAAGAACTAAATTTTTAATTTAATTTAATGTAAATTAGATATAAATAGTCACATGTGATTAATAGCTACTGCATGGGACAGTGTAAGGCTAGACCCCACTTAATATACAGCTACTGAAATTGGCATAGAAAAGAATAAAGAGGTTTTCTGTACTCTGTGCTGTACAATATCTTGCTCTCTGCATATCAGTTTCACGACTTTTAAAACTTTTAAATCACTTTCTAAAATGTAGATCTTTGCAGCTTAGATTAAAAAAGAAGAAAGAGAAATAAGAATTATGCAAAGTAAACTAAAGCAAATTACAGAACAATGTGTCTAGTACCATCTGATTTGGTATAAATAAAAATAAGTGGAAATGTGAGTCTTCATATGAAAATACTTGAAATGATACACAAAACAGTGTTAATGGCAAAAATAGGGGCAAGAAGGTAGAAGAGAACTACTATTTTTCATTTAACATGCTGTATGTCTTTCTTTACTGTTTAGTGATCTATCATCTGTCTGCTTCTCTCTCTCTCTATTTTTGCTATGAGTCTGTAACACTTATACAAAGAAAGCATCAAAGCAAAAAAACAAAAACAAAAACAAAATAGAAAGAAATGTTATTCTATGTAGAATGGATTATATATATTTATATATTATATATATTTGTATTTTGTCATTTAGATTCTACCAGGATTTAATCATTTTCTTGATGACTTAGAGTTGTCATTATGAGTTTCATGTTATATACTATGATGTAATATGATGTTTCAAGAGTATCTGATATTTGTTTTAATCAGGGGTTGTAAGACATGTGAAAATGGAAATGATGGTCATGAAGTAAGAAGTTTTTTTTTTTTAATTAATTTTAAAATCTTTAATTCTTACATGTGTTCCCAAACATGAACCCCCCTCCCACCTCCCTCCCCATAACATCTCTGTGGGTCATCCCCATGCACCAGCCCCAAGCATGCTGTATCCTGCGTCAGACATAGACTGGCGTTTCAATTCTTACATGATAGTATACATGATAGAATGCCATTCTCCCAAATCATCCCACCCTCTCCCTCTCCCTCTGAGTCCAAAAGTCCGTTATACACCGCTGTGTCTTTTTTCCTGTCTTGCATACAGGGTCGTCATTGCTATCTTTCTAAATTCCATATATATGTGTTAGTATACTGTATTGGTGTTTTTCTTTCTGGCTTACTTCACTCTGTATAATCGGCTCCAGTTTCATCCATCTCATCAGAACTGATTCAAATGAATTCTTTTTAACGGCTGAGTAATACTCCATTGTGTACATGTACCAAAGCTTTCTTATCCATTCATCTGCTGATGGACATCTAGGTTGTTTCCATGTCCTGGCTATTATAAAGAGTGCTGTGATGAACATTGGGGTACATGTGTCTCTTTCAATTCTGGTTTCCTCAGTGTGTATGCCCAGCAGTGGGATTGCTGGGTCATAAGGTAGTTCTATTTGCAATTTTTTAAGGAATCTCCACACTGTTCTCCATAGTGGCTGTACTAGTTTGCATTCCCACCAACAGTGTAGGAGGGTTCCCTTTTCTCCACACCCTCTCCAGCATTTATTGCTTGCAGATTTTTGGATCACAGCCATTCTGACTGGTGTGAAGTGGTACCTCATTGTGGTTTTGATTTGCATTTCTCTGATAATGAGTGATGTTGAGCATCTTTTCATGTGTTTGTTAGCCATCCGTATGTCTTCTTTGGAGAAATGTCTATTTAGTTCTTTGGCCCATTTTTTGATTGGGTCGTTTATTTTTCTGGAATTGAGCTGCATAAGTTGCTTGTATATTTTTGAGATTAGTTGTTTGTCAGTTGCTTCATTTGCTATTATTTTCTCCCATTCAGAAGGCTGTCTTTTCACCTTGCGTATATTTTCCTTTGTTGTGCAGAAGCTTTTAATTTTAATTAGATCCCATTTGTTTATTTTTGCTTTTATTTCCAGAATTCTGGGAGGTGGATCATAGAGGATCCTGCCGTGATTTATATCTGAGAGTGTTTTGCCTATGTTCTCCTCTAGGAGTTTTATAGTTTCTGGTCTTACATTTAGATCTTTAATCCATTTTGAGTTTATTTTTGTGTGCGGTGTTAGAAAGTGTTCTAGTTTCATTCTTTTACAAGTGGTTGACCAGTTTTCCCAGCACCACTTGTTAAAGAGATTGTCTTTACTCCATTGTATATTCTTGCCTCCTTTGTCAAAGATAAGGTGTCCATATGTGTGTGGATTTATCTCTGGGCTTTCTATTTTGTTCCATTGATCTATATGTCTGTCTTTGTGCCAGTACCATACTGTTTTGATGACTGTGGCTTTGTAGTAGAGCCTGAAGTCAGGCAAGTTGATTCCTCCAGTTCCATTCTTCTTTCTCAAGATTGCTTTGGCAATTCGAGGTTTTTTGTATTTCCATACAAATCTTGAAATTATTTGTTCTAGTTCTGTGAAAAATATGGCTGGTAGCTTGATAGGGATTGCACTGAATTTGTAAATTCCTTTGGGTAGTATACTCATTTTCACTATATTGATTCTTCCGACCCATGAACATGGTATATTTCTCCATCTATTAGTGTCCTCTTTGATTTCTTTCATCAGTGTTTTATAGTTTTCTATATATAGGTCTTTAGTTTCTTTGGGTAGATATATTCCTAAGTATTTTATTCTTTTCGTTGCAATGGTGAATGGAATTGTTTCCTTAATTTCTTTTTCTACTTTCTCATTATTAGTGTACAGGAATGCAAGGGATTTCTGTGTGTTGATTTTATATCCTGCAACTTTACTATATCCATTGATGAGCTCTAGTAATTTTCTGGTGGAGTCTTTAGGGTTTTCCATGTGAGGATCATGTCATCTGCAAACAGTGAGAGTTTTACTTCTTCTTTTCCAATTTGGATTCCTTTTATTTCTTTTTCTGCTCTGATTGCTGTGGCCAAAACTTCCAGAACTATGTTGAATAGTAGCGGTGAAAATGGACACCCTTGTCTTGTTCCTGACTTTAGGGGAAATGCTTTCAATTTTTCACCATTGAGGATAATGTTTGCTGTGGGTTTGTCATATATAGCTTTTATTATGTTGAGGTATGTTCCTTCTATTCCTGCTTTCTGGAGAGTTTTTATCATAAATGGATGTTGAATTTTGTCAAAGGCCTTCTCTGCATCTATTGAAATAATCATATGGTTTTTATTTTTCAATTTGTTAATGTGGTGAATTACATTGATTGATTTGCGGATATTGAAGAATCCTTGCATCCCTGGGATAAAGCCCACTTGGTCATGGTGTATTATCTTTTTAATGTGTTGTTGGATTCTGATTGCTAGAATTTTGTTGAGGATTTTTGCATCTCTGTTCATCAGTGATATTGGCCTGTAGTTTTCTTTTTTTTTGACATCTTTGTCAGGTTTTGGTATTAGGGTGATGGTGGCCTCATAGAATGAGTTTGGAAGTTTACCTTCCTCTGCAATTTTCTGGAAGAGTTTGAGTAGGATAGGTGTTAGCTCTTCTCTAAATTTTTGGTAGAATTCAGCTGTGAAGCCGTCTGGACCTGGGCTTTTGTTTGCTGGAAGATTTCTGATTACAGTTTCAATTTCCCTGCTTGTGATGGGTCTGTTAAGATTTTCTATTTCTTCCTGGTTCACTTTTGGAAAATTGTACTTTTCTAAGAATTTGTCCATTTCTTCCACGTTGTCCATTTTATTGGCATATAATTGCTGATAGTAGTCTCTTATGATCCTTTGTATTTCTGTGTTGTCTGTTGTGATCTCTCCATTTTCATTTCTAATTTTATTGATTTTATTTTTCTCTCTTTGCTTCTTGATGAGTCTGGCTAGTGGTTTGTCAATTTTATTTATCCTTTCAAAGAACCAGCTTTTGGCCTTGTTGATTTTTGCTATGGTCTCTTTTGTTTCTTTAGCATTTATTTCTGCCCTAATTTTTAAGATTTCTTTCCTTCTACTAACTCTGGGGTTCTCCAATTCTTCCTTTTCTAGTTGCTTTAGGTGTAGAGTTAGGTTATTTATTTGACTTTTTTCTTGTTTCTTGAGGTATGCCTGTATTGCTATGAACTTTCCTCTTAGCACTGCTTTAATAGTGTCCCACAGGTTTTGGGTTGTTGTGTTTTCATTTTCATTAGTTTCTATGCATATTTTGATTTCTTTTTTGATTTCTTCTGTGATTTGTTGGTTATTCAGAAGTGTGTTGTTCAACCTCCATATGTTGGAATTTTTAGTAGTTTTTCTCCTGTAATTGAGATCTAATCTTAATGCATTATGGTCAGAAAAGATGCTTGGAATGATTTCGATTTTTTTGAATTTATCAAGTTTAGATTTATGGCCCAGGATGTGATCTATCCTGGAGAAGGTTCCATGAGCACTTGAAAAAAAGGTGAAATTCATTGTTTTGGGGTGAAATGTCCTATAGATATCAATTAGGTCTAATTGATCTAATGTATCATTTAAAGTTTGCGTTTCTTTGTTAATTTTCTGTTTAGTTGATCTATCCATAGGTGTGAGTGGGGTATTAAAGTCTCCCACTATTATTGTGTTATTGTTGATTTCCCCTTTCATACTTGTTAGCATTTGTCTTACATATTGCGGTGCTCCTATATTGGGTGCATATATATTTATAATTGTTATATCTTCTTCTTGGATTGATCCTTTGATCATTATGTAATGGCCTTCTTTGTCTCTTCACAGCCTTTGTTTTAAAGTCTATTTTATCAGATATGAGTATTGCCACTCCTGCTTTCTTTTGGTCTCTATTTGCGTGGTATATCTTTTTCCAGCCCTTCACTTTCAGTCTGTATGTGTCTCTTGTTTTGAGGTGGGTCTCTTGTAAGCAGCATATAGAGGGGTCTTGTTTTTGTATCCATTCGGCCAGTCTTTGCCTTTTGGTTGGGGCGTTCAACCCATTTACATTTAAGGTAATTATTGATAAGTATGATCCTGTTACCATTTACTTTATTGTTTTGGGTTCGGGTTTATACACCCTTTTCATGTTTCCTGTCTAGAGAATATCCTTTAGAATTTGTTGGAGAGCTGGTTTGGTGGTGCTGAATTCTCTCAGCTTTTGCTTGTCTATAAAGCTTTTGATTTCTCCTTCGTATTTGAATGAGATCCTTGCTGGGTACAGTAATCTGGGCTGTAGGTTATTGTCTTTCATCACTTTAAGTATGTCTTGCCATTCCCTCCTGGCCTGAAGAGTTTCTATTGAAAGATCAGCTGTTATCCTTATGGGAATCCCCTTGTGTGTTATTTGTTGTTTTTCCCTTGCTGCTTTTAATATTTGTTCTTTGTGTTTGATCTTTGTTGATTTAATTAATATGTGTCTTGGGGTGTTTCACCTTGGGTTTATCCTATTTGGAACTCTCTGTGTTTCTTGGACTTGGGTGATTATTTCCTTCCCCATTTTAGGGAAGTTTTCAACTATTATCTCCTCAAGGATTTTCTCATGATCTTCCTTTCTGTCTTCTTCTTCTGGGAATCCTATAATTCGAATGTTGGAGCGTTTCATATTGTCCTGAAGGTCTCTGAGATTGTCCTCGTTTCTTTTAATTCGTTTTTCTTGTTTCCTCTCTGATTCATTTATTTCTACCATTCTATCTTCTATTTCACTAATCCTATCTTCTGCCTCCGTTATTCTACTATTTGTTGCCTCCAGAGTGTTTCTGATCTCATTTATTGCATTATTCATTATATTTTGACTCTTTTTTATTTCTTCTAGGTCCTTGTTAAACCTTTCTTGCATCTTCTCAATCCTTGTCTCTAGGCTATTTATCTGTGATTCCATTTTGATTTCAAGATTTTGGATCATTTTCACTATCAATATTCGGAATTCCTTCTCAGGTAGATTCCCTACTTCTTCCTCTTTTGTTTGGTTTGGTGGGCAACTCTCCTGTTCCTTTACCTGCTGAGTATTCCTCTGTCTCTTCATCTTGGTTATATTGCTGCATTTGGGGTGGTCTTTTTATATTCTGGTAATTTGTGGAGTTCTCTTTATTATGGAGCCTCCTCACTGTGGGTGGGGTTCTATCAGTGGCTTGTCAAGGTTTCCTGGTTAGGGAGGCTTGTGTTGGAGTTCTGGTGGGTGGAGCTGGGTTTCTTCTCTCTGGAGTGCATCGGAGTGACCAATGATGGGTTATGAGACATCAAAGGTTTTAGAATAATTTTGAGCTGCCTGTATATTGAAGCTCAGGGGAGTGTTCCTGTGTTGCTGGAGAATTTGAGTGATATCTCTTGTTTTGGAACTTGTTGGCCCTTGGGTGGAGCTTGGTTTCCGTGTAGGTATGAAGGCATTTGATGAGCTCCTATTGCTTAGTGTTCCCTGAATTCAAGAGTTCTCTAATGTTTTCAGGCTTTGGATTTAAGCCTCCTGCTTCTGGTCTTCAGTTTTGTTTTTACAGTAGCCTCTAGACTTCTCCATCTATACAGCACCAATGATAAAACATCTAGGTTAAAGATGAAAAGTTTCTCCACATTGAGGGACACTCAGAGAGGTTCACTGAGTTACAAGGAGAAGAGAAGATGGAGGGGGTAGTTAGAGGTAATTGGAATGAGATGCAGTGAGATCAAAAGAGGAGAGAGCAAGCTAGCCAGTAGTCACTTCCTTATGTGCGCTCTATAGTCTGGCCCGCTCAGGTATTTATGGAGTTATACAGGGAAGAGGAGAGGGAGGAAGTAGACAGAGGTGACCAGGAGGATAAGAGAGAGGAATGAGAAGGAGAGAGACAGATCCTGCCAGTAACCAGTTCCTTAGGTGTTCACCGTCTGGAACACACAGAGATTCACAGAGTTGGATAGAGAAGAGATGGGGGAGAAAAGAGACAGAGACCACCTGGTGGAGAAAAAGGAGAGTCCATAGGAGAATAGAGTGGTCAAGCCAGTAATCTCGCTCTCAGGTAAACTTGGGTAGTGAAGTTTGGGTTTTTAAATGAACAAAATTGACAACAAAAACCTAAGAGCAAAGGTTAAAAATCTAGAGTAGAGGTTGGATTTTCAAAAATACAATATTAAAGAAAAGAAGCAGAAGGAAAAAGGAGGAAAGAAAGAAAGAAAAAAAAACAAGAATTATTAAAAAAATAAACAAACAAAAAAACCAAAACAAACAAACAAAAAAAAGCCACCAACAACCATCCAAAGGCTATATATGGTGTTTGCCTTAAAAAAAAAAAAGTCTTTTTTTTTAATAGTAATAATAGGTTATAGTAATAAAAATTAGAGGATAAATAGAAGACTTAACAGTTAAAAAAAAAGTTAGAAAAAAAAAGAAAAAAAAAAGGAATGATTTTAAAAATAGTAAAAATATATCTGGCCCTTCTCTGATGTTTTGGGCCGTGTGGGATCACTTCCAAGGTGGTTCCCTCTGTTTAACTTCTTCCGTTTGCTGGTTTTTCAGGCTCACTAGTTCAGTCACGCTGTGGGGAGGGGGGAATGCTGCAAACAAATAGCACTGTCGTGTGCTCACAGTGTCTCAGCCCCGCTTGACCTGTCCCTTCTTGCGGCGCACAAACCGCTCCGGCTCTACGATGCACAGCCGGGAACCATCTGGGGCCGGCCCTAGGCTGCGTGCACTTCCCGGTCCAAGCCGCTCAGGTTCGGCGCTCAGGCAGCCGTCAGAGGCACAGATTCGGCTGGGACTGCGCTTTGTGCCCTTCCGAGTAGCTCAGGCGTTTGGCGAGCGTGATCGCCGCGGCTTGTCACCTTTTCTGCCTCTGCTGCTCAGCTTCCTGGGTGGACCGCTGGCGTCCCCCGTGAGGCAGATTGTGACTGTCCAGCACCCCCAGAAGTCTTAGCAAAGAAGCCTGCTTGCAGTTAGGTAAGTAAAGTCTCTCCGGATCTGCAATTGCCCCTTTCCAGTCCTTACGGCTCTGGCTGCCTGTCCCCGGCAGGGGATGGTCTGCAGCCGGCTTTTTCTGTTCCATCCTTTGTTCTGTGCTGGGTCCTGGCGGTGTCTTATGTTCGAGCTTTTCATGCGGTAGCTATCACACAGTCTGGTTTGCTAGCGCAAGTTAGATCGTTCTGGTTGTGCGTGGGGCGTTCCTGCCCGATTCTTACAAAGCACTGCAGCCCACGCCTCCCGCGCGTCCCTGCCCTGCCCCCACTTCCCAATGGCAGATGCAGGCGTCTGTGCTGCTTTTCCGCTGGGGGAGTTACTGTTGGGCTTGTAATCTCTTGGTTTTAATTATTTCTTTATTTTTCCTTCCTGTTATGTTGCCCTCTGTGTTTCCAAGACTCGCCACAGACTCGGCAGGGAGAGTGTTTCCTGGTGTTTGGAAACCTCTCTTCTTAAAATTCCCTTCCCGGGACGGGCTTCCCTTCCCGGGATGGAGCTCCCTCCCCACCTCCTTTGTCTCCTTTTTTGTCTTTTATATTTTTTCCTACCTGTTTTTGAAGACAATGGCCTGCTTTTCTGGTTGCCTGATGTCCTCTGCCAGCCTACAGAAGTTGTTTTGTGGAGTTTGCTCAGCGTTGAAATGTTCTTTTGAGGAATTTGTGAGGGAGAAAGTGGTCTTCCCGTCCTATTCCTCCGCCATCTTTATGCTCCTCCTGAAGTAAGAAGTTTTAAACTCACAGATACCTAGAAACAGGATGCATGTCATGTCATGCAAGGCCACATGGGGAAGCACCAGTGTTGGCCAGGACACAGAAGTGGAAAACTTGGGCAAGAACTTTTACTGTAGTCTCCATGGGAAGGAATAAATGAGGCAGGGTAAATAGTCCTAGGCTTGGCTAGTTTGAATAATTTCAGCAGGCTCTGGAGTGTAGGAGATCTCCCTGGCAGCCTGGTACCTGGCCCTGGGTGAATAGAGCAGGTGGAAAGTGGCATGAGTGTGAGAGCTCGATAAAGGAAGTAGCTGGGGTTTGGGTTCTGGGTTATTAGTTTGATATGAATGACATGTTCTCAAGTGAGTTGTCTGCTGTTTCTAGGAATTGACTAGCACTGAGAGGTCTAGCAAAGTCCTAGGCAGCAGATCACCAGAAATATGGAAAATAAAAAAGTATGACTAAAAGCAAAAACATTCTTGGAGCTGACTGTGGCTCAGATCATGAGCTCCTTATTGCAAAATTCAGGCTTAAACTGAAGAAAGTAGGGAAAAACACTAGACCATTCAGATATGACCCAAATCAAATTTTTTATGATTATACAGTGGAGGTGGCAAATAGATTCAAGGATTAGATCTGGTAGACAGAGTGCCTGAAGAACTATGGACAAAGATTTGTAACATTGTATGGGAAGTGTTGATCAAAACCATCCCCCCAAAAAAGAAATGCAACAAGGTAAAGTGGTTGTCTGAGGGGACCTTACTAATAAATGAGAAAAGAAGAGATGTGAAAGGCAAAGAACAAAGGAAAAAAATATACCAAACTGAATGCAGAGTTTCAGAGAAAAGCAAGGAGGAATAAGAAAGCCTTCTTAAATGAACAATGCAAAGAAATAGAGGAAAACAATAGAATGGGAAAGACTAGAAATCTCTTCAAGAAAATTGGAAATAGCAAGGGAAAATTTCATACAAAGATGGACACAATAAAGGAGAGAAATGGCAAGGACCTGAGAGACGCAGAAGAGATTAAGAAGAGGTAGCAAGAATACACAGTAGAACTATACCAAAAAGGTCTTAATGACCCAGATAACCATGATGGTGTCATCACTCACCTAGATCCAGATATTCTGGAATGCAAAGTCAAATGGGCCTTAGGAAGCATCACTACAAACTAGTGGAAGTGATGGAATTCTAGCTGATTTATTTCAAATCCTAGAAGATGAAGCTATTAAACTGCTCCACTCAATATGTCAGCAAATTTGGAAAACACAGCAGTGGCCATAGGACTGGAAAAGGTCAGTTTTCATTCCAATTCCAAAGAAAGGAAATGCCAAAGAATGTTCAAACTGCCATGCAATTGTGCTCATTTCACATACTAGCAAGGTAATGCTCAAAATCCTTCAAGTTAGGCTTCAATAGTACTTGAACTGAGAACATCCAGATGCACAAGCTGGATTTAGAAAAGGCAGAGGAACCAGAGATCTAAATGCCAACATCCATTGGATCATAGAAAAAGTAAGAGAATTAAAAAAAAAAATCTAATTCTGCTTCATTGACTATGCTAAAGCCTTTGACTGTGTGGATCACAACAAACTGTGGAAAATTCTTAAAAAGACGGGAAAACAAGACCCCCTAACCTGCCTCCTGAGAAACCTGTATGCAGATCAAGAAGCAAAGTTAGAACTAGACATGGAACAACAGACTGGTTCAAAATTGGGAAAGGAGTATGTCAGGGCTGTGTATTGTTACCCTGCTTATTTAACTAATGTGCAGGGAACATCATGTGAAAGGTCAGGCTGGATGAATCACAAGCTGGAATCGAGATTGCTGGGAGAAATATCAGCAACCTCAAATACGCAAATAATACCACTCTAACGACAGAAAATGGCAGAAAATGAAGAGTGTCTTGGAAAGGGTGAAAGAAGAGAGTGGAAAAGCTGCCTTAAAACTCAACAAGAACCAAGATCATGGCATTTGGTCCCATAATGTCATGGCAATTGATGGGGAAAAAGTGGAAACAGTGACAGAGTTTATTTTCTTGGGCTCTAAAAATAACTGCAGATGGTGACTGCACCCATGAAACTAAAAGACATTTGTTCCTTGGAAAAAAAGATATGACAAACTAGACAGTGTATTAAAAAACAGAGACATCACTTCGCTGATAAAGACATAGACAAAGCTATGTCTTTTCCAATAGTGAACTGTGTGGAGTTGGACTTTAAAAAGGCTAAGCACCAAAGAATTCATGCTTTTGAATTGTGCTGAACATGACTCTTGAAAATCCTTTGGACTGCAAGGAGTTGAAGCCAGTCAGTCCTAAAGGAAATCAACCCTAATACTCATTGGAAGCACTGATGTTGAAGTGGAAGTGCCATTACTTTGGCCACCTGATAGAAACAGCCAACTTGTTGGAAAAGACCCTGGTCCTGGGGAAGACTGAGGGCAAGAGGAGAAGGGGGAGACAGAGGATGAGGTAGCTGGATGGCATCAACGACTCAATGGACATGAACTTGAGCAAACTTTGGGAGATAGTGAAAGATAGGGAAGCTTAACATGCTGCAGATCATGAGGTCACAAAGAGTCAAACATGACTTAGTGACTGAATAACAACAAAGCTGAATTATAGTCTTTGAGTTCTTACTCCCTGCTTGTCAGGTTTCAGGGATCCTTTCTCTTGCTGTGTGTGGCCTTGCATATGCTCTATTTCTTCTCTCTTTTATGTTTGTTAGACTTATATGTCAAATAAGAGTAAAAAGGTCCTAACTGGGGACCTAAGGTACTTGCTTTTCTTTTAACCTTCATTATGACATCTCTGGTGGGCTACCAATTTTTGGGAAAAGATCACCCC
The DNA here is from genome assembly GCF_032405125.1 of Capricornis sumatraensis. Lineage (NCBI taxonomy): Eukaryota > Metazoa > Chordata > Mammalia > Artiodactyla > Bovidae > Capricornis > Capricornis sumatraensis. The sequence continues at coordinate 51,606,773 of NC_091083.1, forward strand.
TCATCACTTTAAAGATAAATTGTTTCTAAGGACATGGAATCACATCAGAAACTAAGTGACCACTCAGTGCAGGGGTGCATGCAGTGTAGTTGATCTTGCTACCCCAAGTTCCTTCTCTTCATGCCAAACCTGGAGGATCCTGCCATAGGCCAAGTACATTGCTCTCAAAACCAGGCTCTTTAACACATGTGACCTGTATGCTGCCCTGGGGAAACTTGCTGCAAACAAACTGTACCCCAAATAGGAACTGTCCATGGCATTCAGGTCCTTCCTAATTTTCCAACTAGCCTCAGGAACAACAAGGCCATGTCCCCATCCTGGGCTTTCCAGTGTTTTAAAGACTTGGGCATATTATTATATGTCCATTTTCAGCTTTTCAGGACCCTGGAAAACCCATATATTTGTTCTTTTTATTTTCTTTTTGTCTTAGTTGTGCACTATATTCTTGAGTCTGTGGCTTATAGATAAATATATTGCTATTTTATAGGGCATCTTCATGGTTCAGTATTAAAAATGACATAAAACAAGCCACTGGACATAGCAGCATGACTTTGGTAGCTGCAGAACTTGGGCAAGTTACTTAACTTCCCTGTGCCTATTTATTCAATTGTAAAATGAGAATAATAATGGGACCTAGCTCTTATGTAGCTGTAAATGTTAAATAATTGAGTTTTTGTAAAGTCAGTACTTTCATAATTCAAGACACAAATGTCATACTTAATATGTGGAAGCCTGCTGTAAAGAAATTGGTAGAGTAGGAAGTGAGTTTAGTATGGGTTGCAAAACACATGTGGGATTTTGAGAATTTCCTGTACTGGAAAATAAATCCCTTCAGTGGGGGCTGTCCTATTTAAAAATGGTGGGATACCAAACCATGGGCCATGGACTGGTACCATTAGGAATCAGACTTTGGAAGGCCAAAGTCTGTGAGTAGCAGGCCAGCGAGTGAAGCTTCATTTGTATTTATAGCTGCTCCTCATCCCTCATATTACTGCCTGAGCTCCACCTTCTGTCATATCAGTGGCTGCATTAGATTCTCATAGGAGTGAAAATTCTACTGTGAACTGTCCATGTGAGGGATCTAGATTGCGTGCTCCTTATGAGAATCTAATGCCTGCTGATCTGAGGTAGAGTTGAGGTCGTGATGCTAGGATTCAGAAGTGGCTGCAAATACAGATTATCATTAGCAGAGAGGTTTGACTGCTCAGACGCCATTGTAAATCAATTACTTACAGACTCATATCAAAACTCTATCATTGAGTGGAAAGTGACAGTTAAGCTGCATCTGGTGAAAGGCTGTATAGTGGCAAGTGAGTTGATGTACTTCTATTTATGTCAGAATCCAGCACTTATTTTAGTCTGCAAATGGCTTGCCCATTATTTTATTTACCACTTCCATCCATGCATCTTTCTTGCACTGTGCACTTGCCTCAGTCACAGTTTTGATAAGCCCACAAGCTAACCCTAACCAAAATGAGTATAAAATAAACATTACTGGAGAGCTTCTTTGAAAAGGGGGAAAGGCCCAAAGATGAGACAGCAGAAGACTCTAAGACTGCCAACAAAAAGAAAGCTGCATTTAAAAGAAAATACAGAGAGTCCTACCTAAATTATGGGTTCCTTGCAATAAGTGATTCACATTCTCCAAGCCTGCTTATATATATAATATGTGGTTGACTGGCTATCTAATAAAGCCATGAAACCTTCAAAACTGTCTCACCATGTGGAGAACAAGAACATTGCATTAAAAGACAAACCTTTGGAGTTTTTCATAAGAAAAAAAAAATGAACATGAAGAACAGAACTAATTATTGAAGGCCACCACTTATGTGTGGAGCACAAAAAATTGTGGAAAATTCTTAAAGAGATGGGAATACTATACCACTTTACCAGCCTCCTGAGAAATCTATATGCAGGTCAAGAAGCAAAAGTTAGAACCGGGCATGCAACAATGGACTGGTTCAAAATTGGGAAAAAAGTATATCAAGGCTGTATATTGTCACTCTGCTTATTTAACCTATATGTAGTGTATATCATGTGAAATGCCAGGCTGAATGAATCACAAGCTGGAATCAAGATCGCCAGGAGAAATATCAATAATTTCAAATATGCAGATGACACCACCCTAATAGTAGAAAGTGAAGAGGAACTAAAAAGCCTCTTGATGAAAGTGAAAGAAGAAAGTGGAAATGCTGGCTTAAAACTCAACCTGCAAAAAACTAAGGTCATGTAATCTGGTCCCATAATTTCATGGCAGATAGATAGGGAAAAGTTGGAAATAGTGATAGACTTTATTTTCTTGGGCTCCAAAATCACTGGGAATGATGACTGCAGCTATAAAATTAAAAGATGTTTGCTCCTTGGAAGTAAAGCTATGTGAAACCTAGACAGCATATTAAAAAGCAGAGACATCACTTTGTTGACAAAGGTCTACATAGATAAAGCTGTAGTTTTTTCAGTAGTCATGTACAGATGTGAGAGTTGGACCATAAAGAAGGCTAAGCACTGAAGAACTGATCCTTTCAAACTGTGTTGCTGGAGAAAACTCTTGAGAGATCAAGAGAGCAAACCAGTCAAAATAAAGGAAATCAACCCTGAATATTCATTGGAAGGACCAAGGCTAAAGCTGAAGCTGCAGTACTTTGGCCACCTGATGTGAAGAGCTGACTCATTGGAAAATACCCTGATGCTGGGAAAGATTGAGGGCATGAGGAGAAGGCGGGGGGCAGAGGGTGAGATGATTGGATGGCATCATTGACTCAGTGGACATGAATTTGAGCAAGCTCTGGGATACAGTGAAGGACAAGGAAGTCTGGCATGCTGCAGTCCATGGGGTCACAGAGTTGGACATGGCTGAGTGACTGAACAACATCCACTTCATGGAATGTGTCTGCACTCATAAATCAAACAAGATCTATGACCAACCTCCTAAAGTAATGGACAAAAAAGCAAAAATAAACAAATGGGACCTAATTAAACTTAGAAGCTTTTGCACAGCAAAGGAAACTACAAACAAGGTGATAAGACATCCCTCAGGATGGGAGAAAATAATAGCAAAGGAAACAACTGACTAAGAATTAATTTCCAAAATATATAAATAACTCATACAACTCAATACCAGAAAAGCAAACAACCCAATCAAAAAGTGGGAAAGGGACCTGAAGAGACATTTTATCTAAAGAAGACATACAGATGGCTAACAAGCACATGAAAAGATGCTCAACATCACTCATTATTAGAGAAATGAAAATCAAAACTACAATGAGATACCACCTACACCAGTCAGAATGGCCATCAGAAAGTCTACAAACAATAAATGCTGGAGAGGGTGTGGAGAAAAGGGAACACTATTGCATTGCTGGTGAGTATGTAAACTGATGCTATGGAAGATGGAAGCCACTATGGAAGCCACTATGGAAGATGGAATGGTGATTCCTTAAAAAGCTAAGAATAACATGGAAACTTACATCACCATATGTAAAATAGATAGCGAACAGGAATTTGCTGTATGGTTCAGGAAACTCAAACAAGGGCTCTGTATCAACCTAGAGAGGTGGGATGGGGAGGGAGATGGGAGGGAGGTTCAAAAGGGAGGGGATATATGTATACCTATGGCTGATTCATGTTGAGGTTTGACAGAAAACAACAAAATTCTGTAAAACACTTATCTTTAAATAAAAAAATAAAAAGAAAAAAATAAAAGAGATAACAAATGCTGGCAAGGAAAAAAAAAAGCTAGGAATAAGACTACCACATGACCCAGCAATCCCATTCCTAGGCACATATCCTGAGGAAATTAAAATTGAAAAAGACAAATGTACCCGAATGTTCATTGCAGCACTCTTTACAATAGTTAGAACAAGGAAGCAACTAGATGTCCAATGACATGAATGGATAAAGAAGATGTGGTACACATATACAATGGAATACTACTCAGCCATGAAAAGAACACATTTAAATCTGTTCTAATGAAGTGGATGAACCTAGAGACTATTATACAGAGTGAACTAAGTCAGACAGGGAAATATAAATATCATTTACTGACATTTACTGATATATATGGAATCTAAAAAGGTGGCACTGATGAATTTATTTTCAGGGCAGCAGTGGAAAAACAGATATAGAAAACAGACCTATGAACATAGGGAGGAGGAGAGGAGGGAGAAGGGGAGATGTATGGAGAGAATAACTAAATAGACATTTCTCCAAAGAAGACATACAGATGGCTAACAAACACATGAAAAGATGCTCAACATCACTCATTATCAGAAAAATGCAAATCAAAACCACAATGAGGTACCATTTCACGCCAGTCAGAATGGCTGCAATCCAAAAGTCTACAAGCAATAAATTCTGGAGAGGGTGTGGAGAAAAGGGAACCCTCTTACACTGTTGGTGGGAATGCAAACTAGTACAGCCACTATGGGGAACAATGTGGAGATTCCTTAAAAAACTGGAAATAGAACTGCCTTATGACCCAGCAATCCCACTGCTGGGCATACACACCGAGGAAACCAGAATTGAAAGAGACACATGTACCCCAATGTTCATCGCAGCACTGTTTATAATAGCCAGGACATGAAAGCAACCTAGATGTCCATCAGCAGATGAATGGATAAGAAATCCATGGTACATATACTCAATGGAGTATTACTGGGCCATTAAAAAGAATACATTTGAATCAGTTCTAATGAGGTGGATGAAACTGGAGCTGATTATAGAGTGCAGTAAGCCAGAAAGAAAAACACCAATAGAGTATACTAACACATATATATGGAATTTAGAAAGATGGTAACGATAACCCTGTATGTGAAACAACAAAAGAGATACAGATGTACAGAACAGTCTTTTGGACTCTGTGGGAGAGGGAGAGGGTGGGATAATTTGGGAGAATGGCATTGAAACATGTATAGTATCATATATGAAATGAATCACCAGTCCAAGTTCGATGAATGATACTGGATGCTTGTGGCTGGTGCACTGGGATGACCCAGAGGGATGGTACGGGAAGGGAGGAGGGAGGGGTGTTCAGGTGGGGATGGGGAACACATGTATACTGGTGGCAGATTCATGTTGATGTAATGCAAAACCAATACAATATTGTAAAGTAATTAACCTCCAATTAAAATAAATTTATATTAAAAAAAGAAATTTACAATACCATATGTAAAATAGATAACCAATGGGAATTTGCTGTATGACTCAGAGAGCTCAAACAGGGGCTCTGTGACAGGCTGAAGGGTGGGATGGGGAGGGAGATGGGAGAGAGGGATGGAAGGGAGGTCCGGGAGGTACATGGGTGTACCCATGGCTGATTCTTGTTGATGTATGACAGAAAACCACAAATATCTGTAAAGCAATTATCCTTCAATTAAAAAATTAAAAAAAAATTAACTTGTTATTAGGGGTAGCTGTTATAAAGTAAAAATTATACATTTTATGGAGATGTTTATTAAATGTATCGATCTGGTTATGGCAAAAAAAATGCGCTTAAAAATTTTTTATTTATTTAAATTGGAGGTTAATTACTTTGTATTGGTTTTGCCATACATCAACATGAATCCACCAGGGGTGTACATGTGTTCCCCATCATGAACCCCCCTCCCACCTCCCTCCCCATCCCATCCCTCTGGGTCATCCCAATGCACCAGCCACAAGCATCCTGTATCCTGCATCAAACCTGGACTGGTGATTTGTTTCATATATGATATTATACATGTTTCAATGCCATATTCCCAAATCATCCCACCCTTTCCCTCTCCCACAAAGTCCAACAAACTGTTCTATACATCTGTGTCTCTTATGCTGTCTCGCATACAGGGTTATCATTACCATTTTTCTAAATTCCATATATATGTGTTAGTATACTCTATTGGTGTTTTTCTTTCTGGCTTACTGCACTCTGTATAATAGGGTCCAGTTTCATCCACCTCATTAGAACTGATTCAAATGTATTCTTTTTAATGGCCCAGTAATATTCCATTGAGTATATGTACCATGGATTTCTTATCCATTCATCTGCTGATGAACATCTAGGTTGCTTCCATGTCCTGGCTATTATAAACAGTGCTGCGATGAACATTGAGGTGCATGTGTCTCTTTCAATTCTGGTTTCCTTGGTGTGTATGCCCAGCAGTGGGATTGCTGGGTCATATGGCAGTTCTATTTCCAGTTTTTTAAGGAATCTCCACACTGTTCTCCATAGTGGCTGTACTAGTTTGCATTCCCACCAACAGTGTAAGAGGGCTCCCTTTTCTCCACACCCTCTCCAGCATTTATTGCTTGCAGACTTGGATCACAGCCATTCTGACTGGCATGAAATTGTACCTCATTGTGGTTTTGATTTGCATTTTTCTGATAATGAGTGATGTTGAGCATCTTTTCATGTGTTTGTTAGCCATCTGTATGTCTTCTTTGGAGAAATATCTGTTTAGTTCTTTGGCCCATTTTTTGATTGGGTCATTTATTTTTCTGGAATTGAGCTGCAGGAGTTGCTTGCATATTTTTGAGATTAGTTGTTTGTCAGTTGCTTCATTTGCTATTATTTTCTCCCATTCTGAAGGCTGTCTTTTCACCTTGCTTAGAGTTTCCTTTGTTGTGCAGAAGCTTTTAATTTTAATTAGGTCCCACTTGTTTATTTTTGCTTTTATTTCCAATATTCTTGGAGGTGGGTGACAGAGGATCCTGCTGTGATTTATGTCGGAGAGTGTTTTGCCTATGATCTCCTCTAGGAGTTTTATAATTTCTGGTCTTACATTTAGATCTTTCATCCATTTTTAGTTTATTTTTGTGTATGGTGTTAGAAAGTGTTCTAGTTTCATTGTTTTACAAGTGGTTGACCAGTTTTCCCAGCAACACTTGTTAAAGAGATTGTCTTTTCTCCATTGTATATTCTTGCCTCCTTTGTCAAAGATAAGGTGTCCACAGATGCATGGATTTATCTCTGGGCTTTCTATTTTGTTCCATTGATCTACATTTCTGTCTTTGTGCCAGTACTATACTGTCTTGATGACTGTGGCTTTGTAGTAGAGCCTGAAGTCAGGCAGGTTGATTCCTCCAGTTCCATTTTTCTATCTCAAGATTTCTTTGGATATTCGAGGTTTTTTGTATTTCCAAACTATGAAATTATTTGTTCTAGCTCTGTGAAAATTACTGCTGGTAGCTTGATAGTGATTGCATTGAATCTATAGATTGCTTTGTGTAGTATACTCGTTTTCACTATATTGATTCCTCTGATCCATGAACATGGTATATTTCTCCATCTATTAGTGTCCTCTTTGATTTCTTTCACCAGTGTTTTATAGTTTTCTACATATAGGTCTTTAGTTTCTTTAGGTAGATATATTCCTAAGTATTTTATTCTTTTCATTGCAATAGTGAATGGAATTGTTTCCTTAATTTCTCTATCTATTTTCTCATTATTAGTGTATAGGAATGCAAAGGATTTCTGTGAAAAAAAGAGCTTGAACCAAAAAAATGTTGAGCACATCATTGAAGAAGTGAAGTGAAGTGAAGTCGCTCAGTCATGTCTGACTCTTTGCGCCCCCATAAACTGTAGCCTACCAGGCTCCTCCGTCCATGGGATTTTCCAGGCAAGAGTACTGGAGTGGGTTGCCATTTTCTTCTCCAGAGGATCTTCCTGACCTAGGGATTGAACCCAGGTCACCCACATTGTAGGCAGATGCTTTACCATCGTTAATTGCATTGGAAAGCTAAAATGCCCTTTACTATTGGTGAAAAGTTGATCTTGACTGCTACTATGGACATTGTTCATGAACTTTTAGGAGAGGCTGTAGTTCAAAAGATGGCATATGTTCCTATTTCAGCTAGCACCGTAACTAGATGAACGGATGAAATAGCAGAGGGTATTGAAGAACAATTATTAGAGAGGAGTCACTGTACTGTGCTCCAGGTTGATGGTCTACCAATGCTGACAACAAGGCAACAATGCTGGGTTTTGTGCATATATTTTTTCAGGAGAATGTGCATGAAGATATGTTATGTGCACTTTTGTGGCCAACCAACACCACAGGGGCAGAACTATTCAATTTGTGTTGTTATATGCATGAACAGAGCAGCTGCCTTGACTGGATAGTCTTCTGGTTTCACTCAGTTCAGTTCAGCTCGGTTGCTTAGTTGTGTCCAACTCTTTGTGACCCCATGGACTGCAGCATGCCAGGCCTCCCTGTCCATCACCAACTTCTGGAGCTTGCTCAAACTCATGTCCATCGAGTTGGTGATGCCATCCAACCATCTCATCCTCTGTCATTTCCTTCTCCTCCCACCTTCAGTCTTTCCCAGGATCAAGGTCTTTTCCAATGAGCCAGTTCTTCACATCAGGTGGCCAAGGTATTGGAGTTTCAGCTTCAGCACCAGTGCTTCACTACTTGGGTCATAGAGATTGCCTCTGAATGTGAGTCTATGTACTGGGTTATCCATACAGAAATGCTGACTAACTCTAAACTGTCACCTGAACTTAACAATGTTTTGCAGGATGATCAACCACATTAAAGTGCATGCTCTTAACTCATGTCTGTTTGTGCAACTCTGTGAGGAGATGGATGCAGAGTACACACATCTTCTCTTATACAAAGAAGTGAGATGGCTTTCCAAAGGTTGATCACTGGCCAGAGTTTCTGAGTTATGAGAGCTGCTCCAGAGATTTCTTTTAGGAAAACAGTCTCCACTGGAAGACATTTCAGTAACCCAGAACAAGTCACAAAATTTGCTTTCAACCTGCTTAATGAACTCAACTTGTCATTTCAGGGGAGAATGACAACTGTGTTCAAGTCAGCAGTTAAAATGTTTTCATTCAAACCCAAACTGGAATTATGAGGGAAACAAGTGAACATAGAGATTTTTGAAATGTCTCAAACATTAGCAGAGATTTTGAAAGAGACTGAGCAAGAGCCTTCTTTCTCCCACCTGGTTCATGATCACCTATCTTAGCTTTCAAAAGAGTCTGAGCATTATTTCCCAATCACAAAAGATATCCAAACTGGCAAGGAATGAATCTGTGACCCATTTGTGAATAAACCAGGTGAATCAACTTTGTGTTAGAAGAGGTCAACTGCTTGAGATTGCAAATGACGGTGACCTTTAAAGTATATTTGCTGCTGCTAAATCGCTTCAGTTGTGTCCGACCCTGTGTGACCCCATAGATGGCAGCCCACCAGGCTCCCCCATCCCTGGGATTCTCAAGGCAAGAACACTGGAGTGGGTTGCCATTTCCTTCTCCAATGCATGAAAGTGAAAATTGAAAGTGAAGTCGCTCAGTCGTGTCCGACTCTTAGCGACCCCATGGACAGCAGCCTACCAGGATCCTCCGTCTATGGGATTTTCCAGGCAATAGTACTGGAGTGGGTTGCCATTGCTTTCTCCGAAAGTATATTTGAGACAACTTCAAATCTCCATACATTCTGGAGTCAAGTCAAAGTGGAATATCTTGAGATTGCCAAAAAAACATTGAAAATCCTGATTCCATTTCCCACATCATATATATGTGTAGCAGGGTTTTCTCTGGTGACACTAATCAAAATGAGATGATAGAGTAGATTGAAAACAAGCAATGCACTTCGTGTGTCACTGCCTCCCATCACCCCCAGATGGAACTCTATAGTTGCAGAAAAACAAACCCATGACCCCCACTGATTCTGCATTATGGAGATTTGTATAATTATTTCATTACATATCACAATGTAATAATAATAGAAATAAAATGCAAACGTTATCTTCCATGATACCAGTCCCTAGTGCCAAAAACGTTGGGAACCACTGCTCTAGAGGTTCTTATTAGGATTTCATGTTCAACTGAATATCTTTTATGTTGAATAACTTACTACTGTGAACTGAATCTGGTGTCCTCATGCAAGTCTAGGGAAAGACCCCAGCTCTGATAATCTATTTGTTGTAGGTAAATGAACACAGATAGCTGCAAATTCCATGCTGAGATCAAGTGCATGAAGGCTCTGAACATGAGGGACCACTGGGTTGGAATAGTCTGCCTCCCAGACCCTGCTTCCCTGGCTTTTGGATGTCTTAAAGCTGGTCATGTATGGATGTGAGAGTTGGACTGTGAAGAAGGCTGAGTGCTGAAAAATTGATGCTTTTGAACTGTGGTGTTGGAGAAGACTCTTGAGAGTCCCTTGGACTGCAAAGAGATCCAACCAATCCATTCTGAAGGAGATCAGCCCTCGGATTTCTTTGGAAGGAGTGATGCTAAAGCTGAAACTCCAGTACTTTGGCCATCTCATGCGAAAAGTTGACTCATTGGAAAAGACTCTGATGCTGGGAGGGATTGGGGGGCAGGAGGAGAAGGGGACGACAGAGGATGAGATGGCTGGATGGCATCACTGACTCGATGGACGTGAGTCTGAGTGAACTCTGGGAGTTGGTGATGGACAGGGAGGCCTGGCGTGCTGCGATTCATGGGGTTGCAGAGTCGGACATGACTGAGTGACTGAACTGGACTGAACTGAACTGAAAGCTGCCTACTGAACTCAGGTTTTCCAGGTGGTGCAGTGGTAAAGAATCTACCTGCCAATGCAGGAAATGCAGGCTTGATCCCTGGATCAGGAAGATCCCAGGAGTAGGTCCCAGGTCGAATGGGAACCCACTCGAGTATTTTTGAATGGAAAATTCCATGGACAGCAGAGCCTGGCTACCATCCATGGGGTTGCAAAAAGTTGGACACAACTGAATATGCAATCACACTGAACTCAAGCCTAATCTCCCTCCCATAATCTTAGACTGCAGATTTATTACCTTGGATTTCTTCCTTCATGGCATAGGTTTATTGCTTTATAACTGTACAATAGGAAAGAAAGATTCACTGTATAGACTTTCTATAGCTAATTATAAACCCTTTTAACATGGGTTCTACAAGGAGATTTATAGCAGACTTGTGTATAATTGCCCAACCCTGGAAATAACACAAAAATCCATCAATTGGAGACTGGAGAAAAACAAATTGTGGTGTATCCATCCATTGGGATACTTTTGAAAGGGCTTCCCTTTTAGCTTAGCTAGTAAAGAATCTGCCTGCAATGTGGGAGACCTGGGTTTAAATCTCTGCGTTGGGAAGATGCCCCGGAGAAGGGAGCAGCTACCCTCTCCAGTGTTCTGGCCTGGAGAGTTCCATGGACAGAGGAGCCTGGCAAGTCCATGGGGCCACAAAGAGACACTTACTACTCAGCAACGAACAGGGACAAACTAACACACACAACAACATGGACTGAAGTAAAAAAAAAATTTTGAATAAAAGTAGCCGGGCAGAAAAGATATACTATATGACTGCATTTATATAAAAACTTGTTATAGTGAGAGAAATTAAGACAGAATTTGCCTCTGTTGGGGGATAGTGTAAAGCCTAGACTGACTGGAGAACCTTTTGAGGTGCAGAAAAAGTGCTATGTCTTTATCTGAGTGACATTTGTACGAATTAAATGGCAAAATTCATTGAGCTGTAGTCTTGAGGTTTGTGCATGCTGCTGTTGCTGCTGTTGCTGTTAAGTCACCTCAGTCGTGTCCAACTCTGTGCAACCCCATAGACGGCAGCCCACCAGGCTCCCCCATCCCTGGGATTCTCCAGGCAAGAACACTGGAGTGGGTTGCCATTTCCTTATCCAATGCATGAAAGTGAAAAGTGAAAGTGAAGTCACTCAGTTGTTCCTGACTCTTAGCGACCCCATGGACTGCAGCCTACCAGGCTCCTCTGTCCATGGGGTTGTCCAGGCAAGAGTACTGGAGTGGGGCGCCATCGCCTTGTGCATGCTACTGTATATAAATATCTCAATAAAGTGCTATTAATATTAGCATATTAAAAAGTTTTATAACGGGGAATATGTGTTATGCAGGAAATGAAAAAGAATGCTTAAAAATACTTTCTCAAGTGAAGAGCCTAAAAGTGAGAATTCTGTATAATGTGTCTGGCTGTACTGTTAGCCAGGATTTACTTCAGGAAATGATTAGCTCAGGACCTTTTGTTCCTTTCTTTCCCTTGTTTGCTGGTCTGATTTCACTGCTTATTGGCATCTTATGCAGCACAATGAAGGAGGAATCAAAGCATGGGTGGGGGCGGGAAATTTGCAACTGGAAGGCACTGCAGCATCCCACTCCAGTGTTCTTGCCTGGAGAATCTCAGGGGTGGGGGAGCCTGGTGGGCTGCCGTCTCTGGGGTTGCACAGAGTTGGACACGACTGAAGTGACTTAGCAGCAGCAGCAGCAGCAGCAGCAGCAGCCAGAAATGGACAGAGTTTAGGTGGGTTTCCTAAAAGCAGAGCTGGAATGGAGATTTTTGAGCAAGTGATTTATGGAGGCAGAGGTCTTAGGCAAACCTGTAAGGGAGGCAGGATGGAGTCCAGGAAGATGCTGGGCAAAAATGTGGGCTGGGTGGAGTCTGGCCTCAACCAGAACACTCTGGAGCTTGAGTGACACTGCAGAGTTGTTTCACTGAAGCTTGGGCTTCTGAGTCCCTGTCTCTATGGGTCATGGCAGGGGGTGGGTTGGGTTGGGGGGTTCTGCCACATATACATGTATGCTTGCGTGCACCCACGTGTGGGGCAGCTTCTAGGCATTTCCTATACTTTTCCTGAGATGGGAGCAGCTGTGAACTATCAGCAACCAATGCTGACAGCAGCTGGTCTAGGGGATCTGAGCAGGCAAGAACAGCTCCCAAGGCCATCACAGGCCTGGTGCAGCCAGTATTGATGATAAACTGGTAATACTAATTCAGGTCCTTAAAAGGCAAGTGGACTAGAGAACCCACAAGGAGGTCCACAGAGCCCCAGAGCACTGGGAGAAGATGGCATGGGCCATGGGCTTGCTTTGGAGAAAGTGGGATATGCTGGCACCTGGTTGGAATTTAAAAAGAACCTCTAAAGAGAAAACCAAATTCTGGATTCCAATTACAGGTGTTCAAAATACCCTGTACTTTTTCTTCACCGTAGTTATCACAATTGCAATTGAATTCTAATTGTTTTGGGGCTTATTTAATGTCATCTCCACGATACAGTAAATGCTAGAAAGAGGCTCATGATACCACACAATTACTCCTATATCTCTCATGCCTAGCACATATTAGGTGCTCAATAAATACATATGAAGGAATGAGTGGATATGTTTAAGAAAATGGAAGAAAGGGGTTCATAGAGGTGATATCTTAGCTCAATTGTTTTACTTTCCTGGAATGCCTTCTCTGCGGCCCATACCAACCCAAGCCCATTCTTTAGTGTCCAGTTCATTACCTATCTCTGTCAGGTGTCTTCTTCCTAACTCATCATGCACAGTGCCAATTAGCACTTATGAACATGTGCAGTCTGTAAACCTTGCTTTTGTAAATGGTTTTCTGTATTTATCTCATTACAGAAAGGGACTGGTTGGAATTTTTTTGATGGCCAAGTTCCTGTCTTGCCTTTGGTTTCTTTTTTTTTTTTTAATTTTTTATTTTTTTAATTTTAAAATCTTTAATTCAACTTTGGTTTCTAGGATGCTTCTTTTCTTCTGCCTTTCCTTTTACCTGCAAAGTACTTCCCCCAACAATCATCACCTACTAAAATCCTTAAAAGGCCTGTTCATGGGCCATTCCTTTACTGGCTGATCCAGTTGGAAATCATCTTTCTCTCATCTGAATTCTACCACTCTGAAGACACTAACTTTTGCTTCATTGCATGGTAGTTATTCCTATATATGTCATAGTTTCTCTCTAGTTCTGTTGGTTCTTTTATAACAAGACCACATGTTGAACATCTTAGTGCTATATGCACTATAGATACACAATAAATTTCTTTTATACTGTTAACATAAATGTATAGATTGTTGTTGTTTTTCAGTTGCCATCGTGTCTGACTCTTTGTGATTTCATGGACTGCAGGACACCAAGCCTCTCTGTCCCTCACCATCTCCCAAAGTTTGCCCAAGTTCATGTCCATTGTATCAGTGATGTCATCCAGCCACCTCATCCTCTGACACACTCTTCTCCTCTGCTGTCAATCTTTCCCAGTATCAGAGACTTTTCTAGTGAGTCAGCTGTTCACATCAGATTATCAAAATACTGGAGTTTCAGCTTCAGCACTAGTCCTTCTAATGAGTATTCAGGGTTGATTTCCCTTAAGATTGAATGGCTTCATGATCACTGCCTTGTCTTGATGAAGTTATGAGCCATGCTGTGTAGGGCCACCCAAGACAGATGGGTCATAGTGGAATGTTCTGACAGAATGTGATCCACTGGAGGAGGCAATGGCGAACCATCCTAGTATACTTGGCATGAGAAACTCATGAACTGTATAAAAGGACACAAAGATATGACACCGAACGATGAGTCCCCCAGGTCTGAAGGTGTCCAATATGCTACTGGGAAAAAGTGGAGGAGTACTCTAATATCCCCAGAAAGAATTAAGTCGCTGGGCCAAAGCAGAAATGGCGCTCAGTTGTGGATGTGTCTTGTGAGGAAAGCAAAATCTGATGTCGCAAAGAATAGTATTGCATAGGAACCTGAAATGCTAGGCCCATGAATCTAGGTAAATTGGATGTGGTCAAGCAAGAGATGGTAAGAATAAACATCGACATCTTAGGAATCAGTGAACTAAAATGGACAGGAAGGACGAATTTAATTCAGATGATCATTATATCTACTGTTGTGGTCACGAATCTCATAGAAGAAATGGAGTAGCCCTCACAATCAACAGAAGAATCCAAAATGCAGTGCAACCTCAGAAATGACAGAATGATCTTGGTTCATTTCCAAGGCAAACTATTCAATATCACAATAATCCAAGTCTATGCCTCTACCACCTCTGCTGAAGAAGCTGAAGTTGAGCAGTTCTATGAAGACCTAGAATACCTTCTATAAGTAACACCAAAAAAAGATCTCATCATAGGGGATTGGAATGAAAAGTAGGAAGTCAAGAGGTACCTGGTATAACCGGCAAGTTTGGCCTTGGAGAACAAAATGAAACAGGGCAAAGACTAACTGAATTCTGCCCAGAGAATGCATAGGTCAGAGCAAATACCCATTTTCAACAACACAAGAGATGACTTTACGCATGGACATCACCAAATGACCAATACTGAAATCAAATGTATACATATTAGACAATATATCAAGACTATAGGATGACATAGTAATAAAGGTGGAAATTGGACAGGAGAGAAGGTGAATTCTTTAAGTTTTGAAGTGACCCCAATTCAATACTTAATTTTTGAAGAAGAGGCAGAGGAAGAAGAGAGATGGCAATGGAGGAAGTATAGCAGAGAGTCATCTGTCCACAGACTAATTGGGATCAAGAGGGTCCCAGAGCAGGATGGAGCATAACTCTGTGAGTTTCCTTTTCTTTTTTCATATCTAGTGGGTGATATATGCCAAACTTGGGTGATAGAGACCTTACCCTGGAACTTCACCAGTCTTACATTTTAGGGCAGTTCTTCCCAGAACTGAGTCCCATGGTTTGTGGTCAGTGAGGCCCAGCCTGTCTTACTAGATTTGGCACAGATGCTGATGATTGTTCCTTCAGCTTCGAAACAAGGGTTTATAGTGCCAACAATTCATATTAAACACAGCCCATTTCCTCTATAATATGAGAGCACTTTCCTGATCACTCTTTAATGAAAACAGATGTTTTTGAAACAACCTATAACAGGATATGGAAAATTTGGCCAATAATCAAATATAGGTTCAAAGGGAGATCCTTGATGGCCCTGTTTGCACTGTGGGCAATGGCTAAAAATAGCACATTGATACACTACTTTTAAAATGTAACAACTGTTAGAGATTGCTGCTGAATTCTGGAAGCAGCCATCTGATGTCAGGAAGATGCTCCCAGTGAAGGGGACAGAGTGAGGTGGGGGTTTCTTCCCTGTGGAGGTGAGTCCTGTCAGTGCTGTGCTCTGCCAGGTGTACCTTCCCTCTCGTAGCCTCCCCCTGACTTAGGAAGCTGAGTCATTTCCTTCAGTGTGTGTAGTTCCAGAAACACAGAGAGCAGGCATCTTACCTCAAACCTGGTTAATAGTAGGGGAAATTTAATGCTACAAATACCAATTAAATACCGGTGCTAACTTGCTGCTGTCCTGGATCCAAAGATGCACAAATAAAGCTAAGTGTTGAAGCAGGGAACTTATTAGTAGAATTATAGAGTTAGATGGGATTTTAGGAATTAGCTATCACAAAACCCTTATTATAATGATGGTGAGGTGGGAAGGGAGGGGAAAAGAAATTATCACTTATTATGTGATGATTATATGCCAGGCATGTATATTCTGTTATTTTGTCTCCCAAAAACTTTATGTGGGAGAAGATGGGAAGGAATACATGAAAAACATTAAAAAAAAAAAAACTGTATACAATGGAGACATTGTACCTTTGAGTAATTTGAATTCTCACAAAATTCCTATAAGATGGATGATATATTTTCCATTTTGGAGAAGAGGAAAATGAAACTCAGAGATATTAAATGTCATTACTGAGAAGTGGCTGAGCTGGAATCTGAATAGCTCATAATCAAAGCCTTTGCTCTTTCCTGACCCCAGTATTTCAGATAAAAACATAAATATGCACAGGGTATGGCATGTTTCAAACAAGACTTCTGATCCATGACTCCGTCGTCTTAAACCCAGGGATCGAACCCAGGTCTCCCTCAATGCAGGTGGATTCTTACCAGCTGAGCCACCAGGGAAGCCAATTCACATTGAATGTGTCCATGATGGGGGACTAGGAGGAAGCAGGCATCAACTGACCAAGCATGCTGGACCCCAGTTCAATCCTTCTTCCTAGATTATATGCCCTTGGTCAGTAACTGTAATCCCAAATTTTCTATGGGAACAAATCCCAGAGACCAACAAACATCACTTCTTTTAAAGATGTTTTCAAAGGTGCTGATAAGGCTATTTAAAATATTCTATTTGCTCAACGCTTTGTGCATTTATGAATTTTTTTGAAACATAGCTTTTTTTTTTTTTAGTGGACAGAACACTCTACAGTGAATTTGATCTATAACTGGTTTTATCAAAATGCATTCTAAGGATTTATGAAAATTTAATCCATTCTTTTCAAGGCAGTTTATGTTATCAGAAATCTGTTTCTAGCCTCCCACTATGTGTCCTGGTCTTTCCTCTTGCTGGTGTCTACTTTAGGTCCCTATGATTGGAGTTGGAATAACTTCCTCATTCCTTTTCAGATGTGTTAGAAAAAGGCAATAGTTATTCTCTGAAGAGCACCCATTGGATAGCTGGAGGTAGTTGGGGAATCCTCTTTCACCTTTTAGTAATATGAGCCTTCCCATTACAGCTAGTTTTTTAGAATGGAGAAGTCAAATATGTTCAGACATGTCTTTATGCATTAGGGAGCGGGTGTGCAGAGCAGAGAGGGTATGTGGAGGCTTTTCCATCTGTGTTTGAGCATAGGGGAATCCAAATATGCTTGGATGGAGCCTACACTATCGTAGAGATAAAAGCTGAAAGACTTTATGTGGTAGTGGTAGTCACACAGTCGTGTCCGACTCTTTGTGACCCCATGGACTGAAGCCTGCTAGGCTCCTCTGTCCATGGCATTCTCCAGGCAAGAATATTGGAGTGGGTTGCCATTCCCTTCTCCAGGGGATCTTCCCCACCCAGGGATTGAACCCAGGTCTCCTGTGTCGCAGGCAGATTTTTTACTGTATTAAACACCAGGGAAGCCCTGGTATAAGACTGAAATTTAACCTGCACATACAGGTGGGCTGGTTTGCCTTTCTGAAACAGCTCCTCAGCCAGCAGGGATTGGGGTCTCTAGGGTTGAACTGGTTTGTGTCGGTAGCACTACATTTAGAGGCTATCTGTTCAAAACAGGCAAACATTCTTTCTGCCTTATGTTTTCTTCATGGGCTAAAGAGCTGAACAGATTCGAGGTTACCAATAAGTAACAATCTTTGTATTATATTTGAAATGTTATCAGTCCAGTGAACAAGCTACACAGCCATCGTTCAAGCCCAGTCTCCACCAAATTGCTTTCTTATCACATGTGCCCTTCAAAGGAAGTATGAACAACACAGATGTCTACAGTTAAAAATGAAACACACAATAAAGAAGCGAAGGAATCCAGACTCCACTGTGTGGGAGGTCAGGACTTTTGGCCTTGGCTTTGGGGGAAAAAACACAAATGCCCATCAGCAATCATTCTGGGTGTAATGACAGTACAATAATGCTCAGGATGAGCGAGGACATTCAGGTGTTTCTAGAGCGATTTCTATATGTTACAGATGTCACATTTGGTTCCTAGAGATTTAGTCAAGTATTAGTATCTTTTTTTGTCAAATATGATATACAAAAAGATGAGAATAGTAGATGTGCCCTAAAGATATGAAAATATATATAAAACAAAACCATTATAAATTACATGGATTTACAATATAAAATTGTTTCCCCCCCATTTAGAATAAATATCATCCAAGTTTACAGGTCATTGCAGTGAATTAAATATGCATACACATCTGAATCATTTTTAGAACTTCAAGAAAAAATTTGTTATAGATATGACCAGATGACTTGGAAACCAGAAACTGCTTGCTTTTGAGAAGAATGACCTAAGACCCAAGGGACATGGCTTGGGATTCAGTGTCAAGCTGCAAAACTGCCCCAAAGAGCCATATGTAGCCAGACTTCTATAAATTTCTATGAAGCCGAACAATTTATCTTTGAAAAACCAGGCAAAAGTCATGAGACTGTCTCTGTCCCCTATTCTAGTGGGAGAGCATTTCTATTTCATAAAGAAGCTATAGCATAAACAGGGAGAGACAGAGACATCTTTGTAGTA
The DNA here is from genome assembly GCF_032405125.1 of Capricornis sumatraensis. Lineage (NCBI taxonomy): Eukaryota > Metazoa > Chordata > Mammalia > Artiodactyla > Bovidae > Capricornis > Capricornis sumatraensis. The sequence continues at coordinate 51,625,554 of NC_091083.1, forward strand.
AGCCAGCCTGATCTCTGGTTGGCTATTAATATTATTCTATCAAGAGCTTTCTGATGCCTTGAAGGGGAACATGTTAAAAATCTACATAGTCTCCCCAGTCTAAAGAAGCTAAAACCAACATGAAAACATTCTTTGGTCACTCAGTTCTGCTCCTGCTTTTAAAAAAGTTTGCCTGTGTTTAACTATCTGTATCCAACATCCAGGTGGGAGATGCCTTCTCCTGTCATTTCCACGCGGAAACCTGTATGTGGGTTTTGCTGGAGGGAGAAGGGGACAGAATGGGAAAAAGTTCATTTGGGGACCCCCTATTGTGGCTTTGGGTGCACAGATCCATGGTAAGGATCCGCTGACCTCCACAAGTGGAAAAATGTTTACATTCTAAGACGTGGTGATGGAAGACTTTATAGCACTGTGTAAATCTCAGATGGTCCTTTGCTGATCCAGGAAAGAATCAAATTAGTCCAATGGCAGGTGTTAGGGAACCAATACTTTTTTGCTATAATCAAGCATGTTTATCTGGATTCTTGCATTTAATTGCAAGACAATGTGGTCAATGGGATTAGTACTGGCCTAAGACTCAGCACACCTGGCAACTAATTAAGTAGCCCAGGAAGAGCCTCTTCATCTCTCTCCTCTCTCCTTCCTTTGGGGTGAAATGAAGAATTGGAATAGCAGTCCCCTGGTGCTCACCCAGGTCAGGTAATCCATGTTCTGGAGAATTTCTAGGAGGGGAACAGTAGTGCTTCAATTCCCCACATCCTGGATGAGTACAAAAGGGATGTGTTGTGTCACATATTGGTGGGGGGAAATGACTGGTATTTTATTGGAAAATTCACCAGAAGAAGACAACATTGTGTACTGAATCAATAATTAGGTGGCCTGAGATTGAATTTTGGCTTTGCTGTTAGTTTCTTGGGTGACTGTGGGCTTAAATTTCATGTTTGGGAACACATGTAAGAATTAAAGATTTTAAAATTTAATAAAAAATAAAAAATAAAAGAAAATAAAAAATTAAAAAAAAAAAGAAATAAAGATGAATGGCAAACTATAAAAAAAAAATAAATTTCCTCATTACTTAAGTGAAGTTCAATTTCAATGATCTCTTGAATGACTACTGCTGGTGCCTCTATGTGCTAGTCACTGAGCTAAGAGTAGAAAGAACAGGATGTGAGTTCTGATTCTGGAGGCTCACAGTTTGTTTGGAAACGAGTAAATAAACCATTGTGGTTATTTAGGTTTAGTAATACCACAGAAGTATGTTCAGATGCTATTCAAAAGAGGAGACAAAAATTAGTATGCAGTAGGGAAAAGTACAGACTTCCCCAGTAGCTTACCAGTAAAGAATCCACCTGCAATGCAAGAGCTACAGGAGATATGGGTTCAATCCCTGGGTCAAGAAGATCCACTGAAGGGCATGGAAACCCACTCCAGTATTCTTGCCTGGAGAAACCCATGGACAGAGGGGTCTGGTGGGCTACAGTCCATGCCATCACACAAGTCAGACACAACTGAAGTGACTTAGCACACATGCAGGGAAAAGACAGGCAAGGCTACAGAAGCTACATTGGTCTACTGCTTTCCAGATAAGAGAACTGAGGGGGAAGGACAGCCCAGGCAGAGGATTGAACCAAGGCAGGGAAGGACAAGGACATCTGAGGCAATGACTCTGGGGCAATAACATAGGATTCATGAAAGAGGTAAGGGAGAGAGTAGTGGAGTAGACTACTCCATTCTGCAGTGGACATCTGTGCCTTGCTAAGGAATGTGAACTCTATTCTGCATACAGTCAGAATTCACTGACAGATTTTAAGGTTGTGGCAGGATGTGATTTGTATATTATGAATGAGAAAATGGACACAAGAGAAAAGAGGCTAGTAAATTAATTAGAAGCTCCTGCAAATATTAATATCTAAGGAAGAGGAGCTGAGAACTTGAAATAAAAGCCTTAGTAGAGGAAATGAAGGAGCAGGCTTCAGGCTAGGACTTGTCTTGTAGGTGGAATCAGAATGGGCTACACAATTTGTGGGGACCAGTGCAAAATAAAATCCAAGAGCTCGTTCTTAAAATAATAATTTCAGGATATTGACAACAAAGCAGCAAATCATGTGAGGGCCCTTCTAAATGTGGTGCCCTGTGTGGCTGCACAGGTCTCATGCCCCTGAAGCTGCCCCGGGCAGAAGACTCCTTACTTTATTTCCTAGGTGTGCTGTACTTTATTTCTAGGTCTGATTACTTTATTTCTAAGTGCGCTGTAATCATAGCTGGAAAGACTGATTAAAATGGATAAGATTAAACATTTTGGGGAGAAGGTCCATATTGCCCATCATTTCATTCAGTCTACTCTGCCATCTGTCCAAATTTTATCTTATGTAATCTTCTTTTGAGTTATCACACCAAGAGATAAACCAGGCTGATTGAGATCTCTGTTGTTCAGTTTCAAAGTTGTGTCCAACATCTTTGTGATCTCATGGATGGTAGCATGCCAGGCTTCTTTGTCCCCCACTATCTCCCAGAGTTTACTCAAATTCATGTCCATTGAGTCAGTGATGCTATCTAACCATCTCATCCTTTGGCACCCCACTCTTCTTTTGCCTTCAATCTTTCCCATCATTAGGGTCTTTTCCAGTGAGTTGGCTCTTCACATCTTGTAGCCAAACTATTGGAGCTTCAGCTTCAGCAACAGTCCTTCCAATGAATATTCAGGGTTGATTTCCTTTATTTTGACAGGTTTGATCTCCTTGCAGTCCAAGGGACTCTCAAGAGTCTTCTCCAGCACCACAATTTGAAAGCATCAGCTCTTTGGTGTTCGGCCTTCTTCATGATCCAACTCTCATATCTGTACATGACTACTGGAAAAACCACAGCTTTGACTATAAGGACCTTTGTTGGCAAAATCATCTCTGCTTTTTAATATGCTGTCTGAATTTGTCTTAGTTTTCCTTCCAAGGAGCAAGTCTCTTTTAATTTCATGGTTGCAGTCACCATCCACAGTGATTTTGGAGCCCAAGAAAATAAAATCTGTCATTGCTTCCACTTTTCTCCCTTCTATTTGCCATGAGGTGATGGGACCAGATGCCATAATCTTACTTTTTTAATGTTGAGTTTCAAGCCAGCTTTTTCAATCTCCTTTCTCACTCTCTGCTTTCACCCTCATCAAGAGGCTTATTAGTTCCTCTTCACTTTCTGCCATTAGAGTGGTTTCATTTGTATATCTGAGGTTGTTGATATTTCACCCAGAAATCTGGATTCTAGCTTGTGATTCCCTGAGCCTGGCATTTTGCATCATGTACTCTGCGTATAAGTCAAATAAGCAGGCCTCTCAGCAGACTTGAGGTTTTACTGTTTTTTTTTTTCCTCTTGAATCAAAAGACCCTATTTTCATTTTTTATAGGTTTTTAAATCTATTTTTAATTTGATAAGTATCATTTTGCTGATCAAATAATTCAATGTTATTTTTAGGTGCAGTTTTTGTTTTGATTTGATAGTTTCTAGTTTTTGGAACAATTTGCTTAATGATTTGGAGGGATTTTTTTCAGAAGGTATTTAACATTTTTTGTTGGGATTTAATAAACAGAAACTTTTCAGATTCAAGAAAAGTTTGTTTCTTCCAATCAATAAGCAGTTTAGGTCTTTGCAAATATGTTTCTGGGTTGTCATTGACATTGCAAAATGCTAATATTGAAATAAGGTGGGCTGAATGTGGCTTGCCAACTTGTAGAAAGGATGATGGTGTTAGAAAATCCCTATTTTGAAACACTTATAGTAACTAAAATTTGCATTATTATTAATAATTCAGGAAAAATCAATACATCCTAGTGGTTGAAATTTGATGATAATTAGTATATGTTCATGGGCTTCCCAGGTGGCACAGTGGTAAAAAATCTGCCTGCCAGTGCAGGAGACACAAGAGACATGAGCTTAATCCCTGGGTCAGGAAGATCCCCTGGAGTAGGAAATGGCAACCTGTTCCAGTCTTCTTACCTAGAGAATTCCACGGACAGAAGGGCTTGGGGGGCTACACTCCATGGGGTCTCAAAGAGTCAGACATGACTAAGTGACTGAGCACTGAGCACTGCACTGAGGATATGCTCATAGTCTCAAAGTATCCCCCACAAATATTTATTGCTTATGAAGGGAAAGCTTCCCAGACAACGCAGTGATAAAGAATCTGCCTGCCAATTCAGGAGCTGCAGGAGACACCGGTTCAGTTCCTGGGTTGGGAAGATCCCCTGGGGAAGGGAGTGGCAATCCACTCCAGTCACAAAGAGTTGGACATGACTTAGAGGCTAAACAACAACAATGAAGGGAAAAAGTGGGTGAGCACCATTTCACACCAAGTGATTGAAGTTAGTATTGCCAAATCATGTGACAAACTGAGAACAAAACATCTGTCCTGTGACAGGAGAAGGCAAAAGACCATAACCCTAAATGGACAATGTTATATAAAAGAGCTGGCTGGATTCTTTTAAAAATGTCCAGATCGTGAAAGATAAAGAAAGGCTGCAGAACTACTCCAGAATAAAGGAAACTGAAATGCAAGGTAGGAATCTTGTATGGATCCTGGACCAGGATAAAACAGATAGCTGTAAAGACATTATTGTTATGATTGGTGAAGTCTGAATGTGGACTGTGGATTAGATAGCAGAATTATACCAATGGTAAAAGCACCTAGCTTTTGGAACTGTGGTTAGTGTAAGAAAATATTCTTCTTTTAGGAAACACACACTGATGTATTTAGGAGTAAAGGAGCAAGATATTTTGCAAAGTACTCTCAAAAGGGTTAGAAAATGGAGAGAGTGACAAAACTAATGGAACAAAATTTTTATGGTTTTCCACTGGGTAAAGCATGCATGAATGGTGTTGGTATTCTGGCAACTTCTCTGGAGGGGTTAAAATTATATCCAATTAAAGTTGTCTCCAAAAACCCCATAAAGACAAAAAATGTTCTCGAAATGTAAAGGTGTAAAATAGAAATGCTATTGATGGTATAATTACATTATATTGCATTTCCCTAAAACCAAAGCTGTACATATTTTTGAGCAGCTAAGTACGATTAATGAAATCAGGGAAAAAAAACCCCTCTAGATTTAGCACTAAAAACCTTGTATGACTGGACATGACTGACTTAATAGTTCTCAGTGTTCTTCCCTACTATGTCCTAGTTCAGTTACACCTCACAGCTGAAAATGGAAAATGGGAAATATGTATTTCTTTTCAGCTGTGGTGGAGAGAAACTGGCTTTTACCTGAAAATCAGCTGAGACTCACAGGAAGAACAAATGGGTAGGGAAGGAAAACATGTTTCCTAGTTGGTATTTCTTAGTACCATACTGAGAGAACAGCACTGTCTATTGTGGTTGAGGTTCTAGAAATTAGACAAGAAAGTTTGCTGTAATGTAGAAACATTGATTTGGGGGGTTTGGTAGCAGTGGTCAAAGTCAAAACAGAAGAATTAATTCCATTGGAAACTGTTTCTTGAACCAGATCCTGTGGAGTGAGCCACGAGGAAGGACAAAGTAGCGGAGAGTGGGACCATTTTAACAAGAGCATTCAGCTAAAGATTCAGATTCTCTCACTTCTATCTTGCCTTTGGATCCCATGTCACCATTTTCTTCAAATCCAGGCAAAACAAGATACCATGAGGGCTCATGTTTGTGATTATTTTGCCTGTGTTTTCATGTTGATGTATGACAAAACCAATACAATATTGTAAAGTAATTAACCTCCAATGAAAATAAATAAATTTATATTAAAAAAATAAAAAAATAAAGTCTGTTCTTTCCCCAAAGCAGTGTATTCTCCAAGGACTTCCCCAATCCACCTCACTTCTCAGCTGGTGTTGGCAACGACTTTGGTAGATGTTTCAAAATACTCAACAGTTTATTCCTTGCCTGCTTTTATTTCCCTCTCTTCTTCATGTAATGCATAATATATGGGCTATACATGTTTGTTTTGCCAGTGGAAACATTTAACTAAATGTTTACTGAAATCAGTTAAGTATATGAGTTTTATTTGGAAGATAAAGCTGTTTCACAGGATCTTCATTTTTATTTTTGAGTGCTGAAACCAGGTTGTCATTTTTGAGGAAGCAGTAGGTGGAGCTACAGGCTTTTTATCACTAAAGAATTCTCAGTAGCTGCCCATTGCGGAATAACCTGAACAAGCACATCTTTCCAAAAATAACAGAGGCATTTCCAAGTATTCCAGAAATATATGCAAGACTGTTTAGTCATTCATAATCACCGCTTTGCAAGTACTAGAGAGATTCTTTAGAAAATATTTCAGAAGCAGAAAAAAGATTCACAGAATTCCTTGTATTTTTAGAAAAGAGATTCTTAAAAAAAAAAAAAAAGAATTCAAGAGGGAGGGAGAGGCCCTTATTCTGCGTAATCATGTACCATTATTTTTTTTCCAGGTGGTGAAAGGGCCCAGAGGGGTAACCAGGGGCGGAAAAAAGTCTTTTCCATTTGCGTCAGAACTCTGAGGAGCTCTTTACTCCCCACTCGATGAACTTTTTTGAGGCTCTAAGCTGTGGTTTTGATTCTCTCTGAATTACAGAGGGTGGCCTGGGTTAAGTGATTCTGAGGAGACCAGAAGGCACTTGTGAGAGGTCGCTGTCAAGTGCCATTCCTCTCACTGGGTACCCTGATGTTCCTGATCATCTCCCTGGGATGGATTAAAAAAACAGTTTTTCATTACTGTGGAAATGTAGATTCTTTTCAAGTAAAAAATCTCAAGTTCTGATAAATGCTATAATGGGTGTATATATATATATATCTTATTATATGTACTGTTGGTTCTCTCTCTGTGTATATATACATATATATGAGTTTTGGGACTATCACTCTGAGAAGATGATGAAAGAAATGAATCCTAACTCCAGAAAAAACACACATAAACAAAATTTCACATATACTTTATATAAACATATACACATATAGGTATATATATATATATATTCATATACAGAGAAGAGAGAGAGGGATTTATTTTAAGGAATTAGATATGTGACTGTCGGGTTTGGCAAGCCCAAGATTTGCAGGGCAGGCTAGTTGGCTGAAAACTCTGGCATGATTTCTATGTTACAGTCTTCAGGGCAGAATTTCTTCTTCTCTGAGAAACCTCAGTTTTTACTCTTAAAGTCTTCAACTGATTGGATGAGACCTGCCCCCATAATGAAGAATCATTGGCTTTACTCAAATCTAATGGCAAAACCAATACAATATTATGAAGAAAAAAAAAAAAGCCATTAAAAAAAAAAAGAATCACAACTACATGATTTTTTAGATTTTTGGTACATATGTGAAGAATTGTGTACAAACTGAAATGTCTGTATAGTGATCCTCAAAACAACCAATAAATTTATATTAAAAAAATCTAATGGTTGTAAATGTTAGTCACATGTACACACATCTTCACAGCATCATCTAAACTAGTGCTTGACCAAGGAATTGGACACCAGAGCCTGACCATTTTGATAGATGAAAATAACTATTACAGGTCCTATTGCTATAATCTGGTTTCAGGAACTTCACAAAGAAATGATGAAAAACACTTTCAAGCACATCATTGCCCTGGGTACTGTGTGAAGAAAAGGCCACAGGATGCTTGTGTTGGGAGAGCTAGGGTGCTTGCTCCATCCTCTCTGTGGGGACAGTAAATCATGACAGAAAATAGCCATGAGACAGAAAGAAAGATATTGCTACAATTTGATGGATAAAATGTTGCAAACGCCAGGCTTCTCTGCCTTCAGCTCTTCCAGATGCTGCTGGAGATGGTGATGTGTAGCAGTGGGGAGAGTAGCCAGTGATGTCTTATGACAGACTGGGTCAGACTTAGCAACTGTGGAAGCCAGCTGCTTCCTTATGTTGTGAAGTACAGAAAACCCCTGATTTATAAATGGGGAAAGGGCTCAGAAAGATTCATGGATTCATCTGTATACTGGGCAGTGCTCTGGGTGCTGGGAATAAATACCACTGTGATTAAAACAGACACATTTTTCTCATGCATTAAATATTCTAATGGAGTAACAGAAAACAAAACAAGTAAGTAGAAAAGTAAAAATTGCAAGTTGCAGTAATTGATGGGAAGCAAGCTACTAACTAAGTGGACTGAGATAGTATTTACTGGTGAGATGGTGGGAAACTTACTTTAGGTGTTTCATAAGGAAGCCTTCTGTGGGGTGTTGATGTGTAATCTGAAACCTAAATAAACTTAATGGATGGGCTAAATCCTCCTCTGATAAGAGCTGGAGCTGGGATGCACAACCAGGTGGTCTGAACTCTAATTTATCTATTCATCTTTATCTTAGCTTAGAAGTTGTGTCCACCAGAAGAAGTCTGGCATTCTTTCTCAAAACTGTGGAAGAATTGTGTGTGTGTACTGAAGGATAGGTATGCACATGCAAATGAATATATGTGTCTGAATCTCTTAGTGTTTCCATCACTCCTGTTAGGCAGTTCTTCCTCTCTGTAGCCTGGATTTTTCAAGCTGTACCTGACATTTTCTTTCTTTTGCTTTGTTCTTTGTTCACGTGGACAGACACTCTGCTTGTTGCCTTTTGCATTGGATTGACCTTAAAAACTTCATTTGCATTTTTCTGCAACATCCTATGGACAACCTTGAAGAAACTTTTTGGCCACGCTGATAGAAAAGCTGTTTGTCAAGCTGTCACTTGCATTAATATATAATTTCTTTTTTAAATGAGCCAATCCTCCTGGATCTTATTCTCTGATTATTTAATTATCTTCCAGGCTCTACATAGGTTTTGTGAATTGTCTTTGGAACAACCCCTGCGGGCACTATTCACATAAAGACATTATAGACGGATATGATCACAATTGGGATTCCCTGGTGGCTCAGATGGAAAAGAATTTGCCTGCAATATGGGAAACCTGAGTTCAATCCCTGGGTTGGGAAGATCACTTGGAGGAGGGCATGGCATATCAGAATCATAAAAATAATCATACTTGTTTAAAATACTTTATCCATTACAGAATCATGTAACATGAATAGCTACTATTTATTAAGTGCTAGATAAAGCACTAAATTCTTTTTGTGAATTATGTCATTTAACTCTCACAACGATCTTATAAGAACTATTATCTACATTTTATAGATGAAGAAACTGAGGATTAAGGAGGTTAGTAGCTCCACCAAAGTCAAAAGGTAACAAGTGGTACATCTGTGACTTGACGAAGCCACATTCCCAGGAGTCAAAATTTCTTTGATTTCCATTCCAGTATTCTTGCCTGGAGAATCCCATGGACAGAGAAGAATGATGGGCTACAGTCCATTGGGTCACAAAGAGTTGGACACAACTCTGCGATTAAGCACAGCACATGATCATGAGGGGGCTTCCCAGGTGGCGCTAGTGGTCAAGAACCCTCTTGCCAAAGCAGGAGATGTAAGAGATGCAGGTTTGATCCCTGGGTTGGGAAGATTCCCTGGAGAAGGGAATGGCTACCCACTTCTGTGTTCTTGCCTGGAGAATCCTGTGGACAGAGGAGTCTGGCATGGACAGAGGAGTCTGGCATGGACAGAGGAGTCTGGCATGCTAAAGTCCACAAGGTCGCAAAGAGTTGGACAAAACAGAATTGACTTAGCACACATGCATGATTACAATTACAGTATAGTGGCAGATGGCTAGTTTCTCTGCTTTGGGGATAGGGGGTGATTTCTCTGCTTTGCACAAAATAGCCTTACCAGCTAGAGGTGGCTGCATGTCTGTCTTAATTATCAGCCTTCTTTCTTTCCAATCCAAAGATACTTAGGAAGATGAAAAGTGAGTTTATGAATCTTTTCTCTCCCATTGGCATTATAAAGGTACAGGGAGCATATCTTACAGGAAGACGTTGTTCATTTTCCTTCTTTTTTTGACTGCATTTTTGTTTGATGTCCAGTAACCTCCTGAAATTATATGTGAAATATTGTTTATGGTAGTTTAGTAGTTTTTTGTGTTACTTGTTCTAGGAAATAAGCTTACTTGTGTTAATAATAATATGAGCAAATGACATTTGGAAAGTACTCTTACCAGAGGGAGAGATTGGTACCTTAAACCAAAAGAGGGATGTCAGGTCAGAGAGTCAGTGGTGGGGATCGAAGGTGTTGGACAGATGGTGCTGTAGGTACTTCTTAAAAATTTAAACTTTGTGAAGAGTTGAGTAAGCCAGGGACTTCCCAGGTCTTTGTTTTATAGGTCAATATTCTCATTGGAAGGAGTTCACCATGCGTTATTCACTTTCTAAAAGCCCAAGTAGAAACTTTGAACTGAAGATGCAGTTATAATCTGCAGGTGGGCTTGTAAGAAATTTTGATTCCTGGGAATGTGGCTTCATCAAATCACAAATGTATCACTTATTAGCTTTTGACTTTGGTGAAGTAACTAACCTCCTTAATCCTCAGTTTCTTGATCTATAAAATGTAGATATAGTTCTTATCTCGTAAGATTGTTGTGAGGGTTAAATGACATAATTCACACAAAGAATTTAGTGCTTTATCTAGCACTTAATAAGAAGTATTGGAATGGCTCAGATGGTGAAGCATCTGCCTGCAATGTGGGAGACACGGGTTTGATCCCCAGGTTGGAAAGATCCCCTGGAGAAGGAAATGGCAACCCACTCCAGTATTCTTGCCTAGATAATTCCATGGATGGAGGAGTCTGATGGGCTACAGTCCATGGGGTCGCAGAGTCGGACACGACTGCGCGACTTCACTTCACTTCAATAAATAGCAGCTATTCATGTTACATGATTCTGAAATGGATGAAGTATTTGAAACAAGTATGATTATTTTTATGATTCTAAAAATGAAGACTAGAAAATAAAAAAGTAAAGTCTAGATTGTTTTAAATTTGTCTCATATTTTTTATTCTAGAAGAGAGCATCTTGCATCTTGAAGTGTTCTTCATTTTGGTAGGAAATAATTCTGAGCAACTCTTTAAAACCGTAAAGATAGTAAGCCTAAAAAAAGTTGTTAAGTTGTTCATTTTCTGTAAATTGAATAGATTAGTTTTGTGATTGGTAAGTTACACCAGGAGCAAGCTACTTTTTGCAAAAGCTTCAAAAGAACTAGTGGAATTTCAAAATGTGAAACTCAAAGTATATTTAGGGAACTGTGCATTGTCTCATTAGTTTAGAGCAGCATGCTCATTCAAGAAGGACTTGAAGGTAAATCTGGAAAGAGAAGTTGAAAAGGGAGGATTTTGCTTGCTTAAGTGGAGATGTATGAACTCTTTTTGAACCAGTAGAAAATTAGCAAAGATTTTGGAGAAGAGTGATTCAACCAGATTGTGGAGATGTCTGCTTTTACTACACGTATTAATATAACTTGAGATGGATGTTGTTGTTGTTGTTGTTTAGTTGCTCAGTTGTGTCTGACACTTTGTTTCCCCATAGACTGTAGCCCACCAGGCTCCTCTGTCCATGGGTGATCTCAAAGCAGGAGACAGTTGCAACTGATCAGGCAAAAGGAAAGCAGAGTTTGAGTGAGGAACCTCTGAAAAGTTAGAGCGGACATAAACACTTGGGAAAACTTTGCGTGCATGCTAAGTTGCTTCAGTCGTGTCCAACTCTGCGACCCAATGGATCATAGCCCACCAGGCTCTTCTGTCTGTGGGATTCGCCAGGCATGAATACTGGAGTGGGTTGCCATGCCCTGCTCCAGGTGATCTTCCCAATTCGGGGACTGAACCCATGTCTCTTACATCTCCTTCATTGGCAGGCAGGTTCTTTACCATTAGTGCCACCTGGGAAGCCCTCCTGGGAAAACTTTGAATGGGGGTCAAAGGAGAGGAAAACAGGGAATTTGCTGCCATTAATAGTGAAATTCTAGCTAGGTTGAGAGTGGCTTTCGATACATCATGTTTGTTTGGACCTGTGTGATAGAACACCCAGGTAGGAGCCCTAGGCCATTGGAAAGAGCTCAGAAGGGACATCAAGGTTGGTGATAGATTTTAATGTCTTCAGAGAAGTCATGTTTGAAGTCATAGGATGGAATGGATTTCCTAAAACCTTGGGAAATGCTACATACAGAGCAGACGGAGGTGGACAAGTAATCAGTAGAGACTGAGAAAGAGCTGTGGGAGAAATAGGGAACAAGGGTGAGGAATGATCACAGAGACCAAAGCAGAAGAGCATTTCTCCAATGAATGAGTGGCCTGACAATGACCAGGTCATAAATCATAGCAAAGAGAACAATTTTGATGGGGAGGTTAGGGAATAGGCAGCTTAAATAAGTAGAGAGAGTGGACGTGATGAAGGATAGCCAGGAAATAAGACATCTAGTGGTGCAGTGAATAAGAGAATTATGTTCCTGGTAGGGCTGGATCAAAGAAATGTTGGAATTAGGGAAAAGGAAACAATATACCAGGAAGAGAGGATAATTAGTAGAATAATATTGCAGATTCTGAGGTGCCCATAACTGGTAAATAATATTGCCTTTCTCAGTGTTTGAGACCCATCTCATATTTCTCTCATGTTTTTCTGTCACTGCTTATCTTAAATTTACTGTGTTTTTTCACTCTAATTTATTATAATGTTCTCCATGAAACCTCCTACAGCTATTTTTAATATATATTATAATATCTCTTATTTTTAACATTTGTTGCATGAGTTGTTTTTCATTTACTTTCTCAATTTTGAGTGTTTCTGTTATATTTTTATCCAACCTAATTTCTATCTCTTTAATTTCTATTTCTTTATTAAAGACATGCTTCTGATAACTTTATATCATTCACACTTCTGGTACACATCCATCATGTCTGTATTGAATGACTAATTACTTAGAATGTTTACATCTTGACTGTTTCAAAATTTGTGGGGATGGTCAGACATTCCAGTTTCACCTTATTTCTGTTTCTAAGACTGACAATAGATTGACATTTCAATTATTTTTCAATAAGCATGTCATTTCAAATGATATGCACCATTTAACATTATCTTTCACATGCAGTTTGTGATCACTAAGTGTCTGTTGGTTGCTTGAAATGGTTGTTTTAGTTTAGAATGTGCTTGATTATATGTGTCTTGTATTAATAATAGCTGACACATACCTGGATTTAATCACTTAAAATAATATAATCTAGTGATATCTGAAATTTATTCCTAAACTTTTGCAACAAGTGAGCAACTTGCAGCAGATGTCACTAGGACTCACTATCATTTGGTTCTCCTTTCTTCCTTGGGCACACAGTAGATTATATTCTCAGACCTTTTGAAACTAGGCAGGTCATATGACTGGTTCTGGCCAATAAGATATGAGTATAAGTGAAGTATATTGCTTTCAGACATTCTACAGTCTCCTGTCTCTCTTTTCCTCTTTCTGATCATGAATATACCTTCATGTTATGAATTTGCCTTATAAATCAAGCACCAGCTGGAGGATGATTGGCCTGGAAGGTCACCTGGACTTGAGGTTTATTTTGTTTGACTGATAAGGTTTTTGATGTGAAAAGCCACTGGGAATTTTTTGTTTGTTTGTTTTTTTTTTATTGCAGTATAACCTACCTTATCTTGACTATTACTGTTAAAAGCTAATGGTGAACTAAACAGACATTTCTCCCACAGATGGCTAACAAACACATGAAAAGATGTTCAATAGCACTCTTATCAGAGAAATGCAAATCAAAACCACACTGAGGTACCATCTCATGTTGGTCAGAATGGCTGCTATCAAAAAGTCTACAGACAATAAATGCTGGAGAGGGTGTGAAGGAAAGGGAACCTTCTTACACTGTTGGGGGAATGCAAACTAGTGCAGCCACTATGGAGAACAGTGTGGAGATTCCTTAAAAAACTGGAAATAGAACTGCCATATGACCCAGCAGTCCCACTGCTGGGCATACACACCAAGGAAACCAGAATTGAAAGAGACACATGTACCCCAATACTTATCACAGTACTGTTTACAGTAGCTAGGACATGGAAGCAACCTAGATGTCCATCAGCAGATGAATGGATAAGAAAGCTGTGGTACATATACACAATGGAATATTACTCAACTATAAAAAGAACACATTTGAATCAGTTCTAATGAGGTGGATGAAACTGGAGGCTATTATACAGAGTGAAGTAGGTCAGAAAGACAGAGAAGGTAATGGCACCCCACTCCAGAACTCTTGCCTGGAAGGTCCCATGGATGGAGGAGCCTGGTAGGCTGTAGTTCGTGGGGTTGCAAAGAGTCAGACATGACTGAGCAACTTCACTTTCACTTTTTACCTTCGTGCATTGGAGAAGGAGATGGCAACTCACTCCAGTGTTCTTGCCTGGAGAATCCCAGGGATGGGGGAGCCTGATGAGCTGCCGTCTATGGGGTCACACAGAGTCGGACACGACTGAAGCAACTTAGCAGCAGCAGCAGCAGGTCAGAAAGAAAAACAATACAGTATATTAACACATACATATGGAATTTCGAAAGATGGTAACAATGACCCTATATGCAAGACAGCAAAAGAGACATAGATATAAAGAACAGACTTTTAGACTCTGTGGGAGAAGGCGAGGGTGGGATGATTTGAGAGAATAGCATTGAAACGTATATTTCCATATGTGAAATAGATAACCAGTCCAAGTTCGATGCATGAAACAGGGCATTCAAAGCTGGTGCACTGGGACAACCCTGAGGGATGGGATGGGGAGGGATGTGGGAGGGTGGTTCAGGATGCGGGGACACATGTATACCCATGGCTGATTCATGTCGACATATGGCAAAACACACTACAATATTGTAAAGCAATTAGCCTTCAATTAAAATAAATAAATTAATAAAAATAACATTGATGCAATAATAATAAAAAAGGATAGATAAAAAAGAAGCTAATGGTGTGCATAATAGACTTGTAGGCATTGGGGAGCTACCTAGGAATTAGGAAGTTGTTAAACAGCAAACAATGATTGTGTAAGTACAAATCTCCCATCTCAGGGAGATTTACCTCCCCCAGGAGGAATAAAATAACGACTGTGACTCAATGAAAATATGGAAGAATGAGATAAAACACACACAAGTAACTAATAACCTAGAGGTCTAGCTGCCTATTTGGGACATGTGCTATAAGTGCATATTTAACACAAGGTGAAGAAGTCTGTCTAGTCAATGCTATGGTTTTTCCAGTGGTCATGTATGGATGTGAGAGTTGGATTATAAAGAAAGCTGAGCGCTGAAGAATTGATGCTTTTGAACTGTAGTGTTGGAGAAGACTCTTGAGAGTCCCTTGGACTGCAAGGAGATCCAACCAGTCCATCCTAAAGGAGACCAGTCCTGGGTGTTCCTTGGAAGGACTGATGTTGAAGCTGAAACTCCAATATTTTGGCCCCCTGATGCGAAGAGTTGACTCATTGGAAAAGACCCTGATGCTGGTGAGAGGGTAACAGGCAGGATGGCCAGGGGTCTCCAAAGGGAGGAAATAGCCTGCAAGTGTCAGACATTTTTATCTCTCTTAAGCGGCAGGAGGAAACAAACTAGCAATATTTTTTTCTTCTCTATACAAATTTAAAAGGAGGTTTCTCTTAAAATTCTGTGTTGCCATAATGACACCTTGTTTCACTGGAAGTTAACTATTCTCAAACCTAGAGATAACCAATGCCTTTTTCTTATGGAAATATTTATCTTAAGCTATGCTAATGTACTATGCATTTATCCCAAACTCTGTCTTCAAATTGGTTCCTCCTCTTGGCTCAGAACCTACTTGACAAACCAGTATGTTATACTCAGATATTGTTCCCCTAATCTATGTAAATGAACCTATTTTTATGGTGATCTGCCCTTCTTTAAGATTCAAGTTAATCATTTTATGGCCCAGGATGAACCATTTGGTGCCAAGATTATCCCAAAATGCATCTTATGGGTGAGGGGCCTGGTGCCATTCTGAGTTTTAAGACATTCCTTTCTTTCATTAACAGACTGCTAGTGACTATATAACATTCAGCTGAAGACTAGCAGCGGGGTACTCTTTCTGCCCCCTTCTGATGCCTATGTCAGAAGCTTTCTCTATCTTCTTTATACTGAATAAAACTTTATTACACAAAAGCTCTGAGTGATCAAGCCTCGTTTCTGGCCCCGGATTGAATTCTTCTCCTTTGGGGCCAAGAATCCTGGAGTTGTGATTCAACAACATTTCACTGGCAAAGATTGAGGGCAGGAGGAGAAGGGGACTACAGAGGATGAGATGGTTGGATGGCATCATTGACTCGATGGGTTTGGATGGACTCTGGGAGCTGGTGATGGACAGGGAGGCCTGGCGAGCTGCGGTTCATGGGGTCGCAAAGACTTGGACATGGCTGAGCAACTGAATTGAACTGAACTGAAGAAGTTAAGGTAAGGGGTGGGTATGTTTTTGGAGACACCTGGTCAGATTTTCTGAAAGGATTTTTTGAAAAAAATCTGCTCTAAGTTGAGGGGAAGTGATGGAACTAGAAGAAAATAATTTCATGTGATAATTTTAGGGCAGTAGGAGAAAAAGTGTGTACTATCTTTTTATGTAAAGAAATTAAGGCAAAAATCATACAATTAAGATACAAAAAGAATGATGGATGATAACTGGAGTGAGAGAGGAGAAATAAAAGTAGAAAAACATCTAGCAGGGGTAAGAGAGATGACCAGGTTGCCTGGTGGCCAAGGCAAAGAGAGAAACACCATCAGTCATGAAGAACGACAGTGTCCATGATTTAAGAAACAAACCAGTTGTTTGGAAAAGGGGAGCTGCAAGGTCTGATGAAAATTCTTAATGTGGGTCTGCAAAATTAGAGGAGTGTGATTTAAAGACTGTAACTTAGAAAAAAATCTTGGCAGTACAAGCTAGCTAGAAGAGGTTGAGAGCTACTCTCCAAACAAAAATAAAATATAAAAGTTTAGAAATCATGTATATGCAGTATTTTTTACCCTAAAAATCACCATGTGAGGGAATCCATGATTTAATCTTTCGAGTATATCATGAAGAATACAAGAAAATTTGGGGAAGGGAGTTTCTAGATACTGCATTGGCTGTATAACGTTATGTTGTTTTTGGGAAAAGATGCTTTAGTTTTATTGCTGTTTCACTATGAGTTTGCATGAATATATTGAGTAACGTTTGGTAACTTAGGAAGAGTTCCATTGCAATACTTGATATGGTTTTTTTTTTAACCATAAAAATCAGTTCATTTATTTATTTATTTTCATTTCATATATGATATACATGTTTCAATGCCATAAGTCCTCTCCAACCTTAAGAAAGATATGCCAGTAGTAATCGAAGTATTTACCATTAAGGACTAATAGACAGCAGTGGTGGATATTCTCAAAAGAGTGACAGTTCATGGAGATGGCGAGTTAATTTTATAGTTGGACCAAAAGGCCAGAGAGCTCTTTTATAGCTACTTAAATAAGTTAATATTGATTTTATGATGCTTTTTCTATTATTTTATAAGGGAAAGTAGTGAGAATATGAGGTGTTGGCATCTGTTGCCCACTTTTATGGACTGGCCTGCTTGCTTCTCTTTTTATTAACTGTTTCCTGCTTTCCAAGGACAGACTGTTCATGGACTGAGCACTAGGTCAAGAAACAAGTTTTCTTTTTCTTGAAAAAAAAAAGAGAGAGAGAAACAAATTTAACTATTTCTAGGTAATTTCATCTTGAATCTGGATTATCTTACTTATCTGTTAACAGAACTCCGTCTCTTGTTGAAGTGCTAATTGGAGTCTCTCAGGCAAGTCCAAAATATTTCTATAAAGCTGTTTTTTCCCTTTCTCCATTATTGTACTCAGTACATTTTCAGTTATTGATCTCAGAATATTGTCTAAGCACGTGACCCACAAAAAAACCATGGCTGTGCACAGTTAATTATATAATCCTGCTATGTAATTCTCCTCTTATGCATATCCTTGGGGGCCACTATGACTTGATTTAGTCATTGGTTTCACTATCCTTACTTCAACAATTTTCTTAAGAAAAAAAAATGCTTCTGTTTTGGTTATATTTCTCCTGAAATCAGGTTCCAATCCCCTGAAAACATGAGCCATTTGACACCACTGCCTGCTTAGATTCCTATGGTTCAGAGTTATCAATTTCCTCCAGATTTCAAGATCTCAAGGCATGGTATTAGTTAATCTGTATTTGTATTATATCCTGTTTTCCTACAAATTGTCTTGGCCTGGCAGATCTTTCAGTGAGCCGAGGATAACCCTCTGAAATGGAGGGTAGGGGTCCAGCCTTGAAATTCACTTAATTCTAAGGAACCAAGCTTCAGTGAAGCTACATGGATCCAGACTGCTTTGCTATCTAACACTGGACCTTTCCAAAACATTTTTTTCTTTCTCATTTAGAACTTGATAGTTTTTTAAAAAATAATCTCTGGTGGGAAATTTTAGCTAAAGAATTTTTATTTTTAGGTTTTGCATTCAACATGTCTTTTTTTGGCAAAGCAAACAACATTTCATCAGACAGGAGGCCACAGGGTTTACCCTTGGATATATAGTGATTACATTTCCAAATGTAAGGCTGATGCCATGTGGGGCTTATTTCAGACAGAGGGAGTGGATGGTGGCATCTTGGTATGAAATCAACAGGACAACCCACTCCTAACTTCCTGTGAGTGACTGAGGCCAGACTACAGACGGAGGCTCATGTACTCCATGTAGGAATATTTAAAAGTTAGAAATAAAGCTAAGAGATCTTTAAAGATAAACATAATTTTGCTTCCTATCTTGACAAATATATCTTCTTCTTTACCTGGAAGACAAGGTTTAAATTTATAATTCTTAAAGTCCTTGGATTCTCTGTTTGTGCTACTTGGAGAGAGTTGACCTCAGCTGTAGGCCTTTTAGCTGTCAGCCTGCATCCCTTCTCTCCCACCTCCAGTTCCTGCACCAGCAGAGGCTTCTTCTGTGCACCCTGGGATATATACCACACAAATAGTTGTCTCATGGCCATGTCTTGAGCCCATGAGATTCTGAGTGTGGAAGGATAGGCTTGGGGAACTGGAGAATGAAGACCCTGGAATAGGGCTCAGGAGATTCTTGGGTCCTGGGTACTGTGGTATGGTCTAGAAGGAAAGTGTATGAGATTGCTAGGACTTCTTTAACAAAGTACCACAAACTGGGTAGTGTTAACAGATATGTATTGCCTCACAGTTCTGGAGGCTAGAGATCTGAGATTAGATATCAGCAGGGTTGGTTTTTATATTTATTTAACAAAAAAATTCTTTTTTTGGGGGGGTGCTGTGCTGGATCTTTGTTGTGGTGCATGGGGCTTTCTCTAGTTGTGGCAAGCAGGGGCTACCCTCTAGTTGTGGTGTGTAGGTTTCTCATTGCTGTAGCTTCTCTTGTTGCAGAATATGTATTCTAGACATGTGGGCTCAGTTTTGTGGCACATGGGCTTAGTTACTCTGCGGTATGTGGAATCATCCCAGACCAGAGATCAAAGTGGTGTCCCCTATATTGCCAGGTGGATTCTTAACCCCTAGACCACCAAGGAAGTCCAGGTTGGTTGTTTTCAAGGGCTGTGAATAGAGAATCTATTGCATCTATCTCTCCTGGCTTCTGGGTTTTTTTCTGGACATCTTTGGCATTTCTTATCTCATAAATGGGCTTCCCTGGTGGCTCAGACCTTAAAGAATCTGCCTGCAATAAGGGAGACCTGGGTTTGATTTCTGAGTTGGAAAGATACCTTGGAGAAGGGAATGGTAACCCACTCCAGTATTATTGCCTAGAAAAATTCCATGGTCAGAGGTCCATGGGGTTGCCAAGAGTCAGACATGATTAAGAGACGAACACATACACACACACACGCGCGCGCGCACACACACACACACACACACACACAGAGCTCGTGGATGCATCACCTTGATCTCTGCCTTCATCTTCACATAGCATTTTCTCTGTGTGTATGTCTGTGTCCAAATATCCCCTTTTTACAAGAACACCAGTCACGCTTGATTAGGGTCCACTCTAATGACCTCGACCTAACTTGATTACATCAGCAAAGACTATTTGTAAATAACAGACTTCAATGTATGAGTTTCTGGAGGACAGTTTTAAACCTATGACAGAAGGTAAGTGCGGGTACCGTAGGCACATCCCCTTGGCCTTGTGGATTCTGTCCTATTGGGAAAGTTTTTGCTGGGTAGGATCCAGAAGGGGGCTCTAGAAAGCTTGGGCTCTGTGGCCAGGATCCTTGTAAATGAAGTGCTGGGCATTAGTTCTTTCCTTGTCACCAGTATCTCCACAGTCTTTAACAAGGAAGATCTAATATTACAGTTTAAAAAGCAATAGAAAGGGCATGAACTTTAGCTTTCTCTTTTCCCCAGTTGATCAAATTAACGAAGCCTCTTCCTTTGCCTCTGAATAGTCCTTCCAATCTAGTCCATCCTATCCCTTCATTCCCTCTTCACCCCTAATTCCCATGGTACCTCTTACCCGGATCGTTTTATAGATTATGAGTTTCTGCTTTTTTCCAACCCGAAGTGTTGATTTTTAACACAGTATCAGAGCGTGGCAAGTCTTCAGCAAAATTGTTTTTGTTCTCTAGGCCTCTGGCCTTTGTTTATTGCACATGTAATCCACTAGCTTTGATTCTGCACGGTATATTTGTACTTTTGAGAGCAGTCAGGCCTTCGATGTTGTGTATGTGGGTTATTTCTGAGCCCGCATTTTAAAAATAATCCATGGCGGGAAGGAGGGGTATTCAATTCTGTGACTAAAAACAATCTCCTGGGAGCCAAAGAAACACACAGATAATGTTTATTCTCCATGCTAAAAATAGGTGGGCTGGTATTTTTAGCCATTCCCCAAAATATGGTGTCTGGACTCAAATTCAGCTGTGGGTGCCTGTCTTTATGGGATCCAATGGGACGGGTCATGTGGGGAGGAGTCACTAGGGTCAGATGTTAGGAAAAAAATGTTTCTAGGAGAGAAGCTAGGCCTTGCTACCAATTTAAGGTTTCTAGCTTATGAGGGTGTAGTTCAATTTCAAACATTTTTAGAGTTAAAAAAACAAAAACAAAAACAAAAACAAAGCAACCTCAAGGAATTATTGAGGGCATAAAGACCAGCAGTTGTTCATCCCAGGCTGTAAAAATGAACTACTTCTTCTCCTCAGATGAGGGCAAAAAGTGGTCTGGAATCACAACAAAATTAATTTGTTTGCTCGGGTTTAAATTTAAAACGACTTACCTGATTTTTTTTTCTCTTCTGTAATTTGCCAGAGTTAATTCAGTCCCAACGGACTTGCTTTTTACCACCTTACTATAAAATCTGATTCAGTTTCATACAGTTTTTTCTTTTTTCCCTTACTAATCTCCAGACTAAATGTATGCTTAAAGAAAACATCAGGGTTATAGCTGGTGTTTTTGTCATGTTTCTTGTATAGACTTTCTGGGACCCTAGGTGTGGGAGAATATTCATGGACATTTAAAGAGTTTAAGAAAATTTTCCAAATCAGCATGGTGGTTCCTTTACCACTCCCGACCCCCCACCCCCCACCCTCTGCCCACTTCTGAACATGTCAAGTTTAAGGGCTCATTTCTTTACCAGATCTTAGATCTACCAAATATCTGCTGGGATTGAGATCAATTGTGAGGTTTGGAAAGGAGTGGAAACATGCTTAGTGAAAAAGTGCGGTGTCAAACTTAAAAGTAAAAAAAGAATTTTACTTATTCTTTTTAAAAAATATTTATTTTTAAATTAAAAGGTAATTGTTTTACAGAGTTTTGTTGTTTTATCATTTCAGAGAGCTTAGCCTGCCTGCCTGGAGGGCCCAAGTCTTCTGCTGTCTCCTAGAGGTTGCTTTGTAGGAGCTGTTCCTTATCTTGAGAAGTTTTTGATGTATTTGTGAGGAGGCTGGTGATCTCCCCATCTTACTCCTCCACCATCTTCCATCTCCTCAGAATTTGAGTTATTCTTGCATGACAAAGCCATCTTCTTTGTCTCACTAACCTAAGATCAGAAATCAAAAGGCTGGGGGCTGCCTCCAAATCATAGGCTGTGTATGGGATTCAACCTAAACTCATCTCACAGCAGAAACTTTTGAAAGATTTCAACGTGACTTTGCAAACAGCAGAATGAGCAGCAATGATTTCATTATGTCCAACAAGCACATGTGGTGTCATTGTGCTTGATATTCTCCATATAATCTTCTGGGTGTTGGGTGTGTGTGAGGGCACTGGATGCAACAGAAGATGTTTTCATTGAATGAGTTAGGATGGAGCAACATGTCTGTGTCTTATTTCAAGCTTGACTGAAGATTCTTCCTGTGACAATGAGTGAGTTTAATATCACACTATACTCTTCATATAGGAATTAAAAAATCAAACCCTTTTTGGCATAATCATGCTATCTCTTCACATGTTGAACTTTGGTAACATTGTGGGGGGCAGGAAATCTATGGCCAAAGGACTATGTGACTGAAAAAAACAGGAAGAATTGCCATTCATGGCATGACATCTCTGCCATGTCATCTGCCAAGCTGAAGTGATTTTCAAAGACTTTTAAAGTTCTCTTACTCCATCTCCAATTAATTCCCCTGTCTGTAGTAAACCCCTTCAGACCTCTGGTGATAGAAATTATGGATATTTTGAGGGCCAGTTTATTTTCCAGACTAATTTTTTTAAAAGTATACTCTTCATATTATGATCATTCTAAGAGTGATGACCAAAATTTTGGAGCCATTATTTTCTTTTAAAAATCAACATAAAATTTCTTTTCTTTCTGGTTTCATGAAACTAAGTATCTCAGAATCACCAAACTCTAGTGCAAAGATGGCGACACCGAAGGCAGGTCACACAGGAAGTTAGTGGAAAGGTGGAAACCTACACACAGTAGTTATTTTTCAAGCTTTTCTGTGAACACATAATCTATTTAGCAATTTTCTATTCCTTGTAATTAAAATATAAAGAGTCACACTTTCTCTCTGCTTGATATTCTTCATATAATCTTCTGGGTGGAGCTTGAGGGTTTTTCTGGACTCCTGGTGCTCGTCTGGTTACCTCTGCTGACAGACCTGGACATAGCCCTGTGTGTGTCTGTCGCACTCAGCAGGGCAGCAAATGGCAGGGTCCTGCTGTGATTTCACAGTCCTGCTTTCTTCTCCGGCATCCAGGCTGGGCTATATATATACCATTACCACATCATTCACAGCTTCCTGTCAGGAAGCCAAGAATCACATCACCTTATCCCACACTCACATTAGCACAAATAATTTAAATCAACATTTCTGCGTTGGGGGATACCGTTGTTTGGGAAGTGGGGTGCATCTACAGGGCTGACTGACAGTGGTAGGTTTTTCTTACTTTTGGTGGGCTCAAGCGCTTGTTTAAATACAGACCCTTAACACTGCCTTGTTGTCTCCACCCAGCAGGCAGCAATTCTGGCTCACTACATCACAGTCTCTCATGTCAACAAAGCCTCGTCTTAGCAGTTTTCCTGGTGTTAGTCTGAGGGGTGTATGTCTCTGTCTGTGAGTAGGTTTGCTAGGAAAGTTTTTCTCCCTGATGGAGGAATGGGAGAAAAGAAACAAGCCGCAGAGTTCTCTATAAACACCCACTACTCATTTAGATTTCTTTGTGAGATTATAAGCTCTTCTTCCTCCTGGAATCTCTTGAGACCTTAGGTTGGCATATATCTAAGTATCATAGACATCAATGACCTCTAACTTGGACAACCAACAAGAAGTCAGTTCAGATCTAAACACTCTCCAGGCTCCTTGGCTCCTTTCAACAAAAACAGTGATGCCTTCACACTGAGCTTTTCTCCTCTTCTGGGTGATGGGAGTAGGATGGAAAAGACCATCAGGATCTCTTCTCTTCTGGTGTCTTCCATCCTGACATTCTTTCAGATTCGGGGTATGACTTAAAAAAAAAAAAACAGCACTAAGTGCAATGATAAGCATATTAGTAATGCATGTGTGAGACAAAGAATGAATATTTTGAGGGAACTTACAGAATAGAATAGAGATTCCATATTAGAAAATTGTTATCTGAAGATGAAGGTAAAATCATCAGATGTTCAATTGACAATCCCTTCTGTCTTTATACAGCTATGGTTATTAAGGTCATTGCACAGGCTATTGGTCCCAGTTCATCCTTCCCCTGTGGTAATACTTTATGTGACATCCTTGGCATGGTCTCATGGTGGGCTGAGTGGATTACCCAATGTCTTATTCTGCACTTGGCCATTTTACTTGTTTGGTCAATGGGATGTTAACTAATGTGAGGCTTAAGATGTGAGCCTTCTTTCTGCACTTCTGCCCAAAGCATCCTTATCTCCTACCCCATTGTCTGTTGACCCCAAAAGGATGAGAAACATGGAACAGATCTAAAACAAAGTAGCTGAGCCAGCCTAGATCAGCCAAACCCAAGCCAATGGTCAGATACACAAGTAAGAAATAAATGTCTATTACCTTCCATTGAGATTTTGTGTTTGTTTGTCATGTAGAAACAGCTGACTTTTATATAATGTGACTACCAATACCACCAACTTTCACTTCACAAAAATTCTATGAGACTGTGTGATTGGTTGTCACATAGTAACGGCTGACTGATTACACGTCACTATGAACTGTATTACTAACTTCCATTTCATAACATTGTTCAGTTCAGTTCAGTTCAGTCACTCAGTTGTGTCCGACTCTTTGCCACCCCATGAATCGCAGCACGCCAGGCCTCCCTGTCCATCACCAACTCCTGGAGTTCACCCAGACTCACGTCCATCGAGTCAGTGATGCCATCCAGCCATCTCATCCTCTGTCGTCCCCTTCTCCTCCTGCCCACAATCCCTCCCAGCATCAGAGTCTTTTCCAATGAGTCAACTCTTCGCATGAGGTGGCCAAAGTACTGGAGTTTCAGCTTTAGCATCACTCCTTCCAAAGAAATCCCAGGGCTGATCTCCTTCAGAATGGACTGGTTGGATCTCCTTGCAGTCCAAGGGACTCTCAATAGTCTTCTCCAACACCACAGTTCGAAAGCATCAGTTCTTCGGCACTCAGCCTTATTCACAGTCCAACTCTCACATCCATACATGACCACAGGAAAAACCATAGCCTTGACTAGATGGACCTTAGTCAGCTACTGACTTCCATTTCATAACAACCCAGCGAGGCTCTTTATAAAGACAGAGGCTGCTGGTGATCCTGGAGTTCATCCAGTGTCCGTGTTCTATTGCTGAGAAAATTGAGGCTCAGTGTTATGTCACTTGGCTGATGTAACACAATCTGAAAGGTCTAACAGGAATCCTCTGGCTGGACCACCAGTGTGGCCTATTTATTCTCAAGCTTCAGGTTAAGAGGGTAGGACTGTGACTGATGCTGTATGCAATTCTAAACCATGGTTGTGCCACCAATTATATAGGTACCTTCTATTTACATGACATAAAGCTCACCCAAATTTGAAACTAGATAGAAAGAGAAAGATCTATGAATAACAAGTTGTAATCAATTCATCTCATGTATAAGCATATTTCCAGACTCTGGGCTGCATTCTGCAGTAACATAAATGACAAATTGGAACAGGACCAAGTAATCACAACCAAAGCTCTCAAGGAAATGTTATTATTCCATCATTAAGCCATGTCTGACTCTTTGCAACCCCTTGGGTTATATAATGCCAGAATCCTCTGTTCTCCACTATCTCCCAGAATTTGCTCAAGTTCAAGTCCATTGAGTTGGTGATGCTATCTAACCATCTCTTCTTGTCCTACCCTCTTTTCCTTTTGCCCTCAGTCTTCCCCAGCATCAGGGTCTTTTCCAGCAAATTGGCTCTTCACATTAGGTGGCCAAATTATTGGACCTTCAGAGTTAGCATCAGTTCTTCCAATGAATATTCAGAGTTGATTTCTTTTAGGATTGACTGGTTTGATCTTCTTGCAGTCCAAGGGACTCTCAAGAGTCTTCTTAAGCACTGCAATTAGAAAGCATCAATTCTTTGGTGCTCAACCTTCTTTATGATGATCCAGCTCTCACATCTGTTCATGACTACTGAAAAAAACAGCTTTGACTATACAGACCATTGTTAGCAAAGTGATGTCTCTGCTTTTCAGTACATTGTCTAGGTTTGTCATACCTTTCCTTCCAAGGAGCAAGCATCTTTTAATTTCATGGCTGAAATCATCATCTGCAGTGACTCTGGAGATCAAGAAAATAAAATCTATCACTGCTTCCACTTTTCCCCCTTCTATTTACCATGAAGTAATGGGAGCATATTCCATGACCTTAGTTTTTTTTTAGTTTTTATTTTTACTTTATTTTACTTTACAATACTGTATTGGTTTTTGCCAAACATTGACATGAATCCACCACGGGTGGATGAGTTCCCAATCCTGAACCCCCCTTCCACCTCCCACACCATATCATCTCTCTGGATTATCTCTGTGCACCAGTCCCAAGCATCCTGTATCCTGCATCGAACATAGACTGGCGATTTATTTCTTACATGATAGTATACATGTTTCAGTGCCATTCTCCCAAATCATCCCACCCTCTCCCCCTCCCTCATGACCTTAGTTTTTGAATGCTGAATTTCAAGCCAGCTTATTTCACTCTCTTCTTTCACTCTTCTCAAGAGGTTCTTCAGTTCCTCTTCACTTTCTGCCATTAGAATGCTATCATCTGCATATCTGAGGTTGTTGATATTTCTCCTGGCAATCTTGATTCCAGCTTGTGTTTCATCCAGCCTGCATTTCACAAGACGTACTTGGCATATAAGTTAAATAAGCGGTGTGACAATATACAGCCTTGTCATACTCCTTTCCCAATTTTGAACCACTCCATTGTTCCATGTCCAGTTCTAACTGTTGCTTCTTGACCCACACACAGATTTCTCAGGAGACAAGTAAGGTGGTCTGGTATTCCCATCTCTTTAAGAATTTTCACAGTTTGTCGTGATCCACACAGTCAAAGATTTTCAATGATGCAGAAATAGATGTTTTTGTGGAAGTACCTTGGTTTCTCCATGAGCTAATGAGTGTTGGCAGTTTGATCTCTGATTCCTCTGCCTTTTCTAAACCCAGCTTGTACATCCGAAAGTTCTTGATTGACATACTGCTAATGTCTAGCTTGAGGGATTTTGAGCATAAACTTGATAATATAAGAAATAACTGCAACTGCACGGTAGTTTGAACATTCTTTGGCATTGTCTTTCTTTGGGGTTGGAATGAAAATTGACCTTTTCCAGTCCTGAAAATCCGTGGACAGAGGAGTCTGGTGGGCTACAGTCCATGGGATCACAGAGTTGGACATGACTGAAGCAACTTAGCATGAGTTTTCCAAATTGGAGGACATATTGAGTTCAGAACTCAGTATGATGGAAACATCAGGGAAAAAAAAGTGGAACCAACCTATGTGTCCATTAGTGGATGAACAGATGAACAAAATGTGGTATACACATCCGATGGAATATTTTTCAGACGTAATAAGGAAGAAAAGTCTGATGCATGCTACAGCATGGACGGATCCTGAGGACATCTGGCTAATTAAATAAGCAAGACACAAAAAGACAAATAGTGTATGATTCCATTTATATGAAGTATCAACAGTAGTTAAATTCATGCAAACAGGAAGGCTGGTGGTTTCCAGGGGAAAATGGGAAGTGGAAAATGAGTTGTTATTTAATGCGCTTCTGTGATAGCTCAGTTGGTAAAGAATCTGTCTGCAATGAAGGAGACCTGGACAGATTCTGGGTTGGGAAGTTCTTCTGGAGAAGGGAAAGGCTACCCACTCCTGTATTTTGGCCTGGAGAATTTCATGGGCTAAAGTCCATGGGGTTTCAAAGAGTCAGACAGGACTGAGCAACTTTCACTTTCAGTTTCATGTAATGGGTATACTGTTTCAAGTTTGCAAGATGAAAAAGTTCTGGAGATTGGTTGCATAAAATATTAATATACTGAATATGACTGAACTATATACTTAAAAATGGTTAGTTAGCAAATTTTATGTAATTTTTTAGCCACAATTAAAGAGTAAAAGAAAGAAATCCTGATTGTTGATCACTGGGAGAAGAGCCACAGATCCCTCCTCATGGCAGAGCTGGCCAACTTTGGCTTGAAAGTGAAAGTGAGAGTTGCTCAGTCGTGTCTGACTCTTTGCAACCCCATGGGCTATATAGTCCATGGAATTCTCCAGGCCAGAATACTAGAGTGGGTAGCCTTTCCCTTTTCCAGGGGATCTTCCCAACCCTGGGATCGAACCCTGGTTCTCCTGCACCTCAGGTGGATTCTTTACCAGCTAAACCACAAGGGAAGCCCAATATTTATTTATTTGGCTGTGGCAGGTCTTCCTTATGGCATGTGTGATTTTCATTGCATCATGTGGGATCTTTCACTGCCCCATGGCATGTACGGTCTTAGTTCCCTGACTAGGGATAGAACCCATGTTCCCTGCATTGCAAGGATTCTTAACCATGGGACCACTAGGTGTCTTTAGCTTCTATTTCAATTTGTTACCACTTCTAACCCTCTATCCTCTTCATATGCTTAAATTCTCCTACAAGTAGCCTGACAATCAGTAACCCTAATAGATACCAAGCATAATTCCCTTGTAAAAACCCACAGGGAGTTATTTTCTCCTTCTATTTTCTAACTTTTCTATCTTGAAATTTTGTTTATTCACAATATATACATGTCATATACAAAACTAAGTGTTCTCTTTTTTATTCTCTCTACTAGTTCTGTTGTTATATGATTTATGTTTTGGCTCATAGTGTGCTTAATTTTTTCCCCTATGGAATTCTTTCATTTAAGTAAGAAACTCTGGTTTTATTTCCATTTATTCAACAAGTGTATGTTGAAGGTCCACTCTATGTATTGATAAACAGTAATTCCATTAATGATTGCAAAATCACAAATGCCTATGAGGTAAACATAAACAGATTAAGTTACTTTTAGTTGAGCCATGGTTAGTATTAATATTATATATATTTAATCATAATCTATTGTTTAAAATAGATCAACCAATTGTGTAGTGATTTTACTCTAATCTAAATATTTGACTAGAGCACAAAGGGAAGGCAGCGATAGATAAAAGCAGGTAGTGGCAACACCAAACACCCTTGCCCTTTAGATTCAGCACAAGTTATGAACCTTTATATCCATCAATGCCATCTCTGAGCACCCCTCTCCCTAAACCTTCTCTGCCATAGACACAGCTGCTAAACAGTTCTGGGCTCTGACTTGCCATTATAAAGTCTCCATACCTTATCCTCATTACTTCTTTGATCCTCTCAAGGGGGCTGTACCTGTGCTAAGATATTTCTGTGCGTGTTGTCCTGCCCATGCCTTAATTCTATTTCAGGCAGTTTTTCTTACATGCAGGCTAACACTCTCTTTAAACACTTTTACCTCAAACTCTTTCCTTCCGTGCCTGTTAACATTTGGGGCATTTTACAGAAGCCTGTATCTGTCTGTTTCTCATCGCAAGTGATTCTGATGCATGTGGTATGAGGACCATTCTTAGGGGAAAAGCATACATTTTTGATATTAAGTATACCCGGGTTTCAGTGCTGGTCTGCCACTACATAGCTGAGTTACACTGAGGAATAAAGCCCTTATATACAGATCCATAAAATGAGGGTTCATGAGAACACCAGGTTGATTTACATGTTTGTCTCATTTCTGCTTTTAGATTTTGTAAATCATCTCTGGTAGATGGGATTCTGTGAGCAAAATAAGGGATTGGTTAAAGATAGGAGCACAAAGTTTATCACTAGTAGCCATTAAAGCAATGCTACAGAACAAGATAGCTTTGTTTTGTGGCTTGGTGGTGGCAGTCTGTAGGTCAAGACTGTCGAATAGAAATATAAGGCAAGACATGTAAGTGATTTAAATGTAAAGAAATATGCAAAATTAATCTCTACTATAAATTTTATTTAATTTAGTATGTTCCAAATACTATTACTTAAAGATATAATAAATGCTAAAAATTATTAATATTTAGCATTCTCTTTGTCAAACTAAATCTGTGAAATTGGTCTAAATTTTCCAGTTAGAGTACACTTCAAATTGGGTCCTAAATTTGTATCAGAAATAAGTGAACTGTAATTTGTAAAAATTTGTGGTTGAAAAAGTAGATTCACACACCAACTTACTCTAAACATACTTAATTTTTTTTCCAATAAGTGAGTTGATCATAAGTTTAAAATTAAAATGAGAGTAAATAAAAAACTCAGTTTCTCAGTCATACTAGTCATATTTCATGGCTTAATAGCTACGTGTGTTGGATAGTGCTTTATTAGGTAATGTGGATCCCAAGTCATGAGGTTTGTGGACATAGATGGGTCCTTTGCCATAGAATTAACCAGCCAGTTTTTTTCTTTGTTTAGTAGGGAATTATATTAACCACATTGCCCATTAAACCTGCAGACATAGTTCATGCATAAAGAACCCTTCCCTCCTTTTTTTTCTCAGAAAAATGGGTCACATTTTTTATTTTATTCATGGGGCTGAATTTAGTCTTTTTGTCTGCTACAAGAGATACAGTTTTTCAAAACTGTCCTGTGGGGAATCTGAGTATTTTTTCAGCTTGCAGCTGCACTATTGTTAAGTCAACAATTAGCCTAGTCTTCTGAGTTGCATAACAAATATACCAGCTCCCAGGAAATGAATGATGCCAGGACAAACTTAACACCAATGTAGGTGGAATCTTATTTAATGTGTTTGTGATAAGACAGGACTGTAAAATAATGTGACTCACTTAAATATTATATTTTTAAAAAAGAAAAGAATGGGAATTCTTTCATATTTATAGAGAAAAGATCCAAATGGAAAAACTAGAAAGGTCTTAGAACTAAATTCTGTGTGTGTAATCAAACATTAATCAAAGTTTTGTGCCATGGACTGTGACCCACCAGGCTCCTCTATCCAAGGGATTCTCCAGGCAAGTATGCTGGAGTGGGTTGCCGTTTCTTTCTCCAGGGGATCTTCCCCACCCAGGGATTGAACCCAGGCCTCCTGCATTGCAGGTGGATGCTTTACCGCCTGAGCTACTAGGGAAGGCCAATCAAAGTTTACCACACTTCATCATTTCAGATGTCCACAAGTAGTAAAAAGTAAGGAAGTCACAGACGACTTAAAGAAACAAATGAATGAAACGCCCACAGCTGATATCATACTCAGTGGTGGAAAACTGAAAGCTTTTCTTCTCAGATTAGGAGTAAGACAAGGATGCCCACTTTTGCCACGTCTGTCCAACACAGTACTGGAAATATCAGTCAGGGCAATTAGGAAAGAAAAAGAAGTAAAATGTATTTGAGTTGTAAAGACAGAAGTAAAGTTATCTTTGTTCACAGATGGCACAATTTTGTATTTAGAAACCTTAAAGTTTCTAGAAAGAAAAAAGAAACTGTTAGAACTAATAAATGAGTTCCTCAAAATTGAAGGATACAAAATCAAAATAAAAAATCAGCTGCATTTTTATAGCAACTAAAAATGAATTACCTGAAAAGGGAATTGAGAAAACAATCCCATTTACAATAGCATCAAAGCAATAAAATACACAGGAATATACTTTACTATGAAGGTGAAAGTCTTGTACACTGAAAACTATAAAGCTGTACTTTAATGAAGACACAAATAAATGAAAAGATATCTCATGTTCATAGATTAAAGGACTCGATTTGTTAAAATGTCCATACTACCCATAATGATCTACAGACTGAATGCAATCCCTACGCAAACCCCAGTGATAAATTCTCAAATTCAAGTGGAATAAAAAAGGACCTCAAATAATCAAAGCAATCTTGAGAAAGAAGACAAAAGCTACATACCTTATGCTTCTGATTTCAAAACATTATAAAGCTATATAATCAAAATATATGGTACTGGCATTAAGACACAAAGGTTCACTTGGGTTCAAAGGAGTCTCTCCATAAGGTCCCTCCAGTAGACAACATGAAAACATGGCAGCTCATCACTCCCATAGTCTACTGGCTAAAGCAGTCACCAGGTACACTCAGATTCTAGGTGACTAAGAAATAGACTACATTTAAATGAGGGAAAGGCAAAGCCACATTTCAGAAGTACACATGGAATGGGAGACATTGTTGCAGGCATTTTTGGAAAATAAAATCTGCTATTATAGGCAACAGAAAGGTCATGAAGTAGCAAAGAAGGAAAACTGTACCTTAAATACCAGGATAGTTGACTACAGACTCTAAGTACTATTGCTTGTTTGACATAAACTGTTAAGTCAAACACAGTTTGCTAAATTAAGGGAATTAGAGCTTCTTAGTTCCTTATTTTTAGTTTGGTCTTATTGTGTACCTTAGGCTCATTTATCTATCGGCATTTATGTTTTGACTAAAAAACTTGCTTTGTTATGGGGCTTCCAAAGTGCAGAATTTGACTCAATAGTTTACCTAAAACGGTAGCTCACTTTGCAAAGTTTTGACATGATAGGTTTCATCCATCCATCCATCCATCCATCCATCCATCAATTCAGTATTAATTTAGTGTCTACTATGTACAGGTGGATTTCCCTGGTGGCTCGATGGTAAAGAATCCACCTGCAGTGGGATGGACCTGATGCCTGTGTTGGTTAGATCCCCTGGAGGAGGGCATGGCAACCCACTCCAGTGTTCTTGCCTGGAGAATCTCCATGAGCTATAGTCCATGGTGTTGCAGAGTCGGGTACAACTGAGTGACTAAACACGGCACATGTACTAGACACTGCTTTTAGTGATGCAGTTACAGCATTGAGCAACACAGACAAAATTCCTGGGCTTATGGAGTTTACATCTTCCATTATTTCTCAATTGGAAAGCAGCTCAGAGCAAGGCAGAGGGATGGTTATGACTAATGAGAATTGGGAATACAAATAGAATGTCTGTAAGACTCTAATGGTATGAGAAGAAATACTTTCGTCTTAACCAGCACATAAACACATTTGGGGAAACCCATTTCTTTCAGCACATGTGGGGAAAATAAAATCTACTGGTGAATGTTGAGGAAAACTCTTTTGGAAGCCTGGAATGACTTTAAATTTACCAGGAGGCTGTAAATGAGGTTAGCTGTTGTATTTATTGGGTCAGAAAAAAGAAAACTCAGACTGGGAAGTCCCAAGGAGCTATTATTATTATTATTATCAGTCTCAATGACCTTAGATCCTTTTCATTCTCCTGGCTGCTAGGCAGCCATGAGTTGTGGAATGCTTTGGATTTTATCCTATACTAATTTCAGAAACTTCAGCAAAGTATAAAAGAGGAAGGTAATGATGATTCACAATTTCAGTCTCCAAAGATTATCTCCACAAATCTTTTGAAATATTTTCTCAGTGTGTTTCTAAATAGCCATAGCCACAGCCAAAGCCATGGATCTAAGAAATTTGGGATCCTACACCATAAACCATTCTGCTCTTTTCCTTTAACACCATAAAAATGTGCTTTTCCCTACATTACCAACCATTTCTAGAGTGGTAAATTTGCCATGGCTGTGTGAAATTATATTATACCAATGTTAATCCTTATTTTGGATATTTACATAGTTTCTTTCGTTTTTAATACCATTGTAATAAACATGTGTGAGCATTGATGTCTGTGTACATCTCTGACTTTTTTTCCTTAGGATAAACTCTTAAAAATGGAATTCCTTGGTCAAAGATACAACATTTTTAGGTCAAAGATAGAACAGTTCTGTCTTCTCCAGGCAAACAAAACAGGGGAATTTTAATTCACTATATTAGTACTGAAATGGCATCTGATGGTTGTGTAGGTAAGACACAACCTTGTTTTGTTTCCAGAGGTACTATTATAATAACTGTCTTATACAATTTCTTAATGAGGGGAAACCTCCTATGATAGCATTGCTGAGGCTGTTTTTGAGAAGAGTTCAAGAGAAAAATCCTCAATGTACAACCGTAGTTTTTTTTTTTTTTTTTAATTTACTTCTTACTTCCCAAGTCAAAGCAAGAGAAGCGGACACGTAAATTGGAGGCTGCATCCATCACTTACAGCTGCTCCTGATAAAACGAGCAGCTCCAAGTGCCTCAGTGCCGGCAGCTGCTTTCTTGACGGCTATCATCTCCCTCCGGTATCATCTCGGGTTTCTCATTTTGTCCAAAGTGCAGAGCCAAGAGGCATCTAGTCTCAAGCCTGGGACCTACTCCCCTTATCACTCTGGCACTGCATCCCACGAAGAAAAGGGCTTGTTTCCCCCCACCCCCACCCTTTTAGCAGTTTACAACAAATTGGTCTCTTGTATACAGAAAGAGCAGGCCCTAGGCTGGATCTGACTATGCTGTTTGGAACTGTTTATGGCTTATTTTGGACTCTCCAGCCAGGGCCATAAATACACAGTTAATCTGCCTGATAGCAGGAACAGCACTTTGGCCCCAAGAGATTAACCACATGTGAAATACAGTAACCCCATCTATCCTGCACCAGCCAGCTGTATGCAAGGCCAGCCCTCTGTGGGCTGTCTGGGGGACTGAGGCTCCAACTGCCTCTCTGGCCGTTTCCTTTCCCTGCACTGTCCAACACCTGGTGCCATTCAGGATCCTTCCTGGCCCTTGGAAAAGATCTAGCAGTTACTTAAGCTGTTGGTTGGCTCTTTTAACTTAAATTTGGGATTTAATTCCTATCATTGTGACTTGAAAAACCTTCTTATCTCATTTGGTCATTTAGGGCTGCGGTGTTCAAAAAGGTTGCCACTAGTCACGACTGAAGTGACTTAGCAGCAGTCACATGTGGCTATTGAAACTTAGATGAATCAAAATGCACTCAAGTAAAAAATTCAGTTTCTCAGCCACGCTAATTATGAGTCAAGTGCTCAGTATCTCATAGTATTGGATAATGAAGACATAAAACAGTTTCATGATCACAAAAGGTTTTATTGGTCAGATCTGATTTAGGACATTTGCACTGGAAAAGGCAAAGGTAGGAAAAATGGTCTCCTCACTTCATATTTTGGACTTTTGTTGTTGTTGTTGTTAGCCTATACATGAGAAAAAAAAGTCGTAAATATAGCTGAAAGGTATTAAACTTTTGTACATGCCAGGAAATGTGCTTAGAGCCTTATAGGCTCTACCTCATTAAAATATCAAGATAAGCCTATAAGGTAGGGAGTATTATTGTACCCATTTTACAGATGGTGTAAGAAAGGTAGAGAAATTCTCCCAAGATCATTCAGCTAGACTTTGATTCCATTCTGCCTTCCTCCCAGGTAACCTGCCCTCCAACCCAGTGAAGCCTCATGACCAGGCTGCCACCCTGGGCTCCAGGACAGTTTGGGGATTTCTGGAGTTCCTTGACTCCACTGGATTGAGAGTTTGAGGTTGGAGAGGTGCTCTGCCTTGGTCAGGTGCCTCCAGTTGTACACTCCCCAGATCCAGGTAAACCTGGAAGTC
The DNA here is from genome assembly GCF_032405125.1 of Capricornis sumatraensis. Classification (NCBI taxonomy): domain Eukaryota; kingdom Metazoa; phylum Chordata; class Mammalia; order Artiodactyla; family Bovidae; genus Capricornis; species Capricornis sumatraensis. The sequence continues at coordinate 51,660,846 of NC_091083.1, forward strand.
TTCTAGAATTCCTATCTTTCCAGTTTTATGGCCCTGTAAGTGGATAGAATCCGGGGTTCTTGGCATGTCATCTTGATAGGGGAATTGCAGAAGATTCTCAAGTTTTTCCAGCTTAAGATAAGAAGTGATTTGGAGACTGAATGATTTGGCCTGTTCGAGCTGTCCTGAATATCCTCAAGTGCCAGGAATGTGCTTTGGGTGGATAGTCACACAGAGGGAACACAGGGATAGTGAAAGGAAGGGAGGGATAAAGAGGCCCTAGAATAGTCCCATAGAGGGTTCTTGCCATGTCCCCAGGACATTTCCCTATAGCCAGCTACCTTCTCACACAAGGTACCAGTCATTGTCTACCCTGTCCCAGGTCTTGCTTCCTCCCTTTTGCATGTCTGTGGGCATGAAGTTTTCTCTCCGTATTGGATGTGAGCCAGCATGCTAGCACTTTGTGAGTTGAGTGTCAGGACAAGGTGCGACTTGATTCTCCCAGAAATCTCCCTTGTTCTAGAGATAGCCTGGGGGGCCAGGGAGCTCTGAAGGACCAAAGTTCAATTCCCTCCACTCCCATCACACTCGAATCTTAGGAGGTGCAAATTCCGTGTTTCCCAGTGGTGACAGATTAGAGGGGGGCCGGACCGGACAACCCAGCTATGGCTGGAGGGGCTTAGAGATGGGCTGATTAGGCTAAGTGAAAGTGTGAAAGTGAAAGTGAAGTTGCTCAGTCGTGTCCCACTCTTTGTGACCCCGTCTGTAGCCCACCAGGCTCCTCTGCCCATGGGATTCTCCAGGCAAGAATATTGGAGTGGGTTGCCATTTCCTTCTCCAGGGGATCTTCCCGACCCAGGGATCGAACCTAGGTCTCCCGCATTGCAGGCAGACACTTTAACCTCTGAGCCACCAGGGAGGCTGCTTGGCAAAGGTCGGATTGGGCCTCCTGAGGGGAACATTCCACTCTTGCCTCTCCAGCAGTAAAGCCTGTTGTGGAACACAGAGCCCCTGCACTGCGCATCTGAAAGCTTGACTGGTGGGAAACTGTGGACTTTTCTGTTATTGTTGTTTGTGTGGATGAGAAACTCCTTAATCAAACTGTGGGCTCCTGAAGAGTAGAGTGTACATCTTTCTTCACCAAGTACTGGGTTACCTTTACTCTATGTGTGTGTGCTAAGTTGCTTCAGTCGTGTCCGACGTTTTGGAACCCCATGGACCATAGCCCGCCAGGTTCCTCTATGCATAGGATTCTCCAGGAAAGAATGCTGGAGTGGGTTTCCTTGCCCTCCTCCAGGGGCTCTTTCCGACCCAGGGATTGAACCTGCATCTCTTACAGCTACTGCGTCGGCAGGCAGGTTCTTTACCACTAGCACCACCTGGCCATGATCAAAAAATAGGAAGCTGTGGAGGAGGCCATGGCAAGATGGTTACAAATTTTGTTAAAAAAAAAAATTAACTACTTTATATTATTTTATGCACTTTTGTGGAAATTTTTTCTATATAACCCACCTTCCTATATTTCTTACTCTTCATCTAACTTGTTTATTCTCTCTTTTAATCCATACAAAGAAAAAAATAAGAATGTTATCCACAAATTATTAACTTTTGATTTTCTATGAGTGTTGGGTTTGCATCTCAGTCAAATAACAACTCCAGGTAATTTGAATAAATATGGAGTGTCCCAGAAGCTATGGGGCAGGTCACAGACTTGAGAAAAAGCCCAACACCTGGGTATTGGAAGGTTAGTATCAAAGGAGGCTTCCAGACATGGGTAATTGAAAATAAAGGAAACCTTCCTTGTGCTGGAGTCCATTAGCTCAAAGCATTTTTCAATCCTGACATGTCTTTCTTCAAGATTCAAAATCCTGGGAGAGGAGAGTTGATTGGCCTAGATTGGGTCACATGACCATACTTGGGTTCAACTGATGGGAAGGGGAACAGGTGTCATTACCAAGGAGAAAGGAGACATGTGCTAGAAAGGCAAAACAATAACAGATGATCACTGCAGATCATAGATACTTTATGTTCATCTGTGATTTCTAGATATTTTTGTAAAAGTCATTAAAAATTTAAAAATATATTTATATATATTTTATAATAAGAAAGTCTTTAAAAATTTGTTATTTTGGTATGTAAAAAAAGATATAACAGAGCAATACTGCAAGAGGATGCTGGTACACTGGAAAAGAATCAGAGGTGAATATTTGAGAACGGACAGAAAACCATGCAAAATGTATTTTGGGGAAGAGTGTGGGATATGTTAATCAGCAGACAAGGAGACTCAGGTGTGTCCTTGTAAGCGCCTTCCACCACTTGAGGGAACAGTGTCAGGATGTGGTGGGTGTGTCCTTCAAGGCTCCAGAGGTAAAGCTGTGCTTCTGAGGGTATTCACTGCCCAGAGATATGAAGGATGGCTAAGAGCTCATGCATGACCTCACCAAGCATATCCATGGAGGGACTCAATGACTTATGCCATGCTTTGTGTCACTGGATGAGAAGATTCTGGCATCCCTTCCAACTCTCACTTCTATGGTTCCATGACTCACCATCAACATGTATTTATAGGGGAAGCAGGAAAGTCAATTTTCTGAAAGTCAAGTGAACAAAACCCAGTATCTGGATGACTGGGAAGAAGTATAAGAAAAATATAACTGTAACATTCTACATATTCAGAAGAATGTCCAAGAATATATTACAGATTCTTATCTTTCAGGATCCTACAGTCTGCCCCATCTTTGGTGCACAGTTTCCTAATCCCTTACCTCCCAGCTACAGAGAAGGAACAAAGTGAACTTTCTTTAAAATGACAACCTGGAGACAAAATTGAAATTTGTCAAATACATACACACATATGCATAAGAGGTGAACTCAGAGAATTGTTCATTTGGTAAACTGGCATTCAGGGAATTTGCTTATGATAAACTGAACTTTCATTTTGAGACTACAGATATGGGGAGCTGAACAGAAGTTTTACAATTTCCTCAGGTTGGGAAGATCCCCTGGAGAGGGGAAAGGCTACCCACTCCAGTATTCTGGCCTGGAGAATTCCATGGGGTCACAGAGTCAGACACAACTGAGCCACTTTCACTTTCACTTTTAAGTCTCAGAGAAGTAATCTACACTAGGACATTGGGGACACACCAGCCTTCAGAGCCATCTCTGAGTATCTCATTTCTAGGGAAGGTTGGGACTTTTCTAGGTGCAGCAGGTCTTTCGGTGCCCTGGGTATTCTGAATGGTTCTGAGGGGTCCCTCGTTGCTGATAAAAATTAGAGCTGCTTTAGAAGGACTCAAGGGAAGAGCTGTACTGCAGTGAGAAGGCGTCTTGATTCAGTCAGCATTGTTCTGTACCTTTCCTGGGGCTCATGTGTGGATCCTGCACTGAGCCACTTTAATACACCTGCATGGATGAAGTGCTTAACTCCCACAACTGCTGGAAGTACAGACTTAGACAGCCACCAGTGGCTAGAATGCTTTAACAACTGGCTCAGCTGAATGGGGGGCTTTCCTGGTGACTCAGATGGTAAAGAATCTGCCTAAAATGCAGGAGACTTGGGTTCAATCCCTGGGTTGGGAAGATCCCCTGGAGAAGGGAATGGCAACCCACTGCAGTATTCTTTTCTGGAGAATTCCAAGAACAGAGGAGTCTGGTGGGCTATAGTTCACAGGGTCTCAAAGAGTCAGACACAACTGAGCAACTTTCACTCACTCACTCACAGCTGAATGGAGCTGCTTTGTCTAAGATCACATTTCTTGCCAGGTGACCTATGACCAAAACTGAAATGGAGGTAGAAAGGCTCTATTCCCTTGCTCTAACTTGACAGCTTCAAAACTTAGCTCAGGTGAATTGTGGTCCTTCTGGCTCACCCTGGTGGCTTTGAAATTCTTCCTGCTGTATCATCTGCCTCACCCAGAATCAGTTCAGTTCAGTCGCTCAGTCATGTCTGACTCTTTGTGACCCCATGAATCGCAGCACGTCAGGCCTCCTTGTCCATCACCAACTCACAGAGTTTACTCAAACTCATCAGTCCTTCCAATGAACACCAAGGACTGGTCTACTTTAGGATGGACTGGCTGGATCTCCTTGCAGTTCAAGGGACTCTCAAGAGTCTTCTCCAACACCACAGTTCAAAACCATCAATTCTTTGGCGCTCAGCTTTCTTCACAGTCCAACTCTCACTTCCATACATGACTACTGGAAAAACCATAGCGTTGACTAGATGGACCTTTGTTGGTAAAGTAATCTCTGTTTTTCAATATGCTATCTAGGTTGGTCATAACTTTCCTTCCAAGGAGTAAGCGTCTTTTAATTTCATGGCTGCAATCACCATCTGCAGTGATTTTGGAGCCCCCCTCCCTCCCCCCCGCCAAAAAAAAAGTCTGACACTGGGCCGGGGTCCAGCCCCGGTGGATCCAGGGTAATTCAAAGGGAAGACAGAATCGGTATCCTAGGAAAAAACTTATTTAATTACAGATATAAAGAGAGATTAGATAAGAATAGCGTAGTAGGAAAATTAGTGGAGAAAAAGAGGCTGAATAACTTGGTTTACGTGAAATACCAGTAAAACTCCAAGACAAGGAATTTGCACCACCTACGTAGGCCACAGGCATCTTTCCGTTCTCCCAAAGGAGAGGAGACACTGAGGCCTCCCCGGTCAGATCTTAGAAGCCCAGGCAAAATTAGCAGGCTTGGTGAGTACCCACGCTCCAGATGGGAATTCAGCCAGAAAAACGGAGAACAAGAAAGAAACGACATGGGGGAATCAGTCTTTCCAGAAACTGATCCATTTTCTTTATTTTCAGGTTTGCTTATATACTTTTTGTTATACATAGGGATGAATACAGAGTCACACGGGGTCAGCAGACCTCACCCTTGTCAAAATCAGGTGCTTCATATAAAATTATACAAAGGTCTTAGGGGTTTTACATCATCTTCTGGCCATGAGGCCTGCTGACATTTTATGGCCCTTTCTGATAACAGTCAGTCAACCAGAAAACTTATTTTTTTCATGGATAATTTTTTCTTAAACCAGGTGCCACCCTCCAAATAAAGTTTCATTTCTATAGGGTGAGGGTGTAGTGGGTTCAATCAAGAAAGGAATTTACTTAGCCTAAGGTTTAACATGATTAATCTTAAGGGTTAATACTTATTTCTCCTATATGCTAGTTATATTCATTATAAGGGCAGGGAATACGAAGATTTAGCAGCAAATATTGGCTCAACAAATGAAAAACCCTTCACCAATATAATTTCTAATCAACCCATTAATACTATACTAATAATTTTGTAACTTCTCAAAAAAATCTGTATATAAAAAGTTTAAAACATCTCGTGCCTCTCACGGTTGGGAGGCTATAAACAATCACATGTGGCTGGATGAACCTGCTCAGGCAGGCTAGAGAACCTTCAGAGGAGTTTGTAAGTTGAAACACTCTTGTCACACCCAGGAATTTTTATTAACTGGAGCTGCAAGTTAACTCCTTCTCCAAGTGAGGTGGTGGGGGTCAGCCCCCCCATAAAGTCAGAGGTATAGATGAGAGCATAAAACAGTAAAGTAGACACTCTGGTTTGGGGGGTACATGCTTGGGAACAGGGGGTCTCCTGAGGCTCGATCTCGCCTTTGCGTAATGTTGAGCCTCCTTCCTCATGACTTTTGCCATGGGCGGAGTTCCTCACGCTGGCTCCCAGCAACACTGTTTCCACTGTTTCCCCATCTATTTCCCATAAAGTGATAGGACCAGATGCCGTGATCTTAGTTTTCTGAATGTTGAGCTTTAAGTCAACTTTTTCACTCTCCTCTTTCACTTTCATCAAGAGGCTTTTTAGTTCCTCTTCACTTTCTGTCATAAGGGTGGTGTCATCTGCATATCTGAGGTGATTGATATTTCTCCCAGCAACCTTGATTCCAGCTTGTGCTTCTTCCAGCCCAGCGTTTCTCATGATGTACTCTGCATATAAGTTAAATAAGCAGGGTGACAGGATACAGCCTTGACATACTCCTTTTCCTATTTGGAACCAGTCTGTTGTTCCATGTCCAGTTCTAAGTGTTGCTTCCTGACCCAGAATATATTGTAGCAAATTATTACACTTAAATAGTAAGCCACCACAAAAGAGCTTTGTGTTTGGTATTTCAGTTAATTGCATGTATATCCATGGCATATGTGATATTATTATCACAATTTTAAAGCTAAGAAAACTGAGACTTAGATAAGTACACTAAGCATCATAGATGGTAGTTGGTGGCTGTGGAGTAATTATTAATCTTCGTTATATACTGTACACTTAGTTTTTTCTGAGCTCTTCAGTATTTAACTTTTCTTACAACTATGTGGGTTTCCCTGCTTGCTCAGTTGGTAAAGAATCCGCCTGCAATGCAGGAGACCCTGGTTCAATTCTTGGGTCAGAAAGATCTGCTTGAGAAGGGATAGGCCACCCATTCCAGTGTACTTGGGCTTCCCTTGTGGCTCAGCTGGTAAAGAATCTGCCTGCAATGAGGGAGACCTGGGTTTGATCCATGGGTTGGGAAGTTCCCCTGGAGAAGGGCAATACTACCTACTCCAGTATTCTGGCCTGGAAAATTCCATGGACCGTACAGTCCACAGGGTCGCAGAGTCAGACATGACTTTGCGACTTTCACTTCACTTCACACCTATGTGAGTGAACCATGAGAAAACTGAAGTTAATACCATCTGAAGTGAAGTGAAGTGAAGCTGCTCAGTCATGTCCGACTCTTTGTAATCCCATGGACTATAGCCTACCATGCTCCTCTGTCCATGGGATTTTCCAGGCAAGAGTACTGGAGTGGGTTGCCATTTCCTTCTCCAGAGGATCTTCCTGACCCAGGAATCGAACTCAGGTCTCCCACATTGTAGGCAGATGCTTTATCATCTGAGCTACCAGTGAAGTCCAACTCAATATATATATATTTAAGTGATGAAAGTGGCACAATATATTTAAAGGGATGAAAAGGAAGAACTTACAACTAAGAATGCTCTACCCACATAAGGTTTGGTGAAGCGTCACAGCAGGGCATGGAGTCCTGACTCCAAGTCTATCTAGAATTTGGTCTAATAACCACACTGACAATGAAGCCCTAAAGTGGAAGTTGGTGCCTGTTTATGCTCTGCTGGCAGTTGATGGACTTGAGGTGCACTGAGGATTCTAATGTCTCCAGGAATGCTTGCAGGCTTTCAAACTCCTGGAGTATTTTTTAGTTTCTGGGAAAACCCCAAACTATGCCATAGCACATTGGTGCATCATCCAGTGCAAAATGGAGATAGGAAAAGGATTCTTGGGATAAATATTCATGATTCTGAAAACACAGATGGTTTTCTTTCTTATGACCAAGAAAAGACAAAAAAATCTTCCATTAAAACAACTAGGGATATGGTTAGTAAAAATTAATCTTCATATTTTGCTCTGCTAATACCAGATAAGGATCACAGATCTGTCACCGAATTTTGTAAGCATTTTCACAAACCCATAATAGTATGCCACCATTCCCCCCAAAAATTTGCTCACACTGTGTCTGAAATTTCACAACAATATCCCTTTGAAGATTTACAGAAATTGTGTCTGATTTCTTAGTAATTCTTCTGGAGGCTACATCACTATCTCCAAGTATGTTTACGGCTTAAAAATAAATAGCGTAAACAGGAAACTTTTGTGGGATGAACATGATCCTTATGTTTTACTCCAGCATTTCAGAAGAATCAATATCCTAATGTGACTTAATGCTGCACACTGCCAGTAGTTTAGCTTGGCTGTTCCTTCCTTTGCTTCTTGAAGCACAATGGAAATAGAATGGGCAGAACATGGGTATTAAGTACTAGAGCTTTGAACTTGATCAATGACCCACCAGCCTGCCTTGGTAAACAACGTACATTTTGTCTTCAAAAGCCTGGATGATACCAATGAGCTTATCTTCACATTATTGAAATATATACAATATGAGGAAAAGGCCAGATTTTAGCAGCTGCTTGATTTAGCTTTGAGTTCTGGTCAACCAGAGTATTGGGGGCTGTCCTCCATTTCTTAATAGGGCAAGAGGTGTCCACATCACAGAAAGACCCAGCAACAGACAAGGTCTTTCAAGGTTATATATTTCTCTTACTGCCTATTAGACGTTACTCATCTTGTTGGACAGCTGCTCGTTGTAGTCATGCTTCAGTCATGCAGGATATTGATGCTTTCACTGACTCAGAATGTCATATAAATAAATGTGGCTGTTAAAGACTATACGTATTTTGGTTTGGAATTAGGGTGTTTTAAAATATGATTGGAGTTGTTTCTCTACTAATCTCCAGTAGCATATTGGACACCTACCAACCTGGGGAGTTCATCTTTCAGTGTCCTATCTTTTTGCCTTTTCATATTGTTCATGGGGTTCTCAAGACAAGAATTCTGAAGTGTTTTGCCATTCTCTTCTCCAGTGGACCATGTTTTGTCAAAATTCTCCACCATGATCCGTCCGTCTAGTTAAAGCTTTGCTTTTTCCTGTAGTCATGTATAGATGTGAGAGTTGGACTATAAAGAAAGCTGAATGCTGGAGAATTGATGCTTTTGAACTGTGGTGTTGGAGAAGATTCTTGAGAGTCCCTTGGACTGCAAGAAGGTCCAACCAGTTCAGCCTAAATGAAATCAGTCCTGAATATTCATTGGAAGGACTGATGCTGAAGCTGAAACTCCAATGCTTTGGCCACTTGATAGTAAGAACTGACTCCTTGGAAAAGACCCTGATGCTGGGAAAGATTGCAGGTGGGAGAAGGGGACAACAAAGGATGAGATGGTTGAATGGCATCACTGACTCAATGGACATGAGTTTGAGTAAATTCTAGGAGTTGGTGACAGAAAGGGAGACCTGGCATGCTGCAGTCTATGCGGTCCCAAAGAGTCGGACATGACTGAGCAACTGAGCTAAACTGAGCTGAATTATGATTGCTTATTTCTTTGATCCTTATATACTATGCTCCATTTCTTCCCTACTTTCTCATTTTGGTGTGTCTTTGGGTATATGAGATAAAATGGTTCAAAGGTCATCTTTGTCCTTGAGCACCTCAGATTCTGTGGGAATATGGACAGTTTATCTCTGAGGGTCTCACCAGAAAATGTCTTGAGTATTTAAAACAAAGGGACTTTAGTGATACAAAAAATAGTAATGGCAGAGAATTGGGATCAAAGATTTTAGAAGAGCTATAAAGAGAAAGAGGGATCAGTGAAGCCACCAGAGATTGGCAACAGCAAGAATCCCTTACCATCTCTTGGCAGGAGGGAGATGGAGAAGGAGGAGGTAAAGTTAGCTTGGAGAGATCAACTGTTGGAAGCAAGAACCTCAAGTGGGCCTATTCAGTGCGAGCAGGGTTCATAGCAGGATGCTGTGCTGGAGACACTGTCCAAGGCAGAGAAGACAGATTTTGGCTGCAGATTCTGGCTGCAAAAAAAAAAGCAGATTTTTGTCTGCTTTTCTACCTCCTGTCCCTGCCTCCCACTGAACAAGCCCAATAAGGATTCTATTGTGAATATTGCTTACCTACCATGATAGCTCTGGGCCCATTTTCCCTCTGATCCAGTTTTCAACCCTCCTTTTCTCTGTCCTGAATCTCAGGAACTGACAGAGCCTGGGAAATAAAGGCTGCAGGAGTCAGCCCCTGAGATTTAGTACCAAGAAGTTGAGAGCTGAACCCTGGAAGGGAAGGCTGAGTGTCAGGGTCATCACAGCAGGTAATCAGTACCCACATTAGAATCTGGACGGGGGTGTTCTTTCTCTAATTCTCCATCCTGCTACTTCCTGCCTGCCTTTAGTATCCAATTCAGTGTTGCTCTTCCAGAAAGCTTTCTTTTGATCCTGCTAGTCCGAAGTCTGTCTCTTTTGAGTTCCCATAATGTTCTGGCATACTTTTATTAGGGCATGGATTGTACTAAATTATAATTGACAGTGTACTGCTTTGTCTTTCTCCATTGGTCCCAAGTCTTCTTGGTGGCAGGGAGCATTTCTTATCCATCTTTTTATCCTCAGTCCCAAGCATACCTCTTCAGTAGGAGGTCAATAAACAAAAGAAGAAATCTCTAAATCTTGTGAACAGAGATGTGTAAGACATTAACAGATATCTTCACCTGCTAGTCAATTGCTTATAAAACACAAAAATTGTACAAATGAAAAATGGTCTGATTAGCTTTTGTCCTTGATTTTATTTTTGAGCCATATCTAAGCTCCATAGGTTTTGAGCTAGATGTACTTTATCATTCCTTTAGGATGCTAAATGTGTCTTTGGCAGATAGAAACTGTTGACAGATTGCTGGAAAGGCAACCCGAGATGACAGAAGTGTGAAATAAATGGACTTGGGAGCTGCAAATGGATCTTCTGAATGCTCCTTTCTCTTACACCAATGGCTATTTGCCAGAATAATATGTCAGTTTGTCTTTTTTTCTTTTCCCCATTCCACTACAAACAGAGAATTGCTACTATAGACAAGACAACAGAAAATAGTTTTTATTTAATTATTGGAATGAGAGAGTGCATGATCTTCATGTTTCTCTCTCATTGATTCTTTTTGTTTCCAGCAATTATTCCCATTCTCTACTGAGTTTGATTTGATGACTTTTTTGTAGGTCAAATGACACCCTCTCTGGCCAAAGTATCTTGGCTCCTGTCTTCCTCTTGGGTGCATGGGAAATGAGTTGACATAATTTATCATAAAAATTCCTTTCAAGCCTGTGTAGAATTTTTCTATTCACAAAGTAGCAATTTATGTCATGAATGTATGTTGTTTAAATTTAATTTAAAAATTGGGGGAGCATTCAAAGGTATAAAGTTTTTAAGGTCAGAAAAATTTAAATTTTACTTCAATATATTTGATGAAACATATAAATGTATTTCATTATATCTCATATTTCAAATATATTTTCATTCATTCTTATCTACCTATCACCTAGTTTTCCTCTCCCAAATAAATTACTATTGCTCATTCTTGTGTACTTTAGTAGAGCTATTTCATGCTTACAAGAGAAAAGTATCCACTCCCTCCCTATCCCCAACACACACACACACACACACACACACACACACACACACACACACACTCACACACAACACTTGGTACAAATGGAGTATATTGAACTCGCTGTTTTGAACTTTCCTCTTACTTTTTTTTTTTTTTGCTCAACACTACATAACTCATAAATCTGATCATAGCAAGGAAGTTCCTTTTTTACCCAAATTTCCTAAATAGGCCCTTTGATGCTTGGAATTACATTTCTATTGGATAATGGATATATATATATATATATATATATATTTTTTTTTTCATTTTTAAAATCTACAACACTGAAGAGACAACATCTTAAACTTCCCCAGTTGAATATTCAGTCTAACTTTGTAATCTGCTAGGGATGTTAGAGTGAAAGGGATTGATGAGAACACAAGAGAGTTGAGATTTTGGGGGAGAAAGCTTGTTGTGACTAGGAAGAGAGGTAGTGAGAAGAAACTTTTCCTGTTCTTTGATTTGTATAGTGTCCTTCCAAAATGTAAACAACTTAGAGGAGGCTAAGTCATAAAAGGCAGAGGGCCAAGGAGAGCCATACTTGAACAATATGGTAGTATCAAAGTGATTTTCAGACAAATATAATCCAACTCTGGGATATAAGGGTTGTCTTTATCAAAGCTGTTAAGACTAACTAGGAAAATGTATTAATAGAGATGACTTTAAGGAATTTATTTAAAGGATCACAGATGTGCTCAACTGCACAGCTATAAAGATGCTTGTTCATCACAGCATTTTGATGACATTGTAAAAAAAATTGTAAATGGCATCAATGTTTGACAATGAGAAATTGGTTATAAAAATGATGAAGATGAATGATTTTGTCATTATTCTTCAAAAATTGAAGACAATTTTTAATGACATGGAAAGGGTTTGAAATATAATATTAAATAGAAAAAAACTGAGCAAATAGAATATTATTTAATTTTGGTAAAATATATTCACTATTAATATATTTATGATAATATTTGTTTAGAAAAATCATATATTTCTGTAAAATAAGTCTAGGTGGTAGGATAATGGGTGATTTTAACTTCCTTTTTTGCTTGGCTATAGTTTCTAGGTTTTCTACAGTAAATGTACTCATTTTTCAACAATAATTTTGGAAAATGTAAGAACAATTAGCTAAGATATATGCCAAATGGTTTATATTGTTAGTTTCAGTCCTAATTCTACTCCCATTTTTCTATATGTCCTGCTTAAAATTGTTTATATAGGCATAATGTGACATAGGGGCTTCATTGATGTCTCAGTGCTAAAGAATCCACTTGCCAATGTGGGAGATGTGGGTTCAATCCCTGATCTGGGAAGATCACTTGGAGAAGGAAATGGCAACCCATTCCAGTGTTCTTGACTGGAGAATCCCATGGACAGAGGAGCCTGGTGGGCTACAGTCCATAGGGTGGAAAAGAGTTGGACATGACTTAGTGACTGAACAGCAACAACAACCAACAATGTGGCATATGTATGATGGTGCAAATAATAGACCATTCAGGTATGACCTAAATTAAACCTCTTATGATTACACAGTGGAAATGACAAACAGATTCAATGGATTAGATCTGATAGACAGAGTGCCTGAAGAACTATGGACAGAGATTCATGACATTGTACAGGAGGTGGTGATCAAAACCATCCCCAAGAAAAAGAAATGCAAAAAGGCAAAATGGTTGTCTGAGCTGGCCTTACAAATAGCTGAGAAAAGAAGAGAAGTGAAAGGTAAAGAAAATGAAAGATATACCCATTTGAATGCAAGTTCCAAAGAATAGCAAGCAGAGATAAAAAAGTCTTCCTCAGTGATCAATGCAAAGAAATAGAGGAAAACAATAGAATGAGAAAGACTAGAGATCTCTTCAAGAAAATTAGAGATAGCAAGGGAATATTTCATAAAAAGATGATCACAATAAAGAACAGAAAAGTTATGGGACTAGCAGAAGCAGAAGACATTAAGAAGAGCAGGCAAGAATACATAGAAAACTATACAAAAAAGATCTTAAGGGCCAAGATAACCACGATGGTGTGATCACTCACCTGGAGCCAGACATCCTGGAATGTGAAGTCAAGTGGGCCTTAAGAAAGCATCACTATGAACAAAGCTAGTGGAGGTGATGGAATTTCAGCTGAGCTAATTCAGATCAGGTGATGGAATTTCAGCTGAGCTAATTCAGATCCTAAAAGATGATGCTGTGAAAGTGCTGCAATTAATATGCTAGGAAATTTGGAAAACTCACAGTGGTCACAGGACTGGAAAAGGTTGGTTTTCATTCCAATCCCAAAGAAAGGCAACACCAAAGAATGTCCAAACTACTGCACAATTGCACTCATCCCACACACTGGCAAAGTAGTGTTCAAAATTCTCAAAGCCAGGCTTCAACAGTACATGAACCGAGAACTTCCAGATGTTCAAGCAGTATTTAGAAAAAGCAGAGGAACCAGAGGTCAAATTACCAATGTCTGTTGGATCATAGAAAAAGCAAGAGAATTCCAGAAAAACATCTACTTCTGCTTTAATGACTACACCAAAACCTTTGACTGTGTGGATTAAAACAAACTGTGGAACATTTTTAAGCAAGGTGAAAAGACAGCCTTCAGAATGGGAGAAAATAATAGCAAATGAAGCAACTGACAAACAACTAATCTCAAAAATATACAAGCAACTCCTGCAGCTCAATTCCAGAAAGATAAATGACCCAATCAAAAAATGGGCCAAAGAACTAAATAGACATTTCTCCAAAGAAAACATACAGATGGCTAACAAACACATGAAAAGATGCTCAACATCATGTATTATCAGAGAAATGCAAATCAAAACCACAATCAGGTACAATTTCATGCCAGTCAGAATAGCTGCTATCCAAAAGTCTACAAGCAATAAATGCTGGAGAGTGTGTGGAGAAAAGGGAACCCTCTTACACTGTTGGTGGGAATGCAAACTAGTACAGCCACTATGGAGAACAGTGTGGAGATTCCTTAAAAAACTGGAAACAGAACTGCCTTATGACCTAGCAATCCCACTGCTGGGCATACACACCGAGGAAACCAGAACTGAAAGAGACACATGTACCCCAATGTTCATCACAGCACTGTTTATAATAGCCAGGACATGGAAGCACCCTAGATGTCCATCAGCAGATGAATGGATAAGAAAGCTGTGGTACATATACACAATGGAGTATTACTCAGCTGTTAAAAAGAATTCATTTGAATCAGTTCTGATGAGATGGATGAAACTGGAGCCGATTATACAGAGTGAAGTAAGCCAGAAAGAAAAACACCAATACAGTATACTAACACATATATATGGAATCTAGAAAGATGGCAATGACGACCCTGTATGCAAGACAGGAAAAAAGACACAGCTGTGTATAACGGACTTTTGGACTCAGAGGGAGAGGGAGAGGGTGGGATGATTTTGGAGAATGGCATTCTATCATGTATACTATCATGTAAGAATTGAATCGCCAGTCCATGTCTGACGCAGGATACAGCATGCTTGGGGTTGGTGCATGGGGATGACCCACTGAGAAGTTATGGGGAGGGAGGTGGGAGGGGGGTTCATGTTTGGGAACACATGTAAGAATTAAAGATTTTAAAATTAAAATAAAAAAAAAAAAGAAAGCCACGGTACATATACACAATGGAGTATTACTGGGCCATTAAAAAGAATACATTTGAATCAGTTCTAATGAGGTGGATGAAACTGGAGCCTATTATACAGAGTGAAGTAAGCCAGAAAGAAAAACACCAGTACAGTATACTAACGCATATATATGGAATTTAGAAAGATGGTAATGATAACCCTGTATGCAAGACAGCAAAAGAGACACAGATGTATAGAACAGTCCTTTGGACTCTGTGTGAGAGGACGAGGGTGGGATGATTTGGGAGAATGGCATTGAAACATGTATAATATCATCTATGAAATGAATTGCCAGTCCAGGTTCAATGCATGATGCTGGATGCTTGGGACTGGTGCACTGAGACAACCCAGAAGGATGGTACGGGGAGGGAAGAGGGAGGGGGGTTCAGGATGGGGAACACGTGTATACCTGTGGTGGATTCATGTTGATGTATGGCAAAACCAATACAATATTGTAAAGTAATTAGCCTCCAATTAAAAGAAATAAATTTATATTTAAAAAAGAGAAACTAACAGAAATAAAAAAATAATAAATTAAAAAAAAATAAACAATTGGGAACACCAGACCAACTTGCCTGCCTCCTGAGAAATTTGTATGCAGTTCACAAAGCAACAGTTAGAACCGGACATGGAACAATGGACTGGCTGAAGATTGGAAAAGGGGTACATCAAGTCTGTATATTGTCATCCTGCTTATTTAACTTATATTCAGAGTACATCATGTGAAACGCTGGGCTGGAGGAAGCACAAGATGGAATCAAGATTGCCAGGAGAAATATCAATGACCCTCAGATATGCAGATGATACCATCCTTATCACAGGAAGTGAAGAGGAACTAAAGAACCTCTTGATGAAAGTGAAAGAGGAGAATGAAAAACTTTCTTAAAAATCAACATTCAAAAAACTAAGATCATGGCATCTGGTCCCAACACTTCATGGCAAATAGATAGGGAAACAATGGAAACTGGCAGACTTTATTTTTTTGGGCTCCAAAATCACTGCAGATGGTGACTGCAGCCATAAAATGAAAAGACACTTGCTCCTTGGAAGAAAAGCTATGACCAACCTAGACAGAATATTAAAAAGCAGAAACATTACTTTGCTGACAAAAGTGGAGTCACTTAGTCATGTCTGACTCTTTGCGATCCCATGGACTGTAGCCTACCAGGCTCCTCTGTCCATGGGATTTTCCAGGCAAGAGTGCTGGAGTGGGTTGCCATTTCCTTCTCCAGGGTATCTTCCCAACCCAGGGATCGAACCTGGGTCTCCAGCATTGTAGACAGACGCTTTACCGTCTGAGCCACCAGGATCAACATTGCTGACAAAGGTCAATGCTAAATACTACCTTCCAGCTTCACAGCCTGCATCACACATATAATTTGATGGATATGTAAAGAGTTATTTCTTATATCTTAATATTTGCATTGCTATATATATATGCATGTATATATAATTATATATATACTTTTTAATATTTTTATTTTCCCCAAGAGTTACCTTTAAAGAGGTAACTTCAAAGATTCATTGCTCTATTACTTTGGTTGCTACTCATTAGTCTGATTGATATGTGTCTAGGAAAGTGTTATTTTCTTAAAGGTTATGCTTTCTTGAATCTGTCACATTACCATTGTTTACTAAGAAGAAAATATCAATCTGAATTTCTAAAATCTATGGTTCCATCTACTAGCAACCTGAGTACTCAAGAGTCTTCTGCAGTACTAGTTTGAAAGCATCTAGTCAAAGTTATGTTTTTTCCAGTAGTCATGTATGGATATGAGCATTGGACCAGAAAGAAAGCTGAGTGCTGAAGAATTGATGCTTTTGAACTATGGTGTTGGAGAAGACTCTTGAGAGTCCCCTGGACAGTAAGGACATCAAACCAGTCAATCCTAAAGGAAGTCAGTCCTGAATATCCATCGGTAGGACTGATGCTGACGCTGAAACTCCAATACTTTGGCTACCTGATGCAAAGAACTGACTCACTGGAAAAGACCCTGATGCTGGGAAAGATTGAAGGCAGCAGGAGAAGCAGACAACAGAGGATGAGATGGTTGGATGACATCACTGACTCAATGGATATGAGTTTGAGAAAGCTCCGGAAGTTGGTAATGGACAGGGAAGCCTGGTGTGCTGCAGTCCATTGGATCACAAAGAGTTGGACATGACTGAGCAGCTGAATGGACTGATTGGTGCAAATAATAGGTCTTGTAGGTGCTTGTGAAGCAACAATGAAGTTCAATCTTCCTTCACTCTTGAACTTCTTGTCTGAAAATTCTATTCAACACCAATTCCCCTTCCCCACTTTTTACTTGGAAAATACTATTTGCCTCACAGAGAGTAAATGACTTCTAAAATTGTGTTCAGTATGTGTTATGCAATAGAGAGTCACACAAGGCTCACTGATATTTGTAAACAACATATGAGATCAGCCAGCTTGATTCCATTCCCACTTTATTTCTTTGATACAGAGCTCTTCTATCCCAGCTTGGATGGTAATGTGCATGTGTTCATGTTCAATTGCAGCAGGCTGTTTGGGACTCCATGGGCTGTAGCCCACCAGGCTCCTTCTGTCCATGGGATTTCCCAGAAAAGAATACTGGAATGGGTTTCCACTTCCTTCTCTAAGAGATTTTCCCAATCCAGTGAACAAATCCCAAGTTTCCTGCATGTCTCCTGCATTTCAGGCAGATTCTTTACCACTGAGTCATTGAGGAAGCCTGTGCATAGTGATATATATATATATATATATATATTTTTTTTTTTTTGACAGATATTTTTGAAACAGGCTACTTTTTACTGTTCCAGGGTATGATTGTAGGGGGGAGTTTCAGTGTTCCTAAGTTTATGTTTGGTTCTGTTGATCCACAGGCCAAGGAGGGCAGTTCTGTTTTCCTTTGAAACCATCAGATATTTGAGAGCTTACATAATAGAGGTGATGGTCCTGCAAACACAATCCTTCAATTTAGGTTCCACAAAACACTGTTAATGGAGGAGGAAGAAAAATTATTTTCTCTGCCACACAGACAAACTAAATACAAATGCATAAACCTTTCAATAAAGCAAAATTCTTATTCAACAAAACAGAAATAAAAGCAGAAACAAAAAAGATATGCAAATCAGTTTCATGAGAAGTGAATTTCCACTCAGAGCAACAAATGTTTCTGAACAATTTTCAGTTACTTATTGTCACTATAATGCTATAAAACAAAAAAATAACCAAACTTTAGTACTGTGCAATACTGAACATTTATTTTCCTCTTGACTCTATGGGACTGCTGGGTGACTTTTGTCTGGCTGTGACCATGCATCTTTAGTCAACTGGCAGTTTAGTTCTGCTCCATGTGGCCTCTTACCCTACAGCAGGATAATCTGGGCTTATTTTTATGGTTGAAGCAGGGATCCAGATAATAGAAGTGTGCAAGTTCTCTAGAGGCCTAGACTTGGAACCCATGAAACGTCATTTTTTGCATAATCTATTGGCTACCTGCCTCTTGAGAAACCTGTATGCAGGTCAGGAAGCAACAGTTAGAACTGGACATGGAACAACAGACTGGTTCCAAATAGGAAAAGGAGTATGTCAGGGCTGTATACTGTCACCCTGCTTATTTAACTTCTATGCAGAGTACATCATGAGAAATGCTGGGTTGGAAGAAGCACAAGCTGGAATCAAGATTGCCAGGAGAAATATCAATAATCTCAGATATGCAGATGACACCACCTTTATAGCAGAAAGTGAAGAAGAACTAAAGAGCCTCTTGAAGAAAGTGAAAGAGGAGAGTGAAAAAGTTGGCTTAAAGCTCAACATTCAGAAAACTAACATCATGGCATCTTGTCCCATCACTTCATGGCAAATAGATGGGGAAACAGTGGAAACAGTGGTTGACTTTATTTTTCTGGGCTCCAAAATCACTGCAGATGGTGATTGCAGCCACGAAGTTAAAAGGCGCTTACTCATTGGAAGGAAAGTTATGACCAACCTAGACAGCATATTGAAAAGCAGAGACATTACTTTGTCAACAAAAGTCCATCTGGTCAAGGCTATGGTTTTTCCAGTAGTCATATATGGATGTGAGAGTTGGAGTATAAAGAAAGTTGAGCACCGAAGAATTGATGCTTTTGAACTGTGGTGTTGGAGAAGACTCTTGAGAGTCCCTTGGACTGCAAGGAGATCCAACCAGTCCATCCTAAAGGAGATCAGTCCTGAGTGTTCCTTGGTAGGACTGATGTTAAGCTGAAGCTCCAATACTCTGGCCCCCTGATGCGAAGAGTTGACTCATTGGAAAAGACCCTGATGTTGGGAGGTATTGGGGGCAGGAGGAGAAGGGGACGACAGAGGATGAGATGGCTGGATGGCATCACCGACTCAATGGACATGGGTTTGGGTGGAGTCCAGGTGTTGGTGATGGACAGGGAGGCCTGGTGTGCTGCAGTTCATGGGGTCACAAAGAGTCAGACACAACTGAGCAACTGAACTGAACTGAACTGAATTGGCTACAGCAAATCACAAAGAAAGTTCAGATTCAACGGGTGGTCAGATAGACTCTGCCTTTTGATGGGCATTTTTGTGAAGACATATTGGAAAAGGCATGGATCAGGGAGGGGTAGAAAATTAATGCCCATTTTAAACAATCAATATGCACAGGGATTTGGAAAAATAAAGGTTGCCACTTGGTGATAGCACTGATGAATCCAGGCTCTTCTAAATAGACTGGCTACTTGGTTATTAGATTTCTATAGTTTCCCCATCATGTTTCAGAAAGCTGAAGTCTGGATCAGTGAATTGTATTTGTGATGTATATTTGTAGTTCCAACAAAGAAAATGTAAGAGGAGGCAATGCTCTATTTTCCCAGACAGAACTCTGTGCTTGGGTAAAAACTGTGATTATGTGTGAAGTTAGAATGGTTGCAGCTCTCTCTCTCTCTGTCTAACTTTGAGAAATGGGTATAGTCATAGAATGAAATCACAGGAAAGGATCTGAGATTCCAAATTTCCCAGTTTCATCAAAGAAGACACTACACTAGGACCCTGAGATATAAGTGACAATATCCATAACTTTATTTTTCAAAAATATGTCATCCAAGGGAAGAAAATAAAAGCTCCTAAAAATACAAGAATGCTGCTGCTGCTGCTGTCACCTCAGTCATATCCGACTCTGTGTGACCCCATAGACGGTAGCCCACCAGACTCCCCTGTCCCTGGGATTCTCCAGGCAAGAACACTGGAGTGGGTTGCCATTTCCTTCTCCAATGCATGAAAGTGAAAAGTGAAAGTGAAGTTGCTCAGTCATGTCTGACTCTTCATGACCCCATGGACTGCAGCCTACCAGGCTCCTCTGCCCATGGGATTTTCCAGGCAAGAGTACTGGAGTGGGGTGCCATTGCCTTCTCTGAAAAATACAAGAATAAAGAGGTTTAAAACAAGATTATTGCAATGTATTTATGGGTAAAATAAAACTTCAAGTGAGCAAGAGCATAAAAGATTTGAACATTATAGTCAAAAGATCCATTGGTTTTGTAAATTATCTCTAAGCTTTTATTGAATTCTACTTTACTATTTTTTGCTATTAATCTTATCTCCTTCCTTTTTCTTTATATTTACTCTGTTTTTCTTTGTCCAGCTTCTTTAATAGAATTTTTACCTAATTAATTCCTAATCTTTTTTGTTTTCTTCAAGTATGCATCTAAGGATATAAATTTTCTGCTTCACATTTTTAAAGCACGTTCCAGAACTTTGTGCCATATATTGGATGATTTCTTCACATCTATCTTCTGATTCACTAAGTCTTTGTTCAGCTATGTCTAGTTTACTGTATAACCATTTCATTTTATAAGATTTTAGTTTTAAATTTTAGAATTTCTTTTTGGCCTTTAAAAATGATATCCTAAAGAAATGACATAGTGGATAGTCTCAGCTAGTGCGTGTAATTCTTGAATTCAGGTTGGAAGCTGTGATTCTGGATTGACTTTGTAAGTTTTCTTATGAGGAGTGCTTAATACAGTGAATAATGAAATCTAGAACTAGAATTAGCCTCAATCAGAAGGACACCAGACTGAACCCTTGGATTTAATATCCAGGACATGGGAGCAACCTAGATGTCCATCAGCAGATGAATGGATAAGAAAGCTTCGGTACATATACACAATGGAGTATTACTCATCCATTAAAAAGAATACATTTGAATCATTTCTAATGAGGTGGATGAAACTGGAGCCTATTATACAGAATGAAGTAAGCCAGAAAGAAAAACACCAATATAGTATTCTAACGCATATATATGGAATTTAGAAAGATGGTAAAGATAACCTTGTATGCGAGACAGCAAAAGAGACACAGATGTATAGAACAGTCTCCTGGACTCTGTGGGAGAGGGAGAGGGTGGGATGATTAGGGAGAATGGCATTGAAACATGCATAATATCATATAAGAAATGAATCACCAGTTTAGGTTCAATGCAGGATGCAGGATACTTGGGGCTGGTGCACAGGGATGACCTAGAGGGATGGCACGGGGAGGGAGGTGGGAGGGAGGTTGAGGAAGGGGAACACGTGTACACTCGTGGTGGATTTATGTTGATGTATGGCAAAACCAATACAATATTGTAAAGTAAAAAAAAAAAAAAAAGATAAATGATTAAAAAAAAAAATCTGTTTAGTTTTTTGTGTTGTAGTGCCAGTCTCTGTTGTGATTAACTGTGAAACTAGACCTAACAATTTAGAAGTCTCTTGCAGTCATTACCTTTTAAAAGTTATGTTTTATTTTTCAAAATAAAAAAAACTTACAGAATGTTTTATATTCTCTTCTTATCATGTAATGGTTTCTATTAAGCTAGACAATGGACATGTATCAGTTCAGTTCAGTCGCTCAGTCATGTCTGACTGTTTGTGACCCCATAAATCGCAGCATGCCAGGCCTCCCTGTCCATCACCAACTCCCGGAGTTCACTCACACTCATGTCCATTGAGTCGGTGATGCCATCCAGCCATCTCATCCTCTGTCGTCCTCTTCTCCTCCTGCCCCCAATACCTCCCAACATCAGGGTCTTTTCCAATGAGTCAACTCTTCACATGAGGTGGCCAAAGTACTGGAGTTTCAGCTTCAGCATCAGTCCTTCCAATGAACACCCAGGACTGATCTCCCTTAGGATGGACTGGTTGGATCTCTTTGCAGTCCAAGGGACTCTCAAGAGTCTTCTCCAACACCACAGTTCAAAAGCATCATTTCTTCAGCGCTCAGCTTTCTTCACAGTCCTACTCTCACATCCATACGTGACCACTGGAAAAACCATAGCCTTGACTAGACGGACCTTTTTTGGCAAACTAATGTCAATTACTTTTTAATATACTATCTAGTTTGGTCATAACTTTCCTTCCAATGAGTAAACATCTTTTAATTTCATGGCTGCAATCACCATCTGCAGTGATTTTGGAGCCCCCCAAAATAAAGTCTGACACTGTTTCCACTCTTTCCCCATCTATTTCCCATGAAGTGATGGGACCAGATGCCATGATCTTAGTTTTCTGAATGTTGAGCTTTAAGCCTTTTTCATGTAGCTGTCCAGTTTCCCCAGCACCATTTATTGAATAGGCTTTGCCCCATTGTATATTCTTGCCTCCTTTGTCAAAACTAAGGTACCCATAGGTGAGTGTGTTTATTTTGGGGTTCTCTATCATGTTCCATCAGTCTGTATTTATGTTTTTGTGCCAGTACCATATTGTCCTGAGAATTGTTGCTTTGTAGTATAATCTGAAGTCAGGAAGGTTGATTCCTCCAGCTCTGTTTTTCTTTCTCAAGATTGCTTTGGCTATTAAGGGTCTTTTGTGTTTCCATATAAATTGTGAAATTTTTTGTTCTAGTTCTGTGAAAAATGCCATTGGTAATTTGATAGGGATGTCATGGACTCTGTAGATTGTGTTTGGTAGTATAGCCATTTTTACAATATTGATTCTTCTTACCCAGGAACATGGAATATCTCTCCATCTGTTTATGTCATCTCTGATTTCTTTCATTAGTGTCTTATAATTTTCTGTGTACAGTTTTTTTGACTTCTTAGGTAGGTTTATTCCTAGATATTTAATTCCTTTTGTTGCAATGGTGAATGGGATTGATTCTTAATTTCTCTTTCTGATTTTTCATTGTTAGTATATAGAAATGCAAGTAAGTTCTGTGTATTGATTTTGTATCCTGCAACTTCACTAAATTCACTGATTTGCTCTAGTCATTTTCTGATACTATCTTTAGGGTTTTCTATGTACAGCATCATGTCATCTCCAAACAGTGAGAGCTTTACTTCATTTTACAATCTGGATTCCTTTTATTTCTTTTTCTTCTCTGATTGCTGTAGCTAGGACTTCCAGAACTATGTTGAATAACAGTGGTGAAAGTGGACACCCTTGCCTTGTTCCTGATCTTAGCAGAAATGCTTTCAGTTTTTCACCATTGAGAATAATGTTTGCTGTAGGCTTATCATATATGGCCTTTACTATGTTGAGGTAGGTTCCTTCTATGCCCATTTTTTGAAGACTTTTAATCATAAATGAGTGCTGAATTTTATCATAGGCTTTTTCTTCGTCTATTGAGGTGATCATATGGTTTTTATCTTTCAATTTGTTAATATGGTGTATCACATTGATTGATTTGTGTATATTGAAGAATCCTTGCATCCCTGGAATAAACCCAACTTGATCATGGTGTATGAGCTTTTTGATGTGTTGCTGAATTTTGTTTGCTAAAATTTTGTTGAGGATTTTTGCATCTATGTCCATCAGTAATATTGGCCTGCAGTTTTCTTTTTTTGTGTTGTTTTTGTCTGGTTGGTATCAGGGTGATAGTGGCCCCATAGAATGAGGTTGGAAGTGTTCCTTCCTCTGCAATTGTTTGAAAGAGTTTTAGAAGGATAGGCATTAGCTCTTCTCTAAACGTTTGATAGAATTCTCCTGTGAAGCCATCTGGTCCTAGGTTTTCAGTTTTTTTTTTTTTTTTTTGAGAGATTTTTAATCACAGCTTTAATTTCAGTGCTTGTAATTGGGTTGTTCATAATTTCTATTTCTTCCTGATTCAGTCTTGGAAGATTGAACTTTTCCAAGAATCTGTCCACTTCCTCCAGGTTATCCATATAGTTGTTCATAATAGTCTCTTGTAATCCTTTGTATTTCTGCATTATCTATTGTAACCTCCTCCTTTTCATTTCTAGTTTTGTTGATCTGATTGTTCTCTCTTTTTTTCATGATGGTTTGGTTAAATGCCAATTTGGTTTATCTTCTCAAAGAATCAGCTTTTGGTTTTATTAATGTTTACTATTGTTTCCTTCATTTCTTTTTCATTTGTTTCTGCTTGGATCTTTATGATTTCTTTCCTTCTACTACTTTTGTTTTTTTTTGGTTGTTGTTCTTCTTTTTCCAGTTGTTTTAGGTGTAAATTTATGTTGTCTATTCAATGTTTCTTTTTTCTAGAGGTAGGATTGTATTGCTATAAACTTCCCTCTTAGAAATGCTTTTGCTGCATCCCATAGGTTTTGAGTTGTCGTGTTTTCATTGTCATTTGTTTCTAGAAAATTTTAAATTTCCCTTTTAATTTCTTCAGTAACCTGTTGGTTTCTTAGAAACGTGTTGTTTAATCTCCATGTGTTTGTGTTTCTTACAGTTTTTTTTGTAATTGATCTCTAGTCTCATAGCATTGTAGTTGGAGAAGATGCTTGATATGATTCAAATTTTTTAAATTTACTGAGGTTTGATTTGTGACCCAAGATGTGGTCTATTCTGGAGAATGTTCCATGGGCATTTGAGAAGAAGGTGTATTGTTCTGCATTTGGATGGAATGACCTGAAGATATCAATTAGATCCATTTCATCTAATGTATTATTTAAGACTTGTGTTTCCTTACTAATTTTCTGTTTTGATGATCTGTCCATTGGTGTGAGTGGAGTGTTAAAGTCTCCTATTATTGTGTTACTGTCGATTTCTCCTTTTATGTCTGTTAGTGTTTGTTTTATGTATTGAGGTGCTCCTACATTGTGTGCATAGGTATTTACAATTGTTCCATCTTCCTCTTGGATTGATCCCTTGATCATTATGCAGTGTCTTTCCTTATTTCTTGTAATCTTTATTTTAAGGTCTACCTTTTTGATATGAGGATTGCTACTCCACCTTTCTTTTGCTTCCCATTTGCATGGAATATATTTTTCCATCCTCTCACTTTCAGTCTATATGTGTCTTTAGGTCTGAAGCGAGTTTCTTATAGAGCCACTTGTAGACCCATAGCATATATATGGGTCTTGTTTTTGTATCCATTCAGCCAGTCTGAGTCTTCTGGTTGGAGCGTTCAATCCATTTATATTTAAAGTAATTATATATATATATATATATATTCCTATTGCCATTTTCTTAGTTGTTTGGGGTTGATTTTGTAGATCTTTTTTCTTTTCTTGTATTACTTGACTATATCAGTTCCTTTAACATTTGTTGCAAAGCTGGTTTGGTTGTACTGAATTCTCTTAACTTTTGCTTGTCTGAAAAGCTTTTTATTTCTCTATCAATTTTGAATGAGATCCTTGCTGGATACAGTAATCTTGGTTGCAGATTTTTCCCTTTCAATGCTTTAAATATATGCTTCCATTCCCTTCTGGCCTGTAGAGTTTATGGTGAAAGATCAGCAGTTAAGCATATGGGGTTTCCCTTGTATGTTACTTATTGCTTCTCCCTTGTTGCTTTTAATATTCTTTTTTTGTGTTTAGTCTTTGTTAGTTTGATTAGTATGTGTCTTGGCATGTTTCTCCTTGGGTTTATCCTGTATGGGACTCTTTGTTCCTCTTGGACTTGATTGGCTATTTCCTTTTCCATGTTGGGGAAATTTTCAACTATAATCTCTTCAAAAATTTTCTCATACACTTTATTTTTTTCTCTTCTTCTTCTGGGACCCCTATAATTAAAATGTTGGTGATTTTGATATTGTCTCAGAGGTGTCTGAGACTATCCTCAGTTCTTTTCATGCTTTTTACTTTATTTTGCTCTTCAGAAGTTATTTCCACCATTTTAGCTTCCAGCTCATGGATCGGTTCTTCTGCTTCAGATATTCTGCTATTGATTCCTTCTAGAGTATTTTTAATTTCAGTAACTGTGTTGTTTGTCTCTGTATGTTTTTTCTTTAATTTTTCTACATCTTTGTTGCATTTGATTCTTGCGTTTTCTCCTTTTTGCTTTCAAGGTTTTTGATCATCTTTACTATCATTATTCTGAGTTCTTTTTCAGGTTGTTTGCCTATTTCCTCTTCATTTATTTGGACTTCTGTGTTTCTAGTTTGTTCATTAATTTGTGTAGCCTTTCTCTGCCTTTTCATTATATATATATTTAACTTATTGTGTTTGAGGTCTCCTTTTCCCAGGCTTCAAGATTGAAGTCTTTCTTCCTTTTGTTTTCTGCCCTCCTAAGTTTGGTTCAGAGGTTTGTGTAAGCTTCGTATAGGATGAGATTTGTACTGAGTTTTTGTTTGTTTGTTTTCCTCTGATGTGCAAGGCTGAGTGAGGTGGTAATCCTGTATACTGATGATTGGGTTTGTATTTTTGTTTTATTTGTTGTTTAGATGAGGCATCCTGCACAGGGTGCTACTGGTGGTTGGGTGATGCTGGGACTTGTATTCAAGTGGTTTCCTTCATGTGAGTTCTCACTATTTGATAGTCCTCAGGGTTAGTTTTCTGGTAGTCTAGGTTCTTAGAGTCAGTGCTCCCACTCCAAAGGCTCAGAACTTGATTTATTGTCAGGAATGAAGATTCCACTAGTGGTTTGTTATGGGATTAAGGGAGAGTGAAAAAAAAAAAATCCCAAAATGAGAAAACCAAATATGAACCCCAGACAAACAGCAGTTACAAAATCAGGCAAACAATAGTTAAAATAATGGAATATAAATATATACATATACACCCATGGGCAAACTGAAAACAGTCCAACAAAAATAAAGCACAGTAGATTGACCTAGTGAACAAAGTTAATAAAACATATGTTTACCAGTTAAGAACAAAACTTACTAAAACACAAACTGGAAAGCTAAACTAAAACAAGGGGACAAGTGGGGAATAAAGCAATGAATACAAAATTAACAATTATGTTGAGAGGAAAGGAAAGAAAGAAAAGAAAGATAATAGGTATGTGCAGTTAAATAGAGGTAGATGAAGATGATTTATAAACATTAAAGATTAAGTGCAAGGGGAAAAGAACAGTAGGAAAGGCAATCAAAGGAATAAATGTAGAAAAAATATAATAGGTTTTTAAAAAGCTTAAAAATTAAAAGTTCTTGCCCCCAATATCTACAGCTATCAGAACTAGGGTGTTTTCTTTTGTGGGAGCTTTCAATGACCTTTTATATATTTCATAGACACAGAGTCTGCCTAGTTAATCATGTGGATATAATCTGCCACTTGTACAGCTGGTGGGAAGGTTTTGGGTCTTCTTTTAGCCACACTGCCCCTGGGTTTCAATTGTGGTTTTATTTCCACCTCTGCATGTGGGTCATCCACTGGGTTTTGCTCCTGAGTCTGCCCTGGAGGTCTTGGGTTTGCCCCTGTGAGGGCCAGGTGTGGAGGTGGTGCAGCTGCTTGAGTCACAGGGGTTTTGGCAGCATCAGGTACTCAGGGGAATTGGCAGCTAGGGAAGCAGGAAATATAGTGCCCTAGAAGGGTATGGCAACCAGTATTGGCCAATGTGCTCCAATATTCTTACCTGGAGAACCCCTTCTCTGACAGGGAAGCCTGTCAGGCCACAGTCTACAGGATCACAAAGAGTCGGACACAATTGAAGTGATTCTGTGTGCATAGATGCAAGTCTTTCTTTCTGTGGCAGCTCTGCCCCAGTGAGAGTTGAGTGTGAAAGTGGCACAGATGCTTGACTTTCAGGGATCTAGGTGGCACCAAGTGTGCAGGGACAGGGACTTCCCCAACTGCAGGAGTTATGGCCTTGTCAGAGTCTTTTTTCTAGCCTCTTGTAGCTGGTGATCAGCAGCCCTCTTTGGCCAATCTTTCTCCATAGCTCCACCCATTCAGGCACTCAGAGGGTTCCCTTGCCTGGGGGTCCTTCTCTGTTGTTCAGCATGTCAGGCATATAGAGGGGCACCCGGTAGTTGGGGTCCTACTCTATAGATCTGTGCATCAGTCACTGAAAGGAGCACCCTGGGTGGGGTCCTACTCTGTAGTTCAGTGCGTCAGGTATTTGATGGGTCAGCTTCTCTGTTGTTCAGCTGCCAATGCTGGCATGTGGGGAGAGAGAGAGGCTATTGTGATGTCTCCACCTCCTACATGTGACCCAACAGTATCACCTTGCTTCCATGGCTGCCTGGCTTTCCTCCAAAGGCATTTCCCATCACAATCTTCTCCCTCACCTCCCCTCGATCTGTCTCTCTGCAGTCAACAGTAACCCTCACCCTGGGATCGCTCCACACTCCCCAAACTCCAGCTCCCAGCCACTGCACCCTACAGGGAACCCTCATCTCTGTATGGGGTATGTATGGCTGTGGCAAGGATGTCTGATTCTCATTTTATTTAGGCTGTCACAGATCAGCTGTTTCACTCTCAGCCTTAAATGTTTCTCCTCTGACTCAGACAATTACCCCAATGTGGGGATTTGACCCTTGCTTTAGTTCCCCCACCCACCAAGGGCAGGTCCATTCCTGCTAACACTCCTGTTTTTCCCCCTAGTTCCTTTGTATTACCAAGTTTTGTATGGTTCTACATAGTCTTTTCCTCTGGTCAGGTACTCCTGTCCACTCTCAACTGGTGTTCTGCAAGGATTTTTGTGTCTGAAGGTGTATTCCTGATGTATCCATGGAGAGAGATGTACTCCACATTCACCTACTCTTCCGCCATCTTGTTCTCTCCTTGAAGACTCCTTAAGATTTTGTTCTATGTGTTCTAGTTCTTTCCGGGCGAATTCTCCATTTATTCCATACTGATTATCTCTAGTAATGGCGTTTTTCCTTTGTGTGTTTCATTATTTTTATGTATGAGCTCATTTTTGGTGAAGAATATTTACAGAAGATCTCTCTGATTGACCTAAATTGTGCAAACATCCCAAATGTGGTTTTAGCATGGTTTCTGCTGTGGTTCTGTTGTATTTACTGACTTCAAGTTAGTTTGTACACTAGAGTTTATACTTAGACTTATTTACCATTTAGGTTTGCATACGTGTACAACATGGCTAAGTGCTTCACAACTCTCTCTGTCAACTTCCCCACCCTGCCACAGACTGGACCAATACCATAGGTAGTGGCTGAGTTTTTACTGGGCTCTGTTTCAGGATGGTGTTCTTTTCTGTTCTTTCTTGGTTTTGTAACTGAAACCATAAAGCAACCTTATCAGCCTGCATGTCCTCAAAGGCCACACGGTCTCAACTTTTGCTCAGCCCCAAGGCTTTATATATGAATTTCCTTCTCATTTATAACACCTGAAGTTTTCACTCTCCTGTTTTTAGGCTCAGATATGTTTGTATCTTTATCATTTAAAACATTTTAAGTATCTGGAGTAGGATGGAGCTTCTGTATCAAATCCTTGTTCTAATGGATAGAAATTCCATTATATTTACAAAGGATGTTATTGGTCAAAATGACAATATAGAAGAAACATAATTTCAAGTGGTATTAATAGTGGTGGAGATAAAGTGGGTAAAGGTCTAAGGAATTGGGGTTATTGTACATGGACATCATGGATAACACCCCTGAAAAGGTAATATTTGAACAGAGCCCTGAGTCAAGGGAGTGAGACATGCAAAGATCTCAGGCGACTCTGTCACCAATAGAAATCAGAGATCTTATAGTAGTTGTAGATATCCTTCCATGTTATTGCTCCCATGTAAACTCATCATTACTTCTTTGAGTTTGCAATGCTTATATTTAAATGATAAAGATATCCAGCCAACTGGATATTTCTGCCATTAGGCAGAATAAGTTCTCAAATAGAAACTAACTTTAGTTAGAGATATAAAAATTTTAAAATTTACATTTTTGTACACCAGGATGCTTTGATACCAAAGGAAGAGATATTTCTTAGAAACAGAGATCAACCATATCAAATATTGATGAAAGTGGACACCTGTATTTGGCTAGATGGGAATTAAGTTACTCTTAACCTAATAAGAGCAATTTCAGTAGATTTTTGGAGGCCAATATCTGGTTTGAATGGGTAGAGAAGAAAATTGAGGTGAAGCAATAAATCAACTAATGGTATATCTTTGGGGAGAGTTTTGCTGTAAAGAGGAGCAGAGAAATTTGGAGAGATTGGAAGGAGATGTGGAACCAAGAGAAGTTTAAATTATTTTTAAAGATTGGTAATATCAGACAGATGAGAATGATGATAAAAATGATGATTCAGGAGAGAGATAGATCACTGAAGAAGTGATAGGAGATGGAATCTGGTAGAGGGCTTGGTGTTAGAGTGAAGCAGGAATGATTCATTCATTATGACAAGAATCAGTCAGTGCCATTATTTAGATTTGTATATATCATGGTTTTCTGATTATATATATCTTTTTAATGAAACAAAATATGTCATCAATTGAGGGTAACTGGTGTGGATGTGTTTTGCATGTTTAAGGAGGGCAGGTGTCATTTTAGAGATTAGAAGTGTAGTGGAACTCCTGAGCTGTGTCAAAAGCCCACTGAAGATCTGTGAGTATAAATTTTAAGTGAGATAGCTATGCACATGTGTGAGGTTTTCTTTAAAGGCAGCCGTGGGCTCTGCAGAGGTGAGTTTGGGATTTTAAGGGGAAAAGAGAGAATAGGCAATTGTTTTAGTCAATTCACCCTGCTATCACAAAGTAATAGATGACTTGCAAACAATAGAAAATTATTTCTCACATTTCTGGAGGCTGGAAGTCTGAGACCAGGTTGTCAACATAGTTGGGTCTAGTAAGCCTTCTCTACTAGACTGCAAACTCTGACTTCTTGTTGTATATTCACATGGTAGAAAGAGAGCTATTCTGGGCTCTCTTTTAGAGGGGCACAAATCCTGTCCACGAGGGCTTCACTCTCATGACTAAATCAACTTTCAAAGGCCCGATCTCTCAATATCATCACAGTGGGGGTTAAGATTTCAACATGTGAATTTTAGGGGAAGACAAAAATTCAATCCATAACAGACATTGAGGAAATTGAGTTCATAAGAAAGTAATTATAAGGATGGCATGAACTTTAATTTGGGAAATAAAAGAATTGGAAACATGAAGAGGGTGATAGACTGTAAGCAAATGATAAGATCAATGAGATTGAGTAATGAATGGGACAGAAGTATTACACATAAGAAGATGGAAATATAGGAAGTATTATCATTCCAGAGTGTTGTTCTAGAGATCTCTGCTTGGAGGCAAAGCAAATATTGATGGTGACAAGTTCTATGAAGTCATAACTAAAAGTCTCAGTGACTGAAGCAGAGAAAAACATCACTGGAATTGGGAAGGTCATGATACAGAGATGCAGGGTAGAATGAATCACCTACATGGATGATGAAGCCCCTGAGAATAGTGAAATGATAGCAATGGAAGGAAAGAGGGTGTGTGAGGTTCTGAAATCTGTAAGGAATGACTGGAATGGTGATTGGTGACTGATAGTGAGAAAGGACTGTGGCTAGAAAACTGCTGGCAGAGTCACTGAGTATTCTGATGGAGGAGGGAAAGTGTTTAGAGGCAACGACCTGAGAAATAAGACATGTCACAACAACGTCAAATTGTAAAGAGAAGGAAGAGCAGATTAATAAAGACAAAAGCCAATTTTAAATAAAATGAAAGCAAAAATGGAGTAGGAAGGATAAACAGATGAAAAACAGATTCTTCTATAAAGCTTCTTTACATGAGGTGGTCGTGCAAAGAAACTGGAGTTTCAGCTTCAGCACGACTGAACTGAACTGAACTGAACTGATAAAACTTCTAAATTAAATAAACCAGTGGCAAAAATAATTAAGGAAAAAGATAAAATAGGACAAAAGTAGGGATGAGGAACCAAATATAGTCACGGTTGTAGAGCAGGGTAAATGAGTAATAAGAAAATATTATGTGTAACTCTTTGGAAATAATTTTAAAAAATCTAGTGGGCATGCATGCTGTCTTAGCAAAATATCAACTAAAATTGACAAGAAAGCAAGTAGAAAACTTGAATTGATTAGTTGCCATTTAAATTTGTGTAAGATCATGATATATCATTTAAAGAAAGGCAACAGATTCAGGAGGTTTTATAGCAGACTTATATACCTCTTAAAGAAGAGTAGATTTCTTAACTGTTTAAAACATTCCAATTACAGAAAAAGAAGGAAAGTTCAAAGATTTATTTTATAAAGTTGTTATTGTTCAGTCACTAAGTCGTGTCTGACTCTTTGCAACCCCATGGACTGCAGCTTGCCAGGCTTCCTTGTCCTTTACCATCTCCCAGAATTTGCTCAAACTGATGTCCATTGAGTTGATGAGGCCATCCAACTATCCCATCCTCTGTCCTATTTTAACCATTAATCCTATTTTAACCACCTCCTTCCTTCCCTTCTCCTCCTGCTCTCAATCTTTCCCAGCATCAGGGTCTTTTCCAATGAGCTGACTCTTCGCATCAGGTGGCCAAGGTATTGCAACTTCAGCTTCAGCATCAGTCCTTCCAATGAATATTCAGGGTTGATTTCCTTTAGGATTGACTGATTTTATCTCCTTGCAGTCCAAAGTACTCTGAAGAGTCTTCTCCAATACTACAGTTTTAAAGCATCAATTCTTTGGTGCTTAGCCTACTTTATGATCCAGCTCTTAGATCTGTACTTGACCACTGGAAAAACCAAAGCTTTGACTAGATGCTTTCAAACTGTAGTACTGGAGAAGACTCCAGAGTACTCAGGTTGCTAGTAGATGGAACCATAGATTTTAGAATTTCAGATTTAGATTATATATATATATATATATATATAAAATTATATATATGAAGTAATGCAAATGTTAAGATCTAGGAAATAGCTCTTTACATATCCATCAAATGATATGTGTGACACGGGTTGTGAAGCTCTAAGATAGTATTTAGCAATTTAAGTGCAACATTATTATGGGTCACATTGCTTATTTTTTAAAATTTTATTTAATCCTTCTTTGCTTGACTGAAGAGTAGGCCAATGACTATGCACCTGGTATAGTTTTCATGTCTAATTTTGTATTATCTCAAACCTTGCCTGATTAATACAATTTAAAAAAAGTGAGTTGTAGGAGACTGGGATATCAAACAATCATATTCAATGGAGATTGCATCTTTGAATGTCTGAATTTTTGAAAGATAATGTGTGGGGGAGGGGCTGGTTGCCACCAAGTTCAGTCCATAAATTTCTGGTCAAGATTTGGGGAGAGCTGATTAAACTTGATGTTGCTGATCTAGTGTTTCCAACTGCAGAATTGCCAATTGAGTCGCATGTTTCCCAACTGGTCTCTAGAGTATCCTTGCTTATTTACAGTCATGACTTTCTACCAGCTCTGTTATTCATCCAACCCCTTGTCCCCACCACCTTAATATGATTCCTAGTCTTCTGCCCTTCAAAGGCAGGAGACATCTCATCTCTTATATTCTCTTTGCCCAAATGGTGGCATGAAAAGTCACCTGGAACTTAATTCTTTTGGTTTCAAGGGAAACCACATTCTTGAAAAATAGCTGAATTAGTAAAATTAGTAATAGCAGTAAGAATAGTAAATGTTTAAAAGGCAACTGTGAACAAGAAAATTAAAAGCTTTTTTTCTATTCTTTTCCACTGTGATCTCTACAATCTTTTCCCAATTTTCTACCTATAAAGCACAGTCAAAATTCATTCATGGTCCCTATGTTCTAGAACAGGAGTTCCCAACCCCTTTTTAGGAACTGGGCTGCAGAGCAGGAGGTGAGCAGCGAACCATCAAGCTTCATGTGTATTTACAGCCACCCCCTCTCACTTTCATTACTGCCTGAGCACGTCAGATCAGTGGCAGCATTAGAGTCTCAGATGGTGACTACAGCTATGAAATTAAAAGACACTTGCTTCTTGGAAGAAAAGCTATGACAAACCTAGACAGCATATTAAGAGACATCACTTTGCTGACAAAGGTCTGCATAGTCAAAGCTATGGTTTTTCCAGTAGTCATGTACGGATGTGAGAGCTGGATCATAAAGAAGGCTGAGTGCCCAAGAACTGATGCTTTCAAATCGTGGTGCTAGAGAAGACTCTTGGAGTCCCTTGGAGAGCAAGGAGATCAAACCAGTCAATCATAAAGGAAATCAGCCCTGAATATTCATTGGAAGGACTGATGCTAAAGCTGAAGCTCCAAAACTTTGGCTACCTGATGTGAAGTGCCAACTCACTGAAAAGACTCTGATGCTGGGAAAAATTGAGGGCAAGAGGAGAAGGGGTGACAGAGAATGAGATGGTTGGATGGCATCATCAACTCAATGGACATGAGTTTGAGCAAACTCTGGGAGATAGTGAAGGACAGGGAAACCTGGCATGAATTGCAAAGAGTGGGATATGGCTGAATGACTTAACTGCAACAAAGAGCAAAAGCCCTACTGTGAAATGTACATGTGAGGGATCTAGGTTGTGTATTCCTTATGAGAATCTAATGCCTGATGATCTAAGGTGGAGCTGAGGCAGTGATGTTAGGCCCAGGGAGTGGGTGCAAATACAAATTATCATTAGTATAGAGGTTTGACTGCACAGAGACCATAGTAAATCAACTGCTTTCAGACTTATATCAAAACCCTACCAGTGAGTGGCAAGTGACAATTAAGCTGCATTTGGTGGCAGGCTTTATAGTGGCAAGTGAGTTGATGTACTTCAGTTGTACAGCTGCTTCTGGTGGTAGGCTTAAAGTCAGAATTCAACACTTATTTTAGTCTGCACATGGCCTGCCCATTATTTCATTTACCACTTTTGTCCATGCCTCTTTCCCACACTGTGCATTTATCTCAGTCACAGTTTTTGCAAGCCCATAAGTCAACCCTAGCCAAAATGAGTAAAAAGCAAATGTCTCTAGAGAGCTTCTTTGAAAAGGAGGAAAGATCCAATGATGAGGCAGCAGAAGACTTTAAGACTGCCAACAAAAAGAAAGTTGCATTTAAAAGAAAATACCAAGAGTCCTTCTTAAATTATGGGTTCATTGCAACAGGTAATTCATATTCTCCAGGCCTACTTTTTATACTACTATCCAATGAAGCCATGAAACCTTCAAAATTGCTTCACCACATGGAGACAAAACACCCTGAATTAAAAGACAAGCCGTTGGAGTTTTTCAAAGGCGGGGGCGGAATGAACACAAAGAAGAGAAGCAATTATTGAAGGCCACAATTTCATCAAATGTGTCTGTGTGGAAAGCATCATTCTTGGTGGCTAACTATATTGCTAAAACTAGGAAGCCCTTCACTATTGGTGAAGAGTTAATCTGGACTGCTGCTAAGTACATTTGTTGTTAACTTTTAGGAGAGGCTACACTTTCAAAGGTGGCAAGTATTCCTCTTTTGACTAGCACTATAACTAGACAAATTGATGAAATAGCAGAGGATATTGAGGCACAACTGTTAGAGAGGATTAATGAGTCACCGCAGTTTGCAATCCAGGTTGACAACTCTACTGATGTTGACAACAAAGCATCAATGCTTGTTTTTAGGGGATATATTTTCAGGAGGATGTGCATGAGGATATGTCATGTGCCTTTTTATTGTCACCCAATACTACAACTGCAGAGCTATTTTAGTCTGAATGAACACATATCAGGAAAATTGAACTGATCATTTTGTGTTGGTACATCCATGGACAGAGCGGCTGCCAGGACTGGATTGCCTTCTGGTTTCACTACTTAGATCAAAGAGGTCACTTCTGAATGTGGATCTGTGCTTCTGAATTTGATTCTATGCATTGTATTATCCATACAGAAATGCTGGCTAACTGAAAACTGTCACCTGAATTTGACAGTATTTTGCAGGATATGATTAAAATGATCAACCACATTTAAGTACATGCCCTAACTCATGTCTGTTTGCGTAGCTCTGTGAGGAGATATATGTAGAACAAACACATCTTCTCTTGTACAGAGAAGTAAGATAGCTTTCTAAAGGTAGATCACTGGCCAGAGTTCTTGAGTTACAAGAGCTGCTCCAGAGATTTCTTTTAGGAAAACAGTCGCCACTGGCAGACATTTCAGTAGCAGAATGAGTCACAAATTTGCTTTCTTGGGTGGCATATTCAACCTGCTTAATGAACTTAATTTGTCACTTCATGGCAGAATGACAACTCTGTTCAAATCACAGTATAAAGTGTCTGCATTCAAAGCCAAATTGGAATTATGAGGGCAACAAGTGAACATTGGGAGTTTTGATGTGTTTTAAACATTAGCAGAGATTTTGAAAGAGACTGAGTGAAGGCCTTCTTTCTCCCAGCTGGTTCACGATCACCTGTCTCAGCTTTCAAAAGAGTTTGAGCATTAATTCCCAATCACAAAAGATATCCAAACTGGCAAGGAATGGATCTGTGACCCATTTGTGAATAAACCAGGTGAATAAACTTTGTGCTAGGAGAGGATCAACTGCTTGAGATCGCAAATGATGGTGGCCTTGAAAGTATGTTTGAGACAACTTCAAATCTCAATACATTCTGGATTCAAGTGGAATATGCTGAGATTGCCAAAAAAGCACTGAAAAGCTTGCTTCCATTTCCAACATCTTACCTCTGTGTAGCAGGGCTTTCTCTAGTGACAGCAACCAAAACAAGATTACATAGTGGACTGGACACAAGCAACACATTTCATGTGTCACTGTCTCCCATCACCCCCAGATGGGACTGTCTACTTGCAGGAAAACAAGCTCCAGTATCCCACTGATTCTGCATTATGGTGAATTGTATAATTATTTTATTACATTTCACAATGTAATAGTAATAGAAATAAAGTGTACAATAAATGTAATGTGTTTGAATCATCCTGAAGTCACCCTCCATCCCATTCTGTGGAAAATTTTCTTCCAGAAAACCAGTCTTTCATGCTAGAAATGTTGTGGACTGCTCTTCTAGAAGACTTTCTATGAACTCTGAATTAGCAAATACTGAATCATTACTCCAAGGAGAAACACAGGGTTATGTTCCTGTGACCTTCTTGTCATATTTTCATCAATCCACCCTTGCTTGGATTGCTTGCTTCTGTTTAAAGACACTTGTTTACTATACAGAGTTGACCCACTAACATTGAGCTCATGGCTGACAGCACTATAATGCAAGTTTAAATGAGATTTAATTGACACAAATATTTTCTTCAGAAGGCACATCACTGTCTTCTTGCAGTTAGAAATACAAGACAACACTTCAGCACTAAACTTGGGGGGCCAACTTAAACGGAAATTTTCAACAGGAAGCACAAAAAATGTGAGAAAAGTGGCACACTAAGGAGACTGAGAAAAGAACACTTGTTTACAGTCTTTGAACTGAAAAAAGAAGGTTGATTTTTTTCCTATCTTACCTGGGAGTATGTGGGTTGGATAAGCCAAATATTTTGCAATTCTTCACATGTCTGCACATGACTGTT
Source organism: Capricornis sumatraensis (assembly GCF_032405125.1). Classification (NCBI taxonomy): domain Eukaryota; kingdom Metazoa; phylum Chordata; class Mammalia; order Artiodactyla; family Bovidae; genus Capricornis; species Capricornis sumatraensis. The sequence goes on from NC_091083.1 coordinate 51,698,029, forward strand.
AAAATGCTATGAGTATTGACTTGGGGGTTATAAATAAATTCTAGTGGGTGAGTGAATTCATAAATATGAAATCGGTGAATAATGATGACCAACTGAACTTTTATCATTGGTAAATCCCTGCTAAATATCTCTATATTCTTGCCTCTAAATTGTCACAGTTAATTTTTGGTTTATATACTTGTATTTGCACCCCTCTTTCCCACTCACCTATAAAACTAATGAGGCAGTTGTAACACTGATATGTTGGTATTAGGTTTTACAACATGTCTGTGACAAAGCCAGGACTAGCCCACAGATGTGTGATCTAGTGGCTATTCAGTCAAATCACATGATTTTAAAGGCTTCCACTCCAGCATGTGTGAGTTTCCTTTCAGAGGTGTGTTCTGAGCATGATTATCATTGTCTGGTACTCTGTTAGAAGAAAAGGGAAGCATTCAGAAAACCCCCATTCACCTTCTGACTTTAGTTCATGAATCCTTTGTGGATTAAACTGTAGATTGTGCCCATTAAAAATTCAAATGAATGTGATGTTGAGCAAAATGAAGCATACGAAACTTAATGAATGTATCATATGAGTTAGCTCTGGAGTAGCAGGATTGAGGCTAGGTACAGCTGATTGAGAAGCAGCCCTTAGTAAGACAGGTAGTTCAGTTCAGTTCAGTCGCTCAGTCTCGTCTGACTCTTTGTGACCCCATGAATCGCAGCACACCAGGCCTCCCTGTCCATCACCGTCTCCCGGAGTTCACTCAGACTCACGTCCATTGAGTATGTGATGCCATCCAGCCATCTCATCCTGGGTCGTCCCCTTCTCCTCCTGCCCCCAATCCCTCCCAGCATCAGAATCTTTTCCAATGAGTCAACTCTTCGCATAAGTTGTCCGAAGTAAGACAGGTAGGAGGTGGGGAAACCCTCCAAGAGACTGACACACTAGAAGAGAACATGCCAGCTCCTATACAGTTGCTTCCTGGCTCACTGAGATGAAAGTGGAAGCCACTAGAAAAACTATTTTATCAAAGCTCAGGAATCCTGTCTTGTAGCTTAACATCTACTTCAAGAAACAGCCTCCACTGGGATGCCCTTTCGTGTTTGACAGCATTTGTGTTCATGATAGTTCTGTTTCATTTTTATGCTTTTTTCTTTCTGTGAGGATCTCCCTCTTTTATCCTGCCTATGGGCTTCTTGCTTTGAGATGCAAACACTGTTTTATCTTGTTTGGATATTAGTAAACTCACTGCTTGGAATTTTTTTCTGCTCTTGGGTAAAAACTAATTTCTGTCATGGAAGCAAATTTTTATAATTAGAATGTTATTATTTATCTTCATTTTCCCAAAAGCCAATCTCCCACTGAGATTATTCAGGAAATATGTGTCATATGCTTAAAACATGCTTCTTAAATTTCTCTAAAGGAAATGTTGAACATTACCAGTAAAAGTGCAGTACTATGTCCCAATAGCTATTGGCTTACCCATAACAGTTCTAGTTTATGTCTATTGTCCCAACAAAATTATTCAGAACACCTCCTCTCACTTGCGGATGACAAATTATATGATTATTTTATAGATAATACCAATGTAAGAAATAAAAAAGGAAGTACTGATAAAGTTGGCATTTCCAAACCATCCTAGACCAGATTTACACATAAATATACAAGCAGCTAATGCAGCTCAATACGAGAAAAAGTGGGGAAAAGACCTAGACAGACATTTTTCCAAAGAAGACATACAGATGGCTAATACACACATGAAAAGATACTCAGCATCATTCATTATTAGAGAAATGTAAATCAAAACCACAATGAGCTGTCATCTCATGCCAGTCAGAATGGCCATCATCAAAAAATCTACAAACAAAAAATTCTGGAGAGGGTGTGGAGAAAAGGAAACTCTCTTACACTGGTGGTGGGAATGTAAACTGTTACAGTCACTATGGAGAACAGTGTGGTGATTCCTTAAAAACTGAGAATAGAACTGCCATATGACCCAGCAATCCACTGCTGGGCATACACACTGAGGAAACCAGAATTGAAAGAGACACATATACCCTAATATTCATTGCAACACTGTTTACATTAGCTAGGACATGGAAGCAACCTAGATGTTCATCAGCAGATGAATGGATAAGGAAGTTGGGGTACAAATACACAATGGAAAATTACTCAGCTATAAAAATGAATGCATTTGAGTCAGTTCTAATGAGGTGGATGAACCTGGAGCCTATTATACAGAATGAAGTAAGTCAGAAAGAGAAAGACAAATATTGTATTTTAACACATATATATGGAATTTAGAAAGATGATACCAAAGATCCTACATGCAGGGCAGAAAGGAGACACAGATTTAAAGAACAGGCTATTAGTCTCAAATGGGAAAATGCGAGGGTGGGATAATCTGAGACAATAGCATTGAAACATGTATGTTACCATATATAAAACAGATGACCAGTGCAAGTTCAATGCATGAAGCAGGGCATCCAAAGCTGGTGCTCTGGGACAATCCAGAGGGATAGGGTGGGAAGGGAGGTGGAAGGGGTGTTCAGGTTAGGGGGGACACATATATATCTGTGGTTGATTCATGTTGATGAGTGGCAAAAACCATCACAGTATTATAAAGTAATTACCCTGAAATAAAAATTAATTAATTTTACAAGAAAAGGAAAAGAAATAATTGGCTGGAATCTATATCATCCTAAAATATAAAAATTATCTGTTTTTTCTTTTAGAACTTCTTTGACTTTTAAGGCTAGTTGTGTTATAAGACGAACAGGCCTCCTTCTAATACTTGTTGACTTATTCTATGCTTTAAATATCTATTTTTAACTACAAAAGTAGCAGACCTTTGTTGCAGAACTTTTAGAAAATGCAAACAAGCTAACAGGAGAAAATAAAAACCGTCTATCATCTTTTCACTTGGATAATCACTTTATTTTATATCTACCATATTCTTTTCCTCTAGAAATCATAGCTATATTGTATCACATAATATCTGTATTTTATAATTATAAAAATATAACTTTGGAGTCTATTGATTTTTAATTTGCTGTTTCACTAACAAAACATTTTGATTGTTTTTCCATTGTTAAATATTCTTCTACAGGAGCAAGTAGAACAGAATGTTGAATAGTATTAATTATTTGAATTTGCCATAATTTATTAAAATCTTAGCCTTTTTGAGATCTTTCCCCAAAGAAGGTAAAACAATGAGGCAGGGGCTTAAGTTAAAGCTGCCTGGACTTTAGACAGACATAAAGAAGAGGTTACATGCTAGGACTGCACTGGGGGACAGTCCTGGATGGTTGCAGTGTTCAATATTCTGACGGCAAGAGGTCTAATGAAATGATCTCTTGAGTTTCATTTCTCTCCCTCATTGGTTATTTCTGTGATAATTTAATACATAGGAAGGAAACTGACACTTGATTATTTTTATTTAAGATTGACTCTATTATTGTGCTTCTTAATAGCAGCAGTAGAACTTACTTTCTGCAGCCTTAATGATACCATGCAATTAAATGCTTTTAATTAAATACTTCTTTATTAGCCATAAAAATCTCAAATTGTGAAATTGTTGGAACTCATTAGTTGATAGTTTGCATAAATATAAGAATGAATTATTTTTGGTAGTAAAAATATTGTTTCATTTTCATAATTTTTGTTTGGCTTCTAGTTATTTTAACAGTATTAATTTAATATTGTTTGTTGTTCACTGAACAACATTTAAATGACTATTTAAATCATGTCCTACTCCTTGTGACCCCACGGACTGCAGCATGCCAGGCTTCCCTGTCCTTCTCTATCTCCCAGAGTTTGCTCAAACTCACGTCCATTGATTCAGTGACATCATCTGATCATCTTATCCTCTGCTGCCTGCTTCTCCTCCTGCCCTCAGTTTTCCCCAGGATCAGGGTCTTTTCCAATGAGTTGGCTCTTCTCATCAGGTGGCCAAAGTATTGGAGCTTCAGCTTCAACATCAGTCCTTCCAATGAATATTCAGAACTGATTTTCTTTAGGATTGACCGGTTTAATCTCTTTGCAGTCCAAGTGACTTAACAGTCTTCTCCAGCACAATTCAAAAGCATCAGCTCTTTGACACTCAGCCTTCTTCATGGTCCAACTCTCACATTCTTACATGACTATTGGAAAAACCAGAGCTTTGACTATATGGATCTTTGTCAGCAAAGTGATGCCTGCTTTTTAAATGTTGTTTAACTTTGTCATGGCTTTCCTTCCAAGGAGTAAGCACCTTTAAATTTCATGACTACAGTCACTGTCCACAGTGATTTTGGAGCCAAAGAAAATAAAATCTGTCAATGTTTCCACTTTTCTCTCTTCTATTTGCCATGAAGTTATGGGACAGGGTGCTGTATTCTCATTAAGCCAGCTTTTTCACTCTCCTCTTTCACCCCCATTAAGAGGCTCTTTAGGTCCTCTTCACTTTCTGCCATTAAAGTGTGCCATCTGCATATCTCAGGTTGTTAATTTTTCTGCTGGCAATTTTGATTCCAGTGCTAGGTTGGTGAGTCTTCCAATCTGACATTTCACATGATGTACTCTGCATATAAGTTATACAAATAGTGTGACTATATACAGCCTTGTTATACTCCTTTTCCAAACTCTGAACCAGTCCATTGTTCAATGTCTGATTCTAACTGTTTCTTCTTGACCCACATACAGGTTTCTCAGTAGACAGGCAAGGTGGTCTGGTATCCACATCTCTTAAAGAATTTTCTGCAGCTTGTTGTGATCCACACAGCTCAAGACTTTGCAGTCAATGAAGCAGAAGTAGATGTTTTGGTGGAATTCCCTTGCTTTCTCTACAATCCAGGGGATGTTGGCAACTTAATCTCTGGCTCCTCTGCCTTTTCAAAACCTAGCTTATGTATCTGGAATGCCTCAGTTCACTGTACTGCTGAAGCCTCGCTTGAAGGATTTTGAGTGTTACCTTGCTAGTATATGAAATGAGTGCAATTGTATGGTAATTTGAACATCCTTTGGCATTGCCCTTCTTAGGAATTGGAATGAAAAATGACATTTTCCAGTCCTGTGGCCACTGCTGAGTTTTTCAAATTTGCTGGGATACCATGAGCAGCACTTGAATAGCATCATCATTCAGGATTTGAAATAGGTCAGCTGGAATTCCATCACCTCCCCTAACTTTGTTTGTAGTGATGCTTCCTAGGGCCCAGTTGACTTCATAATCCAGGATATCTGGTTCTAGGTGAGTGGTCACACCATCATGGTTATCTGGTTATATACATTTTTTTGTATAGTTCTTCTATGTATTCTTGCCACCTCTTCTTAATCTCTTCTGCTTTTGTTTGACTTCTAATTAACAGTATTGATACAAAAACAATGAACTTTGAAATTCACTATAAGTAGAAGATAAAATGCCTTGTATTTTTAAATACAGCTCTGCCAACTATCAACTTTCCATGGTAGTTTTTTCATCTAGCCTCTTTTATGTCAAGAATATTTGATGTTAGCAGGATTTTATTGAGGCACAATTTACACATAGAAAAATGCACAAATCTTAATGCATAGCTTGATGAATTTTGATGAATGGAGCTACCATTGCAATCAAATTTTTGAACATATCCGTTAGCCCAGTTCCCTGGTGATCTTTCTTAGTTAATTTTTGCCCCCCTTCCAGCCTCCTTCTTCCCCAAAAGGTAACCATTATTCTGAACTATCACTATGGATAAATTCTGGCTGTTTTTAAACTTCATATCAGTAGAATCATATATGTACATAAATATAGTGTGTACATTTTTCTGTGTTGTTTCTTTTGGTTAGCATACATATTGTTTTTTGTTTGTTTGTTGATTTCTCCTCCCCTTGTTTTAGATTCATCCATATTGCTGGGTATATATCATGTTCATTTTTATCGCTGAGTAGTATTTTGTTGTCTGGATATATCAAAGTTTGTTTGTCCATTCTTTGAGCTTTCAGTACTCAAAATTCTTTGAGTTTTCAGTATGGGGCTATTATGAATAAGCTGCTCTGAATAATCTTGTGCAACCTATTTTGTGGACTTGAGTTTCATCTCTCCAGGGTGTCATTTCCTTTATTGGAATTATTGTTTTCTTTTTTAAATATAAATTCATTTATTTTAATTGGAGGTTAATTACTTTACAATATTGTATTGGTTTTGCCATACATCAACATTATTTTTTTCTTATATGATATCTGTCTTTTGTACTTAAAGAGATTCTAGCAAGTAGTTGGAGAACAAATTTTTGACAAGTAGGCATTTACCAAGACAACTTACTTGAGCTACTTCTTATATCAGAAAACACTATTGAAATGAGAGATTACTCTAATATTATTCTAAGGTCAAAATGTAGGATTTTGTGTCAGCAAATTACTATTTGAGATTTATGAAGTGTCCACTGTTGAGCGTCTTGTTAGCTGAATTGTCTTTAAGAGAATTATCAAACAATTCAAGCATTAAATATAAGTAGTACTAAAAAGATCAGCCCTATTACACTAATTTCTTACTTGTTTTTCTTATCAATGGTGGAACTCAAGATTTGAGAGTTTGAGTGAAATACTGTTAAAAGTCACTAATGGGAACAATAGGTGCTCTTCTGAGGGCTTTCTTTCACCAGGAATTAGTTCTGGGTTTCATTTAGCTAAACTAAACCTAGATAGCATATTCAAAAGCAGAGACATTACTTTTCCAACTAACGTCCGTCTAGTCAAGGCTATGGTTTTTCCAGTAGTCATGTATGGATGTGAGATTTGGACTGTGAAGAGGGCTGAGCGCCGAAGAATTGATGCTTTTGAACTGTGGTGTTGGAGAAGACTCTTGAGAGTCCCTTGGACTGCAAGGAGATCCAACCAGTCCATTCTGAAGGAGATCAGCCCTGGGATTTCTTTGGAAGGAATGATGCTAAAGCTGAAACTCCAGTACTTTGGCCACCTCATGTGAAGAGTTGACTCACTGGGAAAGACTCTGATGCTGGGAGGGATTGGGGGCAGGAGGAGAAGGGGACGACAGAGAATGAGATGGCTGGATGGCATCACTGACTCAATGGACATGAATCTGAGTGAACTCCGGGAGTTGTTGGTGGACAGGGAGGGCTGGTGTGCTGTGATTCATGAGGTTGCAGAGTCGGACACAATTGAGTGACTGAACTGAACTGAACTGAAACTGTCATTTCTACATTCTATAAGTTTTTGTAATAAAGATAAATAAATATGTTTCAAGGAAATGAAAAACCAAGTTATAGAGGGTCTGAGCTTTCTGTTTTGAAGTTTAATAGAAATTATACTCCATCTTTTTCCTATTTCTAGACTTTACTGGATATGGAAACACAAGGCCACCACAGGAGAGTCAATAGTGATATTTCTAGTTATGCTTAATATTGCATGGTAATTTCTAATCAATTAGTGGTTAAAGTGTTTTTTTTCTTTCTTAAAATAGATTCCCAAAATTCATTAAAGGATGAGACATTCTATGTAAATTCACAGAGCCTCTATTTGTGGATCCTTATTCAAAGCACCAATAAAATTTAATGTCAATTTATGTACACAAATCTTTTCATGGTTTTCTTACCCTTGACTTTTTCTTTTAGCTTAGTGAACTTTCAAAAAATAGACATGTTAAATATTTGAAAGGTGGTCTTTATTTTGTTTTATTATTATTATTTTTAGTCAGGAAGTAACTGAGGTGGTCCTTAAAGGTAAATCATTATCTATCAGAAAATAGGAAACTTAATTTCAAAATGGCTTTTGAATTCCACTTACATTTATGATAAATGGTGGATTCGTGTTGATGTATGGCAAAACCAATACAATATTGTAAAGTAATTAGCCTTCAATTAAAATAAATAAATTTAAATCAAAAAAAAATTCCAGAAAGTAAGAGTAGAGGGATTCTCTCTCAACATAATAAAGGCCATATATGACAAACCCATAACAAACATCATTATCAATGATGAAAAACTGAAAGCATTTCCTCTAAGGTCAGGAAAAAGCCAAGGATGCCCACTCTTGCCACTATTATTCAACATAGTTTTTAAAGTCCTAGTCACAGAAATCAGAGAAGAAAAAGAAATAAAAGGAATCCAAATTGGCAAAGAAGTAAAACTGTCACTGTTTACAGATGAGGGGTGAAAAGAATACACAGAAGAACTGTACAAAAAGGATCTTAATGACCCAGATAATCAGGATGGTGTGATCACTCACCTAGAGCCAGACATCCTGGATTGTGAAGTCAAGCGTGCCTTAGCATCACTGCCAACAAAGTTAGTGGAGGTGATGAAACTCCAGCTGAACTATTTCAGATCCTAAAATATAATGCTGTGAAAGTGCTGCACTCAATATGTCACCAAATTTGGAAAACTCAGCAGTGGCCACAGGACTGGAAAAGGTCAGTTTTCATTCCAATCCCAAAGAAAGGCAATGCCAATGAATGTTCAAACTACCACACAGTTGCACTCACTTCACATGCTAGCAAAGTAATGCTCAAAATTCTCCAAGCCAGGCTTCAGCAATACGTGAACCATGAACTTCCAGATGTTCAAGCTGGTTTTAGAAATGGCAGAGAAACCAGAGATCAAATTGGCAACATCCTCTGGATCATGGAAACAGCAAGAGAGTTCAAGAGAACATCTACTTCCGCTTTATTGACTATGCCAAAGCCTTTGACTGTGTGGATCACAATAAACTGTGGAAAATTCTGAAAGAGATGGGAATACTAGAATACCTGACCTGACTCTTGAGAAACCTGTATGCAGGTCAAGAAGCAACAGTCAGAACTGGACATGGAACAACAGACTGGTTCCAAATAGGAAAAGGAATAAATCAAGGCTGTATATTGTCACCCTGCTTATTTAACTTCTATGCAGAGTACATCATGAGAAACGCTGGGCTGGATGAAGCACAAGCTGGAATCTGGATTGCCAGGAGAAATATCAATCACCTCAGATATGCAGATGACACCACCCTTATGGCAGAAAGTGAAGAGGAACTAAAAAGCCTCTTGATGAAAATGAAAGAGGAGAGTGAAAAAGTTGGCTTAAAGCTCAACATTCAGAAAACGAAGGTCATGGCATCTTCACCACTTCATGGGAAATAGATGGAGAAACAGTGGAAATAGTGTCAGACTTTATTTTTTTTGGGCTCCAAAATCACTGCAGATGGTGATTGCAGCCATGAAGTTAATAGAGGCTTACTCCTTGGAAGGAAAGTTATGACCAATCTAGATAGCATATTGAAAAGCAGAGAAATTACTTTGCCAACAAAGGTCCGTCTAGTCAAGGCTATGGTTATTCCAGTAGTCATGTATGGAAGTGAGAGTTGGACTGTGAAGAAAGCTGAGCATCAAAGAATTGATGCTTTTGAACTGTGGTGTTGGAGAAGACTCTTGAGAGTCCCTTGGACTGCAAGGAGATCCAACCAGTCCGTTCTAAAGGAGATTAGTCCTAGGTGTTCTTTGGAAGGACTGATCCTGAAGCTGAAGCTCCAGTACTTTGGCCACCTCATGCGAAGGGCTGACTTATTGGAAAAGACTCTGATGCTGGGAGAGATTGGGGGCAGGAGGAGAAGGGGACGACAGAGTATGAGATGGCTGGATGGCATCACTGACTTGATGAACATGAGTTTGCGTGAACTCCGGGAGTTGGTGATGGCCAGGGAGGCCTGGCGTGCTGCAGTTCATGGGGTTGCAAAGAGTCAGACATGACTGAGTGACTGAACTGAACTGAACTGGACATCCCATTGTATAAATGTATCACAATTTCTTTATCCATTCATCTGTCAGTAGACATCTAGGTTGCTTCCATGTCCTTGCTATTGTAAATACTGCTGCAATGAACATTGGGGTACAAATGTCTTTTATTTATTATTATTATTTTTTACTTTACAATATTGTGGAATCTCCATGCTGTTTTCCATAATGGCTGTGTCAGTTTACAGTCCAATCAACAGTGCAAGAGGGTTCCCTTTTTTCCACATCCTTTCCCACATTTATTGTTAGTAGATTTTTTGATGATGGCCATTCTGACAACTGTGAGGTGATACCCGATTGTAGTTTTAATTTGCACTTCTCTAATAATGAGCAATGTTGAGCATTTTTTCCTGTATTTATCGACCATCTTTGTCTTTTTGGAGAAATGCCTGTTTAGGTTTTCTGGCCATTTTTTGATTGGATTTTTTTTCCCTTATATTGAACTGCATAAGCTGCTTATGTATTTTGGAGGTTAACCCTTTGTCAGTTTACAATTATTTTCTCCCATTCTGAAGATTGTCTTTTCATATCCTTTATAGTTTCTTTGGAGAAGGAAATGGCAACCCACTCCAGTATTTTTGCCTGGAGAATCCCAGAGACAGAGGAGCCTAGTGGGCTGCCATTATGGGGTCACACTGAGTCAGACATGACTGAAGCGACTTAGCAGCAGCAGCAGCTGCATAGTTTCGTTAAAGCTTTTAACTTTCCTTAGGTCTCACTTATTTATTTTCGCTTTTACTTCCTTAATCAAGGAGGTGGGTTAGAGAGAATCTTGCTGTGATTTATGTCAAAGAGTGTACTGCCTATATTTTCATTTAAGACCTTTATAGTTTGGTGCCAGTACCACACTGTTTTGATGATTGTAGCTTTGTGATATAATTTGAAGTCAAGGAAGTTGATTCCTCTAGTTCCATTTTTCTTTCTAAATATTGCTTTAACTATTTGGGGTCTTTTGTGCTTCCATACAAACTATGAAGTTTTTCATTTTAGTTCTGTGGAAAATGTCATTGGTAATTCGATAGGAATTGCATTGAATCCATACTTTGCTTTGGGTAGAATAGTCATTTTTACAATATTGATTCATCCAATCCAAAAACGTAGTATACCTCTCCATCTGTTTGTATTGTCTTTGGTTTCTTTCCTTAGTGTCTTATAGTTTTATGCGTGCAGATCTTTTGTCTCTTAAGGTAGGGTTATTATTGTTTATTATCTCTTTCAGTTCAGTTCAGTCTTTCCGTCGTGTCTGACTCTTTGCAACCCCATGAATCACAGCACGACAGGCCTCCCTGTCCATCAACAACTCCCACAGCCCACTCAAACTCATGTCCATCGAGTCAGTGATGCCATCCAGCCATGTCATCCTCTGTCGTCCCCTTCTCCTCCTGCCCCTAATCCCTCCCAGCATCAGAGTCTTCCAATGAGTCAACTCTTCACATGAGGTGGCCAAAGTACTGGAGTTTCAGCTTCAACATCAGTCCTTCCAATGAACACCCAGGACTGATCTCCTTTAGGATGGACTGGTTGGATCTCCTTGCAGTCCAAGGGACTCTCAAGAGTCTTCTCCAACACCACAGTTCAAAAGCATCAATTCTTTGGCACTCAGCTTTCTTGATAGTTCAACTCTCACATCTATACATGACCACTGGAAAAACCATAGCCTTGACTAGACAGACCTTTGTTGGCAAAGTAATTTCTCTGCTTTTCAATATGCTATCTAGGTCGGTCATAACTTTCCTTCCAAGGAGTAAGCCTCTTTTAACTTCATGGCTGCAATAACCATCTGCAGTGATTTTGGAGCCCCCCAAAAATAAAGTCTGACACTATTTCCACTGTTTCTCCATCTATTTTCCATGAAGTGGTGGGACCAGATGCCATGATCTTCGTTTTCTGAATGTTGAGCTTTAAGCCAACTTTTTCACTCTCCTCTTTCATTTTCATCAAGAGGCTTTTAAGTTCTTCTTCACTTTCTGCCGTAACAGTGGTGTCATCTGCATATCTGAGGTGATTGATATTTCTCCTGGCAATCCAGATTCCAGCTTGTGCTTCATCCAGCCCGGCATGTCTCATGATGTATTCTGCATAGAAGTTAAATAAGCAGGGTGACAATATACAGCCTTGATGTATTCCTTTTCCTATTTGGAACCAGTCTGTTGTTCCATGTCCAGTTCTGACTGTTGCTTCCTGACCTGCATATAGGTTTCTCAAGAGGCAGGTCAAGCGATCTGGTATTCCCATCTCTTTCAGAATTTTCCACAGTTTATTGTGATCCACACAGTCAAAGGCTTTGGCATAGTCAATAAAGCAGAAATAGATGTTTTTCTGGAACTCTCTTGCTTTTTTTGATGATCCAGTGGATGTTGCCTATTTGATCTCTGGTTCCTCTGCCCTTTCTAAAACCAGTTTGAAAATCTGGAAGTTCATGGTTCACATATTGCTGAAGCGTGGCTTGGAGAATTTTGAGTATTACTCTACTAGGGTGTGAGATGAGTGCAATTGTGCAGTAGTTTGAGCATTCTTTGGCATTGCCTTTCTTTGGGATTTAGATAGGTTTATTCCTAGGTATTTTATTCTTTCTTTCTTTTTTTTTTTGCAGTGGTGCATGGGATTGTTTCCTTAATTTCCATTGATGCTACTCTCTTAATTTGTCCCACCCTCTCCTACTTTCTCTGTGTCCACGTGACCATCCTGTACATCTGTATCTCTATTCCTTCTCTGTAAGAAGGTTCATCAGTACCAGTTTTAGATTTCGTATATATCCATTAACATTTCTTTTTCTCCTTCTGATTTACTTCACTCTATATAACAGGTTATAGGTTCATCCATCTTATTTCAACTAACTCAAATTTGTTCCTTTTTAAAGTTGAGTAATTGAAAACAAGATCAGTTGGATTTGGAGAATGCAAGATTGTAAGTAAATTATAGCAATTTTTCATTTTTAGGAGGATATTTTGCTGATGCAATGTTCACTGAACCTGTTAAGAGCATTTTAATGCTGTGACATTGGGATAACTTCTGCCAAATTATCTCAAAATACAAATTTTTATGCATCTATAACTGATGATTCTGAAGGTGAAAGAAAGTGAAAGTGACATAGTTCAGTCGTTTCTGACTCTTTGCAGCCTCTTGGACTGTAGCCTACCAGGTTCTTCCCTCCATGGGATTCTCCAAGCAAGAATACTGGAGTGGGTTGCCATTTCCTTCTCCAGGGGATCTTCCCAACTCAGGGATCGAACCTGGGTCTCCTGCATTGCAGGCAAACGGTTTAACCTCTGAGCCGGCAGGGATTCTGAAGGTACATTTTTCTAAATAGATTTAACTCCTTGTGCAGATCAGTTTTGTGTAACTCTAAATTTAGCTTTAAATGTAATTACATTTTAATGTAAATATGTACACATATTACACATTAATAAGCATATTAATGTTTACTCTGTTAATTCCTGGATGTGTGGAGGCTGAACAGGAAACTGAAAGTGATTTTGTGATTTGTTCATAATGCAAGATACCTTCTTAAGCATACCATCCTTGTATCTACAGTTTTAAGAAAAAAAAATTTATGGTTAAAAATTTGTTGTCCGAGGCTTCATATGGAAATTGTGGGATTTTCCCACTAAGTGTGACAATCTTTACATTTAATTTAATTTCTAAACGTGCATATTTGTTTTAAAAGCATGCTGCAATTTTCAGCACCCGCTGCATCCTCCATGTGTGGGCAGTCCAGACTATTTCATCTGCTCACACGCACATTCCAATGTTCCATGAAATTTCACTTACAAAACAGAAGTTCAAAAAAAAAAATCACAAATTTCATTAGGGTGATAGCAGAGCATTAAACTAAGTGGAGGGCCCTTCTGCTGGTGGGACCCTGTGTGACTAGGTTTTTAAAGCCAGCCCTCAGGGAGGCTTCAGATACACTCCATTTGCCATCTTGACTTTCTTGAGGAAAGTCATGCTTGCACTGTGTTTGCATCTGGATTGACTGATCATAGTCTGCATTTTACAACTGGACATAGGCCAGGGCCAATGGCAGGACATATATACACTACTATATAAAAAGTAGATAACCATTGAGAACCTACTGTATAGGACAGGGAACTCTAGTCAATGGTCTGTGGTGACCTAGATGGGAAGGAAATCCAAAAGGAGGATTATATATATATATATGATTAATATTGCTATATAGCAGAAAATCACAGAATATTGTAAAGCAACTATACCACAATAAAATTTTTAATAAAGGGGGGTGGGTAGAGGGAGTAAGGGCTTCCCCAGTGGCTCACTGGAAAAGGATCTGCCTGCAATGCTGGAGACTTGCAGGACATGCAGGAGGGAATAATCTAGTACAGTGTTGCCTTGATTCTATGGCTAGGCCCAAAGAAATTTTTAAATCTCTTCTTGAGAGTCAGAAGTATCCTTATGTAACTGCCTTTCTAACTTGGAATGTGACGTTTACATCATTCAGGAATGAGGAATGCGTGTAAATTAAGCTCACCTTTGTTTCTAATTATCTGATTTTTAAAAATATAAATCATCTTCAATTTCCCAATTTTACCTTAAGTCAATTTCTGTATGATCTATGTCACTTCTTGGTGACTTTTCTCATTTTCTGTATCTTGTGTTCAGGCTTCAGGAGGCTATATCTTGTATGAATGTATCAACAAGCTCATAACAATGGTTGAAATTGTTAAGGTCAGAGATTCAGGTCTAGATACTTACCTAAAAACTTACCCACACTTACCTAGTACAGTTTGTCCTCATTGGAAGAGAAGTTTTGTAACATTTCTTCTTACTGGGTAACAAACAATGATGAGAACAGCTTGTTAGATATTTTCTTAACATTATAGATATTTTTTTAGTGATAGACTATAAGGGTATGCAATGTATATTATTTAATTTTCATGACTCAATATTATGTGCTGCAGTGCCATATAACATGTTCTAGTTATAAAATACAGCCACATAATATCTGTATTGTAACTGGAGGACTAAATATCAACAAGTTAGCAAATTACCCAGATGTCCTTTATACATTCTCATAGATCTTTATTTGAGTATCTAATTATGCCTTTTGTTTGATTTGCTTGATTTGAGAAGTAGAAATATTTGGTTTCTGCCAAACCAAAGAGATTCAAACTTACTTGAGATATGCAAAGACCTTTTTGTGATTAAGGCAGAACCCCCTTCTTAAATCATAGCTTTGGGACATGAATATAAACAGAAACATTTCTCAAGCATGTGCCCATTCTTTCTCCCAGTTCTGGACATTAGCCAGGTTTCAGTTTAGCATTATCAAAAACAGAGCACACTGCCCTGAAAAACCCATTTAAAACAGGACTTATATTGGTTTAAGCTTTATTTATTACCTTTAAAAAAAACTTTCGACGTAGTTACTATTACTAGCAAGAGCTTGGGAAAATGGAGTGAAATTTAATGTTTTTGTGGTGAGGAAGGAGGCAAAATCTATTAGATTAAAAACTCTAATGAGGAAAATCTGCTTTCATATTTGGTTGGTATTTTTCACTTTTTTATAAATTATTGTTTTGGATGAAAATGTGCCTCTGTCTTTACATGCGCCTCTCGTTTCTCACATGGCTCACAATTTAAAATCATTTTCTTTTAAATATTGCTTTTACATTAAAAGT
Organism: Capricornis sumatraensis; assembly: GCF_032405125.1. NCBI lineage: Eukaryota > Metazoa > Chordata > Mammalia > Artiodactyla > Bovidae > Capricornis > Capricornis sumatraensis. The sequence continues at coordinate 51,713,393 of NC_091083.1, forward strand.
TATTTAACATGTATTGGTCTTTGAAACTGAATAAGGCATTGGTCTTTTCATCTCTGGGGACTTTGGTTTAAACCTGGCTCAGTTTATTTATTTATTAATTTTTCCCATATATTTTATTTTATTTATTTATTTTTTAAATTTAAATTTATTTATTTTATTTTGAGGCTAATTTCTTTACAATATTGTATTGGTTTTGCATGCATCAACGTGAATCTGCCTGGGTGTACACGTGTTCCCCATCCTGAACCCCCCTCCCACCTCCTTCCCCATGCCACCCCTCTGGGTCATCCCAGTGCACCAGCCCCAAGCATTCTGTATCCTGCATTGAACCTGGACTGGTGATTGGTTTCACATATGATATTACACATGTTTCAATGCCATTCTCCCAAATCATCCCACCCTCTCCCTCTCCCACAGAGTCCAATAAACTGTTTTATACATCTATGTCTCTTTTGCTGTCTTGCATACAGGGTTATCGTTACCATTTTTCTAAATTCCATATATATTCGTTAGTACATTGTATTGGTGTTTTACTTTTCTGGCTTACTGCACTCTGTATAATAGGCTCCAGTTTCATCCACATCATTAGAACTGATTCAAATATATTCTTTTTAATGGCTGAGTAATACTCCATTGTGTATATGTACCACAGCTTTCTTATCCATTCCTCTGCTGATGGACATCTAGGTTGCTTCCATGTCCTGGCTATTATAAACAGTGCTGCGATGAACATTGGGGTACACATGTCTCTTTCAGTTCTGGTTTCCTCGGTGTGCATGCCCAGCAGTGGGATTGCTGGGTCATAAGGCAGTTCTATTTCCAGTTTTTAAAGGAATCTCCACACTGTTCTCCATAGTGGCTGTAGTAGTTTGCATTCCCACCAACAGTGTAAGAGGATTCCCTTTTCTCCACACCCTCTCCAGCATTTATTGCCTGTAGACTTTTGGATCCTGGCTCAGTTTAAGCAGAAACAAGTTTGATCTTGTCACCCTCACATCTCCAAGCTTGTAGTTCAGTTCAGTTCAGTCGCTCAGTCGTGTCTGACTCTTTGCGACCCCATTAACTGTAGCATGCCAGGCCTCCCTGTCTATCACTAACTTCAAGAGTACACTCAAACTCATGTCGATCGAGTCGGTGATGCCATCCAGCTGTCTCATCCTCGGTCGTCCCCTTCTCCTCCTGCCTCCAATCCCTCCCAGCATCAGAGTCTTTTCCAATGAGTCAACTCTTTGCATGAGGTGGCCAAAGTACTGGAGTTTCAGCTTTAGCATCATTCCTTCCAAAGAACACCAATCTCCTTTAGAATGGACTTGTTCGATCTCCTTGCCTTCCAAGGAACTCTCAAGGGTCTTCTCCAATACCACAGTTCAAAAGCATCAATTCTTCGGCGCTCAGCTTTCTTCACAGTCCAACTCTCACATCCATACATGACTACTGGAAAAACCATAGCCTTGACTAGACGGACCTTTGTTGGCAAAGCAATGTCTCTGCTTTTTAATATGCAAACTAAAAAAGCTTTTAGGGTGAGCAGTAATTATAAAGACTGGAACCACTCCAAAATATATTAGCATTTCATTCTGTTCCATGAAGAATAGGTATAAAATATTTCATTGGGCTGTCAAGGAAGATTAGCATTTTTCTTGAACATAACTACATCATAACTTAATCAGAAGAAAAATGATGAATTTCTGTAGCTTTTATTACAAACTATACTGGAAATGAAATCAGAGTATTATGAAACTTTTCACAACATTGTGAAGGACAGACTGATGCCTGGTGATCTGAGATTGCTATAATCCTTCCTGGGAGAGAGGTCCTGTATCCCTCAGGTCCCAATCCCACAGGAAGTCTTTTCTTTATCACTTATCTAATCCTACTCTAGAAAACTGCCAACCCTCAATCCACTGGGGTTCCATGTTGAAGATACTAATTTAAAGTCATATCCAGCCAGAGAACATTTACATTTTGAAGGATTTATAGTTTGAAGCTGAAGAATGAAACCAGGGATTGGGAAGTTTTGGTGGACAGAAGGTGTGAGACCTGTTGTCCTCAGGGGAGCCTTTGAATTTTTCTTTGAATATCTTAAAAAGTAAATTTAAAATCTAAAACAGCTTGCTCACATGACTCAGAAAAGTCATTTGAATGAGGTCATTTTTGAGCCATTTACTCATGTGCAGTTCTATTAAATTTATGATGGCCAATAGTATTCCCATTTTTGTCTTTAGCTCTTTTGGTAGTTAGTCAATTGTGCTTATCAGAGAGTGATCAAAGGATATTTGAAACTATATTTTGGCTTCCTTACTCTATTGAATATAAGATTGCTTGTTGAGATTTTAAAATCCTTTAAATAATTTGAAGTATTCATACTGTATTGTTATGTGAAAAAAAGTTTTCACAATACTATGTCATAATATGACTCCAACTTTGTACAAGGTCTATGTGTATGTGTATATATCTGGTTGGGAAAAGGCAGAAAGCTGTTAAATAAAATATGAATCAGTAATTTTATTTATTTCCAGGTGGTGGAGAATATGAGTGAATGTTTTAGTAACTACCCCCCAACTCAAGTTTCATGTCTAAAAATGCATTTTTTTTCTATTTTATTTATTTATTTATTTTTTTACTTTACAATACTGTATTGGTTTTGCCATACATTGACATGAATCCACCATGGGTGTACATGAGTTCCCAATCCTGAACCCCCCTCCCACCACCCTCCCCATGGATTAAAGATCTAAACGTAAGACCAGAAATTATGAAACTCCTAGAGGAGAATATAGGCAAAACACTCTCTGACATAAATCACAGCAAGATCCTCTATGATCCACCTCCCAGAATACTGGAAATAAAAGCAAAAATAAACAAATGGGATCTAATTAAAATTAAAAGCTTCTGCACAACAAAGGAAACTATAAGCAAGGTGAAAAGACAGCCTTCGGAGTGGGAGAAAATAGTAGCAAATGAAGCAACTGACAAACATCTAGTCTCAAAAATATACAAGCAACTTATGCAGCTCAATTCCAGAAAAATAAATGACTCAATCAAAAAAGGGGTCAAAGAACTAAATAGACATTTCTCCAAAGAAGACATACGGATGGCTAACAAACACATGAAAAGATGCTCAATATCACTCATTATCAGAGAAATGCAAATCAGGACCACAATGAGGCACCATTTCACACCAGTCAGAATGGCTATGATCTAAAAATGCATTTAAAAATATAACTGGAGGGTTCTGTTTATGCTGAGATGGCATAAGAAAAATACTCTAAGATATTTGTTCTTTATTCTAAAATAGCAGCATATTCAGGGGTCTCATTAAAAATATAATTTGGGGTACTTGCTTTTTTTCCAGTGGCTTCTCTTTTTGTGACTGATTAATTTGAAAATATTAATTCAAAAGGCACTTTTCTCCTCCAGCCTTTGAGCTAGCCACCAAGGTATTTTTTGTTAACATAGAAAAGAAATTAAAGATATTTTTATATTTTCTCTCATTTCACTTGTCCAGTGATATCACTGATTAAAATCTCCATTCTTTGAAGGAAAAATTTTGAATTACTACTAATTAGAATAATTCATCTGCTGGAGAAATTGTTGAGGGGCCAACCTCCTTTTTAAATTCTAGCTAGCTTGCTAGATAAAGTTGTCATTACATTTGACTTGGTCTTTAATTATAAGCAGATGGATGAATTATTTTAATCGCTGCTATATATCTTAACAGTAGTTCATACAATGACACAAAGTGAAGAACATCAAACAGAAATTAAATGCTAGGGCAGGAAAACAGCGAGCCTTCAAGGGAAGCAATTGATCACAACCTGTCATCTTTAAAGACCAGAAGAATGCAAAATAAACACTTGGGATTAGTGTACTAAATATGGTTCATCAGTCTTCAGCTCTGCCCTCTGTTAATTCAACTATCTCATTTATTTTAATACTTTATCATGTATCTACCCAGCTCTGTAATTAGCCTTTCAGGTATTCTCTTTTTCTCCCCCTGCCTTTGAAATTGTGTGTGATGAGATTCGGCAAAGAGGATATTATTACCATACCCTACAGAAGAAGTGACTCTTGCAATGATTCTGTTTTATAGCTTACATGCTGGAATTCCTGCTAAAACTTAGAGAATGTTCTAAAGTTAGTTTAAAGAGAAAGTCTTAGTAAATTTGCTATGTTCTTTCAAATGGAGAGTTTAGTTTGGCTATAGGTAAACTGATTTTACAAGAGGAGTCTGGATCTAGGCTCATTAAACTCAAAATGCTAATTGAATTTTTTAAAATAAAAAGTACCAAAATTAGCTTCTGAATTAAAGTCATTAAATACTAGCATTTTATTGATTTGTTTCTGAGTGAAGTATTCATTTTTCCTTTACTAAAATAATACCATTAATAACTTATTTTCTCCCATAGCAAGGCATACACTGAGATTATACTAAATTATATTTGGGATTTATACTCTGCCATGAATTTTGCTGTACAACAAAGTATTCCCACAGATCTTTTATAAAATGTAGATTTATTAATTTAATCATCAGTCTCAGAATATTACCAATGCTGAATCACTTTAATTGCTTATTACTAAGCACTGAAAACCTGAAACAATGCATACAATCCAAATAGGTATATTGTTTTTTTACCTTGATGTTGTAAACACGAGATGGTTTCTAGTATTTTGGGTGTAGACGTAACATCAAAATACTGAGTTATCACAAGCTTCTTTACAAACTCAAGAGTATGGGCTTTTCTACTTTTAGGTTCACTTTAGTATGATTCATTCATTTTGTAGGTTATCTAAGGAAGATTTAATCCTATCTGACTTTCTGTTGTAATGTCTCTAGGGTACTTCTCTTTGATAAGTGTTGGACAGTTCCCATGGACTTGAACCTTTCTTGGAATTAACTGAAGACCAAGATGTCTTGGAGTTTTCTGTGAAAAATTCATGTTCTAAAGCTAGAATATATATTCATTTAAAAAATTCTCAGATTCATTAGTTTATTTACATGATTGTGATAAGGATTGATTACTTTGGAAGAAAATATTGCAAACATGGGGCTATCAACAATAGTATATGGGTTTTGGAACAACAGATTGGAGGAATTTGCACACAAATGCTGCGAGTCAGCAGAGAGTCAGACAAGCTCATATACATTTTGTTTGTATATGAACCTAACACAAAGATTCCAAATTTGGAAGCTTATCTGACCCATCTACCAAATTCATTTCCCTTGTTTGTTTACAAATAAAAAACATGAGTGGGAAATTACTAGTTTTTTTAGTTAATTATTACAGCTGTATGACTAGTTTCTGTGTAATCATCAGAAAATCTGTTAACTTCTTGCAACCTACATTTTCTCAGTTGTAGAATGAAAATGAAATAAGATACAGTACATGAGACAGTGTATTGAAAAGCAGAGATATCAGTTTGCTGACAAAGATCTGTTTAGTCAATTCAGTTCAGTTCAGTTCAGTCACTCAGTCATGTCTGACTCTTTGCAACCCCATGAACCACAGCACGCCAGGCCTCTCTGTCCATCACCAACTCCTGGAGTCCACCCAAACCCATGTCCATTGAGTCGGTGATGCCATTCAACAATCTCATCCTCTGTAGTCCCCTTCTCCTCCTGCCCTCAATCCTTCCCAGCATCAGGGTCTTTTCAAAAGAGTCAGCTCTTTGCATCAGGTGGTCAAAGTATTGGAGTTTCAGCTTCAACATCAGTCTTTCCAATGAACACCCAGGACTGATCTCCTTTAGGATGGACTGGTTGGATCTCCTTGCAGTCCAAGGGACTCTCAAGAGTATTCTCCAACACCACTGTTCAAAACCATCAATTCTTTGGTGCTCAGCTTTCTTGATAGTCCAACTCTCACATCCATACATGACCACTGGAAAAACCATAGCCTTGACTAGATGGACCTTTGTTGGCAAAGTAATGTCTCTGCTTTTTAATATGCTATCTAGGTTGGTCATAACTTTCCTTCCAAGGAGTAAATGTCTTAATTTCATGGCTGCAATCACCATCTGCAGTGATTTTGGAGCCCAGAAAAATAAAGTCAGCCACTGTCTAGTTAAAGTTGTAGTTTTTCCAGTAGTCATGTATGGATGTGAGAGTTGGACTATAAAGAAGGCTGAGCACTGAAGAATGGATGCTTTGGAAATGTGGTGCTGGAGAAGACTCTTGAGAGTCCCTTGGACTGCAAGGAGATAAAACCAGTCAATCCTAAAGGAAATCAACCCTGAATATTCATTGGAAGGACTGATGCTAAAGCTGAAGCTCCAATACTTTGGCCACCTGATGTGAAGAGCCAACTCATTGGAAAAGACCCTGATGCTGGTAAAGATTGAGGGCAGGAGGAGAAAGGGGTGACAGGGATGACTGAGATGATTAGATGGTGTCACCAACTCAATGGACATGAGTTTTAGCAAACCTTCAGGGACAGTGAAGGACAGGAAAGCCTGGCATGCTGCAGTTCATAGGGTCACAGAGTCGGGCACAATGGACTAACTCAACAAAGACAACAGCATGAGAAATAGTAGCACTTGATCAACTTTCTTCTCTCCTTCCCACCTCCCTCCTTTTGACCTTTTTTATAAGTGTATTGAGGAAGAGAATACTAACCCCTTATGGCCAGGAGCTAGTCTGTGACTCACAGCTGGGCCTTGGTATTCTCAAATACTCATAATTTTATAGAATGTAGAGATCAGATATAGCCATTCTGGAATCTTGATTGAGCAAGTCAAATCAAGGCAATTCCATAACATGTCAGAGCATGGACTACGTCTCTAAGATGGCTCACACTGATCCCCTCCTCCTGGTACTTGTGCTTGTGTAATATCTTCCCAAATGTGTCAGAGATTCTTTCTGTGACCTCAGCATGCAGTAGAGATGATGGTGTGCGATTTTTATGGCTAAGTCATCAAAAAACATTGAGGTTTCTGTTCTGGTCTCTTAGATTCCTTGCTGTGGAGGTTACAAGTCACCATGGTGTCAGGAAACTCAAGCAGTCCTGTGTTGAGCCCTGTATGGGAAAAAATGGGGCCACACACTAACAACAACATTAACTTTCCAACCCTGTGAGTGGACCATCTTGGAAGCAGATCCTGCAAGATAGGGACCTGGCAAGACTTTAAGAGTTCAGATGATAGCAGCTCTGGCAGATATTTGGACTGCTACCACATTCGTGACTCCAACCCAGAAACATCCTGCAAGTTGCTTCCAAATTTCTGACATGTAGAAATTGTGAGAGATAATAAATGTTTATTGTTTTAAGCCACACATTTTTGAGAAAAATTTTTACATAGCAGTAGGAAAGTAATACTCCTCACCAGAAGTTCATGCCTTCTTGGCAATGAAGAGCAGTCTGCTGCTGTGGTTTTCCTCTTTCAGTGGTGTTCCCACATAAACAGAGTGGTGTGCTAGTAGATGTTTAACAATCAGCTCTCACAAAGTCAGAGAAACAATGCCCTGATTTTTAGTATTTGCTAGTTCACCATTGCCAATTTCATGCTACCAATGTGGCATCATTGAACATGGAATTGTAATGATAATCAAAGTGCATATGATTATATAAAATTTCTTCCATACAGACACAATAGATGTCAATAACCTTAAAAGCACAGATAATAGTAAAATTCAGTAAGATAATCAGGGGAGATGAAGTTTGAATATTTATTACTTTTACTTTTGATATAGTTTATTTTGTTGCAAGCTTACATGATTTAAATTTCAAAGGTCATTATATATAATAATCTGCTCACAAAATTCCTGAAAGTTTAACAACTGGATCTTGTGAGCTAGTGTGAACTCGTTTCAGCACACCACTGCCAAAGTGATTTTTTGAGTGACAATGTTTATTTAGATTCTTGTTTAGTTGAATTACCACTTGGGTGGTGATAATCCACATCTGTAATAAATTGTGTTAACATCTATATTGCTGATCCTGTTTGCGATGCCAGTTACCTTACTGTTCACACTGTTTGCTGAACCTATGGTAGGCAACTTGTGAGCTAAGAGGCTGGAAGGAGACTCGAAGAGCTGTAGGAACTGCAGACACATGTTTATTCCCTCTTGGCTGGAACAACAGCCATAACACAGACTCTCTCCTCCCTGACACAGAAGCTGTAGCAGCAGTCACAACATAAGCACAACATAGCCAGAATATAACCTCATATAACACAACCACGATGTTGCCCCAATGTAGCCCCAATGCAGCAACAGCCAGGGCTTTCATGGTGAAGCTCATACAGGCCTACTGCACAAAGTAGACTGTGACCAAGCAAGCACCTCATGACATGCATGCCCAGTGCTACAAGTTGTATCAACTGTTACACAACCATGTAAAATCATTGTTTACAGAACATGGGGTGAGAGGGTGTGAGAGCATGGTGCAAGAGAGCCTGACTAGCACCATCTTGTTAATTTCCCCACAATATCTATAACAAATTGTGATCAGGGCACCCTGATGAAATAATTTTAGGAATCCATGATGCATAGTTGGTAGTAGTCATTACCCTGGAAGAAGCTGGACCTATTATTTGCTTCTAGCTTAAGTTCTGAATATTGGAAGAATCAACAATTAGCCAGCATGGCCTGTGGCTGTATGAAAAGAAAACAACTGACTTTCACATTTTAGGGGCACACGAATGAATGCACAATCTCTTTTTACTTCCACATCTGTCCTGCTTTGTGGGGTCATTATTGTCTTCCACTTTTATGCTTCTAAATCTTTTCTTAACGTCTAGGAGACCATACAATTTACTGATTGTGAATATGGGCTTTCAAATTATGACTGTTTCCTTGCTCCTCAAAGTTAATAGCTGTGAAAACATGGGCACATTACTTAGCCTTTTTAATATTCAACTTCTTTATCCATGAAGAGCATTGTTATGGGGACTCCATGAAATTGTGTCTGTAACATGCTTACATAGTACCTGATGTGGATAATGTATAATAATAATATAATAATAATAATGTATAATGTACAATATCATTAGCCACTATATATTCAAAATAACTAGCCAATTTACTGAAACCATCTCATGCTGACATGAACTTTAGTTTTCAGAAGTTCCTTTGGATCTTTTTGCATTATAAGTTGTTTCTTAAAATATTCATTCTGTCCTAAAAGTATCTTCCCAAAATGCTTAATCTGAGAAGGTGGTGAAAGACAGAGGGGGCAGGCCAGGTAATCCAAGAGACTTCCGATTTCTGGTCAGATAATGCACTGGAAAGGGAAGTACCTCCCTTGTAGGACTAGAGTCATCTTTTAATGGGAAAAAGGGCAACACCTTCTCTTCATGGAAACATGATGGAGAATCAGTGTGTGTTGGTTACTTTCCCTGTGTCCTCCTTTCTGTGTTTCTCTTAAATACCTTTAAAAGCAGACCCATCAAGCCAAGGACTGCAAGATCTTTTGCCTTTGTTAGAGCTTCCTCTTATCCCATTTGGGGTTGTGGGAGGAAGTATTCTGGACTAGGACAAGATCCTTTGTTTAGGTTCTACTCTCCTAATCCATGTCCCTTGGTCTTTCAGTGCTAGTCATGGAAAAGTGGCACCATGTATCACCAATTGTCCAAATTGTCCTCCCATTCACTCCTCTGAGTAACTCTGAATTGATCAAACACAGATTTGAGTCTCAATTCTACTCCTTACCTTGGACAAATCACTTAACTCCTCAAAACTTCTGTATATTAAGCCATATAATGCTCATAGGAATGGTTTCACTTCTCAGGGTTATCATGAGGATTAAATGATATATAATGTTGCTGCATATAAAGTACTTAATAAAATGATATTTTTACAGAGTAACTACACATATTCAGGAAATGCTCCTCAATATAGATTTTTTTATTTCAGCTATTTTCTATTTATTTCACCAATCAGTCCAAAAAATTTTCCTTGCAAATATGCATTCTAAGTGACTTAGAAGATTGTACTGTGGCCTGGAATATTCAGCTTCATTCTCTAGAGCCTCAAGCAGTGCCAAAAGCCAGAAGAATGTATTTTTTTCAAACATGTGACAACAGGGAACAATGATGTTGTACCTCGAATTAGGCCAAAAAAATTTAAAAAGAAAAAAGAAAAGCACCATTCATGCTCCAGAAGGTGATGAAAGACAGAGGAGCATGGTGACACAAAGCTGATGGCTGTGGCACACATCTTCTGATGATGCCAGAGAACTGACAAGCCGACTAGACAAGAGAGACACTCATGGGCTAACCTGGCAGCTACTTGAATGTCTTGTTTCTTATCAATCTCCTTGGAGGGCATGCTCAGAGAAAACCTTTGACGATCTGATGCCTGAGCTCAAACTAATTTTTGTCATGTTGGTGCCACATCACAGCACTGCCAACCTTTGACCCTCCCACCCTCCCTCTCCATTTCATCCTAAAATTACAAATATTTTCACTGTCCTTATTCCTTCCCTCCCCCAACTCACTTTGATGAATCAGTCAGATGATGGCTTGTAGATACACATCAGGCTTGCTAACTAATTGGAAAACTTCCAGGAACATATCAACAATGGTGATTTGGAAAGTAATATGCCCTGGAGTGTTGTCATAAGGATAGTGTTTTTTGTTTTTCCTTGCAGCAGCTTGGTTTCTCCTCCTCAGGATAACTCCCCCCCCTCCCATTCCCCCCCCATCTGAGATAGCTCTATAATTAAGAAGGATGCCATTCTCCCAAATCATCCTACCCTCTCCCTCTGAGTCCAAAAGTCCGTTATACACAGCTGTGTCTTTTTTCCTGTCTTGCATACAGGGTCGTCATTGCCATCTTTCTAAATTCCAGGACTCAGAGGGAGAGGGAGAGGGTAGGATGATTTGGGAGAATGGCATTCTGTCATGTATACTATCATGTAAGAATTGAATCGCCAGTCTATGTCTGACGCAGGATACAGCATGCTTGGGGCTGGTGCATGGGGATGACCCGCAGAGATGTTATGGGGAGGGAGGTGGGAGGGGGGTTCATGTTTGGGAACTCATGTAAGAATTAAAGATTTTAAAATTAAAAAAAAAAGAAGGATGGACTTGTTAAGCTTTGTAAATTACTTACCGATTTACAAGTAATTTTATTGAGTACCTTTGGAGTTCCAGCTTGAGTCAGAATGGGCATAAAGATAAGAAGGTAGAGTCCCTGTGGTCATGGGGCTCACAAGAGGACAAACTAGTAAACAGACTGATTTAATACTGTCTGCTGAGAAACGTGATCAAACTTTCCAGAAAGACAATGGGTGTACTTGAAGCAAGAGATTCAGGTACTCCTGCTGAAATGGGCTGATTCAAAAGTTGGGTTTTGAAGAGTTTGTTGGTTACTCATCCCTCTCCAGACCCATTCTCCTCCCTTCTTTGCCCAGGAAGCTGACATGTGTTGTGGTAGATACTGTAAATATGCCACCCAGATTCCATTTAAGGAATGCAGGAATTATTCTCTCAGCTGCTGGAAGACAAGCTTCAGATATAAGCCCCTTTAGGGGATTGCATCTCCTGGAGAAACTGCCTCCTGTGTCCAATGACTGATCATTACCAGGATAGAAAAACCAACCCCCCCTCACTGCATCTTGAGAGAAGTCAGTTAGTTCAGTCGCTCAGTTGTGTCCTACTCTTTGAGACCCCATGGACAGCAGCACGCCAGCCTTCCCTGTCCATCACCAACTCCTGAGGATTGCTCAAACTCATGTCCATCGAATCGGTGATGCCATCCAACCATCTCATCCTCTGTCATCCCCTTCTCCTCCTGCCTTCAATATTGGCCAGCATCATGGTCTTTTCCAAAGAATGAGTTCTTCACATCAGGTGGCCAAAATACTGTAGTTTCAACTTCAGCATCAGTCCTTCCAATGAACACTCAGGTCTGATCTTTAGGATTGACTGGTTGGATCTCCTTTCAGTCCAAGGGATTTAAAAGTCTTCTCCAATATCACAGTTCAAAAGCATCAATTCTTTGGTGCTCAGCTTTCTTTATAGTCCAACTCTCACATCCATACATGACTACTGGAAAAACCATTGGTTTGACTAGATGGAGCTTTGTTGGCAAAGTAATGTCTCTGCTTCTTAATATGCTGTCTAGATTTGTCATAGTTTTTCTTCCAAGGAGCAAGCATCCTTTAATTCTATGGCTGCAGACACCATCTGCAGTGATTTTGCAGCCCTCCTCCCCCCTCCCCTCATAAAGTCTCTCACTGTTTCCATTGTTTCCCCATCTATTTGCCATGAAGAACTTGGACTGGATGCCATGATCTTAGTTTTCTGAATGTTGAATTTTAAGCCAACTTTTTCACTCTCCTCTTTCATTTTCATCAAGAGGTTCTTTAGTTCTTCTTCACTTTATGCCATAAGGGTGGTGTCCTCTGCATATTGGAGGTTATTGATATTTCTCCCGGAAATCTTGATTCCAGCTTTTGCTTCATCCAGCCTGGCATTTCACATGATGTACTCTGCATATAAGTTAAATAAGCAAGGTGACAATATACAGCCTTCATGTACTCCTTTCCTGATTTGGAACCAGTCGTTTGTTTCATGTCCAGTTATAACTGTTGCTTCTTGATCTGCATACAGATGTCTCAGGAGGCAGGTAAGGTTGTCTGGTATTCCCATCTCTTTAAGAGTTTTCCACAGTTTGTTGTGATTTACACAGTCAAAGGCTTTGGCATAGTCAATAAAGCAGAAATAGATGTTTTTCTGGAACTCTCTTGCTTTTTCAATGATCCAGCTGATGTTGCCAATTTGATCTCTTGTTCCTCTGCCTTTTCTAAATCTAAATCTAAAACTTGAACATCTGGGAGTTCACAGTTCACATGTTGTTGAAGCCTGGCTTGAAGAATTTTGAGCATTACTTTGCTGGCATGTGAGATGAGTGCAATTGTGTGGAAGTTTGAACATTCTTTGGTATTGCCTTTCTTTGGCATTGGAATGAAAACTTTTTCCCATCCTGTGGTCACTGCTGAGTTTTCCAAATTTGCTGGCATATTGAGTGTAGCATCTTTACAGCATCATGTTTTAAGATTTGAAATAGCTCTACTGGAATTCTATCACCTCCACTAGCTTTGTTCATAGTGATGCTTCCTAGGGCATTGAGAGATCTTGAGAGAAACTGGAAGGATAATCCCAGCTCCAGAGCTCATCTGTTTCACAGCCTACTTTCTCCTCTGCCCAGTCCTGTTTCTTTCCCCTCCATTGTACACATGACCTTACTAGGAATGCTCCCTAGTAAATGTCCTTCTTGGCACTCTATCTCTGGTGAACTTGACCCATCTGTGAACTTCAGCCCCCAGGTTTCTGTGCTAGCTGGATCCTGATGGGTTTAGCCAGTGGCATACGATCAGAGGTGGGAGGAAAGGGAGGTTTCTACTCTGTGCCTCTGCCTTTTTCCACTATGTTCTCTGGCAGTAGCTGGTCCCTTGGGACTCTGACTTGTGATGGCTCTCACCATTGCTTCCCTTTGCTCCATCAGGTTTAAGAATAATAATGTTTCCCTCTTTTGCTAGTATCCAGAGGCCTCAACATCACTAGTTGGTTTCCTTAATCCTACTTCTTAACTCAGAGATCCTTTGGCTCAACCTTCAGTTGAAGCAGCAATGTGCTGGTAAATATTTCACAACTGGATCTCTGGAAAAAAACAAAAAGCCCTGATTTGTAGCTTTCAACAATTTCTGTGGGGTAAATATGGCTTCCCAGTTGGTGCTAGTGATAAAGAACCCACCTGGCAATGCAGGAGACACAAAATACATGGGTTTGGTCCCTGGATTGGGAATATCCCCTAGAGAAGGGAATGGCAACCCACTCAAGTATTCTTGCCTTGAGAATACCATGGACAGAGGAGCCTGGTGGACTACAGTCCATGGGGTCACAAATAGTCAGGCACGACAGAAGTGACTTAGCACACAAGGGGTTAATATGCCACTGGCGGCCCAACATGATGCTATTAAATTTGGAATTGGGAAAAATAAAGTTAAATAGTTCCACTATACAGCAGTCCCTCCTTATTTGAGATTTAGTGTTTTCTTCAGTTATAGTTACTATCAGTTAGCTGTGGTCCAAAAATGTTAATGGAAAATTTCAGAAATACATAATTCATAAGTTTTAAATTGGGTGCTATTCTGAGTAGTGTGATGAAATCCCATGCCCTGCTGTTCCATTGCAGGATAAGAATCATCCCTTTGTCCAGCATCTCCTGCCCATTAGTCACTTGGTAGCCTTCTGGGTTATCAGGTTACCTTTCATGTTATCACAATGTTTATACTCAAGTGACTTTTTAAAAATTTAATAATGGTCCCAAAGTGTAAGAGAAGTGATGTTGGCAAGTGAGTTATGCCAAAGAGAAGCTATACATGCATTTTTTAAAGTGAAAAAGTGAAAGTTCCTGACTTAATAAGGAAAGAAAAAAGTCTTAGTCTGAGGATGCCAACATCCATGGTAAGAACAAATCTTTTACCTGTGACATTGTGAAGAAGGAAATAAAATTCAGGCTAGTTTTGTTTTCTACCTCACATGCAAATGTTATGGCCACAGTATCTGATGAGTGGTTAGTTAAGATGGAAAGGGCATTAAATTTGTACAGTAGGATATTTTGAGAGAAGAATAGAGATAATTAACATAACTTTTATTATGGTATTTTGTTAAAATTGTTCTATTTAATAATTAGCTATTGTTTTAAATCTATTACTGTGCCTAATTTATAGGTTAAGCTTTGTCATAGGTATGGATGTATAGGAAAGTCATATAGATTTGATACAATTGGCAGTTTCAGGTGTCCATTGGAGGTATTGGAGGATATACCCAGTGGATGAGGGGGGAAAACTATACAAATACATTAGATGTTAATAATCTCAAGATTATATGAAATAGTAAAATGTAATAAAATAATGAGGTAGGCATGAGTATATAGTATTTATTGTCTTTGTTTTCAATATAATTCAGATAGTTGAAGTTAATTTATTTGAAAATATTAACAGCGTTTAGCAATCAGCTTGAAAAATTCATAAGAATTAATAATTTTCTCCTGTGAGTCAGTATAAACCAGCTCCAGCATACTACTGAATTGAAGTATCTAAGTAGAATTCTGTGTTATGTTGAGACTCTGCTTGAAACAGGTAAATAAAGTGAAAGTGAAAGTCACTCAGTTGTATCCGACTCTTTGTGACCCCATGGACTATACAATCCATGGAATTCTCTAGACAAGAATACTGGGGTGGGTAGCCTTTCCTTTCTCCAGTGGATCTTCCTAACCCAGGGACCAAACCCAGGTCTCCCACATTGCAGGCAGATTCTTTACCAGATGAGCCACAAAGGACAGTTAACTGGACAGATTGTCATGGACCTCTGACTTTGACAGTTCTTTCATGACCTTTTTTGACAGTCCCTTCATGACTTCCTTTGTGGCTCAGCCAGTAAGGTATCTGCCTGCAATGCAGGAGACCCGGGTTCAATCCCTGGGTTGGGAAGATCCCCTGGGGAAATAAATGGAAACCCACTCTAGTATTCTTGCCTAGAAAGTCCTATGGACAGAGGAGCCTGGCAGGCTACAGTTCATGGGATCCCAAAGGATTGGACATGACTGAACAACTTCACTTCACTTCTTCATGACTTTTGGTTACTTAACTACATTATGAACATCAGAAAGGAAGGGTAATCTGGAGTTAGAGAAGGGATTTGATATTTCAAATGAGATTTTCCATTTCCGGGGACATGAGGCCAAGGATTCAAGAGTGAGTTCTGTGTCTCAGGAGTGTGGATATGGAATGTGGGTGTTTGAGTTGGAAAGAAGAACTCCTGTTGGTTAGCAAAGGTCAAAAGATGAGAAAATGGGAAGACACTGAGCAGACAGAAGTGAATTGCAATAAAAAGTTTTTTTTGCTTCCCTTTAGAACTAGTTCTCTTCTAATTTTTTTTTATTATAATGGTGTGTGTGTGCTCAGTTGTGTCTGGCTGCTTTGCAATGCCATGGACTGTAGCCCTCCATGGTCCTCTGTTCATGGGATTTTCCAGACAAGAATACTGGAGTGCATTGCCATTTCCTTCTACAGGGTATTTTCCCAACCCAGGGATCAAACCCATGGTTCCTTCCATGTCTCCTGCATTGCAGGCAGATTCTTTAAGGCTAAGCCACCTTGCTCAAGGTTAAACACCTTGAAAGTGAATAGGTGACTGTTTGCCTCCAAGTCTCTCACATTCCTACCTACAAATCCTACTAGACACAGAGGTATGGCCTATCCCCTCCAACCTATTTAGTTGGGTTGGCTCACCACATCTGTGGGCTGTTTTAATGGAGATGAAGCTCTGTACATGTCTCTGCCTCAATTTTCATGGTGAGGACATTGGTGCTTTGAGACAAATAAAGACACCCTAAACTCTGAGAGGAGGGAGGGATCCTTTTACCTAAATGCAATGCCATTTGAGGTCTCTGTCTCCATCATTTTCAGCTACATCAGGGAAATGAATTTCTGTGAAAGTGTCTCCATGAACCATATCAGACAAATCTGTGTTTGTTATTTTCTTCCCGTCCTTGCAAACAGTTTGGAAGGTAAGAGTTCAACTTGGGTTTAACAATCTTCATAGCATGTGTCCCTGTGCTGCTGTATAGAGCCAGGGCTGGGCAGGCAGGAGGTTCTCCAGGGTGCTGGGAGGGAAATAGTTGACCTTACAAAATACCTATTGAGAAAAGCTGGGAAGCAGGAGGTCATGGAGCAACCAGCAAGTAAGAAGAAGGAAGATTATATTTATTGAGCACTATCTGTATACCAGGCATTATGGTGTTTTACTGAATCATTCATTTAAAACTCAAATTATTTTATGAAATAATTGATATCATTATCTTCAATTTTCTGGATAAAACTGAGAATGGAGACATGAATAATCTTGCCCAGAAGCTAAAGAGGAGGTTGAGGAGCAAGGATTTGACATGATCCTTTTACAACAGCACCACATTCCTCTGTCTCTCAGGTTCTAATTCCAATTTGCCTCAATGCTTTGCTCCAGCCATAGAGGCTGCCATGTGGTTTATAGAACCCTGTGATCTCTGCTTCTTATGCAGTCTTTCCTCTTCTCCATTCTCTTGGATAATCTTGCTCATCCTCCATGTCTCAGGTGCACACAGAAAGCCTGCCAAGTCCCCCCACGACTAGACCAGGAGCTCAGGGCACTCACCAGTCTGTACATTCTCCAGTGGTGCACACACTGTGATTTATGCTTGCCTCTTTCTTTCATAACAGAGTAAACTTCATAAAAGCAAAGACTGTCTGATTTGCTTACTGTTGTATTTACAACAGCCTGAGTCAAAGCATGTTCAGTAAAAGCCTGCTGCACAGTAGGTGAGGATCCTTTTGTCCCTGGGCTTTGATGCTATGCCATTTCCTCTGCCTTACCTTCTATTTTTCTGGATACTATTTTGCTTTCTGTCTCTGTTACATGTTTCCTCCTTATAACCCAAGTTGGGTTAGGTGCTCCTCTTAGGTTTGTTGTGGCATCCAGTTCTCTCAAACTCATCATTCATCCCATGTTGTCATCATTGCTTCTCACTAATTCTGGGCTGAAAACTCCTTGAGGACAGAATTTATTTTCTAATAGTGTTCTCATTAAACAATACAGAAATACAGTTCTTAGTGCATGTGATTACAATTTATAGGGTGAATGGATATATTATTTTAGACACAGCTAATTAAGGGACTGGGATACTAGCAAGACTCATTCATCTAACAAATGTTGATTCTGCACCAATTTGTGCCAGGCATAAGCCAGGTAATGAAGGTACATTAATGAACAAGCAGACATGTTCTCTGTTCTTGTAGGTCTTAGAACCCAATGGTAGAGGTGAGAGTTGTGGGAGGAAAGAGGTTTAGCTGAGGTTAACTGCTGAGCAATCCCATTATAGATATAAACAGCCTTCATAAAGAATCCTGTAGAATACCATCCTTTCCTTTTTGAGTTAGTGTTGAGGATTATGGAGGTCACACATTTTGTATCTTACAGCTTCTGTAAATCCCCAACTTTAAATGCATCTTTTACTATTGCGGCATGTTGTTCAGTCACTCAGTCCTGTCTGACTCTTTACGACCCCATGGACTACAGCACGCCAGGCTTCCCTATCTTTCACCATTTCCTGGAGCTTGCTCAAACTCACATCCATTGAGTCGGTGATGCCGTCCAATCATCTCGTCCTCCTTGGTCCCCTTATCCTCCTGCCTTCAATCTTTCCCAGCATCAGGGTCTTTTCTATTGATTTGGCTCTTCACATCAGGTGCCCTAAGTATTGAAGCTTCATCTTCAGTATCAGTCCTTCCAATGAATATTCAGGTTTGATTTCATTTATGATCTCTTGGAAGTTCAAGGGACTCTCAAGAGTTTTCTCCAACACCACAGTTCAAAAGCATTAGTTCTTCAGTGTTCAACTTTCTTTATGGTACAGTTCTCACATCCATACATGACCACTGGAAAAACCATAGCCTTGACTACATGGACCTTTGTTGGCAAAGGTCCTGCTTTTTCATATGCTGTCTAGGTTTGTCATAGCTTTTCTTCCAAGGAGCAAGTGCCTTTTCATTTCATGCATGCAGTCACCATCTGCAGTGATTTTGGAGCCCCCCCCCCAAATAAAGTCTGACACTGTTTCCACTGTTTCCCCATCTATTTCCCATGAAGTGATGGGACCAGATGCCATGATCTTAGTTTTCTGAATGTTGAGCTTTACCAACTTTCCACTCTCCTCTTTCACTTTCATCAAGAGGCTTTTTAGTTCCTCTTCCCTTTCTACCATAGAACAGGCTTCCCTGGTGGCTCAGACGATAAAGTGTCTGCCTGCAATGCAGGAGACCTGGGTTCGATTCCTGGGTCAGGAAGATCCCCTGGAGAAGGAAATGGCAATCCACTCCAGCACTCTTGCCTGGAAAATCCCATGGACGGAGGAGCCTGATAAGCTACAGTCCATGGGGTCACAAAAAGTCAGACACGACTGAGGGACTTCACTTCCCTTTCTACCACAAGGGTGGTGTCATCTGCATATCTTGTTATTGATATTTCTCCCGGCAATCTTGATTCCAGCTTGTGCTTCATCCAGCCCAGCGTTTCTCATGATGTACTCTGCATAGAAGTTAAATAAGCAGCGTGACAATATACAGCCTTGACGCTCTCCTTTTCCTATTTGGAACCAGTCTATTGTTCCATGTCCAGTTTTAACTGTTGCTTCCTGAAGAGGCAGGTCAGGTGATCTGGTATTCCCATCTCTTTCAGAATTTTCCACAGTTTATTGTGATCCACACAGTCAAAGGCTTTGGCATAGTCAATAAAGCAGTAGTAGATGTTTTTCTGGAACTCTCTTGCTTTTTCGATGATCCAGTGGATATTGGCAATTTGATCTCTGGTTCCTCTGCCTTTTCTAAAACCAGCTTGAACATCTGGATGTTCACTGTTCATGTATTGGCTTGGAGAATTTTGAGCATTACTTTACTAGCATGTGAGATAAGTGCAATTGTGCGGTAGTTTGAACATTCTTTGGTATTGCCTTTCTTAGGGATTAGAATGAAAATTGACCTTTTCCAGTCCTGTGACCACTGCTGAGTTTTCCAAATTTGCTGGCATATTGAGTGCAACACTTTCACAGCATCATCTTCCAGTATTTGAAATAGCTCAGCTGGAATTCCATCACCTCCACTAGCTTTGTTAGTAGTGATGCTTTCTAAGGCCCTTAGTTCATGTATTTTTGGAGCCTAACTTGGAGAATTTTGAGCATTATTTTGCTAGCATGTGAAGTGAGTGCAATTTTTTTTTTTTAACTTATAGTGTTTTTTTATTGGAGTATAATTGCTTTACAGTGTTGTGTTAGTGGGTTTTTTTTTTAATTTTAAAATCTTTAATTCTTACATGTGTTCCCAAACATGAACCCCCCTCCCACCTCCCTCCCCATAACATCTCTGTGGGTCATCCCCATGCACCAGCCCCAAGCATGCTGTATCCTGCGTCAGACATAGACTGGCGATTCAATTCTTACATGATAGTATACATGATAGAATGCCATCCTTTGGGATTGGAATGAAAATTCACCTTTTCCAGTCCTGTCCCACTGCTGCGTTTTCCAAATTTGCTGGCATATTGAATGCAGCACTTTCACAGCATCATCTTTTAGGATTTGAAACAACTCCATTGGAATTTCATTACTTCCACTAGCTTTGTTGGTAGTGATGCTTCCTCAGGCTCACTTGACTTCACTTTCCAGGATGTCTGGCTCTAGGTGAACGATCACACCATTGTGGTCATCTGGTTCATTAAGATTTTTTTTTTTTTTTTTGGTATCGTTCTGTGTATTCTTTTCTTCATATTTTCTGCTTCTGTTAGGTCCATACCTCTGTTCTTTATTGTGCCCATCTCTTTATGAAATGTTCCCTTGGTATTTCTAATTTTCTTGAAGAGATCTCTAGTCTTTCCTATTCTATTTTTCTCCTCTGTGTCTTTGCATTGATTACTTAGGAAGGCTTTCTTATCTCTCCTTGCTATTCTTTGGAACTCTGCATTCAGTTTTCTCCTGTGCCTTTCACTTCTCTTCTTTTCTCAGCTATTTGTAAGGCCTCTTCAGACAACCATTTTTCCTTTTTACATTTCTTTTTCTCAGGGATGATTTTGATTACCACCTCTTGTACAGTGTTAAAAACCTCTGCCCATAGTTCTTTAGACACTCTATCTATTGGATCTAATCCCTTGAGTCTATTTGTCACTTCCACTGTATAATTGTAAGGGACTTGATTTAGGTCATACCTGAATGGTCTAGTGGTTTCCCCTACTTTCTTCAATTTAAGTAGGATATTTGCAATAAGGAGTTCATGATCTGAGCCATATTCAACTCCTGGTCTTGTTTTTGCTTACTGTATAGAGTTTCTCCATCTTCGGCTACAAAGAATATAATCAATCTGATTTCAGTATTGACCATCTGGTGATGTCCATGTGCAGAGTTGTCTGTCGTTTTGTTGGAAGAGGGTGTTTGCCATGACCAGGGTGTTTTTTTGGCAAAACTCTGATAGCCTTTGCCCTGTTTCATTTTATATTCCAAGGCCAATTTGCCTGTTATTCCAGGTATGTCTTGACTTCCTACATTCGCATTCTGTTACCCTTTGATGAAAATGACATCTTTTTGGGGTGTTAGTTCTAGAAGGTCTTGTAGGTCTTCATAGAACTGTTCAACTTCAGCTTCTCCTGCATTCCTGGGTGAGGCATAAGTGTTAAGTAAGTGTTTGTTGCTTAGTCCTGCCCAACTCTTTGCGACCCCACGGACTTTAGCCCACCAGGCTCATCTTCATGAGATTTTCCAGGCAAGGATACTGGAGTGGGTTGCCATTTCCTTCTCCAGGGCATCTTCCCAACCCAGGGATTGAACCCAGGTCTCCTGCACTGCAGGCAAATTCTTTACAAGGGCTTCCCTTGTAGCTTAGTCTACAAGCTCAGTCAAATAGCTCAGTCTATGGTTGGGGCATAGACTTGGATTAATGGAATGGAATGTAATCCAGTCCATTACTTGGATTACATAGACTTGGGGCATTACTCCTATGCAATATGGTTCTTTACAGCATTGGACTTTACTTTCACCACCAGAGACATCCACAGCTGGCACTGAATGGTTTGCTTGGAAAGGAACAGAAGTCATTCTGTCGTTTTTGAGACTGTACCCAAGTTCTGCATTTTGGACTCTTTTTCTGACTATGAGTGCTACTCTATCTCTTCTAAGGGATTCTTGCCCACAGTAGTAGATATAATGGTCATCTGAATTAAATTTGTCCACTTCAGTCCATTTTAGTTCACTGATTCCTAAAAGGTCGATGTTCACTCTTACCATTTCCAGTTGACCACTTCCAATTTACCTTGAATCATGGACCTAACATTCCAGGCTCCTATGCAATATTGTTCTTTATGGCCATTGGACTTTACTTTTATCACCAGACACATCCACAGTTGGCATGTTTCCATTTTGACCCAGCCTCTTTATTCCTTCTGGAGCTATTTCTTTGCTCTTCTCCAGTAGCATATTGTGCACATACTGAACTGGGAGGTTCATCTTTCAGTGTCATATCTTTTTGTTTTTTCATGCTATTCTTGAGGTTCTCAAGGCAAGAATGCTGAAGTGGTTTGCCATTCCCTTCTCCAGTAGACCCCATTTTGTCAGAACCCTCCACCATGACCCTCTATGTTGGGTGGCTTTATAGAGCATGGCTCATAGTTTCATTAAGTTAGACAAGGCCTGTGAGCCATGTGATCAGTTTGGTTAATTTTCTGTGATTGTGGTTTGCATTCTATCTGCCCTCTGATGGATGAGGATAAGAGGTTGTGGAAGCTTCCTGATGAGAGTGACTGGTTGTAGAGAACCTGGGTCTTGCTCTGGTGGGCATGGTCATGCTCAATAAATTTTTTTTTTTAATTTATTTTTATTTTTGGCCATGCTGGGTCTTTGTTACTGTGCAGCTTTTCTCCAGCTGCAGGCAGCGGGGGCTACTCTCCACTTGCAGTGTGAGAGCTTCTCATTATGGTGGCTTCTCTTGTTGTGGAGCACAGGCTCTAGGGTGCTCAGGCATCAGTAGCTGTGGCGCGTGGGCTCAGCTGGAGCTCAGGCTCAATAGCTGTAATGTATGGGCTTTGTTGCCCCACAGCATGTGGGATCTTCCTGGATCAGGGATCAAACCTGTGTCTCCTGCATTCGCAGGCAGAGTCTTTACCACTGAGCCACCAGGGAAGCCCTCAATAAATCTTTAATCCAATTTTTTGCTGATGTGTGGGGCTGTGTTCCTTCCCTATAGTTTGGCCTGAGGCCAAACTATTGTGGGGTAATGGTGACCTCTGTTAAAAAGACTTATGCCAGTACACTACAGTGCCCAGGACTGTTGTATTCAGTGCCCCTGACTATCGACCCACACCTCCTTGTGGAGTTACTGCTCTGTTTTCTGAGTCCTGGTGTACACAAGTGTTTTGTTTGTGCTCTCTGAGCATCTCTGGCAAGTATGAATTTTGATTCTAAATGCGATTTTGTCCCATTTACTGTCTTGTGGGGCTTCTCCTTTGCCCTTGGACATTGGGTATCTTTTTTTGGGTAGGATCCACATTATTCTGTTGATAGTTGTTCAGCAGCTAGTTGTGATTTTGGTGTTCTCACAGAAAATGAGTGCACATCATTCTACTCCACCATTTTGGGATGATACAGTCCTATTGTGGTATAGTCCTCCCTAAATGAGTTTCCCAGGTAGCTCAGTGGTAAAGAATCTTCCTGTAATGCAGAAAACACAGAAGATGTGGGCTTGATTTGGGTCAGGGCGATCCTCTGAAGGAGTAAATGGCAATCTACTCCAGTCTTGCCTGGAGAGTTTCATGAACACAGGAGCCTGGCAGGCCCCTGAGTTACAGTCCATGAGTTACAAAGAATCAGATACAACTGAGCTTGCATGCCCTCCCTAAATAGCAGCTAATCTCTGGTAATCTAACCTGAAGTACAAAATGCAGCTGATTATGTAGCTTTGTCTTCTTTCAAATGCTTGCTTTCATAGCAAGCTCCTTCTGGCATGGTTTGGGTATCTTGCCTGAGGCAGTAGGTTGGAGGTTATGACCTCTTAAAACTCATATCTCTCAATGCCTTTTTCTGATTACTCCAAATAAGTGCGAAATCTGCAACTTTTTAAAGAACTAAGGATGTGATGGTGAAAAACATTCAGTTCAGTTCAGTTCAGTCGCTCAGTCATGTCCGACTGAAGGTGGATGTGTCTGGTGAAAGGTGGTGTCATCTGCATATCTAAGGTGACTGATATTTCTCCTGGCAATCTTGATTCCAGCTTGTGCTTCTTCCAGCCCAGCTTTTCTCATGATGTATTCTGCATACAAGTTGAAAATGCAGGATGACAGTATATAGCCTTGATGTATTCCTTTTCCTATTTGGAACCAGTCTGTTGTTCCATGTTCAGTTCTAACTGTTGCTTCCTGACCTGCACATAGGTTTCTCAAGAGGCAGGTCAGGTGGTCTGGCATTCCCATCTCTTTCAGAATTTTCCACAGTTTATTGTGATCCACACAGTCAAAGGCTTTGGCATAGTCAAGAAAGCAGAAATAGACTGGTCCCATTACCTCATGGCAAATAGATGGAGAAACAATGGAAACAGTAGCAGACTTTATTATTATTATTTTTAGCTCCAAAATCACTGCATAAGGTGACTGAAGACACGAAATTAAAAGGCACTTACTCCTTGGAAGAAAAGTTATGACCAAACTAGACAGAATATTAAAAAGCAGAGACATTACTTTGCCAACAAAGGTCCATCTAATCAAAGCTAAGGTTTTCCCAGTAGTCATGTATGGATGTGAGAATTGGACTGTAAAGAAAGCTGAGTACCGAAGAATTAATGCTTTTGAACTATGGTGTTGGAAAAGACTCTTGAGAGTCTCTTGGACTACAAGGAGATCCAGTCAGTCCACCCTAAAGGAAATCAGTCCTGAGTATTCATTGGAAGGACTGATGCTGAAATTGTAACTCCAATACTTTGGTCACCTGCTGTGAAGAACTGACTCATTGGAAAAGACCCTGATGCTGGGAAGAATCGAAGGTGGAAGGAGAAAGGGACAACAGAGGATGAGATGGTTGGATGGCATCACTGACTCAATGGGCATGAGTTTGAATAAACTCCCGGGAGTTGGTGATTGACAGGGAGGCCTGGCATTCTGCAGTCCATAGGGTCAGAAAGAGACAGACATGACTGAGCAAATGAACTGAACTGAACTGCATTTTAATGAAACTTACACAAGTTCCTATTTTCATTAATCCAAAGAAATCTGAAAAGGATTTTTTAGTTTACAAAAAAAAAAAATAGACAAAAAGTGAAGTATATCACACATAGCATGTTTGGCAGTGGAGCTATTGTGCAGGCAGCACACATCCAGAGCAGCCAGTGGGGCCCTACCAAGCTACTTCCCCTGTACTCAAAGCCTCAGATCCAGCCACCAGTGCTGTGCACTGTGTCTGTGAGCACCTGTGCCTTCCCTGATTTATTTTGTGCAGCTGTTACAAGATGTTTCTTGAGGTAATCAAAGGAGACTTATGCTACTTCATCTTCCAAGAACACAATACTTGAATAGTATTAGAGACCTGTGTCTGTGTTCTTTGGTTCTTCTGCTGAATGGAGACTATGTTACTTCAGATTGTCTTGCAGTTTGGTGAGGCAAAGGCCTTAGTTCTGGATCACAGGTGTAAATGAGTAATGTTTGTGACTTTTAAGCCTTACCCATGAAAGCAGCAATCTCACGTGACTTGTGATTAATTACCAACACTGGCTCCTCTCAGCTTGGTGTTCCTATGACTGCTCTTGCGAACAAAGCATTACGTTTTACTATATTAAGTTTTACAAAGTTAAGTAAGTTATTCAAAGTTATTAATCACCTTGACCAATACTGGGTTGTAGAGAATAAAATGTTGAATTTTGCTAGGTAATAAAAAACTGTTTCATAAAGAGATTCTTTAAGTTCACACACAGCCAGTAGATCATTAGATTTTTCTTTTGGGCCATATTCTTTTCAGTTCAGTACAGTTCACTCACTCAGTCACATTCGACTCTTTGTGACCCCATGAACCACAGCACACCAGGCCTTCCTGTCCATCACCAACTCCCGGAGTCCACCCAAACCCATGTCCATTGAGTCAGTGATGTCATCCAACCATCTCATCCTCTGTCACCCCCTTCTCCTCCTGCCTTCAATCTTTCCCCAAATCAGGGTCTTTTAAAATGAGTCAACACTTCGCATGAGGTGGCCAAAGTATTGGAGTTTCCGCATCAACATCAGTTTTTCCAATGAACACACAGGACTGATCTCTTTTAGGATGGACTGCTCGGATCTCCTTGCAGTCCAAGGGACTCTCAAGAGTCTTGTCCAACACCACAGTTCAAAAGCATCAATTCTTTGCCGCTCAGCTTTCTTTATAGTCCAACTCTCACATCCATACATGACCACTGGAAAAACCATAGCCTTGACTAGACGGACCTTTGTTGGCAAAGTAACGTCAGCTTTTTAATATGCTGTCTAGGTTGGTCATAACTTTCTTTCCAAGAAGTAAGCATCTTTTAATTTGATGGCTGCAATCACCATCCACAGTGATTTTGGAGCCCAGACAAATAAAGTCAGCCACTGTATCCACTATTTCCTCATCTATTTGCCATGAAGTGATGGGACCAGATGTCATGATCTTAGTTTTCTGAATGTTGAACTTTAAGCCAACTTTTTCACTCTCCTCTTTCACTTTCATCAGATGGCTTTTTAGTTGCTCTTCACTTTCTGCCATAAGGGTGGTGTCATCTGCACATCTGAGGTTATTGATGTTTCTCCTGGCAATCTTGATTTCAGCTTGTGCTTCCTCCAGCCCAGCATTTCTCACGATGTACTCTGCATAGAAGTTAAATAAGCAGGGTGACAATACACAGCCTTGACATATTCCTTTTCCTATTTGGAACCAGTCTGTTGTTCCATGTCCAGTTCTAACTGTTGCTTCCTGACCTGCATATAGATTTCTCAAGAGGCAGGTCAGGTGGTCTGGTATTCCCATCTCTTTCAGAATTTTCCACAGTTTATTGTGATCCACATAGTCAAAGGCTTTGGCATACTCAATAAAGCAGAAATCGATGTTTCTCTGGAACTCTCTTGCTTTTTCCATGATCCAGAGGATGTTGGCAATTTGATCTCTGGTTCCTCTGCCTTTTCTAAAGCCAGCTTGAATATCTGGAAGTTCATGGTTCATGTATTGGTGAAACTTGGCTTGGAAAATTTTAAGCTTTACTTTACTAAGGTGTGAGATGAGTGCAATTGTGCAGTAGTTTGAGCATTCTTTTGCATTGCCTTTCTTTGGCATTGGAATGAAATCTGACCTTTTCCAGTCCTCTGGCCACTGATGCGAATTTGCTCGCATATTGAGTGTAACACTTTTACAGCATCATCTTTCAGGATTTGAAATAGCTCAACTGGTTTCCATCACCTCCACTAGCTTTGTTTGTAGTGATGCTTCCTAAGGCCCACTTGACTTCACATTCCAGGATTTTGGCTCTATGTGAGTGATCACACCATCATGGTTATGTGGGTCATGAATATCTTTTTTGTACAGTTTTTATGTGTATTCTTGCCATCTCGTCTTAATAGCTTCTGCTTCTGCAATAGCAAAGAATCACGGCAGCTGTGAAGGAGCTATGCCACCTCTGAGGTCAGGGGTGGTGGCCGAGAGGAGCTACCCCACTTCCAAGGTAAAAAAAATCCAAGTAAAACAGTAGGCACTGAGAAAGGGCATCAGAGGGCAGACAGACTGAAACCACAATCACTGACAACTAGCCAATCTGATCACGCGGACCACAGCCTTGTTTAACTGAATGAAACTAAGCCATGCCATGTGGGGCCACCCAAGATGGATGGGACATGTGGAGAGTTCTGACAGAATGTGGTCCATTGGAGAAGGGAATGGCAAACCACTTCAGTATTCTTGCCTTGAGAAACCCATGAACAGTATGAAAAGGCAAAAAGATAGGACACTGAAAGATAAACTCCCCAGGTCAGTAGGTGCCCAATATGCTACTGGAGATCAGTGGAGAAATAACTCCAGAAAAAATGAAGGGATAAAGCCAAAGCAAAAACAACACCCAGTTGTGGATGTGACTGGTGACAGAAGCAAGTTTCTATGTTGTAAAGAGCAATATTGCATAGTAACCTGGAATGTTAGGTCCATGAATCAAGGCAAATTGGAAGTGGTCAAACAGGAGATGACAAGAGTGAAAATTGACATTCTAGGAATCAGCGAACTAAGATGGACTGGAATGGGTGAATTTAACTCAGATGACCATTATATCTACTACTGTGGGCAGGAATCCCTTAGAAAAAATAGAGTAGCCATCATAGTCAACAAAAGAATCTGAAATGCAGTACTTGGATGCAATCTCAAAAACGACAGAATGATCTGTTTGTTTCCAAGGCAAACCATTCAATATCACGGTAATCTATGTCTATGCCCCCACCACTAACGCTGGAGAAGCTGAACAGTTCTATGAAGACCTACAAGACCTTCTAGAACTAACACTGCAGAAAGAGGTCCTTTTCATTATAGGGTACTGGAATGCAAAAGCAGGAAGTCAAGAAACATCTGAAGTAACAGGCAAATTTGGCCTTGGAGTACAGAATACAGAAGGGTAAATGCTAATAGAGTTCTGCAAAGAGAACTCACTGGTCATAGGAAACACCCTCTTCCAACAACACAAGAGAAAACTCTACACATGGACATCA
This sequence comes from Capricornis sumatraensis, assembly GCF_032405125.1. Lineage (NCBI taxonomy): Eukaryota > Metazoa > Chordata > Mammalia > Artiodactyla > Bovidae > Capricornis > Capricornis sumatraensis. The sequence continues at coordinate 51,741,650 of NC_091083.1, forward strand.
CCAGATTGTTGACACCAAAATCAGATTGATTATATTATTTGTAGCCAAAAATGGAGAAGCTTTATATCGTCAGAAAATGCAAGACTAGGACCTAACTGTGGCTCAGATCATGGACTCCTTATTGCCAAATTCAGACCGAAATTAAAGAAAGTGGAGAAAACACTAGATCATCCAAAGTGAAAGTGAAAGTGAAAGTGAAAGTGAAGTCGTGTCCGACTCTTTGCAACCCCATGGACTGTAGCATAGCAGGCTCTTCCATCCATGGGATTTTTCCAGGCAAGAGAACTGGAGAGGGTTGCCATTACCTAAATCAAATACTCTTTTCAGTAAATGGCATTTTACCAAGTTTAAAAATGTTGCCAATCTTATGAGTTTTAAATGGTACTTCTTTTAGCTTTCATTTTTTCTAGTTACTGATAAGATTGATCAACTTTCTATATGTTTATGGGATTTGTATTTTTTCCTATATAAGGCATATTTGAATCAGTTGTCTATGTTTTTTATAGTTGCCCTATCTTGTACTCATTTATAGAAATTCTCTAAATATCATGAAAACCAATCCTGTGTCAATTTTTTAAATATAAATTTATTTATTTTAATTGGAGGTTAATTACTTTACAGTATTGCATTGGTTTGACCATATATTGACATGAATCCACCACGGGTGTATATGTGTTCCCCATCCTGAATCCCCCTCCCATCGGCCGCCCCATCCCATCCTGCAGGGTCATCCAAGTGCACCAGCACCAAGCATCCTGTATCCTGCATTGAACCTAGACTGGCAATTCATTTTTTTTACATGATATTATACATGTTTCAATACCATTCTCCCAAATCATCCCACCCTCGCCCTCTCCTACAGAGTCCAAAGGACTGTTCTATACATCTGTGTCTCTTTTGCTGTCTCGCATACAGGATTGTCATTACCATCTTTCTAAATTCCATATATATGCGTTAGTATACTGTATTGGTGTTTTTCTTTTTGGCTTACTTCACTCTGTATAATAGGCTCCAGTTTCATCCATGTCATTAGAACTGATTCACATGTATTCTTTTTAATGGCTGAGTAGTACTCCATTGTGTATATGTACCACAGTTTTCTTATCCATTCGTCTGCAGATGGACATCTAGGTTGCTTCCATGTCCGGGCTATTATAGACAGTGCTGTGATGAACGTTGGGGTACATGTTTCTCTTTCAATTCTGGTTTCCTCGGTGTGTATGCCCAGCAGTGGGACTGCTGGGTCATAAGGCAGTTCTATTTCCAGTTTTTGAAGGAATCTCCACACTGTTCTCCATGGTGGCTGTACTAGTTTGCATTCCGACCAACAGTGTAAAAGGGTTCCCTTTTCTCCACACCCTCTCCAGCATTTATTGCTTGTAGACTTTTGGATCGCAGCCATTCTGACTGGTGTGAAATGGTACCTGATTGTGGTTTTGATTTGCATTTCTCTGATAATGAGTGATGTTGAGCATCTTTTCATGTGTTTGTTAGTCATCTGTATGTCTTCTTTGGAGAAATGTCTATTTAGTTCTTTGGCCCATTTTTTGATTGGGTCGTTTATTTTTCTGGAATTGAGCTGCAGGAGTTGCTTGTATATTTTTGAGATATGTTGTTTGTCAGTTGCTTCATTTGCTGTTATTTTTTCCCATTCAGAAGGCTGTCTTTTCACCTTGCTTATAGTTTCAAACACGACTAAGTGACTGAACTGAACTGATAGTTTCCTTTGTTGTGCAGAAGCTTTTAATTTTAATTAGGTCCCATTTGTTTATTTTTGCTTTTATTTCCAATATTCTGGGAGGTGGGTCATAGACGATCCTGCTGTGACGTATGTCAGAGAGTGCTTTGCCTATGCTCTCCTCTAGGAGTTTTATAGTTTCTGGTCTTACATTTAAATCTTTCAACCATTTTTAGTTTATTTTTGTGTATGGTGTTAGAAAGTGTTCTAGTTTTATCTTTTTTTACAAGTGGTTGACCAGTTTTCCCAGCATCACTTGTTAAAGAGTTTATCTTTTCTCCATTGTATATTCTTACCTCCTTTGTCGAAATGTGTGGATTTATCACTGGGCTTTCTATTTTGTTCCATTGTTCTATATTTCTGTCTTTGTGCTAGTACCATACTGTCTTGATGACTGTGGCTTTGTAGTAGAGCCTGAAGTCAGGCAGGTTGATTCCTCTAGTTACATTCTTCTTTCTCAAGATTGCTTTGGCTATTCAAAAATTTTTTTTATTTCCACACAAATTGTGAAATTATTTGTTCTATCTCTGTGGAAAATACCGTTGGTTGCTTGATAGGGATTGCATTGAATCTATAGATTACTTTGGGTAGTATACTCATTTTCACTATACTGATTCTTCTGATCCATGAACATGGTACATGTCTCCATCTATTAGTATCCTTTTTGATTTCTTTCACAAGTGTTTTATAGTATTTTATATACAGGTCTTTTGTTTCTTTAGGTAGATATATTCTGAAGTATTTTATTTTCTTCATTGCAATGATGAATGGAATTGTTTCCTTAATTTCTCTTTCTATTTTCTCATTATTATTGTAAAGGAATGCAAGGGATTTCTGTGTGTTGATTTTATATCCTGCAACTTTACTATATTCATTGATTAGCTCTAGTAATTTTCTGGTGGAGTCTTTAGGGTTTTCTATGTAGAGGATCATTTCATCTGCAAACAGTGAGAGTTTTACTTCTTCTTTTCCAATTTGGATTCCTTTTATTTCTTTTTCTGCTCTGATTGCTGTGGCCAAAACTTCTAAAACTATGTTGAATAGTAGTGGTAAAATTGGGCACCCTTGTCTTGTTCCTGACTTTAGGAGAAATGCTTTCAATTTTTCACCATTGAGGATAATATTTGCTGTGGTTTTGTCATATATAGCTTTCATTATGTTGAGGTATGTTCCTTCTATTTCTGTTTTCTGGAGAGTTTTTATCATAAATGGTTGTTGAATTTTGTCAAAGGCTTTCTCTGCATCTATTGAGATAATCATATGGCTTTTATTTTTCAATTTGTTAATGTGGTGAATTACATTGATTGATTTGTGGATATTGAAGAATCCTTGCATCCCTGGGATAAAGCCCACTTGGTCATGGTGTATGATCTTTTTAATGTGTTGTCGGATTCTGATTGCTAGAATTTTGTTGAGGATTTTTGCATCTCTGTTCATCAGTGATATTGGCCTGTAGTTTTCTTTTTTTGTGGCGTCTTTGTCAGGTTTTGATATTAGGGTGATGGTGGCCTCATAGAATGAGTTTGGAAGTTTACCTTCCTCTGCAATTTTCTGGAAGAGTTTGAGTAGGATAGGTGTTAGCTCTTCTCTAAATTTTTGGTAGAATTCATCTGTGAAGCCATCTGGATCTGGGCTTTTGTTTGCTGGACGACTTCTGATTACAGTTTCAAATTCTGTGCTTGTGATGGGTCTGTTAAGATTTTCTATTTCTTCCTGGTTTAGTTTTGGAAAGTTGTGCTTTTATAAGAATTTGTCCATTTCTTCCACATTGTCCATTTTATTGGCATATAATTGCTGATAGTAGTCTCTTATGATCCTTTGTATTTCTGTGTTGTCTGTTGTGATCTCTCCATTTTCATTTCTAATTTTATTGATTTGATTTTTCCCCCTTTGTTTCTTGATGAGTCTGGCTAATGGTTTGTCATTTTTTTTTTATCCTCTCATAGAACCAGCTTTTGGCTTTGTTGATTTTTGCTATGGTCTCTTTTGTTTCTTTCACATTTATTTCTGCCCTAATTTTTAAGATTTCTTTCCTTCTTCTAACCCTGGAGTTCTTCATTTCTTCCTTTTCTAGTTGCTTTAGGTGTAGAGTTAGGTTATTTATTTGACTGTTTTCTTGTTTCTTGAGGTATGCCTGTATTGCTAGGAACCTTCCCTTTGCACTGCTTTTACATTGCCCCACAGGTTTTGGGTTGTTAGGTTTTCATTTTAATACATTTCTATGCATATTTTGATTTCTTTTTTGATTTCTTCTGTGATTTGTTGGTTATTCAGCAGTGTGTTGTTCAGCCTCCAGATGTTGGAATTTTTAATAGTTTTTCTTCTGTAATTGAGACCTAATCTTACTGCATTGTGGTCAGAAAAGATGCTTGGAATGATTTCAAATTTTTTTTGAATTTACCAAGGCTAGATTTATGGCCCAGGATGTGATCTATCCTGGAGAAGGTTCCGTGTGTGCTTGAGAAAAAGGTGAAATTCATTGTTTCGGGGTGAAATGTCCTATAAATATCAATTAGGTCTAACTGGCCTATTGTATCATTTAAAGTTTGTGTTTCTCTGTTAATTTTCTGTTTAGTTGATCTATCCATAGGTGTGAGTAGGGTATTAAAGTCTCCCATTATTATTGTGTTATTTTTAATTTCCTCTTTCATACTTGTTAGCATTTGCCTTACATATTGCGGTGCTCCTATGTTGGGTGCACATATATTTATAATTGTTATATCTTCTTCTTGGATTGATCCTTTGATCATTATGTAGTGTCCTTCTTTGTCTCTTTTCACAGTCTTTGTTTTAAAGTCTATTTTATCTGATATGAGTATTGCTACTCCTGCTTTTTTTTTTTTTTTCGTCTCTATTTGCATGGAATATCTTTTTCCAGCCCTTCACTTTCAGTCTGTATGTGTCCCTTGTTTCGAGGTGGGTATCTTGTAGACAATATATATAGAGGTCTTGTTTTTGTACGCATTCACTTAGTCTTTGTCTTTTAGTTGGGTCATTCAACCCATTTACGTTTAAGGCATTTATTGATAAGTATGATCCCTTTACCATTTACTTTATTGTTTTGGGTTCGAGTTTATACACCTTTTTTGTGTTTCCTGTCTAGAGAGTATCCTTTAGCCTTTGTTGGAGAGTTGGTTTGGTGGTGCTGAATTCTCTCAGCTTTTGCTTGCCTGTAAAGCTTTTGATTTCTCCTTCATGTTTGAATGAGATCCTTGCTGGGTACAGTAATCTGGGCTGTAGGTTCTTTTCTTTCATCACTTTAAGTATGTCTTGCCATTTCCTCCTGGCCTGAAGAGTTTCTATTGAAAGAACAGCTGTTATACTTATGGGAATCCCCTTGTGTGTTATTTGTTGTTTTACTCTTGCTGCTTTTGATATTTGTTCTTTGTGTTTGATCTTTGTTAATTTGATTAATACATGTCTTGGGGTGTTTTGCCTTGGGTTTATCCTGTTTGGGACTCTCTGGGTGTCTTGGACTTGGGTGATTATTTCCTTCCCCATTTTAGGGAAGTTTTCAACTATTATCTCCTCAAGTATTTTCTCATGGTCTTTCTTTTTGTCTTCTTCTTCTGGGACTCCTATGATTAGAATGTTGGGGCATTTAACATTGTCCTAGAGGTCTCTGAGATTGTTTTCATTTCTTTTAATTCATTTTTCTTTTTTCCACTCTGATTCATTTATTTCTAACATTCTATCTTCTACCTGACTAATCCTATATTTTGCCTCCATTATTCTACTATTTCTTCCCTCCAGAGTGTTTTTGATATCATATATTGCATTATTCTTTATATATTGACTTTTTTTTTATTTCTTCTAGTTCCTTGTTAAACTTTTCTTGCATCTTCTTAATCCTTGTCTCCAGTCTATTTATCTGTGATTCTATTTTGTTTTCAAGATTTTGGATCATTTTCACTATCATTATTTGGAATTCTTTATCAGGTAGATTCCCTATCTCTTCCTCTTTTATTAGGATTGGGGGGCATTTATCCTGTTCCTTTACCTGCTAGGTATTCCTCTGTCTCTTCTTCTTGTTTATATTGCTGTGTTTTGGGTGGCCTTTATGTATTCTGGCAGTTTGTGGAGTTCTTTTAATTGTGGAGTTTCCTCACTGTGGGAGGGGTTATAAGAGTGGCTTGTCAAAGTTTCCTGTTTAGGGAAACTTGTGTCAGTGTTCTGGTGTGTGGAGCTGGATTTCTTCTCTGTGGAGTGCAATGAAGTATCCAGTAATGAGTTATGAGATGTCAGTGGGTTTGGAGTGACTTTGGGCAGCCTGTATATTGAAGCTCAGGGCTATGTTCCTGTGTTGCTGGAGAATTTGCATGGTATGTCTTGCTCTGGAACTTGTTGGCCCTTGGGTGGTGCTTGGTTTCAGTGTAGGTATGGAGGCATTTGATGAGCTCTTGTCAATTTATGTTCCCTGGAGTCAGGAGTTCTCTGGTGTTCTCAGGATTTGGAGTTAAGTCTCCCCTTCTGGTTTTCAGTCTTATTTTTACAGTAGCCTAAGGACTTCTCCGTCTATACAGCACCGTTGATAAAACATCTAGGTTAAAGATGTAAAGTTTCTCTACAGTGAGCGACACTCAGAGAGGTTCACAGAGTTACATGGAGAAGAGAAGAGGGAGGAGGGAGATAGAGGTGACCAGGATGAGATGAGGTGGAATCAAAAGAGAAGAGAGCAAGTAACCAGTAATCACTTCCTTATGTGTGTGCCACAGTCAGGACCAGACAGAGATGTTCATGGAGTTATATAGAGAAGAAGAGAGGGAGGAAGGAGACAGAGGTGGCCAGGAGAATAAAGGGGGAATCAAAAGGAGATAGCCAGATCCAGCCAGTAATTAGTTCCATAAGTGTTTTCTACTGTCCAGTATACAGAAGGAGATTCACAGAGTTTGGTAGAGGAGAGAAGGTTGAGGGAGGAGATAGAGATGACCTGGTGGAGAAAAAGGAGAGTCCAAAGGGGGAGAGAGCAGTCAAGCCAGTAATCTCGCTCCCAAGTAAAAATGGATACTGAAGATTGGGTTCTTAAAGGTACAAAATTGATAACAAATACCAAAAAGCAAAGATTAAAAAATCTAGAGTACAGGTTGGATTTTCAAAAATACAATATTAAAGGGAAAAAAACCAAAGTCACAAAAATTATATATATAAATATATATATATATATGGTTTGTTTTAAAAAATAGTATTTCTTTGTTTTTTTACAAAGTAATAGTAGGTTATAAAAATGAAAATTAAAGGAGTAATAGAGGACTTAAAAATAAAAAAATTAAAGAATGGTAGTAAAAATAGTAAAAATATATCTAGGGCTTCTTCTGATGTTGTGGGCAGTGTGGGGTCAGTTCATTTTCGGATAGTTCCTTGATCCAGCTTATATTTCTCAAGATCTATAGGCCCTTTCCTATGTAGTCAATACTAACTACAGGGTTTTAATTTATTGCACCTGTCACTTCCAAGGAAGTTTCCTCTGTTTTCACTTTTTCTGTTTGCTGGTCTCTTCAGTGTTTAATTTCCACCCTGACACAAGGGGGTGGTGGTGGACACTTTTTTTAGGCTCACCTGTTCTGTTGTGCTGTGGGGAGGGAGCGATGCTGCAAACAAATATCACCGACGTGTGCTCGCAGTGTCTCGGCCACACTGGGTTTGTCCCTGCTCACGGCATGTGTGCTTTCCCTGTCTACACTGCTTCAGCTCTAGGTTGCTCTGCTGGGAACTGTCTGAGGCTGGCCCTGGGTTGTATGCACTTACCAGGTTTAAGCAACTCAAGTTCAGGTACTCGGGTAGTCCTCAGAGGTGCAGACTTGGTTGAGCCTGCGTTTTGTGCCCTTCCCAGGTCCGAGCAGCTCAGGTGACCAAGTGTTTGGTTAGCGCGGTTGCTGAGAGTTATCACCTCCCCTGTCCCTGCCACTCGGTTTTCTGGGTGTACTACTGGCACACCTTCTCAGGCAGATGTTGACCGCCCAGAATCCCAAGAAGTCTTGGTTAGCAATGAAGCCTGCTTGCAGTTTGGTAGATAATGTCTCTCTGGGGCCGCGATTGCCCCCTTCCGGCTTTGGCTGTCCTCGCCTGCCTGTCACTGGAGGGGGTTGGGCCGGTCTGCAGCTGGCTAGCTCTGCTCAGTCCTTTGTTCTGTGAGCAGGCCTGGCGGTGTCTTAGGTTAGGGCTTTTCACATGGTAGCTATCCCCCAGTCTGGTTTGCTATCCTGAGTTAGTTCCCTCAGATTGCCTTCGGGGCATTCAGGCCTGGTCCTTACTCTAAGCAATGCAGCCCACGCCTCCCTGCCCAGCCCCCACTTGCTAGCGGAGGATGCAGGCATCTGTGCTGCTTCTCTGCTTGCGGAGTTACCTTTGGGCACATAATCTGTGGGTTTTGATTATTTATTTATTTTTCCTCCCGGTTATGTTGCCCTCTGTGGTTCCAAGGCTCGCCACAGATTCAGTAGTGAGAGTGTTTCCTGGTGTTTGGAAACTTCTGTCTTTTAAAAGACTCCCTTCCTTGGATGGAGTTCCGTCCCTACCTCTTTTCTTTCTCTTTTTATCTTTTACATTTTTTCCTTCCTCCTTTCGAAGACGATGGGCTGCTTTTCTGGGTGCCTGATGTCCTCTGCCTGCATTCAGAAGTTGTTTTGTGGAATTTACTCAGCATTCAAATGTTCTTTTGATGAATTTGTGGGGGAGAAAGTGGTCTCCCTGATCTATTCCTCCACCATCTTAGTGCCGCCCCTCCTGTGTCAATTATATGTTCTGCAAATGTCTTTTCCCAGTTTGTATTTTATCTTTTCCCTATTTATGGTATCTTTTGTTGAATAAAGCTTTTGGGATAAATGTAGTTGAATATATCAATATTTTCTCTCATGGGTTGCATACTGCATCTTATTTAAGAAATAATATTCTATCATGAGGTCATACAGGTATTCTCTTATATTTTCATCTGGATGTTTTGATTTTTTCTTTTACACTGTGGACTATAATCTATTAGAGACTTATTTTTCTTTTTATACAGGATTAGGTTGGAGTGCAATTTTTTCTTTCTTAATGGATAGTCAATATTCTTAGCCTTAGTATCTTCAGTGAAATCAGCTTATTTAATTATCTTATTCTTGCCTGGTTTTCTACTTGATGTCAAGTTTGGGATAATCATATAAAATAAATTAATATACAAGCCCTATTTTCCCCTTTCTTAAAACAGGAATCCACATCACCTGTTTCTGCAGATAAAGTTTTATCAGAACATAGCCATGCTGATTCCTTATATATTGTCTATTGCTTCTTTTGTTACAACAACAGAGTTGACATTTGTGATAGAAACAGCGTGGTCTGCAAAGCTTAATGTATTTATCATCTGATCCTTAAAAGAAAGGTCTAGCACATGGTCAGATTTCATACATGTTCCTTGTATGCTTGGAAAAAATGTGTATTCTCTTATTTTTGACAATAATTTTTTCTCCATATCTATTAGATGAAACAATATTTATTATTAATGTTAATTATGAAACATTTGAACAGAAAAATTACTTTTTTTGTAGTTCTATCATTTACTGAGGAAGGTATAATAAAATGCTTTACAATAATTTATAATGATTAAAATATTTTACATTGTTAAACACTTTAAAATGATGGTGGATTTTAAATTCTCTCCTTGAGGTTCTGTCTGTGTGCTGGCCCACACTGCAGATTTTGAAATCGCCAGCCTCAAGAGCTGCATATTGCTTGTGCCAATTCCTTATCCTGCACACACACACACGTTTCATTTGTTCTGTTTCCCTGCAGAGTCTCACCAAATACACTCCTTAACTTTTTCTCCTTCTTCTTCTTTTATTTTGCTCCTAATACTGTTATTGAAAATCTCCTTCTTGTTAATGTAAAAGGGAAGGTAGACATATATTCTCATTTCCAGGTGGATCCAATCCTTTGTATATCTTTTGTTACTTTTATTAGCATAATCAATTAGGTTTCATATCCATGTCTTGCTCAGGTGTGTAATAATATTATTTCTATTACTTTGTATATTTCTTATTTCATTTATTTTGCTTCTGACTTTATATTCAAAATTTCAGAGGATAACTCCATATTCTTGGATGGGACCTTAGAATTGTGCTTGCTTGGCTCTAAGTTTTGTGATTATTAGAAAGCACCTGGGCATAGAGAAGATTCCAGGGTCAACTGGAATTTGCTTATTTTAAAATTTAGTTAAGCCACTCAAATTCTTCAAGATATACCTATTATATAGTTTTGATAAATTAGTACCTATATTTTCTATAAATCACATAGGTTTTGAATTTAAACAGTCCTGAATTTGAGTCATGCATGTGCCGCTTTTGAAATGTGTGTGATCTTGAACAAGTTGTTCAGTTACTTTGAACCTCAATTCTCTCATATCTGAAATGGGATAAATAATACTTTTTTTTTTTTTTTATCATGTATACTATCATGTCAGAATTGAATTGCCAGTCTATGTCTGACGCAGGATACAGCATGCTTGGGGTTGGTGCATGGGGATGACCCACTGAGATGTTATGGGGAGGGAGGTGGGAGGGGGGTTCATGTTTGGGAACACATGTAAGAATTAAAGATTTTAAAATTAAAAAAAAATAAAAGAGCTGACAAAAGAATCAAGAAAAGCAGCTGATTAGACACCTAGGAGAGTGTCTAGAACATAATAGAACCTAAATTTTACCTAATATTGTTATTACTATTACCATAATTATTTTCATTTATTTATTCATTCATCAATCCAATAGATGTTTACTGAAAACCTATTATGTCAGCCATTATACATAAGAAACATTAATGACCCTAAGAGACAAGATCTATACTCTCATGGGATTTGTGTACAAGTAGATTTATTGCTATGGAATGGGATTGTGGATGATAAGATAATTTGCAAGCACTTCTGTCAGTAACAAACCATTTAAAACCTGTGTCCCTAGATAAGATGCATTGTTGCAGATTGGCTGGGTGGTTCTTCTGATCTCAGCTAGGTTTTCCCACACATTGGGAGATTTGCAGGTTGTGTGTGATCTAGGAAGGCCTCAACAATGAGGACAACTCAGATTTTCTCTCTCTGTCTCACTCTCCATCTTAGCACTGGAATATTCTAATAGCAATGGCAGAAGAGTAAGAACAATTGTGGAAAATTTTCAAGCCTTTGCATCATGTCTGTCAATATCCCTTTGGCCACATCAAGACACTTGATCAGCCCAGCATCAGAGTGGGAGGGCACTGCAAGTTTATAAAGGGCATGAACATAAGGATGGGTGAAGAAGTGGGATCATTAATGAAACAAATCTGCTCCACCTGTAAAACATAATTTGGTGTACTGATTATTTGTAAGTGTGGACATGTACATAAGAAGTTCTTTCCCAAGCCTATTAGATGAGGTCATAAGGAAGTAGTATGTGACATTTATTTCTACATGAATGGCTATTCTGCTGTAAGCCTAGTTTTGAAAACAAAATTTAAGGGAATGTTATTCAGTTTTGTTCAGTTCCACACAGCATGGCTATCTTGGGTACAACATCTATTGACTTAAAGAAAACTACTTAATTCAAAGGGCTTAGAAAACTTGACAACAGGTAGAGCTTAGAGGCTACTGCAAGAATTTGAAGTGCAAGAACAAAATATGGAAGATCAAAGGGCATAGGTTAGCTCAGGTAACAGTAGTAGGAGTAAGGTGTGCACTGTTTCCATATGTCAGGGCCAAGTGATAGGTCAGGAAGTTCAAGATGGCAAGAGAATCTAATAGGTGACCTGGTTGCCAGAAGCTTATGACATCACCTTGATAATGAAGCGTGTCTCAGACCCAGACAACACTTGGCTGGAAAGAGGGACCATATGAAGGCTGCTGAGATTAGATCCAAACAGCATCTTTTAGCGTTGGGGTGGGGGGAAGGTACGGGTGTGATCCCTTCATTTTTTCACTCATACCTATAGCTCTCAACTCACTTCTTTAATGGATGTTATGTGCACACATTATCTTCTTATTTATCTGCCAGTGATCCATGCATAATCTACTGCCCACATTCCTAAGTTTTATTGATAGTGTTGACTCTCCCTAGCATTTATCTCCAGAATGGAAGTTTTAATGGTGCACCTCTGCACAACTGTGCTCCAGTGATTTTTCATTCAACTTTTTGATTAGTAGCCAGGAACAATATTGGTTCATGTCTATACTCCTGTTCTCTTGATGGCCAATGTGTTGAAATAAGAAACTACTAGTCTGTTTGTCCTCAACATTCAGAATTAGAATGTTAAACATTTCGCCCACAAAGTGTTGCAGTTAGCTCATTCCCTCTACTTCCCCATCCCCAAGAATGAAAAGTTCTGTATGTTCATGGAGATGTTCTCTGTTGAACAGAGAGTGGCCAAAAAAAGATGAAAATTGCATTGTATCCGTGCTGGGGGAGGCCTGCCATTGCACAGAAGAGGGCCTGGTTTGAGTCTTCATTTGGAATTTCCATAGCTAAGCTGATGATAAATGTGGGGTTACCTTTACATAGTGGATCATACAAGGCTGGGTTGTAGTGAACAGACTTGATGCAGAAGTATGTTATTGGGGGAATAGTTCCAGACCAGAAACCAAACTTTTAGGGTGAAAATGCTAATGTGATTACACACTTACCATTTATGGGGTGAATTGTATCTCTCCAACCCCCAAATTCATGTGTTGGAGTCCTAACCCCCAGTTCCTCAGAATATGACCTTATTTGGAAATAAAGTTGCTGAAGATATAGTTAGTTAGGATGAGGTCATACTCGATTAGGATGGGCCCCTAATCCAATATGACTGATATCCTTATATTAAAAAGGAAATTTGTCAGCAGATGTTAGGGAGCATGTCATGTGAGGATTGAAGTTTTGCTACCACACACCAAGAAACATCTGGGGCTTCCAGAATTTGGAAGAGGCGAGGAAGGATCCTTTTCCTACAGGTTTCAGAAGGAACATAGCCTTGCTGATACGTGAATCTGGGACTTCTAGCCTCCAGAGCTATGAGACAACACACTTTTGTTGTTTAGGCCATTCAGTTGTGGTACTTTGTTATGGTAGCTCTAGGAAACTACCACATCACCCACTGCTTCTTATATTTGATAATACATGCTGTAGCATACCCAAACACAGAAGTGCTTGTCACTTGTTGGACAAAAACTGTGGCTGGTGGATCCATGATTCCTTTTTGAAATTCATTCTAGTCAGAACAACTGACTGTTCTGCTGTCGTTCTCTGCTGTTTGGAGATGCCCTAGGCACACAAAAGTGAATACTGTTCGTGCTTTGCCCAGTCTTCTGTAGTAGTGTATGAGTGCATGCTCAGTTTCTCAGTCGTGTCCAGCTCTTTGCAACCCCATGGACTGTAGCCTGCCAGGCTCCTCTGTCCATGGGATTTTCTCTGCAAAAATACTAGAGTGTGTTGACATATCCTCCTCCAGGGAATCTTCCAGACCCAGGGATAAAATCCATGTCTCTGGCATCTCCTGCACTGGCAGGCAGATTCTTTACCACTGAGCCATTTGGGCTGCCAGTCTTCTTTACTAGGCTAGAGCCTATTTCCCCGTTGTAGGTGTGTTCTTGGCTTTTCTAGAGGATTACCCTAAGTCAGCCAGAACCCCCTTTATCAGGAAAACTATACCACCTACTATCCCCTTTAGCTTATGTCCATAACAGGGCCTACCTCTGGGATGTCATTTGTGGTGCAGGGCTCCCCAGGGGGTCAGGATGAGGCTGGACCCTACCTGAGCTCATAGCATTGCTCAGCTCGGTAACCATCCTGCTCTCCTCATTCAGCTTCTGAGAGTACAGCCTCTCTAAATCCCTGACATGGCTCTGCTCCTGATGAACTTGACTTTAGACCTCAGGTCACACTGTTCTCCTTCCTGGAGAAATTGGAAAGAGAAGGGCCAAGCCATTTCCTACAGCAGCTTAAGGGGAAGGAACACACGGTGCAGAGCAGGGCCCAGTTGAATGAGGCCAGGTGCTAAGGAGTGGTGCCCTCAGTCTTTGAGGTGGTAGAGTTAACATGTGCACCAACCTTCTTTCATCTGCTGCTCTTTATAAGTGTCATCAGTCAGTAAGCTTGACTGTTTCTATGGTCATTATGGGTATATTGACCTTGTTCTCAGAGACAACTTCTCATTGATTCCACTTTAAACTTTCCAAATGAGGGCCAGGTGTGTGAGAAGACTTGTGAAAGATGCCCTTTCCCAATTAATGAGAGATGGGAGTGGTCTGACCAGGTTTGCTCCTCAGAAGTGTCCTTGCCTGCCCTATTCTTTTGGCTTTGGCACTGCCAGCAAGACCCATTTGGCTTGACAAAGGAGCCCTTGGTGACCTCCTTACCTTAGGTGAACCCTCTGGTGACTCAAATACACTGAACACAGAGGTTAAAAGAGAGATGAACCATTTGGGATTTGACAAATGCAATAAGAGGTCCTAAAGACAGAAGATAAAAGAACAGAGAAATTCAAGGAAAATAGTCTAGGCAAGAAAAATTTGGAAGATATATTTTTTGGGCATATTTTCTTTCCAGAGATTCTTTTTTATCTATTGTCTTGCCTATCCACTGTTAAATGGGACTAAGTGAAAACTCATAAATTTAACTTTAATTTTAAAATAAGCAATATGAGATTATAGCTCAAAATTTTGTGTTCAAATTATTAACACAGTGAACAGTTAGCCTCATTCTTACCTTGTTCCCAGTTGTTTTGTTCCTCTTCTTAGATGGAAACTTTCTTATAGTTTCATAAGTATCCTTCCAGTGATAAGGCATTTCAGGCATTTGTAAATGTGTGTGTTGTGTGTCTGTGAGTGCTCATTCCCATCCACATGAGAGCATCTTTTACATTCTGTCCTGCATCTTGCTTTTGTGCTGAACATCACATCTTGGAGTTTATTCTATTTTAGTAGATGAGCCCGACCTATTGTTTTTACAGTTGAATATTTTTCCACATTATGGATATGTTTAAATTGTTTTCAATTTCTGGCTTCAGTTAATATCTTTATGGCAGGAAATGAAGAGGAACTAAAAAGCCTCTTGATGAAAGTGAAAGAGGAGAGTGAAAAAGTTGGCTTAAAGCTCAACATTCAGAAAACGGAGATCATGGCATCTGGTCCAATCACTTCATGGGAAATAGATGGGGAAACAGTAGAAACAGTGTCAGACTTTATTTTTTGGGGCTCCACAATCAATGCAGATGGTGATTGCAGCCACCACCAAATTAAAAGATGCTTACTCCTTGGAAGGAAGTTATGACCAACCTAGATAGCATATTGAAAAGCAGAGACATTACTTTGATAACAAAGGTCCGTCTAGTCAAGGCTATGGTTTTTCCAGTGGTCATGTATGGATGTGAGAGTTGGACTGTGAAGAAAGCTGAGAGCTGAAGAATTAATGCTTTTGAACTGTGGTGTTGGAGAAGACTCTTGAGAGTCCCTTGGACTGCAAGGAGATCCAACCAGTCCATTCTGAAGGAGATTAGTCCTGGGGTTTCTTTGGAAGGAATGATGCTGAAGCTGAAACTCCGGTACTTTGGCCACCTTTTGCGAAGAGTTGACTCATTGGAAAAGCCTCTGATGCTGGGAGGGATTGGGGGCAGGAGGAGAAGGGGACGACAGAAGATGAGATTGCTGGATGGCATCACTGACTCAATGGACTTGAGTCTGAGTGAACTCCGGGAGTTGGTGATGGACAGGGAGGCCTGGCATGCTGCGATTCATGGGGTCACAAAGAGTCAGACATGACTGAGCGACTGAACTGAACTGAACTGAATATGCTTGTTGTTATTTTGTTTCACACCTGTGTGAGTATACCAATGAGCTGCAGGCTTAGAGTTACAATTGCTTCATTAAAAAGTATGTGTACTTTAGCTGTGACATATGATGCTAGACTGACTTTCATGACAGTGCTACCAATTTATAGTCCCATTGGCATTGTAAGTACATGTTCATTTATCTATACTGCTTCCCTGGTGGCTCAGAGGTTAAAGCATCTGCCTGGAATGCAGGAGACCCGGGTTCGATCCCTGGGTCGGGAAGATCCCCTGGAGAAGGAAATGGCAACCCACTCTAGGACTTTTGCCTGGAGAATCCCATGGAGGGAGGAGCCTGGTGGGCTACAGTCCATGGGGTCACAAAGAGTTGGACACGATTGAGCGAATTCACTTCACTTCACTTCACTTCAAGGATAAACAAGCTGTGGCTTCTAATTTTTGGAAATAAAGTTTTGCTTGAACCCAACCATGCACATTGTCTATGCTTGCTTTCAAACTGCAGAGTTAAGTGGATGCAACAGAGAACATATTGGCATGTTTCACAAAGGTGAAAATAGTCACTCTCTGGGTTTTACAGAAAAAATTACCAATCCCTACTTCATATTCCATAACACAGAAAGAAATCAAACTTTCTGATCCCTGCTAATCTGATGTGAGAAAAAGATGTTTCATTAGAGATTTATTTTATTATTTTTTAAAATGTAAATTTATTTATTTTAATTGGAGGTTAATTACTTACAATATTGTACTGGTTTTGCCATACATCAATGCGAATCTGCCACAGGTATACATGTGTTCCCCATCCTGAACCCCCCTCCCTCCTCCCTCCCCGTACCATCCCTCTGGGTCATCTCAGTGCACCAGCCCCAAGCATCTAGTATCATGCACCAAACCTGGACTGGTGATTCATTTCATGTATGATATTATACATGTTTCAGTGCCATTCTCCCAAATCATCCCACCCTCTCCCTCTCCCACAGAGTCTAAAAGACTGTTCTATACATCTATTTCTCCCTTGATGAGTAAGCTTGGAAGGTTTTTTATCTTCTTTTCTTTTGTTTTTTGAAAGAAAACAAAATTTTGTTATTTTCACATTTATCCTATATTGCATCATATTACACCACATTATAGTTTGTTAAAGTAAGCATTGAATAGGAAAACCAAACAAACAAGTAGAAAAATTGTATAATTCAAAGTTTTCCATGATCAGAAGATGAGAAAAAGCAAACCATAGGTAAGATAGAATATATTCTGAGATGTCTTTTCAATCTTCCTCCATTTTTAATAATATTGCAAAGTAATTGTTGACAGTTTGACCCCTGACTTCTAAAAATCTCTGAAAATAGTGATTCTAAAACTCTTTTGATGAACCATTGGTTATTTCTGTTATTTCATGATTACAATGTCTATTTTTCCTCCTTGCTTGGATAACAAGAAATCATGATATATGTCTTAAAAATTACCCTTAACTCACATGTTAAATTGTGAGTTAACATTTACCTTTCTTTTTAATTTTATGTTAGTATATTTGTTTTACAGTGTGGTGTTAGTTTCTGCTGTACAATAAAGTGAAACAGCTATAATACCTCAAATAGTGTGTGCTCAGTCATGTGTGACTCTGTGAACTCAAGGACAGTAGCCCACCAGGCTTTCTTGTCCATGGGATTTTCCAGGCAAAAATACTGTAGTGGGTTGCCATTTCCTTCTCCAGGAGATCTTCCCCATCCAGGGATTGAACCTATGTCTCTTGCATCTCCTGCATTGGCAGGCAGATTCTTTACCACTGAGCTACCTGGGAAGCCCCAAATCAGCTATGTATTTGTATATATATCCCCTATTTTAAAATTCCCTTCCCATTTATGTCACCACAGAGTATTTAGTAGAGTTCCCTGTGCTATACTGTAGGTTCTCATTACTTACCTATTTTGTACTTAGTAGTGTATGTATGTTGACCCCAATCTCCCAAATTCATCCCCCCAAGATATCTCTTGGTATCCATAGGTTTGTTCTCTATGTCTGTGTCTCTATTTCTGCTTTGATAATAAGTTCATCTATACCATTTTTCTAGATTCCAAATATATGCATTAATATATGATATTCATTGTCTTTTCTGTGAAACTTGTATTTTTGGCTGGTTTCTTGAGGAAACTGGCTCTTCTTCAGAGACATGAGTTGCAAATATATTCCCCTCTTTGTTGTTCTTCTTTGGATTTTGATATGCTGTCCATTTTTGGCATGTAAAAATGTTTGATTTTTTTATATAACTGGATATACCAAATTTTTATTTAGCAATTTTGGATTTTCTATCATATTTATAAAAATCTTACCCACTGTTCTTTTATTCTTTGCCTTTTAATGTTCATGCATTTGATCCATTTAGATTTTTTTTTTTTTTTGGTAAGATATGAGATGCACCCTTATTGCTTTTTGTCCCCAAGAAAGGTAGTTGCCTGAAATCCATTTACTGAAGAATTCATCTTGGGGAAACTTACTCAAAACACCATCTTTATTGTGAACTAAATTATACTCCCCCTCCCATTCTTGAATGTTTTATTTTATTTAATTGATCCTCATATTTTAATGATTATAGCTTTAAAATATGTTTTATTTTCTGAAAAAGGTTACTTTCTCTCCTCATTTTTCATTTTTAGAATAAATTTTTCTGGGCTCTTTTTGCTTTAAATTGTTTTCTTTCCATGTAATCATTAGAATTAGCTTGTACAGTTTTAAATAGACTTTCATGCTTTCTCTCTCAAACCTGTACTGTGATAATAAATGTAAACCTAAATTAGTCTGTTGGAGGATGAGAACAAAGTGACTCATCCTAGCTGAGACTATCCCAGACCAGCCAGCCCCCAGCTGGCTGAGCAGCTGAGCAGCACAGGACTGATTTTTTCAGATAATAACTAAGCCTTTCTTGTGTCAGTAGAATTGTCCAGACAGCATACAGATTTGTAAACAAAAGTGGATATTTATTGTTGCATGCCACTGAGATTTCTTGGTAGTTGTTGTACAGTATTGTGGCAATAATAACTGATAAAAGAGGAGATGAGACCACATAGGGAGACAGTACACACGGAAACAAAAAGAAGTCCTAAAGTGGAATCCTGGCACCCACCAATATTTGGAGGCAAAAGAGAGGAGATTAGGATGAAGCCTTACCTTCATTTATTCTTTTACTTTTAAGTAATAATACCTATAAACCATGTCCAAAGAGGTAACAAACAATATTTAAAATATATGGACAATGGGCTGTACAAATAACTCTGGAGAGTGCAAATAAAATTCTTTCATCCATTTATTCATACATATTTAATAAGCGTTCCCTTGTGCTAAGCATGGTTAAAATTTCAAAGATGAAAATGATATAGTGCAAGTCAGTAAAGAGATCAGAGACCAGTGAGACAGTCACAAATACAGACCACTACATGGTGTAAAAGTATCTTAACAGGTGTTTCAAACAAGGTCCATTTAATCTTTAACTCTGGGGAGGTCTGGAGAGGTTTATTTCCAGTTTCCAAGAACTGAATTAAAATCAAGCCACATTGAATCTGAACAAAAAGTCAGACAGTTTCTTTCTAATAAACTCATCATTGAAAAGACCCATTTGCTCTACATTTCCTAGCCTTCTCTGCAGTTTGGCGTGATCATATGATTGAATTCTGGGTGCATGAATTCCTCCTGCATGTGACCTTCTTGGGTTCATTTGCCTTCTACCTGTTTGGTGCAGAGGAGCCCATGACCTGGCAAATTACATATTGAAGACAGAGCAACACAATAGATGGAACTGGGTCCCTGATTGACTAGAACTCACCATTTCTTGGAATTATACTACTTGCCAACCAGGGACAGCTATATACACTTAACCTGAGAAAGGAATAAACTTCTGTCATGTTTCAGGCATTATATATGCTGGCATTTGTTACAGCAGCTAATGATATTCTAGCTAAATACTAGCAGACAGAAATAGTACTAAAGTCTAATGTGTTTACTGACACTGGTGGAGCAAGCATTTATTACACGTTATTAAAACAAATATCAAATATTTGTCTCCCCTCAAATTCGAATCCAGTAATAACAACCCAAGGTACTTAAATAAACTACAACATATAGATGATAGATGCAGAGATTTCTATAGTAGAAGTGTTGTTCTGGATGAACCTAGTTTGAGGAGTTTCCTCAGAAATGTTAATCATGACAGCATTATGCAGGAAGGAAGAGAAAGTTATAGAAAGGAAGGAAAATGGCATATGCTGTTCATAGCTGATCTTTTGTCTCAGGGTCTACTTTCAGGTGAAGCTGAACAAAGTAACTATGAGAAAGAATTTCTGCAAATCCTTTATACCTCTGGAAAAGATGAATGCATTTATCAAACTTTGTCTTTGGAATATTATGTTTATTTTCTTTTGATGGAATCAAAGACTAGATCTGATACCTAAGGCCAAATCCATTGCTCCCTTGGAAGTCCAAGATCTTACAACACTGTATCTAATTGTAAGCTAATCATTAAAAATAGTCTATTTAACATACCAACACTTATACATTATTTATGCCATCTTTGAGCAAAGCTTATTGAAAATCTTCTGGATTAAGAATACTGTGTTTGGTCTTGGGATTTGCTTTTGTTCACTGAGCCTTGGGACTATATTCCATTAACTGTGTTCTTTGAGAGCTGGACATATGCTTTGCAATAAATCATTTTTTTCTCTAGAAATATGTACTCTTTTATAGTCAACCCTTTTCATACTGTTCAAGGGGTTCTTGAGGCAAGCATGCTGAAGTGGTTTGCCATTGTCTTCTCCAGTGGACCATGTCTTCACTGTAACCTGTTTTGGGTGGCCCTGCATGGCATGGCTCATAGTTTCATTGAGTTAGACAAAGCTGTGGTCCACAAGATCAATTTGAATAGTTCTCTGTGATTGTGGTTTTCATTCTGTCTGCCCTATGAAAGGTAAGGATAAGAGGCTTATGGAAGCTTCCTGATAGGAGAGACTGACTATAGGGGAAACTGGGTCTTGTTCTGATGGGTGGGGTCATGCTCAGTAAAACTTTAATACAATTTTCTGTTGATGGGCGGGGCTGTGTTCCTTCCCTCTTGTCTGACCTGATCAAACTATAGTGGAGGTAATGAAGACAATGGCAACCTCCTTGAAAAAGTCCCCTGCACACACTGCCCCACTCAGTGCCCTGACCATGCAGCAGAACACCACTGACTCACGCCTTTGCTGGAGACTCCTGGACACTCAAAGGGAATTGTGGGTCAGTCTCTTGTGGGGTGACTGTATGTTTTTCCTGAGTTCTGGTTTGCTCAAGGTTTTGATTTTGCCTTCTAGGAGTATGAAAAGGCAAAAAGATATTACACTGAGAGATGAAATCCCCAGGTCGGTAGGTACCCAATATGCTACTGGAGAAGAGTGGAGAAATAAACAATGAAATGAAATCATTCCAGGAAGTATGAAGAGATGCAATTATAGCAAAAACAATGCCAATGTGACTGGAGATAGAAGTAAAGTCCAATGCTGTAAGAACAATATTGAATAGGAACCTGGAATGTTATGCACATGAAGCAAGGTATATTGGAAGTGGAAACAGAAGAAAAGAGTGAACATTGATATTTTATGGGTTAGTGAACTAAAATGGACTGCAATGGGCGAATTTAACTCAGATGACCATTAAATCTACTTCTGTGGGCAAGAATCCCTTAGAAGAAATGGAGTAGCCCTCATAGTCAACAAAAGAGTCCAAATGCAGTACTTTGGTGCAGTCTCAAAAACGACAGAATGATCTCTGTCCATTTGCCAGGCAAACCATTCAATATCACAGTAATCCAAGTCTATGTCCCAACCAGGAATGCTGAAGAAGCTGAAGGTGAATGGTTTTATGAAGACCTACAAGACCTTCCAGAAGTGACACCCAAAAAAGATGTTCCTTTCATCATTGGGGACTGGAATGCAAAAGTAGTAAGTCAAGAAAAACTTGGAGTAACAGGCAAATTTGGCCTTGGAATGTGGAATGAAGCAGGGCAAAGACTAGTAGAGTTTTGCCAAGAAAATGCACTGGTCATAGCAAACACCGTCTTCCAACAACACAAGAGAAGACTCTGCACCTGGGTATCACCAGATGGTCAACACTGAAATCAGATTGATTATATTCTTTGCAGCCAAAGATGGAGAAGATCTATACAGTCAACAAAAACAAGACCAGGAGCTGACTGTGGCTCAGATCATGAACTCCTGATTACCAAATTCAGACTTAAATTGAAGAAAATAGGGAAAACCACTAGACCATTCAGGTATGACCTAAATCAAATTCCTTATGATTATACAGTGGAAGCGAGATATAGATTTAAGGGTCTAGATCTGATAGATAGAGTGCCTGATGAACTATGGAATGAGGTTTGTGACATGGTGTAGGAGACAGGGATCAAGACCATCCCCATGGAAAAGAAATGCAAGAAAGCAAAACGGCTGTCTGGAGAGGCCTTACAAATAGCTGTGAAAAGAAGAGAGGTGAAAAGCAAAGGAGAAAAGGAAAGATATAAGCATCTAAATGCAGAGTTCCAAAGAATAGCACGGAGAGATAAGAAAGCCTTTTTCAGAGATCAATGCAAGGAAATAGAGGAAAAGAACAGAATGGGAAAGACTAGAGATCTCTTCAAGAAAATTAGAGATACCAAGGGGACATTTCATGCAAAGATGGGCTTGATAAAGGACAGAAATAGTATGGACATAACAGAAGCAGAAGATATTAAGAGTAGGTGGCAAGAATACACGGAAGAACTGTACAAAAAAGATCTTCACGACCCAGATAATCATGATGATGTGATGAGTAATCTAGAGCCAGACATCTTGAAATGTGAAATCAAGTGGGCCTTAGAAAGCATCACTACGAACAAAGCTAGTGGAGGTGATGGAATTCCAGTTGAGCTGTTTGAAATCTTGAGAGATGATGGTGTGAAAGTGCTGCACTCAATATGCGAGCAAATTTGGAAAACTCAGCAGTGGCCACAGGACTGGAAAAGGTCAGTTTTCATTTCACTTCCAAAGAAAAGCAATGCGAAAGAATGCTCGAACTACTGCACAATTGCACTCATGTCACATGCTAGTAAAGTAATGCTCAAAATTCTCCAAGCCAGGCTTCAGTAATACGTGAACCATGAACTCCCTGATGTTCAAGCTGGTTTTAGAAAAGGCAGATGAACCAGAGATCAAATTGCCAACATCTGCTGGATCATGGAAAAAGCAAGAGAGTTCCAGAAAAACATCTATTTCTGCTTTATTGACTATGCCGTAGCCTTTGACTGTGTGAATCACAATAAACTGTGGAAAATTCTGAAAGAGATGGGAATGCCAGACCACTTGACCTGCCTCTTGAGAAACCTATATGCAGGTCAGGAAGCAACAGTTAGAACTGAACATGGAACAACAGACTGGTTCCAAATAGGAAAAGGAGAGCGTCAAGGCTATATATTGTCACCCTGCTTATTTAACTTCTATGCAGAGTACATCATGAGAAACACTGGACTGGAAGACACACAAGCTGGAATCAAGATTGCCGGGAGAAATAGCAATAACCTCAGATATGCAGATGACACCACCATTATGGCAGAAAATGAAGAGGAGCAAAAAGCCTCTTGATGAAAGTGAAAGAGGAGAGTGAAAATGTTGGCTTAAAGCTCAACATTCAGAAAATGAAGATCATGGCATCTGGTCCCATCACTTCATGGGAAATAGATGGAGAAACAGTGGAAACAGTGGCAGGCTTTATTTTTTTGGGCTCCACAATCACTGCAGATGATGACTGCAGCCATGAAATTAAAAGACGCTTACTCCTTGGAAAGAAAGTTATGACCAATCTAGATAGTATATTCAAAAGCAGAGACATTACTTTGCCGACTAAGGTCCGTCTAGCCAAGGCTATGGTTTTTCCTATGGTCATGTATGGATGTGAGAGTTGGACTGTGAAGAAAGCTGAGTGCCGAAGAATTGATGCTTTTGAACTGTGGGAGAAGTTGGAGAAGATTCTTGAGAGTCCCTTGGACTTCAAGGAGAACCACAGTCCATTCTGAAGGAGATCAACCCTGGGATTTCTTTGGACAGAATGATGCTAAAGCTGAAGCTCCAGTACTTTGGCCACCGCATGCGAAGAGTTGACGCATTGGAAAAGACTCTGATGCTGGGAGGGATTGGGGGCAGGAGGAGAAGGGGACGACTGAGGATGAGATGGTTGTATGGCATCACGGACTCGATGGACATGAGTCTGAGTGAACTCCGGGAGATGGTGATGGACAAGGAGGCCTGGCGTGCTGTGATTCATGGGGTTGCAAAGAGTTGGACACGACTGAGCGACTGAACTGAACTCAACTGAATTGTGATGGTCAATACTGAAATCAGATTGATTATATTCTCTGCAGCCAAAGATGGAGAAGCTCTATAAAGTCAGCAAGAAAAAGACTGGGAGCTGATTGTGTCTCAGATCATGAACTCCTTATCAAAAAATTCAGACTTAAATTGAAAAAAGTATGACCTAAATAAAATCTATTATGATTATACAGTGGAAGTGACAAAATTAAGGGATTAAATCTGATAGAGTGAAGAACTATGAATGGAGGTTCATGACATTGTACAGGAGGCACTGATCAGGACCATCCTCAAGAAAAAGAAATGCAGAAAGGCAAAATGATTGTCTTAGGAACTTTACAAATAGCTGAGAAATGGAGAGAAGTAAAAGGCAAAGGAAAAAAGGAGAGATATACCTATTTGAATGCAGAGTTCCAAAGAATAGCTAGGAGGGATAAGAAAGCATTCCTCAGTGATCAAAGCAAAGAAATAGAGGAAAAAATAGAATGGGAAGGACTAGAGATCTCTTCAAGAATATTAGAGATATCAAGGAACCATTTCATGCAAAGATGGGCAAAATAAAGAACAGAAATGATATGGACCTAACAGAAGCAGAAGATACTAAGAAGAGGTGGCAAGAATACTCAGAATTATACAAAAAAGGCCTTCATGATCCAGATAATGACAATGGTGTTATCACTCACCTAGAACCAGACATCCTGGAACGCAAAGTCAAGTGGGCATCAGGAAGCATCACTACTAACAAAGCTAGTGGAGGTGATGGAATCCAGTTGAGCTATTTCAAATTCTACAAGATGATGCTGTGAAATTGCTGTTCAACATGCCAGCAAATTTGGAAAACTCAGGAGTGGCCACAGGACTAGAAAAGGTCAGCTTTCATTCCAACCCCAAAGAAAGGCGATTGCAAAGAATGCTCAAGCTACTGCACAATTGCACTCATCTCACATGCTAGGGAAGTAATATTCAAAATTCTCCAAACCAGGCTTCAACAGTATGTGAACCATGAACTTCCAGATGTTCAGATTGGATTTAGAAAAGGTAGAGGAACCAGAGATCAAATTGCCAATATCTGTTTGATCATTGAAAAAGCAAGAGAGTTCCAGAAAAGCATCTATTTCTGCTTTATTGACTACACCATAACTTTTGACTCTATGGATCACAACAAAATGTGGAAAATTCTTGAAGAGATGGGAATACCAGACCACTTACCTGCCTCCTGAGAAACCTGTATGCAGGTTAAGAAGCAACAGTTAGAACCCGACATGGAAAAATAGACTGCTTCCAAATTGGAAAAGGAGGCAATGTATTGTCACCCTGCTTATTTAACTTATATGCAGAGTACATCATGCAAAATGCTGCGCTGGATGAAGCACAAGCTGGAATCAAGATTGCTGGGAGAAATATCAATAACCTCAGATATGCAGATGATACCACCCTTATGGTAGAAAGTGAAGAGGAACTAAAGAGCCTCTTGATGAAAGTGAAAGAACAGAGTGAAAAAAGCTGGCTAAAAACTCATCATTCAAGAAACTAAGATACTGGCATCCTGTCCCATCACTTCATGACAAATAGATGGGGAAACAATGGAATCAGTGACAGACTTTATTTTCTCCGGCTCCAAAATTACTGCAGATGGTGACCACAGCCATGAAATTAAAAGACAATTACTTCTTGGAAGAAAAGCTATGACCACCCTAGACAGCACATTAAGAAGCAGAGACATTACTTTACTGACAAAGGTCCATATAGTCAAAGCTATGGTTTTTCCGGTAGTCATGTATGTATGTGAGAGTTGGACCATAAATATGGATGAGTGCCAGAGAACTGTTACTTTTGGACTGCTGTTGGAGAACACTCTAGAGAGTCCCTTGTAATGCAAGGAGATTAAACCAGTCAATCCTAATGAAAATCAATCCTGAATATTTATTGGAAGGACTGATGCTGAAGCTGAAGCTTCCAATAATTTGGCCACCTGGTATAAAGAACTAACTCATTGGAGAAGACCTTGATGCTGGGAAAGATTGAAGGCAGGAGGAGAAGGGTATGACAGAGGATAAGATGGCAGGATGGCATCATTGACTCGATGGACATGAGTTTGAGTAAGTTCTAGGAGTTGGACATGGACAGGGAAGCCTGGTGTGCTGCATTTCATAGGGTTGCAAAGAGTTGGAAACAAACGAGTGACTAAACTGAACTGTTTCTCTTAACGGTGAATTAAACTGTCCTGAACATGTTAGGAGTTAACATTTTACAGTTAATGAAAATGCATTATGAAAGGGTTCATGATATGTACTGAAAAATTAAGTCTCTTTGGTGAGGTGTGTGATTTATCCACATTTTTCTCTATGACAAATATGCTGAAATAAAGATGAGAGCCATAGGACTCACAGTGAGAGCCTAGCTTTCTCTTATTACTGACAACTCACTAAAAATCTTTAGAGCTTGCAAGTGATGGAAAGATGGCAGTCAGTCAGTCAGTTCAGTCACTCACTCATGTCTGACTATGACCCCATGGACTGCACAAGCCAGGCTTCCCTGTCCATCACCAATTCCTGGAGTTTGCTTAAACTCATGTCCATTGAGTCTGTGATGTCATCCAACCATCTCATCCTCTGTCATCCCCTTCTCTTCCTATCTTCAGTCTTTCCCAGTATCAGGGTCTTTTTCAATGAATGAGTTATTTGCATCAGCTTGCCAAAATGTTGGAGCTTCAGCTTCAGCATCAGTCCTTCCAATGAATATTTTGGACTGATATACTTTAGGATTGACTGGTTTGATCTCTTTGCTGTCCAAGGACTTTCAAGAGTCTTATCCAACACCACAGTTCAAAAGCATTGATTATTTGATGATTAGCTTTCTTTACGGTCCAACTCTCACATCCATACATGACCACAGGAAAAACCATAGCTTTGACTAGATAGACCTTTGTCAGCAAAGTAATGTTTCTGCTTTTTAATATGTTGTCTAGGTTGGTCATAGCTTTTCTTCCAAGGAGCAAGTGTCTTTTAATTTCATGGCTGCAGTCACAATCTGCAGTGATTTTGGAGCCCAAGAAAATAAATTCTGTCACTGTTTCCATTGTTTCTCCATCTATTTGTCATGAAGTGATGGGAGAGGATGCCATGATCTTAGTTTTCTGAATGTTGAGTTTTAAGTCAGCTTTTTCACTTTCCTCTTTCACTTTCAAGAGGCTCTTTAGTTCCTCTTCCCTTTCTGCCATAAAGGTGGTGTCATCTGCATATGTGAGGTTATTGATATTTCTCCCGGCAATCTTGATTCCAGCTTGTACTTCATTCAGACTGGCATTTTGCACAATGTACTCTGCATAAATTAAATAAGCAGGGTGACAATATACAGCCTTGACATACTCCTTTCCCAACTGGAACCAGTCGGTTGTTCCATGTTGGGTTCTAACTATTGCTTTCTGACCTGCATACAGATTTCTCAGGAGGCAGGTAAGTGGTCTGGTATTCCCATCTCTTCAAGAATTTTCCACATTTTGTTGTGATCCACACAGTCATAGTCTTTAGTGTAATCAATGAAGCAGATATAGATGCTTTTCTGGAACTCTCTTGGTTTTTTAATGATCCAATCAATGTTGGCAATTTGCTCTCTGATTCCTCTATTTTTTCTAATTCCCGCTTAAACATCTGGAATTTCTCAGTTCGCATACTGGTGAAGCCTGCCTTGGAGAATTTTGAACATTACTTTGCTAGCATGTGAGGTGAGTGCAATCGTGTGGTAGTTTGAACATTCTTTGGCATTTCTTTTCTTTGGGATTGGAATATAAACTGAACTTTTCTAATTCTCTGGTCATTGCTGAGCTTTCCAAATTTGCTGACCTATTGAGTGCACCACTTTCACAGCATCATCTTTTAGTGTTTGAAATAGCTCAACTGGAATTCCATCACCTGCATTAATTTTGTTCATAGTGATGCTTCCTAAAGACTACTTGACTTCACCCTCCAGGATGTCTGGATGTAGGTGAGTGATCACACCATCTTTGTTATCTGGGCCATTAAAATCTTTTTTATTTGTATAGCTCTTCTGTGTATTCTTCGGAGAAGGCAATGGCACCCGACTCCAGCACTCTTGCCTGGAAAATCCCATGGACGGAGGACCCTGGTGGGCCGCAGTCCATGGGATCGCTAAGAGTCGGACACGACTGAGCGACTTCACTTTCACTTTTCACTTTCATGCATTGGAGAAGGAAATGGCAACCCACTCCAGTGTTCTTACCTGGAGAATCCCAAGGATGGGGGAGCCTGGTGGGCTGCTGTCTATGGGGTCGCACAGAGTCGGACATGACTGAAGCAACTTAGCAGCAGCAGTAGCAGTCTGTGTATTCTTGCCACCTCTTTTAATATCTTCTGCTTCTATTAAGTCCATACTGTTCTGTCCTTTATTGTGCCCATCTTTGCATGAAATCTTCCCTTGGTATCTCTAATTTTCTTGACAAGATCTCTAGTCTTTCCCATTCAATTGGTTTCCTTTATTTCTTTTCATTGATCACTGAGAAAGGCTTTCTTATCTCTCCTTGCTATTCTTTGGAACTCTGCACTCAGATGAATATATCTTTCCTTTTTTCCTTTGCCTTTCATTTCTCTTCTTTTTCAGCTATTTGTAAGGCCTCCTCAGACAAACGTTTTTTATTTTTGCATTTTTGTTCTTGTTGTAGCTTCGATCACCACCTCCTAAACAGTGTTGTGAACCTCCACCCATAGTTCTTCAGGTACTCTCTCAGATCTAACCCCTTATTTGTTTCTTCCACTGTATAATCATAAGGAGTTTGATTTTGGTCACATCTTTATGGCCTGATGGTTTTCCCTTATTTCTTCAACTTAAGTCTGAATTTTGCAGTTTTTCATGATCTGAGCCACAGTCAGCTCCTGTTCTTGTTTTTGCTGACTATATCAGTTCAGTTCAGTTCAGTTCAGTTTAGTCACTCAGTCATGTCAGACTCTTTGCAACCCCATGAATTGCTGCATGCCAGACCTCCCTGTCCATCACCATCTCCCGGAGTTCACTCAGACTCACGCCCATCAAGTCAGTGATGCCATCCAGCCATCGAGCTTCTCTAAAAACGGCAGAGGCTTCTGCTATTCTTAATTACAATTTTCTTCTCAGTAAATTCCACAGGAGCCACTGTCTCGTCTTTTGGCTTTCACTGTCTTAGGTTGCCATCTTGACCTGCTTTTTTAAAAAAATAACTAATGCGTTGCATTCTTTCCTCTCTAATAATGAGTAGCACTTTCATATTATGTTTTGTTACACTTATTTCTCACCAGGACCTTTTTAAAGATGAATGAACAAAGCACAGAGAGTTTTGTGGCTTTCTCAGTACCACAGAGCTAGTGAGAGGCAGAGCTATCTTTGGACTCAAGTAGTCTGGCCCCAGAGCCTGTGGTCTCCAGCATGATACTATTTCCATTGCTGATGTTTTCTATAACCCCCGGGCCCAGAAGTCCTATCTCAGTGAGGTCACTCCCCTCCAGAGAGCATGTGCACTGCTCATGGTGGCCTCAAGAAGGGTAAAAATTCTTAATCTCACCAATAAGATGGATCATTCCATTTTTCTTGGTAGAGGGGTGGGGGGAGGGGATATAGGAAGATATCCAATTTCTCATTGTCTTCCCCAAACCTGAAGTTCCTATTTTATTAATCAACATCAAAATGCAAAGATGGAGACTTCCTGCCATCTAACCTGAAGGCAATAGATGTGCTCTTGTGTGATGCAGCTCTCTTTTGACTTGGCTTTATTTTTATTTTTTAAATCTCAGTTTTATTTATGTATTTATTTCTTTACTTTACAAAAGTATTGTATTGGTTTTGCCATACATTGACATGAATCCGCCATGGGTGTACATGTGTTCCCCATCCTGAACCCCCCTCCCTGTCCCATCCCTCTGGGTCATCCCAGTGCATCAGCCCCAAGCACCCTGTATCATGTGACTTGGCCTTGGACCGTGTTTACTTTTTGTGGATGCACTCAGTTTAGGTGGGTGCAGTCATCACTGCTCTGTGGTTGACATTGTTGTTTTTTGGAGTTTGAATGAAAATACCCTTAAAATGATAATACTTGGAGTGCTGACCAACCACTCCAAATGTTTTCCTATAGGGTGTATTCATGTTGAAATATGGGTTTAGGCAAGGGATGCTGAACTTTTTCCCTCTTCCCTTCAGCATTTTGAAAAATTCAGGTACGATATATGTAGTATTTGGCCTCCAGAATTCTCATATTTAGATTCAAATGACATTTATTGACCTCTCACTATGCAGTAAGCTCTGTGCGAGGTGTTTTATGCTTACATTCTCATTTAGTCTTTAAAAAAACTTGGTGATAGGATATTGTTTCCATTTTATCGCTGAGCAAATAGACCAAAAGAGGTTCAGTGACTTGTCCAAAGTCAAACAGCCTGAGGCGAGGAGGAGAATGAAAACCAAGTCTTCTCCATGTTTTCTTGCTTTTCCACATGACCTGTGAAGGAGGTAACTAATATAAATACTAGAGGCTAGTAGTAGTTAGTCATACCTCATTCAAGATTTTCCAAACTTCTTTTTAGATTTTTATAAAGAAAATCAATGCTCGTTTTTTGTTGGAGAAGGAAATGGAAACCCACTCCAGTACTCTTGCTTGCAGAATCCCATGGATGGAGGAGTCTGGTGGGCTACAGTCCATGGGGTCGCAAAGAGTCGGAGATGACTGAGTGACTTCACTGAAGCCATGATGGAGTTAGTAGTGAAGTACTGAATGAATTTTTATGGGGAATGCTCAGGGTTTAAGATTTTCCCAAGAAGAACCTCCTACAATCTCCTGTGAGATTTCTCAACCAACCAACAGCATGGCATCCTCCTGAGTCTTTGGGGATTATTAAGTGACAAGACCCAGCTGCCAACTCATTTGTCCACTCAGGCATTTATGCTGATTCCCCTTGACTATTGAATCAAATCTAATCTTTTCCATCTTGAGTTGAAGATCCTTTAGTTCTATTTCTAGTGACCACACAGTGGTTGCCTTCCATTCAGAACAGCTGCAATTGCTGCTTCCTCTACACACTCACGTGGTTTCTTTCCTCCCCATGGTTTCCTTCATCCAAGCTGCCAATGTCCCTCTCTTTTGATCTGTATCCTCTTCATCCTTCCAGCTCCAACAAAAGTCCTATTTCTCTGGGAAGCTTCACTCAGAGATGCTCCTTTCTCTGACACTTGCTTTTCCAATAATGACCTTGAAATTTGAGACCTCTGAGGAGTTCATCCCAGAAACTGTGAAAAGGAAGCACAGGGAGTCCTTGGTTGTCACTCCAGCTACTACTAGAGCAGTTCTTTTTTCTGGTTGATATATAGGGATTCTCTTCAAAAGACTGTCACATTCTCCATTTTGATAGTACTTAAGGCCAGAGGGCCTCTGATGGCTCAGACAGTAAAGAATATACCTGTAATGCAGGAGACCCGGGTTTGATCCCTGGGTCAGGGAGATCCCCCAGAGAAGGAAATGGCACCCCACTCAAGTATCCTTGCTTGAAAAGTCCCATAGACAGAGGAGCTTGGTGGGCTATGTCCATAGAGTCACAAAGAGTTGGGCATGACTGAGTGACTAAGACCTCTCAACTGAAGGCCAGAGGTCAGGGCTTGTTAACATCTGGTTTTTAGATTGGAGTGCTGGCTCAGGTCAGTAAACACCCTGTAGGTGACCAGTCTATAAAAACCAGAATGCTAATTTGTTAAGCTAGCTTGGGAAATATAGCACCAAGTGGACTAGGATGCCATAGTCAGTCTAATTAGGGTACTTCCTGAAAGCATGCTAGCTGGGAAGCTACCTGAGCTTTGGAGACCATGGAAACAGAACCAAAAGTCATCTCATTCAGCTGTGTTTCAGAGACAAGGTAAATTTACACACTCTAAACCAGTGGTTCATTCTTGTGTGTGTGTGTGCATGTGTAAGTATGTGTGTAGGAATTTGCATTTCTAACAAGTCCCCAGATGGCACTGCTGCTTCACTGGAGTCACCCTTTTAGAACCGCTGTTTGCAATTATTGTAGAAAATTACAGTGTTAGTGTATTCAAAGCCAGTGTCAACCCCCGTCCTCTGGACTTTCTTCATGGACCCTGAAGGCTTTGTATTTTTTTTTTTTTTCTCATGTGACTTAAGACTTATGACTCAGACGGTAAAGCATCTGTCTACAATGTGGGAGACCTGGGTTCCATTCCTGGTTCTGAAAGATTCCTTGGAGAAGGAAATGGCAACCCACCCCAGTAATCTTGCCTAGAAAATCCCATGGACAGAGAAGCCTGGTGTCCATGGGGTTGCAAAGAGTTGAACACGACTGAGCGACTTCACTTTCTTTCTTTCTACTTGCAGTTACATGGCCTTTTCCCAAACCTCCATATAAGTCAATATAATTGGTTAGTTTCTCTTGACAAAATTACAACATCTTAGATCTTTATCCTTAAAATTACTTCCAGCTCATCTATCTTCCTAAGAGTCTGAGGTGTTCTCAAACCCTTCTGTTACTCGTTTTTAGATCATATCTTGTTCTCTGTCACTCGTTCCCTAGAATTGCGCAAAGCTGGATGGTTAAATCACAAATTGTGTGTAGATTCTACTAGTTCTTGTGGGAAGCCATATTTCTTTTGGGGGAGAGAACTCCACATTGTTTTCCTTCACATTTTCTTTGATTTTGCTTTCCTACCATGCCCAGTAAATATGAAAAACAGAACCCTTCTTCTGCCTATTTTTGTCATGAGGTTATAAAATGAAAGACACTTGGTTGTAATTTACTACCAGTAGAGACTGCCTGCCTAAAAGTTCAACAGGGGAATGAGTCACAGTGTTATGGACATATGAAAATAAGCTTTGGCCCATGTCTTGGGAGTAATTGGACCTGAGCTAATGAGGACCAAGTAGCTGGTGTATATGGCCCGAGTACAATCACTGGTGCTTCTTGCTTTCTTCCCTATCAAGTTTTGGGCTTCCAGAGGACCTGGCTCAGATCTCTAGGGAATCCAGGAAGCCTTGAACTGTGGTATCCATTATGGGAGTGTTGGACATGGGAGACTGGAGTAGGCATATCTGGTAGCTATACTTGAAAATGAGATCATATACTTAAAATATTACAGAAGCTTTTAGTTTTCAGTAATAGTTTTTAAAGTCCTTTTCAAACACAAGGTAAAAATTTATCATATATTTACACTGGCATGTGACTTTGGATGATATTATAATGATTTCAGTCTTGGTAGATATGCAAAGGCAAGTAACTAGGACCTCTGGACCCTTTATTTCTCATGGGATGACCTTAGTTTAATAGGTTTTGCAATAGTGGATTGGAAGGTGGAGCTTGGTCAGTATCACAGAAGTATTCTACTTAAGTTGTTCCAGGCACTGAAGTTTATTCCAGTCTGGGGCAATTAGTTGGCTATGGTTATCCCATCACTCACTGCTTCTCTGTGTCACAAGATGTCAAAAGGCTCTTCTTGTTTTGTTCAATTCCAAGTTCACTTCCATTTCATAACATTGTTCAGTTCAGTTCAGTTCAGTTCAGTTGCTCAGTCGTGTCCGACTCTTTGAGACCCCAGGAATCACAGCATGCCAGTCCTCCCTGTCCATCACCAAATTCCGGAGTTCACTCAGACTCACGTCCATTGAGTCAGTGATACGATCCAGCCATCTCATCCTCTGTCATCCCCTTCTCCTCCTGCCCCGAATCCCTCCCAGCATCAGAGGCTTTTCCAATGAGTCAACTCTTCACATGGGGTGGCCAAAGTACTGGAGTTTCAGCTTTAGCATCATTCCTTCGAAAGAAATCCCAGGGCTGATCTCCTTCAGAATGGACTGGTTGTTTAACCAGATCAGTTCACCTTGTGCTCTTTTTCTTACTTCCTTCCTCTGTTCCTTTCCTTTCTCGTTTGCCTGTCATATGGCAGAAAAGACAGATAGGTAGGTGACAGGTGGGTGCTGGCAAACCTATAAAGTTGGAGTGGTTTGTACTGTGGCATCTTAGCTTGGCTGGAACTGTATTGCCCAGAATTCCCTTCCTTGCATAGTTCTGGGTTAAAATAGACCACAATACATTTTGTGAAAGGTTTAGAGAGTGGGAGTGAAGCAACAGTCATATTCTTTTCACGCTTGGAAAGTCCATGTATAGCACAAAGCAGTGTTACTACTCTTGGATGCCATCATTTTCTGCAGATTCACCTGTCAGCTAGTCCCACAGCTCCTGTTGCTCCTGCTGGATCCTCCTCAAGTTACTCTGCCTTCTGTGCTAAGTGAGAGTCTAGTTCCATGGTAAATAATATCTTCTCCTGCAGGACACTATTGTTGAAAGTGGTAGACTTGAGGAGGTGAAAAAATGACATGAATTTTAATCTGTCCTCAAGGATTCCAGCCCATCCTCAAAAGTTCCAGTGGCTCTTGTTTTACCCACTTGATACCCATGTTTCTTTCCTTTCTGACTGCTGACTTTAGGCTTTTGCACCAAACAGAGAAGGCACAGCTTCTTGTAGACTGTTTAACTGACACCCACCATTGTGTAATGTCAAACTTCTGTAATAAATCCCTTATTAGCTGTTTCCAGTGGTTCTATTTCTTTGATCAAATCCTGGCTGGTATATACTTCAGTTCATGATTCTTAGGCAGAGGATTGCTTGTTGGAATCAATCCACAGGGAGTTTGGCCAATGGATTTTGAGGTTGTCAAGCATTGGTAGTAGCTGATTTAAGACACTTAAGTATTTGGATCTGAAAAAAGCAGTTAGATCTTAACAGCTGATTCCAGTGAGAGGCACTTTATGTGGATCAACCTTCGGAATCTTGCTGAGCCACTCCAAAACTTTTAAGTAATGAAGAAATACACTGCTTCAACATCTTGGGTCTGAAAACTTACAAAAGCCAGATGCTGTCTGCAAAGTTGTTTTGTGTTTGCTTCACATGCCTTTCTCCCCTCCTTTTTTTTTTTTTCTTTGCTTTATTGATGTAAAGGAAGATAGAGGAAGAGGAAAGGAGGAAACTTTCCCTATTACCTTTTTATCTCTCCCTCTTCACATCTGTCAACTCATGGTCCCAAATAACAGACAGGTGACCATGAGATGGCATTATTTCAGTGTGAGGAAATTTGACTGCCTTGGAGAAAAGTATGCAACTCTTTTTTAAAAAATTATTTGATAAAAATTTTGTTGTTTGGTCACTAAGTCATGTCTGACTCTTTGGGACCCCATGGACTGCAACACACTTGTTTTTCTTGTTCTTCACTATTTCCCAGAGTTTGCTCAAACTCATGTCAATAGAGAGAGTGATGCTATTTAGCCATCTCAACCTTTGTTGCCCCCTGCTCTTTTTGCCTTCAATCTTTCCCAGTATCAGGGTCTTTTCCAATGAGTAGGCTCTTTGCATCAGATGGCCAAAGGACTGGAGCTTCAGCTTCAGCATCACTCCTTCCAATAAACATTCAAAATTGATTTCCTTTAAGATTGACTAGTAGTGGAGGTGATGGAATTCCAGTTGAGCTGTTTCAAATCCTGAAAGATGATGCTGTGAAAATGCTGCACTCAATATGCCAGCAAATTTGGAAAACTCAGCAGTGGCCACAGGACTGGAAAAGGTCAGTTTTCATTCCAATTCCAAAGAAAGGCAATGCCAAAGAATACTCAAACTACCACACAATTGCACTCATGTCTCATGCTAGTAAAGTAATGCTCAAAATTCTCCAAGCCAGGCTTCAGTAATACGTGAACCATGAACTCCCTGATGTTCAAGCTGGTTTTAGAAAAGGCAGAGGAACCAGAGACCAAATTGCCAACATCCGCTGGATCACGGAAAAGGATTTCTGCTTTATTGAGTATGCCAAAGCCTTTGACTGTGTGGATCACAATAAACTGTGGAAAATTCTGAAAGAGATGGAAATACCAGACCACCTGACCTGCCTCTTGAGAAATCTGTATGCAGGTCAGGAAGCAACAGTTAGAACTGGACATGGAACAACAGACTGGTTCCAAATAGGAAAAGGAGTACGTCAAGTCTGTACATTGTCACCCTGCTTATTTAACTTATATGCAGAGTACATCATGAGAAACGCTGGACTGCAAGAAACACAAGCTGCAATGAAGATTGCCAGGAGAAATATCAATAACCTCAGATATGCAGATGACACCACCCTTATGGCAGAAAATGAAGAGGAGCTAAAAAGCCTCTTGATGAAAGTGAAAGAGGATAGTGAAAAAGTTGACTTAAAGCTCAACATTCAGAAAATGAAGATCATGGCATCTGGTCCCATCACTTCATGGGAAATAAATGGGGAAACAGTGGAAACAGTGTCAGACTTTATTTTGGGAGGCTCCAAAATCACTGCAGATGATGACTGCAGCCATGAAATTAAAAGACGCTTACTCCTTGGAAAGAAAGTTATGACCAATCTAGATAGTATATTCAAAAGCAGAGACATTACTTTGCAGACTAAGGTCCATCTAGTCAAGGCTATGGTTTTTCCTGTGGTCATGTATGGATGTGAGAGTTGGACTGTGAAGAAGGCTGAGCACCGAAGAATTGATGCGTTTGAACTGTGGTGCTGGAGAAGACTCTTGAGAGTCCCTTGGACTGCAAGGAGATCCAACCAGTCCATTCGGAAGAGATCAGCCCTGGGATTCCTTTGGAAGGAATGATGCTAAAGCTGAAGCTCCAGTACTTTGGCCACCTCATGTGAAGGGTTGACTCATTGGAAAAGACTCTGATGCTGGGAGGGACTGGGGGCAGGAGCAGAAGGGGACAACCGAGGATGAGATGGCTGGATGGCATCACTGACTCGATGGACGTGAGTCTGAGTCAACCCCGGGAGATGGTGATGATCAGGGAGGCCTGGCATGCTGCAATTCATGGGGTCACAAAGAGTCGGACACGACTGAGTGACTGAACTGAACTGAGTTTCACCCTCTGCAGTTCTCTCAAAAGTCTTCTCCAGCACTCCAATTACAGAGCATCATTTCTTTAGCAATCAGCCTTCTTTATGTTCCAGCTCCTATCTGTACATGGCTAGTGAAAAACCATAGCTTTGACTAATATGGACCTTTGTCAGCAAAGTGATGTGTCTGCTTTTTTTTTTTTAGTATAAATTTATTTATTTTAATTGGAGGCTAATTACTTTACAATATAGTATTGGTTTTGTTATCTAGGTTTGTAATGGCTTTCCTTCCAAGGAGAAACAGTCTTTTAATTTTATGCTTGCTGTCACTGTATCATGATTTTGGAGACCAAAAATATAAAATTTGTCACTGTTTCCACATTTCCCACTTCTATTTGCCATGAAGTGATGGAACCAGATGCCATGAGCTTAGTTTTTTGAATGTTAAGTTTTAAGCAAGCTTTTTCACTTTCCTCTTTCACCCTCATCAAGAGACTCTTTAGTTCTTCACTTTCTGCCATTAGAGTGCTATCATCTGCATGTCAGGTTGTGATATCTCTCCTGACACTCTTGACTCCGGCTTATGATTCATTCAACCTGTCATTTTGCCTAATGCACTCTGAATATAAGTTAAATAAACAGGGTGACAATATACTACCTTATTACAGTCCTTTCCCAATTTTGATCCAGTCAGTTGTTCCATGTCTTGTTCTTACTGTTGCTTCCTGACCCCTTTATGAGTCACAGCCTTGTTGTGGAGAAGGGGTTTGCTTAACTCAGTGAAGCTATGAGCCAGGCCATGCAGGGTCACCTGAGATGGGTGGGTCATAGTCAAGAGTTCTGACAAAACATGATTCACTGGAGAAGGGAATGGCAAACCACTCTAGCATTCTTGCCTCAAGAACTCCATAAATGTACGAAAAGGGATAAAGATATGACACCAGAATATGAGGCCCTCAGGTCAGAATTTGACCAGCATGCTATTGAGGAAGAGTGGAGGACAATTACTAATAGCTCCAGAAAGATTGAAGAGTTTGGGCCAAATTGGAAACAACACTCTGTTGTAGATGTGTCTGGTGGTGAAATTAAAGTCCAATGCTGTAAAGAACAATATTGAACAGGAAACTGGAATGTTAGGTGCATGAATCAAGGTTAATTGAACATGGTCAAGGAGGGGATGGCAAGAATAAACATAGACAGGAATCAGTGAACTAAAATGGATGAGAATAGGCAAATTTAATTCAGATGACCATTATATCTACTACTGTGGGCAAGAATGCCTTAGAAGAAATGGTGTAGCCCTCATAGTCAAAAAAAGAGTCCAAAATGTTGTACTTGGGTGCAATATAAAAAATGACAGAATGATCTTGGTTCATTTCCAAGGCAAAACATTCGGTATCACAATAATCCAAGTCTTTAAGCCAACCACAATACTGAAGAAGCTGAAGTTGAACGGTGCTATGAAGACCTACGAGACCTATGAGACCAAAAAGAGATATCATTTTCATCATAGGGGATTGGAATGTGAAAATAGGAAGTCAAGAGATACCTGGAATAACAGGCAAGCTTGGCCTTGGAGTACAAAATGAAGCAGGGCAAAGGCTAATAGAGTTTTGTGATGAGAACATACTGGTTATAGCAAATACCCATTTACAACAACACAAGAGACAGCTTTATATATGGACATCACCGGATGGTCAAAACAGAAATCAGAAAGATTGATTATATTTTTTGCAGCCAAAGATGGAAAAACTCTATTGAGTCAGAAAAACACAAGACTGGGAGCTGACTGTGGCTCAGATTATGTCCATATGGTCAAAGCTATGGTTTTTCCAGTAGTCATGTATGGATGTTGGGCCATAAAGAATGCTGAGCACTGAAGAATTGATGCTTTTGAACTGTTGTGTGGGAGAAGACTCTTGAGAGTCCCTTGGACAGTAAGGAGATCAAACCTGTCCATACTAAATAAAATCAGTCCTGAGTATTAATTGGAAGGACTGATGCTGAAGCCCCAATACTTTGGCCATCTGATGTGAAAAACTGACTCATTGGACAAAACCTAGATGCTGGGCAAGATTGAAGGCAGGGAGAAAAGGGGATGACAGAGGATGAGATGGTTGGATGGCATCACTGACTTGATAGACATAAGTTTGAGCAATCTCTGGGAGTAGGTAATGGACAGTGAAGCCTGGTGTGCTGCAGTCCATTGGCTTGCAAAGAATCGGACATGACTGAGTGATTGAGCTGAACTGAATTGCAAAATTTAGACTTACATTGAAGAAAGTAGGGAAAACCACTAAGCCATTCAGGTATGACCTAAATCAAATCCCTTTTATACAATGGATGAAATGAATAGATTCAAGGGATTATCTTGTAGAAAAAATGCTTGAAGAACTATGGGCAGAGGTCCATAACACTGTATAGGAGGCAGTGACCAAGACCATCCCAAAGTAAAAGAAGTGCAAGAAGGCAAAGTGGTTGTCTGAGGAGACGTTACAAATAGTTGAGAAAAGAGAAGTGAAAGCAAGGGAGAAAGGGAAAGATATACCCAACTGAATGCAGAGTTCCAGAGGATAGCCAAGAGAGATAAGAAGGTCTTCTTAAATGAACAATGCAAAGAAAGAGAGGAAAATAATAGAATGAGAAAGACTAGAGATCTCCTCAAGAAAATCAGAGATACCTAGGGAATATTTCATGCAGGAATGGGCATGATAAAGGACAGAAACAGTAAGGACCTAAAAGTAAAAGAGATTAAGAAGAGGTGGCAAGAATACACAGAAGAAATCTTAATGACCCCTATAATCATGATGGTGTGGTCACTTGCCTAGAACCAAACATCCTGGAGTGTGAAGTCAAGTGGGCCTTAGGAAACATTACAATGAACAAAGCTAGTGGAGGTGATGGAATTCCAGCTGAGCTACTTAAAATCCTAAACAATGGTGCTGTTAATATGGTGGACTCAATATGCCAGCAAATTTGGAAAACTCAGTAGTGGCCACAGGACTGGAAAATGTCAGTTTTCATTCCAAATTTTTAATTGGAGGATATTGCTTTATAATGTTGTTTTGGGTTTTGCCATACATCAACATGAATCAGCCATATGTATACATATACTCCCTTCCTCTTGAACCTCCCTCCTACCCCTGCCCCATCTCATCCTTCTAGGTTGTTGCAGAGCACCAGGATGAGATCCCTGCATTATACAGAAAGTTCCAACTAGCTATCTATTTTACATATGATTATGTGTATGTTTCAATGCTACTCTCTCAGTTGATCCCATCTTTTCCTTCCCCTGCTGTGTCCACAAGTATGAGGAATGCAACTCAATGTTTGTGGAATTTCATCTTGTACTTGGAAAGTGGCTCTAGGACAGCAATATTTCTGAACTCCCTTTGGACCTCCCCTCTCTACTTAGTCTTATGTTCCTGACTTGTTTGAAAGAAATCAGTCGGAAAAGGAAATTTTATTTTAAAGCCAATTTCCCCCGTTGAATTCCACATTTGTGGGAAAAAGCATTTTTTGAGCCATAGTTTAGGTTTAAATTGTATGTCTTTTACCCAGCTTTCATAATTCAGAAAAGTCCAGTACAAAAAATCCCCAGAGTCTTCTAAGAGGAAATTTCTCAGAAGAAGCTTATTTTTAAAATTTAGTTTATGACAAGCGATCTCAGATCACTGGAAACTGTATGCAGCAAAAATGCTGAAACCCATGTTTATATTATTCTACTTCATTGCTTTATTTCTTTTCTCAGAGGTACCATGGACAAAACCAAGAATAAAGTGTGGTGTCTTCTGGTTTTCTCTGTTTCTGGACCTTATTGTCTTAGTCTTTTATCCATCTTTTTGCATGGCTCAGTTAGTTATTAATTCGTACTAAATTAACAAACTCATGGTTTCCCGGGGGAGATGATGATTGGAGACTTTAGGAAGGTCATGTACACACTGCTATGTTTAGAGTGGATAACCAATGGAATCCTATTATATAGCACATGGAACTCTGCTCAGTGTTATGGAACT
This sequence comes from Capricornis sumatraensis, assembly GCF_032405125.1. NCBI lineage: Eukaryota > Metazoa > Chordata > Mammalia > Artiodactyla > Bovidae > Capricornis > Capricornis sumatraensis. The sequence goes on from NC_091083.1 coordinate 51,782,411, forward strand.
CTGGTCAGTGTTATGTGCTATCCTGGATGGGAGGGGAGTTGGAGAATGGATACATGTATATGTATGGCTGAGTCCCTTCACTGTTCACGTGAGTCTGTGATAATCTCAGACTCTAGGGTAAAAAGACAGGATTGCTCTTGGGCAGGAGCTATATGTTCCAAATGTGGTCCATGAAGAATTTTGTCTTTCTATCATGCAGCAGTGTTAAATTTGTAAGTTCTTTGACATTTCTCTCATTAAAAGACAGAATCTATTTCCCTCCTTTTGAATCTGGGTGGGGTTATGACTTCTTTGACTGAAGGGATATTGCAGAAGTAATGATAGATAGGTTTGTTATTTCTAATGTCAGATCTTGAAAGACCATAAACCTTCCATTTTGGTTGCTAGGAACACTTTCTTGGGGTCTTACTATCCTGAGGCCACCATACTATAAGGAAGTCCAAGTCACATGAATATGTACATGGTGTTATTTAAACCTCACATGGGATAACAAAAGTGGGTCCAGTTCACCTTCTAAAACAGTGGTCCTCAACCTTTTGGCACCAGGGATGAGATACATGCAAGATGACTTTTCTGCAAACCAGGGTGAGGGAATGTTTTGGAGATGATTCAAGAACATTACATTTATTATGCACTTTACTTCTATTATTATTACATTGTGATATATATAATGGAATAATTATACAACTCACCATAAAAGCACAATCAGTGGGCATCATGAACTTATTTTCCTGCAACTAGACAGTCCCATCTGGGGGTGATGGGAGACAGTGAAACCCGGGGTATGTTGCTTATGTCCAGTCTACTCTGTCATCTTGTTTTGGTAGCTGTCACTGCAGAAAACCCTGCTTCACAAAAATAGGATGTTGGAAATGGAAGCAGGCTTTTCAGTGCTTTTGTGTCAATCTCAGGATATTCCACCTTGGCTTTAATCCAGAATGTACAGAGATTGAAGTTGTCTCAAACATATTTTAAAATTTATTTATTTATTTGTATTATTTTTGGCTGTGCTAGGTCTTTGCTGCTGCATGCAAAGCAAAGTTGTAGAGTGGGGGCAGCTCTCTAGTGGTGGTGGGGCTTCTCATCGCAGTGGCTTTTCTTGTTGTGGAGCACAGGCTCTAGAGCTCAGGTACTTTAGTATTTGTGGCATGTGGGCTCAGTAGTTGCAGCTTAAGTGTTCTAGAGTACTGCTGCTGCTGCTGTTAAGTTGCTTCAGTTGTGTTCGACTCTGTGCGACCCCACAGACAGCAGCCCACGAGGCTCCCCCGTCCCTGGGACTCTACAGGCAAGAACACTGGAGTGAGTTGCCATTTTCTTCCCCAGTGCATTTTCTAGAGCACTAGCTCACTAGTTATGGCACACAAGATTTTTTGCTGCAAGGCATGTGTGATCTTCTAGGACCAGGGACCAAACCAGTGTCTCCTGCAATGGCAGGCAAATTCTTTACCTTTGAACCACCAGGGAAGCCTCTTTCTCAAATATATTTTTAACACCACTGTCATTTGCAGACAAAGCCAATTCACCAGCTTATTTACAAATGGGCCCTAGATCCATTCCTTCCCAGTTCAGAGGTCTTTTGTGGTTGGGAAGTAATACTCAAACTTTTTTGAAAGCTAAGGTAGTAATGTGCCAACTGGGAGAAAAAATCTATTTAAAATCTCTGCTAATGTTTGAAATGTCAAAAATCCCAATGTTCACTTGTTGCCCCCAAAATTTCAGTTAGGCTTTGAATGCAGCCACTTTATCCACTGACTTGAACAGTTATCATTCTCCCCTGAAGTGACAGATTGAGTTCACTGAGCATGTTGAATATGTCACACAAGTAAGCAAGTTTTACAACCCATTCTGTGTCACTGAAATGTGCTGCTAGTGGTGACTGTTTTTTAAAAAGAAATCACTGGAGAAGCTCTTATAACTCCAAAACCCTGGCCAGTGATCTTCCTTTAGAAAGCCATCTCACTTCTCTGTATAAGAGAAGATATGTGGCTCTGTGTCCATCTCCTCATAGAGCTGCACAAACAGATGTGAGTTAAGGGCATGTACTAAAAATGGTTGATCATTTTAATCACATACTGCAAAATGTTGCTAAGTTCAGGTGACAGTTTTCAGCTACCAGTATTTCTCTGTGGATTACACAGTGCATAGACTCACATTCAGAAGCAATCTCTTTGACCCAAATAGTGAAACCAGAAAGCTGTCCAGTCATGGACATGTCCAGCTGCTTCATCTGCACACATACTGACACAAAAGGACCAATTCAGTTTTCCTGATAGGTGACCACTCAAAGACTTGAATAGTTCTGCAGCTATGGTGTTGGTTGGCAACAAAGTGCACAGCCTCCTGAAAAATATATCGCACAAAAACAAGCATTGCTGCCAGGTCAACGTTGGTAGACTTGTCAACCTGGATTGTGTACCATGGTGACCCATTAATCCTCTCTAAAAGTTGTGCCTCAATATGCTCTGCTATTTCATCCGTTAATCTAGTTATGGCACTAGCTGAAAGAGGAACATGTGCCACCTTCTGAACTGCAGCTTCTCCTAAAAGTTCATGACACATGTCCTTAGCAGCATGCAGGATCAACTCTTCACCAGTAGTAAAAGACTTCCTAGCTTTAGCAATGTGGTTAGCCACTAAGAATGATGCTGTCAGTGCAGGCACATTTGATGAAGTGGTGGCCTTCAATTATTGCTTCTGTTCTTTATGTTCATGTTTTTTATTTTTCTTTTGAAAAACTCCAAAGCCTTGTCTTTTAATGAAGGGTGCATGGTCTCCATGTGGTGAAGCAGTTTTAAAGCTTTCATGGCTTTGTTGGATAGCCAGTTGCCACATATTATACAAAGGAGGCCTGGAGAATGTGAATCACCTGTTGCAATAAACCTGTAATTTAAGTAGGACTCTTGGTATTTTCTTTTTAATTCAGCTTTCTTTTTGTTGGCAGTCTTAGCCTCTTTTGCTGTCTCATCATTGGATCTTTCCCAATTTTCAAAGAAGCTCTCCAGTGACATTTGTTTTTACTCATTTTGGTGAGGATTGGCTTGTGGGCTTACCAAAACTGTGACTGAGACAAGTGGAGTGTGGGAAAGAGGCACAGATCAGTCAGTTCAGTTCAGTTCAGTCGCTCAGTCGTGTCTGACTCTTTGTGACCCCATGAATCAGAGCACACCAGGCCCTGTCCATCACCAACTCCTGGAGTTCACTCAAACTCATGTCCATCGAATAGGTGATGCCATCCAGCCATCTCATCGTCTGTCGTCTCTTCCTCCTCCTGCCCTCAATCCCTCCCAGTATCAAGGTCTTTTCCAATGAATCAACTCTTCTCATGAGGTGGCCAAAGTATTGGAGTTTCAGCTTCAGAATCCGTCCTTCCAATGAACACCCAGGACTGATCTCCTTTAGGATGGACTGGTTGGATCTCCTTGCAGTCCAAGGGACTGTCAAGAGTCTTCTCCAACACCACAGTTCAAAAGCATCAGTTCTTCGGCACTCAGCTTTCTTCACAGTCCAACATCCATACATGACCACTGGAAAAACCATAGCCTTTGTTGGCAAAGTGATATCTCTGCTTTTCAATATACTATATAGTTTGGTCATAACTTTCCTTCCAAGGAGTAAGCGTCTTTTAATTTCATGGCTGCAATCACCATCGAGGCACAGATAGAAGTGGTAAATAAAATAATGGGTGAGCTATGCATAGACTAAAATAACTGTTGGATTCCAGCTTATATCCTGCCACCAGATGTAGCTTAATTGTCACTTGCCCCTCACTGATAGGGTTTGATATGAGTCTGCAAGCAATAGACTTACTATGGTTTCTATGAAGTCAAACCTTCCTGCTAATGATAATGTGTATTTACAGCCCACTCCCCAGCACTGGCATCACTGCCTCAGTTCCATCTCAGACCATCAGGTATTAAATTCTTATAAGGAACATGCAGCCTAGATCCCTTGCATGTGCAGTTCACTAGCTTATTGTTCACTTCAGATATTTGCCTCTAGTTCTTAATACTAGAAGAAGGAAAGAAATATGGACCATGCCTACCAACACCCTTCTCTCCAAGGGTAACCTAAATTCTGATTTCCTTTATAGTAGATTGGTTTTGCCTAGTTTTGAAGTTTACATAAGCAGAATCATTTAGTACTTTTATGTCAGGCATATTACAGTCAACATAATATCTCTGAGATTCATCTATAGTGCTGTGCAAAGTGCTAAGATGCTTCAATCATGTCCAACTCTTTGTGATCCCTTGGACTGCAGCCCACCAGGCTCCTCATCCCTGGGATTCTCCACTCAGGAATACTGCAGTGGGTTGCCATTTCCTTTTCTAGAGAATCTTCCCAATCCAGGGATTGAACCCACATCTCTTTTGTCTCCTGCCTTGGCAGGTGGGTTCTTTACCACTAGCACTACCTGCCTCTGAGATTTACCTATGGTGTTGTACATTTCAGTAGTCTACTATTCAGTGTAGAGCTAAATTTGAAATTGAATATGATTTTCCACATGGCTCAAACAGTAAAAAATCTGCCTGCAATGTGGGATACCCAGGTGTGATCCCTGGATTGGCAAGACCTTCTGCAGAGGAAATGTCAACCTACTCTAGTATTATTGCCTGGAAAATCTCTTGGACAGAGGAACATAGCAGGCTACAGTCTATGGGATCTTAAAGAGTTGGACATGACTGGGCAACTAACACTTTCCTTGAAAACAGTGATCTTGCATTATGTTTTGTAGTTTATCCTCATAGTTCAAAACAAATTTTTAATTGAATGAATCAACATAGTATTTCTCTTTTGGTCTTTTTTCTTAGCATACGTCTATGTCAATAACATAAAAAAGAACATATTTCTGCCAACCTATACCATCCAAGGTAGTAGCTTATTGACTTGGTTGCTAAAGGACAATGTACATGGATTCTGGCAGCCAGAGAACTTTTTAGTGACTCAGTAGGAAGTTTGGTGATTTTAAGCCTGTTAATTTTTTGTAAAGTTTTTGTTTACTCCTTTTTTGTAATTTTTATTTTTTACCAGAGTATAGTAGATTTACAACATTGTGTTAGTTTCAGGTGTACAGCAAATAACTTAGCTATAAATATGCATATATTTATTCTTTTCAGGGGTTTCCCTTGTGGCTCAGCTAGTAAAGAACCTGCCTGCATTGTAGGAGACCTGGGTTTGATCAATGTTTGATCCCTGCATTGGGAAAATCCCCTGGAGAAGGAAAAGGACACCCATTCGAGTTTTCTGGCCTGAAGAATTCCATGGACTGTGTAGTCCATGGGGTTGCAAAGAGTCAGACACAACTGAATGACGTTCACTTTCATTCTTTTCAGAGTCTTTTTCCATATAGTTTATAACAAAGTATTGAGAAGAGTTCTCTGTGCTATACAGTAGGCCCTCAGTAGTGTATACATGTTAATCTCAAACTCCTAATTTATCCCTCCACCAATGTTTCCCTTTTGATAACTGTAAGTTTGTTTTCTAAGTCTGTGAGTCTATTTATGTTTTGTAAATAAGTTGTTTATATCATTTTTAAGAGTCTACATATAAGTGATATCATATGATATTTGTGTCTCTCTGTATGACTTACTTCTCTTAGAATAATAATCTTTAGATCCACCCATGTTGTTGCAAATGGCACTGTTTCATTCTTTTTATGGCTGAGTAATATTTCATTGTATGTGTGTATACATATATATATGTATATATGTACACATGTATATATATGTATATATGTATACATGTATACATATGTATATATACACCACATCTTCTTTGTCTATTCATGTGTTGATAGACATTTAGGTTGCTTCCATGTCTTGCTATTGTATGTAGCGCTACAGTGGGGTGTATCTATCTTTTTAAAGTATGGCTTTCTCTGGACATATGCCCAGGAATGGGATTACTGGATCATATTGCATTGCATCAAGGCTTCCCTGGTGACTCATGCATGCATTGCATGCATGCTTAGTTGTGTCTCACTGTTTATGCCCCCATGGACTGTAGCTTCTCTGTCCATGGAACTTTCCGGGCAAGAATACTGGAGTGGGTTACCATTTCCTACTCTAGAGGATCATCTCAACCCAGGGATCCAACAAACTGCAGCATATGGTAACTCTATTTTTAGTTTTTTAAGGAAACTCTATAGTGTTCTCCATAATGGATATACCTACTTACATTCATATTAACAGGTTAGAAATTTCTCTTTTATCCACACCTTTTCCAGCATCTATTGTCTGTAGACATTTTGGTGATGGCCTTTCTGACAAGTGTGAAGTGATACCTCATTGTAGTTTTGATTTGCATTTTTCAAAAAATGAGTGATGTTGAGCATCTTTTCATATGCTTTATGGCCATCTGTATATCTTCTTTCAGTTCAGTTCAGTTCATTTCAGTCACTCAGTTGTGTCTGACTCTTTGCACCTCCATGGGCTGTAGCATTCCAGGCTCCCCTGTCCGTCACCAACTCCTGGAGTGGAGTTTACCCAAACTCATGTCCATTGAGTCAGTGATGCCATCCAACCATCTCATCCTCTCTTATCCCCTTCTCCTCCTGCCCTCAATCTTTCCCAGATCAGGGTCTTTTCAAATAAGTCAGCTCTTCGCATCAGGTGGCCTAAGTATTGGAGTTTCAGCTTCAATATCAGTCCTTCCAATGAACACTCAGGACTGATTTCTTTTAGGATGGACTGGTTGGATCTCCTTGCAGTCCAAGGGACTCTCAAGAGTCTTCTCCAACACCACAGTTCAAAAGCATCAGTTCTTGGGGCGCTCAGCTTTCTTGATAGTTCAACTCTCACATCTGTACATGACTACTGGAAAAACCATAGCCTTGACTAGATGGACCTTTGTTGTCAAACTAATGTCTCTGCTATTTAATATGCTGTTTGGGCTGAGCGACTTCATTTTCACTTTTCACTTTCATGCATTGGAGAAGGAAATGGCAACCCACTCCAGTGTTCTTGCCTGGAAAATCCAGGGATGGGGGAGCATCGTGGCTGCTGTCTATGGGGTCGCACAGAGTCGGACACGATTGAAGTGACTTAGCAGCAGCAGCAGCAGCAGCAGCAGCAGGTTGATTATAACTTTCCTTCCAAGGAGTAAGCGCCTTTTAATTTCATGGTGGCAGTCACCATCTGCAGTGATTTTGGAGCCCCCTGAAATAGAGTCAGCCACTGTTTCCACTGTTTTCCCATCTATTTGCCATGAAGTGATGGGACCAGATGCCACGATCTTCATTTTCTGAATGTGAGCTTTAAGCCAACTTTTGCACTCTCCTCTTTCACTTTCATCAAGAGGCTCTTTAGTTCTTCTTCTCTTTCTGCCATAAGGGTGGTGTCATCTGCATATCTGAGGTTACCGATATTTCTCCCAGCAATCTTGATTCCAGCTTTTGCTTCTTCCAGCCCAAAGTTTCTAATGATGGGCTCTGCATATAAGTTTAATAAGCAGGGTGACAATATACAGCCTTTTGTACTCCTGTTCCTATTTGGAACCAGTCTGTTGTCCCATGTCCAGTCCTAACTGTTGCTTCCTGACCTGCATACAGATTTTTCAAGAGGCAGGTTAGGTGGTCTGGTACTCCTATATCTTTCAGAATTTTCCACAGTTTATTGTGAACCACACAGTCAAAGGTTTTATGTGCTTCCATACAAATTTTGATTTAAGTCATACCTGAATGGCCCAGTGGTTTTCCCTACTTTCTTCAATTTAAGTCTGAATTTGGCAATAAGGAGTTCATGATCTGAGCCACAGTCAGCTCCTGGTCTTGTTTTTGTTGACTGTATAGAGCTTCTCCATCTTTGGCTGCAAAGAATATAATCAATCTGATTTCAGTGTTGACCATCTGGTGATACCCGTGTGTAGAGTCTTCTCTTGTGTTGTTGGAAGAGGGTATTTGCTATGACCAGTGCATTCTCTTGGCAAAACTCTATTAGTCTTTGCCCTGCTTCATTCCGTATCCCAAGGCCAAATTTGCCTGTTACTCCAGGTGTTTCTTGACTTCCTACTTTTGCATTCCCGTCCCCTATAATGAAAAGACATCTTATTTGGGGTGTTAGTTCTAAAAGGTTTTGTAGGTCTTCAAAGAACCGTTCAACTTCAGCTTCTTCAGCGTTGCTGGTTGGGGCATAGACTTGGATTACTGGGATATTGAATGGTTTGCCTTGGAAACAAGCAGAGATCATTCTGTCGTTTTTGAGATTGCATCCAAGTACTGCATTTTGGACTCTTTGGTTGACCATGATGGCTACTCCATTTCTTCTAAGGGATTCCTGCCCACAATAGTAGATATAAAGGTCATCTGAGCTAAATTCACCCCTTCCAGTCCATTTTAGTTCGCTGATTCCTAGAATGTCGATGTTCACCCTTGCCATCTCTTGTTTGACCACTTCCAATTTGCCTTGATTCACCTAAGACCTGGAAGTGAGAAATAGATTTAAGGGACTAGATCTGATAGAGTGCCTGATGAACTATGCAATGAGGTTCGTGACATTGTACAGGAGACAGGGATCAAGACCATCCCCATGGAAAAGAAATGCAAAAAAGCAAAATAGCTGTCTGGGGAGGCCTTACAAATAGCTGTGAAAAGAAGAGAAGTGAAAAGCAAAGGAAAAAAGGAAAGATATAATCATCTGAATGCAGAGTTCCAAAGAATAGCACGGAGAGATAAGAAAGCCTTCCTCAGTGATCAATGTGAAGAAATAGAGGAAAAGAACAGAATGGGAAAGACTAGAGATCTCTTCAAGAAAATAAGAGATAGCAAGGGAACATTTCATGCAAAGATAGGTTCGATAAATGACAGAAATGGTGGGGACCTAATAGAAGCAGAAGATATTAAGAAGAGGTGGCAAGAATACACAGAAGAACTGTACAAAAAAGATCTTCACAATGCAGATAATCACGATGTTGTAATCACTCACTTAGAGCCAGACATCCTGTAATGTGAAGTCAAGTGGGCCTTACAAAACATCACTATGAACAAAGCTAGTGGAGGTGATGGAATTCCAGCTGAGCTATTTCAAATCCTGAAAGATGATGCTGCGAAAGGGCTACACTCAATATGCCAGCAAATTTGGAAAACTCAGCAGTGGCCACAGGACTGGAAAAGGTCAGTTTTCATTCCAATCCCAAAGAAAGTGAAGTCGCTCAGTCGTGTCTGACTCTTTGTGACCCCATGGACTGTAGCCTATCAGGCTCCTCCGTCCACGGGATTATCCAGGCAAGAGTGCTGGAGTGGATTGCCATTTCCTTCTCCAGGGTATCTTCCCAACCCAGGAATCGAACCCAGGTCTCCTGCATTGCAGGCAGATGCTTTACCGGGAAGCCAATAATCCCAAAGAAAGGCAATGCCAAAGAATGCTCAAACTACTGCACAGTTGCACTCATCTCACATGCTAGTAAAGTAATCCTCAAAATTTTCCAAGCCAGGCTTCAGCAATACATGAACTGTGAAATTCCGTATGTTCAAGCTGGTTTTAGAAAAGGCAAAGGAACCAGAGATCAAATTGCAAATATCTGCTGGATCATTGAAAAAGCAAGAGAGTTCCAGAAAAACATCTATTTCTGCTTTATTGACTATGCCAAAGCCTTTGACTGTGTGGATCACAATAAACTGTGGAAAATTCTGAAAGAGATGGGAATACCAGACCATCTGACCTACCTCTTGAGAAACCTATATGCAGGTCAAGAAGCAACAGTTAGAACTGGACATGGAACAACAGACTGGTTCCAAATAGGAAAAGGAGTACAAAAGGCTGTATATTGTCACCCTGCTTATTTAACTTATATGCAGAGTCCATCATGAAAAACTCTGGGCTGGAAGAAGCAAAAGCTGGAATCAAGATTGCTGGGCAAAATATCAATAACCTCAGATATGCAGATGATACCACCCTTATGGCAGAAAGAGAAGAAGAACTAAAGAGCCTCTTGATGAAAGTGAAAGTGGAGAGTGTAAAAGTTGGCTTAAAGGTCACATTCAGAAAATGAAGATTGTGGCATCTGGTCCCATCACTTCATGGGAAATAGATGGGGAAACCGTGGAAACAGTGTCAGAGTTTAATTTTTTGGGCTCCAAAATCACTGCAGATGGTGACTGCTGCCATGAAATTAAAAGACACTTAGTCCTTGGAAGGAAAGTTATGACCAACCTAGATAGTGAATAGTGAAGTTGCGCAGTCATGTCTGACGCTTTGCAGCCCCATGTACTGTAGCCTACAGGCTTCTCTGTCCATGGGATTCTCCAGGCAAGAATACTGGAGTGGGTTACCATATCCTTCTCCAGGGGATATTCCCGACCCAGAGATCGAACCCGGGTCTCCTGCATTGGAGGCAGACACTTTAACCTCTGAGCCACCAGGGAAGCCCCTCAATGACCAACCTAGATAGCATATTGAATAGCAGAGACATTACTTTGCCAACAAAGGTCCGTCTAGTCAAGGCTATGGTTTTTCCTGTGGTCATGTATGGATGTGAGAGTTGGACTGTGAAGAAAGCTGAGTGCTGAAGAATTGATGGTTTTGAACTGTGGTGTTGGAGAAGACTCTTGAGAGTCCCTTGAACTGCAAGGAGATCCAACCAGTCCATTCTGAAGGAGATTAGCCCTGGGAATTCTTTGGAAGGAATGATGCTAAAGCTGAAACTTCAGTACTTGGCCACCTCATGTGAAGAGTTGACTCATTGGAAAAGACTCTAATGCTGGGAGGGATTGGGGGCAGGAGAAGATGGGGACGACAGAAGATGAGATGGCTAGATGGTATCACTGAGTCAATGGACGTGAGTCTGAGTGAACTCCGGGAGTTGGTGATGAACAGGGAGGCCTGGCGTGCTGTGATTCATGAGGTCGCAAAGAGTCAGACACGACTGAGCGACTGAACTGACTGACTGACTGATATAAATTTTAAGATTTTTCTTCTAGATCTTCCTAAAATGTCGTTGATATTTTAATAAAGATTACATTGCATCTGTAGATTATCTTGGCAAGTATAGACATTTTGACAATATTGATTCTTCCAATGCAAGCACATGGTATATTTTGCCACCTTTTGTGTCATCTTAGATTTCTTTCATCAGCATCTTTTAGTTTTCAGAGTAGATATTTTGCTTTCTTAGGTAGGTTTATCCCTAGATATGATATGTTATTATTATTATTTTCGATGCACTGGCAAATGGAATTGTTTCCATAGTTTTTCTTCCGATCTTTTGTTGTTAGTATATAGGATGCAAGAGATTTCTGTGTATTAATTTTGTATGAGCCAATTTACCAAATTCACTGATGAGCTCAGGTAGTTTTCTGGTAGCATCTTTAGGATTTTCTATGTATAGAATAGTGAAAAGGAGTATACTACCCAAAGTAATTATAGTTTCAATGCAATCCCTATCAAGCTACCAATGGTATTTTTCACAGAGCTAGAACAAATAATTTCACAATTTGTATGGAAATACAAAAAGCCTCGAATAACCATAGCAATTTTGACAAAGAAGAATGGAATTGGAGGAATCAAACTGCTTGACTTCAGGCTCTACTACAAAGCCAGTCATCAAGACAGTATGGTACTGGCAGAGACAGAAATATAGGTCAATGGAACAATATAGAAAGCCCAGAGATAAATCCACGCACCTATGGACACTTTATCTTTGACAAAGGAGGCAAGAATATACAATGAAGAAAAGACAATTTCTTTAACAAGTGGTGTGGGAAAATTGGTCAACCACTTGTAATAGAATGAATCTAGAACACTTTCTAACACCATACACAAAAATAAACTCAAAATGGATTAAAGATCTAAATGTAAGACCAGAAACTATAAAACTCTTAGAGGAGAACACAGGCAAATCACTCTCCAATATAAATCACAGCAGGATCCTCTATGATCCACCTCCCAGAATACTGGAAATAAAAGTAAAAATAAACAAATGAGACCTAATTAAAATTAAAAGCTTCTGCACAACAAAGGAAACTATAAGCAAGGTGAAAATACAGCCTTCAGAATAGGAGAAAATCATAGCAAATGAAGCCACTGGCAAAGAATTAATCTCAAAAATATACAAGAAACTCCTGCAGCTCAATTCCAGAAAAAATAAATGACCCAATCAAAACATGGGCCAAAGAACTAAATAGGCATTTCTCCAAAGAAGACATACAGATGGCTAACAAACACATGAAAAGATGCTCAGCATCACTGATTATCAGAGAAATGCAAATCAAAACCACAATCAGGTGCCATCTCATGCTGGTCAGAATGGCTCCAATCCAAAAGTCTACAAGCAATAAATGCTGGAAAGGGTGTGGAGAAAAGGGAACCCTCTTATACTGTTGGTGGGAATGCAAACTAGTACAGCCAATCTGGAGAACAGTGTGGAGATTCCTTAAAAAACTGGAAATAGAACTGCCTTATGACCCAGCAATCCCACTGCTGGGCATACACACCGAGAAACCAAGAATTGAAAGAGACACATGTACCCCAGTGTTCATCGCAGCATTGTTTATAATAGCCCGGACATGGAAGCAACCTATATGTCCATCAGCAGATGAATGGATAAGGAAGCCATGATACATATACACAATGGAGTATTACTCAGCCATTAAAAAGAATACATTTGAATCAGTTCTAATGAGGTGGATGAAATTGGAGCCTATTATGCAGAGTGAAGTAAGCCAGAAAGAAAAACATCATTATAGTACAATAATGCATATATGTGGAATTTAGAAAGATGGTAACAATAACCCTATATGCAAGACAGCAAAAGAGCCACAGGTGTATAGAACAGTCTTTTGGACTCTGTGGGAGAGGGCAAGGGTGGGATGATTTGGGAAAATGGCATTTAAACATGTATAATATCATATGTGAAATGAATCGCCTGTCCAGGTTCTATGCATGATGCAGGATGCTTGGGGCTGGTGCACTGGAATTACCCAGAGGGATGGGATGGGGAGGTAGGTGGGAGGTGGGTTCAGGATGGGGAACACATATACACCCGTGGTGGATTTATGTCAATATATGGCAAAGCCAAGAGAATATTGTAAAGTAATTAGTCTCCAATAAAAAATTATATTAAAATAATAAAATAAATAATGAAAAGAAAGGGATCAAAGAGAATAAAAAAAGAATTGTGTCAACTACAAACTGTGACAGATTTATTTCTTTTTTTCTAATTTGGATTGCTTCTGTTTCTTTTTAGTCTATGGTTTCCATGGTTAGGACTTCCAAAGCTATGTCGACTAAAAGTGGTGAGAAAGGATGTCCTTGTTTTGTTCTTGACCTTAGGAGATTTTCACCATCGAGTATGAAGTTGTTAGCTGTGGGTTTATCATATGTAGTCCTTATATTGAGGTGTGTTCTTTCTATGCCCACATTCCAGAGAGTTTTTACCATAAAAGGTGTTGAATTTTATCAATAATTTTTCTACATCTAATGAGATGATCATATTGATTTTAATCTTTAATTTGTTGATGTGATGTATCACACAGGTTGATTTGTGAATGCTGAACAATCTTTGTATCCCTGATCTAAATCCTACTTGATCATGGCATATAATCCTTTTAATATATTGTTGAACTCACTTTGTTAGTATTTTGTTGAGGATTTTTTGCAACTATGTTCATCAGTGATATTTACCTGTAATTTTCTTTTCTTTTCTTTCTTTTTCTTTCTTTTTTTTTTTGGTGCTATTTTTATCTGGTTTTAGCACCAGGGTCATGGTACCCTCATAGAATGAATTTGGAAGTGTTCCTCTGCAAGTTTTTGAAATAGTTTCAGAAACATAGATGTTAACTCTTCTCTAAATGTTTTATAGAATTCTCCTGTGAGGCCATCTGGTCCTCTGGTACTTTTATATTGTTGGGAGTTTTAAAAGCAGAATTTCAGTTTCAGTTCTTGTGGCTCATATGTTAATATTTTCTATTTCTTCCTGGTTCACTTTTGGGAGATTTTACCTTTCTAAGAAGTTGTCCATTTCTTCCAGATTGTCCATTTGATTGGCATATAGTTGCTTGAAGTAGTCTCTTGTAATCTTTTGTATTTCTATGTTGTCAGGTGTAACTTTTCCCAATTTTATTGCTTTGAGTCCTCTCCCTTTTTTTCGTGATGAGTATGGCCAAAGGTTTATCAGTTTAGACCTTCTAATTAATTTTTTTAAGCAATAATAAAATCACCTGAGTCATCTGGTTCTAAACACTTCGGTCTTAAGTAGAAGTTATGTTATTAGTAAAATAATACTTCAATTCTGAAACCCTGATTGAAGATATCAGGTCTACACTTACTTTCAAACCTAGCCTACAGGGGAAGTCACTTTCTAATGTTTTTCTGCTATTTAATACCAGTTCAGTTCAGTTCAGTCGCCCAGACATGTCCGACTCTTTGCGACCTCATGGGCTGCAGCACACCAGGCTTCCTTGGCCATCACCAACTCCCAGAGCTTGCTCAAACTCATGTCCATTTTACTATTTATTTATATTATAAATAAATGTTATGTTTATTTTTATTCTATTTATTTATATTAATAAATAAACTAGAAGTTTTATTGAAATATAACAGTTTAAAGAATATAGCATAATGATTTGATATATGTGTATATTGCAACATGATTATCACAGTAAGTTTATTTACCATCTATCACCTCATGTAGTTACAATCTTTTTCTTGTGGTGAAAGTTTTTAAGATTTACTCTGAGCAATTTTCAGTATTGTTAACTCTAGTCACATGCTGTCCATCATGTCCCAGAACTTTCTAACAATTAAGTTTGCACATTTGAACATGTTCACCTATTTCTCTCACCCTCCCCATCTGCCTCTCTGGTAATTACCAATCGTTTTGGTCTCTATTAATTTGATTGTTTAGATTTCACGTATAAGTGAGATCATATAATGATTATATTTTTTGTATGATATCTCACTTAGTATGGTTTAGTCGCTAAGTCATGTCCGACTCTTGCAACCCCATGGACTATAGCCTGCCAGGCTCCTCTGTCCATGGGATTCTCCAGGCAAGAATACTGGAGCAAGTTGCAATTTCCTTCCTCACTCATTTAGTATAATGACATCAAAATTCATCCAAGTTGTTAAAAATGTAATGATCTCATTTTTTTTAAAAGGTGAAAAGTATTCTGTTATATATCTCATAACTTCTTTGTATATTGATCTATCAGTGGGCATTTAAATTGTTTCCATGTATCTACTACTGTAAATACTGCTTCAGTGAACATGGGAGTGCAGGTTTCTCATCAAGATAGTAAATTTTTTCTTTTGGCTATCTACCCAAAAGTGGAGTTGCTGGATCATATGATAGTTCCATTTTTAATTTTTTGAGGGACTTCCATACTGTTTTGCATAGTAGCTGCACCAATTTACATTTCTTCTGACAGTTCACCAGGGTTCTCTTTTCTACACATTCCTGCCCACATTTGTTTATCTCTTGTCTTTTTGATGACAGCTATTCCGAAAGGGATGAGGTGATATATCATTGTGGTTTGATGTGCATTTACCTAATGATTATTGATGCTGAACACTTTTTCTTGTTGGCTATTTGTATATCTTCTTTGGAAAAATGTCTATTCAATTATTCTGCCCATTTTTATATTGGATTTATTTTTTTGCTCTTGAGTTCTATGAGTTCTTCGTATATTTTGGATATTAACCCTCATCAGATGTGTGATTTGTGAATGTTTCCTCCCATTCCATAGGATATTAAACCTTATCAAATGTATGATTTGTGAATATTTCATCCCATTCCATAGGTTGCCTTTTCATTTTGCTGGTGATTTCTAATGCCAGATTTTAAAATGACATGCTTATAATGCTATTTCTGTATTTTTAATTTTAGGCTGTTTCTATTGATTACTTGTTTTGGAGGTTGAGGAATTTTCTCTGCAATACATTCATTTCCATTTCACTGGGCAAGTTCCTTCTAGTATAGTTAAATTTGTTAATTTCATTAAATCAATATTTATTGTGTTATTATTTACTGCTGAAGTGGTAAACCTATGGTGCTTTATTTCTTGTCTTTTTTATGTACAATAATATTTATTAAAGTGTTAAGTGTATATATGTATGTTTTTTGTTCCTTCCAGCTTTATTGAGATATAAGTGACAGGTAACATACATGTTACAGTATTTCCTTGCCTCACTTCTGACTTCAGCTGCAGGTGTGGTAGATGGTTCCTTTGTACACTGGAGGTATAGGGAATATCCAACCTGTGTCCCACTCCCAGCAAACCTTAGCCATTGGGAAACAAGAATTTGTAAAAATGCTACTAGCCTATCAAGTTTCAGTAGGGAAATCTGGAAACTTATTCCACATGATTCCTCAGAAATTCCTGTGTGGAATTGCACTGCAATTATCCACAATAAGAACCCACTCAGTAACACTTTTTAAAAAAATTTTTTTATTTTTTCCCTCCTTCCTGCCTCATTCTCTGTTGTGTCACTCCTGCCTAAGCTTGTAAATAAACTCTTTGTGCTCAAATACTGCCCCCAGCTTCTACTTTTGAGGGATCTAGTTCAAAACAGGGAATATTGAAGGGTAACTCTAGCATGAATGGGTTAGTAGGGATGCCAGGACCGACCTAGGAAACACTGAAGGAATTTCAGTGGCAGCTGAATTTGGTTCAGAATGCATTGCATTTGAGGTGGGTTGTAATAGTCAGCTGAAGAGGTATGGTGGGGAGAAGTAGAGGTTTTATAGGTCATCTGTATAAAGGTCAAAGAAGAGAACAAAATCAAGCAAGTGAGATGGTTCAAGGAAAGAATGAAAAACGAGAGGAGCACAGAACCTTTAGAAATGAGCAGAGGCAAAAATTTCACTGTATTCACTGTAATTTTGCTAGCTTTTCAGACTGGCAAATAGTAAATATTTATAAATACTCATTTATCTGTAATATATCTCAAATGTCTGTAAAAACTCAGTAAATATATGTCCAAAGACTGAACTGGATACGGAAACTGAGTAGACAGAGGCTGGAGAACCAGGAAAACCAGTGATATATGGAGGAGGGAGTGTAAAAATGAGAAAATGTCAAATATCACTTTAGACTCATCTGGGTCTTGGGTCGTCTGGGTGATTTTGTTGTCCTCAGTGAGAGAAACAAGAAGGATAGATGCAAAGAGCAGTTGTTAAGAGGTTGTGGAATCAACGTGCCTTGGGGAAGTTAGAGATGGAGAGTTTGATTTTTTAAATTATGATTTTAAAAACTAATATAAGGTGGTTGAAGAAATTTAGAAAATATCGAAGACTATAAAGTAGGAAATAATAATAATACTCTACAACCTAATACAACCTAACAATAATTACTCAAAATCCATTCCTTTATCATTCCTTCTGTAGTAAACACTGTTAACAGATTGGAAATATTAAGTTAAAGACAGCCTTTTGAATGGGAGAAAATAATAGCAAATGAAGCAACTGACAAACAACTAATCTCAAAAATATACAAGCAACTTATGCAGCTCAATTCCAGAAAAATAAACGACCCAATCAAAAAATGGGCCAAAGAACTAAATAGACATTTCTCCAAAGAAGACATACGGATGGCTAACAAACACATGAAAAGATGCTCAACATCACTCATTATCAGAGAAATGCAAATCAAAACCACAATGAGGTACCACTTCACACCAGTCAGAATGGCTGCGATCCAAAAATCTGCAAGCAATAAATGCTGGAGAGGGTGTGGAGAAAAGGGAACCCTCTTACACTGTTGGTGGGAATGCAAACTAGTACAGCCACTATGGAGAACAGTGTGGAGATTCCTTAAAACATTGCAAATAGAACTACGTTATGACCCAGCAATCCCACTGCTGGGCATACACACCGAGGAAACCAGAATTGAAAGAGACACATGTACCCCAATGTTCATCGCGGCACTGTTTATAATAGCCAGGACATGGAAACAACCTAGATGTCCATCAGCAGATGAATGGATAAGAAAGCTTTGGTACATGTACACAATGGAGTATTAGTCAGCCGTTAAAAAGAATTCATTTGAATCAGTTCTGATGAGATGGATGAAACTGGAGCCGATTATACAGAGTGAAGTAAGCCAGAAAGAAAAACACCAATACAGTATACTAACACATATATATGGAATTTAGAAAGATAGCAATGACGACCCTGTATCCAAGACAGGAAAAAAGACACAGCAGTGTATAACGGAATTTTGGACTCTGAGGGAGAGGGAGAGGGTGGGATGATTTGGGAGAATGGCATTCTATCATGTATACTATCATGTAAGAATTGAATCGCCAGTCTATGTCTGACGCAGGATACAGCATGCTTGGGGCTGGTGCATGGGGATGACCCACAGAGATGTTATGGGGAGGGAGGTGGGAGGGGGTTTCATGTTTGGGAACACATGTAAGAATTAAAGATTTTAAAATTAAATTTAAAAAATTAATAAAAAAAAAATAAAAAAATAAAAAAAAATAGCTTGTTCTCACTAAAGAACAAGATAAACACAGGGGAAAAATAAATAAAATAAAATAAAATAAAATATATTACAGATTTAAAAAAAATAAATCATCTGAAAGATTTTGAAGGTCAAAAACAGTTGAAAAGTAATTAACCTCCAATTAAAATAAATAATTTTAAAAACTTGAAAAAAAAATTTGAACACTGATACTTCCGTAAGGTTCAGATAGATAACCACAGATAGATAACTACTCTTTTAAGAGGAGAAAGGTGAAAAACAAGGGGGTTTGTAGAATTTAGGTAAAGGTTTAAAGTTCTAATTAATGACTTTTAGAGGACAGAAACATCTTAAGATGTGTTTGTAAACTAAGAGGTGAGTGGAAGGAAAGCTGACAACTGATGAGAGTTATTGAGGTTGGAAATGTGAATATTGTCTTCCATTCACTGAGCTGGTAGGTGCTTTGCTCCAGCAGTATTGGACAATTGAAAACTGTTGGATGGGAATTGCAGAATGGCAATTACTGTAAAAGGCAATTAGTTTAGAGCCCAAACAGATAATCTGACTGTCTTTCATTTATATTCAAGATAAATTTTCCTCACTGAAACTTCCTAACCAATACATATTTGGAGAAAGTCCAACCTGCCCCAGAATAACTGTACTTTTTAAATGTAGATCTTTCTTTATTCTGGAGCAGTGGTGTGGGTAGTAGACTGCAAGCCAGTTCTAGCCCTTTCCATGTTCTAGCCCCTGTCCTACTCTCCTTACTCACTTTAGGTAAATTATTTAACTTAGGACCTCCTATTCATGCTTGGATTAAATCAAGGATTTTTAAATGCAGAGCTCATGGACTTTAAGCAAATTCATGGGTGAGAGTCGTAATATATATAAATTTTAAAAAAATCCTTAAAGTTCTGTGCAAGATCTTAAATGCAGTTTGGAGGCAAAAGAGTCCATAGCTTTCCATGGATTTTCAAAGGCTCTGTGATCCCAAAGAGGTTACGAAGCTCTGACTCGAATGATCTCTACAAGTCCTTCCTTGGTCAAACTTTTTTCTCTAATTGTAGCGTTTTAGCAAGTTCTTCTCATAATGCATACATTTGGATTCTTTGAAGATTGCAACAATTAATTTAAGAGTTGACTTTCTAAACTACGGAAACAGGTGTGAACCACTCTGGGGTGACTCATAGCTTAACCTTCATTTTTTTTTTTTTGTTCTGTCCTGTGTCCAGATGGATGAGTCACTTAGCCTAGAGCATCCAGAGGCTCAGCCTAGGGAGCTGACTTTGAGATGGTGCCTATTTTTTGGTACTAGATACCCTTTCCTGATCTGTAAAGAGGTAGTTTTGGAAGTGAGACGCAAAGAGAATTTTAGTAATGGCCAAACATCAAAAAGTCAAAGAGAATGACCAACAAATATAAAAACCAACTAACCAAATTAAAATAAAATGAATGGTGAAATAAAAAAAAAGAAAAAAAATGAATAAACAGACAAAAATAGTAGCTGTCTTATATCATAACTTCTTATTCTATCTGTTGTTGCTGTTTTGTTTCTTTCGTCTCTTTACCAGCATTCTAGTCAGGTTTTCTCCTAGTTTGTACATCAACAAGGATACATATATGTATCATATGTGACATATATGTTAGATAACTTGATATAAAGAGATACTAGAATTTGGACTTCATAGTTCATATATCTGAGGCCTGAAATAAGGTTTGTAATAAGTGTAACAAGGAATCCTGGATTAAGAGGTAGTGAAGAGAAACACTAGCTCAATGGTGGTAAGAACACCTTATTTCCATTATCAAGATAAAAAGTATTGCTGTCTTGTCACTTTACTCATGCCCCACTCCAGCCATTAAGTTGAGGAAAGGTGATCACTATGTGATATCCATCCATGTAGATTTAGTTCAGTTCAGTCACTCAGTTGTGTCCAACCTTTACAACCTCATAAACCTTAGCACGCCAAGCCTTCCTGTCCATTACCAACTCCTGGAGTCCACCCAAACCCATGTCCATTGGGTCGGTGATGTGATCCAACCATCTCATCCTCTGTCTTCTTCTCCTGCTGCCCTCAATCTTTCCCAGCATCAGGGTCTTTTCAACTGAGTCACCTCTTTGCATCAGGTGGCCAAACTATTGGAGTTTCAGCTTTAACATCACTCCCTCCAATGAATACCCAGGACTAATCTCCTTTAGGATGGGATTGGTTGGATTAGTTTTGCCTCATTTCAAACTTCACAGACATGGAACCATATAGTACTACTCTTGTTTTGGCTTCCTATCAAATCTGTGAGATTCATCCATGATGTTACATGTATCAGTATCTTAGGATCTTTCATTGCTGTGTAGCATTCCATTGTATTGAAATACCCCAAATTATCCATCTACTATTGGTGAATGCCTGAATTTTTTCCGATTTTTGGCTATTAACATTCTGTTGCAGGAAAGGGGACCTCTTCCAGGGCCTGAAAGTGGGCTCTTGTCTAACACTCAGAAATAAATTGTCCAAGGAGACACATGCACTGACAAAGCAAGAGATTTTTTTGGAA
This sequence comes from Capricornis sumatraensis, assembly GCF_032405125.1. NCBI lineage: Eukaryota > Metazoa > Chordata > Mammalia > Artiodactyla > Bovidae > Capricornis > Capricornis sumatraensis. The sequence continues at coordinate 51,803,361 of NC_091083.1, forward strand.
AGGGCTCCAGGGCAGAGAGCAGTAGGGTAAAGGAACCCAGGAGAACTGCTCTGCCATGTGGCTCTATGATGATTTTATGGTGATGAGATTGGTTTCTGGGTTGTCTTTACCAATCATTCTGACTCAGAGTCCTTCCTAGTGGTGCTTGCCTTGTTCAGCCAAGATGAATGCCAGTGAGAAGGATTCTGGGAGGTGGTCGTACATGTGTGTGTCTCCTTTTGACCTTTCCCAAACTCTTCTGGCTGGTGGTGGCTTATTAGTTGTATGTTCCTCACCAAGATCTCCTGTCATAAAACAACTCATGCAAATGGTTACTATAGTGCCTGGCCAGGAGGGGTGGCTTCAGTCAGTGTACTTCCCCTAACAACTCCTATACATTTCTTTTGTTAGACATAGTACTCATTTCTGTTGAGTATATATCTAGGAAAGGAATTTTTAGGCCAGGGATTATGCACACATACAATTTCAGTAAATAAGCACAAGAGTTTTTGAGTGATTGAAATTCCAATACTTATCATTCCTTCTGCCATGTATAACTGTTCCTGTTACTCCATATTATCGGTAACACTGGATGATGTTAGTTATACTAGTAGGTATGCAATAATGACTTACTCTGGCTTTAATTTGTACTTCTCTGAACAGTCATGCCTAGGAAACCTTTAATATGGTTGTTGATAATTTGGATAATCTCTTTTATGAAATGTCTGTTCAAATGTGTTACCTAATTTAGAAATTGCATTGTTTCTCTTTTTCTTATTGATTAGCAAGAGGTTTTTTTTTTTTTCACATATTATGAAGTCCTCATGTAAATCTGTTAGAAATATCTTCTCTCACTCAATGTCTTGCTTTTAGTCTGTTTTAATTTTATCTTTTGGTGAAGCAAGTTCTTGGTTTTCATAAAGTCCAATTTATCAACATTTAATCCTATTGTTTGAGCTTTTTGAGCTCACCCCAATTCAACTCGGTTCAGTTGCTCAGTCGTGTCCAAATTTTTGTGACCCCATGGACTGCAGCACACCAGGCCTCCCTGTCTATCGCTAATTCCCAGAGCTTACTCAAACTCATGTACATAAAGTCAGTGATGACACCAAACCATCGCATCCTCTGACATCCCCTTCTCCTCCCACCTTCAGTCTTTCCCAGCATCAGGGTCTTTTCAAATGAATCAGTTATTTGCATCAAGTGGCTTAAGTATTGGAGTTTCAGCTTCATCCTCAGTCCTTCCAATGAATATTCAAGACTGATTTCCTTTAGGATGGACTGCTTTGATCTCGAAGGCCAAGAGACTCTCAACAGTCTTCTCCAACACCACAGTTCAAAAGCATCAATTTATCGGTACTCAGCTTTCTTTATAGTCGAATTTTCACATTCATACATGACTACTGGAAAAACTGTAGCTTTTGACTAGATGGATCTTTGTTGGCAAAGTAAAGTCTCTGCTTTTTAATATGCTGTCTAGGTTGGTCATAACTTTGCTTAAAAGGAGAAAGTCTTTTAATTTCATGACTACAGTCACCATTTGCAGTGATTTTGGAGCCCAAGAAAATAAAGTCTGATGCTATTTCCATTGTTTCTCCATCTATTTGCCATGAAGTGATGGGACAGGATGCCATGATCTTAGTTTTCTAAATGTTGATTTTTAAGCAAGCTTATTAACTCTCCTCTTTCACTTTCATCAAGAGGCTCTTTAGTTCTTCTCCACTTTCTGCTGTAAAGTTGGAGTCACTGGATATCTGAGGTTATTGATATTTCTCCCAGCAATCTTGATTCCAGCTTGAGCTTCATCCAGCCCAGCATTTCACATGATGTACTCTGCATATAAGTTGAATAAGCAGAGTGACACTATACAGCCTTGATGTACTCCTTTCCCAATTTGGAATCAGTTTGTTGTTTCATGTCCAGTTCTAACTGTTGCTTCTTGATCTGTGTACAGGTTTTTCAGGAGGCAGGTAAGATGGTTTGGTTTTCCCATCTCTTAAAGAATTTTCCACAGTTTATTGTAATCCACACAGTCAAAGGCTTTGGTGTAGTCAATAAAGCAGAAGTAGATGTTTTTCTATGGACGGAGGTTCGTGACATTGTACAGGAGACAGGGATCAAGACCATCCCCATGGAAAAGAAATGCAAAAAAGCAAAATGGCTGTCTGGGGAAGCACTACAAATAGCTGTGAAGAGAAGAGAAGAAAAGTAAAAAGCAAAGGAGAAAGGGAAAGATATAAGCATCTGAATGCAGAGTTCCAAAGAATAGCAAGGAGAGGTAAGAAAGCCTTCCTCAGCGATCAATGCAAAGAAATAGAGGAAAACAACAGAATGGGAAAGACTAGAGATCTCTTCAAGAAAATTAAAGACAGCAAGGGAGCATTTTGTGCAAAGATGGCTCGATAAAGGACAGAAATGGCATGGATGTAACAGAAGCAGAAGATATTAAGAAGAGGTGGCAAGAATACACAGAAGAACTGTACAAAAACGATCTTCATGACCCAGATAATCACGATGGTGTGATCACTCATCTAGAGCCAGACATCATGGAATGTGAAGTCAGGTGGGCCTTAGAAAGCATCACTATGAACAAAGCTAGTGGAGGTGATGGCATTCCAGTTGAACAATTTCAAATCCTGAAAGATGATGGTGTGAAAGTGCTGCACTCAATATGCCAGCAAATTTGAAAAACTCAGCAGTGGCCACAGGACTGGAAAAGGTCAGTTTTCATTCCAATCCCAGAGAAAGGCAATGCCAAAGAATTCTCAAACTACCGCACAATTGCCCTCACCTCACACGCTAGTAAAGTAATGCTCAAAATTCTCCAAGCCAGGCTTCAGCAGTATGTGAACTGTGAACTTCCAGATGTTCAAGCTGGTTTTAGAAAAGGCAGAGGAACCAGAGATCAAATGCCATTATCTGCTGGATCATGGAAAAAGCAAGAGAGTTCCAGAAAAATATCTATTTCTGTTCTATTGAGTATGCCAAACCTTTGACTGTGTGGATCACAATAAACTGTGGAAAATTCTGAAAGAGATGGGAATACCAGATCGCTTGATCTGCCTCTTGAGAAACCTATATGCAGGTCAGGAAGCAACAGTTAGAACTAGACATGGAACAACAGACTGGTTCCAAATAGGGAAAGGAGTACATCAAGGCTGTATATCGTCATCCTGCTTATTTAACTTCTATGCAGAATACATCATGAACTGAAAGAAGCATCATGGGCTGGAAGAAGCACAAGCTGGAAATAAGATTCCTGGAAGAAATAGTAATAACCTCAGATATGCAGATGACACCACCCTTATGGCAGAAAGTGAAGAGGAACTAAGAAGCCTCTTGATGAAAGTGAAAGTGGAGAGTGAAAAAGTTGGCTTAGAGCTCAACATTCAGAAAACTAAGATCATGGCATCTGGTCCCATCACTTCATGGCAAATAAATGGGGAAACAGTGGAAAGTGTCAGATTTTATTTTGGGGGGCTCCAAAATCACTGCAGATTGTGATTGCAGCCATGAAATTAAAAGACGCTTACTCCTTGAAAGGAAAGTTATGACCAACCTAGACAGCATATTCAAAAGCAGAGACATTACTTTGCCAAGAAAAGTCCATCTAGTCAAGGCTATGGTTTTTCCAGTGGTCATGTATGGATGTGAGAGTTGGACTGTGAATAAAGCTGAGCACTGAAGAATTGCTGCTTTTGAACTGTGGTGTTGGAGAAGACTCTTGAGAGTCCCTTGGACTGCAAGGAGATCCAACCAGTCCATTCTGAAGGAGATCATTCCTGGGTGTTCATTGAAAGGACTGGTTCTAAAGCTGAAACTCTAATATTTTGGCCACGTCATGCTAAGTGTTGATTCATTGGAAAGACCTTGATGCTGGGAGGGATTGGGAGCAAGAGGAGAAGGGAACAACAGAGGATGAGATGGTTGGATGGCATCACCAACTCGATGGAGATTAGTTTGAATGTACTCTAGGAGTTGGTAATGGACAGGGAGGCCTGGTGTGCTGTGATTCATGGTCCGCAACGGGTCGGACATGACTGAGCAACTGAACTGAGCTGAACTGAATACAAAAAGCACTATGGTGACATGAAAGAGATAATAATAATGTTGCTGTTATTGTTATTCCTATTATGTTTCCATATGCAGTCATAAATTAGAACACATAATTTGATCTGACATATGATTCCAACTATGAGATATTTTGGCAGCAACCTGTTTAACTATTCTCAAATTATTCTGCAAGACCAGAATTATTTCAATGTCAAGGAGAGATTTCTTAGATTTCTTATCTACATTTAAAAAACCCCAAGGTAAACATTTAAATACATAAGTAAAACAAAAGCAATACTTACAGCAGTGTCATGGAAAATCAAAGCCAAGCATCTTTTTTTATCTTTACTTTGTGTGTTAAAAAAAAAAATAAATAAATGTTTTCTGAATTTTTTGACAAGATGAGAATCTTCTAGATTGTTTTATACACTGATTTCAAAACTTTTTTTTTAAATATAAGATATTTTTCCCGGTAAGATTTCTGTAATTCTGTGCCATAGGGTATGGTATAATTAAGTTAAAAAAACAAAAACAAAAACAAATAAACAATTAGGAGGAGTTCAGCTTGTGCTTAAGGAAAAAAATCAGTCTATTACTGAGAAAAAGACATTCATGAGGAAGAAAATAATTAATAAAGTGACTGAAGTGCCCTAGGGAAATATTAGCTTATAATGACTTCTTGTGCAGCCAGCCAAAACAGGCAACTGATGCAGTGACAGACTTTACAGGAAACATTAAAAGGCCCAGATGGCTCAAGTTTACATGTTTACAGAGTAGTTGGGAAAGGTAGTTAATTCTGTGAGTGCCACTCAGTTAACTAGAAGAATTTTAGTTCTGAGGACAAAAACAAAGTTGAAAAGGGTGGGACAGAAAGGAAAAGATGAAGACAAAGGAGAATAGTGAAAATAAGATAAAAAGATGTGGAGACTGAAATGAAAATGGAGAAGATAAGGAAGTAAAGTGAATATAGGAAAGAGAATGAGGGGAGAAGGGAGATGAAAATAACAGAAAGACCCAAGAAAACACTCATAAAGATGCCTTGGTTCTCTCATAACTAATGCCTCATTTTAATTTTTTGCCATATTGAAAGTAAGCGGTTTGAGGAAAAAGGGAAAGGAAATATTTTAAGCAGGTTCCACTCTGCACTATTCCATTGGGTAAGGCATACCTGGTATTTTGATAATGAATTTGTCCATTTGCCTTACAACGATTACTTTTATGGTACAGTTAGAATCAGTTAGAATAGCTTCTAAGAATATCTTCCCTGGTGGCTCAGATGGTAAAGTGTCTCTCTGCAATTCAGGAGACCCGGGTTTGATCCCTGGGTTGGGAAGATCCACTGGAGGAGGAAATGGCAGCCCACTCCAGGACTCAACTGGAAAATCCCATGGATGGAGGAGCCTTGTAGTCTATGGTCCATGGGGTTGCCAAAAGTAGGACACGACTGAGCAACTTCACTTTTAGAATAGCTTTGGGATTCATCTACAATATGGTTTGCTAAGGTTCTGTGACAAAAACAGTAAAAAAATTACACTCTCAAGAAAAAGTGATTATGGAGAGTTACATTAGCTTGTTTACACAATGGTTTCTCTGATTGGAATAAAATTAATTCTCAAAAAATGAAGTGAGCAAACATAGACTTTGAGTAGGAGGTAGAAGAATAATTCTGGTATTTATAGTAAATATTATAATTTATAATACCATAATAATGACATGCGTGTGTACATGCTCAGTTGCTTCAGTTGTGTCCAACTCTTTGCAACCCTATGGACTATATTCCCCCCCCCAACCCCCCACCCCCAGGCTCCTCAATCATGGGTTTCTCCAGGCAAGAATATTGGAGTGGGTTGCCATGCCCTGCTTCAAGGGATCTTTCCCACCCAGGGATCAAATCAGTGTCCAATGCATTACAGGCAGATTCTTTAGTGTTGAGCCTCCAGGAAAGTCCAATAATGATATAAATCAGTTTAGTCATCTGAATTAAGGACAGAGTTTCCCAGTAGTTACACTATTGATATTTAGACTAGATAATTCTCTCACAGTGGCGGGGGTGAGGGTGTCCTCTGCATTATAGGACGTGCAGCATTCTTGACCTCTATCACTAGATGCCAGTAGCAAACATTTTCCTACTCCCTTATCCCACCAGAGTCGTGACAATTAAAAATATCTTCAGATATTGCCAAATGTCTTCAGTGGACAGAATTGCCTCCAGTGGAGAAACATTGTTTTAGAGGTGTTGACAAAAGTCTACCAATTCACTATATAAAGAAAAGAAAGTTGGATAGATTTAAATTAAGATACCATACATCTGTGCTCCCTCATTTAAGATTTTTTCAAAACATTTTCATAAATGTTATTCCTTGAGAGGAAATCAGGTCTCCCAAGATAACTGAGATACAGAAGTAAAGTGAGTGGTTGATCACATAATGTCTTAGTTCTTTTAGCAGAAGACCCTGAGACTAGGATCTTAGTGCAAGTAGTTTATTTGAGAGATGGAGTTAAGAAACTTCAGTTGAGGAAGTAAATAAAAAAAGATAGGTAACCAAAAAATTAAACAATTCATATTATGTTGAACTCAAGCTTAATCCTTCTGGGAAACTCTGAAGTCCAGTGTAAAATATGTATCTCAACATTATTTAACCTAAGGGGCAAGGGACTGAAGTATTAATATATCAATTCATACCAGTAATTAATAAGGGGCTAACCCTGGGATGAGGATGTGGTAGACATAATAATCACCCTCCCAATGATGTCCACTTCTTAATATCTGGAACATGTGAAGATGTTACCTTACATGGAAAAATGAATCTTCCACAAGTGATTAAGTTGTGGATCCTGACATGTGGAGATTATCCTGAGTTATCCAGTTTGACTCAATGTAGTCCCAAGGGTCTTTAGAAGTGAAAGAAGGAAGCAGGGAAACTAGAATGTGAGAAGATGTGACAACAGTGTCAAAGTTGGAGTGCTACAATGTGAGAAAGACTCATTTGTTTATCTCTGGCTTTGAAAATAAAAGGGGACCATGAGCCAGGAATTGTGGGATGAATGTGGAGAAAGCAAGAAAATGAATTCTTCCTTAAAGGCGCAAGAAAGGAATGGGGCTCTGCTAAACCCTGGATTTTAGCCCAGTGAGACCTGTTTCAGACTTGTGTCCTCAGAATTATGTATTAATCATGCATTTGCTTATGTCACTAAACTTGTTACAGAGGCAATAGAAAACTAATTTTTAAATTAGTTTTGAGTGGGAAAAGCCTACATTGCTTTGAACAATTTTAGTTAGAAATATGAATGGTAATTTGTCTGTTAGTGAGGGCTTGAAAGAAGTGATACACATGATTGAGAAAAGGCATATAATCTCAGAAAAAATACCTAAATTGTCACAAAGACTACTTACAGAGATACAAATGTTAAAGGTTTAGTTTGAAAGGCTTTAGATTGAAGTAAGGAGCATGTTTTTGAAAATTGGAGGAAAGAAACTCGTTGTTATTGCAACAAAAAATTTAGCTGAATTTTGTTCTGAAGCTATGCAGAAAGCAAATTTATAAGTGATGAATTTGGAGAATTAGCTGAAGAGATTTCTAAAAAAAATGTTGAAGGTGCAACCTGGTTTCTTCTTGATGCTTATATTATAGTAAAGTGTAAGAGGAAGAAGATAGGTGGAAAGAAGAGATATTAAGCAAAAAAGGAAAGGACTTGAAGATTTGGAGAATCCCCAGTCTATCTAGATTACAAAAATGTTGCCATTCTAAGGGTCACTTCCAAGAAAGTGTGCTCTGGAGAGAAAGCCAAGAACATGGCTAAACAGCCTTTTATTAGTGCCTTGAAAGGATGAAAAGTTCAGAGCATTCAGTCACACAGAGAGCTCTTTGAAGAGATTAGACATGTGACTCATGGGTTACCTCAGATGTCTCAGTAGAAGCTAGGATAGAGATGGGATTATCTCAGAGAGATATGTCAGTCAGGCAGTTCAGTTCAGTTGCTCAGTCCTGTTCACTGTCTGTGAGCCCATGAATTGCAGCACGCCAGGCCTCCCTGTCCGTCACCAACTCCTGGAGTTCACCCAAATTGATGTCCGTCGAGTCGGTGATGCTATCCAGCCATCTCATTCTCTGTCGTCCCCTTCTCCTCCTGCCCCCAATCCCTCCCAGCATCAGAGTCTTTTCCAATAGTCAACAATTGATATGAGGTGGCCAAAGTATTGGAGTTTCAGCTTTAGAATCAGTCCTTCCAATGAACACCCAGGACTGATCTCCTTCAGAATGGACTGGTTGGATCTCTTTGCAGTCTAAGGGACTCTTAAGAGTCTTCTCCAACACCACAGTTCAAAAGCATTAATTCTCCAGTGTTCAGTTTTTTTGAAAGTCCAACTCTCACATCCATACATGACTACTGGAAACCATACCTTGACTAGATGGACCTTTGTTGGCAAAGTAATGTCTCTGCTTTTGAATATGCTGTCTAGGTTGGTCAGAACTTCTTTCCAAGGAGTAAGCATATTTTAATTTCATGGCTGCAATCACCATCTGCAGTGATTTTGGAGCCCCCCAAAATAATCTGACACTTTTTCCACTGTTTCCCCATCTATTTGCCATGAAGTGATGGGACCAGATGCCAAGATGTTAGTTTTCTGAATGTTGAGCTTTAAGCCAATGTTTTCACTCACCTCTTTCACTTTCATCAAGAGGCTTTTTAGCTCCTCTTCACTTTCTGCCATAAGGGTGGTGTCATCTGCATATCTGAGGTGATTGATATTTCTCCTGGCAATCTTGATTCCAGCTTGTGCTTCGTCTAGCTCAGCTTTTCTCATGATGTACTCTGCATATAAGTTAAATAAGCAGGGTGACAATATACAGCCTTGATGTACTCCTTTTCCTATTTTGAACCGGTCTCTTGTTCCATGTCCAGTTCTAACTGTTGCTTTCTGACTTGCATACAGATTTCTCAAGAGGCAGGTCAGGTGGTCTGGTATTCCATCTCTTTAAGAATTTTCCAGTTTATTGTGATCCACACAGTCAAAGGCTTTGGCATAGTCAATAAAGCAGAAATTGATGTTTTTCTGGAACTCTCTTGCTCTTTCGAGGATCCAGCAGATGTTGGCAATTTGATCTCTGGTTCCTCTGCCTTTTCTAAAACCAGCTTGAACATCTGGAAGTTCACGATTCACATATTGCTGAAGCCTGGCTTGGAGAATTTTGAGCATTCCTTTACTAGCATGTGAGATGAGTGCAATTGTGTCGTAGTTTGAGCATTCTTTGGCATTGCCTTTCTTTGGGATTGGAATGAAAACTGACCTTTTCCAGTCCGGTGGCCACTGCTGAGTTTTCCAAATTTGCTGGCATATTGAGTGCAGCATTTTCACACCATCATCTTTCAGGATTTGAAATTGTTCAACTGGAATGCCATCACCTCCACTAGCTTTGTTCGTAGTGATGCTTCCTAAGGCCCACTTGACTTCACCTTCCAGGATGTCTGGCTCTAGATGAGTGATTACACCATTGTAATTATCTGGGTCGTGAAGAACTTTTTTGTGCAGTTCTGTGTATTTTTGCCACCTCTTCTTAATATCTTCTGCTTCTGTTATGTCCATACCATTTCTGTCCTTCATCGAGCCCATCTTTGCACAAAATGTTCCCTTGGTATCTCTAATTTTCTTGATGAGATCTCTAGTCTTTCCCATTCTGTTGTTTTCCTTTATTTCTTTGCATTGATCGCTGAGGAATGCTTTCTTACCTCTCCTTGCTATTCTTTGGAACTCTGCGTTCAGATGCTTATATCTTTCCCTTTCTCCTTTGCTTTTCACTTCTCTTCTTTTCACAGCTATTTGTAAGGCCTCCCCAGACAGCCATTTTGCTTTTTTGCATTTATTTTCCATGGGGATGGTCTTGATCCCTGTCTCCTGTACAATGTCATGAACCTCAGTCCATAGTTCATCAGGGACTCTATCAGATCTAGTTCCTTAAATCTATTTCTCACTTCCACTGTATAATCATAAGGGATTTGATTTAGGTCATACCTGAATGGTCTAGTGGTTTTCCCTACTTTCTTTCTTTAAGTCTGAATTTGGCAATAAGGAGTTAATGATCTCAGCCACGGTCAGCTCCCAGTCTTGTTTTTGCTGATTGTATAGAGCTTGTCCATCTTTGGCTGCAAAGAATATAATCAATCTGATTTCAGTGTTGACCATCTGATGATGTCCATGTGTAGAGTCTTCTCTTGTGTTGGTGGAAATGTGTGTTTGCTATGATCAGTGTGTCCTCTTGGCAAAACTCTATTAGCCTTTGCCCTGCTTCATTCCATATTCCAAGGCCAAATTTGCCTGTTACCCCAGGTGTTTCTTGACTTCCAGCTTTTGCATTCCAGTCCCCTATAATGAAAAAGATATGCTTTTTGGGTGTTAGAGAGATATGTAGTGGAACTGCTTTTTTAATGGAATGAATTCTAGTGACATACACAGAAAATCCTTAAGATTATTAAGAATTTCATACCAGCAGAAATACTGCCAGCTTGGAATAAAAGGTGTAGAGAGAAGAAAAAAATGAAAGAAATCTCTTTGACCTCCACAATTCTAAAGGCAATAAAAGGCTAGTTAACTACACATCTGAAAAACTGTCCTACCTTTCATGTAAAAGGAAGACTAAATCAGAGTACTGAGCCACAGAGGATTATTGGTAGGCCTTCAGAGAAAAAGCCTAGCTGGCTTTTGAAATAGCTTCGCATCAATGACTCTTTTTTCTTTTTCCTCCCAATTCTCCCTTTTTGAACAGGAATGTATATAGTTTTTATCCTGTGCCTGTTCCACCACTGTATGCTGGGGGCAGATAACTTGTTTTCTAGTATCACAGGCCTTCAGCTAGAGAAAACCTTTGTCCTATGCTGTATCCTACTTAGAGTTTCACCAATATCTCATTTAGATTATGAGATTTGGAACTTCAGAGCTAATGGGGTTTAGACGAGACTTTGGACATTTAAACTGATGCTTTACATTTTAAGTTGGTTTAGAACTTAGGGATATTGTGATGAAGTGACTTTGTTCAGCTTTGGAAAATATGAATCTTCCCAGGCCAGAGTGTGGACTGTGGTAAGCAGAAAAATGGTTCCTCAAAGATGTTTGTATCCTAATTCCTGAAACCTGTAATGATGTTACCTTACATGGAAAAGGGGGCTCTGCAGATGACTTAAGACCATTGAGATAGATATATTATCCTGAATCACCTGAGTATGTCCACTGTAATCACAAGTGTCCTTATATGTGAAAGAAGGATGCAGGAGAGTGAGAATCAGAGAAGGCGATGTAAAAAGAAGAATAGGAATCAGAGTGATACTGTATGAGAAAGTCACATGATACCATGTTGGCTGTGAAGATAGAAGGGAACCATTAGCCAATGAACATGGGATGTCTCTAAAAGGTAAAAAGAAAAGAACATGCATTCTTCCCTAGAGCCTCCAGAAAGTAATGCAGCTCTGTCAACACCTTGATTTTATCCCAGTAAGACTCATTTCAGACCTTAATATGTATTTTTAAGCCACTCAATGTGTATTAATTCATTATATATGCAATATAAAACAATAGAGGGTGGTTATTATTTCTTTAGTACTTCTGATCTGTAGTATGCTCAGGTAGAGAAATGTGCAAGTTTTGGCAGTCACAAGTCAGACTGACACACTGCAATGGAAGGAGCTACAGGATACAGAGATGGGTTCAAAGTCTGTCTACAATACAGTAGGTAGTGGTAAAACTAAAGTTTGAATTTTACAGTTTTTGACTCCCAATTCAGTCTGTTCTATTGATATTATACCATCAATATTAAATTAAAGCCACAACATCAATAAACTAAGGAAAAAGCTTAGTTTCTTAAAAAAATTATTTTTTATTGAATGATAATTGCTTTACAGAAGTTTGCTGTTTTCTGTCAAACCTCAACATGAATCAGACATAGGTATATATATATCTTCTCCCTTTTGAACCTCCCTCCCATCTCTCTCTCCATTCCACAACTCTAGGTTGATACAGAGCCCTTGTTTGAGTTTGCTAAGCCATATAGCAAATTCCCATTGACTATCTATTATACATATGGCAATGTAACTTTCCATGTTACTCTTCCCATACATCTCACCCTCCCCTCCACTCTTCCTATGTCTGTAAGTCTATTCTCTATGTCTGTTTCTCAATTGTTTCCCTGTAAATAAATTCTTAAGTAACATTTTTTTAGGTTCCATATATATGTGTTAGAACATGGTATTTATCTTTCTCTTTCTAACTTACTTCACTCTGTATAATAGGTTCTAGGTTCATCCACCTCATTAGAACAGACTCAAATGCATTCCTTTTATGGCTGAGTAATATTCCATTGTGTATATATACCATGACTTCTTTATCCATTCATCTGTCAATGGACATCTACTTTGCTTCCATGTCCTAGCTATTGTGTATAGTGCTGCAATGAACAATGGGGTATATGTGTCTTTTTCAATTTTGGTTTCCTCAGGGTATATGCCTAGGAGTGGGATTGTTGGGTTATATGGTGGTTTTATTCCTAGTTTTTAAAAGAATCATCATACCATCCATAGTGGCTGTATCAATTTATATTCCCACCAACAGTGCAAGTGTGTTCCCTTTTCGCCACACTCTTTCCAGCATTTATTGTTGGTAGACTTTTTGATGAGGGCTGCTTTGACCAGTGTGAGGTGCATTTCTCTAATGATGAGTGATGTTGAGCATCTTTTCATGTGTTTGTTAGCCATCTGTATGTCTTTTTTTGGAGAAATGTCTGTCTAGGTCTTTTCCCACTTTTTGATTGGGTTGTTTGTTTTTCTGGTATTGACTTGTATGAGCTGCTTGTATATTTTGGAAATTAATCCTTTGTCAGTTGTTTCATTTGCTATTATTTTCTCCCATTCTGAGGCTTGTCTTTTCACCTTGCTTATAGTTTCCTTTGCTGTGCAAAAGCTTTTGAGTTTAATCAGGTCCCATTTGTTTACTTTTGTTTTTATTTCCATTATTCTAGAATGTGGGTCATAGAGGATCTTGCTTTGATTTATGTCATCGAGTATTCTGTCTTTGTTTTCCTCTAAGAGTTTTATAGTTTCTGATCTTACATTTAGGTCTTTAATCTATTTTGGGTTTATCTTTGTGTATGGTGTTAGGAAGTGTTCTAATTTCATTCTTTTACATGTAGCTATGAAATTTTGGTTGAAGCATTTAATCCATTTACATTTAAGGTAATTATTGATGTATATGTTTCTATTGCCATTTTCTTTGTTTTGGGTTGATTTTGTAGATTATTTTTCTTCTGTGAGATTTCTTGACTGTGTAAGTCCATTTAACATTTGTTGTAAAGCTGGTTTGGAGGTACTGAATTCTCTTTACTTTTGCTTTTCTGAAAAGATTTTTATTTCTCCATCAGTTTTGAATGAGATCCTTGTTGGTTACAGTAATCTTGGTTGTAGGTTTTTCCCTTTCAGTACTTTAAATATATCCTGCCATTCCTTACTGGCATGCAGAGTTTCTGTTGAAAGATCAGGTGTTAAATGTATGGGATTTCCCTTGTATTTTACTTGTTGCTTCTCCCTTTCTTCTTATAATATTCTTTCTTTGTGTTTAGTCTTTGTTACTTTGATTAGTATGTGTCTTGGCATGTTTTTCCTTGGGTTTATCCTGTATGGGACCCTTTGTGCGTCTTGGACCTGATTGGCTATTTCCTTTTCCATGTTGGGGAAATTTTCAACTATAATCTCTTCAAAAAATTTCTCATACTCTTTTTTTTTTCTCTTCTTCTTCTGAGACCCCTATAATTTGAATGTTGGTGCATTTGATATGGTCCTAGAGGTCTCTGAGATTGTCCTCAGTTCTTTTTATTCTTTCTACTTTATTCTGCTCTTCAGAAGTTATTTCCACTATTTTATCTTCCTGTTCACTGATTTGTTCTTCTGCTTCAGATATTCTGCTATTGATTCCTTCTAGAGTATTTTTAATTTCAGTAATTGTGTTGTTTGTCTCTGTAAGTTTTTCTTTAATTCTTCCAGGTCTTTGTTAATTGATTCTTGCATTTTCTCCATTTTGTTTTCAAGGTTTTTGATTATCTTTACTCATTATTCTGAATTCTTTTTCAGGTCATTTCCCTATTTCCTCTTCATTTATTTGGACTTCTGTGTTTCTAGTTTGTTCCTTCATTTGTCCAGTATTTCTCTGCCTTTTCATATTTTTTTAAAGTTATTGTGTTTGAGGTCTCCTTTTCCCAGGCTTCAAGAAAGTGGAATTCTTTCCTCAAAGAAGATTGAATTCTTTCTTCCTTTTGGTTTCTGCCCTCCTAAGATTGGTCTAATAGTTTGTGTGAGCTTTGTATAGGGTGAGATTTGTGCTGAGTTTTTGTTTTTTTTGTTTTTCCTCTGATGGGCAAGGCTGAGAGAGTTGGTACTCCTGTCTTCTGATGATTGAGTTTGCAGTTTTGTTTTATTTGTTGTTTAGATGAGGCTTTTTGCACAGGGTGCTACTGGTTGATGGGGGGTCTTGTATTCAACTGGTTTCCTTTGTGTGAGTTCTCACTATTTGATGCTCCCTTGGATTAGTTCTCTTACCAGAGAACTACCGTCTAGGGTCTTGGAATCAGTGCTCCCACTCAAAAGGCTCAGGGTTTGATCTCTGGTCAGGAATGAAGATTCCAAAAATGGTTTGTTATAGCATTAAGGGAGAGTAAAACAAATATCCAAAAATGAGAAACCAAAGATGAACCCCAGACAAATGGCAATTGCAAAATCAGGCAAACAATAATTCAAATAATGGAATATACATATACACCCAATGAGCAAAGTGAAAACAGTCCAACAAAAATAAAGTACAGTAGCTTGATCTGGCAAACAAAGGAAATCAAAAATTATATTTACCAGTTAAGAACAAAACTAACTTAGGCACAAACTGGAAAACAAAACTAAAGCAATGTGCCAAGTGGGGATTAAAACAATGATAACAAAACTAACAAATATGTTGAGAGGAAAGGAAAGAAAGAAAAGAAAGAAAAAACAGATATGCAAAGTTAAATAGAGGTAGATGAAGATTTATATACATTAAAGATTAACTGCAAGGGGAAAAGAACAGTAGGAAAGGCAAACAAAGGAATAGCTGTAGAAAAAATATAACAGGTTAAAAAAATTAAAAATAACATTATAAAAGAGCGAAAAGAGAAAAACACAGAAGAAGAAAGAAAAAAGGGAACAAAAAGGAAAATTCACAGGAGTGCAAAAGCCCATGTAGAGGCAGAGGTCTATAACAACAATAGAAAATGTGACTGAATATATACATATACATATACACCCATAAGAAAAATCAAAACAGTCCAACAAAAATTAAGTACAATAGATTGACCTGGTGAACAAAGGAAACCAAAAATTATGTCTACCAGAACAAAACCAATTAGAGCACAAACTGGAAAACAAAACTAAAGTAAGGTGCCAATTGGGGCATAAAGCAATGAAAATAAAACTAACATATGTTGAGAGGAAAGGAGAGAAACAATAAATATGCAAAATTAAATAGAGGTAAATAAAGAAAATTTATATATGTTAAAGATTAACTGCAAGGGGAAAAGAATAGTATGAAAAGCAAGCAAAGGAATAGATGTAGAAAAAATAATAATATGTTTAAAAAATTAAAAATTAACATTAAAAAAAAGTAAAAAAAAAAAAAAAAAAGAGGAAAACTCCACAGAATTGCAAAACCCAATGTAGAGGCAGAGGTTTATGAGAACAATTAGAAATATGACTGGGGAGAAAGAAAAACAAAAGCTTATAGGCTTAATTGGATTTCTTAGTGCCAATAAAATCGACAACTACAACAGAGAGGGGAAAAAGGGGAAAAAAAAGAAAAAATCCAAAAGAATCTACAGAACAAGTCAAAAAAATAAGAATAATAAATGTTGAGTCATTGCTGCCAGAGTCCTTTTCTGCGCTGGGAATCACAGTCCACCTTACCTCCTTAGGATGCCCTCCAACACTGTACTGATCTCTGGACCTGCTGTGGGATCTGCTCAGATTCTAATCTGGTCCTACTCCTGTATTATCTTGCCTCCAGTGTCTACAGCTATCAGAGCTAGTGCGTTTTCTTTTGTGTGAGCTCTCAATGGCCTTTTATATATTCCATAGACACAGAGTCTGCTTAGTTGATCATGTGGATTTAATCTGCTCCCTTGTACAGCTGGCAGGAAGGTTTTGGTTCTTCATCCTTGGCCACACTGCCCCTGTGTTTCAATTGTGATTGTATTTCCACCTCTACATGTGGGTCGTCCACTGGGGTTGTCCTGGAGGTCGTCTAATGGGAGGAGCTTTGGAGAAAGACTAGCCAAAGAGGCCTTCTGATCGCCAGCTACAAGAGGCTTGAAAAAAGACTCTGATAGGGCCATAACTCCTGACATGGAGGCAGTTTATGTCCCTGAACATTTGATGCCACCAGGGTCCCTGCAAGCCAAGCAGCTGCACCATCTTCATGCTCAGCTCTCACTGGGGCAGAGCTGCCACAGGCTGCTCTGGAGGGCTTGGGTTTGCCCCTGTGAGGGCCCGGTGTGGGGGTGGTGCAGCTACTTGGGTCGCAGGGGTTCTGGCAGCACCAGGTACTCACGGGGGTTGGCGGTTAGGGTAGCAGGAAATACAGTGGCTCTAGAAAGGTATGGCAACCAGTAGTGGCCAATATACTCCAGTATTCTTGCCTGGAGAGTCCCCTCTCTGACAGCGAAGCCTGGCAGGCCACAGACTACAGGGTCACAGAGTCGGACAGGACTGAAGCAACCCTGCACACATAAACATAAGACGACTTCTTCTTTTTTTGGCCTGTGGCAGCTTTGCCATTGATGACCTATTCTAATGGAGGAGAGCAACGACAAGCTTAATGTAAACACTTTAAGATACTCTGTGATTAATATTTTTAGTAGTCATTTTAACTCCTCATTTAGTTGAAAATTGGAAGCATAGAAAGGGGCATCTTTGCATTCTTGGAAGCCTTTTTTCAGCATTCTACATAGTCATTGTCTATTTCTATTAAGGTTTTGAGTTTATTTGAGGAATCTAAGATGACAACTGAGATTGGTTCTCTTCCCATCCAAGAATGGTTGCTTACTTTAGCTACATTCCCATAGTGGCAGATAGATCTTGGAGAGAGACATCAGTAAAATTTGTTTCCATCAGTATCTCAGCAAGTAATAGCACCATCAAATGGAGCTGAAAAGAGTTTAATGAAAAGGCTATTTACAAATTTATAGGAGGCTGAGGAAAACTGATGGAATGATGAAGCCTGTGGGACTATTAGCATCAGATCACTGTGGACAGTGACTGCAGCCATGAAATTAAAAGACACTTGCTCCTTGGAAAGGAAGGTATGACAAACCTAGACAGTGTATTAAGAGACATCAATTTGCTGACCAAGATCTGTATAGTCAAAGCTGTGGTTTTTCGAGTATCCATGTACAGATGTGAGAGTCAGACCTGACTGACTCTAAAGAAGGCTGAGTGCCAAAGAATTGATGCCTTTGAATGGTGGTGCTGGAGAAGACTTTTGAGAATCCTTTGGACAGTAAAGAGATCAAGCCAGTCATTCCTAAAGGAAATCAACCCTGAATATTCATTGGAAGGACTGATGCTGAAGCTGAAACTCCAATCCTTTCACCACCTGATGCAAAGAGCCGACTCACTGGAAAACTCCCTAATGCTGAGTACTATTGAAGGCAAAAGAAGAGGGAAGCAGAGGATGAGATGGTTATATAGCATCACTGACTCAATAGACATGAATTTGAGCAAATTTTGGGAGATAGTGAAGGACAGGCGAGCCTGGCTTGTGGCAGTCCATGGTGCTGCAGACTTGGACAAGACTTAGTAACTAAACAACAAGACCAAAAAGGACAAGGAGAGGGAGAAGTTACCAGGACAGGAAGGGTCCATAGCTTAGCTATGGCTGTCCTTGGGAGAGAGGCCCCCAACTGAATGTGCAACCTATGAGAGAGGAATGCAGCCACTGGCAACCAAAGTCTGAAATGAGGGAGCTGGTGGAAAATACCCTGTTTCCACTCTGTCCTCTCTCCCCTTTTCTTCCTGCCTCCTTCCTCTCTCCAGTTATCTCCTGCTTATTTAGTCCTCTGGTTTGGCCAAACCCATTGGAAACCAGCTGGCAAAGATTTCAGTTGCAGTTTGTAGAGGTCAGGTTTAGGAACTCAGAGCAGAATGGAAAAGGGTCTGGAGTGGTAAAAGGAGAATGTCCATGTGATAATCACCTCAAGAAACTCTTGTGTTAACTTGTGTTAACAACAATTCCTCTAACAATCAAAATAAATTTGAATTTATGATCTTTCAGAAACTAGTGAGGATTCACATATTTTGAAAAAAGAGAATAATTTTCTATGTAACTGAAAGGATGGATAAAATTTTGTTGGGGTGGGATGTTGTCACAACCTTCCTAATATAAAGATATGAAAGCACTTTGAAGGTTTTTACATGCAAATAATGGGTTTGGTAGTTTAAATGACTATTGTCCATTTTTTTAAAAAGCAAACATGCCCCTAAAGGGCTATTAATCCTTCTTCACTTGTCCAGAGATGAAGATAATTCACCTTGCTTTAAAAAATATTCTTAAAAATTTTTTTATTTTTAAATATAAATTTATTTATTTTAATTGGATATTAATTACTTTGCAATATTGTATGGCAAAAAAATATTCTTTGAATGTACTTTTTACTATCCAATTGGTTTCCCCAAACCCAGTCTGACTGGCAGGGATTTTCTGTGGTCACATGTTTGTCTCTGGTATGTCCATTATGGACATGACAACAGTCATTACATAAACAAACCATGAAGGGTCTGATTTCTCACTTGATCTTGTATATTATTTCTTTTCCTTTGTGTTGGCTCTTCTGCACCTGTGTTTGAGTTAACTCTTGGCTCTGAGGACATTTGAGGGATGATTAGAATATTTAAAAAGCAATGAGTAAACGGATCTCATAATTAGTTGATTGCCTGTGTAGCCAGACAGAAGAGCTTGTTGTATTGTTACAGGAGCTCAAAAGAAGCACCCCTTTTGAGAGCCTAATAAACTTCCACCTTTTCAGATCTGACCTGGTCATTTGGCTTTAGAGACCACAGGGTCATGCGCAGGACAAAAAGCTTCCTCTAGAATCTTTGTTGGAAGTATTTTGTTTTGAAAGGGCAAGTATTAAGCTGGAGGATTTAGTCACTGAATGAAGACTTGGGAATGGATTGGGCAGGATTGAGGGGGTGGCATTTTATTTTGTCTTTGGGGATTGAACCTCATGCTTCCTCCAGCCAGAATAACAAGGAGGAGGAGGGATGAGAAGAGGCAGAGTGCAGAGGGAAGGACAGAGAGACAGCCAGAAATACTAAAATAGATGAAGTCAATGAAATAAACATTTTTGTTTATTCCTTCATCCTTTTCTAACCCAGGAATCAAACTCGGGTCTCCTGCATTGCAGGCAGATTCTTTACCAACTGAGCTATGAGGGAAACTCTAGTATTCTTGCCTGGAGAATCCCATGGACAGAGGAGCCTGTCAGGCTACAGTCCATGGGGTTGCAAGAGTCAGACACAACTTAGTGACAAAGAGACTCATCCTTTCTCATAGCTGTCTCTCTTTTTTGTGGTGCTCTTGTTGCTTCCAGAATTTCCTCTATCATAGTACAACAACAACATGCACTGTGGCTGTTTGATTTCCTTCTAGGCCGGCACTTCCAATAGTTCTTTTTGTACTTGCACTGAAATTATTGAGTAGTAGAAATATGGCTAGTGTGACTGAGGGGCTGCAATTTAAATTTTAATTAATTAAAATTAAATAGCCACAGGTTGCTAGTTGCTACAATTGTGAACCCCTGAGAGCTAGACTATCTGCTTTGTGAGGATAGAGACCACATAGGTCATTCCAGTGTGCCTGAATAATAGTAGGAATAATCAAGAAATCTTTATTGTTGTAGGAAGGAAGGAAAAAAGAGAGAGAGGAAGAATGGAGTGATCTCACAAGTGGATGAGTGAAGATCAGGAATTCAGAAGGATACTGAGCAGGCACCGTGTATCTCTTGGGCTGGAGAAGTTACTTTCTGCTCTTTAACAATAACTTCAAAGAACTATTTCAGATTTGAGATTTTGTAGGACAGAAACTTGGTCTTAAAATGTATTAACTTGTTTTTTTTTTTTTCCTCCAAGATCTCCATTGTATCTTCTTTAAGCTTTCAGATGTAATACTGTGAGTGCTTTTTTAGAATTATCATTGAGGACTCTGGGAGGATGTCAAAGGTTACACCCAGCTGTTTGGTGGCTTAGTCAGGGGGTTCTTTGAGAAGATCAAACACCTGAGGTGAGTTGGTGGCCCTGCCCCTCATAAGCTGTGTGACATTAAGTTCTTAACCTCCCACATGTCAGTTCTATCTTCATAAGTTTTCAGGTTAAATGAGCCTATTCCTAAGTACCGTCTAGCTTAAGATTGACAATGTGAATAGGTAACAGGTACTTTAGGAAAGCAGAACCATTTAATATAACTTTATGTCTAAAAAAGCATGCTTTTAGTTATCCACTTGCCCAGGTGAAGGATTTTACAGTATGATACAGCTTTAGGTTGGATATCACTTACAGACTGACAAACTGAGGAGGATGCAATTACTTGGGAAAAAAAAAAATCCATTATGACCAAACTTGCAGTAACATTTCTTTTTTAAACAGCAGCTGAAACTATTTTAGAAGGTTTGGCTTGACTATGTAAATAAACACTGACTCATATAAGTTATTGTAACTACTGAATTCAGTATTTACAATGCCAAATTTAAAGGCATTCATTACTAATGTGTAACCTCAAAAGAAGTGTGAGTCATTTATTCTGTCTCTTTAAAAGTACAAAATGTATCCTTTGAAAGATAAGAAAATCTACTAATTAAATCTCATGTTCAAATCAATACATTTTTAAAACTTAAAAATAATTTATGCACAGTAAACAAAATTTGGACACAGAAAAAAGAGGAGAAAATTCACCAACTGTTTCTCTTCACTGTTACCTAGACCGTTGTTAATATTTTCATGTATTTTTCTGTGCATGTTCATTTTTATCATTTTAACAATGCAGTATATACAATATGTATATATTGTTTAGATTTTAATAATGAATTATGAAATGTTTCACATCTCCAAAAAGTGTAGAAAGGCATAACACATGTTTTGCTTTTACCACCCAGATTTCAGAGATAGGTTGGACAGATATTTGTTTGAAGTCTTTTGCTTTTAAATAATAAAATCATAGTGATACAGTACCAAATTCATTCTATTCCTTCCTCTCTTTCTTTTCTAGATTTGCTTTCTGTTCTTATCCATGCTTTCCTACTTTTTCTTGCAAATGTATAATTCCACAAACAATTTCTAATATTGTCTTATGGGTTAAAAACTTGCATAAATGTTGACACCTGCAACTTCCATTTTTCATTCATTATAAAGTTTTGAAATGTGTCCATGTTGGTACATATAGATCTAGTTCATCGATTTTAACTGCTAAATGGCACTCTGTATATGAACAGCCCACAGTTGCTTAACATATTTAACTGTGACATAAGATAGTCACTTGCATAATTTTTTACAATTATGACAACTTTGTAACAAAATTTTATACATTATACATTTTAAAAAATGAATATGCCTGAGAACTTTTTTAGGGTAGACACATGATTGATAAATTGTTTTGTAAGGATATTTTCAAATGTGTTAGATATTGCCAGTTTACTTTCCCAAGTAATTGAACCTATTTACATCCCAGTCTCACTTTATTTTATTTTCATTAATGATTGCTAGTTTTGGACTTTTAAACCTGGTTAATTTGATGGGTATAAAGTAGTGTCTTCTCACTTTTATAATTTGTACTTCACTATTTTACGTGAAGTTGAAGAATCTTTGAGGCAGAAGATAGATGGGCCCCAGGCTGAGCATCTGGAGTGGATACTCCTGATGATGGAGTATACTGTGGATACTCCAAGATGAAGGCAGGAGAAGCTGAACCCTTCTCAGGTAAGAGATCACACATTCTCATTCTTGAAGTGAAGGTGATCTTCCCAGCTAAAAAACTCCTTGGAGATCTATTTCACAGTCCAAGTTTGATGCATGAGACAGGGGACTCAAAGCCAGTGCACTGGGACAACCCTGAGGGATGGGATGGGAGGGAGGGAAGTGGGAGGGGGATCAGGATAGGGGATACATGTACACCCATGGCTGATTCATGGCAACGAATGGCAAAAACCACTACAATATTGTAAAATAATTAGCCTCCAATTAAAATTAATTAATTAATTAATTAAAAACTCCTTGGAGGTCAAAAGGGGAGTTGTTGCTGCTGCTGTTGTTGTTGTTCAGTTGCTCAGTTGTGTGTAACTCTTTGCGACCCCATGGACTGCAGCATGCCAGGCTTCCATGTCCATCACCATCTCCCAGAGTTTGCTCAAACTCATGCCCATTGAGTTGGTGATGCCATCCAACCATCTCATCCTCTGTTGTCCCCTTTTCCTCCTCCCTTCAGTCTTTCCCAGCATCAGGATCTTTTATAATGTGTCAGTTCTTTGCATCAGGTGGCCAAAGTATTGGAACTTCAGCTTCACAATCAGTACTTCTAATGAATATTCAAGGTTGAGTTCCTCTAGAATTGACTGGTTGAATCTCCTTGCAGTCCAAGAGACTGTCTAGAGTCTTATCCAACATCACAGTTTGAAAGCATCTTTCCTTTGGCTCTCAGCCATCTTTATGGTCCAAATCTCACATCCATACAAGACTACTGGAAAACCCAAAGCTTGACCATACAGACCTTTGTCGGCAAAGTAGTATCTCTGCTTTTTAATACACTGACTAGGCTTGTCATAACTTTTCTTCCAAGGAGCAAGCATCTTCTAATTTCATGGCTGCAGTCACCATCTGCAGTGATTTTGGAGCCCCCACTCCCCAAATAGAATCTGTCACTGTTTCTATTGTTTCTTCATCTATTTGCTACGAAGTGATGGGACTGGATGCCATGATCTTAGTTTTCTGGATATTGAGTTTTGAGCCAGCTTTTTTACCTTTATCTTTCACCTTCATCAAGAGACTCTTTAGTTGCTTTTCACTTTTTGCCATAAGGGTGGTGTCATCTGCATATCTGAGGTTATTAATATTTCTCCTGAAAGTCTTGATTCCAACTTGTGAGTTATCCAGCCTTGCATTTCACATGATGTACTTTGCATATAAGTTAAATAAACAGGGTGTCAGTATCTTGAAGTACTCCTTTCCCAACTTGGAACCAGTCTGTTGTTTCATGTCAGGTTCTAACTATTGCTTCTTGACCTGCATACTGGTTCCTCAGGAGGCAGGAAAGGTTGTCTTGTATTCCCATCTCTTTGAGAATTTTCCACAGTTGTGATCCACACAGTCAAAGACTTTAGTGTAGTCAATGAAACAGAGGTAGATGATTTTGTGGATTTCTCTTGCTTTTTGTGTGATCCAACAGATGTTGGCAATTTTATCTCTGGTTCCTCTGTCTTCTCTAAATCCAGCTAGTACATTTGGAATTTCTTGGTTCATGTACTATTGAAGCCTAGCTTGAAGGATTTTGAGCATTATCTTGCTAGCATGTGAAATGAATGCAATTGATGATGCTGTTAAAGTGCTGCACTCAATATGCTAGCAAATTTGGAAGACTCAGCAGTGTCCACAGGACTGGAAAAGGTCAGTTTTCATTCCAATACCAAAAAAAGGCAATGTCAAAGAATGTTCAAGCTACTGCACAATTGCACTCATTTCACATGCTAGCAAACAATGCTCAAAATCCTCTAAGCTAGGCTTCAATAAAAAAAGGGAATAATGTCAACTTGTTCATAGGCCTCTCCTCTGGAATCGGTCTTGGCTAAGAGATGTGTGCACATCCACTGGAGGATCCTAAGAAGTATCAAATGCAGACTTAGAACCAGGAAAATCAAAATGATTGGCAAAAGGAAACCCAGAAAGAAATGCCCCCTGTAAGTGATTTAAACTACCACTGGGGCTCATCTCTCTTTGGGTCTGCCCATGTGTCAATCCACACATACTCTAGTCTTTTTCCTTCTAATAAACATTTTACTTCTTTCATTATTTTCTGTGTTTGTGGGTATTCTTTTCTGCAAAGGGCCACGACCTTGTTACCAGCTAATGATCTAGTGGCTAGGATTCAATGTTCTCACTGCCCTGGCACAACAAAACTGGAATGCTGCTTCAAGCCACTGAAGACCAAGGCCACCCAAGATCATCTTCATCCTAATGTTGATCATTTGTATTTTTTCTTTCATGAAACACTTTCAGATCTTTTGTGCTTGGCTGTTTTTCTTTTCCTTATAGATCTGAAGCTGACTTTGGACCAATTTATTATAGTTTTATGTATAATGGATACTTTTACTTATTTACCCAATTGATCTTCATTTTCTGTTTATAGATAATGTATTAACATGAACAAAATGAAAATTTTATCAAAAGCTTGTTTCTAACTAAAGGGGCTACCCTGATGGCTCAGTGGTAAAGAATCTGCCTGCTTATGCAGAAAACATGGGTTCAATTACTCATCTGAGAAGATGTCACACACCAGAGAGCAACTAAGCCCATGTGTCACAACTATTGAGCCTGTGCTCTAGAGCCCAGGAGCCACAACCAATGAACCCACATGCCACAACTCCTGAAGCTTGCACACTCAAGGTCCTGTGCTCTGTGACAAAAGAAGCCACCCTATTGAGAAGCCCACACACTAGAGAACAGCCCTTGCTCACTACAACTAGAGAAAGTCCATGCAACAACACATGCAGACCCAACAGAGCCAAAAATAAACAAAATAGTAAGTAAAATTATTAAAATTAGTATTATTATTAGAATTAAATGAATTATAATTAAAACTACTATTAAAAATGAGGTGACCAAGGGATTTTATTTCACAAATATGAAATATAAACTGTGAAAAGTATATTTAAAAGAAAAAATTAAGAGAAGAATCTGCACAGCTATTAAAGTCTTAGAAACAGTCCTATGTGTTATTGTAAAAGGCCAACTAATATCACCATGTCATCATTTTACCTCCCTAGAATGTTTTTTTTTTTTTTGGAAATAGAACTGATAATTCAAAAAGCATTTGTGATAGTATTTTTTCTTCAGCTTGAGGTTCTCTTTGGGATCACAGACCACAAAATCTAGAGAAGTATAGAAGGTGATATAGAATTCTTTCATGGTAAACAAAATCATCTTATCAATTAGATAGTTTACCAAGGCATGGCTGTTTGTGATTAAATTCCTTTTATATCTTCCAGATATCTGAAAATGAAAGCTTATGTAGCAATGGTTATAGCTGCCCATCCTTCTTGCTGTCTCTTTTCCCACTCTACACTTGTTTTTCCTCACAGCAGCCCATAGTAAACACTCTCTTGGTTAGTCCAGGGAGGCAGAGCTGGATGGTGGAAAGATGTTACGTTGAGGCAAATATGCCTGGAGTTCTTACAATCATTCAGATCTGGAATAAACTCTCACTCTGTCACTATCTAGTCTTGTTAGTGACTTCCAAATGATAGTATGAGAATTATCATGACCATCCTTCAGCTCAAATTCAGGGTCTGTTATGAGCCAGCCACCATATTAGCTATGTCATATAGGGTGTCTCATTGAATTAGTGCTCCTAGAGTAAGAAAGGCAATGCCAAAGAATGTTTAAACTAGCACACAATTGCACTCATTTCACAAGCTACCAAAGTAATATTCAAAATTCTCCAAGCTAGTCTTCAACACTATGTGAACCATGAACTTCCAGATATTGAAGCTAGATTTAGAGAAGGTGGAGGAACCAGAGATCAAATTGCCAACAGCCGTTGGATCATGGAAAAAACAAGAGAAATCCACAAAAACATCTACCTCTGCTTCATTGACTACACTGAAGCCTTTGACTGTGTGGATCATCACAAACTGGAAAATTCTCAAAGAGATGGGAATACCAGACCACCTTACCTGCCTCCTGAAGGACCAGTATGCAGGTCAAGAAGTAATAGTTAGAACCCAACATGAAACAACAGACTGGTTCCAAGTTGGGAAAGGAGTACTTCAAGACTGTCTATTGCCACCCTGCTTATTTAACTTGTATGCAAAGTACATCATGTGAAATGCTGGGCTGGATGAAGCACAAGCTGGAATCAAGATTGCCAGGAAAAATACCAATAACCTCAGATATGCAGATGACATCACCATTATGGCAGAAAGCAAAGAGGAACTAAAGAGCCTCTTGACGAATGTGAAAGAGGAGAATGATAAAGCTGGTTTAAAACTCAACGTTCAAAAAATTAAGATTATGGCATCCAGTCCCATCACTTCATGACAAATAGGTGGAGAAACAATGGAAACAGTGAGAGACTTTATTTTCTTGGACTTTAAAATCACTGCAGATGGTGACTGCAGCCATGAAATTAAAAGACACTTGCCCCTTGGAAAAAAGCTATGACCAAACTAGACAGCACATTAAAAAGCAGAGACATTACTTTGCTGACAAAGGTTCATCTAGTCAAAGCTATGGTTTTTCCAGTAGTCATGTATTCATGTGAGAGTTGGACCATACATATGGGTGAGTGCCAAATAATTGATACTTTGGGACTGCTGTTGGAGAAGACTCCAGAGAGTCCCTTGTAATGCAAGGAGATCAAACCAGTCAGTCCTAATGGAAATCAATCCTGAATATTCATTGGAAGGACTGATGCTGAAGCTGAAGCACCCAATATTTTGGCCACCTGGTACGAAGAATTGACTCATTGGAAAAGGCCCTAATGCTGGGAAAGACTGAAAGCAGGAGGAGAAGGGCACAACAGAGGATGAGATGGTTGGGTGACATCACCAACTTGATGGACATGAGTTTGAACAAGCTTCAGGAGCTGTTGGTGGACAGGGAATCCTGTCATCCTGCAGTTCACGGGGTCACAGAATTGGACATGACTGAGTGACTGAACTGAACAGTAATCAATATGAGATGGGGAAAAAGACTGGACAAGATTTAAGTTGTGAAAGTCATGGAGGCAAGATCCTAGAGGGAGACTTGAAAATCAAAATGCATACTGCGATGGACAAGTGACTCAGGAGAAATTCTGTAATGAAAGGTGAAGCCAAACACTTTTTCAGAGGCAAAAATTCTCTCTACCTCTGTAATCTTTAAGGCACACTTGTGGGCTTGAGCATGGTATGAGCTACTGAAAAGTTACAGCTCAAATACCACCAAGGGTAGCATTCTTTTTTGGTAAGAAAATGCTTTTCTGGGACTAGCTTTTTCATGATAACAACACATAACTGTGATTTTATTATGCCAAAAGGTTTCAACTGTTTTCAACTTCCAAGGATAGCATTGTTCACAACAGCTGAATTCCAAAGAGTTTAGGTTTTAATAGCTTCAAGCATGAACACCTCTTTAAAAAAATTTACCCATTGGATATGGGAGTCATTCTAAAATATACATTTCCTTATGCTGTCTTTGTAAGCTAAACATACTTATGTAATTCAATCTTTTCTTCCTTAATCAAGAGAATCATTATACATTTTAGTTTTTATATCATGTCATTATATAGCGATGCTCTTGGGATCTATTAACATATAACCATCTGTTTGGACTAGTCTGTTTGAATCCCGTGTCTGCCTTTAAAGTTTTATTTTGTTTTCTCTCTTGCTTTTATTTTTCTTTTAATGTGCTGTCAAACAAGTTACAAAAATTTATAAAGTAAAAGTAATTAGACTCTGAGTAAAGATTTAGGGAACACTCTTTAAAGTTCAAACACCTTCACTTACAGTGTGTTGAGTGCTTAATATGTGACAGGTACTATGCTAAGAATACAAAGGTGAATAAAACCTTTTCTTCCAAGGGTCTTACATGCTGGTGAATTATAACTTTCCTGTGGCTAAGAAGACTGTAATTTCTTCTTGAACTTTGAGACACCTGTTTTCATTGTTGTCAAGCATACTTTCTGAAGTTTCTGATTCTCAGCTGTGTTTTCACAACTTGAAGTTGGTGAATATCTAAACTGCCAAGATTTGCCAAATTCCTTTCACATATTAATGGTTGTTGCATCATAGACTGAACATAGAAAATGCTGAAAGGAGTTAGTAGTCATACAGCATTTGAAAGACTCTACAAGATTGTCTACAGGCATGGTGTTTAAATGTTTTACATTTATGATAAAGTCTTGGACAGAATGGTTTGTGAAGTCTAATTTTAAGCTTTATCCTCTGTTCCAAAAAAGAAAAAAACAAAGATATTATAAACAATATTACTAATATAGTAGAAGAATGTAGGTATACTATGAAACAGAGAGAGAGAGTAGGGAAACTGGCAAGATGAGACTGAAGTGACAGATCCACTGTGCACCTGGTCTGGGAAGAGGCCAGGATGGCTGGAAACTTGACCCCTGAGAGTGAATGGCTGTTGCACCAACTTGTGTTTGGGAACTGAGTTAATCTCCTTATATGAAACTGGAGGCGGTATTGGTTTTCCTCTATCATAAAAAAAGGTTCAAAAGAGGCAGGATCAGTGCTTACATTTCAGGTTTTTAAAAAAATTAATTAATTTATTTTAATTGGAGGCTAATTACTTTACAATATTGTAGTGCTTTTTGCCATACATTGACATGAATCAGCCATGGGTGTACATGTGTCCCCCATCCTGAACCCCCCTCTCACATCCCTCCCCATCTCATCCCTCAGGTTTTTGTGAAGCTGTTGGTCTAAGCCTTTTGCTGGTTCAGAGAAAGTATCCTTTTGTTGGATAAGTGTCCTCAATTGTCAGTAGATGACTGTTTTAGATGTACATGTCCTGGGGAACTGGAGGAAGGCAAAGTCAAAACCATTAGCCAGAGAGAGAGAGAGAAGCACAATAACATCACCAACTCTTAGTTTTCCTGGGGCTTTTCCAGTTTTAGTACTGAAATTTGCATTATCTTGGGCAAATCAAAAAGGTTGATAATGCTACTTACTCCAACACTTAAGATAAACCTGAAAACTAAACAGCACTTGAATCAAGTGGGCTTTATCCCAGAGATACAAGGAGTCTGCAATATATGCAAATCAATGAACATGATATACCATATTAACAAATTGAAAGATAAAAATCATATGATCATCTCAATAGAGGCAGAGAAAGTTTTTGACAAAATTCAACACCAATTTATAGTAGAAACTCCCCAGAAAGTGGCCAAAGATGGAAATTACTTCAACATAATAAAGGCCACATATGACAAACCCACAGCAAACATTATTCTTAATAGTGAAAAACTAAAATAATTTCCTGTAAGATCAGGAAAAAGACAAAGGTGTCCACTCTCACCACTATCATTCAACATAGCTTTGGAAGTCCTAGCCACTGAAATCAGAGAAGAAAAAGAAATGAAGGAATTCAGGAATTGAAAAGGAGAAGTAAAACTCTCACTGTTTGCAGATGACATAATACTATACAAAGAAAACCCTAAAGATGCCACCAGAAAATTACTACAGCTAATCAATGAGTCACAGGATATAAAATTAACACATAGAAATTCCTTGCATTTCTATACACTAACAATGAAAAATCAAAGGAGAAATTAAGGAAACAATCCCATTCACCATTGCAACAAAAAGAATGATACCTAGGAATAAATCTACCTAAAAAGACAAAAGACCTGTATGCAGAAAACTATAAAACTGAGGAAAGAAATCAAAGATGACACAAACAGATGGAGAGGTATACCTTGTTTTGAACTGGAAGAATCAATATTGTGAAAATGACTGTAACGCTCAAAGCAATCTACAGATGCAAAGTAATCCCTAACAAACTACTAATTTCTATTTTTCACAGAACTAGAACAAAAATTTCACAATTTGTATAGAATCACAAAAGACCCCAAATAGCCAAAGCAACCTTGAGAAAGAAAAACAGAGCTGGAGGATCAACCTTCCTGACATCAGACTATACTACAAAACTATAATCATCAAGACAGTACGGTACTGGTACAAAAACAGAATTATAGGCCAATTGAACAAGGTAGAAAGCCCAGAGATAAGCCCATACACCTATGGGCACCTTATCTTTGACAAAAGAGGCAAGAATATACAATGGAGAAAAGATAGCCTTTTCAATAAGTGGTTCTGGGAAAATTAGACAGCTACATATAAACGAATGAAGCTATAACACTTCGTAACACCATACACAGAAATAAACTAAAAGTGGATTATATATTTAAATGTAAGGCCAGAAACTACAAAGTTCTTAAAGGAAAACATAAGCAAAAACATTATATCTTTGACATAAATGACAGCAAGATTCTCTTTGACACACCTCCTAGAGTAATGGAAATAAAAATAAGCAAATGGGACCTAATTAAACTTAAAAGTTTTTGGACAGCAAAGGAAACAATAAACAAGATTAAAAGAAAACCCACAGGATAGGAGAAAAAAATTGAAAACTGAAACAACTGACAAAGGATTAATCTCCAGAGTGTATAAGCAGTTCATACAGCTCAATATAAGAAAAGCAAACAGCCCAATAGAAAAATGGGCAGAAGACCCAAACAGACGTTTCTCCAAAGAAGACATACAGATGGCCAATAAACACATGAAAAGATGCTCAGCATCATTAATTATTCAGTTCAGTTCAGTCACTCAGTCCAGTCGTGTCTGACTCTTTGCAACTCCATGAACTGCAGTACACCAGGCCTCCCTGTACAATGAGATATCACCCCACACTGATCAGAATGGCTATCATCAAAAAAATCTACAAGCAATAAATTCTGGAGAGGACATGAGGAAAAGGAAACCTTCTTAAACTTATGGTGGGAATGTAAATTGATACAGCCTCTATGGAGAACAGTAAGGAGATTCCTTAAAAAGCTGGAAATGAAACTATCATATGACCCACTAAGGGGCATATACCTGAGAAAACCATAATTGAAAAAAACACATGTACCCCAAAATTCATAGCAGCACTACTTACAATAGCTAGGGCATGAACCAATCTAGATGTCCATCAACAAGTGAATGGATACAGAAGTTGTGGTACATATATACAATGGAATATTACTCAGCCATAAAAAAGAATAAATTTGAGTCAGTTCTAGTGAGGTGGATGAACCAAAAGTCCGTTGTATAGAGTTAAGTAAGTCAGAAAGAGAAAAACAAGTATAACATATTGATACATACATATGGAATCTAGATAAAAGGTATTGATGAACCTATTTGCAGGGGAAGAATAAAGATGCAGATAAGGAGAATGGACTTATGGACATAGTAGAGGAAGGAAAGAGTGGGATGAATAGAGAAAGTAGCCTTGACATATATACACTACCTTGTGTAAATTAGATGGCTGGTGAAAAGTTGTTGTACAACATGGAGGACCCATCCCGGCACTCTGTGATGACCTAGAGGGGTGGGATGAGGGGAGGGAGGCTTAAGAGGGAGATGATATAATTATGGCTGATTTACATTGCTGTGTGGCAGAAACTAGCAGAATATTGCAAAGCAATTTTCCTCCAATGGAAAAATAAAAATAAAACCCACTTGGGAATAACAATACCAAAAAAAAAAAATAGCCAACAAAATAAATAGAATAGAAATAAACTTCTAATAAATTGCAAAATGAATTTTACAATAAATAAATTTAAGGACAGTTAAGAAAAATTGTAAAACAAAAACAGTCAGCTATGTATGATGGCAGATGGAGATGGAGAAAATCTGTTAGAAAGTCTGGATATGAAGGAGTATACAGTCACTGAAATTTAAAAATCCTCCAGCTGCTTATTTACAATAAAAGTAGAGTTTCTGAATTGAATGATGTTACTGAGGAATTCAGGCTTCCCAAGTAGCATGTGCTAAACAATTTGTCTGCCAGTGCAGAAGACACAAAAGATATGGGTTCCAGCCCTGGCTTGGGAAGATCCCCTGGAGCAGAAAATGGCAATCCATTGAGGTATTCTTGCCTGGAAAATTCCATGAACAGAGAAGCCTGATGTGCTATAGTTCATGGAGCCACAGAGGAAGACATGACTGAGCGACTAAACACACACTGAGGAATTCAATCATGATGCCGCGTAGACTGATACAAAGAGTATAATCCTGGAAGAGAAACTGGGACAATGGAAGACAGATTGAGAGACATTTAACATATATAATTTTTCTAAGACGAGAAGAGAGAGATGGTTGAGAGGAAATATTGAAATGGATTAGGGCTGACACTTTCATTGCTGCCAGGAAGATATGTCTTCAAATGGAAAGTGCACACCAAGTACTGGTCAGATTAAATGGGATAAATTCAGAAAGATTAATTGAAGTGAAGTTGCAGAACATCAAGAATAAAGTGAAAAATTGAAATTGTTGCTGTTGTTTAGTCTCTAAGTCCTGTCTTACTGTTTTGTAACCCCAAGGACTGTAACCCACCAGGCTCCTCTGTCCATGGGGTTCCCAAGCAAGAATATGGGAGTGGGTTGTCATTTCCTTTTCCAGGAGATCTTCTTTACCCAGGGATCAAACCCATGTCTCCTGCATTGGGAGGAGGATTCTTTACCACTGAGCCACCAGAGAAGTCCCTAAAAGCAACATTGCAGTGTTATCAAAATGCAAAGGGAAAGAAGATAAAACTAAATCATCATTTGAAAGTATTAAATAAGCATATTTCGAGATGTGCAAAAACTGAGACACCCACAAAAACTAAGAGACACCCACAATTTTGCACTGAAAATACTTAGAATTTTTTAAAAGTAACTATAATAAAGAAATTTATAAACTATACTGGTAAATATTATTGACCATAAAATAGTCATTAATTTTATTAGAGTATCTTGAGAGTCCCTTGGACTGCAATGAGATCCAACCAGTCCATCCTAAAGGAGACCAGTCCTGGGTGTTCGTTGGAAAGACTGATGCTGAGGCTGACACTCCAATACTTTGATCACGACCCTGATGCTGGGGGGGATTGGGGGCAGGAGGAGAAGGGGACGACAGAGGATGAGATGGCTGGATGGCATTACCGACTCGATGCACATGAGTTTGGGTGAACTCCGGGAGTTGGTGATGGACCAGGAGGCCTGGTGTGCTGCGATTGTGGGGTCGCAAAGAGTCGGACACGACTGAACGACTGAACTGAACTGAACTGAAAGTTCTAGATAAAAGCGACAAGGAATAGGGGAGGGGGAATTACAGAGGAGAGCTACTCAGGTGATTGAGCCTAATATACTCAAAATATCCTTGACATTTCAACTAGCTACTCGCTTTTACTTTTATTCAGAAAGTCCTATAAAATGTAAATGCTTAACCATTCCCACTTTCTCTTAAGCGAAAGAAATTTGAAAGAAAACAGACCCTTTATTAGCTGATTCCTAGTTTGGATGGGTTGTAGAATGGAATTGTGGGGAGAGGACAGGGAAAATGATAGGAAGATGACAAGTATGAACGATTTTGGACAATCTTTAATCTTGTTGAGGTCTTCACAATGTGGTTTCAGGGTTCTACTTGATAGGAAATTTCTAGAAACCTTGGTTTACAAATATTAAAATCTTAGAATACATTTTAGTATCAAATTTAAATTCAGCTTATTTAGTATTTAGAATTATCAAACTTTTTTGTTTTGTTTTCCCAATGTGAATATTTGAAAATTGACTATAATAATCATATTGCTCTTCATCCTGTTCGCGATACCAATTGTCTCACTGTATGTCACTTTCCCCACTGTTCACTCAACCCAGGGTAGGCAAAGCGCAAGCTAAGAGGCTGGAAGAAGACTCAAGGAGTCGTAGGAACTGCAGACACATTTATTCTTTCCTGGCTGGTGCAGCAACTGTAGCAGTAGACACAACATAACACAGCACAATACCTCTCTCCTCTTGGCTGACAAAATGGACACAGCTGTGATGCGGCAGTAATCTCGCCACTTTTAAGCTGGAGCTCATATATACAGAGCACAAAGTAGTTCGTGACCAAGTGAGTACCTCGTGGTGTGCATGAGCAGTGCTGCAAATGCTCTCAGCTGTTACCTAGTCCTTATTTACAAAACATAGGGCAAGAGAGCCTGAACACACCATCTTGGCTAATTTGCTCTCTCTCCACAATACTTTTCTCCAAAAACTGAAGAATCGAAAATTTAGAGAGGGCTTCTCAGGTGGTACTAGTGGTAAAGAACCCACCGACCAATGCAGGAGACTTAAAAACAAGGATTCTATCCTTGGGTTGGGAAGATCCCCTGCAGGAGGGCACCAACCTACTCTAGTATTATTGCATAGAGAATGCCATGGACAGAAGAGGCTGGTGGACTACAGTCCTTAAGGTCTCAAAGAGTCAGATGTGACTGCGGTGACTTAGCACACATGCACGCACATCAATACTAGGCAGAAGGGGTTCATTTATGCTCTAGGGTGGCCCAAACATGACTTCATGAATTTTGATGTCATCTCCATCTTTAAGCTGCTGAAAAGTTTCTGTTGTGAGTATAGAGCTTAAATTTTTCTCTCTTCACCATACATACACAGTTTAATACTGATATAGTCTTGCATTTTTTTGCACTGTTTCTTAATCTCAAATTGCCAAATGGAATATAGTTCTTCCAAATTAGGTTTCAGACCACAGAGCTTAGGTTTTACCATTTTTTTTAAAGAGAAGAGAGCAGTAGGTCCATGAAAAACCACTAAGGAAAAAGGAAGAGATCAAATAAGACAATGTTTTAAAGAAATAATTGCCTTTGCATGGCAGTTTTGAACCTACATTGTTAACCACAATGTGAACCATTTGAACCACATTGTGGTTTCTGGCATGATACATGATTTTCCTATATGATATCCTGAATATTTACCAGACAAATTAAAGACACGTGTTAAGAAGTTAAGGTAAACCTATGAGAATGCAGTAGGGCTTGTTCATGTGTTCATCATGGGTTTATATATGTAAAATATATATATATATATATATACACACATATCTATGCATATATAGTATACACATACATACTCATTAAATAAAAATATACACACACATATATAAATGTAGTGCATATATACACACCCACTAAATAAATGTATATATAGTGGGTTGGATAAAAACTTCATTTGAATCTGTAACATTTTAAGGAGAAACCTGAACAATTTTTGGCCAATCCAATATATATATATGTACACACATATATACATATATGATAAATACACACATACTAATTAAATTAATGTGTATATGCACATTACCATATATATACATCTTTACATATATAACATATAAATTCATGAAATAAAGGTAGGTATATTTATGTATACATATACAGATCTCTCTCTCTCTCAGCCTTTTTCTCTCTCTCTTGATAGTAGTATGTTTTCCTGATTCTGTGGAAAATAAAAAAGGTAATTAAAAAATCTGTGATCTCAAAAGCTTGTTTTCTCCCTTAGTAGGAGAGAACAAGCCCTATCAACATACTGCTATTTAAGCAAAATAATAGTAATTCATGATGATGATGTAATACAAGTGATGACACAGTCAGTACATGACTCAGAGCCAAAATAACAAAATAAATAAGGACATTTTTGAAAGCTATTGAAAAGAGAAAACAATGAGAATTAGAGATATTTGAGGAAGTCATGAAGGAAGAAAAGGAACTCGGTTCAAGACCTGGCGATAGCAAAAGTGCTGAATCCAAGATGGCTTTAGTGTTTGGGAAGTGAGTGAATGAGTCTGGCTACAGCAGTTGGGAGTGTGTGTTCTAAGTCACTTTTGTCATGTGCAGCTCTTTGAGACCCTATGAACTGTAGCCTACCAGGCTCCTCTGTCCATGGGATTCTTTAGGCAAAAATATTGGAGTGGGTTGCCATGTGCTCTGCCAAGGGATCTTCCTTACCCAAAGATGGAACCCTTGTCTCTTATGTCTCCTGCATTGGCAGGCTAGTGGCATTCTTTCCCACTATCATCACCTGGGAAGCCCATTTGGGACTGGTGGGAGTGTCATTAGAAAGGTAAGTTGTCAAGAGGTAGATGTGACAAAAGGTAAGTTGTCAAAAGGTAGAATGTCAGGAGTCTTAAATGTTGACTAATAAGTATCTTTGAAAGTTAGCTTTAGCAGGAAAATGACCCAGTAAGGTTATGTTTTATTGGCAAATGATTATAGAATGGAATAAAGTGGGAATGTCCAGAAGGAAGATCAGTTACAAATCATCAAAATAAGATCTTAACACAGCACATATGGAAGAAAAGAGACACATAGAGATAGTTAAGGAGAGAATAGTTGACAGATCTGAGTTATTATTTTTGCCCGTTATAAGATGGGTAAAACAAAAGTTGAGAGAACCATAGGTAACTATGTGGCATTTTCAAACCTGAGTGAGCTGATCTTAGCAAGGAGAGATAATTAGTTTGACTCAGTAAACTATATTTTCCTATTGTAGACATTAGTGGGAAATATTTTTTGAAACTTAGGAAAGTTACCCAGTTCCATCATAAATGCCCTTAAGGGCTTGCATGACAAGCAAGTGTGCTTTGGGTAGGTTGAATGAGATTGTCAGGGTTTGTAAACTGGTGCTTGGAAATCAGACATTTGGGGAGTGTATTCTGCTTTTAGAATATTTAAATGATTGGATAATATTTCTTTTGATGTATATATTTTCTTTATTCACCTGCTTCTGAACATTTTATGTTATTTCATATTTTGGCTATTGTGAATAATGCTGCAATAAACATGGATGTGCTAAATTGGCAATAATTTCATGGATATGACGTTTAAGATAGGCAACAAAGAAAAAATAAACAAGTGGAATGAACATCAAACTAAAAAGTTTCTGCACAGCAAAGAAAACAACTTACAGAGTGATAAGGCAACCTGTGGGATGGGAGAAGATATTTGTAAACCAGATAACAGATAAGGGGGTTATTATCAAAACATATAAGGAAATCCTACACCTGAATTGTAGAAAACTAAAAACTCAATTAAAACATAGGTGAAGGCCTTGAGTAGACATTTTTCAAAAGAAGACATAGAAATGGTCAAGAAGTACAGGGAAACACACTTAACATCATTAATCATCAGGAAAATGTTAATCACAATTACAATGAAATATCAACATAACTGTTAGGATGGCTCATATCAAAATAAACAAAAGACAACACATATTGGTGAAGATGTGAAGTAATTGGAATGCTTGCATACTATTGGTGGGAATGGTATGCCCAGTATGGAAAACAGTGTGGAGCTTCCTCAAAAATTTAACAGCAGAACCACAATATGAGCAGCAATCTCACTTCTAGCTCTTCCCTCATGTGGCTTCTGAGCAACTGGGATGTGGCCTCTGCAACTGAGGAAGTGAATTTTAAATTTTAATTAATATAAATTAATTTAAAGTTTTTCCAGTGCTCATGTATGGATGTGAGAGCTGGACTGTGAAGAAAGCTGAGCGCTGAAGAATTGATGCTTTTGAACTGTGGTGTTGGAGAAGACTCTTGAGGGTCCCTTGGACTGCAAGGAGACCCAACCAGTGCATCCTAAAGGAGATCAGTCCTGGGTGTTCATTGGAAGGACTGATGCTAAAGCTGAAACTCCAGTACTTTGGCCACCTCATGCGAAGAGTTGACTCATTGAAAAAGACTCTGATGCTGGGAGGGATTGGGGGCAGTAGGAGAAGGGGACGACAGAGGATGAGATGGCTGGATGGCATCACCGACTCGATGCACATGAGTTTGGGTAAACTCCGGGAGTTGATGATGGACAGGGAGGCCTGGTGTGCTGGGATTGATTCATGGGGTCACAAAGAGTCAGACACGACTGAGCAACTGAACTGAACTGAATTTAAAGTTTAGTTTCTTGAGGGGGGTTCAGGATGGGGAAAAAAATAAAGTTTAGTTTCACACGACTAGTGGCTGCTGTTTTGGATAATGCAACACTAGAGATTCTCTAGAGCAACATATTTGGCAATATGCAGCTAATTAGTTCAGGATAAATGTCTACTTTAGCATATGTGATTGAAATTTGAAATGTCTGTGTTAACAAAAATTGTCGTCTGTGAAAAAATTATTCACTCACTGAGTCAATAAATATTTATTTATCACCTATTCTCTTCTAGAATAAGTGTTAGTCACAGTGCTAGAAATAGTCGTGATTTTGCCCTCATGTGACTGGCAATGAGGGATGGAACTAAAACAGTTACAAGATTGCAAATTGAGATGGACACAGTAAAGCTTCCCTGAAAGATTGTAACGATATTCTGACTTAGGTTGTGGATGGTGGGGAGGTGGTGGAAAAGGTTTCCTAAAAAGGCAACATTTCAGCTGAAACCTTCACTATGAGGCGGGAATGGCTACAGAAAGAGTAAAGGTAGGAGTGTTCCAGAAGAGAGCAGTCTTGGTATGTCCAAAAACAAGCTGTGCTAAGGAACTGGAAAGAAGAGCTTTAGGACATATACAACTTGTGTTTGTACCTAGAGAATGCTAGTAGAGTCTAGTGTGGGCTAATATGTATGTGCTAAGTATTTCTTCAAAATAAGTTTGGAAGTAACCAGTTTTAGACATACAGCTTCCTCTTGCTCTATTCTTTCCATGTGTATGTGTGTGTGTGTGTGTGTGTGTGTGTGTGTGTGTATGCAGACGTGTGCTCATTCATGCCTAACTCTTTATGAGTCCATGGGCTTAGCCCTCCAGGCTCCTCTGTTCATGGTATTTTCCATGCAAGAAAACGGGTGGGTTGAAACTTCCTACTTCAAGGGAACTTCCCAACCCAGAGATTGAATGCACGTCTCTTGTGTCTCCTGCATTGGTAGGTGGATTCTTTACCACTAGCACCACCTGGAAAGCCCATTCTTTACCTTCTTGTTATTAAAACCTGTAAGTTACATGTAGTATCTTGGATAATTGTTCCCAGTTTTTCACTGCCTATTTTTTATAGAATTATATGCCCAAGCCTTCTGCCATGGGACATTGTAGTACTTTTTTCTACAGTAGGTGGTGTATTAATTTACTCCATTGTTATAGTACTTGTTGGTGCTAAAGGAATGGGAGTCCATGTGATGTGTTCAAAGAATAAAAATGTGCTTTCATTATTGGTTTTATTTCTTATCCTTCTGCTATCTTTCTTGATGAGATCCTGTTCCATAAAGATGGTTAACTATGAAGTGAGACTTAAATCCAACTGGAAGACTAGACTAAGTACTGACAACCAAAGATGAAATTGGATCAGCACCAGCCATTCTACTGGCATTAGAGTAAATCAACAACAAAAGTTTTTCATATAAGCCACTGTGGTTTTGGGTTATTGTTATGTAGCATAATTGCAGTAGAAATATAACACAGAGGGATGTTCTTTATTTTCTCTAGCTGATTGGTTGAAATTTTATACTAAAATATTCTCAACTGGTCCTGAAATTTTTGTTTAATTTTTTTCTTTGCTACCAGAATTTCATGCACAATGAGAAGGGACTGAGTGTGTTTTTGAAGGGTGGTTTAAGCAATGTTACTCTTGTACCAGTTTTGCTTAGATGACATTTATCATTATTCTGATTTAATTATTTTAGAATGAGTTGAGTATAATAATGAAGGGGCTGATAGAAGGTGATGTTTTTCCTATCCTACAAGATCTCTCATTTATTTAGCAAAGACAGGAAATACACTGGGGACAATATGAAAGTTACAGCTCCTCTCAAATAGCTCTCACAGCCTAAGAGGGGATATGGATGATTAAAACAAGCAATTAAGATAAAGAGAGATTGATATCACTCTTATAATTCTGTGAGGGCCTCTGAGTTTCACTCAGCAGTCGTTTCCTCCTGACATTTTCATCTCTTAAATAAATCCATGTAACTGCATTGTGAATGTTTACTGTTATTTTTTCTAATTATATTTTTTCTGAACATACTTTGGCCCCTTCCTTCAGCTCTCAGAAGCTTCACAGCCTCCTCCAATTTCTCTGCTTTTGTGGGCACACACACATGCACACACATTTTTAAGTTGGTTCAACACTTGATGTTTTGTTTGAGCTTAATAATTTTTATACCTTAATTCCCCCTAACTCAAGTTCCTTAATGAGATTTCAGGTTTTCTACCTCTAGGTATTGTTTCTGATAAAGAAATATGGAATCCATATTCTTTATTTAAAAAGGCCTTCCTATGATTATATTCCATTGAGTAGACTGTTATTTAAATCTGTGACATAACTAGTCAAGAGTTTTCCTCTCCCTGTTTTGCAAGAAGTTTGTGAGTTTTTGTTAATTTCTTTCTTTTGCATTAACTATATATAGATTCTTCTCTGGGGTCTAGGCATTTGAGCAAAGATTTTTTATAAAACTTTTTCTAAAAGCTTTATAAACCTACACATACATTCTGTTGAAAGGAAATGAAGCAAATACCTAGTAATATCCTGTTGATTGTAAGCTGATGATGCAAGAAAGGAAATTAGTAAAGCGAAGTAATTTCTTAACTATTTTTAGTTTTTAGCAGGACCCCTTAAGGGGATCTCTGTTGTGTTATCTTCAGAGTGGAGTGGAGCAAGGACAACTGCAGGAGTCAGGAATAAATATCAGAGGCTTGGATACTTTGTATGTGAAACCATCTGATTTCTGTGTCATCTTTAATCATGATAGGGGTAGATCTTACAAAGGAATGGTCTAGAGAGGCAAGAATGGACCCATTCATTCTCATAAGGGGTATATAGTTGGATCTTACTTTTGTACCCATTTTGATAATCTCTGTCTTTTAACTGAGTGTTAACTCAATCACATTAAGAGAGATTAGCAATATTATTTTATTCAATATATACTATCTTGTTGTTTTAAAATGTATTTATTTTCTATTATGTTGAACATTTTTCATGATTTGCATTTTGTCTCTATTAACTCCTTAAATTATTCTGATTTTAAATTATTCTGAATTTATTTTCAAGTAGTATTGTCATTTCATATGTAGTGTGAGGACCCAATAATAGTACTTCACCAGTTCCTCCTCCCATTTTTCATGCCATTATTGTCATATATTTTACTTTACATATGTGAAAATTGCACATAACATTGTTACTATTTTTGCATTAGGAAGTTTTCTTTTATTGTAATTACAAATAAGAAAAAGATGATTTACCTTCATTTATTCCATTTCTAGTGCTTTTTCTTTCTTTATTTAGACCAGATTTATGACTGATATCACATTCTTTCTGACTAAAGAACTTCCTATAGTATTTTTCATAGAGTAGATTTGATATCAATGAATCCTATAGGTTTGTTTGTCTGAAAATTTTTTTTCTCCTCTAGTTTTTGAAATATGTTTTGGCTGGGTATAAAATTCTGGCTTACCGGGCTTTTTTTCCCTTTCAGCACTTTAAAGATGCCACTCTACTCTCTTCTTGCTTATTTGGTTTCCAATAAGAAATTTTATCCTTATTCTTTTGTAAATAATAATTCCTCTGATTTTTTCCTCTGGTTGCCTTTAAGATTTTTTATTTATGTTTGATTAGAAATTTGAATATGATTTTCTAACTCAGTGTGTGCATGTGTGTCACACACACAGTGTTATTTATCTTGCTTGCTGTTCTTTGAACTTCTTGGACCTATATTACTTCTCTGATCTATATTACTATGGAAAATTCTCAGGTATTATTTTCTCAATTTTTTTTAAACTGAAAATTTACAGTGTATTTGGACTAGTATTGATGCCAAATATCTAGTAGAAACAAATATAAATACTTTCTGGAAGAAAGCCAATTTATTAGGTCCACCAAGTAAATAATTCTAATATGAAGTTCCTTGGAGCATGAATTTCACATCAAAAATTACCAAACCCCTGAGGGAAAAAGCCACTATTATGAGGGGAGTCAGATGAGCAACTGTAGTATCAGAAGTTTAAACAGAAACAGGGAAATAGTCAGACATAGCCTGTAACATAAGTACTTAATATGTATGATATGGTGTGAATATTTGTGATACCCCAAAGTTCAGATGTTCAAATCCAAGGCAATGATATTAGGAGGTAGAGCCATTGAGAGGTGATAAATTCATGAGGGAGGAGACCTCATGAAAGGGATTAGTGCTCTCAGAGAGATAGTTTATTCTTTGTGTGATGTAAGGTAGACAGGTGTCTAAAAAGCAGGCTCTTACCAGATACTAAATCATTGGCACTGATAACTTGAACTTCTCAACCTTGAAAACTGTGAAAAAATAAATATGTTCTTCTAAGTCACCCAGTTTATAGTATTTTGGTTATAGCAACCTGAAAAAACCAAATGAATATTTAAATAAATAAGGCAGGGTATTATAAATATAACTAAAGCATAAAGAATGAGAGCAAGAGACTATTGAAATGATCAGGCAAAGTTTTCAACTAAACTCAACTGAAAATATAATAAAATGGAAATATATTGTTAAACAAGTCATGCATTGTTGTTGAAAAATGAATAAGCCAGAATCTAAAAATGAGTAAATTACACACACACACACACACACATATATACACCAAATAATAATATATGTGATTAGGAAAAAAAAAGGGAGTAAAGAAAGAGAATACCTGACATACTTATAAATGAACTCTGGAAGAGAAGAACACAAAATAATGAAAGAAAGGCAATATTTAAAGGGATAATGGCTAAGTATTTTCCAGACTTGATGTATGTCATGAATCCTCAGTTTCAGGAAGTCTAACAAATCTCAAACAGGATAAATAAAAAGCAAGATATACTTAGCAAAGTTGCTGTAAAACTATAGGACCAAAGACAAAAATATTATTTTAAAAGCTGCCAGAAGAAAAAGAGAAATTGCTTACAAATGGCAAAAATAAAATTCAGATCTT
The DNA here is from genome assembly GCF_032405125.1 of Capricornis sumatraensis. Taxonomy (NCBI): domain Eukaryota; kingdom Metazoa; phylum Chordata; class Mammalia; order Artiodactyla; family Bovidae; genus Capricornis; species Capricornis sumatraensis. The sequence continues at coordinate 51,846,152 of NC_091083.1, forward strand.
ACCTATTGACAGCAATAATATAAAGCAGAAGATAATTAAACATTATCTTTAACCTTCTTTGAGAGAACTACTGTCAACTTAAAATTCATTATTCTAAAAGTCTAACTCTCAATCCTAAAGGAAATCAACCCTGAGTATTCATTGGAAGGATTGATGCTGAAGTTGAAGCTCCAATACTGTGGCCACTTGAGAAGAGGAGTCAAACCATTGGAAAAGGCCCTGATGCTGGGAAAGACTGAAGGCAAAAAGGAGAAAGGAGCAGTAGATGATGAGATGGTTAGATAGCATCACCAACTCAATGGACATGAATTTGAGCAAACTCTAGGAGATAGTAAGATACAGAGAAGCATGGCCTGCTGCAGTCCATGGGGTCACAAAGAATGGACACGACTTAGTGACTGAAGAACAACAACCTTTCAAGGACAAAGGAAAATATATTAACTTATAGATTAAGGTAATTCTTAAGGAATTTCTAAGATATGTATTTGCAAAAAAGGAAAAAAAAAAGAGAGAGAGAGAGAAAGAGAAAGTGATCTCAAATAGAAGCTCCTGAGGTGCAAGAAATTATAAGTGAAAAATATGGCATGCATGTTAATCTAGGAAAAATAATATCTTAGTTATAATCAAGAGAATAGTGATCTGTTCTTACTTTGCTTTCATATTAATTTAATTTTACATTGATTGAAGTTCTTTAGGACAGCCGTTAAAGAGAAAATGCAAGAGAGAAAAAAGTAGAATGGGAAAAATTAATAGTAAAAAAGTAAGAAAACAGATCCCTGGGTTGGGAAGATCCCCTGGAGAAGGAAGTGGCAACCTATTCAAGTATTCTTGCCTGGAAAATCCCATGGACAGAGGAGCTGGGTGGACTACAGTCCATGGGGTTGCAAAGAGTTAAACACGACTGCACGACTAACACACACACACACACAAGAAAACAGAGAGGAAAGAGAAAAAATATATCACAAAATAACCAATATTAATGAATCCAAACAGATCGGTAGCCATTTCAAAAACAATAGATCATATAAAAAATAGAACCCAGCAATATATTGCTTGTATATCATATAATTAAAATGTAAAGGCATCTGGATCCAATCCCAAAGAAAGGCAATCCAAAGAATGCTCAAACTACCACACAATTGCACTCTTCTCACATGCTAGTAAAGAAATGCTCAAAATTCTCCAAGCCAGGCTTCAGCAATGAGTGAACCATGAACTTCAATTAACCTCCAATTAAACTCTGGAGGAGAACATAGGCAAAACACTGTCTGACATAAATCACAGCAGGATCCTCTATGATCCACCTCCCAGAATACTGGAAATAAAAGCAAACATAAACAAGTGGGATCTAATTAAAATTAAAAGCTTCTGCACAACAAAGGAAACTAGAAGTATGGTGAAAAGACAGCCTTCGGAATGGGAGAAAATAATAGCAAATGAAGCAACTGACAAACAATCTCAAAAATATACAAGCAACTCTTGCAGCTCAATTCCAGAAAAATAAATGACCCAATCAAAAAATGGGCCAAAGAACTAAATAGACATTTCTCCAAAGAAGACATACAGATGGCTAACAAACACATGAAAAGATGCTCAATATCACTCATTATCAGAGAAATGCAAATCAGGACCACAATGAGGTACCATTTCATACCAGTCAGTATAGGTATCCAAAAGTCTACAAGCAATAAATGCTGGAGAGGGTGTGGAGAAAAGGGAACCCTCTTACACTGTTGGTGGGAATGCAAACTAGTATAGCCACTATGGATAACAGTGTGGAGATTCCTTCAAAAACTGGAAATAGAACTGCCTTCAGTTCAGTTCAGTTCAGTTCAGTCGCTCAGTCATGTCCGACTCTTTGCGACCCCATGAATCGCAGCACGCCAGGCCTCTCTGTCCATCACCATCTCCCAGAGTTCACTCAGACTCAATGACCCAGCAATCCCACTGCTGGGCATACACACCAAGGAAACCAGAATTGAAAGAGACATGTGTACCCCAATGTTCATCACAGCATTGTTTATAATAGCCAGGACATGGAAGCAACCTAGATGTCCATCAGCAGGCAAATGGATAAGAAAGCTGTGGTACATATACACAATGGAGTATTACTCAGCCATTGAAATAATACATTTGAATCAGTTCTAATGAGGTGGATGAAACTGGAGCTGATTATACAGAGTGAAGTAAGCCAGAAAGAAAAACACCAATACAGTATATTAACACATATATATGGAATTTAGAAAGATGGTAATGATAACCTTGTATGCAAGACAGAAAAAGAGACACAGATGTATAGAACAGTCTTTTGGACTCTGTGGGAGAGGGAGAGGGTGGGATGATTTGGAAGAATGGCATTGAAACATGTGTATTATCATATAAGAAACGAATTGCAAGTCTAGGTTCGATGCAGGATACAGGATGATTGAGGCTGGTGCACTGGGATGACCTAGAGAGATGGTACGGGGAGGGAGGTGGGAGGGGGATTCAGGATTGGGAACACATGTACATCCGTGGTGGATTCATGTTGATGTATGGCAAAACCAATACAGTATTGCAAAGTAAAATAAAGTAAAATAAAAAAAATATAAAAATAAATTTATATTAAAAATAATAAATAATAAGAATAAAGAGAAAAAATTTTTTAAAAAGGGGGAGAGGGACCAGAGATCAAATTACCAACATCTGCTGGATCATGGAAAAAGCAAGAGTGTTCCAGAAAAACATCCATTTCTGCTTTATTGACTATGCCAAAGTCTTTGACTGTGTGTATCACAACAAACTCTGAAAAATTCTGAAAGAGATGGGAATACCAGACCACCTTACCTGCCTCTTGAGAAATCTGTGTGAAGGTCAGGAAACAACAGTTAGAACTGGACATGGAACAACAGAGTGGTTCCAAATAGGAAAAGGAGTATGTCAAGGCTGTATATTGTCACCCTGCTTATTTAACTTCTATGCAGAGTACATCATGAGAAACGCTGGGCTGGAATAAGCACAAGCTAGAATCAAGAGTGCCGGAAGAAATATCAATCACCTCAGATATGGAGATGACACCACCCTGATGGCAGAAAATGAAGAAGAACTAAAGAGCCTCTTGCTGAAAGTGAAAGAAGAGAGTGAAAAAGTTGTCTTAAAGCTCAACATTCGGAAAACTAAGATCATGGCATCTGGTCCCATCACTGCATGTCAAACAGACAGGTAACAGTGGAAACAGTGACTGATTTTCTTTTGGGGGGCTCCAAAATCACTACATGTGGTGATTAGAGCCATGAAATTAAAAGATGCTTGCTCCTTGGAAGGAAAGTTATGACCAACCTAGACAGCATATTTAAAAGGAGTGACATTGTTTTGTCAGCAAAAGTCCATCTAGTCAAGGCTATGGTTTTTCCAGTAGTCATGTATGGATGTGAGAGTTGGACTATCAAGAAAGCTGAGTGCTGAAGAATTGATGCTTTTGAACTATGGTGTTGGAGAAGACTCTTGAGAGTCCCTTCGACTGCAAGGAGATCCAATCAGTCCATCCTAAAAGAGATCAGTCCTGAGTGTTCATTGGAAGGACTGCTGTTGAAGCTGAAGCTCCAAATTTTTGGCCACCTGATGCGAAGAGCTGACTTATCTGAAAAGACCCCAATGCTGGGAAGGATTGAGGGCAGAAGGAGAAGGGGAAGACAGAGGATGAGATGATTGGATGGCATCACTGACTCAATGATCATGAGTTTGGATGAATTCTGGGAGTTGGTGATGAACAGGGAGGCCTGGTGTGCTGCAGTTCATGGGGTCGCAAAGAGTCAGACATGACTGAGTGACTGAACTGAACTGATCTGAGGTAAATACTAAGAAAAATCAACTGGGCAAGTATAGTAAAAGAAAAAAAATGTAAATAAATGGAGTGGCATGAAAATTGGAAAGGAAGAACCAAATCTTATCACTAGAAGAAAATCCAAAATAAAGAATAGAAAATGCTTAGAATTAATAAGAACTTAACAAAGACGCTGGATGTCAAGTTGACATACAAAAGTAATTAGCATTTCTACATGTTTGCAGAAAATAAAGTGAAATTCAGGAAAGTAACATCATAGCAGTTCTTTTATCTATCATCTGTCTATTTATCTAGGTCTTTCATCAATCTACAGAATTTAGAATTAAATCTAAATTTAATGTAAAGTCTTTTGAACAAAATTATAAAATTTTAGTGAAAGACATTAAAAGAAGAATAAAATAAAGAACTATTACGCTTTTGGAAGGGAATATTTAATGTTTTTAATATGTCAAGTCTCTCCAAAATTATTTGCAGATACTATACACTTCTAATGAAAACACAAACACATATTTTTTGGAATTTTACAAGCTGTTTCTAAATTTTATATGGAAGAGCAAAGGGCCAAAAATAGACAAGAGACTCTTAAAGAATATAAATAAGGTGAGAGTGGGTGTACTAGTGAATGGCCCTTCAATATATCAAGATTTATTATAAAACTACATAGTTTTGACACAGTGGTATGGTACAAATATAAACAAGAGGAAAAAGTGAAGAGAGTGGAGAACAATTCATGTAAAGCCCTATACATAACAGGGATGGCAATGGAGAATAATGAGGAAAGTATCAATTATTCACTGAATGCTGCTGAGGCAATTGGTTATCCATAAGAAAAACAAAATGAAATTGTATCCTTATACTATGCACAACTTTATTTTTTTTTATGCCTCTTAATATTCCCCCAATGGCTCAGCACATAAAGAATTTCCTTGCAATACAGGAGACAGGAGATGCAAGTTCAATCTCTGGGTCAGGAAGATCCCCTGGAGAAGAAAATGGCAACCCACTCCAGTATCCTTGCCTGAAAAATCCCAAGGACAGAGAAGCTTGGCAGGCTGCAGTCCAATGGGTTGCAAAGAATCGGGATGTGACTAAGCAACCGCACATGCACACGCAGTACTTATCAAGAGCCTTCTTCTATTACAGTGACCACTGGGGCAACAGGACAGGGGCTTTCTCTAGTGACTCACTGTGGAAAAGCCCTAAACAGAGAAACTTCTAAAAGCTAAGAATACAGAGATACCAAGCTGATTCAGCTCTTCAGTAATTCAGCAGTAGGTTGTCACATAAAGAGCATATATAAATAAATGCTGGATTCAATTCCCTGGTGATTCTAACATTTTGGAATCTTAGTCACTTCTAAGTACATTTCCTTTCCTTTATGAAAAGGTTAAGTGCTAATGTGGTTGCTGGTTTGCCAAGAGAAATCTGGCAAGTCTTACAAGTACATATGTAAATTGTAATTAAATTCTTAATGTAGAGCCATACAATTCACTACTATGAAAATAATACTTAGCTACAAAACTGTCCTACATTCTTTTACTAATTATTATTGACTGGAGTTGGAGGAGGGATTTTTTCTGACCTGATTGATGAATTCAAGTGACAGATTTTGTTTTGTTGAAGGCTGACTTTTTCTCAGAGAAGGTAAAATAAATAAATAAATAAATAACTGGTCTAACCTATGCAGCAGAGCTCACGAGCTCTTTTTGATTATAGAGCAAGGCATTTCAAGTGTGTGGAGGAGACAATTTCATAGTTGATGGAAACACACAATGAGAGGAAGGGCCACATTCCTGATAAGCCACATCTTTGTGGATTCCATCTGTCTAACATTAGGGAATTTTATTAAGAGATCTAGATAAGAGTTAAGTAATGGATGACAATTGTCATTTTATCATTAGAAACAGTTGTACAAACAAAGTACACGATGCATTTCACAAATATTCTATGCAACTTTTCACATCAGTCAGTCAGTTCAGTAGCTCAGTCGTGTCTGACTCTTTGCGATCCCATGGACTGCGGCATGCCAGACCTGCCTGCCCATCACCAACTCCCAGAACTTGCTCAAACTCATGTCCATTGAGTCTGTGATGCCATCCAATCATCTCATCCTCTATCATTCCCTTCTCCTATTACCTTCAAACTTCCCCAGCATCAGGGTCTTTTCAAATGGGTCAGTTCACATCAGGAAGCCAAAATATTGAAGCATCAGCTTCACCATCAGTTCTTCCAATGAATATTCACTGCTGATTTCCTTTAGGATAGAATGGTTGGATCTCTTTGCTGTCCGAGGGACTCTCAAGAGTCTTCTCCAACACCAAGTTTCAAAAGCATCAATTCTTTGGTGCTCAGCTTTCTTTATAGTCCAACTCTCACATCCATATGTCACTACAGGAAAAACCATAGCTTTGACTAGATGGACCTTTGTCAGCAAAGTAATCTCTGCTTTTTCATATGCTGTCTTGGTTGGTCATAACTTTTCTTCCAAGGAGGAGACATCTTTCAATTTCATGGCTACAATCACCACACGCAGTGATTTTGGAGATCCCCCCCTCCCAAACACACAAAAAACGTCTGTCAGTTTCCACTGTTTCCCCATCTATTTCCCATGAAGTGATGGGACCAGATGGCAAGATGTTAGTTTTCTGAATGTTGAGATTTAAGCTAACTTTTTCACTCTCTTCTTTCACTTTCATCAAGAGGCTTTTAGTTCTTTTCCACTTTCTGCCATAAGGGTGGTGCCATCTGTGTATCTGAGATTATTGATATTTCTCCTGGCAATCTTGATTTCAGCTTGTGTTTCTTCCACCCCAGCATTTCTCATGATGTGTTCTGCATGTAGGTTAAATAAGCAGGGTGACAATATACAGCCTTGATGCTCTCCTTTTCCTGTTTGGAACTAGTCAGTTGTTCCATGTCCAGTTCTAACTGTTGCTTCTTAACCTGCATTCAAATTTCTCAGCAGGCAGGTAAGGTGGTCTGGTATTTCCATCTCTTTAAGAATTTTCCAGAGTTTGTTGTGATCCACCCAGTCAAAGGCATTGGTGTAGTCAATAAAGCAGAAGTAGATGTTTTTCTGGAACTCTCTTGCTTTTTTTGATGATCCAACGAGTGTTAGCAATTTGATCTCTGGTTCCTTTGCCTTTTCTAAAGCCAGCTTGAACTTCTGGACATTCATAATTCATGTACTGTTGAAACTTGGCTTAGAGAATTTTGAGCTTTACTTTGCTAGCTTGTGAGATGAGTGCAATTGTGTGGTAGTCTGAGCATTCTTTGGATTGCTTTTCTTTGGGACTGGAATGAAAACTGACCTTTTCAGTCCTGTGGCCACTGCTGAGTTTTCCAAAGTTGCTGACATATTGAGTGCAGCCCTTTCACAGCATCATCTTTTAGGATTTGAAATACTAAATAGTGTTGCTGTGAATATGGCGCGTGCATGCATCTTTGAAACTATGCTGGTGTCTGGATATAAGGGCATACAAATTACCTACAGTGTCCCTACCCAAGATAACCATTATTAACATTCAGTATGTATTTCCAGCTTTTTTTCTATTCTAAAGCAGATTTAAATGTGTAAAAACTTTTGTAATTTTCATGAAGCTAATTGAAACCTTTCATTTTTTGTGTGTCTTTAGGTAATCATTATGATTTATATAATTTTATATACCAAGATGTTAATTAAGTAAAAATGGTGGTTGAAATTGAGCTTGGAAGAAATGGAAGTGTTGAAAGAAATAAAATTGGCAGATTCAACAGAGTGTCACAGAAAATTTAATTGGAAGCTATGATCATGCACGCATGACTTGAATAATTGGATTTTCCTCCAAAATTGTAACTCTAGAATGAATAGAATGCAGTCATTTTACAGATTGGAAACTGAGGCCCAGAAATCTTGTGAGTTTTCACACAAAAGGTAAGATCAGAGTGAAAATGCATGTCTCCTCACTTCCTGTCCACATTTTTTCTCTGAACTCATGGTAGGACCAGAGCTGTAGGAATAATGTGAAGGTCACCAGTGCAATTTCCTGCCATTCTTGCTCAAAGGTGTCTCATTGTGGGCATGTTCAATATTTATAGATGTTGCTTCTTTAGGCTAAAGTCAGACCTTTACAGAGGTAGGGTCATTTTAACTTATAGTATCTTTTCCTCTTATTATAGGCCTTTTGTCTGGGTAAACCAAACTATTTTCCCTGCCCTTCCATATTGGCCTTGATTTAGAATCAATGCCAGTGTGATCAGATTGGGGAGTTCTGTTAGTAAGCCTCCAGAAGTAATGAAAATGACATAATAACTTTACTTCATGGGTGAGATATCCTGAGTTTGCTATTTGAGAAAATAATGATACTTGTCATATATTTCCTCTAAATAAATCTGGCTTTAATACCAAAAGTCCCTGTTTTCTTCACTTCTGCTTATTTTCTGTCACTCAAACTGATGCTTGCTGTCAATATCTCCTCACTATAAGTGTAAGCAGAAACATTTAAAGAAAGTGGTATTGTTTTATTTTGGGGTTAGCAATTTTCCAGGACCCACTGGCAGAGTGCTTAGCTCTAAAGAATCACATGTGTTTGGTGTGTTCTAAATATAGGCCAAACAGAACGCAGTAGAGCCTGAAGGCTAAAGGCTTCAGACTTCAGACTTAGGAATTAAAAAAAAAAAAAAAAATCCAGGGAAGTAATAGCTCCTTCCCAAAACTGAACAAATAAGCAAGTTTCTGCTAAATGCAGGAAACAAGCTGAAGGATATCAGATTTTCTTCTCAAATCTTCTGGTTGTTGTTTTTTTTTTTAATATTTTTTAAAACTTTAAAACTGTAAAACCAAAGTTAGCCTTCAACGGTACAGTCACTCATTGCTATATTGGTAAATGGTAACCACTGTGTGGTCTTGCTGGACCACAGGAAGGGCTGCAGTGAAATGGATGTGACCACTTTGAAAAAGCACATCATTAGAATTTTTTTCCTTTGAACTCTGCCCTTTATAATATTTTGTGTGTGGGTCTGGCATAAGGCCAAAGAGCAAGTCTTCTGCTTTTAGTTTGTATTGCCAGTGAGATGAGGAAGTGCATATGTAACATGTGGTATTAATAATATTAAGTTTTGTTTTACATTGTTTCTCAGACTAGAAACTGTAGATCTTTGTGGCCTATGGACATATTTTCAGAGGTATACAAGTTCTCTATTATGTATATTTTTTCAAAATTTAGGGATATTATAAGTTATCAAAAATATATTAAAAAATATGACAGTCACCTTCTGTGCTAGGTGCTAGCACTGCCATAACGAAGTCCCTTACACTGGATGACTTGAGCAATAGAGCTTTGTCTCCCAGTTTTGGAGGCTTGAAGTCTAAGATTAAGGTGCTGACAAGGTTGGTGCCTTCTCAGGTCTGTTAGAGAATCTGTTTCATGCCTCTTTGCTAGCTTCTGGAGGTTTGCTGATGATCTTTCACTTCTTTGCTTGTAGATGCCAAAGATCTCTGCCTTCACTTTCACACAACATGATCCTTGTGTTTGTGTCTGTCTGAATCCAAATTTGTCTTCTTTTTATGAGGACACCAGTGATATCAAATTAGAATTCACTCTCATGACCTCATCTTAACTTGGTTATCTGCAAAGACTCTATTTCCATATAAGGTCACTTTCAAAGGTCAAAGTTACTGTGGGATAAGATTGCAATATCTTTAGGGGGGACACAATTCAACCTATAACATCTTCCAAATATTGCCAATTTGATTTTATAATTGAGATAAAGGAAAAAGGTACTATTATAATTATTCCATCAAGAGAAAAAATGCAGAGACGACTTAATTTATTGATACCAAGAGAAGGGCAGGCAGTATCATGTCAAGATAACCTACAGGAAGTTTCTGTAAGGAAACTTTCATGTAGACATGCATATTACAGAAGTTGTAATAAAGAACAGTGACAGGATTTGGTAAAATAGACATAATGAATCTAAAGAAATCTACACTGCAAATGTTATATTTGTAAACTCCTTAAAGTAGCAATTCATGTGCATTTCTACATAGAATACAACTTAAGACTTAGTCTTGGATGTAATTGGAAGATAATTTGGGAATAACTTTATAAAAAAGCTTAGGTTTTTCTTAAAGGGAAAGTTAGATATAGAGAAAATATTCAAATTCTACATTTAATAATTACAGTAACAATAATAATAGTTGTTATTTATTATCAAAGACCTTCATGTCAGGCATTGTGTCCTTAGATGCTCAGTCATGTCCGACACTTTGTGACCCCATGGACTGTAGCCTGCCAAGCTCCTCTGCTCATGGGATTCTCCTGGAGAGAATACTGGAGTGGACAGCCAGTCTCTTCTCCTGGGGATCTTCAGGCATTACATAAAATGTTAACCCTTCTCGTCATGCACCCAACTTATTATAGTCACCACTTGGCAAATGAAAATCTGCTGGGATTGGTATTTTATTCTTTTTCATCTGAACACAAAATTTTTACTCATTTACTATATTTTTATGTTTTTAAATATCACTTAAGCTTATATAAGGAAGATGAAAATGTCTCGATGAGTGTATCCTAGACTTTGGCTTTGAATATCAGGAGCTCTTTAAATCATGTTTCATCACTCTTATACATATAATATCAAAGAGCAGATATTATATAAGGTGACCTCCAGAGCCATCAATCTAGTTGGAAACATAAACCTGATATCTTGCCCGTGGTCCAACTAGACCTGCAGGTCTTAATAGAATCATAGTCAAGCTGGTGGAAGTGGTTTTCAAAGATTGATTTGGATATTTTGAGTATGTCAGCTATCTCTGGCATGATATAGTACTGATCATTCTCAATTAATGCCTCGATTTGATTGCTATCAACTTCAACTGGTCTGCCTGGCTGTAGAACATTGTCCAGCGTGAAATCTCTAGCACAAAACCTCACAAACCACCTTTGACATGTTCAGTCAGTCTCAGCATGTTCTCCATATACTGAAAAAGAATTTTTTTTTCTGCATTTCAGTTGCATTTTTATCTTTCTTGGAATAATTAAGCATAGTATGTCAAAACAGTTGCTCCGGAGCGGTCCTAAGATGGCGGAGGAATAGGACGGGGAGACCACTTTCTCCCTCAAAAATTCATCAAAAGAACATTTCAACACTGAGTAAATTCCACAAAACAACTTCTGAATGCTGGCAGAGGACATCAGGCACCCAGAAAAGCAGATCATTGGCTTCAAAAACAGGTAGGAAAAAACATAAGATGAAAAAAGAGACAAAGGAGGTAGGGAGGGAGCTCCGTCCTGGGAAGGGAATCCTGTCCCGGGAAGAGACTCTTAAAAAGAGAGGTTTCCAAACACCAGGAAACATTCTCACAGCCGAGTCTGTGGCGAGCTTTGGAAGCACAGAGGGCAACATAACGGGAGGGAAAAATAAATAAATAATTAAAATCAACAGATTACGAGCCCAACAGTAACTCCCTCAGTGGAAAAGCAGTGCAGACGCCTGCATCTGCCACTAGCAAGTAGGGGCTGGGCAGGGAGGAGCGGGAGGCACAGCTGGCAGTGCTTTTTAAGAATCGGGCTGCGGGAGGCGCGGGCTGCAGTACTTTTTTGATAATTGGGCCGGAATGCTCCGCGCATGGACAGAGTGAACTAACTTGGGCTAGCAAACCAGACTGTGGGATAGCTACCACACGAAACACTCTAACATAAGACACCACCAGGACCACGCACAGAACAAAGGACGGATTGGAAATAGCCGGCTGCAGTCATCCCCCTTTGGTGACAGGCAGCCAGAGCCTTAAGGGCTGGAAGGGGGCAATTGTAGCCCAAGAGAGACATTACCTACCAAAATGCAAGCAGGCTTCTTTGTTAACTAAGACTTCTGGGGGTTCTGGACAGTCATCATCTGCCTAAGAAGGAATGCCAGCGGTACACCCAGAAAACTGAGCAACAGGGAAAGGCCATAGTCGCAGCGATTGCGCTCGCCAAACTCCTGAGCTACTCAGACCTGGGAAGGGCACAAAATGCAGGCCCAACCAAATCTACATCTCTGAGGGCTTCCTGAGCGCCGAGCTTGAGCGGCTTAGACCGGAGAGGTGCATGAAGCCTAGGGCCGGCCTCAGACGGTTCCCCGGCGGAGCTACATTGAGCCTGAGCAGTGTGCACCGCGAGCAGGGGCAAGCCCAGAGTGGATGAGACACTGCAAGCACACGCCAGTAATATTTGTTTGCAGCATCCCTGCCTCCCCACAGAGTGACTGAATAGTGAACCTAGTGTGTCCACCACCGCCCTCCCTGTGTCAAGATGGAAATCAGACACTGAAGAGACCAGCAAACAGAGGAAGTTAAACAGAGGGAACGGCCTTGGGAGTGACCCCACACAACCCACAACACCAGAGAAAGGGCCAGATATACCTTTACTACTTTTACAAACTTTTTTTCTTTTTGAGTTGATGGGGTTGCGTGATTGTTTTTTTCTTCTTTTTATTGTTTCTCCTCCTCTTTTTTTAAACTTTCTTAAATTTTTAAGTACTCTATTTCTCTAATTATTATTTTTAATAATTCTTGTGGCTTTTTTTGTTTGTTTTTTTGTTTGTTTGTTTGTTTTTTCTTTCTTTTTTTTTCACTTCTTCTTCTTTTCTTTAATATTGTATTTTTGAAAATCCAATCTCTACTCCGGATTTTTAATCTTTCCTTTTTGGTATTTGTTGTCAATTTTGTACTTGTAAAAACCCAATCTTCAGTACCCAATTTTACCTGAGAGCGAGATTACTGGTTTGACCACTCTCCCCTCCTTTGGACTTTCCTTTTTCTCCACCAGGTGTCCTCTGTCTCCTCCCTCCCCCTTCTCTTCTCTACCCAACCCTGTGAATCTCTGTGTGCTCCAGACGGTGGAAAACACTTAGGGAACTGGCTACTGGCCGGATCTCTCTCTCTCCCTTTCATTTCTCGCTTTTATCCTCCTGGCCACCTCTGTCTACTTCCTCCCTCTCCTCTTCCCTGTATAACTCCGTGAACACCTCTGAGTGGTCCAGACTGTGGAGCGTACATAAGGACGTGATTACTGGCTAGCTTGCTCTCTCCTCTTTTGATCCCACCTCATCTCATTCCAGTCACCTCTAACTACCCCCTCCCTCTTCTCTTCTCCGTGTAACTCAGTGACCCTCAATGTGGAAAAACCTTTCATCTTTAACCTAGATGCTTTATCGTCAGTACTGTATAGATGGAGAAGTCCTGAGGCTAGGGTAAAAATAAAACTGAAAACCAGAAACAGGAGGCTTAAGTCCAAATCCTAAGAACATCAGAGAAATCCTGAATCCAGGGAACATTAATCAATAGGAGCTCATCAAACGCCTCCATACCTACACTGAAACCAAGCACCACCCAAGGGCCAACAAGTTCCAGAGCAAGACATACCATGCAAATTCTCCAGCAACACGGGAACACACCCCTGAGCTTCAATATACCGGCAGCTCAAAACTACTCCAAAACCATTGACATCTCACAACCCATTACTGGACAATTCATAGCATTCCAGAGAGAAGAAATCCAGCTCCAGTCACCAGAACTCCAACACAAGCCTCCCTAACCAAGAAACCTTGACAAGCCACTGATACAACTCCATCCACAGTGAGGAAACTCCATAATAAAGAGAACTGCACATATTCCCAGAATATAGAAAGGCCATCCCAAACGCAGCAATATAACCAAGATGAAGAGACAGAGGAATACCCAGCAGGTAAAGGAACAGGAGAAATGCCTACCAAACCAAACCAAAGAGGAGATAGGGAATCTACCTGAGAAAGAATTCCGAATATTGATAGTGAAAATGATCCAAAATCTTGAAATCAAAATAGAATCACAGATAAATAGCCTGGAGACAAGGATTGAGAAGATGCAAGAAAGGTTTAACAAGGACCTACGAAAAATAAAAAAGAGTCAATATATAATGAATAATGCAATAAATGAGACCAGAAACACTCTGGAGGCAACAAAGAGTAAAATAACGGAGGCAGAAGATAGGATTAGTGAAATAGAAGATAGAATGGTAGAAATAAATGAATCAGAGAGGAAAAAAGAAAAACGAATTAAAAGAAATGAGGACAACATCAGAGACCTCCAGGACAATATGAAACGCTCCAACATTCGAATTATAGGAGTCCCAGAAGAAGAAGACAAAAAGAAAGACCATGAGAAAATTCTTGAGGAGATAATAATTGAAAACTTCCCTAAAATGGGGAAGGAAATGATCACCCAAGTCCAAGAACCCCAGAGAGTTCCAAACAGGATAAACCCAAGGCTAAACACCCCAAGACATATATTAATCAAATTAACAAAGACCAAACACAAAGAACAAATATTAAAAGCAGCAAGGGAAAAACAACAAATAACACACAAGGGGATTCTCATAAGGATAACTGCAGATCTTTCAATAGAAACTCTTCAGGCCAGGAGGGAATGGCAAGACATACTTAAAGTGATGAAAGAAAATAACCTACAGCCCAGATTACTGTACCCAGCAAGGATATCATTCAAATATGAAGGAGAAATAAAAAGCTTTACAGACAAGCAAAAGCTGAGAGAATTCAGCACTGCCAAACCAGCTCTCCAACAAATACTAAATGATATTCTCTAGACAGGAAACACAAAAAAGGAATATAAACCCAAACCCAAAACAGTAAAGTAAATGGCAATGGGATCACACTTATCAATAATTACCTTAAACATAAATGGGTTGAATGCTCCAACCAAAAGGCAAACACTGGCTAAATGGATACAAAAACAAGATCCCTATATGACCCACCTCAAAACAACGGACACATACAGACTGAAAGTGAAGGGCTGGAAAAAGATATTCCATGCAAATAGAGACCAAAAGGAAGCAGGAGTAGCAATACTCATCTCCGATAAAATAGACTAAAACAAAGGCTGTGAAAAGAGACAAAGAAGGCCACTACATAATGATCAAAGGATCAATCCAAGAAGAAGATATAACAATTATAAATATATATGCACCCAACATAGGAGCACCGCAATATGTAAGACAAATGCTAACAAGCATGAAAGGGGAAATTAACAATAGCACAATAATAGTGGAAGACTTTAATACCCCACTCACACCTATGGACAGATCAACTAAACAGAAAATTAACAAAGAAACGCAAACTTTAAATGATACAATAGACCAGTTAGACCTAATTGTTATCTATAGGACATTTCACCCCAAAACAATGAATTTCACCCTTTTCTCAAGTGCTCACGGAATATTTTCCAGGATAGATCACATCCTGGGCCATAAATCTAACCTTGATAAATTAAAAAAAAATCAAAATCATTCCAAGAATCTTTTCTGACCATAATGCACTAAGATTAGATCTCAATTACAGGAAAAAAAACTATTAAAAATCCCAACATATGGAGGCTGAAGAACACGCTTCTGAATAACCAACAAATCACAAATAAATCAAAAAAGAAATCAAATTATGCATAGAAATGAAAGAAAATGAAAACACAACAACCCAAAAACCTGTGGGACACTATAAAAGCAGTGCTTAGAGGAAAGTTCATAGCAATACAGGCATACCTCAAGAAACAAGAAAAAAGTCAAATAAATAACCTAACTCTACACCTAAAGCAACTAGAAAAGGGAGAAATGGAGAACCCCAGAGATAGTAGAAGGAAAGAAATCTTAAAAATCAGGGCAGAAATAAATGCAAAAGAAACAAAAGAGACCATAGCAAAAATCAACAAAGCAAAAAGCTGGTTCTTTGAAAGGAAAATAAAATTGACAAACCATTAGCCAGACTCATCAAGAAACAAAGGGAGAATAATCAAATCAATAAAATTAGAAATGAAAATGGAGAGATCACAACAGACAACACAGAAATATAAAGGATCATAAGAGACTACTATCAGCAATTCTATGCCAATAAAATGGACAACATGGAAGAAATGGACAAATTCTTAGAAAAGTACAACTTTCCAAAACTGAACCAGGAAGAAATAGAAAATTTTAACAGATCCATCACAAGCACGGAAATTGAGACTGTAATCAAAAATCTTCCAGCAAACAAAAGCCCAGGTCCGGATAGCTTCACAGCTGAATTCTACCAAAAATTTAGAGAAGAGCTAACACCTATCCTACTCAAACTCTTCCAGAAAATTGCAGAGGAAGGTAAACTTCCAAACTCATTCTATGAGGCCACCATCACCCTAATACCAAAACCTGACAAAGACGTCACGAAAAAAGAAAACTACAGGCCAATATCATTGATGAAGAGAGATGCAAAAATCCTCAACAAAATTCTAGCAATCAGAATCCAATAACACATTAAAAAGATAATACACCATGACCAAGTGGGCTTTATCCCAGGGATGCAAGGATTCTTCAATATCTGCAAATCAATCAGTGTAATTCACCACATTAACAAATTGAAAAATAAAAGCCATATGATTATCTCAATAGATGCAGAGAAGGCCTTTGACAAAATTCAACATCCATTTATGACAAAAACTCTTCAGAAAGCAGGAATAGAAGGAACATACCTCAACATAATAAAAGCTATATATGACAAAACCACAGCAAACATTATCCTCAATGGTGAAAAATTGAAAGCATTTCCCCTAAAGTCAGGAACAAGACAAGGGTGCCCACTTTCACCACTACTATTCAACATAGTACTGGAAGTTTTGGCCACAGCAATCAGAGCAGAAAAAGAAATAAACGGAATCCAAATTGGAAAAGAAGAAGTAAAACTCTCACTGTTTGCAGATGACATGATCCTCTACATAGAAAACCCTAAAGACTCCACCAGAAAATTGCTAGAGCTAATCAATGAATATAGTAAAGTTGCAGGATATGAAATCAACACACAGAAATCCCTTTCATTCCTATACACTAAGAATGAGAAAGTAGAAAAAGAAATTAAGGAAACAATTCCATTCAACATTGCAACGAAAAGAAGAAAATACTTAGGAATATAACTACCTAAAGAAACTAAAGACCTATATATAGAAAACTATAAAACACTGATGAAAGAAATCAAAGAGGACACTAATAGATGGAGAAATATACCATGTTCATGGATTGGAAAAATCAATATAGTGAAAATGAGTATACTACCCAAAGCAATCTACAGATTCAATGCAATCCCTATCAAGTTACCAGCAGTATTTCTCACAGAACTAGAACAAATAATTTCAAGATTTGTATGGAAATACAAAAAACCTCGAATAGCCAAAACAATATTGTGAAAGAAGAATGGAACTGGAGGAATCAACTTGTCTGACTTAAGGCTCTACTACTAAGCCATAGTCATTAAGACAGTACGGTACTGGCACAAAGACAGAAATATAGATCAATGGAACAAAATAGAAAGCCCAGAGATAAATCCACACACATATGGACACCTTATCTTCGACAAAGGAGGCAAGAATATACAATGGATTGAAGACAATCTCTTTAACAAGTGGTGCTGGGAAAACTGGTCAACCACTTGTAAAAGAATGAAACTAGATCACTTTCTAACACGACACACAAAAATAAAATAAAAATGGATTAAAGATCTAAATGTAAGACCAGAAACTATAAAACTCCTAGAGGAGAACATAGGCAAAACACTTTCTGACATAAATCACAGCAGGATCCTCTATGATCCAACTCCCAGAATACTGGAAATAAAAGCAAAAATAAACAAATGGGATCTTATTAAAATTAAACTCTTCTGCACAACAAAGGAAACTATAAGCAAGGTGAAAAGACAGCCTTTGGAATGGGAGAAAATAATAGCAAATGAAGCAACTGACAAACATCTAATCTCAAAAATATACAAGCAACTTATGCAGCTCAACTCCAGAAAAATAAATGACTCAATCAAAAAATGGGCCAAAGAACTAAATAGGCATTTCTCCAAAGAAGACATATGGATGGCTAACAAACACATGAAAAGATGCTCAACATCACTCATTATCAGAGAAATGCAAATCAAGACCACAATGAGGTACCATTTCACACCAGTCAGCATGGCTGCGATCCAAAAGTCTACAAGCAATAAATGCTGGAGAGGATGTGAAGAAAAGGGAACCCTCTTACACTGTTGGTGGGAATGCAAACTAGTACAGCCACTGTGGAAAACAGTGTGGAGATTCCTTAAAAAATTGCAAATAGAGCTGCCTTATGACCCAGAAATCCCACTGCTGGGCATACACACCGAGGAAACCAGAATTGAAAGAGACTCATGTACCCCAATGTTCATTGCAGCACTGTTTATAATAGCCAGGACATGGAAACAACCTAGATGTCCATAAGCAGATGAATGGATAAGAAAGCTGTGGTACATATGCACAATGGAGTATTACTCAGCCATTAAAAAGAATACATTTGAATCAGTTCTAATGAGATGGATGAAACTGCAGCAGATTATACAGAGTGAAATAAGCCAGAAAGAAAAACACCAATACAGTATACTGACCCATATATACGGAATTTAGAAAGATGGTAATGATGACCCGGTATGTGAGACAGCAAAAGAGACACAGATGTATAGAATGTATAGAATGGACTTTTGGACTCTGAGGGAGAGGGAGAGGGTGGGATGATTTGGGAGAATGGCATTGAAACATGTATACTATCATGTAAGAAACGAATCACCAGTCTATGTTTGATACAGGATACAGGATGCTTGGGGCTGGTGCATGGGGATGATCCAGAGAGATGATATGGGGTGGGAGGTGCGAGGGGGATTCAGGATTGGTAGCTTGTATTCACCCGTGGTGGATTCATGTCAATATATGGCAAAACCAATAGAGTATTGTAAAGTAAAATAAGGTAAAACAACAACAACAACAAAAAAAAAAACTGTTGCTCCCCCCATATTCCTTATTCTAATTGCTCCAATGTTAAAATGACTATGAAAAGATTCACAAATTTTGATAATATTTTAAAAAATGTATGCTGATATGACAGCTAAAATTGTTTCAAGTGAAGTTAAAGACAACTAAGCACTGCTAGAGCCATCTTATGAGAAACACCAAATGAACTTTTTGGCTAACCTAAATATTTAGGTTGAATTGTCTCCTGGGAGATTTTAGAATAATGAAACCTGAAAGAAAAAGCAGTCACTTTTAAAGAAGGTAATTTCCATGGAGATTAGACATTTTAGGAGCGGCAGCTGCGTGGTGCATGAGCAGCTGATAGGAGCAAGGTCAGGAGCAGCCTCAGTGAGGAGATAACCCATGTCCAAGATAAGGATCAGTGGCTGCGCTTTGCTGGAGTAGCCATGAAGAGATACCCCACGTCCAAGGTAAGAGAAACCCAAGTAAGATTGTAGGAGCCGATAGGGCATCAGAGGAAAGACAGACTGAAACCACAATCACAGACAACTAGCCAATTGATTAGACAGACCTCAGCCTTGTCTAAGTCAATGAAACTAAGCCATGCCATGTGGGGCCATCCAAGATGGATGGGTCATGGTGGAGAGGTCTGACAGAATGTGGTCCACTGGAGAAGGGAATGAAAAACTACTTCAGTATTCTTGCCTTGAGAACCCCATGAACAGTATGAAAAGGTAAAAAGATAGGGCACTGAAAGATGAACTCCCCAGGTCGGTAGGTGCCGAATATGCCACTGGAGATCCGTGGAGAAATAAATCCAGAAAGAATGAAGGGATGGAGCCAAAACAAAAACAACACCCAGTTATGGATGGGACTGGTTATAGAAGCAAAGTCCGATGCTGTGAGAGCAGTATTGCAAAGGAACCTGGAATGTTAGGTCCATGAATCAAGGCAAATTGGAAGTGGTCAAACAGGAGATGGCAAGAGTAGCATTGGCATTCTAGGAATAAGCGAACTAAAATGGACTGGAATGGGTGAATTTAATTCAGATGATCATTATATCTACTACTGTGGGCAGGAATCCCTTAGAAGAAATGGAGTAGCCATCATGGTTAACAAAAGAGTCGAAATGCAGTACATGGATGCAATCTCAAAAACGACAGAATGATCTCTGTTCATTTCCAAGGCAAACCATTCAATATCATGGTAATTCAAGTCTATGCTCCGACCAGTAATGCTGAAGCAGCTGAACAGTTCTATGAAGACCTACAAGACCTTCTAGAGCTAACACCCAAAAAAAGAGATCCTTTTCATTATAGGGTACTGGAATGCAAAAGTAGCAAGTCAAGAAACACCTGGAGTAACAGGCAAATTTGCCCTTGGAGTACAGAATGAAGCAGCTCAAAGGCTAATAGAGTTTTGCCCAGAGAACACATTGGCCATAGCAAACACCCTCTTCCAACAACACAAGAGAAGACTTTACACATGGACATCACCAGATGGTCAATGCTGAAATCAGATGGATTATATTCTTTGCAGCCAAAGATGGAGAAGCTCTACACAGTCAACAAAGACAAGACCAGGAGCTGTCTGTGGCTCAGATCATGAGCACCTTATTGCCAGATCCAGACTTAAATGAAAGAAAGTTGGGAAAACCACTAGACCATTCAGGTATGACTTAAATCAAACCCCTTATGATTATAGAGTGGAAGTGAGAAATGGATTTAAGGGACTAGATTTGATAGAGTAGCTGATAAACTATGGACGGATAGACAGAGGTTCTTGACATTGTACAGGAGACAGGGGCCAAGACCATCCCCAAGAAAAACAAATGCAAAAAGGCAAAATGGCTGTCAGAGGAGGCCTTAGAGATAGCTGTGAAAAGAAGAGAAGTGAAAAGTAAGTGAGAAAAGGAAAGATATAAGCATCTGAATGCAGAGTTCCAAAGAATAGCAAGGAGAGATAAGAAAGCCTTTCTCAAAAAAAAAAAAAAAAAAAAAAAAGAAAGAAAAAAGAAAAAAGAAAGCCTTTCTCAGTGATCAATGCAAACAAATAGCGGAAAACAACAGAATGGGAAAGACTAGAGATCTCTTCAAAAAATTAGAGATACCAAGGAAACATTTCATGCAAAGATGGGCTCGATAAAGGACAGAAATGGCATGGACCTAAAAGAAGCAGAAGATATAAGGAGAGGTGGCAAAAATACACAGAAGAACTGTACAGAAAAGAACTTCACGACCCAGATAATCATGATGGTGTGATCACTCACCTAGAGCCAGATATCCTGGAATGTGAAGTCAAATAGGCCTTAGGAAGCATCACTACGAACAAAGCTAGGGCAGGTGATGGAACTCCAGTTGAGCTATTTCAAATCCTAAAAGATGATGCTGTGAAAGTGCTGCACTCAATATGCCAGCAAATTTGGAAAATTCAGCATTGGCCATGGGATTGGAAATGGTCAGTTTTCATTCCAATCCCAAAGAAAGGCAATGCCAAAGAATGCTCAAACTACTGCACAATTGCACTCATCTCATGAACTAGTAAAATAATGCTCAAAATTCTCCAAGCCAGGCTTTAGCAATACGTGAACTGTGAACTTCCAGATGTTCAAGCTGGTTTTAAAAAAGGCAGAGGAACCAGAGATCAAATTGCCAACATCAGCTGGATCACCAAAAAAACCAAGAGAGTTCCAGAAAAACATCTATCTCTGTTTTATTGACTATGCCAAAGCCTTTGACTGTGTAGATCACAACAAACTGGAAAATGCTGAAAGACATGGGAATACTAGATCACCTGACCTGCATCCTGAGAAACCTATATGCAGGTCAGGACGCAACAGTTAGAACTGGACATGGAACATCAGACTGGTTCCAAATAGGAAAAGGAATACGTCAAGGCTGTATATTGTCGCCCTACTTATTTAACTTATATGCAGAGTACATCATGAGAAACGCTAACTGGAAGAAGCACAAGCTGGAATCAAGATTGCTGGGAGAAATATCAATAATCTCAGATATGCAGATGACACCACCCTTATGGCAGAAAGTGAAAACAAAAGATCCTCTTGTAAAAGTGAAAGAAGAGAGTGAAAATGTTGCCTTTAAGGTCAACATTTAGAAAACCAAGATCATGGCATCTGATCCCATCACTTCGTGGCAAATAGTTGGGGAAACAGTGGAAACAAGGTCAGATTTTGTTTTGGGAGGCTCCAAAATCACTGCGGATTGTGATTGCAGCCATGAAATTAAAAGATGCTTACTCCTTGGAAGGAAAGTTATGACCAACCTAGACAGCATATTAAATAGCAGAGACATTAATTTGTCAACAAAGGTCCGTCTAGTGAAGGCTATGATCTTTCCAGTGGTCATGTATGGATGTGACAGTCAGACTATCAAGAAAGATGAGCAATGAAGAATTGATGCTTTTGAACTGTGGTGTTGGAGAAGACTCTTGAGAATCTCTTGGACTGCAAGGAGATCCAATCAGTCCATCCTGAAGGAGATCAGTCCTGGGGGTTCATTGGAAGGACTGATGCTGAAGCTGAAACTCCGATAGTTTGGCCACCTCATGAGAAGAGCTGATTCACTGGAAAAGACCCTGATCCTGGGAAAGATTGAGGCAGGAGGAGAAGGGGATGACAGAGGATGAGATGGTTGGATGGCATCACCGACTCAATGAACATGAGTTTGGGTGAATTCTGGGAGTTGGTGATGAACACGGAGGCCTGGCATGCTGCGGTTCATGGGGTCACAGAGGTCAGACATGACTGAGCCAGTGAACTGAATCGACTGAATTTCCATGAAGATTCAGTTCAGTTCAGTTCAGTCGCTCAGTCGTGTCTGACTCTTTGCAACCCCATGAATCACAGCATGCCAGGCCTCCCTGTCCATCACCAACTCCCGGAGTTCACTCAGACTCACGTCCATCGAGACAGTGATGCCATCCAGCCATCTCATCCTCTGTCGTCCCCTTCTCCTCCTGCCCCCAATCCCTCCCAGCATCACAGTCTTTTCCAATGAGTTAACTCTTCGCATGAGGTGGCCAAAGTACTGGAGTTTCAGCTTTAGCATCATTCCTTCCAAAGAAATCCCAAGGCTGATCTCCTTCAGAATGGACTGGTTGGATCTCCTTGCAGTCCAAGGGACTCTCAAGAGTCTTCTCCAACACCACAGTTCAAACGCGTCCATTCTTTGGTGCTCAGCTTTCTTCACAGTCCAACTCACATCCATACATGACTACTGGAAAAACCATAGCCTTGACTAAACGGATTAGATTTATTATTGCTTATGAAACCATTTGTTTCCTTGCGCCCTCAGTCTATATTTGTGGTATAAAATATTCCAAACTTAAAGGCAGCCTAGATGTAAATCATGAATGCTGCTGCTGCTGCTAAGTCGCTTCAGTCATGTCCCACTCTGTGCGACCCCGTAGACGGTAGCCCTCCAGGCTCCCTTGTGCCTGGGATTTTCTAGGCAAGAACACTGGAGTGGGTTGACATTTCTTTTTCCAATGCATGAAAATGAAAAGTAAAAGTGAAAGTGAATTTGCTCCGTTGTGTCCAACTCTTAGTCACCCCAAGGACTGTAGCCCACCAGGCTCCTCTGTCCATGGGACTCTCCAGGCAAGAGTGCTGGAGTGGGTTGCCATTTCCTTCTCTGAAATTATGAATGAAATTGTAGTTAAGGGGTACAGCCACCTTGTTTCCATTGGAGATTATCTCAGATTGAAAAATGAACTTTGCAGTGCCATTTCAACACTTGTTTCATTTTCTTGCTTAGACAAGTAAGTACAAAGATCAGAAATTGCATATGCAATGCAGCATTTCAATTGCACCACTTGGAAAGTACACTGAAACTGTTTCACATTGTGGTTGATGGTGTCTAAGAACAAGTACGCTGATGGAAATAATTTATTGTAACAAAGTAATTGTTTTATCGTATCAATGTTTCCAGGATAGGAAATCTACCAAGAAGTCTTATTCTTGTCAGAAATGTGCTTGCCTCAAATAAAAGTATCATACAGCATATCAAAAGAATGGAATATTGAGTAGTAATTCCTCCTTATTTTCTCTTCCTCTTCTCTCCCCTATCCCTATCCTTTCTCTTTTAGTTTGTTTCCTATTTATTTTAGGGATTAATATAGTTACTTATTTTATGATAACAGTATTGTTTGTTTGTTTGTTTGGTTTTTTTGATGAATACCTTGTTGAGTTTGAAGTTTCAAAGCCAGAGAAGCAAATCTTTCTTGTTTCTGTTTTTGAAAAGTTCCTTTTGCTGGCTATCTATATGAGATAAAATTTAGTTTTCACACACAAGGTGATAAATGCATTGCAACACTTTACTATCCTGAAGAGTCTTGACTACCCAAAGAGAGAAAGCAAATTTGACTGAAGATTTAGTATCCCAGTTTTGCTTGTCAATTCCTACACATTGAAAGGTGTAAGTCATGACAATACAAGTTGTCATTATTTTATGTATACCAACACCAAATGTGAATTTTGCTGATACAATAGACAGTTGGGTCCCTGAGGAAATCTTGTAACATTGAATGTATGTGCTTGCGTGTGTGTGTGTTTGTGTGTGTGCACATGTACTGTGGGAAATAGAAAGATGAAGAGACACAAGAAGTGCTTATATGCGTGGTAATTGCTGATCTCAGGACAGAGGGCAGGCTCTCTTCATGTTCCTGAGTCACTAAGGTATTGATTGAGTTCAACCACTGACCAAGGGTAGAGATTTTGCTGAATCCAGAGGGTGCTGAAGGCCTGGGTTTGCACAGGAAGGACTTCTCTTGACTCCCTTTTCTGCTGAGGGTATAGAGGTTAGATTTGTGAAACGTGCTCAGTCAACTTGAGAATATTTAAAGTGCTCTGAGCATTGACCACAAGTTTGTAGGCTTTTTTCTTCTTATCAGCAGTTGGTTTGATCTTCCATACTTAATCTTGAGTTATCATCAATGTGGGTGGATGAAGGAATTTCCCTGAATCTTTGACAGAAGCCTTCATATTCCACAGGCTAAGAAACTTGGATTAGCAATGGAAGCAACAGGGCAGAGGTTGAATTCAGAAGCCAAGGAAAGGAGAAACCTCAGCAGAGGCCAGAGAATTGTGAAGACTAGACACCCTACAGGTAACTTAGATCACATTCAAGCAGATGTGGAAGAGAAAGAGGGGACAGAGAAAACCCCCAAACTTAAGTCAGTATTTATTACAAAGGGACCAGTTTTTAATCTGAAAGTTACAAATTTCTTTACCTTGGCA
Source organism: Capricornis sumatraensis (assembly GCF_032405125.1). Taxonomy (NCBI): domain Eukaryota; kingdom Metazoa; phylum Chordata; class Mammalia; order Artiodactyla; family Bovidae; genus Capricornis; species Capricornis sumatraensis. The sequence goes on from NC_091083.1 coordinate 51,871,037, forward strand.
AAATCAAGAATTTTCCACCTTGACTAGTTTCCTAGGGCTGCTAATTGCAAGGTACTGTAAACTGAGTGACTTCAAACAGCAGAATTTTGTTCTCTCATAGTTTTGGAGGCTAGAAGTCTGAAACCGAGGTGTCAGGAGGCCATGCTCTCTCTGAAGGCTCTAGGAGAGGATCTTTCCTTGTATCTCCCCAGCTTCTGATGATTACCAGCAATCCTTGGCCTTCCTCAGCTGGTAGACACATCACTCCAGTCTCTACCACTACAGTCATATGGCATGTTACTTGTGTGCCTGTGTCTCTGTTTTCTCTTATAATGATCCCAGCCATCGGGTTGGTTCCACTCTAATCCAGTATAAATTCAAATTAAATTGATTACATCTGCAAAGACCCTGTTTCCAAATGTCATATTATGATGCTTCAGGTGAATATGAACTTTGGACTCAGTACAATTAGTAATGACGGTTCACAAGTGAGTAAAATTTATGTGTAAAAGAATAAATGTTAAACCTTGTACACTGAGTTGCAGCTGTTAATTTAGGACCTGGAGACATGGGTTTCCCTACCTTTGCGTAAGGTAAATCTGCCTCCAAGGAGCAACATCAGTGATGGTGTTTTATTAAAAACTGGAAAATGAGTGTCAGCCTGGAAAAAGAATGGACTTGGAAGACATCAAAGCTTGCATTCAAATATATTCTTCTTTCAGTAATTTAGTGAACCTCTTTGACCGTTAGTCTTCTCATATGTAAAATGGGGATAAAAATGCATAGCAGGGTAGTTAAGAATATTAAATGATATATTTGTTTAGTAGCCACCCCACATTCAGTGCTTGGTGGCTTGGTGATGGCTTTAAGTAAACAGTCATCTAATTCCCTTCTTTAATTCATGCCCCCTTAGAATAGTTCCTTATTTATCCTTCCCTTGTGAAGTACATTGAGGTTTATGCAGTACTTTTAACTTGAGCTTCTTTTTTTCCTCTGAGAAATTAATACAAATTAACTAAATATTTGGGAAATAAAATTGGTAATGGAGGTTGCAGGGATTATGTTCAACCCTCATTTCTCATTTTCTAGGATATGATAAAAGAGACGTAGCAAATAGGCATCAATACTGGTTGTGCTGTGCTTTCTGGCATGCATCTGGATGACTGAAATCCACAGAAAATCTAGAGGCTGAAAATAAGACAGAAAAAAAAGCTGATGAGAATACAGAGAAAAAAATTGAGCTAGAATTACAAAAGAATGTATTTTATCAAATGCCAACAATTAAATTGCAAAATGTTCCAAGGCACCTTATTGTGACATTTATCATATTGCTTGCAAAGACCTCTTTTCTAAGTCTCTCTTTTCTATTTTAGAGTCTAGTGCTCATCCATTCAACAATATTTTACTAAGGGTTAATTGACTGGTAAAGAACCCGCCTGCCATTGCAGGAGACACGAGACATAGGTTCAAATCCTGGGTCAAGAAGATACCCTGGAGAAGGAAATGGTAGCTCACTACTGTATTCTTGCCTGGAAAATTCCATCAACAGAGGAGCCTGGTGGGCTACAGTCCATGGGGTCACAAAGAATTGGACATACACACAGACACACACACATACACACATATATTAGCAATGGTTAGGCCTGGTGAAGTACAATATGGCTTCAAAAATGTTTAAGACAGATGCAGACTTACTAGTATGCAGCTGATTCTCTTAAAGGTTTCGATGGAAGGTCATGCTTAAAGCTTTTGAAACCCAATTTGAGAAAGCCCAGCGCATTCCCACCTTCTACCGCAAATTATGTTGGTATTGTTACCTCCGAGAGGCAGAGAGCTCTACTAACAGACCAATTTGTAAATTTCTACAGACACTCATCTGGTACTTTCTTTGTATCTCTTGTAGAAACTTTTAACTCTGTATTGCACTTGTTATTAATTGTGAGTTTTATGTCCTCTACTGCTCCTTGGAAGAAAAGTTATGACCAACCTAGACAGCATATTAAAAAGCAGAGACGTTACTTTGCCAACAAAGGTCCGTCAAGTCAAAGCTATGGTTTTTCCAGTAGTCATGTGTGGATGGGAGAGTTGGACTATAAAGAAAGCTGAGAGCCGAAGAATTGATCCTGTGGTGTTGGAGAAGACTCTTGAGAGTCCCTTGGACAGCAAGAAGATCCAACCAGTCCATCCTAAAGGAAATCAGTCCTGAATATTCACTGGAAGGACTGATGCTGAAGCTGAAACTCCAATAATTTGGCCCCCTGATGCGAAGAATTGACTCATTTGAAAAGACCCTGATGCTGGGAAAGATTGAAGGCAGGAAGAGAAGGGGATGACCGAGGATGAGATGGTTGGATGGCATCAGTGACTCAATGGACATGAGTCTGAGTAAAGTCCAGGAGTTGGCAATGGACAGGGAAGCTTGGCGTGCTGCAGTCCTTGGGATCTCAAAGAGTTGGACATGACTGAGAGACTGAACAAAAAAGAATACTTTGCCTCTATGGAGTGGGAATGGTATCCCAAGATCATCAGTGATAGCAGCTACCACTGACTGTGTACTTTGCAGCTTTCATGTAGATAACCATGCCATCATTTCTTCCTGAAAACAATCCTTTGTGAATCATATAAATATGGTGACTGCTCGGGAGAAGTTATGGGAACCACTCAGTGTGCTTAACTAATATAGAAGTAAACATGGACTACATTCTTTTGCTTCTAATTTCACTGATTCTTATTTTTAGTGGATAACTCTTTATAACCTCAATTTTAAAATAGCCTTTATTATTATCTTATTTCATTCTTATATATTATCCAATATGTACCTATTTGGCAAACTCAAATGACTCAGAAGTATATAAATTAAAAAGACCTCTCCTACAATTCTACCCCTCCCATCACCATTTTTGTTCAAACTTCAATAAGTACCAGTAGTTTGTTAAATGTTCCTTAAAACATTTTAAAATCCATTTATGTTTTTACAAATACATACGTGCAGAAGTTTTTTTTTTTTTTAATGAGAAACTATTGTATTTTTTCATGTTATATTTTTCCATTTCTTTCACTGTTACACTTTCAATCTTTTGGACTTTATTCCAAATCAGTATATGCAGATCTTTTTTCCCTCTTAACAAATAGATGAATCACTCAAATTAAGAAGTATATTTATTTTCAATTATTTTATATATTTTTTGCTTTGATCATGGCTATGGCATGTGTGTGTGCATTTGTTCATGCACTGTTCATAGTTTTTCCTTTTTGAATGTGAGGCAATGCATTTTTAGTCTTCTATGTTGAAGTGAAAAATTCAGATCTATTTTCAAAAGAAAATTTTAGAGATGTCAAAGCCTTTGAGAATGGTAGCATGAATTATTATGTCTTTGTATAAGTGCCTTTTGATATATATACATATATATCTACACACATGCATACACTGTAAGTAAATCAGACTGTACAGCAATACATCTACAAACTAGCTTTATCTTTCAGTTCAGTTCAGTTCAGTCACTCAGTCATGTCCGACTCTTTGCGACCCCATGCATCGCAGCACACCAGGCCTCCCTGTCCAGAGTCCTGGAGTAGAAGTACTATGGAAAGAGCATGTATTACCTTAATACTGTTTGGGAAATATTTGACTTTCTCTTCATGATAAGACAGCCTTAGAATATCTTTTGGAAGATGTGCTCATTTCTCATTGAGAACGGTTTCTCCAGTGTTCCTCCAAACACAGCCCACCTGTTATTGGCCTTTCTTTGGTAACACTTTGAAGTACACATATTTCAACATGCTTTAAACATGCATTTAATTAAGCATACAGTTTATTTTGAAGCAGCTGACATTCATTTTTCCTGTCCTGTCTTTTGTGGCTTGTGTGACAAAATTATCTGCCTTAACAATGGAAGAAACCATAAAGTAGTAACTTTATTAAGGTACTAGCACTATAATATAATCCTCTTGGCAGCCATCTCCATGGAAGGTGGCTGACTGCTGTGACCCTTTGGCTTCTCTGGGTATTGTTTCCTCATTGCTTTGTAGAGGAGTCTCAGTGAAAAGTGATTTCCCTTGGACTTGGGTTTTACTAATGATATATTTAATAAGGGAAAAGGAATAAAAGCAAAGGCCATCAACAATCACAAATATCAACATCTGGCAGAGCACTGAAATGAAAACTGATCACAGCTGCCTTTGACAGTTAATATTATTAAAATGTTCAACATGGAATTTCTATTTTAAATAAGAAACACTTGAAGGAAATGGTCAGGATTAACAGAAGTTTAAATTGAAACCATGTTGGTTGGTAGGTAATAGAATGCTAGAGACAAACACTGCATTTAATATAAGAGCATTCTTTACCTCCAAATTATCCATGTAGCCCTGTTTGTGCCACTGGAATTTGATTAGGTTTGACTATTTCAGGAAATCAGGAGGTAAGAAGAACCCATTTAATCTCTCATAAAGCAGTTCATTCCTTCCCCAAGCCTTTGGGTAATTCAGTTTATTAAAACTTTCTGGAGTTCAGGACTATTAACTAAGTGTTCTGCTATCCATATGCCTGCCTTTTGGACTGTGCTACAGTCTGACACCTGATTGGCTTGAACCTGGGAGTAATAGAGCCAGCATACAATGGGAGACCTTGTTAAGAACCCATTTTTTGGCCCATGCATTGTTACCTGAAGCTTAGAGGGTTCCCATCCGGCAGTTCCTCAGTCTGCATTTGTCCTGTCAGTATACTTTTAACTTATTGAAACCGAGTTGCTAGTTCTAATTCTCTTAATGAACCCAGGAACATCTATGAGACCAATAAATAAAAATGCACTGTGTCATTGTGTCATTTTAAAAGACCTTATGTTGACTTACAGTTTTTCTGTTCTCTGTTCTTCGTGGGTCTTTGTTAATCAACTCAACACACACACACACACACACACACACACACACACACACACACACACATGCATATATATGATATTTCCATGAATTAGAACTTGAGTATAAGAAAAAATCCATCCTGCTTCACGGCCATCAGAAATTTGAGAGAATTTTTAGCAGAGATAGATACTCAAAAAGCAAAAATCTACTAAAGTGTTCTTAAGAGGGAGCAGCTTCTTTTATAAATCAGACCATCTTGGTTAATGTTAATACTGCCAGAAAAAAATGTAAAGATTCCATAAAGCTGTTACTCCTAAGATGTTTCTTTGCTGCTCAGTGTCTTGCCTGTTTCTCCTCCAAAGATTCCAGCCATCAGCAACTCTACCCAGCCAGTGCACCATGTCTATCAGTTCAGTTCAGTTCAGTCGCTCAGTCATGTCTGAGTCTTTGCGACCCCATGAATTGCAGCACACCAGGCCTCCCTGTCCATCACCAACTCCTGGAGTTCACTCAAACTCACGTCCATCGAGTCAGTGATGCCATCCAGCCATCTCATCCTCTGTCGTCCCCTTCTCCTCCTGCCCCCAATCCCTCCCAGCATCACAGTCTTTTCCAATGAGTCAACTCTTCGCATGAGGTGGCCAAAGTATTGGAGTTTCAGCTTAGCATCATTTCTTCCAAAGAACACCCAGGACTGATCTCCTTTAGAATGGACTGGTTGGATCTCCTTGCAGTCCAAGGGACTCTCAAGAGTCTTCTCCAACACCATAGTTCAAAAGCATCAATTCTTCGGTGCTCAACCTTCTTCACAGTCCAACTCTCACATCCATACATGACTACTGGAAAAACCATAGCCTTGACTAGACGTTGGCAAGGTAATGTCATTGCTTTTGAATATGCTGTCTAGGTTGGTCATAACTTTCCTTTCAAGGAGTAAATGTAGTCAATGTCAGTTCCATCAATAAATTTTTGATGAATAAAATTATGTTCAAGTCCATAAGCTATTTCAATAACTTTTCAATAGGCTTTTCCCTTCTACAGGATGTACAAGTTTGCCAGAGTGGATTTTAAATGTTACCTTTTTGGTTCTTGTAGTCATTATTCAAAAACTTTTAGTGCTGCCAAAATGTAGAATAAATTGAAAGGTCATTAGTCTCATAACATTTAAATCTATCCAAAATACAAGCTCAGTTTAGCCTCCTGTATTATTACCTAAAGTTCCCAGTCATATACTTTTTTCCAGCCAAAGTGTTCCTTGGTCATTTTTCAATATGAACTGTCTGACTGTCATATATTCTGATTCTATCACATTCACAGTTCTCTGCGCAGGAAAATTCTCCTGATTCTTCAAGAGCTCTCAGAAGCCCAACTTTCTTCATGAAGCTTTTTCTTACATTTCCACTCAGAACAGATAAGGAACTTCTCTTGCCAGTTGTGTGGACAGTGTACCAAGAGCAGGTCCAGGTGAGAAAAATCCTGTGTCAAATTAATCCTTTTTTTCTCATCTCTTAGTACCTTGTTGGACTTAAATAATTGGATTAGAAGGTCACCATCATTCATCTCTGATATTTCTCTGGATCTACTGTAATGCCCCAACTGAATATGTCCTGTGATTTATTTCCTGTTGACTTATGTGTCCTGGATTTCTTTTTGTCTCTCTATGCCCTTTTGCAAAGCTAGCCATGAAATTATTCTACCAAATATTTTCTTGTTCCAAGAAATATAGCAGAAGAGTGTAAAATACATCTCTTCCCTGCTAACTGTACATTTATTCCTGTGGCATGAACTGCTTCTAATGGGTGAGGATAAAAACCAAGCCCTGAGTGGCAAAACATATCACTCTTACCTACCTTGGTAGTGAATGTTCCCTTTAATTCAACCTCATTGGAATCCTTGTTCAATAGACTGTTGACAATAGTAGTTCTTCAAAGTGTGGTTTCCAGGTTAGGAATATCAGCCTTATCTGGAATTTGTTAGAAGTGCAAACTCACACCCCAGATCTACTGAATCAAAAATTCTGGGTGTGGGATTCTGTGATGATGTTTTAATAGGCCCCTTACTAGGTGATTCTGATTCCCACTAAAGATGGAGAATTATGGTCTAAATGAAGGCTGTCTCCATATTAATTTATAATGAAGTACTTATTAATTAGAGTAGCCAGCTTTTTGTATACTTGAACAGAGCTTATTGCTTTGAGCAGTAGGAGAAGTTCTTGTATAATTTCCAACAGATATTTGGCAATTTCACAGTGGAGGTAACAGACAACCTAAATGGTTGAAGTTGACAGTAAGAAAAAGCCTTGTGTTCAAATACATGACTATGAACCATAAAGATTGTAACAAGTTTTCCAGACACAAAATCATATATAAAAATTAATTCCACCAAAAAGAAACATAAATAGGGTAATATATTTAGCATATAAATTAACTATTGCAAGATCTAACAAAAGAAGTGAAAGATTTTAGTGGATAAAGCTATCGAAATTAATTCAGAATCACTAAAGACTAAATATGATATATACCATTTTTATGGATTGGGTGACTGAATGTATAAATGCATAGATTCCTTCTGAATTAATCTATTCATTGTATACATAACACCAAAGGCAAAATTCATGAAAGTAATAACTGATAATTTAGATTTCACTAAAACCAAAATACAAAACAAAACTTTTTTTTTCTATTTGAAATAATATCAGTGCTTTTCAAAAAATTTTTATTTTTACTTTATTTTACTTTACAATATTATATTGGTTTTGCCATACATTGACATGAATCCACCATGGGTGTACATGAGTTCCCAAACATGAACCCCCCTCCCACCCCATATCATCTCTCTGGATCATCCCCATGCACCAGCCCCAAGCATCCTGTATCCTGCATCAAACATAGACTGGCGATTCGTTTCTTACATGGTAGTATACATGTTTCAATGCCATTCTCCCAAATCACCCCACCCTCTCCCTCTCCCTCAGAGTCCAAAAGTCCGCTCTACACATCTGTGTCTCTTTTGCTGTCTCGCATACACGGTCATCATTACCATCTTTCTAAATTCCATATATATGCGTTAGTATACACTATTGGTGTTTTTCTTTCTGGCTTACTTCACTCTCCATAATATCGGCTGCAGTTTCATCCAACTCATTAGAACTGATTCAAACGTATTCTTTTTAATGGCTGAGTAATACTCCATTGTGTATATGTACCACGGCTTTCTTATCCATTCATCTGCTGATGGACATCTAGGTTGCTTCCATGTCCTGGCTATTATAAACAGTGGTGTGATGAACATTAGGGTACATGAGTCTCTTTCTATTCTGGTTTCCTTGGTGTGTATGCCCAGCAGTGGGATTGCTGGGTCATAAGGCAGTTCTATTTGCAGTTTTTTAAGGAATCTCCACACTGTTCTCCATAGTGGCTGTACTAGTTTGCATTCCCACCAACAGTGTAAGAGGGTTCCCTTTTCTCCACACCTTCTCCAGCATTTATTGCTTGTAGACTTTTGGATCGCAGCCATTCTGACTGGTGTGAAGTGGTACCTCACTGTGGTCTTGATTTGCATTTCTCTGATAATGAGTGATGTTGAGCATCTTTTCATGTGTTTGTTAGCCATCCGTATGTCTTCTTTGGAGAAATGTCTATTTAGTTCTTTGGCCCATTTTTTGATTGGGTCGTTTATTTTTCTGGAATTGAGCTGCATAAGTTGCTTGTATATTTTTGAGATTAGTTGTTTGTCAGTTGCTTCATTTGCTATTATTTTCTCCCATTCAGAAGGCTGTCTTTTCACCTTGCGTATATTTTCCTTTGTTGTGCAGAAGCTTTTAATTTTAATTAGATCCCATTTGTTTATTTTTGCTTTTATTTCCAGAATAAAGACTCCACCAGAAAATTACTAGAGCTAATCAATGAATATAGTAAAGTTGCAGGATATAAAATCAACACACAGAAATCCCTTGCATTCCTATACACAAATAATGAGAAAGTAGAAAAAGAAATTAAGGAAACAATTCTATTCACCATTGCAATGAAAAGAATAAAATACTTAGGAATATATCTACCTAAAGAAACTAAAGACCTATATATAGACAACTATAAAACACTGATGAAAGAAATCAAAGAGGACACTAATAGATGGAGAAATATACCATGTTCATGTATCAGAAGAATAAATATAGTGAAAATGAGTATACTACCCAAAGCAATCTACAGATTCAATGCAATCCCTATCAATCTACCAAAACAAAACTTTTGAAAGACAATGTCAAAAGAGTGAGGAGAAAAGCCATAATCTGGGAGAAAATATTTACAAAAGACACATTTGATAATGGACTGTTACTCAAAATATACAAAGAACTCTTAAAACTCAGGAATAAGAAAATGAACAACTTGATTAAAAAATGAGCCAAACTCCTTAACAAACACCTCATCAAAGAAGATTTACAGATGACAAACATATGAAAATATGCTTCATATCATATGTCATCATAAAATACAAATTAAAATGATTATATAAAACTATATGCCTACTAGAATGGCCAAAATCTGGAATACAGACAACATCAAATTATATCAACTATGCAGAGCAGTAGGAATATATTGCTGGAGAATTCATTATATTACTATTCATTCATTGTAGTAAAATGCAAAATGGTATAGCCATTTTGGAAGACAGTTTGTTAGTTTGGTTTTTTGGTTTGTTTGTTTGTTTATAAAACTAAACAAACTCTTACTGTAACTTTCAGCAATCCTACTCCAAAGTTGAAATCTTATGTTGACACAAAATTCTGCCCATCTTTATTAAATATTTATAGTATCCAAAATTTGAAAACAATCAACATATATTTAAACAGGTGAAAGGATAAATAAGTCTTGTACATTTAGACAATGGAAAATTATTCAGGACTAAAAAGAAATGAGGTATCAAATAATGAAAACACATGGAGGAAACTTAAATTCATATTATTAAGTGGAAGAAGCCCTTCTGAAAAGGCTACATATTGTGTTGTTTTAACTATATGACATTCTAGAAATGACAAAACTGTGGAAATAGTAAAAGAAGATCTATGGTTGCCAGGGGTTGACTGGAATAGGAAGACAAATAGGCAGAACAAAAGATGACTTTACAGGATAGTGAAAATACTCTGAATGGTACTGTAATCATCTACACATTTTCCAAACCCATAGAATGTACAGTACCGAGTGAAATTTAATGTAAGCTATAGACTTTGAGTGATAGTGATGTGTCAATGTAGGTTCATAAACTATGAGAAATGAACCACTCTGGCGGGGAATGTTGATAATGGGAGGCTATACATGTGTGAACTTCCCTGGTGGCTCAGATGGTAAAACGTCTGTCTACAATGTGGGAGACCCAGGTTCGACCACTGGGTTGGGAAGATCCCCTAGAGAAGGAAAGTTAACCCACTCCAGTACTCTTGCCTGGAAAATCCCATGGACAGAGGAGCATGGTAGGCTACAGTCCATGGGGTCGCAAAGAGTCGGACATGACTGAGCGACTTCACTTCACTTCATACATGTGTGCAGGCAGAGGGCATATAGGAAATTTTCCTTATTTTTCTGTGAACCTAAATTGCATTACTGGTTGGGGCATAGATTTGGATTATTGTGATACTGGATTGTTTGCTTTGGAAATGAACAGAGATCATTCTGTCATTTTTGAGATTGCATCCAAGTACTGCATTTTGGACTCTTTTCTTAAAAAATTTTTTTTATTATTTATTTATTTATTTATTACTTTACAATATTGTATTGGTTTTGCCATACAGTAACATTAATCCATCACGGGTGTACATGTGTTCCCAATCCTGAACCTCCCTTCCCATACCATCTCTCTGGGTCATCCCAGTGCACCAGCCCCAAGCATCCGGTATCCTGCATCGAACCTAGACTGGCAATTCGTTTCTTATATGATATTATACATGTTTCAATGCCATTCTCCCAAATCATCCCACCCTCTCCCTCTCCCACAGAGTCCAAAAGATTGTTCTATACATCTGTGTCTCTTCTGCTGTCTCGCATATAGGGTTATCATTACCATCTTTCTAAATTCCATATATATGCGTTAGTATACTCTATTGGTGTTCTTCTTTTCTTGACTATGATGGCTACTCCATTTCTCCTAAGGGATTCTCCATTTCTTCTAAGGGATTCTTGTCCACAGTAGTATACATAATGGTCATCTGAGTTAAATTCACCCATTCCAGTCCATTTTAGTTTGGTGATTCCTAAAATGTCAACGTTTACTCTTGCCATCTCCTGTTTGACCACTTCCAATTTGCCTTGATTCATGGACCTGAAATTCCAGGTTCCTATGCAATATTGCTCCTTACAGTATCGGACCTTGTTTCCATCACCAGTCACATCCACAACTGGGTGTTGTTTTTGCTTTGGCTCCGTCTCTTCATTCTTTCTGGAGTTATTTCTCTACTGATCTCCAGTAGCATATTGGGAACCTACCAACCTGGGGAGTTCATCTTTTAGTGTCCTATCTATTTGCCTTTTCATACTGTTCATGGGATTCTCAAGGCAAGAGTACTGAAGTGTTTTTCCATTCCCTTCTCCAGTGTACCACATTTTGTCAGACCTTTCCACCATGACCTGTCCATCTTGAGTGGCCCTACATGGCATGGCTCATAGTTTCATTGAGTTAGACAAGGCTGTGGTCCATGGATGAGATGGCTGGATGGCATCATCGACTTGATGGACGTGTTTGAGTGAACTTGGGGAAATGGTGATGGACAGGGAGGCCTGGCATGCTGTGATTCATGGGATCCAAAGATTCAGACACGACTGAGTGACTGAACTGAACCGAACCATAGTCCATGTGATTAGATTGGTTAATTTTCTGTGACTGTGGTTTTCAGTTTGTCTTCCCTCTGAGGGAGAAGGATAAGAGGCTTATGGAAGCTTCCTGATGGGAAAGACTGAGTGAGCTGGAAACTGGGTCTTGTTCTGATGGCCAGGACCATGCTCAGTAAATCTTCAATCCAATTTTCTGTTGATGGGTGGAGTTGTGTGGCCTCCTTGATATTTATCTGGGGCCAAAATATGGTGGAGGTAATGAAGATAATGGTGACCTCCCTCAAAATATCCCATGCATGTACTGCTATACTCACTGCTCCCAACCCTGCATCAGGCCACCACCAACCCATGCTTCCACTGGAGACTCCTAGACACCCACAGGCAAGTCCAGGACTATGGAAAGCAGCACAGAGTTCCTCAATATGAAGCCCTCCAAACAAAACTCTTCCATGTCCTCACCTGTAACAGCAGGTCCCTCAGAATACAAATAATATTTAGTTCTTAGTTCAGTTCAGTTCAGTTGCTCTGTCATGTCTAATTCTTTGTGAACCCCTGGACTGTAGCATACCAGGCTTCCCTGTCCATCACCAACTCCAGGAGCTTACTCAGACTCATGTCCATTGAGTCGGTGATGCCATCCAGCCATCTCATCCTCTGTCATCCCCTTCTCCTCTGCCTTCAGTCTTTCCCAGCATCAGGGTCTTTTCCAGTGAGTTAGTTTTTTGCATCAAGTGGCCAAAGTGTTGGAGTTTCAGCTTCAGCATCAGTACTTCCAGTGAATATTCAGGACTGATTTCCTTTAAAATGGACTGGATTTCCTTGCAGTCCAAGGGACTATCAAGAGTTTTCTCCAATACCACAATTCAAAAGCATCAATTCATTGGTGTTCAGGTTTCTTTATAGTCCAACTCTCATATCCGTACATGACTACTGGAAAAATCATACTTTGACTAGATGGACCATTGTTGGCAAAGTAATGTCTCTGTTTTTTAATATGCTGTCTAGGTTTCTGACACTTTTCTCTCAGGGAGTGTCTTCTAATTTCATGGCTGCAGTCACCATCTGCAGTGATTTTGAAGCCCCTAAAAATAAAATCTGTCACTCTTTCCACTGTTTCTCCATTTATTTTCCATGAAGTGATGGGACTGGATATCATGATCTTAGTTTTCTGAATGTTGAGTTTTAAGCCAAATTTTTCACTCTCTTCTTTCACTTTCATCAAGAAACTCTTTAGTTCTTCACTTTCTGCCATTAGGGTGGTGTCATCTGTGTATCTGAGATTATTGATATTTCTCCTGGCAATCTTGATTCCAGCTTGTGCCTGATCCAGGCTGGCATTTCGCATGATGTATTCTGCATATGTTACATAAGCAGGATGACAATATACAGCCTTGATGTACTCTTGTCCCAGTTTGGAACCAGTGTGTTGTTCCATGGCCAGTTCTAACTATTGTTTCTTGACCTGCATATAGGTTTCTCAGGGGGCAGGACAGGTGGTCTGGTATTTCCATCTTTTTCAGAATTTTCCACAGTTTGTTGTGATCCACACAAAGGCTTTAGTGTAGTCAATGAGGCAGAAGTAGATGATTTTCTGGAACTCTCTTGCTTTTTCAATGATCCAACAGATGTTGGCAATTTGGTCTCTTCTGCCTTTTCTAAATCCAGCTTGAACATCTGGAAGTTCATGGTTCACGTATTGCTGAAGACTGGCTTGGAGAAATTTGAGCATTACTTTACAAGCATGTGAGATGAGTGTAATTGTGTGGTATTTTGAGCATTCTTTGACATTGCCTTTCTTTGGGACTGGAATGAAAACTGACCATTTCCAGTCCTGTGGCCACTGCTGAGTTTTCCAAGTTTGTGGCATATTGAGTGCAGCACTTTCACACCATCATCTTTCAGGATTTGAAATACCTCAACTGGAATTACATCATCTCCACTAGCTTTGTTCATAGTGATGCTTCCTAAGGCCCACTTGACTTCACAGTCTAGGATGTCTGGCTCTAGGTGAGTGATCACACCATCGTGATTATCTGGGTCATGAAGATCTTTTTTGTATAATTCTTCTGTCTATTCCTGCCACCTCTTCTTAATATCTTCTGCTTCTTTTAGATCCATACCATTTCTGTCCTTCACTGAGCCCATCTTTGCATGAAATGTTCCCTTGGTATCTCTAATTTTCTTGAAGAGGTCTCTAATCTTTCCCATTCTATTGTTTTCCTCTATTTCTGTCCACTGATCACTGAGAAAGGCTTTCTTATCCCTCCTTGCTATTCTTTGGAACTCTGCATTCAAATGGGTATATCTTTCCTTTCCTCCTTTGTTTTTCACTTCTCTACTTTTCACAGCTATTTGTAAGGCCTCCTGAGACAACCATTTTGCTTTTTTGCACTTCTTTCTCATTTTACTGTGCTTAGTTCATAAATTAAACTTTGGCATAGATCTGCACATATAGGAAAAAGGAAAACATAGTATATGTAGGGTTCAGTACAATCTATGGTTTCAGGCATCCATTGGGGTATCCACAGATAATAGGGACTAATGAACCTTGGGTTCTGAGAGAAAGAGTTAGATTTTTTCTTGAGACCAAGTTGTGTTGAGAAGGCCATTTCTTTCACAGGAAAGGAACCCAGCTCTATTTGTGAGAAAGTCTACTGAGATACAATTCCACAGTCTGGGGTGAGGGGCCTCAAGATCTTATTTTGGAAGCTTGGTGAATATCACACCTGTGAAATATAGGTATCCTGTGGAGACTGAGTTTCAGTGAACCTTTCTCTTGGGTGTCAGGATGGAGGCCCACCCATCCCCTGTTATTCTGGATCTGTGTTTGCAGAGCTGAGTGCCCTATTCCTTTAGTTATCAGAGGCACTAGACAGGTGACGGTGTCAAGTAACCTATTTTCTTTCTTTCTTTTCCTACATCACCTCTCTACCCCCTAGCAGTGTTTCCTGAGATTACCTCTCAACTCACCTAATTTACTTGCACTTGAATCCCCTTCTCAAATCTGCTTGCTTCAGTTCAGTTCAGTTCAGTTCAGTCGCTCAGTCATGTCCGACTCTTTGCGACCCCATGAATCACAGCACGCCAGGCCTCCCTGTCCATCACCATCTCCCAGAGTTGACTCAGACTCAAGTTCATCAAGTCCGTGATGCCATCCAGCCATCTCATCATTGGTCGTCCCCTTCTCCTCCTGCCTCCAATCCCTCCCAGCGTCAGAGTCTTTTCCAATGAGTCAACTCTCTGCATGAGGTGGCCAAAGTACTGGAGCTTCAGCTTTAGCATCATTCCTTCCAAAGAAATCCCAGGGCTGATCTCCTTCAGAATGGACTGGTTGGATCTCCTTGCAGTCCAAGGGACTCTCAAGAGTCTTCTCCACAACCACAGTTCAAAAGCATTAATTTTTCCGTGCTCAGCCTTCTTCACAGTCCAACTCTCACATCCATACATGACCACAGGAAAAACCATAGCCTTGACTAGACGGACCTTAGTCGGCAAAGTAATGTCTCTGCTTTTGAATATACTATCTAGGTTAGTCATAGCTTTTCTTCCAAAAAGTAAGCGTCTTTTAATTTCATGGCTGCAATCACCATCTGCAGTGATTTTGGAGCCCCCAAAAATAAAGTCTGACACTGTTTCCACTGTTTCCCCATCTATTTCCCATGAAGTGATGGGACTGGATGCTATGATCTTCATTTTCTGAATGTTGAGCTTTAAGCCAACTTTTTCACTCTCCTCTTTCACTTGCATCAAGAGGCTTTCTAGCTCCTCTTCACTTTCTGCCATAAGGGTGGTGTCATCTGCATATCTGAGGTTATTGATATTTCTCCTGGCAATCTTGATTCCAGCTTGTGTTTATTCCAGTCCAGTGTTTCTCATGATGTACTCTGCATAGAAGTTAAATAAGCAGGGTGACAATAGACAGCCTTGATGTACTCCTTTTCCTATTTGGAACCAGTTTGTTGTTCCATGTCCAGTTCTAACTGTTGCCTCCTGACCTGTATACAGATTCCTCAAGAGGCAGGTTAGGTGGTCTGGTATTCCCATCTCTCTCAGAATTTTCCACAGTTTATTGTGATCCACACAGTCAAAGGCTTTGGCATAGTCAATAAAGCAGAAATACATGTTTTTCTGGAACTCTCTTGCTTTTTCCATCATCCAGCGGATATTGGCAATTTGATCTCTGGTTCCTCTGCCTTTTCTAAAACCAGCTTGATCATCAGGGAGTTCATGGTTCACGTATTCCTGAAGCCTGGCCTGGAGAATTTTGAGTATTACTTTACTAGCATGTGAGATGAGTGCAGTTGCACGGTAGTTTGAGCATTCTTTGGCACTGCCTTTCTTTGGAATTGGAATGAAAACTGACCTTTTCCAGTCCTGTGGCCACTGCTGAATTTTCCAAATTTGCTGGCATATTGAGTGCAGCACTTTCACAGCATCATGTTTCAGGATTTGAAACAGCTCAACTGGAATTCCATCATGTCCACTGGCTTTGTTTGTAGTGATGCTTTCCAAGGCCCACCTGACTTCACTTTCCAAGATGGCTGGCTGTAGATTAGTGATCACACCATCATGATTATCTGGGTTGTGAAGATGTTTTTTGTACAGTTCTTCTATGTATTCTTGCCACCTCTTCTTAATATGTTCTGCTTCTGTTAAGTCCATACCATTTCTGTCCTTTATTGAGCCCATCTTTGCATGAAATGTTCCCTTGGTATCTCTAATTCTCTTAAAGAGATCTCTAGTCTTTCCCATTCTGTTGTTTTCCTTGATTTCTTTGCATTGATTGCTGAAGAAGGCTTTCTTATCTCTTCTTGCTATTCTTTGGAACTCTGCATTCAGATGCTTATATCTTTCCTTTTCTCCTTTGCTTTTCACCTCTCTTCTTTTCACAGCTATTTGTAGGGCCTCCCCAGACAGCCATTTTGCTTTTTGCATTTCTTTTCCATGAGGATGGTCTTGATTCCTGTCTCCTGTACAATGTCACGAACCTCATTCCATAGTTCATCAGGCACTCTATCTATCAGATCCAGGCCCTTAAGTCTATTTCTCACTTCCACTGTGTAATCATAAGGAATTTGATTTAGGTCATACATGAATGGTCTAGCGGTGTTCCCTACTTTCTTCAATTTAAGTCTGAATTTGGCAATAAGGAGTTCATGATCTGAGCCACAGTCAGCTCCTGGTCTTGTTTTTGTTGACTGCATAGAGCTTCTCCATCTTTGGCTGCAACGAATATAATCAATCTGATTTCGAGTCCCCTATAATGAAAAGGACATCTTTTTTTGCGTGTTAGTTCTAAAAGGTCTTGTAGGTCTTCATAAAACCGTTCAACTTCAGCTTTTCAGCGTTGCTGGTTGGGGCATAGACTTGGATAACTGTGATATTGAATGGTTTGCCTTGGAGATGAACAGAGATCATTCTGTCATCTTTGAGATTACATCCAAGTATTGCATTTTGGACTCTTCTGTTGACCATGATGGCTACTCCATTTCTTCTGAGGGATTCCTGCCCAAAGTAGTAGATATAATGGTCATCTGAGTTAAATTCACCCATTCCAGTCCAGTTTAGTTCGCTGATTCCTAGAATGTCAACGTTCACCCTTGCCATCTCTTGTTTGACCACTTCCAATTTGCCTTGATTCATGGACCTGACATTCCAGGTTCCTATGCAATATTGCTCTTTACAGCATCAGATCTTATTTCTATCACCAGTCACATCCACAACTGGGTATTGGTTTTGCTTTGGCTCCATCCCTTTATTCTTTCTGGAGTTATTTCTTGACTGATCTCCAGTAGCATATTGGGCACCTACCAACGTGGGGAGTTCCTATTTTGGTATCCTATCATTTTGCCTTTTCATACTGTTCATGGGGTTCTCAAGCAAGAATACTGAAGTGGCTTGCCATTCCCTTCTCCAGTGGACCATGCTCTGTCAGACCTCTCCACCATGCCCCGCCCATCTTGGTTTCATTGAGTTAGACAAGGCTGTGGTCCTAGTGTGATTAGATTGACTACTTTTCTGTGAGTATGGTTTCAGTGTGTCTGCCCTCTGATGTCCTCTTGCAACACCTACCACCTTACTTGGGCTTCTCTTACCTTGGGTGTGGGTTATCTCTTCATGGCTGCTCCAGCAAAGTACAGCCACTGCTTCTTACCTTGGAGGAGGGGTATCTCCTTACCGCTGCTATTCCTGACCTTCAACGTGGGTCCTCTAGGCCCTCCTGCACATGCACAGCCACTGCTCCTCGGAATGCTCCTCTCGGCTGTAGGCCCTGGCCTCAGGCGCAAGGTGTCTCCTCCCAGCTGCTGCCCTTGACTTCGGGCTTGGGGTGGCTCCTCTGGGTCACTGCCCTTGGCCTCGGGTGAGAGGTGGCTTCTCCCGGCCGCCCCTGACCTCGGATTGGGATGTCTCCTCCTGGCCGCCCCTGACCTCGGACACAGGATAGCTCCTTTTGGCCACCCCTGACTTGGGATGCAAGGTAGCTTGGCTGCCGCCCTGATCTCTGTCGTGGGGTTTCTCCTCCCGGCCGCCACTGGCCTTGGACATGGGGTAGCTCCTCTCGGCCACCACCCCTGACCTCAGACGTGGGGTGTCTCCCCCTGGCTGCCACCCCTGACCTAGGACGCGGGGTAGCTCCTCCCGGCCGCCACTGACCTGGGAAGCGGGGTAGCTCCTCCCAGCCACCACTGACCTCGGACGTGGGGTAGCTCCTTTTGGCCACCACCCCTGACCTCGGACGCAGGGTAGCTCCTCTCTGCCGTTCCCGAGTCTTCACAGCCTGGCACTCCAATAATATACAATATATTATTGGAGTGCCCCAGGTCATTAGGTGCCCAATATGCTACTGGAGATCAGTGGAGAAATAACTCCAGAAAGAATGAAGGGATGGAGCCAAAACAAAAGCAATACCCAGTTGTGGATGTGACTGGTGATAGAAATAAGATCCAATGCTGTAAAGAGCAATATTGCATAGGAATCTGGAATGTCAGGTCCATGAATCAGGGCAAATTGGAAATGGTCAAACAAGAGATGGCAAGGGTGAATGTCGACAATCTAGGAATCAGTGACCTAAACTGGACTGGAATGGGTGAATTTAACTCAGATGACCATTATATCTACTACTTTGGGCAGGAATCCCTCAGAAGAAATGGAGTAGTCATCATAGTCAACAAAAGAGTCCGAAATGCAATACTTGGATGCAATCTCAAAGACGACAGAATGATCTCTGTTCATCTCCAAGGCAAACCATTCAATATCACAGTTATCCAAGTCTATGCCCCAACCAGCAACGCTGAAGAAGCTGAAGTTGAACGGTTTTATGAAGACCTACAAGACCTTTTAGAACTAACACGCAAAAAAGATGTCCTTTTCATTATAGGGGACTGGAATGCAAAAGTAGGAAGTCAGGAAACACCTGGAGTAACAGGCAAATTTGACCTTGGAATGCGGAATGAAGCAGGGCAAAGACTAGTAGAGTTTTGCCAAGAAAATGCACTGGTCATAGCAAACACCCTCTTCCAACAACACAAGAGAAGACTCTACACATGGACATCACCAGATGGTCAACACTGAAATCAGATTGATTATATTCTTTGCAGCCAAAGATGGAGAAGCTCTATGCAGTCAACAAAAACAAGACCAGGAGCTGACTGTGGCTCAGATCATGAACTCCTTATTACCGAATTCAGACTTAAATTGAAGAAAGTAGGGAACACCGCTAGACCATTCATGTATGACCTAAATCAAATCCCTTAAGATTATACAGTGGAAGTGAGAAATAGATTTAAGGGCCTGGATCTGATAGATAGAGTGCCTGATGAACTATGGAATGAGGTTCATGACATTGTACAGGAGACAGGGATCAAGACCATCCCCATGGAAAAGAAATGCAAAAAGCAAAATGGCTGTCTGGGGAGGCCTTGCAAATAGCTGTGAAAAGAAGAGATGCATAAATAATGATCAGTAAGAACAGTGAGAACTCACTACATATTTGATAATTTGATCATATCAGTTAGAAGATATTTTTGATATTTTGGATCTGCTGAAAAGGAATGATGATAGAGAAGTTCTCTGAGTGACATTCTACCAAGAAAGGGAAATAGAAAACACATTAGAGATAGAATATTTCAGACCCTTTCATAAACAAAGAGCACAGCCCTCAGCAAGAGGAAAACAGGATGTAATACAAAAGAAGGATTTTTTTTTTTTTTTTTTTTACCATGAATCCAACCACACTGGAATTTATTTTTATCACAGTGAAACCATGGGTAAATCAACATGCTGGGTAAAGTAACCAGAGTGTGAAGAATCAGATTCTCCACCAGGAGAGTATGAGCTAGAGGAATTTGAATACATTTTAATCCTTCTCAAAGTTACTCAGTGTTTCTAGGAAGAATCTGAGTTATCCTTTACTCTTCTTTCTGAAATTAAAAATATTTTCTGTATAATCGGATCATACAGAGTGAAGTAAGCCAGAAAGAAAAATACTAACACATATACTAACACATATATATGGAATTTAGAAAGATGGTAATGATAACCCTGTATGCGAGACAGCAAAAGATGTATAGAACAGTCTTTTGGACTCTGTGGGAGAGAGAGAGGGTGGGATGATTTGGGAGAATGGCATTGAAACATGTATAATATCATATAGGAAATGAATCGCCAGTCTAGGTTTGATGCAGGATACAGGATGCTTGGGGCTGGTGCACTGGGATGACCCAGAGAGATGGTATGGGGACAGAGGTGGGAGGGGGGTTCAGGATTGGGAACACATGTACACCTGTGGTGGATTCATGTCAATATATGGCAAAACCAATACAGTATGGTAAAGTAAAATAAAGTAAAATTTAAAAAAATCTCTTTTTGAGAATATAATATATCAAGTTCAGTTCAGTTCAGTCGCTCAGTTGTGTCCAACTCTTTGCGACCCCATGAATCACAGCACGCCAGGCCTCCCTGTCCATCACCATCTCCTGGAGTTCACTCAGACTCACGTCCATCGAGTCCATGATGACATCCAGCCATCTCATCCTCGATCGCCCCCTTCTCTTCCTGCCCCCAATCCCTCCCAGCATCAGAGTCTTTTCCAATGAGTCAACTCTTCGCATGAAGTGATCAAAGTACTGGAGCTTCAGCTTTAGCATCATTGCTTCCAAAGAAATCCCAGGGCTGATCTTCAGAATGGGCTGGTTGGATCTCTTTGCAGTCCAAGGGACTCTCAAGAGTCTTCTCCAACACCACAGTTCAAAAGCATCAATTCTCATGCGACCCACTGAGATGTTATGGGGAAGGATGTGGGAGAGGGGTTCATGTTTGGGAACACATGTAAGAATTAAAGATTTTAAAATTTAAAAAAAAATTAAAAAAAAAAAAGCATCAATTCTTCAGTGCTCAGCCTTTTTCACAGTCCAACTTTCACATCCATACATGACCACAGGAAAAACCATAGCCTTGACTAGACGAACCTTAGTCAGCAAAGTAATGTCTCTGCTTTTGAATATGCTATCTAGGTTGGTCATCACTTTTCCTCCAAGGAGTAAGTGTCTTTTAAGGGGATTTCTAAGAACTTAGATTTAAATTTCAGAAACAAATGCCTGTAAGGTCACCTGGTGTTTTATTACGATCCTGACCAACACTTGGGCTATAAAAGACGCCCACTATTTTGCCTCCTCTGTCTAACCTGGTTAGATAGAGAGTCCTGGAGGCTTTTGGGCCAGTCTCTTATTTTCTTCATATTTAGAGAGGAAGCTAAAAATCCAACATTTGCAGTGGTTAGTGGGCCAGAGGGAGACTGTGGGCAAGAATGTATATGTTCCTACTAGTTTGATATCATAAGAATGGACTACTGTGTAATGGAAGCACCATCAGAGATCCTATGCTGACCCTGTGCGTCATAGCCTGGCTATTTAAAAGGTGGTCTCTGGCCGGCGATATCGACATTGCCTCGGAGCTCCTTAGAGACACAGCTTTCCAGGCCTCACCCAGACCCACTAAATCAGAACTTGCTTTATAAAAAGATCCTTAAGTGATTCATATGCACGTTAATATTTGAGATGCATTGCTTGAGTTTGCCTTTTGAGGAAGAAAACAAAATCAGACTCTAAATATAGCAGCTCTGATTTAAGTCTGCTTCTACAGAGAAGAAAAATAATATTCCAGAAGTTTACCAGATACCCACAATAGTAATATCTAGCAAAAATTTTTTAAGTGTTAAAGGGCCTTATTGAAGAAGTATATATTCTCTGTTTTGGCATATACAATTAATTAGTTGAGAAATACAGTTAAGTATGGGAGATTCTTTCACTATTTTCAGCCCAAGTCTGTATATTTTTTGTAATGATAGATTTTCATTGGATCATTCAGTTAATAATGTACATTAAGAATTCATTATGTGTATGCTGATATCCTGAACCCTGTACTCAGGAATGGATAAGGCACTGTTTCTACCCTCAGAGAACTTGACATCTAAATAACAAAGTACTACAAGGGTGGCAAGAGGCATATTACCAAGTAAAAATCAGTATGAGGAGGCAGAGTTTGCCAAATGCCTATAATTCACCTATGTCATGATGATTCAGTACAATATTGTATTCACATTTTTTATTTGAATATTTATTTGTAGACATCGGTTACATTTCTGCATGGAAAGGCATCTTGTTTGCAGGGACTAATATTTGTTAAATGATATGTCCACTGCTGACTTTGACATTTATATAAGCTCTCTGCCAAGGGAAGGAGAATGTAAAATAATATTATATGAAACAATATGCTTGAGCAATTTCCTATAATATTAAGAATGTCTTACTCTAGAAAGAATATAAATAAAGCCAAATTAACCGAACTTTTAAAACACTTTAATCAAGATACAATACAGCACAAGAAAAGACTCTACACGTGGACATCAACAGATGATCAATACTGAAATCAGATTGATTATATTCTTTGCAGACAAAGATGGAGAAGCTCTATACAGTCAACAAAAACAAGACTGGGAGCTGAATGTGGCTCAGAACATAAACCCCTTATTGACAGATAAGTCCATTTGAAACTGAAGAAGGTAGGAAAAACCACTAGACCATTCAGTTCAGTTCAGTCACTCAACCGTGTCCGACTCTTTGTGACCCCATAGACCACAGCACGCCAGGCCTCCCTGTCCATCACCCACTCCTGGAGCTCAACCAAACTCATGTCCATCGAGTCGGTGATGCCATCCAGCCATCTCATCCTCTGTCGTCCCCTTCTCCTCCTGCCCCCAATCCCTCCCAGCATCAAGGTCTTTTCCAATGAGTCAACTCTTCTCATGAGGTGGCCAAAGTACTGGAGTTTCAGCTTTAGTATCATTCCTTCCAAAGAAATTCCAGGGCTGATCTCCTTCAGAATGGACTGGTTGGATCTCCTTGCAGTCCAAGGGACTCTCAAGAGTCTTCTCCAACACCACAGTTCAAAAGCATCAATTCTTTGGCACTCAGCTTTCTTCACAGTCCAACTCTCACATCCATACACGACTACTGGAATGTGACCTTGTACAGGAGGCAAGGATCAAGACCATCCCCATGGAAAAGAAATGCAAAAAGCAAAATGGCTCTCTGGGGAGGCCTTACAAATAGCTGTGAAAAGAAGAGAAGAGAAAAGCAAAGGAGAAAAGGAAAGATATAAGCATCTGAATGCAGAGTTCCAAAGACCATTCAGGTACGACCTAAATCAAATCCTTTATGATTATACAGCAAAAGTGACAAATAGATTCAAGAGTTTAGATCTGATACAGTGCCTGAAGAAATATGGACGGAGGTTCATGACATTGTACAGGAGGCAATGATCAAGACCATGCTCAAGAAAAAGAAAAGCAAAAAGGCAAAATGGTTGTCTGAGGAGGCCTTACAAATAGCTGAGAAAAGAAGAGAAGCTAAAGGCAAAAAAGAAAAAGGAAAGCTACACCCATTTGAATGCAGAGGTCCAAAGATGAGCAAGGAGAGATAAGAACACCTTCTGAGTGATCAGTGCAAAGAAGTAGAGGAAAACTGTAGAATGGAGAAGACTAGAGATCTCTTCACGAAAGTTAGACACCAAGAGAACATTTCATACAAAGATGAACACAGTAAAGGAAAGAAGTGATATGGACCTAAGAGAACCAGAAGATTTTAAAAAGAGGTGGCAAGAATACACAGAAGAACTGTACAAAAAAGATCTTCATGACCCAGATAACTATAATGGGGTAATCACTTATCTAGAGCCAGACATCCTTGAATTCAGAGTCAAGTGGGCCTTAGGAAGGATCACTATGAGCAAAGCCAGTGGAGGTGATGGAATTTCAGTTGAGCTATTTCAAATCCTAAAAGATGATTCTGTGAAAGTGCTTCACTCAATATGCCAGTAAATTTAGAAAACTCAGCAGTGCCCACAGGACTGGACAAGGTCAGTTTTCATTCCAATCCAAAAGAAAGGCAGTGCTAAAGAATGTTCAAACTACCACAAAATTGCACTCATGTCACATGCTAGTAAAGTAGTGCTCAAAATTCTCCAAGCCAGGCTTCAACAGAACATGAACTGTGAACTTCCATATGTTCAAACTGGATTTAGAAAAGACAGAGGAACCAGAGGTCAAATTGCCAACATCTGCTGGATCATAAAAAATGCAAGAGAGTTCCAGAAAAAATCTACTTCTTCTTTATTGACTATACCAAAGCCTTTGACTATGTGAATCACAACAAACTGGAAAATTCTGAAAGAGATGGGAATACTAGACCACCTGACCTGCCTCCTGAGGAATCTGTATACAGGTCAAGAAGTAACATTTAGAACTGGACATGGAAAAACACACTGGTTCCAAATCGGGAAAGGAGCACATCAAGGCTGTATATCATCATCCTGCTTATTTAACTTATATGCAGAGTACATGACAAACGCTGGGCTGGATGAAGCACAAACTGGAATCAAGATTGCCAGGGGAATTATCAATTACCACAGATATGCAGATGACACCACCCTTATGGGAGAAAGTGAAGAACTAAAGAGCCTCTTGATGAAAGTGAAAGAGGAGAGTGAAGAAGTTGACTTAAAACTCAATGTACAGAAAACTAAGATCATGGCATCCAGTCCCATCACTTCATGGCAAATAGATGGGGAAACAATGGAAACAGACTTTATTATTATTATTATTATTTTGGCTCCAAAATCACTGCAGATTGTAATGCAGCCATGAAATTAAAAGACGTTTGCTCCTTGGAATAAAAGCTATGACCAACCTAGACAGCATATTAACAAGCATTACTTTGCCAACAAAGGTCCATATAGTCAAAGGTATGTTTTTTCCAGTAGTCATGTATGGATGTGAATTGGCTTGAGTGCCAAATAATTGATGCTTTTAAACTGCGGTGTTGGAGAAGACTCTTGAGATTCCCTTGGACTGCAAGAAGATCTAATCAGTCCATCCTAAAGGAAATCAGTCCTGATTATTCATTGGAAGGACAGATGGAGAAGCTACAACTCCGAAACTTTGGCAACCTGATGCAAAGAACTGACTCATTTGAAAGACCCTGATGCTGGGAATGATTGAAGGTGGGAGGAGAATGGGACGACAGAGGATGAGATGGTTGGATGGCATCGCTAATGTGATGGACGAGTTTGATTAAGCTTCAGGAGCTGGTGATGGACAGGGAGTCTGCCATGCTGCTGTACATGGGATTACTAAGAGTTGGACATGACTCAGCAACTCAACTGAACTGAACTGATCTGATTGAGATACAATACATATAGCATACTGACTTAAAGTGATTTTTGGTATGTTCATAGTTGTGCATCTATCACTACATTTAATTTTTAAATCTTTTCATTACTCTCCAAGAAACCACATACCTTTTAGATTTCACACCCTACTCTACACCTTCTGCCACCCACCAGTTCTCTGTCTTAACCTCAGCCTTGGCAATCACTAATTTACTTTCTAACTCTATAGATTTGCCTAGCCTGCATTTATTATGAATAGAGTCATATGATGTATGGTCCTTTGTGACTGGATTTTTTTTTTTTCATTTTAACACATTGTTTTAAAACCTCACTAAATTTTATTTTCATTCTGCATTTCCTTGAAATAAATGTTGTGTTTTCACATTTTCTTCCATCATCTGAATGTGAGATGTGTCCACCTTAGATTGCAGTACCAAGTGGTTGAAAACATGTCCAGCAGCCTTAGTTTGTCCTACACATGTTTGGAAGCAAGAAAGTTTTGAGCATGATGGTAAATGGTCCTGAACCAACATGCCATCATCCCCTGGGTCTGATTCACAAAGACAAACTCATTTGGCTGTGACATCCCACCAACTTTATGATGTAGGATAAAGGAAGAGAGAGAGGGGAGACCAGCTATTGGACTACGACTGTTACTCCTCTCAACTAATTTTATTAATGTTACTACCTGGAAAATTCTGCTTGATTGTTTTTCATGTGTGTCTTGATTAAAGATGTTTGAGGTCTCTTGCACCAGAAACTTTTTGCTGTGGTCCTTTAGTGTTTATCTGGAAAGTGAAATATCCAAAGAACCTTATGGATTTAGGCAGTTCCTTTTATAGGAGACATAAAAGCATTAAGAGCATGTCTGGACAGTAAATCCTAATGTTTTATTTAACCCATCTCCAAAAACCTAATTATTTCCTATTATTTTAGTCTTTATGTCCTCAGAATCTTTGTCCATACCCATTAGTAGTACCCTGGTTCTTACTCAAAGCATCGAATCTCCATTCTTGTCATGTTCAATATTTTGAATCTAATCCACCTTTAAAATTTCTGCCTGAATGATTTTTGTAAATTCAGATTGAATGCCTTGCATAAATGAAAGACTATAATGCAAAGAATGGTTTCTTCTTTGAAATTCTAAATTGTCATAATGTAAGCTTAAAAATAAACTGAAAATCTTAAAATAATTTTAATAGAACGTATATTTTCTATATTTTGTTACTTTCTGTGTATATATAATAATTTTTAAATTGAAAATTGTAACCCAAGTGCCTGTGAAGAACAGGTAATGATGGAGGAAAGGATGATGATTTTCTTTTTTTAATGTCATCAATACTTTGTGACTTTTATAAAAGTCTTTCTAGAAAGTCAGTCAGTGTACACCACCTGTACTCTACTGCAAATGTTCTCCATTCTCTTTCCAGATGACCTTGATGGGCCTTTCGTCTAAATGATAACTCTCCATGCCATAGGGAATGCCATTTGTTTTATTTCTGTCATACAGTGTTGGAAGATGTGAGCCTTGAACTTACCAATGAGACTTCTCTATATATGGTGTGTGTCTTGTGTGTGTTGCTACTCAGTGACTCTTCCATTTCTTGTCAAGTCACAGACCTCAATCTGCATTCTACTCCCCTCACCTTCATCCCAGAAGTGGTGCTATTCTACACTTACTCCTAAGTTTTCTCTAGAGCAGTGGGGAACCTGCTAAACCCTTTCTTCTCAAATAAAATCTGTGTGTTCAAAGCCAGAAAACTTCATACATTGTCTTATGAAGTGGGCAAGAAGGGAAGAGCTGAATGGACTCTGCAACAAAATGACTCTACTATAGTTTGAGATGGTGGAAGAAGACAGTAGCATGAAGCTGGGTTCAGATTCAATTATAACAGCAGATGCCTGCCCACCAGGCAGTGAGTAGGGGAGTAATTTGCTCTTTCTGATGTGTAACTTGATTCTCCCCCCACGTTGACTGTCAGTGTGTTTACTTTTTGTTCTCAGAAAATGGTTGGATTTGAATGGATGTGAAAATATGGTAATTATTAATTTGAAGAAATCTTCAGTTTAGTCCAAATACAGCAAAAGAGATGTGATCCTCCAATTATAAAATCAGATATTTACTGCTTAGCCTGAATTTTCCCATGAAGTGTATGAGACCTTGTGCATAACAAATCTTCCTTCACAAAGGAGAGAAGGAGTTGAGGAATCTAAGTAGAACTCTGAAAGCTGCTGTTTCTACTCTCTAGCTGCCATTTTCCCCCCATATGAACAATAAGCATTTGTATCTCGAGGGCTTCCAAGGTGGCACTAGTGGTAAAGAACCCACTTGTCAATGTCCGGAAAATTCCCTGGCCAGAGGACCTTGGTGGGCTACAATACATGGGGCCACAAAGCATCAGACATGACTAAACGACTGAACACACACACAGATTTCACATTTGAGGGCTAGTAGTGGAGACTATCTGCTCTTTTTTCTTTTCTTTTCTTTTTTTTTTTAATCTAAATATAATTGTCTTAGTGATATTTTATTAGTTTCAGGTGGACAACCTAGTGATTTGATATTTCTGTACATTATAAAATGACCACCACAGTAAGTGTAGTTACCATCTGTCATTATACACAGTTATTACAATATTATTAACTATATTCCCTATATTATATATTATATCCCCATTTGTATTTATTTTAGAATTGAGAGTTTGTACCTTGTAATCTCTCTCACCAATTTCATTCCTGCCCCACTGCCCCTTTGGCAACCATTAGTTTGTTCTCTGTATCTATGCATCTGTATCTTGTTTGTTATCTTTGTTTTTTAGATTCCACATATAAGTGAAATTAAATGGTCTTTGTTTTTCTCTGTTTGACTTAATTTCACTTAGCATAATGCCCTCTAGCTTCATCCATATGGTTGCAAATGGCAAGATTTCATTCTTTTTGTGGCTGAGTAGTATTCCATTGTACATATACACCACACTTTTATCCATAAATTTATTGATGGACAGTTAGGTTGCTTCCATATCTTGGCTATTGTAAATAATGTTACAAATAATGTTGTAAATAAGGGTGCATATATTTTTCTGAATTGGTGGCTTTTTTTTTCCTCTGGGAGAAATATCCAGAAGAGGAATTGCTGGATTATATGGTCACTTTAAATTTTTTTGAGGAACCTCCATATTGTTTTCCATAGTAGCTGTGCCAATTTGCATTGATACTAACAGTACACAAAGGTTCTCTTTTCTCCACATTCTCTTGTTATTTATTTATTTTTTTATAATAGCCATTCTGACAGGTATGAGACAACATTTCATTGGGATTTTGATTTGCATTTCTCTGATGATTAGTAATGTTGACCATTTTTTCATGTTTCTGTTGACAATCTGTTTATCTTCATTGGAAAGTATTTATTCACCATTTCTGCTTATTTTTTAAAAATTGGGTTGCTTGGTGTTTTTATTTTATGTAAAGTTGTATGGGTTCTTTGTATATTTTGGATATTAACCTCTTATTGGATATATCAATTGCAGATATCTTCTCGCATTTAGTAGGCTGACTTTTAGTTTGTAGTCTTGTAGATAGTTTCCTTCACTGTGAAGAAGCTTTCAGTTTGATATAGTTCCATTTGTTTATTTTTGCTTTTGCTTTCTTTGCCTAAGGAGACATATTTAAAAAGTATTTCTAAGACCGAAGTCAAAGAGCATATTGCTGAGTTTCCTTCTAGAAGTATTATGGTTACACATATTATATTTAAGTCTTTAACCCATTTTTAGTTTATTTATGTATATGGTCTACAAAAGTAGCTCAGTTTGATTCTTTTATATGAAGCTGTTCAGATTTCCCAGCACCACTTTTTGAAAAGGCTGTCCTTTCTCCATTGTATATTCTTGCTTATTTTTCTATAGATTAATTGCTGGGAACACCAGACCACCTTACCTGTCTCCTGAGAAACGTGTATGTAGAAGAAGCAACAGTTAAAACCAGACATGGAACTGGACTGGCTCAAAATTGGGAAAAGAGTATGTGTCAAGGCTGTATATTGCCATTTGCTTATTTAACTTATATGCAGAGTACATCATCTGAAATGCTTGGCTGGATGAATCACAAGTTGGAATCAAGACTGCCAGGAGAAATAGCAACAACTTCAGATATTCAGATGATACTCTAATGGCAGCATGGTAAACAGATGGGGAAAAGTTGGAAACAGTGTCAGACTTTATTTTCATGGGCTCCAAAAATCACTGCAGATGGTGACTGCAGCCATGAAGTTAAAGACACTTGCTCCTTGGAAGGAAAGCTTTGACAATACTAGATAACATATTATAAGTCAGGGACATCACTTTGCCAACAAAGATCTGTCTAGTCAAAGCTATGGTTTTTCCATTAGTCATGTATGGATGTAAGAGTTGGACCATAAAGAAGGCTGAACGCCAAAGAATCAATGCTTGAGAAGACTGTTAAGGGTCCCTTGGACTGCAAGGAGATCAAACTAGTTAATC
Organism: Capricornis sumatraensis; assembly: GCF_032405125.1. Taxonomy (NCBI): domain Eukaryota; kingdom Metazoa; phylum Chordata; class Mammalia; order Artiodactyla; family Bovidae; genus Capricornis; species Capricornis sumatraensis. Next base: position 51,900,918 of record NC_091083.1, read on the forward strand.
CTAAAGGAAATAAACCCTGAATATTCATTGGAAGGACATGTGCTGAACCTGAAGCTCCAATCCTTTGGCCACTTGATGTGAAAAGCCAAATCACTGGAAAAGACCCTGATGCTGGGAAAGATGGAGGGCAAGAGGGGAAAGTGGTGACAGAGGATGAGATGGTTGGATAGCATCACTGACCCAATAGATATGAGTTTGAGCACACTCTGGGAGATAATGAAGGACAGGGAAGCCTGGAATACTGCAGTCTATGGGTTCACAAAGAATTAGACACAACTTATTGACTAAATAGCAACAACAGTTACCCATATAACTGTGGGTTCGTTTCTGGGCTCTCTGTGTGGCCCCATTGATCTATGTGTCCATTTTGGTGATAGTACCATATTGTTTTGATGACTATAGCTTTGTAGTATGGTTTGAAATTTGGGAGTGTGATACCTCCAGGTTTGTCCTTCTTCCTAAGATTCTTTTGGCTATTGGGTCTTTTGTGCTTCCATACAAATTTTGAAATTATTTGTTCTAGTTCAGTAAACAGTACCATTGGTATTTTGATAAAGAGTACTTTAAATCTGTAGATTGCTTTGGAGAGTATAGTCATTTTAGAAAACTCTGGGAGATAGTGAAGGACAGGGAATCCTGGTGTGCTTGCAAAGAGTGACACAACTGAGCAACCGAACAACAATTCTTCTAATTTGTGAACAGGGTATATCTTTTTATCACTTTGTTTTGTCTTCAATTTCTTTAATCAATTTTTTGTACTTTTCCTAATATATGTCTTTTAGCTCCATTGTTAGATTTATTTCTAGGTATTTTATTCACTTTTGATAAAATTGTAAATGGGATTGTTTTTTAACTTCTATTTCCTATGACTCATTTTTCATGCATTGAAATGCAACAGATTTATGTATATTAATTTTGTATCTTGCAACCTTACTGATTCCCTTTATTTGTTCTAATAGTGTTTTGGTAGTATCTTTAGGATTTTCTATATATAGTATCACATCATCAGTAAACAGTGACAACTTTATTTCTTCCTTTTCAATGTGGATTCGTTTGATTTCTTTTCCTCATTTGATTGCTGTGGTGAGGACTTCCAATATTATGTTAAACAGAAGTGGTGAGAGATGGCATCCTTGTCTTGTCTGATCTTAGAGGAATATTGGTTGTAGGTTTGTCATATGTGGCCTTTATTATGTTGAAACATTTTCCCTCTGTACCCACTTTGTTGTGAATTTGTATCATAAGTGGATGTTGAATTTTGCCAAATGCTTATTCTGCATCCATTGAAATGATCATATCATTTTTGTTCTTCAGTTTGTTCTTCAATACTGTATTGTATTGTTTGATTTGTGGTTATTGAACTATCCTTGCAAATTGGGGCAATCCCGCTTGATCATGGTGAATAATAAGTTTAATGTATTGTTGGTTTCAGTTTGCTAATATTTTTTGAGCAGTTTTGTGTATGTGTTTATTAGAGATACTAGCCAATAATTTTTTGTGGTTTTGTGTGGAATATTTGGCTTTCATACTAGGTTGATGCTGACCTCATAGAATGAGTGTGGAAACATTCCGCCTCTTCATATTTTGAAATAGTTTGAAAAAAATAGGTGTTAATCCTTATATGTATATATGCTTGGTAGAATTTACCTCTGAGGCCACCTAGTACTGTTTTGTTGTTGTTGTTGGGAGGTTATTTTTTTTTTTTTTAAGTTGATTCAATTTCATTACTGGTAAGTTAGTCTGTTCATATTTTCTATTTCTTCCTGATTCAGCTTTGGGAGATTGTACATTTCTAGCAATTTATCCATTTCTTCTGAGTTGTCCATTTCATTGGTATATAATTGTTCATATAATCACTTATGATCCTTTGTATTTCTGTGATATCAACTTAACTTCTCTCCCATTTCCAATTTTAATTACATAGGCACTCTGTCTTTTTTTCTTGATGAGTCTGGATAAATGTTTATCAACTTTGTTTTTCCTTTAAAGTATCAGTTCTTAATTTCATTAATGTTTTTCAATTTTTAAAAAAAATTCTATTTCATTTATCTCTGTTCTGAACTTTATGCTTTCTTTTCTTTTACTAACTTTGACTTTTGTCTGTTTTTCTTTTACTAATACATTTAGGTGTAAGGTTAGATTGTTTATCTGAGATTTTTCTTCTTGTTTCCTGAAGTAGATTTGTATTTGTAACTTCCTTCCAGAACTGCTGCCAGAGGTCCCAAGGTTGTGGTCATAAGGCTGGAGTATGTAAAATACAAGCCCATGCCAGCTCACTGGTTGGCTGGTAAGCCCCCAGTACTAATAGGTTAGAGGGAGGACTCCAAAGTGGCACTTATCAGCCCCAAGGTCCCTGTGGTACAATGAGCTTTTATTTTTATTTTATTTATTTTATTTTTTTTTACTTTATTTTACTTTACAATACTGTATAGGTTTTGCCATACATTGACATGAATCCAGTAAAAAGGCTGCTGTTAGGATTTGGGTCCCCAGGGAGAATCCCATTTGCTTCCGCCTTTCCAGGAAGCCCAAAAGACCAGCGAGTGCATCTGACAGGCTCCTTTCCAATTATTGCCTTTGCTTTGGGTCTGAGTGTGTGAGATTTTGTTCATGCCCTTTAAGAGCATAACTCTGTTTCCTACAGCATTCCACCTCTCTCATACATATTCTTTATGTCTTCAGCTGTGGAAAAGCTTTTCTGCTAGCTTTCAGGTTGTTCTCAAGATATTCTGTAAATGATTCAAGGAAGTGGGCTCAGTTTTCCTGCTTTGTCTTATAAATACATCTTAGATCCATAGAGCTGTTATCATTAGACAGTAAAAATATTAATTTGATTTTAGGAGGACAGTTGGAGAGGAAAGGAGAGAAATAGACAAAGACAGAGAGACAGAGACAGAGAGAAGAATTAATGTAATATGTCTTTTCTTTTAAACTAAAAGTGTTTATTATAAGAAATTAAGGTGAAATTTGGATGTTACTGAATCTCAGAAAAATATTTTAATAACAATCATGCCTAAAATAAATGAAGAAATAAATATGAAAGTAATTAGGAATTGAAGTTTTTATTTTTTTTTAACATTTTTAATCTAATTTTTCAGTTAGAAATTCTGCCCATCCTGAACCCCATTCCCTCCCCCCTCCCCAATATAATATTGTAAAGTAATTAACCTCCAATGAAAATAAATAAATTTATATTAAAAAATAAAAATAGTACGTAAAAAAAGAAATTCTGCCCATGCTTACTGAAAAAATGTTTTTGAAAAATATCATATTTGTACTTTCCATAATTCCACTCCCCTTCCCCCTCTAGATTTTAGTGAATTATATCATTTTTATTTATTTATTTTAAAAATATAAATATATTTATTTTAATTGGAGGTTAATTACTTTACAATATTGTATTGGTTTTGCCATATATCAACATGAATCCGCCACAGGTATACATCCATTCCCCATCCTGAACTCCTCTCCCTCCTCACTCCCCATACCATCCCTCTGGGTCGTCCCAGTGCACCAGCCCCAACCATCCAATATAATGCATTGAACCTGGAGTGGCGATTTGTTTCATTTATGATATTATACAGGTTTCAATGCCATTCTCCCAAATCATCCCACCCTCTCCTTCTCCCACAGAGTCCAAAAGACTGTTCTATTCATCTATGTCTCTTTTGTTGTCTCGCATACAGGGTTATCATTACCATCTTTCTAAATTCCATATATGTGCATTAGTATACTCTATTGGTGTTTTTCTTTCTGGCCTACTTCACTCTGTATAATCGGCTGCAGTTTCATCCATCTCATTAGAACTGATTAAAATGTATTCTTTTTAATGGCTGAGTAATACTCCATTGTGTATATTACCACGGCTTTCTTATCCACTCATCTGCTGATGGACATCTAGGTTGCTTCCATGTCCTGGCTATTATAAACAGTGCTGCGATGAACATTGGGATATATGTGTTGCTTTCAATTCTGGTTCCCTCGGTGTGTATGCCCAGCAGTGGGATTGCTGGGTCATAAGGCAGTTCTATTTCCAGTTTTTTATGGAATCTCCACACTGTTCTCCATAGTAGCTATACTAGTTTGCATTCCCACCAACAGTGTAAGAGGGTTCCCTTTTCTCCACACCCTCTCCAGCATTTATTGCTTGTAGACTTTTGGATACCTATAGTGACTGGTGTGAAATGGTACCTCATTGTGGTTTTGATTTGCATTTCTCTGATAATGAGTGATGTTGAGCATCTTTTCATGTGTTTGTTAGCCATCCATATGTCTTCTTTGGAGAAATGTCTATTTAGTTCTTTGTCCCAATTTTTGATTGGGTAGTTTAATTTTTCTGGAATTAAGCTGCAGGTGTTGCTTGTATATTTTTGAGATTACTTGTTTGTCAGTTGCTTCATTTGCTATTATTTTCTCTCATTCTGAAGGCTGTCTTTTCACCTTGCTTGAAGTTTCCTTTGTTGTGCAGAAGCTTTTAAATTTAATTAGATCCCATTTTTTCTTTTTGCTTTTATTTCCAATATTCTGGAAGGTGGGTCATAGAGGATCCTGCTGTGATTTATGTTGGAGAGGGTTTTGTCTATGTTCTTCTCTAGGAGTTTTATAGTTTCTGGTCTTACATTTAGATCTTTAATCCATTTTGAGTTTATTTTTGTGTATGGTCTTAGAAAGTGATCTAGTTTCATTCTTTTACAAGTGGTTGACAAGTTTTCCCAGCACCACTTGTTTAAGAGATTTTCTTTAATCCATTGTATATTCTTGCCTCCTTTGTCAAAGATAAGGTGTCCATATGTGTGTGGATTTATCTCTGGGCTTTCTATTTTGTTCCATTGATCTATATTTCTGTCTTTGTGCCAGAACCATACTGTCTTGATGATTGTGGCTTTGTAATAAAGCCTGAAGTCAGGCAGGTTGATTCCTCCAGTTCCATTCTTCTATCTCAAGATTGCTTTGGCTATTCAAGGCTTTTTGTATTTCCATACAAATTGTGAAATTATTTGTTCTAGCTCTGTGAAAAATACTGCTGGTAGCTTGATAGGGATTGCATTGAATCTCTAGATTGCTTTGGGTAGTATACTGATTTTAACTATATTGATTCTTTTGATCCATGAACATGGTATATGCCTCCATCTATTAGTGTCCTCTTTGATATCTTTTACCAGTGTTTTATAGTTTTCTATATATAGGTTTTTAGTTTCTTTAAGTAGATATATTCTTAAGTATTTTATTCTTTTCAGTGCAATGGTGAATGGAATTGTTTCCTTAATTTCTCTGTGTATTTTCTCATTATTATTGTATAGGAATACAAGGGATTTCTGTGTGTTGATTTTATATCCTGCAGCTTTACTATTTTCATTTATTAGCTCTAGTAATTTTCTGGTGGAGTCTTTAGGGTTTTCTATGTAGAGGATCATGTCATCTGCAAACAGTGAGAGTTTTACTTCTTCTTTTACAATTTGGATTCCTTTTATTTCTTTTTCTGCTCTGATTGCTGTGGCCAAAACTTCCAGACCTATGTTGAATAGTAGTGGTGAAAGTGGGCACCCTTGTCTTGTTCCTGACTTTAGGGGAAATGCTTTCAATTTTTCACCATTGAGGATAATGTTTGCTGTGGTTTTGTCATATATAGCTTTTATTATGTTGAGGTATGTTCCTTCTATTCCTGCTTTCTGAAGAGTTTTTGTCATAAATGGATGTTGAATTTTGTCAAAGGCTTTCGCTGCATCTATTGAGATAATCATGTGGCTTTTGTTTTTCAATTTGTTAATGTGGTGTATTACATTGATTGATCTGTGGATATTGAAGAATCCTTGCATCCCTGGGATAAAGCCCACTTGGTCATGGTGTATGATCTTTTTAATGTGTTGTTGGATTCTGATTACTAGAATTTTGTTAAGGATTTTTGCATCTCTGTTCATCAGTGATATTGGCCTGTAGTTTTCTTTTTTTGTGGCGTCTTTGTCAGGTTTTGGTATTAGGGTGATGGTGGCCTCTTAGAATGAGTTTGGAAGTTTACCTTCCTCTGCAATTTTCTGGAAGAGTTTGAGTAGGATAAGTGTTAGCTCTTCTCTAAATTTTTGGTAGAATTCAGCTGTGAAGCCGTCTGGACCTAGGCTTTTGTTTGCTGGAAGATTTCTGATAACAGTTTCAAATTCTGTGCTTGTGATGGGTCTGTTAAGATTTTCTATTTCTTCCGGGTTCAATTTTTGAAAGTTGTGCTTTTCTAAGAATTTGTCCATTTCTTCCACGTTTTCCATTTTATTGGCATAGAATTGCTGATAATAGTCTCTTATGATCCTTTGTATTTCTGTGTTGTCTGTTGTGATCTCTCCATTTTCATTTCTAATTTTATTGATTTGATTTTTCTCCCTTTGTTTCTTGATGAGTCTGGCTAGTGGTTTGTCAATTTTATTTATCCTTTCATAGAACCAGCCTTTGGCTTTGTTGATTTTTGCTATGCTCTCTTTTGTTTCTTTTGCATTTATTTCTGTCCTAATTTTTAAGATTTCTTTCCTTCTACTAACCCTGGGATTCTTCATTTTGTCCTTTTCTAGTTGCTTTCGGTGTAGAGTTAGGTTATTTATTTGACTTTTTTCTTGTTTCTTGAGGTATACCTGTATTGCTATGAACTTTCCCCTTAGCACTGCTTTTACAGTGTCCCACAGGGTTTAGGTTGTTGTGTTTTCCTTTTCATTTGTTTCTATGCATATTTTGGTTTCTTTTTTGATTTTGTCTGTGGTTTGTTGGTTGTTCACCAGCGTGTTGTTCAGCCTCCGTATGTTGGAATTTTTAATAGTTTTTCTTCTGTAATTGAGACCTAATCTTACTGCATTGTGGTCAGAAAAGATGTTTGGAATGATTTCAATATTTTTGAATTTACCAAGGCTAGATTTATGGCCCAGGATGTGATCTATCCTGGAGAAGGTTCCGTGTGTGCTTGAGAAAAAGGTGAAATTCGTTGTTTGGGGGTGAAATGTCCTATAGATATCAATTAGGTCTAACTGGTCTATTGTATCATTTAAAGTTTGTGTTTCCTTGTCAATTTTCTGTTTAGTTGATCTACTCATAGGTGTGATGGTGTATTAAAGTCTCCCACTATTATTGTGTTATTGTTAATTTCTACTTTCATATTTGTTAGCATTTGTCTTACATATTGTGTTGCTCCTATGTTGGGTGCATATATAGTTATAATTGTTACATCTTCTTCTTGGATTGATCCTTTGATCTTTATGTAGTGTCCTTCTTTGTCTCTTTTCACAGCCTTTGTTTTAAAATCTATATTCTTATATGACTATTGCTACTCCTGTTTTCTTTTGGTCTCTATTTGTATGGAAAATCTTTTTCCAGCCCTTCACTTTCGGTCTGTATGTGTCCCTTGTTTTGAGGTGGATCTGTTGTAGACAGCATATATAGGGATCTTGATTTTGTATCCATTCAGCCAGTCTTTGTCTTTTGGTTGGAGCATTCAACCCATTTACACTTAAGGTAATTATTGACAAGTATAATCCCATTACCATTTACTTTATTGTTTTGGGTTCGAGTTTATACATCTTTTTTGTGTCTAGAGAATATCCTTGAGCATTTGTTGTAGAGCTGGTTTGTGGTGCTGAATTCTCTCAGCTTTTGCTTGTCTGTAAAGCTTTTGATTGCTCCTTCATATTTGAATGAGATCTTTGCTGGGTACAGTAATCTGGTCTGTAGGTTATTTTCTTTCATCACTGTAAGTATGTCTTGCCATTCCGTCCTGGCCTGAAGAGTTTCTATTGGAAAATCAGCTGTTATCCTTATGGGAATCCCCTTGTGTGTTATTTGTTGTTTTTCCCTTGCTGCTTTTAATATTTGTTCTTTGTGTTTGATCTTTGTTAATTCGATAAATATATGTGTTGGGGTGTTTCACCTTGGGTTTACCCTGTTTGAACTTTCTGGGTTTCTTGGACTTGGGTGATCATTTCCTTCCCCATTTTAGGGAAGTTTTCAACTATTATCTCCTCAAGTATTTTCTCATGGTCTTTCTTTTTGTCTTCTTCTTCTGAGAGTCCTATGATTCGAATGTTGGGGCATTTAATATTGTCCTGGTGGTCTCTGAGATTGTCCTCATTTCTTTTAATTCATTTTTCTTTTTTCCTCTTTGATTCATTTATTTCTACCATTCTATCTTCTACTTAACTAATCCTATCTTCTGCCTCTGTTATTCTACTATTTGTTGCCTCCAGAGTGTTTTTGATGTCATTTATTGCACTATTCATTATATATTGACTCTTTTTATTTCTTCTAGGTCCTTGTTAAAGCTTTCTTGCATCTTCTCAATCCTTGTCTCCAAGATATTTATCTGTGATTTCATTTTGATTTCAAGATTTTGGATCATTTTCACTATCATTATTCAGAATTCTTTATCAGGTAGATTCCCTATCTCTTCCACTTTTGTTTCATTTGGTGGGCATTTATCCTGTTCCTTTACCTGCTGGGTATTCCTCTGTCTCTTCATCTTGTTTATATTGATGAGTTTGGGGCGTCCTTTCTGTATTCTGGCAGGTTGTGAAGTTCTCTTTATTGTGGAGTTTCCTCACTGTGGGTGGGGTTGTACAGGTGGCTTGTCAAGGTTTCTCAGTTAGGGAAGCTTCTTTCGGTGTTCTCATGGGTGGAGCTGGATTTCTTCTCTCTGGAGTGCAATGAAGTGTCCTGTACTGAGTTATGAGATGTCAGTGGTTTTGGAGTAACTTTGGGCAGCCTGTATATTGGAGTTCAGGGCTGTGTTCCTGTGTTGCTGGAGAATTTGTGTGGTATGTCTTGCTCTGGAGCTTGTTGGCCCTTGGGTGGTGCTTGGTTTCAGTGTAGGTATGGAGGCATTTGATGAGCTCCTGTCAATTAATGTTCCCTGGAGTCAGGAGTTCTCTGGTGTTCTCATGATTTGGATTAAGCCTCCTGCTCCTGGTTTTCAGTCTTATTTTTACAGCGGTCTCAAGACTTCTCCTTCTCTACAGTACCATTGATAAAACATCTAGGTTAAAGATGAAAAGTTTCTCCACAGTAAGGGACACCCAGAGAGTTTCACAGAGTTACATGGAGAAGAGAAGAGGGAGGAGGAATTTAGAGATGACCCGAATGAGATGAGGTGGAATCAATAGAGGAGAGAGGAAGCTAACCAATAATCACTTCCTTATGTGCAATCCACAACTGGACCGCTCAGAGATGTTCATAGAGTTATACAGAAAAGAGAAGAGAAGAGAAGAATGAGGAAGGAGACAGAGGTGGCCAGGAGGTTAAAAGGGGGGAATCAAAAGGAGGGAGAGAGATCCAGCCAGTAATCAGTTCCCTAAGTGTTCTCCACCGTCTGGAAGACATAGAGATTCACAGATTTGGGTAGAGAAGAAAGGGGGTAGGGAGGAGACAGATGCGACCTTTTGGAGAAAAAGGAGAGTCCAAAGGAGGAGAGAGCAGTCAAGCCCATAATCTCACTCCCAATTAAAAATGGGTACTGAAGATTGGGTTCTTAATGGTAAAAAATTTATAACAAATACCAAACAGCAAAGATTAGAGATCTAGAGTAGAGTTTGGAATTTCAAAAATACAATAGTAAAGAAAAGAAGAAAAAAAAAGATGAAATAAAAAGAAAACAATATCATAAAAGTTATAAAAAATTATATATATATGAAGTTTGCTTTAAAAATAGGATGTTTTCTTTTGGTAAAGTAATAGTAGGTTATAAAAATGAAAATTAAAGGAGTAATAAAGGACTTAAAAATTAAAAAAAAATTTAAAAAAGAATGATCATAAAAATAGTAAAAATATATCTAAGTGTTTCTCCGGTGTTGTTGTGGGTATTGTGTGGTCAGTTCATTTTCAGATAGTTCCTTTGTCTTGCTTATATTTCTCAAGATCTATAGGCCCCTTCCTATGTAGTTGGTACTAAAGACAGGGTTTTAATCTATTGCACCTGTCACTTCCAAGACAGTGCCCTCTGTTTTAGCTTCTTCTGCTTGCTGGTCTTTTTAGTGTCTGATTTCCCCCCTGACACAAAGGGAGTGGTGGTGGACACTTTTTTTTAGGCTTACTTGTTCAGTTGCGCTGTGGGGAGGGAGGGAATCTGCAAACAAATAACACTGGCATGTGCTCGCAGTGCCTCAGCCACACTGGGCCTGTCCCTGCTCACAGCACATGTGCCCTCCCTGCCCACACTGCTCAGGCCCTAGATTGCTCTGCTGGGAACCGTCCAAGGCTGGCCCTGAGCTGCATGCACCTCCAGGTCTAAGCTGCTCAGGTTCAGGCACTCAGGTAGTCCTCAGAGGCAAAGACTTTGTTGGGCCTGCATTTTGTGCCCTTCCCAGGTCTGAGCAGCTCAGGTGATGAGGTGTTTGGTGAGTGCGGTCGCTGTGACTTATCGCCTCCCCTGTCCCTGCAGCTTGGTTTTCTGGGTATACAACTGGTACACCTTCTCAGGTGGATCTTGACTGTCCAGAACCCCAAGAAGTCTTAGTTAGCAAAGAAGCCTGCTTGAAGTTTGGTAGATAATGTCTCTCTGGGACTGCGATTGCCCCCTTCCAGCTCTGACTGCCTGTCACTAGAGGGAGATGGTCTGCATCTGGCTAGTTCTGTTCAGTCCTCTGTTCTGTGTGCTGGCCTGGTGGTGACTTAGGGCTTTTCTTGTGGTAGCTATCCCATAGTCTGGTTTGCTAACCCCAGTTGGTTTGCGCAGATTGCCCTCCAGGCATTCAGGCCAGATCCTTACTCCAAGCAATGCAATCCGTGCCTCTCTGCCCAGCCCCCGCTTGCTAGTGGTGGGTGCAGGCATCTGCGCTGCTTCTCTACTGAGGGAGTTACCGTTGGGCTCATAATCTATGGGTTTTAATTATTTATTTATTTTTCCTCCCTGTTATGTTGCCCTCTGTGCTTCCAAGGCTCACCACAGACTCGGCAGTGAGAGTGTTTCCTGGTGTTTGGAAACTTCTTCTTTTTAAGACTCCCTTCCCAGGATGGAGCTCCATCCCTACCTCTTTTGTCTCTTTTTTTTTTTCCTGTTATATTTTTTCCTACCTCCTTTCGAAGACAATGGGCTGCTTTTCTGGGTGCCTGATGTCCTCTGCCGGCATTTAGAAGTTGTTTTGCAGAATTTACTCAGCATTTAAATGTTCTTTTGATGAATTTGTGGGGAAGAAAGTGGTCTCCCCATCCTATTACTCCGCCATCTTACAACCGCCAAATTATATCATTTTTAAGGTCAGATTTTAGATCATGAATTTTCTACTCTCTAATATTTCACCCCACTTTTTTTGTTGCCATTGTTATGCCTCAACTTCCTAGGCTGTAAATTTGTTTTAGAGTAATGCAAACTTTATATGGAAATTCATAACAGTAAAATGAGTTACCCTAAGTAAGTCACTTACAACACTGCCTGGGACTATTAGCAACTTTACTTTCTCTGCTACAGATGATCAATATCATATGTGAGATGCAGCCAAGTATTACAATGGAACACTTATCAGACCAATCAGATTATTAAATTATACATTTCTTGGACTTAAATCTTTCTCCAGGTTAACACTCAATCTCTTTCTTTATGAAGTATGCTTGAACTCACTTGGATCCTTTAAAAATTTGCTAAGAGTCCAGCCCACTGTGGATGACCAGCATTTCTTTACTTTTTTGAGGCAACGTTGATGATTCCCTACTCTGTTGGACAGGTATCTATAGTACTGCATCTATTACACATTTTATAATTTTTGATCATATAAATAATCATGTCTGGGTATCTCTTTTTAATAAAGATGAGAAGTTTTGATTCATATTTTCATTTCTTCATTTATTCAGCAAACTCTTATGAAGCATATACTATGTTTAGAGATGGCAAGAATATACAGAAGAACTGTACAAAAAAAGGTCTTAATGACCTGGATAACCTTGATGGTATGTGCACTCACCTAGAGCCAGACATCCTGGAGTGTGAAGTCAAGTGGGCCTTAGGAAGCATTATTATGAACAAAGCTAGTGGAGGTGATAGGATTCCATTGAGCTATTTCAAATCCTAAAAGATGATACTGTTAAAGTGCTGCACTCAATATGCCAGCAAATTTGGAAAACAGCAGTGGCCACAGAACTGAAAAAGGTCAATTTTTATTCCAATTCTAAAGAAAGGCAATGCCAAAGAATGTTCTAACTGCCATATAATTGTACACATTTCACATGCTAGAAAGATTATGCACAAAATCCTTCAAGCTAGCCTTCAGCAGTGTGTGAACTGAGAGTTTTCAGACTTACAAGCTGGTTTTAGAAAAGGCAGAGGAACCAGAGATCAAATTGCCAACATCTACTGGATCACAGAAAAAGCAAGGGAATTCCAGAAAAAAACAACTACTTCTGCTTCTTTGACTATGCTAATGCCTTTGTGTGGATCACAACCAACTGTGGAAAACTTTTAAAGAATGTGGGAATACCAGACCATCTTATCTGTCTCCTGAGAAGCCTGTATGCCAGACTAGAAGCAATAGTTAAAACTGGATATGAAATGACAGACTGGTTCAAAATTGGGAAAGGAGTACCTCAAGACTGTATATTGACACCCTGTTTACTTAACTTCCATACAGAGTAAATCATGCATAGTGCTGGGCTGGATGAACAACAAGCTGAAATCAAGATCGCTAGGAGAAATATTAATAACCTCAGATATGCAGATGGCACACTTTAATGGCAGAAAGTGAACAGAAACTAAAGAGCCCCTTAATGAAAATGAAAAAGGAGAGGGAAAAGTTTGGTTTAAAAGTCAACATTCAGAAAACAGAGATCGTAGCATCCAGTCTCATAACTTAATGGCAAATAGATGGGAAAAAAGTGGAAACAGATTTTATTTTATTGGGCTCCAATATCACTGCAGATGGTGACTATAGTAATGAAATTAAAAGATGCTTGCTCCTTGGAAGAAAAGCTATGATAAACCTAGAGAGTGTATTAAAAAGCAGAGACCACTTACCAACAAAAGTCCATATAGTCAAAGCTATGGTTTTCCAGTAGTCATGTATGGATGTGAGAGGTGGACCATAAAGAAGGCAGAGCACTTAAGAACTGGTACTTTTGAATTGTGGTTTTGGAAGAAGACTCTCAAGAGACCCTTGGACTGCAAGGGGTCTTTAAGATCTTTAAGATGGCATCATTAATTCAATGGACATGAGTTTGAACAAACTCTGAGAGATAGTGGAGGACAGAGAAGCCTGGCATGCTGCAGTTCATGAGGTCTCAAAGAGTTGGTGACAACTTAGCAACTGAACAATAACAATATTTAGAAAACAAGCAAAAATATGAACAAAAACTTTAAAACACTGTAGAAATACAATGGAGAGTAAAATTTTGTCCCTTCCTTCAAGGATATTAAAAAGAATGGAGAAGACAGCCTTGTAAGCAAAGTCATATGTAGTGACAAGGGATCATCAGCCAGGTCTGAAAGAGTATCCAGATAATAGGCGATAATTGATAGTTCTATGGTTAAATTTAGTGAAGTCTATAGAGATACAGGATGTATAAGGTAAGCAGAACAGAGATTGATTGACAAGGAGAAGGTCATCATATGAGTATCTGTTTACATCAAGGAGATGTAGTGGTGCTTCTTTAAGAGAGTTTTCCACAAATTGGTTTCAGGTTTCTACATCATGAGAAGACAGGAAAATCAATCATGGGCCCCATGACAGGGGCCTAAAATGGTAGCTTGATTGAGGAACAAAACAGAAGATCAATTGTTAAACCTGAAGCAGAAACTTTTACCTGGAATTTAATTCCAGAAATTTATGAAGCTTAAATTCCCATGAAAGCCTCCAAATGTCCAGCAGGACTAGCCTGTGCCTTAGGACTCAGTCATTCTCAGCTAGAAGAAGGAGTACTGGAGGCCGGGTCTTTGCAGGGACAATATAATTAGTCTTCTCTTTAGTTGTTTCTAGTTCCCTATTAGCTCCTATATTCACTATGTGGCAGGTAGGTTGTACTTTTGGACTAAGTTTTTCTTTTCAATTTTATCTGAATTCTCTTTGCTTAGGTTTCCAAATTGTTCTGGGTGACATCTGCCTGTCACCAGTAAAACCAAAAGGATAGCAGGATAGATTGCTTTGCACAGGGCAGACAGGTAATTACAGCTTTAATTTTGTTTTGTTTTTGCAAGGATCCAGGTATCCAACCTCTTTATCTCACAAAAGAACCTTAATAAATGTGGGAGTGTTGGCAGACAAGATGGCCCAGTGGGCAGCCTGCCCATCAGATGTGTTAGCCTTCTGCTATTGAAATAGTACTTCCCATGGAAGCATCACACATCAGGAATTCTCTCCTGGTCCAAGCACCCCAGCAGCTTCCAAGGTGGGAGCACAATTAGAGACATGGAGACTTTGAAGCAGCCAAGAGATACATTTCACCTTGGAAATTCATATTTCAACAGAGAGTGCTCGTGCCATGTGAACATTAATCATTCTCCTGTAAAGCCTTCTTATTGTGAAACCAAATTCTCTGGAGCAGGAATCTGTTGGCTAGTTGGCAGGTCTGTCTCTGGTTTTGAAGAATTGACTACTTTAGAAGTTGTTCTCATATAGAATATAAGTGGGATTTTCTAGAATTCCTTTTCAAACCTACATACTTTCTTGCACATATGCACAAAGCTGGGTCACATATGGGAAAACTAGGACTTAAAAGTGTAATAGGCTAAGTCTTGGGTCCAGGCTGAACAGCGGCCTCAAGAGACTGTCTAGGGAGGGTCTATCAGTATCTACTAGGCTCAAGAAAATTGATAATGTGAAAACCAAGGCATCTGGCAAGAGGTGAAGTCTGAAGTCTAAAGTCTCAGACAATAGACAGAACCTGGAATAAGGAAATGTGGTAGGTCTACTTTCCATAGGATGAGATGGAGTGGGTGGGTAGATCTATGTTTCCAAGAAACCCTGGGAGTTGGTAAAATACAAGAGACACCAATCAATTCAAGGACTCAGATATGGATGCTTGAGAAAATTCTGCTTATTAAATTGTGAAATAAGATTAGAAGGATTAGATCAGAAAGGAAAAAAGCCCAGTGACCAGAACTGACTGCAATTAGGAACCCACAATGGAATATTACTCAGCTATTCAAAAGAATACATTTGAATTAGTTCTAATGAGGTGGATCAAGCTGGAGCCTATTATACAGAGTGAAGTAAGCCAGAAAGAAAGACACCAATACAGTATACTAATGCATATATATGGAATTTAGAAAGATGGTAACGATAACCCTGTATGCGAGACAGCAAAAGAGACACAGATGTATAGAACAGTCTTTTGGACTCTGTGGGAGAGGGAGAGGGTAGGATGATTTGGGAGAATGGCATTGAAACATGTATAATATCATATATGAAACGAATCACCAGTCCAGGTTCGATGCATGATACTGGATGCTTGGGGCTGGGGCACTGAGACGACCCAGAGGGATGGTATGGGGAGGGAAGATGGAGGGGGGTTCAGGATGGGGAACACGTGTATACCTGTGGAGGATTTATGTTGATGTATGGCAAAACCAATACAATATTGTAAAGTAATTAACCTCCAATTAAAATAAATAAATTAATATTTTAAAAAATTAAACAAAATCTCAACATAAGTGTTCTTACATTCTTTGAGTCTGAGAGCAATGTCATTTCAGATGGTATTCTGAGTAGGTACTATTTTTTTAACAGGCAAGAAGGAACTGCTGAAAAAGATCTCTTGAACTTGGAGATTTCAGCTAGGTCCAGTCATGGATTCTTGCCAAACAACCTTGATTCTTGCATTCTAGTAAGTATGTCTATTTCCATGGCATTGGAAACAAACTGGCTCAGACCTATTATCCTGAGAAGTTGCAAGGCCATCTCAGGGAGACTTACCTTAGTGAAAAACTATCTTGGATTAAAGAGATTTGCCTCTTGTTCTGGCCTCCTAGAATAAACCAGCAAAAGTTCATTTAATAGAGTGGAATGGTTGCATAAGTCTTGAGTCCACACTGAACAGCAGCCTCAAGAGACTGTGAAATTCGCTAAGTTGTGTCCAACTCTTTGTGACTCCATGGACTATACAGTCCATGAAATTCTCCAGGCCATAATACTGGAGTGGGTAGGCTTTCTCTTCTCCAGGGGATCTTCCCAACCCAGGGACTGAATACAGGTCTCCCGCATTGCAGGCAGATTCTTTACCAGATGAGCCAGAAGAGAAGCTCCTCAAGAGACTAATTCCCAAATTTAAGTATCCAGGCCTTGGCTAGAATGCATAACTGTATCTAGCCCTGAACAAGTCAGAGGACTGGATGAAACTAGACACAACTGGTGAAGGAGAAATTTCTAGCCCCAGTGAGGACAAAAGAATAGGAATCTAAGGGTAAAGATTACAAACAGGGACAGTAGCAGGAGTTCTGAAGAGACAGTATTGACTGGATTGGAAGATACAGTCAGGCTTCAGACAGGATTGACATCGGGTTTCAACTCTCAGGGGAAACTAGGGAAACCTGGAGAAACAGGGAACAAAGCAAGGCTAGGTTTCTATTTTCTATGGAAGATCTCTGAAGGCTTCCTGATTCTAGCAATATCCACCTGCTGTGTGTCTAGCACACAGTATTGTTTTTGTTGAGTGTCTGTTATATTATCCCATATGTTTGCCAAACATTTGTCTGCTCAGCCAGGGAGCTTATAACCTTCTTAAAAAGGACAGGAAACAAACATGATTTTGCATATTTTTGAAACTACATTACAGCTGGGATTTTGTTGTATTCTTCTGGGAAGTATCGGTGTTCTCAGGTATTCCACTCCTCTTCATTCAGTTTGATAACATTCCACTCTACTCCATGTCATTCCATTTTAATTTATACAGTTTCTATCCAGGGCTACAGCTGTGCTAACAGAGGGGTCCAAAGATGAATAGACAAACTATTGACTCAGAAAAAGTTTCATAAAATATGTTTCACTCATCTTGTGAGCAGACTCTCAAAAATAAAGTTTCATTTGATTCTCTCCATGGAGAGTCATGTTGTAATCTGAAAATGTATTAAAAATTTGAAAGAAATAAATTGGTTCAATATTGTTTGACCTGAGTGCCCCCAAGATATTTGACCACAAAAAGTTTTTTGTTCTTTACTTACTTATTAATAGCCCACTGAATTATTTTAGGTGGACCATAAGATTGTCACACATTGTGATCTAGGGCTGATTCCTAACATTTAAGTATCCAGGTAGGTCAGAAAGGGAAACCTGGTGCCTCTGGAGCTTTATGAATATTAAAATGCTGGAGTAGAGCTTGAACATGTGAGTTTTGGCTTCAGGACTTCCTGAAGCAAAGTCATTTAAGGTCTGAGTAGGAAAGCCTTGAAGGGAGAAGATGATTTGTCTTTTTTTTTTCTTCTATTTCTCAGCTTTAAATTTCATGAGTTACCAATTGGCTAGTGTAATTTTCCTCAACTCTTTTTTTTTTTTTTTCCAAATAAGAGAATACATATCAGGAGACATTCACATACTCATAGATTTACATATTCCTATCGAGGAATCTGACTCATGTGTTCTGGCAAAATATTTTGTCACTGAATATTTGAAGACCCTGGAATAGAGCTTTGGTCTCTATCTTGCTGTCTGGATGAGGGAAATAGAGGTTAGTGGCTCTACAAAGGTGTTGCTAATACCCCTTGTAGTAATCTGGTTATTTTAGTGCCCACTGTATTTTCAAAGCCAACACGTAGAAGCTTCTTCTGAACATTTCTGGGCTTAATATTCCAAATAAACATGCAGAAAGATGACAAGGTCAAAGCAGCAGCTGGCCTGAAGATGTCTTGATAGGAGGTTAGCAGGTGGAACTAATGGCAAAGGAAGGCATGGATCAGAATGAGAGCAGAGCAACGAAGCTCAGCAGGGGCTTGTGGAATGTCTGCCCTGACCAGAAAGACCTGGGTCAGGTGCTGAGGAGCACACTTTGAGGACTGAGTTTCAAGCTCGGAGTTCCAGTTCTGGGAAGGAGTTGGACAGAAAGCTAAGGCTGGGCTCCTGACCCCAGCACCAATAAAAGTAAAACAGTGGCAGGTGCTTGTAGAATAAGTAAAATCCAAGTAGGAGACTAAAAATATTAACAGTTATTGTAGGACTAATAGTTTCTGTTTTTGTTTAGTCACTAAGTCCTGTCTGACTTTTTTGCAAGCCTGTGGACTGTAGCCCACCAGGCTCCTCTCTCCATGGGATTTCCCAGGCAAGAATACTAGAGTAGGTAGCCATTTTTTTTCTGTAGGGGATCTCCTGACCCAGGGATCAAACTTTCATCTTCTGGTTGGCAGGCAAATTCTTTACCACTGAGCCATATGGGAAGCCAGAACTAATAGTTACTGGACTCAAAAAGGGGCTCAACTTTAAGATGATTTCCATGACACAGCTGAGAAATTTGCAGAATCATCAGTTTACATTAAACTAAATTCTAGTGTTCATCTCTTTAATTAATTAATATTAAAAATCAGTATAAAAACACAATTAGAACTAAATGTGCTTAAAATAAATATTTTGGATTCTATTAATATTGTCCCATAAATTTCTAATATTCTCAAGGATAACTTAATAGAAACACCAGAAAATGTCAAAGTGTATCATTTTTGTAGTGTGATGTTATATTGTTTGCAGTATTTTTTGTGTTTATAAGTGTACTACAGCATTATAGCCATTATTCTATTTCATTGAGTTTTTCAAAATTTCACCTATTTTCTAATTAAAGAAAAAATTTAAAACTTCCTATGCAATCTTTTTTTTTCCTTATAAACAAAATGCATGCAGATTATCCTTATTCTATCTTGTGTTTCTTTCTTTCTTCCTTCTGTATCTTTTTTTTTTTTTAATGTTTGTTCTTCTGAAAAGGGCATCTTAAATATTTCATTTAGGTTATCTGGCATTTCTGCAACACAAGATCCTTGTACATCCAACAATGATCTCTTTCTTTTTCTTTTATTTTTCTATTTTTAAAGCAAGGTTGTGTAAGATTTCCTCTTCTTTCTCATATAGTGGGGAAGTAATAAATCCATTATACAGATGAATCTAAGGGATAGAAACAAAGATTTATCTAAAGGCAAAACCATTACAATATTGTAAGCTAATTAGCCTTCAATTAAAATAAATCAATTTATATAAAAAATTAAAAATAAAGAATACCAGACATCTCAAGTTAAAAAAAAAAAAAAGACATGTGAGTGGTTTCCATTAGAATCAAGGTTGCTGTACAGTTGCTGTAAATGATCTCTTTTTCATAGTTCTCTGCCGTGTATGGAAGTTTCAATGTGTGAAGAATTTTCCATAACGAGTTTTAAAAATCTTAAAATCACAGGGCCAGCCTGACAGCAGAGATTTTCTGATGTTGAGTGCTGAGTAAAATTTGGGCAACTGATATTTTCTTATGTACACACAGGGTTGAGTACCCCCTCCCGAAGCATATCCCACTGACTGGGTTTTATTTATCACAACTGGGCAGCACATTGTCAAATTCACCTTCTTAAGAGCACAGCACCAGCTTGGCCACACAGATAAGAATGATCCCGGAAGATTGAGTTTAAAATCAGTCTTGTGAGGAGAGATGTTAACTGTCGCCTGCCAAGGAAACAGGAGGACCCTGACACTCTTTGATATATTTGGAGGTGACAAAAAAATGACACTGAGTTGGTAGCTCTTCTAGGAAATATGTCTGAATACCAGCACGAGATAGAGGCCCTTCTTGGCTCACTTCAGACTGAGATTATAGTACCTACTGTCACTCCTTATGTAGTAGTTTCATGAACCTTATTACAAAGTGCAGGGGCTCCAGCTGTATTATTTCATTCCACAATTTGGAAATAAAGAAGGTAGGTCAATTTCTTGAGTGATGTGTATCCATCACATATAGTATTTTGTAGGTATTTTGTTCACCTTATGAGAAAGATTGTGTCAAGTTTCCATCTGTCACATGGGCATTTTCCTTGCACAGGGGATGCAGTTCTTATACTTAATCCTCAGTCCAGTAGGGAAGCAAATGTTTTTACATGGGTTGCCCTCACCTAGTTTTTCTTTTTTGTCAGAGCTATGTATTTAATTTTTTTTAACTTCCTCAGTTTTATTAAGATGCAATTTACATGTAACATTATACAAGTTTAAACTGTATAACACAATAGTTAGATACATGTATATTGCAAAACTGTTACCACAGTAAGGTTATTAACAAACATCAGCTCACATTTACATTGTTATAGTTTCCTTTTTTTGTGATGAGAATTTTTAAGATCTACTCTCATCAACTTTCGTATATACAATGTAGTATTGTCAACTATAGTCACCACATTGTACTTATGTCCCTATAATTTAAAGTCAAAGAACACTGGCAGCCTAATCTCCTTCACATAAAAGATGAGGTGATTGCAAGGGAGTTGAGAAACAATCCTTTCAGGAAAGAGGAGGAGACCTTGAGGATTTTGCTGTTCTGGCCTGCAGAGGACAGAAGCTAATGTGAGATACTGTAGTACTTGGGCCAAGGACATCACACAAAGGCTAAGTGGCTATCTCAGTTCCCAAAAGTAGACTCAGATAAGACTTTGGATTGGGTTATTTATTTGGGAATAAAAGGAAAGTCAATAAAGGGCAAGTAGGTTATTAGGGTTCACTCCCACTGTGGACCCTCTGACTTACTCAAGAAGTTGAGCTCTTAACTCCCAGGTCCCATCCTGTATTCACCCTCAGACAGAGAGGTGCACTTAAATAATTGTGGGGTGGGCTGAAGCCATCTGCTAAGAATGTCATTGCTAGGTCCTCAGGGCACAGATTCTGATTCCAGATGTGCATGTGATGTGCATGCAGACAGCTTGGTCACTTTGTTCATTGCAGAGCTGAGGATTGAGGGTTACCCAGCCTGCCCAAATATTTGTACATTGCTGGTGTCTGTCATTATAAAAGATGATTGTGGCATTGGAAGAATTTTTTGTAAGTTAATCAAAACTTTAATCTTATTTAATACTTTAAAATTCATGTGCATATTGGGAGACTATTGTGTATGTGCTGTGTGAGGGTGTGTGTCCTTGCATATTTGAGAGGATGCACAGTCTTAGTTACTGAGGCAGGATTAGGGGTATGTGTCAATGCAAATGTGATATAAAACACCATGCTTATTGTGAGCTTGTGAACTTAAGAGGAAATAACAAAACATCTTGATTAGAAAACTGCCCTTCCACCCAATGTGATATGTGTAATATGAAATGTTTTTTGAAATGGATATGAGGTCAGTAACTACTGGATGGAAACCACGTGCTTTTTAAAAACACTCTTTCTTCCCAAGTGGTCTTTGTGCTAAGATTAGGAACAGAAAGGTTGACCACACCAAAGAGCTCCCTGCATGGTAAGAATTTGAAACCCTTGTAACAGTTAGAACTGCTGTGGACAGTCATGCCAAAATCTACCTGCCTTCCCTATGTGACTTTGAGGGAAGGGCAGATACCCAGGAGAGCATAATATTGAACATAACAGGCCTGTTAATTAGGAGGGACATCTTAGAAGCAGTCTGTATCAAAATGGTCAGAATTTTTAAAAGTATGGGTGAAATATTATGAATTAATCATCAAATCTATGTTTTCAAATGGCCCATAGACAAAAAAAAGACTCATAATTTTTCACTATTTATCATCGAAATCCTTCTGGATTGACAGGTTGACAGCATAATGATTTTTAAACTGTGTTGGCATATAGGATGCACATGGTTTTCTTGACACTTAGATGCATTTTCTGTGAGCTTGATGGGGGGGGGCACCTTAGCCTTGAGGAAATATATAATTTTAAAAACCAAGTATTATCAGAATATATTAAAATGTGTGTGGCACCATTGCTATTTCAAGCTTTTCTATTTCTCTAAGTCTGTTTCTTTCCATATATATAAAATAAGCATATATACAAACAAGTAGGCATTTTAATTATGTATACATACTATATCAGTCACTATCCAATCAAAAAAGCACAAACCATGTTAGTTATTTTTAACAGAAAATTTAACATGAAATTTGTTCAATAGATTTAAAAGACTAAAATTTGCCAAAGAAACAGATATTATAAGATAACACCTCTTAGGATGCAGGAACAAGGAGAGAGAGCTGGAGTTAAAAGAAGCTTGAAGAAGGGACCCTGGAAAGCAAAATCTGAAGGGATGCACAGAGACTAGCTCTTTGATTGTGCAGCAAAAGTAAATACGTTACACCATTATATTACACCACTGAAGGTTGGGCTCAAAAGTCAGTCCCCAGGAAGAAGTAAGTCTACAGGGAGGTTCACTGGAACAAGTGAACAGGAAAAGGCTATTTTCCCTCAAGTGCTTGTTACTGGCTCAATTTAGTACTTGAAAGGTGGCAACAGAGAAATACGGTCTGCAGTGTCTCAACCCCAGCATCCAATCAGTGTTTAGAAGGTGAGCATGGGGAGAAATGACAAAGGCTTAATGACCACCACATGTCCATATTGGATTTAATCATGTGAAATTGCTGATATTCATCTAATACACTTGTTAATCTACAAAAACAGCCATTTTATATGCTTCCCAGGTGGTGCTAGTGGTAAAGAACTCATCTGCAACGCCGGAGACATAATGAGGTGTGGGTTCAATCCTTGGGGAAGATCTCCTGGTGAAGGACCTGGCAACCCACTCCAGTATTCTTGCCTGGAGAATCCCATGGACAGAGGAGCCTGGTGGGCTACAATCCATGGGGTCACAAAGTGACACAACTGAAAGGACTTAGCATATACAAACACATACATTATACTAGATATAATTAGAATGTATTTCATATGTTTATAAATGTTCACACCTTATAGAAATATATATATATACACACATAAAATCAAACATATTTAAAGGGGAGGGATATTTTTACATTTAATTATGTCAGATGAAGCTGGTGCCATTCTCTGAATGAGATAAAATGTACACGTATAGATACAGCTATTTTCAGCTTACCAATAGGGGCATTTATCCTGGGTTTCTATGGTAAGTGTGCTGGCATGTTTTTGCATGATGCCTTTTACCACTGCAGTGTTCTCCCATCATGGATGCATACCTCATTCATTCATCATCCTGCTGCCTTGATCATGATCCAATAAGTCTTCAAGCACCCACAGTGAACATGTTCTAGAAATGAAAGCCTGATTTAAAGACTCCTCCACATCTAGATTAGGAGGGGAAATCTAGACCTTTGGAGCAGTTCTTTTAAGGATTTAAGACCCTTTACAGTTGCTGCTTCTATGGCACTGTCAGGATGTTTTAGTGTAGAGTTGCTATCTCCTGGAAAGGCAGCTGTTGGTCTTTGTTTGGTTACTTGTGTGCGTTTTGGGGCTGGATTCTTAGTCTAAAAGGGGAAGTGTAGGCTTGAGTTTTCTTAATAGGGAGTGATTCAGAAGCTGTTAAGTTGTCAGTAAAGGTACACAGTGTGCCTATAACAGGCCACGTGAAGGCTCTGTGAGCACCTGCCAATGACTACTGTGCTTCTCCCAGGGCCATCGTACAGATTTCTGTCTGGAAGTGAGGACTGGCAAAACCAGACGGAGTGTGGGGTGATGATTCTAAAAGATCTCAGAAGTGTTTGCATCACTCCCATGTGAAGCTCAGCTCTGGGAATTCCACAGACAGTTTCCTAAGTGGGCATTTTCTCTCACAGAACTCATTGTCCTTTCCAGGCCCTTAGGCCCCACATCTGTTTCTCCTGGCAAATTAGTGCCACAATTCCAAAGTGATTTGACTGGTATTCCAGCCGTACCTTCTAATTCTGCCTCTTTCACAGTACAGGAGTACAGGAAATGGACAAATGGACTATTTTTGAACCAGAAGTTGGCCCAACTGTCAGGAGTAGTAGCAGCTGAATAATGTTTGTGGGATAGGCTGCTCATGACAGATGACTTTATAATCACCTTCCAGATCCCAAGGATAAGAGTGTCTGTTGAAATCGGCATAACCCTCTTAGGCTTTCAAAATCCAACCTCCAGAGGCCCCGACAAACTGCAGTGTGCACATTTGGCTGTTCATATGACCACGGTATCCTCTATTTACCCAAATGTGTTCTGGGCATTATTGTTCACCTCTCACATTGTCCATTGTGCCCATTAACAGATCAAATGGCTCCTATTACTATGTGGTGGCCTCGTTCCAAAGGGACTCATTATTGCCTTTACTTGCTTGTAAAATCTTTCTGTGTTTAATCCTCGCCGCACTTTCATTTTTTCCTTCCCATCTGTCAGTGGGCTTTTGTGCCCTGTGGATCAGCATATCAACACTTCACTCTTCCTCTCCTGAAAACAGCTCCAGTTTCTGAAGTCCTTTTACTGGGAAAGGTTGTTGAACAATTTGCACAAGACAAGTAAGAGAGCTGTAGAAAAGACAACACTGAACCTCTGCGTTCAGTTCAGTACATTTAATGGATACCTTGATCAATCTCCTATTGACATGAGGTTCTTCCCCAGGCCATAGTTTCATATTCCTATCTTGAGAGCACTCACTGCAGAAGTGAACTTTCTTTGATACAAAGCAAAGGTGGATTGCAAATTCCCTTTGTTTGCTGGGAAGACGAAATGTTTTAAATAAGATGATGATGCTCTCTTCCATTTGCTTCTTCTGTTGAACAGGTGGGTATTTGTGGGCTGTTCCTAACCTCTGCAAAGTGCGTTGAAAAAAAAAAAATTCTCAGCTAGATAATTCTTAAACATTTTTCACTGTCCCTATGCACATAATTTACTAGCTTGTTCTTGATCAGAGGATTACTGAAGAGGAGCTGGGTAAGGTTTGCACTGACTCCAGACAGCAGGCAGGATGTGGTAATTTATGTGAATGGGCTTCTGATGACAAGATAAGGGTACTCCTATCTGTGTGCTGCAACATTCATTAGCTTAATGTTAGAAACAATAGGACAAGGCTAATGTGTCTCACATTTTCCAAATTTATAGCTTAATTTTAGAACTGTTAAAATCAATGACACTGGGACTAAGACTTGGCAGTTTGGCACCAGTGGAATGTGGGAAAGAGTTAAGTAGATTCCAAGTGCAACTTGTGAGGCTCTTGGATCAGAATTACCTGGGATGTTTCACAGACATGAAATTTCCAAGGCCCATCCCAGAGGGCTGATTCAAAATATCAAAATGAGGTACTGGGCATCTGTAAGTCTAATAAGCTCTTCCAGCTATTCTAACTTACACCAAAGTTTGAAACTAACTCTTCTTGAGGTTGAATGTCACTTCTGAGTGGGGTCAGCAGAGATCAGACATTTCCTCCTGTCTTGTTCAGAAGAATGTATTGTTTTAACTACCAAGAAGTCTAGCCATGCTTGTCTATGAGAATAGTTGATCTGAAGTAATATAATGAAAAGATTTAGTCTGAGAAGGATTTCCTTTCCCAAGCCAGTCTGTAAAGACCCTGACCATGTTTTCATTTCATGTGTTGTTTACTTTTGTTATTGTTGTTCAGTTGCTAGGCTGTGTACTACTCTTTGCAACCCTGTGGACTGCAGCAAGCCAGGCCTCCCTGTCCATACTGTTCTTGGGTTTCTTGCAGCAAGAATACTGAAGTGGTTTGCCATTTCTTCCTCTAGTGGACCATGTTTTGTCAGAACTCTTCACTATGACCTGTCCGTCTTAGGTGGCCCAGCACAGCATTGCTTATAGCTTCATTGAGTTACACTAGCCCCTTCACTAGCCCCTGTGATTCATAAAGAGGTGCTTACTTTTATCTCCATGTGATTCTGTTCATTCAGTATTTTAAATACAACAACAGAAAATTGTAAAAAGAATTTCCTCTATTTTATCCAGAGGGTTGCGTCCGTGTAGATACTACTATTAAACATTAATCAGCAAGCTCTTCTTGTTTTAACCTTTGCTTTTAAGCATTTCTCCAAAGCATTAATCTAGAAAACTTCAAGAAGGACATTATAATGCCTCCATGTCACCTTTTAGAGAATAAATTGTCATCAAATGCCAGGACTCAAGTTGTAGCTGAAGGAAAGTTCTATGTAACCTCCTGAGAAAGCTTTTTCTTTTTCCTTCTCATTTAGATGAAAGTACAACATAAAAACAATTTGACAAAGACTTAATAGGTAATACCTGATAAATTAAAACATCATTGTACATAGTTCTGAACAGAAGGTAGAGTTTCAATGTCTAGAGGAGAGGAGACAGCTGCTTTTATCACAGGTATATTATTCTGCCGCTCAGACTGTTCCTGTAGCTCTTGCTGGTGAAACACCACAGAAAGTAAAACAGGCTCCCAGAACATAGTTATTTCCATACCCTTCCACAAAGTATTCCCTTTGTAACAAGCAATTTGTCTGCACTCAACTTTTCCCAGTTGGCTCCCTGAATCAGACAGACTTTCCCCAAACCCCTGGGGCTATTAGTCCTGTTAATCTTTGCCCTTCACAAATGAATCTTTTGTGCTGCTTATGACTGAGCTTGGATTGCTGTCTTTCCTCCCTTTCATTCTTTTTTTTTTAAATGAACAATAAGAGCAAACAGCTTGGACTGAACAGAGGTGGTGGGGAGCAGTGACCTCTGGTTGGTAAATCATGATGACACAGTTTATGGGTTTGGAGGATTCCATCGTCAGGAGACACAGGGCAGGATCATCTCCTAAGGAAATAATGTGGTCACATGACGAAGCATTAAGGATGAGAGAAACCCTTAGGTTTCTGCTGCTGAACAATGCCCAAGTTCACTAGTGTTCTCAGGTGCATGGGGGAAAATAGGCCGTCATTGTTAAGGCAGCATCAGCACCTGCCTTTGTTTCTGCTTCCCTTGCTGCAGCATCAACACCGTCTTGTCACTCTGGAGACAGGTTGACATAGGACATAACCACTGATGAGTATTTAGCCAGTCAGTGTACCAAATGGCTTGTCCTTTCTGGTATGTATGTATCTTCATCTCCCCATGAAGTAGGCATAGAATAATTGAAACTTTCACCAGACATATATTTCGTGATATCCAGTTTAACTGTTCATCAGCTGCTTATATTTTCTTGCCTTAATATAATGCTATGCTGAAACATAGATGTATGACAAATTAAATTTGGGAAGTTATAAAAAACACTGGCATTTTAAAATTTTGTATATTTTTATATTCATTTTTTCTCTAGTTCATTACATTTTTTAGCTTTTAAAAAATTTGAGACATGATATACATAGTATATATATATATATATAATCTATATATTGATGAATATTTATAATATATACAGTCATGTAACTGTCACTGGTAAATCCCATTAACAACCCCCGGGAAATAAAAATAGAATCTTGGGTGTGAGGTGGGGAGAAATACATTAAAGGTTTGAGACTAACATATACCCACTACTATATATAAAGGTAAACAAGTAAGGTACACAGCAAGGTTCTACTGCATAGCACAGGGACCTCTAGTTAGTTAGTTCAGTCGCTCAGTCGTGTCCGACTCTTTGCGACCCCATGAATCGCAGCACGCCAGGCCTCCCTGTCCATCACCATCTCCCGGAGTTCACTCAGACTTGCGTCCATCGAGTCTGTGATGCCATCCAGCCATCTCATCCTCGGCCGTCCCCTTCTTCTCCTGCCCCCAATCCCTCCCAGCATCAAAGTCTTTTCCAATGAGTCAACTCTTATAATGGAAAAAAATCTGGAAAAGAAAAATCAAGTAAAAATATACAAACAGACTCACAGACATGGAAAACAAACTTACATTTACCAAAGGGAAAATATTTGGGGGAGGGATAAATTAGGAGTTTGAGATCAACATGTATAAACAACTATATATAAAATAACCAACAACGACCTACTGTATAGCACAGGGAACTATACTCAATATTTTGTAATAACCTATATGAGAAAAGAATCTTAAAATTATATATATATATGTATATGTATATGTATATGTATATGTATATGTATATGTATGTGTGTGTGTTAGTCTCTCAGTCATGTCTGACTCTTTACAACCCACAAACTGTAGCCTGTCAGGCTCCTCTGTCTTTGGAATTCTCCATGCAAGAATACTGGAGAGGGTTGCCATTTTCTTCTCCAGGGGATCTTCTTGACCTAGGGATTGAAATTGAACCTGGGTGTCCTACATTGCAAGCAGATTCTTTACTGTCTGAGTTACCAGGTAATCCCAAATTATATATATAAAACTGAACCATTTTGCTATACACCTGAAACTAACACAACACTGTAAATTAATCATACTTCAACAAAAAATAAGATAAAATAAAGAATACATATTCTTAAAAAATTATTTTAGAGTGAAAAAATAGAATCTGGGTAATAAAATAAAATCTAATTTTTTCTTTTTTAATTTTAATTAATTAATTTATTTTAATTGAAGGATAATTACTTTACAATATTGTAGCAATTTTTGCCATACATCAACATGAGTCAGCCACGGTGCACGTGTGTCCCCCCATCCTGAACCCCCCTTCTACATCCCTTTCCAGCTCATCCCTCTGTATTGTCCCAGAGCACCGGCTTTGAGTTCCCTGCTTCTTGCATTGAATGCACTGGTCATCTATTTTACATATGGAAATATACATGTTTCATTAGAGCTAGCTTTTAAAAATCCTTGAACTCAATAGGGTAGTATCTTTTGACATGATGTAAAAGTCTTTACATCTCTCTGTATATTTGAGATGGTGGGAGATATAGGAGTAAAGACAGCTCCTGCCTGCAGGAATTGTCAGTGTCTCCATGGAAGGAAAGAAACCAGTGAAATTTTTAGAGTTAGTCTTAACTATAGAGTTTTGGTGACAAGAACAGCAGATGTGCAGAAAAGGGGGTTATTGACTGGTCAAGTAAGGCTGGTGAAGAAGTCAGGGTTAAGGCCAGTATTGAAAGGTGCAAAGGAATCTAGGTGAGGGGGTAAAAAGGGAAGTCTATTTAGAAGAGGTCTGTGGAGAAAGAGGGGGTAGATTACCTTTTGAGCAAAAGCACAGTAGAGGAAAATTGATGACTTCAAAGAAAGAATAGTTTTCCCACAAAGTCAGCCAGTAGAGTGTGTGCCTTTCAAAGGTAAATTTCAGGTGGTTCCTTATAAAGGTTTATAGCTTTGGAACAGTAAGGATCCTGCAGTGATTCAGATGTTTTGTTATGCATCTTTATTATGCAAAACCTGGGAAATGTAGATTTTTAGGCCGCACTTCAGGACTGTGTTGTATCAGTCACATATTGCTGCATGATGACAAACCAGCTCAGAACTCAATAGCACATGACAGTAAGCATTTATTCTCATATGCAACGTTATGCAGGTTTAGCTCAATTTTGCTTCATGTGTGTTTATTCTAAGAGTCAGACCAAAAAGGCCACAGACACCAGATGCATATTCTTCCCATGCAGAAGAATAGGGTATTCCTACCATAGGATATTCCTCCAAAGGCATATACTGGAAACTTCTACCCACATTCCACTGGTCAAATAAATCACATGGCCAATATCAATAGTATAGAGAAATAAAATTGCCCTTTAGTGGGAAGAATTGCCGAGTCACATGGGAAAAGTTCCGGATACAGATAGGAGTGAAGAAATAGGAATAATTTTTCACATATATAAAGCCTTTAACATATTATCACCGATAATCCCCAGAAAAGATGTATGGAGTTGGCTCTATCATTACTCCAATGGATCCTTTAAAAGGCTGGGCAACTTACTCAAGGTAATCTTGTTAGTAAGTGACCAAGACAGAGTTTCAGATGTGTCAAAAGTTTAATATAACCCCAACAACATGAAATATTTGCTTTAGTCCCTAGAAGAGGCTCTGAATTGTATTACAATGCATATAATTTGTACTCTCAAGATCCTCTTTACTCACTTGTACCTGAAACCCCCAACTATTACCTATTTTTTTTATCTGGATCCTGTCAACTATAAATTGAAACTTGCCATCTACCTCTACCAGGATTAAATCTTGTGCTGCGGCAGGTGCTGACCTTCAGTATCCCCTGAACGAAGTTCAGGGTGGAGAGCAGAAATGAGGCACTCTATGCTCAAGGGAAAAACTGGCAGAACATGTTGTATTCAGATAGTTAGATATTTTCAGGAGCCAGTTTTATAAGCCCAATTCTTGAATCTCCCAATATCTAGAAAAGCACTAGAATCCCTCAGGGTGACGAATGTTCCTACCAATGCAGGAGATGTAAGAGATGTGGATTTGGTCCCTGGGTTGGGATGATCCTCTGGAAGAGGGCATAGCAACCCACTCCAGTATCCTTGCCTGGAGAATCCCATGGACAGAGGAGCCTGGGAGGCTACAGTCCATGGGGTTTTAAAGAGTCAGACAGAACTGAGGCGACTTATCAAGCATGCTAACAAGCATGTCTTTAAAAAGATACATATTTCATTGTCCCTACTTCTTATCAATAATATGCACTCTTCATTTTTTTGTACTCTATAGGATAATGAAGAAAAATTGGACTCACTGAGTTTGCTAAGTACTGATAGTTTCATCCTGCTCATTGGAGACTCCTATTTCATCCCATTTCTTCTCTGCTTTTGCCTTCTCTCTCACTTCTACTACAAGGGATAATCATCTCTACAACCTGAATCTATGAAACCTAAAATTTCCCCAGTATTAAAACATCTTTTCGGTAGCCATCAAGGTCAAACCAAGAGAATTCCTCACTTCGCCTTGCCTACATATCCCTAATTCCAGAAACCAATATTTTGTGTTTCTCTGTTTGGTATCTTATGATGATGCTTAACATTTTTCATTGATGTAGCTTCTTGGGTTTCAGAGTTCAAGGGAATGGTGATTATGGACTAGTTTAGAAGCTGCCTGATGATATTTCCTGACACACAGCTCCTTGAGGAGGGCATCTGAGCAGATAATGTGTTGCCCTTTGGATGGATGGGTCAACTTAGAAAGTGGCACTTTAAAGAGTGGTTGAAGGGCCACTTGGCCTTTTTCTGCCCTCTGGGAGTTCTTCCTGGATGTGGGCAGAGACACCTGACCTTCTCAAGGGCCTGTTGTCCTCTCTACCCTCTGCCTTCCTCTTCCACCATTATTACTTGATAATGATATTTGACCTTGATATTTGTCTATTACCTTACATTTGTGGATCATTAAATAATGAAGTATCTTGTCTGTCAACCGTTATTAGTATAGTAAACAACATTGCAAAACACAAAACGAACAAAACACTTTACAACTAAACCAGAGTCAGAATGGTTGGAGGATGTTAAAAACTAACTTTTTATAATATTCAAACACGTATTTATTAATTTTAATGAAAGCCTTTTAACTAAAATGAAGTGTCATTTAATAGTAGTTCCTTTACATTAAATTTATATTACTATTAGACTCTTTTCTAATTTCATAAGTGTAATGCTCGTTCATTGAAAACATATTTCTCAGTTGATGTTTCATTTTTCTTATGTTTTAATGATGCAGCAACATATTCATAGCCACAATCAGAGTTATGTCTGTGTCTGCATTTGCATTAGATTGCATTTACCTTAAAATATAAATACTTGCTCAGTTATTAGTTCTGAAATACAGTGTCCTCTTCCTTGAATATTTGATTTTTGTAGGTGAATTATTTAGATCTATCTTGGAAAATTCTTTAGTTGTCAACTGAAGGATGAGCTAGTTTTGGCTTTCGGGAATGCTTAAATGTTGTCCCAACTTGTCCCCAAAGCATGTACTCATAGGCATGACAAATTTGCATTTGTTTCAAAATGGAGATTCAACTTTTCCTATATTAAGCTTACAGAGATGTTTCTTCTTTTTTATGTTAACCCTGTCACTCAAATTATAAAAGAAGAACCTTAGGAATCTTTGAAATTTGCATAATAAGTAAATTTTTTTCTTTAAGTTGCCCAGATCTGATAAATTTTTGAGTCATTAAAAATGTAAATAAACAGGCAATCTTTAGAACATCTATAAAATGATATTCCAAATTTTCTCTTGAGTTGCTATGCCCCACATATTTATGATAATAAATTACCCACATATATTTCAGTCTTTATTTTAAAATTTCATACCTATTATTCACAAATAATTGAGTATCAATTTTGTTTGTTAAATTTTCTTAGCTCTCATTTCTGGGAGGAATCACTACTCTAAAAGCAGAAGATTCTCTGCTATTGTTTTGTGAAAACTCTTTTGACTTCAAAATTCTGACAATCAAGGGCTCCTCATACATGGCTCAGTAAGTTATGGTCCTCCAAATGGATCAGCCTGTCCTGCTTCAGCTGTGACCAGGAAGGGAGGCAGACCAGAGGTAAGAGAGGGCCAAAAGGAAGATGCTGGCACCCCTAACTCTGTTTGAGCCTCTGACATAACCTTTACTGTATCTTATCAAGCTTTCTATGTTTTTCATGATGGTGGCAGGAAATCAGGCCATTCCTTGGAGTCTGTGTACAGGACTTGGGACAATCAAATACTCTCCACTGCTCTCTACATCTTTCTAGATTAGGAAAAGCTTCATCACTAACAAGAGCTGCCCTGCACTGCAGCGAAATCTGAAGGCAGCTCTGAGAATCTCAAATTCAAATATCATCCCCCACCTTTGAGAAGACCTTGCTGGTCCTTTTATCTTTAGGAATCGTTTGCTCTAGTCTTCTTCAGCTTGTTCAATAAAAGATTACTGAAATTTTTAGCCACCAAAGAAATGCAAATGAAAACCAAGATGACTAAAATGTAAAAGACTGACAATATCATGATGCCAGTCTTATGAAGCAACTGGAACTTCTATACATTCCTGATCCTTTCTAAAAAAAAAAAAATTGTTTTTCACTTGAATATGTGTATGTATCTACTTTTTGATTCACCTTAATTCAGAATAAAATCATTCCATTTTTTTTGGTCTTAAGTATTTAGTTATGTTACATCCCTGCCCATGTACTTATAGTTATATTTATGGTTCATTACGCAAAGAGTCAGACACGACTGAGCAATTGAACTGAACTGAACTGAACTGAAGTAAAAATCAGAATATACTTACTGATAAATAATGAAAGTAGAATCCATTAGTGTCTGGTATATTTCTAATAGGTGAAATCCTCCGTCTTTAAGCATAAGCTTCTAGGAACTTGATTTTCAAAGGTAACAGAAAATTTTATTTCATATTTGCAATTTGTCTGGCAAAGTGAATTTGTCAGCTTCATTTTCCCTAAGCTGTTTCCAGGTATACCATTTTAGAAACTCAAGAGTGATCCCTTAGCATTTTCTGTCCATTTGTCTCAGGAGGTATGGCCTCTAGGTCAACAGAGAGAAATATGCAAGGATCTGTAAGATCTCTTGGGTCTTTTCAGTTGGGTGACATGGACATATGTGGGCACTGTCTACACCAGTTTGTCATCACAAGATCAGAGTTCCTGAGTATGATGAAATAGAATTTAAAAAATCAAACACACTGAGGTTATCATTAATACTGTTTATACTTTTTTTTTTCATTTTCCTTCCAGATCTTGATGTCAGATATAGTCATATGATTTGTTTTTGCCAATGTTATAAGCAGAAGCGAGATTACATTATTACCTCTTGTGGAAAGCTTTAAGAGTCAGTGTGTAATTCACCATGCTCTCTCTTTCCACTTGCCATGGTGATTAGTAACATTCCAAATAGAGGCTCTTTTGTCAGCCTGGTTCCCAGCATGAGGGCATTGCTGAACACAGCCCCCAGTTGACCCATGATGGACTTATAGCATGAACAATAGATTAAACCTTTGATGTTTTAGGCCACTGAGTATTCTTTGTTTTTGTTACTGCAGCATAACCTAGCTCATCTTGAGCTTTTCACATGGGTTAAATAATTGGTTCTTGAAAGACCAATTTTATTAATATGCCCCAAACAATACAGCTTCATACACCAGAGAGCACAGTCATTGCCAGGAGACAAGTGGACCTGGAAAGACACCTGATGACTCAGAATCCTGGGGCACAGAGGGAAAAGCATTCTTCTTTGCCCTGCTATTCTTTGCCAAACTCCTGAGCCCAAGTGAAGCATGGTTCAGTGATTCACAGTATGAATGAAGTCACAGAGAATCAATAAACCATTTTATTTCATATCGGAAGTCCAACAGTCTTTCCAGTTACCCATGGCTGATGGTTTTGAGGGTTTAGTGGAGTTTCCTGGTGAATCATAGTTGTAATTTGGACTTCTGACTATTTAGGTTCTTCCCACTGCTCATAATCAGGAGTGGATCTGACTCATTGCACAGGTAGTTGTTTAAGTAATACATGTAGATGCTATTATTATATATACTTGTGGCCCTGGTCAGGCCTTTATAGGTCTTCAGCTCTTATTTGTTATTTTTAAGATTAAGAATCTAAATCTAGAGAAGTTAAGTGACCATGTCATAGCTATAAGTGGCAGAGTCTGTCAGAATCCAAGCCTCAAGTCAGTTACAGGGCTCTTGATGCACACTAGGTGGTGTGTTTGCTTGGAAACAGAACAGAAAGAGAGGGTGGGTCATTCTTTTTTTCAAATTGAAGTATAGTTGATTTATAATATTACATAAGTTTCAGGTATACAACATAGTGATTCAATATTCTTAGAGATTATATTCTAAAGTAATTACAAAATAATGGTTGTATATAGCTATGCTGCACAATATATCCTTATTTATTTATTTTAAACATAGTAATTTGTACCTCTTTATTCCCTACCCTCTCCCCACTGGTAACCACTGGTTTGTTTTCTATATCTGTGAGTCTATTTTGTTATATGCATTACTTCATATTATCTTTTAGATTCCACACATAAGTGGTGGTGGTTTAATTGCTAAGTCATGTCCAATTCTTGTTACCTCAAGGACTATAGCCGGACAAGCTCCTCTGTCCATGGGATTCTCCAGGCAAGAATAGTGGAGTGGGTTGCCATTTACTTCTCCATTGGATCTTTCTCACCCAGGAATCAAACCCAGTCTCCTGCATTGCAGGTAGATTCTTTAGTGACTGAGCTATGAGGGAAGCCCATGCACAAGTGATAACGTAGAATATCTATCTTTCTCTCTCTGGCTTATTTCACTAAGCATAATACCCTCTGGGTTCACCCATGTTGTCGTAAATGGTAGAATTTCATTCTTTTTAATGGATGAGTAATATTCCAATGTGTTGTTGTTTAGTTGCTATGTCAGGTCTGACTGTTTTGTGACCCCATGGCATTTCTCAGGCAAAAATACTAGGGTGTGTTGCCATTTCCTTCTCGAGGGGATCTTCCTGACCCAGGGTACCCAGGGATGGAGCCCACATATCCAGGCAGATTCTTTACCACTAAGCCACCTGGGAATCCTAATATTCCATATATATATACATATATATATGTATATATATATATATATATATATATATACACATATATATATACACACACACACACACAAACATATATATATATATATGCATACATATTTGTATATGTGTGTGTGTGTAAAT
Source organism: Capricornis sumatraensis (assembly GCF_032405125.1). Lineage (NCBI taxonomy): Eukaryota > Metazoa > Chordata > Mammalia > Artiodactyla > Bovidae > Capricornis > Capricornis sumatraensis. The sequence goes on from NC_091083.1 coordinate 51,936,271, forward strand.
GTCTAACAGGCACATGAAAATATGCTTAGTATTCCTACATCGGCCACTATGGAATACAGGATGGAATTTCCTAAACAAACAAACAAACAAAGATAAGGACTGCCATGTGTATGTGTGCTCAGTTGTGTCCAACTCTTTGGGACCCCATGAACTGTAGCCTGCCAGTCTACCCTGTCCATGGGATTTTTCAGGCAAAAAAACTTGAGTGGGTTGTCATTTCCTCCTCCAGGGAATCTTCCCGACTCAGTGATAGAAACTACATCTTATGCATCTCCTGCCTTGGGAGATGAATTCTTTACCACTGAGCCACCTGGAACCCCATGAATTGCAACCCTGGAAATGCCATATGATCCAGCAATCCCACTCTTGGGTATATATATGAAAACAAAAACAAAAATTCTATTTTGAAAAGGTATATTCACTTCAATGTTCAAAGAAGCATTCTTTACAATATCCAAGATACTACATGGACTACATGGATACTACATGTCCATCAACAGATGAATGGTTAAAGAAGACTATTTTGTTCGGTTCAGTTCAGTTCAGTCACTCAGTCGTGTCTGACTCTTTGCGATCCCATGAATCACAGCACGCCAGGCCTCCCTGTCCATCACCATCTCCCGGAGTTCACTCAGACTCACGTCCATCAAGTCAGTGATGCCATCCAGCCATCTCATCCTCTGTCATCCCCTTCTCCTCTTGCCCACAATCCCTCCCAGCATCAGAGTCTTTTCCAATGAGTCAACTCTTCGCATGAGGTGGCCAAAGTACTGGAGCTACAGCTTTAGCATCATTCCTTCCAAAGAAATCCCAGGGTTGATCTCCTTCAGAATGGACTGGTTGGATCTCCTTGCAGTCCAAGGGACTCTCAAGAGTCTTCTCCAACACCACAGTTCAAAAGCATCAATTCTTCCATGCTCAGCCTTCTTCACAGTCCAACTCTCATATCCATACATGACCACAGGAAAAACCATAGGCTTAACTAGACAGACCTTAGTCAGCAAAGTAATGTCTCTGCTTTTGAATATATTATCTAGGTTGGTCATAACTTTTCTTCCAAGGAGTAAGCGTCTTTTAATTTCGTGGCTGCAGTCACCATCTGCAGTGATTTTGGAGCCCCCAAAAATAAAGTCTGACACTGTTTCCACTGTTTCCCCATCTATTTCCCATGAAGTGATGGGACCGGATGCCATTATCTTTGTTTTCTGAATGTTGAGCTTTAAGCCAACTTTTTCACTCTCCTCTTTCACTTTCATCAAGAGGCTTTCTAGCTCCTCTTCACTTTCTGCCATAAGGGTGTTGCCATCTGGATATCTGAGGTTATTGATATTTCTCCCAGCAATCTTGATTCCAGCTTGTGTTTCTTCCAGTCCAGCTTTTCTCATAATGTACTCTGCATAGAAGTTAAATAAGCAGGGTGACAATATACAGCCTTGATGTACTCCTTTTCCTATTTGGAACCAGTCTGTTGTTCCATGTCCTGTTCTAACTGTTCCTTCCTGACCTGCATACAGATTTCTCAAGAGGTAGGTCAGGTGGTCTGGTCTGCCCATCACTGTCGGAATTTTCCACAGTTTATTGTGATCCACACAGTCAAAGACTTTGGCATAGTCAATAAAGCAGAAATTGATGTTTTTCTGGAACTCTCTTGCTTTTTCCATGATCCAGCGGATGTTGGAAATTTGATCTCTGGTTCCTCTGCCTTTTCTAAAATCAGCTTGAACATCAGGGAGTTCATGGTTCACATATTGCTGAGGCCTGGCTTGGAGAATTTTGAGCATTACTTTACTAGCATGTGCGATGAGTGCAATTGTGCGGTAGTTTGAGCATTCTTTGGCATTGCCTTTCTTTGGGATTGGAATGAAAACTGACCTTTTCCAGTCCTGTGGCCACTGCTGAGTTTTCCAAATTTGCTGGCATATTGAGTGCAGCACTTTCACAGCATCATCTTTCAGGATTTGAAACAGCTCAACTGGAATTCCATCACCTCCACTAGCTTTGTTCGTAGTGATGCTTCCTAAGGCCCACTTGACTTCACATTCCAATATGTCTGACTCTAGATTAGTGATCGCATCATCATGATTTTCCAGGTCGTGAAGATTAGTAGACAATTTGATGATAGCCATTGTGGCAGATTTGAAGTGACTGTGGTTTGATTTGGATTTCTCTGATGATTAGAAATGTTAAGCATCTTTTCATGTGCCTGTTAGACATCTATATATCTTCATTGGGAAAATGCCTATTCAGGTCTTCTGGCCATTTTTTAACTAGGTTGATTTTTTTCTTTATTTTTAAATTTGTGTATTTTTTTAACTGAAGGACAATTGCTTTAGAGAATTTTGTTGTTTTCTGTCAAACATCAATAAGAATCAGCAATAGGTATGCATATGTCCCCTCCCTCTTGTACCTCCCTCCTATCTCCCTTCCCATTCCATCCCTCTAGATGGTCACAGAGCCCCCCCATTTGAGTTCCCTGAGTCATACAGCCAGTTCCCATTGGCTATCTATTTTACATTTGGTATTGTAAATTTTCATGTTACTCTCTCCATACATTTCACCCTTTCCCTCTTCCCTTCCCACCATGTCCATAAATCTGTTCCCTGTGTCTGTGTCTCCATTCAGTTCAGTTTAGTTCAGTTCAGTTGCTCAGTCGTGTCCAGCTCTTTGCGACCCCATGAATTGCAGCACGCCAGGCCTTCTTGTCCATCACCAACTCCCGGAGTTCACTCAGACTCACGTCCATCGAGTCGGTGATGCCATCCAGCCATCTCATCCTCTGTCGTTCCCTTCTTCTCCTGCCCCCAATCCCTCCCAGCATTAGAGTCTTTTCCAATGAGTCAACTCTTTGCATGAGATGGCCAAAGTACTGGAGTTTCAGCTTTAGCATTAGTCCTTCCAAAGATCTCCTTCAGAATGAACTGGCTGGATCTCCTTGCAGTCCAAGGGACTCTCAAGAGTCTTCTCCAACACCACAGTTCAAAAGCATCAATTCTTCAGCGCTCAGCTTTCTTCACAGTCCAACTCTCATATCCATACATGACCACTGGAAAAACCAGAGCATTGACTAGACGGACATTTGTTGGAAAAGTAATGTCTCCGCTTTTGAACATGCTATCTGTGTTGTTCATAACTTTCCTTCCCAGGAATAAGCGTCTTTTAATTTCATGGCTGCAATCACCATCTGCAGTGATTTTGGAGTCCCCCAGTTAAGTCTGGCACTGTTTCCACTGTTTCCCCATCTATTTCCCATGAAGTGATGGGACCAGATGCCATGATCTTTTCTGCCCTGAAAATAAATTCATCAGTACCATCTTTTAGAGTCCATATTTATGCATTAGCATATGATATTTGTCTTTCTCTTTCTGACTTACTTTACTCTGTATAATAGGTTTCTAAGTTTGTCCACTTTATTACAACTGACTCAAATGTGTTCCTTTCTATGGCCGAGTAATATTTCATTTTATATATCTACCACAGCTTCTTTATCCATTCATCTGTCGATTGACATCTAGATTGCTTCCACATTCTAGCTATTGCAAACAATGCTGCAATGAACACTGGGGTACATGTGTCTTTCAATTTTGGTTTACTCAGGGTATATGCCTAGTAGTGGGATTGGGGGTCATATGGTGGTTTTATTCCTAGTCTTTTAAGGAATATTCATACCATCTTCCATAGTGGTTGTATTAGTTTACACTCCCACCAGCAACACAAGAGGGCTCCCCTTTCTCCACACTCTCTTCAGCATTTCTGTTTGTAAACATTTTGATGATGGCCATTCTGACTGGTGTGAGGTGATATATCTCATTGTAGTTTTGATTTTCATTTCTCTAATAATGAGCAGTGTTAAGCATCTTTTCTTGTGTTTGTTAGCCATCTGTATGTCTTCTTTGGAATAATGTCTGTTCAGGTCGTTTTTCCACTTTTTGATTAGGTTGTTTTTCTGGTATTGAGTTGTATGAACTGCTTGTATATTTAGAAATTAATTATTTGTGTGTTGTTTCCTTTGCTATTACTTTCTCCCATTCTGAGGGTTGTCTTTTCACCTTGTTTGTAGTTTTGTATTTTTTGTTCTAGTTCTGTGAAAAATTCCATTGGTAATTTGATAGGGACTGCATTGAATCTCCAGATTGCATTTGGTAGTACACTTATTTTCTTTTTATTTTAATTTTTATTTATTTATTTATTTTTGTTGGCAAAGTAATGTCTCTGCTTTTTTTTTTTTTTTTACTTTACAATACTATATTGGTTTTGCCATACAACAACATGTGTCCACCACGGGTGTACATAAGTTTCCACTCCTGAACCCTCCTCCCACTTCCCTCCCCATACCATCCCTCTGGGTTATCCCAGTGCATCAGCCCCAAGCTTCCTACCTAGGAACATGGAATATCTCTCCATCTGCTTATGTCATCTTTAGTTTCTTTCATCAGTGTCTTATAATTTTCCATATACAGTTCTTCTGTCTCCTTCGGTAAGTTCATTCCTAGATATTCAATTTTTTTGTTGCAATGGTGAATGGGATTGATTCCTTAATTTCTCTTTCTGACTTTTCACTGTTAGTGTATGAGCTTCCCTGACAGCTCAGATGGTAAAGAATCCACCTACAGTGCAGGAGATCCTGGTCTGATCCCTGGGTTGGGAAGATCCCCTGGAAAAAGGAAAGGCCACCCACTTCTGTATTCTGGCCTAGAGAATTCCATGGACTATATAGTCCATGGGTCACAAAAAGTCATACACAAGTGAGTGAACTGGATTTATTCCTTAATTTCTCTTTCTGATTTTTCATTGTCACTATATAGGGATGCAAGTGTATATAGGAATGCAAGTGTATTTGTATGTACTGCCCTTGTATCTTGTGGCTTTGCTAAATTCACTGTTTAGCTCTAGTAATTTTCTGGTATATATATATATATATATATATATATTTATGTATAGTATCATGTCATCTGCAAACAGTGAGCATTCTACTTCTTTTATGATCTGAATTCCTTTCATTGTTGTTGTTGTTGTTGTTGTTGTTTTTCCTCTAATTGCCATAGCCAGGTCTTCCAAAATTATGTTGAATAACAGTTCTGAAACTGGACACCTTTGTCTTTTTCCTGATCTTAGAGGGAATGCTTTCTGTTTTTCACCATTGAGAATAATGTTTGCTTGGAGTTTGCCACATATGGTCTTTATTATGTTGAGGTAGATTCCTTCTATGCCCATTTTTTGAAGTGCTTTTATCATAAATAGATGCTGAATTTTGTTAAAGGCTTTTTCTGCATCTCTTGAGATGATCATATGATTTTGATCCTTCAATTTGTTAATATGGTGTGTCACATTGATTGATTTGCATATATTGAAGAATCCTTGCATCCCAGGAATAAATTCAGTTTGATCATGGTGTATGAATTTTTTAATGTGTTGGTGAGTTCTGTTTGCTAGAATTTTGTTGAGAATTTTTTATCAGTGATGCTGCTAAGTCACTTCTGTCGTGTCCGACTCTGTGCGACCCAAGAGATGGCAGTCCACCAGGCTCCCCCATCCCTGGAATTCTCCAGGCAAGAACACTGGAGTGGGTTGCCATTTCCTTCTCTTTTATCAGTGATATTAGTGTATAATTTTTGTGTGTGTGCGTGTGTATGTGTTGTCTTTGCCTGGTTTGGGTATCAGGATTGAATGTGGCCCCATAGAATGAGTCTGGAGTGTTCCTTCCTCTGCAATTTTTAAAAAGAGTTTCATACATGATAGTATACATGTTTCAATGCTAGTCTAGGTTCAATACAGGATACAGGATACTTGAGGCTGGTGCACTGGGATGACCCAGAGAGATGAAATGGGGAAGGTGATGGGAGGGGGTTCAGGGCTGGGAACTCACGTACACCTGTGGTGGATTCATGTCAATGTATGGCAAAACCAACACAGTATTGTAAAGTAAAAAAATAAAATTAAAAATAAAATAAAAACAAATAAATTAAAAAAGAAAACAACAAAATAAAAAGAGTTTCATAAAAAATAGTCATTAGCTCTTCTCTAAATGTTTGATAGAATTCCCCTGTGAAGCCATTTGGCCCTGGGGTTTTGTTTTTTGGGAGATTTTTAAATCACAGTTTCATTTTTGGTGTTTGTAATTGGCTTGTTCATAACTTCTATTTCTTCCAGGTTCAGACTTGGAAGGTTGAACTTACCTAAGAATCTGTCCATTTCCTCTAGGTTTTCCATTTTAGATGCTCATATATAAATGCTTATAATATTCTTTTATGATCCTTTGTATTTCTGTGTTATCTGTTGTAACTTCTTCCTTTTAATTTATACTTGTGTTGATTTTATTTTTCTCCCTTTTTTTGTCTTGATGAGGCTGGCTAGTGGTTTGTTAATTTTGTTTATCTTCTCAACCAGATTTTAATTTTATCAATCTTTGCTATTGTTTCCTTCATTGCTTTTTCATTTATTACTGCTCTGATCTTTCCTTCTGCTGACTTTGGGGATTTTTTGTTCTTCTTTTCCCAGCTGCTTTAGATATAGAGTTAGGTTATCCAATCAATGCTTTTCTTGTTTCTTGGGGTAGGGTTGTACTGCTATAAACTTGCCTCTTGGAACTGCTTTTGGTGAAATCCATAGGTTTTGGGTCATCATGTTTTCATTGTCTTTTTTTCTAGGAATCTTTTTATTTCCCTTTTTATTTCTTCAGTAACCACGTCATTATTTAGTAATCTATTGTCTAATCTCTGTATTTGTGTTTTTTGCAGTTTTTCCTCTAGTTGATATCTAGTCTTATAGCATTGTGATTCAAGAGGATGCTTGATACAATTTCAATTTTCTTGAAGTTACTGAGGCTTGACTTGTGGCCCAGGATATGGTCTATCCTGGAAAGCATTCCATGTGCACTTGAGAAGAAAGTGCATTCTTCTGCATTTGGATGGAAAGTCCTGATAACATCAGCTAAGTCCATTTGGTCTAATGTTTCATTTAAGGTTTGTGTTTCCTTATTGATTCTCTCCTTTGATGATCTGTCCATTGGTGTAAGTGGGGTGTTAAGGTCCCCTACTATTATTGTGTTATTATCAATTTCCCCTCTTATGCCTGTTAGTGATTGCCTTATGTAACACAGGTGCCTCTGTGTTGGGTGCATAAGTATTTACAATTGTTATGTCACCTTCTTGGACTAATTCCTTGATCATTATGTAGTGTCCTTCTTTATCTCTTATAATATTCTTTACTTTAAGTCTATTTTGTCTGAAATAAGGATTGCCACTCTGGGTTTCTTTTGATTTCCATTTGAAAGGAATATCTTTCCATCCTTTTACTTTCAGTCTGTATGTGTCTCTAGGTATGAAGTGGGTATCTTTTAGGCAACATATAGATGGATCTTGTTTTTGTATCCATTCAGTCAATCTATATATTTTTGTTGGTGTATTTTATCCATTTACACTTAAAGTAATATTGATAGATATGTGCCTATTGACATTTTAAAAAATTGTTTTGTGTTTGGTTTTGTAGGTCTTGCCTTTCTCTTTTGTTTAGTGACTATGTAAGTCCCTTTAGTATTTATTGTAAAGATGATTTGGTGATGCTAAATTCTCTTAACTTTTGCTTGTCTGTAAAGATTTTGATTTCTCCATCAATTTTGAATGAGATCTTTGCTGGGTATAGTAATCTTGGTTGTAGGTTTTTTCTTTCTTTCAGTACTTTAAATATATCCTGCCATTCCCTTCTGGCCTGCAGAATTTCTGCTCAAAGATCCATTGTCAATTGTATGGGTTTTCGATTGTATGTTACTTGTTACTTTTTCTTGACTTTTTTTTTTCAATATTCTTTCTTGGAGTTTAATCTTTAGCTTGATTAATATGTGTCTTGATGTATTTCTCCTTGGATTTCTCCTGTAAGAGATTCTCTGCACTTCTTGGACTTGCTTGAGTATTTCCTTTCCCATATTGGGGAAGTTTTCCACTATAATTTCAAAAATTTTCTCAGTGCCTTTCTTTTTATCTTATTTCTCTGTGACCCCTATAACTAGAATGTTGGTGCATTTGATATTGTCCCAAAGGTCTCTGAGGCTATCTTCATTTTTTTTTTCATTCTTTTTCCTTTATTCTGTTCTTCAACAGTTATTTCCACCATTCTATCTTCCAGATCACTTATCTGTTCTTCTGCCTCAGTTATTCTGCAGTTGGTTCCTTCTATAGTATTTTTAATTTCAGTAATTGTGTTATTCATCTCTGTTTGTTTGTTCTTTATTTCTTCTGTTTCCTTGGTAATTGTATTAATTGTGTTAATTGTTTCTTGCATTTTCTCCATTCTATTTTCAAGTCTTCAGAACATTTTTGCTATTATTATTCTGAATTCCCTTTCAGGTAGATTGCTTAGTTCCTTTTTGTTTTTTGTTTTTTTTAATTTTGTTAGTTTCTAAGGTGTTCTATCACCTTTTGTGCTCTATTTCTCTGTCTTTTCATTTTCTTTCCCCCTAACTTGCTCCACTTGACGTCTCCTTTTGCTGGCTTTAGTGTTATATTCCTTCTTCCTTTTGGCTTTTGTCCTTGGAGGGAAAGGTTGGTTGAGTGGCTTGTATTGACTTCTTGTTAGGGGTGATTTGTGCCTGTATTCTAGTGTGAGGGGGTGAATTTTTTTTCCTCTGATGGGCAGGGCTGTGTGAGGTTGTATACTTTGGGGTGTTTGTGGGACTCCTGTCTGCTGATTATTGTTTTTGTGTTTCTGTCTTGCTTGTTGTTTGGGTAAAGTTTCCTAAAGTGGATACTGTCAACAGTTGGGTGATACTAGGCTTTGTGTGTTGTTGGAAGAGGGTGTTTGCTATGACCAGTGCATTCTCTTGGTAAAACTCTATTAGCCTTTGCTCTGCTTCATTCCGTATTCCAAGGCCAAATTTGCCTGTTACTCCCAGTGTTTTTTGACTTCCTACTTTTGCATTACAGTCCCCTATAATGAAAAGGACATCTTTTGGTGGTGTTAGTTCTAAAAGTTCTTGTAGGTCTTCATAGAACTGTTCAACTTCTGTTTCTTCAGCATTACTGGATAGGGCATAGACTTGGATTACTGTGATATTGAATGGTTTGCCTTAGGAACGAACAGAGATCATTCTGTCGTTTTTGAGATTGTATCCAAGTACTGCATTTCAGACTCTCTTGTTGACCATGATGGCTACTCCATTTCTTCTAAGGGATTCCTGCCCACAGTAGTAGATATAATGGTCATCTGAGTTAAATTCACCCATTCCAGTCCATTTTAGTTCACTGATTCCTAGAATGTCAGTGTTCACTCTTGCCATCTCCTGTTTGACCACATCAAGATTCATGGACCTGACATTCCAGGTTCCTATGCAATATTGCTCTTTACAGCATCGGATCTTGCTTCTATCACCAGTCACATCCACAACTGGGTAGTGATTTTTGCTTTGGCTCCGTCCCTTCATTCTTTCTGGAATTATTTCTCCACTCATCTCCAGTAGCATATTGGGCACCTACTGACGGGGAGTTCCTCTTTCAGTGTCCTATCATTTTGCCTTTCCATACTGTTCATGGGGTTCTCAAGGCAAGAATACTGAAGTGGCTTGCCATTCCCTTCTCCAGTGAACCACATTCTGTCAGACCTCTCCACCATGACCCGCCTGACTTGGGTGGCCCCACAGGGCATGGCTTAGTATCACTGAGTTAGACAAGGCTGTGGTCCTAGTGTGATTAGATTGACTAGTTTTCTGTGGTTATGATTTCAGTGTGTCTGCCCTCTGATGCCCTCTTGCAACACCTACTGTCTTACTTGGGTTTCTCTTACCTTGGACGTGGGGTATCTCTTCACGGCTGCTCCAGCAAAGCACAGCCACTGCTCCTTACCTTGGACGAGCAGTATCTCCTCACCACCACCCCTCTTGACCTTGAATGTGGAGTCGCTCCTCTAGGCTCTCCTGTGCCCATGCATCCACCACTTCTTGGACATGGGGTTGCTCCTCTCAGGCGCTGCCCCTGACCTCAGGCATGGGATAGCTCCTTCTGGCCGCTGCCTCTGACCTCGGATGTGGGGTGGCTGTTCCTGGCCACTACCCCTGACCTCGACCGTGGGGTAGCTCCCCTCTGCTGTGCTTGTGTGCTGTGCCTCAGATCATGAGCTCCTTATTGCCAAATTCAGACTGAAATTGAAGAAAGTAGGGAAAACCACTAGACCATTCAGGTATGACCTAAATCACATCCCTTATGATTATACAGTGGAAGTGAGAAATAATTTAAGGGACTAGATCTGATAGATAGAGTGCCTGATGAACTATGGACTGAGGTTCATGACATTGTACAGGAGACAGGGATCAAGACCATCCCCATGGAAAAGAAATGCAAAAAAGCAAAATGGCTGTCTGGGGAGGCCTTACAAATAGCTGTGAAAGGAAGAGAATTGAAAAGAAAAAGGAGAAAAAGAAAGATATAAGCATCTGAATGCAAAGTTCCAAAGGATAGCAAGAAGAGATAAGAAAGCCTTTCTCAGCAATCAATGCAAAGAAATAGAGGAAAACAACAGAATGGGAAAGACTAGAGATCTCTTCAAGAAAATTAGAGATACCAAGGGAATATTTCATGCAAAGATGGCCTCGATAAAGGAGAGAAATGGTATGGACCTAACAGAAGCAGAAAATATTAAGATGTGGCAGCAATACACAGAAGAACTGTACAAAAAAGATCTTTACGACCAAGATAATCACGATGGTGTGATCACTCACTTAGAGCCAGACATCCTGGAATGTGAAGTCAAGTGGGTCTTAGGAAGCATCACTACCAACAAAGCCAGTGGAGGTGATGGAATTCCAGTTGAGCTATTTTAAATCCTGAAAGATGATGCTGTGAAAGTGCTGCACTCAATATGCCAGCAAATTTGGAAAACTCAGCAGTGGCCACAGGACTGGAAAAGGTCAGTTTTCATTCCAATCCCAAAGAAAAGCAATGCCAAAGAATGCTCGAACTACTGCACAATTGCACTCGTCTCACATGCTAGTAAAGTAATGCTCAAAATTCTCTAAGCCAGGCTTCAGCAATATGTGAACCATGAGCTTCCAGGTGTTCAAGCTGGTTTCAGAAAAGGTAGAGGAACCAGAGATCAAATTGCCAACATCCACTGTATCATGGAAAAAGCAAGAGAATTTCAGAAAAACATCGATTTCTGCTTTATTGACTATGCCAAAGCCTTTGACTGTGTGGATCACAATAAACTGTGGAAAATACTGTAAGAGATGGGAATACCAGACCACCTGACCTGTCTCTTGAGAAACCTATATGCATGTCAGGAAGCAACAGTTAGAACTGAACATGGAACAACAGACTGGTTCCAAATAGGAAAAGGAGTACATCAAGGCTGTATATTGTCACCCTGCTTATTTAACTTATATGCAGAGTACATTATGAGAAAAGCTGGACTGGAATAAACACAAGCTGGAATCAAGATTGCCGGGAGAAATATCAGTAACCTCAGATATGCAGATGACAACACCCTTATGGCAGAAAGTGAAGAGGAGCTAAAAAGCCTCTTGATGAAAGTGAAAGAGGAGAGTGAAAAAGTTGGCTTAAAGCTCAACATTCAGACAGCTAAGATCATGGCATCTGTTCTATCACTTCATGGGAAATAGATGGGGAAACAGTGGAAACAGTGTCAGACTTTATTTTTTGGTGCTCCAAAATCACTGCAGATGGTGACTGCAGCCATGAAATTAAAAGATGCTTACTCCTTTGGAGGAAAGTTATAACCAACCTAGATAGTATATTCAAAAGTAGAGACATTACTTTGCCAACAAAGGTCCGTCTAGTCAAGGCTATGGTTTTTCCAGTAGTCATGTATGGATGTGAGAGTTGGACTGTGAAGAAGGCTGAGCGCTGAAGAATTGATGCTTTTGAACTGTGGTGTTGGAGAAGACTCTTGAGAGTCCCTTGATCTGCAGGGAGATCCAGCCAGTCCATTCTAAAGGAGATCAGCCCTGGGTGTCCTCAGAAGGAATGTAGCAAAAGCTGAATCTCCAGTACTTTGGCCACCTCATGCAAAGAGTTGACTCATTGGAAAAGACTCTGATGCTGGGAGGAATTGGGGGCAGGAGGAAAAGGGGACAACTGAGGATGCGATTGTTGGATGACATCACTGACTCGATGGACGTGAGTCTGAGTGAACTCCGGGAGATGGTGATGGACAGGGAGGCCTGGAGTGCTGCATCATGGGGTCGAAAAGAGTCAAACACGACTGAGTAACTGAACTGAACTGAACCGAGGGTTTGTGTACAGGTGTCAAAGTTCTCAGTAATCAATATGACTTGGGGTTAAGAGTTATCTGGCAGTCTAGGATCTAGGACTCATGCTCCCACCTCACTGACCAGGTGTGATCCTTAGTCAGGGAATTGGGGGTCCATAAGTTGCTTACTATGGAATTGAAAGAGATTAAAGCCAACATACCAAAGTAAAAAGCAAAACATGACATGAAATTAAAAAATGAACTCAGACAAATGGTAAATAGAAGATCAAGCAGGTAATTACAGAAATAATGGGACATATACACAACACTTCCATACACACAGTTATAACCAAAGTATTATAAAGAAAAGAATACAGAAAATTGTGTCGGCGAACAAGGAAAACCAAAAGTAATATCATCCAATTAAATGCAGAGCTAACTAATGTTGTCTGGATAACTGAACCTGAGCAGAGTGCCAGCTGAGGAATATAGCAAAGAGAGCACAACAATTTAACTTACATGGTGAAAAAAGAAAGAGTGAAGAAAAAAGGGAGAAGAAAAAGGGGAAAAAAAAGAGGAAAAGGGAGAGAAAAGGAATGGGTGAAAGAGAAGGCCAACAAAAGTAGAAAAGAAAAACTAGAAAAGCAAAGATAAATAGATTTATGAGAAAAAGATTTATATATATTCAGGGATAGTTACACCTGGTAAATAACTATATGAAAAGCAGTCCAATACATTAAAAACAAAATAAAAAATCACCAAATAAAAAGGGCGAAAAAAATCTTTAAAAACATTTTTAGCAAGAAAAGCAAAGAGGAAAACTTCACTGCACGGCAAATGGCTAATGTGAAGGTAAAAATATGTAAGGAGGAATAAACAGTGTGACTTAAAAGAGAAGGAAGAAAACAGTTCTCAAGTTCATAGTTTTTCTTGGATGTGGAGTCTTCCCCTGTGGATGGGGATGGATCAGTCTCCTGTGATGTTTTCCTGGTTCGGAGAGCTTGTGCCTGTGTTCTGGTTGATGGAGCTGGATCTCATCTCTCTGAAGGGCAGCACAGTGTCCTGTAGTAGGTTTTGTGGTTTCTATGGGTTCAGTATATATTTGGACAGTTCTTCTGGCTTTGTCATTGTTAGGCACATCTAATTTCTGCAGCCGTGTCAAAGTACCCCTCTCAGCATATCTTTACAGTATCTTTGCTAGTGCTTCTGTCCCCTGGTCCTGCCTTGCATTGCAGGGTGAATTTTGCTAGGTAGGGGCTTGTGTAGATCTATTCTCAGCTCTCTGACCCTGGCCTCTGCAACATGGAGACGTGTGTGGGCTTCCCTAAATGCCCTGAGCTCACCTTCTGTGTTGTGAGGCTTATGTGCCCTTGTTTCTCCTCATCAGGCCTGCCCTCTATGTCACAGGGCTTGTGTGTTTTTTCAGTTCCCTGGGCCTGCCCTCTGTGTTGCATGGTTTGTGTGCACTGCAGGAGTTTATGTATGCCTTTCTCTTGGCCCCCCAGGCCTGCTCTCTGCATTGTGAGGTTTTCATGGGGTGCATAGGTTTGTACACTGGGCCTCTCTTGGCACCCCAGGCCCACCCTCTGTGCCATAGGGCTTCTGTGGGCTTCTCTCAGTTCCCTGAGCCTGCCATCTGGTCAGGGCTACAGTCTGTGAGCTGTTTATGGACTGAGAAGTGCAGCTTTCTCTGTTTTCTGCCCTCTTAGTCCCTGCTTTGCCTGGCTTTCTGAGATTGTGCAGCTTTTCCTTGGCCCTACCTATGAGGGAGCTTCCCAGTGCACAGAACTGTTCTGCCTTCAAAACTCCCTCTCTCTCTCAGGACACAAGCTCCTGTCCAGAAGTTTTCCATGTCTTCCTATTTTATGTTTCCACCCTCTCTCCTACCTCATTTCAGGGAGCTTAGACTGCCTCCCTTGGAGGCCTGGCTTTTTCTTCTGTCTCCTAGAGTTTGCTTTGTAGGAGTTGTTCCATATCTTGATGAGTTTTGATATATTTGTGGGGAGGCTTGTGATCGACCCCTCTTACTCTTCCATTATTTTCTTCCTCTCCCTGTTTGTTTGCTTGATACAGCTTTATGTAAGTTTTTTTTTTTTAAATATATTTTGGGCATTAACCTTTATTTGTCATATAATTGGCAAATATTTTCTCCCATTCAGTAGGTTATCTTTTTGTTTGTTCTCTTTGAGGGGCTTCCCAGGTGGCTCAGTGGTAAAGAATCCACCTGCCAGTGAAGGAGATGGCAGGAGACATGGGTTTGATTCCTGGGTCAGGAAGATCCCCTGGAGGATGAAAGGGCAACCCACTCCAGTATTCTTGCCTGGGAAATTCCATGGACAGAGGAGTCTGTGGGCTATAGTCCATGAGGTCACAAAGAATCAGACACAACAGAGCAACTGAGTACGCATGGTTTTCTTTGATGTATAGGTTTTAAATTTTAATTAGGTCCCATTTGTTTATTTTTGCTTTTGTTTCTTTTGCTTTAGGGGACAGATCCAAAAAAATTCTGCTTTGATTTGTGTCAAAGATTTTTCTGTCTCTGTTCTCTCCTAGGAGTTTCAGGCATTACTTTTATTTTTTTAATCTATTTTGAGCTTATTTTTGTTTATCATGTAAGAAAATGTTCTAATTTCATTCTTTTACATATAGGTATCTAGTTTTCTTATCTCTACTTATTCATGCAACTGTTTTTTCTTCAGTGTATATTCTTGTATCATTTGTTATAGATTAATTAAGTGAGTCTATTTCTCAGCTCTATATTCTGTTCAGTTAATTTATATGCTTGTTTTTGTGCCAACACCCTGCTGTTTTGATTACTGTTGGCTTACAATAAAGTCAGGAAGCATGATACCTCCACCTATGTTATTTTTCCTCAAAATTATTTTCACAATTCAAGGTTTTTTTGTGGTTCCATATAAATTTTAGGATTATTTATTCCAGTTTGACCAAAATGTCCTGAGTATTTTGATAGAGATTGCAGTAAATCTGTAGATTACTTTGAGTACAATGGACATTTAAAAATGTTAATTTTTCCGGTTGGAGGGCATGATATGTTTCCATTTATTTGTACCAGCTTCAAATTCCTTCATCAATGTTTGAACTTTTCAGAGTATATAAAGTTTTATACCTCCTTGATTAAGTTTATTCCTAGGTATTTTATTCTTTTTGATGTGACTTTAAAACAGGATTATTTTCTTGCTTTCCCCTTCTTATACTTCATTCAGTTCAGTTCAGTTTAGTCACTCAATCATTCTGACCCTTTGAGACCCCATGGACTGTGGCATGCCAGGCCTCCCTGCCAATCACCAGCTTCCAGAGTTTACCCAAACTCATGTCTGTACAGTTAGTTATGCCATCCAACCATCTCATCCTCTGTCATTCCCTTCTCCTACTACCCTCTATCTTTCCCAGCATCAGGGTCTTTTCCAATGAGTCAGCTCTTTGCATTAGGTGGCCAAAGTATTGGAACTTCAGCTTCAACATCAGTCCTTCCAATGAACACTCAGGCCTGATCTCCTTTAGGATGGACTGGTTGGATCTCCTTGCAGTCCAAGGGACTCTCAAGAGTCTTCTCCAACACCACAGTTCAAAAGCATCAATTTTTCAGTGCTCAGCTTTCTTGATAGTCCAACTCTCACATCCACACATGACTACTGGAAAAACCATAGCCTTGACTAGATGGACATTTGTTGGCAAAGTAATGTCTCTGCTTTTTAATATGCTGTCTAGGTTGAACATAACTTTCCTGCCAAGGATCAAGCATCTTTTAATTTCATGTCTGCAGGTACCATCTACAGTGATTTTGGAGCCCCCCCAAATAAAGTCAGCCACTGTTTCCACCGTTTCTCCATCTATTTGCTATGAAGTGATGGGACTGGATACCATGATCTTTGTTTTCTGAATGTTGAGTTTTAAGCCAACTTTTTCACTCTCCTCTTTCACTTTCATCAAGAGGCTTTTTATTTCTTCTTCACTTTCTGCCATAAGGGTGATATCATCTGCATATCTGAGGTTATTGATATTTCTCCCAGCAATCTTGATTTCAGTTTGTGCTTCATCCAGCCCAGCATTTCTCATGATGTACTCTGCATATAAGGTAAATAAGCAGGGTGACAATATACAGCCATGACGTACTCCTTTTCCTATTTGGAAACAGTCTGTTGTTCCATGTCCAGTTC
Source organism: Capricornis sumatraensis (assembly GCF_032405125.1). Lineage (NCBI taxonomy): Eukaryota > Metazoa > Chordata > Mammalia > Artiodactyla > Bovidae > Capricornis > Capricornis sumatraensis. Next base: position 51,952,641 of record NC_091083.1, read on the forward strand.
TAACTGTTGCTTCCTGATCTGCATACAGATTTCTCAAAAGATAGGTCAGGTGGTCTGGTATTCCCATCTCTTACAGTATTTTCCACAGTTTATTGTGATCCACACAGTCAAAGACTTTGGCATAGTCAATAAAGCAGAAATTGATGTTTTTCTGGAACTCTCTTGCTTTTTCCATGATGCAGTGGATGTTGGCAATTTGATCTCTGGTTCCTCTGCCTTTTCTAAAACCAGCTTGAACATCTGGAACTTCACAGTTCACGTATTGCTGAAGCCTGGCTTGGAGAATTTTGAGCATTACTTTACTAGCATGTGAGATGAGTGCAATTGTGCAGTAGTTTGAGCATTCTTTGGCATTGCCTTTCTTTGGGATTGGAATGAAAACTGACCTTTTCCAGTCCTGCGGCCACTGCTGAGTTTTCCAAATTTGCTGGCATATTGAGTGCAGCACTTTCACAGCATCGCCTTTTAGGATTTGAATTATCTCAACTGGAATCCCTACAGCTCCACTGGCTTTGTTCATAGTGATGCTTCCTAAAGCCCACTTGACTTTATTTCATTGCTTGTGTATAAAAAGGCAGTAGCTTTCCATATGTTAATCTTTCATCCTGCAACTTTACTGAATTAATTTATTAATTGAAATAATTTTGGGGTGGAGAATATGGGTTTTCTTATTTAGTATCATGTCATCTGCAACCAGTTACAGTTTTACTTCTTCCCTTCCAATCTGGATGCCTTTTTAAACTCAACTTACTGCTGTGGCTAGGATTTCTGACTCCATGTTAAATAGTGGTGAGACCAGGCATTCTTGTCTTCCTGATTTTAGAAAAAAGGCTTTCAGCTTTTCACCACTGAGTATGGTGTTAGCTGTGGGTTTGTCCTAAATGGTTTTTACTATGTTGATCTGTGTTCGCCTTATACCAACTTTGATACGATTTTTTCATGAATGAATTATTGAATTTCATCAAATGCTTTTCTGCATCTATTGAGATCATCATATTATTTCAATGTTTTTTATTCTTCCTTTGTTTATTGCAGTATATCACATTGATTGATTTGCAGATTTTGAACTAACCTTGAATCCCTGGAATAAATTGGTCTTAATCATGGTACACGAAAAAGTGAATGTGTTAGTTTCTCAGTTGTGTTCAACTCTTTGCAACCACATGGACTGTATCCCACCCTATGCCCAAGGGATTTCTGAGGCAAGAATACAGGAGTGGGTTGCAATTTCTTTCTCCAGGGGATATTCCTAACCCAGCGATCAAACCCGTGTCTTCTGCATTGCAGGCAATTTCTTTACTGTCTGAGTCACTAGGGAAGCCCTGGTGTATCATGGTGTATAATGCTTTGTATATATTGTTGAAAATTGTTTGCTAATATTTTATTAAGTACTTTTACATCTGTTTTCTTTAGAGATATTGGCTTGTAATTGTCTTTTTTATAGTACCTTTGTCTGATTTTAGTATTGAGGTACTTTCAGCCTTATAGAATGACTTTTGGATTGTTCTATCCTCTTCAAAATTTTGGAATAATTTGAGAAGAGTAGGTATTATTTCTTCTTATGCTTAGTACAGTTGACCTGTGAAACCATTTGGTACTGGACTTTTGATTTCTGGGAGCTTTATGAATTTTAAATTTAATTTAACTACTAGCAATAGGTGTGGTATAGTTCAGTTCAATGTAGTTGAGTCACTCATTCATGTCCCCTTTGTGACCCTATGGAATGCAGCATGGCAGGATTCCCAGTCCATCATCAGCTTCCAGAACTTGCTCATACTCATGTTCATAGAGTCGGTGATGCCATCCAACCATCTCATCCTCTGTCGTCCCCTTATCTTCCTGCCTTCAGTCTTTCCCAGCATCAGGGTCTTTTCCAATGAGTAACTTCTTTGCATCAGGTAGCCAAAATATTGGAGCTTCAGCTTCAGTATCAGTCCTTTCAATGAATATTCAGGACTGATTCCCTTTAGGATTAACTGGTTGGATCTCTTTGCAGTCCAAGGGCCTCTCAAAAGTCTTCTCCAATGCCACAGTTCAATAGCATCAATTCTTCTGCACTCAGCTTTCTTTATAGTCCAACTCTCACATTCATACATGACTACTGGAAAGACCATAGCTTTGACTATCTATTTGACCTTTGTCAGTAAGGTCTTTGCTTTTTAATATGCTTTCTAGGTTGGTCATAGCTTTTCTTACAAGGAGCAAGTGTCTTTTAATTTCATGGCTGCAGTCACCATCTGCAGTGATTTTGAAGTCCAAGAAAATAAAGTGTCACCATTTCCATTGTTTCCCCATCTATTTGCCATGAAGTTATGGGACCAGATGCCATGGTCTTAGTTTTTTGAATGCTGAGTTTTAAGCTAGACTTTTTCACTCTCCTCTTTCACTTTCATCAAGAGGCTATTTAGTTTTTCTTCACTTTCTGCCATAAGGGTGGTGTCATCTGCATCTTTTTTTTCTGATTCAATTTTGAAAGGTTGTTTGTTACTAGAAATTTGTCCATTTCTTCTAGGTTGTCCAATTTGTTGACATATAATTGTTTATAGTATTGTTTTATGATTTTTTCTCGTATCTCTGTGATAGTAGTTGTTATTTCTCTCTTTCATTTCTTATTTTGCTTCTTTGCTTGACCATGGCTAAAGGTTTATCAACTTGCTCATGTTTTTTTTTAAAAAACAAAACAGCTCTTTGTTTCATTGATTTTTTTCCTAGTATTTTATGGATCTCTAATTTATTTTCTCTTTGAGCTTTATTTTTTCCTTCCTTCTGCTGACTTAAGGCTTTTTTTGTTTGTTTGTTTTTCTAATTTCCTTAGATGGAAGGTTAGTTTTTTTTTATTTGATGTTTTTCTTGATTTTCGAGAAAAGCCTGTATGATTAAAATTATCCCTCTTAGAAACTATTTTGCTGCATCCCACAGAGTTTGGAAAGTTTTGTTTCCATTTTCGTTAGTCTGAAGATATTTTCTGATTTCTTCATTTTCTCAATGGTTTTTAAGTAGTGCATTATTTAGTCTCCATGTATTTGTGGTTTTCCCGTTTTCCTTCTTGTAATTGATTACTAGTTCCATACCATTGTTGTCAGAAAAAAATTTCTTGATATAGTTTCTATCCTCTTAAATTTGTCACAATTTGTCTTTTGGCCTAGCATGTAATCTGTCATGGAGAATGCCCGTGTGTATTTGAAAAGAATATGAATTTTGCTGTTTTTAGATGAATGTCCTGTCAATCTCTATGAAATCCAACTGATCTAATGTGTCATTTAAGAGCACTACTTCCTTGTTGATTTTGTTGTCTGGATGATTTGTTCATTGATGTAAGTGGAGTGTTAAAGTCCTCTACTATTTCTGTATTATTGTCAGTTTCTCTCTTTATGCCTGTTAATATTTGTCTTATATATTTATCTGCTTCTACATTAGGTACATATGTGTTAAGGAGTGCAATATCTTTTCATATATTTGTCTTTTTATCATTATGTAATGCCCTTCATTTTCTTTTGTTATATACTTTGTTTTAAAGTGTATTTTGTCTGATATGTGTATTGCTAGCCCCACTCTCTCATCATTTTTGTTTCCATGAAATATCTTTTTTCCATCATGTCTCTTTCAGTCTGTGCATATATTTAGCTCTGAAGTTTTAGTCTCTATAGGTAGCATATAGATGGGCCTTGTTATTTTTAAAAACTTTTTTATTTATTTGCGCTGGGTCTTATTTGCAGGGGACACAGGATATTTAGTTGTGGCATGTGAACTCTTAGTTTCAGCATATGGGATCCGGTTTCCTGACCAGGGGTCAGACCTGGGACCAGCATTGGGAACTGAGTGTCTTAGCCATTGGTCTACTAGGAAATTACTATGTCTTGTTTTTTAACCCAATCAGTCATCCTATGTCTTTTGATTGGGGCATCTAATTCATTGACATCAACTGCGATTATTGAGAGATACATACTTATTATCATTTTGTTGTTTCTTTTCTGGTTATTTTTGGTTCTCTGTTCTTTGGACATTCTTTTAGTTTCTTCCCTTTGGTTTGATGTTTTCCTTTAATGATATGCTTCTGTTCTTTTCTCTATACTTTTTGTGTATCTATTGTAGATTTTTGATTTGTGGTTGCCATGGAGTTCATATATGCTGACCTGTAATTATATCTACTTATTTTAAATAGGTAGTCATTTAAGTTCAAACATATTGCAGTTTTAGTTGCTTTTATAATTTTTGGTCTTTAAATCTTTGTATTAGCTTATTTAGGAGGTTGATACTTAGTTTTTACTATATATTTGCCCTTAATGGTGGGATTTTTTTCCATTCCTACAGATACTTCCTTTTTGTTATAGCCTTTTTTTTTTCCACTTAGAGAAGACTCTTTAACATTTTGGGGTGTAGATTTAATATTGATGAATGTGCTTAGTTTTTGCTCTCTCAGTTTTTCTTCATCTCTACTTCAGTTGTGTATGATAGTCTTGCTGGTACAATATCCTAGGTTGTAGGTTTTTCCCTTTCAGAACTTTGAATATATGATGTCACTTCCTTTTGGCCTGTAAAATTGCAGAAAAATCAGGATAGCCTTATGTGGGCTACTTTGTATATGACTTTTTCCCTTGCTGCCTTTTTTTTCCTGTAGTTGTTTCTTAGGTTATATTTTGGTGTTTTGCTTTCTTGAAAAAAGAAAAAAATTTTTACTTTGAAATGGGGTATAGCTGATTAACAGTGCTGTGATAGTCTCAGGTGGACAGTAAGGGGATGCAGCCATACATATACATATATTCATTCTCCCCCAAACTTCCCTTCCATCCAGGCTGCCAGGTAACACTGAGCAGATTTCCATGTGCTATACAGTAGGTCCTTGTTGGTTATCCATTTAAAATACAGCAGTGTGTACATGTTCATCCCAACTTTCCTAACTATCCCTTCCTCCTATCCATCCTCACAGCAACCATAAGTTCATTTCCTAAGTCTGTGAATCTTTCTGTTTTGTAGGTATGTTCATTTGTATCATTTCTTTGTAGGTTGCACATATAAAGAATGTCATATGATATTTCTCCTTTTGTTTCTGACTTATTTCACTCAGTATCACAAGCTCTAGGTCCATCCATGTTGCTGCAAATGGCATTATTTCATTCTTTTTATATAGTTGGGTACTATGCCATCATATATATATATATACCACATTTTCTTTATCTGTTGCTCTGTCAATGGACATTTAGGTTGTTTCCACGCCTTGGTTATTGTAAACAGTGTTGTAATGAACATAGGGGTACATAACATCTTTTGGATTATGTTTTTCTCTGGATATGTGTACAGAAGTGGGATTGCAGGGTCATATGGTAGCTCTGTTTTTAGAAACTTCATGCTATTCTCCATAGTAGCTATACTATTTTATATTCCCACCAATAGTGTAAAATTTCCTCTTTAACTTTCTCCATTTTAATTATGATATACGTTGGCTTGAATATCTTTGGGTTCATCTTATTTGGTACCCTCTGTGCTTCCTGTGCCTAGGTATGTCTTTCCTTCTTTAGATTTGGGAAGTTTTCATCCACAATTTCATCAAATACAGTTTTGACCTCTTCTCTCTCTCTCTCTCTCTCTCTCCTTTTTTTGCTGACCTTATAATGTGAATGTTGTTTTGCTAAATGTTGCCATAGAAGTCCCCTAAATTGATCTCTTTTTAAAAAAAAAAAAGTTTTTTTTTTTCTTTTCACTGTTCTTATTGGGTGATTTCATTATTCTATTTTCCAGATCACTAATGCATTCTTCTGTATAACCTAATCTGATATTAATTTCTTCTAGTGTATTTTAAAAATTTTATTGTATTCTTCAATTCTGAGTCATTCTTTTTATATATCTAATACCTTGTTAAAATTCTTACTGTGTTTATCTATTGTTTTCATTAACTTAGGTAGCATTCTTTTTTTTAATCTTTAAAGTATTTTAAAAAAAATTTATTTATTATTTATTTATTCTTTAAATTTAAATTTATTTTAATTGGATGCTAATTACTGAAACATGTATGATATCATATAAGAAACGAATTGTCAGTCCAGGTTCCATGCAGGATACAGGATGCTTGGGGCTGGTAGCATTCTTATTGGTAGTGCTTGAATTCTTTTTCTGGTAAGTTATGTATTTGCTTTTTAGTTGATTTCTTAGGGGCTTTCTCTCTCTCTCATTTTTCTTCATTTGAAGCAAATTCCTCTGTCATCTCATTTTGTTTAACTTTGTCTCTAAGAAGTTAGGTGTTTTCTTGTTAATTTCCTGTTTAGTTGATCTATCCATAGGTGTGAGTGGGGTATTAAAGTCTCCCACTATCATTGTGTTATTGTTAATTTCCCCTTTCATACTTGTTAGCATTTTTCTTACATATTGTGGTGCTCCTATGTTGGGTGCATATATATTTATAATTGTTATATCTTCTTATTGGATTGATCCTTTGATCATTATGTAGTGTCCTTCTCTGTCTCTTCACAACCTTTGTTTTAAAGTCTATTTTAGCTGATATGAATATTGCTATTTCTGCTTTCTTTTGCTCTCTATTTGCAGGGAATATCTTTTTCCAGCCCTTCACTTTCAGTCTGTATGTGTCCCCTGTTTTGAGGTGGGTCTCTTGTAGACAACATATATAGGGGTCTTGTTTTTGTATCCATTCAGCCAGTTTTTGTCTTTTGGTGGGGCATTGAACCCATTTAGGTTTAAGGTAATTATTGACAAGTATGATCCCGTTGCCATTTACTTTAATGTTTTGGGTTCAAGTTTATACACACTTTTTGCATTTCCTGTCTAGAGAATATCCTTTAGTATTTGTTGGAGAGCTGGTTGTGGTGCTGAATTCTCTCAGCTTTTGCTTGTCTGTAAAGCTTTTGATTTTTCCTTCATGTTTGAATGAGATCCTTGCTGGGTACAGTAATCTGGGCTGTAGGTTATTTTCTTCATCATTTTAAGCATGTTTTGCCATTCCCTCCTGGCCTGAAGAGTTTCTATTGAAAGATCAGCTGTTATCCTTATGGGAATCCCCTTGTGTGTTATTTGTTGTTTTTCCTTTGCTGCTTTTAATATTTGTTCTTTGTGTTTGATCTTTGTTAATTTGATTAATGTGTGTGTTGGGGTGTTTCACCTTGGGTTTATCCTGTTTGAACTCTCTGGGTTTCTTGGACTTGGGTGATCATTTCCTTCCCCATTTTAGGGAAGTTTTCAATTACTATTCCTCAAGTATTTTCTCATGGTCTTTCTTTTTGTCTTCTTCTTCTGGGACTCCTATGATTCAAATGTTGGGGTGTTTAATATTGTCCTGGAGGTCTCTGAGATTTTCCTAATTTCTTTTAATTCATTTTTATTTTTTTCCTTTCTGATTCATTTATTTTTAGCATTCTATCTTTTAATTCACTAATCCTAAATTCTGCTTCTGTTATTCTACTATTAGTTGCCTTCAGAGTGTTTTGATCTCATTTATTGCATTATTCATTATATATTGACTCTTTTTAATTTCTTCTAGGTCCTTGTTAAATCTTTCTTGCACCTTCTCAATCTTTGTTTCCAGGCTATTTATCTGTGATTCCATTTTGATTTCAAGGTTTTGGATCATTTTCACTATCAATATTCAGAATTTTTTATCAGGTATATTCCCTATCTCTTCCTCTTTTGTTTGGTCTGTTGGACATTTATCCTGTTCTTTACCTGCTGGGTATTCCTCTGTCACAAGGAAACACAAAATTTTTTTTTTTAAGTTCATTCTACAATGTTTATTACATGCTTCTTCTTTTTTTAAAAAAATAAAATTATTTATTTATTTTTTTTTCAGTTCAGTTCAGTCACTCAGTCGTGTCCAACTCTCTGCAATCCTATGAATCACAGCACGCCAGGCCTCCCTGTCCATCACCATCTCCTGGAGTTCACTCAGACTCACGTCCATCGAGTCAGTGATGCCATCCAGCCATCTCATCCTCGGTCGTCCCCTTCTCCTCCTGACCCCAATCCCTCTCAATATCAAAGTCTTTTCCAATGAGTCAACTCTTTGCATGAGGTGGCCAAAGTACTGGAGTTTCAGCTTCAGCGTCATTCCTTCCAAAGAAATCCCAGGGTTGCTCTCCTTCAGAATGGACTGGTTGGATCTCCTTGCAGTCCAAGGGACTCTCAAGAGTCTTCTCCAACACCACAGTTCAAAAGCATCAATTCTTCAGTACTCAGCCTTCTTCATAGTCCATTTATTTTTTATTGGAGGCTAATTACTTTACAATATTGTATTGGTTTTGCCATACATCAACATGAATCCACCTTGGGTGTACACGTGTTCCCAATCCTGAACTACCCTCCCACCTCCCTCCCCATACCAAATGATAACATAGACCAGTTAGACCTAATTGATATCTATAGGACATTTTACCCTAAAACAATGAATTTCACCTTTTTCTCAAGAGCACACAGAACCTTCTCCAGGATAGATAACATCCTGGGCCATAAGTCTAGCCTTGGTAAATTCAAAAAAGTTGAAATTATTCCAAGCATCTTTTCTGACCACAATGCAGTAAGATTAGATCTCAATTACAGGAGTTCAGTTCAGTTCACTTCAGTCACTCAGTCATGTCCGACTCTTTGTGACCCCATAAATTGCAGCATGCCAGGCCTCCCTGTCCATCATCAACTCCTGGAGTTCACTCAGGCTCATGTCCATCGAGTCAGTGATGCCATTCAGCCATCTCATCCTCTGTCATCCCCTTCTCCTCCTGCCCCCAATCCCTCCCAGCATCAAAGTCTTTTCCAATGAATCAACTCTTCGCATGAGGTGGCCAAAGTACTGGAGTTTCAGCTTTAGCATCATTCCTCCCAAAGAAATCCCAGGGCTGATTTCCTTCAGAATGGACTGGTTGGATCTCCTTGCAGTCCAAGGGACTCTCAAGAGTCTTCTCCAACACCACAGTTCCAAAGCATCAATTCTTCGGTGCTCAGCCTTCTTCACATTCCAACTCTCACATCCATACATGACTACTGGAAAAACCATAGCTTTGACTAGATGGCCCTTAGTTGGCAAAGTAGAAAAACTATTAAAAATTCCAACATATGGAGGCTGAAGTACATGCTGCTGAATAACCAACAAATCACAGAAGAAATCAAAAAAGAAATCAAAATATGCTTAGAAGTGAATGAAAATGAAATCACAACAACTCAAAACCTGTGGGACACTGTAAAACCAGTGCTAAGGGGAAAGTTCATAGCAATACAGGCAGGATAGCTCAAGAAACAAGAAAAAAGTCAAATAAATAATCTAACTCTACACCTAAAGCAGCTGGAAAAGGAAGAAATGAAGAACCCCAGGGTTAATAGAAGGAAAGAAATCTTAAAAATTAAAGCAGAAATAAATGCAAAAGAAACAAAAGAGATCATAACAAAAATCAACAAAGCCAAAAGCTGGTTCTGTGAAAGGATAAATAAAATTGATGAACCATTAGCCAGACTCATCAAGAAACAAAGGGAGAAAAATCAAATCAATAAAATTAGACATGAAAATGGAGAGATCACAACACACAATACAGATATACAAAGGAGCATAAGAGACTACTATCAGCAATTATATGCCAATAAAATGGAAGAAATGGACAAAGTCTTAAAAAAGTACAACTTTCCAAAACTGAACCAGGAAGAAATAGAAAATCTTAACAGACCCATCACAAGCACAGAATTTGAAACTGAAATCAAAATCTTCCAGCTAACAAAACCCCATGTCCAGACGGCTTCACAGCTGAATTCTACCAAAAATTTAGAGAAGAGCTAACACCTATCCTACTCAAACTCTTCCAGAAAATTGCAGAGGAAGGTAAACTTCCAAACTCATTCTATGAGGCCACCATCACCCTAATACCAAAACCTGACAAAGATGCCACAAAAAAAGAAAACTACAGGCCAATATCACTGTTGAACATAGATGCAAAAATCTTTAACAAAATTCTAGCAATCAGAATCCAACAACACATTAAAAAGATCATACACCATGACCAAGTGGGCTTTATCCCAGGGATGCAAGGATTCTTCAATATCTGCAAATCAATCAGTGTAATACACCACATTAACAAAAAAAAAAAAAAAAAAGCCATACGATTATCTCAATAGATGCAGAGAAAGCCTTTGACAAAGTTCAACATCCATTTATGATAAAAACTCTCCAGAAAGCAGAAATAGAAGGAACATACCTCAACATAATAAAAGCTATATATTAAAACCCACAACAAATATTATCCTCAATGGTGAAAAATTGAAAGCATTTCCCCTAAAGTCAGGAACAAGACAAGGGTGCCCACTCACCACTACTATTCAACATAGTTTTGGAAGTTTTGGCCACAGCAATTAGAGCAGAAAAAGAAATAAAAGGAATCCAAATAGGAAAAGAAGAAAAACTCTCACTGTTTGCAGATGACATGATCCTCTACATAGAAAACCTAAAGACTCCTCCAGAGCTAGAGCTAATCAATGAATATAGTAAAGTTGCAGGATATAAAATCAACACACAGAAATCCCTTGCATTCCTATATACTAATAATGAGAAAATAGAAAGAGAAATTAAGGAAACAATTCCATTCACCATTGCACTGAAAGGAATAAAATACTTAGGAATATTATCTACCTAAAGAAACAAAAGACCTGTATATAAAATAGTATAAAACACTGGTGAAAGAAGTCAGAGGACACTACTAGATGAAGAAACATACCATGTTCATGGATCAGAAGAATCACTATAGTGAAAATGAGGTTACTACCCAAAGCAATCTATAGATTCAATGCAATCCTTATCAAGCTACCAACGATATTTTTCACAGAGCTAGAACAAATAAGTTCACAACTTGTATGGAAATACAAAGCAATAGCCAAAGCAATCTTGAGATAGAAGAATGAAACTGGAGGAATCAACCTGCCTGACTTCAGGCTCTATTTCAAAGCCACAGTCATCAAGACAGTATGGTACTGGCACAAAGACAGAAATATAGATCAATGGTACAAAATAGAAAGCCCAGAGATAAGTCTACGCATCTATGGACACCTTATCTTTGACAAAGGAGGCAAAAATATACAATGGAGAAAGGACAATCTCTTTAACAAGTGGTGCTGGGAAAACTGGTCAACCACTTGTAAAAGAATGAAACTAGAACACTTTCTAACACCATACACAAAAACAAACTCAAAATGGATTAAAGATCTATACGTAAGACCAGAAACCATAAAACTCCTAGAGGAGAATATAGGCAAAATACTCTCCAACATAAATCACAGCAGGACCCTCTATGACCCACCTCCCAGAATACTGGAAATGAAAGCAAAAATAAACAAATGGGACTTAATTAAAATTAAAAGCTTCTGCACAACAAAGGAAACTACAAGCAAGGTGAAAAGACAAACTTCAGAATGGAGAAAAAAACAGCAAATGAAGCAACTGACAAACAACTAATCTCAAAAATATAGAAGCAACGTATGCAGCTCAATTCCAGAAAAATAAACGACCCAGTGAGAAAATGGACAAAAGAACTAAATAGACATTTCTCCAAAGAAGACATATGGATGGCTAACAAACACATGAAAAGATGCTTAACATCACTCCTTATCAGAGAAATGCAAATCAAAACCACAATGAGGTACTTCCCAGAGGCACAGGCCCCAACCTGATAATTTCTCTTCCCTTGCAACTGATTTTGTGTGTATATTTATTGCAGCCTTGGTCGCCAGTAACGTTTCAGTGAAAATTGTTTCACATGTAGATATATTTTTGATGTGTTCATTAGTGGGGGTGTGGGGTGAGTTCCACATCCTCTTACTCCACTATTGTGATCCCTAGTGTAAGTGGGTAATAGAACACTTTCTCTAAGTGATCTCTGAATGGGCACTGAGGGCTATCTTTACACTAGTGCCTGGTTGGGAACTTTAACTATGAGAAAAAAGCTAGATAGTTTGGGCTCTGGGGAGAGAAGATAAAGAGAAAGCCATTGAGTTTACACCTCAGACTTTATCAGCTATTAAGGAAAAAAGAGCTATCTCAGCTACTGTTGGTTATCACTGGGGAAACCATCCTGGAAAGGAGAGCAAGATGAGGTCAGGAACTTCCCAATAGATTACAAGCATGAGATACTGTTGAAGCCTGGCTTGGATAATTTTGAGCATTATTTTACTAGCGTGTGAGATGAATGCAATTTCACAGTAGTTTGAGCATTCTTTGGCATTGCCTTTCTTTGGGACTGGAATGAAAACAGCTTTTCCAGCCCCATGGCCACTGCTGAGTTTTCCAAATTTCTTGGTATATTGAGTGCAACACTTTTAAAGCATCATCTTTTAGGATTTGAAATAGCGAAACAGGAATTCCATCACTTCCACTACCTTTGTTCATAGTGATGCTTCCTAAGGCCCACTTGACTTCGCATTCCAGGATGTCTGGCTCTAGATGAGTGATCATACCATCATGATTATCTGGGTGTTGCAGATCATTTCTGTAATGATCATTTCTGTAAGATCATTTCTGTTCTTCTGTGTATTCTTCCATCTCTTCTTAATATCTTCTGCTTCTGTTAGGTCCATACCATTTCTGTCCTTTATTTTAACAATTTTTATATGAAATGTTCTCTAATTTCCTTGAATAGATCTCTAGTCTTTCCTCTATTCTATTGTTTTCCTCTATTTCTTTGCATTGATCACTGAGGAAGGCTTTCTTACCTTTCCTTGCTGTTAATTGAATTTCTACATTCCAATGGGTATATCTTTCCTTTTCTCCTTTCCTTTCCACTTCTCTTCTTTTCATAGCTATTTGTAAGGCCTCCTCAGACAACCAATTTGCCTTTTTGTGTTTCTTTTTCTTAGGAATGGTCTTGATCCCTGCCTCCTGTACAGTGTCATGAACCTCCATCCACAGTTCTTCAGGCACTCTGTCTATCAGATCTAATCCCTTGAATCTATTTGCCACTTCCACTGTATAATCATAAGGGATTTGGTTTAGGTCATACTTGAATGGAATCAAGATTGCCTGGAGAAATATCAATAAGCTCAGATCTGCAGATGACACCACCCTTATGGCAGAAAGTGAAGAGGAACTAAAAAGCCTCTTGATGAAAGTGAAAGAGGAGAGTGAAAAAGTTGGCTTAAAACTCAACATTCAGAAAACAAAGATCATGGCATCTGGTCCCATCACGTCATGGGAAATAGATGGGGAAACAGTGGCTGCCTTTAATTTTGGGGCTCCAAAATCACTGCAGATTGTGACTGCAGCCAAGGAATTAAAAGATGTTTATTCCTTGGAAGGAAAGTTATAACCAACCTAGACAGCTTATTGAAAAGCAGAGACATTGCTTTGCCAATAAAGGTTCATCTCGTCAAGGCTATGGTTTTTCCAGTGGCCAAGTATGGATGCGAGAGTTGGACCATAAAGAAAGCTGAGCACTGAAGAATTGATGCTTTTGAACTGTGGTGTTTGAGAAGACTTTTAAGAGTCCCTTGGACTGCAAGGAGATCCAGCCAGTCCATCCTAAAGGAGATCAGTCCTGAGTGTTCATTGGAACGACTGATGTTGAAGCTGAAACTCCAATACTTTGGCCACCTGATGCGAAGAGCTGACTCATTTGAAAAGACTGATGCTGAGGAAGATAGAGGCCAGGGAGAGAAGGGGACAACAGAGGATGAGATGGTTGGATGGCATCATTGACTCAATGGACATGAATTTGGCTAAACTCCAGGAGTTGGTGATGAACAGGGAGGCTGGGCGTGCTGTGGTCCATGGAGTCACAAAGAGTTGGACACGGCTGAGCAACTGAACTGAACTGAATGGTCTAGCGGTTTTCCCTACTTTCGTCAATTTAAGTCTGATTTTGGCAATAAGGAGTTCATGATCTGAGCCACACTTAGCTCCTGGCCTTGTTTTTGCTGACTGTATGAGCTTCTCCATCTTTGGCTGCAAAGAATATAATCAATATGATTTCGGTGTTGACCATCTGGTGATGTCCATGTGTAGAGTATTCTCTTGTGCTGTTGGCAGAGGGTGTTTGCTATGACCAGAGTGTTTTCTTGGAAAAACTCTATTAGCCTTGGCCCTGCTTCATTCTGTACTCCAAGGCCAAATTTGCCTTTTACTCCAGGTATTTCTTGACTACCTACTTTTGCAGTTCAGTCCCCTATAATGAAAAGGACATCTTTTTTGGGTGTTAGTTCTAGAAGGTCTTGTAGGTCTTCATAGAACTGTTCAGCATCAGCTTCCTCAGCAATACTGGTTGGGGCATAGACTTGGATTACTGTAGTATTGAATAGTTTGCTTTGGAAACGAACAGAGATCATCCTGTTGTTTTTGAGATTGCATCCAAGTACCGCATTTCGGACTCTTTTGTTGACTATGATGGCTACTCCCTTTCTTCTAAGTAATTCTCACCCACAGTAGTAGATATAATGGTCATCTGAGTTAAATTCACCCATTCCAGTTCATTTTAGTTTGCTGATTCCTAAAATGTCGATGTTCACTTTTGCCATCTCCTGTTTGATCACTTCCAACTTGCCTTGATTCATGGACATAACATTCCAGGTTCCTATGCAGTATTGCTCTTTACAGCATTGGACTTTATTTCCATCACCAGTAATATCCACAACTGGGTATTGTTTTTGCTTTGGCTCCATCCCTTCGTTCTTTCTGGAGTTATTTCCCCACTAATCTCCAGTAGCATATTGGGCACATATCAACCCGGGGAGTTCGTCTTTCAGTGTCCTATTTTTTTGCCCTTTCACACTGTTCATGGGGTTCTCAAGGCAAGAATACTGAAGTGGTTTTCCATTCCCTTCTCCAATGGACCACATTTTGTCAGAACTCTCCACTATGATCTGTTCATTCTGGGTGGCCCTAGTTTCATTGAATAAGACAAAGCCATGGCCCATGTGACCAGATTGGTTAGTTTTCTCTGATCGTGGTTTTCAGTCTGTCCTCAGATGGAGAAGGATAAGAGGCTTATGGAAGCTTTTGATGGGAGAGACTGACTGAGGGGGAAACTGGTTCTAAGGCTATGCATATGCATATTCTTATTACTGGACTGCTTTTACTCTCTGAATTCAAATTCCTCCCACAGGAATCTAATGCTGGGTGAGGCTTTGTGGCATTTGAACACCAGCAAAGTGATGAAAGCATTAGAAGAAAACAGGGAACTTCCCAAGCAGTGAGAGGCTGCCTGATTTCCCACATAGCCCCTTTGTCACATTTATCTCTGGAAGGCTTTGTAATAACAATTGTCACTTTAAC
Organism: Capricornis sumatraensis; assembly: GCF_032405125.1. Lineage (NCBI taxonomy): Eukaryota > Metazoa > Chordata > Mammalia > Artiodactyla > Bovidae > Capricornis > Capricornis sumatraensis. Next base: position 51,967,873 of record NC_091083.1, read on the forward strand.
CACAAACATCCTCCAGCCAAGAAGCCCGATTCTTCCCAAAGAAGGTAACCTATTTCATGACCTTGAACATTCTAAACAAAGTTCACAACCTCAGGCTTGCCCAAGATAGGCTAGATCAAAACTGAAAGAACAGAATTGTATAATAAAGTAAAAGACAATTTTATGGTTTTCATAGGCAGCCCATGTGGGGACAAATTTTGTGAAGTGAAGGGAAGATAGGTCTGGGGCCCCAAGGGTGAGAGATGGATAATTCAGGATGTGAGAATTGCTTACATATTTTTAAGAACACTGCTGGCTTATACTAATTTTAAGATGTTTTCTGTTCCATGTTCCAAGTTTCTTCCTCTCCCACCATTATCCTCACTCTTTACTATAATTCTATTACATAAATCTTCTCTTTTATGAGTGACATATTGAAGAAACTCATTAAGTAAATTTACATTTGGGTCTACATAGGGGAGAAGTGAATACCAGACAGGGGCCATGAGATAAGAAAGTTTGAGAATACATCAGAAGAACATTGGGACAAAAGATGACTAGGAGAAAGATACTCTTAACTCCCATCATCCCATCTCCCATTGCCATGGAGGGATCTTCAAAATATACCGAAGATGGGGATAATTAATTTGAGTTTGGAGCATTCTTTTAAAAGGTCTGGGTTTAGACATCCTTTTAAAATATTTTACTACAGAATGACTCCTTGCAGTCTGGCAGTTTAGTGGGTATCCAAGAGGATAAAGAGGATATCAGCTTTATTTTTGTGTTAAGCAATCATTTTCTTTATGTTTCAAAACACAGATTTCACACACAAAAAATAAACACAATAGAAAATAAACCCTGTTGGCTATGCTTGCAAGCAAAGACCATCATGTAGATCTATTTTTAAGGTAATTCACTTACCTTGTGTATTTCTAGTTCACTTGGATGTCCTGTAAAATGTCAGTTTAAGTTTGGATCCTGTGGGATTCTGGATTCTCAATTTTGTATTCACATTTTTTGTTGTTGTTAGAGCAAGAAGCCAACCTAGCAAATTTTACAAACAACCTGCTTCAACTTTGGGATTTGTGGATGAGTAATAAAAATGCCTGAGCTAGTTATTTCCAGCCAAAGGACCCCAGTTTATGCTCCAACTTGTTTGTGATGCCACAAATCACTCAAAGAAACAATTTGGGGAGGGATGCTAGAGATGCAGAGCTGAAGAACTGAGGGTAGCCAATGTAGTCATTAAGGATATTGGCTTTGTAGTCAAGTAGATCGTGGTTCAAATCCTGGTTCTTACTAACTGTGCTCATTATGTTGCTTTACCTCTCTGAGTCCCAGTCTGCAAGGGGGAGTAATGATCCTAGGTTGGTCTTGAGAGTATAATGAAATGCATTTGGCATTTTCTTGACTTATGAAATGCACTCAACTATAGTAGTTGCTCTTTGATTATTGAGAAAATTTAGGCCCATGCTGGCTTGATCAAGGCACATAACTCATTAGTTAGAGTCAGAGCTGGCATTAGATATTCCAACTCTGAATCCAGCTTTCACTCAGTTACTTTGTGAAATTTCTCACAGCACTTGCCAAACTGTGATTCAGATCTACCTTGTATGTCTCTGTGCTCACCTGGGAGACGAAATGATGCAGACAGACATGGCTAAATGGGTCTGTGGAGTAGTGGATGAATGGACACATGCTGTGTTGGCAAGCTCACTGGGGAGTCTTTCTTTCTCCCTTCCTGATTCTGCCCTTCCCGTCGAAACCAAACACTCTCACCTGGAAACTATGCATCTTCTTTGAACATGATGCTCTGCCATCCATCCTATCCTCCCTGTTTACATTCCTCAGACCTCTACCTAGTGCTTTGTAATGAAGGAGAACACTGTGATGCAGTGGAAAGAACAGTGAGATGAGTTCTGTTACAGACATTCTGTAATGGTTTATTATTCTAAAAAAAAATGAGGGAATTGGATTATGAAATCCCTTTTGAATAAGCATTATAAATCTATGAAAAGGAAGAAGTGAAGACACACCAAGTGTACAGTAAAGGTCTATTTAAACTGCTGTTTGATGTTTCCTTGTTTTATGAAAATGGAGAAAAAGGCACTATAGTGATTTTTCAATTGGGCTGAATTTCAAAATTCTATTAAATAAATGATTTTTGGAAAACTTTTAAAAGATAATAGGCACAAATATATCTTTACTGGGTAGATTTTCATGTAGAAAGTAAATAATTTCCCGCATAAAATGCATGTGCTATTCTTCTTTAGGCCGAGATTCCTCAGCTTCACCATTATTGAAATTTGGGGCCAGAAAGTGCTTCGTTGTGGATGTTGTCATGTGTGTTGCAGAATATTTGGCAGCATTCCTCTTCTCTGCCCACTAGACACCAGTAGCACACCTCCCCTCCCCCAATTATGACAACGAAAAATGTGTAAAATGTTACCAAATATCCTGTGCAGGAGATACACGTGTCCCCTGGCTGAGAAGCACTGCTTTAAGCACATGTATTGGAATTCTCTCTGCTCTAAATCAATTTATTTCAGTTATATTAGTCGGGATAAGCAAGATGGGGTTGTAGTAACAAACCCCACATGTCAATAACTTAATGGAACAAATTTATTTCTTATTCCAAGGCAGCTGAGCTTCATGTAGTGATTGAATGGCCCAGGTTGCTTCCATTTGAGTTCCCTGATCACAACACGAGGCCTCTATGATTATGGAAACATATGACAAAAACACACAGAGAACTCACTCCAGCTCTTATGTGCTTTGGCCCAGATGTGACACACCTGTCTTATATCCAAAGGTCATGATGAGATCTAGTCCCATGGCTCTTCTGAACTCCAAAGGGCCCATAGAATATCAGGAAGCATATGCCACATTTGGCAAACATTGTTTACCACAACAAACATTCACAACTTGGAGAGCTGACTGTATCTGGAGAAGCCCAGAAGGAATTTTCCATTTATCTGTCATTTTTCACCTTAGACGAGGCCACTCATAACTAGTCAGAACTAGAACTAGCATGTTCTTAAATTCTACATGCTACTCTTTTATTATTCATTAGATAAATGCGAATGCTTCATCATGGTGATATTTAGTTGCATTATTCCACCTCTTTTTCTTCAAATGACAGTCCCCAGAGAATCCTAAAAGATAAAGCAATTAAAAGCTGAGCTGAAGTGGTTGAAGTGGGGATGGTATCTTGTTCTCCTTGGCCTCCAAATTCATGCATAAAGAGACCATAGAGGGCAGTTAGCAAACCTATATTTATAACATTTTAAAACACTTTGAATAAATACAACTCACTGATCCGGTTGTAATAGCTGTTACACTGCTTGGAGAAAGGCAATGGGAAGGGATATGTGAACATTCTTCCCCATAGGCTAGGAGAGGTCTGGTTTCTCCTTGACTCAGCAGTCACTTGTGGCTGACAAGGCTGAGCAGCAGGTTACTGTTGACCCAGATGGCACACTGGTACTCTTGCTGATATTCCTGCCTCATGTCCCATACCTCACCCCATCCATTGTCATCTTCCTCAGCTATACCTTTCTCCTGTTCTTGGGCACATCATGCCTCGCAGGATGAGCATGCCCTAATTGGTGTCCTCTCTTCTCTAGCTCTCAGTTCACTCACAGCCTCCCTCAGAAACTCAGATTCACCTTCCACTTTTGGAGGGATCAAGACAGGTGCTCCAAAGGCCATATAGAAGCTATTCCTCCCTAGATTTTCTCTCACGTTCCTGGTCCAACTTTGTTATCAACCTTTAACCTTCTCCCCTAGCTGGATTTTCTGGATACCTCTGTCTCTATGATCCTTTCCTTTGGGGATAGCATTAGCAACAATATCATTTGGTATCATTTGATTAAAAAATGACAGGTAATTTGTTTGCTATAGTTTCTTTTCACTGATATTGTCAAAACATCTTAGAACTGGAGAAAAAAATTAGTACATCTGTGCTGAGGTAGCATATTATAAAGGTTTGAAAGATACACATTTCTGGAGTCACACTGCTTTGGAATGATACATTTCAGTATGATCAAAAAATTATGAATTAACGTGGTTTTGAAATTAATTAACTATTTTTTTGTTTCTTTAAAAAGTGTTTTTGGCTATACTGGGTCTTCATTGTTGCATGGGCTTTTCTCTAGTTGCAGGGAGTGGGGGCTACTTTCTAGTTGTGTTGCATGGACTTCTTACTGTGGCATGGGCTTAGTTAGTCCAAGGCATGTGGGATCCTTGGACCAGGGATTGAGCCCACATCTCCTGCTGTGATGAGTGAAAGCTGCTCAGTCATGTCCAACTCTTTGCAACCCCATGGATGATACAGTCCATGGAATTCTCCAGCCCAGAATACTGGAATGGGTAAGCCTTTCCCTTCTCCAGGGGATCTTCCCAATCCAGGGATCGAACCCAGGTCTCCTGCATTGCAGATGGATTTGTTACCAGCTGAGCCACAAAGGAAGCCCAAGAATACTGGAGTGGGTAGCCTATCCCTTCTCCAGGGGATCTTCCCGACTCAGAGATCAAACCAGGGTCTCTTGCATTGCAGGCAGATTCTTTACCAACTGAGCTATCAGGGAAGCCCATATTAGTAGGCAGATTCTTTACCACTGAGCCACCAGGAAGCCCAAGCTGATACATTGATTTTATAAGCTTCTTAAACTTAAACACATTACTCAGGTCCACTGCCTCCATTTCCTTATCTGTAAAATTGTAATAATAATAGTACCTATCTCATAAGCTTATAATAATGTTTTTTAAATGGTTAATATTTTTAAAGCATTTAAACAAGTGCCTAAGCCCAGCCTGATGATCTGTGATGACCCAGAGGGGTGAGATGGGATGGGGGAGGGAGGCTCCTGAGGAAGGGGATGTATGTATAAAATTATGGCTGATTTGTGTTGTTGTATGGCAGAAACCAACACAACATTGTAAAGCAGCCATCTTCCAGTTAAACAAAACAAAACAAAACAAAACAGAGAGTTGAACCCGGAAAACAATAAAGAGTGCTTAGAATTTAGCATATGCTATGTTGTGTTGTTAAATTATGACAAATAGAAAAATATATCAGTATCTCCATTATAGCACGAAGGTAATCTGCTATGTCCTAGAGAATTCTCAATAAAGGGCCCCATTTTTATTCTAGAAAAATAACAGAGGCCAGCCAGAAAATTCTGGTATAACAGGTTAGCTACTAAAACATGCCAGGTCGTTTGCCATCTCTAACATGTAAAAGTGAGTTTGCTAGTTTACATTCTATGGGAGAGCTTCCTTTTTCTGGAATGAAGGAGTTTGACCATCACAGCTTTGTCAGGCTCATCAATGAATGCTTTAAAAAATGAAATGTTAATGAGAAAGAGGACATTTATATAGTCTCAATTTAAAGTTATATCCCTAGATTTTATACATTAATTACAAATGGAAACGTAGTAATTTATCAGTGGACAAACCCTGGTTAACACCATGATAACTTATAATCAAAGTTCACATCATTAGCAGTGGGACAAACTAATATTAGATATGCTTTAATGGGATATAGTGAGAAGAACACATCATCTGTGTGGTATTCCTGCCAAATTTTCACAAACTGACCTAATCCTAGGAAATTTCAGATCAACTAAGTAAGAGACAATCTATAAAATCACAGCCCTCTCTTCATTCAAAGTGTTGTTAATATCATGCTGGCAAAGAAAGACTGAGGAACTCTTTCTAGTGAGTCTCTCAAAGGAAACTAAAATGATATGACAGTTAAATGCCACTGGTGATCCTGGATTTGGACTGAATTATGTACTTGGTGCAGGGAAGAGGAAAATCACTATAAAGGACATATTGGGTAAGTTGGTGAAATTTAAATATGTATTATGGATTAGCTGTAATATGGATTATGGGATATTTTATCAATGTTAAATGTCCTAATTATGATAATTATATAGTGTAAAATTATGCCCCTATTCTTAGGAGATATACACTGAAGTTTTTAAGGGTTAAAATGTATGATATCTACAACTTATTGTCAAATGGTTCAGAAAAAGAAAAAAACTGCTCTCTGTGTTTGCATGAATACATTGAGAGAGAATTACAAAGCAAATGCAGTCAAATATTGGTGGTGACTTGTCTGGGTAAAACATAAATATCTAGATATAGAACTTTTTGGTACTATTCTTACAATTTTTCTGAAAATTAATTAAATTTTAAAAGATTGCTAAATAAAAAATATATAAAGCTGCATACCCCACCGACCCTACTTTCAGAAAACAAAAACAAAAACAAAAACAGTGCACTTATTACTCAATTACTAAGGCCAGCATGAACTGGATAATTAACTTGAAAATTTAGTAGATGAAGAACTATCCTGACAGTCAAGGACCTACGGAGAATTACTAAATTACTAAAGAAGAAAAATGGCTCTCTGCCTTGTTATATTAATATTTGCTGAAAACTTTTCTGATGCACTTTTTCCCTTGCAGAGTTAAAAAATCTTTATGGAGTTTTCCATGTATGAGGCTGCAGCCGCTGTGGGGCCCCTCTGGTGTTGGCTATAGATGTGTGTCATACCAGAGGAAATCATTCTGGGAGAAGCAGCACACCTGGTGTTAATTACAGCTAAGGTGTTATAATGATGTATACAAGAATTTATTCTAGCTAAGTTCCCACATTCATAGATTTGTCCCCTCTGGACTGCTTATATGCCTCAAGCACTTGCCTTCTTGACTGTGCATGAAATCCAGCTTCTTAGGAGGACACAGAGTGGTCTCACAGGCCACATACTGACTCAGCAGATGTCCTCAGCAGGTAAAAGTGTGAAAGTGAGTTGCTCAGTCATGTCTGACTCTTTGTAACCCCATGGGCTATATCCAGCCACTCTCCTCTGTCCATGGGATTCTCCAGGCAAAAATAATGGAGTGGGTAGACATTCCCTTTTCCAAAGAATCTTCCCAATCCAGGGATCAAACTCAGGTCTCCTGCATTGCAGGCAGATTCTTTACTGTCTGAGCCAACAAGGAAGTCCAGCAGGTACTCAGGTTAATTCCTTGTGCAAAGAGGAGACAAAAATTTTTATTTTTTAAATAATACCTTCTGTATCCTAAGGAATGGGAGTGCATGGAAGGGCTCTGTAGCTGAAGAGACATTTGCTTCCTGAGCCAGGGGTTGATGCCTATATCCAAATTTGAAAATAGAGGCTATTTCCAGGCATAAAAGAAGAAAATCAGCTGACTTGGGGGGTAGTGGGAGGAGAGAGTTCCTGGGCAAAGAACTACCAACAGTAAGGCTAGGGGGTCATGGGCACAGGTCACGTGGGCACTACGCCACAACTGCGGCCACATGTATTTTCTCTTCACACAGAGTTGTCTGGTTCTACCTTAGAGCTCAAGTGGCTACTCAGTATTTCTCTAGGGAAACTCTATCTATGTGATACAAATCCATGGCCACTTCCAGAGAAACACACCGAAAGGTTTTGTCTGTAGACAAATGGCACTACCCTAAAATAAATTACTCTTCCCCATATACCCTTTAGAGAATTTCATTAAGAAATATGTATGGCAAAACCAATACAATATTGTAAGTAAAAAAAAAAAAAATCCAGCAAATAGCCCAGACTTCCAAGGCATTGCTGGATTTTGCTGGATTTAAGAGTCACTATTTTGGTTACTTTGTCCATTTCGAGTCCATAAATTCACTTTTAAGGGGGGGGAAAAAAAAAAAACTTTATCTTCACATACATGTTGCCTCTGACTGGTTCATTCTCCCCTTTATGATTGTTTTGATCTGTTCAACATTTGTGGTCAACATCCACACTTTCTTTTAAGGTTCCCTGATGGTGTCTCCAAGTCTCTATGTTACCACTGGAGCACAGGTCAAAGCTACCAGAACTTGTAAAGAGACTTTGTCTGGGCTGTCATCACCTCAGTGTCACCACACAGGTGGGATATGTAGGTTGCTTCCTCCAATATCTATTTAATCAAGAGCCTCAGAGGGTCTCTGTCTCCACTTCAGCTAGCAGAACATGAAGATTTCTTAAATAACCAGCATGTCAGCTGCTAAATATTCCTGTTTAACAGGAATATCATCTGAACAGTGATTATTTTGATCTTTCCGTGTAAGATAAAACTAGTCATTTAATACAAACTTCATCAACTTTTTAGTGTAGCTCAGCACTGAGACTGTCCTTTCAACATAGTTCAGCATTAAGTGCCTATCAATGAACTGCTCTAGAAAAGAACTATGCCACCAGAACTCTGGTCTTGACAGGATGCCACCACATCGGTAACAGTGGACCACTTCTTAGGCTCAGCTTTCCATTATGTCTGATTAGCTGCTATTCAGCTTATCCCTCACTTGCTGAGGGGATGTATTGTTAGATTAGCTTAGATATTCAGCCTGGCAGCAATTTTGTGTGGATCTAAGGAAAGTTACATTGTCTGTAGAGGAAATGATGCTAGCATAGAAGCATTTTATCACTAAGTGTATATGAATGTTTGAAAAAATTTCTCACTAACATGCATCCTCCAACTCCTTCCTCCTTTTGAACACCTCTTCCCTGCCTCAAATTGGAAAGCACCTTTTAGCTGGTGAAGGCTGTCTGCAATTTGAAGCAATTTACCAATACTAGATGATGTTAGTGGGCTGATAAATATGCTGTTATTAGTACTGTGCTGATAGGCTTTAGCTATGCTTTTTTGGGGACTGTTGATAACTTTGGATGTAGGCAGAGAGTGAGCGAAGTCCTTTACTTTTATTTTTTCATCTTTTTTTTTTACCCTAAAGGGACTATTTCATTATCTTATCTGATGTTATTCATTCTGTAATTCTAACTTCTTCCTCCTTCCTTTCTCTCTCTCTCTTCGTTCTTTCCTTCATCAAAAACACTGTGGAACTCTTAATATGTACCAGGTACCATAATGATTTAGAATTCACTGGTGGATGGAACCTATAGAAACCGGGTAGATTGGAGAAGATACATGTAATTATCAAGGATAGGAGGCTCATAGAAATTCTACTTGGATCCTCATTCTGTCTTAATCTTCCTGCTTCTATGCTTTTACTTATTAATATATAATTTCCACCAGGTGAGCAATTTCCCATTTATCTTCTATCAGTGACTTTCCACATGATCAAGATTATCTTCTTTCTCCTTGAGGATGACTTTTCAGCTTACACTAAATTTTCAGTTTTGAATCCTAACACTTATTTGGCCATAATGTACTCTTGTGACAGCTTGCCTTGATATTTTTGTTGGAACTTTAAAATTTTATTTTTTAGGTAGAATTAGAATTCTCCAAATAATTTGTTCTTTTTAAATTGAAGTATAGTTGCTATGCAATATTATATAAGTTACAACTGCATAACAGTGATTCATAATTTTTAAAGACTATACTGATGGCACCCCACTCCAGCACCCTTGCCTGGAAAATCCCATGGATGAAGGAGCCTGGTGGGCTGCAGTCCATGGGGTTGCTAAGAGTCGGACAAGACTGAGAAACTTCACTTTCACTTTTCACTTTCATGCATTGGAGAAGGAAATGGCAACCCACTCCAGTGTTCTTGCCTGGAGAATCCCAGGGATGGGGGAGCCTGTGGGCCGCCAAATATGGGGTTGCACAGAGTCGGACATGACTGAAACAACTTAGCAGCACTAGCAGCAGCATACTCAATCTGTAGTTATTTTAAAATATTGGCTACAACCCCATGTTGGACAATATATCCTTGTAGCTTATTTATACCTAATACCTTGTACTTCTTGCTCCCCTACTCTTATTTTTTTTTCTACACCCTTCCTTCTCCCCACTGGTAACCACTAGTTTCTTCTCTATACCTGTGGGTCTGTTTCTTTTTGTTATATTTATTTACTAGTTTGGTTTATTTTTTTAGATTCCACATATGAGCAATGCTCATATTTGTCTTTGATTTATTTCATTCAGCATAATGTCCCTCCCATCAAGCCCATTCACAATGCTTTGTATAAATAGCAAAATTTTGTCCTTTTTTATGGCTGAGTAATATTTCATTGTATATATATGTATATATGCCACATTTTCTTCATCCATTCATTATTTGATAGACACCTAGATTGCGTCCATGTCTTGGTAATTGTAAATAATGCTTCTATGAACATTGGGGTGTATGTATCTTTTTGAATTAATGGATCCTTTTTTTTGAGATATATACCCAGGAGTAGAATTGTTTGTTGCTGGAATTTGAATTTGTACATTGCCTATCACTTCATGGTTTTGCATTCTGTTTTCTCATTTAGACTGTAAGTTCCTTCAAGGCAAAGATTTATATTTGACTTTCCAAATTGTATCACAAAGAAGCTCTGTTCTAGATTTCAGAAGTTCTAGTCTCAATTCTACAACTAACTAGCTTTTTGACTACAAGCCAGAAATCTAGTGTCTTGAATTTTGAAGACTTTAACATAAAAAAAGTATGATGTTTAGGTTAGATAATTTTCGTAGTCCCTTTAGGGTTTTCTAGGTGGTGCTAGTGGTAAAAGAATTCACCTGCAATGCAGGAGACAGAAGTAGGAAATGTGAGTTCAATCCCTGGGTTTTGGAGAAGGAAGTGGCAACCCACTCCAGTATTCTTGCCTGGAGAATCCCATGGACAGAGGATCCTGGAAGACTACTGTCCCTGGGGTCGCACAGAGTCAGATACGACTAAGTGACTTAGCACACACAAATAGGCCCTTTAAGTCTGGACAGTGTTCTGCATGGCACCCAATGTAGGGCCTAGAACAGTGCCTTAAATGTAGTGGGGATTCAATAAACATCTGAAAATTTTTTGAAATATTGTTTGTTATTGCCAAGGACAGTCAAATATGGATAGGCTACTTTGGAGAGGCCACCATTTTCCCAAAGGAATCCTAAATTGTTAGGAATGAGCTTCATACTAGGGTCTTTATTGACAAGAATCAAGTTCTTCTGATGGTGAGAATAACTATGGAATCAAATCCCGAGCCTTTATTAATTAGTTGCATGGCCCTGGGCAAATTGTTTAATATCTCTGACCCTCAGTTGCTTCATATATATTAATAAACTTATGAATAATCTTGCCTCATAGAGTTGTTTGTTGTGAAGTAAAGACAAATCTTAAGCTGCTATCTTGAACTGAAGTAGAAATTAGATATATGTATTATAAATTACTTGTGTTTTAAGTTTTTTTGTATTTTAACTTTAAGATTGGAAGAATTTACCCACAAGTTTGAAGGAAACTATGATAAAAGTTATAGAGTAAATTCAGAACTTTCCAGATGATATTATTTCAAGGTCCCATAGATTCATTAAGGCAAGATTGCTGCCTTGGTTTTCTTTGGGTGGCTTGTCACACTTTAGTAGGTCATTACTTTGTAAAGTAGGTTGACAAATAGAAAGGCAGTGGTCTCATCAGTCAGTGTTTTTCCTTAGCAAGAACTTTTCATGGTAAGTTGATGGGCAAAAACACTGGAAATATCACACAAGGATTGAAATATCTGGGAATGTAACCTACTGCATTTGTGCTCCCCTAAGAGCATAGTTAGTAGATTGAGATCTGCTTTCATGCCTTAGAATCCTCCTGAGATCTTTTACTTTCTATCCCTCTATGGCCCCTTTCCCAAGCAATCTTAATCAGGCCAATTTACTTGAAATAAGCATGTGACTTATTTCAAAACTAAACATAAATGGTTATTGCATTGTCAGTCTCTTCCATTTGTGTGGCTGCAATTTTCACTTTTAAAGGTCCACTATTAAAATAGCTTCTGTCCAGTTATATTAGAATGCAAAGCTCATGTTTAATAGTCTTGAGGGAGAATGCCTGGCACTTACTGAATTACCCAGTAGAACAATTCTGGATACTTGGTATCCTGGAGTCATCAAACTGCCTTCTTGGGAAACAGCCAACCATTCCCCAAATAATAGAGAAACCAGATTCCAGGGCTAATAGTAATAAATGTTTAAAAGAATGAAACACATTATATTTAAGGGGAAACCTACCCTTAGAGGTTTTTTCCCCTGGAAACTTCAGAAATAATGACCAAATTAAAGCAACAATCTTACAAACAAACAAGTCCACCTCTGGCGATGTCATTTTAATCACAGCATACTGAAGAGAACTTGTAGATGTTAGCCAATTTCATGATTTCTCCTCAAGTAGGCTTGTTCCTTCTGTTTGATAGCAAGAGCTAACACACAGCCCCTGAAATCAGGAGTTTTGTTTTACTGAGGAATGTTTGAAATTAAAAGAGTGCGTATTTCCTTAAACTACGAGCAGGTGATCTTCAAAAGACAAGAGGACTCATTTAAACTAGTGTGCAAAGCTGAACAATTTATGTAACTCCATTCTAGTCTTATGTGCTGCTCCTGTCTCATAGCCTCTCTGCAATGCTTTCCCCTTTACAGCTTCTGGCTAGCTTCATTTCTAAACTTTCTTAATTCAATTCATCAAATGTCTACTGGAACAATAGTGGCTCAGGTTACAGAGGCAGTCAACTAACAATAAATTGATCATTGGCTCTATCTTCAAGATTCTCACTCCTCTGGACTGTGAAAAGAAACATTAGCCCATAAGTCAAGACATAGTGACACTTGTTTAATTGGTCCATCAGCAATGTATCTCCTTGGCCTCTTTTATGAATTTTCTTTGGGGATAACTTTTATAACACTATGAAAGGACTCTGAATATACCAGTTATAGTTCTCATACTTTCACTGAGAGATGAGCAGTGGAGTGAAGAGAATGTGAACATGAACAGAAGTGAGCACACATCATTGGAAACCACAGGTGATTCCAACACAATCAGCTCACCAGATGTCCTTTTAGTATGCTTGTGTGTGACTGATCCATTGATATAATTCTAAATGATAGTTGAAAAGGGAGCATCCAGAGCTTGCTTCATCTAGTTACAGGCAGATCTTACTGGTTTGGTGGAAGGGTGTAAATCCTCAGTGGGACCTTGATAACTCAAGGCTTGTTAATTTAATTTAGCTGGCTTAGTTCTCTTCTCTAAGAGTATAGTTTCTGTTTTTGCTAATGGTAAGAAAGCATGTTTCATGGAAGCAGTTTCATGATTGCTTTTCATGACAATATTAGAACAAAAAACCTGGGCCAGCAATCTCTGGTCCACACTTAGTAATCTGTTGCATATCTACTATCTGCAGATTAATAGCTTCTTGACCTCTGACTCAATTCATGCTGTTATCAATGAAGTAATCTTGTGAAATTATTTGTTCATTTATTTTTGATAAAATTTATTTATTTTAATTGGAGGCTAATTACTTTATAATATTTATGGTTTTGCCATACATCAACATGAATCTGCCACAGGTGTACACGTGTTCCCCATCCAGAACCACCCTCCCACCTCCCTCCCCATACCATCCCTCTGGGTCATCCCTGTGCACCAGCCCCGAGCATCCTGTATTATGCATCGAAACTGGATAATAAACTTGATATGCTTGTTAATCACAGAGACTTTTTTTCTCTATTACTCTGAAATATTTTCAATGTTAATGGCAAACTGCATTCCTGCTAGCCAAATACATTATGCTTTTAAAGTCTTTGGTATATTCCTTTACAGTTTTTGTCTTTTTCAGACTTAAGAATACTATTTCTTAGTCTGTTCTCATAAAGAAACTTGTCCATTTTAACAGCTCTTCTCTGGTTGTCTCTGCACCAATTCTCTCTCTCTCTCTCTCTCTCTCTTTTTTTTTTTTAGCTACAGGGACCAAATGATACCTATGACCCCAAATGTGGGTAAACCATTTTTCCACAGATGAGACAGATAACATTTTCTGCTCTGTTTCCCATACTTTTCCTAATGATGCTCAGTATTCTGTAACCTTCTCAGCCACATGAACATTTTTTTTGAAGTCTGTAGTATGACTCTTTTCTGAGTCATAATTGTTCAGATTATTTTGAGAGTAAGGTACATTTCTATCCTTTGTTTACCTAACTTCTGTTGCTACTGAAACATTTGGAAATACTGTGGAAAAACTTCAACCAACTGATCCCAGATTTATTTTCTCTTGCATAATGTTCTTATTTTAATCAATCATTTTTTTCCATTGCTAGCATTTGGTCTTCTAAAGAAGTGAGGTTTCATGCTGGGAAATGTTTTATGGATGGCCTAGAAGTCAAAACTTTTTCAAAATTAGCATATTAAATGCACTTTTACCTCATTAATATTTTGTTCTTCATAACATAATATTTATAATGTTTCCAATAAACATATAAATAAATAAATTTTGCATGTTTGATGTTCCAATGAAGAGGACAGAAATGAGAGGTAGAAAACATAGGATGTGGTTCAGATAAAGTATAATCAGGCACTATTATGTTTTTTCTTTCTGAAAGCCTCAGCATCACTATTTACAAGTCAAAGAAAGTAACTCTTTATTGACATTGTGAAATTAATAGCATGAGGCTTGTGGGAGCATGTTTGATAAGAATAAACTATTTAGATTAAATTGATGACAGTATCAAAGGAATGGGTCTAAAGAAGCTTGCATACTGGTTAAGGCAGTGTCACATACTAGTTAACAAAAGGGCTCCCTGGACTCAGAATCATTAGGCTCTGTCTTCACAATGTATCGGCTCAGTGACCTTCTTCGGTATGCTGAACTTTTAAAATCTGCCATCCATCTGTATCTTGGAGAAAGTAATATTTATCTCACAGGATATCATGAAGATTTAAAAAGAGAATATTTGCAAAATACTTAGCATAATATCTGGCATATGTGCTCTGTGATGTGCTAGTCACTTCAGTCATGTCTGACTCTTTGCAATCCCATGGACCATAGCCAGCCAGTCTCCTCTCTCCATGGGATTTTCCCAGCAAGAATACTGGTGTGGGTTACCATGCCCTCCTCTAGAGGATCTTCCTGACCCAGGGATTGAACCCATGTCTCCTAGGTCTCCTACATTGTGGATGAATTCTTTACCTGCTGAACCATCAGGGAAGCCCCATCTGGCATATAATAACTGCTAAATATAGTAGCTATAATAATAATAATCACTGCTATTACTATTATTGATATAGAATCTCAGGGTTTTTCAGTAGAACTATTTAAATTTATTGACTATGATAGAAGTGAACTGAATTAAAGTTTGAATGCTTTTAAATTAATCCAAGGAAAAATGTTTGCTAATTGCTATTTTATATATTAAAGTAAAGACTTCCCAAGAAGCTCAGTTGTAAAGAATCCACCTGCCAATGCAGGAGATGCAGGTTCTATCCCTGGGTCAGGAAGATTCCCTGGAAAAGGGAATAGCAACCCACTCCAGTATTCTTGCCTGGGAAATCTCACAGATGGAGGAGCCTGGCTAACTACAGTCCATGAGGTCCAAAAGAGTCAGACATGACTGAGCTACTGAGCCCAGACCCACATATCAAAGTAATTATAGCCAGTAGAGGAAGACAAACACATGAAACATTACAATGTAATCACATAAGGACTATTTTAGGGGTATGTACAAATGGCTTGGATACCCAGCGATTATTATGGATATCTATCATTTTCAAGACGTATTTTGAAAAGTGCCCAAATGTCCTTCTGAGGATCTTGACCTGATCCTTGACTCCAAAGGTGGGTACTTAACTCTGATCTGACCAATGAGAGCACTGCACAAATGTATGAAAAGGTATTTGAGCATATCATGGTCAAAGCTTTTAAATCTCTGAGAGACTAGCCAGGATGCCATGGTATGGTTTAAAGAAAATGGGTGTGAGAGAATGTTTAAATCCAGAATATGTTAATAATTAAGTGGATGACCCTAGGGAGTTACTTAGATTCATGTAACTCACTTTTCCTTTCATTGCTGAGTATAAAAATACCTATGCTTTACAGAATTTTTGAAGATTAAATTAAAATTCAATATGGAGAGCTCCTAAAATAACTCTTGTGTTCCCCAAGGGACAGTTGCTCCATGAATATATGATTTATACTAACTTCTAATCCTTGCCACTAGAGGAATGACATCTTCTGATTAAATTAAAGTTAAACAAAAAGTTCCTGGTGCTATGACATTTTTGCTGGAAACCTTTATACCTTCTAGTCCAGTCTTATAGTTCACTTGTTAGTCTTAAACACTAACAAGTATCTCTTTGATGAGTAAGGATCTCTAGCTGTGCCCTGGTATGATTGCTTTGAGAAGCAGATCCTTATAGTGTTTTAGATGTGGATTATTGGGCAAAAATCTCTCATGCCTCCTGTATTCCAAACAAGGTTGGTTTAGTTGCTAAGTCATGTCCAACTCTTTGTGACCCCATGGACTGTAGCTTGTCAGGCTCCTCTGTCCATGAGATTTTCCAGGCAAGAATACGGGAGTGGGTTGTCATTTCCCTCTCCAGGGGATCTTCCCCACCCAGAGATCGTACCTGGGTTTCCTGCATTGCAGGCAGATTCTTTACTAACTGAGCTACCAGGGAAGTCATACATATATATACATATGTTCTTTTCCATATTATTTTCCATTATGGTTTATGATTTATTTGAACATCAGTAAGAGCTTGTTGTTTATTAATTTTACATATATTAGTTTGTATCTGTTAATCCCAGTATCATACCCTCCCTCACCCTTTGGTAATCACTGGTTTGTTTTCCATGTCTTTGAGCCTGAGAATGTTCTTTATAAAACATCTCTAATCATTTCTGGTCTTTTCTTCTTTTGATTCAAAACTTCAGGTAAGATAAGGTCCAGGCACTCTAAAATCAAGAAACGTAACTCTAATTAAATACCAGGAAGCAGACATAAATACTTGTCAAAGTCATCAATGAGAGACCTAGGAATCAAAGCCATTTTGTTATTATGTCAAACTCATATGATATTATGTTTACTATAATGTAGTATCATGTTTCTTCACAATTTTGTACTTTTTATAGCACAAGCCTCACATGTTTTTGTATTTGGGTATTCCAAAACTATGGATTATTTATAAATTAAAATTTCAATAGGACTTTTTATTATTGTGTTTTGCCTGCTCCTGATGAAAGCAAATAATAAAGTAGAATTCTGGTAGAGGGCCCAGACCAAATTGGGTACTATTTAATCCAAGTTTTCATTTTTTCATCTAAGACCAGGGATATCCAGAAAATATTTTATATAAGTAAAATACTAACCTTAAGAGTCAAGAATTTTCCCCAAATCTCTACTTGACTAGATTTGAAACTTCTATTCAACTGCAAATTCTTTAACATTTATTGAGCACATAGTATCTACAGACCATGTTATGGACAATGTCAGAAGTGGGGTGCATGTTTACTGGAGGAATCTCTTATCAGTTGAAAATGTGGGGAAATGTATCAGTCACCATAGTATTGTAATAAAGTACAGAAGAAAATAAAAAAATATTTGGATCAGTGATTTTCAAAATTTCTGTAATTATAATCTAGAATTAAAATGCTTTATATGTACACATATATACATGTACATATATTTTATGTACATATGTGTATGTGTTATGCATTATGTAATACATTATGTGTGTGTGTATGTGTGGTACGCATGTGTGTGAGTGTGTATAAGCTGAAACAAAAGTTTCTTGAGTTAATGTTCATCTTACTCCTTGAATACAATCTGATGTTTTCAATACGATTTCATTTTTATTTTTTAATTAATTTATTTTTATGACTGCACTGGATCTTTGTTGCTGTGCCTGGGCTTGCTCTAGTCACACAAGTGCAGGCTACGTTTTGTTGTCATGCTTGAGCTTCTCATTGCCATGGCTTCTCTTGTGGGACACAGGCTCTAGAGCATGGGCTCAGTAGTTGTGGCACACAGCCCTAGTTGATCTCTGGGGTGTGTGGAATTTTCTCGGACTAGGGATTGAACCCGTGTCCCCTACATTGGCAGGCGGATTCTTAACCCCTGCACCACGAGGAAAGTTCAGCTATTTTAAAAGTGTAAATGCTGGTCAGCAACTCTTTAAACTGCTTTAAAAAATCATGAATAAGTGGCAATATGATGTAAACAAGCTAAGAATCATCATTCAGGTAATAATTATGTACTGAGAACTACGCTTTTTTGATTGACTTTTTATTTTTTAATATAAATTTATTTATTTTAATTGGTTAATTACTTTACAATATTGTATTGGTTTTGCCATACATCAACATGAATCTGCCAGAGGTATACACGTGTTCCTCATCTCTAACCCCCCTCCCTCCTCCCTCCCTGTACCATCCCTCTGGGTCATCTCAGTGCCCCAGCCCCTTTTTAAAATTAATAGTCTTTTAACTGAAGGATAACTGCTTTACAGAATTGTGTTGGTTTCTGCCAAATATCAGCATGAATCAGCCATAGGTACATATATGTCCCCTCCCTCTTGAACCTCCTTCCCACCTCCCTCCCCATCCCACTCCTCTAGGTTTTTACAAAGCCCTGGTTTATTACATTCAGCTAGGAATGACCTTCGTTGGAGGAAAAATTGACTTAACAGATATAGATCACCTCAGGTTGACTAAGGGGACTATTTGGACCCAGTCTGACAAACTACATGTCAAGTAAAAGCAAAGATAAATTAACATAGCTGGATTAGTTAGTTAACCACAGGAACCAAGATTCTAATGCATTGATAGCTCCAGGCCCCTTATCACTAATTAGGTGAATGTGGGCACTGAAGGCATAAAAAGAAAAAAAAACCATCAAATCTAAACATAGTACTGGTCAAAAAGGTAAAAAGAAGATGAAATTATGTGATAATTGATAAAATATTGGGGCATGAGTCTTACAGTAAAGAGAAAGAGCTCACTGGTTTGTTGTGTTAATATACAAAGCTTGATGCTTTTGTTGCAGTATGCTAACAACCCAGAAATTTGATGTTTAGCTAGATTATAAAATGTCCACAGGAAGAGTCTTGCATAATATTTTTCTTCTTAGCCGTCTCTCCTATGCAGGTGCTCAGTTACCCTTTGCAGCCCCACAGACAGCCCCCATCATTGTTGCTCTGATATTTTTACCATTTAAATATTTGGTGACTCAGACAGTAAAGAATCTGCCTGCAATGCAGGAGACCAGATTTGATTTCTGGGTTGGGAAGATACCCTGGTGAAGGAAATGGCAACCTACTCCAGTATTCTTGCTTGGAGAATCCCATGGACATGGGAGGTTGGCAAGCTACAGTCCGTGGGTCACAAAGAATTGGACACAACTGAACAACTAACACTTGCATAGAATATCTGATTTTGGGGAAAACATAGCTGATATTAAGCAACAGATGCCTATAATTATGAGTAAATTAATAAAAAGTTATAGTAACTAAAACTTAGATTTGAGTTTTGTGATAAAGTGTTAATTCTAGAGTTCTCATTGTGTGAAGTCTGTGACCTTGTGAATGACTCTGAAATTTACTTTGATATGTAATATAAAGTTATATTTGTTTGCTTGAAATGGTTGAACTCTAACTGTCCCTAATATCTTTTGTTGAAATGAACATTTATTTCTGTCACAGATTTGTGCTGTTTCTTAGCCATATTTTCAGTTAATGAGCATTTTCTCAACCTTGGCAATGTTGACATTTTGGCTTGGATCATACTTTGTTGTGCATTGTAGGATGTTTGGCAGCTTCCATAGATTCTACCCACTGGAAGCCAATGGTATTCTCCAAGTTGTGATAATCATCGATGTCCCCAGACATTGCCCAATGTGCTTTGAGGTCTCAGTTAAGAACCCCTGAGTCACTGCATTCGATAGGGTCCTGACAAGAAGCCAGTGGTGTACTTAAATGTGGTTACTGAAGAGAGTGTAATAAGGGAACTGTCAATAAAGTTATAGACAGGCGCAATGAAACTCTGTGATGGAGCACCTCAGGGCTGGTAAAAGTAGGGAAAGTTACCATACCTGGGACTTAAGGGCAAGGGATGGGAGTAACTATTGAATACAGAAAGTATAAAGGACAAGACAGCATAACAGAAGCTGAATCTTCCGTAAAGGGTGAGACCAACTGGCCACTAACAGTCTGACAGGTGGATAGCAGGGAGAATAAATGCCCTAACCTGGACTTCCAGTGGTGCCTCTCATTGCTTGAACTTAACCAGAAACAGGAAGGAAAGGGAAATATTGATGCTTAAAGTTCAGACTCTTGAGGGCCCTAGCAAGTTGAAGAACGGTGAAAATTAGGTCTGGGAGGGCAAAGGGAGAATATTCAACACATTTTCATATTAATACTATGCTGATTATTGCCTCTACTGTAAACTATTGCCATCATTTATAGTTTTATAGTGCATGTGAATATAGACAAAGTTCTCCTCCTCTTCCTCCTCTCCCTCCTCCTCCTTCTTATTCAAATGCTGCTTCTTACTTATGAAAAATTATTATATTAATTTTCATAGTATATTTTGCAGTCTTTTCTTCTGGATTAATTTTCTGTCTTCCTAGGACAGAGGTTCTGCCAGTAGTAAATGTTCTATGTATCAGTTAAGATAGGTTAGGCATACCACAGTCAGAAAAACTCTGCAAATTTCAATTCTTTAACACAAAGAAAGCTTATTCTTTGTTTTACCAAGTCCAGTGTGAGTTGGACTTCCTGGCTGCTGCTTCATGTAGAGGCATTTTTGAAAAAAAAGATTTATTTGAAAGCAATTCTAGGTTGGCAGATACTTTGTCTCAGAAGTTTGAAGATAAAAGTCTTTCTGCTTTGTGTTTCTGTTGCACTGTTGAGAAACCAGGTGGGAGTGTAATTGTCATTTCTTTGTAGATGAACTTTCTTTCCCATCCACAGTATACCCTACCCACCCCCAGTTTCTTTAGTCTTTAATTTCAGTGACCGGCAATTTAACTATGATAGATCTGGATGTGTATTTCATTTAATTATCCTTCTTGGAATACTCTCAGCTTCATGATACTGAGGATATGTGTCTCTCATTTATTTTGGACATGTACAAGATTTTATTTATTGAATGTTACTTCTTTCTCACTCTTCATAATATATCCTTCTGGGGCTTGTATCAAATGCATGTTAGAATTTTCATTCTAGTTTATACACACACACACACACACACACACACACACACACATATATATATTCTTTCTTGATAACTCCAACATCCTTCATCTTTATAAGCCAGATTCTGTGTGTGTGTAAGTGTGTGTGTTTTCCTTGCTAACTCTCTGCTTGTGGTGGTTTATTTCTTTATGTGTTTTGTGATTTTTGATTGTGATCTCATAATACTTGAGACTCTATCTATGGAAATTCTTGGAGCCTTTTGGAATATCAGCTCCCTTCAGAGGTCTCCATTTGACTTACCACACTAAGGAGGACATTGACTTTACCTTCTTTCTCAAAGCTTACAAAATCAGAGAATAGGAGACTCTCAAGGACTGAAAGATGCCCTCAGAGAAGTCATCAGCATATGTCTGGGTTCATGCCTTCATGTACTATTCTTTCAGTTTTTCGGTAGATTAGACAATTTTCTTTCTTTTTTTAATATAAATTTATTTATTTTAATTGGAGGTTAATTACTTTACAATATTGTATTGATTTTGCCATACATCAACATGAATCTGCCACAGGTATACACGTGTTCCCCATCCCTAACCCCCCTCCCTCCTCCCTCCCTGTACCATCCCTCTGGGTCGTCTCAGTGCACCAGCCACAAGCATCCAGTATCATGCATCGAACCTGGACTGGCGATTCATTTCATATATGATATTATACATGTTTCATTGCCATTCTCCCAAATCATCCCACCTTCTCCCTCTCCCACAGTCCAAAAGACTCTTCTATACATCTGTGTCTCTTTTGCTGTCTTGCATACAGGATTATCGTTACCATCTTTCTAAATTCCATATACATGCATTAGTATACTGTATTGGTATTTTTCTTTCTGGCTTACTTCACTTTGCAATTAAATTAGTTTGAAAATTAAATTGACTTTAGGCATCACTTAATTTTAAAAAATGGAGATGAATGGAATAGGATAGAATAGTAATAATCTGCTTTCTTTTTCAAATAAGTTTTTGAGTTATTAACTCTGTTCTTCTTTAATTTTTTGACTTCTGCTTCATCTTTACTTTTTCCATCTTTGGATCACAATAAACTGTGGAAAATTCTGAAAGGGATGGGAATACCAGACCACCTGACCTGCCTTTTGAGAAATCTATATGAAGGTCAGGAAGCAACAGGTAGAACTGGCCATGGAACAACAGACTGGTTCCAAATAAGAAAAGGAGTGCGTCAAGGCTGTATATTGTCACCCTGCTTATTTAACTTCTATGCAGAGTACATCATGAGAAATGCTGGGCTGGAAGAAACACACGCTGGAATCAAGAAGGCCGGGAGAAATATCAATAACCTCAGATATGCAGATGACACCACCCTTATGGCAGAAAGTGAAGAGGAACTAAAGAGCCTCTTGATGAGAGTGAAAGAGGAGAGTGAAAAAGTTGGCTTAAAGCTCAACATTCAGAAAACGAAGATCATGGCATCCGGTCCCATCACTTCATGGGAAATAGATGGGGAAACAGTGGAAACAGTGTCAGACTTCATTTCTTTGGGCTCCAAAATCACTACAGATGGTGATTGCAGCCATGAAATTAAAACACGCTTACTCCTTGGAAGAAAAGTGATGACCAACCTAGATAGTATATTCAAAAGCAGAGACATTACTTTGCCGACTAAGGTCCATCTAGTCAAGGCTATGGTTTTTCCTGTGGTCATGTATGGATGTGAGAGTTTGATTGTGAAGAAGACTGAGTGCCAAAGAATTGATGCTTTTGAACTGTAGTGTTGGAGAAGACTCTTGAGAGTCTCTTGTACTCCAAGGAGATCCAACCAGCCCATTCTGAAGGAGATCAACCCTGGGATTTCCTTGGAAGGAATGATGCTAAAGCTGAAACCCCAGTACTTTGGCCACCTCATGCAAAGAGTTGACTCATTGGAAAAGACTCTGATGCTGGGAGGGATTCGGGGCAGGAGGAGAAGGGGACCACTGAGGATGAGATGACTAGATGGCATCACTAACTCGATGGACGTTGAGTCTGAGTGAACTCCGGGAGTTGGTGATGGATGGGGAGGCCTGGCGTGCTGCGATTCATGGGGTCACAAAGAGTCAAATACGACTGATCGACTGAACTGAACTGAACTGAACTTTTTCTTTTGGTGTTTAGGTAGGGCTTATTCTTTTTAAATATTTGCTTTGAATTCATATTTCACTGATTTTCATTTTGAGGTTTATTTTAAAAATAATTAATATTATACATTTTTCTCCAAGTCAAACTTTGACTGCTTCTTTAAGTTTTGATAGTATTGTAATGATTTTCATCTTTTCTCAACAGTATCTTCTTTGTAAATTTTTAAGTGATAAAATCATAGTAAAGTATATACATTAGGAAACTTTGGTGTATATATATATATATATATATATATATATATATATGCACATACATATGATAATATTTTGTATATTTGTGTTAGTCAGTCAGGTCTGACTCTTTGTGACCACATAGACTGTAGCCCGCCAAGTTCCTCTGTCCATGGAATTCTCCAGGGAAGGATAGTGGAGTGGGTTGCCATTTTCTCCAGGGAATCTTCCTGACTCAGAGAGTGAACTCAAGTTTCTTATGACTCTTGCACTGACAGGCAGGTTCTTTGCCATCTGAGCCACCAGGGAAGCCCTGGTGTATATAGATGAATATAAAATGTACAAAAATATGAAACAAACATTAATTATTATTCCAACCCTTTCTCCATTTTGAGATGCTAATGTCTTTCTAGTCTTTATCCACAGATATCTGAGGTATATCTTTCTAGCCTTTTTATTTACAAAATGCAAACTTTTATGTTTATTTTAAACAAAATTGAGATCTTATTAAGGGTTTGTATTCTAACTTGCATCTTCTATAAATTGGTATTAATAACTATATCGATTATATGCATAAAGTGAAAGTGAAGTCGCTCAGTTGTGTCTGACTCTTTGCGACTCCATGGACTGTAGCCTACCAGACTCTGAGGAGCCTGTCAGTCCATGGAATTTTCCAGGCCAGAGTACTGGAGTGGGTTGCCATTTTTTCATTAAATCAATGAAAATTAAATCAATCCCCTCTTTTAAGTTATCTAAATTGATTTGATGTTTTGCTATAATAAGTCACATAATAATATATAGTTTTTTGCATAAATCTTAGTATAGACCTAGGATTATTTTCTTAAAAGTGAATTTTTAGACACAAATTGTAAACATGTTTAAGGCCTTTGATTTATGTCATTAAATTGTCCTGTAGAAAAATTGTGCAAATCATGCAACCACTAACTGTCCATGTTAGAATGTGCATTTCCTATCCAGGTGAACAGCTTAAAGAAAATCTTTGCCAGCTTGGTTTGTGGTATATAGTACCATCTTGTCTTGATTTGAATTTGATTTCTAGAACTAGTGATTCTTCTTATGTTTCTTGATTATTGATGTTTCTCTTTATATCTGTACCAGTTTTTATGTGCTTTCCTTTGGGGCATTCATGTTTTTTTGGCTAGTTTGTATGACATTTTGTATATTTTAGGATGTTAACACTGTCATTATTTTTATTAATATATTAAAGAAAATTAAAAAAAAATTAAATATAAAGAAACAAAAAATTTATAAACAAAAATAATTCATTTTAAAATGGTTTCTTCCTTTTACTTCCTTACTTGGAAAAATCTCCTCCAGTTTGTGATGAACTAAATATTCACTACTATCTTCCTTTGTTTCTTTCACATCAATTCTGCATTTGAAGTTTTAATCATTCCAAAATAATTTTTAGTATATATTATAAGGTAGTAATACAGATTTATATGTTTCCATACAGTGCATTTACTGATATTAATTCCCCACTAATCTACAGTCCCACTGTTTTCATATTCCAAATTACAGTTTTGATCTCGTTCATTAAACAGGTTTAATTTGGAAAGTGCTTTTGATTTCTGTTGTTGTTCAGTCACTAAATCATCTCTGACTCTCTGCGACCCCATGGACAGCAGCATGCCAGGCCTCCCTGTCCTTTACTAACTCCTGGAGTTTGTTCAAACTCATGTCTATTGAATTAGTGATGCCACCCAACCATCTTATCCTCTGTCACCCCCTTCTCCTCATGCTCTCAATCTTTCCCAGAATGAGGATTTTTTTTTTTTTTGAGTGAGTTGACTCTTTGCATTAGGAGGCCAAAGTGTTGGAGCTTCGACTTCAACATCAGTCCTTCCAATGAATATTCAGGGTTGATTTCATTTAGGATTGACTAGGTTGATCTCTTAGCAGTCCAAGCGACTCTCAAGAGTCTACTTCAACACCACCATTCCAAAGCATCAGTTCTTCTGCACTCAGCCTTCTTTATGGTTCAACTCTCACATCTGTATATGATTTGATCATATGGACCTTTGTCAGCAAAGTGATGTCTCTACTTTTTAATACGTTGTCTAGTATTGTCACATCTCTTCTTCCAAAGAGGAAGCATCTTTTAATTTTATTACTGCAGTCACCATCCACAGTGATTTTGAAAACAAAATCTGTCATTTCATGGAAAAGCTGTTTCCATTGTTTCCCCATCTATTTGCTACGAAGTTATGGAATCAGATGCCATGATCTTAGTTTTTTGAATGGTGAGTTTTAAGCCAGCTTTTTCCACTCTATTTCACTTTCATCAAGAGGCTCTTTAGTTCTTTGCTGTCTGCCTTTAGGGTGTTATTATCTGCATATCTGAGGTTGTTGATACCTCCCCCATCAATCTTGATTCCAGCTTGTGATTCATTCAACCCAGCATTTCACATGATGAACTCTGCATAAAATTTAAATAAACAGAGTATCAATATACAGCCTGGATGTACTCCTTTCCCAATTTTGAACAAGTCCATTGTTCCATGTCTGGCTCTAACTGTTACTTCTTGACATGCGTATAGGTTTCTCAGGAGACAGGGAAGGTGGTCCAGTATTCCCATCTATTTAAGAGTTTTCCACAGTTTGTTATGATCCACTTTGGAAACCTGAAGGAAGAGCAGCTTCATTGGAAAAGACCGTGATGGTGGGAAAGACAGAGGCAGGAAGAGAAGGGTTCAATAGAGGAGGAGATGGTTGGCTTTGCATAGTCCATCAAGCAGAAGTAGGTGTTTCTCTGAAATTCCCATGCTTATTCTATGATCCAATGGATGTTGGTAATTTGATCTCTGGTTCCTCTCTCTGTCTTTTCTAAATCCAGCTTGTACATCTGGAAGTTTTGGGGTCATGTATTATTGAAGCCTAGCTTGAAGGCTTTTGAGCATTATCCTGCTAGATGTGAAATGAGTACAATTGTACAGTAGTTTGAACATTCTTTGGCATTGCCCTTCTTTGGGATTGGAATGAAAACTGACTTTTTCCAGTCCTGTGGTCAATGTGGAGTTTTCCAGTATTGCTGGCATATTGAGTATAGCATTCAACAGCATCATCTTTTAGGATTTGAAATAGCTCAGCTGAAATTTCATCCTTCCACTAGCTTTGTTCCTAGTAATGCGTCCTAAGACCCATTTGACTCCACCTTCCAGGGTGTCTGACTCTAGGTGCATGACCACACCATCGTGGTTACCTGGGTCATTAAGACCTTTTTGTACAGTTCTTCTGTGTATTCTTGCCACCTCTTCTTAATCTTTTCTGCTTCTGTTAGGTCCTTGCTGTTTCTGTCCTTTATTTTGCCCATCATAGCATGGAATGTTCCTTTGGAATTTCTAATGGTCTTGAAGAGATAGCTAGTCTTTCCTGTTCTATTGTTTTCCTCTATTTCTTTGCATTGTCTCACTTAAGAAGTCTTTCTTATCTCTCCTTGCTATTCTTTGGAACTCTGAATTCACTTAAGTATATCTTTCTCTTTCTCCTTTGCCTTTCACTTTTCTTCTTTTCTCAGTCATTTGTAAGGCCTCCTGAGACAGCCATTTTACCTTCTTGCATTTCTTTTTCTTTGGGATAGTTTTGATCACTGCCTCCTGTACAATGTTATGAACCTCCATCCACAGTTCTTCGGGCATTCTATCACATCTAATCCCTTAAATCTACTTATCACTCCCACTGTATAATTATAAGGGATTTGATTGATGTTGTACCTGAATGGCCTAGTGGTTTTCCCTACTTTCTTAAATTTAATTGTAAACTTTCATAAAAAAGCCTGTTGTATCCAGAGACTATGGCCTCTGCAATTTCTACATTTTATCATTTGTTAAGTTTTTTTTTATTATAATTCTATATTAATTAAAGTTTAGTTAATATTAATACATTCTTTTGGGGGGGAATAGTTGGTTTACAATATTGTATTAGTTTTGTTATATGACAAAGTGAATCAGTTATATGTATACATATATCCCATCCCTCTTGGATCTCCCTCCCACTTCCCACTACATCCTATTCTTTTAGTTCACTACAGAGTACTGAGCTGAGTTCCCAGCCTTATATAGAAGATTCCCACTAGTTACCTATTTTACACATGGCAATGCACATATACCAATTTCAATCTCCCAATTTATCCCACCCACTCCTCCCTCTTGGTGTCTACATGTCCAAAACCTATGTCTGCATCTCCATTCCTGTCCTACAAATAGGCTCTTCTGAATCATTTTTCTAGATTCATGCATGAGCTATATATGATATTTGTTTAATATATTCTTACAGTGAAGCTATATACTATACCTACATATTTTAAAGATATATAGCTATTCTTTCAACTCAATGTATTTTTTTGCTTAACTTGTCCATAACAATAATTCCAATTTTTTCCTATTAAAGGAATTTTAGTGGTTAAGTTTAATAAGCTTTTAAAAATTACTTGGTAAGATTTTTATTGGGGAATAGTATTTCAGGTTCTTTCTAGTGTAATGCACCTTATTAGCGCTTGGCTAGTGTTAATGGTATTCACTAATCAAGTTGTAGTGAAATGTATACAGTTCTTGCCTCACAGTGACTTCTCTGGGGGCAAAATTCACGCCTTCTTTAACCTTATCCTAGTACAATTATTAGCAGACAATAAACACTTTTAAATGTAGTTGAATTTTACCCAAGTTAAACTCAGTGCAAGTCTGCAAGAGGAAATTCCTAAAGAAAGTGAACCCATAAATAGCAAAGAAAATCATTGTGCCCTTGATGCTAGATTTATGGTCATCCTGTAGAAAGTGACAGGCTTTCAGAGATGGTTCTGGTCACAGTTTCTTTTCCCAAACACACACAGAGTTTCTGTCTATATCCCGAAGGTTGCCCTGTGAAGAACTCAATCTTGACAGTGGGGTGAATTTTGTGGGCCTATAATATGGAAATTCTATTTCTAGGAAAATAGATGTTCATCAAATCAAATATAGTACTATTGATACTATTGAGGTAACCTTCCCAGGAAACTGTATCTGGCCAAGACCTCATGGGTCTTGAAAGACACATTTCTTCTCCTTTTGTAATACATTTAATCATAGAATTCTTTTTTCTCTTGTTGGTCATGCTGTGTGGCTTATAGGATAGTTCCCCAACCAGGGATTAGACCCAATCCCTTGTATTAAAAGGGTTGAATCCTAACCACTGAACTGCAGGGGATTCCTTAAACATAGAATTCTTTATCCACATTAGTAACCCCAATATCTAGCTTCAGTCTTTCTAAATAAGCAACGATTCTCCTCTAAGGTCTTCTCATGATGGTCTCAGCATGTGGTTGTCATGGATCACTCCTGCTGCCTACCAGATAGCTTCCTTTGTCAGTCTGGGGAAGGGGGCTCCACTCCTTTTGTCTCTCCCTTATTTAGGAACTCTCTCTTCTCTCCTTTTCCCTGTATAATGAACATCTAGCATTATTCGGTTCAGTTCAGTTCAGTTCAGTCGCTCAGTCGTGTTGGACTCTTTGTGATCCCATGAATTGCAGCACGCCAGGCCTCCCTTCCCATCACCAACTCCCAGAGTTCACTCAAACTCACATCCATCGAGTCAGTGATGCCAACCAGCCATCTCATCCTCTGTCGTGCCCTTTTCTTCTGCCCCCAATCCCTCCCAGCATCAGAGTCTTTTCCAAAGAGTCAACTCTTTGCATGAGGTGGCCAAAGTACTGGAGTTTCAGCCTTAGCATCATTCCTTCCAAAGAACACCCAGGACTGATCTCCTTTATTATTATTTATTTTATTTATTATTATTATTTTTACTTTACAATATTGTATTGGTTTTGCCACACTTAACACCCTACTAACACCTATGGATAGATCAACTAAACAGAAAATTAACAAAGAAACACAAACTTTAAATGATACAATAAAACAGTTAAACCTAATTGATATCTATAGAACATTTCAGCCCAAAAGAATGAATTTCACCTTTTTTTCAAGTGCACACGGAACCTTCTCCAGGATAGATCACATCCTGGGCCATAAATCTAGCCTTGGTAAATTCAAAGAAATTGAAATCATTCCAAGCATTTTTTCTGACAATAATGCAGTAAGATTTTATCTCTTTTAGAATGGACTGGTTGGATCTCCTTGCAGTGCAAGGGACTCTCAAGAGTCTTCTCCAACATCACAGTTCAAAAGCATCAATTCTTTGGCACTCAGCTTTCTTCACAATCGAACTCTTACACCCATACATGACTACTGAAAAAACCATAGCCTTGACTAGACAGACCTTAGTCGCAAAGTAATGTCTCTGCTTTTGAATATACTATCTATGTTGGTCATAACTTTCCTGCCAAGGAGTAAGCATCTTTTAATTTCATGGCTGCAATCACAACCTGCACTCATTTTGGAGCCCCCCAAAATAAATTCTGCCACTGTTTCCACTGTTTCCCCATCTATCTACGTGTCATGAAGTGATGGGGGCAGGTGCCATGATCTTCGTTTTCTGAATGTTGAGCTTTAAGCCAAATTTTTCACTCTTCTCTTTGACTTTCATCAAGAGGCTTTTGAGTTCCTCTTCACTTTCTGCCATAAGGGTGGTGTCATCTGCATATCTGAGGTTATTGATATTTCTCCCAGCAATCTTGATTGCAGCTTGTGTTTCTTCCAGCCCAGTGTTTCTCATGATGTACTCTGCATATAAGTTAAATAAGCAGGGTGACAATATACAGCCTTGACGGACTTCTTTTCCTATTTGGAACCAGTCTGTTGTTCCATGTCCAGTTCTAACTGTTGCTTTCTGACCTGCACATAGATTTCTCAAAAGGCAGGTCAGGTGGTCTGGTATTCCCATCTCTTGAAGAATTTTCCACAGTTTATTGTGATCCACACAGTCAAAGGCTTTGGCATAGTCAATAAAGCAGAAATCGATGTTTTTCTGGAACTCTCTTGCTTTTTCCATGATCCAGCGGATATTGGCAATTTGATCTCTGATTCCTCTGCCTTTTCTAAAACCAGCTCGAACATCTGGAAGTTCACGGTTCACGTATTGCTAAAGCCTGGCTTGGAGAATTTTGAGCATTACTTTACTAGCATGTGAGATGAGTGCAATTGTGTGGTAGTTTGAGCATTCTTTGGCATTGCCTTTCTTTGGGATTGGAATGAAAACTGACCTTTTCCAGTCCTGTGGCCACTGCTGAGTTTTCCAAAGTTGCTGGCATATTGAGTGCGGCACTTTCACAGCATCATCTTTCAGGATTTGAAACAGCTCAACTGGAATTCCATCACCTCCACTAGCTTTGTTCTTAGTGATGCTTTCTAAGGCCCACTTGACTTCACATTCCAGGATGTCTGGCCCTAGGTGAGTGATCATACCATCGTGATTATCTGGGTCATGAAAATCTTTTTTGTACAGTTCTTCTGTGTATTTTCGCCACCTCTTCTTAATATCTTCTGCTTCTCGTAGATCCATACCATTTCTGTCCTTTATTGAGCCCATCTTTGCATGAAAGTTTCCCTTGGTGTCTCTAATTTTCTTGAATAGATCTCTAGTCTTTCCCATTCTGTTATTTTCCTCTATTTCTTTGCATTGATTGCTGAGGAAGGCTTTCTTATCTCTCCTTGCTATTCTTTGGAACTTTGCCTTCAGATGCTTATATCTTTCCTTTCCTCCTTTGCTTTCACTTATCTTCTTTTCACAGCTATTTGTAAGGCCTCCCCAGACAGTCATTTTGCTCTTTTGCATTTCTTTTCCATGAGGATGGTCTTGATCTCTGTCTCCTGTACAATGTCATGAACCTCATTCCATAGTTCATCAGGCACTCTATCTATCAGATCCAGTCCCTTTAAATCTATTTCTCATTTCCACTGTATAATCATAAGGAATTTGATTTAAGTCATACCTAAATGGGTCCTGTGCTTTTCCCTACTTTCTTCAATTTCAGTCTGAATCTGCCAATAAGGAGTTTATGATCTGATCCACAGTCTGCTCAAGAGTTTAGATTTTATAAGGATAATTAGAGAGATGATCTGGAAGAACTTCCTTTTAAGCCACCGTGTAAACCTAAACATCCCTGAAGGCAAGAGAGCCGAAAGAGCCTGGCCAACTAGAGGTTGTTGTTATTGTTGTTGTTGTTGTTGTTTTGTGTATTTGTGTGCTTGCACACCAGGACATTGAGAGAGAGAGAATAAGAAACACAAATGAGTATCTCAATAAGTTATCTTGTTATGTGCTAGATTCTCAAAATCTTCTGAATTAACTCTCTCTGGACCCGTGAGTATTGCAGACACAGTGAATTCACTCTCTCACATCCCAGACATCAGCTTTCACAGCAGAACCAGAGAAGCCTGACTGAGGTTGTGGAAGGTGGAGAAATTTGTTGGGCTGCTGACCAGATTCAGATTGTGACTCTCTCTGCCATACTGAAAGTCTGATTCCTTTCCATCTTCATTCCTTGGTTAGGTTAGTTTGACCATTTCTTGTTTTCTTTAATCTTAACTATCTTTAATCTATTTTTTTTTTGCCCCTTTGTCTCAGAACCCCAAAAGCAATAAAATGGTGTCCTGTGTGTGAATTCAATCTGCTGACCTATTTGTTTGGTTTGTGCTATGGGGAAGCCTTTACAGTTTGCATTTGATTTGAATTAGTGGAAAGCACTGGGAAAAATCATGCTAGTATCTCAGACTTCCAACTTGTCTCAAAACTTGGAAGATCTAGACACATTGGGATCATATATGAGGGAAAAATTGACTAGAGTACTTGAAAATGTGCAAAACAAAGGAAACCAGCCACAGAAGACAATATATTATATGATCCGATTGATATGAAATGTCCATAATAGGCAAATCAATAGACACAGAATACAGCTTAATGGTTATCCAGGACGAGGGCATTTGGAGGGAAATGGGGAACGATTTTAAAGAGTATGGGTTTTTTTTTAGGGGGGATGCAAATGTTATGAAAGCTATTGAGGTGATGTTTGTATGAATTTGTTTGTTATGTTTATGTGTTTATGTTAAATATCATTGAGTTGTATATTTTAAATGTATGAATTACATATTAATAGTATATGAATTAAATCTCAATACAAGTGTCATTTCATTCTAATCCCAAAGAAGGGCAATGGCAAAAAATGTTCAAACTACTGCACAATTGCATTCATCTCACACACTAGCAAAGTAATGCTCAAAATTCTCAAATCCAGGCTTCAACAGTATGTGAACTGTGAAATTTCAGATGTTCAAGCTGGATTTATGAAAGGCAGAGGAACCAGAGATCAAATTGCCAATATCCATTGAATCATCAAAAAAGCAAGAGTTCCAGAAGAACATCCGCTTTATTGATTATGCCAAAGCCTTTGACTGTGTAGATCACAACAAACTGTGGAAAACTCTTAAAGAGATAGGAATACCAGACCACCTTACTTGCCTCCTGAGAAATTTGTATTCAGGTCAAGAAGCAACACTTAGAATGAGACATGGAAGAATAGACTGGTTCCAAATTGGGAAAGGAGTACGTCAAGGCTGTATACTGTCACCCTGCTTATTTAACTTACATGCAGAGTACATCATGTGAAAAGCTGGGCTGGATGAAGCCTAAGCTGAAATCAAGATTGCCAGGAGAAATATCAATAACCTCAAATATGCAAATGACACCACCCTTATGGCACAAAGTAAAGAGGAACTGAACAGCCTTTTGATGAAGGTATAAGAGGAGAGTGAAAAAGTTGGCTTAAAACTTAACATTCAGAAAACTAAGATTATATCATCTGGTCCCATCATTTCATGGCAAGTAGATGGGGAAACAATGGAAACAGTGACAGACTTTCTTTTCCTGGGTTCCAAAATCATTGCAGGTGGTGACTGTAGCCATGAAATTAAAACATGCTTGCTCTTTGGAAGAAAAGCTATGACAAACCCAGACAGCGTATTAAAAAGCAGAGATGTTACTATGCTGACAAAGGTCCATCTAGTCAAAGCTATGGTTTTTCCAGTAGTCATATATGGATGTGAGAGTTGGACTATAAAGAAAGCTGAGCACTGAAGAATTGATAATGTGGTATTAGAGAAGGCCATTGAGAGTCCCTTGGACTGCAAGGAGTCCATCCTAAAGGAAATCAGTCCTGAACATTAGTTGGAAGGACTGATGCTGAAGCTGAAATTCAATACTTGGCCACCTGATGTGAAGAACTGACTCACTGGAAAAGACTCTGATGATGGGAAAGATTGAGGGCAGGAGGACAAGGGGATGACAGAGGATAAGATGGTTGGATGGCATCACTGACTCCATGGACATGAGTTTGAGTAAGGTCTGGGAGTTTGTGATGGACAGGGAAGCCTGGTCTGCTGCAGTCCATGGGGTTGCAAAGTGCCAGACGTGACTGAGCACCTGAACTGAACTGAAATGAACAGATGTTATTTTTCAAAATGCATTAGAACTGGGCAACATAGACCTCCTTTAAATGGAGTATATGAACTCCTATTTGCCTGAATATTCTGTGCTTATTCCATCGCTGGAGAGCCCAGCTGGCTTCTCTCGTTTAGGTTATATCACTGGTCTCTTGGCGTTTGACTTTCAGTCTCAGTTTAACCTCATGGACATTTTTCTTTTTCAATATCTCTCTCATAATTTCCCTTCTGTCATTCTATTTCTCATGAAAATCACCATCAACTGTCCATCTCAGAGCACATCCTTTATGGTAATGAAAACCATAGAAGAATAAAGAAATGTATTTCCATACTGGTAGTGGTATTTCTGTAATGTTAAACCCTATCAAACCAAGCTTAAAATAATACAATCTGGATTCTGGATTTATTAAACAAATACTGTGTACTGTGCCAACAGAAGAATAACAGGAAATGGTTGATAGTGCCAAATCATCTAAGTATTCTCCCTGAATAGTTCTGCAGTATGAGCAGTGCAAGAGATGCAGCAAGATTGAAGCAGGAATAGCTGGCATTTTTAAACTGTTTGTTGATGGACTGGCTTGTGAGAAAACCAACATTACATTGAAACTCTTAGGGATACTTTAAATTGCTGGATTATATGGTCTCTTGATTAAGTTTGGGTTATGTAAACAGTGGAGTGTTTAGATTTAGGCTTGGCTGTTGGAGTCCAGGCAGCTGTTTGTACTTAAGTCCAGCAAGAAGTCTTGTTAATCAAAGGACTGACTGAATTTCTTTCTTTCTCCCACCCCTGCCCGCTGCTTCTTTTTTTTTTTTTTCTTTGTACCTCTGTTGTTTTTCCTCCTGTCCAAACCCTTTGGGCTCAGGACTGTTGGGAGGCAAGGCAGAGTGTTTTGAATTCTCCTCTGAGGATCAGGACCTTATTTTTTTGATTACATGGATGTGCCCCACAGATTTCTCTCACTGTGAGGTAATCACTTCATTTACCCAAGTTCTACAAAGCCTTTATTATGCCAGTTACTTCATATTTTTGAAGCTAAGTCATCAGTTTGATGTGTTTGTTGTAAAATGTGGTTTAACAGCTTGTTAGCACATTTATTTTTTTAATGGAACCCAAAGATATTTCATGCTTGAGCAGCAGTGAATTTAAGAGCCGATGAAAAGCTCATGAGGTGTATGCATTCAGCACAAAACAATGGTGGGAGGACATGGTGGAGTGAAGCACTGGGCTGGAAGCAGAGGGGGTTTGGGCTCCTTCAGGAGCGCTAGGTGGCTGTTTTCCTGACAGTGTCTTTTAAATAACCAGTACTGCATGGTGCTTGTTGGTTTCAGGTCGTCTGGGATGCACTGGATCATTTAGGCAGTCTGAGTTCATGTGGCTTTTCTACCCTCTGTGATAATTCTATTTTATTTTGTCCAAAGAGCAAAGAGGAAGCTGGATTTTTGTTTTCTATCTTCAGCATGTGGCTTTGTAAAGTTGTCTCAGAATTAATGGGTTGGAAATGAGAGCTATTGTGGAGTGGGGTGAGTATCAGAGCCTTTGAAAAGTGAAAGTGAGGGAGGCACAAGCTCTTTACATGGCTTCACCACAAATAGAGACTAGGTCATTTCCCCAAGAGGCAGCAAAAATGAACATTCGATATTTGATGAAAGCCAACATTTTGGTTGAGCGTTTGATAATCTGGGGATGAAATAGAGGCATATGATCTTCTTTGCCTAAATCTAGAATTCTCTTTGTACCAGGATAGGTGTTGTTGGAGAAATCTCGTATATGTATAGGAGAGAGAGACAGAGACATAGAGAGAGAGAGAGAGAGAGAGAGAGAGAGACAGAGAGATGATTATTTGAAGCACTTGTATAAGTGAAGAAGAGAAAAGCATATGAGAAAAATTACCAACTACTTTGCCTAGTGATTACCTAATAAAGGATGAGATTCATCTTTCCAATCTGCTCACACCTCCAGAGTTTTTTTTGAGGCTGAGAACATGAAAGGGAACTTCTGTGTGAAGCAATCTTACTTTATTAAAAGAAATAAAAAAATAAACTGTTGTTAATGACAATTGCACTAACTCATACAATGATAACAAATGCTAGACCTGGAAGGGACATTTTGTACAAACTTCTCCAAAAATCTGATTTTGTAGAAAAGGAAAATAGACAACAGAGAATTGCTTAGGCTTCTGTAACTTTACTTCTGACCTCAACGAATAATCTTTTCTGGCTACTTCATAGGAATGGAATCATACAATTGGTCTTTTGTATCTGGCTTCTTTCAGTTAGCATGTTTTCATCTGTGTTGTAGTATATATCTGTAGTCATTCCCTTTTATAGCTAGAAAATATTCTATTATATGGATATTTGTTTATTCATTCATTGAGTGATGGACATTTATGTTGTTCTCACCTTTTGACTATTGTGGATAGTGTGGTTGCTAACATTAAAATGCACGTTTTTGTTTAAATATCTGTTTTCCATTCTTTTTTAAGTAGAATGCCTGAGTCATATGATAATTGTATGTTAAACTTACTGATGAACCACCAAACCATTTCCACAGAAGGCACATTATTTTACATTCCCACTGGCAAATGTATTAGGGTTACAATTCCCCCACTTTCTCACCAACGCTTGCTATTGTCTGCCATTATTTTCCAGCTATTCTAATGGATTGGAAATGGTATTTCAGTGTGGGTTTGATTTGTGTTTTCCTCATGACTAATAATATTGAGCATCTTTGCATATGTCATTAACCATTTGTACATCTTCTCTGATGAAAAGTCTAAAGTCATTTGCCCAATTTAAAATTAGGTTTTTTTGCCTTGTTTTGTAATTAAGTTGTAAGAGTTCTTATTTGCAGAGTACATCATGAGAAATGCTGGGCTGGATGACGCACAAGCTGGAATCAAGATTGTTTGGAGAAATATTAATGACCTCAGATATGCAGATGATACCACCCTTATGGCAGAAAGTGAAGAAGAACTAAAGAACCTCTCAATGAAAGTGAAAGAGGAGAGTGAAAAGGTTGGCTTAAAACTCAACATTCAGAAAACTAAGATTATGGCATCTGGTCCCATTACTTCAAGGCAAATAGATGGGGAAACAGTGGAAACAGTGTCAGACTTTATTTTCTTGGGCTCTAAAATCACTGTAGATGGTGACTGCAGCCATGAAATTAAAAGATGCTTGCTCCTTAAAAGAAAAGTTAAGACCAATCTAGACAGCTTATTAAAAAGCAGAGACATTACTTTGCCAACAAAGGTCCATCTAGTCAAAGCTACGGTTTTTCCAGTAGTTATGTATGGATGTGAGAGTTTGACTATAAAGAAAGCTGAGCACCAAAGAATTGATGCTTTTGAACTGTGGTGTTGGAGAAGACTCTTGAGAATCCCATGAACAGCAAGGAGATCCAACCAGGACATTCTAAAAGAAATCAGTTCTGAATATTCATTGGAAGTACTGATTTTGAAGCTGAAACTCCAATACTTTGGTCACCTGATGCGAAGAACTGATCATTTGAAAAGACCTTGATGTTGGGAAAGACTGAAGGCGGGAAGAGAAGGGGAAGACAGAGGATGAGATGGTTGGATGGCATCACCGATTCAATGGACATGAGTTTGCATAAACTCCGGGAGCTAGTGATGGATAGGGAGGCCTGGCATGCTACAATCTATGGGGTCACAAAGAACTGGACATGACTGTGCAACTGAACTGAACTGAAGAGTTCTTTATATTCTCTATATACTAGAATTT
Source organism: Capricornis sumatraensis (assembly GCF_032405125.1). NCBI lineage: Eukaryota > Metazoa > Chordata > Mammalia > Artiodactyla > Bovidae > Capricornis > Capricornis sumatraensis. The sequence continues at coordinate 52,005,265 of NC_091083.1, forward strand.
TATCACATATGTTGTTTAAAATGTTTTCTGTAATTCTATGCTTTTTCCTGATAAAATTGTTTGATGCACAAACAATTAATTTTGATGAAGTTCATTAATCTTTCAATTTTTTTGCCTGTGTTTTTGATATCATATGTAAGAAACCATCACCAAATCCAAAGTCTTGAAGACTAACCATATGTTTCCTTCTAAGGGTTTTATAATTTTGGCTTTTATACATAGGGCTTTGATCCATTTTGAGTTATTTTTTATATACTGTGAGATAAGAAATTTTTTTTTTAATTTGGATATTAGGTTGTTCCAGAACTATTTGTTGAAAGAATATTCTTTCTTCTTTGAATGGCCTTGGCACCTGTGTACAAAGTCAACTGACCATAGATGTGTGGGTTTATTTCTTAAATATAAAATTTATTCTATTAATCATTGTATATCTTTTCACCAGTGGGCTTTACAGGTGGCTCAGTGGTAAAAGAATCCACCTGCAAATGTAGATGTGGGTTTGATTGTTAGGTAGGGAAGATCCCCTGGAGGAGGAAATGCCAAGTTACTCCAGTATTCTTGCTTGGGAAATCCTATGGACAGAGGAGCCTGGTGGGGTCCTATATTACAGTCCATGGGATCATAAAGAGTCAGACATGACTGAGCAATTAAGCATGCATGCACATACTTTACTACCTAGAAACTCAGTTATGAATTCCTTTTTATCTTAATTTATTTAGAAATTATTTTAAAAATTTAAATAGATGTGTTTTATGAGTAATACCTTTATGTTTAAGCTACATTTTTCTTCATTGGGTTTAGAGAATGTGGATGCCCATGCTATCATTTCATTTTCCTTGAAGTTATTAACTATTCCAGTTATGACTACTGATGCTTGTATTTTCCTGGAAGATGGCATGTCTTTTTGAACAGAAGATTCATGTCTACTTTATTTCAGGAAAATGTTCTTCAATCTCTGCTTATTTTTACTTGTTTTTTTTCCTATTATCTTCTTCAGAGAATTCAGTTACACATATGCAATGGACCTTTTGTCTTTCTTTTAGTTCTATTAATTTTTAATCTTTGTTCTTTTCCTCTTCATTTAGTGTGATTTCATTAGGCAGTCCTGTACATCCAGGTGCTTGTACTTAGTTGCTCAATTGTGTCTGATTCTTTGTGACCCTATGGACTATAGCCTACCAGGCTTCTCTGTTCATGGGATTCTCCAAGCAAGAATACCAGAGTGGGTTGCAATTTCTTCCTCCAGGGGATCCTCCTGACCCAGATATTGAACCCACATCTCATGCATTGGCAGGCAGATTCTTTACCCACCAAGTTGAGAGAGTTACAAATGCTAACACTGACATTTATTCAATAACAAATGATAGATAGATAGACAGATCATTTCCTGTGTGCCAGACAACATCATAGGTGCTGGAGTTTCATCACTAAACAAAACAGAAGAAAATTCCTTCTCCTAATAGAGTTTGCATTCCAGGAAATGAAATAATCCAATATAACTATAGTTTAAAGAACAAGAGATAAAGTGGTACAAGATAGTGCAAGATGTGACTGTGTTGATAGATAGAGGTAGACCACTAGATGCCTGATAAGAATTTGCAGATTTTTATACTGAAGGTATCATCAAATTTTTTAAAAAACAGTAACTCTAGCTGCTTTGTACATGTCCTGTCTCTCCTACTACACTGTAAGCTTTTAGAAGACTGCTCCCTAAGAAGCACATAATGAGCATCCAATAAATAATACCAATGGCTAACACTTGAGTAATTCTGTGTGCAGAAGACTGGTCTAAGCACAATCCCCGTATTAAACCATTAATCTTCACAATCCACCACCTCAGTTGACTGGCTGAATAAGAGGAGGTATGCTCACTCCTTTGCAGTGCTGGAAACCTGGACACACCTGAAAATCTATGGATATCACTCTATGTGCAAGGTAAGGGGAGAGGGAAGTTGCAGAGGAAAAAAAATAGTCATAAGTACAACTTCATATGCCTTTTTAAGATTATGATTTTTTGTTATTTTTTTTTTCTTGTGTCAGGTGTGGTTTTCAACTTGTAATGCATAGATTATGATTTTTTGGTATTTTTTTCTTGTGTCAGGTGTGGTTTTCAACATTGTAATGCATATATTAAAATCTATATCATGCATTAATATATTATATACATTTAAATTATGTATATTTATTATATACTTTTCATAAATATGCTAAAATAAGTGTATTTATGAAAACTTGGCAAGTTTTTGTTAAGTCAAATATCTGGACCCTTTTGCATGTAGCTTCTGTTGCCTGTTCCTCCCCTTTTGTTTGGGGGTCCTTACAAAGAAACTTTCCTGTTTTCTATGCGTGTTTCATAATTTTTTGTTAAAAATCAGGCATTTTAGATAACATATTTTAGCAACTCTGAATATTGATTCTCCTCCAGAGTTGTTGTTTGAGTGTTTCTTTATCTAGTGACTTGGCTGGTCTGTTTTGGTGGTCTATTCCCCCTGCTCCCAGTGTGAAGCCTTGTTTTTGTTATTCAGTTACCAAGTCACGTCCCACTCTTTTTGACCCTATTAACTGCAGCATGCCAGGTCTATCTACGTTATGCTATCTACGTTTGTCATAATTTTCCTTCCAGAAGCATACATTTTTTAATTTCATGGCTATAGTCTCCATCTGAAATGATTTTGGAGCCAAAGAAAATCAAGTTTGTCATTGTTTCAATTTTTTTCCTCATCAATTTGCCATTAAGTGATGGGACTGGATGCCATGATCTTAGTTTTTTGAATGTTGTGTGTTAAGCCAGCTTTTTCATTCTCCTCTGTAACCTTCATCAAGAGGCTCTTTAGTTCCTTTTTGCTTTCTGCCATTAGAGTGGAGTCATCTGCCTATCTGAGTTTACTGATATTTTTCCCAGCAATCTTGATTCCAGCCTGAGCTTGGCATTTTGGATGATGTACTCTGCATATAAGTTAATAAACAGAGTGACAATATACAGCCTTGATGTACACCTTTTCCAATTTTGAGCCAGTCCACTGTTCCATATCCATTGCTTCTTGACCTCTTGGAAGAGGTTTCTCAGGAGGCAGGTAAGGTGGCCTGGTATTTCCATCTCTTTAAGAATTTTCCACAGTTCTTTGTGATCTACTTTAGCCACCTGATGTGAAGAGTATATTTATTGGGAAAGACCCTGTTGCTCTGAAAGATAGAAGGCTGGAAGAGAAGGGGATGACAGAGGATGATATGGTTGGATGGCATCACCAACTCAATAGACATGAGTTTTTGAGCAAGCTCTGGGAGATGCTAAAGGACAGCAAGGTCTGGTGTGCTGCCGTCCATGGGGTTTCAGTCACTGAGTGACGGAACAGCAGCAATATAGTCAAAGGCTTTAGCATAGACAATGAAGCAGAAGTGGATGTTTTTCTGAAATTCCCTTGCTTTATGATCCAAAGGATGTCAACTTGATCTCTGGTTCCTCTGCCTTTTATAAATCCAGTTTGTACACCTGACTGTATAGAGCTTCTCCATCTTCGGCTGCAAAGAATATAATCGATCTGATTTCAGTATTGACCATCTGGTGATGTCCATGTGTAAAGTCATCTCTTGTGTTGTGGAGAAATGTCTCGTGTTGTCACCATGACAAGGCAGTGATCCATGAAGGGGCAGCTTTTATTTTCTAATTGTTTAGAAATTATTATATTGTTTTTCATAATGCCCTGGACCATAAATTGCATACAGTCTCATTCAATTAATTTTGCACTCCTTTTCAGGAGTAGATTTTAGGCTTGTTTCTGAAGTTGTTCTTACTGCAGGAGGGCTCTTAGCTTCTCTTTCCTTGGTTCTCTCTGGTGATCTAGCTGACCTACAATTTGACTTGTTGCTTTCACGAAGCTATGAACCTCCTCCCAATTTAATATCTCCAGTGTTTTTGATAGTGCCCTCAGGCATGAACTTTCCCGTACTGCTTCAAGAACCTCTCTATTCTTATGGCCTACTTCTCCTCTGGGGAAAATCTCTTGAGTCACTGTTCCAGGACAAGTGGTGGGTACAATGTCTTTCTTTGTTCAGCGTAACACTCCTGATTTATCAGTGGGAGACTAGGAAGAAATGTTAGCCTCTGGTCTTTTCAGCTTGCTTCTCCTGATCTGGACCCTGTACTGTATAAGTAAATTTTGTTGAGAGTGATCAGGGCCCCAGCGCTCTCAGTCTGCTATGCCTGGTATAGAGCCTATGTCCTATGATTGGTGTCGAGTACTCTACTCAGGGAGGAGTCAACCCCTTAATTCTTTGGCTGAAATCACCTGCGACTTATTGGGAGGGGATGAAAAATACTGATGGGCTGGTCCTAGTGGAGAGAGACTGTAGCCGTTAACTGTGTGCTGGAGTCACATTAAACTCCAGATAGGCAGGAAGATAGCAGGCCATAGCACAAGTACCACAAATTCTGATTATTCTTACCAGTATTTAGAATTTCTTTGAATAAATATTTTTCCATTTGCTTATGCATGTAGGATAATTTCCAAAGTTTAATTAAAATAATTTTTTCATTGTTTTATTATAGAGAGGTGAATTCATTTTTTTCCTCCCTTAATTTTTTTTTTTTTAATTTTTATCTTCATTTGGGGGAGCTTTCTTCTTTCTTCCTCCTGTTATTTGACTACCAGTATGTATAACTGGTGTCCTTCTTAATTTTTGAAATTATGTTTACAATATTCCTGAATATGGAGATTTATTTGTCTGATTTCTTAAGTAATTTCTCTTGGGCTGTATGCATGTCATCTGTCTTTTACTTATTTGCCTTTCCTTTCTTTGCTTTACAGTTTCTATTCACAAGTCCATAGCTGGTTCTTCTCTTTACTACTTCTCTTTGAAAGAGTGAGGCTATTTTCAAGTGTGTTTTGAGAGTGGGAAGAAAAGTAGAAGAGCCTTAAATTTCTATTTGGATTTATTTTCTTGAACATGTCTTCACTGGATCTCTAAAAACAAACAAACAAACAAAAAACCTTTTAACGGGGAGCAGAGCTCTCTCAGAGTCTGTGTGGCTCTGAACAGTGCTCACCCAGTCACACTTCCTGTCTGTAAACTGGGAATGAGTCTCTCTTCTCCTTCTTGGCTGTGCCTTGCCTCCAAAGTCTCCCCAGACTCCCAGGATAGGTTACACACAACTAGAAATGGCATATCTATTTCTCCTTCAATTTCACTTCTCCTGCTGCTCTTTGGTTTCAGGTTGGTTCTCTCAAGGGACATTTTCTGCCATTTCCTATACCTAGTACACAGACTTTGATTTCATTACTAACAAAGAACCATGGGACAAGCCTTTCAATACAGTGCTATACCAGGCAAGAAACCTGTTCCTGATCAGTGTCTGAGGGATTCTCTGTCCCCCTCACCTATGTTCTGCCTTAAAATCCAAATATGACTGTTTGGGGGATATCTGCTTTTAGTTTTCATTTCTGATGGTGTCATTTCTCTTATTATGTTGAAGATAAAGTAGTTTTTAAAAGCATTTTAATTGTTCTTTGTTTTTTAGCATGTATCAGTAAGTAAAATTGTCTTTCATCCTTTACATTTTATCAGATATCAATAGATATCACATTTTATTTTATAACTGATTTATTTGATCATTTTCTTAACATCTTGTATGCAATTTTAAAATTTACTTTTTTTTCTTGATATTTCCTTATTTCTTTTCATATAGTATCTTTAACAGCTGATTCAGTATTTTGGTTTGTTTGAGATTTATCTTTCTGTTTGTTTTGTCTTAGATATTTCTCTCAAAATGCTTAACACTTTTCTAATTGATCTTAGCATTAATCAGTATAAATCACATCTCTGAAGAGACAAGGCCTCTAGCAATCTTCCATTATTAGCCCCTTCCCACTTAAGATCTTGCCATGCCATCCATATTTAATTAAAATCATCTTGTGGTTAATATGTAGATTTATCCTGGAGCAAACCTCACAGACAGCTGTTCTGAAACTGGATTCTACTGTATCTAATATTCTTCTTAAATTAATAATCCCCATCAATTGTACCAGGCTAAATATTCATGACTCTCTTTCTTGAGTTAAAAATTGGAATGCCTCCAAAGAAAGTTGTGTTCCTGAAATCTGAGTCCTTGGATGCTTCTCTTTAAAAAAGAGCAACAAAGTCAATCTTTATTCATTCAGCGTATATCTAGAAACTTCAGAGACATGCTGCTTTATATCTTGCTGCTTCTTTGCAAGGACTCATGTTACTGGCAATATGTGTTGAATTAAAAATACTAAGTGAAAGTCTGAATGTTTTAAGTCAACAAGAATTAAGTGCTCACTTCTTGCATTTCTCCATGCCATTTGTTGTTCAGTCACTAAGTCATGTCCCACTCTTTGTGACTACAGCACCCCAGGCTTCCCTGTCCTTCACCATCTCCTGGAATTTGTTCAAACACATGTACATTGTATTAGTGATGCCATCTAACTACCTCATCCTGTGTTACCCCCTTCTCCTCCTGCCTACAATTTTTCCCAGCATCATGGTCTTTTCCAATGAGTCAGCTCTTTGCAGCAGATGGCCTAAGGATTGGAGCTTCAGCTTCAGCATAGTCTTTCCAATGAGTATTCAGGGTTGATTTCCTTTAGAATTGACTGTTTTGATCTCCTTTCTGTCCAAAGGACTCTCAAGCATTCTCTTTAGCACCATAATTCAAAAGCAAGGACATAATTTTAAATTCCTACTTATGTTTAAATATTGTTCTTCATTTTGATACATGAGCTTTCTTGTTTTTCTTAATATTGGTAAAATCAATAAACACTTTCTGTTTTGGCTAATGGGCTTGAGCAATCTAAGACAGGTGGACAAGATGGCAATTGTACATAAATGTGTATAATCACACTTGCAAGACTGATCCTGAGAGGGCAATTTAACCTGTTAGAGGAGAGGTTACTGGAGGGGGTAATAACATGGAAATAGCCCTCGAATAAGAATCAAGTGATCTGCATTGGGATCCTAAATATATTATTTCCTAGCCTTATAGCCTGAGGCAAGATCTTTTATCATGCTAAACCTCCATGTTTAATCTTTAAATTGATATTAATAATATCTAGTTCATAGAATAATTTTAATATAATAAATATGTGAGATAATGTCTGTAAAAGTCACTGAACCAGAGACATGTTACTGAATGGTATTTGATTCTGAACCTTAAGGTCTATATATTGACACATGATTTTCAAAAACTATATAGTAACACAATACATCTACATCTGTAGTTAATTTTGTAGTATATAGTATGTAATAGTACCTAGATTGGTAGCATTCTCACTGCCTAAATGTATTAATTTTCCCTCTCTTTTTGACCAATAGAATCTTTGTATTATTGATGATGGCAATGTAGATAGAAAAAGCTCTGTTTCACAGCTTCGCTTGCAGACAAGTGTGACAGATAAAGTAAAAAATGGTAACTGATGGTGGGGATTCTGAAAAAATAGTTGAGTGAGAAAGCTGACACAGGAGGAAGCAGAAACAATAAATGAAACACACAAGAAATGGAAGAGAAATTTTTAAATGTCCTGAAAGATCAAAGTAAATGGATTTTTTGGATATAGACTGCTATAACCAAATGATCATTGAAGTGTAAGAGCAAGTACAATTCCACTGTGTTTAAGATCTCGGAATATGTATTGGGTTACTTTAAGGAGTACATTTCCAAGATAAAATATATGTTAATTAATTAAAATCACCCACATAAAGTTTTCTTATTGTGATAATTATTTTATCGTTGTGTTCTGTTTTTCCTGTAGTTTGTAAATTCCTTTATGATTTTTTGAGAGGAATGTGTCTTTGAAATATTTCAAGTTAATATAAACTATTAAACATACAGGATATCTGAATATTAGATTTTCTTCTGTCTTTCTTTCCTCCTTCTCTTTTTAAATTGCCTTTTTCTTTCTCTTTCTTTTATAAAGTTCCTTTCTTGACCTGCCCAGAGATTTCATTATTTTACCTTTCTTCTTTTCTCCAGTATTATCCTATAAGTTTTTGGATTACATACTCTCTTTCTAGTTTTCCTGTCCCTTAAGTAACTCCCTAATAAAGGATCATTTGCTTCCTGAGTACTTACATGTTCAAAATGTCCTTGTTCTTATCTCAAACTTAATTGAGAACAAGGTGGGCTATAGAATTAGAGGTCAAAAGTCTTTTTACTTAGGGCTTGAAGGCATTGCCTTAAATTTTATTATTATTCATGATGTTTATTTCTGTTGTGAGTGATTCAGACTTTTTTCCTTATTGTTGTTGAGTTGCTTAGTTGTGTCCAACTCTTTGCCACCTCATGGACTGCAGCTTGCCAGGCTTCCCCGTCCTTCACCATCCCCTGGAACTTGCTCAAACTCATGTCCATTGAGTCAGTGACACCATCCAACCATCTCTTCTTCTGCTGTCCCCTTCTCCTCCTGTCTTCAATCTTTCCCACCATAAGGATCCTTTCCAATGAGCCGGCTCTTTGCATTAAGTGGTTAAAGGATTGGAGCTTCAGCTTCAGCATCAGTCCCTCCAATGAATAGTCAGGACTGATTTTCTTTAGGATTGACTGGTTTGATATCTTTGCAATTCAAGGGACTTTCAAGAATATTCTTCAACAGCACAATTCAAAATCATCAATTCTTCGGCACTCAGCTTTTTTTATGGTCCAATTTTCACATCAATACATCAGTTCAGATCAGTTCAGTCGCTCAGTCGTGTCCAACTCTTTGCGACCCCATGAATCACAGCATGCCAGGCCTCCCTGTCCATCACCAACTTCCAGAGTTCACTCAAACTCATGTCCATCGAGTCAGTGATACCATCTAGCCATCTCATCCTCTGTCGTACCCTTCTCCTCCTGACCCTAATCCCTCCCAGCATCAGAGACTTTTCCAATGAGTCAACACTTCGCATGAGGTGGCCAAAGTATTGGAGCTTCAGCTTTATCATCAGTCCTTCCAATGAACACCCAGGACTGATCTCCTTTAGAATAGACTGGTTGGATCTTCTTGCAGACCAAAGGACTCTCAAGAGTCTTCTTCAACACCACAGTTCAAAAGCATCAATGCTTCGGTGCTCAGCTGTCTTCACAGTCCAACTCTCACATCTGTGCATGACCACTGGAAAAACCATAGCCTTGACTAGACAGACTTTTGTCAGCAAAGTAATGTCTCTGCTTTTCAATATGCTATCTAGGTTGGTCATAACTTTCCTGCCAAGGAGTAAGCGTCTTTTAATTTCATGGCTGCAATCACAATCTGCAGTGATTTTGGAGCCCCAAAAATAAAGTCTGACACTGTTTCCACTGTTTCCCCATCTATTTGCCATGAAGTGATGGGGCCAGATGTAATGATCTTTGTTTTCTGAATGTTGAGCTTTAAGCCAACTTTTTCACTCTCCTCTTTCACTTTCATCAAGAGGCTTTTGAGTTCCTCTTCACTTTCTGCCATAAGGGTGGTGTCATCTGCATATCTGAGGTTATTGATATTCTCCCGGAAATCTTGATTCCAGCTTGTGCTTCATCCAGCCCAGCATTTCACATGATGTATTCTGCCCCAGGGCTTCCCTGGTGGCTCAGACAGTAAGAATTCACTTGCAATGTGGGAGACCTAGGTATGTCCCTGGGTTGGGAAGATTCCCTGGAGGAGGCCATGACAACCCACTCCAGAATTCTTGCCTGGAGAATCCCCATGGACAGAGCAGCCTGGTGCCCTACAGTCCATGGGGTCACGAAGAGTCAGATATGATTGAGAGACTAAGTACATAGGACACTCTATATATAAGTTAAATAGGCAGGGTGACAATTGACAATATATAGCCTTGACAAACTCCTTTGCATGTCCCGTTCTAACTGTTGTTTCTTGACCTGCATACAGGTTTCTCAGGAAGCAGGTAAGGGGGTCTGGTATTCCCATCTATTTAAGAATTTTTTCAGTTTGTTGTGATCCACACAATCAAAAGATTTAGTGTAGTCAGTGAAGGAGAAGTAGATGTTTTTTTGGTATTCTATTGATTTTTATGTGATCCAACAGATGTTGACAATTTGTTCTCTGGTTCCTCTGCCTTTTCTAAATCCAATTTGAACATCTGCGAGTTCTCGATTCACATGCTGTTGAAGCCTCACTTGGAGAATTTTGAGCATTACTTTGCTAGCATGTGAAATGAGTGGTAGTTTGAACTTTCTTTGGCATCGCTTTTCTTTGGGATTGGAATGAAAACTGACCTTTTCCAGTTCTGTGGCCACTGGTGAGTTTTCCAAATTTTCTGGCATATTGAGTATAACATTTACAGCATCATCTCTTATGATTTGAAATAGCTCAGCTGAAATTCCATCCCTCCACTAGCTTTGTTCAGTCTGACTGTAGGTGAATGATCACACCATCATGGTTATCCGGGTTATTAATATCTCTTTGGTATAGTTCTGTGTATTCTTGCACATCTTCTTAATATCTTCTACTTCTGTTAGGTTCATACCGTTTCTGTCCTTTATTGTGTCCATCTTTGCATGAAATGTTCCCTTGGAATCTCCAATTTTCTTGAAGTGATCTTTTGTCTTTCCCATGCTAATTGTTTTCCTCTATTTCTTTGTATTATTCACTTAAAAAAGCTTTCTTATCTCTCCTTGCTATTCTTTGAACTTCTGCATTGAGAAGGGTATATCTTTCCTTTTCTCTTTTGCCTTTCACTTCTCTTCTTTACTCAGCTATTTGTAAGTCTTCCTCAAAAAATCATTTTGCCATTTTGCATTTCTTTTTCTTGGGGATGGTTTTGTTCACTGGCTCCTGTACAATGTTACGAACCTCCAGCCACAGTTCTTCAGGCAATGTATCTATCATATCTAAACCCTTGAATCAGTTTGTCACTTCTACTGTATAATCATAAGAGATTTGATTTAGTTCATAGCTGAATGGTCTAGTGGTTTTCTTTGCTTTCTTCAATTTAAGTCTGAATTTTGTAATAAGGAGTTCATGATCTGAGTCACAGTCAGCTCCAGGTCTTGTTTTTGTTGACTGTATAGTGCTTCTCCATCTTTGGCTGCAAAGAATATAATTAACCTGGTTTGGGTATTTTTTCCTACCTGGATGCTTTAAGGATTTTTTTTTTTCGTTGATATGCAGAAATTTCTTGGACATATGTCTTGGTCAGGGCTTGTTGGGTGTTGTTTCTGTTGTTCAGTCGGTCATTCATGTCCATCTATTTGCAACCCCATGGACTGCAGCATGCCAGTCTTCCCTGTTCATCACCATCTCTTGGAGGTTGCTCAAACTCATGTCCTTTGAGTCGATGATGCCATCCAACCATCTCATCCTCTGTCATCCCCTTCTCCTCCTGCCTTCAATCTTTCCCAACAGTAGGGTCTTTTCCAATAAGTTTGCTCCTCACATTAGGTGGCCAAATTATCGGAGCTTCACCTTCAGCATTAGTCCTTCCAATGAAATTCACAGTTGATTTCCTTTAGGATTGACTGATTCCATCTTCTTGTCATCCAAGGACTCTCAAGAGACTTCTCCAGCACCACAGTTTCACAGAATCAGTTCTTTGGTGCTCAGCCTTTTCTATATGCCAGCTCTCAAATCTCTACATGACTACTGGAAAAACCATACCTTTGTCTATATGGACCTTTCTTGGCAAAGTAATGTTTCTGCTTTTTATGTGCTATCTAGGTTTCTGATAGCTTTTCTCCCAAGGGGCATATTTTAATTTCATGGCTGCAGTCACCATCTGCAGTGAATTTGGAGCCCAAAGAAATGAAGCCTATCACCGTTTCCATTGTTTCCCTATCTGTTTGTCATAAAGTGATGGGACCAGATGGCATGACCTTAGTTGTTTGAATGTAGAGTATTAAGCCAGCTTTTTCACTCTTTTACTTCTATCAAGAGGCTCTTTAGTTGCTATTCACCCTGTTCCATAAGGATTGTGTCATCTACATGTCTAAGATTCTTGATATTTCTCTTGGCAGTCTTGATTCCAGCTTGTGCTTCATCCAGCCTGGCATTTTGCATGATGTATTCTGCATATAAGTTAATTAAACAGGGTGACAGTATACAGCTTTGACATACTCCTTTCCCAATATTGAACCAGTCCATTGTTCCATGTCTGGTTCTGACTGTTCCTTCTTGATCTACATACAGGTTTCTCAGGAAGTGGGTAAGGTGGTCTGGTATTCCCATCTCTTTAAGAATTTTCCACAGTTTGCTGTGACTCACACAGTCAAAGGGTTTAGCGTATTCAATGAAGGAGATAGTTGTTTTTCTGGAATTCTTTTGCTTTTTCTGGGCTCCAGTGGAATGTTGCCAATGTGATCTCTGGTTCCTCTGCCTTTTCTAAGTCTAGCTTGAACATCTTGAAGTTCATGGTTCACATATTGCTGATGTGTATTTGAAGCCTAGCTTGAAGAATTTTGATCATTACTTTGCTAGCATGTGAAATGAGTGAAATTATGCAGTAGTTTGAACATTCTTTGACATTGCCCTTTTTTGGGATTGGAATGAAAATTGACCTTTCCCAGTCCTGTGGCCACTGCTGAGTTTTCCAAATTTGCTGACACATTGAACTCAGCACTTTAACAGCATCGTCTTTTACCATTTGAAATAGCTCAGCTGGAATTCCATCACCTCCACTAGCTTTGTTTGTAGTGATGCTTCCTAAGGCCCACTTGACTTCATACTCTAGTATGTCTGGCTCTAGATGAGTGATCACATCATCATAGTTATTTGGGTCATTAAGACCTTTTTTTTTTTTTTTTATAGTTTTTCTGTGTATTTTTGCCACTTTTTCTTAATAGCTTCTGATTCTGTTAGGTCCATGCATTTTCTGTCTTTTATTGTGCCCATCTTTACATGAAATATTCCCTTGTTATATCTCTAATTTTCTTGAAGAGCTCTCTAGTCTTTCCCATTCAATTGTTCCTCTATTTCTTTGCATCATTCACTTAAAAAGGCTGTATCTGTCCTTTCTATTCTTTGAAATTCTGCATTCAGATGGGTATATCTTTCCTTTCCTCTTTTGCCTTTTGCTTCTTCTTTTTTTTTTTTTCTCAGCTATCTTTAAGTCCTCCTCAAGACAATCATCTTGGCTTTTTGCATTTCTTGCATTGTTGTGTGAGGTTTTGGTTATTTATTCTTCTGGCATCTTCTTGGAATGTCTTATTCTCATTTTTTTCTACCCAGGTGATTTGCTGATTTTAAATTTGAAAATTTCCTTCTCATTTTCTTTGTTTTATCTCTATGGGACTCATTTGTTTGCTGCTGAACCTCTATATATCATTTCTTTTCACTTATAACTTTGACTTTTGTTCTTCATTCTTTGACATTTTCTCAACCTTATCTTCAACTTTTCTGTTGTTTCCATTTTTTCTTAAATTATATACATTTTATTGAAATACAGTTGACTTACAATGTTTCAGGCTTACATCAAGTTGATTCAGTTATACATACACACATATATTATTTTCGATTATTTTCCATTATAGGTTATTTCAAGATATATGCTATAGTTCCCTGTCTTATACAGTAAACCTATGTTGCTTTTTGCACATCTATTTTTTTTATTGAAAATCTACCATTCTATTCATATTAAGTCAAATAAGTGGAATTAAAATGTCATAAATATTTTATTTAAGCAAATATTCATATGCTTTCTAAAATATATATATTATACAAACTATTTATATATATATGTATGCAAAAGCTTTTCTATTACACTTGATAAAGTGAAAGTGTTGAAAGTGTTAGTAGCTCAGTCATGACTTTTTGCAACCCCATCAGACTCCTCTGCCCATGGAATTCTTCAGATAATACTGGAATGGATTGCCATTTTCTTCTCCAGGGGAATCTTCCCAACCCAGGGATTGAACCTTGGTATCCTGCATTGCAGGCAGATTCTATACCATCTGAGCCACCAGGGAAGCCCACTGCACTTGATAAAGGCTTGAGAAACAGCATTTAAAAAAACAAAAAAGCAAGAGATGGAGAAATTTGAAGACATAAATGAAATGGGAGCACTGACTATGAAGTAGAAAAAGTGAAGGTAGATGAAAGTAAAAGATCATAATAATCCAGTTGTTTTTAAACATGACTTCTCATTAGAAACATATCTGGAGCTTTGGAGGAGAAAAAAAAAAAACATACCTGGGCATTTGTATTTTTCAAAAAATTCCTAGATAATTCTGATATGCATCTGGATTTAAAGCAACAAGGGAGAAATGACAAATAACATACACTGGAATTCCCATTAGGTTATCAGCTGACTTTTCAACAGAAACTATAAAAACCAGAAGAGAATGGCACAATATATTTCAAGTGATGAAAGGGGAAAACCTACAACCAAAAATACTCTGCCCAGCAAGAAGCTCACTCACACTTGATGGAGAAACCAAAAGTTTTCCAGACAAGCAAAAGTTAAGAGAATTCAGCACCACCAAACCAGCTTTACAATAAATGCTAAAATTCTCTAGGCAGGAAACACAAGAGAAGGAAACGACCTACAGAAAATAAAGCCAAAACAATTAAGAAAATGGTAATAGGATCATGAAAAGTGAAGCCACTCAGTCGTGTTTGACTCTTTGAGGCACTATGGACTGTAGCCTACCAGGCTCCTCCCTCCATGGGATTCTCCAGGCAAGAGTACTGGAGTGGGTTGCCGTTTTCCTTCTCCAGGGGATCTTCCGTATGTAGGGATCGAACCTTGGTCTCCCGCATTCCAGGCAGACACTTTAACCTCTGAGCCACCAGGGAAGCCCGATAGAATCATACATATAGATAATTAATTACCTTAAATGTAAATGGATTAAATGCACCAACCAGAAGATATGGACTGACTGGGTGGATGAAAACATGTGTGTGAATGTGCTTTCACTTACCACATCACTCTATTTGACCACCCAAATTGTATGTAATTATTTTATATTGTTAGGTTAATCATGTTACCATTATGGCTTGCAATTGTAATTATCTTTTATATTTTGTCTGGCTACTAATTGTGAAAACTGATAAACATCTTTTACTATTGTGATTATGTAATTATTACTCACTTAACACCATTGTATCATGATTGGTCAACAGAAAAATAATAGAATTCTATATCACCAAAACTACCATTAATAGGAAAATCTATAAACACTTGTTTCTGTAGTCACAATTTTATTGCTAATAATTTTTCCTTGTTCTTTATTTCTTCTTCATAGCATTTGTTCTTATCTTATGGCAGAACTATCAGTCTATCAGTGTCAATTCAAGTGTTGTTGATGAATTCTCCTTTGTTCCTATAGCAACACTTGATCTACTAGGGTTGTATTTTTCTGTTTCATCTGGGTCTTTGTTATTTGTGATGTTGGTTTTGACTTTGAAAAGTGGAAGCCTGGGTTTATGATTCTAGACTTCCGTGTAAATTTCCTCTGTATACCTCTTTATTGAGTGGTGAGACTGAATAGAATCTACATCTGGAGGTTATGTTAACTGTGTAGTTCTGTCTTGGTGTGAGGGGGCAGACAGCTCTCAAGCTGCTAACAATCAAAATTCCAGAAGAAGTATGCATGGGAAATATTTTCTCTTGGGCAACAATATCCACAACAGAAACCCAAGTTCTCCCCCAAGAGATCTATTCAATTTCTACAGAAATCCCTTTCTCTTTATTTGAGTTTTCTACCTGTGATAGGATGACCATATGTGCAGATTTATGCATACAGAATTATGGTAATCATGTTAATTCCCTTGTTTTCTGTCTACATTTTGACCCAGGTACTAATTCCACATTTGGAATTTCCCTGTCAAGGGATCCTTGACAGACTGTCTTCCACTTCCATGCAGACCTTTTTTGCCTGTTTTGTACCACTTGTTCCCATCTTAATTTTTAAAAAATTATGATAAAATAAGTATGCTATAATATTTATTATGTTAACCATTTAAAAATACACAACTCAGTAATGTCAAGTGCATTCACTTTCTTGTATAACCAAGTTTCAGAACATTTTCATCTTGCAAAACTAAAGCTCCATACTTGTTAAACAGCTCCTCATTTCCCTCCCCCCAGATCCCTGAAAACCTCCATTTTACTTTCCGTTTCTATTTGATTACTTGTTACCTCGTTTATGTGGAATCATACAGTATTTCTCTTTCTGTACTGATTTATTACACTTAGCATAGTGTCCTCAAGGTTTATTCCTATTGTAGCATGTGTTAATACTTCCTTATTTTGAAAGCTTGAATAATATTTCATTGTATGTGTATACCACAATTTATATGTTATTAATCTGTTGATGTTGATGAGTTTCTTCCCTCTTTTGCCTGTTGTGAATAATGCTGGTACATGTATGGGTGGGCAAATATCTCTTTGAGACCTTGCTTTTAATCCTTTTGAATATATAACCAGTGGTGAAATTGCTGAATCATATGTTTACTCCATTTTTAGCTTTTTGAAGAACTGCCATACTCTTTGCTATAGCTGTTGTACCATTTTACATTCCTACCAACAGCACACACAGTATCAAATTTTTCCCCATCTTTGTCAATTCTTTTCCTCTTCCCTTCCTCTCCTATTCACTTTTCCTCCACTTTCTTCTTCCCTTCCTTCCTTCTCTCTTTCTCTCTCTCTCTCTCACACACACATACTTTCCCTCTGTTTCTTTCTTCTCTCTTACCCCAAAGAGTGTGAAGTGATACCTCATTGTGGTTTTGATTTGCATTTCACTGATTATTAGTGACGTTGAGCATCTTTTCATATATTTGTTAGCCATTTGCATATCTTCTTTCAAGAAATGTCCATTCAAGACCTTTGCCCACTTTTAATAGTTATTTTATTTTTTGTTGTTCGGTTGTAGAGCTTTTTATATATTCTGTATATTACTTCTTGAGGCTGCCTTCTCATTCTGCTGATTGTGCCATTTGATGCACAGAAGTTTTAAATTTTGATGTAATCCAATTTATCTCTTATTACTTTTATTGCCTGTACTTTTGGTAACATATCCAAGAAACCATTGCCAAGTCTAATGTCATATAGTATTTAGCCTGGGTTTTCTTCTAAGATGTTGATAGTTTTCAGCTTTACATTTAGGTTCTTAATGAAATTTGAGCTACTTTTGTTTATGGTATATAGAAAATGTCCAACTTTATTCTTTTACATGTGTATGCCCAGTTTTTCTAACATAATATTTGAGGAGACTGTTCTTTCTCCATTGAATAATCTTAGAACCCTTGTCAAAAATCATTTGACATATATATGGGGGTTTATTTCTGGACTTTCTATTGTATTCTATGTTTACATGTGTCTTTGGGACAGTATCACACTGTTTTGCTTACTGTTGCTTCTTAATCATTTTTGAAATCAGGAAATGTGAGCCCTCTACTTTGTTTCTCTTTTGAACATTATTTTGGCTATTTAGTGTTTTTCGAGATTGCATATGCATTTTGGTGTGAATATTCTGTTTCTGCAAAAATGCAATTGGGATTTTGATAGGAATTGTATTACATCTGTAGTTCACTTTGAATGGTATTGACACATTAACAATATTAAGCCTTCCAATTCATGTACACAAGATGCCTTTACATTTATTTGCATCTTCTTTCAACAGTGTTATGTAATTTTCAGTTTGTATGTTTTTTCTTTCTTTGGTTAAGTTT
Source organism: Capricornis sumatraensis (assembly GCF_032405125.1). NCBI lineage: Eukaryota > Metazoa > Chordata > Mammalia > Artiodactyla > Bovidae > Capricornis > Capricornis sumatraensis. Next base: position 52,022,868 of record NC_091083.1, read on the forward strand.
CTCCTATTCTAATTTTTCTTAACTTGTTTTTAACTGTGATCCATCCAGAAATTTGTTGAAACCTATCTTTCAATGACTGCTTCACACACTCATCTCCATTTCTCCTTTTGTTTTAGATTTGTTTTACATTACAGGTCTACATTGCTATTTCCCTGGAGATTTGGGAGTGATGAGAGGCAAATATGTGTACCCAGCCTGTCATCATATCAGGATATGGTTTGGCAGGGTAAATATCTGTACAGTTGATCCTTGAACAACATGGGTTTGAGCTGTATGGGTTCACTTACACTCAATTTTTTTCCCACTAAATAGATATTCTGATACTACATGATCTGCAGCTGGTTGAATTCATGCATGCAGAACCACGACTATGGAGGGTTGACTTTAAAGTCATACACAGATTTTTGACTGCATGGAAGGGTCATGCCTCTGACCCCCAAGTTTTTCAAGGCTCAACTGTATTCACATATGTATATGCAGAATACATTCTACCAGCTAGGTGTGAGATATGTAATGTATGTCTATATCTGCATTATATGTATATTGATATACATATACATATATTGTCATATATACATGTGATTATATATATATATAATTTCACCATTATATGTGCCATATATGTATCATCACATATTTGATGTACATATATGTCTTAGATGTAATATCATTAAGTAGGCAACAACATGCATCAGCAAAGAGTGAAATATATGTGTCCCATATATACAACATGGATGAATCTTGAAAACATTATGTTAAAGGAAAGAAGCCAGTAACAAACACCGCATATTGTATGAGTCCATTTATATGAACGCTCAGGATAGGCAAATCAATAAAGAAAGAAAGTTGATTAGTTGTGTTGCCAGAGGCTTGGGAAGAGTTTGGGGAGTGATTACCAATGGATATGGGGTTTCTTTTTTGGAGAAATGAAGTGTTCTAAAATTAGACTGTGCCGATATTTGTACAACTTTGTGAATATACTAATAACATTTAATTGTATACTTTAAATGTATGATTTTAGAAGTATGTGAGTTATATCTCAAAGCTGTTAAAAGGAAAAATATAGACTAGAGAGAAAATATAGAGGGATGGAATGAAATCCAGAAGACAGAGGGTTTATTCTTGGTTAGAAAATGACACATTTCTTTCACTATAATCAGATGAAAGACATCTCTCAGGCCTATTTTGTATTACTCCTTTTCTTTTTCTGTGAAGACTGTCACTGCTGTTGATTTTAACTGGATTTCATTTATATAAAAATATCTTGTGAATCTTACACCACGTAATTTTCTCATTTATCTGAGTGATAACTTCTGCTGGTGTTCATTAGCATTTTGGACATGAAGTGCTAGATGCAAATCTCCTAGATGACCATACTTTTTCTTAGTCTACAGACAGATCCCAGCATTTACTTCATTATCTTTAATGAAAATATCATTATGATTTATTCCTGCCTGAAATAATTTTGAGTCATTCCTGCCCATAGCTTAGGGTGTCCAGCTTGATGGAATCTTAGAGGAAGCTATCTTAGTTTCTTGGAGATGCATATGTGCTGTTCCCATAATCTAGGAGCTGAGGGTTAATATGAGTTAGACCTCAGTCTAGATACATGGCCACCACATCTTCCTGAGTTATAAATGTGTTGTATAATTACTTTCTAGTCAGTAGGCAAGTACGAAAATCTGGGAAATACCAGGTCACTCATTGCGTAAGCCTCTCTTATGACCTAGAGGGGTGGGATAGGGGGTAAAAAGGAGGCTCAAGAGGGAGGGGATACATGTATACTTATAGCTGATTCACATTGCTGTAGAGCAGAAACTAATACACCATTGTAAAGCAGTTATCCTCCAAATAAAATAAAAAATATAAAAATTTTAGAAGGCATTAAAAATATTGCCCAGTCTTTTTTATTGTCAACACTTAGTTTCTGTTTTATTCAGAAATTTGTGGTAAATACTGTTGAAAAGAAAATAGATTATGTACAAAAATTAAGGTTAAAAATAGACTCTATCAGATACATAAGAGCTGAAATAAATCAACACAACAGATTCAGGACTAAAAGAAAAGGTATAAAGTACAAAGTACAAAGTAAAGTCACTCAGTTGTGTCCAACTCTTTGCGATCCCATGGACTATAGCCTATCAGGCTTCTCCATCTATGGAATTTTCCTGGCAAGAGTACTGGAGTGGGTTGCCATTTTCTCCTCCAGGGGATCTTCCCAACCCAGGGATTGAACCTGCATTGCAGGTCTCCTGCATTGCAGGCAGACACTTGACCATCTGAGCTACCAGTAAGAGAAATGGTGAAGTCTTTAAATGAGAAGGAAAATGACACAAGAGAGCTATCTGAATCTATACAAGGGAAGAAAGAACACCAGGAATGGTAGCTGCATAGGTAAGTATATGAGAATTTCTTTACTACTAGTGGTCGTCTATTTGCTTTACTCTTGTGGCCATAATACCTATGCATGCATGCAAGCTCAGTCACTTCAGTCGTGTCCAACTCTTCATGGCTCATGGACTGTAGCCCCCCAGATTCCTCTTTCCACGGGAGTATCACAAGAATACTGGAGTGGGTTGCCATTTCCTTCTCTGCCATGGTACCTAATGTTGATGAAATAAACTATTACTGTGAAAGAAACACAGATGAGGAACAATCTGCTGCAGCCATAGCTATGAAATAGCAATTGCTTTCTAAAACGAACCCACATTCATTGCAACAAAATATCAGTTATTTATATCATGAGTTCACCTTGAATACTTTCTATTGAAATATTACTGAAGAGTGCGCAACTAATAATAATAGCAAATACAGCCCACTGAGTTTTCACAAAAAGAGCACAAATGTGTAACCAGCATACAGATCAAGAAAAGGAATATTATTAATATTGTATAAATTCCTCTTGTACTTCCATCTAATAACTACCTCCTCCTGAGAGGCACCCTGACTTCAGTTCAGTTCAGTTACTCAGTCGTGTCCAACTGTTTGCAACCCCATGAATCGCAGCACGCCAGGCCTCCCTGTCCATCACCAGCTCCCAGAGTTCACCCAGACTCATGCCCATCAAGTCAGTGATGTCATCAAACCATCTCATCCTTGGTTGTCCCCTTCTCCACCTGCCCCCAATCCCTCCCAGCATCAGAGTCTTTTCCAGTGAGTCAACTCTTCGCATGAGGTGGCCAAAGTACTGGAGTTTCAGCTTTAGCATCATTCCTTCCAAAGAAATCCCAGGGTTGATCTCCTTCAGAATGGACTGGTTGGATCTCCTTGCAGTCCAACGGACTTTCAAGAGTCTTCTCCAACACCACAGTTCAAAAGCATCAATGCTTCGGTGCTCAGCTTTCTTCACAGTCCAACTCTCACATTCATACATGACCACTGGAAAAACCATAGCCTTAACTAGACAGACCTTAGTCAGCAAAGTAATGTCTCTGCTTTTGAATATGCTGTCTAGGTTGGTCATAATTTTTCTTTCAAGGAGTAAGCGTCTTTTAATTTCATGGCTGCAATCACCATCTGTAGTGATTTTGGAGGCCCCCCAAAAAAAATATGTTCTGCCACTGTTTCCACTATTTCTCCATCTATTTCCCATGAAGTGGTGGGACCAGATGCCATGATCTTCGTTTTCTAAATGTCGAGCTTTAAGCCAACTTTTTCACTCTCCACTTTCACTTTCATCAAGAGAAACCTATATGCAGGTCAGGAAGCAACAGTTAGAACTGGACATGGAGCAACAGACTGGTTGTTCCAAATAGGAAAAGGGGTACATCAAGGCTATATATTGTCACCCTGCTTATTTAACTTATATGCAGATTACATCATGAGAAACGCTGGGCTGGAAGAAGCACAAGCTGAAATCAAAATTGCTGGGAGAAATATCAATAACCTCAGAAACTTCAATAACCCTGACTTCCAACACCATAAATAACTTTTGCCTAGTTTTGAATTTTATATAAATGGAATTACACATTATGTACTTTAAAATATGGCTTCTCTCATTTAATCTTATGTTTTACAGATTTATCTATGCTGTCTTATGTAACATTTGTTTATTTATTTTCATTGTTGTATTTCATAGTATGATTATGCAATTTCTTTATCTATTCCACTACAATGGGCATATGGTTTTCATATTTTGGCTATTATGAATGGCTCTTTTACATATATACTTCTATGTGTCCTTTGATGAATACATATTTGCATTTCTGTTGACTATATGCCTTGCAGTGTAGTAAGATAATCAGTTCAATTCACCTTTTAGTGATGTCCAACTTTTTGTGACCTCATGGACTATAGTATGCTAGGCTTCCCTATCTATCACCAACTCCCAGAGCCTGCCCAAACTCATGTCCATTGAGTCAATGATGCCATCCAATAATCTCATCCACTCTTGCCCCCTTCTCATCCTGCCTTCAATCTTTCCCAGCATCAGGGTCTTTCCCAATGAGTCACCACACCAGTTGGCCAAAGTACTGGAGCTTCAGCTTTAGCATCGGTCCTTCCAATGAATATTCAGGACTGATTTCCTTTAGGATTGACTGGTTTGATCTCCTTGCAGCCCAAGGGACTCTCAAGAGTTTTCTCCAAAAACCACAGTTCAAAAGCGTCAATTCTTTGGCACTCAGCCTTCTTTATGGCCCACATCTCTCAATCATACATGACTACTGGAAAAATGACAGCTTTGACTAGATGGACCTTTGTTGGCAAAGTAATGTCTCTGCTTTTTAATATGATGTCTAGGTTTCTCATAACTTTTCTCCCAAGGAGCAAGAGTCTTTTAATATAATGGCTGCAGTCAACATCTGCCGTGATTTTGGAGCCCAGAAAAACAGTCTATCACTGTTTCCATTGTTTCTCCATCTATTTACCATGAAATGATGGGATCAGATGCCATGTTCTTAGTTTTTTTGAAAGTTGAATTTTAAGCCAATTTTTTCACTATATTTTTTGACTTTCATCAAGAAGCTCTTCAGTTTCTGTTTGCTTTCTCCCATGAGGGCAGTGTCATCTACATATCTGAGGTTATAGATAATTATATGGCAATCTTGATTCCAGTTGGTGCTTCATCCAGCCCAGCACTTCTCATGATGTACTCTGCATATAAGTAAGCAGGGTGGCGATATACAGCCCCGATGTATTCCTTTCCCAATTTGGAACAAGTCCATTGTTCCATGTCTGGTTCTAACTGTGGCTTCTTGACCTGCATACAGATTTCTAAGGAGGCAGGTAAGGTGGTCTGGTATTCTCATCTCTTGAAGAATTTTCCACAGTTTTTTTTGTGATCCACACAATGGTTTTAGCATAGTAGAAGAGGAGAAGGCGATGGTGCCCCACTCCAGTGCTCTTGCCTGGAAAATCCCATGGATGGAGTAGCCTGGTGGGCTGCAGTCCATGGGGTTGCTAAGAGTCGGACATGACTGAGCGACTTCACTTTCACTTTTCACTTTCCTGCATTGGAGAAGGAAATGGAAACCCACTCCAGTATTCTTGCCTGGAGAATCCCAGGGATGGGAGAGCCTGGTGGGCTGCCGTCTCTGGGGTCACACAGAGTCGGACATGACTGAAGTGACTTAGCAGCAGCAGTAGCAGTGAAGAAGAAATAGATGTCGTTTTGTTTTTTTTTTTTCCAGAATTTCTCTTCTTTTTTTTTTCCCTATGATCCAACAGATGTTGGCGATTTGATCTCTGGTTCCTCTGCCTTTTCTAAATCCATCTTGGACATCTGGAAGTTCTCAGTTCATTTACTGTTGAAGCCTCACTTGGAGGATTTTGAGCATTACTTTGCTTGCATGTCATGTGTTGTGATGTAATGTGATGTGAAAGTTGCTCAGTCGAGTCAGACTCTTCCAACACCATGGACTATACAGTTCATGGAACTCTCTAGGCCAGAATACTGGAATGGATAGCCTTTCCCTTTTTCCAGGGGATCTTCCTAACCCAGGAATCGAAACCAGGTCTCCTACATTAGCTTCCCTTGTGGCTCAGCTGGTAAAGAATCAGAGTTCAATGCAGGAGACCTGGGTTCGATTCTTGTTGGGAAGATCCCCTGGAAAAGGGAAAGGCAACTCACTCCAGTATTCTGGCCTGGAGAATTCTAGGGGTCACAAAGAGTTTGACATGACTGCTAGTGTGTGAGAGAATGCAATTGTGCAGTAGTTTGTCTTTCTTTGGCATTGTCTTTCTTTGGGATTGGAATGAAATCTGACTTTTTTCCAGTCCCGTGGCAACTGTGGAGTTTTCCAAATTTGGTGGCCTATTGAATATAACATTTAACAGCATCATCTTTTAGGATTTGAAATAGCTCAACTGGAATTCCATCACCTCGCCTAGCTTTGTAGAGACGCTTCTTCCTGAGACCCACTTGACTTCACACTCCAGGATGACTGGCTGTAAGTGAATGATCACACCATTGTGGTTATCTGGGTCATCAACATCTCTTTTGTACAGCTCTTCTATGAATTCTTGCCACCTCTTCTCAATCTCTTCGGCTTCTGTTAGGTTCATACCACTTCTTTCCTTAACTGTGTCCATCTTTGCATGAAATCTTCCCTTTGTATTTCTAATTTTCTTGAAGAGATCTCTAGTCTTTTCCACTCTACTGTTTTCCTCTATTTCTTTGCATTGATCACCTAGGAAGTCTTTCTTATCTCTCCTTGCTATTCTTTGGAACTCTACAGTCAGATGGGTATATCTTTCCTTTTCTCCTTTTCCTTTCACTTCTCTTTTTTTCTCAGCTATTTGTAAGGCCTCAGGAGGCCTTACAACCATTTTGTCTTTTTGCATTTTTTCCCCCCTTGAGGATGGCTTTGCTCACCAGATTTTGTACAATGTTACAAACCTCCATCCATAGTCCTTCAGGCACTCGCTCTGTCATATAACCCCTTAAATCGATTTGTCACATCCGCTGTATAATTGTAAGGGATTTTATTTAGGTCATACCTGAATGGTCTTCACAGATCAGATGTCATAGCTTTGACTAGATCTCCTTGGACTGCACAGAGATCAAACCAGTCAATCTTAATGGAAATCAGTCCTGAATATTCATTGGAAGGACTGAAGCTGAAGCTGAAACTCCAATACTTTGTATACCTGATGCAAAGAGCTGACTCATTGGAAAAGACCCTGATGGTGGGAAAGATTGAAGGCAGGAGGAAGGGACGAAAGAGGATAAGAGGGTTGGATGGCATCACCGACTCGATGGACATGAATTTGAGCAAGCTCTGGGAGTTGGTGATGGACAGGGAAGCCTGGCACGCTGTAATCCATGGGTTGCAAAGAATTGGACACGACTGAGAGACTGAATTGAACTAAATGGTCTAGTGGTTTTCCCTACTTTCTTCAACTTAAGTCTGAATTTTGCAATAAGGAGTTCATCGTCTGAGCCACAGTCAGCTCCCAGTCTTGATTTTGCCTACTGTCTAGAGCATCTCCACCTTCGGCTGCAAAGAATCATTCTGATTTTGGTATTGACTATCTGGTGAGGTCCATGTGCAGAGTCATCTCTTGTGTTGTTGGAAGAGGGTGTTTGCTGTGACCAATGCATTCTTTTGGCAAAACTCTTTTAGCCTTTGTCCTGCTTCATTTTGTATTCCAAGGCCAAACTTACATGTTCAACTTTCCCAAATGATTGTACCAAAAGCCATATCAGCTATACATAAAATTTACATAAGGCATATATATATATATATATATATATATATATATATGTATAGGCTGTTGTTGTTCAGTTGCTAAGTCATGTCCAATTCTTAATGACCCTATGGACTGTAATGGGCCAGGCTCCTCTGTCCTCCACTTTCTCCCAGCATTTGTTCAAATTCATGTCCATTGAGCTGGTCATGCTATCCCAACCATCTAATTCTCTGCTGCCACCTTCTCCTATTGCCTTCAGTCTTTCCCTATGTCAGGGTCTTTTTGAATGAGTCAGCTCTTTGCATCAGCTGGCCAAAGTATTGCAGCTTCAGCTTAACATCAGTCCTTGCAATGAATATACAGGAAGGATTTCTGGGATTGACTGGTTTGATCTCCTTGCAGTCCAGGGGAATCTCAAGAGTCTCCTCCAACACCACAGTTCAAAAGCATCAATTCTTTGGTGCTTAGCTTTATTTATGGTCCAACTCTCACATCCATACATGATTAGTGGAAAAACTGTAGCTTTGACCGTATGTACCTTTGTCAGCAAAATGATGTCTGCGTTTTTTAATGTACAGTCAAGGTTTGTGATAGCTTTCCTTCCAAAGAGCAAGTGTCTTTTAATTTCATGGCTTCAGTCATCACCTGCAGTGATTTAGAGCCCAAGAAAATAAAATCTATCACTGCTTCCACTATTTCCCCATTTATTTTGAGTTTCAAGCCAGGTTTTTCACTCTCCTCTTTCATGCTCATCAAAAGGCACTTTAGTTCCTCTCCCTTTCTGCCATTAGAGTGGGATCATCTGCATATCTGAGGTTCATGATATTTCTTCCATCAATCTTGATTCCAGATGTGATTTATCTAGCCCATTATTTCTCATGATATACTATGCATATAATTTAAATATGCAGGGTGACATTATATAGACTTGTCATACTCCTTTCCCAATTTTGAACCAACCAGTCAGCTGTTCCGTATCCTGATCTAACTGTTGCTTCTTTGCTCACATACCAGCTTCTCAGAAGACAGATAAGGTGGTCTGTTACACTCATCTCTTTAAGAATTTTCCACAAATTGTTGTGATTCACACATTCAAAGACTTTAACATAGTCAATGAAACAGTGGTAGATGTTTTTCTGTAATTCCCTTGCTTTCTCCACAATCGAATAAATGTTGCAATTTGATTTCTGGTTCCTCTGCCTGTTTGAAACCCAGCTTGTACATCTAGAAGTTCTTAATTCATGTACTGCCAAAGCCTAATTTGACCTTCCTAGCATGTGAACTGAGTGCAATTGTATGATAGTTTGGGCATTCTTTGCCATTGCCCTTCTTAGGAATGGGAATGAAAACTGACATTTTCCACTCCTGTGGCCATTGTTGAGTTTTCTAAATTTGCTGGCATATTGATTGCAACACTTTAACAGCATCATCTTTTATGGTTTTAATTAATTCAGCTGGAATCCTACACCTCCACTAGCTTTGTTTGTTGTTATGCTTCCTAAAGCCCACTTGACTTCACATTCCAGGATGTGCAGCTCCAGGTGAGTGACTACACCATCATGCATAGCCCAGTCATTAAGATCTTTTTTGTATAGTTCTGTGTATACTTGCCACATCTTCTTAATCTCTTCAGCTTTTGTTCAGTTCAGTTCAGTCACTCAGTCGTGTCTGATTCTTTGTGACTCCAGGGACTGCAGCACGCCAGGTTTCCGTGTCCACCACCAACTCCCAGAGCTTGCTCAAACTCAAGTCCATTGAGTCGGTGATGCCATCCAACCATCTCATCCCCTGTCGCCTCCTTCTCCTCCTGTTCTGTTTGGCTTCTGTTAGGACATTAGTGTTTCTGTCCTTTATTGTACCTATCTTTGCATGAAATGTTCTCTTAATATCTCCAGTTTTCTTGAAGAAATCTTTAGTGTTTCCCATTATCTTCGTTTCCTCTATTTCTTTGCATTGTTCATCTAAGAAGGCCTTCTTGTCTCTCCTGGCGATTCTTTGGAACTCTGCATTATTTGGGTATAGCTTTCCCTTTCTCCTTTGCCTTTCACTTCTCTTCTTTCCTTATCTCTTTGTAAAACTTCCTCAGATAACCACTTTACCTTCCTGCATTTTTTTTTTCTTGGAGATGGTTTTGGTCACTGCTTCCTGTATGAACCCTTATCCATAGTTCTTTAGGCACTCTTTGTACCAGATCTAACCCCTTGAAATATTCATCAGTTCAATAGAGTTCAGTTCAGTCGCTCAGTCGTGTCCAACTCTTTGTAACTCCATGAACTGCAGCACAAAAGGCCTCCCTGTTCATCACCAACTTCTGGAGTTCACTCAAACTCACGTCCATCGAGTAAGTGATGCCATCCAGCCATCTCATCCTCTGTCGTCCCCTTCTCCTCCTGCCCCCAATCCCTCCCAGCATCAGAGTCTTTTCCAATGAGTCAACTATTCACATGAGGTGATCAAAGTACTGGAGTTTCAGTTTTAGTATCAGTACTTCCAAAGAACACCCAGGACTGATCTTCTTTAGAATGGACTGGTTGGATCTCCTTGCAGTCCAAGGGGCTCTCAAGAGTCTTCTCCAACACCACAGTTCAAAAGCATCAATTCTTCAGTGCTCAGGTTTCTTCACAGTCCAAATTTCACTTCCATACATGACTACTGTAAAAAGCATAGCCTTGACTAGACAGACCTTAGTCGGCAAAGTAATGTCTCTGCTTTTCAATATGCTATCTAGGTTGGTCATGACTTTCCTTCCAAGGAGTAAGTGTCTTCTAATCTTATAGCTGCAATCGCCATCTGTAGTGATTTTGGAGCCCCCAAAAATAAAGTCTGACACTGTTTCCACTGTTCCCCCCTGTTTCCCCCTGTTTCCCCATCTATTTCCTATGAAGTGATGGGACCAGATTCCATGATCTTCGTTTTCTGAATGTTGAGCTTTAAGACAACTTTTTCACTCTCCTCTTTCACTTTCATCAAGAAGTTTTTTAGTTCCTCTTCTCCTACTGCTGTAAGGGTGGTGTCATCTTCATATCTGAAGTTATTGATATTTCTCCCAGCAATCTTGGTTCCAGCTTGTGCTTCTTCCAGCCCAGCGTTTCTCATGATGTACTCTGCATATAAGTTAAACAAGCAGGGTGACAATATACAGCCTTGATGTACTCCTTTTCTTATTTGGAACCAGTCTGTTGCTCCATGTCCAGTTCTAACTGTTGCTTCCTGACCTGCATATAGGTTTCCAAGAGGCAGGTCAGGTGGTCTGGTATTCCCATCCCTTTCAGAATTTTCCACAGTTTATTGTGATCCACACACCCAAAGGCTTTGTCATAGTCAATAAAGCAGAAATATATGTTTTTTTCTGGAACTTTCTTGCTTTTTCCATGATCCAGCAGAGTTGCCAATTTGATCTCTGGTTCTTCTGCCTTTTCTAAAACCAGCTTGAACATCTGGAAGTTCACGGTTCATGTATTGCTGAAGCCTGGCTTGGAGAATTTTGAGCATTACTTTACTAGCGTGTGAGATGAGTGCAATTGACCATTCTTTGGCATTGCCTTTCTTTGGGATTGGAAAGAAAACTCACCTTTTCCAGTCCTGTGGCCACTGCTGAGTTTTCCAAAGTTGCTGGCATATTGAGTGCACTTTCAAGGCATCATCTTTCAGGATTTGAAATAGCTCAACTGGAATTCCATCACCTCCACTAGCTTTGTTCATAGTGATGCTTTCTAAGGCCCACTTGACTTCACATTCCAAGATGTCTGGCTCTAGATGAGTGATCACACCATCATGAAATATTTATCAACCCCCACTGTAAAGCCATAAGGGATTTAAGTTGTACCTGAATTGTACCTGAGCAGAAAAACATCTATTTCTGCTTTATTGACTATGCCAAAGCCTTTGACTGTGTGGATCACAATAAACGGTGGAAAATTCTGAAAGAGGTGGGAATACCAGACCACTTAACCTGCCTCTTGAGAAATCTGTATGCAGGTCAGGAAGCAACAGTTAGAAACGGACATGGAACAACAGAGTGGTTCCAAATAGGGAAAAGAGAATGTCAAGGCTGTATACTGTCACCCTGCTTATTTAACTTCTATGCAGAGTACATCATGAGAAATGCTGAGCTGGAAGAAGCACAAGCTAGAATCAAGATTACTGGAAGAAATATCAATAACCTCAGATATGCAGATGACACTACCCTTATGGCAGAAAGTGAAGAGGAACTAAAAAGCCTCTTGATGAAAGTGAAAGAGGAGAGTGAAAAAGTTGGCTTAAAGCTCAACATTCTGAAAATGAAGATCATGGCATCCAGTCCCAACACTTCATGGGAAATAGATTGGGAAACAGTAGAAACAGTGTCAGACTTTATTTTGGGGGGGCTCCAAAATCACTGCAGATGGTGATTGCAGCCATGAAATTAAAAGACGCTTACTCCTTGGAAGAAAAGTGATGACCAACCTAGATAGTATATTCAAGAGCAGAGACATTACTTTGCTGACTAAGGTCCGTCTAGTCAAGGCTATGGTTTTTCCTGTGGTCATGTATGGATGTGAGAGTTGGACTGTGAAGAAGACTGAGTGCTGAAGAATTGATGCTTTTGAACTGTGGTGTTGGAGTAGACTCTTGAGAGTCTCTTGTACTGCAAGGAGATCCAACCAGTCCATTCTGAAGGAGATCAACCCTGGGATTTCTTTGGAAGGAATAATGCTAAAGCTGTAGCTCCAGTACTTTGGCCACCTCATGCGAAGAGTTGACTCATTGGAAAAGACTCTGATGCTGGGAGGGATTGTGGGCAGGAGAAGAAGGGGATGACCGGGGATGAGATGGCTGGATGGCATCATGGACTCGATGGATGTGAGTCTGAGTGAACTCCGGGAGTTGGTGATGGACAGGGAGGCCTGGCGTGCTGCAATTCATGGTGTCGCAAAGAGTCAGACACAACTGAGTGACTGAACTGAACTGAACTATACCTGAGTGGCCTAGTGGTTTTCCCTACTTTCTCCAATTTAAGTCTTAATTTTGCAAAACAAAACTCATTATCTAACCCATGGTCAGCTCCAGGTCTTGTGTTTGCTGACTGTAAATGTTTCTCCACCTTCAGTTGCAAAGAACATAATCAATCTGATTTCAGTATTGATATCTTGTGATGTCCATATGTAGAGTCATCTCTTGGGTTGTTGGTGTAGGTATATAGTTTATGTTTTGCCCCATTCTATTATTTGCTTTTTCATTTTCTTAATAGAGTCTTTTGACAACTAGGTGTTTTAAATTTTAATGCATGCTCATTTATTAATTTTTCCTTTACTCGTAAACGTTCAGGAGACAAAGTGCGTAAATACGTTGATGTTGTTGCTAAAATAGTTAATAGTATTCAAAGCATCCTTACTAAAAGTATTAATACAAAGTGAGTGACACTCCCAGTCTTCTATATGATATTCGTACAGTACAGAGATAATGAATTTCTTTTTTGAGCAGTATATTGTATGAAAGTTTTGGAATGATTAGAGTGTATTTCAGGAAAAGATATTTAGGACATTCAGGATTATAAAATAATTTCAAAGCTTGACCTCCGAGATGGAGGTTAAAAGATACGGTGAAATTTAGGTTGAAAACACTACATAATACGTGTGTGGAAGTATTGCCTTGAAAGCAAAATTCAACATGTTCTTTATCACTGCAAGAGGATTAACATGTCCTAAGGGCTGAAAATGTCAGGGATATCAATTTCAACTTGTCAAGGAGCATTCAGTCTTGTGACAGTGGTTCAAAAATGGAAGGTAAATGGAGATATTTCTACCCATGAGTAGTGCTAAAAGGGATTATGGTATTGATTGGAAAATCTCCTAAGGGAAATTATCCTTTCCTGAGTGCTGTATCTCCTTAGATCCTAGCATATGTTGAGTTTCCCAGGAAGCAAATGCTTATTGGAAGAGAAAGAAGCAGGAATGGGCAGAAGGAGGAGTTACAAGTAATGCAGACCCAATAATAGCCTTGGCCATTCCTTCAGGGAATTGTGTAGGTAGTGAGGCCATTCAGAGTTGTACCAAATTGAATGGAGATGGTCAGGCCCTTATCCTCCCATACTGATTACTCATTGGTTGTGAGCTTCTCTGAGAAGGATTGTGACCTTAGGGCAGCTTTCTGCAACTGAAGCAATTTCTAAAGGTCCTGAGAGCTGAAGACCCCTAATGGCCACATTCCCAAGAGCGGGATACAAGTCTTTCCTTGAAGTAAGATCACATTATGTAAAGCAGTAAATTATAAAGCTTTTCACAAATTGTTTTATATATCTTTATTTAAAATTTATGATTTTTATTTGATTTGTCATATCCATATGGTTTAACTTGTTTCACCACAAATATCAACTTGACCACCATTCCAAGAATAGTAGCAGTGTCTCCAGAAGCCACCTACACCTTGCACCTCTCCTTGTGGTCAGACATTCTTCTCTCCATGAACTGTTCAGCTGCCCCCTCAACCATATATGTCACTCAACCAAAAAGTCTGGCCATTACTCATCAGTGTGGAAGTCCACCTGTGCTGGAGCTCACACATAAAGAACTGAGGCTCTGTGTGATTTTTGTCCAAAATCAATATGTGCAGTCCCTGATCTAATTTCATTTGAAAAATGATGGTATTCTTGCTTTGGGCATCCGTGAATATTCTTGCCCATGAACAGTATGTAAAGGCAAAAAGATATGACACTGAAAGATGAGCCCCCCAGGATGGTAGGTGTCCAATATGCTAGTGAGGAAGGGTGGAGAAATAGCTCCAGAAAGAATGAAGACGCTGAATGAAAGCAGAAATGACATTCAGTTGTGGATGTGTCTGGTGGTGAAAGTAAAGTATGATCCTCTAAAGAACAATACTGCATAGAAAACTGGAATGTTAGCTTCATGAATCAAGGTAAATTGGAAATGGTCAGACAGGAGATGGCAAGAGTGAACATCAACATTTTAGGAATCAGTGAACTAAAATGGATGGGAATGGGCAAATTTAATTCAGATGACCATTATATCTACTATTGTGAGCAAGAATCTCTTAGAAGAAATGGAATAGCCCTTATAATCAATGAAAGAGTCTGAAATGCAATACTTGGTTGCAATCTCAAAAACAACAGAATGATCTTGGTTTGTTTCCAAAGGTAAATCATTCGATATCACAGTAATCCAAGTCTATATTTCAACCACCAATGCTGAAGAAGCTGAAGTTGAATGGTTCCATAAGTGCTACAAGATCTTCCAGAACTAATACCAAAAGAAGATGTCCTTTTCATTACAGGGGATTAGAATGCAAAAGTAGGAAGTCAAGAGATACTTGGAATAGCAGACAAGTTTGGCCTTGGAGTACAAATGAAGCAGGGCAAAGGCTAATAGTTTTACCAAGCAAATGCACTGGCCATAGTATACATCTTCTTCCAACAACTCAAGAGATGACCAGATGGTTAATACTGAAATCAGATTGATTATATCCTTTGCAGTTGAAGATGGAGAAACTGTAAACAGTCAGTAAAAGCAAGACCAGAAGCTGACTGTGGCTCAGATCATGAGCCCCTTATTGCAAAATACAAACTTAAATTGAAGAAAGTAGTGAAAACCATAGGCCATTCAGGTGTGACCTAAATCAAATCCCTTACGATTATACAGTGGAAGTGACAAACAGATTCAAGAGATTAGATCTGGTAGAGACAGTGCCTGAAGAAATATGGACAGAGGTCCATTTTACAGGAGGCAGCGATCAAAATTGAAATTCAAGAAGGCAAAGTGGTTGTCTGAGGAGGGCTTACAAATAGCTGAGAAAAGAAGGAAGTGAGAGGCAAAGGAGAAAAGGAAAGATATATCCATCTGAATGCAGAGTTCCAAAGAATATCGAGGAGAGATAAGAAAGTCTTCCTAAGTGAACAATTCAAAGAAATACAGGAAAAAAATAGAATGGGAAAGACTAGTGATCTCTACAAGAAAATTAGAGATACAAAGGGAACATTTCCTGCAAAAATGGTCACAATAAAGTACAGAAACACTAAGGACCTAACAGAAGCCAGAGAGATTAAGAAGAGGTGGCAAGAATACACAGAAGAACTATACAAAAAAAAAAGACAGAAAGAAAAAAAGGTCTTAATAAACTGGATAACCATGACAGCATGGTCATTCACCTAGAACAAGACATATTGGAGCATGAAGTCAAGTGGACCTTAGGAAGCATTATGATGAACAAAGCTAGTGGAGGTGATGGAATTCCAGTTGAGCTATTTCAGATCCTGAAAGCTGATGCTATTAAAGTGCTGTACTCAATACAATAGCAAATTTGGAAAACTCAGCAATGGCCACAGGACTTGAAAATGTCAGTTTTCCTTGCAGTTCCAAAGAAGGGCAATGTCAAAGAATGTTCAAACTACCACACAAGTGTGCTCAGTACCATGCTAGGATGGTATTGCTCAAAATCTTTCAAGCTAGGCTTCAAGAGTACGTGAACCAAGAACTTTCAGATGTACAAGTTGGATTTTGAAGAGGCAGAGGAACCAGAGATCATATTGCCAACATCCACTAGACCATAGAAAAAGCACAAGAATTCCAGAAAAACATCTATTTCTGCTTCATTGACTATGCTAAAGCCTTTGACTGCATGGATCACAACAAACTATGGAAAATTCTGAAATAGATGGGAGTATCAGACCACCTTGTCTGCCTCCTGAGAAATCTTTATGCAGATCAAGAAGCAGCAATTAGAATCAGACATGAAACAACAAACTGGTTCCTAATTGGAAAGGAGTATGTCAAGGCTGGATATTGTCACCCTGCTTGTTTAACTTATATGCAGAGTACATCATGAGAAATGCCAGGCTAGATAAAGTATAAGCTGGAATCAAGATGGCCAGGAGAAATGTCAACAACCTCAGATTTGCAGATGTCACCACCTTAATGGCACAAATTGAAGAGGAATTAAAGAGCCTCTCAATGAAAGTGAAAGAGGAGAGTCAAAAAGTTGGCTCAAAGCTCAACATTCAAAAAATGAAGATCATGGCATATAGTCTCATCATTTCATTGCAAATAGATTGGGAAACAATGGAAATAGTGATAGACTTTATTTTCTTGGGTTTCAAAATCACTGTAGATGGTGAGTGCAGCCATGAAATTAATAAACACTTGCTCCTTGGGAGAAAAGCTATCACAAATCTAGACAGCATATTAATTAGCAAAGACATCACTTTGCCAACAAAGGCCTGTATAGTCAAAGCTAAGGCTTTTTCCAGTAGTCATGGACAGATGTGAGAGTTGGATCATAAGAAAGGCTGAGCACTGAAGAATTGACACTTTTGAACTGTGATGCTGGAGAAGACTCTTGAGAGTCCTTTGAACAGCATGGAGATCAAACCAGTCAATTCTAAAGGAAATCAACCCTGAATATTCATTGGAAGGACTGATGCTGAAACTGAAGCTCCAGTCCTTTGACCACTTGGTGTGAAGAGCTGACACATTTGAAAAGACCTTGATGCTGGGAAATATTGAGGGCATGAGGATAAGGGGATGACAGAGAATTAGATGGTATCATTGACTCAATGGTCATGAATTTTAATAAACTCTGAGAGATGATGAAGGACAGAGAATCCTGGCAAGCTTCAGTCCATGGGTTTGCAAACAGTTGGTCACTACTGAGAAACTGAACAACAATAACAACAAAGCAGGTTTCATGCCTACTGGGATATGGTCTTCCGGGACCCTCAATGCTAGTTTCACAAAAAATGAACTGTCTATAGAATCCTCTCTTCTTACATGGAACTCTAATTCTCAGAAGCAACAAGAGCCACATGTTGAAAAAATTCCTAGCAAATAAGAAAATCAAACATTTAAGTAAAAATGTATTTCTTATTTAAACTGCTGTTTCAGGTATCAGCATATGCTTAGATATGACTACTTCTTTAGTTACAAAGGGGTTTGGGGGAGCTTGGGACATGTGTCCAGAGGTTGAACCTCCAGAACACATGCTGAATCAATTTAGCTCATTGGTAAATGAATTGGGAGAGGACAGTAAAGAAATAGGATGAATATATTTTAACAGTACTATTTATTTCAATATTTTGCTTATTTGAATAGTTGGGTGTTATTTAGGGAGAGGATAGGTCAAAAACAGTCAGATTTTGCTTCGGTAGCTTTGCTAGCAAGTGTTTCAGAGAAGGTAATGGCACCCCGCTCCAGCACTCTTGCCTGGAAAATCCCATGGATGGAGCAGCCTTGTGGGCTGCAGTCCATGGGGGTCGCTAGGAGTCTGACAGGACTGAGTGACTTCACTTTCATTTTTCATTTTCATGCATTGGAGAAGGAAGTGGCAATCCACTCCAGTGTTCTTGCCTGGAGAATCCCAGGGATGGGGGAGCCTGGTGGGCTGCCATCTCTGGGGTCGCACAGAGTCGGACACGACTGAAGTGACTTAGTAGCAGCAGCAGCAGGAAGTGTTTCATGGGGGCACAGCAGGCATGGGCAATCAGGTTGTAGGTGGTACATTTTCCCTGGGTCTCTTCAGCATTCCTAGACTTTCTGAATTATTGCTACCATGCTCACCACTAAAAGAGGGGTTGATCTATTTTTTTTTTTTTATAAGGTCTATTTACTTGCCTTGATCATGTTGAAACTGGTCATTAGTCTTTGGGACAGGCGTCTTTAGGTTAACCGCTGGGATGTGGTCATCTTAGAACATCCCTGGGGAGAATGCTCTGATGTTCCCCAAACATACCCCTTCAGGAGTGGGCAACTTGCTCCTTGGATTCTGGGATTTAGTGAAAAGTACCCTTAGTATCTCTCCCAGGTCTGATCCTCATCCAAAGGCAGACTGCATCCAGTGGGGGAAATATGGGCCCAGACGCCTCACTCAAGGTCACCTAAGCTCCTGAGATCCCCAAAGTCTGAGACCTCTGTCAGAACATCATTGGAGCTCAGTTTCTCTTCTGTCCAATCCTGTTTCTTTGTCCTTCTTCTAATGTGTGAATCCAAAGAGCTATCCAGTTTCCTAAAAGTGGAAACAAAACAATGATGCTTATTTGTAAAGTATCTGAAAAACACCCCATCTAGTAGCCGTGGTAAGGTAACGATTCTTTTATGGCTATCAGCTTGGAAGTCAAACTTTCTGGCCTCAAATCCTGGTTCTCTCATTTGTTTACTATGGGATTTTGGTTGATAACTTAATCTTTTGAAGTGTTAGTTTACTTTTCTGTAAAATGGATATAGTATGTGCAACCAACCTCTAGGGGTGCCCCAGATGGGGTCCCACAAGAAGCAGACTGATATAAAGTTTAATCTGTAGGATGCTATTAGGAAGGAAATTGAAATTTAGGACAGAGAACTCTAATGGGAGGTGGGGGAGACAAAAAAAAGATCCAGATCATGGCATAATGTCTAAGAAGAACTGGACTATGTGGCCTTCCAGCTTGATGAAGAAAATGTTACAAAGATGGTCATAGGAAAAGCCAGGTTAAAAGCAGATAGGATAAACTAATAGATGATTCTATTCAGTGGGGAAAAACATGTATTTTCTTTTTTTATTATACTCCATCCACTTCCAAAAATAAGTGGATGTGGCTTATGAATTTGAGCATAATACATGCAAAGACAATTTTTTTCTAAAGGAAAAATAAAAATTCAAAAAGAAAAAATATAGATATTTCAAACACCAGAAGTGAAAACTCATTTTATCTCATCTGATTAACAAAGTATATCATTTTCTGGTATACCATTCCTGGAAAATAAACTTATTTTCTTGGAATTTAATCTAAGAAAAAATTTATCATGTGTGTTGCTTTATATCTTAAAGTTATTACAAAAAATCTATAGCAGAAATATTATTTGACTGGATGTTTTTATTTACTCTCCATTAAACCTGAGGACATAACATTCCATATTTTTTCGTTAAGGGTATTTTTATGTGAATCTTAGGAAATATGGTTCATTTACTTTGCTTAATCTTACACTGCTAACATAACTAAGGGATAATGTTCACTGAATATAGAGCCATGATTCTCAACCCTGGTTGTACCTTATAGTCACTGGGGAGCTTTAAAATCTCTGATGCCTACATGACATCCTGGACCAATTAAATCAGGATTTCAGCTGGGAGACCAGGCACTTTCTTAAAGCTCCCTGGGTAATCCAATGTGAAGTCAAGGTTAAAAACCCCTGATATAAAGATGGAGCGAGTAGTTACTGTGCTCATTAGTCTGCCCTTTTAAATATTTTTTCTCAGTGGAACTTCTGATAAATCCTAAGTTGCAATCATATAATATACCAATGAATACATAAAGTGTAGTATTATGGGAAATTGATTAAATATCTGAAGCCAGCAAAGCAGGCCCAGTGATGACTAAATCTAAGAGGCTGTGTGGTAAATTAGTGGGGGATTTATTTATTATTTCTAGGTTGACAATGAAGTCAATCAATTACTCATATTTCCAGGGGTCAAAGCCTGTGACCAAGTTACTTTCCTCAGTAGTTTTCCTTAGAATGGCAGGTTAAGGATGAAGAAAATTCCATGGGGTTGATGGCCTTAAATATCTGGGAACACTAGCTGGATTCCGGAGATGTTCTGGGTTCTAAAACTGCAATTCTCCAAATGACTGGAGACTTTGGTTGAAGTTCCCAGGAATTAACATGAAATGTGACTTCATGAATTGAAATGTGTTTGTAAATAACTTGTAAAGAATAGTTTCATTCTTCACTAATGTAAGGCTGTGGCCTTACATCTTATCAGAAGATCTAGGACCCAGATGGAATTGCAAATCTTTCCAAGGCCTTTCATTCCTTTCTCCTGTGGAGGAGCAAGCTCTGAAAGGCTTATAGCTCTCCTCTATTTCTGGGCCTTTCTGAGTCACTTTAGATCCTATAATTCACCTTGGCTACAAGCCACTACACTTTTCACCTCTGTACTATTTGGGGTCATACACAGGAAAACAGCTGAGAAACAGACTAAAGTTTTGACCTCAGCCCATTCCTAGCTCTGAGACCCTAAGCAAGTAGCCACATGTTTTTGAACCCATTTCCCAGTGTTTAATGGAGGGATAATCTGGCATCAAAATGTTTAATAAGGTACTTTATATTCAAGAAGTTATACATAAAATAATTAATAAAATGCTCAACAAACACAGTTTAGGGAAAGAGAATTGTAGTATCAAATATGATAACTAGGGTTTTTCTAATCTGTGTTCAACTAAAAATTTGATAGTGTTTACAAAGGCTCTGATGATGTCCACTGACAAGAGGATTAAAGGATGCTAATTATCTAGTTCTGTGTAACATGAAAGTCACCCTCCACTTGAAATGTGACTAGGCTGAATTATAACTAGGTAAATATACATGGGGTTTAAAAAAGTATGAAAATGAGAATGTAAAATGCTATTCATTTAATATCAATGACAATTGATTTTAGATATAAGGATTAAGTGAAATCTATTGTTAAAATTAATTTTACATATCTCTTTTTACTTTTTATAAACAAAATACTACTCATAGAAAACTTAAAATTGCTTATGTATCTCACATTTGTCCCTTGGGCTATGCTGCTTCTGTTTGACAGTGCTGTTCTAGAGCTCCATCTTAGATAGAATTTTAAAAATAGGAAGAATTAAACCTCATAAAGATTATATTTTCTGGAAACCACCTTGTCTTTTGCTTTTCATACATTTGCGCTGGTGACACCATGACATGAAATTCTGCTTTTGAACTTCTTCTGTCTTAGAATCATGTTAGTTTGGGGCTTTAGAAATGAAACATCCTTGAATAAAGACCATCATGGGTCTTTCATGAAATAAAACTCTTTACTGTGAGCAATATAATTGCTAAAGTTTACAAGACAGATTGTTGTTGTCCAGTTTTTTCTTTTTTCGTCTTTCAGTGAAGACACTTTTTAAAAGACCTTTGATTGCTTTCTGAATCATATCAAATATTACCTATAATTTATTGGATATTTGAGGGAGAGTGAGTGGTTTTGTATTTGTGTGGGATTTAGATGACTTTAATCAGGATGGCAAATAAACTAATTTTATAAGGAAAAGGTGGCACCAAGTAGAGTACAATGTTGTTTAGTTGTTAAGTCATGTCTCATTGTTTTTTGATGCTATGGACGGCAGACCATGAGGCTCCTCTATCCATGGAGTTTTCCAGGCAGGAATACTAGAGTGAGGTTTCCATTTCCTCCTACAAGGGTTCTTCCTGACCCAGGGATCAAACCCATGTCTCCTGCATTGAGAGGCAGATCCTTTACCACTGAGCCATCAGGGAAGGCCAGAGTACAATATCTCTCTGGAAATGGAAGTCTGAGGTGCATCTGGATCTTGCTGACAGTGTGGTTATTGATGAGAGCTTTACACCCAAGAACTCTTGTAAAGGCAGATGTCATTGAGGGGCCTGATGTACAGCCACTGTACAAATACCTGGTAGAAATTACTATGAAATTATTAGAATGCAATAGCTGGTCTAGAGGCTTGAATCATGTGCGCTGTGTGTTAGCTAGGCTCAAATCTGTAAAACTGCTGCTATTTTGTAGTACATCCATTGAGAGTCATTAGGTGAAACAATTTGTCTCCAACTGTGGTTTTCCATGATATATTTATAAAACAATCATGCTACATGGTCACTTGTTCAGAGAGGCAGTCAAAAGACCTGTAATTGTATTTAGAATCTTGTATCTCACATTTCATATTTTCATATGAAATAGCTTTGTCCAATATAAATATAAGGTGAGCCATATGTAATTAAAAATTTCCTCATAGTCACATTAGCAAAAGGGAAAGAAAATAGTAAAATTGATTTTAATGCTATCTTTAATTAGTCTATCTAAAGTATTGTCATTTTAACATATAATCATCTTTAAATATTATTCAAATATTTTACTTTTTTTTGTACTGCCTTTCATCTGATATGTGTTTTCCCCTTACAGCATGTGTCAGTTTAGTCTGATAACATTTCAAGTGTGTAATAGCAACATGTAGCTAGTAGTGGCTATTGTATTGAACAGTGAGTGTAGACCTAAAAGCACCTGTGTGTCCATGGGTGATCTGTCTACCTTTGTACCCCAGAAAGGCTGCATTTGATGTGGGGCAGTTGGACCACTGAGAGGTGATAAGCCTTGATAAGAGGCTTATGAGCTGAGATACTCCTGATCATTCTTGAGACAGGGCTTAGGTAGAGACCTGTGGGCTCTTGGAGAATTGTCTGCACTAATGGGCTCTGGAATAAGGAGTATGCCAGGGAGCCAGTGAGAAGTTGTGGCATATTGTGCCATAAAGTGTTAACTCAGGAGACTTGGATTACCCAAACCCTGCATATTCCAATGGTCTTCATGATGGCCCTTGACAAGATCCTAGGGGGATAACCTCTGAGTCCTTGGAGTAGTCTGCCTGACAAGAATATCTTTGCATATCTGAGGCTTTGAGCCATGCCAGGTAGGTTACGCTAATGTGATTTATTGTTAATGGCCTTTGTATGCCTGGAGCTTTGGACCACACTGTTTGACCTACTGGGGGCTGAAGTTTGGAGTAGTTAAGTTCAACTCCATGCCTATGAGATTGACCCCCTACCCACACACACACACACAAAACCATGGACACAAAGGCTTGCATGAGCTTCTCTGGTTAGCAACATTTCTCATATGTTACCTCACATCTATACTGTGAGAAGTAATGTCCATAAGATTCCATTGGTAGAGGATGACTGGAAGCTGTGCCTGGTTTCTTCTGGACTCCACATTACATGCCTTCTTCCTGTGCCTATTTTAATTTGTATTCTTTCACTTTAGTAAACCATAACAATGAGGATAATAGCTTTTCTAAATTCTGTGAATCCTGACACAAACTACTTGAGGGAAGTTTGGGGAGAATGACACCCAAATGGGTGCACTGTCTTTTATGCATCAACAATGCTACTGATAGAGGAAGGGGGATACAAAATGGGAATGTGAGAATGGGAATAGGGCCCTAGAGTCTGTGATGTGTTTATTATGTCAGGCACTTGTCTAGATGCTTTTCATGTAGCCATTATGGATGCAATTCTTGCAAAAAATCTCTCATATTTCTTACAGAAGAGAAAATGAATATCCAGGCTCTAACTACCATGAGGCCAAACTGATAAAGTGTGGTCCAAAGCTCCAGGCATCCAAAAATCATTCACCCTAAATGAATGATAGCACAAGACTCCACACCCTGGTCCAGCATATGACAGCAAAGATGCAACCATGTACATGCTACACACTGGCCATTGCACATGTTATAGAGTCTGTGGAGTTCTGGCCCACATCCCATCAACCCATATCACATTTAATGGTCATGAGTCCCTAGACAGGTCTTTGTCTTTCTGCATTACTAGGCCTGATGACAGCTTGGCTATGCTTGAATAAGACTCTCACCCAATGAGGGAAAATGATTGGTGACTAAATACCTGCCTTTTCTGGCCCCTCTTTGGAGGATTTGGAAGCACAGAGCTTTTCTCATGATCACCAGTGAACTTGAACCCCACTGCCTGCAGCTGCGTCCATTCCATCACACACCATTTATTGGCATTCTTTCTTACCCATCAACCTCCCCACACCTTTGCTGTGTGAACTGTGATCCCCACCCAAATAAATTGTCTGTACCAAAATTCTAAACTGAGCCTCTTTTTTGGTGGGGGCCAAGACCAAGAAAAGAGATGAGATCATACCTGAATGAGGATATACAAAGCAGAAGGTCTGAAGGCCAGTGACAGCACAATTATGCCCTGTGTTTTGTGTTTGTGTCACTTTCATAGCACATATATGGTCCTTTGTCTTATATTTGAATTACGTTGAATCACTGTACACGATTCTATTATAGCATAAAATATGTACACGCCACAAGTTGCCATGCATGGTGCTGTATTAAAAAGTGTTCTTAGTACTTTAGTTTACCTGGCTAATTCTTCTTGTTTTCCACCTTTAATACCATTAAAGTATGTACCTAAATGAACCATCATTTGTAAAGCTGAAAGCGGATATTTACTTAACCAAAATTAGACTTCCTAATTCCTATTAAAGGGCAAACCTGCTGAGGGGGTGGGGGTGGAATGAAGATAATGCTCATATTATTTTTCAGAAAATAAACAACCTTGTATAATCCTATTATGAACATTAGCATACATTTCACAGGCAATCTGGCAAACAATAGAGGTCGTGACTCTGTATATTTGTAATACTATCCAAGGCATTGTACTAGAAAATGACAAAACCTACAGCTGTGTCAATGGGTCAAAAAGCGGTCATAGGACATTTCTCAGACACCATGGATTACTCAGAGAAACTTTTGTGAAGACAACCTGTGTGTTAGGAAACATGTTTTTCACAGTGAAACAGGTCTAAAGGATTAGTTTATGTGACAAGCAGGGGTAGAAGCTGAGAGAGAACGTTAACCTGTCCTTAGTGGTTCATGATTAAGCTGAACTGTGACAAAGCTCCAGTGTCTAATGAAATACAAATTGTTATTATGAAAACCTCCTTCACAGGGTACAGAAAATACAGTATCTGCTTCCAGTTAAACTCTTTTTCAGAACTACAAAAGAAGTCACTTAAATTTAATTAGTTTTACTGAGAATTTCCAATCTGGAAGACTAAAAGATTTTGTATTTTTTTCCTAACTCATATTTGATGATACAGTTGACCCTTAAGCTGCATGGATTTGAATGGCACAGGTCCCTTCCAAGCAGATTTTTTTCAGTAGTAAATACTATAGTGCTCTACGATCCTTATCTGTTTGAATCCATGGATAAGGAAACTTATGTAAAGTTTTGTGGGTGTGGGTGTGGCTGGGTGGAGGATCAACTTCTCTAACCCCTGCATTTTCAAAAGTCAGCTGTGATAATCTATTTTACTGATATCTTTAGAACACATTAGATATATCAAAAATAATGTAGAAATTGGAGATCCACTGGGCTGAGCATCTTCAATTTTTCATGTACATATTTTATACTCCAGTTATATGCATTGGTCTGATTTCTTTGATTTATTTACTTTTCTGTGCATATCTCTTTCTGGATGAAATATGAAATTCACATGAGGATTAGATATAAAATATGTGATTATATCTCCAAGGATTATAAGCATTACATAGTACGTTTTTACTGTATTTCTATCTGTGCTAAACCTGGAAAAGATGCCATTGCCATTAAATGTTGTTTTATTAGACTGAGCATATATCACAGGTATGGTCTACTCTTTAATATTTAAGGATAAGTTGACATTATCATTTAGTTACACACAAACTTTATAAATGTGAAACATTTGTCATTCTAAGCTATTGCTAATTATTTTTCACACATGCACTTTAGTAAGCTGGTACCCAAGCTTGTTACCAACTTTGTCACTTTCCTTTCTCTGACAATAGTGATGAATTGCTGTGAATTTGAAAGGAACTTAAAAATTCTGTATCTAGTCTGACAGAACGATAGCATTCACTGCTTGTCAACATGGTCAGTGCAACATTGAATGTGAAATTGATAAACCTTCAAATCTTGGAGCTACTTCTTTCTCCTAAAGTATCATGGACTGAATGCATCCCTGTAAGTGGGTGTGCATTTTAAGGAAGATCCACAGAAAGGAAGTAACACTTCTTGCCAAAATACTAGAGTATAACACCTTCCCTCCCCTTGACAGTCTCCCAAAGTCCTCTCCTTATTCGAGAGACCTTGGAGTCAGATGTAGACGCCACTATCTTGCTTTAGTAAAGCACTGCAAGTCTACACAAACAGAGCCATGCACGCCTGACTAAACCCAATGCTGGCAACAAGAATTTGTAAGGTATCAAAGAAAGCAAAAACTTCTCAATATGCTATACATGTAGCCATTCTTTTTATCACAAAATTTGAACAACCATATATAGGACATAGGATTTTCTACAACTTAAGGTTTGTCCTGTTACAAGAAAGTAACCAGTCCATGGCAAAACTCTATGAAACACACAGAAGAAAGCAAGCAAAATTCAAGATGCCACTGAAAAACAATACCATTGCATCAGAAGAGAAACTGTTTTCTGATCTGGCCAAAAGATTTTCATAATTTCTTAATAATGAGGAATATTAGTTAAGATATTACTGTGCCAGTATAATGGCTCACATCTAAGGTTCTAATTAGCAACTGGCTCTTCTCAACAGAGAATGAGGAACCAGGCTCTCTACTTTGTAGTTCTAAATTTGCATAAGGCAGTTGATGGAAATAGGAAAGAGCATGGAACAGGCACATTTGCTTCTGACTGCTTGGTCTGGAAAATTTCCTCATCATTTCACTTATTTCTCACTGTTGAGAGTTCATCACTTGGCCATACCCAGAGGCAAGGAGGAGGAACAATGTGGCCTGCGACTGTACAGCCTCCTTTGGGTTACACCTGTGTTCTATGGAGAAGGAGAAAAGATAGAACTGGGCAACTAGCCACTGCTATAGGAGGAAATGTCAATACCAGAATTTTGTGTGTGATGTCTGTGAGGTTTACCATCTAAGAACAAAAGAATAAGGAAGAAAATTTCCAACTGTTTCCAGATCTCTGCCTACTGAGGTTTTACTTATCTATCAAGGTCAATTTATTATTATTATTTTTTTTTTTTGAAATTTTGGCCAATGAATTTGTGTGTGTGTGTATAGAGATATATATGTATATATTTTTTTACTTTACAATATTGTATTGAGTACTACTCAGCCATTAAAAAGAGACACAGATGTATCAAGGTCAATTTTAAGCGTTCCTTTTCCCGTGGAGCCTTCCCTAGCCCCCATCAAGTACTTCCTATCCTTCCAATTGGGGAACTAAGACCTCATCAGTGCTGAGGATTCCCCACTCAGTTTGCCTCACCAGGCTGTATCCATCCTGAAGGTGCTGTGAATGTCAGCAGTTAAGGCAGTTGTTCCCTTTCCTGGAGCTGCCCTCAGCCAAATTGAGACACCATACCTTGGAGGTTACAGGGCCCCTTCCTCTGATCCTGGGGATAGCTGACAGACGATGACTGGTGGGCATGTGAGTAAAAGAGGCCATTCACAAGGGGAGACAAACTCTGTGGTTCACTCCACACTCCAGAGCTCCCTGTGGGCTTAGGTTGAGTTTAAACTCCAGCTCAACTCTTCTGCGTCTCTCATCCCCCTTCCCTGAGCACAGCCTCCCCTGCCCTGCAAGGAACCCTGTGTACTGGAATTCCTGGTTTAGGTTTTGCTTCTTGAGAATCAGGCTTGAGGACAGGAGGTACCTTATTTTCTAAAACTGGGAGACTGTCTGAAATCTTTGTGCATTCCCTAGAAGGACGTAGGGGACTTTCAGGATCCTCCATTGTCAGTGCAAGGTTTTTCCTTCCAAATACTAAGCAGGAAGGAGGTGGGGAAATATTTTTATGTTTTTAACCATCAAGGAAGCTTGCTGAACCAAAAAATACAAATGAACCATAGCATCCCATCCATGAGCAATTAGCACAAGGTGAACTGAGGATCAAATGGAATATGAATTGATGCAGCAGCTTACCACAGAGCCCAGGATATAGCAAAGTGGTCATAACTATTGTTTTGTTTGCCTTACTTTCATTCTAAAGCATTCTCACTATGATTTTTTTTTATTACCCCTGAGATAGGAAGAAAGAGTCAAAGTGGGCCCCATTTCTCTGAGTCAAATCAAAAACATCAGAGTCAGTTTCAAATCATGACTCCCCACAGTAGCAATCCACATGTCATTGATTTAGTCTGAATGTCCCCCAAATTTGCTACAGAATCTCTAGAGTGGAGTCAGCAAAGAAATCTCTATTTGCATTTTATAATGTTCATTCTCGGCTTGTGACAATGGGAACATTTTTGGTTCTAGGATGAATTAATGCTTCATTAATATATTTAATAAGAATCAGACATGGTATCATTGGTGTGTTTTAATTAGTGCCTGTGGATATATCTATATGGAACTATTTCTTGATGTGAAACATTTAGAAACATGTCTAGAACTAACTACCCTGATGGTAAAAGATAATGAGTCTTTTGCCTCTATTCAGATCAAACTCTTATAAGTTTCCAGATTAATGTGTAAATATAGGAGTTCAGTTTCTCATGTAGACATTTAAACATCCCTATAATATCTCCATCAGCAAGCAAATGAGTTTCTTTTTCCTAACCCAATTATATGAATTTTTGCCTATGTAACTTTACTTAAACTATTTCTTCTCTTGAAATAATTCAACTCCTCCATTTTGCAAACTACATATTTTTCTGCCTTTCCAGTCAAATATTTACAGTGAAAAAATTTCCAAACTGCAATTATGTTGTAATTTTTTTGCTACCCAAAGTGCATCTTGGTTGCACAGTTTGTTATTGGTTTATTCAAGTTATCAAATAACTTGAACTACCAGTTGACAAACTTTTCACCAGTTGCCAAACTTGTCTAGCTACACTGTACTCTGGATGTAGATCATGTTTCATATACTGCAGTGTAGCCCTTATTGTGCCTGAAAAAGCAGAGCATACAAAAGTGGTCAATATACTCCTGAATGTTGAGTAAATGAACATCTCACTTTCTTGATGCCATCATTACTGGGTCTCTGAGATGAAAGGGGGTCAGGAATTCCTTACTCTTCCTCAGCTCACTTCCTTGACCCAATGTGACCCAAGGGTGTTGGACAGTCAAGTGTGGAAAGGAATTATCTCCCTTGCCCCCCTCACCCAACACATCTTGTCTAGAGTCAGCTTTAGACATTGAGAATGTCTATAATCAGGCTGGATGAAAAGGTCATTCCTACCTTAGAAAGGATCTGTTATATCTTTCCCTCAACAAGGAGCAAGACCCCATTAAGTATCCACTGAAGCACAGATAGTGTATGGGTATGGAAGAAGAGACACACAGAGAGGGCTGTGTGTTGTTACATATGGGAAATGTGAATATTTGATATATTTCTCATGGTTATTTTCTAAGGATGCAACTACAAAGTGTGTACATAATACATATAAGTAGTATAAATCTAAAGTGATCAATATACATTTATGTTGCTGCAGATATTTGATTTTAGATCACAGTAGATTTTTGGAGTTTGTGCAGTATAGCAGTGAGAACCAGCCACAGACATCTGCTTCCCTTTATCCTGAGTGTGTAGTGCTATGATTCATTTTTCTTAGACACACATACTCCTCTAGAAATGTGCATCATTTGGTCATGTTTATGATCACCCTGTTTCTGAGGACAACTTTGACCTTCAGCCATTCAGGAGAGTGAAGAAACTTGAAGAACATGAGTAATGATGTCAGTCTCCAGCTCTTACTGGTTTAGTGAATTTCGAGATGTTATTTGATTTCTCTGCTATTCAGTTTTCCCATCTATACAGTGAAGATAGTAGTATCCACGTGTTAGAATTGTTTTGAGCATTAAATGAGATGTATATAAGCCATTCAGCATAATGTTAAGGAAAAATATCCAGTCATTTACCCATTCATGTAATAAATATTAATAATGTACCCACTATGTGTCAGCTCATATTCTAATAGAGAGATACTATTTAAATTAAGCATACCGGACTTCCCTGGTGGTTCAGTGGTTAAGAATCCCCCTTCCAATGCAGGGGATGAGAGTCCCATCCCTGGTCAGAGAATTAAGATTCCTTGTTGCAGTGGAGCAACAAAGATCCTGGGTGCTGGATCTAAGACCTGACACAAATAAATAAATAATTTATTGATATAAAATAAATAAAGTATACAGCACATTCTTTATCTCCTATGGAGAAGAATAAAGTGAGGAAAAAGATGGGAAACTGTAGAGTAAGATTTTTGTGCAGACCCCACTGATTATGTATAGTTAATTAAAAAACATCTTAAGGGACAAGGGAGTTAGTTTTGTGTGAAGATAAAGAAAGAGAATAGAGGAAACAGCAAATGCAAAGCCCCTTGGGTTGGAGTATGTTTAATGAGTTTGATGAATACTGTAACGGCCAGTAACCAAGGAGAAAAGAAAATTTGATGTTCAAGGTAATGGGTAGCTTGATCAAGTAGTCTTTTATAGCCAATTCAAAAGGTGTGAACACCTGGGGAACACCTGGGGAACCTCCAGATCCACATTCCACCACCTGCCATGTCTTTCAAGTAATAGATCACAGACAATCACATGGTATCTCTCTCCAGGTGAATTGAGCAAAGGAGTCCATAAATTTTGAAACTTATTATCACTGTTTCCTTGCTTAGAAAAGACACAGCTGCCCAATGTGGCAAAGGCATTTTATGATTTGCTTTTGCTTGTAGATTTGGGGAAGAAAAATGAAATATGAGGCATTTCTTATCAGCAACAAATAATGCTAGAGGATAATGGGGCACTATATTCAAAGTGCTACAGAAAATGAACAATTATCCTTGGACCATATTTGGACCATGACTCTCATTCAAGATGGGGATGAAATGGAGACTGTGGGTGCATGCTAAGTCGCTGCAGTCATGTCCAACTCTTTGAGACCCTATGGACTCTAGCTGGCCCCGCTCCTCTGTCCATGGGATTCTCCAGATAAGAATACTGGAATGGACTGCCTTGGCCTACTCCAAGAGATCTTCCCAAGCCAGGAATCGAATCTGCGATTCTTATGTCACCTGTATTGGCAAGTGGATTCTTTACCACTAGCATTACCTGGGAAGCCCTAAATAGAGATTAATGTTCATAAAATCCACAGTCCCTGCTGAACAGACTGAATGGATACATTTTGGGAAAAAATGAACAAAAACATCAACATCTGTTCAACATTATTGCTGAATACAGCTGTGAAGGTGTTTCTGGATGAGATGGACATTTGAATCAGTGGATGAGGAAGCAGATTGCCCTTCGCAATGGGGGTAGGCCTCCTCTAATCTGTTGAAGGCATAAATCAAACAATGAGACTGAGGAAAGGGGAGTTTGCTCTCTGCTTGACTGTCTTCAAACTGGAACCTCGGTCTTTTGCCTTTGAGCTTGTGCTTTGGCTGGAACTATACCATCAGCTGGAGAAGGCACTGGTGACCCACTCCAGTACTCTTGCCTGGAAACTCCCATGGACGGAGGAGCCTGGTAGGCTGTAGTCCAAGGGGTCGCAAAGAGTTGGACGACTGAGCGACTTCACTTTCACTTTTCACTTTCATACATTGGAGAAGGAAATGACAACCCAGTCCAGTGTTCTTGCCTGGAGAATCCCAGGGACGGAGGAGCCTGGTGGGCTGCCGTCTATGGGGTTGCACAGAGTCGGACACGACTGATGTGATTTAGCGGCAGTGGCAGCATACCATCAGCTCTCCTATATCTGCAGCTTTCTAACTGCAGATCGTAGGATTTCTCAGCATCTATAATTGTGTGAGTCTATTCTTTATTATCTATCTATCTATCTGTCTATCATTTATCTATCTATCTACTTTCTTATTGCTTCTGCTTTTCTAGAAAACCCAGACTAACACAAGTCTCAATTTAAATGCAACCTTCTCTAAGAAGCAACGTCTCAGGTGGCTAGGTAAAGAATTTGCATGCCAATGCAGGAGACTCAGGCAACATGGTTTTCCTGGGTAGGGAAGATCCCTGGAGGAGGAAATGGCAACCCACTCCAGTATTCTTGCCAGGAAAATCCCATGGACAGAAGAGCCTGGTAAGCTATAGTCCCTGGGATTGCAAAGAATTGAACATGACTGAGGACACATGCAGTTTAGTTCCTCTAAGAAGCCTTCTTACCTTTATTCTCAGGCTTAACCACTTGTTTCTTACACAGTAGTTATGACAAACAAATTATCTTATTTATCTGTTTTCTTATTTTGTATGTGTCTCCCCAACTATGAAGGGGCTTCCCTTGTAGCTCAGTCAGTAAAGAGTCTGCCTGCAGTGCAGGAGACCCGGGTTCGATTCCTGGGTCAGGAAGATCCCCTGGAGAAGGAAATGGCAACCCATACCAGTATTCTTGTCTGGAGAGTCCCATGGACAGAGGAGACTGTCGGGCTATAGTCCATGGGCTCGCAAGAGTTGGACACAACTTAGTGACTAAACCAACCAACTATGATATGCTTCTGAAGGTAGAGAACAAATGAGACCTATTTATTTACTAAGTGCCTTGCCTAAAGTCTGATGCGAAGTAGTGCTCAATAAATATATATAGAATGAATGAATGGATCAGTAAATGAATTCTTGATAGCATTTTGCCTAGGTAATTGTACATTTTTCTAGTGGATTGAAATGCTGTCTCTATATTTCTGACTTTCAAACCATAATATTCCATCTTGAATTTTTATCCCTTAAATTCAAGATTGCAGTTTCCAAGTATATTTCACATATGTGCCTCAAATATCCAAAGCTAAACTCAATTTCTTTTATCCGCCAAATTTCCCTGTTATTAACTATCTTTTTTGGTTATAATGGTCCAAACTTTCACCATGCTCAAGACCAAGAAGTCATCATTCATTCATTCATTCATAGATTCATTAATTTGTATGTGGAGCAGCTCCACATTCTATCACTGCATGCATAATGGTGAACAAAAAGGACATAATTCATGTCCTCATGGAATCTTTTGCACAATTCTAAGTATGTTGAGTGCCAAAACTTAACTGTTCATTTTACTTCAAGAATTTCTCTTGAACTGGTACCTACCTCTCATTCACTCCTTTCCTAGATCAAGCAGACATTATCTCTTATCTGAACTTTTGTATCAGCTTTCAAACTGGTTTCCTTGCCACTCATCTCATCTCACATGAAGTCATTTGTCACACTAAGAGATACTTTTCCTAAAATAAAAATTTAACTACCTGATTGCCATACAAAAGTTTCCATGTCTTGCCATTGCCTACGAAAGAAAGTTCAAATTCTTAAGTGTGGCATACCATGTCCTTTATGATTCAGCTCTGTCAGGACATTCAGGTCTATGATCATGACCTCATGTATTTGCATATATTGTTCCCTTATCCTGCAGTCTCTCCTCTGCTTCTGTACATCGACCTGGCAAACTCCTTCAATCCTTTTATTTCTTGTTGAAGCTTTCCTGAGTCCTGTGACCATCCAGAAAGATGCAAGAGCTTTTGGAACCATATTCTCACAACTTTTTATAGGAATTTATGCCATTGGGTTTCATTATGAATGTCAAACATGTTTACATGTGGATTCCTTACTAGACCATGGGCAACTTGTGAGTAGAGGGTGTGGTTTAGACAAACTTCTATCAGTACACAGCCAACAACACTGGAAATTTTACTGTTTTTTTGCTTAATAAAGGAATATTGACTGAATGGACATATAATCAGTCATTTACCTAAAAATGACAATTATTGGTGATAGAGTGGACCTAAATCTCCAAATTCCCATTCCATTGTTTCTTCCCTAAAGCACTTTTGCTATTTATCCAGTGGTTTTTTAATTGATTCAAGGGAGAAGGAAACAATAAGGCATATCCTGGATTAGGGGTTTGTTCAGAATCACCTTGGGTCTTTCTGATTCTATAGATGCTTGGCTTAGACATTCTGAAATCTGCTCCCTGAAAAAAATCACCAGTTGGGAAAAAAACAATCACCAAATGTACTTCTTGAAAAAAATCAACAATACTAGCAGAGGAAGTGGGAGTTTGGAGGCAGGCCACTGTGGATTTGAACATCTATTTCTTCATTGATCCACCTTGTTTACAGATGAGGAAATCAAGGTACAGACTTTGTGTCATTGAACTACTTTGTGCCTTGGTAGCCTCACTTGAAAAAAAGGCACCATGTTTTGATATCAGATGAATGACCTTTGACAAAGAATTAGAATAATGCCTGGCACATACTAGGTGTTCTAAAATTTAGTTTCTCTTTCCTGTCCCCCCACCCCCCTGCCCCTGGCTTTAATCAGAAATCCAAAGACACCAAAATGGCTTTTCTGTTGTGTGGGGAGAAGATGATTACTCTACTGATGGATTTCTTCATTTCACACACACTTTAACAGCCACAGGGTGTCTTCACTGAGACATCTTGTCACTCATTAGCACCATTGCTGGAAAGCTGATAAACCTCACCTCTTACTCAGCCTCTAACACAACTGGGGAAGCCTCTATTTTCTTTTATCATTTGAATTCTGACCTTAAAGATTTCACTCTAACCCAAAGGCTTAATTTATCTTCTGTTAAAAGCAGTCATTTTCCCCTTACATGGAAACTGCCATGCCCTGAGTATGCACAGTGAAATCAAGAGATTGTCCTGCCTGATTCATCTCAGACACAAGGGAAAAGTCCCTCCACCCTTCCCGTCCATTGTGGGTAGAAGGGGCTTTG
The DNA here is from genome assembly GCF_032405125.1 of Capricornis sumatraensis. Classification (NCBI taxonomy): domain Eukaryota; kingdom Metazoa; phylum Chordata; class Mammalia; order Artiodactyla; family Bovidae; genus Capricornis; species Capricornis sumatraensis. The sequence goes on from NC_091083.1 coordinate 52,057,706, forward strand.
ATTACAAGGTAGCATATGAAAACCTCAGGCTGCTATTGAACACTCCATTCTGTAAAGTTTTAAAGGTTGAAAAAATGCCATGAATGCCATTGTATGAAGTCAACCTTATGTTTATTTTACCTACTGTACATCACAGTACACTTCCTGATAGCTGAAAGTTTGTGTTGTTTTGACTATATCTGGACAAATATGCATAAAATGTATATTCAACAGATATTTCACTTAAAAACAAAGAAACGTTTGTGTCTTTAGATTGCCCCAGAACCTGAGGGCTACTGAGAATTATAAATAAATTTGGCTTCACAAGTCTACAGTCATAAATGACATTTCTTTAAATGATGGAAGTGGGGAGAATTGAGTTGTACAGGAACCTTCCGTTTAACTCCCTTCCTCCCAAATATGTCCAAAATTTAAAGAAAGCTCCTCTAAATATAACCCTCAGTTAAAAAGGAGCTTTTTGATTCCAAGTTATTGGGGAAAGACCTGTTTAACTGTTTATACCATTGCTTTTTCTTAAAACTGATGCAGAAGGATCATGGGCCCAGTTCCTTTAAAATACTATGTTTTATCACTCTCCAGTTGATGGGCACAATCCAGGATGAGGAAATTGGAAACAGCTGGAGTAGATACAATAACTTCTTTTGAAAAGACAGCTCACAATTACTTGAGAAAAATAGAGATGGCACCAGAACAGTACATCTCAAAATGTGGTTTCTGGATGGCCAGCATCAGCATTACCTGGGAACTTGCTCAAAATGCAAAATGTGGGACCTCACTTGACCTACAGAATGAGAAATTCTGAGAGGAGGGCCCATAAATTTGTGTTTTTGTTTTTGCAGCACCCAGGGATTCTGATACACACAAAACGGCTAAACATGAGAACTAGACATGGGAAAGAGTAACAAGAGACAGGGACTCTTGAAAAGCCAGAGAGGAGTGATTCAGGGACAGTTCATTATTAAAAGTGATCACAGAAGGTGCTAATCCAGTGTTTAATACCTAACACTCCAATGTGCATCTGTTTCTAAATCTGAAATTAAAAGACAGACTATAAACTGCTTCTAAGAACAGTGGAAAATACAAGCTAAAGGAAATAAGCCAGAGTTAGAAAAGATGTTGGTCACAGAGTAACAATAATGGTTTTATCACTTGGGTTCAGATTTTTTTTCTTATAGTCTATATGGTTATTTTCATATAAATAAACAAGGTATGAGATTAAATATATGCATATAAGTCAATTATTAAAATATACTAATACACACTTTTTTTTTCCTGTATGAGAATAATTTGTAGTAGACAAACACTTCAGTCCAGAAAGACCAGATAAGTTGGGCAAAAAAAAAAAAAAAAAAAAAAATTCTTGTAAGGCCTATGAGGGTTGTCTAAGCAGTCAGATCCTAGAAAGAAGGGAGTCCATTGAGGGAAACCTAACTTTTGCATCCAGTTTCCTCTGAAAGTGGGTATAACCATGACCAACAGCTTCACTCTTACATACGTACCTAACTACAATGCAGAAACAATGTGTACACCAAGACATGTACAAGGAGTTTCATAAGTGTACTATTTGCAAGAACCCAAAACTGACAACTATTCAAATGTCCAGAAATCACAGAGTGGATGAGTAAATTGAGGTAATTTTCACACATGAGGCAATGAGAATGAATTAATGATAGCTGTGTGCAGTAACATGGATGAAACTTACAAATAGAGTGTGATATATCCTGTTTACGTCAAGTCTGAAATCATGCAAAGGAAATCTATGATGTTAGAAGTTCAGATAGAGGTTCTCTCTGAGGGTGTTAGAAAATAGGAGGGGGAAGGAGGAGTCCTTCTGGGCTCTGGTCATGTCCTTATTGCTGAAGCCTGCATTGTGCTTTGTAGCAATTCAGCTCTCTGGATACTTGTGATTTGGGCACTTTTCCTTATGTATTTACAGTTTTATAAAAGCTCTTATTTTAAAAGATATGTTAAGAAGAAAGATTTTGTTTGTTTGTTTCATTTCCCTGTCATATTTGTCTGGAGCTAGTTCATCACATGAGTCTATGCTGCGAAGGTATGGTAAATTCCCAGCCAGTAATTGGCGGCAGGAGAATGTGGTCACTAAGAATCCCGGATCAGGGAGTAGACAAACCTGCAGGTGCATTGCTGGATGGATTTTCCCTTATCAATGAAGTGAAGTGATCACTGCAGTAGCAGATAACTTGTAGAACTGAATGAGGATTAAGTGAGGGATTCCATCTGAAGTACTTAGCCCATAAATGTGAGTTCTTTAGGAGGTTCAGTTCAGTTCAGTCTCTCAGTTGTGTCCAACTCTTTGCGACCCCATGAATCGTAGCACGCCAGACCTCCCTGTCCATCACCAACTCCTGGAGCTCACTCAGATTCACAGCCATCTCATCCTCTGTTGTCCCCTTCTCCTCCTGCCCCCAATCCCTCCCAGCAACTAAATCTTTTCCAATGAGTCAACTCTTTGCATGAGGAGGCCAAAGTACTGGAGTTTCAGCTTTAGCATCATTCCTTCCAAAGAAATCCCAGGGTTGATCTCCTTCAGAATGGACTGGTTGGATCTCCTTGCAGTCCAAGGGACTTTCAAGAGTATTCTCCAACACCACAGTTCAAAAGCATCAATTCTTCGGCGCTCAGCCTTCTTCACAGTCCAACTCTCACATCCATACATGACCACAGGAAAAACCATAGCCTTGACCAGACGGACCTTAGTCAGCAAAGTAATGTCTCTGCTTTTGAATATGCTGTCTAGGTTGGTCATAACTTTTCTTCCAAGGAGTAAGCATCTTGGCTGCAGTCACCATCTGCAGTGATTTTGGAGCCCCCCAAAATAAAGTCTGACACTATTTCCACTGTTTCCCCATCTATTTCCCATGAAGTGATGGGACAAGATGACAAGATCTTGGTTTTCTGAATGTTGAGTTTTAAGCCAACTTTTTCACTCTCCTCTTTCACTTTCATCAAGAGGCTTTTTACCTCCTCTTCACTTTCTGCCATAAGGGTGGTGTCTGCATATCTGAGGTGAATGATATTTCTCCCAGCAATCTTGATTTCAGCTTGTGTTTCTTCAAGTCCAGCGTTTCTCATGATGTACTCTGCATAGAAGTTAAATAAGCAGGGTGACTATATACAGCCTTGACGTACTCCTTTTCCTATTTGGAACCAGTCTGTTGCACCATGTCCAGTTCTAACAGTTGCTTCCTGACTTGTATATAGGTTTCTCAAGAGGCAGGTCAGGTTGTCTGGTATGCCCATCTCTTTCAGAATTTTCCACAGTGATCCACACAGTCAAAGGCTTTGGCATAGTCAATAAAGCAGAAGTAAATGTTTTTTTCTGGAACTCTCTTGCTTTTTCCATGATCCAGCGGATGTTGGCAATTTGATCTCTGGTTCCTCTGCCTTTTGTATGACCAGCTTGAACATCAGGAAGTTCACGGTTTACATATTGCTGAAGCCTGGCTTGGAGAATTTTGAGCATTACTTTACTAGCATGTGAGATGAGTGCAATTGTGTGGTAGTCTGAGCATTCTTTGGCATTGCCTTTCTTTGGGATTGGAATGGAAACTGACCTTTTCCAGTCCTGTGGCCACTGCTGAGTTTTCCAAATTTGCTGGCAGATTGAGTGCAGCACTTTCACAACATCATCTTTCAGAATTTGAAATAGTTTAACTGAAATTCCATCCACCTCCATTAGCTTTGTTCTTAGAGATGCATTCTAAGGCCCACTTGACTTCACATTCCAGGATGTCTGGCTCTAGATGAGTGATCACACCATCGTGATTATCCGGGTCATGAAGATCTTTTTTGTACAGTTCTTCTGTGTATTCTTGCCACCTCTTCTTAATATCGTCTGCTTCTGTTAGGTCCATACCATTTCTATCCTTTATCGAGCCCATCTTTGCATGCAATATTCCCTTGTATCTCTAATTTTCTTGAAGAGATCTCTAGTCTTTCCCATTCTGTTGTTTTCCTTGATTTCTTTGCACTGATCGCTGAAGAAGTCTTTCTTATCTTTCCTTGCTATTCTTTGGAATTCTGCACTAAGCGCAGGCAGCTGTGGCCAATGAACTAAGCGCGGCCGAGAGAAGATACTCCATGTCCGAGGTCAGAGGCAGTGGCCTAGAGTGCCCCGGCTGCAGCGGCACAGGAACGGCCGAGCGGAGCTACCCTGAATCCGAGGCCAGGGACGGCGGCAAGAGGAGCTACCCCACGTCCGAGGCCAGCGGCGGTGCCCGAGGCCAAGGGTGGCGGCCGGGAGGAGCAACCCCACGCCCGAGGAGCGGTGGCTGCGTGGGTGCAGGAGGGCCTAAAGGAGCCATCCCACGTTGAAGATCAGGAAGGGGGGCAGTAAGGAGATACCCCTCATCCAAGGTAAGGAGCAGTGGCTGCACTTTGCTGGAGAAGCCATGAAGAGATACCCCACGCCCAAGGTAAGAGAAACCCAAGTAAGATGGTAGGTGTTGCAAGAGGGCATCAGAGGGCAGACACACTGAAACCATGCTCACAGAAAACTAGTCAATCTAATCACACTAGGACCACAGCCTTGTCTAACTCAATGAAACTTAAGGAGGTAGAGGTGGCCTAATGGTCAAGAATAAAGGCCATGAATCTAAGAGAAATAGAAAATAGCTTTCCTGAGACACTTGGTCTATGTGACTGCACCCCTTTTGAGTAATAGAAATATTGTGGTCACTGTCCTGGGAGAGTGGATATCCTGAATATCCACTAGAGTATTTACTGAATGTTTACTGAATCTGCATACTCTTACTGCTCCCTCTTCACCAGAGTCTCCACATTGGTCTACAGAGCTAGTTCATTAGCTTTTGGATCCTGGGCCACACATGGAACCAGAGGCTTTCCATGGAATTCTCCCTTGAAAACATTGGGTTGTTGCAATACAGGGCTGTGTGCCAAATCTATACTAATCTCTCCAAATGAAAGAATCTCCTGTGTTCTGATTTTTCAGGACTTAATTTTCTTCTTGTGCAGCATCTTAACTGGAATGAAGAGGGCTTGTAATGATCTACAGTCATGAATAAAAAGAATGACTAAAAGTACTAATTAGCCTAATTGGAATCCACAAAAATGCCCCATATATTACTTTGTAAATATTCACCTCCGATCACAGAGGTTTATCAGGGTGGTTTTTCAACAGCAATGTCATGAGTCGTAGAGTATGACTTCCTCTTTCACGGTGGCATGCTAAGCCAGCACAGAAACACTGATGCAGATGTTGAACAGTGGGTTAAGGAAAGCCAAAAGAGCAATGTCCTGGCAACCTTAAAAGGGACCTCAAGGGCATGCTGCTCACCCTGCACACCCTGGTTTAAGGCATCTATCTCTTAAAAGGCAGGGGAAATTTGTCTGTGGTAGCGTGGGTTGCAATCCTCTAGGGAGATGTTTCTAAGAATCATATTATTAAAATAGCTGCTGAGCAAAAGGCTGCGATTCCCAAAGCCACTTTGAGCACAAATAATAAGAGACAGAGATGAGGTCATCTCCTTAAAGGTCAGCTGCATCCCCAGATATGCACGTACCTCAACCCCCACTCACAGAGAACCAAAGAATGGAAAGTGCGGGAGCCTATGCCCACGTGTCTGCAGCAGACCCAGCACCTGGCCAGGCCTGGCAGCCAGGAGGGGCCCCACCCCTTCTTCTCTGCCAAACATTGTTCCATGTACCTGGCCACTGCCAGGGTTTTGCAGCCTCAGACGCTTAACCACCTTTTCCGAAAGTACCTCTCCCACTTTACCTCAACCCCACCCATCCCATCCCTTGGCCAGACCTGTAATTACAGGACCTGAAAAGCAGCCTCAGAGATACCACACAGGGCAGGGCAGCCCCCAGCAGGCAGTGGAGCTGTAAGCTTTTCTTTCTATAACATCCCTGCATTGTGGCCATCTTGCATCAGTCACTCATTGCCACCCACAGGGGGCTGTGCCTGCCAGGCCTGCCTCTCACACTTCTGGGCACAGAGCAAGAATAGGATGGACTCCCCAAGCATATGACTGGCATCTCCTCTTTCACCTCCCTGGCTCTGTTGTCATGGAAGGGCCCACAGAAGTGTACAGACACCTCAAAGTTTTCCATGCCTCCTACAAACAGCAACACTTTGCCCCCTTTAGGTCTGTATCTGTGCACACCAGCCAGCTCAAGGGCAATGGAACCAGGAAGAAGACACCTGTGGGTCCTGCCTGCAGGCTCAGGCCTACTTGGGCAGGGAATTACCAAGGTGCTTCTCAAGGTGTGGCCTAGAAGGAGGGGTGTGGGTCCTTGGAAGGTACATCCACTTGGCCTGCAGATTCTTTGCCCTGTAGAGAGGGATGCATCCAGGGAAAAGCCAGAGTTGAGCTCTTTAAAAGGACGGAACCAGGATGAGGCACCCACCACCTACTCTAGGCTTGGTACCACCACTGACTTACCAAGGGGTCTCCTGGCTTCTTGTGTCTTCTTTCTTTCACTGAAGTCATTTGTAGGGGATCCAATCAAAGGCTTCATGGTTCCCATTGTCCTCTGACAAAAACAGCTTTTCTGCCAGATCATCCATAATCTGAATCCAACCTGCCTTCTGAAACCCTTTCCTTACCATGTCCAAACATTCTGTGACCAGGAAATGGGATATTGAAAGGGAAGACCTAGGCTGTAAAGGGACATGTGTGAAGTGGCCACCATGTCTTCTGAGAATGATATCACCTGCCACCCCTCACAATCTTTTCTGAGTTTGCTCCACATTGTGAGTGAAATTTGGATAGAGGAGTTTGTGTGCCTAATCAAAGCCACTTGCCTTAACTGTCTTGATGGCGGTAATATTTTCCTGCTTTCCTGACAGTTATGATGCTGATCCAGTTTCTGCCACCCTTCCCTGGGCATGTCAGTCACCTGGAAGTACACACCTCCAAGCCTACAAGGACTTGTTCTCTCCTGGCTGACACTTCTGTTGCAAGAGCTGTGGGCCCCTAGCTCTGAGGGCTTTGACTGCAGGTAGAAATGAGATTCCCCAGGAAAATGGGCCAAGGGCCATTACATTTCTACAGTCAGAGCAGCTGTCCTGAAGCACTATTCTAGGTAATTTCAGTGGTTCCCTGTCCCTGCATCCCTCAGAGAAGGGTGTTGTTGCTGCTCATAGTTTCTCCCCAGAGTAGTCACTGATTATCAGCCATCCTCAGTCCTCCTAGTCCATAGCCTGTCACTAATTACATATGCTCAATCTCTCTTGGAGCTTCATATATACAAAACCACAACTCAAGGTGGTGAAATACTGACCCATTTTCCTTTTCTCACCCATGTATCTCTCAACTGACAGTCCCAAGGAGAAGATGCCTGAGGCTGAAACTCATCTCTTTTCACCAACACAAAGCTCCCTTGAACTTGTCTTCACACACCTCAATCATCATCATGATTAGGTTGCTTTAAGAGTGAACTGAATTTTCTTGGCCTCAGTCAACTCTCGCTATCTGTCAGCAGGGAACAGAAGGTTCTGTGGTCCTCTTGTTTCCTATGGGAAGGGATGGCTCAGAGACTGGCTCTGTGTAAGTAACCCCTAGTTCAGCAGCACTGGCTTCAGTTTCAATATTCAGTAAAGCTCTCAGGTTTTTTTCTTCCTTCTCTTGCTTTCCTGGGGTGCATCACCTCCTGGCTTGTCTCTAAAACTGGCAGATTGTTGGAGTACTAGCTGAATTCTGGGTACTCTCTCATTAAAGGCTTCTTGCTTAACAATTGTAGATACTCATCAAAATGCTAACTTTCATTATGATTAGAAGATGAAGTTTTCTTTATCTGACCTCAGCAGAAGGGGTGAGATCTAGAAGCATTTTTGAAACTCTGCCACTGAAGGGTACTTACAGAGCTGAACTCTGCAGCTCCAGATATGCCAGCCCCAGCACCTTGTACTCAGGTAAATAACTTCTGTGTACCTTGGTCTTCCTTTCTGTGGAATGGGGATGATAAATCTACATATCATAGGTCAAGGATAATGTAATACACTTAGCCAAGGGCCTGCTATGTAGTAAGTGTTCAATGCATCCTTGATGCATTATTGTCTTTTTTGTTATTCAGATGATTATTACTGTAAGAGAAAATTACCTTTCATGAAGGAGAATCATGAATCCTTACATGGGTATATGGGTTCACCTCTCCTTACAGAGAATAATGAGGGGAGGTCTTCAATTAGAATAAAATTGTGCCTACAGTGAAGAAAACTGGTAATTTCAAAGAACCAACCAAAGAATTTGATAACCAGTGCTGAAATGAGGCTCCCATTTCTTAATACAAGCTATAATAATAGAGCCTTAGCAATGACCAGTTGCTCTCATAAGAACTTAATATGCATTAATTCATGTAATCTACCCAACAACTTTATGGGGTGGTATCACCGTTATTCTCACTGAAAAATAAGCTTATTTAACTTATATGCAGAGTACATCATGATAAATGCTGGACTGGATAAAGAACAAGCTGGAATCAAGATTACTGGGAGAAATATCAATAACCTGAGATATGCAGAAGATGAAAGTGAAAGAGGAGAGTGAAAACATTGGCTTAAAGCTCAACATTCAGAAAACTAGGATCACGGCAACTGGTCCCATCACTTCATGACAAATAGATGGGGAAACAATGGAAACAGTGACAGACTTTATTTTGGGGGGCTCCAAAATCACTGCAGATGGTGATTGCAGCCATGAAATTAAAAGACACTTGCTCCCTGGAAGAAAAGCTATGTCCAAACTAGACAGCATATTAAAAAGCAGAGACATTACTTTGCCAACTAAGGTCCATCTAGTCAAGGCTATGGTTTTTCCAGTAGTCACATATGGATGTGAGAGTTGGACCCTAAAGAAAGCTGAGCACTGAAGAATTGATGCTTTTGAACTGTGGTGTTGGAGAAGACTCTTGAGGGTCCCTTGGACTGCAAGGAGATCCAACCAGTCCATCCTAAAGGAGATCTGTCTTGAATATTCATTGGAAGGACTGATATTGAAGCTGAAACTCTAGTACTTTGGCCACCTGGTGCAAAGAACTGACTCATTTGAAAAGACCCTGATGTTGGGAATGATTGAAGGCAGGAGGAGAAGGGGATGACAGAGGATGAGATGGTTGGATGGCATCACTGACTCAATGGACATGAGTTTGTGTAAACTCTGGGAGTTGGTGATAGACAGTGAGGCCTGGTGTGCTGCAGTCGATGGGGTCACAAAGAGTTAGACACGACTGAGTGACTGAATTGAAGTGCATAGGGATTAAATATCTTGCCAAATGTCATTCAGGTGTAAGACTGAAGGACAAGACTTAAACCCAGGCAGTCTGACTTTATTATTGGCTGAAGACCATAGAAGCTAGACAAAAACACTGTACTTATCCTCAGATGAAGGCTTGTTCCCACTATGTGCAGCACTTGGACCAATTACATTATATTTAGAGAAATGTATTTCTTTCTTAAGGTAGAGCTAACTTTAGTATCTCTGAAGTGTTGGTTTGGGGGCCATTGAGTCTTATCCCTGAATGACTAGAAGGAATTCTTACTTGACTTCTTTGATTGGTGGAAAGATCTTAAAAGTGGCCAGACATGGAATCCCAGTGCCCACCCTAGACTGTCAGTCTCCAGCTTCACCATCTCCTCCAACTTGCCCTTGACTGAATAACTCACACGTTGGGGAATGTCCTGTTGAAGACTGCAATAAACCCTGCATGACCTTATATAGGGAGGACAATGAAATCTGGGATTAGAGGAACCCTGTGAGCTTGGGTTGGAGTTTAAATTATTTTCCTTTGAAGAAGGAAGCATTTCATCTGAGGGGGAGGATATATAAGGGATAAATACTGAGAAATTTTCGGGAGTATTTCCTTTGGACTATGGAAATAGTACATAAGGCAGACTGTCTAAACTTTTCTGAGTATCCACTAATCAAAGCTTGTTAGTGATTGAGGTATGGAATTTGACATTTACCATAGAAGACCAAAAGCGAATGTGTGGTCTTGGCTCTCTCATAAGTTGATAACATCATTGGAGAGACAAGAAAAATGAATGGAATAACATATTGTGTTGGGTCAAAAGATATGTTACCAAATTTTAGTCATTTAGTCTTCCCACATCTCTGCTTTCTTTTCCACAAAATAAAAGGACTTGATTAAATAACTTATTGGGCTTCCAGTTCAAGATGGTGCAGCAGAAGGAAGTACATCCATCTCTTCCTGCAAGAGCACCAAAATCCCAACTAGCTGTTGAACAACCATTGACAGGAGGATACTGGAACCCACCAATAATGATATCTCATGTCCAAAGACAAGAAAAACCTGTAATCAGATGGTGGGAGGGGCACAATCATGATGAAATCAAATACTACACCTGCCAGGTGGGTGGCCCACAAACTGGAGAGCAATAATACCAAAGAAGTTCTCCCACTGTTGTGAAGTTCTGAGCCCCAAATCAGGCTTCTCATCCAGGGGATCCAGAAAAGGGACTGAGAATACACAGGGAATCTGACCTTGAAGGCCAGCAGGATTTGATTACAGGACTTCCACAAGACTGGGGTGGGGGGGGGGAAACAGACTCCATTCTTGGAGGGCACAAACAAAATCTTGCATGCACCCAGGCCTAGGGGAAAGAAACAGTGACCCCACAAGAGACTGAACTAGACCTACCCGATAGTGTTGGAGTGTCTCCTGTGGAGATGTGGGTCAGGCAGTGGCTCCCTGCAGGAATGGGGGCACTGGTAGCAGTATTCTTAGAAGGTGCAAGTGAGTGAAGTTGCTCAGTCATGTCTGACTCTTTGTGACCCCATGGACTGTAGCCTATCAGGCTCCTCCATCCATGGGATTTTTCCAGGCAAGAGTGCTGGAGTGGATTGCCATTTCCTTCTCCAGGGGATCTTCCCAACCCAGGAATCAAACCTGGGTCTCCCACATTGCAGGCAGATGGTTTACCCTCTGAGCCACCTGGTATAAATCCTCTTGGAGGTCACCATTAATCCTACCATAGAGCATGTAGACCCCAGGGCTGGGGTCACCTCAGGCCAAACAACTAACAGGGATGAAGTGCAACCCCATCCATCAGTAGATAATTGGATTGAAGATTTACCGAGCATGGCCTTCTCCACCAGATCAAGACCCAGGTTTTCCCACAGCCAATCCCTCCCATCAGGAGACTTACATAAGCCTCTTAGCCTCATCCAGCAGAGGCAGTCAGAGAAATAAGAAGAACTAAAATCCCAAGTGGCTAGAACAAAAACCACATTAAGAAAGTTAATCAGGATGAAAAAGCAGTGTGTTATAACCTAGATGAAGGGACAAGATAAAACACCAGAAAAACAACTAAATGAAATGGAGACAGGCAGCTATTCAGAAAAAAAAAAAAAAAATTCAGAATAATCATGGTGAAGATGACCTAGGATCTTGAAAATAGAATGGAGAAGAGGCAAGAAATATTTACTAAAGACCTAGAAGAACTAAAGAACAAACATACAGAGATGAACAATATACTAGAAGGAATCAATAGCAGAACAACTGAAGCAGAAGAGCAGATAAGTGACCTGGAGGACAGAAGGGTGGAAATCACTGCAGCATAATATAGGAAAAGGAACTTTTAAAAATGAAGACAGCCTAAGAGAACTCTGGGACAACATTAAATATACTAACATTTGCATTAAGTGTCCCATAAGGAAAAGAGAGAGAGAAAGGACCTAAGAAACTATGTGATGAGATAAAACCTGAAAACTTCTCCAACACAGGAAAGGAAATAGTCAATCAAGTCCAGGAAGTGCAGAGAGTCCCAGGCAGGATAAACCCAAAGAGGAACACACCAAGACATAGTAATCAAACTGACAAACATTAAAGACAAAACATTAAAAACAACAAGGGAGAAATGACAAATAACAGAAAAGGGAACACTCATTAAGTTATCAGCTGATTTCTCAACAGAAACCCTACAGACAAGAAAACTCTACCCAGCAAGACTCTCGTTCAAACTTGATGAAGAAATCAGAACTTTTGCTTTCCAGACAAGCACAACTCAGCACCACCAAACCAGCTTTACAATAAATGCTAAAGGAACTTTTTTAGGCAGAAATACAATAGAAGGAAAAAAAAATCTACCCAAAATAAATGCAAAACAGTTAAGAAAACCATAGTAGGATCATATATATCAACAATTACCTCAAATGTAAACAGATTAAATGCACCAACCAAAAGAAGTAGATTGGCTAGGTGGTTGAAAACATGTGCTTATATGCACTTCCACTTACCACATATCCCTACTTAACCCTCCAAATTTTATGTAACTATTTTGTATTGTTAGGTTAATCATGTTTCCATTATGGCTTCCATTTGTAATTATCTTTTATTTTTTTTTTATTTTTATTTTCTGGCTATTGATTGTGAAAACTGATGAACATCTTTTAAACTGTGATCATGCAATTGTTATTCACTTAATACCATTGTATCATGATTGGTTAACAGAAAACAATAGAATTCTGTATCACTAAAGCTACCATTTTCATACTGTTCATACTGTTCATGGGGTTCTCAAGGCAAGAATACTGAAGTGGTTTGCCATTCCCTTCTCCAGTGGACCACATTCTGTCAGACCTCTCCACCATGACCCACCCGTCTTGGGTGGCCCTACACGGCATGGCTTAGTTTCACTGAATTAGACAAGGCTGTGGTCCGTGTGATTAGATTGACTAGTTTAATGTGACTATGGTTTCAGTGTGTCTGCCCTCTAATGCCCTCTCAATACCTACCATAATGCTTGGGTTTCTCTTACCTTGGACATGGGGTGTCTGTTCACAGCTGCTCCAGCAAAATGCAGCTGCTGCTCCTTACCTTGGATGAGGGGTATCTCCTCAGCGCCGCCCCTCCTGACCTTGAATGTGGAGTCTCTCCTCTCCGCCTTCCTGCGCCAGCGCAACCACCACTCCTTGGACATGGGGTACTCAATATGCCAGCAAATTTGAAAAAGTCAGCACTGGCCACAGGACTGGAAAAGGTCAGTTTTCATTCCAATCCCAAAGAAAGTGAAGTCGCTAACCAAAGAATGCTCAAACTGCTGCATAATTGCACTCATCTCACACGCTAGTAAAGTAATGCTCAAAGTTCTCCAAGCCAGGCTTCAGCAATAAGTGAATCATGAACCTCCAGATGTTCAAGCTAGTTTTAGAAAAGGCAGAGGAGCCAGAGATCAAACTGACAACATCTGCTGGATCATGGAAAAAGCAAGAGAGTTCCAGAAAAACATCTATTTCTGCTTTATTGACTATGACAAAGCCTTTGACTGTGTGGGTCACAATAAACTGTGGAAAATTCTTAAAGAGATGGAAATACCAGACCACCTGACCTGCCTCTTGAGAAACCTATATCCAGATCAGGAAGCAACAGTTAGAACTGGACATGGAACAACAGACTGGTTCCAAATCGGAAAAGGAGTATGTCAAGGCTGTATATTGTCACTCTGCTTATTTAACTTATATGCAGAGTACATCATGAGAAACGCTGGGCTGGAAGAAGCACAAGCTGGAATCAAGATTGCCAGGAGAAATATCAATCACCTCAGATATGCAGATGACACCAACCTTATGAAAGAGAGTGAAGAGGAACTGAAAAGCCCCTTGATGAAAGTGAAGGAGGAGAGTGAAAAAGTTGGCTTAAACTTCAACATTCAGAAAACTAACATCATGGCATATTGTCCCATCACTTCATGGCAAATAGATGGGGAAACAGTGGAAACAGTGTCAGACTTTATTTTGGGGGGCTCCAAAATCACTGCAGATGGTGATTGCAGCCATGAAATTAAAAGACTCTTACTCCTTGGAAGGAAAGTTATGACCAACCTAGATAGCATATTGAAAAGCAGAGACATTACTTTGCCAACAAAGGTCCGTCTAGTCAAGGCTATGTTTTTTACAGTAGTCATGTACGATGTGAGAGTTGGCCTGTGAAGAAAGCTGAGCACCGAAGAATTGATGCTTTTGAACTGTGGTGTTGGAGAAGACTCTTGAGAGTCCCTTGGACTGCAAGGAGATCCAACCAGTCCATTCTGAAGGAGATCAGCCCTGGGATTTCTTTGGAAGGAATGATGTTAAAGCTGAAACTCCAGTACTTTGGCCCCCTCATGCGAAGAGTTGACTCATTGGAAAAAGACTCTGATTCTGGGAAGGATTGGGGGCAGGAGGAGAAGGGGATGACAGAGGATGGGATGGCTGGGTGGCATGACCAACTCGATGGATGTGAGTCTGAGTGAACTCCAGGTGTTGGTGATGGACAGGGAGGCCTGGTGTGCTGCAATGCATGAGGTCGCACAGAGTCGGACACGACTGAGCGACTTAGCGACTATTTAATAGAAAAACGTGTAACCACTTTTAAAAATCTAGATGTATATCAGAATTATCTTGGAATTCTTTGAAAAATACAAATGCCCAAACATTACTTTTTTTCTCTAAAGCTCCGGATGTGTTTCTAATGAGCAGGCATGTTTAAAAACAGCTGGACTATATGATTATATTTTATTTTAATTACTTTGTTTCACTATTTCTATTTCATATTTAGTGCTATTTCATTTAGTTTATATTTTACAATTTCTCCAACTCTTGTTTGTTTTTTTTAGTGTTCTTTCTCAAGCCTTTGACAAGCATAGTAGAAAAGTTTTTGTATATAAATATATATATATATACACACACATAGTATGTATAAAATATATATTTTAGAAAAACTTACAATGTTTACCGAACTAAAAAATTTATGACATTTTGATTCTACTTGTTTGACTTCGTATGAATAGAATGCTAGAATCCTAGTTCATATTCACTCAAAACTTTGATATAGTTCCATGTATTTTGGCATCTAGTATTACTGCTAAATGTCTAGAAAGTTTATTATCTTAGTGATTAAAAAAAATTTGAAAGTATGTTGAAACTTCTAATTCAATTCTGAAAATATAAAGAATATTATAGTGTAAAAAACTAGGAAATTAATATGACAGTTTTATTAACTAAAATACAGATTTTAAGCTTCACAAAGTTTTATGCTAGTATCCATTGTTTGTTTTCACACCTTATTCAAGACTCCAAATTGTATCTAATTGCAATGAACAGTTTCAACTACATGCAACAAATTCTGATAAATTCTCTTTTCATTTTCATTCTATTACAAATATTTTCTAATTTTCCTTGTTATGGTTTCTTAGAACACCCATTTAAAAGTGGACATTTAATTTTCAAATACATGGACTTTTTAAAGTATTTTTGATATTAAGTTCTCATTTTGATATTAATTTCTCATTTAAATACTTTCTTCTTTGCAATTACCCTGTGTTTTTTTCAGTCTTCTAACTTTATTGAGGTTTTCAATGGTTATGCCAATCAAAGATCTCTCAATAAATGTCACATTGCACTTGAAAATATGTGGGTTATTTTCAAATGTCTTTTGATGTTGATCTCTAACATAATCCCACAGTGATACTAGGACAGACTGGGTATGACTTTAATACCTTTAAACCATGAAATTTTTGCACCTAGTTAGCATGTCCCTTGATATGTTCCTAGTTTATACTCGACATGAGCTTAAATAGAATTTGTATCCTACTGTTATGTGAAAATTGTATACATCTTAATTATGTTGAATTGATTCATAGTGGTTTTCAGGTCTACTATATCATTTTACTTCCATGTATATTCATTCTATTAATTTTTGAGAGTCTGATATTAAAACTCCAGGTAAAACTCTTAATTACCTACTTAAAATAATTATAATATATAGTGGAATGACATGTAACTGTTATATATTTTCCAAATCTCCTATAAATGTGTTATCATATTTTCAAAATTAAAAAAAAAACAACTTTTTGGATAGTTTAGCTTTGAAGAGAATGGCACAGAGGAGAATTGTTTGGAAATTTAACCTTGATGCAAGTATCATTGTTATATTTCATTTATTCATTCAGCAAAAATGAGTTGAATGCCTGATGTATGCCAAACACTCCTTTGGGCACATGAGACAGACTAACCAAAAAAGAGATAAACAGCCTTCCCATCAAGCAGTTGACATTAAAGCTGAAGGAGACTGATGAAGAACAATAAGCAGTATACTAATTATATAATGTTTGAAAGTGCCATAAAAATCTATAAGCACAGTAACAGAGATTGAGAGATTGAGAGTGTGTAATTTTAAATGTGGGTAGGCTTTATTGAGAAAAAAACTCAAATGAAGAGATAAAGAATGTAAGCCAATTGTGTCTGTGTGGATATCTGGGGGAATAATCTTTCAGAGAGAGAAAGCAGCCAGTGAAAAATCTCTTAGATGTTGGCTCATCTGGTTAGAGAAACAGCAGAGTGGTCAGTATATTTTGGGATGAGATGGTACCCTGATTGTGTGGGGCTTTGCAGAACTTCATGAAAGCTTTAACTTTTTCTCACTAATGAGTGAGGTGGAAGGGGAGGAGCTTTGGAAGGTCTTAAGTAGTAGTGACAGGATGACTCTGGTTGCCAAAGTTGAGAATAGCCAAGATTAAAAGAACAGGGACCAGCTAGGAAGTTACTGCAGTGATCTAGGCAAAGGGTGATGGTGGCACGGACCAGAGTGGTAACAATGTAGGAGAGAAGTAGTGAGAAGCTGCATTCTGAAGATATGTTCAGTGAGATTTTCTGAGTTTCTTCATTTTGGGATAATGGAGTCACTCAGGTTAGTCCAAATCACTAGCACTCATAAAAGAACAAAGAATAACTAGTGGAAATTGCTTTCTCCAGTGAACACTATTTACTATGATGTTAGTATGAGGTCCAGCTCTTCATCTCTTCCTGTATTCCTATATTCCTAGATTAGATGGCTCTTCTCTCTCAAGACTCATGCTCTCTGTTTGCCCAGTTCCTCTCTACATCTCATCCATACACAAATTTGGTGTTAGTTACCACCTCATTCTCATTTACCCACTGAATGCCTTCTGCAACAACCTTGTGAGTAATTATATAGATTCCTAGGTAGGTAGGTAGGTAGATAGATAGATAGGTGAATAATTCCCAAGTAAGCAAAGCCTTGTCAAACTCCTCTCCCAATTTTGAACTAATCAATTGTTCCATATCCAGTTCTAACTTTTGCTTCTTGACCTGCATGCAGGTTTCTTAGGAGACAGGTAACGTGGTCTGGTACTCCCATCTCTGTAAGAATTTTCCAGTTTGTTGTAATCCACACAGTCAAAGGCTTTGGCATAATTGATGAAACAGAAGCATTTTTTTTTTTTTAACTCTCTTGCTTTCTCCATGATCCAATGAAAGTTGGCAATTTGATTTCTGATTACTCTGTGTTTCAAAACCCAGCTTGTACATCTGGAAGCTCTTGGTTCACATACTACTGAAGCCTGTCTTGAAGGATTTTGAGAATAATTTTGCTAGCATATGAAATGAGAGCAATTGTATGGTAATTTGAACATTCTTCAGCACTGTCCTTCTTGGGACTGGAATGAAAACTGACCTTTCCCAGTCCTGTGGTCACTGTTTAGTTAACTTACATGTGGACTACATCTTGCAAAATCCCAGGCTGGATGAATCACAGGCTGGAATCAGGATTGCCAGGAGAAATATCAACAACCTTAGATTAACAGATGCTACCACTTTAATGGAAGAAAGTGAAGAAGAACTAAAGAACATTTTGATGAGAATGAAAGAGGAGAGTGAAAGAGCTGGCTTGAAACTCAGCATTCAAAAAACTAAGATCATGGCACCTGGTTCCATCACTTCATGCAAATAGAAGGGGGAAAAGTGGAAGCAATGACAGATTTTTATTTTCTTGGACTTCAAAATCACTGTGGATGGTGACTGCAGCCATGAAATTAAAAGACACTTGATATTTGGAAGAGAAATTATGACAAACCTAGATAGCATATTAAAAGCAGAGATGTCACTTTGCCAACAAACGTCCATATAGTCAAAACTATGGTTTTTCCAGTAGTCATGTGCAGATGTGGGAGCTGGACCATAAAGAAGGTTGCATGCTGAAGAACTGATGTTTTTGAATTGTGGTGCTGGAGAAGACTCTCGAGAGTCCCTTGGACTGGAAGGAGATGAAACCAATCAATCCTAAAGGAAATCAACCCTGAATATTCATTGGAAGGACTGCTGTTAAAGCTGAAGCTGCAATACTTTGGCCACCTGATGCAAAGAGCTGAATCAATGGAAAAGACCCTGACAATGGAAAATACTGAAGGCAAAAGGAGAACGGGGTGGCAGAAAATGAGGCAGTTAGATAGTATCACCAACTTAATGAACATGAATTTGAGCAAACTCTGGGATATAATGGAAGACAGAGGAGTGTGGTGTGCTGTAGTCCATGGGGTCATAAACAGCTGGACATGACTTAGCTACTGAGCAACAACAAGGAAAGATTTAGATCCAGTTGTCTCTGCATTTGTTTATGTGCTTGCTTAGTTAGAAGTAAAATATAAAATAGTCCACCAGGAATTGAGTGAGGAGTCTAGTCTTAGTAATTGAATAACTGCAAACAAGTCATTCAAATCTCTTGGGCTTCTACCTTCTCCTCTGCAAAATGAAACAGGTGGAAAAGGTGTTCTCTAAGGACCATTTAAGTTTACTCATTGTACTTTCTGCTTCTACGATGCCTCCTTTGCTTTATTATCTCCTTTTGTCTTTCTAGGCTGTTCCCGTGTAGCTGCTCAGCTTAAGCAGAATCTTCTTGCCTGATTTCTCATCCTCAGCTGCTTCAGAAACTTTTCCACTATGTGCCTTTTCCTCCCAGTAGATGGCAGTGTTCAGTTTTGTTTCCCGGTGGTACTTTCCTTGCTTGGAGGGACTAACTGTGACCATTTCTGCAAATCTTGTGTCCTTTTTCCCCTAGGGGTGGGAATCACGGAAGAGGAAACAAAGGAAGGGATCAGTGAGTAATGAGAGGCCCCTCCTTTAGACATTTGGGAAGGCCAAGTAGCCTCCTCTTGCTTCTCAAGCAGTTTTATTTAGTTACATTTAACTTTGGGTTAGAATAAAACAACTGTCTCCATATTTCAAAAAATTGTTCCAACTCATTTAATCCGTCAACACTGGGAGGCTGATAATACAGATATTATTAATCTTGGCTCTTGAGCCCAGAAGTTGTCATATTTTGACTCTGGCTGATATTGAGAACAGTCAGGGTCAGAAACAGGAAGACCAGATAGGAGGCCCTTGCCATGGTCTAGGCAAGAGATGGTGGTGGCTATGGGCCAGTGGGAGTAGAAGTGGGGAGCAATGGTGTGGATATGGGGAAAGGAAGGCACATTCTAGGCTTGCTACATGAAGAACCAGTCTCCCCTGGCATGCTATGCACTAATCTCTACAAGACTCTCAGTTTCTCTTGGCCTCTGAAGTCCTTCCCTGCTATAGGAGTCTGTGAATCCAGGAAAAAATGATCTAAAATTGTACTTTCAAACGCCTTGACAAGGGACAATTAGCTGCTGGTGGAGTGAAAACTAGATGCCAGGTCTCTGGCAGGTGCTTCTCCTTGCCACTGACTGACAATGATGGGAGATGGTCTATTTCAGCACTCAGTTACCTTTTCTCCCTACATTTAGCAAATCAAACCAAGTTGCTCTGGTTGAAAGAGGGTAGATTCTTGAGCCCTTTTGTTCCCCAAGACTGCAAAGAGCAGGATAAAACCTCCAAGAGAGGAAGTGACAGCCCTGCTCATGGGTCTTTCAAAGCTTTATATATTCTACACTGACCTGTGCTCATTGAAGAACTCTGGGACCCCTAACACAGGATTGTCTTCAGCTGCCTTGGGAAGATTTTTCGGGGAGAAGGATATAGTAGAAGTATGGGGGAATTTTTATCTGCGGTAGCAGAAGCTATCTGGGTGTGGGTTATATTAGAGTGAGTGATGTCACACTACAACTTAAAAAAGGCTTTAATGGTTCCTTAATTGATAAATGGGTCAAGTTCAGACTTATTAACATAGATAAAGGAGCTTCCTAATCTGTCTCCCTTTGACCCTTCAAATCCCGGAGAGTTCGCTATGCCCCTAGCATATCCTTGAAGATGCCACACCCTCAACATTCCCACTCATTCTGGAAAATAGGGCGCCAGAATCCTCCCTAAGCAATACTCCTGGAAAACATTCATAGCATTTGTGCCTAGTTCTGTGCAGACCATATCACAGTGTTTGTCCTCTCACCAGCTTCCTGCCTTATTTGTGACTTGCTTGAAAATAAAAATCATCCTTTACCCATCTTTAGCATCAAGCTTAGTGCCTGACCCTGGTGTAGGCCTTCCTATGCTGAATCAATGCATAGGAGGAGATGTTTGGAGTTTTGCTGTACGGTCAGGAGGTGAGAGAGTGCCATAAATTAAGAAGCTAAGGGATGATGCAGATATTTATTACAGAGATCTGTCAGATACAGCCACAGTTGCTGAACAAAGGATTACGTACATATATTGTTAAGCAAAATGTTGAATGTCGCCAGTTTAGTAAGGAAAGGATTACCCAGTCTGTTGTTGTTTAAAGATGACCATGTCAGAGTTCCTTTACAACCCAATGGGCAAATAAGGCCTCAGTGAAACCCAGGATATTAGAATTCATGAATTTAGCATACATAATAATTCATCAGCATTCTTTAATGTTACATCCTTTTTAGGAAAAATTATCAAAGTTAAATTAACTGTGGAAACAGGATTGTAATAGAAACTCTGACCTATGTAAAGGAAGCAATTTTTCATATTCTCACAGCAACAGTTTGTATTGAATAATAATAAACAAGTTTTTTATTCACATATTTACATTTAATCATTCATTTGTCTATTTGAAAGCAATGCTTTTAGTATTTTATATTGGAGCTTTTTATCATTTCTCCAATTACTCCAGATAAATTCCTTTTGTGATTTGCTCTAAAGAAGAAATGATTCTTTGGTTAATATTATTACAACTGCTACAGTTTCTATCCTTTAGAATTCAGATTTTTTCACTTAGATATTAAATCAACTTTGTCACATTTTAAAATATCCCTTGCATTATTTGAATATATTAATTTAGTCCTATGTTGTATTTATTTAGATAAGCAATTTTTAAACTTTTCTATGATCTTAAATTTGGTGATATTTTGTGATGAAAAGGAAGTGTGATGTGAGTGGGGTTCAGAGCATAGACTCTAGGACCTTGGCTGTCTGGATTCAGATTCCATCTCTGCCACATCTCTGCATGTTTCTGAACAAGTCACTTTGCCATTTTGTGTTTCACTTTCCTCATCTGTAAAACGGTGGAAATAAATGTACCAACTTCCCTGAGCTACAGGAAGCATTAATTGACTTGAGATGTATAAAAGTTATAGTTTGAAAGGGCAAGGAAACCGATTCTTCCTGGAGCCTTGAGAAGAGAGCCACCCTGCTGATACCTCAGCTTCATCCCAGAAAAACTCCCTTTGGTATCCTAGCCCCTAGAACTATAAGACAATAAATTTATGTTGCTTTAAGTCGATACATTTGTAGCAATTTGTTACAGCAGCTATAGGAAACTAATACAGATTTTGATAAAGTTCAGCTAATAATGGGCAAAATTATTCTGCAAGAACACATCTATAATCATAAAATCAGTAGGAAAATATACTCCATTTATGAAAATTCAATTTGAAATACATTTTAAAATATCTCAATACTTTATGCTGCACAGAAATAAAATTTTAAAAAACCCAGGAATGTGTATTTTGAAACTGATCTTTTTATATGGAAGATGAAAGTATGGCTTCTGATTACAATAGAATGTTCCATATGGAAAATGATCAAGTAATCCCTATTTAATTAAAATTAAATAAAATCTTTAAATCTTTTTCATTACAGGATTTGGTATGATGTCTCTGAAAAACTAAATGGTGCTTTACATTTGTGCATTACTGCAGAATACTTTCTGGTCACTTTTACTTTCCACTGAGTAGAATTTACCACCTTGGAAGTTGAAACATAAAGGAACAAAGGGAGGAGGGAGAGGGCAAGGGAGAAGAAAGAAAATAAGGCAGGAAAGAAGGAAAGAAGAAAGTGAAAAAGGAAGGAGAGAGGGAAGAAGGAGAAAAAAGAAAGAAAAAGAAGGGAAGAAAGGAAGCTGTGTTTAGAGGTAAGAACAAACTTTACAAACATCTCGACAATTTACAGCTCTACCCCAAACTACATACAGACTTATAATCTTCTTCCATTAAGTCTACACAGAAGTTTAAAACTCTACAAAGGATGTGAAACATTAGAAAATAAAGCCCTTCAAGTGTATTTACATGTATGCACTTTCTCCAAGTACACACATGCCCATAACCACTGCTACCATTAAATAATACTTATTCAAAAACTACCCCAGGGGGCATGTGGAATTTATCACCTATCCCCTTTAAGTACTTTCCTTTTCTTCATGCTTTCTGCTCTCTATGCATAACCTTGTTTCATGATCTCTGTGTAAAATAGGATTGCCTTTTTTTTTTTTGCAAAGATAAATAAAAACCACCTTTCTGGTCCCATATACATGTCAAGGCATCTCAAACTACCTGAAAAATAGTTTTCAATAATGGTTGCAATAATATTGTTTAGTTGGCATCATTTGTAACCAGTTCATTGGCATGTTCTAATTATCACCTTTTCTGCATAGTGATAGAAATCACCCTCCAACTATGTGACTGAAGTTGGCACCAATAATCTGCTAGACAGGCCTGCTTGGCAGGAGAGGGGCACCTATGAAATCAGCTGATCATTCCCTAAAAGCCCAAGCCTCATGAAAGTACTGCAGCAAAGGAAAGCATTTTTACAAGGATCAAGGGAAATATTGTATATAAATCAGCATGGAGGTTAAAAGCATAATTTTAGATTGATATCTCAGTTCATGGCAAGTTCATAAACTCTTTTTAAACCTAATTTTAGTATGTGTAAAATTGGGGAAATATTACACCCCCAAAGAATTAATGAAAACTATAGGAGCTAATGTCCCAGTGATTAGTTGTCAACAAAGGGCACAATCACCCTTCCTGAGTAAACCAATCACCATGGCAACTGACAATACAGGAGTAATACCAATGCTGTATTTCTTAGTGAAGATAAATGATTCAGATGAGAGGTCTGAGGAGACGCTGCCATCTACACATAAGGCAACTTTCCATTTAGACACAAAATGTAGTGAAAGTATTTCTTATGAAGCTATTGCAAGCAGAGAGTTATACAGCATTCACTGACTCTTTTGCATACATATACATCATTACAATGTGCGTCAGTAAACACTTCTGTGGTCCTAAGAGTGACCACAATGGAGAGGCTGATGGTTGCATGTGAGCTAGCTGTCCATTCAGGTCCTGAGTTCATACCTCTTTTCTAATCAGGGAGGTCTCTTTCAAGCACATTTCATGATTATTTTTGAGTCTGCGCATTCACTTGGCCTATTTTCCTTTTTAGCACATTCTCTCTCCGTTTACTCTGCAAATCCCCTCATATTACTCCAGAGCCCACACCTGCCCTAATCCCCGGCCCATTCCTAGTTCTTGTGGGAACCTCCCATTCCTGCCCCTCATATTGATAGTCTTTCTCTGAACTGCTGCCCAGTCTGGCATTGGATCAGAGTTTGAATAATGCAGATATGAACATTTCAGAGAACTACTGAGTTGGAAGGAGCATAATAAAGCATCCAGTCTCACCCCCTTGTTTTATAGATAAAGAAACTCTACTCCAAGAGACAGAGGGCACTCTGCCAAAGATCATTCAGAGTGAACGGCCAGGCTAGAACCAGCATTCTAACTTCTTGATGTATAGTCTACAACTCTTCCCACTTGGCCATTCAGATTCTATGTTGTTGCCTGTGTTTCATATTTCTTTTTATTTTTTTTTTAATTTTCAGTTTTTTAAATATAAATTTATTAAACTGGAGGTTAATTATTTTAAAATATTATATTGGTTTTGCCACAAATCAACATGAATCCACCACGGGTATACACGTGTTCCCCATCCTGAACCCCCCTCCTTCCTCCCTCCCCATACCATCCCTCTGGGTCATCCCAGTGCACCAGTCCAAAGCATCCTGCTTCCTGCATCAAACCTGGACTGGCGATTCATTTCATATATGATATTAAACATGTTTCAATGCCGTTCTCACAAATCATCCCACCCTCTCCCTCTCCCACAGAGTCCAAAAGACTGTTCTATACATCTGTGTCTCTTTTGCTGTCTTGCATACAGCAATATAGTTACCATCTTTCTAAATTCCATATATATGCATTCATATACTGTATTGGTGTTTTTCTTTCTGGCTTACTTCACTCTGTATAATAGGCTCCAGTTTCATCCACCTCATTAGAACTGATTCAAATGTATTCTTTTTAATGGCTGAGTAATATTCCATTGTGTATATGTACCACAGCTTTCTTATGCATTCATCTGCTGATGGACATCTAGGTTGCTTCCATGTCCTGACTATTATAAACAGTGCTGTGATGAACATTGGGGTACACGTGTCTCTTTCAATTCTGGTTTCCTCATTGTGTATGTACAGCAGTGGGATTACTGGGTCATAAGGCAGTTCTATTTCCAGTTTTTAAGGTGCTTTTGAACTGTGGTATTGGAGAAGACTCTTGAGAGTCCTTGGACTGCAAGGAGATCCAACCAGTCTATTCTGAAAGAGATCAACCCTGGGTGTTCTTTGGAGGGAATGGTGCTGAAGCTGAAACTCCAGTACTTTGGCCACCTCGTGTGAAGAGTTGACTCATTGGAAAAGACTCTGATGCTGGGAGGGATTGGGGACAGGAGGAGAAGGGGACGACAGAGGATGAGATTGCTGGATGGCATCACTGACTCGATGGACGTGAGTCTGAGTGAACTCCGGGAGTTGGTGATGGACAGGGAGGCCTGGCGTGCTGCGATTCATGGGGTTGCAAAGAGTCAGACACGCTTGAGTGACTGAACTGAACTGAACTGAACTGAACTGAAGGAATCTCCACACTGTTCTCCATAGCGACTGTACTAGTTTGCATTCTCACCAACAGTGTAAGAGTGTTCCCTTTTCTCCACACCCTCTCCAGCATTTATTGCTTGTAGACTTTTGGATACCTATAGTGACTGGTGTGAAATGGTACCTCATTGTGATTTTGATTTGCATTTCTCTGATAATGAGTGATGTTGAGCATCTTTTCATGTGTTTGTTAGCCATCTCTACGTCTTCTTTGGAGAAATGTCTATTTAGTTCTTTGGCCCATTTTTTGATTGGGTCGTTTATTTTTCTGGAATTGAGCTTCAGGAGTTGGTTGTGTATTTTTGAGATTAGTTGTTTGTCAGTTGCTTCATTTGCTATTCTTTTCTCCCATACTGAAAGCTGTCTTTTCACCTTACTTGTAGTTTCTTTTGTTGTGCAGAAGCTTTTAATTTTAATTAGGTCCCATTTGTTTCTTTTTGCTTTTATTTCCAATATTCTGGGAGGTGGGTCATAGAGGATCCTGCTGTGATTTATGTTGGAGAGAGTTTTGCCTATGTTCTTCTATAAGAGTTTTATATTTTCTGGTCTTAGGTTTAGATCTTTAATCCATTTTGAGTTTGTTTTTACGTATGGTGTTAGAAAGTGTTCTAGTTTCATTCTTTTACAAGTGATTGACCAGTTTTCCCAGCACCACTTTTTAAAGAGATTGTCTTTAATCCATTGTACATTCTTGCCTCCTTTGTCAAAGTAAGGATTCCATAGGTGCGTGGATTTATCTCTGGGCTTTCTATTTTGTTCCATTGATTTATATTTCTGTCTTTGTCCCAGTACCATACTGTCTTGATGACTGTGGCTTTGTAGTAGAGCCTGAAGTTAGGCAGGTTAATTCCTCCAGTTCCATTCTTCTTTCTCAAGATTGCTTTGGCTATTCGAGGTTCTTTGTATTTCCATACAAATTGTGAAATTATTTGTTCTAGCTCTGTGAAAAATACCATTGGTAGCTTGATAGGAATTGCACAAAATCTATAGATTGCTTTAGGTAGTATACCTATTTTCATTATATTGATTCTTCTGATCCATGAACATGGTATATTTCTCTATCTGTTAGTGTCCTCTTTGATTCTTTCACTAGTGTTTTATAGTTTTCTATATATAGGTCTTTAGTTTCTTTCAGTTCAGTTCAGTTGCTCAATCGTGTCCGACTTTGCGACCCCATGAGTCGCAGCACGCCAGACCTCACTGTCCATCACCAACTCCCGGAGTTCATGCAGACTCACGTCCATCGAGTCTGTGATGCCATCCAGCAATCTCATCCTCTGTCGTCCCCTTCTCCTCCTGCCCCCAATCCCTCCCAGCATCAGAGTCTTTTCCAGTGAGTCAACTCTTCGCATGAAGTGGCCAAAGTACTGGAGCTTCAGCTTTAGCATCTTTCCTTCCAAAGAAATCCCAGGGTTAATCTCCTTCAGAATGGACTGGTTGGATCTCTTTGCAGTCCAAGGGACTCTCAAGAGTCTTCTCCAACACCACAGTTCAAAAGCATCAATTCTTTGGCGCTCAGCCTTCTTCACAGTCCAACTCTCACATCCATAAATGACCACTGGAAAAACCATAGCCTTGACTAGACGGACCTTAGTTGGCAAAGTAATGTCTCTGCTTTTGAATATACTGTCTAGGTTGGTCATAACTTTTCTTCCAAGGAGTAAACGTCTTTTAATTTCATGGCTGCAATCACCATCTGCGGTGATTTTGGAGCCCCTCAAAATAAAGTCTGACACTGTTTCTACTGTTTCCCCTTCTATTTCCCATGAAGTCTATTTCCCTTGATGGAACCAGATGCCATGATCTTCGTTTCCTGAATGTTGAGCTTTAAGCCAACTTTTTCGCTCTCCTCTTTTACTTCAGCAAGAGGCTTTTTAGCTCCTCTTCACTTCCTGCCATAAGGGTGGTGTCATCTGCATATCTGAGGTGATTGATATTTCTCCCAGCAATCTTGATTCCAGCTTGTGCTTCTTCCAGTCCAGCATTTCTCATGATATATTCTGCATATCAGTTAAATAAGCAGGGTGACAATATACAGCCTTGACGTACTCCTTTTCCTATTTGGAACCAGTCTGTTGTTCCATGTCCAGTTCTAACTGTTTCTTCCTGACCTGCATACAGATTTCTCAAGAGGCAGGTTAGGTGGTCTGGTATTCCAATCTCTTTCAGAATTTTCCACAGTTTATTGTGATCCACACAGTCAAAGGCTTTGCCATAGTCATTAAAGCAGAAATAGATGTTTTTCTGAAACTCTCTTGCTTTTCCCATGATCCTGCAGATGTTGTCAATTTGATCTCTGGTTCCTCTGCCTTTTCTAAAACCAGCTTGAACATCAGGGAGTTCACGGTTCACGTATTGCTGAAGCCTAGTTTGGGGAATTTTGAGTATTACTTTACTAGCGTGTGAGATGAGTGCAATTGTGCGGTAGTTTGAGCATTCTTTGGCATTGCCTTTCTATGGAATTGAAATGAAAACTGACCTTTTCCAGTCCTGTGGCCACTGCTGAGTTTTCCAAATTTGCTGGCATATTGAGTGCAGCACTTTCACAGCATCATCTTTCAGGACTTGAAACAGCTCAACTGGAATTCCATAACCTCCACTAGCTTTGTTTGTAGTGATGCTTTCTAAGGCCCATTTGACTTCATTTTCCAAGATGGCTGGCTCTAGATTAGTGGTCACATCGTCATGATTATCTGGTCGTGAAGATCTTTTTTGCACAGTTCTTCTGTGTATTCTTGCCACCTCTTCTTAATATCTTATGCATCTGTTAGGTTCATACCATTTCTGTTCTTTATTGAGCCCGTGTTTGCATGAAATGTTCCCTTGCTATCTCTAATTTTCTTGAAGAGATCTCTAGTCTTTCCCATTCTGTTGTTTTCCTCTATTTCTTTGCATTGATCACTGAAGAAGGCTTTCCTATCTCTTCTTGCTATTCTTTGGAACTCTGCATTCAGATGCTTATATCTTTCCTTTTCTCCTTTGCTTTTTGCCTCTCTTCTTTTCACAGCTATTTGTAAGGCTTCCCCAGACAGCCATTTTGCTTTTTGCATTTCTTTTCCATGGGAATGGTCTTGATCCCTGTCTCCTGTGCAATGTCACGAACCTCATTCCATAGTTCACCAGGCACTCTATCTATCAGATCTAAGCCCTTAAATCTATTTCTCACTTCCAGTGTATAATCATAAGGGATTTGATTTAGGTCATACCTGAATTGCTGAGTGGTTTTCCCTACTTTCTTCAATTTGAGTCTGAATTTGATAATAGGGAGTTCATGATCTGAGCCACAGTCAGCTCGCGGTTTTGTTTTTGTTGACTGTATAGAGCTTCTCCATCTTTGGCTGCAAAGAATATAATCAATCTGATTTCGGTGTTGATCATCTGGTGATGTCCATGTGTAGAGTCTTCTCTTGTGTTGTTGGAAGAGGGTGTTTGCTATGACCAGTGCATTTTCTTGGCAAAACTCTATTAGTCTTTGCCCTGCTTCATTCCACATTCCAATGTCAAATTTATCCGTTACTCCAGGTGTTTCCTGACTTCCTACTTTTGCATTCCAGTCCCCTATAATGAAAAGGACATCTTTTTCTGGTGTTAGTTCTAAAAGGTCTAGTAGGTCTTCATAAAACCATTCAACGTCAGTTTCTTCAGCGTTGCTGGTTGGGGCATAGACTTGGATAACTGTGATATTGAATGGTTTGCCTTGGAGACGAACAGAGATCATTCTGTCGTTTTTGAGATTGCATCCAAGTACTGCATTTCAGACTCTTTTGTTGACTATGATGACTACTCCATTTCTTCTGAAGGATTCCTGCCCACAGTAGTAGATACAATGGTCATCTGAGTTAAATTCACCCATTCCAGTCCATTTTAGTTCACTGATTCCTAGAATGTCGACGTTCACCCTTGCCACCTCTTGTTTGACCACTTCCAATTTGCCTTGATTCATGGACCTGACATTCCAGGTTGCTATGCAATATCGCTCTTTACAGCATCAGATCTTGCTTCTATCACCAGTCACATCCACAACTGGGTATTGGTTTTGCTTTGGCTCCATCCCTTCATTCTTTCTGGAGTTATTTCTCCACTGATCTCCATTAGCATATTGGGCACCTAATGACCTGGGAAATTCTTCTTTTGGTATCCTATCATTTTGCCTTTTCATACTGTTCATTGGGTTCTTAGTTCTTTAGGTAGATATATTCCTAAGTATTTTATTCTTTTTGTTGCAATGGTGAATGGAATTCTTTCCTTTATTTCTCTTTCTATTTTCTCATTATTAATGTATAGGAATGCAACGGATTTCTGTGTGATGATTTTATATCCTGCAACCTGATTGATCTCTACTCTTGGCTCTAAAATCCCTTTTTTAGTATTTTGATCCTGTCCCTTTCATTGGAGAATACAGTAAAATATAGCTGCTTCTTGATTATTTACAGAAATTGTGTCTCATGCTCATCTTAAAAAAGCAGTTAAATTTTTCCTGGTCTTCCCAAAGTTTATTGGTATTTAGTGGAAAATGTAGGGTATAGGCTGTCAAATTGTATTGTTTTCAGAATTGCATATTTGTTACTCTCACTCTTCTTCATATATTTCACAAATGTATACCTACTTATACAAACTCTATACCCTACTGATAATCAAAACGTGCATGAAGAATATACCTATATACATAACTCGCATGCAGTATGCATAAATGTACTGAGTTCCATTAAATGTATGTATGTTAAAATTAATCCCTATATCAAATGCCAAGTGGATGATATTCTCATAAAAACTGACCTAAAATCTTTTTTAAAAAACTTAAATATCATAAAAGACAACAACAATAAAGAACTGTTTCAAATTAAAGAAATGTAAAAGCAAATGACAATAAAGTACAATAACTCTAGATTGGGTCATGGAATAGGAAAAATAAAGTATCTATGAAAGATATTATTTGGACAATTGACAAAAGTTGATTATGAACTGTGGATTTATATATTAGTATTGTATTAATGTTGAAATTCCTGATTTTATTAATTGCACTGTTGTTATATAAATGAATAAGACAATGTCCTTTTTTAAAAAGAGATATCTGATGAAGTGTTTTAAGGTAAAGAGGCATCATGACAATAACTCACATTCAGTTTAGATAGATAAATGAGAGAAAGAGACACAGAGAGATGGAAAAAGAGAGACAAAGAATAAAAATAATTATGCAAATAGGCTCAGTTCAGTTCAGTTCAGTCACTCAGTCGGGTCCGACTCTTTGCGACCCGATGAATCACAGCAGGCCAGGCCTCCCTGTTCATCACGAACTCCCAGAGTTCACTCAAACTCACGTCCATTGAGTCAGTGATGCCATCCAGCCATCTCATCCTCTGTCTTCCCCTTCTCCTCCTGCCCCCAATCCCTTCCAGCATCGGAGTCTTTTCCAATGAGTCAACTCTTTGCATGAGGTGGCCAAAGTACTGGAGTTTCAGCTTTAGCATCATTCCCTCCAAAGAACATCCAGGGCTGATCTCCTTCAGAATGGACTGGTTGGATCTCTTTGCAGTCCAAGGGACTCTCAGGAGTCTTCTCCAACACCACAGTTCAAAAGCATCAAATAGGTTAAAATCTTAAAATTAAGATTCCCAACAATCTGTATTCCGTGTGTTCTTCTCCTCTGCATGTTCTGTTGTGGCTTCTAACAGCTTTTGCAGCTCTATCTGTCTCATCATTCGTGTCCCACAAAAAAGAGAACATTTTTTGCTCCAGAATTCCATATCTCTCTCCCCTCTGAAAAAAGTTCTGATCAGCCTGTTCTAGTTGCAGGATTACGTCTGAACCAATCACTGTGACCAGGGAAAAGAATTAACTGATTGGACCAGCTTTAGTCATGTACTCTGGATTCTGGATTTCTGCATGGATATTTTTGGTCGGCAGAGCCCTCTGAATTTCCAAACAACAAAAGGAAAAAATTAGTGAGTTAGGTTGGGCTTTAACTCTATATGCAGGTTATGAATCAACAGTTAGAACTGGACATGGAACAACAGAGTGGTTCCAAATCGGGAAGGAATATGTCAAGGCTGTATATTGTCACCCTGCTTATTTAACTTATATGCACAGTACATCACGAGAAACGCTGGGATGGAGGAAGCACAAGCTGGAATCAAGATTGCTGGAAGAAATATCAATCACCTCAGATATGCAGATGACACCACCCTTATGGCCGAAAGTGAAGAAGAACTAAAGGGCTTCTTGATGAAAGTGAAAGAGGAGAGTGAAAAAGTTGGCTTAAAACTCAACATTCATAAAACTAAGATCATGGCATCCGGTCCCATCACTTCATGGCAAATAGACGGGGAAACAGTGGAAACAGTGGCTGACTTTATTTTTCTGGGCTCCAAAAATCACTGCAGATGGTGATTGCAGCCATGAAATTAAAAGATGCTTACTCCTTGGAAGGAAAGTTATGACCAACCTAGACAACATATTAAAAAGCAGAGACATCACTTTATCAACAAAGGTTCATAGTCAAGGCTGTGGTTTTTCCAGTGGTCATGTATGGATGTGAGAATTGGACTATAAAGAAAGCTGAGCTCCGAAGAATTGATGCTTTTGAACTGTGGTGTTGGAGAAGACTCTTGAGAGTCCCTTGGACTGCAAGGAGATTCAACCAGTCCATCCTAAAGGAGATCAGTCCTGGGTGTTAACTAGAAGGACTGATGTTGAAACTGAAACTCCAGTACTTTGGCCACCTGATGTGAAGGGCTGACTCATTGGAAAAGACGCCGATGCTGGGAAAAGTTGAGAGCAGCAGAAGGGGACGGCAGAAGATGAGATGGTTGGATGGCATCACCGACTCAATGGACATGGGTTTGGGTGGACTGTGGGAGATGGACAGGAAGGCCTGGCATGATGCGGTTCATGGGGTCACAAAGAGTCGAACACAACTGAGCGATTGAACTGAAGATACTGGTAATAGCAATAGCGTCCCAAAGTGGATGTAAAGAAAGCAAATTCATAAAATAATGGGACTCGGAATATTCATAAACCATAAGTCAAGGCTACTTTAAGTGCTATTGGCTTCCAGTTTATTGTCAGTCTCTGATACCTTGCCAATGATGAGTTTAAGATTTTCTTGGAAAAGTTCTTAAAGGCTAAGGAGATGCAGCTGAGGAAGTTCCCTGTACAGAAATGAGAATTTGGGCACCGGCCCCCAAAGACAGGTTCTGTATATCCTACAGTTCCTCTTAAGATATTTTCCTATAACAAACACTGTTGCACTAGTTGTGTGATATTCTGTTTTTAAGTGTGATGCTTTCATTATTAAGAATCCAACTCAGCAAAGTTTATCACATAACGCAAATATAGAATAAATGACTAAAGATATTACACTTCTTAACAACATTAGTATTGTTTCTGGACTTTGAAAACTGACTGAAATTTTATCTTTCTGGCAATGAGTGGTGGTGATCTGCTTTACCTAATCCACCTACCTGTTGATTTAAAAGCAGAGCTGTGGCCTTCCAATAAATAAATAAAATCATTATGCTTGCCTTCTGTAGTCCTAACATCCTGTGAGGGAAGGGGAGATGGAGGAAAGCCCCTAACACTAGAGAGTGTTCATTCACTGGGGCTTAGAGAGATTTCTTCTATCATTCATTTGTGTTTGCACCATAAACTACAAGATGGCTCTTCTAAATTAGCTTAGAGGAGGGGAAAAGCACACATAGAAGATTTTTGTTCAGTCTAGGTTTATTGCTGATTAACTATGGAATTTTAGATCATCTTTTTTACTTTTCTGAGCTTATAAGCAGAGAAATGGCCCTATTTTGATCATATAGATGGTCTTATAAAATGAAACCAAGAATCCCTGTTGGGAAAGTAACTTCTATGACGTTTTCCTTGAAGATTCAATCAAAAGAGCTGCTGCTAACCTGAAGGTCTGAAAATATATCTTGATTTTTGTTTCTATATTTAGGAAAAAATTCTGATTCTGAATTTGTTTCTGCACAGTCTGCTCATTGTTGACTGTGCAACAAAATATTCAGGAAGCTACTTAAGACACAGATTCCTGGGCCCTATTCTAATTTTCCTCTAAACCAGCACATCTGAAAGTGGCCAGGGGCTCTGTACCTTGAAATGATCGCTAGATGATTCTGAACAATCAGGCTTGGTCTAACCCAGGGGAAGAATTGATACTTGGCATGGAAATCAGAAACTTCAAATTCTACTCTGCCATTTATGACATAATATTGAAAAATAACCAAGTAATTTGGGCCCCTACTTCCTCATTTACAAAACAAAGGACTTAGACAAGATTATATCTAAGTGTCTTTTAGTAATAATGTTTATGATTTTATGAGTGATCCTTTCAGTTATTCTAAAGAAAACTGTGATATGAATTAGAAACATTAATAATCTCAGTTAAGAATATGCTCCCAGAGTCACAAACTCTGTCTCCATCCACATACATCAGTCGAGGTCTTTTGACCACAGCCCAGTTCTCTCACCAGAGGCTGCCTGGCAACTTTAGTGTTTCTGACTTACTACAAAGAAAGATTCATACAAAGAAAGACCATGCAAATATTCAGGGCTCCCACCTCTGACCTGTGCTCAGGGAGTTTTCATGGGAAACTCCCATGCTTGCAAATTGGGTTTACGTGTAATATCTCCGCTATATCAGTAGGGGACAGTCAGGAGAATGGAATGCTAAGAGAGATGAGCCAAACTGATTGACTAGTGTATGTGGGGTATAAATTCTGATCCAAATTTAGTCACCACAGTGCCTTCTCCTCCCTTCTCTGTCTTATCTTCAGCAGCAAAAACTGTTTAGGTAAGGTGTATTCCCAGAGCCTATTCACCAGTTGCAGTTAATGGCTCCAGGCCATTTGGATACTTCTAGCCTCAAGAAGTTCCAGGTCTTAGAAAATTCCCTTCAACTCTATCATGCCTAACACCTTGTCTCCATCCTTTTATACCAGGTGATTGAAAAGGGGAAGGGGGATGGAGGGATGAAAGCATACTCAGGATCTCTTGCCCTGGTCTGCTCTATTGAGTCATCAGCATAACATGCCAGATTACTCAAATAAGTCTGGTCATGTTCACATTCAGCAGTAAGGAGGATACTCTGTATGACTCGCATGAGGACGTGAAATGCCAGCGGGATCCATATAATAAACATTCTGCTTGTGCCAAGAAGGGTGGGTGGAGTCGTGTGCCACATGCAAGGGATTCCTAAATGTTTACTCTAATTTGCTGCCTGGTTATATTTGACTTCTGTGGGTTGGCACAGCAACCATTCTATTTAATTCTGGCTCTTCTAATTGTCATAGGAACAGTCAGGGGCTTTTATACTAATGTTTAAAAAAACAGTTGTTTGGGGTCATTGTTCCTTCTCCTTTAGAGTAATTGCTGAACATAGTGTTGTGGTTAATAATGAAGATTCCAGAGAAAGATGGGTTTGGATTTCAGTTGTCGGTTATACTCCTAAACTGTGTCTGACTTCTCCATGCCTCTGCTTCTTTCATTTCCATAACTGGGATAATTAACAGCACCTGCTGCATGGGGTTTTAGGGAAGATTCAAAAGTTACTATGTGTTGAGTACTTAGCAGAATGCCTGGTACATAGTAAGCACTCAATAAATACGACTGGTTTAGAAGCAACTGAAATTCATTATTTTGAGTTGTGTATGTGTGGATCTTCCTGAATGGCCCTGTTTTTCAAACACTCTTATGTAGAAATGATCTTTTCTACCCAACAAACCTATGCTTCATAAAGTCCATTCTGTGTTCTTAACTGGTGAAGCCATTTGGCTCTGAGAGTTCCATTTCTGGCACTGAGCAGAAGTTTTATAGAAAGTATATAAGAAAATATGCCTGACTATATGTCCCTGTGTACTGAACTATTAATACAAAGAGCTGCAGAGAGATTTTAATTCTGTGCTCCTGAATCCATGCTCCATAATCTCAGGCAGGTGCCTCTCAAACTCCAATGTAGATACAAATCACCTAGGATCTTGTTAAAATGCAGATTGTGATGCAGTAGGTAGGTTATGGGTGGAGATTGAGATTCTATGTTTTTAACAAGCTACTGGGGATGCAAACGTTTTTCCATGGACCACACTTTGAATCCTGAGATTTGGGCTGCTGGACTGCATCTGAGCAGAAAGTCACTGTTGTTTGAGGCGGGGTCGGGAGGGGAGGGAAGGCACTGGTGACTGGCACTGAACCAGTGTCTTTTTACAGGTAATTTTATGTTTGTGTAAAGAAGAGTAACTGGAAAAATCTAGGACAGTGACAATCTCAATTCCAGTTGCACATCAGAATAAGTTGAAGAGTATTATAAAAGGTATAATAGAATCCTCACTAACCTAGCTGAATACAAAACGCAAAGGAGGATAGTTCAAGCATTTTTAAAAACACTCCAGGTGATTGTAATATGCAGCTATACATGAGTATCACTACTCTCAAACAGTGGTTCTCCCACTTCAGCAAACCTTAGCATCATCTACAGGGCTTGTTAAAATAAAGATGACTGGATCTCACCCCCAAAATTTCTGACTCACCAGATCAGCAGAAAGGCCTGAGAATTTGCATTTCTAAGTATGCAGGTGAAATTGATGCTCATATTTTGACAATCACCACTCTAGTGGATAGAAAGTACTCCACTCAGTCATGCATTCATTCAGTAATTTGGCAAACATTTACAGAGCTCTTTCTATGTGGAATACAACTTTCTAGACGCTGGGAATATAATGGTGACTAAGGCATGATCCTTAGTAGCTTAGGAAGGGAGTATACAGCTAATAATCAGATAGCACTAGATTCATTCAAAAATGCATCAGGATGACACTAATTCCAGGAAATGATGTCCAAGGGGAAACCTTAAAGATGCATCAGAATTAACCACAGGGTAAGTCTACATTGGAAAAAGGGCAGCACAGGAAAGATTATGTCAGGCAGAAGATGGTCTATGTTGAGGGCAATCCAGAATGCCTCTGGTTTAGTGGTGGAGAAGCAAGTGCTGGGTTGGGGAGGGGGAAAGGCAGGAAGTGTTTCAGAAATTAGACAGGAGCCAGATCATACAGAACTTTGTGTGCCATTCAAACTTTATTCCAAAGTCAGTGAAGGGCTTTAAGTAGAAAGTGTCATGATCAGAATCACTTCCTGAAAATAGTATTCTGGCTACTAGATGGAGTCTGGAATGGAATGGAGATAAGGAGACTCCTTAGGTGGAAGAAAATTGAGGCTTCTGTCATTTTTATATGTTTACTTGCAAATCATCTTAGTGGCCTTTTGTCTAGACAATCAGATGTCCCCCTGGTCATCTCAGTGTGTGAAATCTGGAGAGGACATAGGAAAGCAGAGTAAATCCAGTGGCTCTTTCTATAATAGGGGGTGAAAAAGGGTGGGGAAGGGCATGTGTACATGAGATTTGTGTTTTGTGTCAGAGTCAGACATGAGCAGAAAAGAAACTTTGCTTTCAATGTAGTATATTTACCTGCAAATTATTTTGAGGAGTTGTTAGCCACTTCAACAAATATTTAGCAATAAGCTCTTCGCCCAGTTCTGTAGTCTCAGAATCATCTGAACTTGAAAACAGTTGGTCGACGAGGATGTGTGTTGTAGCCAGTTAGAAATGCAGCCATGTGAATAGGGAAGGTGTCATCTGGGTTAGGTGGGTAGTGGGGCATTCTAATGCCAACTTCACCTTTTGGACAGAACTAATGTCCTTCCAGAGCCTCTTCCAAATAAAATCAGAGGGATACAGGGCTGAAGGGGTAATGGAGATCAACTTGTCTTTCTCATTTCACAATGAAACGAATAGTGTACACTTCTCCTGAACTGTGGAAAACTACAACAGCACCTAGCCTTTATGACATTTGTGTGGACTCACAAACTCCCAAAGCACCATATTGTTTTGAAATGAAAATTTCTGAACAGATGGAGGATTCAGAGCTCTTACAGCTAAATGCTAAGGAAATATTTATTGATGTCAGGATACTTTAAAATATGGTCTTTTCTCTCCAAAAATATTTCCCAGCCATCAAATTAGCCACTGAAGGAAATCCTTCAGCATTTCAAATGCTTGCTCTACTCCTGGTAGCAATGGGCTACAAACAGAATTTCAAGCCACTCTGAAAACAAAGGTTTTCCACTTTTTCAACAATTGGAGGACAGGCGCATTTATTTGGTTTACTAATTTATTTATGCTAGACATACTTGATCTGTACATTAATTTATTTAGGATTCACAGCTATGTTATAGGGTAGGTTTCCATCATTTCAATTTTACAGAAGAGAAAAGGACATCTGAAGGAAATAAGTATGATGTCCAAGATGGCATGGCTGGTATGCCAGGTACTGGAGCTAGGACTGTCTGATATCAAACCTTCTCGTTCAGTCACTAAGTCATGTCCAACTCTTTGCAACCCTATGAACTGCAGCACATCAGGCTTCCCTATCCTTCAATATCTCTCAGAGCTTGCTCAAACTCATGTCCACTGAGTCAGTGATGCCACCTAACCATCTCATCCTCTGCCACCCCATTTTCCTCCCCCTTTCCTCTTGCCCTCAATCTTTTCCCAACATCAGAGCTTTACCAGTGAGTTGGCTTTTTGCATTATTTGGCCAAAGTATGGAACTGAAGGATGTTACTCAACTTGGGGAAAACAAAACCTCAGTTCAGCAGTCATCCCAGCCCTGTAGTCGAGAGATAAGTATACCCTGGACTGTGGGGAGGAGCTACAACTCCCCACAAGTTTGGATCTGTGAAGGCAGAACTTTTGTGGTGCTTTAAATCTCACTCTTGACCTTCATCTTTGCCACATGGAATGGCACGTAAAAGGCTACACCCCAGGTGACAGTGTCCCTTTAAATGGACTTGGAATGCCTCCTGAGCTTTCCAGTCACCCTGAAGCAGAGTTTAGCAAAGACAAAATAATTATTATTCCTCTCTAAGCTTTGAATTTGAGTATAGATCATATGAAAGTGAACTTTTCAGCTTGGAGACACACATCTTCCCTGCTTGGATTCCACCTTCTCATTTGGCTCATAAAGCTGTAGTGTGTTGTTTGCCATAATACTTGAATAGTAGGTGTTTGAATAACCATCCACTTTGTAGTCACTTATGTATTTATTCCCATTGCATCCAACCTGCTGTCGTTGAGCAAACACACACAGTATTGGATAAATTTTGAATGTAGAGCTCAATAAATGAGTAGAAATTCAGCCATCTTGACTTCTTACACTTCTGTTTCCCATAGTGTTTTTTTAGCTCCATTCACTCAGAATGTGTCATACAACATAATCAGTATGTGCATTTTAACAGGGTCCCTCTTAATTTAGGCACAGGGTCTTCCCAAGTGGCTCAGTGGTAAAGAACCTGCCTGCCAATGCAGGAGATGTAGGAGATGCAGGTTCGATCCCTGGGTTGGGAATATCCTCTGGAGAAGGAAATGGAAATCCACTCTAGTATTCTTGCCTGGGAAATCCCCATGGACAGAGGAGCCTGGTGAGTAACAATCCATGGGGTCACAAAAAGTTGAGCGTAACTTAGTCACTGAGCACAACACAATTTAGGCACACAGGATTTCAGATGACCAGAGAATTGTTGGGCAGCAGGTTTCTCTTTCTCTCCAGAATGCATAGGCAACAAGAAGGAGCCTTGGCAAGAAACTCCAAAGACACAACTCCTTTCAGAGCTTGTTTCCTGTTTGATAAGTTACCAAGTCTTTATAACTGGAATGCAAAGTGAGGGTTCAGCCAAGGAACTGGGTGAGAGTTAATGGATCAATCTGCTCTCCCCCGTCAGTGCTTTTACCACTGACTTCTGGAATGTGTTTGATGAAAAGAAAGTGACTTCTTCAGACAGAGATACTGATGTAGCCTGCTGAGGTTAGGACCTATAGGAACAATACACCAATGTTATCAGGACTTTGCCTCCAACTTCATTCCAAAACTGACAACAGAAGAGAAAACCTTTTTTTAAAGCCCTTGCTGTCAGTTGTCATTATTATAAATAGCCATATGCCGTGCCTATCCCTGGGGGGAGACAAGCATCTTTGTTCAGTTCTTATTTGGATTGAGTTCCATTTCAATAGTTTTCTGAAAGTGGATCTGAGAAATGGAACTAGTAGCAAAGTCTCCATTTATCTTTCCAAGAGCTTGGATATGTTGAAAGTTAAAATCAGAGAAGGAAGTTCCGGCTACTTTCCTGTCACCAGGCTTGATGGCCCTTTATCAATGAATAATGAACAAAAAAGTCAGCTCTGTTTCATGTTTTATGTTTACCCCAGAATTTCAGTAAAATAAATGACTGGCTCCATCTGAAAGGGGCAATTTTCAGAGAAAAGAAGATTTGGGATCCGTAGTAGCAGATGCAAGCAGATGTATTCACAGCCTGTTCACAGCATAGTATTTACCTTTCAAGTTACATTTGGGAATGGAAAAGCATTTTGGTCAGTTGACCTCTCCCCCATGTTCCTCTACTTTTTTAGTTTCACAAGCATTACAGGGTGACTGCAGTTAGTCAATTAACACATCTGATTGGGAATTATAAAGATACCTTTTACTCTATTAGCACTAAGAAACTGAGCCAGTAACAGCTAAGATCAGTGAGTTTGGACACCTGGCTTGGAAAGGTGAGCTGATCAGAATTAACCAAAATTCAAGTATGAATCACTGTCCCAAAGCAATGGAACATCTAGTGTGAAATTGGCATGTTGGGGTCCAAAGCAAAAAACCACCAGAAAGACTTTTGCTCACCAAGGGACCCTGTTGGCTCTGAGAAGGAATTTCAGACTTACCCACTAGCTAAACCCATTAATGTCAAGAGCCTTATTAGATTAACTGGCCTCTGGTGGAATTTTCAAGGCTCAGGTTCCATAGACCTCATTGTCAACAAAAAGTTTCTGTTGTGAAAATGGTCTATTTCTATGTTTCTTCAACTCCCAAGGTAAACGTGGTTCTCAGAAGAGTGAGGCAGTTGCAAAGGATTAGACAGCCAGCACCCTGGTGTCAGGTCCTCCATAGCAGATGCTCTGAGTATGCTTGGGAAAACAGATATGCTTTTATGCAAAGGAAATGTTCCACCAGGAACACACCTGATCACATTCAACCCAGATTCAAAGAGCCTGGGCCATGTCAGAGGAAAATGTTCTATCATAAATCTCCAGAAATGGAAAAGGTCAAAGTCACCCTCAGTAATTAGCCTGCTGAAATACAGTGGTTGTGCTTTTTGTTTAACCTTTTAAGAAAAGGGCTCTGCTCCCACAGATCTCAACAAGCAGCCTTTTATTAACACATCCTTGACATGCCTGCCCCTCTTCTTAAACCCGTCCCCCATCTGCAGCCCTGGTAGAACATGTTTTTGGCTTGTTGTTTGAATTCCTTAACTTTTGGTGGATTAGTGTTCCCATCCCAGTTCATTCTAAGTGGTCTTAACTACTTTAAGTTCATGCAACTGTAACACTTTGCAGAGTAAAAGCAAGCTAAAGGTACGGC
The DNA here is from genome assembly GCF_032405125.1 of Capricornis sumatraensis. Lineage (NCBI taxonomy): Eukaryota > Metazoa > Chordata > Mammalia > Artiodactyla > Bovidae > Capricornis > Capricornis sumatraensis. Next base: position 52,098,106 of record NC_091083.1, read on the forward strand.
ATTAAAAAACACATCATTTTATCCATCTAGACAAATCTTCAAGCATGTACTAGCAGTGAAAAAATATCTTGGCCAAGAAGGTTAGCAATAATTATTTTAATTTTGGTTATTGTGCAGAACTGCTTTGTCCAAAACAGTAGCCTTTAGTTGTGTAGGCAATTGAGGGCTAGTTTGAACTGAGACATGCTGTCTGGATTTTGAAGGTTTATTATGAAGAAAAGAATGTAAAATATTTCATTATTAATTTTTATGTTCATTACATGTTAAAGTTATAGTATTTTTATATATTTGGTTAAATAAAAAGTGATTAAATTTGATTGCATTTGTTCTTTTTTTAATTAATTTATTTTTTATTGAAGGATAATTGACTTACAAAATTTTGTTTTTTTCTGTCAAACCTCAACATGAATTGACCATAATTATACATATATCCTCCCTTTGAAACTCCCTCCCATCACCCTCCCCATCCCACCCCTCTAGGTTGATACAGAGCCCTTGTTTGAGTTTCCTGAGCCATAGAGCAAATTCCCCTTGGCTATCTATTTTGCATATGGTAATCAGCCCTAGGATTTCTTTGGAGGGAATGATGCTGAAGCTGAAACTCCAGTACTTTGGCCACCTCATGTGAAGAGTTGACTCATTGGAAAAGACTCTGATGCTGGGAAGTTTTGGGGGCAGAAGGAGAAGGGGATGACAGAGGATGAGATGGCTGGATGGCATCGCTGACTTGATGGACGCGAGTCTGAGTGAACTCCGGGAGTTGGTGATGGACAGGGAGGCCTCAGTTCAGCTCAGCTCAGCTCAGTTGCTCAGTCATGTCCGATTCTTTGTGACCCCCTGAATCGCAGCACACCAGGCTTCCCTGTCCATAACCAACTCCCGAAGTTCACTCAGACTCACGTCAATCGAGTCAGCGATGTCATCCAGCCAACTGATCCTCTGTCATCCCCTTCTCCTCCTGCCCCCAATCCCTCCCAGCATCAGAGTCTTTTCCAATGAGTCAACTCTTCGCATGAGGTGGCCAAAGTACTGGAGTTTCAGCTTCAGCATCATTCCTTCCAAAGAAATCCCAGGGCTGATCTCCTTCAGAATGGACTGATTGGATCTCCTTGCAGTCCAAGGGACTCTCAAGAGTCTTCTCCAACACCACAGTTCAAAAGCATCAATTCTTCAGCGCTCAGCCTTCTTCACAGTCCAACTCTCACATCCATACATGACTACTGGAAAAACCATAGCCTTAACTAGATGGACCTTAGTCAGCAAAGTAATGTCTCTGCTTTTGAATATGCATTCTAGGTTGGTCATAACTTTTCTTCCAAGGAGTAAGCATCTTTTACTTTCATGGCTGCAGTCACCATCTGCAGTGATTTTGGAGCCCAGAAAAGTAAAGTCAGCCAGGGTTTCTGCTGTTTGCCCATCTATTTGATATGACATGATGAGACCAGATGCCATGATCTTAGTTTTCTGAATGATGAACTTCAGGCCAACTTTTCCACTCTCCACTTTCACTTTCATCAAGAGGCTTTTAAGTTCCTCTTCACTTTCTGCCATAACGGTGGTGTCATCTACATATCTGAAGTTATTGATATTTCTGCCAGCAATCTTGATTCCAGCTTGTGCTTCTTCCAGTCCAGCGTTTCTCATGATGTACTCTGCAACATTCAGAAAACGAAGATCATGGCATCCGGTCCAATCACTTCATGGGAAATACACTGGGAAATAGTAGAAACAGTGTCAGACTTTATTTTTTTGGGGCTCCAAAATCACTGCAGATGGTGACTAGAGCCATGAAATTAAAAGACACTTACTCCTTGGAAGAAAAGTGATGACCAACCTAGATAGTACATTCAAAAGCAGAGACATTACTTTGCCGACTAAGGTCCGTCTAGTCAAGGCTATGGTTTTTCCTGTGGTCATGTATGGATGTGAGAGTTGGACTGTGAAGAAGACTGAGCGCTGAAGAATTGATGCTTTTGAACTGTGGTGTTGGAGAAGACTCTTGAGAGTCCCTTGGACTGCAAGGAGATCCAACCAGTCCATTCTGAAGGAGATCAACCCTGGGATTTCTTTGGAAGGAATGATGCTGAAGCTGAAGCTCCAGTACTTTGGCCACGTCATGCGAGGAGTTGACTCATTGGAAAGGACTCTGATGCTGGGAGGGATTGGGGGCAGGAGGAGAAGGGGATGATCGAGGATGAGATGGCCGGATGTCATCACTGACTCAATGGACGTGACTCTGAGTGAAATTTGGGAGATGGTGATGAACAGGGAGGCCTGGCGTGCTGTGATTCATGGGGTCGCAAAGAGTCAGACATGACTGAGCGACTGAACTGCACTGAACTCTGCATATAAGTTAAATAAGCAGAGTGACAATATGCAGCCTTGACGGACTTCTTTTCTTATTTGGAACCAGTCTGTTGTTCTACGTCCAGTGCTAACTGTTGCTTCCTGACCTGCATGCAGATATCTCAAGAGGCAGGTCAGGTGGTCTGGTATTCCCATCTCTTTCAGAATTTTCCACAGTTTATTGTGATCCACACAGTCAAAGGCTTTGGCATAGTCAATAAAGCAGAAATTGGTGTTTTCTGGAACTCTCTTGCTTTTTCCATGATCCAGCAGATGTTGGCAATTTGATCTCTGGTTCCTCTGCCTTTTCTAAAACCAGCTTGAACATCAGGAAGATCACGGTTCACATATTGCTGAAGCCTGGCTTGGAGAATTTTAAGCATTACTTTACTAGCATGTGAGATGAGTGCAATTGTGTGGTAGTTTGAGCATTCTTTGGCATTGCTTTTCTTTGGGATTGGAATGAAAACTGACCATTTCCAGTCCTGTAGCCACTGCTGAGTTTTCCAAATTCGCTGGCATATTGAGTGCAGCACTTTCACAGCATCATCTTTCAGGATTTGAAAGAGCTTCACTGGAATTCCATCACCTCCACTAGCTTTGTTCATAGTGATGCTTTCTAAGGCCCACTTGACTTCACATTCCAGGATGTCTGGCTCTAGATGAGTGATCACACCATCATGATTATCTGGGTGGTGAAGCTCATTTTTTGTACAGTTCTTCCATGTATTCTTGCCACCTCTTCTTAATATCTTCTGCTTCTGTTACGTCCATACCATTTCTGTCCTTTATCGAGCCCATCTTTGCATGAAATGTTCCCTTGGTATCTCTAATTTTCTTGAAGAGATCTCTAGTCTTTCCATTCTGTTCTTGTCCTCGATTGCTTTGCTTTGATCACTGAAGAAGGCTTTCTTATCTCTTCTTGCTAGTCTTTGGAACTCTGCATTCAGATGCTTATATCTTTCCTTTTCTCTTGTTTTTCGCCTCTCTTCTTTTCACAGCTATTTGTAAATCCTCTGCAATTCATGAGGTCGCAAAGTGTCAGACACAACTGAGCGACTGAACTGAACTAAATTTAAGTTTTCATGTTACTCTTTTATTCATCTCATCCTCTCCTCCCTTCTCCCAATGTCCGAGAGTCTATTCTCTATGTCTACGTCTCCACTGTTGCCCTGTAAATAAATTCTTCAGTACCGTTTTTCTAAATTTCATATATATGCGTTAGTATGTGATATTTATCCATCTCTTTCTGCCTTACTTCACTCTGTATAATAGGTTCTAGGTTTATCCACAATATCAGAAGTGACTAAAATGCATTACTTTCTCATGGCTGAGTAATATTCCATTGTGTATATGTACCACTACCTTTTTATCCTTCATCTATCAATGGACATCTAGATTGCTTCCATGTTCTAGCTATTGTAAATAGTGCTGCAAAGAACAATGGGATACATGTGTATTTTTCAATTTTGATTTCCTCAGGGTATATGCCTAGGAGTGGGATTGCTGGGTCATATGGTGGTTTTATTTCTATTTTTTAAAGGAATCTCCATACTGTCTTCCATAGTGGCTGTATCAATTTACATCCCCATTAATAGTACAAGAGTGTTCCCTTTTCTCCATACCTTCTCCAGCATTTATTCTTTGTAGACATTTTGATGGAGACCATTCTGACTGGTGCGAGGTGATATCTCATTGTAGTTTTGATTTGCATTTCTTTAATAATGAGCGATGTTGAACATCTTTTCATGTGTTTGTTAGCATGTCTTCTTTGGAGAAATGTCTGTTTAGGTCTTTTTCCCACTTTTTGATTGGGTTGTTTGTTTTCCTTATATTGAGTTGTATGAGCTGCTTGTATATTTTGGAAATTAATCCTTTGTCAGTTGTTTCATTTGCTATTATTTCTCCCATTCTGAGGCTTGTCTTTTCACCTTGCTTATAGTTTCCTTTGCTGTGCAAAAGTTTTTAAGTTTAATCAGGTCCCACTTCTTTACTTTTGTTTTTATTTCCATTACTTCAGGAGGTGGGTCATAGAGTATCTTCTTTTGATTTATGTCAGAGAGTGTTCTGCCTATGTTTTCCTGTAAGAGTTTTATAGTTTCTGGTCGTACATTTAAGTATTTTAACCATTTTGAGTTTATCTTTATATATGATGTTATGAAGTGTTCTAATTTCATTCTTTTACATTTAGCTGTCCAGTTTTCCCAGCACCATTTATTGAAGAGGCCGTCTTTGCCCTATTGTATATTCTTGCCCCTTTGTCAAGACTAAATTACCCATAGGTGCATGGGTTTATTTCTGGGTTCTCTACCTTGTTACATTGGTCTATATTTCTGTTTTTATGCCAATGCCATACTGTCTTGATGACTGTAGCTTTGTAGTATAATCTTAAGTCAGGAAGGTTGATTCTTCCAGCTCCATTCTTCTTTCTCAAGACTACTTTAGCTTTTCATGGTCTTTTGTGTTTCCATATGAATTGTGAAATATTTTGCTCTTGTTCGGTGAAAAATGCCGTTGGTAACTTGATAGGGATCACATTGAATCTTAGATTTCATTTGGTAGTATAGTCATTTTTACAATATTGATTCTTCCTACCCAGGAACATGGAATATCTCTAAATCTGTTTATGTCATCTTTGATTTCTTTCATTGGTGTCATAATTTTCCGTGTATAGTTTTTTTTGTTTGTGTCTCCTTATATAGGTTTTTTTCCTAGATATTTAATTCATTTTGTTGCAATGGCGAATGGGATTGATTCTTTAATTTCTCTTTCTGATTTTTCATTTTTAGTATATAGAAATGCAAGTGATTTCTATGTGTTGATTTTGTATCCAGCAACTTTGCTAAATTCAGTGATTAGCTCTAGTAATATTCTGATGCTATCTTTCGGTTTTTCTATGTACAGTATCCTGTCATCTGCAAACAGTGAGAGTTTTACTTCTTCTTTTCCAATCTGGATTCCTTTTATTTCTTTTTCTTCTTTGATTTCTGTAGCTAGGATTGAAGAACTATGTTGAATAATAGTGGCAAAAGTGGACATCCTTGCCTTGTTCCTGATCTTAGGGGGGATGCTTTCAGTTTTTCACCATTGAGAATAATATTTGCTATAGGCTTACTATATATGGCCTTTACTATGTTGAGGTAGGTTCCTTCTATGCCCATTTTTTGAAGAGTTTTAATTACAAATGGGTGGTCAATTTTATCAAAGTCTTTTTCTGCATCTACTGAGATTTTCATATGGTTTTTATCTTTCAATTTGTTAGTATGGTGTGTCATACTGATTGATTTGCATATATTGAAGAATCCTTGTATCCCTGGAATAAACCCAATTCGATCATGGTGTATGAACTTTTTGATGTGCTGCTGAATTCTGTTTGCTAAAATTTTATTGAGGATTTTTGCATTTATGTTCATCAGTGATATTGGCCTATAGTTTTCTTTTTTTGTGCTGTCTTTTTCTGTTTTTGTATCAGGGTGATGGTGGCCTCATAGAATGAGTTTGGAAGTGCTGCTTCCTCTGCAATTGTCTGAAAGAGTTTTAGAAGGCATTAGCTCTTCTCTAAATGTTTGATAGAGTTCTCCAGTGAAACCATCTGGTCCTGGGCTTTTGTGTTTTGGGAGATTTTTTATTACAGCTTCAATTTCAGTGCTTGCAATTGGGTTGTTCATATTTCTATTTCTTCCTCCTTCAGTCTTGGAAGATAGAACTTTTCCAAGAATCTGTCCATTTCTTTGAGGTTATCTATTTTATTGCCATATAGTTGTTCATAATAGTCTCTTATAATCCTTTTTATTTCTGCACTGTCTATTGTAATCTCTTCCTTTTCATTTCTAATTGTGTTGATTTGATTTTTCTCTTTTTTCTTGATGAGTCTGGCTAAAGGTTTGTTGATTTTGTTTATCTTCTCAAAGAACCAGCTTTTGGTTTTATTAATCTTTACTATTTTTTCTTTCATTTCTTTTTCACTTCTTTCTGCCCAGATCTTTATGATTTTTTTCCTTCTACTAATTTTGGGATTCTTTTTTCCTCTTCTTTTTCCAGTTGTTTTAGGTGTAAAGTTAGGTTGTCTATTTAATATTCTTGTTTCTTGAGGTAGGATTGTATTGTATAAAGTGCCCTTTAAGATTAAGTGCTTGCTTTTGCTCCATCCCATAGGTTTTGAGTTGTTGTGTTTACATTGTCATTTGTTTCTAGACATTTTTTAATTTCCATTTTGATTTCCTCAGTAACCTGTTCGTTATTTAGAAATGTGTTGTTTAATCTCCATGTGTTTGTGTTTCTTACAGTTTTTTTTTTTGTAATTGATAATTGATAATTGTAATTGATATCTAGTCTCATAGCATTGTGGTCAGAGAAGAGGGTTGATACAATTTCAATTTTCTTAGATTTATTGAGGTTTGACTTGTGACCTAAGATGTGATCTATACTGAAGAATGTTCCCTGTGCTCTTAAGAAGGTGTATTCTTCTGCATTTGGATGGAATGCCCGAAAGATTTCAATGAGGTCCATCTCATCTAATGCATCATTTAAGACTTATGTTTCCTTGTTACTTTTCTGTTTTGATGATCTGTCCATTGGTGTGTGTGGGGTGTTAAAGTCTCCTACTGTTATTGTGTTACTGTCAATTTCTCCTTTTATGTCTGTTAGTGTATGTCTTATGTATTGAGGTGCTCCTGTGTTGGATGCATAGATATTTATAATTGTTACATCTTCCTCTTGGATTGATCCCTTTATCATTATGTAGTGTCCTTCCTTATCTCTTGTAATCTTCTTTATTTTAAGGTTTATTTTGTCTGACATGAAGATTGTTATTCCAGCTTTCTTTTGCTTTGATTTCATGGAATATATTTTTCCATCCTCTCACTTTCAGTATATATGTGTCTTTAGACCTGAAGTGGGTTTCTTGTAGACTGTAAATATATGAGTCTCATTTTCGTATCCATTCATCCAGTCTATGTCTTTTGGTTGGAGCATTTAATCCATTTACATTTAAAGCAATTATTGATATATATACGTTCCTATTGTCATTTTATTAATTGTTTGGGGTTGATTTTGTAGATCTTTTTTCTTCTCTTGTATTTCTTGACTATATAAATCCCTTTAACATTTTTTGTAAAGCTTCTTTGGAGATACTGAATTCTCCTAGCTTTTGCTTGTCTGAAAAGCTTTTTATTTCTCCATCAATTTTGAATGAGATCCTTATCAGTTACAGTAATCTTGGTTTTATATTTTCCCCTTTCAATACTTTAAATATATACTTCCAGTCCCTTCTGGTCTGCAGTTTCTGCTGAAACATCAGTTGTTAAGCATATGGGGTTTCCCTTGTATGTTACTTGTTGCTTCTCCCTTGATGCTTTTAACATTCTTTCTTTGTGTTATGTCTTTGTTAGTTTGATTAGTATGTGTCTTGGCATGTTTCTCCTTGGGTTTATCCTGTATGGAACTCTTTGTGCCTCTTGGACTTTATTGACTATTTCCTTTTGCATGTTGGGGAAATTTTCAACTATAATCTCTTCAAAAAATTTCTCATACCCTTTTTTTACTCTTCCTCTTCTGAGACCCCTACAATTTGAATGTTGGTATGTTTGATATTGTCCCAGAGGTCTTTGAGATTATCCTCAGTTCTTTTCATTCTTTTTACTTTATTCTGCTCTTCAGATGTTATTTCTAACATTTTATCTTCCTGCTCACTGATTTGTTCTTCTGCTTCAGATATTCTGCTATTGATTCCTTCTAGAGTATTTTTTAATTTCAGTAATTGTGTTGTTTGTCTCTGTATATTTATTCTTTAATTTTTTCTAGGTCTTTGTTAGTTGATTCTTGCAATTTCTCCATTTTGTTTTCAAGATTTTTGATCATCTTTATTATCATTATTCTGAATTCTTTTGCAGATAGTTTGCCTCTTTCCTCTTCATTTATTGGACTTCTGTCTTTCTAGTTTCTTCCTTCATTTGTGTAGTATTTCCCTGCCTTTTCATTATTTCTTTTTAACTTATTGTATTGGAGGTCTCATTTTCCCAGGCTTCAAGGGAAGTTTTAATTATTTCCTTGAAGAAGGTTGAATTGTTTCTTCCTTTTGGTTTCTGCCTTCCTTTGGTTTTCTGACCAACCACTGGTTGGTTGGTCCAGTGGTTTGTGTAAGCTTTGCATAGGGTGAGTTTTTGTTTATTTGTTTTTCCTCTGATGGGAAAGGCTGAATGAGGTGGTAATCCTGTCTGCTGATGATTGGATTTGTATTTTTGTTTTATTTGTTGTTTAGATGAGGCACCCTGCATAGGGTGCTACTAATGCTTGGGTGATGCTGGGTCTTGGATTTAAGTGGTTCTGTTTGTGTGAGTTCTCACAATTTGATACTCCCTAGGGTTGGTTCTCTGGAGAAGGCAATGGCAACCCACTCCAGTACTCTTGCCTGGAAAATCCCATGGACGAAGGAGCCTGGTAGGCTGCAGTCCATGGGATCGCTAAGAGTCGGGCACAACTGAGCGACTTTACTTTCACTTTTCACTTTGCTACATTGGAGAAGGAAATGGCAACCCACTCCAGTGTTCTTGCCTGGAGAATCCCAGGGACGGCGGAGCCTGGTGGGCTGCCATCTATGGGGTCGCACAGAGTCAGACACGACTGAAGCGACTTAGCAGCAGCAGCAGCAGGGTTGGTTCTCTGGTAGTCTAGGGCCTTGGAGTCTAAAGGCTCAGGGCTTGATCTCTGGTCAAGAATGAAAATTCCACAAGTGGTTTGTTATGGCATTAAGTGAGATTAAAACAAATATTCACAAATGAGAAACCAATGATGAACCCCAGACAAATGGAAGTTAGAAAATCATGCAAATAATAATTCAAATAATAAATATACACATATACATACATCCATGAGCAAAGTCAAAACAAGCCAACAAAAATAAAGTACAGTAGATTGACCTGGAAAATAAAGAAATCAAAAATTATATTTACCAGTTAAGAACAAAACTAACTAAAGCACAAACTGGAAAACAAAACTAAAGCAAAGTGCCTAGTAGGGAATAAAGCAATGAAAACAAAACTAACAAATATTTTAAGAGGAAAGGAAAGAAAGAAAATAAGGGAAAAATATATATGCAAAGTTAAATAGAGGTAGATGAAGATATATATACATTAAAGATTAGCTGCAAGGGTAAAAGTACGTAGGAAAGGCAAACAAAGGAATAAATGTAGGAAAATATAATAGGTTTAAAAAATTAAAAATTAAAATTTTAAAAAATAGAATAGAAAAAGAAAAAACCACAGAAGAAGGAAGAAAAAAGGAAAAGGAAAGCACAGAACTGCAAAAGCCCAATGTAGAGGCAGAGGTTTCTAACAACAATTAAAAGTGTGACTGAATATACACATATACATATACACCCATAAACAAAATCAAAACAGTCCAACAAAAATAAAGTACAATAGATTGACCCAGATAACGAAGGAAACCAAAAATTTTATCTACCAGAGCAAAACTAACTAAAGCACAAACTAGAAAGCAAAAATAAAGCAAGGTGCCAATTCGGACATAAAGTAATGAACATAAAACTAACAAATATGTTGATAGGAAAGGAAAGAAGGAAAAGAAAGAATATATATGCAAAGTTAAATAAAGGAAGATAAAGAAGATTTATATACATTAAAGAGTAACTGCAAGGGGAAAGAACAATAGGAAAAACAAACAAGGAATAAATATAGAGAAAATAATATTATGTTTAAAAAGTTAAAAATTTAAATTTAAAGAAAAGAAAAGAGAGAGGAAAAAAAAAAAAAAACGCACAGAAAACACCACAGAACTGCAAAAGCCCAATGTAGAGGAAGAGGTTTATAACAACAATAAAAAATGTGACTGAGAAAAATAAAGCTCAAAAGCTTAATTGGATTTCATAATGCCAATAAAATCGACAGCTACAACAGAGGGGGGAAAAGGAAAGAAAAAGAAAAAAATCCGAAAGATTCTGCAGAACAAGTCAAAAGATAAGAATAATGAATGTTTTTCTTGAGTCACTGCTGTCAGTGTCAGAGTCCTTTCCCTTGCTGGGAGTCACAGTCCACCTTACCTCCCTAGGATGCTCTCCAACACTGTGCTGATCTCTGGACCTGCTGTGAGGGGAGCTCAGATTCTAATCTGGTTCTACTCCTGTGTGTTCTTGCCTCTAAAATCCACAGCTATGAGAGCTAGTGCCTTTTCTTTTGTGGGAGCTCTCAATGACCTTTTATATAGACACAGAGTCTGCCTTGTTGATTGTGTGGATTTAATCTGCAGCTCGTACAATTGGTGGGAAGGTTTTGGGTCTTCTACATTAGCCACACTGCCCCTGGGTTTCAGTGATTTTACTTCCACCTCTACATGTGGGTTTGTTCTGAGCACTGGGGTTTGTTTCTGAAGTTGCCCTGAAGGATTTGGGTTTGCCCCTGTGAGGGCCAGGTGTGGAGGTGGTATAGCTGCTTGGGTCACAGGGGTTCTGGCAGCACCAGGTACTCAGGCGAGTTGGCGGCTAGAGCAGCAGGAACTATAGTGCTCTAGAAGGTATTGGCTAATATGCTCCAGTATTCTTGCCTGGAGAAGCTCCCTCCCTGACAGAGAAGCCTGGCAAGCCACAGTTTACAGGATCGCAAAGAGTCAGACATTATTGAAGTAACCCTACGTGCATAGACACAAAACTTTTTCTGCCTGTGGCAGCTCTGCTCCTGTGAGAGTTCAACCATGATGGTGGCGCAGCTGTTTGGCTTGTGGGGATCCTGATGGCACCAAATGTGTGGGGACACAGACTGCCTCCACCACAGGAGTTATGGCCCTATCAGAGTCTTTTTTTTTTGAGCCTCTTGTAGCTGGAGACCAGAAGGTCTCCTAGGCCGTCTTTCTCTGTTGCTCCACCCATTCAGGCACTTAGAGGGTTTCCGTATCTGGTATCCTTCTCTGTTGTTCGGCGTGTTGGGCACATAGAGGGGCCCCCCTGGCTGGGGTCCTACTCTGTAGTTTGGCACATCAGTCACTTAAAGGAGCACCCTGGGTGGGGGTCCTACTCTGTAGTTCAGTGTTGCAGGCATTTGATGGGCCAGCCTCTCTATTGTTCAGCTGCTGATGCTGGCATGTGGGGAGAGAGAGGCTATGATGATGGCTCCCCCTCCTATGTGTGATTCATCAGTATAGCCTTGCTTCTATGGCTGCCCAGCTTTCCTCCACTGGCATTTCCCCCTACAATCTCCTCCCCCACAGCCCCTCGATCTGTCTGTCTGCAGTCAACAGCAACCTTCGCTTTGAGATTGCTCCACAATCCCTAGAATCTGGCTCCCATCCAGGGGACCAGTGTTCCTGTCTGGGGTATGTATGGCTGTTGCAAGAACTGTCCAATTCTCATTCCATTTAGGCTGCCACAGATCAGCTGCTTCACTCTCAGCCTTAAATGTTTCTCCTCTGACTCAGACAATTGACTTGATGTGGGGATTGGACCCCTGCTTCAGTTCCCCCACCCACAGAAGGCAGTTCCAGTCCTACCAACACTCCTGTTTTCCCCCCTAGTTCCTTCATCCTACTGAGTTTTTCATGGTTGTATATATTATTTTCCACTGGTCAGGTACTCTTGTCCACTGTCAGCCAGTATTCTTAATGCATTTCTGGGTCTGAAGCTGTATTACTGATGTATCTGTGGAAAGACATGTACCCCAAGTCCATCTACTCAACTGCCATCTCCCTCTCATTTGTTCTTTTTGCCTTTTGTAAAGTAGCTATTTGAGAATTTGAAATTACAATTATGAATCCTCCAACACTATTGGTGGGAATGTAAATTGGGGCAGCCACAATGTAAAACAGTATGGAGGTTCCTTAAAAAACTAAAAATAGAGCTATCATATGGTTTAGCAATCCTACTCCTGGTTATACATTCATAGAAAACTAACTTGAAAAGATACACCCACTCCAATATTCATAGCAGAATTATTTACAATAGCCAAGATATGGAATCAACCTAAATGTCCATCAATAGATGAATGGATCAAGATGTGATTTATATATAATGGAATATTCAGTTCAGTTCAGTTCAGTCGCTCAGTTGTGTCTGACTCTTTGTGATCCCATGGGCTGCATCACGCCAGGCCTCCCTGCCATAAAAAGGGATGAAATAACACCAATTGCATCAACATGGATAAAACTAGAGATTATCATACTAAGTGAAATAAATCAGAGGGAGAAAAAGAAATATATAATATCACTTACATGTGGAATCTAAAAAAAATGATACAAATTAACTTATTTCCAAAGTAGAAACAGACTCAAACGTAGAAAACAAACTTGGTCACCAAATCGGATAGGTGTAAGCATGGATAAATTGGGAATTTATGATTAATAGATATACACTACAATATATGTAAAACAGGTAAAAAACAATGATCTACTCTTTGGGAAATTATATTCAATATCTTGTAATAAGCTATAATGGAAAAGAATCTGAAAAAAAATGTGCGTGTGTGTATATATATATATATATATATATATATATATATATATATATATATTCTGAATCTGTTTACTATACACCTGAAATATTGTAAATCAACTACACTTCAATAAAAAGGATTAAAAACAATACAAAATAAAATTACAAATATGGCTCACCATATATTTCTTTTGGGCAGTGCTGCTCTAGAAGATCAAGTTTTCCACATACAGGTGAAGAAAAGGCCAAAGTGACAGATTTGATTTGGGCATTGCATGATTTTAGCGTATAATTTTCCCTATTTTGTATTATTATATACTTTTATTGTTTCTTTTTTAAGTATAAATTTATTTATTTTAATTGGAGACTAATTACTTTACAGTATTGTATTAGTTTTTCCATATATCAACATGAATCTGCCACAGATATACACGTGTTCCCCATCCTGAAACCCCCTCCCTCCTCCCTCCGCATACCATCCCTCTGGGTCGTCTCAGTGCACCAGCCCCAAGCATCCAGTATCAGGCACTTTTATTGTTGAATTTCAAGTCATCTTCCAGTTATACTGGGGCCTTCTGAAGACAAATAAAATGTTTTAAACGTTTCTATGACCTCTATTATGGTTAGCACAACCCTGGACACATGACAGGGATTCAGCCAATGTTTGTTAGTGGAGTACCACTCAATGACAGAGAATTTTCTAGATGGATAGGTTTCTTCAGGGGCTGGTCTAAAGGTCAAGTTTGTTGAAGCCACAACATGGCCTGACTGAATATGTCTCGCTGTCACTGAGATGTGTTCTGGCCAATGAGTTGTGAGTAGATGTGGCACGTGCCTCTTCTGAGCTGAGTAATTAATTTCCAGAGTGATCCATCATGATGATTAATTATCTTTCACAGAGAGACTTCTCCTGTTAGCTTGGGTCCCCAACTGACCTACAATTGACCTGTAACCTAAGTAATCCTTTGTTGATTTCAGCCGCTGGGTTTCAGGATTCTTTGTTATGGCAGCAAGACATGCGACTGACTTGCCCTTAACTGGCCATATGTGCTGGCTCTTGCTGACTGGAAGAGCATGGCTCTTTGTTTTTGAGCTGTGGCTCTAGCTTCATAAACCTTATATTTTACTAATAATTATTCTTGGTAGTCAAAATATGGAAAAATAAAAAGAGGATCAGTATTTTTGCTTATCTCTTAAATCAGTGGTGATCTTTGGTAGCGGTATCTGGAGTTGGAACATCTGCCATTAATTGAATTAAATTAATGATAGTGATGTTGATGATAAAGCAGAAGATGAATGGATTATTTTACTCTGAACTGAATGGAGCCATGTCTCCTTCAGAAAACTGCTCAGTAGGCCAGTCATTTAGTTGCTTCCCTCCCCAGTCAATATCCTATTTGTCTTAGATTGGCTTCCCTAGAAGCAGCGTCCAAGACAAAAATTCAGAGACACATGATTTACTGAGAGAGTGCTCTGAAGAGAAAGAAAGTAAGGGAAGCAGGATGGGCAGTGGTAGGACAAGAGTAGAGACATGAACCTGCTTTGATCCAGCCTGATCGTTGGGGAGCACAGAACCACAAATCACACAGCAGAAATATTCCCACCCTGATATGAGGAAATTGACATTTTGTATTCCTGTCTCAGCCAGCCCTGCCCTAGGAAGGGTATGTAGTGTCTTAGGCAAGGTGGCTTCTTGCGGTTCATGGCAACTCTATAGAGAATGTAGAATGAAGCATGGAGGGTGAGCCATTATCAGCCAATTCTCAGTGCAGCTGAGAGGTTAGTGTACCTGCCCAGTAAATGAGACCTGGGTAGGGCATCCACAGTACCCATCACTCTGCACCAGCTTTTCTTCTGTTTAAGCTCAGATTTTTTCAGAACCCTGGGTCCAATCCCTCTGTGTCCCTTGCTTTCTAATTGCACAGTTCATTAATCTAGAAATCAAGCATCAACTGCCTGCCCTAAAGTGAGAGGAGAGACTTGCTATTTTCTATAGTCTCTTCCAACTTTGTGATCTATGTGTTTTCTTAATAGGTCAAGGGCTGGCAAAAGTTTATCCTTTCCTGATAACAAATGACATTTTGTAGGGAGAATGTAAGCCCAAATGAGTGATTCTCAAGGTGGAGGTTTCAGGGCATTTGGACAGGTCAGGGGAGGATAAGGGTAGAGAATTTGGCCAGGGCTGCTGGTCACACCATGTAAATTGCCTTCTAGGCTGATCTTCTAGAGGGCTGACCTTGTCAGCTACCTGTGCACCATCTGCTATCTTCTTAGTGCTGCTGTACTATCTATTAATGAAATTAAGAAAACCTGGTACTGTTAGGGAACATTGTGATTAGGGGAGGAGATGTCAGATGATGAAGCCAGTTCTGTTCTGCCAACCTTGCAATGTATAATTGTAGGAATCATATCTTCTTTCATCAGTCTGCATCAGAACTCTCTGTTTATTTCTTTCTCTTTGCTTCCTTTTGATTTGTTATCCTTGTCTTTCCATTTCTTCCCTTTACTTCCTTTCTCTTCTTCCAAAAGAAAGAAAAAACAAAACAAATGAGCAAACACAACAAAACAGAAACAGAGTTATAGATACAGAGAACAAACAGGTGGCTGCCAGGAGGGAGGTGGATGGGAGGAAGAAAGAATTAAGTGAAGAAGATTAAGAGGTACAAACCTCCAGTTGAAAAATTAATGAATTACTGGCATGAAAGGTTAAAATTTCTTAAATAAGCCAAACTCATAGAAATAGAGAGTAGAATAGTCATTGCCCAAGCCTGGGGGGTGGAAGGAATGGTGGGGAGGGGCAGTATCATGATGACTAAAACCAACTGTGCCGTCCTTTCTCTAGACAGTGACTTCCAAATGGTGGACACTGTCTGAACTGCCCAGTAACTGGGCAGTTTAAATGTAGACATCCTTAGGGTAAATTTCTGACTAGCTGGCTTTGAGAGGACATATCTAGCACAGTTCCTTATTAGGATGAACTGTGTGGTAGTGGCCGGAGGATTGGATCCTGGAATCAGACAGATGGATTTAGACCTAGACCCTACCATTTATTATGATCTATGTGATCTTGAGCAAGGTAATTAACCTCTGTGTGTCTTTAGTTTCCTGACAGTTTCCCATGAGACTTGAATCTTCAGATGTAATGGGTACATATTGTCCCAAACAAAAATGATACAATAATCAACAATAAGATAAATCATTGAGAAGTTATTAAAACACAAATGTGAGGAAAGACCTTCATGGGTATCTAGACAGAAAAAACAATCACTAACTGGGGAGATGTCAGGTCATTTAAAAAAACCTACACAGATTTTGTGATCAATGCTAGAAGAGGTTAGAACAAAGTCCACAGGATTCTGAAGAAGAAAAAATTGAGCTGTCAATTGCAGTTCCAGCAAGCTGTCCTTCAAGTATAAAGTCAACATAGGAACATTTCGAATAGGCCATAATTCATATAATAGAACACCCCAAATTCCTTCTTGAAAAAAAGACCAAGTGTTTGATTATTTAATTCAGTCAGTAAATCAAAGAATCAAAATTTTAAAAGTCAGAAATGGAGCAGTCACAATTGAAGACTGGTAGTGATAAGCAATTTAAATATAAAATAAAAGTAAACAACTGTTAAATTGCTATTACAGGACAGACTGTGTGTCATAAAATTCAAATATAAAAAACAAGGTACATAATAACACTAGGAATGCTAATTTCCACATTTCTTTCACAAAGAAGAGCCAATAGATAATATCTAGTACAATGTTTTTCACATTGTTTCTTTTAAAGAAGTACTTTATGAACTGATCCATTTTGTAAAGAAGCATTCTTTTCTGAAGCTAAGCGTTTCCTTAACTTTCTTTCTCTTCATTTGTAAAGTCAAGAAAAATTACAATTAAAGATTTGATTACAAAACATCATCATAGTGCTATCCCATTTTCCTATCCATTGATTTACCTACCAATCTGCTGTCCTTCCTCCCTCCCTCCCTCTTTCTTCTCTCCCTTCCTTTTTTCTATCCATCTATCCATCCTTCCATCCATCAGCCTATATACATATGTAGAAAGATACCTATAATGAAGGTCTACAAATATTAATAAACATTGTTTCTGGGTGAAATAATGTTAATTTAAAATTTTGTTATCCTTTTAAAATTACTTGAATGAATTGCTACAAAGATGTACCATTTTTTATAAAAACAATGAAGACTACTTTCAAGGAGAATGATGAAGAATATATGTGCTAACACTGTTAAATAAAAATGAGCACAATACAACTCCATTTGTGTAAAACAATGGATAAAATGTATATATATATAGATGACTAGACATTTCCTAGAAGGATTCATAATTAACAGATAATGGTGGTTGCATATGAAGAAGGGACAGGACAACGGGTACTATAATAAGAGGGAGATTTCTTTATTTTCTTTCCCCCAAATTCTGTAACATACTTATATTGTAATAATTGTGGAAAATAAATACCAAAAGAAAAAATAAAAAGAACAAGTGGCTGAAGGCTATCATTGGACTGGCGTTGGCAAACTATTGAGAATTCGGTTAGTTCATTTCCTTGCAGAGTCCTCAAACCTTCATAATCAGTAGATTCTGCCAACCCCTACTCCAGAGATAACAAGAAAGCCAGTGATCAAGCAATGGAAATATTTCCAGGACATCCCCTTCCTTTGTTTGCCTTACCAAATCTCTTTTGTCTCAAAATCAGGTTCTTGCTTGTAATATCTCCTCATACAAGACATGGCTTTGCCTCTCATTTCTTAAAATAGTTCAGGCCAGTCACATGTAGGAAATAATCTAAAGAAAGTCTGGAAACAGGAAACCTGCAGAACAAATGCAATGGTAAATAGCAGTGGACACTTTGATACTAAGGAGCAGCAGCGACTGCAATGGATCGACAGCACATCCTCAGCTGTGACCACTTGTCACTATGTTGGAATGTGGCACGGTGTGACAAGATCCTCTGGGGAAGCTAGAAATGGAGATTGGAAATTTATAAATGAATAGGATTTTCCAGTTTTAAAATGTTCATTGAATTCAAATTAAAAAAAAAAAAAAGATACTGTGAAGACCACCCAACATATTCACACAGGCTTGGACTATGGGCTATCATTTCTACTTCTGCTTTAAAAGTATATGCTTGATTACAGCATCTGAGCTGGAATTTTGCCTTCAGTAAATTGTTGCTAAGTACCTTAGCTCGCTGTAGATAGATGTGCCTTGTGGCTGAGTAGACATTAAATCATACAGCCCTAGAAAAAGCTGTCTCCACCTTTTTCCTCTTCCTAGCACAATAGAAACCTTCAAGAAATGGAAAGCAAATTAATGTCTACAGAGGAGGTGACACTGTCACCTGTGGGTCAGGATTACAAAATTTCTCAGCCTCCTTGGACAGAAATGGGGCTGAGCTTCAATTGCAGTTAACAACTCCCCAAAATGTCCATTTTTGGGATCCAGGCAAAAGAAACTCAGTCCATTCTTGTTTCCTGGGGATGTTATACAGCCCAAGGACAAAAGTGGCTGGATTGGACTGAGTTTGGATTTGAAATCTGGGCTTTTAGACTCAAAGCAGAAAAGAAATGATGAGGTGGAGATGGAGAAGGCATGATCCCTTTGAGCTGTACAAAATAAAGAGGCCCATGTCTGCTTGAGAACATGCAGGTAAATCAGGCACTAATACCACACCCTTAAACTACAACAAAATCTAAGGCAGCAATCAGAATGCAACAGCAAGCTCATCTCCTGAATGTCCTTGATTTCACAGCTTCATGGCTCTCTTCTCTCCCAGATGCAATGGCTTTCCAATGAATGGGCGTGAATGTGATGGCTGCTGTTTCTTCCTTTTCTTTTTCAGGTGCCCCTCTTTGCTTCCTGCTGCTGCTGCTGCCGCTGCTGCTGCTAAGTCACTTCAGTCGTGTCTACCTCTGTGCGACCCCATAGATGGTAGCCCACCAGGCTCTGCCGTCCCTGGGATTCTCCAGGCAAGAACATTGGAGTGGGTTGCCATTTCCTTCTCCAATGCATGAAAGTGAAAAGTGAAAGTGAAGTCGCTCAGTCGTGTCCGACCCTCGGCGACCCCATGGACTGCGGCCCATCAGGCTCCTCTGTCCATGGGATTTTCCAGGCAAGAGTACTGGAGTGGGGTGCCATTGCCTTCTCCTTGCTTCCTGCTAGGCCACTTCTATACTGTGAAGTCAATTCTTCAGCTTCTCCTTCCAGATAGATAAGAACCCTAGCATTCCACTGAAGCGACTTAGCAGCAGCAGCAGCAGCAACAAGCATAGCTTTGAATGCTAGTTGGAACTTAAGTGTCTACAGTCTACTTGTACCGCCAAAGATGTAGCTTCTGCTACTACTCTGATTTATTGCATTCTGTTTGGTAAAAAATGTCTTGGACATAGCAAGCAAGGCGTCAGCATACAAAGAAACATGCATCTTGCCAAGATCTTACAATCTTACAATCTTATTACAAGATAAAGCCCAGGACACCTCTTGCTTAAGGATGTTCTTTAAGATAGCCCAAAAGGATAGCAGCAATGTGATTAATAACCCCATCTGTTTCACTCCTTGAATTTGTTTCCAGGGAAAATACACCTTTGATCACTAGGTGCTGACGAGGGTATAACCTGGCCCGAGGTGTTTCCCTGGAGTGAAATATGCAGCACTTCTCAACTCCCAATTCCATTTAATTTATTGTTTGTTTTTGCTCAAGAAGAGGCTGTTTTTACAGCTGACCAGATTTAGAAGCTGGTTTGGGGTGTTTCATTTCCTTATATGAAGAGTTATAACACAGGGGACGGTAACCAGCTGTTTCCACCTTCACTAAAGAGGGAATGAGCCTCTACTGTAGCAGAAAGGACTTGGGTTAGTTGTAAGAAGGAACTTCCTTAGAGAGTTACTATCAAGGGCTGGGACTCCCTGGTCTGGGGGCTCTTAAATAGCATTCTGTTGTTTCTCTTGGGGATAGATCACATGAGACCAAGATTAACAGCATAAGAACCACCTGAACAACTTGTCTCTGTTCCTTCTAGTACAGTGTCTCTATACATGGGATATTTTGAGGTATAAATGAGCTATATAATCATTAACGAGGCTGGGCCTTTGTGGATAAATGAATGACTAGGAGTAAGAAAATTTGGGGGTATTTTTTTGAGTCTTAGAAAAAGTGCTGTTCCTTTACATCTGATTTTCAAGTAAATGCCACAGCAGTGATGGGCTGGAGTCTTGTATTGGCTCCCAGGGCATTCAGTGGTTAAATGTTTAGGATTTCTTTTTGTTTTTAGCAAGTCATTTTTAAACATAGCTGTTCATAAAAATTAAATTAGGTAAGCATACAATTAAATATGTTGTATTGAAAACAAGGTACAAAATACATAAAACTTACCACTTTATAATTATTTTACTACCTTTAAATTGTATACATATTCTTTATATTATGTGTATCTATTGCATCTGTATAGTAGAAATGGTAGGAAAGTTATGACTAACCTGGACAGCATATTAAAAAGCAGAGACATTGCTTTGTTAACAAAGGTCTGTCTAGTCAACGCTATGGTTTTTCTAGTACTCATGTATGGATGTGAGAGTTGGACTATAAAGAAGGCTGAGCACTGAAGAATTGATGCTTTTGGACTGTGGTGTTGGATAAGACTGTTGAGAGTCCCTTGGACTGCAAGAAGATCCAACCAGTCCATCCTAAAGGAAATCAGTCCTGAATATTCATTGGAAGGACTGATGCTGAAGCTGAAACTCCAATATTTTTGCCACCTGGTGTGAAGAACTGACTTATTTGTAAAGACCCTGATACTGGGAAAGATTGAAGGCAGGAAGAGAAGGGGACAACAGAGAATGAGATTGTTGGATGGCATCACTGACTTACTCAAAGGACATGGGTTTGGGTAGACTTCGGGAGTTGGTGATGGATAGGGAGGCCTGGCATGCTGTGGTTCTTGGCATCACAAAGAGTCAGACACAACTGAGTGACTGAACTGAACTGAACTGATTGCACATGTCTTCCCAGGTGCACATTTGGCAACATTGTATTGGCAATTTGAATTCTGTCATGGTGGGAGTATTTATACCATTGAAATTGGCAGACTATATAAATCAGAGTTTTTTTTTCCAAATCTGGGTATTAAATATTTCTTAACACATTTACATGGAAGATAGAAAAAGACAAGATAGAGGAGAAAGATAAGTGAGGGTGGAGAGAGAGGGAGAAAAGATGAAGGAGGAGGAAGAAGGGGAGGGGGAGAGAGATTATTATATTTCCTCAATATTTTTATTAGTAAGACAATAATATAACAACCACTTATCTTTCTCCTCTGCTCACTTTTTCTCTCTTCCTTGTAAATGTTTTAATAAATACTTAACATTTGGATCTGGGAAAAGCCTGATTTATATGGTCTGCCAATCTCCTTAAGGAGATTCAGTTCTGTTCAGGCACTCAGTCATGTATGACTCTTTGTCACCCCATTGGATGCTGCATGTCAGGTGTCCCTGTTCTTCACCAACTCCTGGAGCTTACTCAAACTCATGTCCATTGGGGTGGTGATGCCATCCAACCGTTTCATCCTCTGTCATCCCCTTCTCCTTCTGCCTTCAATCTTTCCCATCATCAGGGTCTTTTCCAGTGATTCAGATCTTTGCATCAGGTGGCCAAAGTATTGGAGCTTCAGCTTCAGCATCAGTCCTTCCAATGAATAGTCAGGATTTATTTTTAGTGATATTTCTCCCGACAATCTTGATTCCAGCTTGTGCCTCATCCAGCCCAGCATTTCACGTGATGTACTCTGCATATAAGTTAAATAAACAAAGTGACAATATACAGCCTTGACTTACTCCTTTCCCAATTTGGAACCAGTCTGCTGTTCCATGTCCAGTTCTAGCTGTTGCTTCTTGACCTGCATACAGGTTTCTCAGGAGGCAGGTAAGGTGGTCCAGTATTCCCATCTCTTTAAGAATTTTCCACAGTTTGTTGTAATCCACACAACCAAAGGCTTAGGCTTAGTCAACAAAGCAGAAGTAGATGTTTTTCTGGTATTCTATTGCTTTTTCAGTGATCTAACAGATACTGGCAATTTGATCTCTGGTTCTTCTGCCTTTTCTAAATCCAGCTTGAACATCTGGAAGTTTTCAGTTCATGTACTCTTGAAGCCTGCCTTGAAGAATTTTGAGCATTTCTTTGCTGACATGTGAGATGCGTGCAATTGTGCAGTAGTTTGAGCATTATTTGGCATTGCCTTTCTTTGGGATTGGAATGAAAACTGACCTTTCCCAGTCCTGTAGCCACTGCTGAGTTTTCCAAATTTGATGGCATATTGAGTGCAGCATTTTCACAGCATCATCTTTTGGGATTTGAAATAGCTCAACTGGAATTCCATCACCTCCACTAGCTTTGTTTGTAGTGATGCTTCCTAATGTCCACTTGACTTCACACTCCAGGATGTCTGGCTCTAGGTAAGTGACCACACCATCATGGTTATCTGATCATTCAGATCTTTTTTTTGTATAGTTCTTTTGTGTATTACTGAAATGTCTTCTTAATATCTTCTGCTTCTGTTATGTCCATACCATTTCCGTCCTTTATTGTGCCCGTGTTTGCATGAAATGTTTCCTTGGTATCTCTAATTTTCTTGATGAGATCTTTATTCTTTCCTGTTCTATTGTTTTCCTCTATTTCCTTGCATTGATCACTGAGGAAAGCTCTCTTATCTTTTCTTGCTATTCTTTGGAACTCTGCATTCTGATGGGTTTTGCTCATCTCCTCCTTGCCTTTTGCTTCTCTTCTCTCGTCAGCTGTTTGTAAGGCTTCCTCAGATGACTATTTTGCCTTTTTGCATTTCTTTTTCTTGGGAATGGTCTTGATCACTGTCCCCTGTACCATGTCATAAACCTCCACCCATAGTTTTTCAAGCACTTTCTCTATCAGATCTAGTCCTTGAATCTGTTTGTCACTTCTACTGTATAATTGTAAGGGATTTAAATTAGATCATACTTGAATGATTTAGTGGTTTTCTCTTTCATCAGTTTAAATCTAAATTTTGCCAGGGGTTCATGATCTGAGTCACAGTCAGCTCCTGGTCTTGTTTTTGCCTTCTTTATTTTTTTTTTCCCTGAAGGTCAGTTTATTACCAAAAGAAGTCTTTTTTTTTTTTTTTTTAAAGAAAATGTTCAGAATTTCTTAGTCCAAAAAATCCTTTTATTTTACCTTGAACTTAATTAGCACAAGTAAAATTTGGACTTGGTGGGAGCACACATCAGATGACTTAACCATCTAAGTCACTACTGCCAAAAAGAAAGATAATGTGGGCCACATGTACAATTTTAAATATTCTAGTAATTTAAAAATAAATTCAAAAGCAAAAAGAGATATTAATTTTAGATATATATTATATAGCTAAATTTTCCCAAATTATTATTTCAACATAAAATAAATACAAAAATATTAGTGAGCTATTACATTTCTTAGTAACATATTTTTGAAATCTGGTGTGTCATTTAGTTACAGCACATCTCAATCAGACTAGTCACATTTCAAGTGCTCCATAGCACATGTCACTTGTGGCAGCCATGTTGGACAGGCCAGTCTATTCAGGGATGCAATGGCTGGGTGTGGCTGCTGCTAGTGTAGATGCTCATGCTCCCAGTCTGCACAGACAGTATACATAGAGTTTTGTCTTACATGAGTGTTAGATGGGGCCTGAAGTTTAGTTCATCCCACTCTCAAATTATAGATGCAAGATGAGTGAATTTCAGAGTTTTTAAACTGCCCTAGTTTACACATCACATGGGCCATAAAGATGGGGTGGTTATAGAATACAAAGACTGGTTATATTTATAAAGAGATTATACCTTGTAAGAAAAATGTGCTAACCCCACATGTTAGTAGTAATTATAACTAATTTGGTGAGAAATAATTCTGTTTGAGAATAGAGGACTTGGAATAAAGGCCTTTCAAAGTGATTCCAGTCCTATTTATCCAAAGCATATGGGTAGATCCATAAGGAAATGCAGCTTGAATTTCCTATTTCTGCATGAATTTTAGGGAACTTAAGATTTGACAATCACAATAAAGTTAATTTGTTTTTTCCTTTAGTAATTAAAACTTTATTTAAATATTGAATCAGTCTCAGAAGCTGGTTAATTAAAAGATCTGAGGAATTTAATTTTATTGGACAAACTAAAGACATTGGATGGTGGGTGATTACTCTTACAGAGAGATAAGGGAAAAGTAGCTCTTACATCAGATCCATAAATAGTAAATAGAAGTTTATAATTGTCTTTTGTTCCTGTTGCATGTGGTTAGTGTATCTAATCATCTCTCTGTATTTCTTCAAAGATCTATTATGGAATGTCTACCACCAAACATAAAAGAATTGATGTTCTATATATTATAAAATAAAGAACCTTATAAACAATTTTTTGAGGAAAAAATCAATTGCCTTTTATCGCACTGGGCTTAGCATACGACAAAGTTATATTTTTTCTTATTTTCTCATAATGAGATCTATATTCTTGGAAAACATCAATGTTTTCCAAAAGTCTATTTTTTAGGCAGCACCAGTATTTATTTCTCTTTTTTAAACCCCTTGAAGGTCCTTTTACACTTTTCATAATTACAAAATAGTCTTGGCATTATTGGTTTTCTGGAGTCATGGAGGGGCATTTGTACATATCTTCATTATACTTGTGTGTACCCTTTCCATGTATAGCAGATGCATAAGGTACATTCTGTCTCCAAAACATAAAAGAGTCTTTAGCCTTCTTTTCTCTTGAGTATAGGGAAGAACAAATCTGGAGATCCAGTGGTCTCCATCTTTCTAATTTGATGTCAGAATCAAAGTTTGGAGGGCAAATAATTTGTTTGGAAGGTGATCCAAGGAAACACTGATAGGAGAAAAAAAGACATTAAAGGAAATATTATCAAGCAAGTTATACCCTTGAGCAACTGGAGATTAAAATCCTAGGGAACTCTGGGAGGCATTTTAAAGCATGTACTCAGAGTCATCTCATGAGGGATCTGAAATAGTTTTCTGCCAACTCTTATTTAATCATTCATACAGGAATGCTTCTGGGGACACTGATTACCCAGCAATTCTAGCCTTCCCTGTACATGGGCAGAACAGGTTTGTAGACAAGAGAGAGCTTAAGGCAAAAAGTTGCAAGTACTGACAGTTGGACATTAGATTGGTGTGCCAGGCAATACTAAATTCCAAAGAGATATGGCTGGTAGTGAAGTTAACTAAAGAAACTTATAAACAATGTAGAGGAAGAGACAGTATCTACACAGATTCACACATTAACACACATTTAATAAATACCTACCGAGAACCCATGCATACCTTGCACTATACATTAAGGCAGCATGCAGTCCTTATCCTTATGGAGATATCATTTTAGTGACATACATTTATTGAATGTTCTTGCTGTTGTTCAGTAGCTAAGTCATGTCCAGCTGTTTGCAACCACACAGACTGCAGCACGCCAGGTTTCCATCTTTTTCATTATCCCCCAGAGTTTGCTCATTGAGTTGGATGAGATGCCATCCAACCATCTCATCCTCTGTCATCCTCTTCTCCTCCTGCCTTCAATCTTTCCTGGCATCAGTCTTTTCAACTGAGTCAGATCTTTGCATTAAGTGGCCAAAGTATTGGAGCTTCAGCTTCAGCATCAGTCTTTCCAATGAGTATTCAGTGTTGCTTTCCTTTAGGGTTGACTGGTTTGATCTCCTTGCAGTCAAAGGGACTCTGAAGAGTGTTCTCCAGCACCCTAATTTGAGAGCATCAATTCTTTGGTGCTCAGTGTTCTCTATGGTCCAACTTTCACATCTGTACATCACTACTGGAAAAACTATAGCTTTGACTATATGGACCGTTGTCAACAAATGTTACATATAATATTCTCAGAAGACCTAAGAAAGATCACCTAAGGAGAAAAATCTCAAACTTCTCACAGGCAAATTTCTGTCTCTCTATTAGCATTTCTGTCCCCAGTTAGTTGTTGCTGCATAATAAGTAACATTAAACACAATGGCTGGTTTCAGGTTATTTTTTAACTGATTCTGCAGGTCTTAAATTTGTGATGGGCTCAGCTGGGTGGTTTTATTGACCTGGATGAGATTTGGCTGATCTTATCTGGGCTTATTTGTACTTTAACTCCCTTGTTGATTGTGGGCTAGGGTTCCCTAATTCTCCTCCTGGTGTCACTTGTTCTCCAGTGGGCTAGATGAGTATTGTTCCCATGATAGCAGAGTTCCCAAGACAACCTAGACAGCAACCTTCAATGCATAAGTGTTTTTCAAGCCCTTGTTTGCATCATGTTTGCCATTCTTCCATTGGTCAGAACAAGTCATGAGGCCATCTCACTTTCAGGACTGACGGAAGACTCTGATCATTGATAGCAGGAGATACAAAAGTCACATTGCAAAAGATGTGGATATGCAGCAGGGAGGAAATTGTGGTTAGTTTTGCAGTCTGCCACAAAATAAAGAAGATTTTTCAATCTACCACAAACATAACACACACCTAATATAATAGAGAAAAAATTGTACCAAGAGTCTGTTAAACGGAGAGTGTGCGGTGCCATGAGCACTTGTACCAGAGAATTCGCCCTTGTGTTGGTTATCATCGTCTGTGTGTCTGGCAATATTTCACAATTCCCCATTAGAAAATTGTGCCACTTGGATTTCTGTGGTTTGAAAGTCCAAAACATACGTGGGAATCATGTGCATCATATTTTCACTAACAAGGTTAAGCAGTTTCTGGTTCCTTCCCAGAAGTCATCAAAACTACTACAACAGCATGAGCTGAAGGTGGTAATTATGACTGTCTTGCTTCACTGTTTGGAAAAGTAGTATTAACTGATTAACTCCATACTCACGGAATGGGGCTGGAAATAATGCCAACATATCTATATTCTTCCATTGCTCCAATAACCACCATTCCATCCTGTCACCTCTACAAACATGAATTCCTCATTCACTGATTTCCTTGTTCTGGACATGTATGAGAAATTTATATCTATTAGTACTATTACTGGTCCTGAAAATGTTTTAACCCAATATTTTTTTTCTAATAGAAAAAAATGAATAGTTAAAGTTTTCCTGGATTCTAAAGATGTGATTTAAATAACTTATATATGCAAAACTATGGTATAGATTTCCAAATTTAAAAATAGTTGAAAAGTATAAGTATTTAGACTTCTAAATTTTCCAAATTTATTTTTAAGATATTACCAACTCACCAAAAAATCCAAAATCTTGACTTACCAAAAAAGGGAAAAAACATTAACCAACAACTCATCATCATAATCTAAATTGATAGCAATTGGGCTAAAATGAGAGATGACTAATATCAGGGTCAATCAGACCTACAGTTACTGAAGGTTCTCTCTTCCAGTCCCTCACACCCCGAGACACATCTGGGTAACAGGTGTTTATGAGCACCTGGGAAAGGAGAGCACAGATTCCAGTTTAATATGCCAACCTCTATCTTTTTCAGAGCTTTCATACTTAATCCTGTTTGGAATGGCCATTTCCTGCTGTCTTGCTTCATTGGTTAGAGTCTTCTCTTTGGAGAGGCCTTCTCAGTATCCCAGAACTTCCCTCCTGCCTTCCTCTCCATTTTCGCTTTGTTTCAGTGGCAAGATCACCTGGTGGTGCGACGGCAAAATAAAGGGCGGGACATCCATGGTTTCAGGCCACTTTCTGAGATGTAGCCCTCAATCCATACTCTAAAATCACCAGGAAGGGCGCAAGCTAGGGCATGCTCTTCTTCTCTCCCTTAGGCACATACTGTATATATTCTTCAGGGAAATGACCAGAAGGGGTATATATGTGTATATATATATACACACACATGCATATGCAACACATACATATATATGCATAACATGTTGATATATACATATTGAAATATGTATGTATGTATATAGGGACACAATATGTATGAAAAAACAGAAAAACAAAACTCCTGAACAGCTTTTAGCAAAGAAAATAGAATTAATGTATTAAACAGAAAAAAATCTTAAATAAGTAAAACGAAAGGGGTAGAGAAAGGGGAACTTGGATGCAGGCTATCAAAAGGAATAAAATTCCAGTTTTAGGATAAATAAATACTAGGAATGTAATGTACAACATAATAAATATAGTTCACACTGCTGTATGTAATATATGGAAGTTATTAAGATAGTAAATCCTAAGTCTTCATTAGAAGTAAATTTTTTTCTATTCTTTAATTTTATGTCTATACGAATGATTGGTGTTCACTAAACTTATGGCAGAAACCATTTTATGATGTGATTTGTACGTAAGTCAAATCATTATGCTGTACACTTTAAATTTATATAGGGCTAAGATTGAAGGCAAAAGGAGAAGGAGCTGAGGATGAGATGATTAGATAACATCACTGATTCAACAGACATGAATTTGAACAAACTCTGGGAAATAGCAGAGGACAGAGGAGCCTACTGTGCTACAGTCCATGGGATTACAGAGTTGGACATGACTTAGTGACTGAATAACAACAGCATGCTAGTTATATCTCAGTAAAATGGAAAGAAAATTTAAAAATAAGTTAAATGAATGCATTCAAAAAAGTGCGGAAAGGTTTGATAACTTGCAAGAGAAATACACAGTTATAAGGAAAACTGAAATGTAAATGGGAGATATGAAAGATAACTGTAGTAAAGCAGTAGTTCCTAAAGTGTGATCTCAAAACAGTAACATCAACATCACCTGGACAGTTGTTAGAAATAGAAATTCTTTTATCTACCTAAGATCTACTGGGTCAGAAATTCTGGTTGTGGGGCCCAAGCTTCTGTGTTTTAAGACACACCCTTGGGTGACTCCAAGGCAATCAAGTGTGAAAACCACTTGCTGTAGAGAACCAAACAGATCAACTGGATTGTGAGCCAAAGATTATTAATTGGGCCAGAAGATGAAGTAGAGAAATTCTATCAGAAGATATCAGGGATGAATAAGGATATAGAAAAATGTATGTTGGGAAGGGAGAAGGGAATGGCTACCTGGACAAGGGAATGGCTACCCACTCCAATATTCTTTCCTGGAGCATCCCATGGACAGAGGAGCCTGGCTGGTTATATATAGGCCATGGGGTCACAAAGAGTCCAACATGACTGAGCAACCATCACTTTCACTTTCAAGTGTTAACAGTCATGGTAGAGAGAAGTAGAAGGTTCAATATCCATAGTAGGATATCTAAAACCTGCCTACCAATAATTTTCCAGGATTAAATAAAAATTTAGTCTATTTCACATTAAAGTCCAGATTTTCATCTTGTTTTTCCAATAAACTGGAAGATCTGGCAACATTAGCTCACTTATTCACATAACAATTAGCCATGCTGACTAGCAGCTGCTCTCTTTAGATGAAGACTTCCCAGAGGACTAGCATGTGGGTGCCAGTGGCAGATGGGCAGATCAATTCCAGCTCTATCAAGTACTAACTGCATGACTTCAGACCACCTTCTGAGTCTCCATTCCCTAATCTAGACAGTGGGTTTCATAAGATACCCACCTCATAGTTGTTTTGAAGTTTATATGAGTCAGTATATGAAAAGATTCAGTGCTTGGAGCTTACTAAGTTGTTTAAAAACACCAGCTATTAATTTTTTTTGTCATAGACCCCTCCCAACTCTTGACACTTAAGTTCAGATTTTTCTTACAGCCAATCTGGTTCACTTCTGCTTGTTAAGTTCCCTGTTTGCTGCCTTTTGGAAACAGTGATTCCTTCCCCATCCCTTCATGACCCAACTCTGGTTGGTTTGTTAACATCTCTGGACCTCAGTTTCCTCTTCAGTAAAATGGGAAATGACCTGCCTCAACCTCACATGTGCATGCAAGTGGAATAGTGTCTGTGGACATAACTTCCACAGAATGGGCACTTGTAAATGCTTGAAAGTTTTTTGATTTAATCATTCATCTTCATATTAGCACAAGATGCTACAGCCAGTGTATAGTGGTTCAAGACAGCCAATTGCTAGATTTTCAAGAATTTTGAGTTTGTTGTTAAACACTGCCAATATTAAAAACTGAATCATATAGACATACTTAATTTACTTATATTAAAAACTTAGGTAATAAATTATCAAAAACCTTCCTCATTTTAATTTGTTACTACATTTTTCCACAATCTAAACTATTGAGATGAATTCAGTCTATTTTGTCTGTGAGATAGAAACACCGTACAATTCTATTTTACTCCACATTTCTTCCCAATTCACAGCTCAGTGACATCACGTGGGTGGGTTGAAACTGACCATGACTGGAATATTTATCCCTTAGAATTTGTCAGAAACTTCAAATCAGGGCTTTATTTACCCTTGAAAGGCCAGTTATAAAATATTTACCAGAGCATCAGTAAGATCTTTAAAATCTGCTTGGAAAACAAAAACAAACACAAAATCGTGCTTATTACTAGGGAACTATAAATGTTTTGAAGTGCCAGTAGAGATAATAAAAAAGACGAGTCTATTATATTTTAGATTTGCCAGGAAATTCACAAGCTAGATACGGCATTAAACATTAAAAGTTAAAGTTGAATGTTTTAGAACCCTGGGAAATATGCTTTTCAACATTTCTTTTATTCTTCCTGTCATTTACCCATTGCAAATAGCATTCCATTTTTCATGCTCAAATAAAGGATTGTTTCTATAGTAATAATTATGAAGCAGAAACTGCACTCTTTACATACATACACAGTTCTCACAACTACTTTCTGGGGCAAATCCTAGTTAACAGATGAGAAAATTGCATCTCAGAGAAAATAAAGTGTCTTGAACATAATCAGTCTTGAAAGTAGCAGAGCTGGGCATAAGCTGAGGCCATCAGACTCTTAAGACTGCATGCCTCCACTGCCCCTCCCACTACCAGCCTGGGCTCTGGAACTGATATTGAAGGTCATGGTGAAAGATGATTTCCTCCAAAGAGAATAATGAAAAACAAGGAGATTCAGTTAATTTTCCTTTCTCTCTGTATTTTCTTCCCAGATCATTCAAGTAAAGCTTTCCAGATTTAAGAAAATAAAGATTCCAATAACTTTTAAAATTCTGTGAAGTTTTAAAAATATTTATTTATTTATTTATTTCTGTGTAGTGTTAGTTGCAGCACGTGAGATCTTTTGTTGTGGTAGGCAGGCCCTCTAGTTGCTTTCTAGTTTTGGCTCAAAGACTCAGAATTGTATTGTGCATACTCATGCAAGGGCTTAGTTGCCCCGCGGCATGTGGGATCTTACTTCCTCAACCAGGGATTGAACCCATGTCCCCTGCAACGGAAGGCAGACTCCCAACCAGTGGATTGCCAGGGGAGTCCCCATGAAGTTTATTGAAAAATTATTTTTCCTTCTTTATTGGCTCAGGTCTGTAGCCATTTTTTGTCAACAAGTATCCAAACAACTTTACCTATTTCTGCAAAAGTGTCAGGAAAACCATTGCTCCTGTCATCAACCTGGTTTAATCCATCTTTCTAGGAAACTAAGCTTTTTGTATTTTGGAAAATAGCTTAAATTTTTTGAAAATACAATAAATTTAGAAGAAAATAAAAAAATGAAGATAGACACACAAGAAAGCATGTGTGCACACTGTACTACCACCCTCCAGTTTCATTTCTAAATGTGTGTTCTAAAAATGTTGCCTATGCATCGAACCTGGACTGGCGATACAATATTGTAAAGTAATTAACCTCCAATTAAAAAAAAAATGTTGCCTATGTACTTTAGATAGTATTTGTTTCTGAGATCTTTGTCACTTTCTATTACATCATTATAATTATTTCTTGCTGTTCCAGATTCTTAGGCATTGTTATTTTCAATGGCATGATGAAATATGAAAGATTAATGAAGAAATGGATATTAATTCTATAGACCCAGGTAAATGGAACAGTAAAACTTAAAGCTGTGAAAAATATGCTCTTCCTATTACAAAAGATTACACTTTTCAAAAGAACAGTTGATGTTTCCTAGAGGTAGCCTAGCATGTTTCCATGGGAGCTTATTAGCAAGATTCTTCATGGGTCCTATCCCAGACCTATTGACTCAGAACCTGCTTTTTGACAAAATGCCCAGGAGATTTGTATGCACATTAAAGTCTGACAAGCATGACTTTGCTTCATATTGTATTATGTATTATATAATACATATATGTATTATATAATTGTGAGATAGACTTATCTTTTGTAACCAGCATTCACAGTTGTATAGAAATACAGGTTTCAGAGGGTGACTCTCCCATGGACTTTGGGGTACACGTTCTTCTCAGAGTCTCATGCTCACATCTTAAAGCAAGATAAATGAAATTGCCTTCCCGAATCATGTGGATTCACTTGACCAAATTTATATAAGCTTTTCAACAGTCATAATCCAATGTTATAGTTTACAGTGTACTTATTCCTGTTTTTCCCTAGAGTAGGAAAAAGTGACAAAAATTAAATATTTCAACTGAATGTATTAATACCTTATTATCAAAAGGAACCCCTCCCCCTTGTGAGGGAAATGGATACAATGAATTATGTAAAAGAAACTTGCTTAGTCCTATGGTTCTTCTCTTAGTGACTGAGTATGGCACAAGAAATAAGCTATTCTAGAATTTCCTTTATTTCTCATTTATTATTCTGTTCAAGAAATTAGAGACACCAAGGGAACATTTCATGCAAAGATGGGTCAATAAAGGACAAAAATGGTATGGACATAACAGAAGCAGAAGATATTAAGAAGAGGTTGCAAGAATACACAGAAGAACTGCACAAAAAAGATATTCACGACCCAGATAATCATGAGGGTGTGATCACTCACACTCACCTAGAGCCAGACATCCTGGAAGGTGAAGTCAAGTGGGCCTTAGGAAACATCACTACAAACAAAGCTAGTGGAGGTGACGGAATTCCAGTTGAGCTATTTCAAATCCTGAAAGATGATGCTGTGAAAGAGGTGCAATCAATATGTCAGCAAATTTGGAAAACTCAGCAGTGGCCACAGGACTGGAAAAGGTCAGTTTTCATTCCAATTTCAAAGAAAGGCAATACCAAAGAAAGCTCAAACTACCACACAATTGCACTCACTTCACATGCCAACAAAGTAATGCTCAAAATTCTACAAGACAGGCTTCAGCAGTATGTGAACCATGAAATTCCAGATGTTCAAGCTGGTTTTAGAAAAGACAGAGGAAGCAGAGATCAAATTGCCAACATCTGCTGAATCATTGAAAAAACAAGAGAATTCCAGAAAAAAACATTTACTTCTGCTTTATTGACTATGCCAAAGCCTTTGACTGTGTGGATTACAATAAACTGGAAAATTCTTCAAGAGATGGAAATACCAGACCACCTGACCTGCCTCTTGAGAAACCTGTATGCAGGTCAAGAAGCAACAGTTAGAACTGGACATGGAACAACAGACTGGTTCCAAATAGGAAAAGGAGTACGTCAAGGCTGTATATTGTCACCCTGCTTATTTAACTTATATGCAGAGTACATCATGAGAAACGCTGGGCTGGAGGAAGAACAAGCTGGACTCAAGATTGCTGGGAGAAATCTCAATAACCTCAGATATGCAGATGCCACCACCCTTATGCAAGAACATGAAGAAGAGCTAAAGAGGCTCTTGATGAAAGTGAAAGAAGAGAATGAAAATGTTGGCTTAAAGATTAACATTCAGAAAACTAAGATCATGGCATCTGGTCCCATCACTCCGTGGCAAATAGATGGGAAAACATGGAAACAGTGGCTGACTTTATTTTTTGGTCTCCAAAATCACTGCAGATGGTGATTGCAGCCATGAAATTAAAAGACGCTTACTCCTTTGAAGGAAAGTTATGACCAACCTAGACAACATATTAAAAAGTAGAGACTTTATTTTGTCAACAAAAGTCCATCTAGTCAAGGCTATGGTTTTTCCAGTAGTCATGTATGGATGTGAGTGTTGGACTATGAAGAAAGCTGAGCACCGAAGAATTGATGCTTTTGAACTGTGGTGTTGGAGAAGACTGTTGAGAGTCCTTTTGACTGCAAGGAGATCCAACCAGTCCATCCTAAAGGAGATCAGTCCTGGGTGTTCATTGGAAGGACTGATGTTGAAGCTGAAACTCCAATACTTTGGCCACCTGATGTGGAGAGCTGACTCATTTTAAAAGACTCTGATGCTGGGAAAGATTGAGGGCAGGAAGAGAAGGGAATGACAAAGAATGAGATGGTTGGATGGCAATACTGACTCAATGGACATGGGTTTGGGTGGACTCCGGGTGTTGGTGATGGACAGGGATGCCTGGTGTGCTATGGTTCATGGGGTCACAAAAAGTCAGACATGCCTGAGCGCCTGAACTGAACTGTACATTTTTACCTTTAAAGCACTCACTGCTACGTACGAGAGATTCTAAATCAGTAAAAAGGTAATGATTTAGAGAAGAACTGTGTTTGTGGGTAATCTTTTTTTATTTTACAGTTTACAAGAGATGGTATGATAAGTGTCCAGTGTTTGGCTGCAATTGTTTTCACTGCAGTACAATTCCATTTTCCCTGACCTCTTTACAGGTAGTGCAAGGAGATAGAGAGGACTGTTCATTTGTTTATGAAGTCCGGAGATAGGTAACAGGAGTTGAATTTATGGCATTAAAAACTGGGGTTAAACTTGTCTGAATCTGCATATATGTGTCCACTTATGTACACTGTATGTGCCTGTTTTTGTACTGGGAGCTTGGATAAATGGAAATAGAGTGGGATAGGATCTCCTTTCACAATTCTTGGAGAAATGGTGGTTATCTCCTTCTTTGGAATTCTCCAAAGGAGAGTTTCCTATTTGTTCATATGGTGTAGATTTTGAGTTGCTTCACTGCAGAGGATGGTGTACCCAGGGTCTTTCTAGTCCTCTGAATTCATAAATCAGGTC
Organism: Capricornis sumatraensis; assembly: GCF_032405125.1. Lineage (NCBI taxonomy): Eukaryota > Metazoa > Chordata > Mammalia > Artiodactyla > Bovidae > Capricornis > Capricornis sumatraensis. The sequence goes on from NC_091083.1 coordinate 52,132,784, forward strand.
TGTCTAGCAATCATTCATTTTGCAACTTTCTGTAAAGTGAGTCAGAAAACTCAATTGTCTCTAAATTTGTATAAACTTATCATATCAAAGTGAAAAGTGGAAGTGTTATTTGCTCAGTGGTGTCTGACTCTTTGCAACCCTGCCAGGCCCCTGAGTCCATAATTCTCCAGGCAAGAATACTGGAGTGGGTAGCCATTCTCTTCTCCAGGGGATCTTCCCAACCCAGGGATTGAGCTGGGTCTTCTGCCTTACAGGTGGATTCTTTACAACCTGAGCCACAAGCAAAGTCCTATCTTAGCAAAGCTTACCCTAAATTTACAAGCCATTGCTGATAGTTCATCAGGTATCTTTCCCAAACATGAAAATGCTTTTTTAAAAGTTTGCATATCCACTGCACTGTTCAGGACAACATAAGAATATCTATCATCTCAATGCCCACTAGAGGTGAAATAGAGGCACAAACAAGTGGCACTGTATCACAGTGATTTCAATTCAACTGGTATTTTTGGCATGAACATGTGACTTTTGTATGTAGATATGTTACTGCTTGCCTTTGTCTAGGGCTGTGGTTGACTCATTCCTTTCCAAGGAACATGACTCTTTGGTTCAGTCAGTTAAGTTCAGTTGCTCAGTCGTGTCTGACTCTGCGACCCCATGGACTGCAGCATGCCAGGCTTCCCTGTCCACCACCAACTCCCGAAGCTTGCTTAAACACATATCCATTGAGTCAGTGATGCCATCCAGCCATCTCATCCTCTGTCATTCCCCTCTCCTCTTGCCTTCAATCTTTACCAGCATCAGAGTCTTTTCCAATTAGTCAATTCTTCACATCAGCTGGCCAAATTATTGGAGTTTCAGCTTCAGCATCAGTCATTCCAATGAATATTCAGGACTGATTTCCTTTAGGATGAACTGGTTTGATCTCCTTGCAGTCCAAGGGACTCTCAACAGTCTTCTCCAACACCACAGTTCAAAAGCATCAATTCTTCGTCACTCAGCCTTATTTATGGTCCAACTCTCACATCCATACATGACTACTGGAAAAACCATAGCTTTGACTAGATGAAACTTTGTTGGCAAAGTAATGTCTCTTCTTTTTAATGTGTTATCTAGTCTAGATTTGTCATAGCTTTTCTTCCAAGGAGCAAGCATCTTTTCATTTCATGGATGCAGTCACCATCTGCAGTGATTTTGGAGCCCCAAAAAATAAAGTCTGTCACTTCTTCCATTGTTTCTACATCTATTTGCAATGAAGTGATGGAACCAGATGCCATGATCTTAGTTTTCTAAATGCTGAGCTTTAAGCCAGCTTTTTCACTCTCCTCTTTCACTTTCATCAACAGGCTCTTTAGTTCATCTTCACTTTTCTGCCATAAGGGTGGCATCATCTGCATATCTGAGGTTATTGATATTTCTCCAGGCACTCATGATTTCAGCTTGTTCTTCATCCAGGCCCGCAGTTTGCATGCATGGTGTACTCTGCATATAAGTTAAATAAGCAGAGTGACAATATACGGCCTTGACGTACTCCTTTCCCTACTTGGAACCAGTCTTTTTTTTTTTTTTCCATGTCTGGTTCTAACTGTTGCTTCTTGCCTTGTATACAGGTTTCTCAGGAGGCAGGTAAGGTGTTCTGGTATTCCCATATCTTTAAGAATTTTCCACTTTGTTGTGTTTCACACAATCAAAGGCTTTGTAATAGTCAATAAAGCAGAAGTAGATGTTTTTCTGGGACTCTCTTGCTTTTTTGATGATCCAACAGATGTTGGCAATTTGATCTCTGGTTCCTCTGTTTTTCTAAATCCAGCCTGAACATCTGGAAATTCATGGTTCACATACTGCTGAAGCCGGCTTGGAGAATTTTGAGCATTATTTTGCTAGGCAAAGGAGAAAAGGAAAGATATACCTATTTGAATGCGGATTTCCAAAAATTAGCATGGAGAAATAAGAAAGCCTTCCTCAGTGATCAGTGCAAAGAAATAGAGGAAAACAACAGAATGGGAAAGACTAGAGATCTCTTCAAGAAAATTAGTGATACCAAGGAAACATTTTATGCAATTGGGCACAATAACGGACAGAAATGGTATGGACCTAATAGAAGCAGAAGATATTAAGAAGAGGTGGCAAAAATACACAGACAAACTATACAAAAAAGATCTGAATGACCCAGATAACGATGATGATGTGATCACTCACCAAGAGCCAGACATCCTGGAATGCAAAGCCAGGTGGGCCTTAGGAAGCATCTCTATGAACAAAGGTAGTGGAGGTGATGGGATTCCAGTTGAGTATTTCAAATCCTAAAGGATGATGCTGTGAAAGTACTGCACTCAATATGCCAGCAAATTTGGAAAACTCAGCAGTGGCCACAGGACTGGAAAAGTCAGTTTTCATTCTAATCCCAAAGAAAGGCAATGCCAAAGAATGTTCAAACCGCTGCACAATTGCACTCATCTCACAAGCTAGCAAATTAACGCTCGAAATTTTCCAAGCCAGGCTTTAATAGTGCATGAACATAGCTGGTCTCTTCTCAAATGCAAAGAGTCCCCAGAGATGAATTCCTCAAAAAAGACATAATTTTTCCTCATTTTATAGGGTCAAAAATAGGCATCGATCTAAAAGAACATAACTGTGAAAAGTAAGCGACATTAACACATATTTAAAAATCTGTATTTCCTAGTGATCTTTTAAAAAGTGGAAATATTGGCAGATTTTATTTCCTTGGTCTCCAAAATCACTATAGAGGGTTACTGGAGGCATGAAATTAAGAAGCACTTGCTCCTTGGAAGAAAAGCTATGACCAAACTAGACAGCATATTAAAAAGCCAATATATCACTTTGCCGATAAAGGTCTGTATAGTCATAACTATGGTTTTTTCAGATGTCATGTACAGATGTGAGAGTTGGACCATAGATAAGGCTGAGCACTGAAGAACTGATGCTTTCAAAATGTGATTCTGGAGAAGACTCTTGAGAGTCCCTTGAACTGCAAGGAGATCAAACCAATCAACCCTAAAGGAAATCAACCTTGAATATTCTTTGTAAGGACTGTTGCTGAAGCTGAAGTTCCAATACTTTGGCCACCTGATTCAAAGAGCCAACTCATTGGAAAAGACCCTGATGCTGGGAAAGATTGAGGGCAGTAGGAAAAGGGAGTGACAGAGGATGAGATTGTGGGATGGCATCACTGATTCAATTGGCATAAGCTTGAGAAAACTCCAGGAAATAGTGAAGGAAAGGGAAGCCTGATGTTTTGCAGTCCCTGGGGTTGTGGAGTCCGACCCAAATTTAGCAACTGGACAACAACTACATACATTAAAATGTGATGGCACAGATAAGTTCTCTATGAATACAGAAATATGAGGGATAGTTATGAGGTTACTGCTATGATTTGAATGTCTTTCCCCTCCTTCCTCAACCATTCATATGTTGAAACCTGGTAATTGTTTTAGTATGTGGAGCATTTGAGGGGTGATTCAGTCATGAGGGCAGAGTCCTCATGGGTGGAATTAGCGCCATTACGAAAACCAGCTTCCTTGCCCCCTTTGCCATTTGCGAATATAATGAGACAACTCTAGACCAGAAGATGACCCTCATCTGACTATACTAGCACGTTGATCTCAGACTTCCAGCTTCCAAACTGTGAGAAGTAAATTTTTGTTTTTCATAAGCCACCTGGTCTGAGGTATTTTGTTACAGCAACTCAAATGCACTAAGTTTTCCATGGGATTTTCTGGGCAAGAATACTAGAGCGGGTTGGCATTTCCTCCCTCCAGGGGATCTTCCCTACCCAGGGACTGAACCCAGGTCTCCTGCATTGCTGGCAGATTCTTTACCATCCGAGCCAGCAGGGAAGCCCAATATGTGGGGGAAGAAAATACTCCCAAAGTTAGTAGCTTAAAAATCAACACTTTTTATTTATTGCAATTCTAAACTTTGGCTGGGTTGATCTTTTTGTGATTCCTTTGCTCTATATGGCATCAGCTGGTTTCACTAATGCACATACATTCAATATGAGCTTGCCTTAGAGTAGAACATCCAAGATGGCTTCATGACTGGAAATGGCTTAAATCAGCTTGGGTGGCCAGAAGAACTAGGGATGGTTGAAGCTTGGAACTTTCTTTCCTCACAAATTCTCATCAAGCCTATTGGCATGGCAGGTATAACATAAAGTTGCCAAACGGTGAAAAAAAAAAAAAAAGCTTCCAGGATTCTTAAGTCATAGACTGTGAGCTCATCACCTTCAGCTGGTCAAAGCACATCACAAGGCCAGCCCTGATTCCACAGGAGGGGAAATAGAGCTGTTTCCTGATGAGAGCAGGTATAATTACATACAAAGTATTGTTTGTGGCTGTATTTGTAGACATCTACAGAACTCTAATTTTACTTATATTCTACTCTTCACCTTGTGGTCAAGATCTTCAAGTGAGGCTTGCTCTACCTTTAAACCTGGGAAGGTAGACCCACTTGTTCTAAACCACATATGGTGGTCTTATTTTTAATGCATATTTAGGCATAAACAAATGAAAAAGTTCTGACCAGTGAAACTTGAGAAGAAACATGCTGGGAAATATCACAGTATAGAGTCTAGAACCCATCTTTGCAAATTGAGAAATCTAAACTGACTAAGTCACCAAAAATAATTCCATCTCTATGAACCAAACTTATGTTACCCAAGTTCCTAAGATGGAGGTATAAAACTTTTATGCCACCTTATGTACTATCCAAACTCATGAGAAGACAAAAAAATAAAAGGTCAACTGCAACTTCTAATGAATCTTATAAATGTAGAGAAGTGAGAAACTTTGAGGTCATCATGACCTGCACATTCTCCGAATAAGAACAAGAGGAAGTGGATGAATTAAATATTTAATGGTAGCTAAGATAGCCTGATTCATCCACTTTGCAGTGAGAATGTTTTTGGTCAACAGGATCAATTGGCTAGCCACTTCCTGCATCCATTTTCATGTTAAGAATGTTCTTGCTAGTGGAATAGGGTACAGTCAATGATGATTGACCATGACCCTCTCTTTCTGAGATCTTGCTATAGTAGCTGCAACTAATGATGGTTTCTTGGTTCTCCTTTAATCCATGTTTTCATGACTGACCATACCATTTTGAAAAACCTATTCAGTCATCCTGGGGTGATGGTTTTCAAATGGCTCTTTGAACAGAATTTCATCCATGATAAAGTTTTTAATGGTTTCTAGAAAAATGAGGAAAATAAAACATACACAAAAACTCCAAAGTACATACCTCACTTTGAAATTTTATATATAGACATATTTTACATCAGCTTCTTCCCTTCAGGAGTCACCTTTTTAGAGTATCTTTCCTGAGGTTTCTACCTGTGTGCTTCTTAATGCATTCCCCAGTTCCCACATCCATGTGGACCATGATAGGGTGGATCACAGACAGTGCATTTCCTTGGACTGCCTCTCTCTTGTCACAAAACACAGTTCTCTCTCCTTAGTCTGTTCTCTTATTCTCCATGCTATGAAAACATCAGGTTGTAGCTACTTAGCCATGTATCAGTCCTGGTGGGTCAGCTGCCAAAAACCCCCCCTCAAACTCTAAGTTTAACACATAGCTTAACACAATAAAATTTTATTTCTCACTCATGGAAAGTCCTAGAAAGCTCTATTGATTGAATCATTTTAAGGAGCTGCCTAAGGGGCTCAATAAAGGCAATGCCAAAGAATGCTCAAACTACCACATGATTGCACTCATCTCACACTCTAGTAAAATATTGCTCAAAATTCTCCAAGCCAGGCTTCAGCAATATGTGAACCGAGAACTTCCAGATGTTCAAGCTGGTTTTAGAAAAGGTAGAGGAACCAGAGATCAAATTGCCAACATCCACTGGATGATGGAAAAAGCAAGAGAGTTTCAGAAAAAAAAATCTATTTCTGCTTTATTGACTATGCCAAAGCCTTTGACTGTGTGGGTCACAATAAACTGTGGAAAATTCTGAAAGAGATGGGCATACCAGACCACCTGACTTGCCTGAGATTGAGAAATCTGTATGCAGGTCAGGAAGCAATGATTAGAACTGGATATGGAACAACACACTGGTTCCAAATAGGAAAAGGAGAATATCAAGGCTGTATATTGTCACCCTGCTCATTTAACTTATATGCAGAGTGCATCATGAGAAACGATGGGCTGGAGGAAACACAAGCTGGAATCAAGATTGCCGGGAGAAACATCAATCACCTCAGATATGCAGATGACACCACCCTTATGGCAGAAAGTGAAGAGGAACTAAAGAGCCTATTGATGAAAGTGAAAGAGGAGAGTGAAAAAGTTGGGTTTAAGATTAACATTCAGAAAACTAAGATCATGGCATCTGGTCCCATCACTTCATGGCCAATGGATGGGGAGACAGTGAAAACAGTGGCTGACTTTATTTTTCTGGGCTCCAAAATCATGGCAGATGGTGATTGCAGCCATGAAATTAAAAGATGCTTACTCCTTGGTAGGAAAGTTATGACCAACCTAGATAGCATATTAAAAAGCAGAGACATTACTTGGCCAACAAAGGTCTGTCTAGTCAAGGCTATGGTTTTTTCAGTGGTCATGTTTGGATGTGAGAGTTGGACTATAAAGAAAGCTGAGCACTGAAGAATTGATGCTTTTGAACTGTGGTGTTGGAGAAGACTCTTAAGAGTCCCTTGGACTGCAAGGAGACCCAACCAATCCATCCTAAAGGAGATTAGTCCTGGGTGTTGACTGGAAGGACTGATGTTGAAGCTGAAACTCCAATACTTGGCAACCTGATGCAAAGAGCTGACTCATTGGAAAAGATCCTGATGCTGGGAAAGATTAAGGGCAGGAGGAGAAGGGGACGACAGAGGATGAGATGATTTTATGGCATCACCGACTCGATGGACATGGGTTTGGGTGAACTCTGGGGGTTGGCATGCTGCTGTTCATGGGGTTGTAGAGTCGGACACGACTGAGCGACTGAACTGAAGGGGCTCAGGCTTCTTTCATCTTCAGTATATGACCTCTGAGGTTGTTGCAGAAGGGGAAAAGGAAGGAGGAGCATAAAAAGCAGATGTTTTATTAGCTTATCCTAGAAAGAACATACCTCACTTTATCCACATTCAATTGATATGAGCTCAGTCATATGACCTCCCCAACTGCAAGGAGGCTTTTTACTATAAGGGGTTTGTAATTTAGTTATGTGCTAAAAGAGGAGAGCAATTAATATTGCTGAACTCCCATTTAATTTTTGAAAGTATTAGAAATTTTGAAAAATACTAACAGTTTTAAAAAGTCCACAAAATTACCAACTAAAGAGAAAAGCTATTGGTAAATTAAATTCTTTATGTGGTCTCTTTGATGACATGTGTAAGTCCTTAATGTTACTTTCCTTATTTCAAGTTGAGGTCTTTCTTCAAAATACTAATTTTTTTTAAATTCTATCTTTTATGGCTTTTTCTTCATATAATCTGTACCAAAAACATTGTACTTTCTTTTTGTTATTTAGTAATTGATCCTTTAATGATGTCTTTTTTAAAATATAAATTTATTTATTTTAATTGGAGGCTAATTACTTTACAATATTGTATTGGCTTTGCCATACATCAACATGAATCTGCTATGGGTATACACGTAGAACACTGTACTTTCATATGTCTTATTTATTCAGTTTAGAATATCACCCTGAGATCAAGGCTATAGTAAAGGTTTAAGGTTGTCTTTAACACTCAAAGACACTCAAAGGGCTTCCCTGGTGGCTCAGAGGTTAAAGCGTCTGCCTCCAATGCAGGAGACCCAGCTTCGATCCCTGGGTCAGGAAGATCCTCTGGAGAAGGAAATGCTAACCCACTCCAGTATTCTTGCCTGGAGAATCCCATGGATGGAGAAGCCTGGTAGGCTACAGTCCACAGGGTCACAAAGAGTCGGACACGACTGAGCGACTTCACTTTGACACTCAAAGTCCAGTCAAATGACTTAGAGCCATATCAGCTCATCCTTCTTAATTGACCAATTAGACTGGTTACATATATATTCACATACATCTTCAAAGATACATACCATCTTCCAAAATCAAATATTAAATATCAATAATGTGATCATCCAAATCAGGGATTTGATATACTATGGGCTTGGGGCCTAAGCCATCTTGCTGCTCATTTTGTGCATAAAGTTCTCTTGAATACGATCACACTAAATTATTCATCTATTGTTATGGTTGCTTTCAAGCTATACTGGCAATGTTGAGTATTCACAACAAATGGCCCACAAATTTAATGTATTTATTATCTGATCCTTTGCAGATTTATTTTATCAATTCCTAGTCTAAACTATGGGTAGAAGGGTCATATGCCTGAAGGGTCAAAAAGACAATGTTGATAAATAAGTGACACAGCTATGATACACAAAACAATATAATTTGGAGGGGGAGGGGCTGAAAAGTACATACCTATCTGAAATCATTTTATTTTTAAAGTAATATGTGGGCCAACAAAATACATTTTCATACCAAGATTAGACCTATCATCAAACAGTTTACAACATATGAACTAAGTTCACAAGGACAAAGGAAAGCATTCCTTCACCACCTCATGATGAGCAAGGCTGCTTCTCTACAAACAAGGTTGGTCATTATATCTTCCCTTTATTATGTGGAACAGGGTCACTTCCTTCCCATCATCAGCACCTTAAACTTCTTCACACCCATCTTCAAATTGTTACTGCTTGTACTTCCTTCAATAAGAAACTGGTCATGTTCAGTTTTATCCCGTTATTGTGCCTCTAGAAACACAAAGACTGAGCTCTTGATATAACAGCTTGTTAAAAAGTTAGACACTCAGTCGTGTCTAACTCTTTGTGACCCCATGGATTGTAACCCACCAGGCTCCTCTGTCCATGAAATTTTCCAGGCAAGAATTCTGGAGTAGGTTGCCATTTTGTTCTCCAATAACAGCTTGTTAGGAGGTGATTAAATACTTAGCATCAACCATTTTATGCCACGATTTCTGGAGGGAAGGATTTCATTCTCCATAATATTTTATTACCTGTAGTTCTAATGTTCTTCCTTGGCAAATTTATAATTTGATAATCCTTGGATTTTATTTAATTTTAAAATTTTACTTGTCTATAAAATCCCAGTGTGTGGGAACCACAGACCCAAGTGACAGTATAACACTGAAAGACGACTTTGCTAATCTCTGCTTTGATTCACCATTAGTAAATTTATATTGTGTAGGCTCTCAATGGCAAGCTTATTCCTCTTCTGTCCAAGTTTTTAGGGAACTCTTCACTGAAATCAGAACTCATAACTTAGAGCAACTAACAAGGGAATAATGTCTGTTTCTGGCCCAGGGTAGGGAAATACTAAATACAAGAGGAAGGCCTTTAGAATTATGTGTGCAACAAGGACAAAAAGACAGAAATTACAAATGTCCTGCTTGCAAAAGAGGAGGATAGAAACTTATCTTGAGTGAATTTCTGCTATTTGCAGTTCCTTTAGCAAATCATAAAAAGCAGAACTCACTTTCTCAAATTTATAAATTAATAACTTGAACATTACCATGATTAAACCAACATGCTCAAGATTATGGAACAAGTGGTAAACTCAGTATCACTGAGACAAAGACTGTGAACAATTAACATTTCTGCTCTTGTATCTCCTCTTCCTCCTTCATTTTCTTGACAAAAATAATAACCTCTAAAACATAAAGGACTTAGAAAGCTATTTTAAATAAGCTGAAGCCAAATTAGAGGAGAACCTAGGAAGAAATTGCCAAATTTCTTTACGAAAACTCAAATTTTCAAGTCAAATCTATTCAGGCAACATGTTCTATGCAGAATCTCTCTCATATGCCTTGGGGAAGCCAAGTGATGATGAAACAAGTTTCTGAATGAAAAAGGTTTCCTGAAGGAAATATCAAATATCTATACATTTTCAAGGGAAGAAGCTTGGTTAGAAGAATTTAAAAATTCCTGGATAAATTTATAGGCTTGCTCATTAAACAGAAGTTTGATAAGTTCTTTAAAAAAAATAATAATGACTTTTCATCTATCAGTTTGTAGGCAATAGAAAACTGGGAGCTCACCTTATTAAAAAAAAAAAAAATGAGCCTTGTCTGTGGTCCACAATTAAAAAGAGCATGCAACAACTGCATCCTTGTGTAAACTACTCAGAATTCAACAGCTCAGGAGAGAAGCTCTAATTTGCCAATCTTAGTAACATGCCTGTCCCTTTCCCCTGAAAAAGCAGAAACAGAAAGGATATGGGCCCTTGGGTGATCATGGTCTGAGGCAGGAAGCTAGGTTTGCCTGTCTGCCAAGGCTACAGACACAGAGGGTTATAGTTCATTCTCTAAAAGGAAATCAGTGTGCTTTTTGGAAAGAAAACAGGATTCCAAACTACAAAAAATTGGCAATTGTCCTCCACAATTGAAAAACACATTGGATTCATGACTTGCTTGCCTCTTTCATTTTTTAAAAGTGTTTTAGACAAGAAGATATTATGTAGGTGATTTATTCATCAAGGTCCTTGTGAGAGGTGTCATGGAATCCTTGGAACAAGATACATAATGGAAGCTGGTGATTGATGTGTTCAGAACTGGTAGAATAATATGAAAATCAACATTGACTTGAACCTCAACCCAGACTGAACTCTTGACAGAGAGTATTGTCCTCTTTTCTAGTTCAACATGATAATGAGACATTTGAGTTGAGGGATGGGGTGAATTGTTAAGGCTCTTTTGTTTGCAAGTGACAGAAACTCAATCAGAAAATTTCAGGAATGAAGCTACAAGCACAAATGGATTATGAAACTTAAATGATGTGATAAAAATGCTGTATTTTTCTGTCAGTCTTTTGACTCTGCTTCCTCTATTGGCTTCATGTTATATAAACTTCTCAATATAATGCTAAAGATGACCCACATGACCCCACCTGTTTGCTCAGACAGGAAAGAATCTGCCTGCAATGTGGGAGACCCAAGTTTGATCCCTGGATTGGGAAGATCCACTGGAGAAGGTAATGGCAACCCACTCCAGTATTCTTGCCTGGAAAATTCCATGGACAGAAGAGCTTGGTGGGCTATTGTCCATGGGGCACAGAGTCAGACATAACTGAATGATTAACACACTTCATCACACCTCATCAGGTTAGCAACTTCAGACATGCTTAATTCCCAGAAGCTACCCTGAGATGACTCATGGCTGGACTTCATTATATATCTAATCTTGAATCAATAACAGTGGCCAGGATGGAGTATTCTGATGAGTCAGGTCAAAATCACATATCTACCTATGGATATAGGGCATTGGCTCAGCTCTACTCAGACTACCTGAATAAAATGAAAAGTGGTTAAGAAAAGAAAAGAAAGAAAGAAGAAATGATGAAAGAGAGGTTTAGAGACTTTGTTATAAAATAGAGGGGATGATTCTGAGCAGACAAGCATAATGAAGACCTTTTAAAACATAAGCATCTTTTAACACAAAAAACTGAAATAGTATCAGTAAGATGGAGGTTCAAGTTTCAAAGATTTCAATATGTTAGTGGAGTAGGCTTAAACTAAGAAAATTTAAAATAATTAGAATAGGTTGTTTCCATGTCCTGGCTGTTATAAACAGTGCTGCAATGAACATTGGGGTACATGTGTCTCTTTCAATTCTGGTTTCCTTGGTGTGTATGCCCAGCAGTGGAATTTAGAAAAATGGTAATGATAACCCTGTATGCGAGACAGCAAAAGAGACACAAGTGTATAAAATGGACTTTTGGACTCTAAGGGAGAGGGAGAGGGTGGGATGATTTGGGAGAATGGCACTGAAACATGTATACTATCATGTAGGAAATGAATCGCCAGTCTGTGTTCGATACAGTATACAGGATGCTTGGGGCTGGTGCACGGGGATGATCCAGAGAGATGATATGGGGTGGGAGGTGGAAGGGGGGTTCAGGATTGGGAACTCATGTACACCCATGGCGGATTCACGTCAATGTATGGCAAAACCAATACAATATTGCAAAGTAAAATAAAGTAAAAATAAAAATTCAAAAAATAATAAAAATAATAATTAGAATAGATGGAAAATCCAATGTTGGTACCCAAATCTCAGTTACATAAATAATGATTGGGTAATTTGCCTCACTGATGAGTCATGCAAATTTCAGTTGTCTACATATTCAATTGATGGGACCAGATGCCATGATCTTCATTTTCTGAATGTTGAGCTTTAAGCCAACTTTTTCACTCTCCTCTTTCACTTTCATCAAGAGGCTTTTTAGCTCCTCTTCACTTTCTGCCATAAGGGTGGTGTTATCTGCATATCTGAGGTTATTGATATTTCTCCCGGCAATCTTGGGGAAACAGTAGAAACAGTGTCAGACTTTATTTTTTGGGGGCTCCAAAATCACTGTAGATGGTGATTGCAGCCATGAAATTAAAAGACGCTTACTCCTTGGAAGGAAGGTTATGACCAACCTAGATAGTATATTCAAAGGCAGAAACATTACTTTGCTGACTAAGGTCCACCTAGTCAAGGCTATGGTTTTTCCTGTGGTCATGTGTGGATGTGAGAGTTGGACTGTGAAGAAGGCTGAGTGTCGAAGAATTGATGCTTCTGAACTGTGGTGTTGGAGAAGACTGTTGAGAGTCCCTTGGACTGCAAGGAGATCCAACCAGTCCATTCTGAAGGAGATCAACCCTGGGATTTCTTTGGAAGGAATGATGCTAAAGCTGAAACTCCAGTACTTTGGCCACCTCATGTGAAGAGTTGACTCATTGGAAAAGACTGATGCTGGGAGAGATTGGGGGCGGGAGGAGAAGGGGACGACAGAGGATTAGATGGCTGGATGGCATCACAGACTCGATGGACGTGAGTCTGAGTGAACTCCGGGAGATGGTGATGGACAGGGAGGCCTGGCGTGCTGTGATTCATGGGGTCGCAAAGAGTCAGACACGACTGAGCGACTGAACTGAACTGAACATATTCAATTATTTCTTAATTCAGTTACTTAAAAATCTAATACAATTCTAGGATGCTTTATAAAAGCTATACCATCCTAGTGATTTTGATCCCATGGTAACAGGCCCAGCTTATCACTTATAGGGTCTATATTGAATTTGGACATTGATAATAACAAACTACACAACCGGGGGAAAATGCTCAGAAGGAATGATAAATTATTGTCAAGGAAATTGCTCACATAATTTATTCCAAAGTCAAGTAGAAACATTTTTTCCATAATTCACATCTTGTTTACTACACATTATATCAAGTTGACCATATGACATCTAGAAAATTATATACATCATGCAATGATGTATCTAGTTTCTTCTCAGACATTTGATATAAGAAAGAGCAAAGTGCACCTTCGCTAAGTCTTTATTGCCCAGGAGCAAAGTAAGTCTTAAATATATATGCTATAAAACACATGCATCAAGTATAGAATCCTTTTGGTCTCAATGCAGAAGAAATCAGTCCTTCAATGTCTTTTAAATGCAGACTGACATGCCGTGTGTTTGTGAATGAGTGTGGTTGTGAACACATATATAAATGTATCAAATATAAGCACAAATACAAATAAATGCATACACGTGCATTTGTTTAGCAGAACTTTTAGGAAAGTATTTCTGCATAAGGGTAACTAGCACACAGGCACTGGGACTCTTGTCAGCCATGGGAAGGACTGTGTTATCTTAGATATTCTCTTTCTGAAACTTCCTTTAGTGACATATTAACCTCTGTACTGTTGACCACGGCACAAACCAGTTTTGCTCACTTCCTGTTGTCTTGCTCCCACTTGAGAGTGAGGCTCAGAGGATGTCTGAAGGAAGGGTATGTTTTGGTACAAACACAACTGGCAAACAGGAAAAGCAACCAGCATGCTGGTTACAGGTTAATAAGGACAGCAGAAGAATTCCTCAGGCTGTTGGTGAGCTGGTCAGCTTTGCTTGATATCAGAAAGTCCTAGGGCAGCTTAAAGTTATTTTTTAAGAGAAGGAAAAGTGTTTATGGTTTGCCAGAAAACAAAATGAGATACTGGCTGGCTCAGGCAATAGCTGCAGTAATGCTTATCGTTAACAGGGATCTTCTGTTTGTGGAGAACTGATGAGGCTCGTGTGTTGGAATACACTTCAGTAACTGTAAAGCTCTACAGAAGTAATCTGATTGTTAGCCAAGGGAATGTCTAGGCAATGTTCATTTACCATATCCTTTTTATTTATTTATTTTTAATTAATTTAGTTATTTAACACAGGCTCTTTAGTTATGGCCCATGGGTTCTGGAGTGCTTGGGCTCAGTAACTCTGCAGCATGTGAGACCTTAGTTCCCTGACCAGGGATCAAACCTGCATCCCCTGCACTGGAAGAAAGTGAAAGTGAAAGTTGCTCAGTAGTGTCCAACTCTTTGTGACCCCATGGACCATATAGTCCATGGAATTCTCCAGGCCAAAATACTGGAGTGGGTGGCCTCTTCCTTCTCCAAGGGATCTTCCCAACCCAGGGATCGAAGCCAGGTCTTCCATATTGTGGCAGGTTTTTTTACCAACTGAGCCACAAGGGAAGCCCAGGAATACTGGAATGGGTAGTGTAGTCCTTCTCCAGTGGATCTTCTGGACCAAGAAATCAAACCAGGGTCTCCTGCACTGCAAGGCAGATTCTTAAAAACAGGACCAACCGGGAAGTCCCTCCATGTCCTTTTTAAAGTGCCTAAGCAAATGAATTTTTATTTCAACAACTTTGGATGAAAAGCAATCTAAAACATATTGCTTATTTTCTTGTCTTTTTAAATAAAATATATTGATTGAAACAGAATCATTATGAACATTCAGTTCAGTTGCTCAGTCATGTCTGACTCTCTGCGACCCCATGCACTGCAGCATGTCAGGCTTCTCTATCCATCACCAACTCCTGGAGCTTACTCAAACTCATGCCCATCACATCAATTATGCCATCCAACCATCTCATCCTCTGTCGTCCCCTTCTCCTCCTGCCTTCAGTCTTTCCCAGCATCAGGGTCTTTTCAAATGTGTCGTATCTTCACATCAGGTGGCCAAAGTATTAGAGTTTCAGCTTTAGCATCAGTCCTTCCAATGAATATTCAGGACTGATTTCCTTTAGGATAGATTGGTTGGATCTCCTTGCAGTCCAAGGGACTCAAGAGTCTTCTCGAACACCGTAGTCCAAAAGCATCAATTCTTCAGCGCTCAGCTTTCTTTACAGTCTACCTCTCATATTAGGTTTTGAAAAATAGGCCAATGTACAATAATTACCATTTGCTGAAAGTTCATTGTTAAGCTCTATGCAAAATTAGAGTTAATCTGTAAAACATCTTGCAAAGTCAGTGTTATGCCTACTTACCTAATTTACATATATTTACACTGTGATCTGGGCTTTCCTGGTAGCTCAACTGGTAAAGAATCTGCCTGCAATGAATGAGACCTGGGTTTGATCCCTGGGTTGGGAAGATCCTCTAGAGAAGGGTATGGCAACCCACTTCAGTATTCTTGTCTGGAGAATCCCTATGGACAGAGGAGCCTGGTGGGCTACAGTCCATGGGGTCACAGAGAGCTGGACACAGCTAAGCACAGCACATACATAATGAGTTGAAACCTAGAAAGTTTAAGTGACCTGCATGAAGTTAATCACAGTTACTGCTATCCGTAGAACTAGAATCCAGGAGTACCAAAATGCAAATCCCACCAGTGTGTAGCTCACAGCAGTGTTCTCAGGGCATTCAGTTCAGTTCAGTTATTCAGTCGTGTCTGACTCTTTGCAACACCATGGATGGCAGCACACCAGGCTTCCCTGTCCCTCACCAAATCCCAAAGTCTGCTCAAACCCATGTCTATTGAGTCAGTGATGCCAGCCAACCATCTCATCCTTTGTCATCCCCTTCTCTTCCTGCCTTCAATCTTTCCTAGCATCAGAGTCTTTTCCAATGAGTCAGTTCTTCACATCAGGTGGCCAAAATATTGGAGTTTCAGCTTCATCATCAGTCCTTCCAATGAACATTCTAGTTGATTTCCTTTAGGATTGACTGGGTTGATCTCTTTGCAGTCCAAGGGACTCTCAAGAGTCTTCTTCACAGTCCAAAAGCATCAATTATTCGACACTCAGTTTTCTTTTTATTTATTTATTTATTTTAATTGGAGGTTAATTCCTTTACAACACTGTATTGGTTTTGCCATACATCAACATGAATCTGCCACGGGTATACATGTGTTCCCCATCCTGAACACCCCTCCCACCTCCCTTCCCATACCATCCTTCTGGGTCATCCCAGTGCATTTATAGTAAAATTCTCACATCCATACATGACTACTGGAAAAACCATAGCTTCGACTAGATGGAACTTTGTTGGCAAAATAATGTCTCTGCTTTTTAATATGCTGTCCAGTTTTTTTGTCATAGCTTTTCTTCCAAGAGCAATCATTTTTTAATTTCATGGTTGCAGTCACCATCTGTAGTGATTTTGTAGCCCAAGAAAATAAAGTCTGTCACTGTTTCCATTGTTTCCCCATCTATTTGCCAGGAAGTGATGGGACTAGATGCCATGATCTTCGTTATCTGAATGTTGAGTTTTAAGCCAGCTTTTTCACTTTCCTCTTTCACTTTCATCAAGAGGATCATAAGTCCTCTTCACTTTCTGCCATAAGAGTGGTGTCTTCTGCATATTTGAGGTTATTGATATTCCTCCCGAAAATTTCTCATAAGTTTTTAGCAACCAGTTCTTCAGGAAAAAACACATGCACATGCATATTTATTATAAACTTTACTGATATAGATGATATAGCACAAAAGTTAAAATAAAGTACTACTATACAATAATCTTTATTACAAATTCCATATAGCCAATTGACCATCAGAGAATAATTTTGCTCATTATTGCCAGACTCTTATATCTTCAGTTCAGTTCAGTTCAGTCGCTCAGTTGTGTCCGACTCTTTGTGACCTCATGAATCGCAGCACGCCAGGCCTCCCTGTCCATCACCATCTCCCAGAGTTCACTCAGACTCACGTCCATCGAGTCCGTGATGCCATCCAGCCATCTCATCCTCTGTTGTCCCCTTCTCCTCCCGCCCCCAATCTCTCCCAGCATCAGTCTTTTCCAATGAGTCAACTCTTCGCATGAGGTGGCCAAAGTACTGGAGTTTCAGCTTTAGCATCATTCCTTCCAAAGAAATCCCAGGGTTGATCTCCTTCAGAATGGACTGGTTGGATCTCCTTGCAGTCCAAGGGACTCTCAACAGTCTTCTCCAACACCACAGTTCAAAAGCATCAATTCTTAGGCGCTCAGTCTTCTTCACAGTCCAACTCTCACATCCATACATGACCACAGGAAAAACCATAGCCTTGACTAGACGGACCTTAGTCGGCAAAGTAATGTCTCTGCTTTTGAATATACTGTTTAGGTGGCTCATAAACTTTCTTCCAAGGAGTAAGCATCTTTTAATTTCATGGCTTCAATCACCATCTGCAGTGATTTTGAAGCCCCCCAAAATAAAGTCTGACACTATTTCCACTGTTTCCCCATCTATTTCCCATGAAGTGATGGGACCAGATGCCATGATCTTCGTTTTCTGAATGTTGAGCTTTAAGCCAACTTTTTCACTCTCCTCTTTCACTTTCATCAAGAGGCTTTTTAATTCCTCTTCACTTTCTGCCATAAGGGTGGTGTCATCTGCATATCTGAGGTGATTGATATTTCTCCTGGCAATCTTGATTCCAGCTTGTGCTTCTTCCAGTCCAGCATTTCTCATGATGTACTCTGCATGTAAGTTAAATAAGCAGGGTGACAATATACAGCCTTGATGTACTCCTTTTCCTGTTTGGAACCAGTCTGTTGTTCCATGTCCAGTTCTAACTGTTGCTTCCTGACCTGCATACAGATTTCTCAAGAGACAAGTCAGGTTGTCTGGTATTCCTAAGTATAAACTTTGTGAACTGGAGCAAAGTGGGCACTTAGGCAAAGAATTTGTAGTGTGTTAGTCCCTCCGTCATATCTGACGCTTTGTGACCCCATGGACTCCATCCCACCAAGATCCTCTGTCTGTGGAATTTCCCAGGCAAGAATACTGAAGTAGGTAGCCAATCTCTTCTCTGGGGGATCTTCTCAACCCAGGGATGAGACCAAAGCACAATTTATTATAGAAAAAATGAATTGGACTTTACAAAAAATATATATTGTAAGAGACACCATTATAAAAATGAAAAAAATAAGCCATAGGCAGGGATAATATGTGAAATCATTTATTCCAGAAAATAGAAAGAACTCTGAAAACACAACATCAGTGAAACAAATACTACATTAAAAACAGACAAAAACTTGGACAATTTATCTAAGAGGGTATGTGCTTAGTCACTCAGTCGTGTCCAACTCTTTGTGACATCATGGACTGTAGTCTGCCAGGCTTCTCTGTCCATGCAGATTCTCCAGACAAGAATACTGGAGTGGGTTGCCATTCCCTTCTTCAGAGGATCTTCCCAACCCAAGGACTGAACACAGGTCTCCTGCATTTCAGGCGGATTCTTTACCATCTGAGCCATATACAGATGACAAATAAACACATGAAAAAAAGATGTTCAACATGATTAGCCATTAGGGAAATGAAAGTTAAAGTTATAATGAGATACCCCTGCATCCCGTACATACCCAAACAGCCAAAATTTTGAAAATATTGACAATATCAGGTGCCGGCAAAGATGCAGAGCAACTGAAAATTTCACGCATGGTTGATAGGAATGCAAAAGTGTACACCATCTCTAGAAAATAATTTGATACTTTCTTATATAATTAAACATAAATTTATCACATGATTCTGCAACCCTACCCCCTCCATATCTACCCTAGAGAAGTGAAAACTTATATTCATATGAAAATCTGTGTATGAATATTCATAGAGGCTTCATTCATAATTGCCTCAAACTGTAATAAATTTAAATAGCCTTCAGCAAATGAATGGATAAACAAATTATGGCACATCCTTATAATGGATTAGTGAAGTGGCTCAGTTGTGTCCAGGCTCCTCCACCCAGGCAAGAGTACTGGAGTGGGCTGTCATTTCCTTCTCCAGGGGATCTTCCCAACCCAGGGATAGAATCCAGGTCTCCCACATTGCAGACAGACCCTTTACTACGTGAGCCACAAGGGAGAGCTACTATGATGGATTCAGTTCAGTTCAGTTGCTCAGTCTATCTGACTCTTTGCGACCCCATGAATCGCAGCACGCCAGGCCTCCCTGTCCATTACCAACTCCCAGAGTTTACTCAAACTCATGTCCATTGAGTCGGTGATGCCATCCAGCCATCTCATCCTCTGTCGTCCCCTTCTCCTCCTGCCCCCAATCCCTCCCAGCATCAGAGCCTTTTCCAATGAGTCAACTCTTCGCATAAGGAGTTTCACTATGATGGATTACTGCTCAGTAGTAAAAAGGAGCAAGCTAATATATATGTGTAACAACATGGATATGTTGCAAAAAACTTCTGCTGATTGAAAGAAACCAGTCTCAAAACATCACATATTTGTTCAATCTATATGAAATTATCCAAAAAGAGAAAACTGTGGAGATGGAAGATCAGTGGCTGCCAGAAATTAAGGGTAGGTGGAGAGTATGACTACAAAGGGTGGCATGACAATTTTGAGGGGATGATGGAAATTTTTGGAATCCTGATTTTTGTGGTTACCTTAATCTATATGTGTATTACAATTCATCCATAGAACTGTACACAAAAAGAAAAAAAATAATTTTATGGCATGTAAATATTAGGAAGTAATTTAAATTTTAGAAATTAAAATTAATTAAATTAAAAGTCTATTCATAATAACATTAAAATCTAACCTGCTATGCCATACAGACCTACAACTGCCTAAGTGTTCTGCACCTTGAAATTCCACCATGATTTTACTTGTAAAATAAAGAAGTAATAACAGATTTATTTCAAAACAACAATTTGGGGTTCTCAGGTATAGCAAGAAAAATCACTAACAACTTGTCTTGATGCTCTTTGGTTTGGAGGATTGAAGGAGATTAATTAGCCATACAATTGATCTCAGGAAACTGTATAAACTTGACTTTTTGGATCTGGAATCCAGGACTCGTAATTGCCTGTATGAATCCATTTATCCTAATTTTCTCTGGCCTGTGTAGCATCTTTATAGAGTTAATGTATCAGGGAGGGTCTAACTGGGGATCAGAAACCACTTGAGTATTTAAAATAGAAAGAATACAATGCAAGAAATCAGTTAAAGCAAGTGATGGACTCTGGAAAAGCCAAACAAGATACCAGCCCAGAAATTAACAATCTTTGGAATCTTCTACCTCCCCTAGGTAGGAAGGATAGATGAAAATCGTAGTTTTGCTGGCACCCCAAAACTGGGATTATATGGTGGAAGACCAAACCATAGCAGGCTGCTTAGAAAACTCTTGTACCCCTAGAAAATGCAGCCCTTGGCAGGGATGCTGCCCAAGGCAGAGAAGGAAGGGGAGAAATCTGCTGGTTTCTCTCTTTCTCTCTCTCTAACCTCCCAGTGATGGCTCTCATTGTCCAAATCCATCTAGAAGATAACTGCTGAGGATACAGAACATCAGCTTGATAGGATAAACCCCTTCCTTCCAAGATGAAGAGCAAATCAGCTCAGTTCAGTTCAGTCACTCAGTCGTGTCCAACTCTGTGACCCCATGAATCGCAGCACACCAGGCCTCCCTGTCCAACACCATCTCCCGGAGTTCACTCAGACTCACGCCTATTGAGTCCGTGACGCCATCCAGCCATCTCATCCTGGGTCATCCCCTTCTTCTCCTGCCCCCAATCCCTCCCAGCATCAGAGTCTTTTCCAATGAGTCAACTCTTCGCATGAGGTGGCCAAAGTACTGGAGTTTCAGCTTTAGCATTATTCCTTCCAAAGAAATCCCAGGGTTGAT
Organism: Capricornis sumatraensis; assembly: GCF_032405125.1. Taxonomy (NCBI): domain Eukaryota; kingdom Metazoa; phylum Chordata; class Mammalia; order Artiodactyla; family Bovidae; genus Capricornis; species Capricornis sumatraensis. Next base: position 52,153,680 of record NC_091083.1, read on the forward strand.
CTCCTTCAGAATGGACTGGCTGGATCTCCTGGCAGTCCAAGGGACTCTCAAGAGTCTTCTCCAACACCACAGTTCAAAAGCATCAATTCTTCAGCACTCAGCCTTCTTCACAGTCCAACTCTCACATCCATACACGACTACTGGAAAAACCAGAGCCTTGACTAGATGGACCTTAGTTGGTAAAGTAATGTCTCTGCTTTTGAATATACTATCTAGGTTGATCATAACTTTTCTTCCAAGGAGTAAACGTCTTTTAATTTCATGGCTGCAGTCAGGAGAAGGTAACAAATGGATTTGTGGGAAACCAGGCCTAGGACCAGCCCAGTCAGCCCAAGATTGATAACAAATTTAAGGGGCCATTGGAGCTGATTTCTACTCTATCTCTGTGGAATGAAGGCTTTATAATAAGATTGGGAAGTTCTCTCTCAGAGGCAGCTATGAGAGGGACCTATAAGTTTTGGGAGAGTTTGACAAGAGTGCATCAAATTCTCAGCCTTTGTCTATGGGTGACTTCAAGGAAAAGGTTCTCCAAACTGTCTGTGATCCTCTTGGGTCGCCCCACATAAGGCATTCTACTCTCACAATATTTCTCCAGTGTGTTCAGAGTTGCAGTTTAGCCTATTCCTTTTCTGTACCACTTGCTTTTCACAAAGCCATATATTTTTGGTACCTAATGGTCCCCCACAGCTTTCTTGCCTGGAGAAAGAAATGGCAGCCCACTCTAGTAATCTTGCCAGGATAATCCCATGGACAGAGGAGCCTGGTGGGCTACAGTCCAAAGGGTCACAAAGAGTTGGACATGACTGAGCATACCAGCACTGACATGGACTGATCTCTCTTCTCAGTGAGGAGAGCAGAATCTAGAGTCTCATGGTCCTCTTGCAAACTCTTGTATCATTTTCCCTAGTGATCTTTGATACCTTTTCTGTTACTGTATAACTTTCTTTATAAATATGAAAGGAGTTACTGTGGAATTCTAAACCTTCCTCCATGGCCCTCTTCCTCCAATAACTCCTCATGGAAATTCCTATGGGGAAATAGTGCACTAATCATACATTCTATAGCTGAAGAAGGGCTTTCTGGTTGTATTAGTCATGGAAATGGCAACCCTCTCTGGTATTCTTCCCTGGGAAATCCCATGTACAGAGGAGTCTGGTGGGCTACAGTTCATGGAGTCACAAAGAGTTAGATGTGACTGAGCTATCTTCACTTCACTTCAGTCATGAGTGAGCACAGAGGCTATATAAGGTACTCCAGTAGAAGGAATTTAACATGTGGAACTAGTCACAATAGTGCTGGAAGAACAGAAAAGCCAAACAAAGGCCATCAAGGCAACAGCTTGAAGCTGCTATCACTAGTAGAACAAGAAGGATAAAGGGAAAAATTAGTGTTATTGGAGCCAAAGAATCAGAGCCACCCATAGCAACAGAGTCTTCACATAGGAGCAGGGATCAAGGAGAAGATATAGCGAGTGCCAGAGACCCTGGCTGAAGCCGAGAGAAAAGCAAGCATCACCCTGGCTCCCCCTTATCCTTGATCTTCAATCTCCCCAGAGCCTTTTATTGACTAAACCAAGCCAGAAGCCAGTTGGCAAGAGAGCCCAGGAAATGAAGTTTACAGAGAATGGACAAGGAGAGGATTTAAAAGAAAACAAGCAGATGACCCAGTTTTCTAGTCATTCATTCTTAGGTTTTCACTTTCTACTATCTTCTCCCAAACTGTTATTGCTTCTGAAGAGTTGCCTCTTTCAGCTAGTAATTTAAAAGACACCCAGATGCAGAATGTCACCAGATTGGGACTAGAGCATTGATCTAGTTTTTTATCCACTGTTAAGTCACTATTTAACAATCCATTGTAAATGCTACCTTCCAACCCTTACCCTTGGCCTGCCACTCCCCACCCAAATATAACTAAGTACTTATGGTCATAATAGGTGGGAAGGTGCATTGGTGCACTATTAACAGAGCATTCTTAACAGCTTGATTAGCAAAGATTGTGTAAGTTATTGGTATAACTTTCACCTTCAGTCACTGACTGGTCCACCAGGTACTTCCATAGCTTTAGAACCCCCTTGCCTCCCATCTTTCTTCCTCAGTATCCCTTTATCTTTTCCATTATTCACCTTCATGGGGTCTTTTTACTTCCCCTCCAGTTCTAAGCTATGTATGAAGAGATGACTATGTAAGTGATTTACAGTTACTGCGAAAGTTTATTAAATGTTTGTGAATTATTACCATCTTTGCTAAAGCTTTAATACATACTTATCTGTATCTTTCTCTCTAAGTGTGTATCCTTCTCTTCCTTCATTGTGGTATAACTTTCCCCAGTTGATTTTTTTCTTAACCAGGAGAGGTTGTTACATTATGCTTGTTTTGCTTCTGTTTCTCATCTTTTTTCGTTCTGTTTCCTCTAATAAGATTGTGAGTTTCCCTAAGGGTCTCCTCTCCCTTGGCACATAACACTGATTTTGGTGGGCTGTAGACAAAGTAGCTGTTTCGGAGACCATGACTTGATTGACAAATGAGAGGCCAGGGCAAGAGTAGCAGAAGTCAGTGCTGATAATAAAGACTCCCACCCCAGACCACCAGAAGCTACCTGGCACCATCCCTACTTCCTGCTTTAGCTCTGGAAGGAAACCTGAAATGCAGGGACAGCATTACATTGCCTTTCTGGCCCATGACCTCTCTTTTAAGAAGTGTCAAAATCACCAACGCATTTCCATCTCTATTGCTTCCACTCTTGTCCAAGTCATTCAGACACTTATAAAGACCTCACCTCAGTGGTTACACTATAGATTGCATTTTTATGTAAACAGAATACTAAAGTACAAAAAATGTTTGTCTCTGGAATCTTTTGCTTAACATTCTGCTTACAGAATTCATCATGTAGTTGTGTACAGACAAAGTTCATTCATTTTCTTTGCTGAATATCACTCCATTGCTTTGGCTTGTTTGAGTGAATTTCCATTTCTTGCAATCAAGCAAGATAATGAAGGATGAAACTGTCCTTCCCAGAGAAACAATAGGCATGGACTAAGAAGTCCCTGAGGGAGCCTCCCCTGTCCTTCTCTCATCAAGCTAGGGTATTCCTTTCATCTCCAGTGAACTTCAGGGCAACACTGAATTTTGCTGAGTGGATTCACAGCGCCATACGGCAAGGGTCTTGGATCCTGGCACCAGGCCAAAGGATGACAGTTCTTCTCTCCTTCATACATCTTTACTCTATGATTGCTCGTATCTGAAAATCTTATGCTTTGCAATCTTCTATCAGCCCAGGGCCATGTGATATAACACTTTGTATGATGCAGTGTGGAGCTGCAAAATTGTTTTCTTGGAGTATTCTAAAGCCATTAATTTGGGAGAAAGACATTATTTTACTATATATTTCCACATAATAGGAACAAACTATTTATTGCATCTTTACCAATGTTTTCAGGCTTGTGGCATGTAAAATCAAGATGATTTTTCTCATTTTTTCCTAAACAGTTGAGAATTTTGAGCTGAGATAAGGGATCAGATGAAGCCAGTATGATTTAGGCAAGATTCCTTCTATTAGGCATGGGCTTTCAGATGTATAATTTTGCCTGGTAAGAGGAGAATAGTGTGGGTGGTGCATACTTTCATTATGTAATTAACATCCTGTTTTCCCCATTGGTAATAATATCTCAAAGAGTACAAGGGAATTCAGGAAGGAAACATTTCATAATTTCAAAAACAAAAAAAGACAGTAAATCATTCTTCAGAATAAATCTGAGAGATGGGTTGTTTCTACCAAAAACCAGTAGAAACTGAGGCATGATAATGCCACTACAGGTTTTTCTGTAGAGGCACAGTTTTGAAGATTTGCTCATTAATTTCCCAGCATAATCTCCTTTGTCACATGGTAGCTCTTCTCATGGGATGCCTTGTAATCCTACTGACTCTTGCCCAGTAACAGGAACAATTTCTAACTTTACTTAATGGAGCATTTGTGGTTGTTCACCCTGAGAAAGTCAACCAAAGAAAATGCCTGCAGGAGAGTAATAGTGAAATATCCAACCCATGAGTCAAATAAAATGGATGCTATTCCATGTCTTCAAGTATTCCAATTGGTGAAATGAACTCACAGCCAGGATTCCCTGCCTTTCCTTCCTTTGGAAAAGTGTATTCATCGTGTCTGTTGTCTCTTGACCTCCTCAGAGGCCCAAGCACATTCAAACTGCTTGATCCCATCAAGATTGATTCTCTTCCCTGTCGGACTTTTCCCCCTTTTCCTCTAACTGCCTTTGTCTTTCCCTTTTCCCCTTCCCTTCCTCCTATTTATCCTTATCTTTACCCCTGCCCAGAATAAACATAGAGGCTTTGTTGAACTGAAGCTCAGAGAATGTTTTCTTCAGGGGCCAAGGGAGAGGAAGAAAAAATCATAAAATAGTTACAAAATAAACATTATGCAAAATTAAAACTAAAGCATCAGAAACAGCTTAATTTCCTAAATGAAATCAACCCTGAATATCCATTGGAAAGACTGATGCTGAAGCTGAACCTCCAATTACTTTGGGTGCTTGATGTGAAGAACTGACTCATTGGTGAAGACCCTGATGCTGGGAAAGATTGAAGGCAGGAGAGGACAACAAGATAAGATACTTGGATGGCATCACTGACTCAATGGACATGAGTTTGAGCAAGCTCTGGGAGTTGGTGATGGATAGGGAATCCTGGTGTCCTGCAGTCCATGGTTGCAAAGAGTCAGACTGAGTGACTGAACTGAACTGAGAAAGCTGAAAATGTCTCATACAATTACAAAAAGCAACATAATTTCTTTTACTTGTTTTACAATTTTCTTCCCTACACATTGAGCTACATTCCCTTTATTGCGTCTTCATGTGGCAATGGATTTGGTAATATTTTTGTTGTTGTTAAAGAACACAAGGATAACCTAGGCTTTCGGCTAGCATGCTTAGTCAAAATTTCTTCATTTTTGATGAAATGCATAACACATGCCACTTCAACCATATGTACACCCATTCTTTTTAGAACTGCCACAAGGCTATGCCCTACAAAGAGAAATTCTGATACATTTAGTATCAGTTGGTTCCCATCAAAAGATGAGAAAAAATGTTATAGGTGTTATACCATATCATTGATTGCTGGAAAACAGTATATTCCAATAGAAGAGAACTTGCATTTTAATGAGTTCTCTATGAGAATGGAATCCTCCATTTATAATTTCACTAGTCCATGGAGTAGCTTCTGGCTCCCTATAAAGCCTCATTTTTCATGCATCACCCATAAAGCTCCTGTGTCAGGTACCATACACCACCAAACTCATTTATGCTGTGACATGACCTGGGTCCTACTCTTTGTCATGATACTTGACAAGTGATTCAGGGGGCCTTTCCTACATTGAGGAGGAAAGTAAAAATGTATGTGCATCATTAAAGTGACTGGAAACCGCTTAACTATTTCTTATTAAATTAAAACTAAGTGTATTCTCAATTCAACTTTCCCTTAGGTAGATCCCCAAATCCCCACACCTGCTCAACATCACCTAACATAAAGGGAGTGTGTTGGAGCAGAAATCAAGGCAAAAAGAGATGGAAGTCTTACCTGATTATAATTAATATATTTTTCTCAGGAAAAATAAAAGAACTCAAAAGACCACATGAACCATTTTTGAGACCTGTCGTGGGGCTTGGAAGGGTGTGGCGGCCTTGACAAATAAACTTCCTAGCAAACCTTCCACTATTCATGACACCAGTGCTAGGTTTGGTGTCCTGTCTGGTGCTCTCCTCACTTAGGGGTGTGAAGGAAGCTTCCAGTCACTGAGAAGGTTCCAGCTCTCAGGTAGGATGGTATCATGTGTCCTGGAGCCTCGATGCTCCCAGGTAGCTAAGCAGATCACTCGCAGAGATAGGAATTAGTCCTGGGTTTTCCAGCTAGCAGAAGTCTGACTATGGCTACTGAGGGGGTTTTGGGAATTTGTTTTTTTCAGCCTACCAATAAAGCCTGAGGCATAAAATCCACTGTTTAAAGATGAGACCCACTCAAACTGACTAATAAAAAGGCTTGCACTGTGTATTTAGCTCCTCAAAATCTTTTCTTTATTCATTTGTCTTATTGCCTTGCTAAAAGAACTGAAAGCTTGGATACTGGACTTTTGTTCTGAACTACTTACCATAGCTGTGTGTGTTTGAATGACTCCTTGGTACTACTGAACCTCTCTTTCATAATCGATAAAGTGAGTTGAACTTGAGTCTCTTGTTTCCTTTCCTCAACTAACATCTGAATTTTCTAGGTCTTACTAATATGCCAGTTTCACATGTGATATTGTAATCTGTGAGGTTATGTTTTAATCACTAAGTTATTTCCACTGAATTTTAATAAACAAAAGCACTAAGTATGTGTTATGAATCTGGAACTGCACTGAGTGCTTGATATGTATGATCTCATACATTCCTCAGTAATCAATGTGTTTGGGAAATTGTACTGATCACATCTGATGTCTCAGTTATTGTGATAAGATCTTCCTTCAAAGTCAATATTGTGTCATGGATAAAATGTCACAAAACTGAACAAAGTATATAATTAAACCCTTACAACAATCTTAAGAGATGAGTGATATTATTGTCTTCCTTCTTTTAGAGAAGAGGAAACTGAGCTACAGGAAGTTTAAGTGATGACGTGTCACAGTCACAGAGCAAGCAAGTGTCATAGTCATTGCCTCAGATCATGTCCCAGATGAAAGCAATTAAATGATTTACCTGAGTTCATGGGCTTCCCAGGCGGCTCAGTGGTAAAGAATCCACCTGCTAATGCAAAAGACACAGGAGATATGAGTTCGATCCCTAGGTTGGGAAGATCTCCTGGAGGAGGAAATGGAAATACATTGAAGTATTCTTGCCTGGAAAATTCCATGGACAGAGGAACCTGACAGGATACGGTCCATGGGGTCTCAAAGAGTCAGAGAGACTGAACATGCACATTTTAGATCTTGAAGCTCCTAGATGGCAGAGATAGAAACAGAATCCCGTTGCCTTTAGACAATGGTGATGCAAGAAAACCTCACTAGCCTGAGTGATGTTTAAAAAAATTCTTAAGAAAAACAAACAAACAAGCAAACTGGATAACGTTATTCTTTTGGCATCCAGTATGGAAGAGACTGTGAAGGTTGCTCCCTGCATGATGGACATTTCCTGCTTGCTTAGGTAGGATTTATTGCAGTGCTCCACCAGGTGGCACTCCAGTGAAGATATGGCTATTGAAAGCTCTCCAACCCCAAGACTTCAAGCCTGAAAGAATTTTGAGTAGGTTAAAAGGGTATTCTTGAGAAAGAGGCTGCCAGGCAAAGGAATATGGTTTCCCATGTTGCTGGTAGGGCACAGCCTGAAGACAGAGGAAAGTCCATGAACAGGAATCCTAAGACAAAGGAAAATGATCCCAGAAAAAGTAAGCCGCAAAACATCTAAGAAGGGTTAAGACAATTTCCCCTCATCTCGGGAAAATCCTGAGACTAGAATTCAGACTTGGAGCTGGTATCTTTGCTGCTAAATTGTGACTCCTTTAAAGAATCACATTTTTCTCTAGACTTCAGAGTCCTCATCTGTAAAATGTGTGTGTGTGTGTGTGTGTGTGTGTGTGTGTGTGTTAAGGGTTCTTTAACAGTGGGTTATGGGCCTAGTTGATGGAGTCCATGACCTAACTTCCTAAAGTCTTGGGAAAAACCGTGGACACCATTTTTTTTTAGGAAGAATGTCTGTTGCTTTCAACAGATTCTAACCAGACACAGTGAATCCCCAAATGTAAACAACATCTGGATTAGGTAATTTCCAAGGTCTCCTCTAGCTTCAGTGTTCTCTGATTCTGTAATTTTTCTGGGAAGGCAACTATGGTTGTCAAGTTAATTGGATTAAACTTCTGGCCAAGTTCCAGCTGCATCTTTTCTTACACACTGTCTAATGGTTTTGTTGGGGTAGTCACACCTAAGTTCAAGAAGTCCTGCAACACCCTCTCTGGTAGATCAGGTGGCACATCATGTGACTAATGTGGTTCATTAGAGAGCAGTTGCCAACACAGATCAGAGGAACTGCAAGAGCAACACACTAGATCCCATGAGTTTAGTAGTGGAAGCAGGTGCTAATTAACATCCTTTGGATGAACAGGATATGCATTTTTTGGGAGTGGGTAAGAATTTCTGGTTAGACAAGCTCCAAACTCTTTGGTCTACTTAGAAGGTGGTGCCAATTCCATCATCCAGAATGAGATTTTATTTCCTGATGACACCTTCTCAGCCAAGAAGGAAGGCCCAGCAAGGAGGTGGGACTATTATTTTCAGAGACATTGTCATGCAAATAAGGGCTCCTTCCAAAAACAGTTGCAACCAAGGGAGTGTCCCTGTCCTACCTCTTATGGTTCAGAAAAAAGTATCTCTTACGTCTTTTTTACTGGAGTAGGTTTGGTAGCTGAGTAATGTAATTATATAGATTACCAACAGAAACTGAGGTTTCAACCTGTCCTAGATATACACCATTTGTGAAGGGAGGGACTTGGAGAGGGGGATATCGATTGGGGATGCAGCCAATGGAGAGCTCCGCTACTGAACAGAGAATATTGTCCATGCATAGACTCTGCAGTAGCGCTTAAACATATGGAGATGGTGGAACATGAGATTAGTTCTTGAGGAGAGAACCTGGGAGGGAGAGCAGTTCCTCCAGAGTATCAAAGAGTATTCTCCAGAATGTGAGTTGTGTATAAGAAAAGGAGTCCTCCCTTGTGCTTTGGAAGTTTGGACTGGTTACCTTTCAGAACGGTCTGACCTACTGCCTAGGCCAATGGCTCTCAGCCCTGGCTACACATTAAAATCAACTTTTGAAAAATTACTATTGCTTTGGGCCCATCCAAGATCAATAAATCAGCATCACTGAAGGTGTGACCTGGGCATTTCTGTTTAAAAAATCTCTTCTGGTGACTTAATACACTGCTGAAGATGAGAGCCAACTGGCCTAGATCCATGGTAGAAATTATGGGGCTTATATGCAAACAACCTCATCTCAGTCTCACAGAATGTAACAATTTCAGAATTCTTAGGGCTTACTGCATTAAGACTTGTGCACAATGCCTGGTTCACAGCAGGTGCTCAACAAACATTTATTCAGTCAAGTAGTAGGTAGGGGTGAGGTGGGCCAGTGATACCACCCATCTTAATGGCAATGATTCAATTTATTCTTTTCCATGAGAAGGCCAAGGGAAAATCATCATTTCTACTTACTTTTCTGTTATTTTAATTTTTATTCCTTTCTTTCTTGTTATTTCTGCTTCTTTCTCTTTCCTTTCCTTGATGTGATATATGTTAACTCCAGGAGGTTGGGGTAAAAGTAGGATGCACAGAAGGAAGGGAGGGAAAAAAAAAAAAACAAGAGCAATGTCCTTGAATGTCTGTCTGTTTGTTCTAGAGAATGACTAGAGGAACACATGGGAGATCTTTCTCCCATGCTGCCATGCCCACCTCAAAAAGAAAGAGCTTGCCATGGATCTCAAGGTACATAGGCTCAGCCAATGAGGAAAACTGGCCTGAAGAGGTGATAGCATTTTCAGAGTGATGAGTAAAGGGAATGGGAATAAATTGAGCCATGAAAAGCCTTCAGCAAAGAGGACAAGTGAAATCGTTAGGACTCAGACAAGGAAAGGACAGTGAAGTCGCTCAGTCGTGTCCGACTCTTTGCGACCCCATAGACTGTAGCCTACCAGGCTCCTCTGTCCATGGGGTTTTCCAGGTAATAGTACTGGAATGGATTGCCATTTCCTTCTCCAGGGGATCTTCCCAGGCCAGGGCTCGAACCCAGGTCTCCCACATTGTAGACAGACACTTTATAGTCTGAGCCACCAGGGAAGTCAAGACTCAGACAAGGGCAGGTTAAATCTCCAGGACCCAGAGACCTTGAGAAATAGAAAGTGTATTTGTCATTTGTCCCATTGATCTTTCAAGAAAATTTTTCTTCATGCATTTATCACAGCATACAAGCATGTAATTGTTTATGTCTACCTCTCTCATTACAATCTTATTTTCCTGAGGAGAGAACTCTGAATATTTGCTCACCACTGAATTTCCAATGCCTTTCATACTGACATGTGGTCAGCACTCAAAATTATGTGTTGAATGAATTAAAAGGTGAATGAGTGAGATGAATCTATTATAGAATGGCAGTTAGCAGCTGGCAGGGGATTCAGGAATTTTTTGTTTCACAGAGTCTAAATGGAAGACTTAATTAACTGACCATCTCCTTCTCTCTACCATTTATTTTCCTCTCCTTCTCTCTGTTCTATATTACAGTATAAACATTCTCACACAATCTATTTTTTAAAAAGGCAGAGAATGAATGATAGTACTTTATGGTTATACTAGATATATAGATTGATTAATGCTTTCATTTTTTAAAATAAGTCCTTTGGCTTTTCTTAAGGCTATTTTCCTAATTTGATGAAGAATATTTGAGCCCCTCTATATGTCTGATGGGAGGATGGACAGGAAAGGCCCAGGCTAAGTACCCTGATCTCCAGAAGCTCATAAGCTAGAAAGGGAGATCATTGATGGGGCAATTTTGAGAGCTTCACTTAGGTTTAAGGGAACTCTGGGGACACACAGAAAGATACTTCACTTAAACGGGAATGACTTCCAAGAGGACATTTGGGAGGAGAAGATAGGCAAACAATGGTATGAAACGAGGGAAAAGTCAGCTCCCAAAGAAGAGGAATGCCTCCACCTTGAGATTAGAAAAGAAGCTAGGGAGGCAAGTTAGGTAACCTCTACAATAAAGCAGTAATAGAGCTGGAGACCTAGGCAAGGCAGTGTGTGGTGGTGGTGACAAAGTCTGAAGGACAGAGGATTGAGGGCAGACTGGCCATGAGATGCATTTTAGGAATGATGGAGAAATAGGAGCCCGCAGATAAGAGATGGAAAAGGAACAACTGCTGTGGAAAGAACTGGAAATTTAAATTAGTAGACTATAAACAGAGGGTGTGGTCAGTAGTGTCAGATGTTGGTGACTCAGCTGAAACAACAACATCTTAAAGGGGAATCGGAGGTAGATCATAGATGAGAGGAGAGAGAGGTATAGATGACTTCTTCTAGATAATTCACTCAGGGAAAAAAGGAGAGAAGTAGCTTGATAGACAAAGGGAAATGTAGGACCACAGTGTTCTGTGATGACCTTGAAGCCTGGGATGTGGGAGTAGGAGAGACGCTCGCAAGGGAGGGGATATATGTATATTTATAGCTGGTTCAGATTGTTGTCAGAGAAGGCAATGGCACCCCACTCCAGTACTCTTGCCTGGAAAATCCCATGGACGGAGGAGCCTGGTAGGCTGCAGTCCATGGGGTCGCTAAGAGTCGGACACGACTGAGCGACTTCACTTTCGCTTTTCACTTTCATGCATTGGAGAAGGCAATGACACCCCACTCCAGTACTCTTGGCTGGAGAATCCCAGGGACGGGGGAGCCTGGTGGGCTGCCATCTATGGGGTTGCACAGAGTCGGACATGACTGAAGCGACTTAGCAGCAGCAGCAGCAGCAGCAGCAGGTTGTTGTACAGCGGACCAACAAAACATGTAAAGCAATTACCCTCTAATTAAAAATAAATTAAAAAACTGACTTTTAAGTGAAAGAGCATTTTTTTGTTGGTACAGACTGAGAGGGAATATCCAGTGTAAAGGGAGAAATAGGAGACAGAAAAGAAAGGGTATATATTTTATCCTTTTGCTACAGGTTCTGTCTCTAAACACCTTCATTATCATTTTCAGCGCCTCTTCTCTCTGAAGTAATTTTAGATCATTTTGCTGAAACTAATCCTAAATTAGACTGCAAGCCTCAGATAGCATCTAACCAAATCTGATCTGTCATTCCCATTTAGCCATTTCTGATTGGGTTACTTTGTCTCTTCACTCAAGGACTATTAACCTGGGGTTCACAGTCCCCAAGGGGGTCCATAGAAAAAGTTATACGTTAACATACTTATTTTATTTATGATCAAATGTGGGTTTTTTTTTATGCTTTGGAAAATCTTAATCTGAGAAGAGATGTGTTATTGGCTTCCCCAGTCTGTCAAAAAAATCCACTATCCAAGAATGCTTTAAATGATAGCCATGACCAGCACGGTATCTACAAACTTGTTGTTGTTTAGTCATCAAGTCTTGTGTGACACTTTTGCGGCCCCATGGACTGTAGCCCACCAAGCTCTTCTGTTCATGGAATTTTCCAGGCAAAAATATTGGAGTAGGTTACCATTTCCTTCTCCAGGGGATCTTCCTGTCTCAGGGATCAAAGCCAAGTCATTGCAGGTGGATTCTTTATTACTGAGCCACTGGGGAAACCCATCTAGAAACTAACATCTTTCTTTTGCTTATGTTTCAGGTTGACTGAAAAATTGAAAAGTTGAAAGTGTCTTATGCTAGCAGTTCTCAAACAATGTGTGAGAATCACCTTGAGAATGAGACAAAAAGGACATACTTTGAAAACTCACCCCATTGAGCCTGATTTAGTACATTTAGTGGCAGACTCATGGTGATGTATGACAAAAACAATACAATATTGTAAAGTAATTAACCTCCAATTAAAATAAATAAATTTATATTTTAAAAAAGAATTTACAATTTCATAAACAGCTCTTCAGTTAATTTTGTTGCAGTGGTCTTTGGACAACATGAGGGAACATACGCCACACCGTTCCCTGGTTTTCCTTTTTTTTTTTTTTTTTCGAGATTTTATTTTATTTTACTTTACAATGTTGTGTTGGTTTTGCCATACATCACCATGAATCTGCCTTGGGTGTACACATGTTCCCAATCCTGAACCCCCCTCCCCATACCATCTCTCTGGGTAATCCCAGTGCACCAGCCCCAAACATCCTATAGGTTTTTCCTTTTGAACGTGTCCTAAATATTCTTTGAAAAGTGAAAGCAGAAGTTGCTCAGTCATATCTGACTCTTTGTGACTCCATGGATTATACAGTCCATGGAATTCTCCAGGCCATAATACTGGAGTGGGTAGCCTTTCCCTTCTCCAGGGGATCTTCCCAACCCAAATATCAAACCTGCTTTAATTATATTAAATACCTCCAGTGATTTTGGGAAATGCCACGCCTTCAAAATTAAACTTTTTCCAAACTTCCAAAAGGAATGCTGTCATCTCTAATATTTACATACATGAACAAACCATCCTCCACTGGTATCTGTGTGAGTGTTCTGAGAGACTCATCATATCACAGTCACAGAACAACATGCAAATCACTGCAAATGTAGGAGGGGCTAGCTGTATGGAGCTTTGCAGGATGGAAGCAAAAGGGAAAGGTGTTGTTTGAAAAGTGTAGATTTAAATTTTTGAAACTAACAAATGAATTTAAGAGAAGATGAATTTAATGATGAGGCTAGGGGAAAAAAGAAAAAAAAACCTAAACAATACAGTTGAATTTCCTGTAATACCAAACCACCAGACAAATTTTCTAGAGGTTAGCTCAAAATTTTAGGTGATCCCAAGTAGCATGGTGTGTAAAGCTATCCCATGCTGAGAAGAGCTCATGACTGCAGCACTCTGGAAATACTAGCTTGAGCTTCAACCAGTGAATGAGTTTGCCAGATATGAATGATGCTTCCAAGGAACAGTGGAGTCACTCATCTTCTGGGTCTGAGAAAACCTTGAATGGGGCCCTCATGTTCCTATCTTTCTGAGTTGAAGATGGAACTCATCCTTCATCTCCAAGTCAGATCTACAGGCTGGCTTCTATTCCCAAGTAAGTCAAATTCCTGCCAACAAAGCTGAAACAGAATATTTCAGCACTTTGTGGCTAAATGAGAAGTTTTTAAAACCAAGTTTAGAAGTTGAGCTAGCAGGATATAAAAAGCAAAAGATGTCTGAACCTAAAAGCCTATATGACATTTGCAAAATGAGTTGAGTCTATGTCTTTTGGCTTTGCAATAATCTTGGGTTTCAATATATATGCAAAGAAACATCAGATGTCATATCTAACATGAAACAGTCTATGATTCTTCTGATTCTCCAGACAGTGTCTATATAATATGCTCGTGGAATGTTTTGATTGATCTGGAAGGTTCTTGAAAGCAAATTTTACATTTTGTGGAATAAAAAAATTAATAAAACATTACATACTGCTTCCCCAGATCCAACAAGACCATTTTACTGAGATGATAATCACTAGAGTCCAGCAGCCATCAGTTAAAGAAACATCAGTCTACAGATGGCAAAAATGAAACAATATGCATTTCTGTGTTTCTCTGACAACTGTGAGGGACTATTAAGGAGTTCAAAATCATCTTCAAGGTCATCATGTTGAAAGTTTTTTTTCCCTTTTTCCCTATCAGACATTGGATGCAATTATTCATGAAGAATTTTTGGATTCATATACTTACCTCTATCCATGGACCAGGGAAAGCTGCATGCAGGACATAGTCTTCCTATGCTCTTCATGCACATAGGGCTCCCATTTTAATGGCATACTTAAAACAAATAATGATAAATAAAGTATACAATCATAGGCCCCTCTGGTAGACTCTTGATTGCTGTCTGTCTACTTCTGTCTTCTTGCTCACAGAGCTCTTCCATTGATATAGATGTGGAAAATGCCAGATACTTGTTTTCCCAGTCTTCCTTGCAGGTAGGTAGGCTAAGAGTTTGTGATCATGTGCTGGCCATCAGGAACTGAAGAAGTCTGTTCAGAAGATCTCTGAGAAACAATTTTCTTCTTCTTTTAAATTAATTTTTATTGGGCTATACTAGATTTATAATGTTGTGTTAGTTTTAGGTATACAGCAAAGTGAGTCAGTTATACATATACATATATCTACTCTTTTTTAGATTCTTTTCCCATGTAGATCATTACAGAGTATTGAGTAGAGTTCCCTGGGCTATACAATAAGTTCTTATTAGCTACCTATTTTATATAGTAGTTATATATGTCAATTCCAATATCCCAATTTGTCCCTCCTCCGTCTTTTCCCCCTTGGTAGATGTAAGTTTGTTTTCTATATCCATGACTATTTCTGTTTTGTAAATAAGTTCGTTTGTACCATTTTTTTTAGATTCCACATATAAGCAATAGTATATGATATTTGTCTTTCTCTGTCTGACTTATTTTACTCAGTATTACATCTCCAGGGCAATCCATGTTACTGCAAGTGGTATTATTTCAGTCTTCTTTATGGCTGAGTAATATGCCATTGTATATATGTACCACATTTTTGTCCATCCCTCAGTGGACATTTAGGTTTCTTCCACAATTTTCTTTAATATGACTGAAGTGTCATATTAAATATGACAAAATATGTTTGAGAAGTGATCTCTTCTCTCTACATTTACTGGCTTTAAAACTCAGTTGTTTGAAGATGAGTGCTTGTAATTGTGGCATCCTTCTGGTGATGATGAAGGAAAAACCAAGAGCTTAGTTGTGAAGTAGACTCAGTGCCCTGACATGGTCAAGCTACCCAATTAACCCACTCTGGAAACATCCAGCTCTGGGATTTTATTAAATTCAGTTCAATATCCTACTATTTGCAGGCAGAATCTTTCTACCAACACAATTATATTATCTGGCTATTAGGGCTAGTATTCTTTTCTTCATTCATTCAAAGAATGTTTGTGAGTATCCACTAAAGGTTAGGTATGAGGCCCTCATGGTGAGTATAATAAACATGGTTTCTGCACTTCTGGGGATCCCAGTCTAAGAGCAAGACAGATACTGAGATTACAATATATAATATTCAGCTTGATATTGTTAGGCATTTCAGTCAGTGAAGGCCTCTTGGAGAAGTGATGTTTTTTCTTCTCTGAAGAAAAAGAGGGAACTCATCAGGTAGGTGGTCTCATTTGTGCTTTTGCAAATTAATTAATTTAAAAAGTGGAATGATTTGGGAGAATGGTATTGAAACATGTATAATATCATATAAGAAATGAATTGCCAGTCTAAGTTCAATGCAAGATACATGATGCTTGGAGCTGGTGCACTGGGATGACCCAGAGGGATGGTATGGGGAGGGAGGTAGGAGGGGGCTTCAGGATTGGGAACACATGTACACCCATGGCAGATTCATATTGATGTATGGCAAAACCAATACAACATTGTAAAGCAATTAGCCTCCAATTAAATTTAAATAAAGAAAAAAGTGATCTCCTATAAGTTGATAAAATCAATCCATGGAATCAAAAAAGAAAGAATAGTCTCTCACAGTTGTCACATTGAGCAGCTACTGTCTCTGGAATCAGGTGGGTCAGTCAGGTGGACCCTTAAATTAACTCCTTCACAGGGCCTCCACAAACCTTATTGTGATCATTTTTATAAATAGAAAACATCGTAGTGGCTGCGGTAGTTGAGGTCAGAGACACCAGTTTTCATTTATGTGTTGTGTTCATTATAAATGATCTAATAAATTATCCCTTTTGACTAAGAATTTCCATAATTACTTTCAGCCTGAGGGCACTTTTTTGTTTGTTTTTAAACATTCAGCCATTTTGATTTATGTGAATGTGAAAATATCTACATTTTTTTCTGCTTTTAATCCAATCTACAGAATATTATTTAGCACAAGGAAAACTCCAAAATAGCTGAATCTTTCCACTTATTTAGATTTCACCAAAGAGTCCCCAGGGTAGAATGAAAACATCCCTGAGCTGGGGTAATTTTACAAAAACTGCTTAGAGCTCAACAGCTATTTCTGTACTTTCAGAATTCTGTAAACATATGGGGGAAAATCTGTCCACAGTTATGCCGGAGCAGTGCCCAGGCCCTGAATTCTCCTATCGTTTCATTGTTTGGAAAGGCTAAGGCCAGAGATTCAGTGTCTGTGTTGGAAAGGTCCTTGGAGATTTTTCATGTCTCTGCTTCTGCCTCCAAGACAAGGTCTCCTGTCCTTTCTTCCCTGAGAAATCATATTCTTTTCTTCCTTTTTTGCCTTCCTCCCTCTCTGCCTCCCCCCTCCTCCTTTCCTTTATTCCTTCCTTCCTTCTTTCTTCTCTTCCTTCATTTTCTTTCCCTCCTTTCTTTCCTTATCTCATTTCCAGATATCTGTCTAATTTCCACTAGCTCTGGCATTACATTGTCCTTTGATTGGGCATCACCTTAGTGTGTCATATGCCAAGTATATATATTTGTGGTATAATGCTTTCTATTTACATAAAAAGGAGTTGTCATGATTAATGGCAGGAATGATTTTGGTTTGTGGGTGAGGAGAGGGAATGCAGAGAGGGAAGTTTGTCTTCATTCTCCAAGACATGAGTATTTCTGAAGTAAAATACTCCTCATGTATGCCAGGGCCCAGGTGATGGCAACTTCAAAATATCAGCCACTTCGCTCTTTTTGACCAGGGCATGCATGCCACAAGGCCCTTCAGTGTGACCTCACATTTACATTTTCTATGTTTAAATGAGTTTATAAATTAGCCTTTTGACATGTACTCCAAATGAGGTTGTGCACACAAGTGTACTGTTATGTAGAGGTCAAAGGTTATTCCAAAGACATTCATTCTATAACTTTAAACTTACGTGATGTTATCAGAACCATATTAACTCTCAGTTCAGTTCACTCAGTCATGTCCGACTCTTTGCAACCCCATGTTGCAACCCCCTGAATTACAGCACACCAGGCCTACCTCTCCATCACCAACTCCTGGAGCTCACTCAAACTCATGTCCATTGAGTAGGTGATGCCATCCAGGCATCTCATCCTCTGTCATTCCCTTCTCCTCCTGCCCCTAATCCCTCCCAGCATCAGAGTCTTTTCCAATGAGTTAACTCTTCTCATGAGGTGGCCAAGTATTGGAGTTTCAGCTTTAGCATCAGTCCTTCCAAAGAACACCCAGGACTGATCTCCTTTAGAGTGGACTGGTTGGATCTCCTTGCAGTCCAAGGGACTCTCAAGAGTCTTCTCCAACACCACAGTTTAAAAGCACCAATTCTTTGGCACTCAGCTTTCTTCACAGTCGAATTTTGATATCCATACATGACCACTGGAAACACTATAGCCTTGACTAGACGGACCTTTGTTGGCAAAGTATTGTCTCTGCTTTTGAATATGCTATCTAGGTTGGTCATAACTTTCCCTCCAAGGAGTAAGTGTCTTTTAATTTCATGGCTGCAATCACCATCTGCAGTGATTTTGGAGCCCCCAAAAATAAAAGTCTGACACTGTTTCTACTGTTTCCCCATCTATTTCCCGTGAAGTGATGGGACCAGATTCCATGATCTTAGTTTTCTGAATGTTGAGCTTTAAGCCAACTTTTTCACTCTCCTCTTTCACTTTCATCAATAGGCTCTTTAGTTCCTCTTCATTTTCTGCCATAAGGGTGGTGTCATCTGCATATCTGAGGTTATTGATATTTCTCCCGCAATCTTGATTCCAGCTTGTGCTTCTTCCAGCCCAGCGTTTCTCATGATGTAATCTGCATATAAGTTAAATAAGCAGGATGACAATATACAGCCTTGACATACTCCTTTTCCTATTTAGAACCAGTCTGTTGTTCCATGTCCAGTTCTAACTGTTGCTTCCTGACCTGCATATAGGTTTCTCAAGAGGCAGGTCAGGTGGTCTGGTATTCCCATCTCTTACAGAATTTTCCACAGTTTACGGTGATCCACACAGTCAAAGGCTTTGGCATAGTCAATAAAGCAGAAATCGATGTTTTTCTGGAACTCTCTTGCTTTCTCCATGATCCAGAGGATGTTGGCAATTTGATCTTCACGGTTCACGTATTGCTGAAGCCTGGCTTGGAGAATTTTGAGCATTACTTTACTAGCATATGAGATGAGTGCAATTGTGCGATAGTTTGAGCATTCTTTGGCATTGCCTTTCTTTGAGATTGGAATGAAAACTGACCTTTTCCAGTCCTGTGGCCACTGCTGAGTTTTCCAAATTTGCTGCCATATTGAGTGCAGCGTTTTCACAGCATCATCTTCAGCATTTGAAATAGCTTAACTGGAATTCCATCACCTCCACTAGCTTTGTTCATAGTGATGCTTTCTAAGGCCCACTTGACTTCACATTCCAGGATGTCTGGCTGTAGGTGAGTGATCACACCATCGTGATTATCTGGGTCATGAGGCTCTTTTTTGTACAGTTCTTCTGTGTATTCTTGACACTTCTTCATAATATCTTCTGCTTCTGTTAGATCTCTACACTTTCTGTCCTTAATTGAGCCCATCTTTGCATGAAATGTTCCCTTGGTATCTCTAACTTTCTTGAAGAGATCTCTAGTCTTTCCCATTCTGTTCTTTTCCTCTATTTGCATTGATCAGTGAGGAAGGCTTTATCTCTTTTTGCTATTCTTTGGAACTCTGAGTTCAAATGGGTATATCTTTCCTTTTCTCCTTTGCTTTTCGCTTCCCTTCTTTTCACAGCTATTTGTAAGGCATTTTGCTTTTTTGCATTTCTTTTTCTTGGGGATGGTATTGATTCCTGTCTCCTATATAATGTCACAATCCTGTCTATAGTTCATCAGACACTCTGTCTATCAGATCTAGGCCCTTAAATCTATTTCTCACTTCCACTGTATAGTAATAAGGGATTTGATTTAGGTCATACCTGAATGGTCTAGTGGTTTTCTCCACTTTCTTCAATTTAAGTCTGAATTTGGCAATAAGGAGTTCATGATCTGAGCCACAGTCAGCTCCCACTCTTGTTCTTGCTGACTGTATATAGCTTCTCCATCTTTGGCTGCAAAGAATATAATCAATCTGATTTTGGTGTATTTATCTGATTTATAAGTTTATGTGACCTAAAAGGTTATGTTTTCAAAATTAGCTTTAGTCCTGTGATGCCTAGTGCACGATTAAAAGTAGATACAAGTAGTTTCTGTTAGGTAATCGTTTAAAACCACAGTTGCCCTATATAGCAAAAGATGCATTTTAACCTAAAATGTTCCATACTTAATACTGCCACTAAAAATGCACTCAGGAACTCAGAAATTTGAGGCACATAGTTGGGATTAGTTTTTTTTTCCCTTGAGTCCCTCTTGGTTCAAGAAAACTGCCAGTTCTAGAAACATTTCTCTTACTTGAAACTTTCCTTTTAATAATTGTTTTCGAGCTCCTGTAGTTATAAGCTAAGCCTTATGCCACATAGTGCTTATAAAGTTAACAAAGCTAATTAAAAAAAATACAACCTTTTAAATCAGATACACTCATCAATATACTCCCAAATATTTGATACTTTGTTCAGGAGGGAAAAAAGAAAACACATGAAGACAGGTTGAAAATATTATTTTTTAAAAGAAAAGGGATATTATTGACATGGAATTTTAAACCCCTGCTTTTATAAGATCTTCAGCTTTACAATCAGACCCAAATTGCAGGATGCAAAACCAATAAACAAAGATAAAAATATACAATATATAAAATCAATATACAATATTAAGTGGTGTTTCTATATACAAACAGCAAACTATCTGAAAAGGTAATTAGGAAAACAATCCCATTTGCAATAGTCACAACAAAAAATATACTTAAAAACACACTTAACCAAAGAAGTGAAAGACTTGTACACAAAATTATAAAACATTGATGAAGAAAATGAAGGAAGGCACAGATATATAGAAAAGCATTCCCTGTTCATGCATTGGAAGAATTAACATTGTTAAAATGTCCATACAATCCAAACTGAACTATAGATTCAATTCAACCCTATCAAATTCCCAATGCCATTCTTTACAACAATAGAAAAAAAATCCTAAAATTCATACAAACTACAAAAGACCTCAACTAGCTTAAGCAATCTTCGGTAAGAATTAAACTGGAGGCATTATACTTACTGATTTCAAATTATATTACAAAGCTATTGTAATCAAAAAAGATGATATTGGCATAAAAATAGACATATCGACCCATGGAACAGAATAGGGAGTTCAGAAATAAATCCACCAGTTTATGTTCAACTGATTTTCAGCAAGAGACCAAGAACACAATATGGGAAATGATAGTCTCTTCAACAAATGATGCTGGTAAAATTGATATCCACACACAGATGAATAAAATGGCATTCATCTCATACTACATACAGATATAAACTCAAAATGGATTAAAGACTTAAATATAAAACGTGAAACAGTAAAACGATGAAGAAAATATGGGGAAAGTGTCTTGTTATTGGTCTGGGAAATGCTTCAAGTACAGGTCACAATAGTCATAAAAAAGACAAAACAATTGTATCAAGCTAAAAAGTTTCTATGCATCAAAGGAAACAATCAAAAACGTGAAAAGGCAACCTTAGAATAGGAGAAAATATTTGCAAAGCATATATCAAATATGGGGTTAATGTCCAAAATATATAAAGAATTCAACTCAATCGCAAAAAGACAAACAACCTGATTTGAAAATAGGAAAGAATTGAATAGATATTTTTCAAAGAAAGATATACAACAGGCCAACAGAGGTATGGAAAGTTCGCAACATCACTAAACACTGAAGAAATACAAATCAAAACCACAATGAGATAGCATCTCCCACCTGTTAGGATGGCTATTATCAAAAAGACAAGTGATAACAAGTGTTGATGAACTTCTGGAGAAAATGAAACATTTGAATAGTGTTGGTGGGAATGCAGCCACTATGGAAAACAGTATGGAGACTCCTCAGAAAATTAAAATAGAACTGCCATATGATCTAGCAATTCTTCTTATATAAAATCAAAGGAAATAAAATCAATGTCTCAAAGAAAAATCTGCCATTTCATGTTCATTGCAGCATTATTCAAAATAACCAAGATATGGAAACAACCCAGGGGTCAGTCAAGAAGTATGGGACAAAGAAAGTGTGGTATGTAAAATGGAATATGTATATACCTTAAAAATCCTTTTTGAAAAAGGAAATCCTGCTATTTGCACCAAAAAGAATGAACCTATAGGACATTATGCTAAGTGAAGTAAGTCAGTCACAGAAAGACAAATAACACTTGATCTCATTTATGTGTGGAGTCTAAAAGGTTGAATTCACAGAAACAACAGAGTAGAATTGTTGTTGCCTGGAGTCAGTGAGTGGGAGAAATGCGATGTTCGTAAAAGCACCAAAGAGTGCAAAGTTTCAGTTATGAAAGATGAATAAGTTTTACAGATCTAATGTATAGCATGTTGACTACAATTAACAATGCTGTAATACATATTTCAAATTTGCTAAGAGGGTTGATCTTCTTTAATATAAATTTATCTATTTTAATTAGAGAATTACTATACAATATTGTATTGTTTTTGCCATACATCAACATGAATCTGCCACAGGTATACATGTGTTCCCTATCCTGAACCCTCCTCTCTCCTCCCTCCCCATACCATCCCTCTGGGTCGTCTCAGTGCACCAGCCCCAAGCATCCAGTATCATGCATCGAACCTGGACTGGCGATTCATTTCATATATATTACTCAGCCATTAAAAATAATACATTTGAATCAGTTCTAATGAGGTGGATGAAACTGGAGCCTATTATACAGAGTGAAGTAAGCCAGAAAGAAAAACACCAATACAGTATCAGTCAGTCAGTTCAGTCGCTCAGTCGTGTCCGACTCTTTGCGACCCCATGAATCGCAGCATGCCAGGCAGGCCTTCCTGTCCACCAATACAGTATACTAACGCGTATATATGGAATTTAGAAAGATGGTAACAATAACCCTGTATGCAAGACAGCGAAAGAGACACAGATGTATAGAAAGTCTTTTGGACTCTGTGGGAGAGGGAGAGGGTGGGATGATTTGGGAGAATAGCATTGAAACATGTATAATATCATATATGAAATGAATCGCCAGTCCAGGTTCAATGCACAATACTGGATGCTTGTGGCTGGTGCGCTGAGGATCGATCTTAAATGTTCTTCCATTCAGTTCAATTCAGTCACTCAGTCATGTCCAACTCTTTGCAACCCCATGAATGGCAGCATGCCAGGCCTCCCTCTCCATCACCAACTCCCAGAGTTCACTCAGATTCACGTCCATAGAGTCAGTGATGCCATCCAGCCATCTCATCCTCTGTCTTACCACCCACCAATACATACACAAAGGTAACTATTTGACGGGATTATTTAACAATGTCATTCAGTCACTGAGTCATGTCTCTTTGCAACCCCATGCTTCCCTGTCCATCACCAACTCTCAAAGCTTACTCAAACTCATGTCCATTGAGTTGGTGATGCCATCCAACCATCTCATCCTCTGTAGTCCCATTCTCCTCCTGCCTTCAATCTTTCCCAGCATCAGGGTCTTTTCCAATGAGTCAGTACTTCACATCAGGTGGCCAAAGTATTGGAGTTTCAGCATCAGTCCTTCCAATGAATATTCAGGACTGATTTCCTTTAGGATGGACTGGTTTGATATCCTTCCAGTCCAAGGGATGCTCAAGAGTCTTCTCCAACACCACAGCTCAAAAGCATCAATTCTTCAGTGCTCAGCTTTCTTTATAGTCCAACTCTCATATCTGTACATGACTAGTGGGAAAAAAGGTAGCTTTAACTAGATGGATCTCTGCCAGCAAAGTAATGTCTCTGCTTTTTAATATGCTGTCTAGGTTGGGATACTTTAATATATCCCAACTCCTAGTTGGGATACTATAAATATCCCAGTTTAATATACTAAGATAGTAGATGGTTCTTATCAATGGATGATTTAGACTCCTTTAGCAATGTGTAGATATATCAAAACATTAAGTTGTACCTCTTAAACACATCTTTTGTGTGTGTGTGTCAATTATACCTCAATAGAGCTAATAACAAACAGGAAAATGGCAATAAAAACCTAGCTTCAAGGATACATTGATGACCTAGCTCTTATGTTGATTCCTAGAATATAAAAAACTACTTAAAAAGTATTCTTAAAATTACTATTTTGTCTTACCTGTGTATGTGTGTGCTCAGTTGCTCAGTAGTGTCCAACTCTTTGCAAACCCCCAGACTGTAGCCCACCAGCCTCCTCTATCCATGAGATTTTCCAGGCAAGAATGCTGAAGAGGGTTGCCATTGTTTTTGTTCTTTTTTTTCCCCAGGGGATATTCCCAATGCAGGGATTGAACTCATATCTCCTGCATTGCAGGCAGGTTGTTTACCACTGAGCCACTTGGGAAGCCCATATTTTACCTATGTATCTCTGCATCTCTCTAGTAATACATGCGTATCTATCTCTTGCCTATTTATCTCTGTATCTATCTATCTATCTATCTATCTATCTATCTATCTATCTATCTATCTATCTATGTACATGGTGAAATACTTGAAACCAAGAGCAATGCCATATTTGGAAATCTAAAACAAAAAGTAATCTTAAAGCAATTCTTCATTCCAGGAGGATCTCTTATGCAGTAGGAAAGTTATGAGCATTAAGAGTGATAAATGCTACTGAGACAGAAGTGTCAGAATGGTGCACAGAAGTTCATTTTGGATGAGGTATTTTGTAGGAGCTTCCCCAGAGGCAGAAAGGGAAAACATTGAAAACTGAGCAAAGTTAATGAAACCAGGAGAGAGCATAAAATTTTCCAAGAATATTGAGAACTTTGTAACCTGAATGAAAGATAATTTAAATGGGGGAAGATGAGAGAAGATGCTGCCAAAATAAGTTCACAACATATTTTGAAGGGTCTGGACTATGCTAAGGAATTCAGATTTTATTTTTTGGATCATTCCACTTATAGGCTTCATACACGGTTGTCTTTTCACTACTAAGTATACAGTGACTATCATGGGGCATTGCATGTCATATTTTGCAACAAACAAAATGTTTGTTGACAGAATAAGCAGATAGGTGTTTTTAGAAAGAGAAGCAACAGGATCAGATATGTGTTTTATTTAGTTAGACCAGAAGGAAAAATTTCAAAAAGCATTTTCAAAGCAAATGGGAGCAGCTCTCAAGCAATTCTGAGGGCAGCTGGGAGGTGACACTCTGGCTTCCTCATACTCAGCAACAGTAATAAGCTCCAATTACTGAAATGCTAACATAGTTACTCCAACACCATGTATTAGTTTTCTTCCTTTTCTGTTTCACTCCCTTCCCTCCCCCTGAAGGATTACCTTGCAAATAGATAACTCAAAGTTTTTTATACCAAATTCTGCTTTTGAGACACTCCAGTTCAAGACAGAGTCAGATGACCATTGTCTAACACAGAGATTGTTAGAGCCTTGACTAAAACAGTGGCCATGGAAAATATGGAAGGCAGAATTCCTGCTTAATCCCTTCAAATCCACATGCCTTGGTATATACTCACCTTCTCTAAGTCATTCAATTAAGCATTTATCTCAGTGCTTCTGTGAAGGAATTTTGCAGAAATAATTAAGGCCCCAAATGAGTTGAAATTATCTCCAGTGAACCTGACCTAACCAGATGAGTAATAAAAAGGGACTGGGACCTTCCTAGTGAAAGAGATTCAAAGTGTGAAAGGAATTTGACCTTTAGGGAGATTCTCCAGTGCTAGCTCTGAAGATGACACATGAAATGTAGGCCTCAAGGAGCTGAATGCAAGCCCCCAGATCAGCACCAGCAGAGAGATGATATTTCACTTCTACAACCACAAAAAATTGAGTTCTGTCAACAACATGAAAGAATCTGGAAGTAGATACCCTTTGAAGTCTTAAGATGAGAACACAGCTTGTAAAACCCTGCTCAGGGGCCTCAGTTAACCTATTCTCAGACCTTTTACCAAAGACAGTATGAGAAATAATCTGGAGTGTTTTAAACTGCTAATTTTTTGCTAATTGCTTATGTGACTGTAGACAACTAGTACCAAATGGAAAGGTGTTAGGTTTAATATACAGATAGAAATCAAGTGTTAAATTGCTAGGACTTGGTGGCTGATTGTGTGAAGTGGTTGAAAGAAAAAGAGGAATGACTTTAAAATTCTAGTCAGGGGCATAATGATGACATTTAATGGGTTAGAAAATGTGCAAACAGGGATCTTGTTATGGTATGAATATTTTTTCCTTGAGTTTGCCATGTTTGAGATGAAGGTGTTTAATAAGCAATTGAAAATATAATTCAAAGCTCAGGAAAAATTCTGGCTCTGAAGAATAAGCATTAGTAAATCATCAATATATGCTGAATGCCAAAGTCATGGGAATTCCAGGTGAGAGAGCTCAGGTGTTAGGTGTGAAGATGGTCTTCACTGGTCAGCCTCTCTGATCTTTGGCGATAGAGATTTCTCAAGTGAGCAAGGGCACAGTGTTCTTATGGCCATGGGAATATGTTAAATCATGTATTGCCTTAATGTTGATTTTAATCTTATTTACAGTACAATAAACTTTAATACCACAGCCTTGTCTAACTCAATGAAACTATGAGTTATGTGTAGGGCCACCCCAAGATGGGCATATCGTGGTGGAGAGTTCTGACAAAATATGGTCTCCTGGAGAAGGGAATGGTAAACCACTTAGTATTCATGCCTTGAGAACCCCATGAACAGTATGAAAAGGCAAAAATATAGGACACTGAAAGATGAACTCCCCAGATAGGTTGGGGTCCAATATGCTACTGGAGAAGAGTAGAGAAATAACTCCAGAAAGAAGGAAGAGACAGAGACAAAGAAAAAACAGTGCCCAGTTGTGGATGTGACTGGTGATAGAAGTAAAATCTGATGCTGTAAAGAACCATATTGCATAGAAAACTGGAATGTTAGGTCCATGAATCAAGGTAAATTGGATGTGGTCAAACAGAGATGGCAAGAGTGAACACCGACATTTTAGGAATCAGTGTATTAAAATGGACTGGAATGGGCAAATTTAATTCAGATGACCATTATATCTACTACTGTGGGCAAGAATCCCTTAGAAGAAATGGAGTAGCCCTCATAGGCAATGAAAGAGTCTGAAATGCAGTACTTGGGTGCAATCTCAAAAATGACAGAATGATCTCTGTTCATTTCCAAGGCAATCCATTCAATATCAGAGTAATCCAAGACTATGCCCCAACCACTAATCCTGAAGAAGCTGAAAGTGAATGGTTCTATGAAGACCTACAATACATTCTAGAACTAAAATTAAAAAAAAAAAAAAGATATCCTTTTCATTATAGGGGACTGGAATCCAAAAGTAGGAAGTCAAGAGATACTGGAGTAACAGGCAAATTTGGCGTTGGAGTACAAAATGAAACAGGGCAAAAGATAACAGAGTTTTGCCAAGAGAACACATTGGTCATAGCAAACAGCCTCTTCCAACAACACAAGGGAAGATTCTGCAAATGGACATCACCAAATGATCAACACCAAAATCAGGTTGATTATATTCTTTGTAGCCAAAGATGGTGAAGCTCTATACCATCAGCAACAACAAGACCAGGAGCTGACTGTGGCTCAAATCATGAACTCCTTACTGCCAAATTCAAACTTAAATTGAAGAAAGGAAAGTAGGGAAAACCAATAGACCATTCAGATATAACCTAAATCAAATCCCTTATGCTTATACAGTGGAAGTGACAATTAGATTCAAGGGATTAGATCTGATAGAGTGCCTGAAGAACTATGGATGCAGGTTTGTGCCATAGTATAAGAGGGAGTGATCAAGACCATATCCAAGAAAAAGAAACACAAAAAGGCAAAATGGTGTTAGAGGAGCCCTTACAAATAGCTGAGAAAAGAAGAGAAGCTGAAGGTGAAGGAGAAAGGGAAAGATATACCCATCTGAATTCAGAGTTCCAAAGAAAGCAAGGAGAGATAAGAAAGCAAGGAGAGATAAGAAAGCCTTCCTCAGTGATCAATGTGAAGAAATAGAGGAAAACAATTGAATGGGAAAGACTAGAGTTCTCTTCAGTAAATTTAGAGATACCAAGGGAACTTTGCATGGAAAGATGGGCTTGATAAAGGACAGAAACAATGTGGACCTAACAGAAGCAGAAGATATTAAGCCATGGCAAGAATACACAGAAGAACTATACAAAAAAGATCTTAATGACCCAGATAATCATGATGATGTGATCACTCACCTAGAGCCAGACACCCTGGAGTGCGAAGTAAGTGAGCCTTAGGAAGCATCACTAAGAACATGCTAGTGGAGTTGATGAAATTCCAGCTGAGCTATTTCAAGTCCTAAAAGATGATGTGAAAGTGCTGCACTCACTATGCCAGCAAATCTGGAAAACTCAGCAGTGGCCACAGGACTGGAAAAGGTCAGTTTTCATTCCAATCCCAAAGAAAGGCAATGCAAAGAATGTTCAAACTATGGTGCAGTTGCACTCATCTCACACACTAACAAAGTAATGCTCAAAATTCTTCAAGCAAGCCTTCAATAGTACATGAACAGAGAACTTCCAGATGTTCAAGCTGGATTTAGAAAAGGCAGAGAAACCAGAGATCAAATCGCCAACATATGTTGGATTATCGAAAAACCAAGAGAGCTCCAGAACAACATCTACTTATGCTTTACTGACTACGCCAAAGACTTTGACTGTGTGAATCACAATAAACTGTGGAAAATTCTGAAACAGATGGAAATACCAGACCACCTGACCTGCCTCCTGAGAAACCTGTATGTCTCAAGAAGCAACAGTTAGAACCCTATATGGAACAACTGACTTTTTGAGGAAAACAAAGGCAGAACACTCTTTAGCATAAATTACAGAAAGATCATTTTGGATCCACCTTCTAGAGAAATAAAAATGAAAACAAAAATAATCAAATGGAACTTAATTAAAATTGTTTGCACATTAAAAAAAACTATAAACAACATGAAAAGCTAAGCTACAGGATGGGAGAAAATATTTTCAAATGAAGCAATGAGCCTTACAGCAGCCAGAATGGCCATCATAAAAAGGCTACAAACAATAAATACTGCAGAGGATATGGAGTGAAGGAAACCCTCCAATACTGTTGGTGGGAATGTGAATTGGTTCAGTCACTATAAGGAACAGTATGAACCAAAAATTGAGCTACCATATGATCCAGCAAACCCACTAGTGGGCATATATCTAGAGAAAACCATAATTAAATGTTCACTGCAGTACTGTATACAATAGCCAAGACAGGGAAGCAACCTAAGTGTCCATCAACAGAGGAACAGATAAAGAAGATGTGGTACATATGTACAATGGAATATTACTCAGCCATAAAAATAATAAAATAATGCCATTTCCAGCAACATGGATGAACCTAGAGATTATCGCACTGAGTGATGAAAGTCAGACAGAGAAAGAAAAATATCATATAATATTAGTTATATGTGGTATTTAAAAAACAACACAAATGAACTTATTTACAAAACAGAAACAGACTTATTGGCTTAGAAAATAAATTTATGGTTACGAAAGCGGAAATATGGAGGGAATAACTTAGGAGTTTGGGATTAACATATATGTCTACTATATACAGAACAGATAATCAACAAGGACCTACTGTATAGCACAGGGAACTTGACTTAATATTCTGTAATGACCAAAGTGAAAAAAGAATATGAAAATGAACAAATATGTGTACATGTATAACTGAATTACTTAGCTGTACACCTGAAACTAACAAAACATTGTAAACCAACTACACTCTAATAGAAAATAAAATTTTAAACATAATGATGACCCACTAAAAATTAAATGAATAAATAAGTAAATGTACAGGAATTGATCTCTTTCCAACCAAAAAATAGAGTTAAGAATTGCACAAAATTCAGGCATATTAATCATCCATTTGTTGGCCCATTCTGCCACATCATCTTTGAAGACACTGGAAACTCTACAACACTGCTTGAGACACAGTTTATACGACCCAGCTTGAAAAAAGCTTAGGCAACTCCATTTCTGGATCACAGGGTGTTAACATATTAGTCAACTCATAAAAGCTTCCACTGATTTATATGAAGTTGTATTGTTGCATCACAGGCTGAGGGGCCTAAATTGTTTTTGGAGAATATAGGACTCTGTCTTCAGGATCCTGACCCATGAGTCATACCCAGGATTCCCAAAGCCGAGGCCAGTGGGGACATGGAAGAACTTGGCTCAGACACAGGGATATGACTCATTAGAAGAGATGAACTAGTTTTGAAAAATAACAAGAACCACCTTCTATTCTTTGCATACCTGCCTTCTTTCTGTAACTTCCCCCCTCCCCTCACATACAGAAAAGCAACGTAGTATATTTGGAAGTGTTTATGATATATATAGATATATAAATCCACTCATCATTATTTACTTTTAGAGATCTTGGTCCATTTTTCTATGGGAAGTGATGGTCAGAGTTAATCTTTGAATAACAGTGGACTAAATGACACTTGTTCTATGTTTCTAAAAAAGTCACTTGCCAAACTTACACACTAAGTTGAGTAAATCTGTGACAAATTCATATGGTATTATATCCAAGCCCAACTTTCTAATCGTTTAAAGGACTCCAATTAACAAATTTTGAAACTCATTAACAAAAAGTTCAAAGTAATTGCTGATGTACTGCTATAAATGCAGTGATGGGTGATCCCCAGGCAGTGTGACACCTCAAGTAAGGACAGTGGTGACTGTCACATCATGTTTCCATGTGCATGTAAGAGAAAGCTTGCACTTTCGGAAAATGTAAGGCAGCTCTGTTTGGGCCACAAGGAACAGCAGCAGTATGATTTCATGATACCAGAGCTTTTACTTTGTGATTTTCAAAAAATAACTTGAAAATCATTTTCATGCTTAACATTATTTTCGAAATTTAATATTGTAATGGTAATCAAGGTTTGTGACAGCCGAATTTCATTCCAATTGGATCTGAGAAACTCTAACTCCAAATATCAAAGAATTTCCACTTCTTTTTTCCATTTTTGGATTTAAAGACTAAAAATGTCACAACATAGAAATAATGGAATACCTGCAAGAAAGATAAATATGTGCACAGATGTATCTGACATTCTGGAAGCTAGCTCAATTCAAACCTTCTCTCTCCATAGCTAAGTGGGGTGGGTAGCTGATCTCAAGTACAGCCCACCCATAACTACCTTATTTGCTGGCAGGAGCCTGCCCTCTGCCTTGTTCCCACACTGACCCCTGGAACACCCACCACACTTGCAGCAACCACCTAGGGGAGAGGGGGAGGTATTTTCTTTTTTCCCATTCTTTTGCTTCCCAGAAAGAGGTTCTAATTTCCTTCTCTTCTGCAATAGTTTTTAAGCTCGCATCTCATTTTTTTCCGTTTCCTACCTGCAAGGTCGCGATTCATATGCCACTACCATCTTGCCTGAATGACTGTCCTAGTGGACTCCCTGATTCTACCATTTGCCGTCACAGGTCATTTTACTCCCAGAAGTTAGAAGCACAATTTAAAAAGCAAACATTTTAAACTGTAACCAACTATCCATTTCGTTCAGCATAGCCTGTAAGTCCTTAGATGACCAGCCTCTCCATCCTTACTGGTCTTCAGGTGTCTCCTCAGAAGAATGGATGCTCAATAATCTTGCTGAGTGCTTCCTAAAAAGTATCAATTGTTTCCTGACTCTTGTATTTCCTTATTTGAATACTTCCAGCAACGGAGTTACTTAATATATTCACTTAGCATTTCACTGGATTCATAAATTTTCTCTTTCCTACTTCTCAGCCTTTGCATGCTCTATCTCCTCACCAGAACCTGTGTTGCTCTGCTCTCCAGGCTAAGCAGTGAGGATTTTTCAGAAATTGTAAGTTTCTCTCCAGGGCCTCTTTAGAACTTTGCATGTGCATAGGCAAGTGCCCTGTGAACTCTCAATATGTTATTCTTTTCATGCATGGGAGGATGGATGGATGGATGGGTGGAGGGATGGATGGATGGACGGATGGGTGGGGGATGGATGGGTGGATGGATGGGTGGGTGGATGGATGGGTGGATGGATGGGTGAATGGATGGGTGGATGGATGAATGGATGGATGGATGGATGGATGGGTGGGTGGGAAGAGGATCGAGAGATACACTGGTGGATAGTGCTATGCAGTGGTGGAAGTTTTTCTTAGCCTATTTATCTGTAAATTGTTTCCCCTGTTTGTGAATGAATTGCTAAATTCCTTATTCTCCAGGGAATCTGACATCTTGTAGAGCCTGAAAAATAACTAAAACTAGAAGAATTATCAGCAGATGCCTCTATCTATCTTAGAGGCAGTTTTGAAGAGGATGATTATATGTATTTCTAAGTACTTGTAGAGTCCTTAAGGAAGCACCGAATGAATAAAACCCAGTGACAAGCTCACCACACCAGACTCCTGGGTACTGCTGTGTACAATTCTCTAACTATAACTTCCCTTTAAATTGGTGTATTTTGAGCAAGATTAGAAACAGATCTCTCCCCCTCTCTAATTAGAATGCATTTTCCCCACCAGACACCCCCATCAGCAGAGAACCTCTGAGGGTCTCCTTGGGCATCCCCTCTGCGATCAGAGGAAGTCTGACTTGCAAGGGAGTCCCAGGCCTCCTCCCTTCCCCTACTCTGGTTTACAAGGCAGCAGACCCTCGGCTCCCTTCAGCTCAGGCTCCCCCAGCTCACTTGGCAATTAATTTCTTGGTTTTTAAGTGAGGTTACGAATACACATGGAGCCCAGAACTCATTGCTTTTTTGGAAAGGGCAAAATAAGAGAGGGGATTTTCCATATTCGCATTTTTCCACAGAAATGTGTTCATAAGGTTTAAACTCTCCCAAGCTATGTTAATGTATGTGGTTGACTTCTGTGCCAATTTTCATTGTGAATAATATGCTAAATAAAGGGGTTCTTGTCTTTCCCCTCCAACCTCCCCTCTCATAATTTTAAGTTCATAAGCCCATTTTATAAGTGAATCAGTTCTTAGGAGAGAATCAGAAACGGTGTTGTTCTTCAGCCGCTCACAGTATTTGCTTTAAGCCCTTGATAGGAACATGGGGTTGTGACAGCAGCGGCTGAGGTAAACAGATGACTTTATATATAATGCTTTTTACAAGGTGGTTCAGTTCATTTCTAACCTTGGTCTTGGCGTCATGGAAGGAGCCAGGGAAATTCCACCCTTTAACCCTACCCTGCATCTGCTCCCTTCAAAGGCAAAAAATGTCTGTATGCCTGTGGTTTCATGTTCCTTTCAGTGGAATTTGACTATGCTGTCCCCTCAAATGCTGGAGAACCCCAATAGTGTCAGCAGGTGGTATTATTAGTAGTAGTATTTTAACCAAGTGACTGAATGTTCACAACAAAAGTTGCA
Source organism: Capricornis sumatraensis (assembly GCF_032405125.1). Taxonomy (NCBI): domain Eukaryota; kingdom Metazoa; phylum Chordata; class Mammalia; order Artiodactyla; family Bovidae; genus Capricornis; species Capricornis sumatraensis. Next base: position 52,186,755 of record NC_091083.1, read on the forward strand.
ACCTTTATGAGCCATGAGCTGGCATGTCCTGGCATGTCCTGGTTGTCAAGTTTCAGTGCCTTTTGGTTCAAATGTTCCCTGCCTGTGTTTATTCCTGGTCACACCACACCTCCTGGAACTGTCTTTGTGGCTTTGCTCAGTTGCTGACTCAAGTTTCAGAAGACATGGGGGAGAGTCGGGGACGTCTGCAAGATGCTGGTCTAAAGAAATGGTTCCAATGGCCCCTCGTTCCTAGGACATTGAAATTGCCCACCTTTCTCTGACTTGGAAGGTTTGAGGATTCCAATTAGCCAAGAATATAGGTTTGCTACTGCTGCTACTGCTAAGTCACTTTAGTCCGACTCTGTGCAACCCCATAGATGGCAGCCCACTAGGCTCCTCTGTCCCTGGGATTCTCCAGGCAAGACTATTGGAGTGGGCTGCCATTTCCTTCTCCAATGCATGAAAGTGAAAAGTGCAAGTGAAGATGCTCAGTTGTGCTCGACACTTAGCGACCCCGTGGACTGCAGCCCACCAGGCTCTTCCGTCCATGGGATTTTCCAGGCAAGAGTACTGGAGTGGGGTGCCATTGCCTTCTCCAGAATATAGGTTTAGAGGGGTGCTAACATAAGGGCACAGTAAAGACCAAGTGCCTTGATAGAAAGGAAAGAACATGGACTTTCTGTCAAATAAACCTGGATTCAAATTTCAGTCCTCCAAGGACAGAGTTAGCCCCTTTCTGTGGTAAAGCAGAGACATTACTTTGCCAACAAATTTCTGTCTAGTCAAAGCTATGGTTTTTCCAGTAGTCATATATGAATGTGAGAGTTGGACTATAAAGAAAGCTAAGTGCTGAAGAATTGATGCTTTTGAACTGTGGTGTTGGAGAAGACTCTTGAGAGTCACTTGGACTGCAAGGAGATTAAATTAGTCCATCCTAAAGGAAATCAGTCCTGAATATTCATTGGAAGGATGGATGTTGAAGCTGAAGCTCCAATACTTTGGCCACCTGATGGAAAGAACTGACTCTTTGGTGGGAAATATTGAAGGCGGGAGGAGACAGGGATGACAGAAGATGAGATGGTTGGATGGCGTCACTGATTCAATGAACATGAGTTTGAGTAAACTCCGGGAGTTGGTGATAGACAGGGAAGCCTGGTGTGCTGGAGTCCATGAAGTCGCAAAGAGTCGGACATAACTAAGCAACTGAAATGCACTGAATTGTAGGACCTTCAGAACATTCTTCACCCCCTGATCACTTTATCCACCAAACAGCAACAATAACAGTATCCATCTTAGAGAACTGTATAAAGATTACATGAGAAGATGAAAGTACAATGCATAATTCATGGTTAAGTACATAGAAGGATACAATATTTTTATTATTAGTTACAGTGAACATCATTTCCAATGAATTATAATTAATTCATTGAAACAAATTAAGTAGTATTGATGTTAAAATTATAACTCATAGTAAGTATAATCTATAATTATTAAGCAATATTAATACTTTTAATAATATAGTATTACTTTAATAACAATATTTATGTTTACTTTATTTGTGTTATGTATTTTAAAATATATTTATGTTTAAAATAGTAGTAGGTATTTGTATTATACAGCAATTGATCTTTTCCTTCATCTGGAAAGTAAAGATACTGATACTAAATTGGGAGAGATCCCTACTTTGTAACATTTTGTGAAGATGAATAAAGGGCTTTGCATTGTGCTGGCCCAACAGCTTATAACAGAGGATCACTGGTTTTAATATGAGGTGCGTGCACCCTTCTCAGGCCCTGTACGAAAAAATTATATTCTTCAGTTGTCTTAGGTGTGACTATCTTATCCCAGCCTGTGCAAATGTGTGCTTCCAATACTGTCAAAAAGGATGGCTGAATAAGTGACCTCAGAGGCTGGTTGCAGGCCTGGGAACAAGCAGGGGTCAGCTCAGTTGTTAGGAGAAGATAGACCTTTAGCCTCAAATGCCCCAGTTCAGGTGGATTCTTCCTATCAGACCTGGGGACAGAGGTACAAGATGTGAAAGTGAAAAAGGAAGGGAAAGAGTAAGGTGAGGGAGAGGGAGGGAAGATGGAAGGAAAGAAAGAAAAGAAGGAAGAGAAAAGATGTCCTAAGTGCCATTAAACTTATGGGAAAAGAAAATTTTATTAGCAGAATCCAGAGATAAATAAAAAATCAGCAAGGAGGATGGACTGATTTCGAAATTCAACAAACATTTATTATGTGCTTCCATTCTATATTCCAGGGCAGGGGTTGCAAAACAAAAGCACATACAGTAACCAGGCAAGAAGGTGCTGATATGAAAGATTCAGGGCCCTTGCTGGCTTACTTATCCAATTTGAAGTCCACAGTTCAGCTATGTAAGAAAAACAACAGGATGAGTATAACAAGTCATGCCATCCAAACTCAGTTCACAGTGTCAGGGACGGTGACTGCAAACTGCAGACACATGTCCACTGAGCACACATTTCCCGTCTATGAGCAGCTAAGCCTGCTGCCTAGTTCCTTGCTTTGGCCACACCCCATGTCCATCCTCCAATTTCCTTCAATTTTTCAAGAAACTCTGAATTGCTGTAGGAAGTCTCTTTATGAATATATGTTAGAAACTGTTCCAGTTACTATTTCTGCATTACAAATTAACTTAAGGTTTATCCACTTACAAACAACCATTTTATTATTCTTATGGATGCTTTGGCTTGGAATTCACAGACAAAGTGGGCATGTCTTGTTTCGGCTCCACCATGTCTGAAGCCTCATCTGGGAAGACTCAAAGGCTGGAAGTTGGAATCATCTAAAGGCACATTTACTTACACATCTAGTTCCTGGGCTGGGAAGACTCATTGAGCAGAGCTGTCACTTGGATCAACTACCTACCATTCTCCATGAGGCCTGACTTCCTCACATCTGTAGCCTCTGAGTAGTAAGACTTCTTCCGTGGTAGAACTTCAAGAGCCAGTATTCCTACAAACATGGAGAAAGCTTCATGGCATTTTATGACCCAGCCTTAGAAGTCATGTGGTATCACTCTAGCCAGCTATATTGGTCAAAGCAGTCAAAAGTCCACCAGCTTCAAGGTTCTGCCTTTTGATGGGAGTACTGATAAGGTTATATTCTAGAAAAGCATATGGCTGATAAGTAGTATTGCAGTCATCTTTGAAAAATATGATCTGCTGCTGCAGTAGCTAATTCAAATCTTACTTTAAAAATGAGCTAAGCTCTACATATACAACACTGTAGTATAAAGCGTGTCTTTAGGCTGGACATAGCAGTTTTCTAGGTCTCTGCTTGAGGGTGGAAGAATTCGAAGGTGTTTAAGATTTGGCTCCTTTGTTTTGGGAACAGAATCCAATATTGTGGATTTTTAGAATTTCTATGAATTATTATCAAAACATTTTTGAATCCTTGTTGGAATTAGAAGGGATTTGATGGGGGTGTGCTGACACTACATGGCACTGTATGTCAGACCCCTCATCCCCATATTCTGAGGGGGGACATTTACATTTTATTTTTTTGTTGTTGTTTTCTTTTTTTTAATATAAATTTATTTATTTTAATTGGAGGTTAATTACTTTACAATATTGTATTGGTTTTGCCATACATCAACATGAATCTGCCACAGGTATACATGTGTTCCCCATCCTGAACCCCCCTCCCTCTTCCCTCCCCGTATCATCCCTCTGGGTCGTCCCAGTGCACCAGCCCCAGGCATCCAGTATCATGCATAGAACCTGGACTGGCGATTCATTTCATATATGATATTATACATGTTTCAATGCCATTCTCCCAAATCATCCCACCCTCTCCCTCTCCCACAGAGTCCAAAAGACTGTTCTATATATCTGTGTCTGTTTTGCTATCTCATATACAGGGTTATTGTTACCATCTTTCTAAATTCCATATATATGTGTTAGTATACTGTATTGGTGTTTTCCTTTCTGGCTTACTTCATTCTGTATAATAGGCTTCAGTTTCATCCACCTCATTAGAACTAATTCAAATATATTCTTTTTAATGGCTGAGTAATACTCCATTGTGTATATGTACCACAGATGCTTTTGAGGTTCAAGACCGTTGAGAAATGCTGGTCAAAACAGACCTTCAAGTTGCAATGGGTACTTGTGAATTCAAAGATCATTCCTACCAAATGTCACCAAAATTCTTCATTTGCTTGTAAACATGTAGCTTTATACCCAGAATAACCCATTTCTCACCTCCCTCTATCCTTCATCCTATATGTTTGGAAATTGACATGAGGATTCAATTAGAAAAAGGAACTTAAAAGGTATCTAGTAGCCCAGATAAGGACATGGGCTATACAGTTTTATTATTTGCTAGTCTCATTCATAGAAATAATAACTTTGGAAAAATTCTAAAATTCTTCCTTCTCATGTCTTTCTCCCAGCCTCCATGTATATGGAAGGATGAAGTTAAAAACCTCTGTCCCTCTTCTTACTTAATAAGGTAACTTTGGCTCTGATAAATACTGTTTCCTGTTGTTATTTTATTTACAACCTATTTACTAACTCATGTAATGTGCCTTTGAGAAGTCTGGTCATTCCAAATGGTGATTCAGAAAGTTACATCTGAAATACACCAGGAATTCTGTGCCTTTCACTACGATCCTGTATTTCAGGGATGTATGTTGGGGAGGTTCGGGTTTATTGTCCAATAGTTAATTGTATAAGCAAGGTAGCAGCCCTGGCAGCCTGGTCCCAGGCCCCTCAGCACTGGCGAGTGTTCAGAGAGGTGTGTGATCACAGCCTCTGTCTGAGCTCACCTTTGCAGGTAATGGGGCAGGTATGTGGCATTAAAGAGCAGAAAGGCCAGCAAGGGTTGGTAATTGTTTAATTCTTCCAATGGCACACCTCTGAGTACATGGGCCACACCTGCAGACCTGGCAGGACGTGCCGTGCATGACTGGACAGAGGTGCTGCTTACACTCGGAGCCAAGGAATGGGTTTAGGCGGGAGCCCAGGGCTCACAGGGAGCCCAGCCCCTGGCCTGCTTGAAATCTCAGAACTCAAGATGCTTGTGCTTGAGGGAGACAGCTGCTCATTAGCAAGTGAAATTAACCAGTTGTGTCACTTTTTGGCACCTCTATTTCCTCATCTGTATAGTCAGTGAATTGAGCATATGATTGATCCATAAGCTCTAACACGCTCTTTTGCAGTGATTCTCAAACTAGAGGACACATCAGAATCTCTTGGTAAGCTTAATAAAATACAAATTGCTGAGACACACCTCCAGATTTCCTGATTCAGAAGTTTGGGGGTAGTGCCCGAGAGCTTCCATTTCTAAGTTTCCAGGTGTGGCTAAGCTGCTGGTTTGGGGAATTACGTTTATAGAACCACTGTTCTTGTCTATGATCTTGTCTATGTGTTTTGGAGGTCTTCCTAGGCCATCTTATATAGCTTCAGTGTGATGTGATGAGAATTCCTTTGCTCAAGGAATTAATAAGGTTTTATTTCCAAAATTTCCCCAGCCATTTGCTGTTGCTTCTCCCATTAGATTGACCATCTTTGGAATACCTGAGTTTAAGTGAGAAAATAAAATAGACAGTTCATTTGGTTGGGCCAAGGAGCTAAATTTTACCTAGCTATATGTATTATGGTTTGCCTAGTACTGTTTCTAAAATATAAGAAGCACTTGACAAGTATTTGTTGAATGACACATAGGCTCAGTGAAAGGGAAGATATTAAAAAATAGTGTTCAAAAGAGGTTTATCTGCAAATTACAGTCATCAGTGTCAAAGGGCCCTTGATACCAATCATACAGGGACCAGAGTGGGAATGGGAACCTATTGTAAGGCAACAGGGAATGATGAAGTTTGTGGCGAAGAGAAGACGGCAAGTGTCTTAAAAAACTTTGAAAGATTTCAACATTTTATTGGCTAAATTGAAGCTCTTAAGATACCAGGTTGCAATCTCTAACTGTGTCTTTTCACTGCTCCCATACCATAGAGACAAGAAGGAGGAGTAAGAGTTATTGAACATTTACTGGGATTTTTATTCAACTTGCATTACCTTAGTTTATATTGCTTATAATCTAAATTGAAATACTTTCAGCATGAACAATGTGACATATTCTTAGGAGTTAATTTTTTACTATTCTCTGGGAGTTTGTGGTATATTGTTTTTTAAATGTTCCCAATGATTCTCACTTCCTGATATTCACATCTTCGTGTAAAACCCTATCTTTCAAGGTGGGCTGAACTGAGTGACTTGCTTCCAACAAATGGAATATAGAAAAGTGATGGAAGTAACTTTTGAAATTAGATTATAAAACACTGTGACCTCCAGCTTGCTTTCACTCTCTCTGTTCTTATTGCTGGCACTGTCTCTCTCATTGGCTTTTTGTCCATGTTGGCTGTGCTGAGGAAGCAGGAGAGATCTGCCTGGCAAGAAACTATGGGCAGCCAATCTCTAACCGCTGGCAGTAATTGAGACCACACCCTCTATATTGAGCTTAGAAGTGGTTCCTTCCCCAGTCAAGTCTTCCGATAAGACCATGAATAAGGCCAACACCTAGATCACATATTTTATTTTATTTATTTATTTTTTACTTAGTTTATTTTAATAGATCACATCTTTCTAAGAGATCTTGAAGCAAAGGAATACCAGCTGAGTGTTACCAAGATTCCTGAGCCACAAAACTGAGTTAATAGTTGTATTTGGTGTTAAGCTGCTAAGTTTTGGAGTAACTTTTTATACAACATGAGATGACTGACACAAAACTATTTGTTAATATTGGGTGTTTTTTTAAGGGTAGTCAGCATCTGATAAACTCAGATCATAAGACCACACTCAGTGGTGGTGTCCAGGAGCTGGCTTGAACCAGCTAATGAGAGTTGGTTGTATACATCTCTTTCTCACTTATTATTCGTGGGTATCATGTTAATAACTTGAATCAGTGTGGTGGCAGTATTTATTCAGTGCAAATCAGCAGATGTTCCATTTTTAGTTTCTGTTTACTAGCACATCACTATACTTCAGAAGCCCTCCTATAAGCTCTGAAGCTCTCTTTGTTTTGGGTGAACTTCGAAGCCAGGTAAATTAGCATAAGAGGTATCAGAAGTAGTTCCCCATTAGTGGGCTTGGGGTAGTTCAAGTTATGTGGATTATGGGAAGATACACTGAAAGAGTACCCTCTTGTGCAAAGAAGGTGGATAAGTGTCCAAGTCCGTAAACATTTGAATAACATCCTCAACTTAGGAAAATGAAATGGTCCTTACTCTAGCTTTCTATAGAAGGTTTTTGTTTATCTGACTTGGCCTGGAATTCTGCCACTGGAATACTTTTTCATCTGTTTCAAGTGAACCTTCTGCCCAAGGCTCTGTAGAAATATCTAGCAGAACAAAGAACTAAGTCAATAATTCCTAGCATTTGGAATCTCCTTGCAAACAGATATTTGTACAGGGGGCAAATTTCTCCCTGAGAATTGCTCTTATTGTTATATAGTAACTGGCAGGGAACTTAGGGGGAGATGGCCTCACTTATTTCTAATTATTGAAAGCTACCTATGTTAATAAAGAAGGAATTGGTAATTGTGAAAGATCAAATTGGCTTAGCTCACTTGGAAGTATCAATCATCAATAACATCTATAACACACAGATATTGCTGCAAATCCTCATTTTAGAGTTGAGGAATTTAGAGTGTATGCAGTGGTTATCTAACTGAGTTTATGAAACTCACAGATGAGTTAAAAGGCTTCAAATCTGCTCTCACCTCAAAGTCATGCTTCTATCAGAGCCATGCCTTTTCGATAGAGTTCATCTTTGCCCTCTTTCTTTCTAAGAGTTTTAGGTCATAGTCTAAAAACTGTAGAGGGGAAATTCTGGGGAAGGAAACTCCACAGGCTCAAATTTCATAGCCTTCCCTGATAGGAAATTCTCACTAACCTCGAACTTCAGAGTCATCTGCTGGTTTAATATCACTTTTGTGTTTCCAATTAAAAAAGCACTCCCTTCACTGTCCCTTGTTTGTAATGCATTTAAAACATCTCAGCTCCCCATTGTTGCTACTTGAAAAGCTGATTCTCCAAATAACAATTCTCCCAAATTCAGATAACTTCAGTCTTCCTTAACTAATTGCTACATTATCATTTATAGTATTATAAGGTTTTAATTTTAAATTTTTTATTTTTAAGAGAATTTGGGCCATTGCTTTCATCAGTCTTCCCCTCTTAGTGCACCCCAGATGTGTAATTGTGGCTGCTAATAACCAAAATCACTTAAGGATAGATGGTTTAGCTCAGGAATCTGCACTGTTCCTGGGGAGGACATTATTTCAGGACTGTTCACTGTGTACCTGTGCCTCCCTTCTGTCAACCGGTTTCTGAGGAGAACATCCACTGCATTACACGTATGAGGCGTTATTGCAGAGATGTAGAAAATCAATGTTCAGATCATAATTTTGTCTTTTACAGCCTGTATAATCCTGGGCAAATTAATTAACCTCTCCTTGTTTGTGTTTTCTTCATTTGTGCAATGGAGATATTAGTACTGCCCACCTTATCAGTCATGGTAAGCATTAGATGAGTTAAGACACATGAAGCATTTAGAATAGTGCCAATACACTGAAATGCTCAGTTAATGTTATATATTATCAAAACTGATGGGTCTGTCTTGCATTGCTGCTGCCTGAAAGACCCCATGCCTGATGGAAAGCACGGCGTCTGCAGTCCTACTTGCAGTCAACTTGGTTTTTAGTTTGTTCGGCTTGTCTTTCATATTCTAAGAGTATTGTATTAGCTAGCTCTGCCTACGTAACAAATTTATCCAAATTTAGCAACTTAAAACAACACATTTTTGCAGGTCAGAAATCCAAGAGTAGCCTAACTGGGTGCTTATGGTTCTGGATCACTTGTGAGGTCATAATCAAGCTGTCCTCTTGTTTGCATTCACCTCAGGCTTGACTGGAGGATGATCTGTTTCCAAGCTCACTCACATGGATATTGGCAGGCGCCCCCACAGTGCAGGATGGCATGGCAGCTGACTTTCCTCAGAGCACGTAATGAGAAAAAGAAAGAGAATCTAACAAAAAAACCACAATGTCTTTACAATCAAATATCAGAAGTGACATCCTCTAACTTCTGCCATAATCTATTCACCAGGAGCATATCACTAAATCCAACACATATTGAAAGGGTGGAGAGTTAGGCTTCCTCTCTTATGGGGACAAGTATTAAAAACCACATGTATATATCTTTAGAACCACCACCAGTGTCTTTCACAATCCCAGAGAACTTGGGAATCTGAGAGTTAAAGAGTACTTGGGAGATCAATTGGCAGATGAGGAAAAAGGGTGACTTGTTGAAGGTCACACAACTTGCTGGCCACAAAGACAGGATCCAACTCTCCTACTGTTACAACGTGCAACTGTACTTATCTTCCAAATCATGTTGATGAAATCACTTTTTTAATAGACTATGGTATGTCCTGATGTCCTAGGGTACTGAGAAATTAGAACTTGTATGTGATTCATTTTGATTTGAACTGATGTACTAATAAACACATGTACTGTGAATGATATGTGGTGTAATATATACATCAGATTTCCAAGACAGTATGAGTAAAAGAACATAAACTATTTTATTAAATATTTCAGTGTTGATTATGTGTTGAAATGATAATATTTTGGATATATTTGGCTAAAGAAAATATGTCACGACAATTCATTTTCCCTGTTTCTTTTTACTTTTTTTAATGTGGCTACTAGGAAATTTAAAGTCATGTTTATGGCTTTCATTATATTTCTATTGCATAGTGCTGGAGAAGGCAATGGCAACCCACTCCAGTACTCTCGCCTGGAACATCTCATGGATGGAGGAGCCTGGTAGGCTGCAGTCCATGTGGTTGCTAAGAGTTGGACACGACTAAGCGACTTCACTTTCACTTTTCACTTTCCTACATTGGAGAAGGAAATGGCAACTCACTCCGGTGTTCTTGCCTGGAGAATCCCAGGGACGGGGGAGCCTGCTGGGCTGCCATCTATGGGGTCACACAGAGTCGGACACGACTGAAGCAACTTAGCAGCAGCAGAGGCAGCGCTATACTAGCCAAGCTGCTCTCCTCATTTTCCATGTCTTTGATCTATCCAAGTGTGCTTCCAGCTTTGTTTCTGGTCAAGGTGCTTGGATCACAGCAACACAGACTACTCAAAGGTCTCTGCTCCCCCAGGTGAAATAATGACTGACTCTGCAGAGTGAGTGCCTGTGATTTTATGAGTCTGCTCTTTTAGGTCCTTTTTAAATATGCTAATAACTGAGGGTATTCTAAGCAACTTGTGGCAAGGGCTTCTGATTACACATATGGTCTGCTGAGTTTGAAACCTTCCCAGATAATTGAACTTCCACTTAGAGGCTGGTTGTCAAACTTCCACTTCCTCTTTTGAAAGACTATAGAAGACAAAAAACCTCAACTGGACTTATTACATACTGTTCCTTGACTCCTTCTTTTCTTTCTCTTTCTCTCTCTCTTTTTAAAAATTATGAGTCAGCATAGAAACATTCAAGCCCAGATTTGGTCTTGAAAACTATTGTAAATAAAATGGTTGAACTGAACATCTCCCTAGTTGAACTGAGTATTTGGAAGGTTAGTTAGTGAGGGATGTTGAAAGACAGACAACGCAGGGTGTCAACATTTATTGAACAGATTTTCAGCTGCATTCCCTATAGAGGATTGTATTCAGTATATCTGCTTGCTCAGGATTCTTGGTTGTAGCTTGTGCATGTCTGGGGCAGATAAATCTCTCTTACATGTTGACTCAAAGTGATTAGTTTGCACTCTCTTTCCAAAGAGCTTCCAGCTTTGACTTCTTTCCTTGCATTGATCAATGAGTGGGCTGTAGGACCTCTTGCAGCCCTCTGCCCTCAGTCACCCTTCTTGTTGACATTCCAAACTGTTAAGCTCACAAATGTACTGGGAGGACAGTAGCTTGAGGACACTTATTCCCTAAGAGAGAATCCTTGACTTTCACGGTATGTGACTTGGTTATTTTCCCATCCTTGTAAGGGCTTGACATTGTTTCAGAAAACAGTGTTGAATTGGGGAATGTCATTTCCAGTTGCACTCCCGCTGACCCATGCCATCCTCTGTCTTCATTCTCCTCAAAACCTTTTTTGGAATGAGGCAGGGTATAAACAATAAATAAAATTGCCTCCAATGTAAAAGGAGGTTGAGAAGTTTGAGAATTTCTTCCCTATTCAACACTTGAAGGAGGATAAAGACTGAAAAGAGTGGAGCTGTATATTCTAGATAGAAACAAGATCACTGAATAAACAAGGGTCACTGGGCAAAATATGGTACATTAGAGGGATCAGTATTGACTTCTGACTGGGTCAATGCATAAACAAGTATTTCTCCTCCCCTCTGTTGATTGAATTGTGCACAGCATAGAAATTCTAGAGCACAAAGTCTTTATTCCAACTGCTATTTAAAATTCTCCAACAGTTGGATGTGTCATCAATGACCCAACCCATATGGCCACAAGGGATGCTGAGATCTTCTAAATGGAGCAGATTATGCGGGTGTGAGTAAAAGAGGAGTGAAGAAGGAAAGATGGCTTGAGTCGGAAAAGACATGTACTCTCTACAAAATGTTCTGGAAGATGGCACTTTGTAACAAGTTGGGATGCAGGTTGTAAAACCCTTCAGTTACAAATAACAGAATTACAACGGTGTCAAAAAATGGAAGTTACTATTAAGCTACTATAGCAACAAGTTCAGCATAAACTGGTGTCTCCTTTCAACTGGGACAGTAGTTTTCAAATAGGGAAGATCTTGCCTAGTGGGGGACCCTTGGCAATTTTGTCTGGAGAGATTTTTGATTGTCAGAACTAGGGAGGATGCTAGACATCCTACAATGCACAGGACAGCTCCTAACAACAAGAAACCATCTGTCTACATAGGTCAATAGTGCTGAGGTTGAGAAATTCTGATTTCAGGAAAGAAGTACCCTCTCCTTGCTTCCCCTCCCCAAACTTGTGCTCAGGAGGACCCTGAGTATCAAAGCGCAAAAAAAAAAAAAAAAAAAAAAAAAACAAAGACAATGAATGTTGTTTTCGGTTTTTTCCCCATATTCATAAAGAAGTTCTTTACCTGAATGGAAACAAAAAAAAGGAGTTAATAGACAAGGAAGCTATCAAGACAGCCAATGGTTCTCTAGCCTCTAACACCACTGTGTAAATTCAGAGAACACATTTTGGGTTTTAATGGAATCTCACCTGGAAATATTTATGCAAGGGCAGTATTATTAAGCTCTATAACTGACAGATAAAGACAAGGCTGCCTCATCCCTACAGATCTGAAGTTGTATGAAGACTTACCTGCTTGGGACAGTTAGCAGATATTCACCAGGTGAGCAGGCAGGAAAGGAGGTCCTAGAGAGATGTCTTCCAGTGTGCTGGTGAAGTCACCTCTTTAGCCTATTTCACAAGGTTTAAAAATGACTCAGTAATACACTCTACAGAAAAATAGTGATGCACTATTTTAAAACTCCTCAAAAAACAACACTGTTCATGACATTATTGCTTGCTATACCATCACGACCATAATTTTGTAATACTTGTGTGTACCCCACCCCCTTAAAGATCCCCACTTTTTCTACCCGGCTCTGCATCCCTGGGGTGGGAGCAGTGGGAGGCAGGGGAGGCTGGGAGCTGATCTTTACTGACAAAATCATGAGAATTCTCTTTTTCTCTATGTTCTCCCTGGCCCAGCTAATGGAAGTGCTGTCAGGAGAACAGGGGTAAGAAGACAAAGAAACGAGGACATGTATTCCCTTGGTCCCACCCAGCCTTGGCATCTCTTTCCTGGCACCAACTCAAGGCCTCCATGATTTTGGGTCCTTCATGGTTCCAGGTGCCCTTGGGCTCTGCCAATCCTGCTTTCCTTCTTTTGCCCTTCAGGTCTAGGAGTGGTAATGGCTTCTGGGTATTGTTGGTCGGAGTTGCTGGACACCTTTTGTTCCTTCCATTAAAACTACCCACAACTCATAGAGCAATGGGAATTTGCATTCATTGTTGGTGGAAATACAAAACAATACTTTTGAAGATAAGACGTTCTCATAAAGGTCAACATAATCTTACTATGTAATTCAGCAATCATGTTCCTAGATGCTTCCTCAAATGACTTGAAAACTAATGTTCACACAAAAACATGCACAGGAATATTCATAGTGGTTTTATTCATACTCACTAAAAATTTTAAGCAATCAACAAACTGTGGTACAACTAGACAAAGAAATATTATTATTCTGTGATAAAAATGAGCTATGAAAATAGATATAAAATAATAAAAGAAAAAGAAAAATGATTTTAAAGTCATAGAAAAAGATGGAGGAAACTTAAATACATATTAGCCAACTGAAAGAAGCACACCTAAAAATGTTACATACTCTATGATTCTGATTATGTGACATTCTGGAAAAGGTAAAACTATTCAGACAGGAAAGTGATAAGTGATTGCTAGAGCTGGGCGTTGAAGAGAGAGGGAAACTTCCATTCAAGGTGGAACACAGGAGTTTTTAGAGCAGTGAACTGTTCTGTAGGCTGCTGTAATGATAGATATATGTCATTATGCAGTGTAAAAATCCATAGAATGTAATATACAAAGGGTGGACCTTTGTATACTTTTTACTTTAGCTAATAATGGTTTATCAATATTGGTTCATCAGTTGTAACAAGTGGACCACATTAAGGCAAGATGTTAATGAAGGGAAAAACTGTGCCAGAAAGAGGAGGTAAATAAGAATTCTCTACACTTTCAGTCAACTTTTTGATTGAATTTAAGACAGTACTCTTGCCTGGAAAAATCCCATGGGCGGAGGAGCCTGGTAGGCTGCAGTCCATGAGGTTGCTATGAGTCGAACACGACTGAGGGACTTCACTTGCACTTTTCACTTTCATGCACTGGAGAAGGAAATGGCAATCTACTCCAGTGTTCTTGCCTGGAGAATCCCAGGGAGGGAGGAGCCTGGTGGGCTGCTGTCTATGGGGTCTCACAGAGTCGGACATGACTGAAGCGACTTAGCAGCAGCAGCAGCAAGACTGCTCTAAAAATGAAATCTATTAATTAAAGGTTTATTAATCAGTTCAATCAGTCAGTTCAGTCGCTCAGTCATGTCTGACTCTTTGTGACCCCAAGAATCACAGCATGCCAGGCCTCCCTGTCCATCACCAACTCCCGGAGTTCACACAAACTCAGGTCCATTGAGTCAGTGATGCCATCCAGCCATGTCATCCTCTGTCGTCCCGTTCTCCTTCTGCCCCCAATCCCTCCAGGCATCAGGGTCTTTTCCAATGAGTCAATTCTTCTCATGAGGTGGCCAAAGTATTGGAGTTTCAGCTTCAGCATCAGTCCTTCCAATGAACACCCAGGGATGATCTCCTTTAGGATGGACTGGTTGGATCTCCTTGCAGTCCAAGGGACTCTCAAGAGTCTTCTCCAACACCACAGTTCAAAAGCATCAGTTCTTCAGTGCTCAGCTTTCTTCATAGTCCAACTGTCACATCCATACATGACTACTGGAAAAACCATAGCCTTGACTAGACAGACCTTTGTTGGCAAAGTAATTTCTCTGCTTTTGAATATGCTATCTAGGTTGGTCATAACTTTCCCTCCAAGAAGTAAGTGTCTTTTAATTTCATGGCTACAATCACCATCTGCAGTGATTTTGGAGCCCCCCAAAATAAAGTCTAACACTGTTTCCATGTCTATTTCCCATGAAGTAATGGGACCAGATGCCATGATCTTAGTTTTCTGAATTGTTGACCTTTAAACCAACTTTTTCACTCTCCTCTTTCACTTTCATCAAGAGGCTTTTTAGTTCCTCTTCACTTTCTGTCATAAGGGTGGTGTCATCTGCATATCCGACGTGATTGATATTTCTCCCGGAAATCTTGATTCCAGCTTGAGCTTCTTCCAGACCAGTGTTTCTCATGATGTACTCTGCATAGAAGTTAAATAAGCAGGGTGACAATATATAGCCTTGACGTACTCCTTTTCCTATTTGGAACCAGTCTGTTGTTCCACATCCAGTTCTAACTGTTGCTTCCTGACTTGTATATAGGTTTCTCAAGAGGCAGGTCAGGTGGTCTGGTATGCCCATCTCTTTCAGAATTTTCCACAGTTTATTGTGGTCCACACAGTCAAAGGCTCTGGCATAGTCAATAAAGCAGAAATCGATATTTTTCTGGAACTCTCTTGCTTTTTACCTGATCCAGCAAATGTTGGCAATTTGATCTCTGGTTCCTCTGCCTTTTCTAAAACCAGCTTGAACATAAGGAAGTTCATAGTTCACAGATTGCTGAAGCCTGGCTTGGAGAATTTTGAGCACTACTTTACTAGCATGTAAGATGAGTGCAATTGTGCGGTAGTTTGAGCAGTCTTTGGCATTGCCTTTCTTTGAGATTGGAATGAAAACTAACCTTTTCCAGTCCTGTGGCCACTGCTGAGTTTTCCAAATTTGCTGGCATATTGAGTGCAGCACTTTCACAGCATCATCTTCAGGATTTGAAACAGCTCCACTGGAATTCCATCACCTCCACTAGCTTTGTTCGTAGTGAAGCTTTCGAAGGCCCACTTGACTTCACATTCCAGGATGTCTGGCTCTAGATGAGTAATCACACCATCATGATTATCTGGGTGGTGAAGCTCATTTTTTGTACAGTTCTTCTGTGTATTCTTGCCACCTCTTCTTAATATCTTCTGCTTCTGTTAGGTCCATACCATTTCTGTCCTTTATCGAGCCCATCTTTGCATGAAATGTTCCCTTGGTATCTCTAATTTTCTTGAAGAGATCTCTAGTCTTTCCCATTCTGTTGTTTTCCTCAATTTCTTTGCATTGATTGCTGAGGAAGGCTTTCTTATCTTTCCTTGCTATTCTTTGGAACTCTGCATTCAGATGGGTATATCTTTCCTTTTCTCCTTTGCTTTTGCCTCTCTTCTTTTCACAGTTATTTGTAAGGCCTCCCCAGACAGCCATTTTGCTTTTTTGCATTTCTTTTCCATGGGGATGGTCTTGATCCCTGTCTCCGGTACAATGTCACGATCCCACGTCCATAGTTCTCCACCGATCTCCAGTAGCATATTGGGCATCTACTGACCTGCGGAGTTCCTCCTTCAGTATCCTTTTGCCTTCCATACTGTTCATGGGGTTCTCAAAGCAAGAATACTGAAGTGGTTTGCCATTCCTTTCTCCAGTGGACCCCATTCTGTCAGACCTCTCCACCATGACCCACCTATCTTGGGTGGCCCCACATGGTATGGCTTAGTTTCATTGAGTTAGACAAGGATTAAAAGATGCTCACTCCTTGGAAGGAAAGTTATGACCAACCTAGATAGCATATTCAGAAGCAGAGACATTACTTTGCCAACAAAGGTCCGTCTAGTCAAAGCTATGGTTTTTCCAGTAGTCATGTATGGATGTGAGAGCTGGACTGTGAAGAAAGCTGAGTGCCAAACAATCGGTGCTATGGAACTGTGGTGTTGGATAAGACTCTTGAGAGTCCCTTGGATTGCAAGGAGATCCAACCAGTCCATTCTAAAGGAGATTATTCCTGGGTGTTCTTTGGAAGGAATGATGCTAAAGCTGAAACTCCAATACTTTGACCACCTCATGCAGAGAGTTGACTCATTGGAAAAGACTCTGATGCTGGGAGGGATTGGGGGCAGGAGGAGAAGGGGACGACAGAGGATGACATGGCTGGATGGCATCACTGACTCGATGGACGTGAGTCTGAGTGAACTCCGGGAGTTGGTGATGGACAGGGAGGACTGGCGTGCTACAATTCATGGGGTTGCAAAGTATCAGACACGACTGAGTGAATGAACTGAACTGAACTGTACTGTGGTCTGTGTGATCAGATTGACTAGTTTTCTGTGATTATGGTTTCAGTGTGTCTGCCCTCTGATGCCCTCTCGCAACACCTACCATCTTACTTGGGTTTCTCTTACCTTGGACATGGGGTATCTCTTCACGGTTGCTCCAGTAAAGCGCAGCCGCTGGTCCTTACCTTGGAAGAGGCGTACCTCCTCACTGCTTCCCCTCCTGACCTTGAATGTGGGTAGCTCCTCTCGGCCCTCCTGTGCCCACGCAGCCATCACTCCTTGGATATCGGTTTATTAATAAATACACACACACACACACACACACACACACACACACAGAAGCATATGTGTATGTATGGTGGTTTAGTCACTAAGTCGTGTCCGACTCTTTGCAACCCAATGGACTGTAGGTAGCCCACCAGGCTCCTCTGTCCATGGGATTCTCCAGGCAAGCATACTGGAGTGGGTTGCCATTTCCTTCTCATGGGGAATCTTCCTGACCCAGCACTCGAACCTGAGTGGTTCTGCCTTGCAGGCAGATTCTTTACCAACTGAGCTACAAGGGAAGCCAGTGTAGATATAATAGAGTGAATATATATAAAGTGATATTTGCGAAGATATATGCATATGTATATACATGTAAATAAAGTATTAAAAAAAGCCTACCCACATCTCATGATAACCTTATATGAAATTCTCTTCAGTTAAATGTTTTCCAGAAAAATTCTGTTTTCTACCCAGCCCCTGACTATTGTCCTTTGCATCGAAAAGGCATTGTGAAAATAAAGAAAACAAATAAAATGATGACACTACAAAAATATTTTTGTTCAAAACAAGCCAAAATATTGATGGTTCTTCACTTTACCAATGTGGAAACTTTAACAAGTATATATCTCTTTCTTTCCTTGACAATATATGCACTTTGGAAAATGGATGTAATGATTAACAGAACTCTATTTTCCTCTCAGAAGTGTCCTGACTGGGACACATGTTATATTATTGTTATTCTTCTGAGCCTTTTCTTGGGAGAGAAGAGAAGCTGCAAAGTATCATGAATGGAATCAAGCCATGTTTACCCCCAATTTGTGTGTTTGGACAATATCCAAACATCCAGATATCTGGGGTAAATAGACTAGACTGAGAACAAAGGTGTGTCTTTTGCAAGGACTCAGTGTTCCCCAAACAAATGGCTTTATCAGATGAAACTACAACCCAGATATTCAAATGATTGAATGTGATTTTTGTGGTTTTTAAAAAAATCAGCTTAAATAGAATAAGGGTTTGCTAAGGCTGAAACTCAGGCCATGTGAGAGCCTCAAAAATCTGGACCACAGAAGCAGGAAAGCCTCTGTGTGCTGCCAGCTGTGAAAGCCAGCTGTGTGCTGCCTTCCCTATCTATGCATGAGGCACAGGGCACAGATACCTGGCTTCCGTACCTATGCAGCTGCAAAGTGGCCCCAGAAGCCAGTTTTCTGACTTTCAGGACAGAAACTGTCAAGCTATGCTTTATTTTTATCCACTTATTTAACAAATGCTCTAACTAGACAATATATAGAAAATGCAATGGTGAATGAAGCAAGACAAAACTCTATTCTAATGGGAAGAGTCAACAAATAAACAAATGATCAAGTTAGTGAAATATTCATATAATGTCAAATGCTATGAAAGGTATAGACAGAAAAATTCCTGGACAGGAGAAAGGGAGAGCATATCTCAAGAGATGATGGTTCAGCTAATTCTGAAAAGGATAGGGAGATGGGCATGTGAAAAGTTGGAGGTTCAGATGACAGCCCCGCTTGAATTAGTGAAACTAATGAATAAACAGTGTTCCAAGAGGAAATATAATTGTTAGAGTTATTTGTTTTTGAGAATGAAAATGAGCTCAGCATTCTAAGTAGTATTTGTGGGTATCCCAAGCTCTAAAAAGAGCTGCTGCCTTGTTAGCAGTAGTTTGTCACTGATTGGTAGCTGTCATCATCACAGTTTTTAATTGCAAAACCTAAGCGAAATCATATTGCCTCATTTCCTCCACTTCAAGACCTCCCAGCTTGTTCTAGCCACTATGCTGCATAGTGAATGAGGCATAATGAACTTTAATCAAGTTCAGGTAATGAGGCAGAGTGAGTACCGGGTAAAAGCTGTGTTGCTTTTGATGCACTAGCCTCAGAAAACATGTCACATCACTTTAGCAGTTTTCTACCAGTCACAGAAGTAAGACAGCACATCCAGACTCAAGAGAAGGGAACATAGAACCCATCTCCTATTTGAAGTCACAGTGTAAGAAGAACATGAGAAAGGAATACATTGAGGTGGGCTTCATTGGAAAATAGTCATCCATAAAGTTCTATGAACCTTTTATTGTTCTAGTGTTCCACCTTTCCTCTTGCTTCTTCATTTCAGAAGCTGAAAAGAGAACAGTAGGCAACTTCAGGGAGTGGAGAAATGAAAAAATTTCAGTGGGAAAAGCCAAAAGCCTCATGGGTGGCCAGGCAGACAGAAAAGCCTAAAGACTCATTTATTAGTAACCTTTCTCCTGTGTATCTGAAGTAGATGTTTAATTAAAATGAATAATTGTCAAATAAGTTTGGAAAACTTTGGTTTCAGTTCAGTTCAGTTCAGTTCAGTCACTCAGTCGTGTCCGACTCTGCGACCCCATGAATCCAGCACGCCAGGCCTCCCTGTCCATCACCAACTCCCGGAGTTCACTCAGACTCACGTCCATCGAGTCAGTGATGCCATCCAGCCATCTCATCCTCTGTCATTTAAAGAAAGCAAAATCATTTTCTATGTTTCTTATCTTCTTAGAAACTTTACCACATGTATTGACATTCTCTAAGAGAGAGACATCTTAGGACATTTTCTCCACTTTTTTGTTTTTTTTTCCCATGGAGTTCTTTCTATAAGCAATCCTTGAGTAGCTCATGGGATCATTTAGGAAATTCCATTTAGGCAATTTGTCCTAAGAGAGTTTATGGTAGACCCACAGAGTGGGACTTTTCACGGGTTTAGGAGGGGATAGAAAAATTCTTCCTTTCCAAGCTGAAGCTGCAAAAGGAATGTAATGTCTGCTTTTCAACTCTGTTTAGCAAAATGTTGTATCCTATGGCACCTGAATGAAATAGCTGAGCTGAGTGTGTTCAATAAGCATGCTGTTTCTGGGATGCCAGAATTTAAAACCTGACTCCATTAGCATGAGTGCTTCAAGGGTTGCCACTGATGGAACCTTTCAGAAGACAGGCTGGTTCATCCATAAATGACTCAGGATGTGATCAACAGTAGGAAGCCAAGTCAGTGCGTAAGGAACCTACATACACCGCTGACTGAACTCAACTTCCTTCTTCCTCATTTAATCAAGTTCATTACCTGAGCATGATGAGAGGAGGCAAAGGAGAATGTTCTTCCAAGACCACAGAAACACACAAGGACTATAGGTTACATATCAAGACCAACCTCAGGATGCCAAGATTCCATTTAGAGAAAAGGGAAATACATCTGTTGAAATTAATGAGGAACACAGATATTCCATGAGAATTCAGAACCTGGAAATCAGTGAGGCCAAGAAAAGATCTAGAGGGACATGACAAGGCAAATTTCAGAGGAGTTCACAATGTGATATCTGAAAGGAAAGGTGCTTGGTTTGCTTTCGAAGGAAAATCTCCACTCCCCACCTACAATAACGTTTTCACTCTTTGGATCCTGGTGAGGTCTCATCTTTAAATGTGGTGCCTTGCTACAGTAGGGAAGTAGTGATCCCACTAAAATTTCAACAAGAGCCAGAGGAATGCCATTGGGCCTATAGACACTGATTAAAGAAATCAAGTTCTTTTGGCTTTATGGGCATCTTACCTCCCTAAGATTGTCACAGGACACATTTAGGGAGACTGAAAACTCCCCGGAAGAGTCCAAGGGAAATGTTCCTGCCACAGGTATATGAAGATTGAAATAGCCAGGAAAGGAAGGAGGTTTTCTCTTGAAAGAGTGTGGAATTTCAGAGACCAGAGAAGACACTCTATCCTCAAGTGGCATTAAGCTTTGTCCAAGGTACCTCATGGACCGCTGGGACACATCCCATCTCTGGACAGTTCAGATTAACTTCAGGAGTGTTTGATGATCTTTCAAAACCACGAATCCTTCCTGACACTGGCCAAGGGGCTTGGAAAAGATGAGATCCTATAAGTTATTCAATAATGAATGATTATTAAGTGGTGTTCTTACTTCTTTAGGTTGGATAGGGGAAAAAATGTTTGAAGAATGAGATTAATTAATATTACCTACATTTTTATTTCACTGTTGTGAGAACTAATATTTACACACTGTAAAAGTTAGAGTAAGTGATAAATGAAAAATCCTTTCCATAGTATTTGATATTTGGCAAAATCTCTAATACATAATAGCCATTATTAATATTATCATCCAGGAAGCTAACATATTCATTGTTGGAAAGAAAGAATGAGGCTTTCAAATTATCTTTAGTCATCATTTAGATGTCTTTGGAAGTAAGCAAGGTGATACTTGTATACCTAAGTATATATATGTACAGTTGACCCTTGGACAACTTGGAGATTAGCCAAATGGCCTTTAGATCGACGATGAATACACAAAGAAATATTCTATTTTACTCTCCTCCTTCAAGTTTAGCATTTTGACAGTTACTACCTGTGGGACACTCTTCCATTTCCATAGAAGACAAAAACAGATAAAGTTGTTCCCTGCCCTCTTAGAGCTCAGACTCTAGTTTAAGCTGTGAGATGTAGGTGTGTGCTAACCATACAGGCAAGAACGTCACAAAGGACAAATGAGTAACAGAGCAACCATTTCCAAGGAAAGAGAACTTAAAAGAAATGGGAGGGTGTTTGACTTTAAATAATCTTTCTCATATACAATTAAAAACTTGTTCAGGAGGCATGGTGGTGAGAAATCAGGTAGGGAGTCAGTTACTTGCAGTCCTCTGTAGGAATTCTTTGCTTCCCATACATGCATTAATCTGAAGGCAGCTCAGAGGCATTTGGGGATTTGTGAAGATTGCATTCTGTTTTTGCCACTTGAATAACTAGAACCATATCAGTGGCCAAATCCAGCCACTGTTTAGATACTATTTTATTTATTTTCTATCCTCTTGTCTTAGATCTGTTGTTGTTTAGTCACTAAATTGTGTCCAACTCTTGTGACCCCAGGAACTGTAGCCTGCCAGACTCCTCTGTCCACGGGATTTCCCATGAAATAATACTGGAGAGGGTTGCCATTTCCTTTCACAGGGGATCTTTCCAATCCAGGGATAGAACCTGCGTCACCTGCATTGGCAGGCAGATTCTTTACTACTGAGCCACCAGGCAAGCCCATCTTGTATCTCTAGGTAAACTTAAATCCTTAGTAACAATATAAGGAATGAATAACTATCTAATGGGAGCTTCCCTCGTGGCTCAGCTGGTAAAGAATCCATCTGCAATGAGGAAACCTGGATTTGATCCCTGGGTTGGGAAGATCCCCTGGAGAAGGGAAAGGCTACCCACTCCAGTATTCTGGCCTAGAGAATTCCATGGACTCTATAGCCCATGGGGTTGCAAAGAGTTGAACCCGAATGAGTGACTTTCACTTTCACTTTTCCACTATTTAATGAAGAATATAAGCAAGTCATTTATCTCCCCCAGCTCTCAACTTTCTCAAGTATACGATGAAAGGCTTCGGTTAAATTAAACAGCCTATTTTTTCTTGATACTAATGCTTTAAGATTACATGATGAAGACAAGATTGTATAGGAATGAAGGATAGATTAATTCAGTCCATACTTAAATGTAATAGACTTAGAGGTTTCTTATGTATTAGCATAAATAACTTGATTTAAAACCATGACAAAGTCAGTATGTTAGTGGGTCATAATTGTCAATATTTCCTCCAGATTAGAAATTCTCAAAACAAGATATTTAAAAAGCAAAATGGCTGTCTGGGGAGGCCTTAAAAATAGCTGTGAAAAGAAGAGAAGCAAAGAGCAAGGAGAAAAGGAAAGATATAAGTATCTGAATGCAGAGTTCCAAAGAATAGCAAGAAGAGATAAGAAAGCCTTCCTCAGCAATCAATGCAAAGAAATTGAGGAAAACAACAGAATGGGAAAGACTAGAGATCTCTTCAAGAAAATTAGAGATAGCAAAGGAACATTTCATGCAAAGATGGGCTCGATAAAGAACAGAAATGGTATGGACCTAACAGAAGCAGAAGATATTAAGAAGAGGTGGCAAGAATACACAGAAGAACTGTATAAGAAAGATCTTCATGACCCAGATAATCATGATGGTGTGATCACTCATCTAGAGACAGACATCTTGGAATGTGAAGTCAAGTGGGCCTTAGAAAGCATCTCTAGGAGCAAAGCTAGTGGAGGTGATGGAATTCCAGTTGAACTATTTCAAATTCTGAAAGATGATGCTGTGAAAGTGCTGCACTCAATATGCCAGCAAATTTGGGAAACTCAGCAGTGGCCACAGGACTGGAAAATGTCAGTTTTCATTCCAATTTCAAAGAAAGGCCATGCCCAAAAATACTCAAACTACCACACAATTGCACTCATCTCACACTCTAGTAAAGTAATATTAATGGTTATTACAAAACAACTACTGAGGGCTGCAGAGGCAGTAAGTTTCTGAGCTTTTTTTTTTTTTTTTTTTTAACAACTTCCCTGTAGACTCTGGGTGAAGCACATTTTTGCCCTTTTATTAGTTTAATTTCAATTACATTTAGCCTAATGATCTAAGTGTTAATTGTTCAATCATGCTGACTCTTTGTGACCACATGGAGCCTGCCAGGCTCTTCCATCCTTGGGATTTTCCAGACAAGAATACTGGAGTGTGTTGCCATTTCCTTCTCCAGGGGATCTTCCCAACCCAGGGATCTAACCCAGGTCTTCCACGTTGCAGGCAGACTCTTTCACTGTCTGAGCCACCAAAGAAGCCCATAATGATCTGAATACAAGACTAAATTTTTTAAAATATTGGAGTAAAAATGTAGAATTGCTAAGAAATAAGGAGGCATAAATTAAAGGTCATTAGAAGGGAGAGAAGCAAATAAAGGTTTTACTCCAACATGTGACTCCAGCTTGATGTTACTTATAAATGACTTGCATAATGATGTTTTAGCACAAAATCAAATCCATAATGACAACAATCAAATTGATATATCTAAATCAACTTAAGAAACCTACTTCAGAGCAGTAGAGTATGGGATTTATTCCTCTAAACACTAACTTAAATTATTACAGATAAGAATGTCATTGCTACTCTACTGATAAATACTTCATAGCTCCACTCACTTCCTTGGAACAAAAAGGTGACAAAATGTTTGAGGGAGGAAAGACTCTATGAATGCTTAGAAGTAGTAGTGAGGTTTTGTAAGGTATGGAAAAAGAATCACTTTTCTTACAGAGAAAGAGGCATAATTTTAACTGCATCAACATTTATATTGAAAGGGGTTTGTATTTATTTTTTAGAAATTTTAATAGATGTTTCCATGGCTTTGGCTTTTAGCAATAAATGAAAACACTATTAAGCTGTGTCAGTGAGGAGGTGAGCAGTGAAGATGTTCTACAAATCTAGTCATCTTTGTTTCTGGAATTTGTGATTTTTTTTTTTTTCAGTAAAATTGTCTTTTATGTAATCTAATACTTGAATTTGCTTTCAAGCCTTAGTAATTGGTGAACGGCGAGTTTCCAGAATTATGTTGAGGGACAAAGGACAGGCAGAAAGATATTGCTAAATAGTGTGTTCATAGGTTATAACTAATTAAATATGCTGATTTCAACTACTGAGTACTGGAGACATCCATTGCAGGAAGACATGTAGGTCTTTAAGACCAAAATTCTACTCTATCTTATTTTATCTTCAGTGATACCACCATTCTAAGAGATGCTCATGCTAAGAGTTATTTACTTTTTTTGTATGGCCAAAGATCCATACTAAAAAATCTGAGGAATTAAGATTAAATCACTATTTTACAGGGATGCCCATTCCCTGGCAATCCTGGATGGATGAAGATTCTGCTAATACAAATTATTTGAAGCAGCTGTGTGGTAACTGCTAGTAACAGCCAGGATGAAATACCTCCATTTCCCAAACTAACCCTTGTTGCCAAATTGAGCCTCTAACACTTGTTTCCTGGAGTCCATAATGTGGCGAGTTCATGTGAATGTCTTTTCTTAGAAATCGGGGCACAGAAAGGGGATTGCACATTCTGACACTCTTCTAACTTGATAAAAACGAGCCAGAGCCTGGTCACAGTTCAGTTCAGTTCAGTTGCTCAGTCGTGTCCAACTCTTTGCGACCCCGTGAATCACAGCACGCCAGGCCTCCCTGTCCATCACCATCTCCCGGAGTTCACTCAGACTCACATCCATCAAGTCCGTGATGCCATCCAGCCATCTCATCCTCGGTTGTCCCCTTCTCCTCCTGCCCCCAATCCCTCCCAGCATCAGAGACTTTTCCAATGAGTCAACTCTTTGCATGAGGTGGCCAAGGTACTGGAGTTTCAGCTTTAGCATCATTCCTTCCAAAGAAATCCCAGGGTTGATCTTCAGAATGGACTGGTTGGATCTCCTTGCAGTCCAAGGGACTCTCAAGAGTCTTCTCCAGCACCACAGTTCAAAAGCATCAATTCTTTGGCGCTCAGCCTTCTTCACAGTCCAACTCTCACATCCATACGTGACCACAGGAAAAACCATAGCCTTGACTAGACGGACCTTAGTCGGCAAAGTAATGTCTCTGCTTTTGAATATACTATCTAGGTTGGTCATCACTTTTCTTCCAAGGAGTAAGTGTCTTTTAATTTCATGGCTGCAATCACCATCTGCAGTGATTTTGGAGCCCCCCAAAATAAAGTCTGACACTGTTTCTACTGTTTCCCCATCTATTTCCCATGAAATGATGGGAGCGGATACCATGATCTTCATTTTCTGAATGTTGAGCTTTAAGCCAACTTTTTTGTTCTCCTCTTTCACTTTAATCAAGAGGCTTTCTTGCTCCTTTTCACTTTCTGCCATAAGGGTGGTGTCATCTGCATATCTGAGGTGATTGATACTTCTCCCGGCAATCTTGATTCCAGCTTGTGTTTCTTCCAGTCCAGCATTTCTCATGATGTACTCTGCATAGAAGTTAAATAAGCAGGGTGACAATATATAGCCTTGATGTACTCCTTTTCCTATTTGGAACCAGTCTATTGTTCCATGTCCAGTTCTAACTGTTGCTTCCTGACCTGCATACAGATTCTCAAGAGGCAAGTTAGGTGGTCTGGTATTCCTATCTCTTGAAGAATTTTCCACAGTTTATTGTGATCCACACAGTCAAAGGCTTTGGCATAGTCAGTAAAGCAGAAACCGATGTTTTTCTGGAACTCTCTTGCTTTTTTGATGATTCAGTGGATGTTGGCAATTTGATCTCTGGTTCCTCTGCCTTTTCTAAAACCAGCTTGAACATAAGGAAGTTCACAGTTCACAGATTGCTAAAGCCTGGCCTGGAGAATTTTGAGCATTACTTTACTAGCATGTGAAATGAGTGCAATTGTGCGGTAGTTTGAGCAGTCTTTGGCATTGCCTTTCTTTGAGATTGGAATGAAAACTGACCTTTTCCAGTCCTGTGGCCACTGCTGAGTTTTCCAAATTTGCTGGCATATTGAGTGCAGCACTTTCACAGCATCATCTTCAGGATTTGAAACAGCTCCACTGGAATTCCATACCTCCACTAGCTTTGTTCCTAGTGATGCTTTGTAAGGCCCACTTGACTTCATATTCCAAGATGTCTGGCTCTAGATGAGTGATCACATCATCATGATTATCTGGGTCATGAAGATCTTTTTTGTATAGTTCTTCCATGTATTCTTGCCACCTCTTCTTAATATCTTCTGCTTCTGTTAGGTCCATACCATTTCTGTTCTTTATCGAGCCCATCTTTGCATGAAATGTTCCTTTGCTATCTCTAATTTTCTTGAAGAGATCTCTAGTCTTTCCCATTCTGTTGTTTTCTATTTCTTTGCATTGATTGCTGAAGAAGGCTTGCTTATCTCTTCTTGCTATTCTTTGGAACTCTGCATTCAGATACTTATATTTTTCCTTTTCTCCTTTGCTTTTCTCCTCTCTTCTTTTCACAGCTATTTGTAAGGCCTCCCCAGACAGCCATTTTGCTTTTTTGCATTTCTTTTCCATGGGGATGGTCTTGATCCCTGTCTCCGGTACAATGTCAGGAACGTCATTCCATAGTTCTTCAGGCACTCTATCTATCAGATCTAGGCCCTTAAATCTATTTCTCACTTCCACTGTATAATCATAAGGGATTTGATTTAGGTCATACCTCAATGGTTAGCGGTTTTCCCTACTTTCTTCAATTTAAGTCTGAATTTGGTAATAAGGAGTTCATGATCTGAGCCACAGTCATCTCCTGGTCTTGTTTTTGTTGACTGTATAGAGCTTCTCCATCTTTGGCCGCAAACAGTGGACCGCAAAGAACCACAGGAAGGGCACTTGCTTTACTTG
Source organism: Capricornis sumatraensis (assembly GCF_032405125.1). Lineage (NCBI taxonomy): Eukaryota > Metazoa > Chordata > Mammalia > Artiodactyla > Bovidae > Capricornis > Capricornis sumatraensis. The sequence continues at coordinate 52,214,087 of NC_091083.1, forward strand.
AGCAAAGCACCATTTCCTAGTATCTGAAGGGGGAATTTCATCTAAAACTCCCTTACCAACCCTACAGCAAAGGCTATAAAAGTCACTAGTGGTGGCTGGCTCAATATCTTTGTTTATCTTTTATTAACATTTTACTTTCTTTCATTTATTTTGGATTGATTAAACAGAAAACAGAGCCATCAGCTCCAGCCCTGGAGCCTGACAGGGAAGTAGCAATGGATATTTCCGACTGGATGCAGCTTTGTTCAAGGACTGACCAATCAACACATATCTAGGTTATCAGAAAGTTCTCGTGTCTTCCAAGATAAAAATTCATCTCTCTCTTTCAGGACTAAGTGTATTGGAGCCTACATAGGCTAGACTTTCTGATGTATAATCAAGACCCTGCAGTTTACTTTGCAGGGGTCTTCAAGTGAGTGGATGGATGTCTCTTTTCTTCTGCCACTCCTCTCCAGTGCTATACACCCTGCAGTACCTATTTTGGCTATGCTATTTTATTTATTTATTTATTTATTTTTGCTTAAATTTCCCACATCCATTTCAATGGCTTCCTACTGCAAGTTAGAATAAAATCACACCTGATGTTGCCTTCTCAGATTCCATGTGAGCTGGTTCTCACCTCTGCCTCCAAATTTACATTCAGTCCCTCCAACTCAATCCCACCTGGAGACACAGGCTTGCATAGCTTCTTCCTCTTGGAATATATTTCTCCCAATATTTTAAAACCACAGCTTCAATATCATCTCTTTGAAAACAACTTCTCATCTTCATTCCTCCAACCTAAACAATTCACAGCATCACACAACCTGCCCTATTTCCTTTTCAGCATCTATTAGCATCTGTCATTTTCATACTTATGTACTCATTTACTTATTTGTCTCTCTCAGCAAAGCAGACTGTGAAATGCAAGATAGCAGGAATCTCTGCTATAAATGGCTATATCCTCAGTACTGGAAATATTTTGTGACATAAAGTCATCACTCAGTAGAGATTTATTGAATGAAGGAGCAAATGAATCATTACTATCATAATATTAGCACATCATAGACAGAATGAGTGGGAATGAGTGGTTTCAAATAGCCTCTTTTTACCTCTATCTGTGTTAAATTCTGTCTTCCTTTGCTATCATGTTGTTTCCCAGCCCCTACTATGTTCAGTTTGCCTTTCAAAACTCCATTTGCTGAGCATTTCTATCATCCCTCTTGGCTACCTCAGAAAGGATTCAGGGCTTCCTCATCTACAAGTTAGAGTCATATTGGGTCATCTCATCTCCTAGAGGCAGAAACAGTTCTATTTTATTTCATATGCAGAGTGTTCAGTATGAGGCTTCAGTTCTATTTATTGAATACATGAATGTGTAATTAGAACGTTTTCAAAAATATCAACTTTATTTATTACCTTTCTATGTCATACAGAAAGCAGCCTTGATACCTATTTGTTGAACAGATGACTGCAAAATTAGAATCAGAGAATGTTTTCAAACATGTCAACTTTATTACCTTTCCATGTTGTACATAAAGCACCCATGATGTTCCACAAGAAAGGCTTAAGTAATCAGCTTGGTTCCCTTTTTAATCTCCTTGTTTAACTCGGTAATTAATACCCTTAGAGTGCTTATGGTAGGCTCAGCTGAGGTCTTTGCATGCCAAATCTGCTCCACAATTGCCACAGAAGGTAGAAAATGTAAAGAAACCATTACTGCACATTTGACAAAGCTGAAGCTGAACTGCCCCCATCATACAGTGAGTAAATGCTGGGGGCAGGATTTGAACCCAGTCACAGATGGCAGAGCCTTCATTGTTGATACTACAGCAAGTTTGATATAAATGCCACCAGCAATTTTTTTTTTCTTTTTGCTGCCCTTGCAGAATCAATATAGTCACCAATACTTTCTTTGAAAAATCTTATTAGGTTACTTCTCTTTTCAAAAAGCTCTCTGACTTCATGAAGACCTAATGAAAAAATATCAGCTTCCTGTCATAACCATCAAGTCCTTTTCCAAAGCATACTTCCATTCTGCCAAATGGGCACCATGCTCCAGCTACTCACAGGCTTTTGCTTGTTCCTAAATACACCTTCATTCCTCCTCTCTTTGCTTATTCATCTTTGCTAGGTTCTAGTCATCCCTCTAACACCAGCTCACATATTCTATCACCTGCTCTAAGGAGCTGATTGGGTCTTCCTTGATATATCTATTGCATTTGACCTTTATTAAATCTGTCACACTTATGAATTCTATGAGTTGTTTTCTTTGTCACTCTTATCAGACCAATTTCTTAGATCAGAGTCTGGTTCTTTGTACCAGCTCCAAGGCTTAGGACATGCTTTTGGAGCATGGCCTGGTGGCTCAGACTGTAAAGAACCTGCCTCCAATGTGGGAGACCTGGGTTCAATCCCTGGATTGGGAAGGTCTTCTGGAGAAGGGCATGACAGTATTCTTGCCTGGACAATTCCATGGACAGAGGAGCCTGACAAGCTACAATCCATGGGGTCACAGAGTCAGACACAACTGAGTGACTTTCACTCACTATAGTCTTAATAACAAACAAAAAGCAAACAAAAAAAAAAACCTTATTGAAAATAAAAGAGTGCATACACCAGAACAGCTAACATGTAAAAAAAAAAAAAAAAAAAAGCACAGAGAGTGCAAGTCCTTTGGAAGACTGTTTGGCCTCATCACTGAAGCTGAATATACAGCATGACTCTGCAATTCCACTCCTGAGTATACACCCTAAAGAAATGGGTGCTTATGATTATCAAAAAGAGTTTCTCAAGAAAGCTTGTCATGGCCCACGATTTGTAATAGTCAATGATTGGAAATCACTCTAATACCTATTAATAGTAGAATATGTCAATAGTGGTACATACACACAAAGGAATACTATATAGCAATGAGTATGAACAAACTGGAACTTTTATAACATGGGTAAATGTTGCAAACATACCATTGAACTACAATGATGATATGCCAGACACTAAAGAGTGCATTAGTAGCTCTCCACTTATACAGTTTAAAAACCAGCAAAATGAATCTGTGGAGTTGGAATCCTGGGAATATTTACCATTAGAGGAAGAAGTAGTGACTGGAAGGAGTTGCCGGGTTTTTTGCTGCGGGTGTAGGGGGGGGAGTAGTTGTCTTTTGTTCTTAACCTGGGAACTGGTTGCTATGTGTCATTTTCTTATTTTCTTATTTATGTACTCATTTACTTATTTGTTGTCTGTCAACAAAGCAGACTATGAACTCCAAGATGGCAGGAAGCTTTGCTATAAATGGCTATATCCTCAGTGCTTGAAATACTTTCTGACACAAAGTCATCACTTGGTAAAGATTTATTGAATGAAGTAGCAGATGAATCATTACTATCATAATATTAGCACATCATAGACAGAATGAGTGGCTTCAAATAGCCTCTTTTTACCTCTACCTGTGTTAAATTCTGACCTTTTTGCCTGTCATGTTGTCCCCAACTCCCTGCAATTCACTTTTTGAAATGAATCAAGCTGTCATACATTCCTGTGTCCATTTAGTAGTTCAAGAAACAGGTGAAATAGAGGATATAAGAGCAAAGGAAAAGGGAAGAATGAGGGAAGGAGAGAGTGAGAGGGAGAAATTTCATGAATAAGTGAAGTTAATTTTTAACTTTGAAAGTTAACTTTTAACTGATAATTTACTTCAACACTTTATTCAGAACCACAATAACTGCATCTGAGTTGGCACCAAAAAAGTTGACTGAGGAATTTTAATGAGTCTTGTTTTACATCTAAAAGTATATCCAAGTGAATTCTCCATGTTTATAAAGTCCAAGGTGGCACCTCTGAGTATATATGTGTCGTTCTAAGCATCCCTGCAGCTACCAGGGAGTAAAACAGCACCTCTAACACCTGAAATCTCTACGTTTCAGCTTGAAACGTAGTTATTTAGCTTGCCAGGGGGATTCCTGATTGTCAATTGTGCTTGACAGAAGTGGGTGTGACCAGAGATAAACATTTCTCCCTTTGCAGATGGTGGCAGTGGTGGCGGCAAGCACACCTCCTGCTAATTGGCAGTGACTGGATTCCAATCACGAGCCCGTGGCTCCCTCTGACAACACTCACACTGCAGTGGCTGAACTCAGACCATCTCATTGTTAGTAAGTCACAAGGTCATATTTCCTCCCCATGTCATACAAGTTGGATTTGATCTGTGTTTGCTGGTGAGGGAAGACACATGGTGATAAGATGCAGCTTTGTCAAACAGACAGTAGTCCTCCGCTGAGAAAAATTACTTTTTTTCCCTTTTCCTAAAACAAGTAAGTGAGAATTTTAGAAATTATGATAGTGTTGAATTTCAAATCAGGTAAACTGACCAAGAGCCCTGCTGAAAGTCAGAGTGTTTCATTTTGTACATTTTGGCAGCTCCTTGAGTGCAGAAAGCAAGCCTCAGGCTGTCCCTCATGTTGATACTGGATATGAAAAAAAATATTGTGAATTTGGTTTGAAAGCAGGGTGTGTGTATGTGTGTGTGTTTGTGTGTGTGTGCATGTGAAACCTATGTGTAGTCAGCACACTAGAGACAACTTGAGGACACAGAACCACTAAAGGAATCACAGGTCATAAGTCAGCAAGTAAAAATATTTGAATGACATCCCCCAGCTGCTAACCTTTTCTAGAAAGGCACACACCTTTACTTTTATAGACAGATAAAAACAATTGTGTCTGACCTATATGCTTGTAATATCGTCTTTGGTGTGCATGTGAGACTATGTGTCTTATGTAAATTCAATCATTAGACCTTCATCTAGGTGATGAAAATGTATTAAGTGATGTTTTATTAGCAGAATGCTCAGCCATTGACCAGACTCTTGCTGCTTTGATAAAATTGCCCCTAAGGAATTCAGAATTATTTGCATTCCTTCAAATAATTCTGATATAACTATACGAAATAAAATCTATCTTTTCTGTGCTTCCATGATGCATCAAGTCAAAATGTCCCTGGGAAATATTTGCCCACAGTTAAACATTGGGCTTCCCAGGTGGCGCAGTGGTAAAATATCAGCCTGTCAATGCAGGAGATGCAAGAGACTGGGGTTTGACCCCTGGGTTAGGAAGATCCCCTGGAGAAGGAAATGGCAATCCACTCCAATATTCTTGCCTGGAAAATGGACAAGAAGAGGAGCCTGGTGGACAGAGGAGCCTGGTGGGCTATAGTCTATAGGATCGCAAAGGATCAGACATGACTGAGTGAATGAGCACACACAGTTAAATATTAATGTGCATACTTTTCAGATTCTTTCCTGTAGATTGGTTGAACAGCCAGGGAGAAATACTGAGAGGCTTTTGAGAAGAGTGAATTGCAAGGAGGAAGGGAGAAGGAGATTGTCAAGGAGAGGGAAAATGTGTTAGCAGAGCTATGCATCATATGAGAAGAGTCACAGATTCCCTTTAGCACCTGAGAAAGACTACAGACTCCTTCCACAAAAATATACCTGCATGTTTATAATTATCAAATGTTGATGACCATCATAGTTTGGTTCCCCCAGAACCATAGTCAAGGCAAGGATTTGAGAGCAAGTTAGTTATTTGGCAAGAACAAGAAACTACTGAGGTTGACATGGGGGAGAACAGGCAGGCAATAAAAGATATATTATGAAGATACTCTCCACAAAGGCAACTGATGCTTAAGCCCTCAGAAAACTCTGAAAAGCAGTGCAGAACACACACCTCAATGTTATTCCAATAGGTCCCAACACTCATCAGTCATCGGTCAAGGCTGCCCTTGGTAGAATGAGAATCACAGGCAGCGTTCGGGCCAAAGCGGTTCTGGCAGCCCAGAGCCAGCCCTTGACAGTCATGCAGGAGTTGGCTATGAGAAATTATGAGCATGGTCAAACAGTCAGGAGTATGGTAGGTTGAGTTTGCTACAGATATATCTCAGGACTCCTATACTTTTGCTCTTCTGAAGACCATCCTGAACCAGTCTCTTAAAGGATTCTGATTGTGGGGAAAGGGACACCTGCAGGTAAGATGGCCAGTTTGAAATGACTTCCTCTATTAATATCTTTGAGAAGGGCAAGTTGTATGCCCAACAGTATTTTTGACTTGTACAATTATTCCAGAAGGAAGGGATTCAGAGAGTTAGTAGACAGCTTCAGAAAGATTGTGAGGAGTCCTGAGGACTCTCTAAACTCCTTGACTCACGATGTCTCAGAGGGTGCCTCATGTGACCTCTGTTTATGAGAGTCTCCATGTAGGAGATGGTATAACAATGGGTTTTATCATCCCAGGGAACAAGAGTACCCAGGCCTAGGAAGCCATGAGTTGAGAAACTTCAAAGCCCCTGTATGACACTCTTCCTGTTTGTAATCTCTTTTACCCCAAGCAATAAATTGAGTCAACAGGGAAATTCTATCACAGACCTTAGGAAACTGAGTCTGGAACATTAAGTTGATGTACCAGAATCACCCTGTGAGTCACTGTCACAGTGGGAATTAGGTGCTTGAACATCTAAATTCCAGAGCTTTCTTCAGCTCCCTGGGCCTCACCAGCTGCTCCTGAAAAATGGATGTTAATAATAGGCCTGGTCCTCCCATGAGCCGGAATGACTTATTCACATCCTGGGGACGGAGTAATCCAGGGAGGTGCGTTAACTCTTTGAGGCTACATTCCATGACAGAGGCCAACTCAACAGCCCTGGAAAGTGGTAACAGTGCTTGCATGTTCCTGTGCTCACTGGACTGGGATCTCGAGTAGTCTGATCCATTTTCTACTCATGTTATTGGCATGTTTCTTCCAATAATGTTTTGGCATTAATGGACAAAGTCAGGAACCCAGTTGAGCTCTTGAAATGTTTCAATGAGTGAAGAAATGGAAGATTTCAGTGTCTTATAACTTTTTATACATTTGTACACTCAGTGTACAACCCAGAAATTCCACTTCTGGATATTTATCCAAGAGAAATGAAAGCCGAGGTTCATACAAAAAAAACTATATACAACTATTTATAGTAGCTTTACTCATAATTGCTAAAATCTAAAACTAATCAACTGGTGAATGAATTACTGGTATACCATGATATACTGTGGTACATCCACTCTAAAAGACACTACTCAGAATAAAAAAATAAATAAAAAACCCTGAACTACAATCATGTGCAATAGCATGGGTGAATCTCCAATACGTTATGTTATGTGAATGAAACCAGACACAATAAACTATATACTGCATAATTCCATTGATATGACACTCTAGAAAAATCAAAGATATAAAGTCAAAAAATTTCAATAGGTAGTCTCCAGGACCTGAGAATTAGTGGAAAAGGTTATTACAAAGGAGCAATGTAAGAGAATTTTTGGGTGAGGAAACTGTTCTATATCTTGATTTTAGTGATGGTCACATGACTATATGCATTTGTCAAAATTCTTAGAATTATTTACTAAAAAGGGTAACTAAATAATTCCTCAGTTAACTCAACATTCCCTGCTCCCACATAATAAGAAAAAAAAAGTAACATATCCATGCAAAGTCACAAAGCTGGTAGTGACACAGGAGGGAACTGGAAAAAGAGAAGTGTCATAAGACCACGTAGAACACGGACAATAATGTAGTAATATATCAGAGACGAAACAGTGAACAGCAGGAGTGAGCCCAGGAGCCCAGAAACCTTGGGCTTGACCCGTTCTGGCAACTATTAAACATTATTATATTTTCTCAAAAGTGGAGTCTCTCTCTCACACATCACACACTCACCCAGAGAGTAACAAGCTTTGCAAAGTGCAAACATTTTCACTGCTGCCCAAGGTCAGGCTGAGGATGAAGCCTGAAGCCTCGAATTTGTCCAGCTGTCATCTCCCAGGCTCAGTCAATACTGTGAATGTCCAGCTCTATCCCGAACATACCTACAAATACATCTACTTGGAAAATACTGGCACATAAATTTAGAGAGGTTTAAAGTGGGAATGAATACCTCAACCTACGGGGTGGAAAAAACCTGGGCCCTGCTCCTTGTGGGCAACCCAACCTGTTTGAACTGCTAAAAACACTCAGGGCAAAACAAGGAGAGCTGAAAAAAATAAGCTTTTAAGAAAACAGTTCTCTCAATATTCCTAAGTTTAATGGCTCAATATTTAGCATGCGTTTCATAATTCAGCTTTTTATGGGTGGAGGTAGGTAGGGGAAATGGGAATATAGTAAAGCGTTTTCAAAACACTTGCTATTTCTAAGGCTTCTTTTTTTATGTACCATAATGCACTCAGCCTTCCCAGGCATGGGGTCGGGATGTTTCCTTGCCATGGAATTGAACACTAATGAGGAAAAGTGGGAAACTGGGTTAGGCTACTATGGAAAATGTGAAGAGCCCTGGCAAACGTCAGCCCAGGGACTGATGATGGTTCCAGGGTTATTGGAAGAACTCCATTTCCTTTCCCCTCTTTCCTTCAAGTAACTCTCAGGATCCCTGAGCTGTGAAGCTCCAATGAATTATCAATGGGCCCCGCACTCAAGAAGCTTATGGTTGTATAGGACTGACAGGCAGATCAATAAACGAGTAAACCAATGATCACAACAAAATGAGATGAGAGCTATCACTAAGGGGCAGAGAGGCCAGGTAGCTGGCTATAGTGGGGCTGCGTGTGTATGTGCTAAGTCACCTGTCCTGTTATCTTTGGCTCTTTTACTTTCTAGCTGTGTGCCTTTGGACAAGCAACTTAACCTCTCTGAACTTCAAATTTTTCATCTGTCAAGTGGAGATAGCACCACCCAAAAATGTCTTTGAGGATTAAATGAGGTATTCATGCAAAGAACTTTGAACAGTGCAGGCACGTAGTAAGTGGTCATAAGTGTTAGCCATGACTGTGATTTCATGGAAAGGGAGGAGGCTGGGTGGAGGCTTCAAAGCAGCAGGGATGTTTAAGCTGAGTCTTCAGGAAAATATAAGTACAAGCCACGTAGACGGTGCCAGCTTATATGGCTAGGAGGATGTTTTAAACAGGAAAAGGATAGGAAAAAATTGTGGGTAGAGAAGAGCCTGATATGTTCAGGTTAAGGCCAGAGCAAGACCTTTGGGGGACCTACAGGGTGAGGGACCAAGTCCCTCCCAAGCCCACTGTGATATCCACCAGTGTTAAACCATAAAGTATGAGCTAAATTTCTGATTGACCTTTAACAGCTTTATTTTGAAATGTCATACCTCAACTTTCTTCAAAAGATTGTTGCTTTTGTTGTTGTTGCTAAGATTTCTGAACTTCTCTGTAGGGTCATTCAGGGACCTATGGACAGAGTGGTGGCATTTTAGAAGATGAAGATTGAAATGTGGGCAGAGGCAAAATTAGTTGCCTTAATTTTGAGCCAAACCTCTGCTGGATTTTGATATCTAGAATTTCCACTTTAGTTTTCACCCTGGGTTTGTCTACTAAGTCAGACAGACAGACAGACAGACACAAACACATACACTCACAAAACAAGGGTGAAGTCAGACTCATGACAGCGTGGCCACCTAAAGCTTTAAGGACTAGATGCAAGCTGCCAGAAACCTGCTTTCTGTGTGATTTGGTGTGACTACTGTTACTATTCATTTTTGCATGAAACTATATCTGGTATTATACTATCATGTTTAATAATTCTTTATTGAACAAAGTTGAATTTTTTTAATGGAATTATGATTTAATCAGTGTGTATTTTTCAAGAGCCAGGAGCATTGTTTTGGTCCCCCAAGAACTTTATCCAAAGCCCACTCCTGACACAGATATATTTTCCTATCCTACAACTCTCTTAGAAATTCATGGAGATTTTATCATCTGAACTTGGGCTTGCTTTGTGTTAATTATTGTGAGTATTAATAACTTGCTTTCTCATTTTCATCATCATGGGTAAATATTCATTTAGTATCTACTGCATATAAAATTTAGTATTCTATATGTAGTAGATGCATTTATGCACTGTACTCAATTTCAAAAACTTTTAATTCAGGAAAACACAGAGAATGACATAATAAACACCCATATAGCTAGCTTCTAGAATTAATAAATGTTAACATTTTATCATATTTTCTCAAGATAAATAATGAATGAATCAAAAGAATGTAATGAATAAACATTGATGGCAGTGCTAAATTATTTCACTTCTTTTCTTTTTATAGGGGGTAAGTGATTGTTTAAGTTTTCAAGGGAAGGATTCCACACTTACATGCATTCCAGAAATATGTAAAAGTTCATGTGTTTCTCTGGAACATTCTAGGCAGGTTAATCTTTTAGGCCTCAGTTCTTCATGTGTAAAATGGGAATGAAAGTTACAGCCCTCTATAGGGTTGTTACGGGGCTTAACTGGGCTAATGTGTGCTTGATGTCTAGCAAATGCTAAGAAAGTGTCAGTTACTGTTACTCTTCTTTATTTTGCTTTGTTTTTGACAAACATGCTTCCTCATGGGTTCACAGTCCAGAGCAGAAACAAACAAATCTTTACAACATAATGATAAGTGCTGCAATAGAAGTTAGTGCAAAGAAATGGAGATAAGAGAGTAAACAGGGAGCCGAAGAAGGCTTCACAGAGCAGAGCTGAACTTTGATCCATTTCCTGGAGAAGGAATTTGTTTCATCAAGGGAAGAAAGGAGAAGTTGTCACAGGCAGAGATCTGTGCAAAAGATGACTGCACAGAGACATTCTGGTGGTGAAGGTCCATGGGGTCTGCTGCATGGTGGGTAGAGGGGAAGAGTTGTGGGTGAGGAAGGTTGGCGGCATGTATGGTTTTGTGCAAACACTGGAGAACCAAAGAGTATACATCTTCATGTGTCTGTGGATATCTGAGTCTGCTTCTTCCTGGGAAATTCCATTCCATTCCAAAGTTGAACAATATGACATTGTTTATGAAAAGACTTGTAAATAACACCCCTCCCTCATTGCATGCTCATTCCTATAATGTAGGCAATGCACTGATATGCCTCCAGGCGAGAGATCTTCAACTTGGTCAGGCTACTATAGTTGTGATGCTGTCATCATTGACAACCAGGCCCATCGGGGCATCAGCCATGAAATTAGGGCTCCCCAAGCTCCAGTGGTCATGTTATACATGCAGTGCAACTTTTTACACATCCGTCACCCTGTTGGACTGAGAGAGAAGGTTCAAAGACACTGAACTCAGGCAGAACTGTGCTGCAGTCCTGTCTCTGCTCTGCTGCTTTTTCTCCATTTGATTCATAAAGCCTGCCTCTCTTCAGGAGAAGGAAATGGCACCCTACTCCAATACTCTTGCCTGGAAAATCCCATGGACGGAAGAGCCTGGTAGGCTGCAATCCATGGGGTCATAAAGAGTCGGACACGACTGAGCGACTTCACTTCATGCACTTCACTCTCTTTATACTTTATCACTAGAGAAGGAAATGGCAACCCACTCCGGTGTTCTTGCCTGGAGAATCCCATGGTCAGAGGAGCCTGGCAGGCCATGATCCATGGGGTCACAGAGAGTCAGACATGACTGAAGTGACTAAGCACACACGCCTCTCTTTTTTTCTGCCCTGCTCTTGCATCACAGGGCTAACCTGTACTAGTTGTATATGACTTTGACCAAGGACCTCAACTTCTTGGAGTCACAGGGTCTTCACATGCAAAATCAGGACAATAATGCTCTCTAATTCTTAAGGCTGTTTGAGGAAATGGTGAGCTCATCTGTTTTGATATAATATATTTAAAGCTTCCACCATGGTGCCCAATACACAGAGGCCCTTAATAAATATTAGCTACTGTTGTCATTTCAGCCACAACTGAAAGTGCAATCATTATTAATATTCAACAGAGTTGTGGGATGTCAGATGTGGAAAGTACCTGGGACAGAGCCAAGGACAACCTCATCATTTTATATTTGAGGAAACTGAGGCCCAGAATGCTTTCCCAAATTCACACAGCTAATTAGTGAGAGAGCTAAGGATAGTTGAAAGAAGGCAAGCTGTGTTTTCATCAATTCTATTTAACTTCTTTAATGAAGGTGTTGATGCCCTCGGTGACGTCACCCACTTGTTTTAGAAATGAGTTACATAAGCCTGACTCCCTCCACTAACATTTTATTTGCTTCCTCTGAGAAGAGCATCATGCTGTCCCAAAATAAGCAAGAATTCAAGAGAAAACCCCTGTTTCACAGCTCCCGCCCCTGCTGCTGACTCATTTACTCCTGGGTCTCTGAGCTCTTGCACATCCATCACTATTCTCCAGGCCCTCACAGGCTCAGGAGCAGCTGCAGCTCAGCAGTTCCACCCCCTCCCCCAAGCCCCCTGCACCACAGGGAGACCACTTTCAGGATCTCCTCTCTGCAGAGAGTGTGGTACCCAGGTAATGGTCACATTCATTAGTTCCCGCCTGTCTGTTCTTTAGAACCCATGTCAGGCAATCCTGGTAGAGATAGACCCCAAGCAGATACGCCTTTTACCCACACACTTTTGAAACAACTAGATAAAAAGTGGACATGAACACCAGCATCGTCTTACTGGCATTCAGTTTTTTCCGGGTTTTAAACAGATAGCAAATAATCATGCACTTCAGTTTCTGATATCCACTCCCTAGGCAAGCAGAGAATTACTTTCCCAAAGTCAAAACATAAATGCTTTATTATTTTTTTCTTTTCCCAAACAATAATAAACTTTAAATTGCCTTCTTCCCCTCTCTCAAAATGTGCTCTGTGCCCAGTCTGCTGGTGCTGAGCTGACATGACCTGATCTTAACTGCACAGAAAGCGTGTGTTTGCAAGATGACCAAGTAAGTGGTTGATTCACTGGAAAAAATATTCATCAAACCATTTGTTTCACTGAACTAATGAATCAGTTCTGTCGGGTAAAGTAGGGGAGTAGGTAGCCCAGAGAGACAGAGCTGCATGTCCTGGGACAATCCCTCTGCTGTTTCAAGAAGGTTGGGCTCTCAGGGTGATCATGCAGGAACTGCATTGTCTCTCAACAGCTTGTTCTGCACCATTTCCAGCCATTTGACCCACTTCTCAGGCTACCTTCAGCCTAGCCACAAGCTTTTTTTTTTTTTTTTTTTTTTTGCTTATCACACTTGAATATCAGAAAGAAAAAGCTAAAGGCTGAACTTTCTCTTGTTTCTTTTCTTATTTGTTACATGTGATCTTTTAAAATAAAATAACTCCCCACCACCACTTTGCCAAAAGGTAGGGGGACACTTGCTATACTGTGTAAAGGACAGGGGTGAGGGAAATTTAAAAGCCAGTGAAAGAACAGCAAGAAAACTAGTGTTTCAAAAGAAAATTTCAAAAGTAGAGGAAGGCAACTACCACAGGTAACACCTACCATGCATCATGCAGTTCCACATACTTAATCTGTTCAGTAATCCTGTGAAGTCTGCAGTACCAGAGACCATGTGCTGTTGTGCAGGTTTTTCACTGCACAAGGGACACTGTTGGAACCCAGCCTGTGTTTTGTTCATAACAATGGAGGAGGGGGCATCCTTCTTTAATTTGCACAAAAGCATTATATTAGTTTGTTTTCCACAAAAGCAGGCCTTAAGTAAGAATTTGGATGCAGGCAGTTTCAGGAAGTATATGGGGAAGTGAGGTGAGAAGGGGAAGGAAGGAAGGTCAAGGAAGGGTAAGAGTGTGAGAGGTTACCCTTATGAACAAACGAGGTTAATCCCATCGTGGGCTCGCTGAGAGGCTGTGAATCATGCTTCAGAACTGTCCTGATTGGGGCAAGGAACCTGAGCTATTTCTTCAGCAACTTTCTTCCCTTATAAGGTAAGGGCTACACCTGGGGCCTTAATACCTTAAACACCAGAGGAACACAGTCAGGAGCCAGAGACCAGCCTCAGGCAGAAAGGCACACAGGAGGCATCTGTATGTTTAGGAATTATCTACAGGTGATCTCAGGTGGACCACAGAGTGACAGCCTGGATGGCCAGAGTCCTTATTGAAGCAGGTTCTCTGTACCAAATGTATTTTGGTTCATTGGGCATCTGTCTTTCAACTAGTCCTCTTAGAGTAAATAAAAGGATCTTAAAAGTGTCAATTGTGCTGCCTTTGAAAGGAGGATAAATAGCAAGAGATTAATCTCAGAGATTGGGCATCTGACCATATTCCAGATACAGGGTCATCATTTTATATCACCTACATAAATTCTCAGTAATGAACAATTCCTTTTAAAATATGAATACACTAAGCTTTGATGCATCTAAAAGTCTTGTCAGTGTTTTTCATCCCTATGAATTTGTCCAATGTGAAATGGGTTGGTTGCCTAGAGGTCAAACAAAGACAAGCATGTCCAGAACTCCTGGCAACCCTAAGGTGTATCGGTGCCCTGTTTTTCCTGTCATAAAAATGAATCACAGGTCCACACAGGGATCATCATAAAGCCCTAGACAGCCAGAAACGGGGCACAGATTTTGGGTCTGGTGATGGCTGCGTATGTATGCATCTGGATCCTTCCGCCATTCAACCACCAGCGCCGTGTGAACTGCCAACCTTACAGACCACATGAAACCCCATGCCCTGCAGTAAACCTTAAAGCTCTGGCTGGGTGCCCCTGGCAGGATCTCCCAGCCATGCCGTAGCCGCAGCTACCACTCTGCAAAATCAGGGATTCTCTGTCTCACCAATTGTGTTTCCTGGGATGCCAAATGGTGGCTTAGAAACTCCACACTGTGGTGCTGTTTAGTGTTTCTGTGCCCTAAGCATTTTATATTCAGAGGGAAAAGAAGATAGGAGATAAATCGACTCCAGCTTCAGCAAGGCATTCGTTTGCCCTGGGGAATACTCTGCATCGTCTGGGGAAAGGCTAAAGATTTTAAGTATTTGAATGGCAGTGTCTTACGATTATGTTGAATGTCCAGTTTTAGTTTTAAAACCAAGCCCAATGTCTTGGTTTTGTCCAGTTTGACAAAACCAAGGCCAGGTAACTGAGTGGCACATTCAAGTCCACGCAGACTCTAATCTCTCTGTTCCCCGGGGTCTTTTTTCTATTCTCTATGCTGTGTTTTCTTTCTGCCCTGCCAGCAGAACTCTCTCTGCAAGCTCAGGAAAGTTATGGATGAGCCAGTTATTCTCTGTGTCCTCTCAGATGCATCCTCTGCTCTTCCTTACCTGGCTCTGTGTCCAGGAAGTTGAGACCTCTTCATTTGCCCCCTTGCATCCAGCAGATGCCAGAGAAAGGTTGGGGGATTTATCTCCACTGCCTTTAGGTCAAGTCATGGTTTTCCCGGTGGCTGTGCTCTCGGGAATGGCTGAGACCCTGGTCAAGTGGCTTTGCTCCCATGGCCACAGCCCTTACTGGGTTCCCACCAAATTGCTTCCTCCCATCTGCTCTGAATCTGGGGTTAGAAAAGCCTCCCATGTTGCTACCCTTAAAGGTTCATGCTCTGCTCCTTTCTCCTGTCCACACTCTGTACAAACTCTTTTCAGTTAACCCATTGGAGGGGCCAGAGAATTCATGCCAGGCCAGAGAATATACCTGGGGAAGGTTTTGCTCTTTGAGAAATGGAGAGAAAATTGTCTACTTGGTTTTGGTGAGGGTCAAATAAGGTCACATATGTGAACACTCTATGTCTGGTCCAGATGAGCACTTTTGAAAGCAGCTATCATGATGGGGTTTTGGCTCACCCACTGCTTACACCTTAACTATTTTTCATATTGACAGATAACAGAAGCACTTTCAACCAGCCTCCTCTATCTCTCGGGTGAGCTGAAATGATATCTCATGGCAGGGTCTTCTATTCTGCAGTTTGAAGGCAGTGAAGTTGCAATCTGATGCCTTCATCTAGATGCCCCACAGTGAGACCACACTCTGGCTTTACGCCTCTGGTAGCTGCTCACCTTGATCTACAAAGGATGTTTCTTTTGCCTTTTACTTGAAAGCCAGACCAGAGTGACTCACTGGGAGCCTCATGCAACAAAGAAGGGAAACTCGTTCTCAACCAGTAGGGTGTCCCCAGCCATGCTCCACTTAGAGTTCTGAGCACAGGAGCCAGGACCAAGTGTTGGAGAAAAGACAGGTTGAAAAGTCCACTCCCGGGCCTGCCCACAGCCCCCATCTGGCCACTCTGCCCTCGAGCCCTTTCCTCCCACCTGCCCCCTCCCTGAAAGACTGAGGGCAGCACCTCTGGGTTCATCCCATGCTGTTTTAATGCCAGTCAGTAGAATTTCACTTGCATATGTGGAAGCCTACAGCAGGCTGGTGTTATCTTAGATATAGGAAAGTCAATCAAGACATTGTTTTCCACCTGTGCCAACAAATGCTATTAGAGTATCTGTCAATGACCTGATTAAGATAAAACTTCCAAACCACCTACTTATCAGAGAGGGCCCTTCTACTTGGTTCTGACTATGCTTCATTAGTGGTTGAAAGTGTGGATTTTGAAGCCCATCTGCCTTGTGTTCAAAATTCAGCTCTTCCACATACTTGGTTTGTAATTCCGCATACTTGATTTACTCCTCCTTTAGGAGTAATTTAACCTCTCTGTCCTATGTGTACTAGCGGCCACTGGAGAAACTGCATAACTCTTCCCAACTCTACATTCCCCTACATCAAGTTGGTACTTTAAGTGAAGATTTAGCCCACAGAAAGTGGCAAATGTTACACCTGGGGCTTTGTTGCCTCGAAAGTCAGTTGTTAACATTACCAGCAGGCTACTGCTACTTTTCCTCTATTTTGCCTCTAGAATAGCACTGAACAGCACCTATGGCATTGGGTTGCCATTAGGATTAAATGCTGATGATGATGTATGTGTCACATGCTGTTTACTAAAAATATCTGATCTGCTGTTGTGATTATTGCAGTAGTCAGTGGAATTTCTTCTTGGTATTCTTTTGGGTAATGATGTAGCAACCAGGTATTCTAGAAATGACGGGCTGTGCTGCCCACTAGGGAAGATGTCCCTTCCAAATCCCTATCTAGACTCCTCTAAAACTCAGTTTCCTAAAGCAAAGCAAAACTCAAAAGCAACTCTTTGTTCAGGGATGACTCAGCTTCCTTTCAGGGAGGTACAGCTCTGCTTCCCAGGAAACAACAGTGATTAGGGATAGAAGGAATGACCTTCTTGATCTGGAGTAATTTTCAGGCTGCCAGAGAGGGAAAGCAGTTGGAGATTAAGTGCTGACCCACAAAAACCATCAGCACAGGTGTGCAACCATTTCACTCTTGAGAAGCTGGAGTTGAGTTTCTAGGATTGCTTGGGAGGGATCAGAACATACTGCAGGGTAATAGGAAGGACATGGGGTGACAAAAAGGTTCCTGCCAAGTTACTAAGAGACACATGATAGCTCAACTGGGAATGGAGAGTCAGGTTTAATATTGTTCCTGTTCCACACTTAATAATTGAGGTCAATGGTTTATCAAGTCGTCACTGAGGGCCACAGGGAGGCCAGGCTGCTAAGTGCAGAGAAGGAGCAGTGAAGGATGAGACTACAGGAAATACAGAGTTTAGAGCACTCACTCTCATCTGCTGATGGTGTTGGGAGGCATTCAAAAGGCACTTGGCTCTTGACTTTTCACTGTGCCAAAGTGACCGTTGTAACTTTAAGTCCTGAAGACCCTTTGGAAATGTGTGCTTCCCATCGAGATATGGCAAAGGTGGTTAAACGACAAATATCCTAACAATACAGATGCTTTCAACTGATCAGTTAGCGTCTATGGTCCCATATCTGGAAGCAGGATCTAGAAACAGCACACTAGATGGTCATATCTCTTTAGATGAAATGAGGTCATGATGAAAAATGGAAAAAGGCTTGATTGAAAGGATGCTTTTGGTCCAAAGTGCAGCCCTAGGAGGGGCCCTAGGGAACCAGTGAGTATGTGTTCTCTTGGGAACAGGGTGCTGGGTGCAGGGAGGACAAAAAAGGCCGGAGGCTGGCTCACAGACAAGAGAGGGGCTTAAGATCGGGGGGTGGGGGAAGCCCACAGGAAGCACAAGGGACACAGCTGCATGCTGGCCCTTTTTCCCGTGATCACTGATGGGTTAGAAATCTCAACAGGAAAGAAACTTCTGATAGCCAAAGGGGTCAAAATGGGAAGGGCACTCAGAGGGCAGCAACCATAACAACTCTACAGCCTAATCGGCAGTAGAGTGTATTTTTGGCCCATGGATCTCCTGAGTAGAAAGAAATCAGGAAAGGGAAGCCAAGCATTTAATCCTACATAGATCATGGGCGAATCACACCTTATTTAGTGCTTGGAAGTGAGAACTTGTCAAAGCTTTTCGTCAGCCTTGAAACTGCAGGCGTTAGTAGATAGATGGTCTGAGCCCAGAGGGAGCACATCCATCACCTGGCACTGCCTTGAATGCTTGTAGCTCTTAAGACTCCAGAACAGGAGCTAGTTAAGCAGAGAGGCTGGTAACAGTGCTCTGACTTGAGCCAAATCTTCTCAATCTCTCCCTCTCCTCTCAGTCTCTCTCTTTCCCTCCCTTGTCTTGAGGGGCATTTGTCTGCCATTAGAGTGGAGGTTTTGAATCTTTCAGAAATCACACTAGATGCAGGAGAGAATGAATCCTTCCTCCATCCAGTAAATGTATATTGAACACACGGAATGCCAGGCACATGCCTTGTGCTTAGAGTGTAGTGGTGAAGGGCCAGGCCTGGAACAGTGCCTCCCCTTGCGATGACTTTCTGTCTGGCTTTCTCAGTAGACTTCAGAACTGGTCATCAACTTCCTGAGCTCATCTCCTTCTGTCTTTCTCTTTGAACATTGGGAAGCAAAGTAAATTAAAATCCAAGGTACTGGGCCTAGGAGTTTCTTTTCTAAGCATTTGGACTTTATTTTTGACCTCTAAATTTGGCCTGCCACCCACTCCATAGTGAATCAACACCCAAGAAATATAATTTTCTCATCTGTATAATGATGAAAGCTCATGGTTTATGCCCAGTGAGATCATGTGAAGAGTCAATGAAACAAGGCGTGTAAAGTAATTAAACAGTGCTTGGCACCACTTAGTAAGCACTCATTAAATGTTAACTATTACTATTGTGGTTGATATTATTTAAAACTGATCAAAATTGTATTGGGAACTGGTCCATGGACTGTGTATTAACGGTCAGAGGTAAGTTGATATGCATCTTGCTGAATTTCTAAAGAAAGGTGAATCTTTCTAGATAGACTAACTAATTCCTCATAGTTCCATTCATACTTAAGACTAGATTTCTGACAAACTTAAGTGAAGATTTGGTTTTTAGTTTTACTACAGATCTACCACACTTGCCTAGTTCACAAAGGGGAAGGTGGTGCAGTTATTTTCTTTGAGAAAAAGAAGCAATAAGTGAGAATGTACACATGAATGAATGAATTTATTTCAGTAAGCAACATTTTCTCTGGGTCTTATAATGATGTTCTTTTGCTCTTAAAGTGTGGCAAGATTTGTATTATTTGGTTTTCGAATTTTCAGGTGTTTTTCCTTTTTAAAGTGCACCTTCCAAGGAAACAAATCTTCCTATTGACATTGAAAATGAGTCAT
The DNA here is from genome assembly GCF_032405125.1 of Capricornis sumatraensis. Taxonomy (NCBI): domain Eukaryota; kingdom Metazoa; phylum Chordata; class Mammalia; order Artiodactyla; family Bovidae; genus Capricornis; species Capricornis sumatraensis. The sequence goes on from NC_091083.1 coordinate 52,233,494, forward strand.
AAAAGAAATGTTGCTGCTTTCCTTTTGAGGGATTTTTTTTTTAACCTTTTTTTTTCCATTAAATTTTAGAAACAGGAAAATATGGACTTACGGTATCCACAGGGATATGATAAAATGGAAATTTATGTCCCTTGTTTGTCCATTACTATAAACTGTAAGGAAACTCACAAATCACTCAGACTTTCCAGAAAGGTTGACTGTCAAATTGCCTCCTGCTCCCTTTATTTTTCTAAAATAAAATGAGTATTAAAGTTTCAGAAAAACAAGGTTAATAAAAAGCTGCTTATCAAAGGCCCAAATTGCACAAGTTCCATTATTTTTTATTGCAGAAACCCTAGAGAGTGGATTGGGGGTTGGTGATCTAGGTGCACAAATTCTGCCTGCACCTGCCAAAGAGGCCAGTATGCTGGCCATTGATGGAAAATTCCTCCTCTCCTTTTCTTCAAGCATGGCTATATCTGTGCAAAAGCAAATTAATAATTGGGCATAGGTAATAATATCTGAGTTAAAGAAATTTTTCAAGCCGTTAGAAAATTAGGGGTCTTGCTGAGAACGCTACATAGGTACCAATTTGAAGTGAAAATGTTAGTTGCTCAGTCATATTTGACTCTTTCTGAGCTCAGAGACTGTAGCCCACAGGCTTCTCTGTCCTTGGAACTCTCTAGGCAAGAATATTGGAGTGGGTAGCCATTCCCTTCTTCAGGGGATCTTCCCAATCCAGGGGCTGAACCTGGATCTCCTGCATTGCAGACAGCTTCTTGACTATCTGAGCCACTAGGGAAGCTTCTTATATTAATATCTATCTGAGTTAAAGATATTTCTTAAACTTTTAGGAAATTAGGGGTCTTGCCCAACATTGCTGAGAACACTACATAGGGACTAGTTTTTAGAATTAATCAGCTTTTTCTTCAGTCTTTAGCATGGAAAGGGCATATGTGAACCTTTGGATGTATTTTGACAAAATCAAAACTCTCCTGTATCCTCAGCCTGATGTTCAATAGAGAGGGACACAGCAGACACCTGTGAGTTAGAAGGACTCCATCAGCAACACAGGTGTCCAATTATTTTTTAAAGAACCTAATTAGGATGCTCAGACATCATGATTTTTTTGGGCTCCAAAATCACTGCAGATGGTGAGTGCAGCCATGAAATTAAAAGACGCTTACTCCTTGGAAGAAAAGTGATGACCAACCTAGATAGTATATTCAAAAGCAGAGACATTACTTTGCTGACTAAGGTCCGTCTAGTCAAGGCTATGCTTTTTCCTGTGGTCATGTATGGATGTGAGAGTTGGACTGTGAAGAAGGCTGAGTGCCGAAGAATGGATGCTTTTGAGCTGTGGTGTTGGAGAAGACTCTTGAGAGTCCCTTGGACTGCAAGGAGATCCAACCAGTCCATTCTGAAGGAGGTCAACCCTGGGATTTCTTTGGAAGGAATGATGCTAAAGCTGAAACTCCAATACTTTGGCCACCTCATGCGAAGAGTTGACTCATTGGAAAAGACTCTGATGCTGGGAGGGATTGGGGGCAGGAGGAGAAGGGGACAACCGAGGATGAGATGGCTGGATGGCATCACGGACCTGATGGACTTGAGTCTGAGTGAACTCTGGGAGATGGTGATGAACAGGGAGGCCTGGCGTGCTGCGATTCATGGGGTCGCAAAGAGTCGGACACGACTGAGCGACTGAACTGAACTGAACTGAGACAACATGATCAAGATGCCCACCTTCAATTAAAGTCCTGTAGTTTGAGGAAGTGAAATAATTTGACCTCCATGCCCATCTACTTCCTCCTCTGAAATCAAAGAGATAGAACTTTATCTGGTTATTTTCAGTTCAGGGAAGGAGAGAGGTCAAATTCACTGTACATTGTCAAAGGATTCCTTTCCTTCTCTGAGATACCTAGGTTTTAGTTTTTAATTTACTTTTAATTTTACTTTTCTCTCCACTTCTTCCTGATTTCTACTTCCTCCTCCTTCTTTTCCATTGTTTTCTTCTTTGCAGCTGAACATATGCAAAGACAAGGGAAAATACATCTCATGTCCTAATTCTGTTAGCAAGTATTATCCCCAAAATGACCTCATTCTAGAAAGGTTATTAGGATGCTGTGTTCCCTCTGAGTTTCTATTTTTATTGTTTTCTCTCTGAAATATATTTTTATATTTGTTGCTTTGGCTGTAATTTCTTTTACTATCCCAGATGAGGTGAGAAATAATACTAATACATGTTATATAGCTGGACATTAACAAAAGAAAACACCTGATTTTCCCTAGACATATTGCTCCAGCCGCATTGCAGTGTGGCTATTTTGATTACTTCATGTGACTATTAATCATGTGCCTAAAGGAAATAGATAAACCTTGAGACAAAATTCAGCTTAGCATATATCTATGCATCATCTTCCATGTGCCTTGCTCTGGAGCGCTGTGTATAGAGGGTCTAAAGTTGAGTGTGTCAGAGCCTACGATGGAGGAGGCAGGAAGAGCTTAGTGAGAACTTGCTCATGGGCAAGTTTGCTTTATTATCTTAAGAAAGCTCCAAAGTGCTTGGAAGATTAAAGCAAGGAAGAGATTACGTTTGTGTGTGGAGGTGATGTATTTGGCGAAGTCTCTGGGGTTTGCCAAGGTGAAGTCTTTCCATACTCTTGAGTGCCCAGGTATGGCATTCAAGCCTTCCTCTCTTGGTCATGGGTGTTGCGGAAGACTTTTATGCCAGGAAACCTTGATCCCACTGGTGCTTAGGGAAGACAAATCTGGCAGAAGTGTTCAGGGTAGTTTGTGTGTGGGGGACAACAGGGGGCTGCCTGGAAGGAGGCTTCTCTGTGTCCTGCTGCTGGTTGTAAGGCTTCTTTGCCAATCCCCACTCCATGCGGTTGGAGCAGCTCACAGCTATAAAAATGTGTTGACCCAAGAGGTTTAATATTAACCAAAGTTATAGTCAAAGTCAATTTGGAGGATTCAAGAAAAAATCTGATGCTAATAGAGAAATAGAAGTCAATATTTGTAATATGAGTCACAGGCTCAAAATAGAAAAGTAAAACACATTGCCGCTACAGCTCCCAGAGGGCTGTGGGTTACACAGTGCAGCAGATCTGTGAACCAGGCTTGACCACCCTTTAGGGTTATTTTAAAATTTCCTCTGGCCCCTTCCTCTAATTCCTAAATTCCAGAGCATGATACCCTAATGGTGAAATATCCAGCCCTGGTGAAGTCCTGGCTTGTTTTAAGTGAGTCAAAGTAAAAATGATTTTTTTCCCCTGTTGTGTATAACCTTTCTCTCTGGTGACACAACATGGAACTAAGCTATCATGATTTTATGTAGTAGTCTACATTTCATTCCACAGTCGCTATCATTGTTTACATCCTAATCTCTTGCCTGTTGCCTATTTTGGAGAAAGCTAAGAAGAAATGCAGGAAATGGAAATATCCAGAACAATATATACTTTTTGTTTGTCAATATTAATACCAAAAAGTATGTATGAGGCAGTGTCCACTGAGGGGCTCTGATAGGTTGAGGAGCTTCTGGAATTTTCCTTGATAAAATAGTCTCTCTGAGCATTGACCTGGCTTTGTTCTGGCTCTGACATTGATCTTGGGCTGAGGCTTGAGTGTGCTGTGTTGAGAAAGTTTGGAAAACTAAAGGATTAATGAGGATGGAGAAAAGGAGGAGATGATAATGAGCATCACTATGAACAGAAACTACTTTCTTATCCTGACCCAATTTATGGTGTGTAATGTGCAACTGGAAAGGTTGTGTTAGCTGTGTTTCACCCAATGTATTGGGACATTATGGGGCCAGATAACATCTTATCATTAGTGCCAATGGGAAGAGCAGCTCATTCAATTCAATCTTCAAGGGCTATAGTGGGTTTGATTTTGGTCTGAGATTTATAACTCCAAGAGTCCTTAAATTGAATCCCCTGGAAGGCTTAATAAATGTGGTTTACTCAGTTCTCCCCTGTTTCCTTTGTGTTTGGTTTGAAGGAAGCTCAGCTTATAAAGTTCAGCTGGGATGATATTTACTTCTGTGAGGTGCTTATATTACCTGGTGATGAGACTAAGGATGATCAGATAAGGAAGAAATGGGGAATGGTTATGACAGATGGGGCCAGGGCAGGGTTGACTGGCAACTAATGAGCAAAGTGGGCAAGTAGCTTGAACACTCAGTCTTGGAGCTGGCCACTTTTCCTCCTTCCTCCATCCGGACTTGGTCAAGATGGGCTGGTTTATTGTAAGTCACTGATTCCTGACCCAGCAGCTGTCTCCTCACTACCACGATATGGTCATAACCACATCTCCCTCTCCCTGTTTGGAGAAGTAATTAATGCTTATAAGATGTTTTGAGATCACTGGTAAAATAAACTTTTCTTGCCCAGGTATGTGTTATTTATCTTCCCAGGTATGTATGTAATATGTAAAATATTGCATTATTTTATTTTCTTCTTCATGGTCAGGACCAAACCAGTGATAATTTAGAAATGATGTCAATTTGTAAAATGTGTAGTGTGAAGGCCGCCTTAACAATTGGATCTCTATTGGACTGTATATTTCACTTGAACTATGTACATAAGAAGGAAAAAGGAAAGGAAGTGGCAAATCAATGGAGAAACATTGGAAACAGTGACAGACTATTTTCTTGGGCTTCAAAATCACTGCAGATGTTGACTGCAGCAATGAAATTAAAAGATGCTCCTTGGAAGAAAAGCTATGACTAACCTAGACAGTATATTAAAAAGAGACATTACTTTGTTGACAAAGTTCTGTCTAGTTAAAGCTATGGTTTTCCCAGTAGTCGTGTATGGATGTGAGAGTTGGACTATAAAGAAAGCTGAGCACTGAAGAACTGATGCTTTTCAGCTGTGGTGTTGGAGAAGACTCTTGAGAGTCCCTTGGACTGCAAGGAGATCTAACCAGTCCATCGTAAAGGAAATCAGTCCTGAATATTCATTGGAAGGACTGATGCTGATGCTGAAACTCCAATCCTTTGGCCACCTGATGTGAAGAACTGACTTTCAAAAAGACCCTGATGATGGATAAGACTGAAGGCAGGAGGAGAAGAGGACAACAAAGGATGAGATGGTTGGATGGCATCACTGACTCGATGAACATGAGTTTGAGCAAGCTCCAGGAGTTGGTGATGGACAGGGAAACCTGGTGTGCTGCAGTCCATGGGTAGAAAAGAGTTGGACACGACTGAGCGACTAAACTGAACTGAACTGACATGAATAACAAGAGGTGCTGAACCATGATTGGTTACTCTCAGTGCCTTCAGATTTAACTCCCAGGTTACATTTCATCCCTTTATATAGACCATCCTAGAAATGGTAGATCATTAGGAACAAAGTACCTGCACATGTTACCTATCAAAATAGGCTTCTTTCCTTGCTTCAGAAATGCCCAAAATACACATGACCTTTTGCAGATTTGTTTCTGTTCCTGTACAGAGGAGCAGAAACAAATAGAAAAATGTGTATCTCTGGACAATAGATGGGATGTATAGTAGCTGATAACTTTAGTTTATTATGCTCATGTGAAAATTGGAGCATCACAGAAACCCTCCATGAGAAGATCCTCCTCTTACTTAACTCAGAACTATGATGCATGTGAGACATAGATTAAGAGGGCATTTTTCCCCCTTAAGGAAGGGACACTGGCCTGAAAAAGCTTGCATGGTTTTTACAGGATACATCTATCAGATCTTTCAAAAGAAAGGTGGAGATGACAAAAGGGCAGGAGGTCACCTATGTAATAAGATCCACGTGAGACAATTAAAATGGAATGCTGAAGGAGGATACATGTGTGCTGATGACATAAGTCCAAGTAAAATTATTCAGAGTTGATCTTCATCTTCCTTGAGATTTTCCAAAAGGCTATATCCCATTTCATCTTTTTTATGAGAAGTTCATGGGTGATAAAACTTGGGGGATTGGAAATATCTTTAAATGAATACAAATACTAGCCACTTGTGCACTTTTTCTGGAAGGATAATTAATCCTCTTTTCACTATGTGTATTAACATGGTCTGTGACCTTAGGAACCACTGTGCCATGTGAACTAGTGTAGAAGAATTGTGTATTTGAGCACAAATCAAGTGAATTTTGTATGCAGTATAGACTTGTCTCTACATGCAGATTAGGCATGTTATTTTCAGATAGTATTTACTTTTGCTTTCCTAGATGCCTCCTGATTTTTTATTATCCTGTAATCCTCATCTAATCACAATTGCTCAACTGAAGTCTTAAGCTGCATACAAAGTATGTGACCTTTTATCTATTCCTATATACAAAAAAAAAAAAAAAACATCCTAAGGGGTGTGTTGATCATAACCCTTCTCAATAGAGAGCAAAGATCATCTCATGGAATTTGGTCTAAAGTTGAGGGAGATGGGCAGGATCAAAGTGTCAGTGTCAATGTGGGGCTGAACCCATGCATTCTAATCAGTTTCCATTTCTCATTTCCATCCCATACATGGATGTTTTAACCAAGAAATAGGCTTTAGAGAAAGATTAGGTAATACTGACTAACACTGTATTAGCTGGGCAGAAATACACAGAGCAAGTAAAAAAGGACACTTAAACTTGCAATTGAGAGTTAGTTTGGGAAAGATCCAAAGGTCCAGATCCAGACAAATGGGTAATCAAGATGGCAGGTCAGGGCTGGAGATAGGGAGGGAGAGTAGGCCTCACTCCCCAACACATTTCTCTTAGGAAATGGTCTGGATGCCTTTGGAAGGTAAAAACTCCAGGTTCTCCTTCCACCCCAGGAACAGGAACTATGCCAGGAGCATGTACACCCAGGTCTGCCTCAGACCACACACCATGAGTGGATTGAAAGTGAAAGTGAAAGTCATTCAGTCATGTCCAACTCTTTGTGACCCCATGAACTATATAGTCCATGGAATTCTCCAGGCCAGAATACTGGAGTGGATAGCCTTCCCCTTCTCTAGGGGATCTTTCCAATCCAGGGATTGAACCCAGGTCTTCTGCATTGCAGGCAGATTCTTTACCAGCTAAGACACAAGGGAAGCCCAAGAATATGGGACTGGGTAGCCCATCCCTTTTCCAACAGATTTTCCTGACCCAGAAATTGAACTGGGCTCTCTTTCATTGCAGGAGGATTCTTTACTAACTGAGTTATGAAGTTAGGGCTGGCAAAAGCATGATGCCTACCCTGGGGAAGAGAGAAATTTAGATTAGATAGGGCAAGAATTTAAAGGCCACCTTACATATCAGTAAGTAAATTCTTACCAGTGGTAAAGAATCCACCTGCCAATGCAGGAGATGCATGAGGTGCAAGTTTGATCCTTGGGTCAGGAAGATCCCCTAGAGGAGGAAATGGCAACCCACTCCAGTATTCTTGCCTGGAAAATTTCCATGAACAGAGGAGCCTGGTGGACTACAGTTCATAGGGTTACATAGAATTGGACATGACTGAGCACCTAATTTGGGGCTTCCCAGGTGTATAGCAGTGAGGAACCCACCTGCCAATACATCAGACACAGTAGACACAGGCTTGATCCCTGCATCAGGAAGATCCCCTGCAGGAGGAAATGGCAACCCACTCCAGTAATCTTGTGTGGAGAATTCCATGGACAGAGGAGCCTGGTGGGCTACAGTCCACGGGGTCACAAAGAGTTGGACACGACTGAAGTGACTGAGCACACACACCTATATTACATTTCATCCTGGCGACAGGTAGCAGCCATTGCCAGCAGCCCAAACCACAAGTTCTTTGCTAGGTTGTCTATAGAGGTGACATTCCACAGCTCCCTTCAAGTCTTCACATTCATGTTGCTCCTCCCATCAGGAGAGGGAGTCAGCTTCCTCATCCCTTGAACATGGGCTGAACTAGGGGATCACTCTGACCACTTGAATGCTGTAGAAGTGAACATTCTGGAACTTCCAGACTTGGGCCTTAAAAAACCTTGTACCTCCTGCTTTAACTTTTGAAACTCTGCAACACTACCTTAAATAGGCCAGGCTGTCCTGCTGGAAAGAGAGGCCAGATGGAGAAAGAGGCCCTAGAGGATGAGGGACCATATGTAAATCTCTTGAGGAGAGGCCACAAGGAGAAGTACCACCATATTTTGGCAAACAGCCAGCATGGGAGCCATCTTGGATCCTCCAGCCCAGCCCAGCCCTCTGCTGATGGCCGAGTATAGCTGCATGAAGGAATTCAGACAACCCTGCAAGAAGCAGAGACAAGCTGTACCACTCAGCCCTGCCTGAATTCATGAATTCACACACAGAATCATGAGCAATAAAATGATGGTTGTTTGAAGCCACTATGTACTGAAGTGATACACGACCCACAGCTGTAGATAACTGAACCATGTCTAAATGGCTCTGGGACACTTAGGTACAGTTCAAGATGATAATGTCTCAAATGTGGTAAGGTTTGGAAGTGGGAGAGTTAGGCAGAAAGTACCAGAATTGTAGTCTTTCTGGTTTATAGTGAACTCCAGAGTTCCCAAAGTACTGCTTTTTGAGGAGAAGTCTGGCAAAATGAAGAGTATAAAGGCAGAAGCCCTCAAAATAGATGGCCTTGTGCTTAAAGAGGTCAATCTGTTCATCTCCCTGTCTGCTGCAGCTGGGGCTCCTAATGGGTCATCTGTCTTGGTCAGAACTGATGTGGGTGGGTCTGTGGGATGGAAGCTGGAGTGGTTGGTGGTATCCTCTCAACAAGCTGCTGCTGTTGCTCATACCACCAGCTCAGGTACCCTCTGCCCAGTGAAAGCAGGAAAGGAGCCCAACCCTGTCAACAAGACCCTAAAGGAGGTTTTGTGCCAGACACTTGGCTAGCATCTTAAAAGAGACAAAAATTTATACATAGTTCCTATTTGCAAAAAGTCCACCATCTTGGATTGTACTTCATTATTTGTCTTCCTTTTAAAGCTGCCCTTGGTATTAATTTTAATCAGATCTCTTGTTGCCAAAGCATCCTAGCGAGATGGAAATATCCTGGGAGAGCTATTCCAAACTCTGCTGGTCTGTGAAACAGGAACTCAAGCTGAGTGCAGAGTCTTTAGCTCTGTTTCCTAATATAAGATTGTGCAAAGCTACCTGGTTTTTTATGTAAAACTGATGGCCACATTTTTTTTTTTAAATAGGCAGATTTATTCTCAGTGACTCAGTGAATGTGTGTACATGCATTCTTAGCCATGTTTAACTCTTTGCAAACCCGTGGACTGTAGCCCTCCAGGCTCCTCTGTTACAAACAGGCAAGAATACTGAAGTGGGTTGCCATTTCCTGCTCCAAGGGATCTTACCGACCCAGGGATCAAACCGATTTCTCTTGTGTCTCTTACATTGGCAGGCAGATTCTTTACCACTGTACCATCTGGGAAGCTCTGTCTCAGTGAATAGGGAAATATTAAATATTTAGCTAGAACTTAGTGAGTCTATTTTATATAATCCCCAAGCTGAGCGGATTGTGAAAGAATAAAGAAAACAGTTTTTAACTAGTTTGCCCAGGCATAATGTGATAATTCTTCATTTATTGTTGTTTGTGCTATTTCTAATAGGTTTTTGTATCTCCATGCTTTGAGTTGAATTTCTCAGACAAGTGGATAAGTTAAGGCAAGAATTTAAATTAATATCATCAATTCAATCCCTAAAAAGCAGGATCTTGGTAAGAGAAGAAAAGACAGGGAGGGGAATAGATTATTTACAAGCCAATCTCTTCTGCTACTTTTAACTGAAACCACAAAGAAAGAACCCAAGTTTAACATACTTTCATGTTCTGTTATCCTGTGTTTGTGTGGGTGACATTCTGGGATCATAAAGGTGTTGGCATTGTGTGCACCACTGATACCCTTAGAATTCTTAATGAAATTCCATTAGGTCCCAATTTAAATCACCTATCAGTGTGATAGACTGGGAACAATTCTTCTTCCTGCTCTAACTGGGATGTACTTTACTCAGATTAAAAAGGGTTAAAGTACCAAGGGAATCACTAATTCTCTTTCGTTGGGAGAAGTCCTCTTAATCTGACATTTCCTCACATTCCAGCCATACCTTTGCTGGAGGAACTAGGTGATTTCCGGGCCCATGGTGAATGATTTAATGATTTGTGGAAGGCAAGAATGTCAACTTAGTTGATTACTCAAAACTGACTGATAAACTATCAGGCAGATTAATCTGCTACTTTTCTAACCTCTCTCAGAGAACTTGAACTGAAGCGTCCTTCTCCGTAGGCCATCTTTATTGCACTCTATATAGAAAGCTATGGATTTATGAAAGAAACATACGTTTTGCTCCTTGTGCTTTCATTTGCTTCATCATTTCCTTCCAGGATGATAAGCCTTTATTTGTGATAACTAAGTCTTCCCTCAGCAACAACTGATGATGTCACTATCAGAATATTTTATATATATGTATATGTATATAGATACCACATCTTCTTTATCCATTCATCTGTTGATGGGCACTTGAGTTGTTTCTATATCTTGGAAAATATATGCTGTATGTATCTTTTCAAATTAGTGTTTCATTTTCTTCAGCTATAAGTCTAGGACTGGAACTGCTAGATCAATGAAATGTTTTATATGTGTTCATGAGAAGGCAATAACTCTCTGAAATGAGCAAATTAAAAAGTTGTTGCATTATACACTTTTATTTCAGGAAATGAGAAGGTTAAAGTCAAAGCTTTAAAAGTGAATCATAAATTGTGATGGTCTCAGTTGCACCCTAGAAGCAATCGGCATTTAACCAAAGGATGTTTCTAGATGATAAAATAGCCTTTTGTGAGGCCACATAAAATTCCATTATATAATTCAATTTCATATAAGAGACTTTAAAAAAACCTTTATCAATAGAAAGATGTAAATTTTCATACTAGTATATACAGATGGTATATGTAAGAGTAATTTAACCTATACCCCCGATAAATATTCAGGTGATTCAAAACCATCAGCTTTTTATCTTTTCTGCTAAGATTTTATTATTATTAAAAGACAAATGTACGTGCATGCAAAAGCATGTTATAGATAGATTTTTTTTTCAATTTAAATGAGTGAGATACTTGTGACAAGCTGATACCAAAATTCAGATTTCAGTACTATCACTTAAAGCATTATACAGTAGCCCCCCCCCCCCCCGGCCAAAAAAAAATGCCTTTACACTGAAAATCAAGGGAAACTCCATAAAGTCTGGAAATAGTGGTGATCCTTGAAAGAAGAGCCATGATAAATCTTTAGTGCCAAGTCATATGGACTTCAGTAAGAATTAGAATGTAATTTTGTGCATTAAGCACAATTTTACTGACAATGAGAAAAATGAGAATCATCAGGTAATCACTTAAGTCTTTTAAACCAACTTTATTTCTAGTTCCAAAGTCTAGAAACTATATATATATATATGGTAGCCCCAGAAGATATATGGATAAAATAAGCTATCTACTTGTCACCAGGTAAAGGACACTTTCATTCCCCTCACCTTAAACATGAACAGAGGACTTTCCAACAGGCTTACACAAACAGGGCATTTAATCCCCTGGTTTTTCATTCATTCCCTGTTAAAAGTGAATCTGCACTAGGGTGTTGTTAGTGACAAAGGAAGAAAAGAAATGGCTAATTAAAGTCCAGTATTTCCAACTATTCCAAACTACATTATAGTGAAAATAACCCACAGAATACCTTGCTTTTGTAGAGTCTGAATTATCTAAGGCAGCTAGTGCTAAGTAGCACTTCATTACTTCATGATCATTAAGAAATGAATTTTCTCAACCCTTGGGCTTCTTTGAAACAGTTGTTATGCCTTGTTGATTAGACAGATGGCTGTAAAAGAGAAGGTCACAATCTTCACAGTGCTCTGCGATGGACAGAGGGAGGGGCATGCTTAAGCTTCAGAGGTAAATCGGGCCCAGGAAAACCAACACATGTGACAAGGGAAAGAGAGAGACCAGGGATTGGAAAGAGCAGCCAGGGGCTAGAAAAGGAGGAATGTGTGCTCCTCAGAGCATAAATCTCTCAGCCAGCCTGGCTAAGGTTCATAATGTAGCTCTGTAACTTCCTGAATGTATGACATTGGTATGTTACTTAACCTTGATGATTCTCAGCTCCTTGCCTCTAAAATTATGATGGTATTGCATTCAGAGTGTGGTCATAAAGACTTAATTGTATTATACATGTGAATCATTTACCAAAGGGCCTAAAAGAAACTCAGTAAACTATTGTTGTGAAGAAAAAAGAATAAAGGTAATCCAGACTGGAAAAGAAGAAGTAAATTTCTCACTGTTTGCAGATGACATGATCCTCTACATAGAAAACCCTAAAGATACCACCATAAAATTACTAGAGGTAATCAACAAATACAGTAAAGTTGCAGGATATAAAATTAACATACAGAAATCCCTTGCATTCCTATACACTAACAATGAGAAAACAGAAAGAGAAACTAAGGAAATAATGCCATCACCATTGCAATGAAAAGAATAAAATACTTATGAATAAATCTACCTAGAGAAACAAAAGACCTATATATAGTAAACTATAAAACACTGATGAAAGAAATCAAAGATGACACAAATAGATGGAAAAATATACCATGTTCATGGATCAGAAGTATCAATATAGTGAAAATGAGTATACTACCCCAAAACAATCTATAGATTCAATGCAATCCCTATCAAGCTACCAATGGTGTTTTTCAGAGAACTAGAACAAAGAATTTCACAATTTGTATGGAAATACAAAAAAAAAAAAAGAAGAAGAAATAGCCAAAGCAATCTTGAGAAAGAAAAATGGAGCTGGAGGAATAACCTGCCTGACTTCAGACTATACTACAAAGCTACAGTCATCAAGACAGTATGGAGGAACTGACACAAAGACAGAAATATAGATCAATGGTACAAAATAGAAAGCCCAGAGATAAATCCACGCACCTATGGACACCTTATCTTTGACAAAGGAGGCAAGAATATACAATGGAGAAAAGACAATCTCTTTAACAAGTGGTACTGGGAAAACTGGTCAACCACCTGTAAAAGAATGAAACTAAAATACTTTGTAACATCATACACAAAAAATAAACTCAAAGTGGATTAAAGATCTAAATGTAAGACCAGAAACTATAAAACTCCTAGAGGAAAACATAGGCAAAACACTCTCTCATATAAATCACAGCAGGATCCTCTATGACCTACCTCTCAGAATAATGGAAATAAAATAAAAAATAAACAAATGGGACCTAATTAAACTTAAAAGCTTTTTCACAATGTAGGAAACCTTCAGTAAGGTGAAAAGACAGCCTTCAGAATGGGAGGAAATAATAGCAAATGAAGCAACTGACAAAGAATTAATCTCAAAAATATACAAGCAACTCCTGCAGCTCACTTCCAGAAAAATAAATGACCCAATCAAGAAATGGGCCAAAGAACTAAACAGACATTTCCCCAAAGAAGACATACAGATGGCTAACAAACACATGAAAAGATGCTCGACATCACTCATTATCAGAGAAATGCAAATCAAAACCACAATGAGGTACCATCTCACGCCAGTCAGAATGGCTGCTCTCAAAAAGTCTACAAACAATAAATGCTAGAGAGGGTACGGAGAAAAGGAATCCCTTTTACACTGTTGGTGGGAATGCAAACTAGTACAGCCACTATGGAGAACAGTGTGGAGATTCCTTTAAAAACTGGATATAGAACTACCATATGACCCAGCAATCCCACTGCTGGGCATACACACTGAGGAAACCAGAATTGAAAGAGACACATGTACCCCAGTGCTCATCACAGCACTGTTTATAGGTCATGGAAGCAACCAAGATGCCCATCAGCACATGCATGGATAAGAAAACTGTGGTACATATGCCCAATGGAATATTACTCAGCTATTAAAAATAATGCATTTGAATCATTTCTAATGATGTGGATGAAACTGGAGCCTATTATACAGAGTGAAGTAGGTCAGAAAGAAAAACATATTAATGCATATATATAGAATTTAGAAAGATGGTAACGATGACCCTATATGTGAGACAGCAAAAGAGACACAGATGTAAAGAACAGACTTTTGGACTCTCTGGGAGAAGGTGAGGGTAGGATGATTTGAGAGAATAGCATTGAAACATGTATATTACCATATGTGAAATAGATTGCCCTTCCAGATTCGATCCATGAGACAGGGCACTCAGGGCTGGTGCACTGGGACAACTCTGAGGGATGGGATGGGGAGGGAGGTGGGAGGGGGATTCAGGATGGGGGACACATGTACACCCATGTCTGATTCATGTGAATGTATGGCAAAAACCACTACAGTATTGTAAAGTAATTAGTCTCCAATTAAAATAAATTAATTAATTACAAAAATAAACTATTGTAATGTCAAAATTATATTATTATTATTAGAGTGAGCTTTACAGGATAATCCTATGATAAAATACATATATCCTAAAAAAAAGTCTGAATTGAAGCCAGTTGGAACCAAGGTGACATGTATGCAAAGTGTTCACTTTGTGAAAAATTTGTTACTTAATTCATTTGTTTAACTAGTATTTATTTCTCATCCACATTACTTCAGAAACTGTTCCAGTCACTCAGAATACAAAAATGAGTAAAGCAAGAGTTTTTGCCCTCAAAGAATACCTAGTCTACAAGAGAGACAGCACATATAATTATAATAAAGTATGGGGAAAAAAATAAGTTTGCTATTGCAACCTTAAAGTGTGGGTGGCAACCTGGAAACAAGGCCAATAATTCAGATTGGAGGAGTCATGAAAACATGGTTGGAGGGAGCACCCAATTTCAGTCTTGTAAGATGAGTAAAAGTTCTCCAGGCTACAAAATAGAGGAAGAATAATCCAGTTAAAAGGACAGCTTCAGTACAAATCCCAAAGCATGAAATAGCACTGTGCATGAGAAGAGTGGAAATAACCAGAATTCCACATACACAGAGGGAATTGTGGGAGATTAGACCAAAAAATATATATAAAATAATTGCATATAATCTGTTGCAGGTATGGGGAAAGGAGTTGGGAGAGAGGCAGAGTTTGAAGATGAAGAAACTGGTGGTATTAGCTGCTGGAAGAAATGGAGTGAGGCACAAGTGATCAGTGCTGAGGTGGTTGGGTCTGGCCTTAGGAAGAGAGATCTTTCATCACCTGAAATGCAGAGGAAAAAGGAAATAAAGATGGGTGTGGGTAAAGATAAGCTCATAGGTGGTGGAAGATAGAAGGGCTTCACCTAGGAGAGCTTCTCTAATTTTAATATAATAGAAAGAAGGCCATTCATTGAGATTAGAAGTGTGGGCAATAACTGAACTGGAGATTTGAGGAGGGGGTGAAAGTCCAGAAGAGTGGCTCAGAAAACTGAGCAATTGTGAATGAATATGTTGTCTAGCTGTGCAAGAGCCCACTTGTAGTGGCACTAACTGGCACAGTTCGGTGATTTTCTCCAAGCATGTTCAATTTCCCAGGGTTAGGAAAAATAAAGGCAAATGATGGCATTATTCCATATGAAATATGAAAAACATAGGAACACAAGGAATTTGAGTGCTTGTGAGAGAAGAGTTGGGATGATCATACAGAAGACCCAGGCTATATACAAAAGGACAAGAGGTCAGAGAGCACTGGAGATGACAAGGATGGGGGAATCAAAAGATCCATGATCACTGCTGGGAGAGCAGAGGAATCTGGAAGGACAAGGGTTCAGGGAGTAAGATATCAGGGTTTAAGTTCTCTGATACATCATTCTGAGTAGCAGCTAAGTCTGAGGCATGGCTCTTGGAATGGGTAGCTACAGTAGACTGGAAGTAAGTTCATTTATATTTTTTAAAAATATGTAAGGAACTGGGTGGGCAGGTGGGCTGGCTATATGAACGTTGTAGACTGACTGATCCCAGAAGATAGGTTGGAGATCATGGTTACACTTCAAGTGCCAACCTTCACCAAATGGGATGTATCAGATCACAAATGACAAGGGCAGGGAGGTGATGAGGCAGTCATGTGGCTTGAACTTCAAGAAGGGATGAGCAAGGTTGAAAAAGAAGTTTGGAGCCATGAAAGTCTACCCAACATGATGACATAGAACAGAGGGTTTGAGCCAACGGGGTATAGAATTGTTGAGCCTGGATGGAGAGTGAAGAGAAGAGAATCCCTGGCCAGAGAAGACAGCCTGGATGTAATGGGCAAGGAAACAACTGGAATTGGAGAGTTCTGGAATCAGGCTGCTCTAAGTTGATCTAAGACTAGCAGCATCAGCATCGCCTTGGAACTTGTAGCCAGCACAGATCTTGGGCCCCAGCTCTGACCTATTGAATCAAAATCAGCATATTAACAAGGTCCTCAAGCAATTTGTATGCCAATTAAAATTCTAGAAGCACTACTCTAAAAATAGGCAAGATGATTACAGATAGGAAAGGAAACTGAAACTGTTAGTTGCTCAGTAGTGTCCAACCATTTGCAACCCCATGAGTTGTAGCCTGCCTGACTCCTCTGTCCATGGGATTGCCCAGACAAGAACAGGGCAGTGGGTTGCCATTTCCTTCTCCAGGGGATATTCCTGACCCAGGAATCGAGCCTGGGTCTCCTGCATTGCAGGAAGATTCTTTACCATTTGAGCCACCAGGAAAACCCTAGGAAATATAAATTGTTTCTGATGATCCTAGCTCAATGACTATGCTCACGTGAGAAATTAAACTTCTCCAAGGAATGATACTCACAACTCAAGATGTCAAAGCACCATAAAAATGCCAGTTTTCATTTCTTGCAGCCTTAATGAATTGATCCCTGTTTTACATTTATTTATGCCCATTAAAAGAGTGTCAGTGACCAATAGGTTTCCTACTTTAACTTCAGGGAGAGAGAAAGGACAACATAAAGACATTTCCTTAGGGGTACATTGCTTTCAGACCTGGAATTGGTGGGGGAGCCAGCAGTCAGGGCTAGGGCTCTGACTCCTTTACCTCTCTGCCTTCTAAGCATTGAACCATGCTTCTTCCATAGCCAGTCAGTCCCTCTTGGGCCAAAGAATTGGGAAGAAACCATGCCAGGGAACCAGTAATTGTATAGCTTTTCCAATGTACTGCTCCAGATTCATGTAATGGACATGTCAAAGCCTGCTTTCCCCTCTGAACATTCAGCAGTGACCAAATGAGCCAGAGGAAGTGCGAGAAATACCATGAAAAGTCCTGGGCTGCACCTCAGAGACTAATAAATAATTACTAATGGGAAAGAAAACAGAGGAAAGAGAAAAAACAATGTAGCAGGCAAGACAGGAAAAATGGATTCTGGCCCACAAGAGAGGAACAAACTGGGGTTTAAGTGCAATTGAAAAAATCTAACTCACCAAAAAGCAGTGACCCAAAGACAGCAAAAAAAAAGAGTAAAGCTTGTTGGGGAAACTCTGTTCTCAAATTTGATCCCTCTACTCACAGCATTTCAATGACTTATGGAAGCTTTGAATTGATCTGTTGAATCATTCAACATATGAGAATTGTCCCAAGTTAAATGGATTGCTTCCCCTTGTAGGTTTTTGTTTGCTGGCTTATTTTTAAGGAGAGAATTGGAGGGCCTCTGATAAATTATTGAGGAGAAGGAGACTATAACCCAGGCAGCAGAAATGACCGAATAGAGAAGCATGGGCAGGTGCTATACTGTAATTTGTCCACCTCTTAAATTATGTAGCATATGTATCACAATATATTGAATTTAAAACCTGAAGTATGACATTCAGTAAATAATTCATACTGGTTTTTTCATTAAGTGTGAGCTGAGGCTTAGGATGAGGTATCCAGTTTTAGCTAGTGCCTCATTTAAATACAGATGTAGAGAAGGACATTTCTTTAGCTCTGCTATAGACAAGGCATGAATGCTGTGTAGGAAACTGCACCTGAATCTCTCTCTCTCTCTCTCTCTCTCTCTCTCTCTCTCTCTCTCTCTCTCACACACACACACACACACACACACACACATACAATTTCCCCAGGAATGACTTGCCTGGGATAAAAATAAATAATGCATTATTTTTAAGTGGATTTCATTCACCCTTCTCCTGCCTAACAAGTTCTTTCAAATGCATAACTGATAGACAACTATCTCATTAGGTATACTATTTTTTTTTTCTCACAGAAGATTCTAATCCCAAGAAATGTGCCTGGTATTTTAGGAGTGAGTGTTATTCATAGAGTGAAAATTCGTAAAACACTTCCTTGAAGTTTTCCTTTTCTAGATCCTACCATGAACTCACAGCTCAAAGATAAATCTCTGATTTAGTTCTAGGAGACCAGCTATGCCCATTTGAAAACTGAAATAATCATGCAAAACAAACAAACAAACATGTTTGAAACATTTCAAACAATGTGCATTTTAGCTTCCATTGACTGTGTTACCATGTCCTATGATTTTGTAGAAAGGAAGGAACATGTGAGTCATATGGCTGCTGCTGCTACTGCTAAGTCGCTTCCGTCGTGTCCGACTCTGTACAACCCCATAGACGGCAGCCCACCAGGCTCCCCTGTCCCTGGGATTCTCCAGGCAAGAACATTGGAGTGGGTTGCCATTGCCTTCTCAAATACATGAAAGTGAAAAGTGAAAGTGAAGTCGTTCAGTCGTGTCTGACTCTTTGCGACCCCATGGACTGCAGCCTACCAGGCTGTCCGTGGGATTTGCCAGGCAAGAGTACTGGAGTGGGGTGCCATTGCCTTCTCCAGAGTGATATGGCTACAAGCATCCAAACTGAAAAACTTGAGTGGAAGTTAATGTATTTTCTCATTCCTTCTTACATCTATTATCACATTGCCTTTTCTAACATCTTTTCTCCATTAGCTGAACAACTATCATGTTAACATCTTACTTTTAATTTTGTGAAAGTTTTGGAGAGTATGCTCAAAAGATATTATTCCCTCCACCCCCCTTCCCTCTCATGTCATGCTTAAGTCAATAAAGGTATATGTTAGTCTCTCAGTCCAACTCTTTGCAACTCCATGGACTTGTAGCCCAGAGCTTCCCAGGTGGTAGTAGTGGTAAAGAACCCGCTTACCAAAACAGGAGACAAAGAGATGTGGGTTCGACCCCTGGGTTAAGAAGACCCCCTGGAGAAGGTCATGGCAACCCACTCCAGTATTCTTGACTGGAAAATCCCATGGACAGAGTTGCCTGGTGGGCTACAGGCCATAGGGTCACAGAGTAAGATACTACTGAAGTAACTTAGCTTGCATATACACACAAATGGTGCAATTAGGGAAGGGTAATGAAGGAAGGGAATCTTGTATAAGTCTTGAAATAAGGCAGGTTTTATTAGTCAGACATTGGGAGAGAGAGATACCATGCATAAAGACACAAAACCATGGAAAGAAAAGGAACATCTGGGAACAAGAAGTTAGAAGATGCGTTTTGTGTGGAGCAATGGAAAGAGAAAAACATTACAAAGGGAGATTGATTTGGGGGGACTTTGAAGCCAGACTGGGAAGATAA
The DNA here is from genome assembly GCF_032405125.1 of Capricornis sumatraensis. NCBI lineage: Eukaryota > Metazoa > Chordata > Mammalia > Artiodactyla > Bovidae > Capricornis > Capricornis sumatraensis. The sequence goes on from NC_091083.1 coordinate 52,252,909, forward strand.
AGGCTTTGGGTGAGTAATGAGGAGCCTTGGAAAGGTATGAAGTGGAGAAAGATGTAATCAAAATGCACATTCAGATTGCTCTGATGGAGAGTGCAGACTTTGTTGGAGTAGGGAGGGGCAGTGGCTAAACAAGTTCTTTAGAAAGATACAGCCATGCATTTCAGGTACAACTACCTGAACTACCATGGTGATAATGGGAGCTTGCCTTCTCTGCATTCTCCACCTTCTTGCTTCTAGGTCAATTCTCAATCTACTGTCATCTAGTTTCCTCTACTCAACAAAGCCCAAATTTGTCTTTCTCATAAACCTATTCCTCCCCATTTGGTCCACATCTCATGGACACCACTTACAGTGCTGGCACTTAGAAATTTCCAAGTTAAGCTTGACTCCTTCCTCTGCTGAGCCCTCCTTTATCCAATCAACCTCAGGTTCTCTTTATCTATCCACATAAAAAAATCCTAAATCTAATCCTTATGACAACTCAAGTGTACCTAGAACATCTAACATTTGCAATCACCTTCTCTTTGGTCTCTCCACATTTGCCATAACAAATAGTATAGTGGTTCAACATTCTTAGCTATATGGCCAGTAGCAAGTTTCTTCATTTATTTCTGCCTCTCTTGCTTCATATGTAAAACTGTAAATCATAGTAGCCTATCTACAGAAGCTGTTAGGAAATTAAATGAGCTAATGTTTGTGTTCATCAGGCACTCTATCTATCAGATCTAGTACCTTAAATCTACTTCTCACTTCCACTGTATAATCATAACGGATTTGATTTAGGTCATACATGAATGGTCTAGTGGTTTTCCCTACTTACTTCAATTTAAGTCTGAATTTGGCAATATGGAGTTCATGATTTAAGCCACAGTCAGCTCCTGGCCTTCTTTTTGCTGACTGTATAGAGCTTCTCCATCTCTGGCTGCAAAGAATATAATCAATCTGATTTTGATGTTGACCGTCTGGTGATGTCCATGTGTAGAGTCTTCCCTTGTGTTGTTGGAAGAGCGTGTTTGCTATGACCAGTGCGTTCTCTTGGCAAAACTCTATTAGCCATTGCCCTGCTTCATTCTGTATTTCAAGGCCAGATTTGCCTGTTAACCAACGTGTTTTTTGACTTCCTACTTTTGCATTCCAGTTCCCTATAATTAAAAGGACATCTTTTTTGGGGTGTTAGTTCTAAAAGGTCTTGTAGGTCTTCATAGAACCATTCAACTTCAGCTTCTTCAGTTTTACTGGTTGGGGCATAGGCTTGGATTACTGTGATATTGAATGGTTTGCCTTGGAAATGAACAGAGATCATTCTGTCATTTTTGAGATTGCATCCAAGTACTGCATTTCAGACTCTTTTATTGACTATGATGACTACTCCTTTTCTTCTAAGGGATTCTGGTCCACAGTGGTAGATATAATGGTCATCTGAGTTAGATTCTCCCATTCCAGTCCATTTTAGTTTGCTGATTCCTAGAATGCCGACATTCACTCTTGCCATCTCCTGTTTGACCACTTCCAACTTGCTTTGATTCATGGACCTAACATTCCAGGTTCCTATGCAATATTGCTCTTTATAGCATCGGACTTTGCTTCTATCACCAGTCACATCCACAATTGGGTATTGTTTTTGCTTTGGCTCCATCCCTTCTTTCTTTCTGGAGTTATTTCTCCACTGATCTCCAGTAGCATATTGGGCACCAACCAACCCAGGGAATTCCTCTTTCAGTATCCTATCATTTTGCCTTTCCATACTGTTCATGGGGTTCTCAAGGCAAGAATACTAAAGTGGTTTTTTATTCCCTTCTCTAGTGGACCACATTCTGTCAGACCTCTCCACCATGACCCGCCTGTCCTGGGTGGCCCCACACGGCATAGTTTCATTTCACTGAATTACGCAAGACTGCGGTCTGTGTGATCAGACTGACTAGTTTTCTGTGATTATGGTTTCAGTGTGTCTGCCCTCTGATGCTGTCTTGCAATACCTACCGTCTTACTTGGGTTTCTCTTACCTTGGACGTGGGGTATCTCTTCATGGCTGCTCCAGAGTTCAAACTGGTTTTAGAAAAGGCAGAGGAACCAGAGATCAAATTGCCAACATCTGCTCATGGATCATGGAAAAAGCAAGAGAGTTCCAGAAAAACATCTATTTCTGCTTTATTGACTATGCCAAAGCCTTTGACTGTGTGGATCACAAGAAACTGTGGAAAATTCTGAAAGAGATGGGAATACCAGACCACCTGACCTGCCTTTTGAGAAACCTATATGCAGGTCAGGAAGCAACAGTTAGGACTGGACATGGAACAACAGACTGGTACCAAATAGCAGCAGGAGTACATCAAGGCTGTATATTGTGACCCTGCTTATTTAACTTCTATGCAGAATACATCAGGAGAAACGCTGGGCTGGAAGAAGCACAAGCTGGAATCAAGATTGCTGGGAGAAATATCAATCACCTCAGATATGCAGATGACACCACCCTTATGGTAGAAGGTGAAGAGGAACTGAAAAGCCTCCTGATGAAAGTGAAAGAGGAGAATGACAAAGTTGGCTTAAAGCTCAACATTCAGAAAACTAAGATCATGGCATCTGGTCTTCACTTCATGGCAAATAGATGGCAAAACAGTGGAAACAGTGGCTGACTTTATTTTGGGGGGGCTCCAAAATCACTGCAGATTGCAGCCATGAAAGTAAAAGACACTTACTCCTTGGAAGGAAAGTTATGACCAACCTAGATAGCATATTCAAAAGTAGAGACATTACTTTGCCAACAAAGTTTCATCTAGTCAAGGCTATGGTTTTTCCATTGGTCATGTATGGACGTGAGAGTTGGACTGTGAAGAAAACTGAGCGCCAAAGAATTGATGCTTTTGAACTGTGATGTTGGAGAAGACTCTTGAAAGGCCCTCAGACTTCAGGAAGATCCAACCAGTCCATCCTAAAGGAAATCATTCCTTGGTGTTCATTGGAAGGACTGATGCTGAAGCTGAAACTCCAATACTTTACCCACCTCATGCAAAGAGTTGACTCATTGGAAAAGACTCTGATGATGGGAGGGATTGGGGGCAGGAGAAGGGGACAACAGAGGATGAGATGGTTGGATGGCATCACCGACTCGATGCACATGAGTCTGAGTGAACTCCAGGAGTTGGTGATGGAAAGGGAGGCCTGGTGTGCTGCGATTCATGGGGTTGCAGACTCGGACATGACTGAGCAAATGAACTGAACTGAACTGAATTGAATATTTGTGTAGCACTTAGAAAGGCATCTGGAAGGTAATAGGTGCTATCTAATATTTCATGTTTTAGTTAAAAATCCATCCTCCCTACCAAGCGGCATTTAGTCATGCCTCATTCCAAATTCTGAAGGGTAAATAATAATCTGAATACATCCATGAAGTACAAACTTTACCATTGCCTAGACCTTAATTTTCCCATTTCTTCTCCTACCACTCCTAACTTCACAATTTAAGCCCAGATATGATTGAAACATATGTAGCTATCCAGAGCCACCACACTAAATCCTGTCTGTTCTAAATCCTGTCTGTTAGCTGACCCCATCCCCCTTTCTCTGATCCTGCTTACTCACTCCTGAGATGTCAGCTCGGGCATCATTTCCCTCAGGCAGCCTTCTGAGAATGCCCAGGTTGGGCTGCATACCTCTCCCCTCCACGTACAAGATAATTTTATCACAGCATGAATTGTATAGGGCTAAAGTCATCTTTATGATCCTACTCCCAGCTCAGACTGAAGGCTTCTTCAGGGCAGGAGCTGTGGCTTGTCCCACTGTAATTCCTACAAAAAGAAGATCTTGTTAGATCTATAGCAAGTTTTAAAACACATTTATTGAAATACAGGAAAAAATTCAACAGGCTTGGTGATTAACTAAATGTGGAAGCAGTGAGAAAGAGAGAGGTTAGAAGCTGATTCCAAGGTTTGAAGTCCAAGTTATCATAAGAATCCATGTCATATTTATAGAAATAAGGAAGTCAGAAGGAGGAAATTCTTTGAGAGAAAACAAAAGGAAAGAAAAAACACTGATAAGCTAGTTTTTATACAGACTAGTTTTGAAATGCCAACAAAGAAGTGTGAAATATGGGCTATGTGGTACTTGGAAGAAACCACTATAAAATTGTAGATTTTAGAGTAATTGTGTTTGTCATATGTCACGAGATTATGCTGCATAACAAAGATCCCCCAAGTCTCAGTAGCTTGTGGCAACAGAAGCCTCTTGCTGTTCACTTTTCACCTGTAATTCAGCTGCAGCTCTGTGGTTCTGTTGCTCTGTTCCAGGATATGTGTGAATTTGGTACATACTGTTCTCAAGGTGGAAAGGTCAGAGTAAGAGGGTAAGAGTCAACCACAAAAACACACTTAAAACCTATGCTCAGTTGTGGCATATATATTAATGATATCTACTCACATTCCATTGGCTAAAGCAAGTCAAATGGTCAAGCTTGGAATCAATGTTCTGGGAAGCATGGCAAGGGCATGGCAGGGGATGAGATACTATGAACAAATAATTCGCTATAGCACAGCAGGGCTAGCTGGAGTTGCGTAGGTAGGTCAGATCACACACTCGACTTCTAATTGGAGGAGAAAGAAAAACCAATGAAGGAAGAAAGGAAGTAACTTAAAGGCAGTCCAAGAGATAAACAGAAGAACCAGAATAATCAATTATAATGCAAGGCAAAGGAGAAAACAGTTCAAGAAGAGGTGGCTGCTGCTGCTGCTACTGCTAAGTCGCTTTAGTCGTGTCCAACTCTGTGCCACCCCATAGATGGCAGCCCACTAGACTCCTCTGTCCCTGAGATTCTCCAGGCAAGAACACTGAAGTGGGTTACCATTTCCTTCTCCAAAGCATGAAAGTGAAGAGTGAAAGTGAAGTTGCTAAGTTGCGTCCGACTCTTAGCGATTCCATGGACTGCAGCCTACCAGGCTCCTCTGTCCATGGGATTTTCCAGGCAAGAGTACTGGAGTGGGTTGCCATTGCCTTCTCCAGAAGAGGTGGCTACATAGTCCAGTGCTGCAGATGACAATGAATATGAGGATGCCATATGATTGTGCGGAGGAAAGTAGGGTGTTAGCAAGAAGGGGTTCATTTCCGATGCTGAACCCATTTCTTTATGTACTTCTGAACAAGTTGGCTAATCTATGTTTAGGGTGATACTCACAGGAGATAGCCTAGAATGATTCTGGACACTAAGTTCCACAGTAGCTGAGTTGTGTGGACTGAAGATAAGAAACTAACACCATATAATATAGCACTCCTAATTTTCATCAAATATTATTAGGAAGAATGTCACAAGGAGGTGGAGTGACACCTCCAGGCCCTGTCTGGGTCAGTCTAGATAGCAAGATTCCTGACAGTGGCTGGAAAACCTAGAGGCAGATTTTTGCTCAGTTAAGAAAACATGTAAAATACCAGTGGGAATTTGCTATATGACATAGGGAACTCAAATCTGGTGCTCTGTGACTACCTAGTGTGGTGGACAGAGTGGGAAGGGGGAGAAAGGCTCAAGAGGGAGGGGACACTTTTATGCCTACAGCTGAATAACATTGATGTATGGCAGAAACCAACACAACATTGTAAAACAAGTATCCTCCAATTAAAAATATGTAAATGCAATTTTTAAAATAAAATATCATTCTCAAAAAAAAAAAAGGAAAACAATCTTCTCAACCTGGAAAGTCCAACAGTGGAATTGTAAGATTCATGAAATGACCTCTTCTTAACAACCCATCCACACTAGAATTTTCAAGCTGTATTTAAATGATCACAGAAGTATGCTGTGGAAAAGTACATGATGCACTGGATAAAAGTTAGGCCAATAGTCTAACTTTATGGCACCCCACTCCAGTACTCTTGCCTGGAAAATCCCATGGATGGAGGAGCCTGGTAGGCTGCAGTCCATGGGGTCGCTAAGAGTCAGACAAGACTGAGAAACTTCACTTTCACTTTTCACTTTCATGCATTGGAGAAGGAAATGGCAACCTACTCCAGTGTTCTTGCCTGGAGAATCCCAGGGACGGGGGAGTCTGGTGGGCTGCCGTCTCTGGGATCACACAGAGTCAGACACGACTGAAGTGACTTAGCAGTAGCAGCAAAGTCACTTTAAAGTATCAATATAAACTTTATGATTTATGATCCTCATATGAAATATGTTGGTTGCCTATACCCACCATCTCTAATTCCTTCAGTTCAGTTCAGTCACTCAGTTGTGTCTGACTCTTTGTGACCCCATGAACTGCAGCACACCAGGCCTCCCTATCCATCATCAACTGCCAGAGTCGACGCAAACCTATGTCCATTGAGTCAGTGATGCCATCCAACCATCTCATCCTCTGTCATACCCTTCGCCTCCTGCCCTCAGTCTTCCTCAGCATTAGGGTCTTTTCCAATGAGTCAGCTCTCCACATCAGATGGCCAAAGTATTGGAGTTTCAGCTTCAACACCAGTTCTTCCAATGAACACCCAGGACTGATCTTCAGAATGGACTGGGTGTATCTCCTAGCAGTTCAAGAGACTCTCAAGGGTCTTCTCCAAGACCACAGTTCAAAAGTATCAATTATTTGGCGCTCAGCCTTCTTTATAGTCCAACTCACACATCCATACAGGACCCCTGGAAAAATCATAGCCTTGACTAGATGGACCTTTGTTGACAAAGTAATGTCTCAGCTTTTTAATATGCTGTCTAGGTTGGTCATAACTTTCATTCCAAGGAGTAAGCGTCTTTTAATTTCATGGCTGCAGTCACCATCTGCAGTGATTTTGGAGCCCCCAAAATTAAAGTCAGCCACTGTTTCCCCATCTATTTGCCATGAAGTGATGAGACCAGATATCATGAGCTTAGTTTTCTCAATGTTGAGCTTCAAGCCAACTTTGTCATTCTCCTCTTTCACTTTCATCAAGAGGCTCTAGTTCTTCTTCCCTTTCTGCCATAAGGGTGGTGTCATCTGTATATCTGAGGTTATTGATATTTCTCCCGACAATCTTGATTAAAGCTTGTGCTTCCTCCAGCCCAGCGTTTCTCATGATGTACTCTGCATATAAGTTAAATAAGCAGGGTAACAACATAACAGCCTTGACACACTGCTTTTCCTATTTGGATCCAGTCTGTTGTTCCATGTCCAGTTCTAACTGTTGCTTCCTGACCTGAATACAGGTTTCTCAAGAGGCAGGTCAGGTGGGCTGGCATTCCCATCTCCTTTAAAATTTTTCACAATTTATGGTGATCCACACAGTCAAAGGGTTTGGTATAGTCAATAAAGCAGAAATAGATGTTTTTCTGACACTCTCTTGCTTTTTCGATGTTCCAGAGGATGTGGGCAATTTGATCTCTGGTTCCTCTGCCTTTTCTAAAACCAGCTTGAACATCTAGTTCATGGTTCACATATTGCTGAAGCCTGGCTTGGAGAATTTTGAGTATTACTTTACTAGTGTGTGAGATGAGTGCAATTGTGCGGTGGTTTGTGCATTCTTTGGCATTGTCTTTCTTTGGGATTGGAACTCTTCTAACTCCTTGCAAACACCTATTAAGTAGGTTTTCCGGTATCTTAATGTAATGTGCCTGAAAAGGTTATGTTGAAATCCTAATTCCTCGTACCTCAAAATGTGACTTATTTGGGAATAGTATCTTTGCAGAATAGTATCTCAAAATAAACTGTGGAAAATTCTGAAAGAGATGGGAATACCAGACCACCTAACCTGCCTCTTGAGAAATCTGTATGCAGGTCAGGAAGTAACAGTTAGAACTGGACATGGAACAACAGACTGGTACCAAATAGGAACAGGAGTACGTCAAGGATGTATATTGTCACCCTGCTTATTTAACTTCTATGCAGAGTACATCATGAGAAATGCTGGACTGGAAGAAACACAAGCTGGAATCAAGATTGCCAGGAGAAATATCAATCACCTCAGATATGCAGATGACACCGCTCTTATGGCAGAAAGTGAAGAAGAGCTAAAAAGCCTCTGGATGAAAGTGAAAGAGGAGGGCGAAAAAGTTGGCTTAAAGCTCAACATTCAGAAAACGAAGATCATGGCATCTGGTCCCATCACTTCATGGGAAATAGATGGGGAAACAGTGGAAACAGTGTCAGGCTTTATTTTTCTGGGCTCCAAAATCACTGCAGATGGTGACTGCAGCCATGAAATTAAAAGACGCTTACTCCTTGGAAGAATAGTGATGACCAGCCTAGATAGTATATTCAAAAGCAAAGACATTACTTTGCCAACTAAGGTCCATCTAGTCAAGGCTATGGTTTTTCCTGTGGTCATGTATGGATGTGAGAGTTGGACTGTGAAGAAGGCTGAGCACCGAAGAATTGATGCTCTTAAACTGTGGTGCTGGAGAAGACTCTTGAGAGTCCCTTGGACTGCCAGGAGATCCAACCAGTCCATTCTGAAGGAGATCAGCCCTGGGATTTCTTTGGAAGGAATGATGCTAAAGCCGAAGCTCCAGTACTTTGGCCACCTCATGTGAAGAGTTGACTCATTGGAAAAGACTCTGATGCTGGGAGGGATTGGGGGCAGGAGGAGAAGGGGATGACCGAGGATGAGATGGCTGGATGGCATCACGGACCCGATGGACGTGAGTCTGAGTGAACTCCGGGAGATTGTGATGGACAGGGAGGCCTGGTGTGCTGCGATTCATGGGGTCGCAGAGTCAGACACGACTGAGCGACTGAACTGAACTGATCAGATCTTTGCATATGTAGTTAAGAAGAGATCAGACTGGAGTAACATTGACCCTTAATCTAATATAGCTTGTGTCCTTGACAGAGAAGAGACACCCAAAGGGAGAAGGCCATGTGATGAGAGAGACGAGATTAATGCTGTAAGTGAAGGAACACCAAGGATTGTTGGAAACTATTAGAAACTGTGAAGAAACAAAGGATTCTCCCCTATAGATTTCACGGAGATCATGGCCCTGCTGACCTCTTGATTTTGAACTCCTAGGGCCAGAACTACAAGAGAATAAATTTCTATTGTTTTAAGCCACTCTATTTGTGGTACCCTGCTAACAGCCCTAGGAAATGAATACATTGAAACAGATTTTAAAAGGCAGTGAAATATCATTTGAAATGTCTGCTGATGACTTTGTTGTAATTCATTTTAATTAAAGTAGGATTCTTTTATTTGAAGCTGCAAACCTCCATCAGTAGGAAAGATGGACAAAATTCTACCACCTAAGAAGATGCAGGAAAAGGGTCAGTATAATAACATTTGCCTTCCTGTGAGTTGTCATGAATGAATTAACATTCCTCTAAGAATTCGCTTTGTGAAACTTGCTTTTAATCTTGTAGGTCTTAAAGATTTGAACTCTAGTTTGAGGCGAAAACTCCCTTGAGATATTTAGTAGTTGTAATTGCTTTAAGGAGAGAGGAAAAATGCAGATTTTCACTTGACTAAATAAAATACTTTTGGTCATTGTGTTAAATGGAGCTGTAGTGGAAACTTTATATCCTATTATTTGCATTTTTCTGGGGAGTGCTTGGCTTCTGGAGGTACAAAATGAAGTACATTAGGCTTTCAAGCTAATCGAAACAGTGTGTCTTTGAGACAGATAATTGGTATTTCAGAATGTGGACTTGGCAGTGGTGGTAGAATGCTCATACAAGTACATATATAGGTGCAGACATGCAAATCAAGATACACAGATGTCTGGAAGAAGAGCAACCCTCAGCCACTAATGCTCAATGCCTTTAGCTTATAGGGAAAACCTCAAGGTGTGCTCAAGAGCAATCACTCCGAGCATGGACTAGCCCAAATTCTACTGAGCTCATCAATGCTTTGTAAGTACCCATTTTGTGCTTCTGTTGGCCGCAATCAACTGAAGATTAGACATGACATATCTATAGCATTTAAGAACCTAGGAATTGTTCTCACCAATTTGTAGATGAGACAAGCAAGTCAAGACAGGTATTGTTGCCTTTCTAGTGTCATATTACAAGTAAATGGCAGAAGAGGATCTGGGACTCAAGTCTCCTCTTTCTTTATGACTTGCACTTACTCCACAGAAATATGAACACCATGATTCATTTTCATATACATTTATGTGAAAGATATATCACTTTGCACAAGCCTCAACCCAGACTCCAGTCCTATTGAAGATGTTTTCCTAACAGTTTTGCTTTATTTTAAACCAGGATTTCTCTTCTACTTTGAAATGGCACTAAAAAGTATATATATATAACTCAAAAGAAAATTCATCCCAGTCCAACTGTTGTCATAAAACCTTAATCATTCAGCAAGTAGCCATTTTCAAACTGCCTATATTTTGTGTTAATACTTCCTTTAGAAGCATACCAAGACCTGTGTATCCATAGAGAGAACAGAAGTTTGCATACATTTTGAGTTTGGACACAATCATTGCTGAATCATAAGAAAGTTTCCTTCTTGCTCTGATGCCATAGGTTCTGCCATTTGAAAACAACAACAACAACAACAACTCATTGTTGTTCTATTCTGGCACCATGGAAATCCATAGATTTCCCTTGAGTCTTTCAGTTCTTCTCAGGAATCCAGTTCAAGAGCTGAGAACCCATGTAAAGGGAGGGTTTTGCCTGGAAAGAGGCCAAGATAGATGGCAAAAGCCATGATAATACTGTAAAGTAATTATTTTCCAATTAAAATAAATTAATTTAAAAAGAATTAACTAGTTAAAGATGTTATTGACAATAAAAAAAAAAAAAGGTTACTGGTCCAGGTCCTCTATTATAAGCCAAGGACAGTCTATACATTATTGCTACCATATCTTGCCCACTAGGGATATTTGGCAACATTTTCCAGAAATTGATGTTGTAAGTTTCACAACTTACTCAAAGTCACACAGCTAGTGAGTGGCATAGCTGAAAATGGGAGACAGAATTGTTCAGATCTAAAATTCTATGTTTTTCTTTTTCATACTATAGAAACCAGCTTTCACATATTGGCTATTAACAAAATAGGAAATGCTCAGCACTATCCTTACAGCACTGTGCTCATAGCCTTCTATTCATGGGCAAACATCACCATTTTATAAATGCAGATAAAGCTGGAGAGATCCCTTTCATGGTAGTAAGTGAGGATGCTAGCAGGCAGGGCCAAGACTCCAGACTACAAACTCTGGCCTCCTTCCTGTTCAGCCAGGCTCTCTCTCAATGGAAAATGAAAGAGAAGCTCCATATACTAAGGATTGAAATTTCAGTTGCTAGAAACACAAAGGGAGACTGAAGAACTGTCACAGATATGGGGAATGGAGGGGATATAACAACTGGATGCAGTGTGAGATCTGAGATTAGATCCTGAAACATAGAGGAGACATTACTGGAAAAATGAGTTGAAATCCAAAAACATCTGTAGTTGTTCCCTTACAACTCCCCTGTTTTGATCATTGTATGATGAAAAAGATTTTTTTATGTTTTACTTGGTAAGTACAGAGAGGACTCAATATCAGGTGGATGAGTTGAAACCAGGCTGCTTGCATGGGAATCACAGATCCACCACTTCCAAACTGTGTGGCCTCAGACAAGTTCCTCAAACTTCTCCTAGCCTGGGATTCTCAACCATCAAATGGGAATAATAATAACTACTTCATAGGTCTGTTACAAGCACAGATTAAAGTGACACGTGTAAAATGTACCAAGCTATTGTCATTACTTTTAATCAGCGTATTCTTTCTCCTTTTAACTGGCTGCCTAATGAATACATTCTCAAAAGGATATTAAAGATTGATAATAGTTGATCATTTTACCTTCCCAGGAATATTTGTATTTTAATGAAATTATATTAAAAGTGCTCAGAGAGAATTCAGTGGCATCTATTTTATAGAGAATAGTGGTATCTATTTTCTAAAGATAAAATTGATAATATCTCTCATCTCAAAGGCATTTCTAAGATCCTGCCACTTTCCGTCAAGAGGTAGAGTACATGTTCACTCCCTTCGTGTCTGGGCAGCTTTTGTAAGTGAATTAACCAATAGAATATGATGAAAGTGATGTTACATGATTTCCAAAGGCAGGTCTGAAATGTCATGTACTGAAAAATATCTGTTTTCTTAAAATGCTCACTCTTGAAATCTAGCCACCATGCTGTGATGAAATCGAAACAGTTCAAGAAAAGGCTCATATGGAGAGAAACAAAATGTGGCCCACATCTCCAGCCTGAGGTTCCAGCCAAAAGCCAGAACCAACTTGCCAACCATGTGAAATAATTTTCCTGCCAATAGATCTTCCAGCCCTCATCAAGCCACTCACCTGAAGCCACATGGCTTCCCTCCATCATGCCCTGTCCAAAGTATAATTTTGTAAGTTAAAAAAAAAAAAAACAACTACTGTTGTTTTAAGCCATTAAGGTTTGTGATCATTTGTTATACATCTATAGGGAACATTTTTTGATGGCAGAAACTTTTACAAGAGTAGGGACTAGGAACAGAAATGATAATTTTTTAAATGTAGGCAGAGTTGAGAACTAGAACTATAAAGGGGCTTCAGTAGCCTTGAAGAAATACTTTGTGGACTTGTGTTTTCATCTTTCCCAGACTGAAAGACAACTGAAAAAAAAAAAAAAGACTTTGTTTTTTCTATTTTTGTCCAGCAGACTAGAAAATGGAACAAAGTGAGAACACCTAAGATTGGACTGAGTTTTACATAGGTTCTCGGGGAAGGTAGTGCCCCCCATCAGAGCCAATGTCAAAGTTAATACCTACCTGGTCTACAGTAGGAAATAAAGTCCGAGGTATGAGGAGCTGAAATAGGTAGGAGGGGTGAAATTGTATTTAGAATCAAACCCGTACCCACCAGAGACACTCAGAGGGCTCAAATATGCCTTGTGTACTTCAGGACCCAGAGACCCCAACAGAGACTGAGACAGAATGGTGTTTGAGTGTCTCCTGAGGAGTTATAGGTCTGCAGAGAACTGCTTCAGGGACAGGGGCTCTGGGTGCAGTAGATCTGGGTATGGTATAAGCCCTCTTGGAGGAGGTCACCATTAACCCCACCATAGAGCCCCCAGAACTTACACAGGACTGGGTAAACAGACTCTTGGAGAGTACAAACAGAACCTTGTGTGCACCAGAACCCAGGAGAAAGGAGCAGTGACCCCACAAGAGACTGATCCAGACTTGCCTGTGAGTGTCCAGAAGTCCCTGGCAGAGGTGTGGGTCAGCGGTGGCCTGCTGCAGGGTTGGGGGCACTGCATGGGAACTTTTGAAGGAGGTCTCCATTATCTTCATTACCTCCACCATAGTTTGGCCTCAGATCAAATAACAAGGAGGGAACACAGCTCTGCCCTTCAAACAGAAAACTGGATTAAAGATTTACTGAGCATGGCCCTGTGCATCAGAACAAGACCCAGTTCCCCCCCCCCCCCCCAGTCAGTCTCTTGCATCAGGAAGCTTCCATAAGCCTCTTATCCTTCTCCATCAGAGGGCAGGCAGACTGAAAGCCACAATTACAGAAAATTAACCAATGTGATCACATGGACCACAGCCTTGTCTAACTCAATGAAAATTTGAGCCAGGCCTCGTAGGGCAGCCAAGACAGACAGATCATGATGGATAGTTCTGACAAAACATGGTCCACTGGAGAAGGGAATGGCAAACCACTTCAGTATTCTTGACTTGACAACACCATGAACAGTATGAAAAGGCAAAAAGAGAACACTGAAGGATGAACTCCCCAGGTCAGTAAGTGCCCAATATGCTACTGGAGACCAGTGAAGAAATAACTCCAGAAAGAATGAAGAGAAGGAGACAAAGCAAAAACAACACCCAGTAGTGGATGTGACTGGTGATGGAAGCAAGGTCCAATGCTGTAAAGACCAATATTGCATAGAAACTTGGAATGTTAGGTCCATGAATCAAGGCAAATTGGAAGTGGTCAAACAGAAGATGGCAAGAGTGAATGTCAAAATTTTAGGAATCAGCGAACTAAAGTGGACTGGAATGGTGAATTTAACTCAGATGACCATTATATCTATTACTGTGGGCAAGAATCCCTTAGAAGAAATGGAGTAGCCATCATAGTCAACAAGAGTCCGAAATGCAGTACTTGGATGCAATCTCAAAAAAGACAGAATGATCTCTGCTCGTTTCCAAGGCAAACCATTCAATATCACAGTAATCCCAACCAGTATGTCCCAACCAGTAATGCTGAAGAAGCTTACATTGAATGGTTCTATGAAGACCTACAAGACCTTCTAGAACTAACACCCCCAAAAGATGTCCTTTTAATTATAGGGCACTGGAATGCAAAAGTAGGATGTCAAGAAATACCTGGAGTAATAGGCAAATTTGGTCTTGGAGTACAGAATGAAGCAGGGCAAAGGTTAATAGAGTTTTGCAAGAGAATGCACTGGTCATGGCAAACAGCCTCTTCCAACAGTACAAGAGAAGATTCTACACATGGAGATTACCAGACAGTCAATTACCAAATCAGATTGATTATATTCTTTGCAGCCAAAGATGGAGAGGCTCTATACAGTTAGCAAAAACAAGACTGGGAGATGACTGTGGCTCCGATCATGAACTCCTTATTGCCAAATTCAGACTTAAATTGAAGAAAGTAGGGAAAACCAATAAACCATTCAGGTATGACCTAAATCTTATTCCTTATGATTTAACAGTGGCAGTGACAAATAGATTCAAGGAGTTAGACATGATAGACAGACTGCCTGAGGAGCTATGGACAGAGGTTCATGACATTGTAGAGGAGGCAGTGATCAAGACCATCCCCAAGAAAAATAAACACAAAAAGGCAAAATGGTGTCGAGGAGGCCTTACAAATAGCTATGAAAGGAAGAGACGCAAAAGACAAAGGACAAAATGAAAAATATTCCCATTTGAATGCAGAGTTCCAAAGAATAGCAAGCAGAGATAAGAAAGCCTTCCTCAGTAATCAGTGCATAGACATAGAGGAAAATAATAGACTGGAAAAGACTAGAGATCTCTTCAAGAAAATTAAAGATACCAGGGGAACTTTTCACGTGAAGATGAGCATAATAAAGGACAAAAATCATATGGACCTAACAGAAGCAGAAGATAGTAAGAAGTGGCAAGAATGCACAGAAAAACTATAGAAAAAAACTTCTTCATGACTGAGATAATCATGATGGTGTGATCACTCACCTAGAGCCAGACATCCTGGAATGTGAAGTCAAGTGGGCCTTAGGAAGCATCACTACAAACAAAGCTAGTGGAGGTGACGGAATTCCAGTTGAGGCAGTTCAAATCCTAAAAGATGATGCTGTGAAAGTGCTGCACTCAATATGCCAGCAAATTTGGAAAAGTCGGCAGTGGCCACAGGAATGGAAAAGGTCAGTTTTCATCCCAATCCTATAGAAAGGCAATGCCAAAGAACGCTCAAACTACTACACAATTGCACTTATCTCACACACTAGAAAAGTAATGCTCCAAATTCTCCAAGCCAGGCTTCAACCGTATGTGAACTACGAACTTTCAAATGTTCAAACTGGATTTAGAAAAGGCAGAGGAACCAGATGACACCACCCTTATGACAGAAAATGAAGCACTAAAGAGCCTCTTGTGAAAGTGAAAGAGGAAAGTGAAAAAGTTGGCTTAAAGCTCAACATTCAGAAAACTAAGATCATGTCATCCAGTCCCATCACTTCATGGCAAATAGATGGGGAAACAATGGGAACAGTGACAGACTATATTTTTGGGCTCCAAAATCACTGCTTATAGTGACTGCAGCCATGAAAGTAAAAGACTCTTGCTCCTTGGAAGAAAATTTATGACCAACCTAGACAGTATATTAAAAAGCAGAGACATTACTTTGCCAACTAAAGTCTGTCTAGCCAAAGCTATGGCTTTTCCAGTAGTCATGTATGGATGTGAGAGCTGGACTACAAAGAAAGCTGAGCACCGAAGAATTGATGCTTTTGAACTGTGGTGTTGGAGAAGACTCTTAAGAGTCCCTTGGACTCTTGGACTCTTAAGGGTCCCTTGGAGCAAGAAGATCCAATCAGTCAATCCTAAAGGAAATCAGTCCTGAATATTCATTGGAAGGACTGATGCTGAAGCTAAAGCTCCAAAACTTTGGCCACTTGAGGCTAAGAACTGACTCATTGGGAAAGACCATGATGCTGGGAAAGATTGAAGGCAGGAGGAGAAGGGGATGACAGAGGATGAGATGGTTAGATGGCATCACTAATTCAATGGACATGAGTTTGAGTAAACTCCTGTAGTTGGTGATGGACAGGGAAGCCTGGCATGCTGCAATCCATGGGGTCTCTAAGAGTTGGAAACGACTGAGTGACTGAACTGAACTGATGAGTTACTGATTCGTCATTTTTCCTCCCATGGTTTAAATTAATGGAGAACAAAAACACATGACGAGATAAGAATTCAATCTGGTTTCACATTTTTAATGTCCAAATGGAGGATTCCTGGTATTCTGTGTCTGAGAAAGATGTGGCTTGGGCTTGAAGGCCAAGGGGAGCTGTACACTTACACCTTCATGCCCTAGAATTGATGCTTTCTAGACTGTGAAGAAAGCTGAGCGCCGTAGAATTGATGTACACCCATGGCGGATTCATGTTGATGTATGGCAAAACCAATACAGTATTGTAAAGTAAAATAAAGTAAAATAATAATAATAATGAAATAAAAATCAGAGATGAGTATTTTGTATACTTATCATTAACTTTTTTGGTAATTTCTCTAATCAATTTGATGGTTCTTTTTGAAAATTTCAAAAGGTCTCACATATTTTGAGAAAAAGAAGGCAGGGAAATTTTATGTGTTTGCCGTATCTCTACCTAAACCAGCAGAAATAAAAGAGTTGAATACCTATAGAAACAGCCATGGTTGTTTGTAACAACCACTATCTTGCCTGGAGACTAGGTAAAATTTGGCACCTTTGAAATAAGGAGTGGCAGTGTTGACTAGTTATGACTGGTAATTCTTTTAAGAAATGAGCCCTTAAAAAAAAAAAAAGAAAGAAAGAAAAGCCTTAACCAAAATGAATTAATCTATAATAGAGCTATTCCAGACAATATTGGGGGAGACATTTTAAAGAATAAAGTCTGTCACCTTTCATATTGCTCCATTTGGATTGCAACCAGAACAATAAACTCTCCATTAGTTCTGACCTCCTCTTAATTAACTTTTTGAAAAACTAGGGCCCAAAACCAACTGGTATGAGGGATCAATGGAGATCATACACTGACAAGTTGAGTTTTCCATGTTTCCTTTCTCATGCTGTTTTCTCATGAGGATAAGAACCCTCCAGGGCATTTGATTTCCTGAGATTTATACCAGTTTTTATGATACATGATTATTTAGTTATCACAGGCACCTCCACTTACAAGTAGGTCCTGATGAGATGTCTAGTACACCTCAGTCTACTGTCACCATTACTATGGCCTTCTTGATGATGACTTGGACTGCTAGGCATCTGTTCCTGCCCCATAACCCCATTTTATGAACCACAGTTGACAGCATGCCTGACCAACAAGTTTTCAGTTCCTGTGATGTCTACATACCTGTGTGAGTATGTGTGTGTGTGTAAATCAGGGTGATGATTGAAAAGATAAAAGCTTTCTTAATTTTTTAATATTTTTTATTGAATGATAACATACAGAAAAAGGATACAAATTATCAAGTGCAGACACTGGATAATCAGTTCAATAAATAGTATATTACCAGCCCCATGGAAGCTCCTCTCATTACCTCCACCAAGGCACCCACTATTCTAACTTCTAACACTATAGATGAGTTTTAGAAATATATAAAAATGTATTCTATGTTTTGTATTCTTTTGTACCTGGCATCTTTGTTTCAAATATACAGATGTTTATGAAATATATATATATTTTATGTGCTGTACATGCTTATATTTGTGTGTGTGTGTATATATATATATATATATATTATATATATATATATATCCACTCTCATTTATTTATCCATTCTACTGTTGATGGATACTTAGTAATTTTCTGTTTGGGGTTACTATGAAAAGCACTGATATGAGCATTCAAGTCTATGTCCCTTGCTATACTATGTATGTGTTTCTACTGTACATAAAGCTTGAAATGGAATTGCCAGATCACAGGTTCGCATGGATTATGCTTCAGTGCATACTTTCAAACAATTTTCAAAAATGGTTGCATCAGTTTACACCACTGCATGAAGAATAAGAGTTTTGTTTGTTTCACATCCTTGCTGGAACCAGGTATTGTTGGTGTTCTTCATTTTAGCTGTTCTGGTGAGGGTCTGATGGTAACTCATTTTAGTCATGGTCTGTAAATGTTGTATATTTGAATATTGTCTTTGTGAAGTGCCAGTATTTCACAAAGAATATTTCTGTAACTGTCTTAACCTCATTTCTCTGTCCTCTCTACCCTTCCCTCTTTGTAAGACTATGTCCTATTTCTAAGAACAGTAAATAAATAAATGGATAAGGACACTGTGGCATATCCACACACTGAAATACTACCAATCAATAAAAATAAATGCTATCTGCATACCCATAACATCACTGAAATTAAAAAACATTGTCCTAGGCAAAAGAAGGCAGATGAAAGAAAACATACTATATGACTCTATTTGTATGATATTTTAGAAGAGATGAAACTCATTAATAGTGACAGAAAACAGATTGGTGGTTTTCTGGGGTTGGAAGACAGTACTGACTGAAAAGGGGCCTGAGGGAAGAGTTTATGGTGATGGAAATGTCCTGTCGTGACTTCAGTAGTGGTTAGTTAGATGGATGTATACATTTCTAAAAACTCTTTATACTTTTTAAATGGGTAATTTAATTGTATTAAATTATACTTCAATAAAATTGATTAAAAAGTAAACCTTTACTGAGCCCTACCACGTGTGACCCATAGAATATTGTCAAATTAGGATTTTTCTTTCGCCATAGTGATCAGTCAAGATGCCCAAAGATCCACATGTACCCCAATGGAGAACTGTGTCCCTCTAGAAGGAAATACAGATTTGCCAACATCTTTTGAAATAACTGTTTTGATGGAAGACATCACAAAAGACTGGTTCTAGCTACTTTGGCCACCTCATACCCCACAAATGGTTCAGTTTCCGCTCACTTAAGGCTTGCTGCCAGTCACCCATCCAGTCAGCCAGCTGGCCCAACACCACATTTAAAATATACAAGGAGAACACAGGCACGTCCAACCTTGGGCTGAGGAGAGCGGCCTTCCCAGCTAGTTTTCCCAACATTTCACTTTGCAGGAGCCAAACTCTAGTTGATTTTCTTTTTTCTTTTCTTTTGACTGTCAAGGGAAAACCTGACAGGGACCACATTTCCAAAAGCTCCCTTCCAAGTAAAGAACCAGAGCTGTGATATTTTAAGAGCCTCTCTCATCCCCACCCCTGGGAACATATTATTTTGTGATAATCGTTAGTGATGGGCAAACTTCACTGGGTTTCCAGATTTGAGTCTGTGCCAGAAGTTGAGAATTCCTCCTTATTGATGACTCCAAATCATCCTCATTTTCTCCTACATTTTATTTATTTATTTATGTCTTCTTTACTTTGTTTCTTCTTAAGGACCTGGGCCTACTTTCCAACCCTTTACCTACTTTTCACAGTAGAAAGGAAAAAGGGAAGGAGATGAGGTCAGCAGCATGAGTTCCTTCACATTTCTGCACCTGGCAAGTATACCATCACTCTCCATTTATGTGCCTACCCTGGGGCAAACAGACTGCAATCAGGCCCAGATTATTAGCATAGTCAGAAAAAAATGATGAGACACTCGTTGTGGGCCCACAGTCACACTTCGAGGGGTGCCCGATGAATTTGTCAGTGAGTAAAGAATGAGTCTTTTCTCAGAAGGCCAAGAGGCATAACTAACAAAGGCCTGCCAACATAATCTTAAAATAGTGCTCTTAGAACTAAGTAGCCAAGACCACAGGAAAGCTGAAAAGGGAGCGTTAAGTTACAAAAAGTGGGAGATGGGAGGGACATTCAGAAGGGAAGGGACATTTGTATACATGCGGCTGACTTGCGCTGATGTGTCATAGAAACCAACACAATATTGTAGAGCAATTGTCCTTCAATAACTGTATTTTGTTCAATACTTCTCAATATTGTATAATATTGTATAATAATATTTGATCATTTAAAAATGCAGAAAAAATAAACTGCAAAAAATATGTTAATATTCTTCCTTGAAGGCAACAATTTCTGTTTCCAGAATTTAGGGATAATTCATTAAATTCATTCTAACTAAACTTAAACACTTCTATTAGTTATCCCTGTCTATATTTTTCTCTTCTATAAAATGAGTGTTGATATTCAAAATTCCATGAGCTATTTTGTCAGGTAAGGATCCAAGTGGAGTATTGAATTTATAAATTCGTGATTATATTCAAATCTGTTGAGTCCTGATCATAGGACTAGAATTCAAGGCCTGCACTTAATACTAGTCCTTCCAACTGGGGACTTAGAGGATCATGGAGACAGTGGGGACATGTAGTTTCAAGCCCTTCCCAGCTTCCATTAGAAGAATCCCAGAATACAGCATGTCCTGTGACCTTGTAGAAGGCTGGGAATGTCCAGGTCAGAGGCAGCAGCTGGCCTAGAAGGGCTGCCAGAATTTCCAGGACACTGATACATTCAGAATAGGAGAAAAAGGAACATTGGACGGGGTGTCTGTCAGATGAAGGAGAAGGGAAGGACAGCAAGGGAGCCCTGAGCTGGTAAATTCAGATTTGTGTATTTCACTCAGTCTGAAAACACCGATGAGTCACTTATGCTAATAATGTATTTTCTCTTTAACACATTTTCCCCAGTTGGTCTGAAACTATACTGAGTTTATTATGAATAACCTCACACAGTCACAACACAAAATTTACTTTTCTGCCCAAGGAGCAGACACTTGTTTTTTGAACCAGATTCCCTCAACGTGTAGCTAAATCAGAGAGAGTGTTTCTGCCATAGTTAAGGTCTTTCCACTGCTTTCTGTGAAACTGCAGTGACTGTACCTGTTTCTTAAGGAATTTTTCTAACAGACCAAAGAGATATGTGCCCTATTAATATTCTTAATTCTCTTTAATCAATCATTTTGATTCTCCCTGAACCTTTCTCATATTGTACTGCATCTTTAGACAATCTCACATCAAAGAAAATGAAAAAAGAGTGAGAGGAAATAAGTATTCAAAGTATCAAATTTTTTTCAATCTGTCCTCTTATAATTGCATTGATTTTATTTTAGAAGTGGCATGAGAACTGAAAATTGACAGAATGTGATAGAACAGTGATATCAGAAATACAGAAAGTATCTAGGTCAAGTGAAGTGACTAGCTATCATCTCCAGTGCCGACTTCATCAAGTGATTGTTGACAGTACTGTACTCAGAAGGAACCTTAGACCACTTCTAGACTTAGCAGGACAGAAGGCCTGCAGCCCATTAATAATGTCTGCCACAGTGGTGTCTTTGTGAGGAGTAGGGAAGGAGATTGGCAACATGGTGTCAGCACAGACATTATGAATTTACCATTTCTGGTCTCTGCAAAATGTTCATTCAAACAATTAAAATAGCAAGTGGAGCTCTCTAATAACTAACTACATTGAATAAAGACTTGAACATTTTATTTGTAATACATAGTGGGTCAAGTACCCCTCTGGGTACTTCTAATCTGATTATTCCTCATCTCTGTAATCATGTTTTAACCCTGACAGAAAGGGCCTGGAAGACTGTCTTCTAGTTTAAAGCATAAACAATGGAAACATTTTTTTTTTTCCTAGAATTGCAAGTCTTTTTCATGTAAAGACATTCAACATCTCCCTACTCCCCTGTTCCCTTCAATGTTCTTTCTCCTCTGTGTTCCTTGTGTGTACAAAATAGAAGTTGTGTGACTGATGCTCAGAGAAAGGTATTTAAATTAGGAAATGATGGTGTCATTCTGATTTGAGTCTCTTGTTTACCTAGGAACCAGATAGAGTATTGAGCAAAGAGATCTTTGGTCCCAGCCAGGACTGAGAAAGCAAGTCTAATTAATGAGTCAGAAGAGAAACAGAGACGCTTCTTTTGCATGCATAATCCATGAGTGCATGGTCTGTATGAAAAGATCTTAGACAAGTCTTAAATCTTTTAAGCTTTAATAACGTGGTTGTTGCACTGAAAAACATTTTTAAACAGTAACTTTTTTCATATGTGATAAGAACCTCAATTTTTCTAGCCATAGGGTATGTAAGCTAAAGCAGACCAAAGGATTATCTTACATTGGGATCATAAATAATAGCATGTTGTATTAAATGTTCATGTGCACACGTGTGCTAAATCACTTCAGTCAAAATAAAAAATGTGCAGATATACACAATTGTGCTAACAAAATATTTGCTTTTCAGCATTGTATTAGTCAGTTCTTTTCAGCATAAAGCTGTGTAACAAAATATTCCAAATCTCCTGAGCTTATAAAAGCATTTAAATTTCTCACTCTTGGGTCCATAGGTCAGTTGAGACTGTTCTGCTTTAGGCTGCGGTTTAGCTTGCTTTGGCTTGGGCTTTGGGTTGGGTTCAAATCTATTGTATGTGTGACTTTTGAGGAACTCAGTTATATGAGATTGTTGCTACCTGGATAGTGTTTTTCTCATTGTGGTCACAGGACCATAAGGGAATGAATGAAACCACCTTTTCTGTAGACAGCATGCAGTCATTTCCACCCAGATTTCACTGATTAAAGTTCATCAAATGGCCAGTTCTACTATCAAAGAATAAAGAAATCAATTCCACTCCCAATAAATAAAATGCAAAGTTACATGTCAAAGGATGTGAGTATAAAATTCTAAAATAGGAAAGGTACGGGAACTGAGACAATGAACCAGTTTACAAAAATACCAAAAATTTAATCTAAAGCATCAAGTAGAAAATTATTATAGTGAGGTTAAAAAAAAATCAGGCTTTAATAATCAGGGAGATATGAGTTTGGAGCTTAATTCCATTTGTTTCTGTGTAACTTCAACAGGCAAGAATGCTGGACTAGAAGAGTGTCCATCAGCAAGACTTTGTAGAAATCCTTGTGTTCTGCCATGAATAGGACTACATTTCTTTTTGCTTGTCTGTTTTGTTTTGTATTTTTCACTTAACTGACTGCTTTCCATATTTGGAGTTCAAATTCCTCAACTATGGCATCAGTTTGACTCAGCCAAAAGATACTGTGCCAGTTAAGGCATATATTTTTACAATGGATCACATCTGGTGCCAGTGGTCAGTCTGTGACTAGGGCAGGTGCATGCCCTTTGTTCAGTCAGCCATGGCTTGTGGGAAGTCACACATAACATAACTTTCTCAAGGAGAAATGACTAATTGTCCACCAAGCCATACTTTTAGAGCAAAGGTGCTGTTAGGCTAGGAAGTGTATTCTTAGAAAGGAGCCACAACTTCCAGTCTCTCTTGAGTATCTCTTGAGCTGGGCCATGTGACTAATATCCCCCAATGGAATATAAGCAGAAATCACGTGTATCACTTCCAAATAAAAGGGTTAAAATTTTGGTGCCTTTTCTATGATCTAATTTCCTGTCCAAGATTCCAAAAATGGCAGTCACAAGATGGAAAGAGCCTGGGTCACTGACTGATAATGTGGAAAGATTTCTGTGAGTAAGAAACAAATATTTAAGGATGAACATTTTTGGCTTGTTTTTATGTCAGTTAACAAAGACTATCCATTCTGCAGGTTGGAAGAGATCTATTGTCCCTAAAAAGAGGCTGATGGCATGGAAGTCATTGAGATTAAGTTATGGAGTGGAGCAAAGCATAAAAGGCTAACAATTGAGCAGAGACTTCAGCTGGAGAGGTCTGAATGTTCAGGGTAGGATGATCTGGGGTGGCTTCACTGATACACACTCAGCCTAGAAGATTGAGTTCAATAAGGAATCAACTGTAACTATCCAAGAGCATGGCCTTTAGGAAGGATGAGCTCCAAATCCAAAATGTCATTCACACTTAAACTCTCACACATTAAGAGAGTTTTTGTTGAACACAGAGAAGTGAAGATTTACTTTGTGAGCCTGTTCCTCCCCTGGATATGGTTTCTGAAATATCTTTCTTAAGGACTAAGTATCTCTCTCTTTCTTGTAGTGGCTCTTCTTACCCAAATCCACCAGATTTAACAAACTTTGAAAATCCATCATCTCTTTGGTGAAGACACACTTCCCTCTTAGGCTACATTAGTAAGCAGTATTGGTACCAACCATACTTACTTATACTCACTGATGGTGAGGAGAGGAAACTCTTCCCTCATTTCTCACTGTACCTTGACCACAGCCTCAAGATTGGGACTGTTGCGGAAGATGATGATGGCTTGAGTCAGATGACTCTGCTAAAGGAGGTCCATCTTGGACTGCAGGGTATTCCAAGGCCAAATAGAAGTTTTGAAGAAGAAAGCTCAATTCTATGCAGTTCTTTGTCTCTCTTCTTCCTGATACAAATCCAGTTATCCAGTTGCTGTCTGCCTCCAGCTGGCACACTACCCATGCCAACTGAAATTACCCCATGCTCCCACATTTTCTCTGTGACTCGCACTACAATTGCTTCTGCTTCTCTGGTTAAAGAAGATTCCTGTCTACCTCCCTGGATCTACACTTCTCACCTCTCATTAATAGAGTCCAACCTCAGTCTATATGTTGCCTCCACCCCACATATCCAGTTCCTCTCCTTTCCTCTGACAGAGTCATCTTTATCCTGTGGGACTGACTTCCTTTGAACCCCAATAGGCTGCTAGCTTTGTAGCTTCTGGTTCTGAGAACAAAATCAGACTCCCTTTTAGATCTCCAACAAGAACTCTGCAATATCAGTAATAGACTGGGGACCATTCAGCTCCAAAACAAAGGCTTTATTCTGAATCTTCCTTTCTCAACTGATAACCAGTCTGTCACCACAAGAGGGAAGGGTGAGGGTGGCAAGGCATTGAAGAAAGAGGAGGAGGGTGTAGAGCAGCAAGCTTATTAACCTTTCCAAGAGGCTTGTGATTCAAGCTTGTGGAGCTTAACATTTTTTTTTTTCCTCTCCCAATTATTTTAATGATGCTGCAGAAAGTCCTAAATTCTGTGCTGACACTGTGTTGCTACCACAGTCTGGGCTGATCACATGGTAACATTCCGACCCAGGCTGGGTCACCCCGTAAGAAAAATCAGCTTGGGAAAACCACTCCTCCTGCTGCTTGCATCTCACTCTCTCTCTTAAGGGAGGGGGGAAAGCCTCCTTTTTAAGAGCTTTGAAGCTTAAGTCTCAGATGTGAGCTTTTGCTTCAGAGTTTATTAGTTACTTTTTATCCCTATACACCACCCTCCTCCAAAAAGTTTATGTTCACTCAGGATGGCAATTATTTGACTCTAATTCAAACCATTTTTGTGTCATTTAGATCCAGGCACATTGCTTGATCTCAATAATAAGGGAGCATACCAAATATTTTTGTTGCTAGAGGAGCTATAGTCATATAAGCCAGTTCATCAATCATGTGTTTTTTCCTTTCACAGTCTTAATGTATTCCTCATTTCATTTTGACCAAGAAAATTAAGCCTATAACATAAACTTAAAAGCCAACTACTGTAGTCTGTACTTTGAACCCAGATACAAAAGAAAACATTGCTTCCTTTTAGGTTTAGATCAAGATGTATGGATTTAGGAGGTTAACTAATACTTAGCAGGAGGCTGATTAGAGGCTGGAAATGTGGGAGGCAGAAGGCAGGAGAAAGAAGAAGAAGAAATGGTTTTTCTTCTTACATATGCACACATGTACTTATCTGCAGGCATTCCTAGATTTTCAGCAATCTACCATGAACATCATCTTGACTGTGGGATTATGAAGATGGAGAGCAGATTTGTGCAAGGCCAGCCTCCCTCCCCACTTAACAAGAGCAACTAAACATATTCCAGTCTGGACTGTCGCCTACACAGATATGAATTTTTCAGTTTTATTGACATATCATCCACACTGAAGAACTGTAAATATTAAAGGTACATTTTGTTGAGTTTTCACAAACTGAACACGCTGTGTAATGAGGCCACATTATGAATGAAACATCAATAGCACCTAGAAGCCACTCAAAAACATTGCCGTCTAGTTGCTATCTCACCAGGGTATCCACTATCCTAAATCTAATACCATAGTTTAATCTTTTTCTTTCAGGTTTCTATAAATGGTATAATATAGTATGTATTCTTTTATGTCTTGGTTCACTCAATATTATGTTTGAGAAATTTATCTTTGTTACTATGTGCAGTTTCAGACTGTCCACTCTTTTTTGCATTGATATTCATTGTGTGAGTACACCAGAAAGTTTTCATCTATCCTACTGGTGATGGGTTTTAAGGAAGTGTCCATTTGGCTATTGTGAATAGTGCTGTTATAAATGTTCTAATACATGTCTTTTTGTAAACATACAGTATGAAAAGTATGAAACCCATGAACAGTATGAAAAGGCAAAGATAGGACACTGAAAGATGAACTCCCCAGGTCAGTAGGTGCCCAATATGCCACTGGAGATCAGTGGAGAAATAACTCTGGAAATAATGAAGGGATGGAGCCAAAACAAAAACAACACCCAGTTGTGGATGGGACTGGTTATAGAAGCAAGGTACAATGCTGTGAAGAGCAATATTGCATAGGAACCTGGAATGTCAGGTCCGTGAATCAAGGCAAATTGGAAGTGGTCAAACAGGAGATGGCAAGAGTGAACATCAACATGCTAGGAATCAGCGAACTAAAATGGACTGGAATGGGTGAATTTAACTCATATGACCATTATATCTACTACTGTGGACCGGAATCCCTTAGAAGAAATGGAGTTGTCATCATAGTCAACAAAAGAGTCCAAAATGCAGTACTTGGATGCAATCTCAAAAACAACAGAATGACCTTTGTTTGTTTCCAAGGCAAACCATTCAATATCACGGTAATCCAAGTCTATGCCGTGACCAGTAATGCTGAAGAAGCTGAAGTTGAACGGTTCTATGAAGACCTACAAGACCTTCTAGAACTAACACCCAAAAAGGATGTCCTTTTCATTATAGGGAACTGAAATGCAAAAGTAGGAAAGCAAGAAACACCTGGAGTAACAGGTGTATTTGGCATTGCAGTACAGAATGAAGCAGGGCAAAGGCTAATAGTGTTCTGCCAAGAGAACACACTGGTCATAGCAAACACCCTCCTCCAATATCATAAGAGAAGACTCCACACATGGACATCACCAGATGGTCAACACTGAAATCAGATTGATTATAGTCTTGCAGCCAAAGATGGAGAAGCTCTATATAGTCAGCAAAAATTAGAGCAGGAGCTGACTGTGGCTCAGATCATGAACTCCTTACTGCCAAATTCAGACTTAAATTGAAGAAAGTAGGGAAAAGCACAGGACCATTCAGGTATGACCTAAATCAAATCCCTTATGACTATACAGTGGAAGTGATAAATAGATTCAAGGTACTAGATCTGATAGACAGAGTGCCTGATGAACTATGGATGGAGGTTCGTGACTTTGTACAGGAGACAAGAATCAAGACACCTCCAAGAAAAACAAATGCAAAAAAGCAAAATGGCTGTCTGAGAAGGCCTTACAGGAGGCCTCTTCTGTGAGAAGACGAGAAGTGGAAAGCAAAGGAGAAAAGGAAAGATACACCAATTTGAATGTAGAGTTCTAAAGAATAGCAAGAAGAGATAAGAAAGCCTTCCTCAGCCATCAGTGCAAAGAAATAGAGGAAAACAATAGAATGGGAAAGACTAGAGATCTCTTCAAGAAAATCAGAGATACGAAAGGAACATTTCATGAAAAGAACGGCTCAATAAAAGACAGAAATGGTATGGACCTAACAGAAGCAGAAAATATTAAGAAGAGGTGGCAAGAATACACAGAAGAACTATACAAAAAATATCTTCACGACCCAGATAACCATGATGGTGTGATCACTCACATTCACCTAGAGCCCAGACATCCTGGAGTGTGAAGTCAAGTGGGCCTTAGGAAGCATCACTATGAACAAAGCTAGTGGAGGTGATGGAATTCCAGTTGAGCTATTTCAAATCTTGAAAGATGATGCTGTCAAAGTGCTGCACTCAATAGGCCAGAAAATTTGGAAAACTTACCAGTGGCCACAGGACTGGAAAAGGTTAGTTTTCATTCCAATCTCAAAGAAAGGCAATGCCAAAGACTGGTCAAAATACCGCACCATTGCACTCATCTCACACACTAGTAAAGTAATGCTCAAAATTCTCCAAGCCAGGCTTCAGCAATATGTGAACTGTGAACTTCCAGATGTTCAAGCTGGTTTTACAAAATACAGAGGAACCAGAGATCAAATTGCCAACATCCGCTGGATCATCAAAAAAGGAAGAGAATTCCAAAAAAAACATCTATTTCTGCTTTATTGACTATGCCAAAGCTTTTGATAGTGTGGATCACAATAAACTGTGGAAAATTCTGAAAGAGATGGGAATACCAGAACACCTAACCTGCCTCTTGAGAAACCTGTATGCAGGTCAGGGAGCAAGAGTTAGGACTGGATATGGAACAACAAACTGGATCCAAATAGGCAAAGGAGCACGTCAAGGCTGTATGCTGTCATCCTGCTTATTTAACTTTTTGCATAGTATCTCATGAGAAACACTGGACTGGAGGAAGCACAAGCTGTAATCAAGATTGCAGGGAGAAATATCAATAACCTCAGATATGCAGATGACACCACCCTTAAGGCAGAAAGTGAAGAACTAAAGAGCCTCTTGATGAAAGTGAAAGAGGAGAGTGAAAAAGTTGGCTTAAAGCTCAACATTCAGAAAATGAAGATCATGGCATCTGGTCCCATCACTTCATGGCAAATAGATGGGGAAACAGTGGAAACAGTAGCTGACTTTATTTTTTTGGTCTCCAAAATCACTACAGATGGTGATTGCAGCCATGAAATTAAAATACGCTTACTCCTTGGAAGGAAAATTATGACCAACCTAGAGAGCATATTAAAAAGCAGAGACATTGCTTTGTCGACAAAGGTCTGTCTAGTCAAGGCTATGATTTTTCCAGTGGTCATGTATGTATGTGAGAGTTGGACCAGCAATAAAGCTGAGCACCAAAGAATTGATGCTTTTGAACTGTGGTGTTGGAGAAGACTCTTGAGAGTCCCTTGGCCTGGAAGGAGATCCAACCAGTTCATCCTAAAGGAGATCAGTCCTGAGTGTTCTTTGGAAAGTCTGATGTTGAAAATGAAACTCCAATACTTTGGCCACCTGATGCAAAGAGCTGACTCATTTGAATAGACCCTGTTCCTGGGGAAGATTGAGGGAAGGAGGAGAACAGGGTGAGAGAGGATGAAATGGTTGGGTGACATCACTGACTCAACGGACATGGGTTTGGGTAGACTCCGGCAGTTGGTGATGGATAGGGAGGCCAAGGTTGCTGCGGTTCATGGGGTCGCAAAGAGTCAGACACGACTGACTGACTGAACTGATGGGTTTTAGGGAAGTTTCCATTTGGCTATTGTTAATATTATTGTTATGAATGTTTTAATACGTGTCTTTTGGTAAATATATGTCCTTACTTTACTTGTGCTTCCCTGGTGGCTCAGGTGGTAAAGAACCTGCCTGCAGTGCAGGAAACTTGGGTTCTATCCCTGCATTGGGAAGATCACCTGGAGAAGGAAATAGCAACCCACTCCAGTATTCTTGCCTGGAGATTTCCATGGACAGAGAAGCCTGGCTGGATACAGTCCATAGATTTGCCAAGAGTCAGACATGACTGGGTGACTTTAACTTTCTGCACTTGTCTTTCTGGGCTTATTCCTAGGGAAGGAATTGCTATATGTGCAATGTACATGTGATTAATTTTACTGGAAACCACCAACTGATAACTCTTGCTAGCAATATTTCAGAGTTCCAGTTGTGCCATATCATTGTTAGCACTTGATGTGTTCAGTGTTACTTTTAGTTCTTCTGGAGGACATTTAGTGATATTTCACTGTAATTTTACTTTGCATGTTCTATATCCATTAATTTCCATTTCTGTGCTTCAGTTAATTTCCAATCATCCCTTAACCTTAGCAAGAGCTGACCTGACAATCCAGTCTCCCCTCTGCCAGGATTATCTTTGCTATAATGTTATATCCACATCACCTCCTCCACCCACTAACATGGACTTTTCCTCCCACAAAGCTCTTACTGAATTTGTACATGGAGTCACCCCATGTATGCTTGATTAATCACTGGGTAGTGTTAGGCTCTAAATGTTTCTCCCGTATTATTCTGTCTTTCCAACTGGTGGCAGAATCCTTTAAGGACAGTGTCCAACTCAGCAGGCCATGTGTACCCATACAAATCCACTGGGCCAAGTTCAGATGAATGTGGGCTATGCCTTGACTGGACTGAACTTTGTACTTTTTGCCCAATCATTATCATGCCCAAGAGCTTTAGCTCAGATGCCTGATATTGATAAAACCACTCAAAACTCAAGTCATCAAACAGGGCAGGAAGTTGAATAATATGACTTTTTTTTTTTAATGGTTCTTGGAATTAGAACTGTATTTGAAACTCACACGGACCAATTTGGTTCTTTGTAATCTTAAGAAGTTATTTTATGATTCTGATCCTCAGTTTCCACATATACAGATAGAGACTAGAAAGGGAAGAATAGTGAGGATTTAACAACAATAGGTAAGTGTCTGGCATGTTGTAGATGCTGGAAAAGTCCATTCTAGGCTCCCCATGCTATTCTTCTTTGGAAAGGTTTCAATCTCTCAGTCTTTTAAGAGGATAAAATAAAAGAGCTATGTGGACCTTTAGTTTGATCTGGGATTCACCAAGCCTTCTTTGTCTGAAAGCAGTATCCTGAATTAGGTGGTAAATTTTGAGATAAATTTAATAACGTTTTCCAAAAACTAATTTTTTGAACTAAAATTAGGGAGAATATCTTTTCTGAAATATACTATATCCCTTAACAGCAAAATAGTCTTTGAGGCAAGGCTAGTTAACAGCTTTATATGTAATCTCCATCTTTCCATTTGCTCAGCCTACTAGATAAAAGTACCTTAAATACAGATGATGCAATTGCCATCCATCTCTGCTCTTAAGCATGTTATTAAAGTTCCAAATTGTCTACTTTCAGAAGGGCTGTTAGAAAACTGAATAAGGAAAGGATTTGTCTTAGCACTTTCTTACTCTTCCATAAAGGTTTTTGGTTGCTTTTCTCAATGGGCAGGCAATTTTTGGAGTCACATACTGACTTTGTTCCTTAAAAGTGACTTAGGACTTGGTCACTTTTCTTATAGAGAATTTAATACCTAGACCATGTGCAGAAGAGTAAAGATAGTTGGATAGTCAAGGGAACAAATAAGGGATTTTAAGATACCCAGGGGCTTCCCAGGTGGTGCTAGCAGCAAAAAAACCCACCTGCCAATGCAAGAGACATAAGAGGCTGGATCCCTGGGTTGGGAAGATCCCTTGGAGGAGGGCATGGTAACCCACTCCAGTATTCTTGCCAGGAAAATCCCATGGACAGAGGAGCCTGGAAGGCTACAGTCCATAGGGTCACAAAGAATTAGACACAACTGAAGCTACAAGCACACACACATACACATAAGTTACCTAGAGTCCACCAATGTGAAGGAATGTTTACCATCCTAACTCTGAAGGTGAAAGGAAAACTGCACAGAAGCTGTTGCATAACTAGGACCATACCCACTCTCAGAAATGAGGTCCAGAAGAGAGTCCAAGAACAAATGCTGTAATTTCTCCATCTCTCTTGCCCTTCAAC
This sequence comes from Capricornis sumatraensis, assembly GCF_032405125.1. NCBI lineage: Eukaryota > Metazoa > Chordata > Mammalia > Artiodactyla > Bovidae > Capricornis > Capricornis sumatraensis. Next base: position 52,284,608 of record NC_091083.1, read on the forward strand.
CACCTGTCAGTACCTCTCAGACACCAGAAGTCCAAGGACACAAGGATGGGATGATTCTATCCACAGATATCACTTCATAGGATATAAAGCAGGCTTGAACAAAGAGGAACATGGATTGGAGGTGGGGTAGGGTATGTGGCTGTGGGAACAAACATAATAACCAACAAGCATTTGAATTTTCAATCTTATATTCAATCTATAGAATCTATGTCTTTTTCCTGTATAAGGTCCAGAAAGAAATTGTATAAAAACAAAGTAGTCAAGAATGGGGAAAGTGTGTTTGGTTCTTGGGCTTACATTGTACTTTAAATTTGATGTGGTGTACTGGGAAAAAAAAGTATCTAGACCTGGGATTGGCAGAATGCCCAGTATTACAATGTGATTTTAGAGTTGCTTCAAATCCCACCCCCACCAGAGAGAAGGGTCCCATTTTACCTTATTGATTTATATAATCTCATTTAGAGTTTGGTCTTTTCCAGTGCGTCCCTTTATTTCTTTCTCTTCAAAAATGTATCTGGTAAATGCCAATGCTGATGTCTGTACATGTGTATGTTTCACATTTTAGGGGCTTCAATTGTTCCATTCTAGTAGTGTTCCCCTCCCCTTTGAACTACCTCTGTAGTCTATTACAAAAATCTGCAGGACTTGAAATGTATTAAAGTCCTCAGATTTTCCCAGTACAGTGTTTCCATCTGTTTTAAAAGAGAGACATTTTATAGCTCTGGGAGAGTCATTTAAGAATCCCAGGTACTGAGGCAGCACGTGTCTCTGTGTGCTGAGAAGCCTTGACTGACAAGAACAGCTTCTCTCTCACCTGGCCTCACTAAACCTGTTTGATACTAAGGAGTCAATGACTCTTTTTTCAACTCATTCTTTATACAAAATTCTGCAGTTATTCATGCAATTCACTGCAGGTAGTATCATTTACCCTTTAAAAGCTGTTTCCAGAAATCATTGTTTTTTTTTAACAAAAATAAAAGCAGGGGCTTGATGTTTCAAATAAATCCTAATGATCTGAGGAGATAAATTCTTGAGACCAGTCACCTCATATAATTTGGTGTCTAGATTCACATGCTGTCTGCAGGACAAGATGGAAGTGATGACATGCTTCACAAGACATCATATTAATACCACAGATCAACCACTGTCAAACTGTCATTTGCACCTTCTAGTATAAATAAGTATAATTCAGGCTCTCAAACTCAAATGCCTACAGGAGCTATGAGTGTAGTAAAACAGGTATAAGGAAACATTCCTTGACTTGCATAAAGGCTCTCGGTCTGTCCCTGTTTCTTATAGTTGATAGAAATGTTCATACAAAACATATTATACTTTTATCTTATTCTGTATTTAAAAAAATATTATGAAATTGTTGATAAATGGCAACAGAAGTCAAGGGCCATAGGGAAGTAGTGGGTTCTGTGGAAAACTGGAGAGTACATATATTTGGAGAGACACCCCACTGTGAGACTATGTGGAAATGAAGACCTGGTATTTTCAAATCTCTCTCTTTTAAAAAGCTGGAATTGTGAGCTTTTATGGAAATTTTTCTAAATTTTAGATATTGGCAACACATTTCCAAAAGTTAAAATATACTTCATAGGCCAAATCTAATAGTTTTGGCTGCTGCTGCTGCCAAGTCGCTTCAGTCGTGTCCAACTCTGTGCCACCCCATAGATGGCAGCCCACTAGGCTCCTCTGTCCCTGGGATTCTCCAGGCAAGAATACTGGAGTGGGTTGCCATTTCCTTCTTCAATGCATGAAAGTGAAAAGTGAAAGTGAAGTCACTCAATCATGTCCCACTCTTCGCGACCCCATGGACTGCAGCCTACCAGGCTCCTCTGTCCATGGGATTTTCCAGGCAAGAGTACTGGAGTGGGTTGCCATTGCCTTCTCCTACTTTTTAAGCTAGGTATCACCTATTAGCCACCAGTTAGCAGCTATTAGACTCAATGAGTTCTTGAATGAAAAGTCACTGGGCAGAGTTTTATATGGTGTAAGTAGAGGGTTGGTTGCTCCAATTTCCTTCTATAAGATAAAAGCAAAGAAATCATAGAATATTCTAGATGTCACCAAGAAGGCTGGTGCTGTTGTTCAGTCATAAGTCACGTCTAACTCTTTGTGACCCCATGGACTGCAACACACTAGGCTCCTCTGTCTTTCACTATTTCCTGGAATTTGTTCAGATTCATGTCCATTGAACCAGTGATACTATCTAACCATCTCATCCTCTCCTGCCCCCTTCTCCTTTTTCATTTTGGAGCTTCAGCTTCAGCAACAATCCTTCCAAAGAATATTCAGGGTTGATTTCCTTTAGGATTGACTAATTTTATGTTCTTGTAGTTACAGGGACTCTCAAGAGACTTCCAGTACCACAATTCAAAAGCATCAATTCTCTGGCACTAAACCTTCTTTGTGGTCCAACTCTCACATCCATCCATAACTACTGGAAAAACTGTAGCTTTGACTATATGGACCATTGTTGGCAAAGTGATGTCTGTGCTTTTTAATAGGCTGTCTAGGTTTGTCATAGCTTTCCTTCCAAGGAGCAAGCATCTTTTAATTTCATTGCTGCAGTCACTGCAGTGATTTTGGGGCCCAAGAAAATAAAATATGTATTGCTTCCACTTTTCCCTCTTCTATTTGCCATGAAGAGATGGGATCGGATGCCATGATCTTACTTTTCTTTTAGTATTTCCCATTGACAGCAACATAATATGTGCTAAACATGAGAGAATCTTAGGATTTCACAATTCATTGATCTGGTAAAAAAAAAAAAAAATCCATGTGCAGATAAAGGCTTTTCAAATGAGGGCTCAGTATAGGGGACTGGGTATGCCAGAAGATATTCTTCAGTACTTTTTAAGGCATTCTAGAGCAAGCCTGTGGCTCCTGCTCCTAACAGGGACATTAACAACCCTACAGCACTTAAGTCTTGCAAGGAAGCAAGGTAACTCTGAAAGTAGCCCACGTGCCCGTCGGCTACCTCTATTTCCCCTCCTACTCTCTATGCACTGTCTGATTGGGGCTGTTATGGCTCCATCATTGGCCTGCTGGCTGGAACTCACATACTCTGGCTTTCTGAGATGGTCTGCATCCTGTTTGCTGCATTTGCTTTCCTCAGGTTCTGCTGTCAGTTTTTCCAACCAAAGTGCATTAACTTTGAACCCTTGACTTCTTTGCTAAGAGGATGCTGTGCCTGACAGCATGAGGCCAATTTCCCACCCCCTCCAACAGTATCTACCTCATGGAAGGATACACAAAACTTTTCCCCTGACAACAACCCTTCTTGCCAGACACCATGCCTTGGAAACCCTGCCTGAACGTTGCCCATGGTTTGCATTGAGTTACGTTGGCTGACTGCTTCTGCACGAGGGCATACCAGAGTCACAACATTGGAAATATTATTTTATGTCTTTCCTTTTGGTCTGAAAAAAAAATTTTAAACCAGTTCCCTAATGAACAGAAAGCATGACGTTATTGACCTGAAAATAAAAAAGGCGAATGCTTATTAAGGCATGTTGGTTACTATGTGTTAGAGGACAGGAATTCCCAGTGATGCAATCTGCCTCATCCAGAAAGTGAGCACAGAAAACCTTTTCATATGTGCTAAGTCTGCAGCTGCAATAAAGCCTCCGTGCAAACAGTCAGCTCTGCCTGCAGATAGTAACCTCTCTACTGAGGTTCAGATCCACACACATTCTATATCCAGGTCCCCAAAATGATACCTTGCAAGGAAAAAAAAAAAACAGCCTATGAGGAGGTACTGCTACAAAGTCTTGGTGGTCCTGAGGTCAATAAAAATATTATTTGAGGGAAAAAAATCACCAATATTAAAGATTAATTATCTGTTAAATCATGGTGGTGAGAGTAGCTTTTTCTAATGGGTGATGAGTTTTTATGCATCACACATGAGGTGTGAGTTTGAAGTACTGCACACTAAACAAAACTGAGAATGTACAGTGAAGAGCCCATAGAAAGGTAAATTAAAGAGAATTTGATTGCAACTGAGTATGTAATTTGGGCTTTACAAGTGGTGCTAGTGGTAAAGAGCATGCCTGCCAATGCAGGAGATGTAAGAGACATGGGTTTAATCACTGGATCAGGAAGATCCCCTGGAGGAGGAAATGGCAGCCTACTGCAGTGTTCTTGCCTGGAGAACCCTATGGACAGAGGGACCTGGAGGGCTACAATCCATAGCATCACAGAAAGTCAGACATGATTGATGCAGCTTAACATGCATATAACTCACTTTCTTAGACAACTCAACTCTCATGTCCTCTAAATGAGCAACTAGAATTACATCCATGTGTACCAAAAACAGCAAATTCAACTCAGAAGAATATAAAAATTAGTGTAACTGAAATAACATCCTTCATATAGGCAAACGGCAGTCTGTCTATAAAATGTTAGTTCAGTAAAACAACCTTATTCCTGCATGTTTCATATCAGAAACAATTTTCAAAAATCTGCTTATAGATATCTTGGAGAATTCAGTCAGGAAAACTGGAACCACTCTAGGTGTTTCAAACAGAAGAGATTTAATAAAGGAACTTGATGACAGAGATGAGGAGGAGGTAAGAAGCCCTACAGAGGATAGTGAGGCAAACCAGAGATTAATAGCAAGAAGCAGATACCATCCCTAAGGTTAACAGAAGGAAAAATAGTTCCAGGACCAGAACCTAGGTGCACCTCTTGGAAGCTAAAATTCATGGTGAGGTCTTCCCAGTGAAAGCTGAAATCACAGCAGAGATGAAGTCTGAAGCAAAGGGAGTAGAGGAGAGATATTCTGGCTTCTGCCATCTTCCATCCCCCAGTCTTCCATGAAAGTATCTTTTTGGCTGAACATTATCAGGAAGCCAGGGTGCAAAAGAGCCTGGGAAGTGTAGTCTCCAGAACAGAGTATAGGAAACATTGATGACTAGCAAATGACTAGCAAATTTGGCATCTCTGAAAACATGCATATTTGTATATTTGCTTTAGCTAATTGACCTATATCTTAAATGGACTTTGATGAGCAAATTTTAGCTCCCTATTCACTCGTTTTCTTTCTAAAAAATGAATGAAGGAAAACCACAGATGATCACACTGTGATGTGCTTGCCAGTAATTTACCCTGTGAGATGTCTGGTGAGGTCTCTCTGTACACATATATCTTCATTTCTCCTTAAATGTTCTTTGCTATCTCCCCAGTTCCTTTTTTATTTTAGCTTTGGGATTATCCAGGAAACAGGAATGATGATTTCATTCATTTTTATAACCTAAGCCCTCACAGGGTGAGGCAAGCTGCGGAGAGGGGGAGTACATGCTGGTAACTATTTTAGACTTGTAAATTTTATAAGTTCAAATATCTTACTCAGTGTTAGAACATGAGTAGGGAAATGCCTGGTTCAATGATGTAAACACAGCAAATATCAGCCTAGAATTTAGGAAGGGAAATACAAGCCAAAGAGTTTTTTCAGAAGCATCCTTGCTTTTCAGACATCAGCATTTTCTTTGGGCTGAATTACTCAAGTTCATTAGAGCTTTAAATAGCTCTTTTACTTGCCACCAAGGGGATCTGTTCTCTGAAACTCAAAATGCAGAATTACTTGTTTGTGAAGTTTATTAAGTGCAATCTGCATCAAAAAGATGTGCATGTTTCATTTACCAAATAATTCCATTTTTGTCTATTATTTGCCAGCACTATTCTAAGCTATTAAGGCATTTGGTCCTTTAAACAACTGTATAAGGTACAGATAATAGAACCCCAGTGTTGTACCCCAGACTATTACTTCTCATTTTACAAATGAGGATACTGAGGCACAGAGAGATAAAGTAACTGTCCCGAGGTTAAACAGCAAGGTACAGCCAAGATTTTCAAAGTGACTTCTTGGCATTTCTGGGCTCCAGAAGTGAGTGTTTCAGTGAACAAGGTGGAAGCTACCTGGCCTTTTAGGATTTAGCCTCAGAAGTCACCTAGTGTAACTTCCTCTGTCTCTTGTTTGGAGCAATGACAAGTCTGATAAAATCCAGCAATGCAGGAAGGGTATCCAAGTGTCAAAGCGTTTGCAGCCATGCTTTGAAGCTTTCACCATGAGCAAAGTACCAACAGCAATGACCACAATATATAATACCCAGATGGTGGGTTGGTTTTTATTTGCTGAAATGACCTTATGGTTTCCTATATTTGGTCCTCACTTATCTACAACAGGAAATGGAAGGAAATAGAGCCTTTCCTTAAGGCAGTTTTCTGTTCCAATCGGTATTCTTCTAACGCCTCCCTTTACTCTGACAACCTTCTAAATGGCATCAGACAAGACTTTCACTGACTCAAGTTTCATTGATGTAGTTGTACCCAAATAGAAAATGTTCTGTTGCCTATATTCAAAACACATTGCTAAGCCAATTTTCTTTAAATTCCCCTGAATTCCCTCCCCTGGGAGGATCATACAACTGCCAAGTTTGAATTTTAAACTTTCAGATACTTTTGAGAAATACTTAGTGTAGGGTAAAAAAAGCATTTGGTAAGGTGATGTTGGTGTGTGTGTGGGTGTGTGTGGGTGTGTTGTACTCAGAGAAAAATGCAGGTTTTCTATTTTAACTGTAAAACACTGAACTAATTTAGCTCAAATCTTTTGAAAATAGGCTCAATTTATGGGGCCAGTGACTATCAAAAATTTTAAGCTGAAAAACATTGGAAAAATAACTCAACTCACCAGAAATTTGCTTTCGATTAAAATCTGAGTTTGTGACCAAGTGCCGCTTTTTTAAAAATAGCTCTTGTGAATGCCACAATTAAAGTATTCAATGACATTTCTTTATGATGTATCCCGAGGGAACAATTTGATTGGTATACAGAGAAAATTTTCAGAAAAAGAACATTTCCTTCTGTACCATAGTATTAGACAGGAATTGTGCATGCAAAAGGGAAAACACTGGATGATCTGACTGGGTCAGCTGTCACACCTTCAAGGCCAATGTTAGTTCTAATTACATGGTTGGCTGCCAAATGTGGCTCACTGCAAATAACAGCTCACTGTTACATTTTCTTTGACAACCTCTAAATGTGCAGACAAAAATGTTAAAGAACTATCAATAAAAAAGCTTTTATTGATTAAGGATGAGTCAATATGAAATCATCCAATAAATTCAACAAGAACTTCATAGTCACCAGGAGTATTATACATGGAACATCTAAATGAATGGATGGAACTGACAGAGTTGACTTAAGTGGGAAAATAGCACAGTCTTCCTAGAATGATCAAATCTCTTTTAAGTTCACATGTGAAATACAGAAAACCTCATGTGACTTGGCAGTATAAAGAGAAAGTGAAAGCCATTCGGTCATGTCTGACTGTTTGAAACCCCTTGGAATATGGAATTCTCCAGGCCAGAATACTGGAGTTGATAGCCTTTGCCTTCTCCAGGGGATCTTCCCTACATGGGACTGAATCCAGGTCTCCCTCACCACAGGCAGATTCTTTACCAGCTGAGCCACAAGGGAAGTCCACCAATAGTGGATTGGGTAGCATATCTCTTCTCCAGAGGATCTTCCTGAGCCAGGAATTGAACCAGGGTTCCTGCATTGCAGGAGGATTCTTTACAAGTTAAGGATTAAAACCACCATTTCTGGAACTGTATCCCCAAGGTTTGAGTACTATTTTTACTAGGAACTGGGTATCTTTGGACAAATCGTTTTAACAACCTGGACTTTTTATTTTCCCTCTATAAAATAAAAACAACTAAAGTTAATACTTTATAGTGTTACTGTGAGGATCAAATGAGTTCCTTCATGCTCAGTGCCCAGTACAGTACCTTGTATACTGTGTGCTTGTTAAACATGGCTATCATATATGCTATTGTCTGCTTCTGATATTCCTATCAATTTATTGACATACTTTCTCTGGCTGCCACAACTGAGAAAGTAGGATAAGTCCTACCTTCAACATTATCATCTGGTGGCCATGGGGAAGTCATTTATTGTCACTGAACTTTGTGGGATTTTAAGGCTATTCTTACATAGTGGCATCTGCTTTTAAATCAAGCAAACTAAAACACATGAAATAGCATATGGTAAGTAAATAGATGACATGCAGAGTCCAAAGTAAAATGGCAGAGTGGTACAGAACAGTAAGTTTAAAAAAAATGAAAAGAATTTGGAAAAAAAAAAAGGAGAAAATAAATATACTGCATATAGGAATCAATCAAAGGAAAAGGCACACTACTTAAAAGAACACCTTTGAAATGTAACAGTCAGAATCAGAAAGAAATGAGAAATTCTGACTGCCCCCACCTCTCAAATGGCCCTATCACTTCTACCCAACCTTAAACAGATGGAAGAAAGATTGTTAATGCACATCTATTTCCAATTTGTAGTAATGCACACTCAGAGGATATGAAGGAAGTCCATAGAAAATGTGAATAGAACTTCTCATAAAGAAATCACAAGAGACTTCCCTGGTGGTCCAATGGTTAAGAATACACCTGCCAATGGGGGGGGACATAGGTTCGATCCCTGATCGGGAAGATCCCACATGCCATACTGCAACTAAGACCATGCACCACAACTACTCAGCCTGTGCTCCAGAGCCCATGTTCCACAACATGAGAAGCCACTGCAGTGAGAAACCTGGGCAACACAATGAAGAGTAGCCTCCACTCGCTGCAACTAGAGACAGCCCACAGGCAGCAACAAAGACCCAGCACAGCCAAAAATAAAAATAAATAAGTAAAATTATTTAAAAAAAGAAGTCATGGGGATGCAATGTTCAGAATGTAGTACTGATTACAATTTAAAAGTTACTGAGACAGTCGATTTTATTAAAAGTCTTAATTGCAAGGAAAAAAATTGTTTAACTATGCATGCTGACATATACTAACTAGACTTATTGTGGTGATCATTTTACAATATATACAAATATTGAATCATTGTGTGGTATACTTGAAATTAATATAATTTTATATCAATTATACCTCAATTTTAAAAAGTTAAAAAATTTTAAAGAACCCAATAGTTAATTTTAATAGGTAGAAGAGAGAAGGGGATTAAAACATGCACAGGAGAAAATGTCACCAGAATGAAAATGATTTAAATTAACCAATCTATTAAACTGATTATAAAATCTATTCTAAGATAAACCAATAAATAATGGCAAGCACAGATACATCATGCTAAACTTTGAACATCAAGGATCAATACAATTTTCTTCAGGAATACAGATAGAAAAAGCAAGTTGAGTACAAAGGGTAAAAATCAAGCTGTATCTATTGTTTTCAAGTCATTTGGGATGGAGGAGTTGGTAAAAAATTCTAAACCAAGCCAAAAGGCATACAAATCTAAAGTCAAGTAAATTATATGCAAAAGTTCAGGAACTATACCTTTTTGTGAATGAGCTAATATTTGCAAAGTACTTAGAACGGAGCCAGGCAGATACTAATAGAAAGCACTATGTAAATGTTATTTAAGTCATTAAACAAGAATACAATAAATCTCATTAAATCCATAAACTCTTTTCAATAAAACCTATTTCAGGAGAAGCCCTGATCAGACTACATATTGATGCATTGAACTTATTTACACACAGAACTAAAATTAAGTCAATGTGGGAAATATGCTTTCAGAAAGTCCATATTCTAATTATTGAAACTTAAAAGATAATAATAGAGCAACAGGAAATCCAGAGCTGAAAGGCAGAGATAAGGAGATGAGTCAGTGTACTAATCCCCTATTTTTATATGGACCATCAGTAGATTATATACAAAGCTGATGAATAAAGAACTAAAACTTTTTATTATTCATATGTTCAACTAGTATTTCTGATAAACCACTATGTGTCAGGGACTGTTCTAAGTGTGTGGATTTAACCACAAATAAGGCATGTAAGATTCCTATTCCTTCCTTCATACTTCATATTCTAATAGAAAACGATTATATCATGCACTTAGATAAAAAAAAAAGAAACAGATGAAGAGATCAATGAAACAGTCACAAATATAAATGAGCAATTACATGATAAAGATGTCATTTCAAACAAGTAACAATAGATGGATAATTCAATAGATGTGATGGGAAACTGACAAGCCAAAGAGAAATTCCAGATATATCAAAGATTTAAAGATAAATATTGAAATCCATTAAAATACTACAAGAAATAATCAGTGAATTTATGATCTTGCAGCATGTAAAGTCCTTTTGAAGTAAGACATAAAACAATGAAAGTCACAAAATTAAAGATAAATACATTTAGTTACAAAAATATTTGAAATTTCAATACAGAAAAAATGCATCATAAAGTCAAGAGTCAATCAAAGGATGGAATAAATGTTCATATCAGAAAAGACTAATTTCTGACAAAGGAGTATTTTCTTTAATATGCAAAGAACCTGTACCAATTAAAGTTTTTAAGTGTTATAATAGTATTATAATATTCTATTTGCTTGCTTTTTAAGTCAATAAGAAAGAGGCAAGCAGTCTAGAAAAACAGATAAAGAATCTGATGAATTGATGCTTTTGAACTGTGGTGCTGGAGAAGACTCTTGAGAGTCCCTTGGACAGCAAGGAGATCAAACCAGTCAATTCTAAAGGAAATCAACCCTGAATATTCATTGGAAGTACTGATGCTGAAGCTGAAGCTCCAATATTTTTGCCACCTGATAAAAAGAGCTGACTCTTTGGAAAAGACCCTGATGCTAGGAAAGATTGAGGGCAAGAGGAGAAGGTAACAGGGGATGAGGTGATTGGATGGCATCACTGACTCAAGGAACATGAGTTTGAGCAAACTCAGGGAGATAATAAAGGACAAGGAAGCCTGCCGTGCTGCAGTTCATGATGTTGCAAAGAGTCAAACATAGTGACTGAACAACAACAACAAAGCATAAGGTAAAACTTTTCAACCATCAGTTCAGTTCAGTCGCTTAGTCGTGTCCAACTCTTTGCAACCCCATGAACCGCAGCACCCCAGGCCTTCCTGTCCCTCACCAACTCCTGGAGTTCACCCAAACAGGAAATATAAATGATAATATAATGTTTGTACCTAACCATTTTACCATCATTTGATGGTACATAAGGTTGCCAACAAAAGTCTGTCTAGTCAAGGCTATGGTTTTTCCAGTGGTCATGTATGTATGTGAGAGTTAGACTGAAGAAAGCTGAGTGCTGAAGAATTGACGCTTTTGAACTGCGGTGTGGGAGAAGTCTCTTGAGAGTCCCTTGGACTGCAAGGAGATCCAACCAGTCCATTCTAAAGGAGATCAGTCCTGGGTGTTCATTGGAAGGACTGATTCTAAAGCTGAAACCCCAGTACTTTGACCACCTTATGCGAAGAGTTGACTCATTGGAAAAGATTCTGATGCTGGGAGGGATTGGGGGCAAGAGGAGAAGGGGACGACTGAGGAGGAGATGGCTGGATGGCATTACTGACTTGATGGACATGAGTTTGAGTGAACTCTGGGAGTTGATGATGGACAGCGAGGCCTGGCATGCTGTGATTCATGGGGTCGCAAAGAGTTGGACACAACTGAGTGACTGAGCTGAATTGAACTGAAGATTGCTAAGGATTCTGTTGATTATAGAATAAATCAGTATATACTTTTTTGAGGGACAGTTCAAGTATATGGTTTCAATATTTTTAAAATAAACATATTCTGATCCAGAAAATTTATTGTTAGAAATGCACCTTCTGAATATTCTTGCAAACTTGTACTTGAATTTCTTATTAAAACATTCTTACAATAGCAAACAAAACAAAACTGGAAAATAGCTAAATGTTTACCAGGAGAGGCAAACTAAAGAAATCATGGCAATAATACTAGTATAATAGTAAGACAGATCTATGTGGTCTGTCATATAAATATATATATATGCGTATTTCTCCATGATATTTGGATTTTAAAAATCAAAAGATGTGGATATCAGAGTGTGTGATATCTCCTTTGTGCAAAATGTTTTTGCACAAATACAAATACACAAATGTATGTGCAAATGCTAGAGTATACGTAATGTCTTGATTTCTATAAGATTACATTTGCATCCTCTGACTCTGGTTGCCTTTAGAAAAAGTCATTTAAGGTAGAAAAAAAAGAAGGAGAACTTTATTTTCATTTAATGTATTTTGGTAATGTTTATTTTTTTTAATAAGCATGTGGATCATTTTTTTTTAAGTTAACAGGAGTTATCTGGGTAACAGAATCATGAATCATCATAAATGTCTTTCTTTACTTTTCTCTGTTAAAAATGCTTTAAAATATTATTTAAAATAAAATGTGATTTTATCATTATTAAATTTTTAGTAGTTTATAAACATGTTAAAAACAAAGTGAATCCCCTAACGTATCCAGATATTTTGTAAACTGGGAGCAAGGTTTTCAGTTTATAATGTGAAGGGTGGTGTGGCAGCTAAACAAGGCTATCATGTGTTGTTAGCATTCTCCTTGTCCCCTAACTGTTTCCTGGTCCATATGACAAGTAATGGCTTCATCCTCTAGTTCTCCTTCCCCAACCCCGGAACCTTGCCTTCTCCAAAGCGAAACCTTTAAGTTCCATTAAAAACAGGTATCACTGGAGGGTTTCCTATTATGTGAAATTGGAACAGAGACCACAGAGCTCAGAAAAAAGTATGAAGTAAAAAAGAAAATGTAACTTAGAAGACACTCCTGAAAGTGTTCATTAAAGCAGGATTTCATGGAAGAATTAGTCATTCATTTTTTATTTACTTTTTTATTTTTTTTAATTGAAGGATAATTGTTTTACAATGTTGTGTTCGTTTCTGTCATTCAGCAACATGAATCAGCCATAAATGTACATATGTCCCCTCCCTCTAAAGCCTCCCTCTCACCTACCCTCCATCTCACCCCTCTGGGTCTTCATAGGGCACCAGTCTGAGCTCCCTGTGTAATACACTAACTTCCCACTAGATACCTATTTTACACATGGTGATGTATATATGTCACTGCTACTGTCTCAATTCATTCCACCCTCTCCTTCCTTAGGAGTCAGTCATTTTTAAGATCCGTTCACCTTATTCAAGTTATCTCAAAAAGAGAAAGACAGACAAAGAAGAGCTGGTACCATTCAACTTCCACTGTGGCTTAATTGAAGCAAATGAACAAAATAGGAAAAGCATCCAATTTTGATTTTTAATTATTGACATAGGGCATGAAGCAAGAGTCAGCTGATCTGAAAGTTTGTTCCTATCTAAAAGTGCTTCATTTGTTTATTGCTGAAAATGAAGGAAGACATATGGGGATGCAATTCAGACACTTCTTGGTAGTATCATAATAAAAATCACTTAGCATACATAAATGAAATAAATCACCACAAATGCACTTAAACTGAAATTAGCCAAATAGTTCTGGTTCTGTCAGATTCTATGTTTGGCACTTTGGGAGACTGTATCAACTTTCTAGCTAAAATCAATAATACAGAGTGAAGTAAGCCAGAAAGAAAAACACCAATACAGTATACTAACACATATATATGGAATTTAGAAAGATGGCAATGACGACCCTGTATGCAAGACAGGAAAAAAGACACAGCTGTGTATAACGGACTTTTGGACTCAGAGGGAGAGGGAGAGGGTGGGATGATTTGGGAGAATGGCATTCTATCATGTATACTATCATGTAAGAATTGAATCGCCAGTCTATGTCTGACGCAGGATACAGCATGCTTGGGGCTGGTGCATGGGGATGACCCACAGAGATGTTATGGGGAGGGAGGTGGGAGGGGGGTTCATGTTTGGGAACACATGTAAGAATTAAAGATTTTAAAATTAAAAAAATTTTTTTAATTAAAAAAAAAATAAGACTTAAACTTACTCTGAATTCAAATACTAATAACAAGAACACTCAAACAACCAGAGATATTTACCCCCTTATATTAGTTTCATGGCAAATGAGTAAAAAGTAGATAGAACTAATTTCTTCTACCCTCCCTTCCTTCCTTCCTCCCTCACTTTTCTTCTTCTTTCTTTGAAATACCCATGCCATTGTGTCTCAAATGGTCAGGACAAATATGTCTCAAATGGTCAGAACAAATATGATGTAATTTCTATGTATTATTTTTTATTAATATCTGATACAAAGATAATACTTGGTCATTATCAAGTATTATGGTGCTGAGGTTTTCATTATAGAAACCAAAGCAAACAAAATTTTCAAAAATAGATTGTGCTAAGTGATATTTTCTTATAATTACATGTAATGTATAAATAAGTAAAATATAAAATTGCAATTTGATTTCACTTTTGAAATGTTCCATATAATAAGTCCATTTATCTGCATATTAAAATAACTAACTCTCCTTAGTTTCAATCTTTTCTGTATACAATTTTTGTTTACTTGTCAAATAAGATACTTAAACAGTACTTTACTGAGCTGGCAAAAATTAATTGTTAGAGAAGAAGGACTACTTTAATTTTCAAGGCATGGAATGTAATGACTGTTTTCCTTAATTTTCTTATGACATTTTCTGCCCTGGATTAGATCACATCTATTACCTACTTCATGTATGCAAATTGATTTTTATTAATTATTTACACATGAAATGGCACCCTAATAGTTTAAAATGACTTCGTTTCATATTGCAAATAGACAGTTTACTGCGAAGTAAGGATGTATACTTACTGACATGAATCACCTTGAGAGAATAATCTTAAGGGCATAATCAGCAATAGTCACTGGTATGTCAAGAACATAATCATTGATAGTTTGGAATTGAAATTTTGGATTCTGGAAGTCACATAGGTTTTTTAAGAATTTTCTCAATCTCTACTGTACCTTTTTAATCGAGCTTTTCTGCACTTCCTTTTTCATTCATGTTGAGCAATTAAAGGTCATCCGATTTTATCTTTTCAGTCTCCTATAGCCTTCTCTTTCATCCTATGCTTCTGCTGAGTTCAAGGATGCCCAATTTCTTGCTTAAATAATTAAAACAGCCTTTTAATTTGTTCAGAAGAACAAGTAGCACTTTCAGTCTGGAGCTACTCCAAGCCATTCAGGCTCGTGTCTACCAAAGAGATTTTTCTCAAAGTAGGTCCTATGGGGAGAAGTCTAAATTCCTTTGCCCAGTAAAGTGCAGGCACCCTTCTCTCCTATTCTGTTCAGACACAGTCAATTACCAACCATTGCTTTAATGCATGTTGATATTTCACACTTTCCTGCCTTTACTCCTGCTGTTCCTCCTGCTTGGAATTCCCTTCCCCCTTTCCTATCTTCTCAACACCTGCTCAATTTCCATGATTCAACTCAAGTATTATGTTTTCCCAGGAAACCTCTTACCTACAAGGCAAGGTGGTAACTTTATTCTTGGTTCACATTTTGGACCATATGTAAACTTCTATTTGATCAATTTGTGTATTTCTCTGTATTCATCCTTGCAGCCTCAGAAACTTAGCAGTGTCTGGAAAAGTGAAAGTCACTGAATGAATAAAAGTAAAAGTCATTAAACAAAGTGCAGGAGGCAGGTTGTTAAAGCCAACCATTTTACTTCATTCTTGGCAGAGTGCAATTTGTGAGGTGTTATCTTAGATGGGTAGAAAATCCAGGGCTTATCTGAAGCTTCTCTAGAAGCTGACACTAAGACAAGGGTTTTAGTCTAGGCAGACTACAGGAAGGTGGAGAAAACATAACTAGGGAAATGGGGAAGTGAGACGGGAAGGAGAGGGCCAGTAACGTGTGCAATGTACCCCAGTTACCTCTGGGGGTGACAGGAGCTGTGGGAGGTTGCATCACGCACCTCAGAGTCATCCCATCCAGTGATGTGAGAGAGGTGAGGTGCTCACTCACGAAGGCCCATTGGCCATTGGTTAAGGACTGCTCCTGGGAGCTATCAATCCCCTAGCACACCTGGCTAGTAGCACATGTAGGCAAAGCAAACTCCACCAGATGGTGGAATTTGGCAATCAGCGGTATACTAGTGTGGTCAAGGTTAAGTGGCTGCGGTGAACATTGGGCTGTATCCAGTCTTTGGTGACAGAGAGTGGTCATTGCAAACATGAGAGGATAAAATGCAATATTTCCCAAAATGTCTTAGGCCACATAGACCTCACATTATTTTCTCAACAAACAAATTCTACATAAATTAGGGCAAGAAACAAAATCTTTTGTGTCTAATTAAGATAATTTGTGAAGTATGCCCAGGATGAGAATATCCCTTAAGAATCACCAGTCAGAGTGATTCTCTTGGATTCTTATCGTTCATAGCAATATGAACTTTATCATTATTTTACAGTTGCTGCCCTCAAACCCCTTTTGCCTTTGAAAAACTTTCTTACTGAACTTGTAGGTAACGGTTTGCAGTTGGGCCTGTGAGAACCCTGTGGAGAGATGAACGTGACTAACAGTTCAGGGATAACTATGCCAGGCTTCCCAGGTTTCATGCACTATCAGAAACTGTGAAAGGTACAGAAACATGCAAATGAAGTTTTAAGTGATGAAGAATCTCTAGGTACTAATTATATTGTTAGAATATACTATTCCCCTGGGAGATTTATTTTAGTAAAAAGCAAATGACCACACAGAACTTCTCCAATGAAGCCAATTATAAAAACATGGTATTGATTTTATTAAGACCCCCAGACAACTTCAACTATTTCATGAACTATTTGGAGATACTTTTCACCTATTGATAATTTCTTCTCTTTCACTCATTTACTCTATCTCCTCAGTTGACTTCTACTCCAGTTTCATGCAGTTCCCTACTTCAGTTCAGTTCAGTTCAGTCACTCAGTTGTGTTTGACTCTTTGTGACCCCATGGACTGCAGCATTCCAAGCCTCCCTGTCCATCACCAACTCCCGGGTTTACTCAAACTCATGTCCATTGAGTTGGTGATGCCATCCAACCATCTCATCCTTCATCGTCCCCTTCTCTTCCCACCCTTAATCTTTCCCAGCAAAAGGGTCTTTTCAAATAAGTCAGTTCTTTGCATCAGGAGGCCAAAGTATTGGAGCTTCAGCTTCAACATCAGTCTTTCCAATGAACATTCAGGACTGATTTCCTTTAGGATGTACTGGTTGGATCTCCTTGCAGTCCAAGGGACTCTCAAGAGTCTTCTCCAACACCACAGTTCAAAAGCATCAATTTTTGGCACTCAGCTTTCTTTATACTCCAGCTATCACTTCCATATATGACTACTGGAAAAACCATAGCCTTGACTAGACAGACCTTTGTTGGCAAAGTAATGTCTTTGCTTTTTTATATGCTGTGTAGGTTGGTCATAACTTTTCTTCCAAGGAGCAAACATCTTTTAATTTCATGGCTGCAGTCACCATCTGCAGTGATTTTGGAGCCCCCCAAAATAAAGTCAGCCACTGTTTCCACTGTTTCCCCATCTATTTGCCATGATGTGATGGGACCAGTTGCCATGATCTTAGTTTTCTGAGTGTTGAGTTTTAAGCCAAACTTTTCACTCTCCTCTTTCACTTTCATCAAGAGGCTCTTTAGTTCTTCACTTTCTGCCATAAAGGTGGTGTCATCTGCACATCTGAGGTTATTGTTATTTCTCCCAGCAATCTTGATTCCAGCTTGTGATTCATCCAGCCCAGCATTTCTCATGATATATTCTGCATATAAGTTAAATAAGCAGGTGACAATATACAGCCTTGACATACTCCTTTCCTGATTTGGAACCAGTCTGTTGTTCCATGTCCAGTTCTAACTGTTGCTTCCTGATCTGCATACAGATTTCTCAAGAGGCAGGTCAGGTGGTCTGGTATGTCCATCTCTTTAAGAATTTTCCACAGTTTGTGGTGATCCACACAGTCAAATGGTTTGGCATAGTCCCGAAGAAAGGCAGCGCCAAAGAATGCTCAAACTACTGCACAGTTGCACTCATCTCACACACTAGTAAAGTAATGCTCAAAATCTCCAATCCAGGCTTCAACAGTACATGAACTGTGAACTTCCAGATGTTCAAGCTGGTTTTAGAAAAGACAGAGGCACTAGACATCAAATATCCAACATCATTTGGATTATCAAAAAAGCAAGAGAGTTCCAGAAAAACATATATTTCTGCTCCCTACTTCACTTTTCTTTTGTATCTGTTATCTAAAAATATGTCCAGGGAGCTCTGTTAATTCCTAGTCTCTGAATCATTCTCTAGTTCTTATCAGCATTAAGACTGTGGACATGACTCCTCTTGTGAAAGTTACCTTTGTATGAATTTTATGACAAATTACTACTGTCTGTTTTTCACTTCTCTGAACCTTTTAATGTAATATCTATTCCCTTCCTTGTCAATCTTCTCCCAAATGTTTCTGTGTGTTCAGATGCTCAAGTTGTGTCTGACCCTTTGCAACTCCATAAACTGTTATCTGCCAGGCCCCTCTGTCCATGGGATTTCCCAGGCAAGACTACCGGATTGGGTTGACATTTCCTTCTCCAGATGACCTTCCAAACCCAGGGACTGAACCCGTATCTCCTGCATGGCAGGTGGATTCTTTACCACTGCACCACCTAGGAAGACTCCATATGGTTAAGCCTTAGCTAAGAAATCCACAACACACTAATTCTCTTTCTGAACTGTAGGCCCATGCCTAAATATCTGCTCTAAGCTTCTATGATAATATTAAACCAGAGCCTCATAGGTAATTCCAAAAAGAACCACCCTTGTACCATTCAGCTTCTGCACACACTCCTTTCTGTTAAGGGTGTCACTAATTTTTGTCACCTGGACTCCAAACCCAACAAATATCACTGATTTCTCCCCTACCCAATGACATTGTCTTATTCTTCACATGGATTTCAAGCTCCTATTACTATCCAGTCCCTTCACCTTTGATTTTTTTCTATGTTCCTTACTCTTTCCATGACACTCCACCAAAAATGACACTGGTTTTCCTAACATGCATCTCTAATCAGAGCATTCCTCTGGTAAAATTCTTTCACAGTGATCCACAGTGACTAGTACTCAGGAGCCCCAAGGTCCTGAAGTTTGCTTATGTTTCAAAATATACTATGTTTGCTATTCTCTCTTTGTATCCCAGATCCACGCTTCACCTTGTTCTATGCCTGAGAGGCAGATCTCTATTTCTTCATGGACTGAGATTCCCAGCCTCTACAGAATCCCCTCCTTTGAGTATGACCTGGGTCTATGAATATGATGGAGGGATATCACTCCCCTTATTCAGTTATGGCAATGATTGATGGGAATTTTGCAGATTTAAATAATATTCAAGATTTAATTAAAGTCCTTCATCAGTTTAATTTGAGTTATCCAATGGTGAAATTATGCTGGGTAGCCCTAGTATAATCAGGTAAGTCTTTCAGAAGAGAGTCTAGTAGTCAGAGATTTCTCCTGCTGGCATTGATGATCATGAGTGAGTTCTCCAGCTATCAGGACATGAATTCTGCCAACAAACCCATAAGCTGAGTACCCTCAGCCTAAATGAGACTGCACTTCTGGCTACCATTGTGACTGTAGCCTTGTGAGATCCTTGGTAAAGAACCAGCTAAACTGCTCCTGGATTTCTGACCCATGGGAGATAAGAAATCAGTGTGAAACTACTAAGTTTTGTGGTAATTTGTTACATAGCAATAACTAACTAATATACTTATCCTTCTGGGCAAATTAGGGCAATAGGAGAAATCAAAGATCGTTCAGAAAGTAGGATGAAGGAGAGCTTGAGATACTTATTCTCCCTGCCAGTTCCTTCCCAGCTGACTCTCTACCAGAGCTCCTGCTGCCTGCCAACTTCTGCCAGCAGCTTCTCTTTAGCTGCAGCCAACTGTTCCTCCCATGTCCCTGTAGACCTAAGGTGGGTAAAGCCTCAGGTTTGGATTCCTAATGTAAAATCGGAGTACTTCACTATCCTAGTTATTTTTCTTCAACTTTGCCCACATCTTGAGGGAATGTCCCTTTGTTAATCAAAATTTTTTTTTTAAAGAATGTGCTATTGCCTTCCTGCTGGGACCCTACCTGAAGAGTAAATTCATCTCCTAGTATCCTATTCAAATCCACCTCCAAATCTGAACTACCAGCCATGCTGCACAGAACACAATCCAACACCTTGCCACATAATGTCTTGTCACTGGATTTCTCCTACTGTCTGGAATCTAGAAACCATTGGCAGGGTGGGGGAAGAAAACCCAAACAAACAAAAAATATGAATATCAGAACAGACTACTGACAGATAGCTCCTTGCTACCTGTGTAACCTTAGGAAGCTGTCTTAACCTCTCTAGGTTAAGACATCTGTAAGGTTAATTTCATCTGTAAGATGGGAATAATAATACCCACTGAGTAAGGGTCTTAAATGAAAAAATGAAATTAAATGAAAAAATAAGTGGAAAACAGCTAGTACATGAAACTCAGTAACTAAAGGTGTTGGTGTAAATACTGCTTCTGTTAACATGTACATTCATAAAGACACTTATAATTCTACTGAAATTTTACTCCCCCTGATTTTTTCTCTCAAGTATTCTCACTTCTATGAATTTAATGAGTCCACATTTCAGAAGAGATCACTTTCCACTGAAACTACAGCACTTGTTTCTCACTTCTCTTAAAGTTCTTACTTTGAATGCCTTATATTTGTTATATTTACCTGAAAACACTCCCCATCTCTTCAGCTGAATTATAAACGCATTATGAGAAGAGACTTCATGACTTTGTATTTCCTGGGCCCTAAGTGGATAGAACCATGGCTATCTCAAGAAATATCTGGAGACTAGATACATAAAGAGAAATATTATCATTGACTCTTCACAATGTAATTAACATGGATCAAAGCATTTTAATATCATTGCCAAGACCTATAAATATATTGATGTGAATATAATGAAACAATACTTAATAGACATCTAAAACTACCTATTAATCTCTAAAATATACAAGCAGCTCATGCAACTCAATACCAGAAATATAAACAACCCAATCAAAAAGTAGGCAGAAGACCTAAACAGCCATTTATTCAAAGAAGATACCAATGACTAACAAACTCATGAAAAGATGCTCAGCATTGTTCATTATTCAGTTCAGTTCAGTTCAGTTCAATTCAGTTGCTCAGTCATGTCCAACTCTTTGGGACCCCATGAACTGCAGCACGCCAGGCCTCCCCATCCATTACCAACTCCCATAGCCTACCCAAACTCACGTCCATTGAGTCGGTGATGCCACACAACCATCACATCCTCTGTCATCCCCTTCTCCTCCTGCTTTTAATCTTTCCCAGCATCAGGGTCATTTCAAATGAGTCAACTCTTTGCACAGGTGGCCAAAGTATTGGAGTTTCAGCTTCAGCATCAGTCCTTCCATCCTTCCAGTGAACACCCAGGACTAATCTCCTTTAGGATGAACTGGCGATTCATGGGGTCGCAAAGACTTGGACACGACTGAGTGACTGAACTGAACTGGTTCATTGTTAGAGAAATGCAAATCAAAACTACAATGAGGTATCACCTCACACCAGCCAGAATGGTCATCATCAAAAATCTATAAACAATAAATGCTGGAGCAGATGTGGATAAAAGGGAGCCCACTTACACTGTTGGTGGAAATGTAAATTGATACCACTATGGAGAAGCCTCAGTTGGTAAAGAATCTGCCTATAATGCAGAAGATCCAGGTTCCATCCCTGGGTCAGGAAGGTGCCCTAGAAAAGAGAATGGTGACCCACTCCAGAATTCTTGCCTGGAGAATTCCATGGACAGAGGAGCCTGTCAGGCTATAGTCCGTGAAGTTGCATAGAGCAGGACATGACTAAGCGACTGCCCTTTCACTGTCATGGAGAACAGGATGGAGATTCCTTAAAAAACTAGGAATAAAACTACCATATGACCCAACAATCCCACTACTGGGTATATACCCTGAAGAAACCAAAATTGAAAAAGGCACATATACTACAGTGTTTGTGGCATCACTGTTTACTATAGCTAGGACATGGAAGCAAACTAGATGTCTATCAATAGATGAATGGCTAAAGAAATTGTGGTTCATATACACAATGGAATATTACTCAGCCATAAAAAGGGACAAAAATCAGTTCTAATGAGGTAGATGAACTTAGAGCATATTATACAGAGTGAAGTAAGTCAGAGAGAGAAAAATAAATATTGTATATTAATGAATATATATGGAATCTAGAAAGCTGGCAGTGATGAACCTATTTTAGGACATCAATGGAGATGCAGATATAGAGAACAAACTAGTGGACACATTGAGGAAAGGAGACGATGGGATGAATAAAGAGAGTAGCAATGAAACATATACATTACCATATGTAAAACAGATAACTGGTAGGAATTTGCTATGATGCAGGGAGCTCAAAGCCAGTGCTCTGTGACAGAGGGGTGGGATGGGGTGGGAGGTTGGAGGGAAGTTCAAGAGGGAGGGGCCATTTGTATGTCTATAGCTGATTCATGTTGATGTATGGCAGAAACCAACACACTTTTGTAAAGCAACTATCCTCCAATTAAAAATATATTAATAAAACAACCTATTAGAAAGCTTATTTGTCAGAAGTGTAGGTTCATTTAACATTGACTTTTGGTATCAACCAAGTGCAATAGAAAATAACATAAAACAAAATCAATCATCCAAAAACTAATGACCTTAATTTGCATGTGTGTCAGTTCAGTTCAATTCAGTCACTCAGTCATATCCAACTCTTTGTGACCCATGAACCACAGTGCTCCAGGCCTCCCTAACCATCACCAACTGCTGGAGTCTACTCAAACTCATGTCCATTGAGTCAGTGATGCCATCCAACCATCTCATCCTCTGTGGTCCCCTTCTCCTCCTGCCTTCAATCTTCCCCAGCATCAAGGTCTTTTCAAATGAGTCAGCTCTTTGTATCAGTTGGCCAAATATTGGAGTTTCAGCTTCAATATCAGTCTTTCCAATGAATACGCATGACTGATCTCCTTTAGGATGTACTGGTTGGATCTCCTTGCAGTCCCAGGGACTCTTAACAATCTTCTCCAACACCACAGTTTAAAAGCATCAATTCTTCAGTGCTCGGCTCTCTTGATAGTCCAACTCTCACATCCATACATGACCAATGGAAAAATCATAGCCTTGACTGGAAGGACCTTTGTTGGCAAAGTAATGCCTCTGTTTTTTAATATGCTCTCTAGGTTGGTCATAACTTTCCTTACAAGAAGTAAGCGTCTTTTAATTTCATGGCTACAATCACAATCTGCAGGGATTTTGGAGCCCCCCAAAAATAAAGTCAGCCACTGTTTCCACTGTTTCCCCATCTATTTGCCATGAAGTGATGGGACCGGATGCCATGATATTAGTTTTCTGAATGTTGAGCTTTAAGCCAACTTTTTCCCTCTCCTCTTTCACTTTCATCAAGAGGCGCTTTAGTTCTTCTTCACTTTCTGCTATAAGGGTGGTGTCATTTGCATATCTGAGGTTATTGATATTTCTCCCAGCAATCTTGATTCCAGCTTTTGCTTCCTCCAGCCCAGTGTTTCTCATGATATACTCTGCATAAGAGTTAAATAAGCAGGGAGACAACATACAGCCTTGACATACTCCTTTTCCTATTTGGAACCAGTCTGTTATTCCATGTCCAGTTCTAACTGTTGCTTCCTGACCTGCATATAGGTTTCTCAAGAGGCAGTTCTGGTGGTCTGGTATTCCCATCTCCTTCAGAATTTTCCGGTTTATTGTGAGCAACACAGTCAAAGGCTTTGGCATAGTCAATAGAGCAGAAATAGATGTTTTTTCAGAAACTCTCTTGCTTTTTCGATGATCCAGTGGATGTGGGCAATTTGATCTCTGGTTTCTCTGCCTTTTCTAAAACCAGATTGAACATCTGGAAGTTCTCTGTTCACATATTGCTGAAGCCTGGCTTGGAGAATTTTGAGCATTACTCTACTAGTGTGTGAGATGAGTGCAATTGTGAGGTAGTTTAACCAGTCTTTGGCATTGCCTTTCTTTGAGATTGGAATGAAAACTGACCTTTTCCATTCCTGTGGCCACTGCTGAGTTTTCCAAATTTGCTGGCATATTGAGCGCAGCACTTTCTCAGCATCATCTTTCAGGATTTGAAATAGCTCAACTGGAATTGCATCACCTCCACTAGTTTTGTTCATAGTGATGCTTCCTAAGACCCACTTGACTTCACATTCCAGGATGTCTGGCTCTAGGTGAGTGTGAGTGATCACATAATTCTTCTGTGTATTCTTGCCACCTCTTCTTAATATCTTCTACTTCTGTAAAGTCCAGACCATATTTGTCCTTTATTGAGCCCCATATTTGCATGAAATGTTCCCTTGGGATCTCTAATTTTCTTGAAGAGATCTCTAGTCTTTCCCAGTCTATTGTTTTCCTCTATTTATTTCACTGATGGCTGAGGAAGGCTTTCTTATCTCTCCTTGTTATTCTTTGGAACTCTGCATTCAAATGGATATATCTTTCCTTTTCTCCTTTGCTTTTTGCTTGTCTTCTTTTCACAGCTATTTGTAAGGCCTCCTCAGGCAATCATTTGGCCTTTTTGCATTTCTTTTTCTTGGGAATGGTCTTGAATCCTGTCTCCTGTACAATCTCATGAACCTCCATCCATAGTTCGTTCTGCACTCTGTCTATCAGATCTAGTCCTTTGTAGTAATTCAAATTTGGCAACATTTTTGTTGTCTTGACACATATCCTCTCATTTATGTATCGGCAATGGCACCCCACTCCAGTTCTCTTGCCTGGAAAATCCCATGGATGGAGGAGCCTGGTGGGCTGCAGTCCATGGGGTCGCTAGGAGTCAGATACGACTAAGCGACTTCACTTTCACTTTTCACTTTCATGCATTGGAGAAGGAAATGGCAACCCACTTCAGTGTTCTTGCCTGGAGAATCCCAGGGACTGGGGAGCCTGGTTGGCTGCCGTCTACGGGGTCGCACAGAGTCAGACACGACTGAAGCGACTTAGCAGTAGCAGCAGCAGCACAGCTCTGTGAGGAGATCAGCTATTAATCTCTACATATTATTCATGAAGGAGCTAAGACTGTCACAATTTGTTATTGGCTTAATCAACCTAAGTGGTAACCTTTCTGAATAAATACCCATTGTTAGGCAACCTGATAAAAACTCTTAGGAAAAAAAGAAGAAGAAGAAGAAGAAAGGCATGAAAAGTCCTATCTTTCAAAATCAGGCCATAATATTTCAGGCAGAAGGCCAAGAAATACATTTAAAGATACATAGAGTAAGTAGCAATCAAAACCTTGTGTTTGTATGCCATTTTTTACTTCAAGTTCACACAGGCTAAGCATCTGACCTTTATCATGCTATCTGAGGCAGGTAGAACATATTTATTTACCCTGATTAACAAATGAGGCCAAAAGATGACCATTTTAAAATCAGCCATCCATAGCTAAACCAGAGGTAGAATGTAAGTCACCCAACTATGTCTTGGGCTATAAGCAACATGTGCATACAGCATCTACTGTGCGTAACCTACAATATGATACAATCTGGTTAGATACGTACAATTCATCGTCTCTTAATTTTTAAGATGTCAGTATTTATCTGAAAAGAATAACCCAAACTCCTGATACTAGGCCTTCTAGTGGGCAAATCACTTTACCCCATCCATCCTTCCACCATATCTAAACATGTGAAAGTGGCTCAGTTGTGTCCGACTCTTTAGATCCCACTGACTATACAGTCCATGGGATTCTCCAGGCCAGAATACTGGAGTGGGTATCCTTTTCCTTCTTCAGGGGATCTTCCCACCCAGAGATCAAACCCAGGTCTCCTGCACTGCAGGGGTATTCTTTACCAACTGAGCTATCAGGGAAGCCACCACCATATCTAATTATACATCAAATAGGTAGAAGTTTGACTGACCAGATTCTCTGCTTTGCTGTGGCTCCTGGTTCCTGTGAAAGCACATCATCCAGGTGATGTAAGTAGAACTGCTATTAGGTGTCACTCTAGTAACAAGCTGATAGGTGTGCTGCCAAGCCTAGAGGTTTCTCTGAGGAGTTGCTGTAGGTTTCGGTGGAATGACAATTACAAGGTAGATAGATCATTTCATGCCTGCTGTGACCTTTACAATATGTGAGGTTCATGATTTTAATGTTAATTTGCATAATGGTAGGCCTGCAAGAACAATGGTGAATGCTAATAGCTGCAGGATGCAATAAAACCAAACATCATCTGGGCTGAACTGCTAAAGGAAAAGTTGCCAAAGTATGATTCTTTAAGCACTTAATTTCATCCCAGGTCATGTCCACATACAATTAAATGAGATTTCTGTTATCTCTTGAAAAACTGGCAAGAAGTGACTGGCAGTGAATAGCAGCAACCTCCTTCATATAGAGGGATGAGATGGCGATGGAATGGGGAGGGAGGTGGGAGGAGGGTTCAGGATGGGGAACACATGTACACCTATGGTGGATTCAGGTCAATGTATGGTAAAACCAATACAGTATTGTAAAGTAATTAGCCTCTAATTAAAATAAATAAATTTATATTAAAAAAAGAGAACCCTAACTTGATAGGCTTTACTTTTTCACATAACTTCCAGGTTCCCTTTGAGGAAGTTGACTTTGCAACTACCATCACTTTGCCCAAAAAGAACCCCCACCCCGATCTCACCACACCCCACATCTGGCAGACAAACTAAATTTAATACATTCAGAAAGAAAGAATCTCACTTTATGGGCTAAAAAATTTGTAATGAACCTTTGAAAAAGGTAGCATTGGCCATAGCTAGCGGCAAGCAATATTTTCAAGGGAAACAGATACTGTCAGCTCAAACTAGTAATCCTGCATTTTGAGTTGCAGGTGGGAAGGTGACTGTTCACAAAGAGATTAAAAAGAAGTTGCCTCCATTTAGATTTATTGTTTTGAACTATTCCTGTTGCCTGGAAAATAGGTAGGTATGATCATTCTGAACTTTGCACCCCAAATCAGTCTCTGGAGATTATTTATTCATGTTTACTTATGTATTTACTTATTTATTGGCTTCTTTCTCCCAAGTGTTCAAACTCATTTTCACCACAAGAGGGCAGCCATCTCTAAAAAACAACCAGAGAGCCTGGCTCTTAGGGGAAACAGGGCCAACATTTGGAAGTTGTGCTTGGGAAAGGCAGCCCCATGTAATCAGGTATCACACATATAAAAGATTCTGATGGGCAACACTGAATGCGATAGAGTATCCAGAAGTGCCGATTTTCCCTGTTTTTCTTGATGATCAAAGATTATTTCACAAACTGACAAAGCTCCCAAGTTATGAAGGGCTACAGCTGTGAGACATCCTTGATGTCAACACCAGAGATTTATTTTTCATCCTCACTTGAGGCATGTTCAATAGCTGTCAACTTTCTCCTCCTCTTTAGAAGCTACACACTGATTTAGGTTTCATATAAGTTTTGTTTTGTTTTTTAAATCTCACTGATGACAGAAACAATTGTTAACTCTTCAAACTTGATAGGGAAGGAAATAGTTTCAAAAGCACAATAAACATTTGTGACATAAAGTGTCTGTGAATAGAATATGTTCTCTTGCCAACTTGTTTGGTGTCCAAAGATTCAGAGTGGCAATCAGCTTCCATAGAGTTTCATTTTCAGGGGAAAATAAAAAAGCACCATGTTCCTAAATATTTTGTACCACCCCCCCCCTCATTTATTTTCCTGGTAGGCAGGCTTCCTCAGAAATACCTTATTTGACCTTTATACTTTCAGAAACAGCTAGGGCCTAATTCCCCCTCTGTGGGTTGCTAATCCGATTTACGTGAGCGGAACCTACAATTATTTTAGCTTCCCAACTGAAAAAATAATACACATGGATAATAGATTGCTATGAGCTCTTGCTTCAGACTTTTTCTGCTCTACAGGCTGAAGGTTCTGTGCAGGCGAGCTTGATTTTGTTCATCTGGCCTTTCCAAAACTTTTCTGCTTTTGGCTTTTGGGATTGTTTGGGTAAACTGGTTGAGCTATGGATGGGCGATCCTGGGATACTGGAAAGGACAGAAAGCCTTGGCTTTGGGGCTTGTGGTACAGCAGATTTGGGGACTGTCTCAGCTGAGGAAAACAAGTCACTTGACCACAAGTCACAGACCTGCCGCTGGGATCTGGTGGAAGTGGGTGGGGCAGAAGGTTCTAAGGTCTCAGACCAGAGCTGTTCCGTCCCCTCGGCTCACACTGTGCCATTCTTTTACCTTCCTCTGCAGTTGCTAATGGCCTGCCCCTGAGCTAGGAGAGATAAATATAAGGCATGAAGGGATTTCTACCATAAAAAGAAAAAATCCCTCTCATCCTCTCTTCATACACACACACACACACACACACACTCTCCATGTTGCTCATGTCACGAATAGCAGAAGGAAATCCATTTCACACAAAGTTATAGAAACGTGTGCTTTGGTAGCACAAATTTACGTATACGGATATATTTATAGACACACACGTGTATATTTGTGTATTACACATATATTTATTGTAATAAAAGAGCGCATTTATATAAATAAATTTACATATGTGAATGCATATGTCTGTGAATGCTAAAATGTAAGTTACACGCAAATCCAATCTCTAGTTTTCTTTTAATTCTCCTCTCACCTCGGTTAAACACAGAAGAGTGTACCCCACGCCTATGCCAAGATGCTTTGTAACTTGGTTGAGTTCTTCTTTAATCGTCTATTACGGAGTATCTTCAAACTAAAAGCTAAATAACGGGCCAGGAGGGGAAATAAGGTCCGACCTGGCATTCGTCGGGATTTCGTCCTGGTAGTCCCAGCCAGGGCCAGGCGCTCCGACGGATCTCCCCTTTGAGGGCAGGGGCTGGAGGCACGAGCGCCCCCCCGGCGGCCGCGGGTCCCCGCCCTCGGCCCCACCCCACCGCGGCTGCCCCGGCTGCCCGGCTAGCCGTCCACACCCCTGCACACTGCTCCCGCCCGCTCGGGGATCCCCGGCGAGCCGCGCCACCGAGGGGGAGGGTGTTCGGCCTGGGCCGGGAGGGAGACGGCAGGCGGCGTCCCCTTTAAAAGCCGCGAGCGCCGCGCCACGGCGCCGCCACCGCCGCCGTCGCCGCCAGAGTCCTCGCCCCGCCGCGCCGCGCTGCGCCCGGCTCGCGCTGCGCCCGCCGCTCTTCTTCCCACACCCTACCCGAGATTGGCAGCTGCCGCCAGACATCAGCCGCCGCAGGCTCGGCCGCCCACCGAACTACCTCGGGGCGAGCGCCTCGCGGATTACCGGGGACTCAGAGGCACCCGAGCCCGCAGACCCCGCGCCGGTTAGAGCGCCCGGCAGTGCGCGCCGCTGCGCCGTGGCCTCGGCTGACCGGGCCGCGCCGGAGCCGAAGACCGGCGCGCTGAGCCCGAGCGCCGCGATGCCGATCACCTCCCACCGGAGCTCGGGGACCTGGAACGCGCCGACCGAGGTGTGATCGGACCCCAGGCTGGCCACAAAGGGTACAGTGGCTTGGCCTGGGGGCGAAGAGACCGAGGAGAGAGTGCAGCCACCCGCCTCGGCGGCCCGATACTCGGCTCGACTCGCCGGAGAATGTGCCCGAGGACGCCGGAGCGCCGGAGCCGCGGTGGTTTCAACTGGCTAGCGCTAATGGGGGTGCGCTGGAGGAAGGCAGAGTGATGCGGGGGGGCAACTCGCCTGGCACGGAGATCGCCGCTGCGCCCTTCCCCGGACCCGGCGTCGCCCAGGATGGCTGGCCCGAGCCATGGGCCGCGGCGGAGTTAGCGCCGAGCGCCCAACCCTCGTCCCGAGAGTCCCGGAGCCGGCCCGGCGCGGGGCCACGCGTCCCGCGGGCGCTGGTTCCTAAGGACGACGACAGCACCAGCTTTTCCTTTCTCCCTTCCCTTCCCTGCTCTGCACTCCTCCCCCTGCCCGCTGTTGTTGTGTGTCAGCACTTGGCTGGAGACTTCTTGAACTTGCAGGGAAAATAACTTGCGCTCTCCACTTCGCCCCGGTGCCTCTGCCCCAGCGGACCAGCCTCACCGCCTGCGAACCCCGCCGCCCCTGCCACTTCTCCGCCGGGCCCGACCCGAGACGCCGTTCCCTGCGTGCTGGGAGGGACTGCCTGCCCGGCACCCGGGAGAAGGAAGAGGCGAAGGAAGGGAACCGGGTCCCCGCGCCAGGTCCTTCAGCCAGAGCTTTTTCCATGTGGAGACTCTTTCAATGGACGTGTCCCCGCGTGCTTCTTAGACGGTCTGCGGTCTCCTAAAGGTGACAACGTGGGCCGGGGCTGGGGGTGGGCGCGGGTCTCCCGCGGCCGCAGCAGCTGAGCCCCTCCCGGGGCCAGGCCTGGCGGGACGTAAACAGAACAGGTCCACGTGCACCGAGCCGCTGAGGGGATACCCACATCCTACCGCCCCTGGCGACCTTAGGCTTTACCCTCCTGGCTCGCACTCTTCCGC
Source organism: Capricornis sumatraensis (assembly GCF_032405125.1). Taxonomy (NCBI): domain Eukaryota; kingdom Metazoa; phylum Chordata; class Mammalia; order Artiodactyla; family Bovidae; genus Capricornis; species Capricornis sumatraensis. Next base: position 52,314,900 of record NC_091083.1, read on the forward strand.
CCCTCCTCCCTCCCCCTCTTCGGGATTTTATTAGGGCTGTTAACACATGGATGATTTTTTTTTTTTTTAAGTTAAAGAAGTCCCTTCTAGAGGGTGGCCCGTGGATTTCACCCGTTAGCTGCCAACCTATACGTCCTGCCGTTTTAACTTCAAGTTTCTCCCGGAGAACTGCTCTCTCTACTCAGAGATATTTTCCCATTTAGGAAAATATTACACGTTGGGATTCTCTCTGGTTTTTGTTGTTGTTGTTGTTTTGTTTTCTTTTTTACCAGGAATGCAAGGGGGGCAGTTATTTCGTGCCACCTTGAACTGACACGTGAATTAATAGATATTAGCCATCTACCTAATAGGAAGATACTTGTGTATATTTACTGCATAGGAGGGGGCGAGGGGAGGGGGGATGGAGTGGCCTGCCCTGACATTTCTGAGGTTAGGTTCGGGTCACAGGTTGCGAGTGATTTCGGAAGTTGTGTCCTTGAGTTTACTGGCTCTGGAAGTTACAGACCCTGTGTGTATCAGGAAGTTCTATACAGTGCCTGTAAGGAAGTCACATGCACCATTTGTGAGTGTTTATATGCAAGTGAGCGCTGTGTGTTTGGGTTAGGTTAGGGTACGGAGGAATGTGAGACTAAGCGGTGGTTTTCCCAGGTTCCCTATACAGTTGTCAGCGTGAGTGTTGCAGGAAAAAAAAAAAAAAAAAAAGTGACAGTCACTGACGCAGCGTGGGGTGGGGTGGGGTGGGGTGGGGTGGGGTGGGGGGCAAATCTTGACGGGTTGAGAATGGGATGGGAGCGGGGAAAAGCCATCTGGCTCAGGAACTAGGTGTTTTTCCATTCTCCCAAACGTTTGAGCTTCAGCTCCTCTTAAGTATCCCCTCGAGTGTTGTCAGCCAGGTGGGCACCCTGGAGGAGGAGGCAAATGGACGGAGCGGGAGCCCGCGGGGGCGGAAGGGGTGAGGGCTGGGCGGGAAACTCCGTGACTAATGTCGGCCCTGTCCGCAGGTCGACCATGGTGGCCGGGACCCGCTGTCTTCTAGCGTTGCTGCTTCCCCAGGTCCTCCTGGGCGGCGCGGCCGGCCTCATTCCCGAGCTGGGCCGGAGGAAGTTCGCGGCGTCTGCTGGCCGCTCCTCATCCCAGCCTTCGGACGAAGTCCTGAGCGAGTTCGAGTTGCGGCTGCTCAGCATGTTCGGCCTGAAGCAGAGACCCACCCCCAGCAGGGACGCCGTGGTGCCCCCCTACATGCTGGATTTGTACCGCCAGCACTCGGGCCAACCCGGTGCGCCCGCCCCGGACCACCGGCTGGAGAGGGCAGCCAGCCTCGCCAACACAGTGCGCAGCTTTCACCACGAAGGTGAGGCGCGGGGCCGGAGCTTGGGGGCGGAGACGGGGGCGGGGAGTCGTACGGCAAAGCGCCCCGCCGTGGGCAGACTGCAGGCATCCCTGGCAGGGCAGCTTGGCCCGGGCGCTGCAGACATTTCCCTGTTTGTAAGAACCTTTCAGAACCTGGCTTTCACGCACTGCCTGTGTGGCGGGAGAGCCAGGGATTCCCTTTCGGTAAATCGGCACTCTTTTCTTGGCTTGGAGCCAGAAGAGCGACTCCTCCTCCAGAAACTGGAGAGAAATCAAATGATGGGGAAGATGAGGGCAAAAGGCATGCCCCTAGACTGCGAAACGTGTAAGAATTCCTTAGGAGAAGAATGAGAAGGAGGGGGGCAGATTGGGATCTCTTCATGTCTGCTTGGAAGCCTTTGCTCTATAAATCTGCTTCTCTTGCTTAAGCCAGGGTTTTAGGCATGACAGCGCCAAGGGCAAAATTTTCAGAGATAGTATTGAAAAATCAAAGCCCAGGGCCCCAAAGTCTTTCTAATTTACAGTAGATCTGGGCCTGGTTTGGAAGATTTCAAATCCCTATCTAATCCTCGTGGGAGATCAATTCCCCAATCAATCTTACTGTTTCCACAATGACTTTCTTGTCTTCTGCTTAAATCTGAGATGAACTTCCTAACAGAGACAAGGCTAGCCTTCAGATGAAAGCTTTTGCAGCAGCTAGCTGCTTGTTTTCCTTTTAGTGCATTGAAATGTGATTTTTTTTTTCTTTTATGATACTGGATGTGGTTTTTCTAAGGTAGGATATTTCTGCTTGTTTCATCAGAAAGGCATCTAGTGGATTTGAAATGTCTTAGAGCAACTTTTGAGATCTGTTATACCCGAGTTCTTAGGGCAATTACTCAAAAATACGTTCCACTGCAATTCTTTTTTTACATTTTTAAATGCTCCTTTGGCTTAACACATTCTAAACAGAGCCCAGGTTCCTTCAAGTTCTAGAGAAGGATCCAAAGTTGTATATCACAGAGCAGCCACTTGTAGAATATTGGAGAACTAGGATATAGTTCCCTTTTTCTTACCTTGCCCTGCCGAGGTGGTTGGTTTCAAGTGGAAATCTGTGCTCTGATATAAGCAAATCAGTAGTGTCACAGCCAGGCGTCTTCTCCCAGTGTAGAAGACTTACACTGTGAGAACAGCAGTTGATAGTGGGAAGGGGTTGTAAAGGCAGATTACATTACTTCATCAAGGCAGCTATACCTAATGAAGGGGACATTGAATTGATAATCAGTTCGTTTCTAAGTGAGACGCTCTCTGCTAGCAGAAATTAAGTTTGGAAGAAAGAAAGGTCTCATGTTACTCCTTCATGTTTCATCTACTGAAAGCACAAGTTGTCTGTTGTCATGTAGAAATGTTTTTGTTCATGTCCATTCTATCATCACCACCTTGGAGTGATTATAGGTCCAGCACATCATTCTCAACTGATGCTAATTAGATTTGTTTTTCTGGATAGAAAAGGTAATACAAATTGCTATTTTGGCTACCTCTCCTGGAGATATAGCAAGGAAATCATTCTTTATTTTTAAGGCCAAGAAGGTACTGTGTGTCTCTTGGAACTTAAAAAGAAGATAGATCATTTAAAACATTTGACACCTAAAAATACTCAGTTGCATGACGATCCCATCAGTGAAGTCTCCATATTTCTCCTTCCTCTTGAAGTGGCTTGACCAAATCTAAACAAGCAAACTTAATATAGTGCATTATTTTAACTTAAATAGCATACTTGAGCTTATAAGTCAGAATTTATGTCTTTAAACATGTTACATGTTATGTGCCAAATAGTACAGAAGTCACCAACTTGCTTAAAATCAATTTGTAATAACTTCAGATTTTAAAGCAATTAGATGATAGAAAAAGGTTATGTAATGTTTGCCCCAAATTTTAACAAACCCATTTCTTTTCTTGTTATGACTAGCATATAATCAGTATGCTACAAATTGCCCTTCTTTTGAAGACCAGTTCATTTTTGTATAACCCAGAATTTGGTTTTTGTAAATATTCTTGTTTATAAAACATCCATGCGTGACACTAAAAAGTCTTTTAATAAACATGTGATTAAGGCTTAGGGTTTAAGAGCAGAATTTGGTTCCTAGAGTCTTCATAGGTGTTTATTTATTAAAGAACCAAAGGATCTGATTACAAGAATTACCTGTTGGTTTTATTTGTGGGCAGGATCTGGGTGATTTGCTGAAATACAAGACAAGAAATATCATGGTGGCATTCTTTCAACCAGTGTGAGAAGATAATAGATCCTCATCATAGGTGCTCAGACAGAGAAATGATCAGTTATCATTTCTCCTATTAAGCTTTCTCTAGTACTTTCTACAGTGGCTTTTATTTGGGAGAGCCCAAGTACTGCAAAACATTTTCTTTTTTCAAAGTTGTTAAAAAGTACTTCAGTCTCATAGGCCTTTCAGAACTGCCACTGAGGATAAAAAATCACTTCTTTTAACTGGAAAATATTCTATGCTTTGCTTATAGTTAAAAGCACATTGAAACTGGTTGACTTCATTGGCCCTGCAAAAAATCTTTATTCTTTCCTGTCAGATTGGAATATGGAAGGACCACATGCTTGCTCTCCAGACTTTGAAGACACAGTTTTCTTTTTGCCTGAAATAACTGAATTATTTGCCTCTATAACTAAAGCTTTGAATTAAAGATTAAACTTCTTTCTACAAATGTAATTTTCCTGAAAATACCCAATTAAAAGGAAAGTTCAGGAAACAACTACTGCCCTGTGAAGGAACACTGATTCCCAGTTTGAACACAAATTCCCAGTACAACCAAAGGATTTGGGCACATATACCCACCAAACCAGTGTTCACCTGGAGATGCTTCCCAGGTATCCCCAGGTATTTCAGTGTCAAAAGGAAAGGCTCCCTTTATGTGGAACAGGCATTCTGTTGGGAAATGCTCATAGATGGAGCCTTTGGTGCCCAGAGAGTTCTTGCACTAATATTTTACATGCTGCTTCTTTTTGAGTGGTTCTTCTCTGTTCCCTGTTGATCCCTCCTCATTGAGCTGTTTTGTCCTTTTTTTTTTAAAGACTTGACCTTTTGTATCTTTCACCAGGTAGGCAACTTATAATAAGAGGACCCTGGATCATTCCACAGGTGTTGGAGTTAAGGGTGTGCAGAGGCCAAATCAGAGTTAGTGAATGTGACCATGTTCTCTCTTTTAGCTGCCATCTCCTTTGTTGTCTTTAATTTTTAACTGACTCATTTGAACCTTTTGTATTTAATCTTTTTTTCTCCTTGACGCATTAATTTTCTCCCTTTCTCTCTCTCTCTCTCTCTCTCTCTCTCTCTCTCTCTATATATATATATATATATATATATATATATATATATATATATATTCTCTAATCATTATTTTATATTTTGGACATGATTTTTTTTTTTATTCTCCACTACTTTGATTTTATTTCAGGGCAATAACTTCCAACCTTACTGACTAGCTAGAACATTTGCAGGTTTTCATTGTTGTTTTCTTAATGGACATTTTTTATTCAAAGATTGTTGCAAAATTCTCAAAACGTAATGACAGCTCACTTTTTGCTAAAACTCGTCATACTGTAGGAGAAAAAGACAGCCACAGAATATCAGTGGTTCCAAACAAGATCTGCATGTCCCAGTGCCTGCCACTTTACTTTTCTGCTTATTTAGTTCTGTCTGCTTCCTTCATCATTTCTATTCGTTTAACTGGGACAGAACTCACCCTGTGGATATATTTGTATTAAATATAAATCTGCCTCTGTTGGTTTTGACTTTTGCTTGAGTTTTTGACTCCTCCCCCATGTTAGATGGTGCCATCTAGTGGCCAGAAACCTGGGGCCTACAGTAGGCTCAACTGCATAGCTATGCACTGTGACCGTAGGAAAGTCACATAACCTCTCTGAGCTCCACTTATTTCATTTACAAAATGGAGCTAGTAACAGTTTCTCTCTAATTGATCTGTCATAAGGTAATTCATATTACCCTGGTAATTCATATTCTTCCCTGGTCTAGGGAAGAGGAAGTCAAAATGAGCCTAGGCTAGCTGTGGGAATTCAGTCTTATCTTTGGATTATTTTGATATAGATGAATAATTGACAGTGTAGATGATTAAGTTAAAACTTTGCTTTTGGGAGAGAGGTTGAATGTCATTTTTACCTTATTTTCTCTTACTTTCCCACATTTTTGCAGCCATAGCTCCATTTATTTGATTAAGAATTTAGAAGCTCAGGGACTCACATCTAAAATAGTCTGGAATCCTCAGATCCCTTAGCAAGTGCAGCTTATTCAATAAAGATTATTTACATATACCTCAGAGAAATGTACATTGCCTTCTTAGGTAAGTGCTCCGTTATTTTCAGAATCCCCAGGCTTGATGTGATGATTTGTAACTTTACTTCATTTCAAAAAGTTCAGATATTTTTCTACCTTCTAGAAAAAAATCATGTTCCCTTGCAGATCAAAAGAAGAGGGTACCCTAACTTTGGTCAGTTTTCCTGGGTTTGGGAATTCCTGTGACCTTCTGACGTATCTCTGTGGCCAGAGTCTGTAGTCAGGGGCCGTGTTGTAGAGGCCTTTGAATTAAGAAGGGATAGTGGTCCGGTTGGAGAAGGAAATGGCAACCCACTCCAGTGTTCTTGCCTGGAGAATCCCAGGGATGGGGGAGCCTGGTGGGCTGCCGTCTGTGGGGTCGCACAGAGTCAGACACGACTGAAGTGACTTAGCAGCAGCAGCAGTGGTCCGGTAGGGATTAGGTTGACTGAGATGAAGCTGCAAAATTGGAGAAAGATCTTCACATTACTAGATAATTAATAGTATAAGTTTTTTCCTTTGCTAAGTGAGTCTTTTGCCACTTATTAATACCTCCAATGAGATTTTGGAGTACCTGATATTGCCTTTTAATAGGTTAAATCCAGTTGAATTGTGGGAGTTTTATATAATTCAGTAATACATTGGTCTTTTGGAGGGTTATTGTTCTATCTGGGCTTCCCAGGTAGCTCAAGGTAAAGAATCTGCCTGCCAATGCAGGAGACACCAGTTGGATCCCTTGGTTGGCAAGGTCCCCTGGAGGATGAAATGGCAATCCACTCCAGTATTCTCATCTGGGGAATCACATGGGCAGAGGAGCCTGGTAGACTACAGTTCATGGGGATGCAAAGAGCTGGATATGACTGAGCATACATTCATTATTGTTCTATTTAATGCCTCTTTTATACCCATCCTCCTTGCTTCATTTACTTGTTTCTCATGCTTACCTGAGAGATTGTTCATCTTCTTCCTGGCTGTGTGTGATATTTCTCTGGGCTTGTTTGTCAATACAGCTGTTCCACAAAGGCCCCGGATAATGTGCCTTTCCTTCCCCTCTTTAAGAAGAGCAAGAAACTCATATGTGTTCTGAGATCAGCGAAGTCAGTTGCTTGGGGCCAGGTCTGGCTTTGGGTCATTGTGTCTAGAGGACACTGCTGATTTTTACATCACTGCTGTTTTCTCTGGTAGCTTCTCTGCAGAGAGTGGAAACATCAGAGGGCTCCTGAATTGCAGGGGGATAAACACAATCCTTGATATTGGAGGAGGGCTCTCATTGATTGGTGGGAGGGGTATTTTAAAATAGTGCCTGGTCTGAAGTACCATTAGCCAGGCAGCAGAGTTTAGAGCTCTCCCAAAGGTAGCCCTACAGGTGTGGGTTCAGTTCAGTTCAGTTGCTCAGTCGTGTCTGACTCTTTGCGACCCCATGAATCGCAGCATGCCAGGCCTCCCTGTCCATCACCAACTCCTGGCGTTCACTCAGACTCACGTCCATCGAGTCAGTGATGCCATCCAGCCGTCTCATCCTCTGTCGTCCCTTCTGCTCCTGCCCCCAATCCCTCCCAGCATCAGAGTCTTTTCCAATGAGTCAACTCTTTGCATGAGGTGGCCAAAGTACTGGAGTTTCAGCTTTAGCATCATTCCTTCCAAAGAAATCCCAGGGCTGATCTCCTTCAGAATGGACTGGTTGGATCTCCTTGCAGTCCAAGGGACTCTCAAGAGTCTTCTCCAACACCACAGTTCAAAAGCAAGTGTGGGTTAGTCTATGTCTAAGGAGAGGAGCTTTAGATCTACTTATCCATGGCTTCAACTCTTAACTCCTTGGCCAACACTAATGGTTCTTCTGTTCATCTCTATATTATTTAACAAAAAAGGCACTTTGTTTCTGGCAACTTGTACTTGAACATGAAAAGCCTTCTTTAAAACCTTTAGGCTCAAAGGGCAGTTCCCCCAGCTTCCAGCATTCCCTCCCCTGGGAGCTGCTGGAAATACTGAATCTCAGGCCCACCCCAGACTCACCAGTTGAATCAGAATCTGCATTTGAAGAGTTAAGGTGTCCTAGGTGATTTGCAAGAAGGTTAAAGTTTCCAAGCATACCATTAAAACATTCCTCCATAATTTAGTGTAAACCACCCCTGTTGACCTTAGCTTGCAGTAATGACTGTTGCTTTGATGGTGAAGGTTTATAAGGTAGAACCTTTGAGGAAATGATCTGATTATTCTTTGCTAAGATATCTAGATTTTGTGAACAATGAATAGCTATTTGGCTTAGGAGAAATACAACCATAAAATTAATGAAAAATGATTTCCTCTTACGGTGATGACATGGAACTATGGCTAAATTGATTTTGCTGGCACTCAGGTTGGATCCTGAATGAAGCAGGTAAAATTTGGTGACAGTGAAATGACAGGATGTGGTAAAGCTAGAAGAAAGTAAACCCAAATATCTCAAAATTCCAGTGCTATTCACTATTAATTTAATAATAATGTGTACTTTTTATGAATTGCAGACTAAACATTCAAGGTGCTATGTTACATTGTTTGTTCAAAAAGCAGTACTTAAAATTGAAATTCTAGAATTTTAAATCAGGAAGAATTTTCTACATATAGCCCACTTAAATGACTATTTTAAAATAATGATATTAGATACAAAATGATTATTCTGTATTTAGATTATCTCTTACATCATGAATATCATAATGACATTTCTGTAGATTTTCATAAATTTAGCAGGAGGTTTGTCTGTATCCTGTAGCCTATTATTGGGTATTTGTTTGTTTTGTTTTAAGATAAATGAATTATAAATAGAAGATAATCGTTTTTTCCCCAGAAACATCTAAAGTGAGATTTTTATATTTGAGGTCATAAGGAGGTTAGAGAACAGACAAAGTTGGGAAGTTAACTTCTCTTGAAATTGTCCAGCCTTAATTACTACAGTGTCCTAGTTCCACCCTTACGTTTCCAAAGAAGCAGATCCCTTGTAAATGCCTTTGTTTCTTGACTTTTGAGTAAAATAGTAGGGTGTACTTTGCAAAATGTCATCGTTGATGTTGAGTTTCAAAGTCTTTAATTAGGAAACTGAAATCTGTATATCGAGATTTGTAAATCATCTAAATTGCAGAGTAATGTTTTAGAATACCGCTTAAGGGATTGACATTAAAGCCTTTTTCTTTTTAAGAAATGCAATAATTTCCTCAAATCCTCACTCATTAGGCCTCTACTAACTACAGTGCTGACTTTTTTTTTTTTGCCCTAAAGTCTGTGAATTCCAAAGAAATGCTTCACCATTCCCCCCATTATTATAGCCACCTGGAAGCAGTATTCACATATTAGATTAAAAAAAAAAAATGACAATGAATTGTGAAATTTTGTTTCTTGGTGTGTATATTGACATAAATGTATGGAAAAGGGAGGATCGTTTCTTTATCTAAAGGGGAAATTGTAATTTTTTGGTTGCAGACGTTACATGGGTTGAATCAAACCCTGAAGTGATGTTTATAAATCCTTATATACAATCAGACTGTCTTACTTGCCTTACTGAACACTTTTTCTTTTTTTCCACTTTTTCATATCAAATTAGAATCTTTGGAAGAACTGCCGGAAATGAGTGGGAAAACAACCCGGCGATTCTTCTTTAATTTAACTTCTATCCCCACTGAGGAGTTTATCACCTCAGCAGAACTTCAGGTCTTTCGGAAACATATGCCCGAAGCTTTGGAAAACAATAGCAGTTTCCATCACCGAATTAATATTTATGAAATTATAAAACCTGCCACAGCTAACTCCAAGTTCCCTGTGACCAGACTTTTGGACACCAGGTTGGTGACTCAGAATGCCAGTAGGTGGGAGAGCTTCGATGTCACCCCCGCCGTGATGAGGTGGACCGCCCAGGGGCTCACCAACCATGGGTTCGTGGTGGAGGTAGCCCACCCAGAGGACAGCCATGGGGCCTCCAAGAGGCATGTGCGGATTAGCAGGTCTTTGCACCAAGATGAACACAGCTGGTCACAGATAAGGCCCTTGCTTGTCACTTTTGGCCACGATGGGAAAGGACACCCTCTCCACAGAAGAGAAAAGCGGCAAGCAAAACACAAACAGCGGAAACGCCTCAAGTCCAGCTGTAAGAGACACCCTTTATATGTGGACTTCAGTGATGTGGGGTGGAATGACTGGATCGTTGCGCCGCCTGGGTATCATGCCTTTTACTGCCATGGGGAGTGCCCTTTTCCCCTGGCTGATCACCTGAACTCCACGAATCATGCCATTGTCCAAACTTTGGTCAACTCAGTTAACTCTAAGATTCCCAAGGCATGCTGTGTCCCAACAGAGCTCAGCGCCATCTCCATGCTGTACCTTGATGAGAATGAGAAGGTGGTATTAAAGAACTATCAGGACATGGTTGTCGAGGGTTGTGGGTGTCGTTAGCACAGCAAAATAAAATATAAATATATATATATATATATTAGAAAAACAGCAAAAAAATCAAGTTGACACTTTAATATTTCCCAATGAAGACTTTATTTATGGAATGGAATGGAGAAAAAAAAAACACAGCTATTTTGAAAATATATTTATATCTACAAAAAGAAGTTGGGAAAACAAATATTTTAATCAGAGAATTATTCCTTAAAGATTTTAAAATGTATTTAGTTGTACATTTTATATGGGTTCAGCCCCAGCACATGAAGTATAATGGTCAGATTTATTTTGTATTTATTTACTATTATAACCACTTTTTAGGAAAAATAGCTAATTTGTATTTATATGTAATCAAAGGAAGTATTGGGTTTGTACATAATTTTCCAAAAATTGTAGTTGTTTTTCATTTGTGTGTATTTAAGATGAAAAGTCTACATGGAAGGTTACTCTGGCAAAGTGCTTAGCACATTTGCTTTTTTTTGCAGTGCTACTGTTAAGGTCACAAGTTCAAGTCCAGGAAAAAAAAAAAAGTGGATAATCCACTCTGCTGACTTTCAAGATTATTATATTATTCAGTTCTCAGGAATGTTGCAGAGTGGTTGTCCAGTCCGTGAGAATTTACATCCTTATTAGGTGGAATATTTGGATAAGAACCAGACATTACTGATCTAATATAGAAACCCTTCCCCTCACCCTTAATTTGCAGAAAGAGTAAAGCAAGACCAATAGAAATAATTAGGAAAACGATGAACCTACAGGAAAGTAAATGATGGTTTGTTGTTCTTTCCTAAACTAGTGACCCCTTCAAAGGAGCTGGACTGGCCAAAGTATTAAATAAAATATAAGATTTCTTCATTATTGATATTGTGATCATGTATATTTAAAATTGATATCTAGTGGCCCTCGTGAAGAGTTGGAAATCAATTTGTATTTCACTTTTACCTCACCTGGGAGCTCTATGCTCAGAAGGACTCAATTTTCTAACTTTGCCCCACACACAGCAAAATTGTTTTCTGCCTACCCCAGTTCTCTGTTCCATCAGCTTGTTTTTCTTTCTAAGGTTATGTGTTTAAACACATTTCTCCAAATGTTAAACCTATTTCAGACAATAAATATCAAAGTTCTTTCATTTCATTCTATAAAGACCAACCTGCAAGACAAACGGTGCATGTGTACAGTGTTCACAAAATTTCCTTACATTTGCTTACATTTTTGCTTCTGAGGCTACTCATTTTGGAGGGAGGTAGGAAGAGGCAAGGAGCTGTTGGAAATTTGCAAGCAGGTCATGGGCTAATTCTTAGGAATTGATCAGTACTTTAGTATTGTACATGCAATTCTTTGGAGCAGGATGATTTAAGAGAAAACCAATGCTACAAAATAGGCAAAACCTGGGGAACCCAAGATAAAGTTTCAGAGATGATAGCCCATGCAACTGAGGCAATGATGCCAAAAAATTAGAAAGGGAAAGTGTCTAAGATCAGCTTCTACAAGGTCATCTGCCAACTGGACTGAAGCCCAAGCAAACTGAAGTCAAATTAGGCCACTCAGAATGAACATTTACAAAGGACAGGGGTTCTGTGTTCTGGGTTGAAATCAGACCCCAGGAAGGGTTGGATGGGTATGCTTATATGGCCAAAGGTCCCACCACACCTCATAATTTTACTTGAAGTATTTTAAGGTCAATTTCTAGGACTTTGCATCACCTCTGGTCCTACTGTGATTGATAAGGTCTTGTTCTAATTTCCTTTCATAGCCCTGCCTTGGGATTGGCCAAACAAAAGAGTATATTAGTAAAGGAACACTGTCATCATCAGATTCTTCTCAGGAATTAACCTGTGATGAGCATGTTACATTTTGGATTATGTTTTGGGTATGATAGGTTTGACCCTGTGTTTTGAGATTATATAGGCAGATTTTTTTTTTTTTTTTTTAAGAAAAGTAGTATTTTTGTTGTTGTTGTTTAGCCCCTAAGTCATGTCCTACTCTTTTGCGACCCCATGGACTGTAGCCCACCAGGCTCCTCTGTTCATGGGATCTCCCAGGCAAGAATACTGGAAGGGGTTGCCCTTTCCTTCTTCAGGGGTTCTTCTCAACTCATGGATCAAACCCACATCATCTGTGTCTCCTTCATTGACAGGTGAATTCTTTACCATTGAGCCACCTGGGAAACAAGCTTTGAGATTATGTACATCATGTTTTTTAGAAAAATTACTACAAGTTATCTTTTACTCCTTCCATGTTTAAAATCTTTTAGCTTCTTTTTATCCCTATCCTGTTGCTCTTGCACTCAATAGAAGGCAATATCATCTCTGCCCCTCACACTCTTCTTCCTCTCTTGCCGTGGACGTGAGGGGCAGGCTGCACAGTCTTAACATCTTGAAAAATAGTAATCCGTGTTTTGTCATTTCCAAATACTCCAGATGACAGTGCAAAAGTATATAGCCCAAGAATTTCCATACATTTGGCACTTTCATCCCTTTTTATACCTCTGCTTAATTGGTTCTGAATTTCATAGTGAAAATGATTCTCAAGTGTGTTCTCTTGCATTATATATGTGTAAATATATATAGACATATATATGTGCAATATATGTAAATATGTATGTGTGTGTGAATATGCAAATGTGTAAAGACATATAAATATATACACAAATATATGTGTAAATGTATATAGACATATGTAATATATAAATATACACACAAAGATATATGTGCCAAGTATTACATATAGGAAGATGATGGTATTTTCAGTTTAGTTCCTGAGATTTTGTGATAGTTGAGGACTCTGACCCTCTTGGCAGTTCAGTAGAGAAACAGAATATTCTTACATATATTCTACATTCCTACAGACATTTTGGCTCACATTCTTCATTCTGAGAAAAAAAGAAATGTCATAACTAACCCCATGACACTGAATGTTTTCAGTTTTCAGTTTTCAGTCTCTATTCTGTAGGAACCTTTGAATCCTTTTAGAATTGGCTTTCAAAAAATGTAAGTTTCTGAATTTGGGGAGATTACCTTTCAAAATTGATTAAGTTGTGTCATCTGGTTTTGTGCTTGTCTGGGCTGTGTCTGCTTCCCTGGCATGGTTTTAACTTGTATGGCAGGTCCAGATAGCTCTGTTCATGTTTTGCCTTCAAAACTGGGGAGGAAGATGAGTGGTTTACAGATTTCTTTATGCTTCCATGTTTTTCATAACTTCTACTCCATTTCCTGTTTTATATTGTATCTCAAGAAGTGAAGAATTGAGAGATTATCTATCAGTCTGGTCTGTGTAACAGGCTACATCATTATAGATAATCTAAATGTTCCATTTTTTTTTCCTTAGTTTTTTATCAGAAGTGAAATAATCATTTGTGAAAATCAAAGCACTTTTTAAAATAGTGTATTTCTATTCTTAAATCATATTAATGTTAAGATATCGATTCACTGAATGTGAGATGCTACAGCCCCCCAATCTATAATAAGGCAAAAAGAATACAACCTTGCAGTAAAGAACAATTTAAATGTAGAAATAAGTGTGACATAGATGGGCAATCACAAAGAAGTAGGACTGCTCTGGAACTATTCTGTTCATTTTCTGCTTATTTTTTTGCAGGGGGCAGGTAGGGTGAGGTGAGATGAGATGGAGAATAAATGCAGGTCTACTTCACTCAGTAAATTGCTTTTCCTCTTGCCTCCACCCCACTGGCATAAATTATACCCTTATGGTATTCTCCAGGGCAGAATTTTCTGACTATCTCCCTGCCCTGCAAACTTCAAAGTGAACTTCTACCTAACAAATGATGCTCTAAATAAAACTTCTTAGATTTTATTGTGCATGGGAATCACCAGTATCACTTCCAGGAGAATGCAGCCTTGATGGATCTACAGACCCCTTGGGATCATGTTACATCAGTTTTGTTTCCATCAGCCTGGGGTAGGGCCTGAGATTCTACATTTCCAACATGTTCCCAGGTATAGATTCTAAGAATTCTCTGTCACAACAGCAGAAAGACCAAGTTTAGGCCCCTCATTAAGAAGCAGCACTTAAAAACAAAACAACCAAACCTATATACAGGAAGGCATTTAGATACATTTTATCTGAAATGATGCCCTATGTATTTTTTTCAAAGGCATTCTTTTCCCCCACAAGATGACTGGCAATTTTGTGTTCTAGCCACCCTCAGACATGAAAACACTTGGTTACTTATCTTGTAAAATCTGCTCAGCTTGCTTGCTTGGGCATGTAGGTAGTCAGTTTAGTCAAATACGTGTCAGTACATCTATGTGGATGGGGGAGCAGGTGCAAGCCTTTAACGTACTTTTAAAAAGTCTAACACTTAAGTCAGTCCATGGAGTTGATCCCGTGTGATCTTATTGCCAAGTATCTGAATTAAAAGTTTTCCCTTTGAAGGCAGCAAATAGATGTCATACATTTGAACCACTTGTTTATACTAAAAATGATGCTTGATTTTTTTTTTTTTTTAAGTTCTAAGACAGTTCACTGTACAGCACCACTGAGCTTAGAGGGTGATACAAAGCTTCCCAAGCTGGTATTTGACATTTCATTTAATGAATATTGGCGTTTGTAATGCTGTGGTTGGCTTCAAATAAGGTGCTGAAGTGAATGGACTCTGGCTAGAAAAAGCAAAAGGAACTGAGTTCCCTCAGCAAAGAATGAACTTTGTCTTGACCCCCTTTTTGTAGCAAGATGTCTTAGGAAGGTCATCTGTTTAGTAAGCTCATTTTATTTTTTTGGAGAGAACTTGGAAGGTTTCTTGCAAGCAATTCAGTTTGGAATATTTGTGGAAGTAATGCTGAAATGAATGAATCCTAATCTCAGATATACTCTTTATACTGTTGACATACACATAGATGTAGATACATACACACAGACATAGGCATACACATATATATTTTTTTCTCTTGCAGATATATGTAACCCAGGAGGATAATCTTGGTTTGTTCCTGTCTGGGGACCAAATGCTGAGTGTAGGGTGCCTAATTTTATATCTGTTGGGTCTATTATTTATTTTAGGTCTCCACACTTTGGACTGAGTCTCTCTGAGGTGCATAAGCACTACTCCAGACAGCCAGACACTGGCTTGAATGCCACTTCCAGCCTGTGTTTGCCCCAAGCCCTGGGCCCCACTCCAAGTCATGCCAGGACTGCATTCATGCTGCAGTGTGTCTTGATGTGCAGCTTTCTCTGCAAACTGCCCATTGCTGAAAGCTCCCCTCTTGAGGAGCAGACTCTCATCTGGTCTGCATTTACACTGGAACTGCTTGGCCACAACACGATGAGAGAATAATTATTGAACTATTTTACTGGACAACTATTTCCAAATTGTTGATTTTTTATTGATTTCAGGAGGCAAGCTAATTGCCCCATGGCAACTTGATGTGAACATTTAATGAAGATCAGGAAACAGAGTTTATGAAAACTGTTGTATAGTCACTGCAAAATTTCAAGAACTGTTTTATACTTCCTGACAGTGCTGGGCCGAGCTTAATGGTTTGTTTTTATTACTTAAGAGTGTAAACCTTGCTTTAGCCCAGTGTGTGGAAACTATACCCTCATCCTACATTACGCATTTTCGAGTTGCTTTTTCCTCACTCCCGACTTCCTTTCCTGCTATCTACAGTCAGAACTTTTTCTGTTTTAATTGTCTGAAAGCGAGTTTCTATCTTTGCTCCCTGAGAATCTTAATACACACACGCACACACTCCTGAAGCTAAGTGTCTGCATTGTTTCACTTTGTTTTGGGTGGAGTTTCTTTTCGGCACATGGTTGCTAGACAACCAAGCAGACGAAAGTTAAAGATTGAAAAGGCATTTTTAAAGATGTCGAATCTTGGCTGCTTGAACTGTTTTATCTTTGTCTTTATATGGAAGGCTTAGTTCTCTTACCTGGCTACCCTGGTCTTTTGTTGCCGAGATGGCTGCTAGAAGATCTGTTGAAGTAGAGCTCTTAAAGCATTATCTGTTTGAGAACTTTCTTAAGTGTTGTTCCCATTTGCTGGAACATGCTTCCCACCTGGATGGGCAAAAAAAGCCAGCTTAGTTTCCAAGGGTGTATTTTAAATCACTAATAAAGTGTGTGCCAGCCCCCAGCTGCTTCAATTGTTGCAAGGCAAAGAGGTGGAGAAAAGATTGCTTTTTTTTTTAAAGATTACTTTTTGAGGTAACATTAAGAAATACAAGACTTCAGTTGGTGCAGAACACAGTCACCAAGAAGCTGCATTTGGTTTTCAGTAGATAGTATTGGAAATGTTTAAAAATTTCTTAAAAAGTCTAATTTTAAATCAAAGTCACTTAAATCATCATTTCAGTAAGATGTTTCAGGAACACATTATTAATATCCAATCTTTACACATCTGCCAAGTTGGACGTGTGTTCACAAGTTCATGTTGCATGTGTACACAATTTGTAGCTGACATGCTTTGCTCACTTCTGGTCTGCCCTTTTCCCTCCTCCATCCTCTGAGATTCTGTCTTTCCTCTTCACAGGGTTCCCTGGGCTGCAATTCAGTCAAATCCATGGAAAACTTTACCAGCTTTACTGAATCATTTATAGGCAGGATTTCCTGGCATGAAGATCAAACAGGGAGCCCTGAAGTTTGTTCATCGTAGACTGTTTTGGACATTAGAATCTTCTGAAGCCCATCTGGCCCTACACATAAATTTGATAAAATGTTCTCAGCTGAAGAAATCTTGTGTGTGCATGCTTAGTTGCTAAGTTGACCCCATGGACTGTAGCCCACCAGGATCTTCTGTCCATGGGATTTCCCAGGAAAGAATACTGAAGTGGGATGCAATTTCCTTCTCCAGGGGATCTTCCCAACCCAGGGATCAAACTCACATCATTTGCATCTCCTGCATTGGCAGGCAGATTCTTTACCACTGAGCAAGTTAATAATGGCAACCCACTCCAGTATTCATGCCTGGAAAATTCCATTGACAGAGGAGCCTGGCAGGCTATGCAGTCCATGGGGTTGCAAGAGTCAGATACAACTTTAGCAACTAAACCACCACCACAAGTTAATACTGACTTAAACATTGCTCCAGTGTTCTTGTCTGGAGAATCCCAGGCATGGAGGAGTCTAGAGGGCTGCCGTCTATGGGGTCACACAGAGTCGGACACAACTGCAGCGACTTAGCAGCAGCAGCAGCAAACATTGCTCAGTCACTTGACAACACCAGTAAACCTATTGTCCTCACCAGTACTTTGTCTTGACAATATTAGGAGGCACAGCAATAATGATGCTTAAACATCAAGGCCCAGAAATGAATCTGACTGCAAATCTCATGGCAATCAATGGGCGAGCTAAACATAAATTAGGAAATAGGCCCAGGGAAATTCCAGTTTTTTCTAATCTCAAAAGACTTGCTGTTTGCTGTGTGTTTATTACCTGAAGATCACCTGGCTGAATAAAAGAAAATGGGGAAAACTGGAAAAGTTAAGGGTTGTTGTAGTTAGAAAATTTACGTATGTGAGATCCATGCACCTTCTATCAGCAGAGAAATGAATTTTTAATATACTATGGAACAGTAACTCCTTCCATGATGATGCTATAGAGGATTTGACCTATTTTGAGAAGGCACAGAAGTGATTTTGATAGCTCCCTTTATATTGAACTGTGCAGAAACAAGAACAGTTGTTAAGTGAAAAAGAGCTGAAGGCTAAGAATTCTAAAATCCTCTTACCAACATCAGCAAACCAAAGGAAAAATTATTTCTGCCTTGTTGGGGAATAACCTCTAAGTGAGCTCTAGATCCTCTTTCTCTTTTGTGAGTATCTTTTATGCTTGAATGTCATTTTCCATGGACTGGATCAGGTTGAGGCCTGGATGCCCCTTTGTTTCTCCATGTACTCATGAGTTTGCTAAAGAAATGTTTTAAATTAATTTTTAGTATGAGGAAAATTGCTTTAAAATTTGTGTTGGCTTCTGCTGTACAACATGAATCAGCCATAACTCTCTCTCTCTCTCTCTGCATATATATATATATATATACATGTTTGTATGTATATCACCTCACTCATTAGCCTCCCTCCCCTCTCCCTTTTTCAATCCTGTAGGTCATCACAGAGTGCCAGGCTGGCTTCTAGTGTTATACAGCAACTTCCCCGTAGCTATCCATTTTACACATAATAGTGCAGATATGTCATTGCTATTCTCTCAATTCATCCTACCCTCTTCTTCCCCACCTAAGACCACCTAAGTCCATTCTCCTTTTGGACTTATCTCCATTGTTGTGTTTATTCAGTCACTAAGTCATGTCTGACTCCTTGCAACCCTATGAATTGCAGCATGCCAGTCTTCCCTGTCCTTCACCATCTCCTGGAGCTTGCTCAGACTCATGTCCATTGAGCTGGTGATGCCATCCAACCATCTCACTCTCTGTTGTCCCCTTTGCCTACTGCCTTCAATCTTTCCCAGCATCAGGGACTTTTCCAATGAGTTGGCTCTTCATATCAAGTAGCCAAAAGCATTGGAGTTTCAGTTTCAGCATCAGTCCTTCCAATTGAGGGTTGATTTACTTTAGGACTGACTGGTTTGATCTCCTTGTATCCAAGGGACTCTTGTATCACAATTTGAAAGCATCAGTTCTTTGGCACTCAGCCTTCTTTATGATCCAACTCTCATATCTGTACATGACTACTAGAAAAACCATAGCTTTGACTATACGGACCACTGTAGGCTAAGTGATGTCTTTGCTTTTTAATATGCTCTCTGGAGTATATTGCTGCCGTCACAATCCACAGTGATTCTGGAGCCCAAGAAAATAAAACTCATCACTGCTTCTACTTTTTCACCATCTATTTGCCATGAAGTGATGGGACCAAATGCTGTGATATTAGTCTTTTGAATGTTGAGTTTTAAGCCAGCTTTTTCACTCTCCTCTTTCACCTTCATCAAGAGGCTTTTTAGTTCCTCTTTGCTTTCTACCATAAGGGTGGTGTCATCTGTATCTCTGAGGTTATTGATATTTCTCTGGGCAATATTGATTCCAGCTTGTTAGTCATCCAGCCCCGCATTTCACATCATGTACTCTACATATAAGTTGAACAGGTGAAAATATACAACCTTGTCAAACTCTTTTTTCAGTTTTGAAGCAGTGAGTTGTTCCATGTAAGGTTCTAATTGTTGCCTCTTGTCTTGCACACAGATTTCTCAGGGTACATGTAAGGTGGTCTGGTATTTCCATCTCTTTAAGAATTTTCCAGTTTGTTGTGGTTCATAGAGTCAAAGGCATTAGCATGTTCAATGAAACAGAAGTAGGGTTTTCTTTGAATTCCCTTGTGTCTCCATTCCTTCCCTGCAAATAGGTACATCAGTATCATTTACCTAGATTCCATATATATGTGTTAATATATGATATTTTTCTCTTTCTGACATACTTCACTCTGTAGGCTCTAAGTTCATCCACCTCACTACAACGGAGTCAAATCTGTTCCTTTTTATGGCTGAGTAATATTCCATTGCATATACATACCACAACTTCTTTAGCCATTCATTTGTCAGTGGACATCTAAGTTGCTTCCATGTCTTTGCTATTGTAAATAGTGCTGAAGTGAACATTGGGGTACATATGTCTTTTAGAATCATGGTATTATCAGGGTATAGGCCCAGTAGTGCTGTTGCTAGTCATATGGTAATTTTGCTTCCCAGATGGTGCTAATGTTAAAGAATCCACCTACCAGTGCTTGAGATATAAGAGACTAGGGTTCGATCCCTCTATGGGGAAGATCCCCTGGAGGAGGGTATGGCAACCCACTCCAGTATTTTTGCCTGGAGAATCCCATGGGCAGGGGAGCCTGGTGGGCTACAGTCAACTCTATCTGGGCTACAGAGTTGGACACAACTGAAGAGACTTAGCATGCATGCATGCAAACCCATGGTAGTTTTATTCCTAGTTTTTTAAGGAATCTCCAGAGTATTCTCCATAATGTCTGTATCAGTTTACATTCCCACCAGCGGTGCAGGAGAGTTCCCTTTTCTCCACATCCTCTCCAGCATTTATTGTTTGTTGATTTTTTTGATGATGACCATTCTGATTGGTGTAAGGTGATACCTTTTTATAGTTTTGATTTGCATTTCTCTAATATTGATGTTCACATCTTTTCATGTTTGTTGGCCATCTGCATGTCTTCTTTGGTGAAATGTCTGTTTAGATCTTCTCCTCAATTTTGATTAGGCTGTTTGTTTTTCTGATATTAAGCTGTTTGAGCTGCTGATATATTTTGGGGACTAATCCTTTGTCAGTTGCCTTATTTGCAATGTTTTTTTCCCCTTTCTGAGACTTGTCTTTTAATCTTATTTATTGCTTCCTTTGTTGTGCAAAAACTTAAGTCTAATTATGTCCCATTTGTTTATTTTTGTTTTTATTTCCATTATTCTAGGAGGTGGGTCAGAGAGGATCTTGCTGTGATTTATGTCAGAGTATACTTCCCATGTTTTCCTCTAAGAGCTTTATAGATTCTGGCCTTACATTTAAGGACACGACATGAAGGAGCAGACAGAGTCTTGCTGGATATTCCTAGTATACAGGTGCAGTCTCATAGCATGGGGGATAGTCTCAAAGATCCTCTTTCCCAGAACCATTAAAGTTAGGACATTAAAACTATAACACTGCTGTTAATCTTAAGGAAATTCATTAAGGAAACTTGTGGGATGGCAACACTTCCACGTATTACTATGTACCGTTTCTAGGAAGTTCAGGGAGATGCTGGTGTTTCAGCCCCTGTGGTGTAAAAATAAGAGCCTTCCTCCATAGCAGCTGTTGCCAAAACACAGCTCTTTGGAAAGCTCCTGCCAAGGGATCTGTGGTGGGGGGTGGGGTTTGATTTCTAAGTCCCAAACAACATTGTGGGCTGTCTAGTTATGGCGTAAGTTAAGTGGTGGTCCTAGCTTAGCAGAAGTGGAAATCAATATCTTTATTTGTCCCATCACTTACCTAATCTTCAAAAAACCAATTAGAACTTTCCTATACTTCTATTTACATTCCACTCTCTCTGTCTCCCTTTCTCTTCTCTTTGTGTCTCTTTCTCCCTTCTTCTGGGTACCAGGGAAGTCTGAGGAGATGCATTTGGGAAAGAAGAGCTAGAAAACCTAAGCTTATCTGATACTAAAGGAGAGGGAATTGGTCCTATGTTGTCACCAATCTGAGAGTTTGCTGAACTAAAATGTCACAATGCCAGAGATCTCTTCTGAGATGCCAGCTTGAACAGGGAACAAGATCCTCTTGTGATTTACTTTTTCCATGGTCATGGGACTGAATTTGAGGAAAGGAGTAACTCCATGACCTTTCCTGGTGGAAAATGCTCATGGTAGAGGAGGAACTGCCCTGCTTTCTCCTCTGTAACCCAGCCTGTGGGATGCTGGGGGGAAAGGCCAGTCCAGCAGGTGGGGGTGGGGTGAGGTGGGAGGGTTCTGGCAGCCCATTGGCCTTCAGCAGAGCATGGCCCAGAGCAAAGCCTTCTGCTTTGCAACCAGAAGTCATAATTCATTTGACTTTAATTTGTATATTAGCACTTTTCTCATGACTCTGATAATTTCATATGAAATTTCAAAAGCTGTAGCAGTTATTTACTCTTTAGGAACTTAAACATTCACTGGGTGAAATATACTTTCCTCCCTCTGAAACAGAAGTTGGATGAATGCTTCAATTAAGAAAACAAAGACAGGGGGGAATTTCTGGGGCTAATCACCTCGTGGCTCCCACTCACTCCTCTTCCCCAGGTCATCTTCTCACTAAGTTGACCAACTGTCAGACAGCCTATCTCATCTTAGTGTTTCTCTTATCTTGAATTCCTTTCACCACTATATGGAATGTTACTGTAGGTATTTTTGAAAAGACATTTCTTTATCAAGTTGAAGAAACCTTCTATTCCTGTGTTTTAAAAGTTTTAAACATGCACAAAAGATGCATTTGGTGCTTCCATTGCTGTGATTACATGATTTTTCTCCTTTCCTTTGTGAATGTGGTAGATTACATTGATTGATTTTCAAATACTCTACCAGCATCACTGGAATAATCCCACTTGTTCATGGTATTAAATATAATTAAATGTAATGTTTTTTACATAGTGTTGAATTATGTCTGCTAATATATTTTTAAGGAAGTATGTATCCATATTCATGAGGGATATTGTTTTGCTTTTTTTTTTTTTTGGTACTATCAATATTTTTCTCTGGTTTTGTTATGAGGGTAATAATGGCTTCACAGGATGAATTAAGAAGTGTTCTGTCCTCTTGAATTTTCTGGAAAAAAATTGTATAAAATTGACTTTAATTCTTTTTTGAGCATTTGGTAGAATTCTGTGAAACCATATGGGTTAAAGATTTCTCTTCTGGGGACGATTTACATAATGAATTCAATTTCATTTTTAAAACAATAATAGGGCTATTCATATTATTTACTACATATTGAGTGACTTATTCTTGCTCATACTTCTCAAGGAATTGGTCCACTTAAATATTCCTTTATTATCCTTTATAATATTTTGTAATATTCCTTTCTTATCCTTTTGATGTCTACAGAGTCTGCAGTGGTACCTTCTGTTTCATTTCAGATAGTATTATGTCTTCTCTCTTTTATTTTCTGTCATTCTTGCTAGAGATTTATAAGGTTTATTGGTCTCTTCAAAGAACCAAATTTTTGTTCATTGATTCGCTGTTTTAAATTTCATTAATTTCTGTCTTTTATTTCCTTCCTTTTCTTATTTGTGTTTATTTTGCTCTTTGTTTTCTAATCTCTTGTGATGAGAGCTTAGCTTACTGATTGGAGACTTTTCTTCATTCTCATCTAGTGCTACAAATTTCCCTTTCAGCACTCCTTTATCTCATTCACAAATTTTAATGCTTTATTCTATTTTTTTTCCATAAGACTTTGACCTGTGGATTATGTAGAAGTATGTTGTCTAGTTTCCAAGTGTTTGAATGTTTTCACTTTGCCTTTCTGCTGTTGATTTCTAGTTTGATTGCGTTGTGGTCATAGAACATTCTCTATTTGATTTCAAACATTTTAAATTTGTTGCCATTTGTTCTATTGCCAAGATTTGGTCTATCTTGGGATATGCTATGTGGGTGCTTGAAGAAACTGTGAATTCTGCTTTATTGACTATGCCAAAGCCTTTGACTGTATGGATCACGATAAACTGTGGAAAATTCTGAAAGAGGTGGGAATACTAGACCACCTGACCTGCCTCTTGAGAAACCTGTATGCAGGTCAGGAAGCAACAGTTAGAACTGGACATGGAACAACAGAGTGGATCCAAATAGGAAAAGGAGTACGTCAAGGCTGTATATTGTCACCCTGCTTATTTTACTTATATGCAGAGTACATCACGAGAAATGCTGGGCTGGAATAAGCACAAGCTGGAATCAAGATAGCCGGGAGAAATATCAATGACCTCAGATATGCAGATGACACCACCCTTATGGCAGAAAGTGAAGAAGAACTAAAGAGCCTCTTGATGAAAATAAAAGAGGAGAGTGAACAAGTTGGCGTAAAGCTCAGCATTCAGAAAACGAAGATCATGTCATCCGGTCCCATCACTTCATGGGAAATAGATGGGGAAACAGTAGAAACAGTGTCAGACTTTATTTTGGGGGGCTCCAAAATCACTACAGATGGTGACTGTAGCCATGAAATTAAAATACACCTACTCCTTGGAAGGAAAGTTATGACCAACCTAGACAGCATATTAAAAAACAGAGACATTACTTTGCCAACAAAGATCCATCTATGGATCATAGACAAGACTATGATTTTCCCAGTAATCATATATAGATGTGAGAGTTGGACTGTAAAGAAAGCTGATCACCAAAGAATTGATGCTTTTGAACTGTGGTGTTGGAGACGACTCTTGAGAGTCCCTTGGACTGCAAAGAGATCCAACCAGTCCATCCCAAAGGAGATCAGACCTGCATGTTCATTGGAAGGACTGATTTAGAAGCTGAAACTCCAATACTTTGGCCACCTCATGCAAAGAGTTGACTCATTGGAAAAGACTTTGATGCTGGGAGGGATTGGGGGCAGGAGGAGAAGGGGACGACAGAGGATGAGATGGCTGGATGGCATCACTGACTCGATGGACATGAGTTTGGGTAAACTCTTGGAGTTGGTGATGGACAGGGAGCCCTGGCATACTGTGATTCATGGGGTCACAAAGAGCCGGACACGACTGAGCAACTGAACTGAGCTGAAGTTCCTTTCGCTCATCCCTATTTGTAATATAGATGTTTTAAATAGTTCTTCTATATTCATTAACAATCACATTAGACAATATTATAATTTTTACTTGAATTATCAAATACAATTCAGAAATATCAAGGAGAAGGAAAGTCCTAGGCTTAACTGATTTATTTTCTCTTTTCTGCAGACTTTCTTCCTTACTGATATTTCAAGAATTCTTTGATCATTTTCATTCTGTTTACAGTGCTGTCTGGGGAGGAGTCTGGATACATCCTTACCTTAGGTCTGCTGCTGCCTACGGGGAAGGAGGTGGGAGAAGTGGAGCTCCATATTGGATTTGGCAATGACTGTATCTCTGCCAGAATGCAGGTAGTCTGCACTCTTCCTTAGCTGTCCTTCTCAGGTAGATCTTCTGGCAATATACTCTGAATTATTTTTCATCTGAGAATGTCTAAAGTTTCCTTTCATTCTTAAAGGATATTTCTCTGGGTATAAGATTCAGAGTTGATAGTTCATTTTTTTTTTTTTTTTCTTTCACCACCTAAATCTTCTGCCCCTTCCTTCTGGCTTCTAGAGCTCTGGTGAGAAACACACTACTGCCATTTGCACTCTAGTTTTCTCCTCTAAGTGATACATCATTTCCCTGGCAACTTTTAGGATTTTGTCTTTAGTTGTTGTAAGGTTAACTGTAATGTCTCTTGGAATCAATTTCTTTGGCTGTTTTTGTGGTTGAGTTTCACTCAGCTTCTTGAACCTGTTGGACCTCACCAACCTTCCATTTTTTGCCAGATTTAGGAAACTTTTTGCCATTTTTTGTATGAGTAATTTTGTTACCTTCATCTGCTTAAAAATATCATTATCTAAAAATGTGATATCAGGGTCTTTTGATATAGTTCCACATATCCCTGAGTCTGTTCATTTCTTCAAGTCTATTTCCTCTCTATAATTTCTATTGTTTTATTCAAGTTCATTGACCCTTTCCTCTGCCTTGTTCCTTCTGATGTTGAACTCATTACTGAGTTTATATATCAGTTATTTTATTTCTTTTAGTTCTAAAATTTCCATGTGGTTTTTCTTCATGTCTTCTATCGCTTTGCTAAGATTTCCTATTAATCATTTATTTCAGGTATGTTTATTTGTTGTTGTTGTTCAGTGGATAAGTTGTGTCTGATTCTTTGCGACCCAATGGAATGCAGCACACCAGTCTTCCCTGTCCTTCTCTATGTCCCTGAGTTTGCTCAAATTCATGTCCATTGTGTCAGTGATGTCATCCAAACATCTCATCTTCTGTCACCCCATTCTACTCCTGCCCTCAATCTTTTCCAGAATCAGGGACTTTTCCAATGAGTCAGCTCTTTGCATCAAGTGGCCAAAGTATTAGAGCTTCAGCAAAAGTCCTTCCAATGAATATTCAGGGTTGATTTCCTTTAGGATGGACTGGTTTGATCTCTTTGACCTCCAAAGGACTCTCAAGAGTCTTCTCCAACACCACAGTTCAAAAGCATCAATTCTTTGGCATTCAGCCTTCTTTATGGTCCAACTCTCACATCCATACTACATGACTACTGGACAAACCATAGCTTTGACTATGCAGATTTTTGTTTGCAAAGTAATGTCTCTGCTTTTTAATATGCTGTATAGGTCTGTCATAGCTTTCCTTTAAAGAAGCAAGCATCTTTTAATTTCATGGCTGTAGTTACCATCTGCAGTGATTTTGGAGCCCAAGAAAGTAAAATCTAACACTGTTTCTGCTTTTTTCCCATCTATTTGTCATGAAGTGATGGGACCAGATGCCATGGTTTTACTTTTTTTGAGAGTGTTTAAAAAAGCATTAAGCCAGCGTTTTCCACTCTCCTCTTTCACCCTCATCAAGAGGCTCTTTAGTTCCTCTTCACTTTCTGCTGCTAGAGTGGTATCATCTGCATATCTGAGGTTGTTGATATTTATCCTGCCAATCTTGATTCCATTTTGTGAGTCACCCAGCCTGGCACTTTGCATGATGTATTCTACAAAAAAGTTAAATAAGCAGGGTGACAACATACAGCCTTGATGTACTTCCCAATTTGGAACCAGTCCATTGTTCCATGTCCGGTTCTAACTGTTGCTTCTTGATTTGCATACATGTTTCTCAGAAGACAGGTAAGGTGGTCTGCTATTCCCATCTCTTTAAGAATTTCCCACAGTTTGTTATGGTGCACACAATCAAAGACTTTAGCATAGTCAATGAAATAGAAGTAGAAGTTTTTCTGGAATTCCGTTGTTTTCTCTATGATCCAGCGAACACTGGCAATTTGATCTCTGATTCCTCTGGCTTTTCTAAATCCAGCTTCTACATCTATAAATTCTCAGTTCACAGAGTGCTGAAGTCTAGCTTGAAGGATTTTGAGCATTACCTTGCTAGCATGTGAAATGATTGCAATTGCACAATAGTTTGAACAGCCTTTGACATTGTTTTTCTTTGGGTTTGGAATGAATACTGACTTTTTACCACCCTTTATCCATTGCTGAGTTTTCCCCATTTGCTGATCTATTGAGTGCAGTGCTTTCACAGCATCATTTTTAGGATTTGAAATAACTCAGCTGGGATTCCATCACTTCCACTAGTTTTGTTCATAGTAATGCTTCCCTCTGGAAGCATTACTTGTGAAGGCCCTCTTGACTTCACACTCCAGGATGTCTGGCTCTAAGTTAGTGTCCACACCATTGTGGTTATCTGAGTCATTAAGAGCTTTTTTGTACACTTCTTCTGCATGTTTTTGCCACCTCTTCTTAATCTCTTCTATTAGGTCCTTGCCATTTCTGTCCTTTATTGTGCCCATCTTTGCATGAAATATTGCCTTGGTAGCTCCAGTTTTCTTGAAGAGATCTCTAGTCTTTCCCATTCTGTTGTTTTAGTCTATTTCTTTACATTGTTCACATAAGGCGTTCTTATCTCTCCTTGCTATTATCTGGAACTCTGCATTCAGTTGGGTGTATCTTTCCTTTTTTTCTTTGCCCTTCACTTCTTTTCTTTTCTCTGCTATTTGAAGGCCTTCTCAAACAACCACTTTGATTTCTTACATTTCTTTTTTGGGGAGATGGTTGTGGTCACCACCTCCTATACAATTTACAAACCTCCACCCATAGTTTTGTAGGCACTCTATCTACCAGATCTAATCCCTTGAATCTAGTAATCACTTCTACTGTATCATCATAAGGAATTTGATTTAGATCATACCTGAATGGCCTAGTTGTTTTCCCTACTTTCTTCAATTGAAAGCCACCACAATATTATAAAGTAATTAGCCTCCAAATAAAATAAATACATTAATTTAAAAAATTGAAACCCAGACAGTTTAGTGTGTTATAAGATTCCAGATCTTATATAAGTCTTATGTTGCATCAGGCATCTTCTGACAGTGCTCTGGTGTATGAAGGTCGAGGGTATCACCACCTTACTGCTGAGTGAGGTTGGAGTCCAGGTTCTTCCCTCTGACTCTGCTGATACTCCAGGGGAGAGACGCTCCTTGCTACTGATGGAAAGAGTGGGATTTCAGGATCCCCATATGCTTTCCACTGACACTGTAGACTGTGGTGTTCCTGTTACTACTGAATGTTGGTGAAAATCCTGACTCTCCATTAGGCTTCCTCTGATAAACCCTGAGAGAGAAAGGATTGGAGCCCCTCATTTCAAGCTGCCAAAGTGTGGGTGCATAGGTTCTCCACTTGGCCTTTCTTGGTAGAGGTAGCGATTGGGCTGTTTTATTCTGTGTTGCTTGGCTGGAGTAGACTGGTTGTTATCTGAGGTTTTTTGTTTTTGTTTATCACCTTGTAGACTATCCCTTTCCTTATCCTTTGGCCACAGGGAGCAGGCTTTCTGTCACACTTTTTTTTTTTTTTCCTTTTCCATCTGTTGTTGGTAGGGTGTTACTTCTCCAGTTTTCAATCTGGAATAAATGAGTTGCAGAGAAACTTCAGAGAACTCATTACCTATGTTCTTCAGGTGCCAGGGTCTCTAGCTGGTCTGCCCTCCTCTTATCACCTTTAAGATCTTTTAATATTTGTTTTTAGTTTAGTTGTTTTTAGTTCAACTTAACAGGAGGAATAAGTAAAAGGATGTCTACTCCATCTGTCTGGAAACAGAAATCTCAGCAGGTAGGCTTCATTCAATCTCTAAATGCTCTTACAAATTTGCAGATCAATTATTTCACTTTTCTAGAGGAAAAATTGAGACACTTAGAGGTAATTTGCCTGATCAAAGTTGCTTAGAAATGTGGCCTTGGCTTGAAGTAAAACCTTGGAATTTTAACAGTTATTATTTTGTTTTTCATTTTTCTTTCTCTGTTTGTTAGAAAAGCACTGGGAGTAGGGATGGTGGGGGTGTGGTAACAAGGAAGGTACCAAAGAGAAGGCTAAAGAATTACTTTTTGGAGTGGAAGCAGCAACTGTTTAGAATTGCAAAGCTAGGACTTCTCAGAGGGATTTAACTGAACTTTGAAATGTTGTTAATTTCCACAAATTGATTATATGATCTTCATAGTTACTCATTAATACCTTATCTTATAAATGAATGACTTCAATTATTCACCCTGTATCCTGAAGCTTGAGAGACATTTAGTAATCACTAACATTTTCTAGATTAAAGATTTGCATACAAATGAAAAGGATGGGGAAAATCATCACTTTGTAGTGATGACTTTGTAATACTTTTAAGTTATCTATATTGCTTAGTATTTTAAAAATGATTTTATACTACTCTCTTAAAACCCATTATCTAGAGTTCTTGAAAGATTTTCAGTATTGCAAAGGTCATGATAAGAATTACCTTTCCTAAGCAAAATTTCCTAATTCTAGTATATTTCCTAATGGAACATTCAGAAACCTTTCCCTACTTTAGTTTTGACTGCTACCACCATTCTTTGAAACTTCCTGAGTCTAAAATCAAGAGCGGGTAAGAGATGGGAAGGGCCTTTTAAGAACAGTGAAGGGCTCTCTGCTTGATTCCTTTGTGGCCATTTTGGTTCATTCAAATCTTATGGGTTCAGACTGACATACAGTGCAGGAAGAACAAATATGCTTTTTTTTTTTTTTCCCCGGCTGTGCTGCTTGGCATGCAGGATCTTAGTTCTCTGACTAGGGATTGAACCAGTGCCCCCTTCAGTGGAAGCATGGAGTGTTAACCACTGGAACCACCAGGGAAGTCCAAAAATGCAAAAGTTCTTAAAAAGAATATAGGGGCACAGGGCTGGCTAGCAGGGAAAAATGAGGTGTGTGTGTGTATATATAGTCACTCTTATGGAAAATTCTCTTTGCTTCCAAGGATAGGCAAGAGTTATAACAGTTCTGGTTTCACCTAGGGATTTGGGGTTCTATTGGGGGTACTTACTGCTTATGACTATCTTCAAGTCTGTCCCCTGGTCTTCCCACAAAACTTGACAGGAAAAATATCTCTTTGAAGGCAACAATTTCTGGACTTTTGTAGACAGTTTAGCTACTAAGATTTTTTTTTTAAATTTCTTTATTGTAAAATATTTTATAATATTGTGCTGGTTTCTGCCTTATAACCACATGAATCAGCCACAGGTATACTTATGTCCCCTCTCTCTTGAACCTACCTCCCTGCCATCTCACACCCCATCCTACCCCTTTAGGTTGTCACAGGGCACTGGGATGAGCTATTTGTGTCACACAGCAAATTCCCACTGGCTAACTATTTTACATGGAAAGATCCCCTGGAGAAGAGAATGGCAACCCATTCCAGTATCCTTGCCTGGAGAATCCCATGGACAGAGGAGCCTGGTGGTCTATGGTCCATAGTGTCGCACAGAGTCAAACACGACTGAAGCAATTTAGCACAGCACAACACATCTGTTTTACATATAGAAATTTATATCTTTCCATGCTACTGTCTCCATTCATTTCACCTTCTCCCTCCCCGACTGTGTCCACAAGTCTGTTCTTTCTGTCTGCATCTCCATTGCTTCTGCAAATAGATTCAAGGGTACCATCTATCTAGATTCTGTACACATGCATTAATATACAATATCTGTCTTTCTCCTTCTGGCTTACTTCAGTCTGTAGAATAGGCTTTAGGTTCATCCACCTCAATAGGACTGACTCAAATGTGTTCTTTTTCAAAGTTGAGTAATAGCATTGTATATATGTACCACAAGTTCTGTTTCCATTCATCTGTCGATGGACATCTAGGCTGCTTCTATGCCCTAGCCACACAAGAATTCTGATGTTCATTTCAGTACTTTTTTACAATAGCTACTGAGATTCTTGTTTTCTAAGTTGTTCATAGTATGTTCGAGTCCCTCAGCTATAGAACTGGCTATGCTGATGCTTTCAAAATTGTCCAAAGTGGTACAAGATTCTCTTTTCCCCTTTCAGTGCCAGGGAAAACAATAGGTCTTGTGCCCTACACTTCCTTTAGGTGAAGTACTGAACATTTTCTGCTGGGAGAAGGGAAGAATGTATGATAATATCTGTGCCCTGCTTTCTCTTTTCTTGTTCTATATACCCCTCTCCCATGAAAAAAGACAGTCATGCATAAACTTCCTTGCCAGAGAGGAACCTTCTACCCTATGAGCTTGGCAGGAGGTAGGATTGGAGTTTAGGGGCAACTGAGAAAACACAGTTTGCATTTGTCACCTCTGGAAGTCAGTCTCCAGAAGGAATAAGTGCATTTCCCCCTGATAAGAGAAGGGGGATAAGAAAATGGGGTTTGGGGATTAGTCCTTTCCCAGGAACTGACTGAGCCTCTGACAGTCACCTGAGATCTACTAGCAAGAGGTAAATGGGATGGAGGTCACAGAGGCCTTACATCAGTGTTGACTGATGTGAGGATGGCTGTTATCCCCTCTAACTTCAGAAAGTTGTTTCATTAGGGAATAGAGCTGGGAAATGCCCGGGGTCATAACTCTGAGTGTGGCTTTTTGTTTGTTTTTATGTTCTACAGTCTTCCATCTGAAGTTTTTCGTTTGGAGATAATGTTTTCTCTCAAGAGCCATCAACTCGGGCGAATGCATGGAATTCAGGAAGGCATCTATCCAAGTGTCTTCACTCCTACAGAATGCAGAGCTACTGCTGAGGACTGCAAACAGGAAGAAACCCTTGTGAAGACGTGAAACTATTTCAGAAAAACTTCTTAGAAAGTACTATAAGTCCTTTCAAATCTAAATCACCTGCTCTTATATTTTCTAATGAATCAGAATGTATTTTATTAACAAAAGGATATCTCATTTCAATATTTCAATCTGAATTTGGATAATTTGTGTCATTTTCACATGCCACTTATCCTTATCCTATATGAGAAAGCATGTTAGAAAGTTTCCAAAAAGGTAGCTGAGATGGCAGAGTGAAAAGACCCTGAGCTTTCCTTCTCTCATGAGCACACCAAAATCACAACTATCTGCAGATGACCATGAAGAAAAAGATGTAAAGCTAAGGACATAAAGAAGGAACCACAACAAGATGGATATGTGGGGCAGACTCAAGATAGAATCAAGACCCATACCTCCAGGTGGGCACACTACAAACTAGAGAATAATTGCAGAGGTTCTCCCACAGGAGTGAGAGTTCTGAGCCCTGAGTTGGGCTCCTCAGCCCAGGGTTCTGCACTAGGAAGACAAGCCCCCAG
Source organism: Capricornis sumatraensis (assembly GCF_032405125.1). NCBI lineage: Eukaryota > Metazoa > Chordata > Mammalia > Artiodactyla > Bovidae > Capricornis > Capricornis sumatraensis. The sequence continues at coordinate 52,346,803 of NC_091083.1, forward strand.
AGCATTTGGCTTTGAAGGCCTGGCAGGGCTTACTTTTGGAAGTCCCAAAGGACTGGGGGAAATAAAGACTTCACTCTTAAAAGATGCACACAAAATCTCATGCCCACTAGGACCCAGGAGAAAAGCGGTAATCTGGTAGGACCAAAAGCAGTAGTTTGGTCTTGGAGAGTCTCCAGGAGGGACTGGGTGTAGGGTGTGTGTGTGTTGCGGGGGGCGGGGAGAGGTGCGGCTGAGGTTCACCCTGGGGACATAGACATTTTGATGTTGTTTAGTCACCAAGTTGTGTCTGACACATTGTGAACCCATGAACTGCAGCAGCACATCAGGCTTCCCTGTCCTTCACCATCTCCCAGAGTTTGCTCAAACACATGTCCATTATTGAGTTGGTGATGCTGTGTGGAGTGGGGCGTGGCTGAGGCTCACCCTGGGAACATAGATATTGGTGTCAGCCATATTTTGGAGCTTTCTATTGCATGAACAAGGGTGCAGACAGACACCATCATGCAATCTACCCTCTAGCTCATTAGCACCAAGACCTGGTCCCATTCAACAGCCTATAGGTGCCAGTGTTGGGATCCCTTAGGGCAAATAATTAACTAGGTAGGGACACAGCCCAACTCATCAGTGGACAGGTTACCTAAAGACTTCCTGAACCCACAATGGCATCTAGACATGGCCTCACCCACTAGAGGGCCAAAACCCAAGTCTACTGTCCAGTGGGCAGGAATTGGTCCTGCCCTCCAGGAAGCCTGCCCTAACCACTAAACCAGCCTCACCCACCAGGGGGCAGACAACAGATTCAAGAAAACCGCAATCACTCAGCCTGAGGATTCAGCCCACCCACAGCAGGCCAGACCCTACCCTGGGACCGCTAGCAGACCAACACAAGCTTTGGGACACTGAAGACCCCATACCTAACTGTGTCAGGAACCAGGCTCTCCTTCCCCACCCCTGCCTCTCCTACCCCCAGTGATCTGACACCAGCTCTGGGAACCCTCAGCCCTGTAGTCAGTCTCTAGGATCCAGCTCTACCTGCTAGTAATTTGACATACACCCCAGGACCTGCACCCTCCACCCATTAGTGGGAAGGCAACAACTCTGGAGTCTTCTGGACCCTGACTCCACCCACCAGTGAGATAACACTAGCCCTGGTACCCCCTGGGGTTCTGCAGCCAGTCGTCTCATGACCAGACACTGCTAACTAACAGCTAGTGTATCTGCAGGGCCTGGCAACCAACTGCACTAGGGTTCAAACAAGCCTATCAGACCACCCCCATAGCCAGCCCACTACAATGGAATGACCCATATAGCCTCCCTAGGGGGAACCTGTAGAGCAAATAGCTTGGTGACAAGAGGGGAGAGCACTGCTGGGACACATAGGACATCTTCTAAAGCAGGATACTTCTGCTTGCCTTCTCAAAATAATTTGGATAATTTGTCATTTTCACAAGCCACTTATCCTTATCCTGTATGAGAAGGCATGTTAAAAAGTTTGCAAAGAGATAGCTGAGATGGAAAGTTGGAAAGACTGTAAGCTTGCCTCCTCTCATGAGCACACTAAAATCACAACTATCTGCAGATGACCAACAATGAAAAAGACCTAAAGCAAAAGACATAAAGAAGGAGCCACAACAAAAGGGGTAGGAGGGTAGACAAAGTTATCACAAAAAAAAGAAAATTACAGGTCAGTATTACTGATCAACATAGATGCAAAAAGTTCTCAACAAAATATCATCAAACCAAATTAAACAGTACATATATAAAATGCAACAATATACATACAATCCATATACAAAAATAAACCCCAAATGAATTAAAGACCTAAATGTAAAACTAAATACTATAAAACTCTTGGAGGAAAATATAGGCAAAGCAGTCTTAATGTAAATAATAGTAATATTTGGAGGGGATCTGTCTCCTAAAACAACTGAAGTAAAAGCAAAAATAAACAAACGGGACCAAATTAAACTTAAAAGCTTATGCACAGCAAAGGAAACCATCAACCTACTGAATAGGAAAAAATATCTGCAAAGGAAACCATCAACCTACTGAATAGGAGAAAATATTCGCTACTGATACGATCAATAACATGTTAATATCTAACATAAACAGTTCACTCAACTCAACGTTGAAAAGACAACATGATTTTTAAATGGGCAAAATAATTGAATAGAATTTTTCCAAAGAGAAAATGCAGATGAACAACAAGCACATGAAAAGATTCTTAATATCACTAATCTTTAGGGAAATGCAAATCAAAACCACAATGAGATATCACCTCACATCTGTCAGAATGAACAGAACACAAATACCAAGTGTTGGCAAGGATGCGGAACAAAGGAAACCCTTGCACTCTGTTGGTGAGGCTGTAAATTGATGCAGACACTGTGGATCAGTGTTGAGGTTTCTCCAAAAACTAAAAATAGAATTACCATATGGCCCAATAATTCCCCTCCTGGGTATATAGCCAAAGAACACTAATTTGAAAAGATACACCTACTCCAATGTTCACAACAGCGTTATCTATAATTGCCAAGATATGAAAGAAACCTAAGTATCTGTCAACAGATGAATGAGTAAAGAAGATGTGGTATGTAATGTATATACAATGGCATACTAATCAGCCATAAAAAGGAATGAAACTGCCATTTGCAACAACATGCATGAACTTGGAAGGCACTATGATAAGCAGAATAAGTCAGACAAAGACAGATATTGTATGGTATCACTTATATGTGGAGTCAAAAAAAAAAAAAAAAAGCCCAACAAACTAGTATATATAACAAAAGAGCAGACTCACAGATATGAAGAACAAACTAGTGGTTACCAGTGGAGAGATAGAAAAGGAGAGGGAAAGTCTGGGGTAGGGGATTAAGAGGTACAAACCATTAAGTATAAAATAAGCCATAAAGATATATTGTACAACATAGGGAATATAGTCAATATTTTATAATAACTATAAATGGGTATAATCTTTAAAAGTTGTGAATCACTGTATTGTATACTTGTAACTCATATAATGTTGTACAGTTAACTATATTCAATTTTTTAAGTTTGCAAAAAATTATTGCAGTTTTTCTTGGAGGCTCAAACATTCAATAACCTTTGTATGTAATACTTCTAATTGCAAAAATGTGTGTACCTGGAAAAGATATTCCTCTGTTTAATTATTGATATCTCAGGAGGGCTATTGAGCTGTTTTCTTATGAAAATTCTCAAGGAAAGGTGAATTACTTAACTTTCCAATTTCAAAGTGCAAGTATCATATCACTTATTCAGTTTGGGCTTTCAGAATCTATTGGGTGTTTTAAATAATATTGGAAAGGTTCAAAGGTTAACAGTTGTGCTCAGGGAAGTTCTGTTACCTGGCTAGTCATCAATTTCCCAATTTTTGGAAGATAGTTCTTCAAAATTAAACAAATACTTAGAGGATACCTATTATGTACTGTTAGTATTATAAGTGTGGTGTTTGGTCAGTCATGTCCAACTCTTTGTGACCCCACGGACTGTAGCCCACCTGGCTCCTCTGTCCTTGGGATTCTCCAGGCACGAATACTGGAGTGGGTTGCCATTCTCTTCTCCAGGGGATCTTCCCAAGAATCAAACCTGGGTCTTTGGCACTGCAGGCAGATTTTTTACTGTCTGAGCTACCAGAGTAGTATTATAGGCTCTATTCAATGGTGAATAGAAACAAAGCTGTCATTTTTAGGAAGTTTATAACCCTTCCATATTTAGTCCATATAAGCCATTATTTCTCTGTAGTCAAAATGTAGGCCATCAGTGTTTCCTGGGATGCTAGAAATGCAGAATCTCAGACACCACTCCAAATTTCTTGATTCAGAGTCTCTATTTTAGCAAGATCCCCAGAAGGTTCATGTAGACATGAAATTTTGAGGAATTTGCAAGGGGTCGGTTTAAGAATGCAGGCTATAGTCAATTGGTATATGGCATTTCTCTGACCACAGGAATAGGCTCAGAAAAGGATAAGTTTTCAAGGAAATGTGGTAATGGGGATTTTTTTCTTTATAGAGAGAGACAGAGGAAGTAATAGGGGTTTGCTCCCTCTCTCTGAGATGCTATGCAGCTAGGATTCTTCAAACTGCTGCAACCTCATGATGAAGCTGGGGATGGGCAGAGGCAAGAACATCATATGAAGCCTGAGTGAACCATACCTGATTCTCACCCTGACTTTGTCAGTTGTGAGAATCAACATAACCCCTAACATCCTAATGAGTCGCTTGGAGAGGCTGTTTCCTAGAGCCTTGGAAGAAAAGCCCATACATCAGAAAACAACACACACCATAGTGGGTAAATATGGTCACCAACATGTCAGCCTGAGAACAGCCAGAGAACCTTTAGGGACGCCTGCCAAGGGGGATAAATGAGGCACAGTTTTGGGAAATCTCTGGGCTTGGGACCAATTTGGGAGGCAAGGTGGAGGAGTGAAACTGCATATTTTGCTGATAAAGAAGAGAAAACAGTGAGTCATTGGGATATATAGATGCTTGGGGCTGTGAAAGAGAGAAGGGAGAAGACTTTAGTTCCTGAAATGGGACCTGTGAGGTAGCCTTAGGCAGAACCAGTCTTCTCTGTGCTCCTTATGTGCTTCTTGTCACCCTCACAGATTCTCACTTTATTCCTTCCACCACCTGAAGCAAATCAGTGGCCCTCTGTGGAATTCTGTTCACTGGCTGCTCAATTCTCATCTTTCCTACTTCCCCTCCTACCTCATCCCATTGTACCTTCCCAATTCCACATTATAGGGTTGTGAGGCTTATAACAGGTACTGATATTTATTTTATGGAGGGCTTTCCTAGCATAACTTATCCCAGCATCAATCTAGGCAAAGGAATAAGGATCTGGTATGGCTTTCCACCTTTCCACATAGTCACCTCCATTGCCAGCTCAGAACAAACCCTGGCGATATGAAATAATTATACCTACCATTATTTATAGAGCATTTATGTGCCACACTCCGCTGTGAACTTGAAATGCTATGTCTGTTTTAATCCTCTTAGCTATTATAGTGATATATGATTTTATACTCATTTTTTAGATGAAGAACTTGAGGCCTAGAATGATTAAAGATTCTCACCCACAGTTACTAAGCAGGGAGCTGAGGTTTGAAGCCTTGTCTTTAGATGAACAAACACATGTTATACTTGTTATCTGTGTGCTTAGGCCTTGGTTACTTAGTTATTATTTATATTATCAAGCAGGCCATTGGTTGAGCATTTTGGTTATGTTGTTTTTGCTCAACTGCCCAGCTGTGTCTGACTCTTTGGGACTTCATGGACTGCAGCATGCCAGGCCTCCTTGTCCTTTACCATCTCCTGAAATTTGCCCAAGTTCATGTCCATTGCATTGGTGATGGTGATGCCATCCAGCCCTCTCATCCTCTGATGCCCTCTTATCTTTATGCCTTCAATCTTTCCCAGCATCAGGGACTTTTCCAGTGAGTCAGCTGTTCACATCAGATGACCAAAATACTGGCGTTTCAGCTTCAGCAACAGTCCTTCCAGTGAGTATTCAGGGCTGATTTCCTTTAAGATTGACTGGTTTGATCTCCTTGCTGTCCAAGGGATCAGATTTTGATTATACGATCATGTCAAAACTCTAGTGACATATTCACATTCTCTGAATGTGTGCTAAGACAAGTCCATGATCACTATTGTGTTTAACCAAAGTGGCTGTGGGCATTATAGTGCAACATGCTTGCTTTATTTTCATTGTCACTGTGGTCTTTTAAGTATATTTCAGTTATTTTTTGCTGTTTTCATATGAAGCTCAAATATTAGACCTAGAAAGACCCTGACAGGGACTTCTGCTGGGCGGCAACATCAGAACCAGAACCCAGTTGTCTTAATTCCCAGATGAAAATATTTTTTAACTATTCGTTTTTGTTACTATTCAATCAAAAGGTCCAAATTTAAGGTTGTTTATTTTTATTTTATTTTGTAGTAAAGTGATATTTTCCAGATTTCTTCCCATTAGTAATCAATTCTCTGGGATTCCAAAGATACACAATTTTATTCCAGAGTTCTGGACTTCTTAATAGAAGAAGGAAGAAGGAAGGTAAATCCTCTTGACAGAAAGCAATGATAAAATTGGGAAAAAACTGTGAAAACAAACATTTATAACTCTTGAAATGAATTCACCAAAGATACAAAAAGCAACTTTAGAAATTTTGGGGGAACTTTGAAAATTGATGACATTTTAGCCTGGGGAGGCTTCCGTTTACCCCATTCACAAGACCTATTTCAGTTAGTGCTGAAGCTCTCTTGGGGTGTAGCAAGAAGACCAGCAGCATAACTGCTAGAAAGAATGACTTGACTTGGAACAGAGTACGAAAAAAAAAAAAAAAAATTACATCTCTAAGAGGCCTGGCATGCTGCAATTCATGGGGTCACAAGGAGTCAGACATGACTGAGCGACTGAACTAAACTGAACTGAAGGGTTATTGAAAAAAGTGTGATCTTCAGTTCAATTCAGTCACTCAGTTGTGTGTGACACTTAGTGACCTCCATGGATTATAGTATGCCAGGTTTCCCTATCCATCACCAACTCCTGAGTTTACTCAAACTCATGTGCATTGAGTTGGTGATGCCATCCAACCATCTCATCCTCTCTCATCCCCTTCCTGTCTTACCCTCAATCTTTTCCAGCATCAGGGTCTTTTCAAATGAGTCACTTCTTCACATCAGGTAATCAGAGTCTTGGAGTTTCAGCTTCAGCATAAGTCCTTTCAATGAATATTCAGGACTGATTTCCTTTAGGATGGAATGGTTGGATCTCCTTGTAGTCCAAGGGACTCTCAAGAGTCTTCTCCAACACCACAGTTCAGAAGCATCAATTCTTTGGTGCTCCGTTTTCTTCATAGTTCACCTCTCACATCCATACATGACTACTGGAAAAACCATAGCTTTGACTATATGGACCTTTGTTGGCAAAGTAATGTCTCTGCTTTTTAAAATGCTCTCTAGGTTGGTCATAACTTTTCCTCCAAGGAGCAAGCCTCTTTTAATTTCAGGGCTGCAGTCACCATCTGCAGTGATTTTGGAGCCACCCACAATAAAGTCTGACACTGTTTCCATTATTTCCCCATCTATTTGCCATGATGTGATGGGACCAGATGCCATGATCTTAATTTTCTGAATGTTGAGCTTTAAGCCAACTTTTTCACTCTCCTCTTTCACTTTCATCAAGAGGCTCTTTAGCTCCTCTTCACTTTCTGCCATAAAGGTGCTGTCATCTGCCTATCTGAGGTTACTGATATTTCTCCCAGCAGTCTTGATTCCAGCTTGTGCTTCATCCAGTCCAGCATTTCCCAAGATGTACTCTGCATATAAGTTAAATAAGCAGGGTGACAATATACAGCCTTGATATACTCCTGTCCTGATTTGGAACCAGTCTGTTTTTCCATGTCCAGTTCTGGCTGTTGTTCCTTGGGCTGGATACAGATTTCTCAGGAGGCAGGTCAGGTGGTATTGTATCCCCATTTCTTTAAGAATTTTCAGTGGTTTGTGGTGATCAACACAGTCAAAGGCTTTGGCTTAGTCAATAAAGCAGAAGAAAATGTTGTTCTGGAGCTCCATTGTGTTTTTGATGATCCAGTGGGTGTTTGCAATTTGATCTCTGGTTCCTCTGCCTTTGCTAAATCCAGCTTGAATTTCTGGTTCTTGGTTCATGTACTTGAAGTCTGGCTTGGAGAATTTTGAGCATGACATTAATAGCGTGTGAGATGAGTGCAATTGTGCAGTAGTTTGAACATTCTTTGGTATTGCCTTTCTTTGGGATTGGAATGAACACTGACCTTTTCCAGTCCTGTGGTCACTGCTGAGTTTTCCAAATTTGCTGGCATATTGAGTGCAGCACTTTCACAGCATCATCTATTAGGATTTGAAATTGCTCAACTGGAATTCCGTTACCTCCACTAGCTTTGTTCTCAGTGATGCTTCCTAATGCCTACATGACTTCCCATTCCAGGATGTCTGGCTCTAGGTGAGTGATCACACCGTCGTGGTTATCTGTGTCATGAAGATGTTTTTGTATAGTTCTGTGTATTCGTGCCATCTCTTCTTAATCTTTGCTTCTGTTAGGTTCATACCATTTCTGTCCTATATTGAGCCAATCTTTGCATGAATTGTTCCCTTGATATCTGTAATTTTCTTGAAGAGATCTCTAGTCTTCCCCATTCTATTGTTTTCCTCTATTTCTTTGCAATGATCACTGATGAAGTCTTTCTTATCTCTCTATGCTATTTCTAGGAACTCTGTATTCAAATGGGTATATCTTTCCTTTTTTCCTTTGCCTTTCACATCCCTTCTTTTCACAGCTATTTGCAAGACCTCCTCAGACAACCATTTTGCCTTTTTGCATTTCTTTTTCTTGGGGATGGTCTTGATCACTGCCTCCTCTACAATGTGATGAACCTCCATCTATAATTCTTCAGGCACTCTGTCTTTCAGATCTAATCCCTTGAATCTGTCGTTTCCACTATATAATCTTAAGGGATTTGATTTAGATCATACCTGAGTGATCTAGTGGTTTTCCCTGCTTTCTTCAATTTATTTCTGAGTTTGGCAATAAGGAGTTCATGATCTGAGCCACAGTCAGCTCCTGGTCTTGTTTTTGCTGACTGAATAGAGCTTCTCCATCTTTGGCTGCAAAGGGTATAATCAATCTGATTTCAGTATTGACCATCTGGTGATGTCCATGTGTAGAGTCTTCTCTTGTGTCATTGGAAGAGGGTATTTGCAATAACCAGTGCATTCTCTTGGGAAAACTCCATTAGCCTTTGCCCTGCTTCATTCTGTATTCCATGGCCAAATTTTCCTTTTACTCCAGCTGTTTCTTAACTTCCTGCTTTTGTATTCCATCCCTTATAATGAAAATGACATCTCTTTGGGGGTGTTAGTTCTGGAAGGTCTTGTAAGTCTTCATAGAACCATTCAACTTCGAACTTCAGCATTACTGGTTGGGGCATAGATTTGGATTACTGTGTTATTGAATAGTTTGCCTTGGAAATGAACAGAGATCATTCTGTCATTTTTGAGATTGTACCCAAGTACTGCATTTCAGACTCTTTTTTGACTATGATGGCTACTCCATTTCTTCTAGGGATTCTTGCCCACAGTAGTAGATATAATGGTTATCTGAGTCAAATTCACCCATTCCAATCCATTTTAGTTAGCTGATTCCTAAAATGTCGGTGTTCAGTTGCCATCTCTGTTTGGCCAGTTCCAATTTGCCATGATTCATGGACCCAACACTTCATGGAAAATAGATGGGAAATAGTGAAAACAGTTCAGACTTTATTTTCTTGGGCTCCAAAATCACTGCAGATGGTGATTGCAGCCATGAAATGAAAAGATGCTTACTCCTTGGAAGAAAAGTTATGACCAACCTAGATAGTATATTCAAAGCAGAGACATTACTTTGCTGACTAAGGTCAATCTAATCAAGGTCATGGTTTTTCCTGTGGTCATATATGGATGTGAGAGTTGGACTGTGAAGAAGGCAGAGCACCAAAGAATTGATGCTTTTGAACTGTGGTGTTGGAGAAGACTCTTGAGAGTCCCTTGGACTGCAAGGAGATCCAACCAGTCCATTCTGAAGGAGATCAGCCCTGGGTGTTCTTTGGAAGAAATGATGCTAAAGCTGAAACTCCAGTACTTTGGCCACCTCATGCAGAGAGTTGACTCATTGGAAAAGACTCTGATGCTGGGAGGGTTTGAGGGCAGGAGGAGAAGGGGACAACAGAGGATGAGATGGCTGGATGGCATCACAGACTAGATGGATGTGAGTCTGAGTGAACTCCAGGAGTTGATGATGGACAGGGAGGCCTGGTGTTCTGTGATTTATGGGGTCGCAAAGAGTCGGACACGACTAAGCAACTGAACTGAACTGAACTGATGGACCTAACATTCCAGGTTCCTATGCGATATTGTTCTTTACAGCATTATATTTTACTTCCATCACCAATCACATCCACAACTGGGTGTTGTTTTTGCTTTAGCTCCATCTTTTCATTCTTTCTGGAGTTATTTCTCCACTGATTTCCAGTACCGTAGTGTGATCTTAGTGGCAAACAAAGAACACCAATAATTCAAATAGCCTGAATCTGTAATCCTGCTTGGGGGAATTTTTTTTACAGGAAAAGTTGGGGAGTTATATAACCATAGTTGATCTTGATAAACTCCATGATACCTATGGGCTTCTCTCATATCTCAGTCAGTAAAGAATTTGCCTGCAATAAAGGAGACCTGGGCTTCATTCCTGGGTTGGGAAGATTCCTTGGAGAAGGAAATGGCAACCCACTCCAGTATTCTTGCCTGGAGAATCCCATGAACAGAGGAGCCTGGCAGGCTACAGTCCATGGGGTCATAAGAGTCAAACACAACTTAGCGACTAAACCAGCACCACCAAGATACCTATGGTCATCTGGAAAGTTGTCTCCATAGTTCAGTGATCCACATTCTTGGGAGAAAGTAGAGAGGTCCTAAGTATATATTTTGGCTGGTTGTGAGTTTTCAACACACAGGAAGTAAGTCAGGGCAGTTTTGCAAGCTACCTGAACTTTACTTTTCACAGTCTACACATAGCTGTATTGTCAAGTGGTTGTTGCTGTTGTTCATTCGCTAAGTTGTACCCATGGACTCAGTACTCCAGGCCTCCCTGTCCATCACCAATTCCCGGAGTTTACTCAAACTCATATTCATTGAGTTGGTGATGCCATCCAACCATCTCATCCTCCCTCTCCCACTTCTCCTCTTGCCCTCAGTCTTTCCCAGGGTTAGAGACTTCCTTCGCATCAGGTGGCAAAAGTATTGGAACTTCAGCATCAGTCCTTCCAATGAATATTCAGGATTGATTTCTTTTAGGATTGACTAGTTTGATCTCTTTGCTGTCCAAGGGACTCTGAAGCATCTTCCCCAGCACCACAGTTCGAAACCATCAGTTCTTCAGTGCTCAGCCTTCTTTATGGTCCAACTCTCACATCCATACATGACTACTGAAAAAATCATAGCTTTGACTATATGGACCTTTGTCAGCAAAGTGATGCCTCTGCTTTTTAATGCACCATGTAGGTTAGTCATAGCTTTTCTCCCAAAGAGCAAGCATCTTTTAATTTTGTGGCTGCAGTCACTGTCTGCATTGATTTTTGAGCCCAAGAAAATAAAATCTCACACTGTTTCCAGTTTTTCCCCATCTATTTGCCATGAAGTGATAAGACTGAATGCCATGATCTTCCTTTTTTGAATGTTGAGTTTCAAGCCAGCTTTTCCACTCTCCTCTTTCACTTTCATCAAGAGGCTCTTTAGTTCCTTTCTACTTTATGCCATTTAACTGGTATCATCTGCATGTCTGAGGTTGTTGATATTTCTCCAAGCAATCTTGCTTCCAGCTTGCGAATTATTCATTCCATCATTTCATAGGATGTACTCTGCATATAAGTTAAAAATAGCAGGGTGACAATATACAGCCTTGACTCCTTTCCCAGTTTTGAACCAGTCTGTTTTTCCATGTCCAGTTATAATTGTTGCTTCTTGTCCTGCATACAGTTTTCTCAGAAAGCAGGTAATGTGTTCTGGTATTCTCATCCTTTTATGATTATTCCACAGTTTGTTGTGATCCACACAGCAAAAGGCTTTAGTGTAATCAATGAAGAAGTAGATTTCTTTTTTTTTTAATTCTCTTGCTTTTTCAGTGATCCAGCGTATGTTGACAATTTGATCTCAGTCCCTTTGCCTTTACTAAATCCAGCTTGTACATCTGGAAGTTCTTGGTTCACATACTGCTGAAGTCTAGCTTTGTGGTTATCTGGGTCATTAAGAGCTTTTTTTGTACAGTTTCCTGTGTATTCTTGTCACCTCTTCTTAATCTCTTCTGCTTCTGTTAAGTCCTTGCCATTTTTGTCCTTTATTATGCCTATCTTTGCATGAAATGGTCCCTCTATATCTCCAATTGTCTTAAAGAGATTTCTAGCTTTTCCTTTTCTGTTGCTTTCCTTTATGTCTTTTGACTGTTCATTTAAGAAGGCTTTATTATCTCTCCTCTGTAGTCTCTGGAATTCTGCATTCAATTGGATATATCTTTCCCTTTCTCCCTTGCCTTTTGATTGTTTTCTTTTCTCAGCTATTTGTAAGGCCTCCTCAGATAACCGCTTTGCCTTCTTGCATTTCTTTTTCTTGGGTAGAAAGAAAAAGTGGTAGAATGGCTCAAGGTGGTTGATTACAACCTCTCACCAGTCATTGGCTGACCATTAAGTCATGCTTCAGTTCAGTTCAGTAGCTCAGTTGTGTCTGACTCTTTGTGACCCCATGGACTGCAGCACGCCAGGCCTTCCTGTCCATCACTCCCGGAGTTCACTCAAACTCATGTGCATTGAGTCGGTGATGCCATCCAACCATCTCATACTCTGTCATCCTCATCTCCTCCTGGCTTCAATCTTTCCCAGCATCAGGGTCTTTTCAAATGAGTAAGTTCTTTGAAGCAAGTGACCAAAGTATTGGACTTTCAGCTTCAGCATTTGTCCTTCCAATGAACACCCAGGACTGATCTCCTTTAAGATGGACTGGATGGATCTCTTCACAGTCCAAGGGACTCTCAAGAGTCTTCTCCAACACCTCAGTTCAAAAGTATCAATTCTTTAGTGCTCAGCTTTCTTTATAGTCTAACTCTCACATTCATACATGACTACTGGAACAACCACAGCGTTGACTAGACGAACCTTTGTTGGCAAATGTCTCTGCTTTTTAATATGCTGCCTAGGTTGGTCAAAACTCTTCCTCCAAGGAGCAAACCATAGGAAGCCAAAGTCAACAAATAAAAGCAGAATGAAGGAAAATCTGAACAAAGACATTGGTGGTAAAATGCAGTGAGGGAGGCAGACTCCACAGAATTAGTTCAGGCAAATTAATAAACAAAAAAAGAAACAAAACAAAACAAAAGAGTAGCAATAATCATAACCTCCAATAAAGAAAAATAGAATTCCTGAGTTGCTACATTATATTATCTAAAATATCCAGCTTTAAACAAGTGGTCAGTTTTTGATTAAAAAAAATTAATAAGACATACAAAGAAATAAGAAACTGTGACCCACACTCAGGAAATAAATACCTGTTATCTCTGAGGAGTCCCATTGGTGCACTAAATAAAGACATAAAAGCTGCTATCAGGAATGCATTCAAGCAACTAAAAGTAACTTTTAAGGAAATAAAGATCAGGATGGTAACAATGATTAATCAAGTTGAGACTCTTAATGAAGAGGTATATATTATAGAGAATAATTAGGCTTAGATTCTGCATTTAAAATAACTGAAAAGAAGAGTAATTACAGGCACTCTATAGCAATATTGAGACTGTAGGAGAAAGAATCAGCAAATTTAAAGATCAGTGAGTAGAAATCATTTTCAGTAGAAATGAAAGAAAAAGTCAAGAACAGTAAGGAGAACCCCAGAGATATATGGGATACTATCAGGCATATTAATGTGTATGTTGGGAGTCTCTGTAAAAGAGGAGAGCGAAAAGGGCAGAAAAAATTTTCGAAGAAATAATGGCCAAATATTTTCTAAATATTTTATTAAAAGCTAGTCCACAGATCCAACAAACTCAATCATTTCCAAGGAGAGCCACACCTAGAGACATCATACTCAAACTGTTGGAAGACCAATGACAAATAAAGTCATTAAAAGAACAAGAGAAAGATGCCTCATCACATACAAACAACAGTATGGGTAACAGCTGGATGATATTTTCAAGATACAGAAAGAATATGATTGTTAAGAACTCTAAATCCATTTCAATTACATTTCAAAATTGGCATTCCAAAATTAAAGATATCAGATAAGTAAAGAATGAGTGAATTTGTTGCTATCAGACTTATCTTACAACAAATATTAAAGGAATTCGTTCAGGCTGAAAGGAAATATTCCAAGATTATAGCTAGAACCTGGAAAAGGAAATGGTAATTCACTCCAGTATTCTTGCCTGGAAAATCCCATGGACAGAGAAGCCTGGTAGGCTACAGTCCATGAGGTCGAAAAGAGTCGGACACGACTGAGGGACTTCACTTTCACTTTTCATAGCTAGAACCCATGTGAAGAAATAAATAACAGTGCAAAATTAAATATACAGGAAAACACATAAGACTGTATAAATAGTTTATTCTCTTTTCTCCTTGTAACTGGTTGAAAATATATGATTGCATAAAACAATACTTATAAAGCTGCATTAATGTTTATAAAATAGGTATTAATAAAATAACAGCAAAAAGGATGGATTAAAATGGCACTATATTGAATTAAATACATATATTTTATTAGAATTAAGTTAGTATTAATTTGAAATAACTTGCAATAAGCTAAGGTCTGTAGTGTAAGTCCTAAATTGCCCACTTAAAAAACTCAAAATATTTAAGAAAAAATAAAAAAAGAAAATAGTACACTGCTGCTGCTGCTGCTAAGTCGCTTCAGTCATGTCTGACTCTGTGCGACCCCATAGACAGCAGCCCACCAGGCTCCTCTGTCTCTGAGATTCTCCAGGCAAGAATACTGGAGTGGGTTGCCATTTCCTTCTCCAATGCATGAAAGTGAAAAGCAAAAGTGAAGTCGCTCGGTCGTGCCCAACTCTTAGAGACCCCATGGACTGCAGCCTGCCAGGCTCCTCCGTCCATGGGATTTTCCAGGCAAAAGTACTGGATTGGGGTGCCATTGCCTTCTCCAAAAATAGTACACTAGAAGTATGTATTTACCGCAAAAGAAAGTAGCAATGTTTGAACAGAAGAACAAAAGAGACATGAAGCAAAAAATAAAACATAAAATGAAAGATTTAAATCAAACCACATCAATAACCACATTAAATGTGAATGAATTAAAAACTAATCAAATACAATGATTATCTGACTGAAGATAATTTCAAGCTCCAGCAACTGGCTAAAATTAAAACCATGACAATGATATTCTATGCAAATAATAACCTTAATAGAGTTTGAGTGACTCTACTAATATCAGAAAAAATAAACTTAATACACGTTGCTAGAAGCAAAATTTACATTTTATAATGTAAAAGGGCCAATTAATTAGCAAGATATAACACATTCTCAATATATAAAGACTAATTAACAGATGTATACTGACTCAATGGACATGAGTTTGAGCAAACTCCGAGACGTGGTGATGGACAGAGAAACCTGGTGTGCTGCAGTCCATGGGGTCACAAAGAGTCAGACATGACTGAGCAACTGAACTGAACAGATCTACAAAATACAAAAGCACAAGTTGAAAGAACTGAAAGGAGAAATGGACTACCCAATAATAATAGTTGGAAACTTCAATATCCTACTCTCAACAATTTACAAATATGTCTTTTCTACATAACAGAAAACCAAAAAACATAAAGAAGACTTAGATAGCACTATCAACCAACTTCAGCTAACGATCTGTAGAATACTCCACCCAACAACAGCACACATGGAATTTTTCCAGCATAGACCATATGTTATGTCATAAAACAAGACTCACTAAGTTTAGAATTGAAATCATTCAAATGGTTTTCTATGACCAGAACACAGTTAAGTGAGAGATAAAAGAAAGAAACAAATTTAGAAAATCTCCAATTTGGAAATTAACATGTTTTTAAGTAATATATGGGTTAAGAAAGAAATCATATAGAAATTAGAAAATACTTTAAACAAATGAAAACCAAAATTTTGTGGGATGCAGTCATAGAAGTGCTTAGAGGAAAATCCAAAACTATATTGGAAGTGAAGAAACACCTCAAATCAATAACCAAGGCTTCTACCTTAAGAAACTATGAAAAGAAGAGCAAACTAAATACAAGGCAGGCAGAATAATGGAAGCAATAAATATTGAGGTAGAAATCTACAAAATATAAGACAGAAGAGCAATAGAGGATATAAATAAAGCCAAAAGTTGAAAAATCAGCAAAATGAACAATTATTTAGTGACGCTGACCATGAGAAAAAGAGAAAAGATACTACTTATAAAAATCAGGAATGAAAGAGAGGATATTAATACTAACCCAGAAGACATTAGAAGGTTTTTAAGGGGAAATAGGAGGAAGAATTTTAGATCAAAACACTGGATGCCTTACATGAAATGAAAAAATCTTAGGAAGAACAGAAATTACCAAAACTGAATCGAGAAGTACTAGAAAATCAGACTATCACTCTAACAAGTAGAGAAATTGGATTAGTTATTATAATTCTTCCTACTTAGAAAAGCTCATGCTCAGATGTCTTTTGTGATGAATTCTATCAAATGTTTAAAGAACAAATTTATCAAACCTTCAGAAACACTTCAAGAAAATAGGAGAGCTTTCAACTCATTCTGCTGCTACTGCTACTGCTAAGTTGCTTCAATCGTGTCCGACTCTGTGCGACCCCATAGACGGCAGCCCACCAGGCTCCCCTGTCTGTGGGATTCTCCAGGCAAGAACACTGGAGTAGGTTGCCATTTCCTTCTCCAATGCATGAAAGTGAAAAGTGAAATTGAAGTCACTCAGTTGTGCCCGACTCTTCGTGACCCCATGGACTGCAGCCTACCAGGCTCCTCCATCCATGGGATTTTCCAGGCAACAGTACTAGAGTGGGGTGCCACTGCCTTCTAAAGAGGCTGTTATTACCCTGATACTAAAGCCAAACAAAGGCAGTGTAAGAAATCTACAGCAATATCCCTTGAGACTATAGATGAAAAGTTCTAAGATATTAGAAAAACAAATCCATCAGTATATATAAAGGATTATACACCATGACCGACAGCATTTCTTCTAAGAAAACAAGGTTGGTTTAATACTTGGAAAGCAATCAATGTACTACAACATCTAAATGCAAAAAGCTATAATAATTCTAGAAAAAAAAAATAGTCGGGAAAATCATTTTGACCTTAGGATAGGCAAAGAGTTCTTATATATGTCACCAAAATCAAGATCCATAAAATAAAAATTTCATAAAATGGACTTTATCTCAATTAAAAACTTTTGCACTTCAGTTCAGTTCAGTCATTCAGCCGTGTCTGACTCTCTGCGACCCCACTGACTGCAGCACTCCAGGCCTGCACCTTGTCAACCACCAACTCCCAGAGTTTACTCAAACTCATGTCCATTGAGTCGGTGATGCCAACCAACCATCTCATTCTCTGTCATCCCCTACTCTTCCCTCCTTCAATCCTTTCCAACATCAAAGTCTTTTCAAATGAGTCACTTCTTCACATCAGGTGGCCAAAGTATTGGACTTTAAGTTTCAGCATCAGTCGTTCCAATGAATATTCAGGATTGATTTCCTTTAGGATTGACTGGTTGGATCTCCCTGCTGAAAGGGACTTTCAAGAATCTTCTCCAACACCACAGTTAAAAAGTATCAATTCTTCTGTACTCAGCTTTCTTTTTAGTCCAACACTCACGTCCATACATGACTATTGGAAAAACCATAGCCTTGACTAGAAGGACCTTTGTTGGCAAAGTAATGTCTCTGCTTTTTAATATGCTCTCGAGGTTGGTCATAACTTTTCTTCCAAGGAACAAGCGTCTTTTAATTTCATGGCTGTGGTCACCAACTGCAGTGATTTTTGAGCCCCCTCCTCCCAATAAAGTTTGTCACTGTTTCCACTGTTTCCCCATCTATTTGCCATGAAGTGATGGGACTGGATGCCATGATCTTCGTTTTCTGAATATTGAGCTTTAAGCCAACTTTTTCACTCTCCTCTTTCATGTTCATCAAGAGGCTCTTTAGTTCTTCTTCACTTTCTGCCATAAAGGTAGTGTCATTTACATATCTGAAGTTATTGATATTTCTCCTAGCAATCTTGATTCCAGCTTGTGCTTTATCCAGCCCAGCATTTTTCATGATGTACTCTGCATATAAGTTAAATAAGCAGGGTGACAATATACAGCCTTGGCATACTCCTTTCCCAGTTTGGAAACACTCTGTTGTCCCATGTCCAGTTCTAACTGTTGCTTTCTGACCTGCATACAGATTTCTCAACAGGCAGGTCAGGTGGTCTGGTATTCCCATCCCTTTAAGAATTTTCCACAGTTTGTAGTGATCTGCACAGTCAAAGGCTTTGGCTTAGTCGATAAAGCAGAAATAGATGTTTTTCTGGAACTCTCTTGCTTTTTCGATGTTCCAGTGGATGTTGGCCATTTGATCTCTGGTTCCTCTGCTTTATCTAAAACCAACCTGAACATTTCTAACTTTATGGTTCATGTATCATTGAAGCCTGGCTTGTAGAATTTTGAGCATTACTTTACTAGCGTGTGAGATGAGTGCAATTGTGCAGTAGTTTGAGCATTCTTTGGCATTGCCTTTCTTTGGGATTGGAATGAAAACTGACCCTTTCAAGTCTTGTGACCACTGCTGAGTTTTCCAAATTTGCTGGCATATTGAGTGCAGCACTTTCACAGCATCATCTATTAGGATTTGAAATAGCTCAACTGAAATTCCATCTCCTCCACTAGCTTTGTTTGTAGTGATGCTTCCTAAGGCCCACTAGACTTTATATTCCAGAATGTCTGGCTCTAGGTGAGTGATCACTCCATGTGATCATCTGGGTCGTGAAGATCTTTTTTGTATAGTTCTTCTGAATATTCTTGCCACCTCGTCTTAATATCTTCTGCTTCTATTAGGTCCATACCGTTTCTGTCCTTTATTGGGCCCATCTTTGAATGAAATGTTCCCTTGGTGTCTCTAATTTTCTTGAAGAGATCTCTAATCTTTCCCATTCTATTGTTTTCCTCTGTTTCTTGGCACTGATCACTGAGGAAGCCTTTCTTATCTCTCCTTGCTATTCTTTGGAACTCTGCATTCAAATGGGTATATCTTTCCTTTTTTCCTTTGTTTTTCACTTCTCTTCTTTTCACAGCTATTTGTAAGGACTCCTCAGACAGCCATTTTTCCTTTTTGCATTTCTTTTTCTTGGGGATGATCTTGATCCTTGTCTCCTGTTCAATGTCACAAACTTCCATCCATAGTTCATCAGGCACTCTGTCAGATCTAATCCCTCAAATCTATTTCTCACTTCTACTGTATAATCTTTGCATGTTTTTCACTTCAAAGACATGATTAAGGAAATGAGAAGACAAATCACAGATAAATATTTGCAAACCATATATTTGGTAGAGAATTTGTATCCATAACATTAAAAGCATTCTTATAATTCAATAAAACCTTCCCTGGTGGCTCAGATGGTAAAAGGTCTGCCTGCAATGTGGTAGACCAAGGTTTGATCCCTCAGTTGGGAAGATCCCCTGGAGCAGGAAATGGCAGCCCACTCCAGTACCCTTGCCTGGAAAATCCCATGGACAGAGGAGCCTGGTAGGGGGGTCTCAAATCCCCCCTACCCCTCAAATCCCATGGGGTCTCAAAGAGTCAGACATGACTGAGCAATTTCACTTTCACTTTATAATTCAGTACAGAAGCAACAACTTAATTTAAAATTGGACAGATTTTAGATAGATAGACATTTTACCAAGAAGATATACAAATACTTGATGTCACATGAAAAGGTGTTCACCATCATTAGTCATTTAACAAATTCAAATCAAAACCACAATGAGATAGCACTGAGAAGGCTATAATAAAAAAAAAAATCAGACTATAGAAAATATTAAGTATGTAGAAAAATCTTCATACATTGCTGAAAAAATTTAAGTTGGTACAGTCACTTTAGAAAATATTTTTATGATTTCTTAAAAAGTTAAA
Organism: Capricornis sumatraensis; assembly: GCF_032405125.1. NCBI lineage: Eukaryota > Metazoa > Chordata > Mammalia > Artiodactyla > Bovidae > Capricornis > Capricornis sumatraensis. Next base: position 52,366,523 of record NC_091083.1, read on the forward strand.
CATAAACTTATCATGCAACCCATTAATTCCACTTCTAAGTACCTGCTCAAGAGAAAGTAAAACTTGTGTTCCCTCAAAGACCTTTATGTGAATGTGTATAGTAGATTTATGCATAATAGCCCCAGAGTGGAAACCAACCATCATCTATTGAGTGGATAACAAAAATGTAGTATATTCAGACAATAGAATAATTTTCAACAATAAAACTACTGATACATGCTACAGCATTGATCAATTTAAAAAACATTATGTTAAATGAAAGAAGCCAGAGCCAAAAAACAATGTTTATAGTACAATTTCCTTGATATGAAATGCCCAGTAAAGGAAAAGCAATAGGGACAGAAAGCAGTTCATTCATTGTTTGGGATCCACACTGACTGCAAATGGGCCTGAAGGGTCTTTTTGGGGTGATGAAAGTTGCTGACACAGGATTGTGGTGATGGTAACACAACTCTGTAAATATACTAAAATTCATTGAATTACTTAAAATGGGCAGTTTATTGTAAATAAGTTATAGTTCAATAAAATTGTTAGAAAGATATTCTAGGTAAAACCAACCAGCTGCAAAGCAAGCAAACTAGATACCAGAAAAAAAAAAAAAAAGCTATTGAACCTCCAATTTTTTATTCAACCTGACCTGAATCTCTTGGTCAATTTTGAAATAGTATCTCAGAAACAAGGTTAATTTTGCTGAATAAAATTAACACAAGTATTCTGCCTTTTGAAAATGTTAGGTGCATGTGGTATACTGTGTATTCCTAAACTGCTGTAAGCTTCTTTAGCTACTTTCTTCTATTTATTTGCTATCACCTTCTTATCCCCCTCAACAGGAATCAACAAACAGAACTCAGTCAATGTTGACTGATACCCTGAAAAAACCTGTAGTCCCCTCCCATTTGAAGCGGAACTTCATGTAAACCTTTCTCAACCTAAATTCTTATGGGAGGAGACGGAGGGCACAGAGCCATGTAGCCAATCAGGGCTGAGCTTCACATATGGGTCAGCAGAGACCATTCTAGTCTGTAACTACAATTGTTACACATTCTTACTTCAGAAGGGGCTTTCAGAGGTCACCTGCTGAGTTCACTGCTTCCCAGCTGGTGACCACCTGTCTTAGTGACTTTAACACTCTGGATTCAAAGTTGTAGAAATATGTTCTCTTACTTTTCTAGCTCAAAGCAGATTTCAAAGATTTAAAGGACCCTGGGTTATTTGGGTAAGGATTTCTCTCTGTAAACCTAAATGACTCTTATCATTACCGAAACTTTCTGAAAAAAATATGGTTCCTAGATTTTGACCCAATTTCATATCTGTATACAAAATAACTATGCACTGAAGCCTTACTATCTTCTGTTTTCAAGGTCCCAGAAAGCATGAAAGTAGTAAATAAAGGGGATATTACAAATGGAATTTCTTTGCAGCCTCACAATTAGGCTTCTGAGAGCACTTTAAGTAAAAATGCTAAGTAAAAGAATCTTATAAAATCTACACTTTTTTCCTGCCTGTTTTTTTTTTTTTTTTCCAAAATTCTCAGGCTTAGAGACCCCAGGGGACTGGCAGGTGCAGATTTCCATGGAAACCAACCCTAAAAGAATGAAAACCCGAAGAGAGATTGTGTGAAGTACCCTGGCTCCTGGGTAATTTCCTTGCCAACAGTTTTTGAGGTCACCCTGGCTTATTTCATGAAATTAGAGGCCCTGCTGTCAGGATTTCCCCAGGCAAGGAGGGTTTGCTCAGCTCCATTGGTGAGAAGTCCACAGATTAGGGCTGGTTCCCTGCGTTTAGAGGAGTATCTCTCATTACTTGGCCTGACTTTCAAACACTTTTTATTCTGGTTTCCTTCTAGTTAATCAAAACAATGCTTTTTTTTTTTTTTTTCAAATTTAGAATGTGTGTGCTCTTTTACTTTAAAACATTTGTTAAAAATAAAGCGGAATATTGTTAAAAACCATATGACTCTCTCTATATATGTTTATATACATATACATGCACATATATAAGTATATAAATGGTTAGAAAAAATCCTAACAGTATAGAAAGTCAAAAAGGGAAAGTCTCTCCATGAAAGCAAAATGGACACGAGTCTTAAGAGTGAGACTAGTTCCTCCAGCATTGGCCAGAGAAATACCCTCACTAATGTCGACAAGGTGGAGAAATGGACTTCAGCTTTGGAAAATCTCTGGGCTTGAAATCAGTTTGTGAATGCTTCTATACCTTGCTTTGTAATTAAATAAAATATCAGTTCACAGACCCAACTCACAGAGTATGAGTGGTTCTCAAACTGGAGAGTATATCAGAATCACCTAGAGGCTTAGCACATGCAAAGTACCACCTCCAGAGTTTCTGATTTAGTAGGTCTGGGCCAGGGTCTATGAATTTGCGTTTCTGACTAGCTCTCAAGTGCTGTTGATGTTGCACATTGGTGCTCCATTGACAGGTGCTCCAGCCAGACGCACCACTGTCATACTATTTTCAGCCAACTTCATCACATTGAATATTGTGAAATTTTTTTCTGTTATCTCACTGTAATTCTCACAACTTTATAATGCGAGTAATATGAACAACCACTATTCTTAAGTACTCATTCTGGGCCAAATACTGTGAATTAATTTATCCTCACAGCAATTCTTTCCTCTCTCATTTTACAGATGAGAAAACAGTCTCACAGAAATTAAGTAATATGATTAAGTTCATACAACGAAAAAAGTTGTGGAGGCTGGAAATGTAAAGGAAGATTTGTCAGATTTCAGAATCCATGTTCTTTTCAGAGTCCCTGCCTACAAGGAATGTCCAGGTTAGTGGGAGAATTAAGGATGAGACTCAAAGCACTAAGGATAATAGAAAGTGACAGGTGCTATAAGAAAGGCAGAGGAGAAACGTTGGCTTAACCAAAGAAGGTGTGTAACTTATGCAATTACACAGGCCAGGGTGCTCAGAAGTGCTTCCACTTGGTTTAATGCTCTTCTGTTACCATCTTGAAGTTACTAATATTTTTTCTTTTATTTTATAATTATTTATGTTTATTGAAGTATAGTTGGTATACAATGTTTGTATCAGTTTCAGATGAACAGCAAAGTGATTCAGTTATATATATAATTTTATATTTATATACAAGTAGTTTTTCAGCTTCTTTTCCATTACAGATTATTACAATATGTTAAATGTAGTTCCCTATGCCATACAGTAGCTCTTTGTTGTTAATCTGTTTGAAGTTCTTAATAATTTTTTTAGACATGGGCCCTATATTTTTATTTGGCACTGGGCCCCACAAATGATACAGCCACTCCTGGAAGGGTAATTTACTCAGAAGTTTTGGCAGTTCCTTACTCACCACTAAACTGCTAGGTCTACACGGTTCACTCACGCTTTACTGCACCTTCGTGGGTGGAGGGACATTTTACAAGTGATTTGTGCACATTTTTATCCTATAATGCTTTGTGTTTAATCTCCAAGTGGACACACTTTTGGGATACTTCATCTACCTAGAGTACATTTGGAGAGGCATTTATTTGTCAAGAACTAACACAATCAGGAAGATAAATCTAAGCTTACACAGCTTTCCAAAATAAACCAAAAAAAAATTTTTTTTGTAAGAGGCAGGTATTATTTATTATTCCTCATCTTCTACTGTGCATTGGTTTGTTAATACATGGTTATCTTAACTATGTTTGTAGTCTCAGACATGTATCCTCCCTATGTAAATTTCAAAGTAGATATTCTGAAATTTTGCTACATTAGCTAAGTTTCATATTAGCTTTCCAAGGAGAAACAACTATTTCCACTTTTATCCTCTGAAGGTGGGAAAATTCCATTGTGAATACAGTGCACATCAACCATGCCCCAGGGAACTGCTGCCTTGTGTATTTCATGTTTTATGCCATAACAATGTTATCCGATTTTATAATTAACATTAAACTTTTATAGGAAAAAGGACCTTGTTATACTAGTTGTTAACCTTTCAATGTATTTAAATCTCATTTCATAAGGAGCCATATGCTTCTTCATCACCACCCTAAATGGGCTCTGTTGCTAAGTGTTATGAGATCTCGTAATGAAAGATACATGCACAATGCATTTGCCCAACACCAGGGGCAGAATTAAGGGAGCAGTGGGAACCTTAATTCTTGAATTTCCTGACTTCTGTGGGTTTCCTTTGCAATTTCAACATTCCATTGATATTTCCTTTCTCACACCCATTCTTTTTTATTCGTTCTTCATCAACATCCCTACCTCCTCTCCAATCCAGTTAAGACCTATTTAAACATTCATACTCACTTTCTTTCCATATTTGAGTTATCTGTCTAGTTTGTAATGCATTAGTGCCATCTCTAGTGGGGCTTAACTATTGCTTCCATATTTCCAAACTATTGCTTTGTGACAGTCAGTCTAGGACAAGACATACAATAAGAAAACACTGATAAATCTATAGGTATTTATCTAATTTCCAAAAACTGTGAGTGAATAATAGCTTAGGTAGAATCAGTCTCTTGACTGTTTAAAATAAAAATAGAGAATGGTAAAAATGGCCATTCCTCTCACATCATTCCTCAAGAAAATATGTACACATCATTCCTCAAGACTATGTGTACACATGTGTTTAATATACAAATTTTTGTTTGTTAGAAATGAATCATCAACAATACAAAGCAGTAGAGGAAAACAACAGAATGGGACAGACTGGAGATGTCTTCAGGAAAATTGGAGATATGAAGGGAACACTTTATAAGAGGATGGGCACAATAAAGGACACAAACAGCAAGGACCTAACAAAGGCAGACTAGATTAAGAAAAGGTGGCAAGAATACACAGAAGAACTATATAGAAAAAGTCTTAATGACAGGCATAACCACAATGGTGTGGTCATTCACTGAGAGCCAGACATTCTGGAGTGTGAAGCCAAGTGGACTTTAAAAAGCATTACTACAGACAAAGCTAGTGGAAGTGATGGAATTTCAGCTGACCTCTTTCATATCCAAAAAGATGATACTGTTAAAGTGCTGCACTCCTCATCTCAGTTTTTTCAAACCTAAAAAAACTCAGCAGTGGCCACAGGAATAGAAAAGGTCAGTTTTAATTCCAATCCCAAAGAAGGGCAATGCCAAAGAATGTTCAAACTACAATACAAGTGTGCTTATTTTGCATGCTGGTAAGGTTATGCTCAAAATCCTTCAAGCTAGGCTTCAGTAGTATGTGAATCAAGAAATTCCAGATGTACAAACTGGATTTAGAAAGAGCAGAGGAACCAGAATTTCCAAATTGCTAACACCTATTGGATCATTAAGAAAGAAAGGGAATTTCAGGAAAACATATACTTCTGCTTCACTGACTATGCTAAAGCCTTTGACTGTGTGGATCACAACAAACTGTGGAAAATTCTTGAAGAGATGAGAATACCAGACCACCTTACCTGTCTTCTGAGAAACCTGTATGGGGGTCAAGAAGTGACAGTTAGAACCTTACATGGAACAACAGAATGGTTCAAAATTGGGAAAGGAGTATGGCAGGGCTGTATATTTATTTATTTTACGTAAATGCAGAGTACATCATGTGAAATGCTGGACTGGATGAATCACAAGCTGGAATCAAGATTGCTGGGAATAACATCAATAACCTCAGATATGCAGATATACTCTAATGGCAGAAAGTGAAGAGGAACTAAAGAACCTCCTGATGAGGGTGAAAGAGGAGAGTGAAAAAGCTGACTTGAAACTCACCATTCAAAAAACTAAGATCATGGCATCTAGTCCCATCACCTCATGGCAAATAGAAGCAGAAAAAGTGAAAGCAATGACAGATTTTATTTTCTTGGGCTCCAAAATCACTGTAGATGGTGACTGCAGCCATGAAATTAAAAGACACTTGCTGCTTGGAAGGAAAACTGACAAACTTAGATAGCATATTAAAAAGCAAAGACATCACTTGGCCTACAAAGTTCCATATAGTCAAAGCTATGGTTTTTCCAGTAGTCATGTAAACATGTGAGAGTTGGACCATAAAGAAGGCTGAGAGCCAAAGAGCTGATGCTTTCTAATTGTGGTGTTGGGGAAGACTCGAGAGTCCCTTGGACAGAAAGGAGATCAAACCAGTCAATCCTAAAGGAAATCAACCCTGAATACTCATTGGAAGGACAAATTCTGAAGCTGAACCTCCAATACTTTGGCCACCTGATGTGATGAGCTGACTCATTGGAAAAGATCCTGATGCTGGGAAAGACTGAAGGCAAAAGGAGAAGAGGATGAGATGGTTAGATAGCGCCTCTGACTTTTATGAATTGAGAAAGCTCCAGAAGACAGTGAGTGATGGGGAAGCTTGTCGTGCCGCAGTCCACAGGGTCACAAAGAGTCAGATTCAACTAGGGACTGAACAACAACAATCTTTACTATAGCTAAACTTAAAGGACACCAAAGACAAAAAGTAGAGGTTAAAGAAGAATCTTACAGACAATTCTGCTGCTAAACCCTCTGTGTTCTAACATATTCCTAGCAGTGAAAAGAGAATGGTGGAGGAGGCTAATGTGCTCTTTTTGTCTGCTGGTTTACTTCTTTCTGTTTAAATGTTAATATCAAGTATCTTCAATGTTAATTGTTTGCTCCCTCATGAGGATTCAGAGAAATAAATGGGAGTCTTGTCTTATACAGAGTGAGGTTTTAAAGGCACCATCTGACTTAAATTCCCATGTGGTATAAACTTACACTTCTGGCAATAAGTTGCATTTTTATAACACCCATACTTCCAGAGGTGATAGGTTCTGACTGTATTATAACCCAACTTCTAGGAGAACATGGTGATTCAATTAGGTATTAGTACAGTCGGAAAGAGTACTTTTCAAACTTCACTGAGTCTATGAATTCCCTGGGGATTTAGCAGGTTTGAGGTGGGGCCTGAGATTCTGTATTTCCAAGTTCCTAAGTCACACTGCTGCCACTGGTCTGCAGACTATATACTGAGAAGCCAGAGTATAATGGAGTCAGTATTAGGAACCAAGAAAGAAGTGGTCATAATATGGAGTATCCCCTCTGTCTTTTTGGGCTACTAGCTGAAGATACCTTTATTGCAGTTTTCTCATCTGAAAACAAAGTGTCAGTGGGTGGTGAGAAACTTCATATTAATAAGTTTCTTCAACAAATAGGTATTTAAGCTAGCAGGAACAGATGTACAAAATGCTTTTAATGTGAAAATATTTATGTTGCTTTTTATTATGTGTATATGTATAATTCCAGTTTAACATTTAAAAAAAAAATACAAATGCTGAAACTGTTCACATCAAGGTTTGAGATTTGAGTTGCAGGGTTAGAATACTAAACAAACACAGGTGAAAGTATCTCCAGTGAGGAAAGCAGCTCCTGCTTAGCCTTTATTTATTTTTTTTTTCTTTTTATGACTGATAGCTGTTGCTTTTACTTCAAAAGAGCTTCCCCAACCTGAAATTATAAAACATTATTTAACCTGACCTGTTCAGTATTTAATTGTTCTTTTGATTAAAAAACAATCCTTTGTTTCTAAATTACTCTAGATTTTGTCCCTAGACTCAATGGAGTTAGATAACATATAAATTCACTATCCATTTAAATAAGTTATAATAAGATATGATTTATTTCCCATTAGCTGTGTCATTTCCATTCAATATGTCAAGGCATTTCTGGGTTAATGATAGAGAGTTGTTGTTGTTGTTGTTGTTGTTGTTTTTTCAGTGAACATGTCAGCTCAGTTCCATTGCATTCCAAAGAACTTGACCATGCCTAGATGCAAAGGGAACTGGGGAATTTAGTGCCTGGTTTTTCAGCCACCTCCCAGGAGCAATTCCATACAATGCAAGATGGAACTGGATAATTGTCAAGGCCTGGGCTAGCCACCCTTGTGACAAAAGGCAAAGACCAAACGATGAGACAAAGTCAAGAATAGAAAATAAGGTGTCCATGAGTTCATTGCAAGGCTGAAGGGCAGTTGCAACTGGGAGATGCATTATCTGAAGTGGCCTGAAATTGAAGTAGAGTCATCAAGAAAGCAGTTCTTTTGCCACTTTCCTTGTTTTCCCATTTTTGTTCCCCTCTAACTTTAAAAGAAGCTAGTATAGGTATAAGTTCACTAAGAGTTGAAACTAACTCCTGGCTTTTGCTCTCCTGAATGGACACCATGCCTTGCCTAACCTGTTGATTCTTTTTCTAGATAAAAAGAAGTAAGAATGAAGAATGAAGCAGTTTAAAAAATAATCAGCTCTCTACCTGCAACAGCCCCCTTAGCAATCCTTCAGGCAGATCACGTAGGCAAGATAACATCTGAAGAGAGTCAGCCAGCCTGCAGGCAATGGAGAAGGATGCAGAACCCAACGCAACCTTCTACTTCAATGATTTACTGAGATTTTTCCCCCCAGTTTTCCCTTTAAAATCTGTCATGGCCAAGCAGAATCTTCACAGTTGGTCTCTGGACATAAGTCCACCTTCTCTCCAGAATGCTGCCTTTTCATAAAGCATGTTTCCTTTCAACTGAAGAAAATAAATTATGGCCTATAATCTTAAGCACTGGCATTTTCCCATAGAATCAGGCATTCTGTTCGGCCTCATCTAGTAATTACAGCTTCATCCTCCTCCTGTGTTTGGTAAGACAATGACTAATACTTTGCAGTAACAATGTTCTTTGACTGAATTGTCCAAAACCCAGCATCAGATTTTGATAATTTGAAGATTCCCATTTAAATATATTTACATTCATTAAAAAAAAAATCAAGGTTAAAATTTCCATCCATTGAGATAACATAGAATAGTATTAATACAAACAGTAGGGAAGTTTAATATTTCAATTAACCAATATCATAAGAATAGTTTCACATTTAATGGGCAAAATAGACTCAGAAACCCAGGATATTTCTCTAGAAGGAGCTGCTTTTGAATATTTGGCTTAAATGACAACTTACTCCAGTATTCTTGCCTGGGAAATCCCGTGGACAGAGGAACCTGGAGGGCTGTAGTCCATGGGGTTAGAAAGATTTGGATGCAATTTAACAAACTAAACGACAGTCTTCTTTTACCAGAAGGATTGGAGACAGGGTCCCTGGAGAGGGTAGGGTGGGAACTAAGGGTGTTTGAAATGGTGAGACTGCTGACCAGGGTGCTGAGAGACTAATTTTTTTTTTTTTTTTTTTGAAGTGCAACTGCCTCCCCATTCCACTGAACAGTAGAGATGGACAAAGCTTTGCATTGATCCCATTAACAGGGGCCATTGTTTTTGTAGATGGAACCGCTGCTGCTGCTGCTAAGTCGCTTCAGTCGTCTCTGACTCTGTGTGACCCCATAGTCGGCAGACCACCAGGCTCCGCTGTCCCTGGGATTCTCCAGGCAAGAACACTGGAGTGGGTTGCCATTTCCTTCTCCAATGCATGAAAGTAAAAGTAAAGTCGCTCAGTTGTGTCCGACTCTTTGCGACCCCATGGACTGCTGCCTACCAGGCTCCTCCGTCCGTCCATGGGATTTTCCAGGCAAGAGTACTGGAGTGGGTTGCCATTGCCTTCTCCGGATGGAACAGCAGTAATTTATACAATAATTGGAATTTACTGTAATAGATGTGTAACTTTTTCTTCAGGGAATGAGTTGATATTTTATATTAGTCCAATTAAATTTAAAAGATGTATAAAATACCTTTTAGCTTATGAATTTTCATAATCATACATTATCTCTCATGAGATTAGATGGAGAGTCAATGAAATATTTCCTTCTGTTCAATTCTTTTGCTATATATATTTTAAGAATCTCCAGTGCCAACCACTATATTTTTAGGATATATCACTTGGGAATTGTAGTTTTCAAATACTTTTATTTTAAAATCTTTAGAGACTCAAATCATAGGAAACTCAACCAGATAAAAGGCTTTTTCTTTTCTTTTATGTATCATGCAATCTGGAAGGAAGCAGAGCAGGAGTGAAATGGAAATTCCTACCAAGGTCTTGGGGCTTCCCAGGTGGCTCAGCGGTAAAGAATCTGCCTGACATGCTGGCGCCGCAGAGGCGTGGGTTGGATTCCTGAGTCCAGAAGGTCCCTTGGAGGAGGGAATAGCAACCCACTCCAGTATTCTTGCCTGGAGGATCCCATGAACAGAGGAACTGGTGGGCTACAGTCTTTGGAGTGGCAGAGTCAGACACAACTGACGCGACTTAACATGCACGCACCAAGATCTTAAGCTTGCTCTTTCTTTCTATTCGATCATCTATTTAGAATTGAAAGCTGTGGTATGGCCAGATATGGCATTGACTCTCTAGGCAGGAAGAAGGACGAGTAAGAACGAGTACCTGTTCATCCAGGCTTCTTTGGATAACTCTCCTACACAAAGCAACTTCCTCTTCCATCTTGTTATCTGCAATGATCTAGGGAAGCTGGGAAATGTTTGTAGCTGCCTCCAACGATAGTAAAAAGTAGTAAGAAGGAAGGGTATAGTGGGTGGACTCTTGCCATATGTTTGGCATTTTAGTAAAATGTGGTGTTGTTTCATGACTAAACAACAGTGTACTCTCCGAAAAGTCCATTCAAGATGGTGCTATTAATGGGCTAGAAAATGTCCATGTCTACTTTTCCCTCCTGTGACAAGAGTAACTGGGCAAAAACTTTACAGCTATTTTTAAGAATAAATAAAAAGAAGAAAGTAACTACTACAATGTGGCAGAGAGAAAGGTAAACAAACATTTAGATGTTGCAATTGCAGTATGGTAGGCGGGATTGTTCACTCTTTCAGTGCCCCCTTGTGCCCAATATACTACAACAGGATGATAAGGTTAAACACTGTAGAAAGAGACTAATTTAAAAGCATCATTACAGCCTCAGTGTAGCAATGTGTAGCTTTGGCTATTAGAAAATCAGAAAGAAAAAAAAAATATATGTTCATGATATTGGAACAAAAAATCACAATGTTCAGGTTTATTTTATTATGATAAGAGGTTTTCTCATCAAAACAATATATCTTAATTACCCTTAGTTTAAATTTATGTCTGACTTTTTTTTTAATATCTGTTAATTCTTCAACCTACCAAATGATGAACCTGGTTTATAATTTACAAGCAAATCTGGAATTTGAAAAGTTTCTGTGAAAATAAAATATGCATTTAGTTTGTGTGGGTATCAAACTGATCTTTTTAAAAGTGGGTATAAATCAGGAAATGAGTAATTTTTTTTTCATTGAAACAGACCCTGAAAAACTATGACCATTTTATAACTGTTTATCTTATAATTCACCTTATAGTTTATCATATAAGATACTTTTTTTCGAGACAAAATGGACCCAAGTTAGACAATTACATAAAAATGGCAGCATTTCATTCTTGATGTGCTACTACCAGGTATTTACACTTGACTGCAGAGGAAAACAGCAGACCTCTGGCACGGTCTGCCAGATATGTGTGTTAGTTACTCAGTCATGTCCAACTCTTTGCAACCCCATGGACTGTAGCCTACCACGCTCCTCTGTCCGTGGGATTTTCCAGGCAAGAATACTGGAGTGAGTTGTCATTTTTTCCTCCTCCTCTTGCCAGAGATAAATGGCATAAATTCTGAACAATTTTTTACCTCTACCTTTATGAAAACTCAGTTTAAGATAGATGTAAGAGTGTTTTGTTCATTTGTTTTCAATTTTCTGTAACCTTTGGAAAAGCACTGAAACGTGTATTGCAAATTTTACCAACAGCACTATCATCTAATAAATTTTAGAAGAGGTTGGCAACACTAAAGCACCCCATGCCTTTGTTATGGGTGGACATCCATTGAGCACTGAGTTGGTCTTGCTGATTTACATTCTCTAATTGCCCCCAGGTAGATTTTAACAGGGGCTTCCCAGGTGGCATAGTGGTAAAGGACCTGCCTGCCAATGCAGAAGACACAAGAGACATGGGCTCCATTCCTGAGTTGGGAAGATTCCCCAGAGTAGGAAATGGAAACCCACTCTAATATTCTTGCCTGGAAAATTCTATGGACAGAGGAGCCTGGCAGGCTACTGTCCATGGGGTCACAAAGAATCGGACATGGTTGAGCAACTGAACACACACACACACATCCTAACAGAAGCAACATTTAGAGTTGTAACCATCAATGGGTGTGTTTCTTTACCACTGGCCACCAGGGAAGCCCTGAAGTCATCAATAGAAACCAACTAACATAATTCCCTCTTATACAGAGGAAGAAGCTGTTACAGGGAAACAAATCCTCTCAGTCTCATGGGCCAGAATAGGAGCTAGAACCAAGATCTTATCCAGAGTTCATGTCAACTCCACACTGCTGTCACCATTTACAGAGACTTACAGGGGTAGCTGCTCCCTCCTTATATGCATGTGACTACTCTGAAATAGGGCTGTGGTAAGATCTTAGAATTTCTGACTGTTTTTCTAATCTCTTTCATGTCTACTGCTTTGTCATTCTATATCCCTTCTCTAACATGAAGACTTGACCCATTCCAAACCTCCTTTGGAAGATAAATGGTTCAATACATAAGATTGTCATTGGACTAACGTTGTTGTTCAGTCAATCAGTCATGTCTGACTCTTTGCAATCTCATGGACTGCAGCACACTAGGCTTCCCTGTCCTTCACTATCTCCCTGAATTTGCTCAAACTCATGTTCATTGAGTTGATGATGCCATCAACCATCTCATTCTCTGCCGACCCCTTCCTCTCTTGCCCTCAATCTTTCCCAGCATTAGAGTCTTTTCCAATGAGTCAGCTTTATGTATCAGGTGGCCAAAGTATTGGAACTTCAGCTTCAGACACAGTCCTTCCAATGAATATTCAGGGTTGATTTCCTTTAGGATTGACTGGTTTGATCTCTTTGCTGTCCAAGGGACTCTCAAGAGTCTTCTCCAGCACCACAATTTGAAAGCATCAGTTCTTTGGTGCTCAGCCTTCTTTATGGTCCAGCTCTCACATCCATACATGACTACTGGGAAAACCATAGCTTTGACTCTACAGACTTTTGTCAGCTGTGGGGACAGGGTCACTGGCAGCAGCAGTCCTGGGAGGCGTGGTGTGTGGCATAAGTCTTCTTGGAGGAGGTCACTATTAGCCCCACCATAGAGCCACCAGATGGATGATCCATGAACTGGAGACCAATTATACCAAAATAATTCTTGCACTGACTTCCCAACCTGGAGGTCCAGTAAAGGAAGAGAGTATGCCTGGGGAATCTGACTTTGAAGTTTAGCAGGATTTGGTTACAGAATTTCCCTAGGACTGGGGTTAACATTGCCAATAGGAAATTTAAAATTTGCCTTCCACATGAAATAAACTGTTGTCAATTTAAAGTACAGTAGAAAAGTAACTCATCATTAGGTGAGAAGAAAGAAGATCCTTTGGCATTTATTTTCAATAAAAGATCCTGCAAGTAGAAGAAAACCCCTGAAACTCTGGTTTTATTGGTGTCCATTAACATGTGAACTTGAACTAAGAGTATGAAAGCTCTTAAAATATGCCCTTTCAAGAACTTTGAAAAGTTATGTAGAGAGTTGCAAATGCATAAGATGATGACGAACTCCTTCCCTTGTGAGTGTATTTCAGGAGCACTGAGAAACCATAAAGAAAAAGCTGAGGGTAATAAGACCTCACCTAGTAATTTTCTAGGGTGAGAGAGGAGGCTAAATGGCCCAGGGTTAAAAGAAAAGAGAGAAAGAAGGGCAACTCATGGTTAAATAAAGTACAAAAAATTATGCCCCTAAATTCTCCTTTTGGGTAAGAATTTTTCTCTTCTTTGACAATCTGATCAAATTGAACAGTTTGATAAAATGTTTAAATGACTAATTTTTGTGTTTTTTTCTATGAAAACCTAAATACAAGAAAAATATTGTTGCCTATTCTATATTAATGTAAATAGTAGGAGAATGGGAAAATCTAAACAGTGTCTCCGGAGAAGGCAATGGCACCCCACTCCAGTACTCTTGCCTGGAAACTCCCATGGATGGAGGATCTTGGTGGACTGCAGTCCATGGGGTCACTAAGAGTTGGACAGACTGAGTGACTGCCCTTTCACTTTTCACTTTCGTGCATTGGAGAAGGAAATGGCAACCAACTCCAGTGTTCTTGCCTGGAGAATGTCAGGGATGGGGGAGCCTGGTGGGCTGCCATCTATGGAGTCACACAGAGTCTGATACAACTGAAGCGCCTTAGCAGCAGCAGCAGCAAACAGTATCTCAGTTTACATTCAATCCAGTTTTGCTTTCAGCTAGATTGTAGAGGAGATTCTTGGCATTTTTTTTGTAGGAGGATCTATTCAATTACCAGTTACCCTACTTTAACCAGTTAGCAAGTGACCAGTATAACTTCCTTTATACTACTCACTGTCTATGAAAATCTTTCACTTTGTCCAGTTCTTTGAAGCTTCTTTCTGTCTCTAGATTGGATGCTGTCTAACTCATGGACAAAAAGTCTTGGAAAAAAGGCTTACTAAATCACCAGATATTCTATGGAAAATTTTCTTTTAACATGAGGAATTCATGTCAACCCTGGAACCCATTTGTCAATCTCCTCAGATAGTTTTCTTAACCTGGTTCACTTTGTTTGGGATTCATAAATCTTGAAGATATTCCAAACCTCTGAAATTATATATAAAATTCTTTGTCTATGTGCATGTTTCTGGGAAAAGAGAGGTAATATTAATCTGCATACCAAAGAAGGCCACCTCCCAAAAAGCAGCTTGCCTAAAGTTACCCAGTTAGGAGAGCTACAGATCTATTTCATAGTTTAGTTTTAAAACTACAGCTCTTTGTATATTCCTTTTCTTGAATGATCTTGACTGTCACAAAGATGAACAGATATAATACATATTCTTTGAAAAATTTTGTGCTCTAAAATATTTATTTTCCGTTTGACTATGAGGATAAGATGTATACTACAGACAATGAGCTAAAATATATATTTTGATTTAATGATAAATTTTTGACCTGTAATCTTGATCACATAGAGAACTAAATTTGACAACCAAAGAACATTCTAGGTTAGAAGGGGTTGGCATCCTACTTCTTTGGACCTGAATTTCTTTTTTTTTTTAATTAAAAAAAATTTTTTTAAATTTTTTAATTTTTATTTTTACTTTATTTTACTTTGCAATACTGTATTGGTTTTGCCATACATCGACATGAATCCACCACGGGTGTACATGCGATCCCAAACATGAACCCCCCTCCCACCTCCCTCCCCACAACATCCCTCTGGGTCATCCCCATGCACCAGCCCCAAGCATGCTGTATCCTGCATTGGACACAGACTGGCAATTCGATTCTTACATGATAGTACACATGTTGCAATGCCATTCTCCCAAATCATCCCACCCTCTCCCTCTCCCTCTGCATGCAGCTTTTGAATTTCTTTTTAGATCTTTAAAATTTGGGGAATGCTGTCTTTGAGTGAAACATTTTGTAGATCTTTTAAGAATGTAACGAATGGTTTTTGTCTTATTTTTCAAATCATGTATGAATTATAATGCCTAGAACAGTATCATTATTTCCCTTTCATTCACAATTTAATTGAATCTTTGAATCAGGAAATACTTTATAAGCATTAATTAATGCTCCCAGCTCTACAGTGCGGGAGGTTAAGTGGTAGCTTTGTTTTATAAATGGAGAATTTAAAGAACAGATTTAAATGACTTGCCCAGGGCCACCCAGGAATCAAAAGGTGGAAGGTCCAGAGTTCTTGTCTCTGGGTTGATGGGCATCCCTTTGGTTCTCAAGCTGAAGGCAGGCCTGTGTTTTGGTTTATACAGCACAAGTGAACAAGGAGAAAGCATCAGTTCAGTTCAGTCACTCAGTTGTGTCCAACTCTTTGCGACCCCAAGAATTGCAGTACGCCAGGCTTCCCTGTCCATCACAACTCCTGGAGATTTCTCAAACCCATGTCCATCGAGTCAGTGATGCCATCCAAACATCTCATCCTCTGTTGTCCCCTTCTCCTCCCACCTTCACTCTTTCGCAACATCAGGGACTTTTCCAATGAGTCAGCTCTTCGCATCTGGTGGCCAAAGTATTAGAGCTTCAGCTTCAGCATCAGTCCTTCCAATGAATATTCAGGACTGATTTCCTTTAGTATGGACTGGTTTGATCTTCTTTCTGTCCAAGGAACTCTCAAGAGTCTTCTTCAACATCACAGTTCAAAAACATCGATTCTTAGGTGCTCAGCTTTCTTTATGGTCCAAATCCCACATCCATACATGCCCACTGGAAAAACCATAGCCTTGACTAGATGGACGTTTGTTGGCAAAGTAACGTCTCTGCTTTTTAATATGCTGTCTAGAAAGCATAGGATTCTCAAATCTGCACTCCTATCTTTCCTGGATGAAAAAACTAAGTCACAGAATAGTAATGAGGCTTTACTATCCAAGATGCATGTGTTTATTCATTAATTTGCTTAATATTTATTCATTCAACAAAGATTCATAGAGCACCTCTTGCATAATAAGCCATCTTGAATTCTGGAAACACACTGAACAAGACAAAGTCCCTGTTCTTGAGGTGCTTATATGTCAATGGGGAGAAGACAGTAAGTAAGCAAATAGACAAATGCATTTTATACTGTATCATGTTGTGCATAAAAAGCCCACACAAGGGAAGGGAAGTGTGTATGTATTCAAGGGGAAGAGTTGCTATTTTAATTAATTTTTTTTATTTAATTTTAAAATCTTTAATTCTTACATGTGTTCCCAAACATGAACCCCCCTCCCACCTCCCTCCCCATAACATCTCTGTGGGTCATCCCCATGCACCAGCCCCAAGCATGCTGTATCCTGCGTCAGACATAGACTGGCGATTCAATTCTTACATGATAGTATACATGATAGAATGCCATTCTCCCAAATCATCCCACCCTCTCCCTCTCCCTCTGAGTCCAAAAGTCCGTTATACACCGCTGTGTCTTTTTTCCTGTCTTGCATACAGGGTCGTCATTGCTATCTTTCTAAATTCCATAAAAATGAATATCTATATTAAAACAAACTCACCTTATAAATTGAAACTCAAAATACACACAAGTGTTATGTTGTTCATGCTGAGTCTATTGAATATCAGGCGTTCCTACCGAAGAAAGCTTTTAAATCTCTTTATGATGCGGCTGTTTGTGCACTGTGGGTGTGTATTAAGACTGATAAAGGATCTTAACTCTTGAGCTTCCTGACACTAGGCATACTTTCATCTGAAACCTTCTTATTGAGTGACCATAAATTTGTAAGTTACACATGTATAGTTATGCACAGCGACTTTCAATGTTTCTGAATTTCCAAGGAAACATGTACCATGGCATTGGCTATTTATAAGTGTGGAAAAATCTAAGGAAATGTATCTCCATTTTATATTCCTTTGCAAATTATAGTTCAGTATGGGCCTTTAAAGGCTTCCCTGGTGGCTTAGATGGTAAAGCATCTGCCTACAATGCGGGAGATCTAGGTTCGATCCCTGGATCGGGAAGATCCTCTGGAGAAGGCAATGGCACCCCACTCCAGTACTCTTGCCTGGAAAATCCCATGGACAGAGGAGCATGGTAGGCTACAGTCTATGGGTCACAAAGAGTTGGACACAACTGAGCAACTTCATTTTCACTTTCTATGGGTTTTCAAAATTT
The DNA here is from genome assembly GCF_032405125.1 of Capricornis sumatraensis. Taxonomy (NCBI): domain Eukaryota; kingdom Metazoa; phylum Chordata; class Mammalia; order Artiodactyla; family Bovidae; genus Capricornis; species Capricornis sumatraensis. The sequence continues at coordinate 52,384,092 of NC_091083.1, forward strand.
TTTTTTTTTTGCTTTATTTCAAACAACTTACTTACCCTGAGTTCTCCAGGTATGTTAGTGCATATATATACTCCTTTTTAAAATTTTTAGTTGAAGGATAATTGCTTTACAATGTTGAGTTGGCTTCTACCATATAGTAATGTGAATCAGTCATAAGTATACATATGTCCCCTTCCTCTTGAACTTCCCGCCCACTTCCCATCCTATCCCTCCAGATTGTCACAGAGCACTGGGTTGATCTTCTTGTGTTATACAGCAATTTCTCATCAGCCATCTATTTTACATACATATGTAGATGTTTGGGGGCTTCCCGGGTAACTCAGACAGTAAAAGAATCTGTCTACAGTGCAGGAGACCTGGGTTTGATCTCCAGTTCAGAAAGATACCCTGGAGAAGGAAATGGCAAACCACTCCATTATTCTTGCCTGAAGAATCCAATGGCCAGAGGAGCCTGGTGGGCTACAGTTCATGGACTCATAAAGAGTCAGACATGACTGAGCAACTTTCACTCGATGATGTTTCAGTGCTGCTCTTTCCATTCATCCCATGCTCTCCTTCCCTCACTTGCAGAAGTCTGTTCTTTATGTCTGCATCTCTATCCCTGCCCTGCAAATAGATTCATCAGTATCATTTTTCTAGATTTCATATGCATATATATACTTCTGAGGGCTCTTTTCTAAATGATGTGGGTGTACCAGAACCTCATCATGCTTAAACTCTTTTGAAACAGAAGAGGTTATCTTTTGCCCTGAGAATTGGATTAGAGAAAACTAAAAACCATCTTTCATTTGAGGTCAAGTTCCATTACACTGAAAGCTTACAGTCATCAAGATACAAAAGTAATATAGCAAGATATAAATTTTTTATCTCCAGTGATCAGAATGAGGTATGTCTCACATACTCCTTAGAAGGGAAGACAATGGCAGGTAACTGAGTCTCTTGCATTGGTGAAAAAGTAAGACTGAAACATAGCAGAACTTCTTCAAAGTTGAGTGTGAATAGGAGTTTCCCCTCTGCTTTCAAGACTCTTCTTTTTCTATCTCAAGGAAGACTGAGTCCCCGTAGTATGAAGACCTTAAGCTTACCGTTTGTGCTTTCCATATGCATATCCCCATCCTGTACTCCCAGATGTCCAAGCTGGGTTTAGAAAAGGAAGAGGAATCAGAGATCAAATTGCCAATTTGCTGGATCGTAGAGAAAGCTAGGGAATTCCAGAAAAATATCTACCTCTGTTTCACTGACTTCGCCAAAGCCTTTGTTTGACTGTGTGGATCATAATAAACTGTGGAAAGGTCTTAAACAGATGTGAATACCAGACTGTCTTACCTGTCTCCTGAGAAACCTGTATGCAGATCAAGAAGCAACAGTTAGAACCCTGTACAGAACAACTGATTGGCTCAAGATTGAGAAAGGAGTATGACAGGGCTGTCTGCTGTCACCCTGTTTGTTTAATCTATACGCTGAGCACATCATGAGAAATGCTGGGCTGGATGACGGGGGAGAACTACCAACAACCTCAGATATGCAGATGATACCACTCTAATGGCAGAAAGCAAAGAGGAACTAAAGAGCCTCTTGATGAGAATGAAGAAGGAGAGTAAAAGAGCTGGCTTAAAACTAAATATTAAAAAAAAAACTAAGATCATGGCATCCAGCCCCATTACTTCATGGCATATAGAGGGAAGAAATGTGGAAGTGGTGACAGATTTCCTCTTCTTGGGCTTTAAAATCACTGTGGATGGTGACTGCAGCCATTAAATTAGAAGACATTTGCTTCTTGGCAGGAAAGCTTTGACAAACCTAGACAGTGGGTTGAAAAGCAGAGACACTGCTCTGCTGACAAAGGTCTGTATAGTCAAGGCTATGGTCTTCCCAGTGGTCACATATTGTTATGAGAGCAGGACCATAAAGAAGGCAGAGTGCCAAAGAATTGATGCCTTTGAACTGTGTGCTGCAGAAGACTCCTGAGAGTCCCTTGGACAGCAAGGAGATCAAACCAGTCAATCTTAAAGGAAATCAACCTTGAATACTCATTGGAGGGACTGATGCTGAAGCTGAAACTCCAGTGTTTTGGTCATCTAATGTGAACAGCTGACTCATTGGAAAAGTCCCTGAGGCTGGGAAAGATTGAGGCCAGAATGAGAAGAAGGCATCAGAGGATGAGATGGCTGAAAGGCATCAGTGATGCAATGGATATGAGCTTGGGCAAACTTTGGGAGATGATGAGGGACAGAGAGGCCTGGCCTGCTGCAGTCCATAGAGTCAGACACAACTGGGCAACTGAACAACAAAAACATCCTGTACTTCGGACTTCCCTGGTGGCTCAGCCAGTAAAGAGTCTGCCTACAATGTAGGAGACCGGCGTTCAATTCCCGGGTCAGGAAGATCCCCTGGAGAAGGAAATGGCAACACGTATCTGGATTCTTGTCTGGAAAATTCCATGGATGTGGAGGAGCCTGGCGGGCTACAGTCCATGGGATTGCAGAGTCTCACACGACTGAGTGACTAACATCCTGACCTACTGTATTTCAAGCATAATATGTCACCAGCAGGTGGCAACAGCGAGTGCAATAGAATGGGGGAAAAAAAGAAAAGACATGAGGTCAAGATCTCTGCAGATAACTACAAGGGTGACAGGCCATTGTGTGCAGAAGGGAAAAGACTGCTATTTATTTTTTAAAAAGTGTGTCTTACTGCTCTACCCTACCTCTCCAAAAACCCATTTTCTTTCTTCTGTGATTTGCACTACATTTCCATACTCTATTACTCAGAGGAAGTTTCTTCTAACAGCCTGTAGATCTTTTCCTTTACATCAAGGGAAGGGTGGTTTGCCAGCATTTGTTAGAGTCATCATTTTCTGACTTGCCTGCCCATATGAGCCTCTTAAAAGAACTCTGAAGGCAAGTGTCATGGAATACTTAGACGACTTAGCAAGTGATAACTAATTTGACCATTATGTAGAGAATCCGAAAGCTAGGAAGGGATGACTAGGTTATTTGCCAACATGTTAGAACAAAAGAATCCATGGTGTTGAAAGCTAGCAGCAGCTGCGGTCAGTGGGCTTCACTTGCACTGACTCTCCCAGATGGAAAGTTCCATTTCTTAATGGATACCATCTCAGAGAGAGGGAATTGTAACTCTGCACTGGTCTCTGTGATTTCACAGCTAGAGTCATGACAGAAAATATGGCAGAGTGAACCATGCTTGGATTTGTCATATGCACAACGAGGATGTCATGCTCTCTTTTTCAGTTTCAAGAGACACATTTTTTGAAGAAAGATCAATTGGGAGCAAGTGTTCTTGATGGAACATCTGTTCCATAATGATGCAGACCCTTGGAAGGGAATCCTTTGCAGGCGGTGGATGGGACAAGCCATCATGAGTAAGGCTGAATTCACCACGTGCTTGGGTCTACTCTGAGCTCCAAATTATGTTATAGACTGAAAAACTTAGTGAGACTTTAACCAGCACAATGCTTCAAAAGAAATAAATACAAGAACATGTGAGGACATGGTTATAGCACAGGCTTCGCAGGGCACCTCTAAAAAATGATCCTTTCATGTTCTTGTGAAAGCAGGAGTGTGAGAATTTTGCAGAAACTTCTAGCCTCTATCCCACTTAGAATCTGAATATCTTCCTGAGATACAATTCCAGTCAAACTTGATGGCTCTTCTCACTTCACTTGTTCTCAAAGGCCAACAACTTGTCATATTTTCAAGGAGATGTGCACTGTATTTCCTTCAGCTATGGGTTGGCTTTGCTTGTGATTAACATTTAAATTTCTAAGTAACAAAATTTTGGCAATTCCATTTAGTCATCTTAAATAAGATAATGATTCCATCATGGATACACTACAGAATATATAGTAATAACTAATTATGACTATTATTTCTTCATGTGCTAATTGCTAGACCATGTGGCTTGGCTCTTTACCCATCTATCTGAGAAAAGCCAGAGTCTTACCATCACCTGCCAGGTCCTATTATGACCTCACTCCTTTATCTCTGACCTCTGAGCTCCAACTCTGATTTCACTTGTTTGACACATGTCAGCACACTGGCTCCTTGAAATGTCTGGAGTGTACTGGGGTCTTTTCATTGTATGTTCCCTCTGCCTGGACTGCTCTTCCCTGATTTTCACATGGTCAAATTTCTTACCACCTTCTATTATTTGTTCAAATACTCCCTTCTCAAGGAAGTCTACATGGACCCCACTTTTTAAAATCGTGTCCTGTTCCCCCCACTCAAAGTCCTAGCATTGTTCACAACCCATGTCTGGCTCTACATTTTCTGTATTCTAAAACACCTAATTGCCTATTAATTATGATTAGTGCTTATTGTCTATTTCCCTCAACAAGAGTTCTATGAGGGCAAGTATTTTTGCTTGAATTTTCTCTGTCAAGTATTCCAAGTATCTTGAAGGTATATCATGTACAAAGGGATTCAATTTAATACTTGGTAAATGAATGATGACACTATAGTCCTGCAGTTAGGTACCCACACACCAAGCACACTTTCATACACACATATACTCACACAAACATACACTCATGAACCTGCTTGCTCTCACACACACATCTCTCAGAAACTCTCACATACACACTCATACTCATGTAAAGGATTTAGGTTTATTTTAGATGTTGATGAGGTTAGTTAATAACTTATTTTGTATTTTTACTACACAGGTAGTACAATTAGAAATATTTAAATATATATTTAGGTGAATTGGCTAGTTTTCTTTTTTTTCTGTAACTTTTTTTTTTTTTTGGAAGATTTATTTATGGCTGCCCTGGATTTTTGTTGCTGCATGTGGGCTTCCTGTAGTTGCAGTGAGCAGGGGCTTCTCTTCATTGTGGTGCACAGGGTTTCTCATCGTGGTGGCTTTTTTTGTTGTGGAACATGGATTCTAGACATAAGGTCTTTAGTAGTTGCTGTGCCTGGGCTTCATAGCCCAGGCTAAACTATTCCATGGCGTATGAGATTATCCTGGACCAGAGATCAAACCCATGTCCCCTTCATTGCCAGGTGGATTTTTGACCACTAGACCACCAGGGAAGCCTTGGAACTATTTTTGTAAAAGAAAATAATTTTATATTTATATTTATACAGAAGAAGTATATCTCATTATGGAGGTATTTTTTAGCATTATATTTCTAATATAAAATAACTGTGACATAGTATGATTATGAAAAACTCAGAACATAGGCATAAGAGAAATATGGTTTTAATGTTTTTAGTATAAAGTCAGAATAATAGCAGACTCCTGAGCTATTCCAAAGAAACACTCTGCTAGCCTAGTTGAATGAATAGATAAGGATCATTTATAATTAGCACACTGTATACAGTTGGGTGGTTGTAAATGTGTTTGAAAAAAATTTGTTCTCTTAATTTGAACACCTTCCACCTTCACTTTTGTTTACATTATCAATTTATCTAAACAATCTATTGCTAATGTTGACCATGTCTCAGATCCTCATTCGAACTCCAGATTCTGGATTGCTTTGAGAACTAGAAGAACCAAAGGAATGCTTAGCAAAATAATATTGGGTTGGCCAAAAAGTTCATTTGGGTCCTTCTGTAAGATGTTATGGAAACACCTGAAGGAACTTGTTTGCCAATCTAATATATATTTACAAAATAGAAAAACACATAAGTATATTTTTTCTCTCAGACCCAGATGACAGAATTAGCTGAAGGAGATGAAATGTCAGAATAGAATAGGATAAAAAGAATTACAAAGGAAAATCATCTTTGACTTAAAACTGATTATGGTGAATAAAGTGAAGTTGCTCAGTTGTGTCCGACTCTTTGTGACCCCATGGACTGTAGCCTACAAGGTTCCTCCGTCCAGGGAATTTTCCAGGTAAGAATACTGGAGTGGGTTGCTTTTTCCTTCTCTAGGAGATCTTCCCAACCCAAGGATTGAACCCAGATCTCCCGCATTGTAGGCAGACGCTTTAACCTCTGAGCCACCAGGGAAGTCAATTATGGTGATATTTCACATTAAAGAGGATTCTTGCAGAGTGTAGAGTTGTTTAGTCATTACAATCATCATTTTCAAAACCACATATTCTGCATTATCTTTATACTAGGTTTTGTCTACTAGCAAATGAAGAGAAGGACCCTGGGCTTTTGGAAACATTCAAGCTCTCTACAGAATTAGTCATGAAGTGGGGCAAGAGGGTATAAGCTTATTTTAAAGTTATTCATAGCTGTCATTGGATTCCTGGTCAAAATATCTGAACATTTAGATTTCTTTGATGAGCTCAGACTTTTTCTTCTTGCCACTTACCAACATATTTCCAGAATTTTAGGAATAAATGAGTTTAGTTTCAAAGGTGATACAATGTTTGGTGAACTTTAGAGGAAAAATTCAATGTGGAAGTATGTGGTTACAAAGTGATTATTGTGAATATTTAATCAGAGTAAACAAGTTTCGTGCCCTTGGATAATTTTTTTAAATTAGTAGGGTCTTAATTGAAGGCTTAATAGTGGATGAAGAGTAGCTGAATTTATATTAGAATTATATATGAAATATATAGCAGCTTATGATATTATGCAAAGAGAGTATCATGCACATTCACCAAGTTTTTCCATATTTGCTTATTTGAGGCTCCAGAAGTTGGTAAATATTAAAGGTATGAAATGTATTGTGTTATAACAAAGACTGTAACTCTTTTTATGTTTTCTATTTCTTAATGGCCTCTGATCATTTGACCAACGGGACTTGTTAAATAGAAGATGAAAGACATCTGACATTTTGCTGAGCAGTTTTTTCATCTCTTGTGCCATACAATTTGAAAATAATATGTATAATTTTTCCACTTTCAAATAATATATACCCTATTATGGAAAACATGGAAATATATGAAAAGTATAAAAAAGAAAAAACATCCTATTGCTCAAAATTAATAATGTTAATATTTTAATATGTTTTTACTTCTAATTACTACATTTTACATATTATATATCATTTTGTGTTTGTTTCACTTCATATTATTATTTTGCATATCAGGAGATTCACATTTTGTTTTGCATAATATGAGTTCTTCCTAAATATGTCTTATTGTAATAGTCTGTCAGAATGGATAATTAATGCCATAAATTACCAAACTTTTTTACATTTCAACAACATTGTGTAGGAAAAACATACTTTAGATGATGAAAAACATGAAAGCTAAAAGCAAAGCTTCATTTATTATTGATGACTACTATGAACATATTAAGTGCTCATGGACTGTCTCTTTGCTTCTTGATTCTGCAGCACTCTTGAGATAGTCCTTTAAAACTATCATCTAGATATTGGAAGTAAGTTTTTGAAAGTTGTGTTTCAGACCAGGAGGCTTACTGGGAAATAAAACCTCTAAGTCATAGAAATCCACTGATCTCCTAGAGAAAAGTGATGTATTTTAGGTTTTTCTACATTAATGTTATACCTGAAGGTAGGCTGAGAATGATGAACTTCCAAGGACTATTTTCTGTAATATGGTGTTAAGTGAAATAAAATATATTCCCAGTGTCTGGAACACACACTTACTTTGCACTTAATGAGTTAGAAATATTCAGAAAGGAAAGATGCTATTTTCTGATTTTCTCTGTGTTTATCTCTATGTTAATTATTTTCATTTTCCTTCTAACTTAATTTTCTTTGTGGGTTTCAGTATAGGAAAAACTACAATTTTCCAGTCTGTTGAAACTTTTGAATTAGGCTGCAAGCCTTTTAGCACACTAGTACCCTCACCCTTGTTTTTAATAGGGAAGACAAAACAAAACAAAAATATAAAACCCTCTAATGAAACAGCACAACACTCTTAGATGGAATGTTCCTCTTTGTTATTTCTGAATAAGTCAAAGTAACACATGGTTAGTGGGATGTTTTAGCTGCTGAGGTAGCAATTTTTTGCACCCAGGAATTTGAGACTTTTGGATTTGCAGACTTTACCCTGACCACTGTGTCCCCTAGGTTGATATCCTAAAGCCTCAGGTATGCTTTCGAGACAATTAAAAAGGTATTGGTACAATTGAGAATGTGCATTAATTCCTCTTATTCAGAGTTATGAAAGAAGACAAGGTCATGAGTTCTTGCTTGGAAATTGTAGGGTTCCTAATGTAAACATTTCAGGCCTGGAAGACACTTGAGCCAATTCTTCCCTGTCCAAATCAGTCTTTATTCTGAAGAGTAAAGTCTCAGCTTGCTTAGGACCATGGTTCAGTTCGCCTGTCAGTCCCAATATATGCCTCTTGACTGTGTAATTGTAACAGCATCTCCTCGCACTTTCAAGAGTTTCTGGTTTAAAGGATAAATTATAGAGCTACCTTATTAATGAGGGGACAGCCTCAAGCTTTGACAGAGCTGCACAAGTGTTTAAGTAGATCAAACTAAGTTTATGGCAGAGTTCAGAGATGGACCCTTATAGCTTCCAAACTAGGCTTAAATTTATTATATTGAAGCTGTTCATGATTTCAGAGGAGTGAAATAAACACAGAAACGTCTAGATTTTTGACTAAGCAGTGCCTGTTTCATGATGTTAGTCATGCTCTCATTTTGAGAACTTCTGCCATTCACAATGTTTCATGTTGGAAGACAAAGATGGAGACTGCACCTTCCCCAGCTGCAACCATTCACTTTTTCTTCTCAATATATAACTTATTTTTTATATATTCCAGATTTTTTTTTCACAGTTAAAAAGGAGTGGAGTACAAAATTAATTTGAAATACAAAATTCACAGAAAAAGGTTGTGTGATGTAGGGATGAATTTATCATCTTTTTCATCAGGGGGCACAAGACCACTCTTTGACAATAAAACTGGAAGGTAATCCAGTCAGAAGGGAGAAGCTGCATCTTCATTTATGCTCGAGAACCTTGCTACTCAGTTGGCCCGTAAACCATGAGGGTCATCTGGTTATTGCTGGAAATGCAGAGTTAGGAGATGGCAGGGCTCTTGTGAGGGCCTTCTAACTTGATCCTAGTTAATTTGCCACAGTGAGTGCTTGCACTGGAAACTGAGTCACTGAAGTGGAGGCAGCACCAAAGTTGACCTTGATGTGGAGGAGGCATCAAAAAAGCGTTTCCTATTCAGATGCTAGCTTCAGAGAGTTTCTGCTTTCAGGCCACTATGAAGAAAGATTAAAGTGTACAAAAGATTGACCAGAACTGTGTTCAGTTCTGTGTTCTAAGCACATAATAAAATCCTGAAGCAGGAATCTTCTGGGGAAGTGGAGGGAATGACCTGTATCCCTCCCTTTCATTTGGAGAAATATTTAACTGGAACTACACAGTAAGGGTAAAATCAGGGTAAGAAAACAGAGAAAGGTTAATGAGATTAAAATAACAAGGAAGGCACCATGTCAGTCAGGGTCATGATATCCCAATACTGCTTAAGCCAAGGTTAGAGGCGTCAAGGGGGCTTCCCTGATGGCTCTCTGGTAAATAACCTGTCTGACAATGCAGGCAACATAGGTTTGATTCCTGGGTCAGGAAGATGCCCTGGAGAAGGAAACGGGTACCCATTCCAGTATTCTTGCCTGGGATCCCATGGACAAAGAAGCCTGCTGGGCTACAGTTTGTGGGGTAGCAAAGAGTTGGACATGACTCAGTGCCTAAACAACAGAAGAGAAGTCTAGTAGGTAAGAATGAAGTTATGTATTAACATGCATCATTGAAATTAGATTCACCAGGACTTTCTGAAGGAGAAGTTAATAAGAACTTCCAGAAGTGTTATTTCTGGCACTCCAAGTTTTCCAGGAACTTGTTGTTGTTGTTCACTCACTAATTTGTGTCCAGCTCTTTGCAATCCCATTGACTGCAGCATGCCAGGCTTCTCTGTCCTTCACTATCTCCCAGAGTTTGCTGAAAATCATGCCCATTGAGTCTGTGATGCTATCAAACCATCTTACCCTCTGCCACCCTCATCCCCTTTTGTCTTCAATCTTTCCCAATATCAGGGTCTTTTTCAATGAGCCAGCTCTTCACATCAGGTGGCCTAAGTATTGGAGCTTCAGCATCAGTCCTTCCAGTGATAATTCAGGGTTGGTTTCCTTTAGGATTGACTGGTTTGGTCTTCTTGAAGTCCAAAATACTCTCAAGAGTCTTCTCCAGCATTAAAATGCAAAAGCATCAATTCTTTGATGCTCAGCTTTCTTTATGCTCCAACTCTCACATCCATACATGGTTACTGGAAAAACCATAGCTTTGACTATATGGACCTTTTTCAGCAAAGTGATGTCTTTGATTTTTAATATTTTGTCTAGGTTCATCATAGCTTTCCTTCAAAGGAACAAGTGTCTTTTAATTTCATGGCTGCAGTCACCATCTGCAATGATTTTGGATCCCAAGAAAACAAATTCTGTCACTGCTTCTATTATTTCCAGGAATAATTGGATCAAAACGATCAGATAGTGGCTTCTCATTCCTTGCTTTTCCTCAACACCAAAAATGGGAAAATACATATTAAAAAACACACATTTGTAAGAGTCAAATAGAACCACCTGTAGCAATGGTGAGTCACCATTTTAAATAACTTATCAAGTCTCAGAACCCTGTGGTCACTATGAATGATACCACCTTTCCTGGAACATGCCCCAAAAATAGCCCCAAAGGGCATTGTTTTCTGTCTACTTTTTAAGACACTGAACTTTTTCTCTCCCTTTTAGGAAACCGAGCATTCAAAATGCACTTTTCCTTTGTGCACCTGCAGTTCTAAGTCAACAAAAATTGCCAACCCAGGGTGATAAGCTCCATATAAATAATTAATGACATGAAACTAATTACTCCTGCATTAGGCCACCTGCACCCTCCAAGCTCAAGAGCCCCAGGTGTGAAAATTGCAGGGGCAACTAATTGTGAGCTGCATCTCATCACGTTAACCCTGCTGAGGAGGTCCTGGCTATTTCCTGCTCATGTTTTTTTTTTTTTTTTTTTTTCAGGGTTCAGCAGGCTGAGCATGGGTGAGACCGGCAGAATTTGTGACTATCTCAGAAGGCAAACCAGATAACACAGTGGCTCTTGAAAACCGAGCCCTTCAAGGCAACCAGGAGGTAATAGGCAGCCAGGAGGTAATAGGGATTAAGTTTAATTAGAAGAAAATGTGCCTTGAAGGGTATGGTTGGAAATTGTCCCTTGAGGTATGTGAAACCTTCTGCAAGAGCCATAGGTGAAAATGCTGTACTCAGGAGCAATGAGACTTCGTGGACTCAGATAGAAGGGTTCATAACTTCAGTCTCCAAAGGTGTGAATTAAATTATATCTGTATATCTGAAGTTTTTATTTTGGTGGTGATTTTGTTTTAGTGTGTTGGTGCTATGTGTGTGTGTGATGTAGACTCCCCTAAACAAGATCTTAAAATCTTGTTTAAAAGGAATCAATGGAAGTGCTTAGGCTGTCTTGTACTCAGTGTTATTTTGTTTGGCTTTGGAATGCAGAATAAAAACAAAAAAAAAAACATGATGTAAGTTACTACCACTACCAACTTCAAATTCATATTCAATTTTGTTTACGAAGTGTCATCTAAAGATCTGGCTCCTCACTTAATGATAGTTTCATGGTTTGAAGGTGAGCTGATGAGTTGAAGAAAGAAATATTTATGACACAGTAGAAATAAGGATTCTAAAAGTATTTGAAAAAACATTTCAACTGGGTTTGTCCAACTATGTATTTTCCCTTCTATACACACACACGCACACACACATAATTTTATATGAATTAGATCCTAAAGTGCCTATTGTTTTCCTATTGTAAGCTTAAAAATTAAAAAAAAACACAACTTTTTTTTTTGCTTAACTCCATTATCCACCTCTCTTCTTCCTCTTCAACCTGCAACTGAGATTGACATCCTACAGTTCTCTCTATGCTCATTATTATATTTAAATCTTTAAATAAATACATACACAGTGGTCTCTAATCATATTTAATTAACAGACTTTTTGAGTAGTTTTAGGTTTACATAAATATGGAGTGGAAAGTACAGAATGATTCCATATACCTTTCAACTCCTTTACATTATTGGTAACATCTTGGATTGGTGTAGTACAATTGTTACAATTGAGCCAATGTTGATGTGTACTAATAATACATTATTATTAGCTAATATCCATAGTTAGATTTCTCTCTTGTGTTGTATATTTTATGGGGTTTGACAAATATGAAATGACATGTGTCCACTGTAATGGTGTCATAGAGAAGAGACTCATTGCCCTACAACTTCTAATCATGTCTTTACAAAAGTTGGATATAAGTTGCATCTTGCTTTTCTCTTGGTAGCTTCAAGTTAACTGGCTGGGTGGAGTCACCTTATTTCTTTCAATTGCTGTGTTATTTTCTATGGTATGTCTCTGCCACAGTTTATTCAACATTTCTCCTTGTGGAGTAGAATTCACATTGTACCCTTGTGCTTCCTATGTTTTTACACCTACTGGATTAAGTCTTGGGAGTAAGGCTGCAAGATCAAAGCTATGTGCTCTATTAATTTTAATAAGTATTGTCACATGACTTTTAAAGAAAGCTACATCAAGTGACATGTCCATGAGCCATATGTGAGTACTTTTCTGGCCCCAGTCCCCACCAGAATCAGATTTTATTTTTTTTTAACAGTTGATATTTTTAAACACTTGGTAATTTTTGCTTGAGAAGGACACACAACATACTAGTTACTTATGTTGGCCCTGAATTCTGATTAGGGGAGAGTTCTGTAATGATTCCATCATATCATAGGGCTGATTGAGTGATTAGACAAATACTGAACATAATAGGCTTAACTTCTGCCTGCCTTAGACAAAGCATTCAATCAAGAAGAGTTTTTATTACAATATTACAGAATAATTGTCAGATTTTGGGAGCAATAAAAAGGAATATCTATTGATTATGTATATTCCTGGATGAACTGTAGAATTCTGCCAAATTTGATGATAACTAGGTGAGATACAAAGCAGGTTAAATCATTCCCCTCAATGCCAAAGCACAGGATATAGAGCCCTCAAACAGAAGGCCTCTTCTGATAACTGTTTCTCTATAAATATATTTTAAAAAGAAATTAAATAAAATCCAGGTTATTATAGAACCTTTTTCTGTACAAGCATAGACTTTTAAGTGGAAGCTACCATTTTGATGTATTAAATTTATTTGTTTTATTTCTTCTTTTTCATATTTAAAAATAAGATAGAAGTTGTTGCTATTAAATATTCAGTTAACAGATATTCAGCAGTCTGTAGACTATATCTCAAGGCTAGTTATATGCTCCAAGTGATGACTGCTTTTCTGACTCTTATCCTATCCCATGCTAGTTTTGCTACTCATTCACCAAAAATTATTGCTTGGAGGAAGAGAAGGAGGAAGAGGGAGGGGAGCAAGTAGGGTGATGGGTGTCTGAGCTCTATCTTTGAAATGAGCATTATCCTCCAGGATTCTCTAGGCCAACAGCAGCCAGGTGACAGCTCAGTTGCTCTACTCTAGTTCTAGGTGAAATGGCCCCTCACTCAGATGAGAAGTCTTGTGATAGATTAACAAATTGTGAATGCCCTGATAATACAGCTTCTGGTCTCACACTGGGCAATGTTTAATTATGCAGAATACTAGTTCTATTGGCTAAAGCCTTTGAAAATCATGAGGATTTGTGTTTTTCTTTTGTCTGGGGGCTTTTGTTCTATTCTGAAGCAGGACATATGGTTTATGAACTGGATATTATGTTAAACATGCCTTGCTACGTCAGCTCTTATTCCTGAAGCAAAAGTTAGGGCATGTATTCTGACAAGGGAGTTTTATTAGCTGTTGTGACTAATGCCAAACATTGAAATTTCCAAGACCTTTTCACTATGTCATGGCATTTGTGGAAATCAAAATTGGTATTGACTTAAGAAATCAATAAGGTGTACTTTCTGAAAAATGAAATTGAAAATTAGTTGTGTTCTTTGAAAAATAAATTCTAACTATTTCACATATGATACCATACTGGAAAGCAATTTATTATACTTTTAATTAGTAATTCTGTGATAGCTATTGAATGTTCATGGTATGTGAAAAGTGTGCAACAAATGTCTAAGAGGTCTGATCTCCTCTCTAAGTTTATCATCCAGTACAGGAAATACAACACTTGCTAATAATCTTAAGAGAAAGCTCTGAGGAAGTGGAATTAACCCTAAGTGAGTGTGAGAAAAAGGAATAACTTCTGCTTGGAAGATCAGCAACAGAGTCACACGGGCAGGAAAAAGGGTTGGATTTTGAATGATGGGTACAATTCCAACATGTTCAGTGAGAAGAAGCCTTCTTAAGAAGCAGTGATGAGTGTGAACTTTGAGTGTGAGAAATATTCTAGAGAGGGTGAATAGACCTCAGACATGGGGGTGGGGGCAGTATGAATCTAAAATATTCCCTTTTGTTGTCTTTCATCCAGATAAATTTATGACTCAGTAAAAAGAAAAACCCTTTGATATGACATGTGTTGCCACCCTGGCTGACAAAGTTTGTTCACTCAAACCCAAGAAAAATGGTGGCAGTTACTCTTAAATTGTGGAGAGACTGTAGCATTGAGCAACTCAAGCAACAGCTTAAAAAAAAAAAAAATAGGGACTTCCATTCTGGAGTCCACAGGGAATTATTAAAATATTTTGAATGGGCATGATGGTGGAATTGTCAAAGATTAGACAGTACCCAAGAAATTCAGGAAAAACAGGAGTTTCCAATAATTTATATGGAAGGGACAATGAAATGGGAGAAAAGAGGGAGGAATTGAAGTTTTAAACTGTTGTGGGTTGATTGAAAGGTAACATAATGATTAGATGCTGAACCGTAGGATGAATAGATACAGTCTGAATCTTATTTTCCTCGCTTCCTAAAATTGTTACTTTGGGAAAGTTTCCTTGTTTCTAAACCAGAAATCCTAATGGAGTCCATATTATTGTGAAACTGACATAAATCTGTGCTCTCAAAATTTTATATTATTAGGAAATTTCAGTCAAGAAAAGCTAGATATCCTCACTAACATGTCTAAGTCTCTTTCATTTTCTGGATATCAGAGGCAGAAATGAACATGAACATGAAACAGTGGGGGGATTTTTCCTTGTTTTCCCATTTGTAAATTGCCTACAGAATTTCATGGATGGTATACAGAAGTTTCAGTAGTGAAGGAAAGACAGTAAAACAAAAGGACAGGTGTGGAAGGTGGGACATCCTGAACCAAGGCAGAAAATTAGTACCAGAAAAATGATGTGTGATGAGGGGATGGGATATATATCTTTGTCCATTAATCTACCCAGGAACACCTGGCAGCGATGAGCATAGGGTTGAATGTGTCTTTTCAAATTATAGTTTTGTTTGGATATATGTCCAGGAGTGGGATTGCTGGATCATACGGCAACTCTGGTTTTAGTTTTTTGAGGAACCTCCATACTGTTTTCCACAGTGGCTGCACCAGTTTACATCCCCACCAACAATGTTGGAGGTTTCCCTTTTCTCCATACCCTCTCTAGCGTTGTCATTTTGAAGAGAGATTAATACGAAGTCTATCATATTTCCATATGTTTCCATTTTTTTCTTTTACAAGTTAAACCTACCCCAGTCTCTTCAGTAAATTCTCACATGACATACTCAAGACTGTTGGATATTTTCTCTTTCTAGTACTTAAAGTCTCTTCTATTAATAATTAATAGTATAGTATTATGTCTTCAGGATAAATTATCTTTTTAAGTATGCTATGGTTTCACATATATGAGCAACTAATTTTTAAAATTAGTTTTCTTCTGAAAATTAACATGTTGACATGTGAAGCTGATAAGTTCAATTTATATGACCAGTTTTCCAAGGAAAACTCCATTGGCATAATTTTGGGAGTTTGCCACTCTGTTTTCCAGATAGGTCTCTGGTGACAAAGTCAGATTTAAACAGGCACCAAAAAGAAAAAAGAAGAAAAGCATCAAATTTTACAAAAAGGAGTGTCTAACTTTGAGGGCAAAATTGTTTTGTATTATTAATTCCTTGACAGCAATATCAAAGTGAGCTCCTTCATTTTGAGCTCACTCACCTGTTCATTCAACCCTCCCCAAGTGCCTATAGACACTGGATGAGAAGTGGTGAAAGATGAATCATGTTCCTGCTGGTCACCAAAACTCTCCTAGCCTCAGTTGGCTTTGCTCTGCCATTGATCCAGCTCATTATTCCATTCAGAGGACTTCCGCGTGCACTATGGCATTTGAACCTCCTACTCTAGAATCTGGAGGAACAGAGAAGATGGGGATCTCACTCTTGGTTGAGAGCTGAAGTACTTGAAACCCAGGTAAAATAATTTGACCCTAATCACACCCTGTTCATCAAGTTCTGCTAACAACGGTGACTCTGAAACCAAAAGTGATGTGAGAAGTTTTAAAAATGACAAATGATAAATGACCCAATCAAAAAATGGGCCAAATAACTAAATAGACATTTCTCCAAAGAAGACATACAGATGGCTAACAAACACATGAAAGAGGGTGTGGAGAAAAAGGGAACCCTCTTACACTGTTGGTGGGAATGCAAACTACTACAGCCACTATGGAGAACAGTGTGGAGATTCCTCAAAAAACTGGAAATAGAACTCTCTTATGACCCTGCAATCCCACTGCTGGCCATACACACCAAGGAAACCAGAATTGAAAGAGACACGTGTACCCCAATGTTCATCGCAGCACTGTTTATAATAACCAGGACATGGAAACAACCTAGATGCCCATCAGCAGATGAATGGATAAGAAAGCCGTGGTACATATACACAATGGAGTATTACTCAGCCATTAAAAAGAATACATTTGAATCAGTTTAATGAGGTGGATGAAACTGGAGCCTATTATACAGAGTGAAGTAAGCCAGAAGGAAAAACACCAATACAGTATACTAACGCATATATATGGAATTTAGAAAGATGGTAACAATAACCCTGTATGCGAGACAGTGAAAGAGACACAGATGTATAGAACAGTCTTTTGGACTCTGGGAAAGGGTGAGGGTGGGATGATTTGGGAGAATGGCATTGAAACACGTATAATATCATATATGAAACGAATCACCAGTCCAGGTTCGATGCATGATACTGGATGCTTGGGACTGGTGCACTAGATGACCCAGAGGGATGGTACAGGGAGGGAGGAGGGAGGGGGGTTCAGGATGGGGAACACATGTATACCTGTGGCAGATTCATTTTGATGTATGGCAAAATTGTAAAGTAATTAACCTCCAATTAAAATAAATAAATTTATATTAAAAAAATGACAAATGGGTTATTACTCATATATTGAGTGGAATATGTAATTTTCAGTATATCTTAGAGACTTTTTCTGATGTTAACTAGGGAAGGACTCCTCTCAGGAAAATGTTTCAAGGCCATTATTAACTTCCTTATACCCTGGAGATAATAGTATGTATTTATTATAATTTAGCAATGAACTTATCAGTAGGATATTTTTTTAGCCACCTCAACTTTGGGGACATGGACAAACCTAGAGGGAAACAAAATTTCTTTGAGCAGCCAAACAGATGTTACAAGTTCTATAATTGAGTTTTAACAAGAGAATTTTGCAAATTCAAGAAATAGCTAAGCATTTAGGCAGAGAATAACTTAATTTAGAAAAATGGCTAAACTAATGTAGAATGATATTGGATAAATGAGTTATTAGTGTGAGTCGTTTAGCACAAAAAAAAAATGTTGCACTTGCAATTGAAAAATCTTTGGAAAAAGACAGCGATTAATACAGATTCAAGAGGTTTTTGCTTTTGTTTTTTAAGTAATATTGCTAAATAAAAAGACATTTGAAGTTAAGTCTTGAGAATTGTCCCCAAACGTTTGAAGCTGTGATTTTGGCTTGCAGCTATGTGACGCGAGCTTTTTACCTTCATTTCATTACCATCACTGGACCCCATCACTAAGCACATTATTTAGCAGTATAGGTCAAATTATTTTTTAAAAAAATGCCACTAATTTTACATGGCATTGCATACAATAAAATTTCAGAGCTATAAAATAACTTTGTTAAACGTTGAGAGTTTATTGTATAAGAGAATTTGGTCTGTGCCCAAGTGAGCTGAAGTGTAATATTGTTATCCACCTGGGTTGAACCTAACTTCTCATGAGCTCTGGCACTGAGGAAGGGGGTCTTAAGCTAATTAGTCAGTTCTTGCCAGAGGCCAGGGATTAAATCATGTTTCCTGGAAACAGTATAATTCTATAGATCTGTTTTCAAAGTCCTATACCTCTCAACAGTGTCATCCATCTGCAAAATTACATGATACATTCCCCCAGTATTTGACTGCTTGTGTGTAAAAGGAAAGAAACTTAAGGTTGGACTGATCTAGGATTTGGTGGTACACTAAAAGGACAAGGCAGAAGGAGTTAACAGGTGAAGTGGAAGCTGAAAAGACACACCAGCATGGATGGCTAGGCTGCTTGGAAAAGGAAGCCAGAAGGAGGCTCTTGGAATGGAAGGAATGGGGAGCAGCTAGAACTGGAAGACAGACGAAGGGAAATGGAAGAATGTGTTCAGAAGGAAGGGTGTATGGAACTAAAATTTTAGAAATGGAACAATCCTGAAATTCAGGATATGGTCATGGAAGTAGATTAAGGCAGTAAATCTAAGTCATGGGTTTCAAGCAAACAGCGTGGGATCTGATAACAGCCATGTCAGTTGCTTCATGTTTCAAATTGATTAAGAAGACTGGGATCCAGATACCAAAGGCTTCAGTAGATGAAGGGAGTATTCTAGCAGCTGGTAGGTATCAACCCTGAGGAGGGACAAGAAGTGATGGAGTTCGGTATCTTAGGCTTGGTGGAGGAGTATTGTAGGAGATCAGAAGGTGTTGAGGGGGCTTCCTAGGTGGCGCTAGTGGTAAAGAACCCACCTGCCAATGTAGGAGACATAAGAGAGGCCAGTTAGATCCCTGGGTCAGGAAGATCCATTCCCTGGAGGAGGACATGGCAACCCACTCCAATATTCTTGCCTGGAGAATCCCATGGGCAGAGGAGCCTAGTGAACTATAGTTCATGGAGTTAGAAGAGTCAGGCATAATTAAGTGATTTAGCACGCTTGCACAGGTGTGAGAAGCACAGAGGCTGTTAATGTTGAACTCACGATGAGTGGCTAGAGAGCAAATAGTCTTGCATTAGAAAAGTGAGGAAGGGTTTGAAAGGAGTGAACTTGTGAAAGGGCAGCTTTTGCTTAGCAGGGAGCACACGTTCCATCTTCAGTTTCCTGAATCCTTAAGACTCTTGGGATCTGTTTTCCACATTTAGACTTCCACTGTCGTCCATGACGCAGTGGCTGTTGCAGTGGCTTGGTTTCAACAACTTCTGTGAAAATCAGCAGCCTGAAGCTGCAAGCCTCCTCCTTCCCAATTGATGGCCCCCAGCTGTGATTTCTCCAGTAATTAAATATTGGGTAATGAGGTTTGCTTTTATCTGTACCAAATTTCAGTTTTAAGCTTTATTAATGGGCTTTCATTTTGGCACTTGTGGGAAAAGGGCAGTGAAGAGGGCTATTAAATTTTCTCTTGGTTTTTATATCTCTACCTTCCTTCCAAATAGAATAATAAAAATGGGCTTCCTTTTATCTCCTGTGACATGCTCTTCATCTATGTTAACCCAGAGCCCCTCCACCACGTCTGAACTCCAGATGTGCCACTGATTACTTCTTGAACTTCTCTGAGCCTATTTTTTTCATTTGTAAATTCATGATAACATTATCCACTTCAGAATGTTGTTCTGAGGTATAAGTGAGGTAAAATTCGCAAAGCAGTAGGAATGGTGTTTGGCAATAACAAGCCTAATGGAAAGAGTTTGTTAAATAAAACTACTCTGTGGGAGTGGGGCACTCTTTGGAGGTAATTTTTTTCACAGTAAAACTTGCTGGGAACTTGACCTCAGAAAATAGAAACATAAAGCTATTGCCTAGTGTTGTCCTCTTTCAAAAATCCCATTCTTCTTTTCCTTGGAGCTCCCCACTGTGATTGTGCAGACCAGTATATCGCCAGAAGAATCCTGTGAATAGATCCATCCTTCATATCAGCTTCAAAATTGCCTTTGCCTCAGTCACCATGACCACTATCTCTCTACTGTCTCACACTTGTTCCCACCAAAGATTATGGATTTCAATCAAAGCCTTGCTAGTGGATTAGGCAGCTGCCTTCTGCTTGGTACATTACACCAAAGCCTTGCAAGACTAGTGGTTGGGCCATTAAAGGATCTGAATTGAAGTTAATTGTCAACCCACTTCCTAACCAAACCTCTAACTCAATTAGCACTTATTTGACTGTCTAAATCTTTGGCTTGAAGCACCCTGCCAGTTTGGGTGGGAGCTATTGGTATGAAAGACACCCTTCTCCTGGGAACTCAGCCCAGACAAACCAATTCGTTTCACACTTATTTTTCCAACTCACTACAACTGGGGAAGGAAATCTTCATTACGCTTCATCTATTGGGATTGTAGTCAGCAAGCCGATTGATTCCATAAGCCCATCTCTTCAGTTACTGGGTCTTTTCATGCTTATAATGGCTTTTGAGTAACACCTTTGCTTTGAATAACCATTTCACAGAGAGGCTTCCCAGGCTTGCTGGAGTTCCTTTGAGGAGAGCAACGTTTTTGAAGATGGTATTTGTGTCCCTTTTAATGCTATTTTATAACTTCAGTGTTAAAGATTGTTAAGCAAACAAGTACAGCCTACAGTTTTGTACTAACATTTTATGACTGGTGAATTCAGTGACCTTCTACTTAGGCTTTGATCTTAATTATTTTAAATATCATAGGGTCTGATTCACAAGGCAGTAACGGCAGGTCATTATTTCTGGAATGATTAGTCTAGGTTAGAAATTAGCTTTGAGGCCCCCGGCACTACGCTCTAATACTTTCTGAAATGGAACACCTGTGTAATGGCTGCACAGATTATTTTGTTAAATCAGTCTCTAATTTAATGAGCTCTGACTTCACATTTGTGTTGTGATCTTTAAGAGTTAAATATGTATACAGAGTTTTGAATTTGCCATGTTGTACAATTATCTGCATGCTCCATAATGCTACTACTTTGTGCAAGAAATCTTTGCATAGATAAGCATCTGTAAATTAAAAATCAGCATTGACTTTAAACAAAACAGAATATAAATCCATAGTAATCTATCTATACATCAACCTACTTGCCAAGATGTAAAGAGCAGGAACAGAATGTCATCATGATTTATCCTCAGAAACTTTAGATGGAGTCTCAAGTGAACATGAGATTTTTAGTATTTATGCCAGAGGTTCAAGATTATATGTGGCCAATTGTCATTTAGCAAATTCCTCTAATTTTGTGGTCTCTGGACCATCACATCACCTGGAAACTTAGAAATGTAGAAACTCGGGTCCTGTCCTAGGTCTACTCAATTAGAATCTATGTTTTAACAAGGTCCTCAGATGGTCTGCAGATACAGTCAAGTTTGAGATACACTAATTAGTTCATTCTCCTTAAGCTGATATTAAATTCAGCCCTCATTGTTGATATATTGGGGCAAAATTCCTAGAGAGATCAAATCAAACAATACTAACAGAAGCCAAAACAATATGGATCTCCAGCAACATCAAAAAATCCTGAATCTAACCACATCTCCTCAGGGTGATCTTAACATCTTATCCCAAGCCCCCATCAGCTCTTGCCTAGATTATTGCAAAAACCTCATAAATACTCTTCCTGTTTCTGCCTTATTCCTGATTCTCCCTCCAACTTTACTGCTTGATCACAATTGATTCTCCACCATGCAGAGTAACTCTTTTAAAACTTGAGTTAGATCTATCCCTCTCTGCCTGATACCTTCCACTGGTTCTCCATGCCACTCAGAATATCACTACTGTGACATGTAGAGATGGTCTGCTCAAACACTTGAACCTTAGAATCATGTGAATTCTTCCTGGAGTGGGTAGGTATCAGGCATCAACTGCTCTCCACTGCCCAAGTCATATTTTGATACAGAGTTACTTTGCACTTCCTCAAATCTTTGAAACCATTAAGTTTGTGTCACTGAGTTTCCTTCACTGAAAATGGAAGGGATGGCTACTGGCTGCCTAGTTCTTCTTGCTCAAAATTCTAGGAAATAAGCCTGGTGGGATAGGGAGGTGAACTGCAGAAAAAGAATGTGTTGGCTGTGTGGAGCCTTGAATTCAGCAGTTGTTCAAAAAACTACCTGGGGAAGCCTGTGTGATGTTGAAAAAATTGTACTTCTTACACTTTCCTCTTGCTGTTTTATCTCCTTCCCTCTTGCTGTATAATTTTTCTTTCTTCTCATTTTTCTTCTTTCCTTTTTTAATCAATTTTTTTTAAAAATTGAAGAGTAGCTGATTTACAATGTTGTGCTAATCTCTGCTGTACAGTAAACAGACTCAAGTTTTATACATATATAGACATTCTACATTTTCCTTCTTTCTCTCCCTCTCACCTTTCTGCCTACTTTCCTTTTCATCCTTCCCTCCTCTTCTTTTGCTTTCCTTCATGTCTTCTTCAGGTTGCTTTGAGAACTGAAGTGTATTATGAATTGCTTTTTGTTGTTGTTCAGTCGCTCAGTGTGTCTGACCCTTCGGGACACAGTGGACTGCAGTACCCCAGGTCTCCCTGTCCTTCACTGTCTCCTGGAGTTCACTCAAACTCATGCCCATTGAGTCGGTGATGCCATCCAACCATCTCATACTCTGTCATCCCCTTCTCCTTTTGCAATCAACCATTCAGGACCCATTTCAGTATCAGTTCAGTCACTCAGTCTGTCTAACTCTGCGAACCCATGGACTGCTGAATGCCAGGCTTCCTTTTCCATTACCAACTCCCAGAGCCTGTTCAAACTCATGTCCATTGAGTCGGTGATGCCATCCAACCATCTCATCCTGTTGTCCCCTTCTCCTCCTATCTTAATCTTTCCCAGTATTGGGTCTTTACAAATAAGTCAGTTCTTCACATCAGGTGGCCAAAGTATTGGAATTTCACCTTCAGCATCAGTCCTTCCAATGAATATTCAGAACTGACTTCCTTTAGGATTGACTGATTTGATCTCCTTGCAGTCCATGGGACTCTCAAGAGTCTTTTCCAACACCATAGTTCAAAAGCATCAATTCTTCGGTGCTTAGCTTTCTTTATGGTCCAACTCTTATATCCACACAGAACTACTGGAAAACCCATAGCTTTGACCAGTGTCTGCAGTTCAGCCTTTTGTGGATAGAGACCAGTCAGGACCAGGAACCTGTCTGAGCTGTGGTTCAGAATAGCACCCTCCACCTGAAGTGGATCACCAGCCAGTGGGAAAGCCAGCTAGAACTCGCTTCCCCCAAGGGGGCTAATTTTTATTGCATAATATTCTTCAGAATATTTCTCAGGCTATAGAAAGCAAAACAAAAAGGTATGTGGTCCATAACACTAGCTACTAGCTAGCTACTTCCCAAGGTGTTTGACTTGACTATCATTTTTTTTTTCTTAATTTTTTTCTTTTGAGAACATAAACTCTCAATCACTCACTTATTTGTCCTTGAAAATTGCATGGACCCACCTTAATTATAGATCCACAAAACCTTGAGAGAGGCTACCCCTTGGGTAAATGGGTCCTTCTGCCTGTTTGCAGAGGTGGTGGAGGGCAGGAAGCAGGTTAAAGGCAGGTGAACTGTGAAGAGGATTGCCTGGTGATTCTAGGCAGGAAGAGGCACAGGAAGGGCCCTGAGAACAACAGGTTAATGCAGAAGCAGCCCTAAGAGCAATTTGGCAAAATTTGGTATCCTATAGAAGAAAATTAAAAATGAGGAAAGAAAGTTCATGTATATGTTTATTTTCTTTACTGTTGCATCTTCAGAAAGTAGGGCAATGTTGGACAGGGAGTAAATATTGAAAAATATTTACTGGAAGAAAGGAACAGACACAAATCCTATAGCACCTCCAGTACTCTGTTTTCAGTCCTGCAACTATTTGCCAAAGTCTCTTTTGCATCTTTCTTTCAAATTATTAGTGAGGATAGAAAAGCATGAGCCCTTTTCATCAGAAATTCTTTTGACTATCAGGGAAGAATAAATTATTTTGTCCACCCTCTAGTTGATTAATTGCATCTTCCAAGTGCAGTGAATTAAAAACTATACATTCTAAGACATAAAAATCGAGCAACATATTTCCAGTCCCTGGCCTCTCCCATAAAACCCCTTTTACTTTCTTCTCAAAGTAACGTAGGTTATAATCAGCTGCTATTAGTTTGGGATCCTTAGCCTCTGTCAGAGAGGGTTCTTCTTGTTTCAAATGTCCAAAGACTAGAGACCTGCCCCACCCCTCACCCCCTTAAACTAAGAAAAACAGAAGTTAATTCACCAGAGAGATCTGTGGACATGGCCAGGTTACAGCTTCCCAGGGGCAGAGGAAACTGGACTCTCTCTTTAATAAGCAGATGGTTGACCTTAGTGACATTCATTTACCACTTTTCCTTTCTCATTTGAGGCCCTGGGAGGTGGGTTTCCTCTCTTGTCTAGCAGATATATTATGAAATTCCAAGCACACAATTTCAGGACGGGGAGCAAGGCATTAAAATGAAGCAAAGCATTCTTTCACATGTACTATTCATAGGTCATCTTCTTAAATGAAATGGCCCTGGCCTTGTGGTTGGTATTCCAGGAATAAGAGCACCCACTTATCAAATTCATTTTATCCCAGGTCCAGGAAGATTCTAATGTGTAGGGATTAGTTTTGTGTCCCACATTCTGTCAGAGACCTTGGATCTTGGCTACAGCATGTTCTGTGGCGTTTCTTAGAGGGACCTCACAAGATGGAGCCCCATTGCCCACAATGTAAATACATCAATTCACCTTTTAATGGACTTCCCTCATTCCTTATTTCATTTTTGTGGGATCATTCCTACTCCCTATGGGATCACCTCTCAAATAAATACCAGCACCCAAGTCCCTATCTCCGACTGTTCTTTTGGAAGAACCCACACTAAGACAGCTTCCTAGATGGCACCAGTGGTAGAGAACCTGACTGCCAATGCAAGAGACATATAGAGATGCAGGTTTGATCCCTGGGTCAGAAAGATCTCCTGGAGGTGGGCATGGCAACCCACTCCAGTATTCTTGCCTAGGAAGTCCCATGGACAGAAGATCCTGGAGGGCTACAGTCCATGCGGTTGCAAAGAGTCAGACACAATTTAGCAACTAAGCAACAACAAGAAGACAGGGTATAAAGAAAGGATTTGTGTAATACTCCTAGGTTTATTTTCTTATTTTAATGATAATTTGACTTACTGTTCATATTGGCCTGAAGGAGCAATGGGAAGATACAATTGTCAGAATAGAGAACAGAGACGGCTGTGCAGAGAGGGTCAGCGGACAGGAGTTAGAAGTTTGCAAAAGACATAGCCAGTCTGCAATAATTCACCAGGAGTCTGCAGAGATAATTATTCCAGCAGCTCTCTCCTCCTTTTTTTTTTTTTCCAGTTTCCTACTCAGGCAATCCATTCTCAAAGCCATCTGTGCCCTTGAGACGCTTCCATTCGGGTTCTAGTAGGGTCTGAATACTCATCTGAGCCTCAAAAGATTCACTGTGTTAACATTAGAGCACATTTTCACAAAATGAAGAACCATCTGAGGCCATAAAGAACTAGGCTGTAATAAAGTTAGGTGGCAATATGAAATACTAATAGCGCTTGGGCTATTTGGAGTGATTGGGGAAAGTGGAATCAAATGCACACTGATCTGTTTGCTGGGAAAGCTGTACTTTAACTAATGAAACTACCACAATCGAAGCTGGAAGAGTGGAAATTTACGAGGCGAGTATGCCAGGGAACATTCTGAAGGAAATCCAAGGGAAAGGTGTCTAGACAATATTAAGGAGTGGCCGGACAACGCCGTCAGTTGGTGACACAAATAACTATCTGTAAAGTTAGCGGCTCAAAATGGTTGCCATAGATACTTCTGGAATGGAACAATGGGGTTTCTAGCAATGCTTTCTTTCCAACATATTAAAATATTTGAAGGAAATCTTCTTGATTTCATTTGGTAATTCTTGACTACTGACTTGTGGAAAACCCCAGGTTTTAGAATATGGGACTAGGGGCAGTATTCTACCCTGACCTAGATTTTAACCTCATTTTACTTTTCAATCTTTGGTCAACAAGTTTCAGAAAAATTATAAAATCCAAGACTTGGATTTTGACTTTCATTATTGCTTTCCAAAAGTGAGAATTTGAGGGTAGTGTGAGGTAGAAGAAGGTTGCTTTAACCTAGAGGGGTGGGATGGGGTGAGAGTTTCAAGAGGGAGGGGACATATGTATATCGATGGCTTATTCATGTTGATATATGACAGAAACCAACACACCATTGTAAAGGAATTATCTTCCAGTTAAAAATAAATAATTTTTTAAAAAAATTAAAGATATTCAGAGAAATGAACTAGTACCAGTGTTCATTAATGTGAAGGTCATTGGATTCCTGGCAGCCAAAACTGCTATTTGAACGTCAATCAGTGTTGCTTATAAAACACAGTGTCCTGCAACCTTAATGATTCATGCCCAGGGATCACACTGCACAGTCCCTCCTTCCTGGGACCACACTTTAGTGTGACATTTTTCTGGGGGTTGCTAAAATGTGGTTTGGGTTCATCTTTATAACAAAAAAGGAAGGGAGAGGATGAAGATATGCTGAACAGAAGATCAAGAGATTTTATCACAATGCTTTTGGTTTCAACTAAGAGAGAAGACCCAATCCAAACTGGCTTTAACAATTTAAGGTGGTTCCCTGGTGGCTCAGATGGTAAAGTGTCTGCCTACAATGTGGGAGACCTGGGTTCGATCCCTGGGTCGGGAAGATCCCCTGGAGAAGGAAATGGCAACCCACTCCAGTACTCTTGCCTGGAAAATACCATGGGTGGAGAATCCTGGTAGGCTACAGTCCATGGGGTCGCAGAGTTGGACATGGCTGAGCAACTACACTTTAATTGATTTTTGCATTTGAAAAGTTAATAAGCTTTAAGCCTGGTTTGTTCAGTGTTCAAGCTCTTGTCACTGATTCCCTAATTTCAGTCTTCTTATGTATATTGCTTTTGTAATTGTGGTACCACAAAAGCTATCATGGCACTACATTCACATCCTGCATCATGACTCAAAACATAAGAGGCACTGTCCCAAAATTCTTAGAAAATTCCCAGAAGTCACTATGATTTTATTGACATCCCTACCCTCCAGATCAATCTTGTGGTAAGAGCAATAGGGTATATCTTCTTCACTCTCAGTATGTGCCACTGGGAACCACATTTACATGTAGTTTGAAGAGAGACATGAAACGGATGGTAGAGAGGTTATGATGGCACCCTTGTGAAGAGTGAATGTGTAAGAGAAAGAAGAAAGAGAGGTCCAGGGCAGAGCTTGACAATAATAAAGTTAATTTTATTCTGCAGCAGATTTAGGCAGTGCCAAATCTATTTGAATCAGAGGCAGTATCACTGAAATAAGTTAAAGTGATTATATTAAGTGATAAGAAAAATGTTGGTCCCATCATTTATAAGTTATAAGGTTTTGGTGAGTACTTTTATTTTTCTGAGTCTCATTTTTTCAACTCTAATATTTGGGTAATAATTACTATTGTGCAGGGTTGTATTGATAATTAAGACAGTGTTTCTAAA
This sequence comes from Capricornis sumatraensis, assembly GCF_032405125.1. NCBI lineage: Eukaryota > Metazoa > Chordata > Mammalia > Artiodactyla > Bovidae > Capricornis > Capricornis sumatraensis. The sequence goes on from NC_091083.1 coordinate 52,411,699, forward strand.
GTCCTTACTATGGTATCTTCTGCAAAATAGGTGCAAAATATATGACAGGATCAATGGCCAAAATGATATTTTTTGCTACTATATTTAGTTCATTTTGTTCACTCTCAAGGTGAGAGTTGGGCTTCCCTGATGGCTCAGATGGTAAAGCATCCACCTACAATCCAGGAGATCTGAGTTCACACACCAGTTTTCTTGCCTGGAGAATCCCCATGGACAGAGGAGCCTGGTGGGCTATAGCCCATGAGGTCACAAAGAGTCGGACACAACTGAGTGAGTAAGCACAGCACAAGATGAGAGTTACTATATTTTAGAGTTGTTCTGATAATTTTAAAAGTTACTGTCTTTAAAGGATTTGGATAAGTGGGGAGAAAATTAATATTAGAATCAATAATAATAAATTTTATTTGATATTATATAACATGTAATTAGTACTAATTTTAAATTTTGTATAATTCCAAGATGCTAATTGGAAAGACAGCACTCCCTTGAATAATGGTAGCTTATAAGATTTGTCTCATTATTACATGGTTCCATATGATAGTCACTGTGAAAGGCGAGTAAATAAACTGTGCTGTAGTGATGATTATGATTCACTAATATGTAGTAGTTATTACTAAAAGGTTAACTCTTAATATGTATTCATTTGTTTACAATGATGTAATTTTGAGAAGACAAGGTACCGATGGCTGGATTCAGAGGTCAACTGATGACCAAGCCTTCCTGGGTTTTACTTTCAATTACATGCTCAATGGCTTATCTTCAGCAGTCTTGTCCTCATAAGCCACTTTTATAAACTCAGGAGTCTTTCTTTATAGGCAGTGGGTAAGATGAAAACTGTACATCTTGGCAGTATTTAATGTATTTACTTATGTTTTGAGTTGTCTTGCCCTGCAACACTCAAAATGTGTTTCTTACATTATACTCTTCCATATTCACTACTATTGGTTGATCATTCATTGCTGGTACTTTTGCTGTTTAATTCCTATGGCAATCTGGTTTTTAGTTTCAACTGTTGTCTTCCTTCAGAATTTTTTTTATCATAATCAAAGGTTAATTTCAGTCTTATGATCCATGAAATTTTCCCTCTCATCTTTCTGAAGCATGTCTTTCATTAGTTCTCTGGGTTCTTTTCCAACTTTCAACCATTTTAATATATCCTAAAATAATTTAAACTTTTCTTAAGCCTCAGAAAGCACATATAATTATTTGATCAAGGAAATGAAGGATTAGAAACTCACAAGATTCTTAAAATATTTTATATGCTATATCAAATTTCAAACGAGAGACACAGGTTTGCTATTAGACAACATTAGAAATTCTAACTTTCTTTTGAAAATTGAGTAAATCCATGTTTAGGAATGCATACAATTCTTATTAAATGTAGTTTGGGAAATAGGGTTGTAATTATTAATTTGCATCCTTTGCTCTCAGATGGGTGTTGATCAATTTACAAATAAATAATGAGAAGTTTTGTCTCTCTGAATTTTGCATAAACTCCGTAAAAGGTGAGTTTGTGGAAATCTTATGTTGGTTTTTCCATTTGCCAGTAAAATGAGTAGAAAGACTACTGAAAGGTCCTGAAGTTTTTGCTGTGTGACTGTGGGCAAGTTCTTTGCCTCTCTGAATCTCAGTCACTACATCTGTAAAATGAGAGGGTAGAAGTAGATTATCGTTAATTTTTAAAAATCAATTTATTTGTGGGGTCTTTGTTGCTGCTCACAGGCCTTCTCTAGTTGTGGAGAGCAGGGTCTACTCTTTGTTGTGGTACATGGGCTTCTCATTGTGGTGGCTTCTCTTGTTGCGGAGCACAGGCTGTAGAGTGCAAGGGCTTCAGTAGTTGTGGCACGTGGGCTCAGTTGTTGCAGCTTATGGGCTCTAGAGCATAGGCTCAGTAATTGTGGCTTAGTTGCTCTGTGGCATGTGATCTTCTGGATGAGAGACTGAACCCATGTTTCCTGCATTCGCAGGTGGATTCTTAGCCACTGGATTACCAGGGAAGCCCAATTACCCTTAAAATATTCTGCTGTTTCAAATTTTAACCTCACAGGGTGCATCAAGAAAGTAGAAGTTACTCATTGCTACCAGATTAACACAGGAAAGGCCCCTACCCTGGGGCCAACTGTGTCTGTTCCCTGCACAGCGCCTGGGGAGGCAGTTCATGTGCTGAGTTGGCAATTGTGGACATGACATAGCACCATTCAGGTGAGCCTGTATGAAATTAGAAAACAGAAACATCTCCATGTGAATGATAGCTCCTGGATGTCCCTGTGAGCCAATAACAAACAAGGCATGAAACCCAACCAACTCTGAAGCCCCCTTCCTCAGACAGCTGTCACTCTTAGCTCTTTAATTGAAGTTTCACAAATACTTTCATATATTTAGAACTTACCTTTAAGGAAAGCCTGAACGAACTGTTTGGCCAACCCAGTATATTTTATATATAAATAATGGAGTTCCTACTCAATTTCTCAGTTTTTATTCTTCCCAGAACATTTCTGAGGATTTTCCTACCTGTTTTGCTCTGTCCCAGTTATGATATTTCCTTTATAATGTTTGCATTGACTTTATACTTACGTGTGTTCACTCATTTTTCAGTTTTCCACATTAGGAAAGAATTTCCATGAAGACAGAAACTTAGCTGACTTGTTATTTTTATATACCCAGGCCCAGGCACTTAAAGAAACATAATATTTGTTGAATAAATAAACAAAATAAAGTTTATTGTATGGAGTGTTCCAGGAAAACACTGTGTTAAGGACTGTCTAATATTGTCCCATAATTATGAGGTAGATTATGTTATTATCTGGAGAAGGGAAAGGCAAACCACTTCAGCATTCTTGCCTTGAGAACCCCATGAACAGTATGAAAAGGCCAAAATATATGACACTGAAAGATGAACTCCCCATGTTGTTAGGTGCCCAATATGCTACTGGAGAAGAGTGGAGAAATAGCTTCAGAAAGAATGAAGATACTGAGCCAAAGCAGAAACCATACCCAGTTGCGGATGTTTCTGGCGGTAAAAGTAAAGTCTGATGCTGTAAAGAACAATATTGCTTAAGAACCTCGAATGTTAGGGCCATGAATCAAGGTAAATTGGAAGTAGTCAAACAGGAGATGGCAAGAGTAAACATAGACATTTTAGGAATCAGGGAACTTAAATGAACAGGAATGGGAGAATTTAATTAAGATAACTTTTATGTATGGATGTGAGAGTTGGTTGTGAAGAAAGCTGAGCACCGAAGAATTGATGCTTTTGAACGGTGGTGTTGGAGAAGACTCTTGAGAGTCCTTTGGACTGCAAGGAGATCCAACCAGTCCATTCAGAAGGAGATCAGCCCTGGTATTTCTTTGGAAGGAATGATGCTAAAGCTGAAACTCCAGTACTTTGGCCACCTCATGCAAAGAGATGACTCATTGGAAAATACTCTGATGCTGGAAGGGATTGGGGGCAGGAGGAGAAGGGGACAACCGAGGATGAGATGGCTGGATGGCATCACTGACTCAATGGAAGTGAGTTTGAGTGAACTCCGGGAGTTGGTGATGAAAAGGGAGGCCTGGCGTGCTGCAATTCATGGGGTTGCAAAGAGTCAGACACAACTGAGCAACTGAACTGAATTGAACTATAACTGCAGCCATGAAATTGAAAGATTCTTGCTCCTTGGAAGAAAACCTATGATGAACCTAGACAGCATATTAAAAAGCAGCAACATTACTTTGCAACAAATGTCCATCTAGTCAAAGCTATGGTTTTTCCTGTAGTCATGTGCAGATATGAGAGCTGGACCATAAAGAAGGTTGAGGGCCAAAAGATTGATGCTTTTGAACTGTGGTGTTGGAGAAGACTTTTGAGAGTTTCTTGGACAGCAAGGAGATCAAACCAGTCAATCCTAAAGGAAATCCATCCTGAATATTCATTGAAAGGACTGTTGTGGAAGCTGAGACTCCAATACTTTGGCCACCTGATGTGAAGAGCCGACTCCCTGGAAAAGACTCTGATACTAGGAAAGATTGAAAGCAGGAGGAGAAAGGGACAACAGAGGATGAGATTGTTGGATGATATCACCGACTCAATGGACGTGAGTTTGAGCAAACTCTGAGAGATTGTGAGGGTCAGGGAAACCTGGTGTGCTGCAATTCATGGGGGCTTTGCAGTCCAAAGAGTTGGACACAACTGAGCAACTGAACAACAACAAATGTTATTATCTCCTTTTGACAAATGAAGGAACTCATGGTTCAGAATAAATGCAAGTAGATTAAACTCTCCTATATAAAATTATTAACTAGACTATTTAAAATAAGTATACAACAACAATAACAAAACAGCCAAGTGAGTAATACATTTTATCTCTATAAGACAGACAAACACAAAATGAAACCAGTGAAAAAACTGAGATGAAATGACATCCACTGGAGACTACAAGGAGAAAATAGACAAACTCATCATCGTATAAGAATATTTTTACACACTACACAGAAACTGACAAATTGAGCCCACGAAAGATGATTATGGATACAAAATTTTCAACAACTGACATGCTTGATATTAACCTTATCTTCCAATCTTCCCAAGATGCCCATGTTCTAAATCCCTGGATTCTATGCATATGTTACTTTATATGGCAAAAGGGATTTTTCAGACAGAATTAAGGTCAGGGACCTGAAAATAGGGAGATTTCTTTAGATTATTTGGATGGGCCAGTCTCATCACAGGAGCCCTTAAAACCAGAGAATTGTCTCTGGTTGGAGAAAGAAGAGATGAGGCAGAAGGAAAAGTCAGAGAGATGTGAAGCATGAGAAGGATTTGACACCTTCTTTCTGGCTTACAGATAGAGAGGATGACGTGATGAATAGAGGGGATCTGAAGGAGCTGAAAGAGGGTCCTGGTCGACAGCCAGTGAGAAAATGAGGTCTTCAGCTTAACAGTCTCAAGGAACTGAAAATTGCCAGTGACCTGAATGAGTTTAGAAGTGGATTCTCCCTTAAAGCAACAGTAAGAGCCTGGGATGGTTGACACCTTGCTTTGGGGCTTATGAGACTCAGAGCACAGGATCAATCCAGTCCACCCGTACACTCACCCTACAGCACAACCCATTTGTGTTGGTTTAAATTTGTGGTAATTTGTTAAAGCAGCCATCAGAAACTAACTGAACGCTCAAGTCCTTTGTCAAATGCATTGTGAATGTGTTTCTCCAATCCTTGATTTGGCTTTTCATTTTCTTAATGGTATCTTTGATGAGCAGCAGTTTTGAATTCAGATGAAGTTCAATTTATTATTTTTTAATTCATTCTTGTGTGTGCATGTGTGTGTGTGTGCTCAGGCGTGTCTGACTCTTTGCGACCCCATGGACTATAGCCTGCCAGGTTCCTCTGTTCATGGAATTTTCCAGGCAAGTATACTGGAGTGAGTTACCATTTCCTTCTCCAGGGGATGTTCCTGACCCAGGGATCAAACCTGTGTCTCCTGCCTATCCTGCATTGACAGCAGATTCTTTACCACTGGGCCAAATGGGAAGCCAAATTTCATCCTTGTGCTCTTTATTTTGTTCTTAGGAACTTATCTCTTACATTAGATTTCCTCTTCCAAGGGATTTTAGCCTTTTTCATAATTGTTAAGATTTTTTTCATAATGTTTAATTTGTCCTGCAGCCCCCAGTATTTCTCAAGAACAACTAAAATGTGTCAGTTCATTGGTTAACTAGGGATCTTAAATATCACACTCATATTTATGGGCTAAGGATTCCCTATACACAGAATCATTCATCCTTAACTTAGTACATTGATTTTAATCCATTTTCCCCATAGGGTTAGCTTCCTATATAATTATATTGTGGAATGTTTTAATTATAATTGAAAGTAAAGTATCTTCAATACAGATTTTCATTAGCTCCCCTTTAGTGAAACTTGTAATATGTTGAGTACTCTCCTAGGAACATAATGTATCTCTAATTTTCACAATAACCCTTAAAGTTACATATTATTGACCCCAATTCTACAAATAATATTGTAGCTTAGTATTTAAAGGAAAATACAAACATACTGAAAATCTACTTCTTTGGGTTTTGCCACTTTTCAGCTTTCATTCCCATTAGGATATTAACCTATATCCATACATTTATTTTGAGAGTAGAACCTTACCAGTTTTTATACTTTAGACAATAGAACCTTACCAGTTTTTATATGTTAGACAATATAATTCTGATAAAAATTTCTTTTAGATTCTAAGGTCTTTCTGTTTAAATATTTAAGCACAAAGTTATTATAGAAAGTTAATGAGGAGTAGAAGGATAGTAATATAGTTTAAATGTGTCTTTCCTTTAGGTAAAGAGACAAATAGTAAGTACAGAGTGGAGAAATCAGTTACCACCTTGGTGAAAATAATATCATAAATGTAGGCAGATGGACATTGTATGTCCTCCAGATATGATATGTATAAAATGACATATATTGTTTGTGAGATTCCAACTGAGGCTATGTAAACTGAGTCTGAATGTAAGGGGAAGGAGAAGCTCTAAATAATGAACAGTAATTTTTTTTAGCAAAAAGGGCCATATTCTTAAAAAAAATTCAGTCCTGAAAGATAAAGAAAGACTGAGGAACTGTTTTAAATTAAAGCTGACTGAAAGAGCTTTCAGTCAGCCGGTTCTCGTTTGAAAGAACCAAACTTACACACCTCTTTCCAACTATACAGTCAGTGATATCATTTTGATAAATTGAAACTGTCACAGAAATGACAGTAGTTCACTAAATCCTGAAGTGGAGAGAGAAATATACTACAAAGGACATGCCTGGGTGGGCCAGTTGACAAAACTGGAAAAGAGATGGTAGAAGAGGAAGAGTATGGTGTCAATGTTAAATTTACTGAGGTTGATAGTTGACTGTGGTTATGTCAGAGAATATTTTATTCTTGGGAAATCCATATTGAAGTAGTATTTAGGAGTAAAGGGTCACCATGTAGCAACTTACACTGATGTAAGAAAGAAGAGAAGAGGACGAGAAGAGCATGTATTGTTGCTGTTTTAGTTGCTAAGTCACGTCTGACTCTTTTGCGACCCCATGGATGCCTGCCAGGCTCTTCTGTCCATCGGATTTCTGAAGCAAGAATACTGGAGTGGGTTGCCATTTCCTTCTCCAGGGGATCTTCCTGACCCAGGGATCAAACCTGGGTCTTCTGCATTGGCAGGCAAACTCTTTACCATTGAGCCACCAGGGGATGTATAAAAAGGAGCAAACGATAAAACAAGTGAGACAAAGTAATAACAATACATAAACTTGATAGAGATTGTATGGGCTTTTAAAAACTTCTTCCTGTAACTTTTCTATAAGCTTAAACTTATTTTTGAATAACAGTTTAAAAATATACTAAAATTTTTTAAAAACACCATCATGAGACTAAGATTAAAAATCAGAAGACCTGTATATGCATTTGGTATCATAATGTATCTTTTTAAAGTAAAGACATATTCTAAGCTACACATGGAAAATGAAGGAAATTTTACCTCCTTTGGTAAATTCCTTATTTTGGCAGATTTAGGAAGTAACAAGATGTGCGCCCTGGCTGTTGTGGTTTTTGTGTATCTAGGCCACCTGGATCAAAGATGGCTCAGAATTTCACCTGCATTGGGCAAATAAGGCTACATGAAACTCGATCCCCTGTAATTCATTCTCTTGAAATCTTTATAAAGAAGTTGCAAGGGAAATGCATGGATAATTACTGTTTATGCTCAAGGACCATATTTATCCCTTTCATTGGGTTTGAAGGAGATGGTAATGAGCTTCTTTTGTGGCCCTGCCATTTGCCAGAAGACAGCTCTTTCAAGCTGAAGGCTGATTTAATTCCTTCTCACTGAATAGCATTTCAGCAAGGTTGCCAGGGGAATTTCATTTTTATTTTTTTTCAGTAGAAGTATTACATACAAATGTTAAAAACATTAAACTATACAGAAAGGTACAAGATGAAAATCAACAATTATATCCATTCCTTGTGCCCTAACCCCATAGTCATTATTAACCATTCTTGTATAAGTCTGGGGGAAGAGAATATACAGGCACACCTCTATGCATGCTCTTTAAAAGTATACGAATGATTCCTACTCTATAGTACTTTACATTTTTCTGTATAAAATCCTTCCCCCCACCCCAGTAATACATCTGGGTCATCTTTTCTACTATATTGAACTATTTGAAATAGATGTTTTTGTGTTTTGACCTAATATCTCAGGATATAGATGTAGCTCATCTTTTGACCCAGTGTTACAGTGGTGCTGATGCAACAGATGTTTAGAAATGTAATCTAGACAGTTCCAGTTACTGCACATTGAGTTTGCCTGGTTTTTTTTGGCTATTATACACAAAGCTAAAATGAATAGGTAGAAAGATACTTTTGTGAGTTGATTTGTTGGACAAATTTTAGTAAGAGAATTTCTAGGTTAAAGAAAATGCACATCCAGAGGGAATTTTGTTAAATTTCCCTCCAAAAATTTTATACCCCTTACAGGGGCCTCAGCAGTTCAGGACACTGCCTCAACATTGTCGCAACTCAGGAATTTTAATTATTGCCAGTCTTGTTGGTTAAAGTTTTAACTTTTAATTCATTGTCTTCATTGACTTTTTAAAAAATAAGTGATTTTGAGCACCTCCTTATAGTTTTATTTTGCTGTCTATATTCCCTTTTTCTACAAAAGTTACCTTTATGTATCTTTGAAAAGTAATCATTTGACTCATTCCTATCCATTTGTGGGTGAACTCAATTCAAGGAGCTAGCCATTTGTCACATGTTTTGCACCATATAGGGCTTCCCAGGTGGCACTAGTAGTAGATTTAGGGCCTGCCAGGTCAGGAAGCAACAGTTAGAACTGGACATGGAAGAACAGACTGGTGCCAAATTAGAAAAAAGAGTACGTCAAGGCTGTATCTTGTCACCCTGCTTATTTAACTTATATGCAGAGTACATCATGAGAAACACTGGGCTGGAAGAAGCACAAGCTGGAATCAAGATTTCCGGGGGAAATATCAATAACCTCAGATATGCAGATGACACCACCCTTATGGCAGAAAGTGAAGAGGAACAAAAGGGACTCTTGATGAAAGTGAAAGAGGAGAGGGAAAAAGTTGGCTTAAAGCTCAACATTCAGAAAAGTAAGACCATGGCATCTGGTTCCATCACTTCATGGCAAATAGATGGGGAAGCAGTGGAAACAGTGTCAGACTTTATTTTTTGGGGCTCCAAAATCACTGCAGATGGTGACTGCAGCCATGAAATTAAAAGACGCTTACTCCTTGGAAGGAAAGTTATGACCAACCTAGGATAGCATATTAAAAAGCAGAAACATTGCTTTGCCAACACAGGTCCGTCTAGTCAAGGCTATGTTTTTTTCCAGTGGTCCTGTATTGATGTGAGAGTTGGAGCATGAAGAAAGCTGAGCACTGAATAATTGATGCTTTTGTACTGTGGTGTTGGAGAAGACTCTTGAGAGTACCTTGGACTGCAAAGAGATTCAACCAGTCCATTCTAAAGGAGATCAGCCCTGGGTGTTCTTTGGAAGGACTGATGCTAAAAACTGAAATTCCAATACTTTGGGCACCTTATGTGAAGAGTTGACTCATTGGAAAAGACTCTGACACTGGGTGGGATTGGGGGCAGGAGGAGAAGGGGACGAGAGAGGATGATGTGGCTCGATGGCATCACCAACTCGATGGACATGAGTTTGAGTGAACTCCGGGAGTTGGTGATGGACAGGGAGGCCTGGCGTGCTGCAATTCATGGGGTCGCAAAGAGTTGGGTAGGACTGAGCGACTGAACTGAACTGAACTAAATGTAGGAGACATAAGAGATGCAGATTCGATTTCTGGGTTGGGAAGATGCCCTGGAGGAGGGCATGGCAACCCATTTCAGCATTCTTGCCCGGAGAATGGTATGGACAGAGGAGCCTGGTGGGCCACAGTCCATAGGGTCATGAAGAGTAGGACATGACTGAAGTGAGTTAGCATCATGCGCATTGCAACATTTAATGAGACTAAGTAGTGTGAATAAACTATAAACATGGTGACAGTAATTTTGAAACTGTCACAACTTACATACAGGATGGTTTTTTTTCTTGCCATTTGATTTTAATTTTTTAATTTAATAAACATTTTATTAATTATGTAGGCAAGTTTTACTTGTTTCAAATTTTTTTCTCTTTTTGATATCTATATTTGTCAGAATGACTTTTATTGTTCCAAATTTATTAAAATTTCAACCCTATTTTCCTCTAAGATTTCGAAGATTTCCTTGTTCCTTCCCCAGGAATGTTCTGATTATATATGGTTCATGTTAGTGTCAGACTATTCCACCAGAATTGAATTTAGGAAAAAGTATAACTATTGCCAATAATTCTAATTACAGCAACATAGCTGTGTAATGGTCTACATTAATTAAGCATCCCTGAAAGCTATTTCTACTGTTTTTCCACCTTCTCCTTCCTGATTCATGCTCCCAAATCAACTTTCCAATCACTATTTCAGTGTTTTGGAAGGTGAGTCTCTGGAGTAGGAAAGCAGCTTGAAATCCCACCTATAAATGATGAATTTGTATTCTGATGTGAAATAATGGTTCCTGAAAGCCAGGCTTTGGCACTCTCCAGACTTGCTGAGATGAGATCTAGCTAACTCTGGAAACTGGAAGTAAGAGCAACTTGGAATTACAGATTAAAGAAAGGGTTAGAGCCTGTTACTAATTTGGTTTCCCATCTGAAAGATGGCTCAAACACTTGTTTCATATAAACCAAATAAAAGAAAGACGTTTCCAAGTAACAAGACCTGCCCTGGGGCAGCAGAAGGTAAGGTGACAAAGCCGGGGTGGGTGTTGTTTCTGTGCATTTTGTTTGCTTGCTGAAATTTTCCCCAGGAGCTCATTGGATGTAGGCAGCCCTGCTCTCATTTAAGGAAAGTTTCATGGGCGATTGTGGGCTTCACTCCACATGCCTCTGCACTACATCTATAACTCGCAAAGACAACTTCGTGGTGTGTTAATTCAGTCTTGGGTTTCTTTTCCATATAAAATTCTGCCAACTTGGCCTTAAATGTGTGCCAGATGCACTATGGTATGGTTTTGTGATGTGATATGGTTAGGAAGTCTGGGTTAAGTATGGATGCAAGCTGGCTTCTGCTCCTGGGGTGGTTCTGTCGCTAATGACTGTGGCACAAGCTTTGGAACAGGAGAGCTTGTTGGGGACCTTGGCCAGAAGTACCTGGCAGGAAAGAGTCATCAAGAAGGCTTGTCACAAGTATCCCAGGGTAATCTGATGTGCACGCCTAGGGTGCTATTTCCTTTCCAATTGAAGGATGTTGTCATTGTTTATGGGCTCAGAAACTAGAACATATTTAACTTTTGATTAAGAATTAAAACAAAAAGAGAGAGAGAGTGAGAGATAACCACTGTGGGGAAAAATTATTAACTAGGAAGTTTAAGGAAAGAAAGATGATTTAAACTGAAATGGGCTCTTTTGAAGATATACACAATTTTCCCAGTTTTAATATAGATTTTACAAGAAATATATTCCAAACTTTGTGGTGCATATTATCATCATTAACATTTCTTCTTTTTCTTCCATTACTTGCAATTACATGAAAAATGGTTACAATTTGGTGCCTTGTTTCTGACTAATTTTGACCAAATCTGATGTCTTTTATGCATAACTGTGGAATCACTTATATCATAGTGATTTTAAAATTTTGTACACTTTAGAGAACCAAACAATGTTATGAATCAATGAAATTCTAACATTTTAAAATCTTGATAATCCAGGTTCTATTGGTCACTGGGAAGACTTGAATATTTTATTTCTGAAACCTCTTAGCTTCCTCTACAAGTATTCAGGGTTAATTAACACCAGGAATATTCAGGAATGCTGATAATAATAATTACAGGTTGAGGATAGAGGATAGAGGAAGGCAGTGATGTATCTTGTACATTATTTCCCTGATGAGATACTTACAAAAATGCAGAACAATTAAAAGGATTTTTACATTGAGTTGAAATGAGGTACCGAAGTCCAGTTTGTTTACAGGATGTAGTAGACAGCATCTGCCATTTCCTGTAATAGGCTCATAAACTCCTGCTAACAGCTTACTTTCTCCCACACCATAGGGATACAAAAAGATTTATGACTTTTGCTGCCTAGGGTCATATTTGGTAAAGGGAGTATGTAATTGCAAACTTGGGATAGAGGTAAAGAAGATAACCCATTCCCTTCATTTCCCTTTCCACTTTTTCAGATATTTGTCCTTGGGCAGAGCTATCTGCCATGATAGAAATGTTCTAAATCTGCCCTAATATGATTGTCAGTGGCCATGTGTGACTACTGAGTCCTTGAAATTAATGTGATCAATAAATTGCATTTTAAAAAGCAGAGCCATTACTTTGCCAACAAAGGTCCGGCTAGTCACTGCTATGGGTTTTCCAGTAGTCACATATGGATGTGAGAGTTGGACCATAAAGAAAGCGGAGCACTGAAGAATTGATACTTTTGAACTGTGGTGTTGGAGAAGACTCTTGAGAGTCCCTTGGACTGCAAGGAGATCCAACCAGTCCATCCTAAAGGAGATCAGTCCTGGGTGTTCATCGGAAGGACTGATGCTGAAGCTGAAACTCCATTACTTTGTCCACCTGATGTTAAGAACTGACTCATTTGAAAAGACCCTGATGCTGGGAAAGATTGAAAGCAAGAGGAGAAGGGGACTACAAAGGATGAGATGGTTGGATGGCATCACCAACACAATGGACACTAGTTTGAGCAAGCTCCAGGAGTTGGTGATGGACAGGGAAGCCTGGTGCTCTGCAGTCCTTTGGGTCACAAAGAGTCAGGCACAACTGAGTGACAGAACTGAACCGAACAAACTGCATTTTAAGTTTTATAAACTGTTAACTTATATTTAAATAAGTCCATGTGGCTATTGGCTGCTGCTTTGGCTAGTGCAGCCCAAGGCTAGGGATTAAATACTTTTCCCAGTGAGGGCTAGCTTGGAAACACACCACTAACCAGAGCTTCTTAAATAACATCACAGGTGAAAAACGAGTAAATGTTTACATTTTCCAGAATTTAACTTAGGTAAGACTTCATAGGACCCTAGTGATTTTAGGAAAAAGTCCTTGATTATAGACAGAAAGAAGTTCTAATATCACTTTCTAAAATGTTCAAACAAAAATGCATAATTTAAGTAAATATATCATTTAGCTTCCTCTTTGAAACACATTTAAGTTATTCTGATATGACCTTTTATCAGGTCAGATATTAATTTGGAAGCCTCTTATATTCCTTCCAAATTTTCTCAGTAGAAAGCGTATATGAAGATTTATGGCAGAGGCATCTTTCTTATGTTTTGTTGCTTTTCCTGGTCTACTTTTAGATCACAGAAAGATGAGAGAAGTGCATGAAGTTGTCCTTAGAAAATATTTTGTAGTTGGCTTTGCCCCTCAGCTCTGTGAAGACTAAATTTTTGTTTGTGTGTGATGACTAAAACTAAGCCTCTATTTCTAAAAGGAGGGGTTTTTAACATGTAAACTATTAATTGTTGTTGTTATTTAGTCACGAAGTCATGTCCGATTCTTTGTGACCACATGGACTTCAGCATGCCAGGCTTCCCTGGCATGTCCATTGAGTCTGTGATGCCATCCAATCATCTCATCCTCAATCACCCCCTTCTTCTCATGCCCTCAGTCTTTCCTAGCACCACCAAGGAGACGCTTCCCAGGTGGTGCAGTGATAAAGAATCCATCTGCCAATGCAGGAGACACAAGAGACATGGGTTCTATCACTGTGTTGGGAAGATCCCCTGGAGGAGGAAATGACAACCAACTCCAGTATTCTTGCCTGGGAAACCCCATGGACAGAGGAGCCTGACAGGCTATTGTCCTTGGAGTTGCAAAGAGTTGACACACCTGAGTACACATACAAGGAGCATGATTTGTGTCATGATTTTCCTCTAAGGGGCATAATAAGGTAAAAGGTGATCCCAAGGCAGAGAGGTTAAGAGATATCAACTGTCTGTGAGCAAACTGACATGGAATAAGTTAAGTTTGACTTACTGGAAACTGATTTTACTTATGAACCTACTTTTTCATGTGTCCATTTTTTTCTTTGTTGGAAAATAATTATTCATATCCCATTTCCAAGGCATTTATGAATGTATCAAAGAACACTGGAATTTGTATGTGACTTCTTAGCTGAATGACAAATTTCTTCATTTTTTAGTTCTTCAGGCATGTGTTTAATCATCTGATATCAATTTTCCTATCTATCTTTAAAATTACTAAACAAATTTAATGCTATCCTCTTAAATATTCTTTCAGGAATAATAATGCAGCGGGAATACATGAAAAATATCATTGGACACGTGATTTTAAATGTTAGATTCTGGTTGGGGTTTGGGTGAAAGCAGTTTATTTGGGAGGTGCAGGAATCAGGGGGAGGCAAGTGGGGAAGTGACAAGGGAAAGAAAGTGAAGACCAGGCAAGATGATGAGCAGGTACCTACAGCAGGCAACTGGAGCTCCTTCCTGGTGGGCCATCTGGGAAACTGTACAGAATATGCCTCAACATGGTCCCATTGGAGGAGTGAGGATGCCAATGTATTAATTGGCAAACTCTTGCTCATCAATGCTGAGCTCTTCTTCCCAGTCTGTTAATTTTCAAGCACCACAATTCAGGGCAACTAATGAGCAGAGTGGTTTTCCATGGCTTTGGAAAATGCTTGCAAGCAAAGAGATGTAAATACTGCAGTTAGAAATAAGAAGGTACCTAATGAAGTGATAAAACCGAAGAATATGTGGAGCAACAACATAATTTGCTACATGGGAAGAAAGCAGTCCAAAAAATGCAAAGAAGAGTCTTGTCAAGTTTCCTGTTCTTGGTGACTGGCCATACTTGAGATCAGTGCTGCCATTCACTCTTGGTGAATGGGTTAACCACTTCATATTCTTGGTGATCTTGGGTTAACCACTTCATATTCCTGGGCTGCTAGAGAAGGAAATGATAACCCACTCTGATATTCTTTCCTGGAAAATTCCATGGACAGAGGAACCTGGTGGGCCACAGTCCATGGAATCACAAAGAGTTGGGCACAGCTGAGCCACTGAACACATTCCTGTGCCTCAGATTCTTCTCCTGTATGATTCAGTGATTGATCTTAAAAGCTATAACTATGTTTCTTTTAATGCTAATATTGTTTGATTATTGTCATTGTCCTCTAGGACCACGGTATTTAAACTGTGGTCCACAGACCAGCAGCAGCAGCATTACTTGGGAATTTGTTAGAAAGACCCCAGTCCAGTACTGAGTCAGAATCATCATCTTAACAAGATCTCAAGGTTTGCAGGAACTTTGAGGAGCAGTGGACTAAGGTGTTGTTTCCCATGCTCCTTTCCTTCAGAGTAGGCCGGGGGTGGAAATTCTCAGATGGATGAGCTATACTGGCAGAGCCAAGCAGCTGATCTACCACTCACAGCCTTCATCCCACCAGCCCCAGAGTGAGCAGGTGGGGCTTATCACCCAGCTGCCTCATGCATCTGAGGCAAGAAAATGTGTTCTCTTCAAAGACTTTGTTCAGCTTGATGATTCCATATTTCCAAGAGCCAATGAAGGGAGCACCTGTACATGCAGAAGACATGGCAACTTGGGGTTAACCCTCTTCATTGGACCGACTTGACTTTCTCCCCAACTTGTTGGCAAAAACTGCAGAGTTTGAAAATGCTAATTGGCAGGATGCAAAAGATATTCTACATTATGTGTTTGATAAGAATCACTTCTACATGTCTATGAGTAGACATACAATTTAATTCAATTGCTGGGATTAGTAAAACTATGGGTGAACATTTTTAACTAGCAGCTGTATGCATTTATTTCACTCCCTAGGATATTGTTTATCCTTTCAATAAAATCTTATCGAACAACAACCCCACATAAGCATAGTCCAAAGATTTGAAGCAATAGGGTAAATATGCAATTATCTGATAAGACAGACAAATGAAAAAGGGTGGTGACTATAATATAAAGTGATGAGCATCTCTAGAGAGATATGGCCATTATGCTTTGGAAAATGATTATGATATCTGGAAATCTCAATAAAAATCTTAGGAAGTTAAAGTTTTCTAGAAAGTGTATGACTTAACAGGAAAAAATTCTACATATTCTAGATAGTACCTGATGCTCTGAAGCAAGATTTGGTAACTATGGCAAACTATAGTGATGTTGAGCCCATATATACTTTGTTTTCATAAATAAAATTTAATTGAAACACAGATATGTTCATTTGTTGATGTGCTCTCTGTGTCTAAGGTAATTGTGACTAAGATCATATGGCCTAAAACACCTAAAATAATTACTATTTGATTCTTTACAGAAAAAATTTGCCAATCCCTGGTCTATAAATGTAACCACACTAGAAGGTCACCATAACAAATATTTGTTAGAGACCAACTCCTGAGGAATCATCAGGAAGAGCCCAAGAAGGAGTAATCTTTGACAACAACTGAGTGTTTTGAAGAAACTGGTCTTGATTGCCTGCCTCTTTCTCAGCATGATCAAGATTTGTGCTCATCATTACCACAGAAATGATATCACAAAACCTTCTTGTATCTATCCAGAAGCAGTGCAGGTACTCATTTATGTATCAAGGAAAGCACTCAGCAGGACACCAGTCCTCTTCTCACTTAGAAACTTAGTAGTGTCAGGCCTGAATCTTTCTTTGGTGACTTTGTGCAGCTTCAGGAAGACTCAGTCAGGCTACTTGCCTTTGAAATAGGGGCCTCTCATTCTAGGGCTTCTTTTGTAGCTGAGTTGGTAAAGGATCTGCCTGCAATGCAGGAGACATGGGTTCAATCCCTGGAATGGGAAGATTTCCTAGAGAAGGAAATGGCAGCCCACTCCAGTATTCTTGCCTGGAGAATCCCATGGACAGAGGAGCCTGGCAGGCTACAATCAATGGGGTTGCAAGAGTCAGACACCACTTAGCAATTAAACCATCACTACCACATTCTAGGGGTGGTTCAGTGGAGAGATGAACTACAGTGTGAAAGTGCCCCCTCCTCTAAACAACAGCATTTCTCCAACACCAGCAGCACCATCACTTGGTACCCATTTATCAGGCAAACACTTGAAATTTAATTTCAGCCCCTTTACTAAGTGAAAAGCTTCCTCCAGCCTTTTCTCTGGTGACCAAAATAACAGAAATGCTTTTGTTTGTTTTCAGGGAGTACTAATTAGCAGCTCTCTCAAATATATGAAGTATTTTCCTCATTCTATATTTCATTTCTTGACAGCTTGACCTCTTCCCCTCCCAACAGTTTCTGCCACCATTTCTGCTGCCTCATTTTCTTTGCTTTAGCAAAATGCAGAGGTTACACCCATTAGACTTCTAAAGACAGTAAGCACTGGCCCTCTGGTTCTAGAAATTATCTTATATTTTTGACTTTTGACCCTATTCAATGGAACTGTAGCCTGGCACAGCCTCTCAAACCACAGAACTAACTTTCTAGTTTGAAAGGACTTCACTTTGCAGAGGGAAAGCTTTACGCTATCCTTAACTCCACTCATTGCTGGATTTGAGCTTCTCAGAAGCGAGAGACAGATGTGATCATCAGGAATGCTTAGAAATTAAAAGTCTGGACATCAATATGAACCACAGAAAGAATGGAGCGATACATAAGAGGCTACAACTTACGGTTGTGAGTGCATAAGTGATCCAATCAGATATTTTATTTTCCCTCCTTCTTAGTTTTTTACACTATCATAATAACAGTTGAGGTGTGTTTCCTCCCACATATTACACTGTTTCATCTCTCACTGGCCTTCATCAGGTTGTTTCAATCCATCCATCCATTAAGCTAGTAACCCCATGTGCTATATACTCTAAAGATAACCTTACCATGTCTGAGGAACTGTGCTAATCACTGTACCTGTACTGACACATTTCTTTTGGAGAACTATCATATGAGATATATAGTCTAAGTATCTGCATTTTTCAGGTAAGGAAACCAAGACTCAGAGGCTAAGAAATCTGCCCAGAGTCATACAGCTGGTGGGTGCAGCTCCCACTGGTTTCAGGTCTCATTACTAATTATGCCCCTCAGCTTCCTCCCCATAGGCTCTAATAATATAAAGTCTCCTGCATCACAGACAGATTCTTTACCAGCTGAGCTACAAGGGAAGCCCAAGAATACTGGAATGGGTAGCCTATCCAGTTCTCCAGTGAATCTTCCTGACCCAGGAATCAAACCAGAATCTCCTGGATTGCAGGCAGATTCTTTACAAACTGAGCTATGAAGGAAGCCCAAAAATATAAAGAAGTTTTGTATATTCTCCTCATTCTAATAGAAGTCACAGTGGATGGGAAGGATGACCATACATAGGATCAAAAATGTTAAGTGAAAGTCACTCAGTAGTGTTCGACTCTTTGAGATCTGTATAGTCCACGGAATTCTCCAGGCCAGAATACTGGAGTGGGTAGCCTTTCCCTTCTCCAGGGGATCTTCCCAAACCAGGGATGGAACCCAGGTCTCCTACACGGCAGGCGGATTCTTTACCAACTGAGCCAAAAGGAATGTATGACAACAAAGGGATATACAGAAATGAGAGGAGGAGAGCTGGGAAGTAGGTGACACAAGAGGAGGTGAAAACAGAGAACTCAGGTCAGAGACACCCTGGAGAAAGGAATGTCTCTATTGAGTTTCTCAGGATGGTTAAGAATTGATCAAAGGGACCTGGAGTGGAAGGAAGGTGTTTAAGACAAAGGAAACCTCAAGCACATAGAACAGAGATAACACCTTGTTACAAATGGGAAGGTCAATACTGCCAGAAGGTAGAGTGCCTTGTGGAGTAAGGTGGGAAACAGAACTTCAAGATCAGTGGGGGTGATTTCAGGAAGGTGTAGTGGGTCTTGCAAAGATGCTTTCATGGGGAGCAATGAAAGGCTTTAGGCAAAGAAGCTGATTTGAATTTCAGATAAACGACATTAAAATCTGGGGGAATGATGAGTCTGGGAAAGGGAGCTGCTGTGGTTAGTGCAGATGTGAAGTGATAAAAGCAGGGTGAGCAGTGAGGAAGCTGAGGCCAGGTGACAGGAAGGAGTGGGGAAGTTGTAAAATTTTCATCAAAGTCAGCAGGACTTGGAGACTGACTGGATGTGAGGTGCAGTGGGAGGAAATGGGGTGATAAAAATGGGATTCTGTGTTCTGATTTGGGTGACTGGGCAGGTACTGGTACCAACGACTGATCTGTGAACTTTGGTGGGTAAACCAGATTGAGGCTTGAAGTGCTGTTGGAAATATCCAGGAGGCTATGAGATATGTAAGTGGAGGTTAGAGAAAATGGCCTTGTAGGAAAGAGAGATTTAAGAATAAACAACATTCTGGTAACCACCCATGTGTGGGCAGTAATGGACTAGGATAATCAACTTATAAATGAAGCCAAAGATAAAGGAGCCTGTGTAGGACATAGAGAAGTAACAGGGTTGGGGCAAAGGAGGATGAACAAGAGTATTGTGTCATGGAAAGGAAAAAGGTAGTTTTTAGAAGGTGTATGTAGTAAGCACAGAAGAGAGTAGAGACAGGCTGTCCTGTATCTACCCACTGTTAACTGTTCCTCTCTCCCTTAACTAACTCCTCATCATGCGGAACCACTGCATATTCTCCTGTGCATTTATAAAACTCAATTTAGAGGCATTGTCCCTTAGAGGTAGGCAAGCTTTCTACCTATCTAAGTTATAGGAGGTACTTCTCCATTTGAACTCTTGTCATTTCACACATAGACCTGTATATTTGCTTTCCTTCCTATGCTGAAGATCATTGTGGTAGACTGATTTGCCTTAAGGATTCCACTTTTTCACTTCCTTTGGCAGTGCACTCTCACATTTAGACTCGACTCTGTGTCTTCAAGCATTTTATTCATGCCAATGAAATAGTAGTAAGTGACATAAGCAGTGGCTTGAAAAGTGCTTGTGCATTTTTACTTTCTCTTTTAGAGTCCTGATACTACAAGTTGATAAGTCCAGGCTAACCTGCTGGAGGAAAAGAGATTGCTTGGAGCAGAACCAAGTTGTCCTAACTAAAGCCTTTCTATACCATCTAGACCCTCACTGGCCCAATAGCTGACTTCACAAGTGCTGTTCTGGGGTGGTTTTTTACACAGCAGTACCTATGATTAAAAATTATGTCCTATATAACTTTTTATCTAGCATATTAACCAAGTGCTTAACATATAGTGAGAGATCTATAAATATATGTTGAACTGAAAAGCATGGAAGAAATAGAAGGAAAATTCCAATCTATCGCAAAGCCCCTTTTTTTCTAAAAAAACTCCATGACTGCCCTAACTTTCTCACTCACTTTTACCTCTGAGATCTCAGGAGCTAAGACTGTGGGGACAGCTGTGGGAATTCCAGCAGGCACACTGTGGTTTGAAATCCACAGACAAGGGAGCATGGCTTCCTTCCTTGGCCTGCTGCCCCACACACGGTGAGCAGAGTAGCCAAGCCAAAGTGGCAGCCGCAGTGTGGGAGCCCAGCTCTGCTGCCATAAATTACCCAGAGGCAGGAAGGAGCAGTGAGAGTCAGCGGTTTCAACTACCTAGTAGTTCATTTTTGTTCTTGTTTTTCAGTTAGCAATCTGTAAAATTTATTGCAAAATTAAGCTCCCTGCTCCAGAGTCAATAATATTCCCGGTGCCAGGTGGTGTAATAACTCACAAAAAGGGCAGGAGTTGGAGGGAGTGAGACTGATTTAAGAAATTAACTTCCAAGCCCTACTTTCTGCTGCCTACTCCCTGCTGCTAAAGGTCAGGTAAGTAGAGGGCTAAGATTACAGCCTCAGAACAACCTTGAAGGGCTAGAATTTCTATTGGGTTTGAAATTTAAAACAAAAACTGTTTCTTTTGCATGATGGATTCCTTTTATCCGTCCCACCTCTGTTTCCATTTTAGCATAAAAATAGAAAATTAAATTTCATATTTTGTTTCTGGCATCACAAGGAAGAGGTACTGTACAAAGCTCGGCCCTCTGCACTCTTCCTATGGTACTTTCTAATAACCTAACATCAGTCTGTCTAAACTGGAGGGGCTGTTGGCGATTGCTCTTACTGCAGTGACTTCATTTACAGAAGCAAATATCAAGTCTCAGGGTAATTAATGGTTGTTCAGGTCCTGCCCAGTTGAACAACCTGGGATTAGAACTAAGATCTGATTCCCAGGTCATACACCAGCTGTTTCACTCAACATTCTGCTACCGAATGGACTTCAATTGATCAATTCAGCCTTTCTTGAATATATATAGGTTCTTTAAAAATTGTCTCTTTGTGTGTGTGTGAAAAGATCACCACAAGAATTCTAGTTATTATTATTGTTATTAGTAAGTTATTGTTAAGTCCTATTATTTCTTATAGAGTATAAATTCTCTGATTATTTAAAAGGACCATACAGTCACATTTTCATTACAGCTGCATTGTACCGCATGTTATCATTAATTTGCTCTTAGTTAATTATCTTTACAAAATAACTCTCTGAAAGACAATGATTGAAAGGCTATATTTGGTTATACTACATGGTCTCTTCCTTGAAATGCCTACAAAATCATTTTTTCAATCTGTGGGGTAAATTTAGTATTTCTCGAGGGACATTTAGCAATTGTGAATTAAGCTCTGCAAGTTAAATGTCTGTGTATTTCTTGATCAGTACCCCATTTTCTCGTTTAGAAACTTTAGATGGAATTTGTTTCCTCAGCTTCTTGGTTCTTCTTTATTGGTTGTTGAAGCTTTAGCCCCTGCTTGGTGTTGGCTATAAGGCTTAGATTAGAAGGAATTGCTTTGATGTTTTTCAGTCAAGAAAGAATTTTACACCTCTCTGAGTATCCCTTGACTGCAGGTAAGGAATGTACCTCTCTGGAGAGATACCAATTAAAGTTAATTGTATATAACCTGATTGATCCATGGAACACTTAGAGTTTCTAATTGAATTTGCTATTGTCTTCATAAAATGAAGATTTCGTTTAGTTGCAAATTGTGAATTGGAAAGCCTGGCTGCATTCTCTATCTGAGTACATGATACTGTCAATAGAATGACCTAAAGGAGGTTGTACAAATCTACCCTTGTCACAGAATTTCTGCTCTATTCCTCTTGTAAATCAAGGGTGGTTCAGGAGAGCTGTTTCCTGGCTTCTAGGAGGCAATGCTGGTTTCACCAGTCAGGAGCTGATGTTTTCCTCAGTTCTTACACGGCAAGTAGGGATGAAAGGGGTCTGTGAAACTTTTGTAACTTGACCTGGAACTGGGCAAGACTAACCTGGCTTTAAACTTCACCAAGACCTTGAAACTCAGCCAGAGATGATTAAAACCCCTGAGTATGTGAATCTTTTCAAGTACACTAATTGTGTTATGTTGTGGATGAAAACCATGAAAAATGGGTGTGTTGAAAGTCTCCAGCTTAGAATGCATTTTGCTTCTAAGATGATTAAACATCTGTTTCATTCTGAGACTTGAGTAAAAACTCAAGTAAATGAACAGTTGGAAAACAAATTAAATAGGGATAGTCAAGTGGTCAATAAAATGGATATACATTCTGGTGACATTTATTCTGATCTAGTTTAAACTCAAATGCCTGTAGTGGGTATCATCTTTTCATTTCTAGGTACAAGAATGTTAAAAAAATAACTATTTCACTCTGCTGTACACCTGAAACTAATGCAACTTTGTACTTCAATTTTAAAAGCTTTTTTAAAAATGAATTTGATACTGCATTTTCAAGTGATCTCAAAATAGGAATTGAGGAAAAGAAATTTTGTTAAACTTACTTTCTTTTTGTGCATGTATGTATTGAACATTCTATGAGCTCCATAGAAAACACAATTAAAGGTAAGGCTATCTATCATTCCCTTCATGAAATAGTGTTTGTACTCGATTGCATATCTTACCTCATAAACACTAACACCATTCATTCACCCACCTACCAAGTGCCCTAGACATTAAATTCTAGTCAGCCTTTCAGAATTCATGCTATACAACAAAAAACAAAAAGAGAAAATAGAAGCCTTTCCTCAACTGGACATTTCCCCCTCAATTTGTATAACAGCAGATTATCTGCAGGTGCAACTTGAGCAGATGAACAGGCCACAGATAATGTTGTGGTGAGGGTATGGGCTTTGAAACTCGACTGCCCAAGGTCAGATTCCTGCTCTGTCACTTATTAGCTGTGTGATCTAAGACAAGTTATTTAAACTGCTTGAGCCCTCGTTGGCTCATCTACAGTGTGGGATAATTCCACCCATCTCAAGGAATGTGATTGAAATAAATCAGTCTACATAAAGTCCTTGAGATACTGCCTGGGTGCTTTTACACTTGTGTACACAATCTATAAATTTATCTTACAATATCCTAAGTGTCTTAGGAATCTCCTTTTTGTGAATTCAAGTAGTCATATAATAAAATTGTTCTTTGGTTATACAAGATTTTTCTAATTAAAATGCTCCAACTTGAGGTCATTTTATTTTTTATTTTTTACTTTATTTTACTTTACAATGCTGTATTGGTTTTGCCATATATCAACATGAATCCGCCACGGGTGTACACGTGTTCCCAATCCTGAACCCCACTCCCACCTCCTTGCCTATACCATCTCTCTGGGTCATCCCAGTGCTCCAGCCCCAAGCATCCTGTATCCTGCATCGAACCTAGACTGGCGATTCATTTCTTATATGATATTATACATGTTTCAATGCCATTCTCCCAAATCATCCCACCCTCGCCCTTTCCCACAGAGTCCAAAAGACATATACATCTCTGTCTCTTTTGCTGTCTCGCATACAGGGTTATTGTTACCATTTTTCTAAATTCCATATATATGTGTTAGTATACTGTATTGGTGTTTTTCTTTCTGGCTTACTTCACTCTGTATAATAGGCTCCAGTTTCAACCAACTCATTAGAACTGATTCAAATGTATTCTTTTTAATAGCTGAGTAATACTCCATTGTGTATATGTACCATGGCTTTCTTATCCATTCATCTGCTGATGGACATCTAGGTTGCTTCCATGTCCTGGTTATTATAAATAGTGCTGTGATGAACATTGGGGTACATGTGTCTCTTTCAATTCTGATTTCCTCTGTGTGTATGCCCAGCAGTGGGATTGATGAGTCATAAGGCAGTTCTATTTCCAGTTTTTTAAGGAATCTCCACACTGTCCTCCAGAGTGGCTGTACTAGTTTGCATTCCCACCAACGGTGTAAGTGGGTTCCCTTTTCTCCACACCCTCTCCAGCATTTATTGCTTGTAGACTTTTGGATCAAAGCCATTCTGACTGGTGTGGAATGGTACTTCATTGTGGTATTGATTTGCATTTCTCTGATAATGAGTGATGTTGAACATCTTTTCATGTGTTTGTTAGCCATCCATATGTCTTCTTTGGAGAAATGTCTATTTAGTTCTTTGGCCCATTTTTTGATTGGGTCATTTATTTTTCTGGAATTGAGCTACAGGAGTTGCTTGTATATTTTTGAGATTCGTTGTTTGTCAGTTGCTTCATTTGCTATTATTTTCTCCCATTTTGAAGGCTGTCTTTTCACCTTGCTTATATTTTCCCTTGTTGTGCAGAAGCTTTTAATTTTAATTAGATCCCATTTGTTTATTTTTGCTTTTATTTCCAGAATTCTGGGAGGTGGATCATAGAGGATCCTGCTGTGATTTATGTTGGAAAGTGTTTTGCCTATGTTCTCCTCTAGGAGTGTTATAGTTTCTGGTCTTACGTTTAGATCTTTAATCCATTTTGAGTTTATTTTTGTGTATTGTGTTAGAAAGCATTCTAGTTTCATTCTTTTACAAATGGTTGATCAGAAATTAAGGAAACATTTCCATTCACCATTGCAACGAAAAGAATAAAATACTTAGGAATATATCTACCTAAAGAAACTAAAGACTTATATATAGAAAACTATAAAACACTGGTGAAAGAAAACAAAGAGGACACTAATAGATGGAGAAATATACCATGTTCATGGATTGGAAGAATCAATATAGTGGAAATGAGTATACTACCCAAAGCAATCTACAGATACAATGCGATCCCTATCAAGCTACCAGTGGTATTTTTCACAGAGCTAGAACAAATAATTTCACAATTTGTATGGTAATACAAAAAAACCTCAAATAGCCAAAGCAATCTTGAGAAAGAAGAATGGAACTGGCAGAATCAACCTGCCTGACTTCAGGCTCTACTACAAAGCCACAGTCATCAAGACAGTATTGTACTGGCACAAAGACAGAAATATAGATCAATGGAACAAAATAGAAAGCCCAGAGATAAATTCATACACCTATGGACACCTTATCTTTGACAAAGGAGGCAAGAATATACAATGGATTAAAGACAATCTCTTTAACAAGTGGTGCTGGGAAAACTGGTCAACCACTTGTAAAAGAATGAAACTAGAACACTTTCTAACACCATACAGAAAAATAAACTCAAAAAGGGAGATTTTAAAATAGCTTTATTTTATGCTTTTTCTCAGGCTGATGTAAACATTATTATTATTGTCACAAAGGAGAAGAAAGCCTGACATACCTGATGGAACAGTTTTAGTTATGGAGTGAATGGGTGTCAACTAACTTTATCTGACTTGTCTCTCCAGCATCTGCTCAGCTTTCATATAACCCCATAAAATAGCATAGTTCTAGTTTTCTAGAATTCTTCTCATTAGGAAAAGTTTTTAAAGATCCTTTTGGAAACTTGTTTGAAGACTTACATTACTCGATGTGATGAGGTTTTCCTAGGGGTGCGGATTTTCCAGAATAAGCCATAGATCAACAAATATACAGCTTTCTCTGGTCTCCTCTATGATCCTGATGTGGATGAGCCATTTCTTAACTTGAAGGTTAAATATGGTAGAAAAAAGAGGAAGGGAAGGGAAAAAAGTAAAGAAGATAAAATAATAGAATATAAAGGAAAGGATAAAAGTAAAAAAGCAAGTAAAGGAAAGAAGAGGAGAGAAGATGAAACAAAAGAAAGGAAAGAAAAACCTAAGTCCTCAGATTTAAAGACACCCAACTACCCCAGCTCTACTTTATTTCTCTAAGACAGATGAACTTTTTTAAAGATTCCTCTCTGTCAGGTAGTTCAGTTCAGTTCAGTCCTCAGTCATGTCCGTCATGTTCAAGCCTCAGTCCTCAGGCTTCCCCTCCATCACCTGTTCCTGGAGCTTGCTCAAACTCATGTCCATCAAGTCAGTGATACCATCCAACCATCTCATCCTCTGTCGTCCCCGTCTCTTCCTGTCTTTAATCTTCCCCAACATCAGGGTCTTTTCAAATAAGTCAGTTCTTTGCATCTGGTGGGCAAAGTATTGGAGCTTCAGCTTCAACATCAATCCTTCCAATGAATATTCGGAAATGATTTGCTTTAGGATTGACTGGTTGGATCTCCTTGCAGTCCAAGGGACTCTCAAGAGTCTTCTCTAACATCACAATTCAAAAGCATCAATTCTCTGGTGCTCAGCTTTCTTTATGGTCCAACTCTCACATTCATACATGGCTACTGGAAAAACCATAGCTTTGACTAGATGGACCTTTGTTGGCAAATTAATGTTTCTGCCTTTAAATATGAAGTCTAGGTTGGTCATAACTTTTCTTCCAGGGAGTAAGTGTCTTTTAATTTCATGGCTGCAGTCACCATCTGCAGTGATTTTGGAGCTCAAGAAAATAAAGTCTGTCACTGTTTCCATTTTTTTCCTGTCTATGTGCCATGAAGTGATGGGACTTGATGCCATAATCTTCATTTGTTGTATGTTGAGTTTTAAGCCAACTTTTTCACTCTCCTCTTTCACTTTCATCAAGAGGCTCTTTATTTCCTCTTTGCTTTCTGCCATAAGGGTAGTGTCATCTGTACATCTGAGGTTATTGATATTTCTCTTGTCAATCTTGATTCCAGCTTGTGCTTCATCCATCCTGGCATTTTTCATGATGTATTCTGCGTATAAGTTAAATAAGCAGGGTAACGATATACAGCCTTGATGTACTCCTTTCCCAATTTGGAACCAGTCTGTTGTTCCATGTCTGGTTCTAACTATTGCTCTTGAGCTGTATACAGATTTCTCAGGAGGCAGGTAAGGTGGTCTGGTATTCTTCTGTCAGGCAACAGAGTGAATAAATACAAAGGTTTCCAAGACATGGGGCTTTTAATTTTTTAATAATGCAAAGTGTATGAATGATCTTTTATCCTTTTTTTTTTTTTTTAACATGTGAACCTCCAAATTTTGACCTAAAACATTGCTTTTTTCTTTTTGGATCATGGCTCCATTTGTGGCCCCTGTAATCTGAAATTTTTCCTCTGTAAATTCAGTATTATTTTTTCTATCTTATTTAAATAACCTTTGGTGATTTCATCAATCTATTGAAATACTTGAAATATATGACAAAATATTAATAATTTAGAATAAGAACATTTTATTCTTTGTTTTCTTTCCTTTCTACAGTTTAAAGCTAGAAACTTCTCATCAAGACGCCATCAAAGCATCGCTAGATATGAGATAGCCAGTTATTAGTAATGACGGCTCAGGAAGAGACCATTTACAGACACAAGATCAGGGAAGAACAGCGTGAGAATAAAGTATTTCATGAGCTCATAGTGTCTTCCCCTCAAACAGATGTCCTCTCCAAAATGCCTGTCTTTCCCACCTGACTCTCCCCAGAATCTTGACTTTCTGAAAGATGCGCCAACATAAGGATCCAAAATACTCTAGATGTGGAACATATCTGCAGAAAGTCCTCTGGCTTTGTGCCTCAACATTGGATGGGCCTCTATGGAGTGACTCTACAATTTATCACTGAGACTAGGGCATTTTTGAAAGTGAAAGGGAGAGCTACCTATAATTATCCAGGACAGCATAAACTGAGATTATCTCACAGGAATTTGGCTGAATTATTAAGCAACTGGACAATAAATTTAAAAAAAAAAATGTGCTGAAAAGAAAGGAGGAAAATCAAAGAACTGTTTTCTTTCTCTAATGTTTAGAAACTATTCTGTATACTTTGTATCTTTTGACTAATCATAGTAACTGTCTCAGATAGATGTCATTATCCCCATTTTATGTATGAGAAAACTGAGGCTCCAGAAAATATAGTCATTTGCCCAAGGCCACAATATATTATATGTTGGGAGTAGCATTAACTTTAGAGAGGTTAGAAATTATGAAAATAACTGGCCAAATAAGTGAATGAATAAAATGATACAAAGCCCAACACATCTCATTCATAAGATGAAGAGAATCCTGTGTATATTACCATCAGGGTTTTTAGAACATTGCCAATTTGAAAAATATTTTTAGCTAATTTACACTTCCTGCACCTATTTTACTTTTACAGCATCATAATGGCAACCCACTCCAGTATTCTTGCCTGGAAAATCCCATGGACGGAAGAACCTGGTTAGGCTACAGTCCATGGGGTCACAAAGAGTAGGACACGACTGAGCGACTTCACTCACTCAAACATAACAATGATAAAGAAACAAAGATAAAATGGTTCTCTAAGGAGGCCTTACAAATAGATTTGAATAGAAGAGAAGCAAAGGCAAAGTAGAAAAGGGAGACATACCAATTTGAATGCAGAGTTCCAAAGAATAGCAAGGAGAGGTAAGAAAGCCTTCCTCAGCAATCAATACAAAGAAATAGAGGAAAACAATAGACTGGGAAAGACTAGAGATCTCTTCAAGAAAATTAGAGGTACCAAGGGAACATTTCATGCAAAGATGGGCACAATAAAGGACAGAAACCATATGGACCTAACAGAAGCAGAAGATATGGCAATAATACAGAGAAGAACGATACAAAAAAGATCTTCATGACCCAGATAATCACGGTAGTGTGATCACTCACCTGCAGCCAGACATCCTGGAATGTGAAGTCAAGTGGGCCTTAGGAAGCATCACTATGAACAAAGCTAGTGGAAGTGATGGGATTCCAGTTGAGCTAATTCAAATTCAAGATGATGCTGTGAAAGTGATGCACTCAGTATGCCAGCCAATTTGGAAAATTCAGCAGTGGCCACAGGACTGGAAAAGGTCGGTTTTCATTCCAGTCCCAAAGAAAGGCAATGCCAAAGAATGCTCAAATTACCACACAATTGCACTCATCTCACACACTAGTAAAGTAATGCTCAAAGTTCTCCAAGTCAGGCTTCAGCAATACGTGAACTGTGAACTTCCAGATGTTCAAGCTGGATTCAGAAAAGGCAGAGGAATCAGAGATAAAATTGCCTATATCCGTAGGATCACCAAAAAAGCAAGAGAGTTCCAGAAAAACATCTATTTCTGCTTTGTTGAGTATGCCAAAGCCCTTGACTGTGTGTATCACAATAAACTGTGGAAAATTCTGAAAGAGATGGGAATATCAGACCACCTGACCTGCCTTTTGAGAAATCTGTATGCAGGTCAGGAAGCAACAGTTAGAATTGGACATGGAACAACATACTTGTTCCAAATCGGGAAAGGAATTCATCAAGGCTGTGTATTGTCACCCTGCTTATTTAACTTATGCAGAGTACATTATGAGAAACACTGGGCTGGAGAAAGCAAAACCTGGAATCAAAATTGCTGGGAGAAATATCAATAACCTCAGATATGCAGATAACACCATGTTTATGGCAGAAAGCGAAGAAGAACTAAAGAGCCTCTTGATGAAAGTGAAAGAAGAGAGTGAAAAAGTTGGCTTAAAACTCAACATTCAGAAAACTAAAATCATGGCATCTGGTCCCATGACTTCATGGCAAATAGATGGGAAAACAGTGGCAGACTTTATTTTTTGGGGTCCAAAATCACTGCAGATGGTGACTGCAGCCATGAAATTAAAAGACGCTTACTTCTTGGAAGAAAAGCTATGACTAACCTAGACAGCATATTTAAAAGCAGAGACATTACTTTGCCAACAAAGGTCCGTCTAGTCAAAGCTATGGTTTTTCCAGTAGTCATATATGGATGT
This sequence comes from Capricornis sumatraensis, assembly GCF_032405125.1. Taxonomy (NCBI): domain Eukaryota; kingdom Metazoa; phylum Chordata; class Mammalia; order Artiodactyla; family Bovidae; genus Capricornis; species Capricornis sumatraensis. The sequence continues at coordinate 52,441,681 of NC_091083.1, forward strand.
GAGAGTTGGACTATAAAGAAAGCTGAGCACTGAAGAATTGATGCTTTTGAACTGTGGTGTTGGAGAAGACTATTTGAGAGTCCCTTGGATGGCAAGGAGATCCAACCAGTCCATCCTAAAGGAAATCAGTCCTGAATATTCATTGGAAGGACTGATTCTGAAGCTGAAACTCCAATACTTTGGCCACCTGATGCGAAGAACTGACTCATTTGAAAAGACTCTGATTCTGGGAAAGATTAAAGGCAGGAGGAGAAGGGGACGACAGAGGGTGAGATTGTTGGATGGCATCACCAACTCAATGGACATGAATTGTGTAACCTCTAGGAGATTGCGATGTACAGGGAGCTCTGGTGTGCTCCAGTCCATGGGGTCGCAAAGAGTTGGACACGACTGAGCAACTAAACTAACCTGAAAGATAGCAAGTTCTAGCAAGTATGAAAGCTCAGCAGCATTACTGTGGATAACTTCTCCAAATAAGAAAATGTACGTAGCTTCTCAGTCATACATTTGTTTTTAGTGAAAGGAGTTCTTACATTACTATTTAGTAATTTCACTTCTAATAATTTATTTTATGGAAATAGACTTGGGCTTGTACTCTTTGTATAGACCTGTAATTGGATGCTGGCTGTGTTGGGGAGGGTTTGAGACCCGCAGCTATAGGTTTTTACAGCCAAGTGCAATCCCCAGGCAGGGGCTCAGGTAGCTGTATGACCTTGAGCAAGTTACTTTAGCCTCTCTAGTTCTCTGCTTTCTTATGTTAAAATGGGGATTAGCAATAACCACCTTATTTACTATGCATGGTTATTGGGGGAAATCACTGAAATGCCACTGTGTCTCCAAACACAAAACATGAAATATGAGAGAAGTTGTGCTCAGTCCTACTTCTGGTTGGACAGTCAGTGAGGATATTATTTTTTTTTTTGTAACTTTATTTATTTTTATTTATTTAATTTTTGGCGGCTCTGCATTCCATTGCTTTGCAAGGGCTTTCTCTAGTTGTGGAGAGCAAGGGCTACTCTTTGTTGTGGGTGCACTGTGCAATGGTTTCTCCTCTTGCAGGGCATGGGTTCTAGGTGGGTGGGCTTTAGCAGTTGCAGCTTATGGGCTTAACTGCTCCATGGCATGTGGGATCTTCCTGGTTCAGGGATCGAACCTGTGTCCTCTGTATTGGCAGGTAGATTCTTATCCACTGTACCATCTGGGAAGTCCTGGACGTGATCTTTTTAAAGGAGGTCCTTCAGTAACCACACTTTGTCTTTGGAGAGGTTCATAAATATAGAACACATCGAACACATATGTTTTCTTTAGTGTGGGACACTATCTTTAAAAGAATAAATATGATGGTTAATTCCTATCCATCTTACACTGGGCCTAGCAAACAGATTCTAAAATGGTCTCAAATTATCTCCATTCCCTCTTCATGGGATATTTAATTTCCTCTCCTTGAATACAGGCAGAAACTGGGATTTGCTCGTAACCAATAGAATATGGCAAAGAGGATGATTCGTCACTTATGTGATTGTGTTACTTAAGATCATAACTTTCACCTTGTTTGCAGACTTTCCCCATTAACTCTCTTTCTTGCTGACCTCATGAAGTCAGCTGCCCTGTTGGAGAAGGCCACGTAGCAAGGAACCAAGAACAGACACTGTGTAATAGCCAGCAAGAAACAGAGGCCCTCAGTTTGATAGCCCACAAGGAACAGAAGGTGGTTCTGTCAACAACCATGTGAGTTTAGAAGCAGTTCCTCCCCCAGCTGAACCTCTGTGAGGTGCAGCCACAGCTGCTGCTGACTGCAGCCTTGCAGAGAGCCCACTTAGGCTCTGGACTTCTGACCACCAGAAACTGAGATAATAAATATGTGTTTTTCAAAGTTGTTGTGTTTGTGATAATATAGTTACATAGCAATAGATGACTAGGTAATACTTATACACAAGGTAATAAAATTGTATACTTTCAAAGGCATATATTCCTGAGCTATTTCTCAGAAATGGATATTTTATAAACTAAGCCAATTATTTATTCATTCTCAAATTGTCCCCACATCACTGACCAGTACTCTCACCAGTACACTAATCAACACAATAGGGTTCACTCCAAGAGTTCCAGGAAAAGCTGAAATGAACTCAAACCTGGGGGTAGATTCCATATTCAGTGCTTATCAGTTATGTAACCCTGAGAGAGCCATATAATCTTTCTGGGCTACAGCTCCCTTATACTTACAGTGACATAATGTTTCCTTTACAGGATTTTGTGAGAATTAGACATGCTGATGGAATTTAACTGAACTGGCACGAACTCAATAGGCAATGCAGAGGAACAGCATATCATGAAACTGAGAGAAACTAACTTCAGTAGAGGAGGATATGAAATTTGGGGCCCACTCAGCCTTCTGAAAGGTATAAAGTGATGTCCATGATAGTGATTTCAGTATGCACATTTTCTGACCAAAATGTGCTTTTATTTATTTAACAAATATTAATCACCCATTATATATCAGTCACACTCGGTGATGTTAAAGATTTGCTGAAGTTCAACAGATTTAAATTCAGGGACAGGTGTTCATTAGCTGGTTTCATGAGTTTATTTTTTTTCAGTCAGTATTATTGAAGTACGATCGTATACTATTCAGCAATAAAAAGAACAAACCAGTGATAGATGAAACAACTTGGATGAATCACAAATCACTATGTGATTTTGAATGAAAGAAACCACACAAACACAGTGCTTATTGTATGATTCCATCCACATAAAAATCTATAAAGTACAAACAAATTGAGAGTGGTTACCTGGGAATGAGAGCAAATTAAGAGATGAATTGAACTGGGTTTGAAAAAATTCTGGAAAGCAGTAGAAATATTTGGTATTTTGATTGATTGGATAATGGCTTCTTAAATGTAGAAATATATCAAAGTTCATCAGATAATACACTTCACAGGCATGCCTTGATTTATTTGTTTTGCTTTATTTTGTTTCACATGTGTACTGTGCTCAGTCATTCAATTATGTCTGATTCTTTGTGGCCCTATGGACTGTAGCCCAGCAGGCTCCTCTGTCCATGGAATTTTCCAGACAGGAATACTGGAGCAGGGTGCCATTTCCTACTCCAGAGGATCTTCCCCACCCAGGGATCAAACCTGAGACTCTTGCATCTCCTGCATTGGCAGGCAGCAATTTTACCACTGGTACTGCCTAGGAAACCCCTTACAATTCATATTGGGTGCATTTTTTTTTTTTAACTACATAGGTTTGCAGTAACCCTTCATCAAGCAAAACTATTGGTGCTATTCTTCCAACAGCATTTGCTCACTTCAAGTCTATGTGTCACATTTTGGTAATATGTGTCTTCTTGTCACATTGTGGTAATTCTTAATTCATTTTTGAATGAATTCTTCCATTCATTTTGATAATTCTTGCAATATTTCATTTTTTTAAGTGATTATTTTATTTGCTATGGTAATCTGTGATTAGTGATATCTGGTGTTCCTATTGCAATTATTTTTGGGCACCAGGAGTCACATCCATTTAAGACAGTAAACTTAATTAATAAATGTTATATTTGTTCAGACTGCTCCACAAACTGGCTGTTTCCTGTCTCTCTTCTTCTCCTCAGGCCTCCTTATCGCCTGAGACACAACAATACTGAAATTAGACCAATTAATAATACTACAATGGCTTTTAAGTGTTCAAGTGAAAGGAAGAGTAGTAAATCTCTCACTTTAAGTAAAAAAAAAAACTACAGATAATTAAGGTTAGTGAGGAAGACAAGTCGATATCAAAGACAGGCTGAAAACTGGGCCTCTTGTACCAGTTAGCCAAGTTGTGAAAACAAAGGAAAAGTTCTTGTAGGAAATGAACAGTGCTACTCCAATGAACACATAAATGATAAGAAAGTGAAACAGCCTTACTACTGATATGGCAGAACATTTTAGAGGTCTCAATATAAAATCAAGGTGGCAAGAATATACAGAAGAACAATACAAAATAGATCTTCACCACCCAGATAATCATGATGGTGTGATCACTCACCTACAGCCAGACATCCTGGAATGCGAAGTCAAGTGGGCCTTAGGAAGCATCACTAAGAACAAAGCTAGTGGAAGTGATGGGATTCCAGTTGAGCTAATTCAAATTCTAAAAGATGATGCTGTGAAAGTGCTGCACTCAATATGCCAGCAAATTTGGAAAACTCAGTAGGGGCCACAGGAATGGAAAAGTTCAGTTTTCATTCCAATCCCAAAGAAAGGCAATGCCAAAGAATGATTAACTACCACACCATCACACTCATCTCACACACTGGTAAAGTAATGCTCAAAGTTCTCCAAGTCAGGCTTCAAAGTAAGTGAACTGTGAAGTTCCAGATGTTCAAGCTGAATTCAGAAAAGGCAGAGGAACCAGAGATCAAATTGCCGATATCCGTTGGATAACCAAAAAAGCAAGAGAGTTCCAGAAAAACATATATTTCTGTTTTATTGACTATGCCAAAGCCTTTGACTGTGTGGATCATAACAAACTGGAAAATTCTGAAAGAGATGGGAATACCAGACCATCTTACCTGCCTCCTGAGAAATCTGTATGCAAGTCAGGAAACAACAGTTAGAACTGGACATGGAACTACATACTGGTTCCAAATTGAGAAAGGAATACATCAAGGCTGTGTATTGTCACCCTGCTTATTTAACTTATATGCAGAGTACATCATGAGAAACGCTGGGCTGGATGAAGCACAAGCTGGAATCAAGATTGATGGGAGAAATACCAATAACTTCAGACATGCAGATGACACCATGTTTATGGTAGAAAGTGAAGAAGAACTAAAGAGCCTCTGCAGATGGTAACTGCAGCCAAGAAATTAAAAGACACTTGCTGCTTGGAAGAAAAAATATGACCAATCCAGACAGCATATTAAAGAGCAGAAACATTGCTTTGCCAACAAAGGTCCGTCTAGTCAAAGCTATGGTTTTTCCAGTAGTCATGTATAGAGGTGAGAGCTGAACTATAAAGAAAGATGAGTGCCAAAGAATTGATGCTTTTGAACTGTGGTATTGGAGAAGACTCTTGAGAGTCCCTTGGACTGCAAGGAGATCCAACCAGTCCATCCTAAAGGAAATATTCCAGACTGATTTCCTGAATATTCATTGGAAGGACTGATTCTGAAACTGAAACTCCAATCCTTTGGCCACCTAATGAAAGAACTGACTCATTTGAAAAGACCCTGATGTTGGGAAAGATTGAAGGCAGGAGGACAAGGGGATGACAGAGAATGAGATGGTTTGATGGTATCACCGACTCAATGGACATGAGTCTGAGTAAACTCAGGGAGATGGTGATGGACAGGGAGGCCTCAGTTCAGTTCAGTTCAGTCACTCAGTCATGTCCGACTCTTTGCGACCCTATAAATCACAGCACGCCAGGCCTCCCTGTCCATCACCAACACCAGGAGTTCACTCAGACTCACGTCCATCGAGTCAGTGATGCCATCCAGCTGTCTCATCCTCGGTCGTCTCCTTCTCCTCCTGCCCCCAATCCCTCCCAGCATCAGAGTCTTTTCCAATGAGTCAACTCTTCACATGAGGTGGCCAAAGAATTGAGTTTCAGCTTTAGAATCATTCCTTCCAAAGAAATCCCAGGGTTGATGTCCTTCAGAATGGACTGGTTGGATCCCCTTGCAGTCCAAGGGACTCTCAAGAGTCTTCTCCAGCACCACAGTTCAAAAGCATCAATTCTTTGGCACTCAGCTTTCTTCACAGTCCAACTCTCACATCCATACATGACCACTGGAGAAACCATAGCCTTGACTAGCCGGACCTTTGTTGGCAAAGTAATGTCTCCGCTTTTCAATATGCTATCTAGGTTGGCCATAACTTTTCTTACAAGGAGTAAGCATCTTTTAATTTCATCGCTGCACTCACTATCTGCAGTGATTTTGGAGGCCCCCAAAATAAAGTCTGACACTGTTTCCACTGTTTCCCCATCTATTTCCCATGAATTGATGGGACCAGATGCCGTGATCTTAGTTTTCTGAATGTTGAGTTTTAAGCCAACTTTTTCACTCTCCACTTTGACTTTCATCAAGAGGCTTTTTAGTTCCTCTTCACTTTCTGCCATCTGCATCTCTGATAATTCTCCCGGCAATCTTGAATCCAGCTTGTGATTCTTCCAGCCCAGCGTTTCTCATGATGTACTCTGCATAGAAGTTAAATAAGCAGGGTGACTATATACAGCCTTGACGTACTCCTTTTCCTATTTGGAACCAGTCTGTTGTTCCATGTCCAGTTCTAACTGTTGCTTCTTAACCTGCATATAGGTTTCTCAAGAGGCAGGTCAGGTGGTCTGGTATTCCCATCTCTTTCAGAATTTTCCACAGTTTATTGTGATTCACACAGTCAAAGGCTTTGCCATAGTCAATAAAGCAGAAATAGATGTTTTTCTGGAACTCTCTTGCTTTTTCCATGATCCAATGGATGTTGGCAATTTGATCTCTGGTTCCTCTGCCTTTTCTAAAACCAGCTTGAACATCTGGAAGTTCACAGTTCACGTATTGCTGAAGCCTGACTTGGAGAATTTTGAGCATTATTTTACTAGTGTGTGAGATGAGTGCAATTGTGTGGTAGTTTGAGCATTCTTTGGCATTGCCTTTCTTTGGGATTGGAATGAAAACTTACCGTTTCCATTCCTGTGGCCACTGCTGAATTTTCCAAATTTGCTGGCGTACTGAGTGCAGCACTTTCACAGCATCATTGTACTGCAATCCATGGAGTTGCAAAGAGTTGGACACAACTGAGCTACTGAACTGATTGACAACGTTCCTTTAAGCAAAAACATAATCCAGAGCAAAGCTCTTCAATTCTTTGAAGATTGAGGAAGGTGAGGAAGCTGCAGAAGAAAAGTTCAAAACTAGCAGGGGTTGGTTTGTGAAGTTTAAGGAAAGAAGCTTTTTCCATAAGATAAAAGATAAAGGTAAAGCAGCAAGGGCTGATGTAGAGGCCACAGCAAATTATCCAGAGGATGCAGCTAAGATAAGTAATGAAGGTAGTTACACTAAACAACAGATTTTTAATTTTAATAAAACAACCTTCTATTGGAAGAAGATGGCAGGTAGAATTTCCACCACTAAAGAGGAGAAGTTAAGCCTGGCCTCAAAGGTTAAAAAGACAAGCTGACTCTTTTGTTAGGGGCTAATGCAATAGTTAAAAGATGTTTACTCCTTGGAAGAAAAGTTATGACCAACCCAGTTAGCATGTTGAAAAGCAGAGACATTACTTTGCCAACAAAGGTCCATCTAGTTAAGGCTATGGTTTTTCCAGTGGTCATGTATGGATGTGAGAGTTGGACAGTGAAGAAAGCTGAGTGCCAAAGAATTGATGCTTTTGAACTGTGGTGCTGGAGAAGACTCTTGAGAGTCCCTTGGACTGCAAGGGGATCCAACCAGTCCATTCTGAAGGACATCAACCCTGGGATTTCTTTGGAAGGAATGATTCTAAAGCTGAAACTCAGTACTTTGGCCACCTCATGTGAAGAGTTGACTCATTGGAAAAGACTCTGATGCTGGAAGGGATTGGGTCAGGAGGAGAAGGAGACGACCGAGGATGAGATGGCTGGATGGCATCACTGACTCGATGGACGTGAGTCTGAGTGAACTCCAGGAGTTGGTGATGGACAGGGAGGCCTGGTGTGCTGCGATTCATGGGGTCGCAAAGAGTCAGACATGACTGAGCGACTGAAGTGAACTGAACACAGCATCCATTCCACAGTAAGTGGATCAAGGAGTCATTTCAACTTTCAAGTTTTATTAAGTGTTTTTTGTACGCTATGAAATTTGGAAGAAGTTGATTCCATGCCCCATAGATGACATGGATGACTTTGGGCTTCAGGACTTCAGTAAAGGAAGTCTGCAAATGTGCTAGAAATGGCAAAAGAACTAGAATTAGAAGTGGAACCTGAAGACATGACTGAACTGCTACAATCTCATGATGAAGCTTGAATGAATGAAGAGTAGCTTCTTGAGGAAGAGCAAAGAAAGTGGTTTCATAAGATGGAATCTACTCCTGTTGAGGATGCTGTGAAGATTGTTGAAGTGACAACAAAGGATTCAGAATATTACATACATGTAGCTAATAAAGCAGCAATGGTTTGGGAGTATTGACCAATTTTGAAGAAATTCTACTGTGTGTAAAGGGCTGCCAAAGAGTGCTACTTGCTACAGAGAAATCTCTGGTGAAAGGAAAAGTCAATTCATGTGGCAAACTTCATTGTCTTATTTTAAGGAATTGCTTCATCTACCCCAGCCTTCAGCAACCACCACTCCTAATCAGTCAGCAGTTATCCATGTCAAAGCATGATCCTCCACCATCAAAAAATTACAACTCACTGAAGGCTCAGATGGTGGTTAGCATCTTTTTTAGCAATAGAGTTGGGCTTCCCTGATAACTCAGTTGATAAAGACTCTGCCTGCAATGCAGGAGACCTGAGTTCGATCCCTGGGTTGAGGAGATCCCCTGGAGAAGGGAAAGGCTACCCACTTTAGTATTGTGGCCTGGAGAATCCCATGGATACAGTTCATGGGGTCTCAAAGAATTGGACATGACTGAACGACTTTCACTGAGCATTAGAGTATTTTTAAGTTAAGATATGTACACTTGTTTAGACCTAATGGCCTACTACACATTAACAGACAACAGTATAAACTTTTATATGCATTGGGAGATGAAGAAGCCCATGGACAGAAGAGCCTGGCAGGCTACAGTCTGTAGGTTTGCAAAGAGTCTAACATGACTGAAGCAACTTAGCATGCATGCATGCATGCATTGGGAAAAAAAAATTTGTGTGACTTGCTTTATTGCAATATACACTTAATTTTAGAAGTCTGGAATGGAACTCACAATATCTCAGAAGTATGCCTGTATATATGTAGTTTATTGTAATCAATTGTTGTTCAGTCGCTCAATTAGTTCGAACTATCTGTGACCCCTTGGACTGCAGCATGCCAGGCTTCCCTGTCCTTCACTAACTCCTGGAACTGGCTCAAACTCATGTCCATTGAGTCGATGAATCCATCCAACCATCTCATCCTCTGTTGCCCTCTTCTCCTCCTGCCTTCAATCTTTCCCAGCATCAATAATATCTTGATAAATTTAAAAAAAAAATCTAGATCGTTTAGGAATATGTGAAATAAAGTTCATTAAGTTAACTAATATGTTACCTACACCCAATTTTATCTAATACCCCCTTATAGTGGAATTTCAGCATAATCTAGGGCAAGGAATGAAAATACAATATCTGTTTTTGAGTGCAAATTACATAAACTACTAAGGGATTTGTTACGAACATATTGTGCAAAGTGAAGTCTTGTTACTGGAAAGAAATGTTTCTCATAGATATTTAAAATATTTCTCTTGATTTTAGGAAATGAAATGTTCTGCCATCAGACTTTGATTGGTGACTGAATGGATCCTGGATTAATTATAAACCAATTTAAATCTATGTACCATGATTTTTCTTGGAAATTTGTGGTTAAAAAAAAGCACAGAAATGAATACCATTTTATGTCCCATTCAGAAAAATCCTTTGTCTAAACATAATCTGAGTTACAGTTGGGATTAAGTAGATTTGTGAACACCTGAGTGGACCTAACAAAGGCAAAGAATTTAAATTTTAAATACTATTCACTCACATATTTGGAATATATTTATATTTTTGATTCCTTTTTTAATTTTTGCTTTGGATGTGTAATATGTTTTAGAAAGTTTTTTCAATAGAGAAATAACCCATCTGATGTGCATACTTGATTTCAGAAAAGAAATCATCTAAATAACTTAGAAATAATCATTGCTCATTACCCATGTCATCCACAAAGGCTTACTTTTTCCTTTCTATTTTTCTGTCATGATTTCCATTTCTTTATCGTTCCTTTTATATTATGGGAGAATATCTCAGGTTTTGATTTTCTGGGATATCCAACCTACTCTTCACTGTTTCCAGTGACTTTTTCTGATCCTGAATAGCTCTCTACTGTCTTCTGAGTGAAACCTTTCATAATTACTGATTCTTGCCTAATGGATATATTGCTCTTAGAGAAACAATTAGGTTACAAGTTCATGACCTTTTGATTTTCTTCCTTTCTTGCTTTATGTTTGATAAAGTGATCATTATTCAGTTATCTCAAGTCAATTCCATCTAGGTCTGATTTATTTATTTTCATTCTGTTCAATGAATATTGTTCTATAAATGCTGTTCAATTGCCCAGTTTTTTTTTTCTTTTATCTTGTCTTCCTTTCTGTTCAGTTCAGTCGCTCAATTGTGCCCGACTCTTTGTGACCCCATGGACTGCAGCATGCCAGGCCTCCCTCTCCCTCATCATACATGTTCTATGAATGTATCATAATATATTTTTCCATTTAACTATCTTCTAAATGACTATCTTTGAATTTCTTCTACTTTGGGACTATTATGGCTATTATGTTTATTCAGGTTCACACAAGCTATCTTGTTTTGGTTACATCAAAAGTAGTAGAATTGTGGGGTCATGTATATGCACATTTTCAGTTAGATATTTTGCAAAACTTTTGTATCAATTTACATTCTCTCCAGTCAATGTGTGTCTTTAATTGTCAGACTCTATAGCAGACATTGCTGATGCCCCACCCATATACTTTGGCACTCAAAACTTTCATGCATGATCAAATCTGGGGCTTTCAATTCTAAACACCTGCAACTCTTTTCCTGAGGGCTTTTTTTTTTTTTTTTTTTAAACTGCCAGAATCCACTTAGGTCCCCACTAGAGCTGCCTGGAAGGAAATGCCAAATACCCAAAAGTTAACCATCTCTCCACTTATTTCTGGAAGTTTCCCTTAACAAATCCTCACCAAAGCTCCCTTAATAATATTTTTTTGACTTTCTTCTCTTCCTTTTCTGGTTGTCTATATTAATATTTCCTAGAACCAACTCCCATGTAAACTACTTGCACTTGAATCCTTTACAGATACTTCTCAATATTTATGAAATATTTGAGCCTCCCTGTGGCCTCACTCTAAACACTTTCACACTGTCTTCCATGAAGAATGTAAGTTCAGTGAGGGAAGGGAATTTATGTTTCCTTCCCAGCTCTGTCCCTAGTATCAAGAAAAGTGCCTGGTACATAGAAGGTGCTCAGTATTTCCTAGAGGAGGGACTATCTTCTGCAGAATCAGAAGGCTAAAGGCACTGTGATGAAAAGTAAAGCAGGGAAAGGTGATTGTGAATACATGGAAGTGAGAATATTGGAGTGTCTCAAAGAATATTTCTGAGTAAGAATGTTTGACCCCAGTGAAATTTAGGAGTGAGCTGTGCAGATATCTGGGAGGAGAGAATTCCAGAAGCTAGGAGGAGCATGTGCAAAGCCTCTGAAATGGAAACATGCTTAAAATATTCCAAGATAAGCCTATGGAATCATATGGCTAGAAGAGAACAAGGAGAGAGTAACATCAAATGGGGAAGCAGACAGTGATAAATACAAAATGAATGCAGGAATACATGAATGCATAAAACCATGGTATAGATATCTGAATGTGTGTGAGCAGAAGGGTACAGGGAAAAGATCTCAGATCTCAGTTAGATAGACGTAGATCTTGTGAAAAAATTTCCTGATTTGTAATTTGAGAATATTATGCTTAACGTAGAGAGGTTGAGGATTAAAGGAAATGAACTGAGCAAACTGCCTCATCAGAATTAGCTTTCAATTAGAAATTTTTAGTAGTATTAGTGGTAGCAATAGTTGAAGTAGAAGCAGTCATTCTAGTGCAGAAGTAGTATTAAAGTCCTCTCCTAATTGTGGCAGCAATAATTAAATTTTCCCAAGCAAAGGGAGGGTAAAGGGCAGCTACTGAGAGCAACTAATATTTGAATTTAGTCAGAATGAATGCAAAGAAATTATGAAAATATATCAGCCAAAATAAGATGAGTGGCATTATAGTTAAATTTTGCCTATTGTAAATAACTAAAGTTGTTTCTGTTTTCCTAACTGGATGTTACTGAGTCACTTTGATACAATGAGCATGTCTGAGATGTGTCAAATATATTTCCTCATGTTGGAATCTTACTTTCAACATAATGACTTACTTAATACATAAAGTTTACAACAGAAAATTTATAAACTGGTAAGTAAATTATAATATAAAGTCAAGAAATATTTAAAAATATTTGATTACAGCAAGCTCAAATATTTTATATAAGTGGTTCAGAAAATTAGGAAACTTTCTTTCCTACTCACTTTTCTCCTGTCTGCCTCCTACTATATCCACTCTAGCTATTGGATTTTATTAATATTTCACTAAAAGCAATGCCTTTCCATTGCACACATTTTATTGACTTTGTTAAAGTGGGTGTTACCTGGTGGTTCTGAATGCTTACCTGCAGTATCTGCTAATGGACAAGTAGGACAGGTACATTGACAGAGAATGTCAGATCATAACCACTTGTGTTTTAAGTGGGAGAAAAACAAGATCATGAATTGTGTATAAGCTGATACTTTAGGAGTTCATATATCATAAAACCTATGGCATTTGGAAGATATTATTATTATAGAAATTTTAAAAATCCTCCACCCATTATTTGTTGCTGTTGTTTGTTGTTTACTTGCTAAGTAGTATCTGTTTCTTTTGTGACCCCATGGACTGTAGCCCACCAGGATTCTCTCTCCTTGGGATTTTCCAGGTAAGTATACTGGAGTGGGTTGCCATTTCCTTCTCCAGGAGATCCTCCCAACCCAGGGATCGAACGTGTGTCTCCTGCATTGGCAGGCAGATTCTTTACCACTGAGCCACCAAATTGCTTATTATCCGAATGAACATACCAGTGAAAGAAGTAGCTGCACAGGTCATGGAAGAGCCAAGTTAAAAAACCCAAACAGTAACAACAGGAAGTCATTATCATCCCAAAGACTGAAAGAGCAGAGTGTTACCAGAACTCAGCGACCAGGTTGACCCAGTAGAAGATAGAACCATAGTGCAGTTACCTTATGGGGCTGGGGTCACAGTGGAGATATAGCCACTGCCAGAGATGTCACCTGGGGCAGGAGGTGTAGGCATGGGAAGGGAGAGATATCCTGGTTTCTCCATTATACACTCCTCCTTTTTTCCACCAGTATCTGTTGTTGGCTGAACTCAGAAGTAAAAGTGCTGATATGGAAAGCTAGGATACAGACTCCAAGGGGGTCAGCCTCACTGTGATGCAGAGCAGAGAAAGAGCCAAAAAGTGCAAAGAATGGTTCTGAAGACAAGCCCAGGACTAGTATACCAAGGACTAGTTGAACAACCAAAGTTCAGGAACTTAGTAAGAGAGAACTTCTTTTGAGGACTCGTTTGTGAATAAATGTCAGCCCCAAATTCTAAATCACTGATCTTCATCAGTCAGTCTGATTTTCAAGAGAGAAAACTTCATTTGTTTCAAGACTTCACCCCAGTCCTATTACATGGAGTCATGTGGCAGCTTGGCACTTTACCTCGATGGATTCCATTTCTGAGAAAGGGGTGACTCAAGGCTGCACATACACCTCACAGTTAGCCTGTCTGTAGATTTCAGTCAGTCAATACTTTTTTAGGTTTCTGAATTTGCATTATTCTTAAGTGAAGTTGGCCTATTTGGGGCCACATTTGTCTGATTTGGATATCAATATTAGCCAACAGGACTTCTCTGTGTGGTGCAGAGGGTAAAGAATTTGCCTGCAATGCAGGAGACCCAGGTTTGATCCCTGGGTTGGGAAGGTTCCCCTGGAGGATGGCATGACAACTCACTTCAGTATTCTTGCCTGGAGACTTTCATGGCCAGAGGAACCTGGATGGCTACAGTTCATAAGGTCACAAAGAGTCGGACAGGACTAAGCCACTAATACACACACACACACACACACACACAAAACACACATTATGCTAACAATATGCTGTTAATTGCCTAGCTTTGCATATTTTGGGGTTAGAGGATATAGTGTAGGAATCATCTTTCTCTGTAATCATTTAGTGGAACTCCACAGTAAAATAACTAATCAGAACCTCATTTTAGAAGTGTCTTTAAAACTCCTCAATTTTACTCTATTTTTAGTTCTTCATGTGCCAACATTTTCACCTCCCCCCACTCTTCCATATACATATTTTCAAATTTTACTTATGGCCCCTCAAATCCTCTTTGAAATTTGAAAATACTCTGTCTCAGTGTATCTATGTTTTCACTTCTTCAATGTTTAACATTTGTTAAGAGTTCTTAGATTTAAAAAAATATGTATTCTGCAAATTTTTTCTACTTTCTAGTTCACTAAAATTCATGCTACATGTTAGATACTGTGGTGAATACCTTATGTGGGTGATCATTTTATCTATTGAGTGGCCCAACATTCTTGTTTAGTAAAGAAAGCATGGGTGTCTCTAAACTAGGTGCAGATGGGAAAATAGGGTAAAATTTATTCTTATCACTTTTTCAGGTAAGGTTATCACTTATTTCTTTCATCTAACAAACTTCACCAGCATTCCAGTTAGTGACAGTTCCCTGTTATATCCTACATTCTGCCCATCAATTTCATTATCGATATTTTTGAGAGTAGTAATATCTTCAACTTTTAAAAAATATTTTTTGGTGAGAAATTAAAAAAATATTCTGCAATATTTGTAATTGTAGAACCGTTTTGTTTAGAAATTGGTATCCTGGGAACTCTTTAACACATAGAAATACTATGATATTTTTATATTGCAAGTAGTAGGAGATAAAATTCATGAATAATAAAAGGGTTTATAGGGTCATATTATTGAAAGGTCAAAAGTTAAGATGGGTATCAGGAGAAGTTTCACCATGGTTTCATTTCTTTGTGATTCTGTTGGCCTTTCCCTCACCTATGTTTATTTCTTGTTCTCAAACTTGCTTCTGTAAATATTGGAAAATTTGTGCATTAACTTTTGAACATTAAGTCATGCAGAAAGAAAGGTTTGTTCTGTCAAATCCTTGCAAAAATGTCCTAAGCTGTGTTCTACTTCTGAAACTCCTGAATTACTCTTTGTTTCTGGGATGGATCACCCAAGTTTACTCTGGGATTAATAATCATAGTCAATCGTTCTCAAACTGCTTGGCTGCTAACTATGCAAGGTAGAAGGAGGACACTGATCTCTAGGAAGACAAGTTCATCGTTAAAGTTTTATCCACATTCTCTAAAAGTAGGAAATATACCACAATGGCCAGAGCCATATCTCTTCCTTCTAAAACAAATATCCAGTAGGTAGTTGGCACTTTAAAACTTTTATTAAAATGTTATTGTCATGAGAATATATTGTTCTTTGATTTGGAAAACTCATCCTTCTTTGACTTCAGGTGTTCATCTTCCTTATCTGGGAAGTCTCACCACTTTGAGGACTCTCTTGGTCTCACCAAACCACACAATAAACTAAATGATATTGCTGTTATTTTCTATATTTCTTACTTTTAGTTTTAAGATACTTACTTTTAGTTTTAAGTTACTATTAGAACAAGAGGTGATCTCACACAATGTTTCAAATGCCTTCTGTGACTACTAGGTATGTTATTCTCATCCTTCTTATTAAAAGTATGTGGTAGATAAGGAGTAAATCTGATCGATTCTTGTTCTTGTCCCTCACTACTTCTTATTTTGTGCACAGAGCATAGACTAAATAAAACCCTATTAAATAAAAGAGGTAAAAATATTCCACTGGAATGGAAAAATTTGCTCCAACACAATCACTACCTACGTAAGAGTCTCCTATCTACTCTCTCATCTCCATCTAAATTACATACTCAGTCTTATCTCTCCCCTCTAATTACACCCCCTCTTGACCTGTAAATGATGGGAATACCTACCTGACCTTTGCTGAACTGGTTTTAAGTTTCTCTCCTGTTTGCAAATCTAATGCGTTGAGATTTTTTTTTTTTTCTTTCTAAGTAAGCTCTTGGAGGGCTGTATCAAAGTCTATACCCTTTGAGTTATAATCTACTTTAGCAATGTTTTAAGCCCAATTTGGTTCATAAAAATTGGTTTATGATTATATGGTTATTTATTATTTATATGCTATGATTATATAGTGTGGCTCTGAAGAAAGTCACATAAAGTGGAAGTACATAATATCAAGGAATGCAACTAAAAAAACCTGCAATAATTTGAACCTTATGTAAAAGAGCAGAAATACAGAGAGTACTACTAAAATAGGAATATTTAAATGCACTTCAATATTTTGAAATGAAAAACAAAATTCTTCCTTTTATAAACTGTATATGTATATATCCAGACCATTATTGAATTAAAATAAAAATTTAATTCAGACTTGAATATTTTTGTATGCTTAAAAAAAGCTGACTGACTCCCAAATTTCATTCTGGAAACTGGTTTCCCATTTCAAATTGGAAAGATCTATGTGTTTTTAATAAAGTTTTTAAATACTTCAGAATAATAAATAGCATTTTTGGAGATTGATTTAATCTTTTAGCTTCTACTCCCATAGCAATAAGACTTGATTTGCAATAGTCATCAGTTTTTCTCCCTTTGTCCAACAGACCTCTCCTAAATTATTCTGCTATATTTTAGTAAGATGGACTATAATATGAAATGTGCTGACTGTCTTCTCTTCCATTTCCCCTCAGGGAAAAATGCAGTGAAACAAAATGTAATTAAAATTATGTAAAGGAGTTAAATTATAAAACTTAAACTTCCATGTAAAAACTTCTTATATTTGTCAGAATACTGAAATGAATGAGAAACTTCAATGGTTTAAGCTGCCCAAAGGAAATACTAGCATTCTGATCTTAAGAGAATTGAAGTCTTTTAAATCCTGAAGCACTAACAATTAAATGTTAACCTAGACCAGAGGAAACTTTAAATAGAAGTTGGGATAATTCTCAGTCCTTGTACTCTCTCTAAAGGTTCATGGGTATTAATTGATGATATAGCTTTTCCTTCAGATTCTTTGGGTTTGGGAATGGGTTTTTAAAAAATCAACTAATTTCTATAAAAACTGCATTGAAAACAAATCTGGACTGATTATACAGAAAACATAGTAGAGATAGCTCACATTCTCAAATGAAACTGACAGGCTATCCAGTTGCAAGCACATGCTACTATTTTGAACACAAAAAGTTGATGCTTAGCCTCAAGGGATGAAGTAAGTGATCACAGAAAGGTTATTTATGGCAGATCTGCTCTTCTACCACTAAAATAAGAAAATACTGAGCTCACGTTCATTCTTTATATTCTCTGAAATTATGTTAATTAGACACTGTCCAGGGAACAGTCCACTTACAATATGCAGTTAATTTTCACTTTATTCTCGAACCAAAAAATCATTCCCCAAACTTGATCTTTTCAAATGTTAATATGAAACAATGAAGTGCACAAATCTACCACTATTGGGTTTTTCTTGAAACTTAATCCTGTGATATGGATCAATAGAGTTCATTCATTTTTAACAGTTTAAGTAACTTCTTTACCAGTCAGCTGATTCTCCAGGCTGGTAGTTGGACAATGTATGTGGAAAACACAGAATATGTACTATTGTCTAAATAATGCCGCTTGTCAATTGGGGAGGTTGTCTTCTCAATTTAATGAATTGTAGGAGAAAAATGAGCAGTTTTCAGGGAAGAAAGGAAGTCTGTTAACAATAAACAACATTTACCCAGCATTTACTTGCTTTAAATACTGTGCTTTATGTGGATTTATCCTTATACTCCTACGGCTGAGGAACAGTAGATGCCTCCTTTGGTGAAGGAGGAGTTTTACATTGTGAACATCTACAGAGCTAGTGCATGGCAGAGATGGGATTCACTCCTGAGCCTTTTCCTTACATAGTGGTGTTCCAGTAAAAGCTACTCTATTTCCAAAGAATGGAACGTGCAGTAACTTTCACAAGGGCAGAAGGTCCACTGGGGAAAGCTATCTGGGGCTAAAAGTTCTTTCATCATATCAAGTATCCTTCTCTAGTTCTTTCTTCCTTCTTGCTTCCTTCAGTTAGTTTTTTCTGCTTTCAAATTTCCACATGGTCCAGCATTAGCCCACAATAGTCTATGTGTTTCTTAATTAAAATTCTCAGGAACCAAAACCCAAGTTGATTCAGCCTATTACTCACAAATTGCCAGAAACATAATGACTTCTAAAGATGTCCAATGATTCATATATAAGAGCAGGTAAGAGACACATGAACTAGATTAGCGCAGCCATGGACTAGGCTGAGGACAGAGACTCGGTGGATATACAGCCATCCTCTTCCCCCCAGACCCTTGATCAGCTCCTAATGCTTTGAGTCTCTGCAACTTGGAGTTTGCCCTCATCAACTGTATAAGAACCAAAACCAAGGTAGGAGCTACCTAAGTCCCCAGTTCATGTCTTTATGTATGATGGGGGCTCATTAAATGTCACATTGCCTGGAACTACAGTCCCTTTTATTTAGTTTGTCTTGGCAAGAGAGAACTCATTTTCCCCTTATTGCTTCTTTACATTTGAGTGTGAGAAATACCCCTAGAAAGTGAGTGGGAAATGAAAATAATAGCTCTTAAGCCCCTGAGTGAGAGAAGAAATTTCTTTTTGGGTACCTGGGGATTCTAAAGGATTTAAGTATTACCATGAGATCTCGTCTCTTCTTATTCTATCCCCTGCCTCTTTTTGGAGTAGGGGAGAGGCTCTACTTACGTTTGTGCTAAGGCAATACCCTTCATGGGAGCCCCTCAGGAGGATTGACACTTCTTCCTTTGTCTCTGTCCTTCACAGAAGCCTTTTCCAGTTGCTTGGAGTTTTCTGTTATTCTCATCCATCACTGCCTCAAAGACGTGAGCTTAAAACTTGCTGTTCAAAAATAGAAAGCCCAGAGATAAATCCACACACATATGGACACCTTATCTTTGACAAAGGAGGCAAGAATATACAATGGAGTAAAGACAATCTCTTTAACAAGTGGTGCTGGGAAAACTGGTCAACCACTTGTAAAAGAATGAAACTAGATCACTTTCTAACACCACACACAAAAATAAACTCAAAATGTATTAAAGATCTAAACGTAAGACCAGAAACTATAAAACTCCTAGAGGAGAACATAGGCAAAACACTCTCTGACATACATCACAGCAGGATACTCTATGATCCACCTCCCAGAATTCTGGAAATAAAAGCGAAAATAAACAAATGGGATCTAATTAAAATTAAAAGCTTCTGCACAACAAAGGAAAATATAAGCAAGGTGAAAAGACAGCCTTCTGAATGGGAGAAAATAATAGCAAATGAAGCAACTGACAAACAATGAATCTCAAAAATATACAAGCAACTCCTGCAGCTCAATTCTGGAAACATAAACGAAAGAACCAAATAGACATTTCTCCAAAGAAGACATACGGATGGCTAACAAACACATGAAAAGATGCTCAACATCACTCATTATTAGAGAAATGCAAATCAAGACCACAATGAGGTACCACTTCACACCAGTTAGAATGGCTGCAATCCAAAAGTCTGCAAGCAATAAATGCTAGAGAGGGTATGGAGAAAAGGGGACCCTCTTGCACTGTTGGTGGGAATGCAAACTAGTACAGCCACTATGGAGAACAGTGTGGAGATTCCATAAAAAATTTCAAATAGAACTGCCTTATGACCCAGCAATCCCACTGCTGGGCATACACACTGAGGGACCAGAATAGAAAGAGACACATGTACCCCAATATTCATCACAGCACTCTTTATAATAGCCAGGACATGGAAGCAACCTAGATGCCCATCACCAGATGAATGGATAAGAAAGCCGTGGTACATATACACAATGGAGTATTACTCAGCCATTAAAAAGAATACATTTGAATCAGTTCTAATGAGATGGATGAAACTGGAGCCGATTATACAGAGTGAAGTAAGCCAGAAAGAAAAACACCAATACAGTATACTAACACATATATATGGAATTTAGAAAGATGGTAATGATGACCCTGTATGCGAGACAGCAAAAGAGACACAGATGTGTAGAGTGGACTTTTGGACTCTGAGGGAGAGGGTGGGATGATTTGGGAGAATGGCATTGTAACATGTATACTATCATGTAAGAAACGAATCTCCAGTCTATGTTTGATGCAGGATACAGGATGCTTGGGGCTGGTGCACGGGGATGATCCAGAGAGATGATATAGGGTGGGAGGTGGGAGGGGGGTTCAGGATTGGGAACTCATGTACACCCGTGGTGGATTCATGTCAATATATGGCAAAACCAATACAGTAAAGTAAAATAAAGTAAAAAAAAAAAAAAAAAGTTACTGTTCACTTTCACTGGCATCATGAGGAAATCATTTCTACATAGTTTAGCTTCCCCCAAGTACAACATTGTTGTGTTATGTTTCTGAAAACCAGCCCCTATGTCTTCATTTTGGCACATGGCTTGACTGGCAGAAAAATACTGGTTACATTATAGAGCCTCAATATGCTTTTTCTATAGTTGAGGAAATATTGGAGTCACTCCTTTGTTACTTTCAGTTAGCTTTCCTTAGTTGGCTTTAGAATATGTTGGCTTGGCCTCTGAAGAATGAAGGAGTTGGGAAAGTTTGACCTTGCCTACAGTGAACTTTCTCAAGACATGAAGTACAAAGCCATATCCCAGCCTCTCACTGCAGTCCCCTTAGCCAACTAACAGCCCACTAGAAGCACCAGGATTTGCAAGGAAAAGCCTTCACTTGACATAATAAGGTCAGAGGTAGGATCCTAGGAATCAAATTTGGCTACACACAGTCTCTCTAATTTCAAAACAAAGCAATGGAAGGAGACAGCTTGGTAGTTGTTTTATTTTCTCTAGAATGGACTTATGTTGTCAATGGCAGAAAGCCATGAACCGTGAAGATAAAATAATGCTAACCAGAGTGCTAAGTAAAGAAAACAAAGATGGCTCCACAATTAGTAGCATTATATATGTTAGTGCTAAGTAACAACAGATGTGTCTACAGGGAGTGAAGCATTCCTTGCAATCCGTCAGAAACCAAAGCCCTCTGACACCACAAGCCATTATGGTTTACTTTGGGCTTGGAGGAATGATGGCTGAGTCCATGGGTTTGGCAAAGTGGGGTTGTTGTTGAGGGTGTTCCAATCTACCTGTGTCATCCTTACCATGCTGCACACTTGTGCTGAGTTAAGACAGAGATGTGTGCTGTAAAATCCGGTTCTGTAAAGACATGCACTCGCCATGAGTCATTAGCAAGCATGCGGAGCTAATTGGCAAAATACTCATAAAAGATTTTGAAGGTGGGTTAATTACAATTCATTACACCGTAAACTGTCCCCAGGCTATTGTTAAAAAATGCAGGAGTTTCAGGGCCCATTATTTTATGATTCATTTTGCCATGTTGTGAAAAACAGACTCTAAATCAAACTACATTTATTATAGGTCAGACCACAAAATCTTTATTGGTTTTTCCAACATTCCACCCTTGTTATATGAATTCATATGGACTGCACATTTCTTTCAATTGGCAAGAAAGCATGAAATAAAATTTATGATATTTTCTTACCTTATCCTCAGTACAGCCTTAAAAATCACAAGATCTAATTGCTT
Organism: Capricornis sumatraensis; assembly: GCF_032405125.1. Lineage (NCBI taxonomy): Eukaryota > Metazoa > Chordata > Mammalia > Artiodactyla > Bovidae > Capricornis > Capricornis sumatraensis. The sequence goes on from NC_091083.1 coordinate 52,463,214, forward strand.
CCCCTATTTCCCCAAGTTCATGAGAAACAATACGTATTTTGAAATCAATCCCAAAGTTGTGATGATTGGAAGCAACAAAAGGATAATGAAGTCTGTTTCTAACGGACACATTTTAAAGAAAAACCTAAAGAAGTATCACTCAGATGAAATATATTAAAACTGCTATTTGCCCCATCTAGAAAGATGACTAGCATGTACTTTTCAGTTGGGAGATAATTTGAAGTTCATTGGCTTCCTAAATGTTAATCTTATTATTCTTGTCCCCACCTTTGAAAGCACCTGAAAGAAAAAAAAGACACTATTTATTTCTCAAAAAACTGTGATTCAGTTGCTTGCCTCCTGTTCTTATCACAGACAGACTTGGTCAGAAACATGTAAGGTCTCACAAGTAGTCATTCTGTACCATTATATGTAATTGTTTGTTGATAAATGCTTTCAAGTATATCCATTTTCACTGTGTGACCCAAACCACCTTGACAGCGACAGCCTGCTATACTCATTACTAAGGATGAGTGAAGAATAAATGGCTAGGTTCACTTCCAGCCCTTAAGAGTTCAGCAGCTCATTTGAACCTTATCTGAACTATTGAAAGTTTTGACTCTGCAAAATTCCATGTTTGAAGAAGTGGAGAGTACTATGTGGAGCAGAAGGCTGGGGAAAGGGGAGGGGTTTATTGGAAATTGTGTGAGAACAATTTCCTTGGGAGTGATCCGATGCTTCCTGATTCTGGTTATGCCAGGAATACCACAAAAGTCTTTCTTTAAACTTCCAAGATCTTGGGAAGGCCTTCTTCCAAGAAGTTTGCCACTTCTGCATGCCTGGGTTTTGGCCAGGACCAGAGACAGAAATATGTGCAAAAGGAAACACTTTAATAGAAAGTTACCTGCATACTTGAGAATTGTCAAAAGAGGTTTACCTCTAATGGAACTGAACCTGAAGAGTTTGGCTAGGGTCAATGGTCATAACTGCTTGCATCCCTTCCAGGAGGGACCTGGAAAGTGACCTTAACATTCCTAGGGCAATTCGCTTATTTTATAGAGAAATTCAGGATATCCAGAAGAGCCATGTGGCTGAACTGACACAGATGTGGAACAGAGTGAAGTGTAAAATGTCAGTAGAGTAGACAGAGTGAGCCAAGCCAATTTCCTCAGGCTTGAGTTCTGGCTTTTTACTCTGCCGCTAACGAGTGGTGTCACCTTGGGCAAGTCATTTCTCTTCTGTGACCATCTGTGGATGACTTCAGCCATGAAGTACTAAACTATTTCTGTGGGATGAGAGAGGTAAAATGGGATGGTTTAGAAGTGGGACACAGCTAGATGGCAAGAGTGTCAAATAAGGAAGAGAAAGGATGTCACCCAGGAAAGACTGATAAAAGAGAAAACTTGGACGGAACCTGATAAGGAGTGTTCATTTTGCACTGGGTTGCAGGCAGGAAGTTATTTAAAACAAAACAGAACAAAAAAACTTGGTGAGGAAGTAAAATTTTTAGATGTTTTTGTAAGCCGTAATAAATTCAAGTTTTGCAAAATAAAAAAATAAACAATCTAAGGTGGGATGCACGAGAGGAAGAAATGCCCCGATGAGGGAGGCTCTAGGACACATTTGTTTTTCAAATTGTGCTTTGTGGATCTTAAGCCAAAATGTATGAGCTTCCTTAATAGGGATGGTCCCCAGTTTCTCTCTTAAGAGCAGCGTTTTGTTTAAAGAAAGTTTTCTGCAACTAAAAAGAAACTTGCTAATTGCTGAGCTTGAAAGATATCAAGAATATTAGTGGCACTTTTATGAATCTATTTACTAAGACTCTTTAACAGATAAAATTCTAGGGCCTCAAGGGGGTGAAATTCTGAAAGGCCATCCTGTATGAGATGCAGTTGAAATTTGTAACATGGACATTCTTGTTGGCAGGTACCTTTGATACCTCTGAGTTGGGCTCTCTGAAGGAAGAGGGACCAGCCTCCTTCCAGGGACCGACACTTCAGTTTGGGTCATAGTCTCTTGACCATCCCTTCTGTAAGGGATAAAAGGGTCTGTGAGGGGAAAAGTCAAAGAACAGTATCCACTTCTCTCCTGCCTGTCCTGCAGTTACAGTGACCTCCAGGCAAATCTGATTGTGGTGGAGGAGTTGGGGAATGGTGACCATAATCAGTAACTCAAGAGTATAAACATTGCGAAGGAAGAATAAGCAAGAAAACAGAAACTACTAACAAGCATAATATCATGATAGAGAAGCATGGATAGCGATCAAGGCAAAATTGGTGGACTGGCAGGGGACAATGTTGACAATGGAACCTGTTGGACAACTCTTCCCATGTTAATTTTGTAACTGAATGATGGGAGAAGGAGAGAAGGGAATGTTGCGCAGAGAACCACTAATATAAAGATCCTTCTTTTTGCCAGGCATGCAGATAATTTTTTTGAAGCATGAAAGGACAGTATCATCTTCTTTTCTGATCAAAGGGCCTTCCTATTTGCAGTGTGTAATAGCTTCCTCAATAAGCTCTTACTCTAAGACACGTAGGCTTTAACCTCACCTGAGTACAGCAAAGACCTGAGGATTTCAGAGCCAAGTGCGAAAAGCAGCTGGCTCTGCAAACCGTTGTCCAAGGGAGCCAAGCAGAGCAGAGCTAACAATTGCCTTGGTGATGAGAGTAAGAGCTAGGCACCCGACAAATGTTGTGCAGCCTGCTTTCCTGCACACCTCCTTTCCAGGACTCCTGCTACCAGAATGGGGGTTCACCCTACCACATTCTCCATAGAGCCAGCTGCCAGCATCTTCCTAAATTCCTTCTCCAGCAAATATTTCAATCCTTAAACAAGTTTATTTCTCTCTCTCTCTCTCTATTTGAAAGAAAAAGAATGCCCTAAAGGAGAAGAGACAATGTCTTTATTTTCATCTTGAATGAGGTTGTTAAACACTGCATGCCCATTCTTTTGCTTTGGAAAGGAGAGAAGGCCTGTGGTGTTGACTGTGTGAGATGTGACGAGGAACAGGATTCGAACATGTGTATTTATTTATCTGTCATCTGAGTTTTAAGAAACTTAAAATCTGCATGCAGATATGCTGACCCTCTTCTCTCCTGAGCCCTGAATTAAAATGTTACTATGTCAATTCTTTCATTTCTGGGTGTGCTGGGTCCAGGCTGACTGCAGTGAGAAGACACTGGAAAATGGACCCCCAAGCTCTGGGCATAAGTTGAAATGGGCATTCAACATGACCTGGATGAAAATGCTGATAAGAAGTCTGACCTCCCTGTCTCTGGCACTACTGCCCACTGGGTTGGCCCTTTGGCTGGAGACATAGGCACTGGCTTGGGAATCAAAAGAACTAAGTGCAAGATTGACTCTGTAGTTAACTTGCTTGGGCCTCCAGCACGCTTTTTCCTTTACTGGGTTTCAGTGCCCTCATTTGTAAAATGAGAGGGTTAGACATCACCTCCAAAATGCTATTTTTTCTGAATTTTGCCATGCTTACTTTGTGAAGCCAGAAACCCTAACCTGAAGCCTAGGACCCAAATAAATCTATTTCAAGTTAGTTTCTTTCTTCACACAGGAAACAAAAAAGCACACAGTGTTGCAAAGTGCCCAGGGACTAGGTTTGTTTTTAGAAATGAGCCTGGAGATGGCAGCGTTGTGCACGCAGGGCACATTCCTTCACCAGAACCGCAAAGAGCCTGTATAGATTTGTTGTTGCTTTTAATTGCAAACTTTTCTAGCAATCTGCCCTTTAGAAATGATTGCTCCTCTCTGAGGATCAGATCACAGCCTAACCAGTTCTCAGAGAAAATTAAATGAAGAATGCTAAGCATGGAATCTATGATTAGGATGCCTGGCTAAGTAAAGATGATCACGTACTTTCCCAAATGGGTCAGCTGTGGCCCCAGGGATCCACAATAGGGCAGCAAGTGATTCATGCTGTCTTGATAGCCTGTGTAATACTGGATTTACAGCTGGATTTAGGGCTGAATGTTGGAGGTAAATCTGAAGGAGCAAAAAGGGGCTAGAGAGGGAATAGGTAGTCAAGGGAATTTCCATCAAAGCTTTTCAGAAGCAAGAATCCATTCCACCTTTGTCAATGACTGTGGTTTGCTAGGATCAAGATCAAAGGACTCGTTGTGGGCAGAGCCATGACAAATGTGAGGCTCAGTCTGGTGAAACCTAGTATTAGCCCCTCTTAGGCTGCCGTCTAGACTGGAAGTGGGTGCTCGTGCCAGACGGGGTTGAGTGTGGATCAGGGTGCTCCTTCATCACGGGGCAGAGGAGGGGTAAACTCTCTTCGTGAATCCTCTCAAGGAAGTCCGCAGCCAGGGCCATCCTAGCAAAGCACAACGTGGCTACAACGCCAATCAGAAGAGTAAGTTTTGTGGGAAAACAGGGGACATGGTGTAGGGGTGGAGCTATGGGTTGACAGAGATGTAGAACCATTTGTTAGTAAAATCCAGCTGCCTTGATTTGGGCATCTTCCCCTTCCCTCCCTGATGGCTTTGGAAGGCTAGTTCAAAACTCTACCAAAAAGTTGTTCATCTGCAGGCCCAAGACAACTGCAGGCATTTGAACTGACATCCCCCAACTAGAACAGTTACTGGGACTTTTTTTTTTTTTTTTTTTTTGGATGGTTCCCATAGTTTCTCAGACCTTCAGTTAATGTTCTAAGTAGGTGATGAGGGGATGTTCTAGACTGAATAATGGTGCTAGCCTCATTGTCTGCTACATAGCGCTTCAGTACTAGCCACAGTTTACATTTTTATTTGCCTCTTGAGATCACCAGCATAAGAAAACCATCGAAAAATTGAATGGGTACAAATGACAATTTTCCAGTTTTAGTACATGCATTATTTCAGGTGCCATTTAGATTGACCTGGAAAGGTGGGCAGGGGATTCCTACTGCACTTTTTAAAAGCTGTTACATATGAACCAGGGTTCTTGGCCTCCTTAATTAATAGAAATTGATTAGAGGTGGGACAAGAATCTCAAGCAAGGCTTTGTTGGGACTCTTGCTGCAGCAGAGGGAGTGAGAACAAACAAGTTCCTTTGCTCCACTCTCTGAGGTGGGATGAGTTGGTTCCTTCTTTGAGGTGAGGGTAGGGGTGTGTTCAGGAGTTGGGGCAGAGGGGTGGCTTAGGTGGTTTGCCCACCTCTTAGGTGGTGTTGTGTGCAGGGGGCATGCACAGTACCCCGCTTTTGGTGCAGACTCTTCAAAAGCGGCATTTGGTCTTTCTGTATCTTGTTGTCCACAATTTGCTCCTACTGCACATGCATGAAGTTGTTTTTAGTCCTTTATAGTTTCTTTGTATTTTGTTGGTTGAGGAAGCATTTGTCCAGGTATAAGCACTGCAGCCAAGGATCCCAGATCCCAGCCTGTCTCAGAGCTAAGAGGACTAGAAGAGGAGTCAGGAATCAAGGTGTCAATTCTGCTTCCGGCAATAGTTCAAGTGTGTGTGGTAGTTGCTCAGTCGTGTCTGACTCTTTGTTACCCATGGACTGTAGCCCACCAGGCTCCTCTGTCCATGGGTTTCTTCAGGCAAGAATACTGGAGTAGGTTGCCATTTCCTTCTCCAGGGGATCGTCCCAACCCAGGGATTGAACCGAGGTCTCCTACACTGCAGACAAATGCTTTACCATCTGAGCCACTTTGGAAGCCCAGTTCAAGTGTCCTTCAAGGCAAATCTCAGTTTTGTCAATGAACTTGTCTGTAAATTGAGCATGCTGGGGTACGAGTATACTAACATACAAAATGATTATGCCCATCCTGATGTTGTCACCAGACAGAAGAATTTCTGTGATATTGAGAAATGATGGTTATGGATATAGTGCAAAAATTATTATAATGCTAAATAAAATGTCAAACACAAGATTGTTTGCATATTGAGTTTACAGCTTTCCAAAACAATATATGAGGAAAATGGGAAAAGAAAACAATGCAAATTTTAGCTAAAGTTACAGTAGGATAACATTTCATGTATTTTCATATTTTCTAAAATATGATTGGGACTTCCCTGGTAGCTCAGTGGTAAAGAATCCTCCTGCCAAGCAGGAGTCATAGGTTTAATCCCTAGAGAAAAAAATGGCAACCCCCTCCAGTATTCTTGCCTGGGAAGTCCCAGGGACAGAACAGCCTGGTGTGATACAGTCCATGGGATTGCAGAAAGAGTTGGACAGTACTTAGTAACTAAAGAACAACATAATATGATTAGCTATGTCATTTCTTACAAATCTAATGGAAATGAATATGTGAATTAAAAAGAGAAGATGCCCCTGCCAACATTTCCCGGCACTACAAAGGGATTTGCCACTTACTAAAGCCTTGAGCAAGTTATCAACTCTGAGCTTCAATTTCCTTAACTATAAAAAGGCTATTAAGATCTTACTTATAAGTATTAAGTCTTTACGTTGTGCCAGACAATTATCCTCAGCATTTTCACTTGTACTAACACATTTAATCCTCATTATAACCCAAGAAGTAGGTTTTATTACTATCTACTCTTTAAAAATCAGGAAACTGAGGCACAGGAGGTTAAATCAGGTCACTGAGCCATGGGTGGAGCAACTCAGAACAAATCAGGACAGAACAATTCCAAAGCCCATAGCATAATCAGACTACTTGAGCCAGACTACTTCAAGGGATGGTTACAAAATTTGGTCTTATTTCTTGAAAATGCTTCTATTGCAGAGCTTTCACATCACAGGCACTAAAGGATCTAGTTCTTTCCTAGATTCATTCATTTCTAAGGTTCACACCTACACCTAGTAAGTTACAGAGTTGAAGGCTGAACAGCTGGGTGGTCAGAACATTGATGTATTTTAGTCACTTGGTCACTAACTCCATTCATCTTAGGCTACTCAGGTTAGTGATCACAAAGAGGTACTTGGGAATTATATGGCTAAACTTGGAAATGTGTGTTTTGGTCTAAAGTGAAGTCACCATGAGCATGTTTTCTTCACATCATCTAATACTCCTATTTTTTTTTCTTATAAACGTCTAGGGCTCAAAGAAAATCTGAACCTACAGTCTCAGAAAGTCTTTCAATTTTTTTTTTCTCCTTCAGTGTTCTCTCCTCCCAGGATAGGGTTAGATAGGGAACAGGGACATATTGCTATACTTAGAAACCTGAGTCCCCATAGTCCTAACACGTTTCCTTGCAGAATGTTGTTTTGTGTGAGTTATTTGAGGCCCATAGTATCTTTTTTTAAAATTATTGAAGTATAATTGATATACGTGTGTGCACGCTAAGCTGCTTCAGTCGTGTCCAATTTTTTTGTGGTGCTGTGGACCCTAGCCCTCCAGGCTCTTCTGTCCATGGGACTCAACAGGAAAGAATACTGGGGTGGGTTGCCATGCGCTCATGCAGGGGATCTTCCTGACCCACAGATCGAACCCACATCTCTTAAATCTCCTGCAATGGCAGGAGGGTTCTTTACCACTAGCACAACCTGGGAAGCTCAATAAAATTGACATATAACATTTTTTTAATTTCAGGAATTACAATGTGATTTGACATGTGTGTGCTTTGTAAAATGATCATAAAAAAGTCTAGTTACCAACTATTAACATATAAAGTAACAAAATTTTTTTCTGGTGACAAGAAATTTAAAAATTGATTTTCTTTGCAACTTTCAAATTTACAATACAATATTACTGACTAGAGCCACCATCCTGTATATTACATTCCCATCATTAATCTGTACCTAAAAGTTTCTATTTATTTAGCTCCTTTACCCATTTTTCCCAGCTTCCAAACCCATGTCCACTGTGGCAACCACCAATCTAGTCTCAGTATCTATGAGTTTCATTTCATTTTGCTTGTTCATTTGTTTTGTTTTTTAAGTTTCACATGTCGGTGAAACCCTAAGGTGTTTGTCTTTCTCTGATTTATTCACTTAGAGTAATACCCTCAAGGACAATCCTTATTGTTGAAAATGGCAAGATTGTATTCTTTTTAATGACTGAGTAGTATTCCATTATGGTGGTGGTTTAGTCACTAAGTCATGTCCGACTCTTGTGACTCCATGGACTGTAGCCTGCCAGGCTCCTTTGTCCATGGCATTCTCCAGGCAAGAATACTGGGATGGGTTGCCATTTCCTTCTCCAGGGCATCTTTCTGACCCAGGGATCGAGCCCAGCTCTCCTCCAGCATTGCAGGCATATTCTTTACCAACTGATATATATATATATATATATATATATATATATATATATAGTATTGTGTTATATGCATTTATATAGCATTACATCATATATATATATATTTATATAGGATTATATATATATATTATAAAATCTGTATGGTTGTCATTCAGTTGCTCAGTCATGCCCAACTCTTTACAGCCCCACCGACTGCAGCACAACAATCTTCCCTTTACACCTTCACTATCTTCCAGAGTTTGCTCAAACTCATGTTCTTTGAGTTGGTGATGTCATCCAACCATCTCATCCTCTGCCCTTAATCTTTCCAGCCTCAGGGTTTTATTCAATGAGTCAACACTTTGCATTCAGGTGGCCAAAGAATTGGAGCTTCAGCTTCAGCATGTGACTTTCCAGTGAATATTCAGGATGGATTTCCTTTAGGGTTGACTGGTTTGATCTCCTTGCTGTCCAAGGGACTCTCAAGAGTCTTCTCCAGCATCACAATTCAAAAGCAAAAATTCTTTGGTGCTCAGCCTTCTTTATAGTCCAACTCTCACATCTGTCCATACATGGCTACTGGAAAAACTATATCTTTGACTATCCAGATCTTTATCGGCAAAGTGATGTCTTTGCTTTTTTATATGATCTCTAGGTTTTTCAAGGCTTTTCTTCCAAGGACCAAGTGTTTATTAATTTCATGGCTGCAGTCATGGAACCCTGAAAATTAAATCTGTCAGCGTTTTCATTTTCCCCCATCTGTTTGCCATAAAATGATGGGGCTGGACACCATGATCCAGTGTTTTGAATGCTGAGTTATTTAAGCCAGCTTTTTCATTCTCTACTTTTACCTTCATCAAGAGGCTCTTTAGTTCCTGTTTGCTTTCTGCCATTAGGGTGGTGTCATCTGCATATCTGAAGTTACTGATATTTCTCCCGGCAAACTTGATTCATGCTTGAGCTTCATCCAGTCCAGCATTTCACATGATGTACTCTTAACATAAGTTAAAATAAGCAGGGTGGCAATATACATCCTTGATATACTCCTTTCCCAATTTTGAACCACTCTGTTGCTCCATCTCTGGGTCTAGCTGTTGCTTCTTGACCTGCATACAGGTTTCTCAGGAGGCAGGTAAGGTGGTCTGAAAGTACCATCTCTTTAAGAATTTTCCACAGTTTGTTATCATTCACACAGTCAAAGGCTTTAGTGTAGTCAATGAAGCAAAAGTAGATGTTTTTCTGGAAGTCCCTTGTTTCTTCTATGATCCAACAGATGGTGGCAATTTGATCTCTGGTTCCTCTACTTTTTCTAAATCCAGCTTCTACATCTGAAAATTCTTGGTTCATGTATTGTTGAAGGCTAGCTTGAAGAATCTTGAGCATTACCTTGCTAGTGTGTGAGATGAGTACAATTGGGAAGTTGTTTAAACATTCTTTGGCCTTGCCTTTCTTTGGGATTGGAATGAAAACTGACCTTTTCCAGTCCTGTGGCCACTGCTGACTTTTCCAAATTTGCTGGCATAATGAGTGTAGTACTTTAACAACATCTTCTTTTAGGATTTGAAATAGCTCAGTTGGAATTCCATCACTTCCACTAGCTTTGTATTGATGCTTCCTAAGACCTGCTTGACTTCACACTCCAGGATATCTGGCTCTAGGTGAGTGACCACACCATCATACTTATCTGGGTCATTAAGACCTTTTAAAACAGTTCTTTAGTGTATTCTTGCCACCTCTTCCTAATCTTTTTTGCTTCTGGTAGGTCCTTACTGTTTCTGTCCTTTATTGTGCCCATCTTTGCATGAAATATTTCCTGGTATCTCTAATTTTCTTGAAGAGATCTCTAGTCTTTCCTATTCTGTTGTTTTCTTATATTTCTTTGCATGCTTCACTTAGGAAGTCTCTCTTATCTCTCCTTTCTATTCTTTGGAACTCTGCATTCAGATGGGTATATATCCATCTGAATCTGTTTACATATATAATAGTCTATTGCACACATGTAGTATTCTCTTTTATATACACACACATACATATATATATAGTATTCCATTATATATGTTATATATATACATACATATCTATATTACATATATATATGTAAAACATCACATCTTCTTTATCCATTCATCATTTGATGAACATATAGTTTGCTTCCATATCATAATTTTACAGTGAACTTAGGAGTACATTTTAAAAAATTATTTTGTTTGTTTTTCATCAGTTAAATTTCCAGAAGGGGAATTCCTGGATTGTATGGTAGTACTAGTTTAATTTTTATAGGAAACTCTGTCCTCTTTTCTATAGTGCTGAAACAATTTACATTCCCACAAACAGTACACAAAGGTTCTCTTTTTTCCCTATTCTTGAGAACACTTGCTATTTCTGTCCTTTTGATAACAGCCATTCTGACAGGTGAGAGGTGATATCTCATTGTGATTTTGATCTTCATTTTCTTGATTCTTCATTTCTTTGGCTAGTGATGTTGAGGTTATTTTTGTATGCTTGTTGGCCATCTATATGTTTTCTTTGGGTTTTGCTGGTGGCTCAGATGGTAAAGAACCTGCCTGCAATGTGGGAGCCCTGGATATTCTTTGAAAAAAATTGTCCAGATTCTCTGCCCATTTTTAATCGATTGTTTATGTTATGAAGTTGTATAAGTCCTTTACATGCTTTATATTAACCCCTTATTCGGTATATAACTTATAAATATCTTTTCCCATTCAGCAGGTTGTCTTTATTTCATTGATGATTTTCTTCATTGTGAAGAGGTTTTTAAATTGATATAGTCCCATTTATTTTTGTTTTTAACCTTTGGAATCACATCCATAAATATATCAACAAGAGTAATGTTAAGGATCTATGTTTTCTTCTCGGAGTTTTATGACTTCTGGTTTTATATTCAAGCCTTTGACCCATTTTGAGATAATTTTTGTGTATGGTGTAAGATAGTGGTCCAGTTTCATTATTTTGAATGTCAGTGTGGCTAAGTTTTCCTAAAACCATTTAATGGAAAGACTGTCCTTTCCTTATTTTATATTTTGACTCTTCTGTTATGAATTAATGAGCATGCATGCATGAGTTTATTTCTGAACTCTCTATTTTGTTGCATTGATCTACAGATTTGATTTCGTGACAATACAATACTCTTGATTACTGTGGCTTTGTGATAGAGCTTGAAATCAGGGAGCATGATGCCGCCAACATCTTTTTTTCTCAAGATTGCTTTTTCTATTTGGAGTGTTTTGTGGTTCCATACAAGTTGGAGATTATTTATTTCTATGGACAATGCCATTTGCAATTTTGATAAGGATTACATTAAATCTGTATTATTTCCAGTAATATGGACATAATAACAATGATAATTCTTCCAACTGAATATTCTTACAGAACACTCAATTCCATGGGAATGAAATTTCTTTCTATTTATTTGTGTCTTCTTCAATTTTTTTTCATCAATGTCTTACAGTTTTTAATGTACTGGCCTTCCAATTCCTTGGTTAAGTTTATTCCAAGGTATTTTATTATCTTTGATATAATTATAAATAGGATTATTTTATTAATTTGAGGGCTTCCCTGGTGGCTCAGATGATTAGAAACCTGCCTGCAGTGCAGAAAACCAGGGTTCAATCCTTAGTTTAGGAAGATTCCCTGGAGAAGGAAATGGTTACCCACTCCAATTTTCTTGCCTAAGAATTCCATGGAAAGAGAAATCTGTTGGACTGCAGTTCAAGGGGTCACAAAAAGTTGAAAATGACTGAGCGACTAACACTTCACACTTCTTAATTTGTCTTTCAAACACTTTGTTGTTAGTATATAAAAACACAAAAGGTTTTTGTATATTGATTTTGTACTCTACAACTTTACTGAATTTTTTTTATTAGTTCTAACAGATATTTTGTGGAATCTTTAGGATCTTCTATGTATAAAATCTTATAATCTGCAAATAGTGACAATTTTACTTCTTATTTTCCAATTTGGCTATCTTTTTATTTGTTTTTCCTGGTTAATTGTTTTGTCTAGGACTTCCAATACTATGTTGAATAAGGGTGACAAGAGTGTGCATCCTTGTCTTGCTCCTAATCTTAAAGGAAAGGCTTTCAGCTTTTTGCCATTGAGTATGATGTTAGTTGTAGTCTTGTCACATATTCCACCTGTACCCATTTTGTTGAGAACTGTTATCATAAATGGATATTGAATTTTGTGAAATACTTTGCTACATCTGTTGGAATGATCATATGGTTTTTATTCTTCATTTTGTTAATGTGTTGTATCACACTGATTTACTTGCTGATGCTGAACCATCTTTGCATACCTGGAATAAATCCCACTTGGTAAGGGTATATGATCCTTTTAATGTATTGCTGAATTTGGTTTGGTAATATTTTTAGTATTTTTGCATCTATGTTCATCAGGGATATTGGCCTATAATGTTCTTATTTGTGGTCTCTTTGTCTGGTTTCCTTAATGTCCATAGAATTTTGAGTGCCCTTTTACATGAGTTTTATAGCTCCACTCAATGATTTGGACACAGAGTACCTAGAAGGTGCCATGTTGTCAAGCTAACTTTTGACACCAAGAGGCTTAAGTTCAAGTAAAATCTCCAAACTCAATTGGAAATGAGTTGTAGCTTCTAAAGTTTTCTCATATGGATGGCTTGGATAGTAGTTGACAGGCACCAGCTTTGGCTAAATTAGGCATTTTGATATTCAAGTTTTGTATGGGGACTACTTCCAACTGACCATGTGAATTTGGGAAGGTTTTTACCCTTTGTGGACCTCTTATCTCTCTGGAAATGAAATGGATTCTATTCATTAAGCACTAAGCTTTCTCTCTTAGAAAATTCTAAGGTTAGGTTAAATTATTATCATTCTAGTAGAAAGATTATTACTATTTAAACTACTATGCTGTATACCTGAAACTAGCATAACATTGTTAATCAACTATACTTAATATAAAATAAAAATTTAAAAATAATTGCTATGCTGTACATCTCTCATTTAAAAAGAAACCAGGAACTCAGCAATTGGGTGGGTGTTCATTAGGTGTGTCTCCCATTGTACAAGTCCATGATCTCAAAACTCCTGCTTCTGGTGCTACCCTCCACTCATTTTGACAGGTTTTAAACTAGAGAATGAGAGTTTAGGTGCTCAACTATATAATCAGCATGGGTTGGAATTCCATAGAGGTGGAGCTCCAGCTTCTTGGTGGAACGTAGGAAAGGGTAAAAAGTGGAAACCATACCTGGTACAAGTCTTGTTAACAGATATTGTCCTATTAGGTTCTCTTAATTATTTGAAGGGCTTTCCTGGTGGCTCAGATTGTAAAGAATTCTCCTACAATGTGGGAGACCTGGGTTCTATCCCTGGGTTGGGAAGATCCCCTGGAGGAGGGCATGACAACCCACTCCAGTATTCTTGCCTGGAGAATCCCCATGGACAGAGGAGCCTGGTGGGCTACAGTTCAGGTAGCTGAAAAGAGTTGGACATCACTGAGAAACTAAGCACACACAATTTTTTGAAAAGTTCTCTTCCTCCTTACTCTAGCTTCCCTCCCTTTAGGTTGAACCTTCCATGAATTTTATGACTCATCCATTTCATTTTCTATCTAAATGATTAAAGCAAGTGTTGGTACCCCTTCAAGACTAGCCTGCAATTCATTTATTCACTGTAAATTAAGGCTTCCTCTGCCAGCCAGTAGTAATAACTCTGTCCTTCCTCAGACCACTGTGGCTGCAGAACCTTGAAGCCAGCCTGGGACAAGGGAAGGAAAGAAAGGAAAAGTAGGCTTCATAGATTTGTAATGGTTCATAGATTTGTTAATATTTTTTTCTGTGGAAGATTCTGGCACTCAGAAGAGGTATACTGATCTTCAGACCACTGTTTAGGAAACATAAGCCTGAAAAAAAAAATGAGATTGTGTGGTTTTGAAGTATCCCTATTTTAAGTAGAAAACGTGTTAATAGGGGAAAAAATGAAAACCTAGAGAAGCCTGAAGAACAGACCGAGGCAAAATAGCACATCTAGAAAGAGGATGAGGGGCTGTTCTCTCTTTCTATTCTCTTTCCTTCTCTTTATTATCAGTCTTCATTGGATACATGTGTACATGGGTAAAGAACAGTGAATAAGTCAGTTTTTGAATGAATAAATGAATGAATGAATCATAGGTCAATGTTTCATATATCTGGCTCATCTTCAGAATCAACTGAAAGCCATTTTTATAAGACAAATCCCTGGGCTGTTCCCCTGATGATTTTGATCCATTAGGTCACAAGTGGTGCTTCCTTGTGGCTCAGATGGTAAAGAATCTGCCTGCATTGCAGGAGACATGGGTTCAGTCCCTGAGTCAGGAAGATACCCTGGAGAAGGGTATGGCTACTCACTCCAGAATTCTTGCCAGGAGAATTTCATGGACAGAGGAGCTTGGCAGGCTACATTCTATGGGGTCTCAAAGAGTCAGACATGATGTAACTAACACTTTCACTTTCACAGGTCAGAAGTGGATCTGGGTATTTGTAGTTCTCAGTTGTTTCCCAAGATTCCAATGATCAGCCAGGTTTTGGAAAATGAGGCCTCAGTTCAGTTCAGTTCAGTTCAGTCGCTCAGTCGTGTCCGATTCTTTGTGACCCCATGAATCGCAGCATGCCAGGCCTCCCTGTCCATCACCAACTCCTGAGGTTCAATCAAACTCGTGTGCATTGAGTCAGTGATGCTATCCAGCCATCTCATCCTCTGTCGTCCCCTTTTCCTCCTGTCCCCAATCCCTCCCAGCATCAGGGTCTTTCCAATGAGTCAACTATTCTAATGAGGTGGTCAAAGTATTGGAGTTTCAGCCTCAGGATCTGTCCTTCCAATGAACACCTAGGACTGGTCTCCTTTAGGATGGACTGATTGGATCTCCTTGCAGTCCAAGGGACTCTCAAGAGTCTTCTCCAATACCACAGTTCAAAAGCATCAATTCTTCTATGCTCAGCTTTCTTCACAGTCCAACTCTCACATCCATACATGTCCACTCGAAAAACCATAGCCTTAACTAGATGGACCTCTGTTGGCCTAGAGCACAGCTATAATCCAGAGTCTATTCCTTCACATTCTTACCATAAGTGAGGGTCCCACTCTGAATGGGCCACACTGATCAGCCCCACATGGAATTTAGCTACAGATTATTCAAGCAATTGTTAGTCTCTTCTTGATCAGTCTAGCTGATTCCCCTGTCTTCCATGCTTGTATGTTGCCAGTGAAATGACAATATTTTGAAGAATTTTTTTTAGAAAGTTTTCCATTAAAATAATGAGGTTTTCCATTCTGTTGTACTTTAACTGTTCTTGAACTGCCTATCCACAAACAAACCAAGAATCCCTTTGCTTGGTTTCCTTGTTCTTTTTTTGTTAGAAACAAGGATATTTCTGAAATCCTTGATTTTAAAAATGCCCTAAACTCATCTCCCTCTCCCTGCTTAATCAGTATTCAGGTCAGTTCAGTTACTCAGTCATGTCCAACTGTTTGAAACCCCATGGACTGCAGGATGCCAAGCTTCCCTGTCCATCACCAACTCCTGGAGCTGGCTCAAACTTATGTCCATCGATGCCCTCCAACCATCTCATCCTCTGTCATCCCTTCTCCTCCTGCCTTCAATCTTTCCCAGCATGAGGGACTTTCCTAATGAGTCAGTTCTTCACATCAGGTGACCAAAGTATTGGAGCTTTGGCTTCAGTACCAGTCCTTCCAATGAATAATTATTTTTAGTATTCAATAAATAGGTATTGAAATCTCTAGACTGCTAGGAATGATGGGGATACAGAAATGAAAGATATCATCCCTTTTTAATGAAATTTATGGCCTAGTGGGTAAGTTGAATAAGAAAATGGTTATTCTAAGCATGATGAAAGTATGTATAGATTAGGAAAGTTGGGGTATATTTTGGGCCAAGAGCATGATAAGTACTGAAAAGAATGGAAAATCAAGATTTAGATGATGAAAAAGCAGAGTGTCTATAGCCATAGAGGTGATGACATTAAAACCTTGGTGAACTAAACACAGATCCGTGTGTGCTGGAGGAGTGATGGGAGATGACGTTGGAAGCATAGAAACCATGTTATGACATCCCTTGAAAGTCTTCCTAAAATTTTGAATTTTAGACTGAAGCACCAGGATTTCCATAAGGGATTTGAGCATGGGATGGACACACACAGATATATACATTTGAAGAAATGCTTTCATCAGTGTACAGGTTTTGTCTGACCTGAAATTTGCCAGACTGGCTTTAAAGGGATCTAAAGAAAAGAGACAGAGAAAATAATGAGGTAGTAGAAATCATTTCTTTTTTAAAAAATATAAATTTATTTATTTTAATTGGAGGTTGATTACTTTACAATATTGTGTTGGTTTTGCCATACATCAACATGAATCCACCACAGGTATACACATGCTCTCCATCCTGAACCCCCCTCCCTCCTCCCTCCCAATATCATCCCTCTGGGTTGTCTCAGAGCACCAGCTCCAAGCATCCAGTATCATGCATTGAACCTGGACTGGTGATTCGTTTCATATATGATATTATACATGTTTCAATGCCATTTTCCCAAATCATCCCACCCTCTCCCTCTCCCACAGAGTCCAAAAGACTGTTCTATATATCTGTGTCACTTTTACTGTCTCACATACAGGGTTATCATTACCGTCTATCTAAATTCCATATATATATGTGTTAGTATACTGTATTGGTGTTTTTCTTTCTGGCTTACTTCACTCTGTACAATAGGCTCCAGTTTCATCCACCTCATTAGAATTGATTCAAATGTATTCTTTTTAATGGCTGAGTAATAATCCATTGTGTATATGTACCACGGCTTTCTTATCCATTCATCTGCTGATGGACATCTAGGTTGCTTCCATGTCCTGGCTATTATAAACAGTGCTGCGATGAACACTGGGGTACACGTGTCTCTTTCAATTCTGGTTTGCTGGGTGTGTATGCCCAGCAGTGGGATTGCTGGGTCATAAGGCAGTTCTATTTCCAGTTTTTTAAGGAATCTCCACACTGTTCTCCAGAGTGGCTGTACTAGTTTGCATTCCCACCAACAGTGTAAGAGGGTCCCCTTTTCTCCCCACCCTCTCCAGCATGTATTGCTTGTAGACTTTTGGATCGCAGCCATTCTGACTGGCATGAAATGGTACCTCATTGTGATTTTGATTTGCATTTCTCTGATAATGAGTGATGTTGAGCATCTTTTCATGTGTTTGTTAGCCATCTGTATGTCTTCTTTGGAGAAATGTCTATTTGGTTCTTTGGCCCATTTTTTGGTTGGGTCATTTATTTTTCTGGAATTGAGCTACGGGAGTTGCTTGTATATTTTTGAGATTCGTTGTTTGTCAGTTGCTTCATTTGCTATTATTTTCTCCCATTGAGAAGGCTGTCCTTTCACCTTGCTTATAGTTTCCTTTGCTGTGCAGAAGCTTTTAAGTTTAATTAGATCCCATTTGTTTATTTTTGCTTTTATTTCCAGTATTCTGGGAGGTGGGTCATAGAGGATCCTGCTGTGATTTATGTCGGAGAGTGTTTTGCCTATGTTCTCCTCTAGTTTTATAGTTTCTGGTCTTATGTTTAGATCTTTAATCCATTTTGAGTTTATTTTTGTGTATGGTGTTAGAAAGTGTTCTAGTTTCATTCTTTTACAAGTGGTTGACCAGTTTTCCCAGCACCACTTGTTAAAGAAATTGTCTTTAATCCATTGTATATTCTTGCCTCCTTTGTCAAAGATAAAGTGTCCATAGATGTGTGGATTTATTCTCTGGGCTTTCTATTTTGTTCCATTAATCTATATTTCTGTCTTTGTGCCAGTACCATACTGTCTTGATGACTGTGGCTTTGTAGTAGAGCCTGAATCAGGCAGGTTGATTCCTCCAGTTTCATTCTTCTATATCAAGATTGCTTTGGCTATTTGAGGTTTTCTGTATTTCCATATAAACGGTGAAATTATTTGTTCTAGCTCTGAGAACCCCAGGGATGGGGCAGCCTGGTGGGCTGCCATCTGTGGGGTCACACAGAGTCGGACACGACTGAAGCAACTTAGCAGCAGCAGCTCTGTGAAAAATACTGTTGGTAGCTTGATAAGGATTGCATTGAATCTATAGATTGCTTCGGGTAGTATACTAATTTTCACTACATTGATTCTTCTGATCAATGAACATGGTATATTTCTCTATCTATTAGTGTCCTCTTTGATTTCTTTCACCAGTGTTTTACAGTTTTCTATATATAGGTCTTTAGTTTCTTTAGGTAGATGTATTCCTAAGTATTTAATTCTTTTCGTTGCAATGGGGAATGGAATTGTTTCCTTAATTTCTCTTTCTATTTTCTCATTATTAGTGTATAGGAATAAAAGGGATTTCTGTGTGTTAATTTTATATCCTGCAACTTTACTATATTCATTGATTAGCTCTAGTAATTTTCTGGTGGAGTCTTTAGGGTTTTCTATGTAGGGGATCATGTCATCTGCAAATAATGAGAGTTTTACTTCTCCTTTTCCAATCTGGATTCCTTTTATTTCTTTTTCTGCTCTGATTGCTGAGGCCAAAACTTCCAATACTATGTTGAATGGTAGTGGTGAAAGCGGGCACCCTTGTCTTGTTCCTGACTTTAGGGGAAATGCTTTCAGTTTTTCACCATTGAGGATAATGTTTGCTGTGGGTTTGTCATATATAGCTTTTATTGTGTTGAGGTATGTTCCTTCTATTCCTGCTTTCTGGAGAGTTTTTATCATAAATGGATGTTGAATTTTGTCAAAGGCTTCCTCTGCATCTATTGAGATAATCATATGGCTTTTATCTTTCAATTTGTTAATGTGGTGTATTACATTGATTGATTTGCAGATATTGAAGAATTCTTGCATCCCAGGGATAAAGCCCACTTGGTCGTGGTGTATGATCTTTTTAAGGTGTTGTTGGATTTTGATTGCTAGAATTTTGTTAAGGATTTTTGCATCTATGTTCAACAGTGATATTGACCTTTAGTTTTCTTTTTTTGTGGCATCTTTGTCAGGTTTTGGTATTAGGGTTATGGTGGCCTCATAGAATGAGTTTGGAAGTTTACTTTCCTCTGCAACTTTCTGGAAGAGTTTGAGTAGGATAGGTGTTAGCTCTTCTCAAAATTTTTGGGAGAATTCAGCTGTGAAGCCGTCTGGACCTGGGCTTTTGTTTGCTGGAAGATTTCTGATAACAGTTTCAATTTCTGTGCTTGTGATGGGTCTGTTAAGATTTTCTATTTCTTCCTGGTTGTTTTGGAAAGTTGTACTTTGCTATGAATTTGTTCATTTCTTCCACGTCATCCATTTTATTGGCATATAATTGCTGATAGTAGTCTCTTATGATCCTTTGTATTTCTGTGTTGTCTGTTGTGATCTCTCCATTTTCATTTCTAATTTTATTGATTTGATTTTTCTCCCTTTGTTTCTTGATGAGTCTGGATAATGGTTTGTCAATTTTATTTATCCTTTCAAAGAACCAGCTTTTGGCTTTGTTGATTTTTTCTGTAGTCTCTTTGTTTCTTTTGCATTTATTTCTGCCCTAAATTTTAAGATTTCTTTCCTTCTACTAACCCTGGGGTTCGCCATTTCTTCCTTTTCTAGTTGCTTTAGGTGTAGAGTTAGGTTATTTATTTGACTTTTCTCTTGTTTCTTGAGGTATGCCTGTATTGCTCTGAACTTTCCCCTTAGCACTGCTTTTATAGTGTCCCACAGGTTTTGGGTTGTTGCGTTTTTATTTTCATTTGTTTCTATGCATATTTTGATTTCTTTTTTGATTTATTCTGTGATGTGTTGGTTATTCAGCAGCGTGTTGTTCAGCTTCCACATGTTGGAATTTTTAATAGTTTTTCTCCTGTAATTGAGATCTAATCTTACTGCATTGTGGTCAGAAAAGATGTTTAGAATGATTTCAATTTTTTTGAATTTACCAAGGCTAGATTTATGGCCCAGGATGTGATCTATCCTGGAGAAGGTTCCATGTGCACTTGAGAAAAAGGTGAAATTCATTGTTTTGGGGTGAAATGTCCTATTGATATCAATTAGGTCTAACTGGTCTATTGTATCATTTAAAGTTTGCATTTCCTTGTTAATATTCTGTTTAGTTGATCTATCCATAGGTGTGATGGGGTATTAAAGTCTCCCACTATTATTGAGTTATTGTTAATTTCCCCTTTCATGCTTGTTAGCATTTGTCTTACATATTGTGGTGCTCCTATGTTGGGTGCATGTATATTAATAATTGTTACATCTTCTTCTTGGATTGATCCTTTGATCATTATGTAGTGTCCTTCTTTGTCTGTTTTCACAGCCTTTGTTTTAAAGTCTATTTTATCTGATATAAGTATTGCTACTCCTGCTTTCTTTTGGTCTCTATTTGCATGGAAAATCTTTTTCCAGCCCTTTACTTACAGTCTGTATGTGTCCCCTGTTTTGAGGTGGGTCTCTTGTAGACAACATATATTGGGGTCTTGTTTTTGTATCCGTTCAGCCAGTCTTTGTCTTTTGATTGGGGCATTCAACCCATTTACATTTAGGGTAATTATTGATAAGTATGATCCCATTGTCATTTACTTTATTGTTTTGGGTTTGAGTTTATTTTTTGTGTTTCCTGTCTAGAGAATATTATTTAGCATTTGTTCGAAAGCTGGTTTGGTGGTGCTGAATTCTCTCAGCTTTTGCTTGTCTGTGATTTGTCTTGATTTCGCCTTCATATTTGAATGAGATCATTGCTGGTACAGTAATCTGGTCTGTTGGTTATTTTCTTTCATCACTTTATGTATGTCTTGCCATTCCCTCCTGGCCTGAGGAGTTTCTATTGAAAGATCAGCTGTTATCCTTATGGGAATCCCCTCTGTGTTATATGTTGTTTTTCCATTGCTTCTTTTAATATTTATTCTTTGTGTTTGATCTTTGTTAATTTGATTAACATGTGTCTTGGGGTGTTTTGCCTTGGGTTTAACCTGTTTGGGACTCTCTGGGTTTCTTGGACTTGGGTGATTATTTCTTCCCCATTTTAGGGAAGTTTTCAACTATTATCTCCTCAAGTATTTTCTCATGGTCTTTCTTTTTGTCTTCTTCTTCTGGGACTCCTATGATTTGAATGTTGGGGCGTTTAACACTGTCCTGGAGGTCTCTGAGATTGTCCTCATTTCTTTTAATTCATTTTTCTTTTTCCCTCTCTGATTCATTTATTTCTACCATTCTATCCTCTAATTCACTAATCCTATCTTCTGCCTCTGTTATTCTACTATTTGTTGCCTCCAGAGAGTTTTTGATCTCATTTATTGCATTATTCATTATATATTGACTCTTTATTTTTTTATTTCTTCTAGATCCTTGTTAAACCTTTCTTGCATCTTCTCAATCCTTGTCTTCAGGCTATTTATCTGTGATTCCATTTTGATTTCAAGATTTTGGATCATTTTCACTATCATTATTTGGAATTCTTTATCAGGTAGATTCCCTATCTCTTCCTCTTTTGTTTGGTTTGGTGGGCATTTATCCTGTTCCTTTACCTGCTGGGTATTCCTCTGTCTCTTCATCTTGTTTATTGCTGCATTTGGGGTGGCCTTTCTGTATTCTGGCAGTTTGTGGAGTTCTCTTTATTGTGGAGTTTCCTCATTGTGGGTGGGGTTGTACAGGTGGCTTGTCAAGGTTTCTTGGTTAGGGAAGCTTGTGTTGGTGTTTTGGTGGGTGGAGCTGGATTTCTTCTCTTGGAGTGCAATGAAGTGTCCAGTAATAAGTTATGAGATGCCAATGGTTTTGGAGTAACTTTGGGCAGCCTGTATATTGAAGCTCAGGGTTGTGTTCCTGTGTTGCTGGAGAATTTGTGTGGTATGTCTTGCTCTGGAACATGTTGGCCCTTGGATGATGCTTGGTTTCAGTGTAGGTATGGAGGCATTTGATGAGCTCCTATCAATTAATATTCCCTGGAGTCAGGAGTTCTCTGGTGTTCTCATGATTTGGGCTTAAGCCTCCTGTTTCTGGTCTTCAGTCTTATTGTTACAGTAGTCTCAAGACTTCTCCTTCTCTACAGCACCATTGATAAAACATCTAGGTGAAAGATGAAAAGTTTCTTCACAGTGAGGGACATTCAGACAGGTTCACAGAGTTACATGGAGAAGAGAAGAGGGAGGAGGGAGTTAGAGGTGACCCGAATGAGATGAGGGGGAATCAATAGAGGAGAGAGCAAGCTAACCACTAATCACTTCCTTATGTGCACTCCACAACTGGATTGCTCAGAGATGTTCACGGAGTTCTACAGAGAAGGGAAGAGGGAGGAAGGAGACAGAGGTGGCCAGGAGGATAAAAGGGGGGGAATCAAAAGGAGAGAGACAGATCCAGCTAGTAATCCGTTCCCAAAGTGTTCTCCACCATCTGGAACACACAGAAATTCACAGAGTTGGGTAGAGAAGCGAGGGTGTAGGGAGGAGACACAGGCAACCTGGTGGAGAAAAAGGAGAGTCCAAAGGGGGAGAGAGCAGTCAAGCCAGTAATCTCACTCCCAAGTAAAAATGGGTACTGAAGATTACTTTCTTAAGGGTACAAAATTGATAACAAATACCAAAAAGCAAAGATTAAAAATCTAGAGTAGAGTTTGGAATTTCAAAAATGCAATATTAAAGAAAAGAAGAAAAAAAAAAGAGAAAAAAGTCACAGAAATTATATATATATATGAAGTTTGCTTTTAAAAAATAGGGTCTTTTTTTTTTTTTGAAAGTAATGCTGCTGCTGCTGCTGCTAAGTCGCTTCAGTCATGTCCGACTCTGTGCGACCCCATAGATGGCAGCCCACCAGGCTCCCCTGTCCCTGGGATTCTCAAGGCAAGAACACTGGAGTGGGTTGCCATTTCCTTCTCCAATGGATGAAAGTGAAAAGTGAAAGTGAAGTCGCTCTGTCGTGTCTTGCAAAGTAATAGTAGGTTATAAAAGTGAAAATTAAAGAACTAATAAGTAAGTAAGTAAAGACACTCAGTCATGTCTGATTCTTTGTGACCCCATGGACTGCAGCCCACCAGGCTCCTCATTCCATGGGATTAAGGACTTAAATTTTTTTTTAATTAGAAAAAAAAGGATGATGGTAAAAATAGTAAAACTATATTTAGGACTTTCTCTGGTGTTGTTGTGGCTATTGTGGGGTCAGTTCATTTCCAGCTTGTATTTTTCAAGATCTATAGGCCCCTTCCTATGTCAGTCAGTTAGTCAGTTCAGTCGCTCAGTCGTGTCCAACTCTTTGTGACCCCATGAATCACAGCATGCCAGGCCTCCCTGAACATCACCAACTCCCGGAGTTCACTCAGACTCATGCCGATCGAGTCAGTGATGCCATCCAGCCATCTCATCCTCTGTTATCCCTTTCTCCTCCTGCCCCCAATCCCTCCAGCATCAGAGTCTTTTCCAATGAGTCAACTCTTCGTATGAGGTGGCCAAAGTACTGGAGTTTCAGCTTTAGCATCATTCCTTCCAATTCCTATGTAGTTGGTAGTAACTACAGGGTTTTAATCTATTGCACCTGTCACTTCCAAGGTGGTTCCCTCTGTTTTAGCTTCTTCTGTTTGCTGGTCTCTTTAGTGTCTGAATTCCACCCTGACATAAATGGGGGGGTGGTGGACACTTTTTTTAGGCTCACTTGTTCAGTCACGCTGTGGGGAGGGAGGGACGCTACAAAAAAATAACACTGGCATGTGCTTGCAGTGCCTCAGTCACACTGGGCCTGTCCCCGCTCACGGCGTGTGTACCCTCCCTGCCCACACTGCTTAGGCTCTAGGTTGCTCCACAGGGAACCGTCTGAGGCCGGCCCTGGGCTGCATGCACCTCCCAGGTAAAAGCCGCTCAGGTTCAAGTTCTTGGGTAGTCCTCAGAGGCACAGACTTGGTTGGGCCTGCGTTTTGTGCCCTTCCCAGGTCTGAGCAGCTCAGGTGATGAGGTGTTTGGCAAGTGCGATCACTGCGAGTTATCGCCTCCCCTTTCCCTGCCGCTTGGTTTTCTGGGTGTACAACCGGCGCACTTTCTCAGGCGGATGTTGACTGTCCAGAACCCCAAGAAGTCTTAGTTAGCAAAGAAGCCTGCTTGCAGGTTGGTAGATGATGTCTCTCTGGGGCTGTGATTGCCCCCTTCTGGCTCTGGTTGCCTGTCACCGGAGGGGGATGGTCTGCAGCCAGCTCTGTTCAGTCCTTTGTTCTGTGCGCGGGCCTGGCAATGTCTTTGGGCTTTTCCTGCGGTAGCTATCCCACAGTCTGGTTTGCTAGCCCAAGTTAGTTCGCTCAGATTGACCATGGGGCATTCAGGCCAGATCCTTACTCTAAGCAATGCAGCCCGCACCTCCCTGCCCAGCCCGCGCCTCCCTGCCCAGCCCCCGCTTGCTAGTGGTGGGTGCAGGCATCTGTGTTGCTTCTCTGCTGGCTGAGTTACCGTTGGGCTCGTAATCTGTGGGTTTTAATTATTTATTTATTTTTTCCTCCCTGTTATGTTGCCCTCTGTGCTTGCAAGGCTCGCGACAGACTCGGCAGTGAGAGTGTTTCCTGGTGTTTGGAAACTTCTCTCTTTTTAAGACTCCCTTCCTGGGATGGAGCTCCATCCTTACCTCTTTTGTCTCTTTTTTGTCTTTTATATTTTTTCCTACCTCCTTTCGAAGACAATGGGCTGCTTTTCTGGGTGCCTGATGTCCTCTGCCAGCATTCAGAAGTTGTTTTGTGGAATTTACTCAGCGTTTAAATGTTCTTTTGATGAATTTGTCGGGGAGAAAGTGGTCTCCCCGTCCTATTCTTCTGCCATCTTAGGACCACATTTCTAAACCTTGATGATGCATGGGTGTGTTTGCAAATGGCAGGAGTAGCAGTGACAAAACAGAGGGACCATAGATTATCAGACTTTTAAACTTTGACCACATAGAGAATGGGGGTGCCATTCATGGAAGCAATTGTTTGACTGATTTTTATTCATTTTCCTGTGGTATCCAAAGAAATTGTGGACAGCATCATAACATGAATTGAGCATGTGCCATGCCTCTTTTTTTTTCCCCAAGTCCTTATCAAGGCTGAAAAATCTTCTAAGCACACATGAAAGAAACAGCAGGGCCACGATGACTTTGAACTCACTGCACATGATTCCTTTTATATAAGACATGCTTGACAAACATTAATTAAATCTCCCAGCACCTCTTTGAAGTAATGTAGGAAATATGTACAGGTGGGTAAACTGAGGCCTCAGGAACTAGAAGGAGAGCCTGAGGACATACTAGGGCAGGTGCAGTACTTGATGAGACCCTCATAAGAGGCCCCTGTTTCTCTGATGAGGGCAGATGTAGGTGCGTGTTTACAAGCAGAGATCTTCCAGCAAGTTCTGTAAACCAGACAGGATGAGGCAGGCTGGTTAATGACTCCAGGGACCACATTATCTGACCTTAGACCTGGCAGCCTTGGGCCTTAGAGCACATCCTGTCTACTCATAACCCAGAGCCACTATCTCTCTTCTGAAATCTACAGCTGTGTCGTCTTACTTCTAATGCTTACTTAATCCCTGAAAC
Organism: Capricornis sumatraensis; assembly: GCF_032405125.1. NCBI lineage: Eukaryota > Metazoa > Chordata > Mammalia > Artiodactyla > Bovidae > Capricornis > Capricornis sumatraensis. The sequence goes on from NC_091083.1 coordinate 52,488,878, forward strand.
TGACTGGTAGTCATGAGTGTCAGAGGTGAGGGTGCTTGACTTCATGGCCAAAAGCAGGAACCTGAGTCATTTTTGTACCCGAGTTTCCACTTTTCAGCTTATTTATTTGTAGATTGGACTCTGGTTTAGGGTGTAGGATGTTTTTGCAGAGGAAGAGTCCAGATGTGATGCAGGCCTATCAATAGCATTGGTCAAGCTTACAGGGGGTTCTGGATTTAAAATGGCCCTTGGGAGTTATCCCAAGTTGGTTATGATGACTGGCACTTTGTACTTTCATGTTGATCAGTGATTGGGTGTGGCTATCTTGGAAAGGACTGCAGCGAAGTCAGGCCCTGAAGAGGCTGATGTCTGAAGGCTGTACATGACATATATTGAGAACCTCATTTTCTGCTTGCTAAACTAGATGCATCCTAAAAGATGGCCTTTGACCAGTTGTATTTGCTGTACAACTGCTGATTCCTTCCACTCAGTTATTCTATTAGTATCCATCCTCTATCAGTTTATTGTACCTATCGCACCTATGCTGTTAGAAATGGAGTTAGATGCTATAATGGCAAAAGATAGACAAAGTCCCTGTGCTCAGAAAGCTCTCAGTCTAGTGAGAGAGACACAAAATTAATAGATGAACACAGAAACAAAATCAGCTCATAAATAACTAAGTGCTTCAGGGAATAAGAGAATCAAATAGAGAGAAAATACCAAAAAAAAAACACAAGCATATGCAATAGTATGCTGTTGGAGAGATAAAGATGGAGACATTTTCACATCTATCCACTGAGATAAAAGGCCTTCTCTTGATAATTTAACAAGATATACAGTTCACCAGCAATTTAGGAGGTTACAAAATTGAGACATGCTTGAAACTTATGGGAAATAATTGAAAACTTAGCTTCGTAGTGCTGCTGGCCTTCTTCTGGACAATGAGAGTGAATGAAAAATAATTATCCAGAGAAAAGAGCAATTTTTTAAAGGAAGATTTGGAATTGGATTGTAAACAATGTGTTTTCTGAATACCACAGTGGTAATTTCAAGTGACTGTTTTGTCCTTTTCACGAACTCTCTATTTTTATTTCTGATAAAATTTTTCTGAATCCATTGTCCTTTATTTTCATATTAGAAGTTTAAAATTATTTTTCCAGAAGCATTTCTCAAAGAAATCTTTGACTGTGAACATATTCAGTTGCCTTACTGAATGTAATGACCACTTGAAAATCCTGTTCTAGTTAAACTTTCTAAGGAATCCATTCAGAGATGAGAGGCATTTAGACATTTTGTTCATTAGCTTGGTTAACCATTGGTTTTCCATTTTATTTACCATATTTTCCTTTTTTTCCTATGATTTAGGTCTCTAAAACATTTGGACAGTTTGCATGAAAGGGGCTATATCATAAATGCTTTTAAGGTTTATATGATTTATATGCATAGCACTCATGATTCATGTCTCAAATGGCCATGTTAGTAGAATTTTTTTTTATTAAATTCTTGATTTATGTGAAATAGATAAATACATGGATCATTCAGAACAAGGGTGTCTGTGTCTGGGGGTGGAGGGAGGGGAAGGACGAGAGGGGTCTGGATACATGAATAACTACCTATTGGCTCTAATGAGATTTGCACAAGGAAGACTCCTGTATTCCAAGGCATAATCTTTCTGCATTCTAACATGTGGTTAGGTATATGTTATTGATATAATTTTAATTTCTGAGCCATGTTAAATCGATACATGTTTTAGATATCCCCCTTGAGGAAGGAAACATAAAAGAACATGCCTTTTCCCTTCTCCCTCTTCCCATGTTGTATTTGGCAAAATACCTTGACATTCTAAAGTGTCTAGTCTACCTCTGATTTGGTTTACTCAGTGTTTACCATCATAATATCAGAAAATGGAACCAAGAATGCTTCTTAACAATGAGAATATTTCATAAAAGATGGTACTTAAATAGGACTTCCTATAATAGTAATAAAACATTTTCAAGCCCACTCTCAGCTGAAGAAAGGAACTTTTACCCTGCTCAAAGCTGGAGTTGTGTGAGAAAGTGCATATGTGTGCTGCAAATAACCAAACCAATAAGTCCTATTCCTCTGCTTATTATAATCAAGGGAACAACCCTTCTAATAAAATTGTGTTCAACAGTTCCTCTATAAATTTCCTCCCTCATCTTAGCTCCACCTGGTATAATATAAACGGTAATATACATTGGAGGTATTTTTAATAAAACTGTTTCAGATGACTTTATGTGTCAAAACAATTCATTTATAGCTTCTTATTAGTTCACTTTTATAGAGGTTTTAGTCTGTCCTATCTCATGGGGTAAAATCATTTTTTTTTTTTCCATGACCGACCTTTGTATTTCTGTTGATTTAATCTCTCCGTTTCTTAGTGTTTCACATATAAGAACATGGTTAAGGCAAGGGAAAAATTAGCTTGTTCATACTCTTGTGATATTAAGATTTACACTTTATATGAATCTAAAGCTATATCCTGATATTTTTATTATAAGGCCCTATATTAACTCTGATGTTTACAACAGTGGAGACAAAGTGGAGAGAGGAGCTGATTCATAATTTGTTTCATATTAAAATAACTGCATGATTATTCTGTTATTCAATCAAAAATGAGTTCTTATGCAGATAAGATATTTAAGGGATCATATTAGTGTTCTTTATTCAAGATGACTACTTATGTAGATAAGATGCTTCCAGAATGGTGAGAAGATGGAATGACTTCATGGCAAGAAAGATTAGTGAAAAGCATGACACAGCATAAGAGAAGGAATAGCCAAAATAAGAAGCAATTGGCTGAAACACAACTGCAATTGTTTTATGGTTCATCATTTCTATTCTTCAAGGGCAGGTCATAGTCCAAGAGAGGGGAGAATAAGTTCTTCAGGGAGGCTCATTGCTTATTATATTTTTCACCAATTCTCCCACCTTTAGCTTCAACCTCAACCCAAAGTTAGTAGGCAGGATGTGCATGGAGATACACTGGATCTGTTTGACTCAGAGTATGCTTTAAATCTCTTAATATTCTGCTTCTTGGAGCTGTATACTATTAGAGGCACTAGATATATGCATAAGCCAGGCTTTGGAGTTTGCACAGTTCCATGAAAAATGTGGAAGCAGAGGCTCTGTTAAAAATATTATTAAAGATTTAAGATGGTGACAGTAAGCATTAAACCACACATGGGGAACCATCTAAGTGTGGGACCCTGTGTCTCTGTACATGTTTTACACCCATGAAATTGGCCCTACCTTCAGATACTTTTAGATGTGAGGGTGAAAGTAAGGCTAAAAATAGGAATTTTGTCTAAATGTGTATTTAAGCAGAGGCTGGACACCATATTTCCATGTCTACTCTGTACAGCTGCTTCTGTTCATTTCCCTCCCTTAACTGCCTATAAAATATAGTCAGTAATAGTGCTTTCATTAGAGGGTTGTTGTTGTGTTCAATAAGATAATACACATAGGAGAAAAAAGGAAAAAATTAACAATATAATAGAAACTGGAGTTGGACACGACTGAAGTGACTTAGTAAGCATGCATGCGTTGGAGAAGGAAATGGCAACCCACTCCAGTATTCTTGCCTGGAGAATCCCAGGGACAGAGGAGTCTGGTGGGTTGCCATCTTCGGGGTCGCACAGAATTGAACACAACTGAAGCAACTTAGCAGCAGCAGCAGCAGATAAAAATAAAATAAAAAGAGAACTTGTATACTCTCTTAAATAATATCTACTTAAAACCTCTAAAAAATAAACAATAGAACTCTATAATAAACATTTTCTCAAATCAGGAGAAAAAATTAATACACAGATGGTACTTCTTGGGGTGTCTGGCACACAGTAAACATTGGATAAGCGTAATTTGCTGTGGATGAAGGAGGAAGAGGAGGGGAAAGTGGTGGTGGTGAATATGGAAGCCATAGTTGCTAAAGAAGAGGAGAGTTGAATTTAAACCAGTTTATGCTGGAAGCATTTTCCCACCACTACCCATGAGAACTTGGGCAAGTAACTTAACCTTAGTGCCTTTATCAATTAGTTATTGCTGAGTACCAAACCAACCCAAACCTCAGTGCCTTAAAATAGCTATCACTCATTGTTTGCTCATGTGACTACACAGGACTCGGCTGATTTAGGCTGAACACCTGTGTTAAAGTTCAAGAACTAACTGACCTAGGTTACATGCTGACAGTTGGGCTCAGATCTGCTTTCCATATATGTTATTTCTCTTGGATTAGTATTCTGACTAGAGCATAATATTTTTGGCAATGCTGGCAGCATGAGGAAAAATCTCCCCGTGAAAATCCATTTTAAGACTTTGTTAAGGATGCCTGTGAACATTCCATTGACCAAAGCAAATCACATGACCAAGCTTGAAAACAAAGGTCAAGGAAAACACACACCATCTCTAGAGAGGAAACTCATAACAAAAAGGGTATAGAGAGAGAAGAAAAAGGTCTGGGGGCAATATTTTTGGGGGCAAAAATTTTCTTACATGGTAATATGGAGTTACCATGGAAAACTCAGCAATGGTCACAGGACTGGAAAAAGTTTTCATTCTTATCCCAAAGAAAGGCAATATCAAAGAATGCTCAGACTACCGCACAACTTCACTCATCTCACATGCCAGCAAAGTAATGCTCAAAATTCTCCAAGCCAGGCTTCAACAGTATGTGAACTATGAACTTCCGGATGTTCAAGCTGGTTTTAGAAAAGGCAGAGGAAGCAGAGATCAAATTGCCAACATCTGCTGAATCATTGAAAAAGCAAAAGAGCTCCAGAAAAACATCTATTTCTGCTTTATTGACTATGCCAAAGCCTTTGACTGTGTGGATCACAATAAACTGTGGAAAATTCTTCAAGAGATGGGAATACCAGACCACCTGACCTCACTCTTGAGGAATCTGTATGCATGTCAGGAAGCAACAGTTAGAACTGGACATGGAACAACAGACTGATTCCAATTAGGAAAAGGAGTACGTCAAGGCTGTATATTGTCACCCTTCTTATTTAACTTATATGCAGAGTACATCATGAGAAACGCTGGGCTGGATGAAGTGCAAGCTGGAATCAAGATTGCTGGGTGAAATATCAATAACCTCAGATATGCAGATGACACCACCCTTATGGCAGAAAGTGAAGAGGAACTAAAGAGCCTCTTGATGAAAGTGAAAGAGGAGAGTGAACAAGTTGGCTTAAAGCTTAACATTCAGAAAACGAAGATCATGGCATCTGGTCCCATCACTTCTTGGGAAATAGATGGGGAAACACTGGAAACAGTGACAGACTTTAGTTTTTTGGGCTCCAAAGTCACTGCATATGGTGACTGCAGCCATGACATTAAAAGATGCTTACTCCTTGGAAGGAAATTTATGACCAACATAGATAGTATATTAAAAAAAAAAACCTGATACATTATTTTGCCAGCAAAGGTCCATTACTCAAGGCTATGGTTTTTCTAGTAGTCATGTATGGATGTGAGAGTTGGCCTATAAAGAAAGCTGAGCATTGAAGAATTGATGCTTTTGAACTGTGGTGATGGAGAAGACTCTTGAGAGTCCCTTGGACTGCAAAGAGATCCAACCAGTCCATCCTAAAGGAGATCAGTCCTGAGTGTTCATTGGAAGGACTGATGTTGAAGCTGAAACTCCAATACTTTGGGCACCTGATGTGAAGAGCTGACTCATTAGAAATGACCCTGATGCTGGGAAAGATTGAAGGCAGGAGGAGAAGTGGACAACAGAGGATGAGATGGTTGGTTGGCATCACTGACTCAACATGAGTTTGAGTAAACTCTGGTAGTTGGTGATGGACAGGGAGGCTGGTGTGTTGTGGTCCTTGGAATCGCAAAGAGTTGGACATGACTGAGCAACTGAACTGAACAGAATATGGAGTTAATAAAATGACTTCCTCATAGACTTGTTTTGAGGACTAAATGAAATAATCCATGTAAAGTATTTAGCACAGTGCAGGTATATATTTAATGCAATATATGTCAGCCATGTTTGTAATAATGACTCATCTCTCTGACTCAAATACAATGAAGGATTTTAGATGAGAGAGACAGGTATAGATGTGGAAAGCTGAGAAAGTTGGTTGCTAAGTGTTTAGATGGATCTTAGAAGACAGCAAGTTTTGCAAGGAAAAAAACGGAGGGGATCTTGTTAGGTGTTGCAGAGCAAAATCAAATAGTCAAAGGGCAAAATAACGTGGATTTACAATTTTGATTGTGTTTAGAGTTTTAGGTAAATTACCCACCCTTTCTGTCCCTCATTTTTCATTTAAAATCATTGTGATGACTTGTCAGTCCCAATACCACTCTTTAGAAAAGAGAATATACCATGCACATATAATAAACCAGTTATGTTCTCTGCTTGGAACTTCCTCCAGCATTTCCTTTCCCTGGGCAGGTGCTGCTTCCCAAGGTCTGCTCTCATCTTGAGTGGAAGGACATCCACAGGAATCCAGGATGCCAGACGGCAAAATATTCCTTGTGGGCTCAGTCCTGTGTTGGAGCCTTTGAGAATGGCTATTGCTTATGTACAGGGGTTTGTGGGAGAGCTGTGGGAGTTCTGTTCGTGGCAGTAAGGATTTGAAACACAAGACTCTGTGAGCAATAAATACTGTAAGCTCTTCAATTAAAAGTTCTTACATATGACTTCCCCAGTCCTCCAGCCCCACCAGTCTGCTGCCCTGATTGCACTATGGTGTCCTGAGGAACTAGCGGGGGCAGAAAACCTGCTGCTAACACAGCCAAGTTGTCCAGGCATGTTAGCATCCTCCTCAGCAGCCACAACCTGAAGAAATATGAAAGCCTTTCCTCCCCACCCTGAGTGGCATATGTACACAGAGGGTGTTTTTTGGAAGACAAATCTTTAGAAAAACTGTACATAGAATATACTCAAACAAGGAGCTGGAGCTTGGAACTCTTTGGTTGTGACACTGTCCGCACATTGTTCCTCTGAACTCATCCCATACTACCATAAAAAGGATTGATTGAAAACCTCTCTTCAACTGCTGATGGCTTTTACTTCTAGCCTTACAAATCAGTTTTGAGAAATCACTTCACACAAAACCATTTTATCTCATTATCCCAGTTTATATTGGTGCTCCCTAAAGTTACCCTACCCTCACATTCTTTAGTTCAGTACAGTCACTCAATCGTGCTCAACTCTGTGACCCCATGGACTGTAGCACGCCAGGCTTCCCTGTACTCTACCAACTCCTGGAGGTTGCTCAAACTCATATCCATTGAGTCAGTGATGCCATCCAACCATCTCATTCTCTGTCACCCTTTCTCCTCCTGCCTTCAATTTTTCCGGGCATCAGGGTCTTTTCCAGTGAGTCATTTCTTCGCCTCAGGTGGCCAAATATTGGAGCTTCAGCTTTAGCATCTGTTCTACCAATGAATGTTCAGGATTGATTTCCTTTAGGATGGACTGGTTGGATCTCTTTGCAGTCCAAGGGACTCTCAAGAGTGTTCTCCATCACCACAGTTCAAAAGCATCAATTCTTCGGTGCTCAGCTTTCTTAATAGTTCAACTCTCACATCCATACATAACTACTAGAAAAACCATAGCTTTGACTAGATGTACCTTTGGTGGCAAAGTAATGTTTCTGCTTTTTAATCTGCTGTCTAGGTTGGTCATAGCTTTTCTTCCAAGGAGCAAGCATCTTTTAATTTCATGACTGCAGTCACCATCTATAGTGATTTTGGAGCCCAAAAAAGAAAAGTTTTTTACTGTTTCCACTGTTTCCCCATCTATTTGCATGAAGAGATGAGACCAGATGCCATGATCTTCACTGTCTTCTTTCACTTTCATCAAGAGGCTCTTTAGTTCTTCGCTTTCTGCCATAAGGATGGTGTCATCTGCATATCTGAGGTTGTTGATATTTCTCCCGGCAATCTTGACTCCAGCTTGTGCTTCATCCAGGCCAGCATTTCTCATGCAGTATTCTGCATATCAGTTAAATAAGCAGGGTGACAATATACAACCTTGACATATTCCTTTCCCAATTTGGAACCAATCTGTTGTTCCATGTCCAGTTCTAACTGTTGCTTCCTGACCTGCATATAGGTTTCTCAAGAGGCAGGTCAGGTGGTCTGGTATTCCCATCTCTTCCAGAATTTTCCAGTTTATTGTGATCCACACAGTCAAAGGCTTTGGCATAGTCAATAAAGCAGAAATAGATGTTTTTTTGGAACTCTCTTACTTTTTCAATGATCCAGCGGATGTTGGCAATTTGATCTCTGGTTCCTCTGCCTTTTCTAAATCCAGCTTGAACTGGAATTTCTCGGTTCATATTCTGTTGAAGCCTGGCTTGGAGAATTTGGAGAATTACTTTGCTAGTATGTGAGATGGATGCAGTTGTGTGGTAGTTTGAACATTATTTGGTTTTGCCTTCTTTGGGATTGGAATGAAAATCGACCTTTTCCAGTCCTGTGACCACTGCTGAGTTTTCCAAATTTGCTGGCATATTGAATGCAGCACCTAGCAGCAGCATCTTTTAGTGTTTGAAATAGCTCAACTGGCATTCCATCGCTTCCACTAGCTTTATTCGTATGGTGATGCTTCCTAAGCCCACTTGACTTTGGACTCCAGCATGTCTGGCTCTAGTTGAGTGATTACACCATAATGGTTATCTGGGTCTTTAAGGTCTTTTCTGTATAGTTCTGTATATTCTTGCAACCTTTTCTGAATATCTTCTGTTTCTGTTAGGTCTATATTGTTTCTGTCCTTTATTGTGCCCGTGTTTCCTTTGGTATCTCTAATTTTCACACACAAATGAAAGGAGCCAATGGGGGCAGCCAGCAGCATTCTGATGCTCACAGTAGCAGATGGTGTGGCGTCCTGCCTAGATGACCCTCCACAACCCAGGCTCTCATTCTCCAGCTGCTGGGCCTGTTGGCAGCTAATATCCCTCAGCTGTGTACCTCTCTGGTCTTCTTGCCTTCCGCTGGAGAGCAGCCTCACTCCTTCCTGCGGGTGGCCCACATCCATGGCTCATGGATATCAATGTAAAATGCCTCGAAGTGGGAGAACTCAGGACTGACTCTTTCAGCTTCAGAGCTGCCTCGGGATTGCTAAGCCTTCTGTTGCATCTTATCTCCCTGCTTAGTCTGCTGCCCCCTCCCCTACATGTGTTAATACCGGAGAACACACTACAATGACTCTTCACAGATACCTATCTGAGAGTGGATTTCCTCAGAGGTTTGACCTATGACCTATGATATCTACCCAGTATCATGTGGCTCTAGGCACATCTCACATCATGGCTTATTTAATTTCCATATCCTTAGCCACTAAGGAAACTGAGGTTGGATATTAACTTTCTCAAGATTCCTCTCTTGGTAATTGACAAAAAAGTCTACCTTTCTCCAAATTTAATAATCCATATACTGCCTGACAGTTAAGAGCATAGGAATCTTAATGTACACAAAAATGTAGACCTTTTATTGAATGAATGCCTAGATAAATGCAATGTCAAAACAAATAGAAAGAAAAGTGGTCAAAATCTCTCTGTAGCAGGACCAGGGGTGAGCAGTGGGCCTCTTCTGTGGACTCAGATGTACATGGGTGTGTCTGATGAATGGATAGACACTTGCATCCCTCCAGGTGAGTGTGGGAGGAGGAAGCAATGGCACACTCACAGGGGGCTATTTGAAGAGAGTTTAAGGAAGGGGTTATTTACAGAAGTGTGGTCAGATTAAGAGACTGGTGGCACAGTGGTAAAGAATTGCAGGTGGTCAAGAATCTACCTGCCAATGCAAGAGATACAAGAGATGTGGGTTGGGAAGATCCTCTGGAGAAGGAAATGGCAACCCACTCCATAAAATCACCTGGGAAATCCCATGGATAGAGAAGCCTGGCTGGCTCCAGTCCATGGGGGTTGCAAAGAGTCAGACATGATTAAGTGACTAAATAACAAGAGACTGACAAGGGACAGCAAGTTCTGTAGAACTTACTAGAGCAGAGCAGAGAGCTCTGCCAGTTACAAAACTGAAGAAGCAGGAGGAGGAGTCCAGGTGGTAGAAGGGAGCTTCTTGACAGGAACCCTTAGTGGAGGAATGTTTAAACCGCAAGACTGAGGAAAGTGAGCCGGGGAAAGAATACTCCCCTTTCTCCTCTCTCCTGCCCTTCCATATCCCACTGTCCAAGGAGAACCAGCCAGAGGGCATGGAAACTAGTTTATGCATTCCACAGAACTGGCGTTTTGGGACACACAGCAGGATGGCCTGTGGGGGAGGTGTCTGGTGGAGCAGGTAGAAGGTTCTGGCACAGCACTGAAATGAGACACCGAGTTCTAAAGACACCGAGTTCTAAAGACACTGAGGGCACCAAAGAACACTCACTTGATGGTCAGTTGCCAAAACACGACCCAACGATGGGGAGGCTGCATCCTCTCCACTTCGCTAAATGATGAAAGAGGCAGCAGGCTCGCCACAACCCCTGAGGGCCGGCATGTCGGGGAGCCTCGTTCTCCCTGTGAATTGCAGCTTTAGAGGAAGCCAGAAGTCATGGTCCTCAGAGACTTCTCCAGCCCTGTTTATCAACAACGTGGGATGGGGAGGAGGACAGGCTCGGGCTATTTCCAAGTTTAAATAAAACAAAAGTAGAGACTCTTAGAAACGACTGAGGAAAGCTTGAGATGGAGTCTGCAATATACTGGGTTGTACTTGGCATGAAAATCAGTCAGTAAAAGGAGATACTGCAATGAATGCAATGCTTTTGCACCCACAGGCTATGAAATCTGGGGAACAGTTTAAACATAAAATCATGGAAATTTAGAGAGACAAGAATCTGAAACCCAGGCCAGAAGCTCATTCATTCAGCATACACCAAGAGATGCAGCTCACTGAACAAATATGTTTGAATGCATTTTCTAAGCTAAGTACATGCTATTAGTGCTTCTCAACCAGGGTCCACTGAACCACAGCGGGTCTATGGATACAAGTTATTCTGTCATGGACTGAGAAGGAAACATTGAGCATTTATTTTTACTAACTTCTACCTGGACATCATTTCCTTTAGTTATAAATGTAGGCAATAAAACACTGTAGGAGTAATATGAGGATATTAATATTTTTGTATATATTCATTCAAACACAGTAGTTTGGTTAATGTATTAGTCAAGAAAAAAATATATATATATTGTTATTTCACACTTTCAGAAAATATTTTAATGTTTATAGTGATAGTGAATTCGTTCAGTCGTGTCCGACTCTTTGCGACCCCATGGACAACAGGTTCCTCCATCCATGGGATTTTCTAGACAAGAGTACTGGAGTGGGTTGCCTTTTCCTTCTCCAGGGAACTTCCCAACCTAGGGATCGAACCCAGGTCTCCCGCATTGTAGACAGACACTTTACCATCTGAGCTTACTTCTATATAATTTGTTTCCTTTGTAATGCCATGCATTTTATGCATTTAAAACATTATTTAGAGATGAGGTTCAAGGCTTCACCAAACTGCCAAAGGGATTCAGAAGTTAAGAACTATTGTGCAAGGTGCTGCCTTTAAGGGCTCTCTGCAATGTGGGGAACAGAATTATGTACATCAGACAGTGGGGCATAACACATGGAAAGGTCAGCCTGCCTGAGAGAAAGATTTGATGGGAGTGATATATAAACTAGTTTCAGAGGAAAGAACATGCCCAGCAAGTAGGCAAAGTGTTGGGGTAAGAGCAGGAGAGGGCCAGTGAGGGAAGAACAAAGAAAGGCAGGATTCTTATCAGAAAAACCAAGGTGCTGAGGAGTAAAAGAGCACCACGTGGGAGAGAGAGCAGGCAGAAAGTACCAAGAGCTGGGTCGAAGCCAGGCAAAAGAGTTTGAAGCATTTCTTCTGAGTCCTAGGAGAGCTGTTAAAGACTCTGTGCTGAACAGGACAGGATCACATCCACACTTTGTGTTCAGAATCATTCCCAGCTGCTGTGTGGAGGTCAAAGGGGGAATTGCAAGGATGGGAGATAAGGTCCCCTTGGCCAGAATCTAGAATTGACATCATGAGAGCCCGAGATAAGTGTGTAGAAACCAGCATGATTGCCTCAGTCAGAAGTCACCGAATAAAATTGTAGATCACACCAAAGCCTTCACTGTTCTAAAGACATTCTCTAGCAGAAAGAAGATACTTGGCCAGTGTGCGGACTGTGAAGGTGCTGAGAAAGATACTGTCCCAGGAGCAACCCTTGATGAGGGATGGGAGTTGGTGGAAGATACTCCAGATCTGTCACCTCCAGGCAGGCTTTTCTGAGGTCAGAGGACGCCGATAGACGTGAGCTCCAGCTGCCCGTAGTGGTAACCTGCTTCTGCTTTCCCTGCATCCTCACTGCTCTTCCTGGGGTCACCTCTCAAATAAACCACTTGTCCACAAACCTCATCTCAAGGCAGCTTTAAGGGAACCCCAAACTAACAGAGACTGTCTCCAGACCCCAAACTGGGTCTGGAGAAAAAAACAACTATGAAAGATGTGGTATTACAGAACCTGATCCTAGTCAAATCTGAAATGAAAGAGCAGGGGTACAAGGATGATATTTATTTTTCTTTCTGCCTTGTGTAACTAGTAGAAAGGTCTGCAGTTCTCTGAGATTGAGTTTGGCAGGAGGAAGGACAAATTGAGGGGAAGGGCATCATTAACTCAGTGTGAACATGATGATGGGCAATGGACATAGATGCCTAATAGGTGGTTAGAAATGCAGAAGCAGAGTTTACAGAAAGGATTGGATTGGTGGTGATGGCTTACTTGGAGTCATCAAGAATTTGGAGGGGATTTTGCAGGGAAAGTTGAGGAAACCTGAACTACCATGTTTTGGACAACACATTTGTGGAAGTGGCTGTCTTTCAGGCTGGCCTTCTCCCCCTCATAATTCTGATTCTGCCACCTACGTCTAATCACTGGCAGCTCTGACTTAGTGGAAAGCAGTTTCCTGCCTAAAATTCCTTCCAGTAATAGAAAGGCAAATTAATTTTTTTTTTCTGTTCCTGTTTCAGTTTCTACAAAAGCAAATATTATTTATAGGGTGATCATAATCTTGATCATCTAAATTAAGACACTTCTGAGAGTAAAGGGAAGCACTATTTATAATTATACTTGAACAGTAGATATAAACTGAGATGATCTTGGACAAATGAGGACATGTGGTTGCACTGATTATCTCATTAAGACCACATATCTTTCTAGAAGTATCTAGAAGTAGAAACGAGAGATAGAGAAACAGGCAAGGACAGAGAGGGACAGAGAGAAGAAGAGGAAAAGGAGGGAGAAAGAGGAAAGTAGAGAGAGGATAAGGATAAGTTGTACATCTATTCTGAGAATCCTTAGTGACATAATTATCTGGAATACTCTTTTAACTTTCTCTACCTTTCTCTTTTGTACACAGCTAGGCTCGACATAAAAAAACTGAGTAAGACAGAATCTGCCCAGTACACACCAGGCAATCAATAAATGATTTCTCAACAATGAACACATTTATCTTTTGAAAACTACTCCTAAAAATTCCATTTCACAATCAATCTGGTCCACAGGGACGTTTTCTCCCACAGTCATTTCTGGTTTTATTGCACAGTTAAATACCTGAATGAATGTTCTATAGACCAGTTTAAGCATGGAAATTTGACCTCTGCTTTTATACTAGATTGAGTCTATTAAAATGTCTTGACTTTGGTATTTCTTTCTGTAAAATGGAGATAATTGCAATGCCCAACTCATATGATTATTGTGATGAGTAAATGAATTAAAAACACAAAGAGCCTGACACATAGTAATCATTGTTGTTCCTGATTTTATTTCTAAAACAGGGATGAGGGCTTTACACTTACTATTATTTAGGCATAATATAGGGACTGTTTTATAATTACTTAAAAACATGTCAACCTATATTCAACATTTAAAAATGGTTTCACTGAAGTAAATCAATTCTTCATATTTAGTGCACTCATAAATGGCATTCAGTGAGCAATGATATAAGATTTTAAAACTATTTTTCCTGAAATATTCTAATTTAAATATTTGAAGCTATGTTTCTAAGTATTCAATTACCTCTTCCCCTTAATATGAGATCATCTTGGCTGTGGGGCTTCCCTGGTAGCTCAACTGGTAATGAACTCACCTGCAATGCAAGAGACTGGGTTCAATCCCTGGGTTGGGAAGATCCCCTGGAGAAGAGATAGGCTACCCACTGCAGTATTCATGGGCTTCCCTGGTGGCTCAGAGAGTCAAGAATCTGCCTGCAATGCAGGAGACTCTGGTTTGATTCCTGGGTTGGGAAGATCCCCTGGAGGAGGGCATGGCAACCAACACCAGTATTCTTGGCTAGAGGATCCCCATGGACAGAGGAGCCTGGTGGGTTACAGTCTACAGGGTCTCAAAGAGTCAGATACAACTGAGTGACTAAGCACAGCACCCAGTACATTGGCTGTAGCAAGATGGGTGTGGAAAAATGCCTGGAGTTTAAATGGAAAACTTCATTCAAACAGATCGTCCACGAGTTTTTGAGAATGGAGAAAACTCCTTTAACCACCATTATTTATAATCTTTTCTGGCTTTCATAGCATAAGGGTTAAAGTTAAAAATGTGTCCTTCAGTAGATAGTATTGGCCAAATTTCTACCTTGCCTAGAAATTTAGGCAAGTGTGTCAAAAAGACACCTATAGTGGGGGTTATCGCCTTTCTTAAAGGAATATTCTCCCTTTCATGTCAGAGCTTGAACTCAAGATCTTGTATTCATTGGTTCCTACTGAAAGTCCCTCAGTCTAACTTTCTGCCTTTTCTCTTTGAACACATTCTGAAACACATTATCACCTTCCCCAGTCCTCTCCTAGATAACGGAGACAAATGCCGCATCCTGTCCCTCCTTACATCCTGGAATCGTGGCAGTATTTTAATACTTGGGACATTGTGTCACTTTTGACTTACTTTATCACATTCTCTCATGGGCATTGGAATCTCTTAGAACTAGCGCTGTCTGACAGAACTATTCTACAAAGATGGAAATGTTCTATGTCTACAAGTATCCAAAATGCCCACTAGACTACATGTGCTGCTGAGCGGTTATTGAAACTAAAAAGTTGAATTCTTAACCTAAGTTAATTAACTGAAATAACCATAGGGAGCTAGTGACTATCATATTGGACTGTGCTTAGAGTATCTTTTCCTTCAAAGATTTCATCCAAATTATAGTTCCTGGGGAAAACAAAAACAAAACCAAAAGTGAACAAAAATGCTATTTATTTATAGTCACAGGTGCTGTTTAAACCATGTGTGTAGATAACCACAAAGAGACATTTACTGAAATTATGAGGTATGTTGGGAATTGGGCTTAATTCAAAGTTTTCCTTTGATTTCGGTGATGCTGCTAAACTCTTGCTTTTCCCTCCACTTCTATTATCTCTCTTTAGAAATATTGCTAAGATTTTAATATTGGAAGTCCTTGGGAGTGAGTCAGACTCTCCTTTTTTTAGCTCCATATTCTGTTTCTAGGTTATCTTACCATGCTTATAGCTTCAGTACACCAGTGATTCCTAAAGTTTTATTTCCAATACACACTTCTCTTTGGAGCTTTCTCACATAGAGTGTGTTCAAAACTGAACATACAACTTCATCACTGAAAGACACCAATTTAGCTAGGCAACCCAGAAATCCCCAAACTAACCTTGACACCTTCATCTCCTTGCATTAATTCTTGCCTCTCAGCCATCTCCAAATCTAATTCTTTTAACTTGGGAAATAGCTTTCAAGTTCACCCACCTCCCTTCATCACCACTGTTGCCATCATGATCCAAGTTCTGGATCTTTTGCTAGTGGTTTGTACACAACCATTGTTACATTGATTTTTTTTTTTTTTTTTTTTTTTTGTAAATGTATTATGCTCCTTTGAGTCGTGAAGCCAGTACAATGTCTCTAGAATTAATGCTGCCTGGAATTCTCCCCAACTTCACCCCTGATCACACTGTCCTTCTCAATATCTGATTTATCTCCCTGAGATTTTATTCAGGCCTTAGTTCAAATGTCACTCTTTAAGGATACTTTTTCTGATACCCCTGACCATATCTCTATGGCATTATATACTTTTGTATCACCAGGTACCTCCTCTTTTGAGCATTTATCATACTTATAATTAATTGGCTTTAACATTATCACTGCAATTTAAAAAATAAGGGGAAAAAAAGTAATTTCCATAAGCAGAGGAACCTGTTAGTCTTATTCATCATTCTATTCTTTGTGCTTGACTTAGTTGCTAAGTCTTGTCCCACTCTTTTGCAACCCCATGGACTGTAGCCCATCAGGCTCCTCTGTCCATGGGATTTCCCAGGCAAGAATACTGGAGCGGTCTACCATTTCCTTCTTCAGGGTATCTTCCCAATCCAGGGATCAAATCCAAGTCTCCTACTTGGCAGGCAGATTCTTTACCACTGAGTAAACAAGGAAGCCCGTTTGACTCAGTAGATACACAAAATAGGTGCTCAGTCAATATATGCTTAGTTTATTAGTTACACAACCAGAATTTAAATATACACTCTTGTTGCCTGAGGTTAATAAGCTGAAACATGACTCAGTATCTGGATCAGGAAATTGATGGGGAAATGAGTTTGGTAAACTGTCATTTGTATGTGATCTAAATTCTCAAAACAGTGAGTTTCTCTGTGAATAAAACAATAAGAAACTGGAATCTTGGAGTTTCAAAACAAACTCTTGATGTAAACTTTACACTTGTGTTATTGCAGCTGCAAACTTCCCAGCTGTTCTGTAATATTTTAAATGTGTTTTGAATTATTCATTTACTTCTTTCAGTTCTTGAGTACATTTTTGCTTTTTAAAATTTTCAGTTAACTTGCTAACATGACTCTAATTGTTACTATTCTGTAGAACAACGTTCTTTCAAAAGTTCTTGTCAGAGACTCTCAACAAAGCCATTAACTGACCTTGGTTACTGATTTCCAACGAGTCATCCATCCTTCAAGAAAAAAATTTTTGCAATCAGTTGTCTTTATCTAGCATGACACCAATCTTCTAACTCTATTACTCAAAAGTGGTACCTTTTCTATTTTCTATGTTATAGTGTCCAAACATGAATTTGACAATTTTCATGCAGGAAGGAAAAATGAAGGTTTTCTGGACTTATATGAGACTTTTGGTCTTTTTTGATTAATTGCTCAACTGACCTTGTAGCTAGCTTCCTCTCTTTGATCTGATACTTTCTTATTTCATGCTTGCAGATGTTTTAAAATGTTCCAACATTTTTCCCCCTGGGTAAACTGGATGCTTTTTGGTAGCGGTTGACTTAGATCGCTTGGCCACTGTGGCTTAATTTGATAACTTTTCCTAATGAGTAAGATATGTAAATTGAGGATAAGGACTACTAGGCTACACTAATCTAAATTTGAGAGAGCTCACATCAGATTGCCTGGCTAGTGAGTTACATCTGTTTTTTGGAAGAAAGAGATTGCTATGTATATACTGCAAAATTTGTGATTTTATAAGTTTATAGTAAGTTTTTGAACAAGGTCGATTTAAAACATATATTACTTAAAGGAAACATATGCTCTTAAAGAATCAGTCAATAGATTTTCAACACTTAACTGTCTGCTTTCTTTAGAACATTTGAAACAAGTCACAAGAAAATCTGAGAAGTTACCCATGGAGTAAGCATCCAAGACATTATTGAAGTATATTAATTTAATTGAATTTAACAATTAAAATTGTGACAAGATCATAAAATATTTACACCACACTGTAATAAATAAGTATTTTGAATAGTCATTTTCTAAGACCATGGAAATCTATGGTTCTCTTTAATTAACTAATTAAACTAAATAGTATTTAACTCATTTTTAGAAACACATCTTGTTTTCCTAATTTCTTAAAGTAAATTGTAATTCACTGTACTTTTGTCAAGGGTGCTTCCCTGATAGTTAGGTTGGTAAAGAATCTGCCTGCAATGCAGGAGACCCCAGTTCGATTCCTGGGTTGGGAAGATCCGATGGAGAAGGGATAGACTACTCACTATAGTATTCTTGGGCTTCACTTTTGGCTCAGCTGGTGCAGAATCCTCCTGCAATGCGGGAGACCTGGGTTTGATCCCTGGATTGGGAAGATCCCCTGGAGTAGGAAAGGCTACCCACTCCAGTATTCTGGCCTGGAGAATTCCACGAATGTGTAGTCCATGGGGTCACAAAGAGTCAGACACGACTGAGCAACTTTTGCTGCGCCAAGGGTAGGACCTTAACTATCACTGTTAAGTAATGATTGAGAAATTCAATAAAATTATTTTTTTAAATTAAGGAGCAACTATTTAAAGATGGCAATTATAACAATAATAGTCACACATACCTTCTGCAGGCAGAAGAAAACATGTGTAATAAGACTAAATTACATCTAAAACAAAGGTATAGGTTTTATATATGAATGCTAAATAAAGAACTTCCCAGATGCTAACTCTAATGGGCATCAAGATCATAATTACAGGAATATTCCAGGGTGAAGGTAGGAGTGTTCAGGGCACCGCACAGTGCAGCCACTCCAGAGCCACTCCAGGCCCGCTATCCTACACAGGGATGGAGAATTCAGCTCTGCTGCTGCTAAGTCACTTCAGTCGTGTCTGACTCTCTGCGACTCCATAGACGGCAGCCTACCAAGCTCCCCCATCCCTGGGATTCTCCAGGCAAGAACACTGGAGTGGGTTGCCATTTCCTTCTCCAATGCATGAAAGTGAAAAGTGAAAGTGAAGTTGCTCAGTCATGTCTGACTCTTAGCGACCCCATGGACTGCAGCCTACCAGGCTCCTCCATCCATGGGATTTTCCAGGCAAGAGTACTGGAGTGGGGTGCCATTGCCTTCTCCAGAGAATTCAGCTCTGCTTCTCATGAAATACCAGCCTGTCCCTTATGACCTTCAGCAGGTCACTTAATCTCTCTCTAGTTTAGCATTCACATCTGTAAACCATAAGGATAATTACACTTCAGGTTCTTGTGTGGATTAAATGAGATACTGTATGAAAGTGCCCCATGATTATTGGATAAATGCTAACTATTTGAACCTCCAGTATTCCCTCCATGGACTTCAAGTGAGTTTTATTGCTTAGACCTTGTAGGCTTTATATTTCTTATTGCAATATTGTCACCAGAAAGGGGCAGAGTATTAGCTTCAATAAATCTGCATTTGCGGCTCTGAAGATCCTGTGTGGTCAGCAACTTGATTTCTCAGAAGAAAATCTGTTAGAACCAGATTTTCTGCTTCCATCAACAGAAGCAAAACCCTTTACCTTCATTAGCACAGCCCTGCCAATAGCTTTCAAGTGGTCAGGACACTAAAAGTTCTATTCAGCTTGCGGCCATTTTGCATTATCTCCAAGAGACACTTTCACCCTGGAGAGGCCACCTGCCTCTTACAAGTTGATAGTATCTCTGCTCAATCCTGCGCTTCCACAAACTGCTGAAGGCAGACATTTATCATCACAAAGGGAACTCAAAGGCCAGGCAAGAAACTTGCTGTCATTTTACCAACCCATTGCCTATTTTCCCCTAAGCTTTCCCCAAATTTTCATTAAGGTTTGAGATGGAACCAGGAAGCACAACACAATAAAAAAAAAAAAATAGTAATAGTTTTTTAATTAAACTTTTTATTTATTTTATTGCAAATTCAGATGCAGTCATCAGAAATGATAGAGAGAAATACTATATACTGCTTAACTTGTAACTGTCACTCAGTTTCCCCCAATGGTAACATATCAAAAAGCTAAAGTACAATAGCAAGAATATTGACACTGACACAGTCAAAATACAGAACAATTCCATCACCACATTCTTGTCATACTTCATCCCTCCTCCATCCCTGACCTTTGATGACCACTAATGTGTTTTCTATTTCTATAATTTTTTCACTTCAAGAATATTAGAAAGGTGAAATCATACAGCATGTAAACTTTTGGTATGTCTTTTTCCATTCAGTATAATACCCTGGAGATTCATCCATGAAGTTGTGTGTGTCAGTACTTCGATCCTTTTCACTGATGAGTAGTATTCCCTCACAATGAATGTATCATGGTTCATCTAAACTTTCACCCACTGAAAGACATCTGGGTTGTTTTCAATTTTAAGCTAATATGGATAAATCTTCTATGAATATACAGTTTTTACGTGACCCCTAGGGCACTTCCTGGTGGCTTAGTTGTAAAGAATCTGTCAGTGGTGCAGAAGATGCAGGAGATACAAGTTTGATCCCTGGGTCATGAAGAACCTCTGGAGGAGGGAATAGCAACCTACTCCAGTATTCTAGCATGGAGAATCCCATGGATAGAGGAGCCTGGTGGACTACAGTCCATGGGGTTGCAAAGAGTCAGACATGACTGAACACGCATGCATTCAGGTCCCAGTGAGAGAGAGAAAGGATAAAGGAGGGGTGGAGAGAGAAAGAAAGACTTTACTCTGAATTCAGGCCTCCTAATTCCTAGCCCAGTGATCCTAGCCCCAAGAACTCATTAAATAAGTGGATTTATACCTATATCTATGTCTATATCTCACCTTGTTGTTGGAGCTAACATTTTCCCTTTTTTTTTAAAGTAGACACCTTAGAAATTTGTTTAACTCCTTCAATGCAAGAAATAAAGAAAATGGGTTTCTAAAAATCATTTCAAATATGGTCAAAAATATATAGAAAAAAAGAAAAAGTGTGTGTTCAGTCTGTCCTATAGATCTCATTGTGTGTTACTAGGGTTAGTAATGGAGGGGGCCTTGTGGACCCAGGAGCTCATCCTTCTGACTGGCAGATGAAGAAACAAGAACTTGCAGAAATGAAATCCCCTCTAAAGTGCTGCTCAGGAGGGCACTGGTGGAGTTGGAACTGATGGTATTTCCTAGCAGGGACCCCAATGCCCCTGACTGAGCCATGTTCTTAGATGGGACAGGCACACTGGAGACACAGGGCTCTGTTTACTATGAAGGCCTTTTGGCAGTGGGAGTGGAGGTAAAGAGAACTGGGAACTTATACTCACTCCCAGGGGTCAAAATATGCCTGTATAGCTTGACTCCTTCTTCTAGCCCAAGGGATGTCATCAATTGTTCAGCTTTGCTAAGAGAACTCATTTCATTGGACATAAAAATGTTCAGCACTCTGATGACCATATATAGAGCCAGTTGCAACCCTGGCCCCAGGCTGTGAAGACCCAAATGGCAAATGGAGTAAAAGGAATTAAAAAATGTGCTTAAGACAGAGAGAAAGGGATAAGCAAGGCATATAATTCAGAAAAAGGGTGGTTTGAAGTCAGGAGGGATCCCCACAGAGAAAGAAGTGAGTTTTGACCCTGGGAGTGGGTTTCCAGCCTTTGAATCTTTGTGAAATATTACAAAAGTGGGAACAACCCAGGAAAGTCTGGGTTGGCCAGAGGTTGAGGAAAATGTCCTTGTTTAGGGGTCTATGAAGGATGTGATTTTGAGCATCTAGATCTGGCTCATAGGGCTTTCTAGGAAGCTCAGTGGTAAAGAATGTGCCCGCCAATGCAGGAGACCCAGGAAATGCATGTTCCAACCCTGAGTTGGGAAGATCCCCTGGAAGAGGTCATGTCAATCCACCCCACTATTCTTGCCTGGCAAGTCCCTCGGGAGCACATCTGGCTCTTACAAGGGTTATGAGCAGTGTGAACCTTCTCAGGTGCTGCTGGAGGCGGTGGTGTGAGCCCTGGAGAATCCCTGCCACCACCATCTTTCTGGAGAAAGTTTCATGGCAAAGACCTTATCCACACAATTCTTTCCTTGATAACAATTATGTTTGTTCCTTCATGTCTTGAAGCAAAGGCATCAGATGTAATAGCTGTTGAAAAAAAATATTAACTGATGCGATGACTGATTTATAGCTTTGTCATAACATACATTATAACGGAGGCGAGGGCTT
This sequence comes from Capricornis sumatraensis, assembly GCF_032405125.1. Classification (NCBI taxonomy): domain Eukaryota; kingdom Metazoa; phylum Chordata; class Mammalia; order Artiodactyla; family Bovidae; genus Capricornis; species Capricornis sumatraensis. The sequence goes on from NC_091083.1 coordinate 52,510,755, forward strand.
TTTGGAAGCATTGCTCTTCGGACGAAGTGCAAAGCTCTTGCTTCTTTCCCAGCTATTGTTAAATTTGCTAAAAATAATGTCTGTGAAATATGTAAACATCATCCCTCCCCCATATGGAAAACATGAATTATTCAGATAGTAACTCTAAGTAGGCAAGAAAGAGTCGGATGTTGGCCTAAGGCGTTAGGTTCCTGTCCTCGACAGGCTCTGAGCTTGTCAAAACCACTCTTCAATCACCTGACTAATAGTATGGTGTATTTCAGAGACTGAATTGGTCACATAATTAGAAGCATTCTCCTCTGGCTGGAAAGAAATCTGCTGGTACATTCTAAATGAAAGACAACTGACTAGTTATACCAGGTTATGTAATTTAATGGTGGAACTGTAGAAGAAGCCCATGAAAAAGTGTGATGGTACATTCATTTTTGGTATAGGATTAAGTACTTGAGTAGAACGCTTCTCTTTTAACTCCCAGCTAACACATCGCTGCTGTGTAAATGAATTCGGTGCAGCCAAAAGCCACAGCTGGTTGACAGGATGGAATCAGTGGGGACCTGAATGCGTGGGGTCTATTTGCATTTGCTTCATTACATCTTGGGCAATCCAGTGCTGAAGTCCAGTACAGGAGGTGAACATTTCTGCTCTCATCATTGTTGCAAGGCCAGTTTTTTAAAAACCTGGTTTCTATTTGTTATTTAAACAACAACCACAACAGAAATCTGGTGGTAGATCTCTCTGACTTCATTGAGACCAAAATGGCATCTTCCTCCCTTTTCCTCTCTCCCTGGCTGCTCCTTTACTTTTCTTCTCTCTTTCTCTTTCATCTGGCTTCTCCACCCAAAACAGCCAAGGGAAGTGAGGTAACAATAACGTTGTTGCATTTCACCTGGCCCACCCAGAGAAAAGCTATTTCTAGGCAAATGCGGAAAACCCAAACCTTGTGGAACTCACCAGGTCTCTAATCTAACATCCTCTGTGTGCTTCAGAGCCTAATGTTTAATTTGAAAAACAATCCAAAAATAGCATGAAAGGAAACATGGAATTTGCATAGCTATATATATATATGTTTAAGATAGTCTTTTTCAAAAACACTGTGTTTGAGAGCTGGCCATTTACTTGAAGTTGCCCGGATTTCATGGACTCCTCGGCGATAAGGAGTGTAATTTTCACTTGAGTGACGGTTGATTTTCTGTACCATCTTCTTGGTGCTGGGGAGACTGATCTCAAACTGTCCTGCTGGAAAGCTACAAGCTGACACTCAGAACTGTTTGCTGACTGAAGCTAAAGTAACAAAGACACTGATGACAGGACGATTTCTAATGTGCTGTCATACTTTCGAGAGTCTTACTAAAATCTTGTTCTCTCTTTCTTTCTTTTTACTTCTAACTCTCTTTTTTCTTTCCTATTTTCTAGAACTGCTTTCCCTTTTGGACAAAAAAAAGTATTTTTTCTGCATCGTCTTTATTTTCAAAGTTTAAATTACAACAACTTTTTTTGTAGGCAAAGCCTTGGTTTTTTTTAATCCAGCTACCTATAGATGGACTTTTTTCATCATCAAGCCATTTGGAGGCTGACTTCTATTTCCAAAATGCTAAGTTTAATAACTGGAGAAGAATAGCAAAAACCTATCATTTCAGGTTTCCTAGAGATTCAGTCCTAGTCAAGGTGCCTTTTAATACAATCTTACTGACAGGTGCTAGAAATCCATATGTGCAGCATAAGTTCTTCACTTAGAAAGGGCTGCTCTGCACATCAAAGTGCAGGGCAGGGAGGCTGTAGAATCCATACAGTGAAAACATTTAAGGGAGATTTAGAACTGTTGTGTAATTCTTTACAAAAAGATTCTTACCTTGGGAATCCATCAATGGATCCATAGGTAGAAGTTAGGGTATCTGAGCACTTAGATAGGGAAAAAAAAAAAAAATTACTTGTGTTTCCTGTGCTTTAATTGAAATGTCACTTTTTCATCAATTATAAATATGGACAAAAGCCCATGGTAATATCAGCCATCTGTTACACATCACATTACAGCTAGTTGTTGGAGGCATCTCAAATAATTCTTTATGCTCACATGAAATTGGGATAAATATTAGACCCACTAAATATTAGATCTAAATATTAGACCTATTAAATATTAGATCTAAATATTAGATCTTTTCATTTAACATTTTAATAAAATAATATTTACTTTAACACAATTATAATTATTATTATAACTATTTCAATATAATTATTTTCCTTAATACCCTATGTACTTTATTTATTCCACTCAAATCATTGTTCTGAGAAGCAAACAGTGAATTGTCCAATGACTCCCTGCCACAATATAGGTTAAGAATCTTGGTTTGGAGATTAAATGATTCTTCCAATAGATGTTTTGTGGTTCTAGATTTGGGAATTGGAGAGGGGTATAAGAAAGTAGGAGAGAGGGGAGCTTGGAGTTTGTCTTGGGCCTGGCAGAGAAGCTACTTGCCTCTGTTGGGCCTGTGTTCAGGGCTCAACATCCAAATAACCCTCCCAAAATGTAGAGAAAAAGAAAACTGCATGCTAGGCAGCAGATAGGGAAAATAACAAAAAAAGCAACACACAGTTAAAAACCCCATTGAGGGATTAACAGATACACATTACCATGTACAAAATAGATAAATAACAAGTATCTGCTGTATAGCACAGATAACTATATTTGATATCTTGTAATAAATTATACTAGAAAATAATCTGAAAAAGAATATATCCATGTGTGTGTATATATATATATAATGTGTGTATATAATGCATACATAACTGAATCACTTTGTTGTACACCTGAAACTAATACAATGCTATAAATCAACTATAAAAAAAAAACCAGTGAAAAAATCCACTGAAAGTCTTATAGCTCAAAGCGTTTTTTTTATTCATTTCTTCCCTTTTTTGCACATATTTTTCCTGTTGCTAATCCCCACACTCCCCGTTTTTAAGCAGTTTTCGATGCATTCCAGAAGATACCATCCACTTCAATGTTACTTTGCAGAGGCATTTATTTGTAGGCATAACAGCTTTCACATAACTCTCCCTCACTAGCAAGTTGTCTGGCCTGACTCTTTGCTATTATTACAACAAAGACAAAAGGCCAGCTTGCTACTAGAGTTAGTATTACCTACAGATATGAGGAAGGTTTATTTGCAAGACCTACAATAGCAGGGGCCAGGGAGGTAAGTCCATAGCCATTGTATGTGTTAAATTAACTCAGGGAGTTACTGACTGACATAACATGAGTTTAATGAGACAAAGTTTCCCCAGGGTTCCTGTTAAAATATTTTCATCTCAATAAAATTGAGAAGAGGAGGCCTTCTCAGGAAAAGCTCTTTTTTTGCTTCTACATTGCCTTCTGATTCTGAAAACTGGTAGAAAGGAGAGATGAAGGAAGGATGAATACGGCAGCAAGAATGGGCAGGGAAGTTTATGCGGGCCAAGAGACAGGAATAAACTTTGCAGTCACAGAACTAGATTCAAATCCCCGCTCTTCAACTTGCCTGGCTGTGTGATTTTGAGCAGGTTGCTTAATTTTCTGAACTTCAGTTCTCCATCTATAAAATAGATACAATTATAGCCCCAGCTTATAGAATTATTGTGAGAATCTGATGACATAGGATGTGCAAGATGTTTGGCCCTGTGCCTGGTATCCTGTAATGAGAACTTAATAGTAGATGGCTCCTGCAGGGGTGGTGCTGAGACAGGGTGGGTATGTCAGCAGGAAGAAGAGGCAAGCATAAGAACAGCTGCTGTCTTGACCCATCTGCCGTGTTTATCTGTAATCAACCAGCCAATCCTGTTCTACTGTGAAGGGACGTTCTCTTCACTGGGCTGCTAGTATCCTGGCCTCCTTCCTTTCCTCTAAATAATCTTGGTTGCCTTATTGAATTACTGGTTTGTCTCAGTTTTTCTAACTTAAAAACCAGGATCTTAATGATAATTAAAATCTACTTCACAAGCTGGATGAACTAGTATATGTGTGAAGTCATGCTATTTTTCAAAGTCAAGATAGTGACTCCCCTACTCTCATAATGAGGATGTGAGCACTGAGGTAAATGTATGTGTAGATGCCTATCTGTACATGGGTTTTTTGTTTTTGTTTTTTTCTATGTAGACTACCTAGTCAGTATTTTAAATATGATAATCATTTAACTGATAAATAAGTTATGTGAAAGTCTTTGTAAACAGCAAGTATTATTTAAGCCAGCAATTTATGATTTTTATTAGTGCTGTTCAAAATAAAAATAATTTGGTCATTGGGAAATTGCCTTCTGAAATCCTTTGGCCCTCTGTTAGGTAAGAACTTAATTCCGTCAAAGGGTATGAGATCTCTAAGTTCTCCTCTTGTCTAATCACCAAGGAACCAGGGACAATCCTGAATGATTTAGAATCTTATCTTGCTCTTCTGTGAGTTAAGACTATCTCGGACTTGACCTTTGGTCAGCATTCTTAATAACCATTCTTGGAGTGTGATGTTAAAAAGTGATTGATAGTATAACAGAAGAAATTTTGAGTATTCCTGCAGACACTCCTTGTTTCTTCCAATAACCAATGATGTAAACCTCATTCATTAAAAATCAACTTTCTTAAATTTAGTTATGTCTTAGGACTTTTTAAAAAACTCAGCGAGTGCTTAGAAATCCCTATAATGGTCTCTCACCTCCTACAGTTGTACCTCTGGACCTGGAACAGCTTGAATATAAAGGCTGCTTTGTCTTTAATCCTATGTGCTTATTTAAACCAATTTTACCCATGTTATTATATAGAGCCTAGACTAATCTGTGCCTTAGTTATTAAGAGTTCATCCACCCAGGCTTTCCCAGTAATCTAGTGGTTGAGAATCTGCCTGTCAATGCAGGGGACATCAGTTCAATCCCTGGTCTGGGAAGATTGCACATGCTGCAGAACAAGTAAGCCTGTGTGCCACAGTTACTGAAGCTTGTGCATTTTATAGCTGTAGCTATTGAAACTTGTATGCACAGGGCCCATGCTCTGCAAGACAGGAAACTGCAATGAGAACCCCATGTACTACAAGAAAGAGCAGACCCTGCTCACAGCAACTAGGGAAAGCCTGCATGTAGCAACAAACACCCATCACAGCCAAAAATAAACAAATACATATTAAAAAAAAAAAAAAAGAGTTGATCAACAAAAAGCATAGCTAATCTACTCTGGGACTGAACCGTTCATTTGGTTTGATTGTGGGGAGAGAAATGTCATAAGGAGATTTTATTTACCATATTACTTTAAGATACTGGCTAAGATACTGCAAGGAAAACAAAGAGAATTATGGAAGAAAATGATCAACTATTGTTTAACAGACCATCAGTACCTCCTGTGACCAGTGGGAAGAAACCAGCTGCTGAAGCTGTCAAAGCTGTGACCTCCACTGGCCTGCAGCCATCCTGGCCTCTGGTGTCCAGACCCATAGGATGATTCACCCAGTACTAATTTCATGATGGTTATTATTAATAGTACCAGGCTAGTTTGCTATGAGTTTTGATTCAAAGTGATGTTATGACTGTTTTAAAATAGTTCAGAGTGATAACTTATTGGTAGAGTAACTCTGAAGAAATCATGAAGGCAGAGCTCTTTACAAAATTAGTGGCCAATATCCAGGCTTGGCGGAGAAGAAAATGGCAACCCACTCTAGTATTCTGGCCGGGGAGAATCCCATGGACAGAGGAATCTGGTGGGCTTTAGTCCATGGGGTTGCAAAAGAGTCAGACATGATTGAGCATATCCAGGCTTGGGTTGGAAGCCTTTATTTAAGGGAGTCTTACTTCTTGTGCTTGGCCAGAATAGCTCAGGAATGCTGATTTATAATTTGCGGCTTTTCAATCCAAGCTTTGGCTATACATTTAGGTTAACTTATGCAAAACTGGCAGAGGTTGAATTCTAGCTTTTTCTAGTGTCTTAAGTTTGATCATTTCCCTCTGGTTAGTGTGGAGAGAACTAAAGCCTTCTGTTTTCACCAAACAACCACAATGCAAATAGGCCAAGACACTAGGGAAATACTGGGGCAAGTGAAATGAGTAGAGTTTAGAGCAGCCAAGCTGAGGCATGGAGCTCAAACCAATGCTGGGGCAGTGTGAGCCATGTCTCCAGGGGCCCAGCATACTTCTCATATGAAACTTAAAAGTACGGGTGGTTTATACAAAGTTGGGAAAAATTCATGTACTAAATAGCTCTGTTTCTTTTACTTCTCTGTACTACTTTGGGAACTGTGTTAATTTTCCCCTGAGGACCCATTCCTTCCTCCCTTTTGGTCCCTGAGATTCAGGTGGGGCTGACTCACTTTCTTTCCACCTGTACCATCTCCAGGTGTAGTTATGTATCCCATACCTGACCCACTAGACCAATAATCAGATCCATAATGAACTATCATCCAATTTAGAAAAGTTTGATCTAGGTCTTTTGTTAGAGATTTTAGAGCAGAGGTGCTAGCCGTCTTCTGGGGTAGATATACTGGTAGAAGGCAAACCTAGCACTTCTGGAGACCATCTTTGTTGCTACAATGAGGAAGATTATCTGAGAATGAAGCCAACACAGAGGAAAGCAGAGTTGAGAGACAGTGACAGATGTACCATTTGAATCCCATTAGATGAGGAATCTAAGTCAAACTTTGCCTAAAATCACAGGTGTGATTAACTGATTTATTTTTACATAGGACTATTTAGGTTAGGCTTCTGTTACTTGCAACAGAAAGTGTTCTGAATAGTATATTGTCTTTTGTAGGGCCTGTGTATCAGTCCGCTATTGCCACAATAATGCTACATAACAAAACACTGAAAGACTCAGAGGCATCCAATAGTCATTTCTTTCTTTATTATGAGTTAGCTGGGATTGGGTTAGTCTAAGTTGGGTTTGACTGGACTTGGTTCTAAGCCTTAGGTTGAGTCAAGTGTACTCCATGAATCTCTTACGCTTTTTTGACAAGTGGCTATTTAGGGCACACTGCTATTTTCACGGTGACTGACAGAAATGTCAGATAGCAGTTCCAACCACATAAGCACAGTCCGAGCCCCTGCTTATGTCCTGTTCACTAACATTGCATTGGCTAAAACAAGTAATTTGACCAAGTCCAGCATCAAAGTGGGGAAAGGCACCTTCATGAGGTGAAGAGAAGGGAGTGAATATTTACTGAACAATAATCTAATCTACTACTGTCTGAATTTAAACCAAAGGAAATAAGGGCTAGTGAAAGTCGCTCAGTCGTGTCTGACCCTTTGTGAACCCATGGACTATCCATAGAATTCTCAAGGCCAAAATACTGGAGTGGGTAGCCTTTCCCTTCTCCAGGGAATCTTCTCAACCCAGGGATTGAGCCCAGGTCTCCTGCATTGCCGACAGATTCTTTACCAGCTGAGCCACAAGGGAAGCCCAAGAATACTGGAGTGGGTAGCCTATCCCTTCTCCAGTGGATCTTCGTTGCCCAGGAATTGAACGGGGGTCTCCTGCATTGCAGACAGATTCTTTACCAACTGAGCTACCAGGAAATAAGGGCTACTTATTATCAAATAGTGTGATTTTAAAATTATAAGGCTATAAATATAGTGATAAATAAGCAATGTAATATATTTTAAACAAGTTAATGTAACAAATGGTGATTGAATTTTTTAGCACTGAGTGCTGTGTATTCCTGAAAGATTCAATCTTCTAATTTGCTCTCTAATATGATGTTGAAATTACTTCTGATATGAATAGAACATCATACAGGCACCATCTTCTGATCAAGATATTGTTTTGGTCATATGTAATACATATATATATCAACTTATGAGGACATTCAGAAACAATTTAGTTTAATTTTGAAATTTTACCTCACACAACATGCAAATATTGTTGCATGTCCCTCCCCACAGAGCCAACAATTGAAACACACTATCTGAATTCATAATAATTATTATCATCATTCTTTTGTCCCCTAGTTTCAGGTACTTTGCTAAATGAGGCTCAGTGATATTAAATAATGTGACCAAATTCTCAAATCTGACAAGGACCAGAGAAGGACATCTACCTGGGATCTGTGTTGGGTTAAGACTTGAGCCTTTATTTCATTATATTGTAGGAAGTCTAGGTTAAACAATGAAGATGAGTTGGCAGCAATTCTAGAAAACACTACTGCCCTGATAAATGAAACCATTGCTCCAGTCCTGCTTTGAAGCAGGAGGTTGGATTTGGCACAGTGAAGTTTCATTAAGGAAAACAGTTGAGGGTGGCAGCTCTGTGTGATGGTGAAGAGCATAAGATCTTGTGAGGTTCCCCTGGGGTCAGTGGTCTGCATTGTACCAGGCAGAAGACAGCTATCCTGACCTACAGCTTCATTGTGGGAAGTTAATGTCATACTGCATGAAAAGATCTTTATATAACCTGTGGCCAGCGGAGCACATTTATAAAGTCCAATAAAAAAAAAAATACAGAAACAGACTAGCTCTCTGTCCTGGAGATTCTATAACTGACTTAACTGAATTGTGTAAAACAGAGGCTGAACCTGGTAAACTCTTGAAATTAATTTTGACCCTTACAGTGTTTAGACTTGGGGACTTTTCTAACCACTTGAAAAAAAAATTCAAGAGTGGCAATGTCCTCGCTTTAGTGTGAATGATAATAGTTGGTATCTGGGTTGCTTGAATGATCGTGGTTGGGCAGAAAAAAGTTCCTGATGAAGCAGACACTTTCAGTGTCAAACTCCACTTTGACTATCTGAAAGCAAAGCTTTATAGTTAAATTTTTTGGATGGAAAATAGGATTTTTTTTTTTTTTTTGCCTTTTCTTTGAGTCGAGGTGACGGTGGGCTGAGAGTTGAGTGCCAACTAGCTGGAATCAGTAATAAAGTCTCCTTCCACTCAGAAAATGAAGAGGAAAAACTGCCTCAGAATTTGTCATGTCTCTGTTCTACTACATAACAATTTATGGATGATAAAATAGATGATGTTCATGATAACATTTAGAATACAGGTAATACATGAATATTATTCTGTTTATAAGGCACTTTTCAAACTAGGTAAGCCCAACTTAAAAATAATTGCATGGGAGGGATGATTCCAGACACATAGAGAGTGTGGAGACAATTAAGTCTGGGGCATGTGCCCACTTCTCCTGAGCTCTTAAGGGGGAGGAAATCTTGGTATATTTTTGTAAGTCTTCTTCTCCTCTTCTATTTTTAGGATGGGAGGGTGGCTTCAGTGCTGGATGAAGATCTGAGTAAGCACGCAGGGTTGAGAAAGGCCCAGAAAATGGAGTAAGGCACCTCCCTCCAGCAAAATCTGGAGAGAACAGAGGGGGGGGGGGGGGGCCTGGGTGGCGGGAAGCAGGTGACTTGTCAGAACATGAAACAAGGAGTTCCAAAGTTCTGGCCTTGCCCAGATAATATCCTGTATCCCACATCTAGATGTTACTCCTGAGAAGGTGAGCCTTCCTTTACTCCCCAGATCTACTTACAGAGAGCGGGGAGGTTCAGCCCTTGACTATTTTGAGTTTCATAAGTAGAGTGACATAACCGCACCATGCTATTATTTTTGTGACTTCAGGAACTCATTTGACCTAGCTTTCTCTTGTTTTTTTTTTTTTTTTTCCATTTGAAGAAATATAGGTGATAGGTCAAACTGGTAGCTTTGAATCTGTGAGTCTCAGAGCTCTAGCGGTCTTCAGAAACCTCAGAAGATCTCAAAGTCCCCTCAGATTTGGCAGACAAGTAGGACAAGTGAGAAGAACTCCTCTCCCTTCACTCCCCTTCACTTAGAATCCTTTCTCATTGAGGTTTTATGGATGACTCTGAGCAGCAACTGCTGTCCTTAACCATCCAGAAGCCAGTTACTAACTGCTCATGAAACTCCCCTCTTGCTCCATGGTCCTTCAAAACCCTGAGCATTGGAGTCAAGTTCGGACTTCATTCTTGGAAGAAGGTCCTGTGTTATGAGTATCACAAGTGGCCCTGGAGATAGAAGAAACAAAAAGATATAATATCTGCCCTCAAGGATTTTACTGTCTAATGAAGAAAATAAGCAGAGTGACAATACACAGCCTTAATGTACTCCTTTTCCTATTTGGAACCAGTCTGTTGTTCCATGTCCAGTTCTAACTGTTGCTTCCTGACCTGCATATAGGTTTCTCAAGAGGCAGGTCAGGTAGTCTGGTATCCCCATCTCTTTCAGAAATTTCCACAGTATATTGATCCACACAGCCAAAGGCTTTGGCATAGTCAATAAAGCAGAAATAGATATTTTTCTGGAACTCTCTTGCTTTTTCAATGATCCAGCAGATGTTGGGAATTTTATCTCTTGTTCATCTGCCTTTTCTAAGACCAGTTTGAACACCTGGAAGTTCATGGTTCACGTATTGTTGAAGCCTGCTTATTTAACTTAAAAGCAGAGTACATCATTAGAAATGCTGGGCTGGATGAAGTGCAAGCTGGAATCAAGATTGTGGGAGAAATATCAATAACCTCAGATATGCAGAAGACAACACCCTTATGGCAGAAAGTGAAGAAGAACTAAAGAGCTTCTTGATGAAAGTGAAAGAGGAGAGTGGAAAAGCTGGCTTAACGCTCAACATTGAGAAAACTAAGATCATAGCATCTGGTCCCATCACTTCATGGCAAATAGATGGAGAAACAGTGGAAACAGTGACAGACTTTATTTTGGGGGGCTCCAAAATCACTGCAGATGGTGACTGCAGCCATGAAATTAAAAGATGCTTACTCTTTGGAAGGAAAGTTATTACCGACCTAGACAGCATATTGAAAAGCAGAGATATTACTTTGCCAACAAAGGTCCATCTAGTCAAGGCTATGGTTTTTCCAGTAGTCATGTATGGATGTGAGTTGGACCATAAAGAAAGCTGAGTACTGAAAAATTGATGTTTTTTAACTGTGGTGTTGGAGAAGACTCTTGAGAGTCCCTTGGACTGCAAGGAGATCCAACCAGTCCATGCTAAAGGAGATCAGTCCTGAGTGTTCATTGGAAGGACTGATGTTGAAGCTGAAACTCCAATACTTTGGTCACCTGATGTGAAGAACTGACTGATTTGAAAAGACCCTGATGTTGGGAAGGATTGAGGGCAGGAGGAGCAGGGGATGACAGAGCATGAGATGGTTGGATGGCATCACTGACTCAATGAACATGAGTTTGAGTAAACTCCGGGAGTTGGTGATGGACTGGGAGGCCTGGTGTGCTGCAGTCCATAGGGTCGCAAAGAGTCGGACATTACTGAGCAACTGAACTGACTGAATGAAGAAAAAGAGAAGCAAATTTGTCATTGGTTGAATGGAGTCTTACACCAGGAAGACAGAGAACAGAGAATGAATTGCACATGTGTAGCTAAGAGGGCAAGTGATAGTCGCTCAGTCATGGTCCACTCTCTGTGACCTATGGACTGTGAATAGCCTGTCACGTTCCTCTGTCCATAGACTTCTCCAGGAAAGAATACTGGAGTAGGTAGCCATTGTCTTCTTCAGGGGATCTTCCCAACCCACGCATCAAACCCAGGTCTCCTGCATTTCAGGCAGATTCTTTATCATCTGAACCACCAGGGAAACCATGGGCAAGAGGAAGTTTCAAAGCAAAGGAGCCTGCTAAACTGGACTTGACAGGTAGAGGGGCATTTACAGAAAGGGATGTATTATCAGAGTGTGTATCTCAGGTCTGTCTGTCTGCTCCTTGAAATACTGTATTCCCAACGTACCTATTGACTTCATGGCAAATAGATGGGGAAACAGTGGCAACAGTGACAGACTTTATTTTCTTGGGCTCCAAAATCACTGCAGATGGTGACTGCAGCCATGAAATTAAAAGACACTTGTTCCTTGGGAAAAAAGCTATGACAAAATGACACTGTATTTAAAAAGCAGAGACATTACTTTGACAACAAATGTTTGTATAATCAAAGTTATGGTTTTTCCAGTAATCATGCATATATGTGAGAGTCAGACCATAAGAAAGGCTGAATGCCAAAGAATAGATGCTTTTGAACTGTGATGAGATAGAGAAGATGCTTAAGAGTCCTTTGGGCAGCAAGGAGATTAAACCAATCAATCCTAAAGAAAATCAACCCTGAATATTCATTAGAAAAAATGCTGCTAAATCTGATGCTCTAACACTTTTTTCTGCCTGATTTGAAGAAAGGACCCTGATCCTGGGAAAGATTGAGGTTAGGAGGAGAAGGGGATGACAGAGGATGAGATGGTTGGATGGCATCACTGACTCAATGGAGATGAGTTTAATCAAGCCCCAGGAGATGGTGAAGGACAGGAAAGCTTGGCATGCTGCAGTCCATGGGGTCTCGAAGAATCAGGTATGACTGAGTGATTGAACAACAACAATATACCTCAAATACAAGTTAAAACCTTTCACAGGGCTACCAGGTACTTGCATCCCTTGCCTTTCTCATGCTCTGCTCCTGGTCTCTTTCAGACTTGTCATCCTCTAGTCTCTACTCTTCAACACTCTATGCTCATGCTCACTAGTGGCTTTTACCTTTGCTGTTCCCTCTGGCTAAAATGCTTTTCCCTCAGAGACTTTAGTAATGACTCTTCCTCATGCTCTGGTTTCAGAATAGATGCAGCAGCTCCTTGTCAACCTTTACAGTTTTCCTTCTCTGATTACAAGGGATTAATCATAACTTGATGCTTCCTAAAAGTTAGAGAATCCTAGATGATGTGCTTTGGTGAATATGGTGGAAATGAAAGTATACATGTTACTTCCAGGCAGAATCAGTTACTTTCCAGTGTGAAACTGTGAAAATGTTTTGTTCTATGGTCAGGAAACTGGAGACTCTCCCAGACCCATGGGAAACTCTAAGTGGGAAATGCTAAATGTTTATGGATTTTAGCCATTGACATTTTAGGGACTGCTATTCTGACTGATAGAGTTCCTTTCTAACAACCGCTCTTAGAGTTGCCCCTCCTCCTTGACTACAAACTACTTTTTTTTTTTTTGTACTTTACAATATTGTATTGGTTTTGCCCCATACATAAACATGAATCTGCCACAGAATTTCCCAATCCTGTACACTTTTTCCCAATCCTGAACCCCCCTCCCACCTCCCTCCCCATACCATCCCTCTGGGTCATCCCAGTGACCAGCCCCAAGCATCCTGTATCATGCATCGAACCTGGACTGACGATTCATTTCACATATGATATTATACATGTTTCAGTGCCATTCTCCCAAATCATCCCACCCTCTCTCTCTCTCACAGAGTCCAAAAGACTGTTCTATACATCTGTGTCTCTTTTGCTGTCTTGCATACAGGGTTACATAACTTTCACTTTTCACTTTCATGCATTGGAGAAGGAAATGGCAACCCACTCCATTGTTCTTGCCTGGAGAATCCAGGGATGGGGGAGCCTGGTGGGTTGCTGTCTATGAGGTCACACAGAGTCGGACACGACTGAAGCGATTTAGCAGCAGCAGCAAGAGCATACAGGATTATCGTTACCATCTTTCTAAATTCCATACATATATACTCGTTAGTATACTGTATTGGTGTTTTTCTTTCTGGCTTACTTCACTCTGTATAATAGGCTCCTGTTTCATCCAACTCATTAGAACTAATTTAAATGTATTCTTTTTAATGGCTGAGTAATAATCCATTGTGTATATGTACCACGGCTTTCTTATCTATTCATCTGCTGATGGACATCTAGGTTGTTTCCATCTCCTGGCTACTATAAACAGTGCTGCGATGAACACTGGGGTACACGTGTCTCTTTTAATTCTGTTTTCCTGGGTGTGTATGCCCAGCAGTGGGATTGCTGGGTCATAAGGCAGTTCTATTTCCAGTTTTTCAAGGAATCTCCACAATTTTATCCATAGTGGCTCTACTAGTTTGCATTCCCACCAACAGCGTAGGAGGGTTTCCTTTTCTCCACACCCTCTCCAGCATTTATTGCTTGTAGACTTTTAGATTGCAGCCATTCTGACTGGAGTGAAATGGTACCTCATTGTGGTTTTGATTTGCATTTCTCTGATAATGAGTAATGTTGAGCATCTTTTCATGTGTTTGTTAGCCATCCGTATGTCTTCTTTGGAGAAATGTCTATTTGGTTCGTTGGCCCATTTTTTGATTAGGTCATTTATTTTTCTGGAATTGAGCTGCAGGAGTTGCTTGTATATTTTTGAGACTCGTTGTTTGTCAGTTGCTTCATTTGCTATTATTTTCTCCCATTCCGAAGGTTGTCTTTTCACCTTGCTTATAGTTTCCTTTGTCTTGCAGAAGCTTTTAAGTTTAATTAGGTCCAATTCGTTTAGTTTTGCTTTTATTTCCAGTATTCTGGGAGGTGGGTCATAGAGGATCCTGCTGTGATTTATGTTAGAGAGTGTTTTGCCTATGTTCTCCTCTAGGAGTTTTATAGTTTCTGGTCTTATGTTTAGATCTTTAATCCATTTTGAGTTTATTTTTGTGTATGGTGTTAGAAAGTGTTCTAGTTTCATTCTTTTACAAGTAGTTGACCAGTTTTCCCAGCACCACTTGTTAAAGAGATTGTCTTTAATCCATTGTATATTCTTGCCTCCTTTGTCAAAGATAGTGTCCATAGGTGTGTGGATTTATTCTCTGGGCTTTCAATTTTGTTCCATTGATCTATATTTCTGTCTTTGTGCCAGTACCATACTGTCTTGATGACTGTGGCTTTGTAGTAGAGCCTAAAGTCAGGCAGGTTGATTCCTCCAGTTCCATTCTTCTTTATCAAGATTGCTTTGGCTATTCGAGGTTTTCTGTATTCCCATAGAAATTGTGAAATTATTTGTTCTATCTCTGTGAAAAATACCGTTGGTAGCTTGATAGGGATTGCATTGAATCTATAGATTGCTTTGGGTAGTATACACATTTTCACTATATTGATTCTTCCGATCCATGAACTTGGCATATTTCTCCATCTATTAGTGTCCTTTTTGATTTCTTTCACCGGTGTTTAATAGTTTTCTATATATAGGTCTTTAGTGTTTTTAGGTAGATATATTCCTAAGTATTTTATTCTTTTCATTGCAATGGGGAATGGAATTGTTTTCTTAATTTCTTTTTCTATTTTCTCATTATTAGTGTATAGGAATAAAAGGGACTTCTGTGTGTTAATTTTATATCCTGCAACTTTACTATATTCATTGATTAGCTCTAGTAATTTTCTGGTGGAGTCTTTAGGGTTTTCTATGTAGAGGATCATGTCATCTGCAAACAATGAGAGGTTTACTTCTCCTTTTCCAATTTGGATTCCTTTTATTTCTTTTTCTTCCCTGATTGCTGTGGCCGAAACTTCCAGAACTATGTTGAATAGTGGTGGTGAAAGTGGGCACCCTTGTCTTGTTCCTGACTTTAGGGGAAATGCTTTCAGTTTTTCCCCATTGAGGATACTGTTTGCTGTGGGTTTGTCATATATAGCTTTTATTATGTTGAGGTATGTTCCTTCTATTCCTGCTTTCTGGAGAGTTTTTATCATAAATGGATGTTGAATTTTGTCAAAGGCTTCCTCTGCATCTATTGAGATAATCATATGGTTTTTATTTTTCAATTTGTTAATATGGTATACTACATTGATTGATTTGCAGATATTGAAGAATCCTTGCATCTCTGGGATAAAGCTAACTTGGTCATGGTGTATGATCTTTTTAATGTGTTGTTGGATTCTGATTGCTAGAATTTTGTTAAGGATTTTTGCATCTATGTTCATCAGTGATATTGGCCCGTAGTTTTCTTTTTTTGTGGCATCTTTGTCAGGTTTTGGGTGATGGTGGCCTCATAGAATGAGTTTGGAAGTTTACCTTCCTCTGCAATTTTCTGGAAGAGTTTGAGTAGGATAGGTGTTAGCTCTTCTCAAAATTTTTGATAGAATTCAGCTGTGAAGCTGTCTGGACCTGGGCTTTTGTTTGCTGGAAGATTTTTGATTACAGTTTCAATTTTGGTGCTTGTGATGGGTCTGTTAAGATTTTCTTTTTCTTCCTGGCTCACTTTTGGGAAGTTGTACTTTTCTAAGAATTTGTCCATTTCTTCCACATCGTCCATTTTATTGGCATATATTGCTGATAGTAGTCTCTTATGATCCTTCTGTGTTATCTGTTGTGATATCTCCATTTTCATTTCTAATTTTATTGATTTGATTTTTCTCCCTTTGTTTCTTGATGAGTCTGGCTAATTGTTTGTCAGTTTTATTTATCCTTTCAAAGAACCAGCTTT
This sequence comes from Capricornis sumatraensis, assembly GCF_032405125.1. Classification (NCBI taxonomy): domain Eukaryota; kingdom Metazoa; phylum Chordata; class Mammalia; order Artiodactyla; family Bovidae; genus Capricornis; species Capricornis sumatraensis. Next base: position 52,526,940 of record NC_091083.1, read on the forward strand.
CGGCTTTGTTAATTTTTGCTATGGTCTTTTTTGTTTCTTTTGCATTTAGCTGCCCTAATTTTTAAGATTTCTTTCCTTCTACTAACCCTGGAGTTCTTCATTTCTTCCTTTTCCAGTTGCTTTAGGTGCAGAGTTAGGTTATTTATTTGACTTTTTTCTTGTTTCTTGAGGTATGCCTGTATTGCTCTGAACTTTCCTGTTAGCACTGCTTTTATAGTGTCCCACAGGTTTTGGGTTGTTGTGTTTTCATTTTCCTTCATTTCTATGCATATTTTGATTTCTTTTTTGATTTCTTCTGTGATGTGTTGGTTATTCAGAAGTGTATTGTTCAGCCTCCATATGTTGAAATTTTTAATAGTTTTTCTTATGTTACTGAGATCTAATTTTACTGCATTGTGGTCAGAAAAGATGCCTGGAATGATTTCAATTTTTTTTTAATTTACCAGTGCTAGATTTATGGCCCATGATGTGATCTATCCTGGAGAACTTTCCACGTGCACTTGAGAAAAAGGTGGAATTCATTGTTTTGGGGTGGAATGTCCTATAGATATCAATTAGGTCTAACTGGTCTATTGTATCATTTAAAGTGTGTGTTTCTTTGTTAATTTTCTGTTTAGTTGATCTATCCATACCTTGATGGGGTATTAAAGTCTCCCACTATTATTGTGTTATTGTTAATTTCCCCTTTCATATTTGTTAGCATTTGTCTTACATATTGTGGGGCTTCTATGTTGGGTGCATATATATTTATAATTGTTATATCTTCTTCTTGGATTGAGCCATTGATAATTATGTAGTGGCCTTCTTTGTCTCTTTTCACAGCCTTTGTTTTAAAGTCTATTTTATCTGATATGAATATTGCTACTCCTGTTTTCTTTGATCTCTATTTGCATGGAAAAACTTTTTCCAGCCCTTCACTTTCAGTCTGTATGTGTCCCTTGTTTCGAGGTGGGTCTCTTGTAGACAACATCTATAGAGGTCTTGTTTTTGTATCCATTCAGCCAGTCTTTGTCTTTTGATTGGATTATTCAACCCATTTGTGTTTAAGGTAATTATTAATAAGTATGATCCCATTGCCATTCACTTTATTGTTCTGGGTTCGGGTTTATACACCCTCTTTGTGTTTCCTGTGTAGAGAGTATCCTTTAGTATTTGTTGGAGAGCTGGTTTGGTGGTGCTGAATTCTCTCAGCTTTTGCTTGTCTGTAAAGTTTTTGATTTCTCCTTCATATTTAAATCAGATCCTTGCTGGGTACAGTAATCTGGGCTGTAGGTTATTTTCTTTCATCACTTTAAATATGTCTTGCCATTCCCTCCTGGCCTGAAGAGTTTCTATTGAAAGATCAGCTGTTATCCTTATGGGAATCCCCTTGTGTGTTATTTTTTTTTTTTCCTTGCTGCTTTTAATATTTGTTCTTTGTGTTTGATCTTTGTTAATTTGATTAATATGTGTCTTGGGGTGTTTCGCCTTGGGTTTAACCTGCTTGAGACTCTCTGAGTTTCTTGGACTTGGGTGATTATTTCCTTCTCCATTTTAGGGAAGTTTTCAACTATTATCTCCTCAAGTATTTTCTCATGGTCTTTCTTTTTGTCTTCTTCTTCTGAGATTCCTATGATTCGAATGTTCGGGCGTTTAACACTGTCCTGGAGGTCTCTGAGATTGTCCTCATTTCTTTTAATTCATTTTTCTTTTTCCCTCTCTGATTCATTTATTTCTACCATTCTATCCTCTAATTCACTAATCCTATCTTCTGCCTCTGTTATTCTACTATTTGTTGCCTCCAGAGTGTTTTTGATCTCATTTATTGCATTATTCATTATATATTGACTCTTTTTTATTTCTTCTAGGTCGTTGTTAAACCTTTCTTGCATCTTCTCAATCCTGTCTCCAGGCTATTTATCTGTGATTCCATTTTGATTTCAAGATTTTGGATCATTTTCACTATCATTATTTGGAATTCTTTATCAGGTAGATTCCCTGTCTCTTCCTCTTTTGTTTGGTTTGGTGGGCATTTATCCTGTTCCTTTACCTGCTGGGTATTCCTCTGTCTCTTCATCTTGTTTATTGCTGCATTTGGGGTGGCCTTTCTGTATTCTGGCAGTTTGTGGAGTTCTCTTTATTGTGAAGTTTCCTCATTGTGGGTGGGGTTGTATCAGTGGTTTGTCAAGGTTTCTTGGTTAGGGAAGCTTATGTCAGTGTTCTGGTGGGTGGAGCTGGATTTCTTCTCTCTGGAGTGCAATGAAGTGTCCAGTAGTAAGTAATGAGATACCAATGGTTTGGGAGTAACTTTGGGCAGCCTGTATATTGAAGCTCAGGGTTGTGTTCCTGTGTTGCTGGAGAATTTGCGTGGTATGCCTTGCTCTGGAACTTGTTGGCCCTTGGGTGGTGCTTGATTTCAGTGTAGGTATGGAGGCATTTGATGAGCTCCTATCAATTAATGTTCCCTGGAGTCAGGAGTTCTCTGGTGTTCTCAGGGTTTGGACTTAATCCTTTCACTTCTGGTTTTCAGTCTTATTGTTACAGTAGTCTCAAGACTTCTCCTTCTATACAGCACCATTGATAAAACATCTAGGTTAAAGATGAAAAGTTTCTCCATAGTGAGGGACACCCAGAGAGGTTCACAGAGTTACATGGAGAAGAGAAGAGAAAAGGGAGGAGGGAGTTAGAGGTGACCCGAATGAGATGAGGTGGAATCAAAAGAGGAGATAGCAAGCTAGCCACTAATCACTTCCTTATATGCTCTCCACAGTCTGGACCGCTCAGTGATGTTCTCGGAGTTATACAGAGAAGAGAAGATGGAGGAAGGAGACAGAGGTGGCTAGGAGGATTAAAAGGGGGAATCAAAAGGAGAGAGACAGATCCAGCCAGTAATCATTTCCCTAAGTGTTCTCCACTGTCTGGAACACACAGAGATTCACAGAGTTGGGTAGAGAAGAGAAGGGGGAGGGAGGAAACAGAGGCGACCTGGTGGAGAAAAAGGAGAGTCCAAAGGGGGGGGGGGGAGAGCAGTCAAGCCAGTAATCTCACTCCCAAGTAAAAATCGGAAGTGAAGATTGGGTTTTTAAAGATACAAAATTGATAACAAATACCAAAAAGCAAAGATTAAAAATCTAGAGTGGAGTTTGGATTTTCAAAAATGCAATATTAAAGAAATGAAGAAGAAGAAGAAGAAAAACAAAGCCACAAAAATTATTAAAATACACATATATATATATATATGACGTTTGCTTTAAAAATAGGGTCTTTTTAAAAAAAGTAATAGTAGGTTATATAAATGAAAATTAAAGGAGTAATAGAGGACTTAAAAATTTTTTAAAAAGTTAAAAACAACAACAACAACAACAACAAAAAATGATTATAAAAATGTAAAGATATATCTAGGACTTTCTCTGGTGGTGTTGTGGGCAGTGTGGGGTCAGTTCATTTTTGGATAGTTCCTTGGTCCAGCTTATATTTCTCAAGATCTATAGGCCCCTTCCTATGTAGTCAGTACTAACTATAGGGTTTTAATCTATTGCACCTGTCACTTTCAAGGCAGTTCCCTCTGTTTTAGCTTTTTCTGTTTGCTGGTCTCCTCAGTGTCTGATTTCCACCCTGACACAAAGGGGGCTGTGGTGGACACTTTTTTTAGGCTCACTTGTTCAGTCACACTGTGGGGAGGGAGGGACGCTGTAAACAAATAACACTGACATGTACCCGCAGTGTCTCAGCCACACTGGGCCTGCCCCTGCTCACAGCACACACAGCTCAGGCTCTAGGTTGCTCCGCCCGGAACCGTCCGAGGCTGGCCCTGGGCTGCATGCACCTCCCAGGTAAGCCGCTCAGGTTCAGGCACTCCAGTAGTCCTCAGAGGTGCAGACTCTGTTGGGTCTTTCCAAGGTCTGAGTAGCTCAAGTGTTTGGTGAGCGCCATTGCTGCGACTTATCGCCTCTCCTGTCCCTGCTGCTCAGTTTTCTGGGTGTACAACTGGTGCACCTTCTCAGTCAGATGATGACTGTCCAGAACCCGAAGAAGTTTTAGTTAGCAAAGAAGCCTGCTTGCAGTTTGGTAGATAATATCTCTCTGGGGCTGCCCTCTTCTGGCCCTTCTGGCTCTGGCTGCCTGTCACTGGAGGGGGATGATCTGCAGCTGGCTAAATCTGTTCCATCCTTTGTTTTGTGTGCGGTCCTAGTGGTGTCTTATGTTAGAGCTTTCCGCGTGGTAGCTATCCCACAGTCTGGTTTGCTAGCCCAAGTTAGTCCGCTCTGATTACCCTTGGGGCATTCGGGCCTGATCCTTACTCTAAGCCATGCAACCCATGCCTCCCTGCCCAGCCCCCGCTCGCTAGTGGCAGATGCAGGCATCTGCGCTGCTTCTCCGCTGGGGGAGTTACCGTTGGGCTTGTAATCTGTGGGTTTTAATTATTTATTTTTCCTCCCTGTTATGTTGCCCTCTGTGCTTTCAAGGCTTGCCACAGACTCGGCAGTGAGAGTGCTTCCTGGTGTTTGGAAACATCTCTCTTTTTAAGACTCCCTTCCTGGGATGGAGCTCCGTCCCTACCTCTTTTGTCTCTTTTTTTGTCTTTTATATTTTTTCCTATCTCTTTTTGAAGACAATGGGCTGCTTTTTTGGGTGCCTGATGTCCTCTGCAGACATTCAGAAGTTGTTTTGTGGCATTTACTCAGCGTTTAAATATTCTTTTGATGAATTTGTGGGGGAGAAAGTGGTCTCCCCGTCCTATTCCTCCCCCATCTTAGGACTGCCCCCTACAAATTACTTTTTATCTATATTTACTTTTTTGATTGTACCTCTCTGAAATTATGGTGCTTGTGCATTTATTCATTATTAATGTCTCTCCATGAAAATATAAACTTCATGAGAGCAAGTGTCTCATGTATCTTGCCCTGTATTCTCAGTCATTAGACAAGTGCTTGGTGCAAAGCATTCCTATAAAAACAAATGAGCACAAAGTGTATCTGTGCCACATGGGGCACTGAAACATATTAGAAAGGCATGCATGAGAAAGCTTGAATCAATGAACCCTCTCCTCAAATTAAGAAAGAAAGTTTAAGGAAATACAAAAAGGTTAAATGGTTGTCTGAGAAGGCCTTACAAATACCTGAGAAAAGAAGGAAGTGAAAGGTGAGAGAGAAAAGGAAAGATATACCCATCTGAATGTAGACTTCCAAAGAATATCAAGGAGAGATAAGAAAGCCTTCCTAAGTGAACAATGCAAAGAAATAGAGGAAAACAATAGAATGGAAAGACTAGAGATCTCTTCAAGAAAATTAGGGAGACCAAGGGAACATTTCATGCAAACATGGGCACAATAAAGGACAGAAATGGTATGGACCTAACAGAAACAGAAGATATTAAGAAGAGGTGTCAAGAATACATAGAAGGACTATATATTTAAAAAAAAAAAAAAAAACTTAGTTGACCCAAATAAACATGATGGTGTAATCACTCACCTACAGCTAGACATCTTGGAGTGCAAAGTCTAGTAGGCATTAGGAAGCATCACTAATACTACAAACAAAGCCAATGGAGGTGATGGAATTCCAGCTGAGCTATTTCAAACTCTAAAACATGATGCTGTGAAAGTGCTGCACTCAACATGCCAGCAAATTTGGAAAACTCAGCAGTGGCCACAGAACTGGAAAAGGTCAGTTCTCATAACAATCCCAAAGAACATTTAAACTACCACACAATGACAGTCATTTCACATGCTACCAGAGTAATGCTCAAAATATTCCAAGCTAGGTTTCAACAGTACGTGATCCAAGAACACCCAGATGTACAAGCTGGATTTAGAAAAAGCAGAGGAAACAGAGATCAAATTGTCAACACCCGCAGGATCAAAAAAAAAAAAAAAAAAAAAAAAAACCGAGAGTTCCAGGGAAACATATACCTCTTCTTCATTGACTATGCTAAAGCCTTTGACATGATCAGTTCAATCACTTAGTCATGTCAGAATGTTTGTGACCCCATTGATTGCAGCACACCAGGCCTCCCTATCGATCACAAACTCCCAGAGTTTACTCAAATTCATGTCTATTGATTCGGTGATGCCATCCAACCATCTCATTCTCTGTTGTCCCCTCTCCTCCTGCCCTCAATCTTTCCCAGAATCAAGGTCTTTTCAAAAGAGTCAGCTCCTCGCATCAGGTGGCCAAACTATTGGATTTTCAGCATCAGCATCAATCTTTCCAGTGAATATTCAGGGTTGATTTCCTTTAGGATGAACTGGTTGGATCTCCTTGCAGTTCAAGGGACTCTCAAGAGTCTTCTCCAACACCACAGTTCAAAAGCATCAGTTCTTTGGAACTCAGCTTTCTTTATAGTCCAACTCTCACATCCATACATGACTACTGGAAAAACCATAGCCTTGACTAGACAGACCTTTGTTGGCAAGGTAATGTCTCTGCTTTTTAATATGCTGTCTAGGTTGTTCATAACTTCTACCAAGGAGTAAGCATCTTTTAATTTCATGGCTGCAGTCACCATCTGCAGCAATTTTGGAGCCCTCCCTAAATAAAGTCTGTCACTGTTGCCACTGTTTCCCCACCTATTTGCCATGAAGTGATGGGACTAGATGGCGTGATATTAGTTTTCTGAATGTGAGCTTTAATTCCACTTTTTTACTCTCCTCTTTCACTTTCATCAAGAGGCTTTTTAGCTCCTTTTCACTTTCTGCCATAAGGGTGGTGTCATCTGCATATCTGAGGTTATTGATATTTCTCCTGGCTATCTTGATTCTAGCTTGTGCTTCATCCAACCAAGTGTTTCTCATTTCTCATGATGTACTCTGCATATATGTTAAATAAGCAGGGTGACAATATACCGCTTTGACATATGCCTTTCCTGATTTGGAACCAGTCTGTTGTTCCATGTAGAATTCTAACTGTTGCTTCCTGAACTTCATAAAGATTTCTCAAAAGGAAGGTCAGGTGATCTGATATTCTCATCACTTTCAGAATCTGGTCCTATCACTTCATTGCAAAAAGATGAGGAAGCAATGGAAACAGTGACAATCTTTATTCTGGGGGGCTCCAAAATTACTGCAGATGTTGACTGCAGCCATGAAATTAAAATATGTTTACTCCTTGGAAGAAAAGCTATGACAATCCTAGACAGCATATTAAAAATCAGAAACATTACTTTTCCAATAAGTGTTTGTATAGTCAAAGCTATGGTTTTCCCAGTAGTCATGAATGGATGTGATATTTGGACTATAAAGAAGGCTGATCACTGAAGAATTGATTCCTTTGAACCCTGGTGCTGGAGAAGACTCTTGAGAGTCCTTTGGATAGCAAGGAGATTGAACCAGTCAATCCTAAAAAAAAAAAAAAAAATCAGCCCTGAATATTCATTAGAAGGCACGTTACTGAATCTGAAGCTCAACAATTTTTCCATCTGATGTGAAGAGCCAACTCATTGGAAAAGACCCTGATGCTGGCAAATATTGAAGGCATGAGAAGAAGGGGACAATATAAGATGAGGTGGTTGAATGGCATCACCATCTCCATGGACATGAGTTTAAACAAGCTCCAGGAGTTGGTGAAGGACAGGGAAGTCCATGAGGTCTCATAATAGTCAGACATGACTGATCAACAGAACAACAACAACAAAGTGAAAGGAATAGTTATTTATATAGTCTTTCTCAATCTCAATTTTCTAAATCATTGATTTAAAAACATTGCAATTAGGTAAGAAAAGAGATGTAATCTAAAATCTATTATTTATTAGTGAAGAATTTAGGTGTAAAATTTCTCTAGGTAGCAACGTAAAATTCCAATAGCAGAGTGAATACCAGTGTTTTATGGCTTGTTTTGAAAGTAAACTTTTTTTTAAAGTTTACTATTCTAGGAAGTGCAATAAAAAGCTATGATGCTGCCAGGTTCTTAACTGACTTTTCTTTTAGATCTGAGAATTGACATTTTTTCAGAGAATTAAACTAAATCTTATTTTGTTTTACTTTATTGGCATTGTTTATCTCTAATGCTTGAAAAAAAATTATGAAGAACATATAAATAGGAAAGGTGAGAAGTTCAATTGTATAAAATTGTGATTATAAAAATTTCAAAACTCATACATAACTTATAGATGATTAAAACCCTATGGAATCAATTACATTAAATAATTCACATCAATGTCTAGGGAAAGCTCAGTATTACTGAGATGGTTGTCATAACAGGAAGCCTTATGGAAATCCAGGGTCAAGAAGAATGTAGTGCTTTTCATACCTGCAAAAACACCCAAGGGAATTTCTTTCTTCCAATATAATTTGGCATCTTTGGCAGGTCTGTCCCTCTTCTCATCATTCTCATTTGTCAACAAGAAGCTGTGTAACACGGTACTGCTGTCAGTTTCTGTTGATAGTCAGACTTTCTTGTGTTTTTATCAATAACAGAGATAAACTGTGGAAACTCTCTCCTCTGCCTATCTGATCCTCCTTCTACACTGGTGAGATTTTCAATTCTTTTTTTTTCCCCCATCAAATACATAAACCACTGTGAAAAGACTGAAATTAAGCTCAAGTACTTTGAAATATCCAAGGGCATGGGGAAATCTCATGTGCAAATTGGACAGGAATTGGACTCAGGGCTTGGCTTAAAGACAGTGGTCAAACTTCCTATTTTCTTTTATAGAATTCTTTATGTGAAGATGTTTCTCTTTGAGATGATCTTTGCAGCAAATGGTAGAGAAGAGGAATTCTGCCCAAGGGAACTTAGACACTGAGAACTGCCCAAGAGAGTGCATAGTCATGCACATGGGTAATTACACAGGTTGTGCAGAATGTAGGCAGATCATTTTATAATAATATTGTCTTGTTTGCGGATTCTCCAAGCCAGGCTTCAGCAATACGTGAACCATGAACTTCCAGATGTTTAAGCTGGTTTTAGAAAAGGCAGAGGAACCAGAGATCAAATTGCCAACATCCGCTGGATCATGGAAAAAGCAAGAGAGTTCCAGAAAAACATCTATTTCTGCTTTATTGACTATGCCAAAGCCTTTGACTGTGTGGATCACAATAAAGTGTGGAAAATTCTGAAAGAGATGGAAATACCAGACCACCTGACCTGCCCCTTGAGAAACCTATATGCAGATCAGGAAACAACAGTTAGAACTGTACATAGAACAACAGACTGGTTCCAAATAGGAGAAGGAGTACGTCAAGGCTGTATATTGTCACCCTGCTTATTTAACTTATATGCAGAGTACATCATGAGAAACTCTGGGCTAGAGGAAGCACAAGCTGGAATCAAAATTGCTGGGAGAAATATCAATAACCTCAGATATGCAGATGACACCACCCTTATGGCAGAAAGTGAAGAACTAATGAGCCTCTTGAAAGTGAAAGAGGAGAGTGAACAAGTTGGCTTAAAGCTCAACATTCAGGAAACTAAGATCATGGCATCTGGTCCCATCACTTCTTGGGAAATAGATGGGTAAACAGTGGAAACAGTGGCTGACTTTATTTTGGGGGGCTCCAAAATCACTGCAGATGGTGACTGCAGCCATGAAATTAAAAGACACTTACTCGTTGGAAGGAAAGTTATGACCAACCTAGACAGCATATTCAAAAGCAAAGACATTACTTTGTCAACAAAGGTCCATCTAGCCAAGGCTATGATTTTTCCAGTACTTATGTATGGATGTGAGAGTTGGACTCTAAAGAAAGATGAGTGCCGAAGAACTGATGCTTTTGAACTGTGATGTTGGAGAAGACTCTTGAGAATCCATTGGACTGCAAGGAGATCCAACCAGTCCATCCTAAAGGAAATCAACCCTGAATATTCACTGGAAAGATTGATGCTGATGCTGAAACTCCAATACTTTGGCCACCTGATGCAAAGAGCTGACTCATTTGAAAAGACCCTGATGCTGGGAAAGGTTGAGGGCAAGAGAAGAAGGGGACAACAGAGAATGAGATGGTTGGATGGCATCACTGACTCAATGGACATGGTTTTGGGTAGACTCCAGGCCATTGATGATGGACAGGGAGGCCTGACATGCTGTGGTTCATGGGGTCACGACTGAGTGACTGAATTGTGAAGGCAGGGATGGATGTTCATTGTGGTAATTTGACAGTTAAAAAGATAAAATGGGAGTAAAACAGGAGCTGGTTGTGGCAGCAGAGGGTATTGTATTCTTAGGCACCCAGTGTTTTTCACCTCCTTTGGTGTTGCCCCAGAGCCAGTGCTGAAGGGATAAGCCTGTGCAGACACGTTCCTATCAGATGGCCTTGCTTCACTGGCTAACATTCACTGAACTGAAATGGACATATGATCCAAGCTAAGCCAATCATATTTTGGTCAAAATTGAACTAAGATACACAGAAAGTAAAAGCAATGAATATTAGATGCTCTCATGTGCTATCCAAAGTTCTGGTACTCTACCATGGCAGAACACTTTGACTAACTGTTGCAACATTTGAGGATTTTTCTGGTAACTGAAGGCAGCTTTGTCCATGTCACAGCAGGCCAGAAAACATCAGACAATTGATGTCCTGAGGAAGTGCTCTTGCCCAGTGACTGATAGGAGTTGATGAATGCCACCTCAGCATTTTTGTCCTTTGTTCAGAGCAACTCTGAGATGCATGTTTCACAGTGATTCTCAGTTTCCCAGTAGGATTAAGTTCTACTCACCTGTGGTGATGACTGGATTGATACACAAGCCACTAGTTGTCTTCTCTTTCCTGTCTCACTTTTCTATATCTTCATTAATAATTTGAAGGTTCACCTCTCAAACAAAATACTGTTTCAGAGTCCACCTCTAGTGAAAATCACTCAGTCGTGTCTGATTCTTTGTAACCCTATGGACTATACAGTCCGTGGAATTCTCCAGGCCAGAATACTAGAGTGGGTAGCCTTTCCCTTCTCCAGGGAATCTTCTCAACCCAGGAATCGAATTGGGTCTTCTGCATCACAGGTGGATTCCCTATCAACTGAGCTATCAGGAAAGCCCATCTCTGAGGAAAGCTAAATTCAGACAGAAGCAATAAATTCAGTTAGATTGAGGTCAGGGTTGGATTATAATAACCCCAAGTCATATATGTTCAAGATGAATTTCTGGGGGAAATAAAATTAAAAAAAAATCTCTCAGATTAGCTTGCATAGCTGAGAATGGAGAAATTAACAAAGGTAGAGATGAGAGACAATACAATAAAAAGGAGAGAACCCTCCATTCAGCCAGCCTGACAACCTCTTAATATTTGAGTTCTGTGAAGTTCTAAATGCCTCCTTGTCTTGGGAGAGCTTAAGGCTTATCTGTTTCTTGCTGTCTAAATATCTCTGAATAGGACAAGGGTCAACAATCAACTATGGGGAAAGAAGTCGGGTGAATAAAATGTGTTTGTGAGGAAATGCTCATATGCTGTCCATGTGCTGAATGCAAGAATACAAAACATCAGTGCTGGGAGCTTAATGTGGAAGGACCCAGGATCTGAAGAAATTAGTGCATGAGGTGAAAAAATTAGACTGGGATAGGAAAAAGGATGATTTATTATAAACTTGGAGTACGATAGTGGAGAAAAAAGATAATTGAGCTTTGAGGTTAACCTTTTTCTTTAGAGGCACCAGTCAGTATTCTTAGATCCTAAGTCAAAAGTGGACTAGAGACACAAATGAGAACCCTGGTGTCTCCTGGCATTTCATGTTGGAGGTCTTTTAATCCCTGCTTTTCAGTTTCTGCAAGAGGTGGGTTTGTGCAGGGTTCTGAGTTTTGTGGGTTTTTTTTTGTTTGTTTTTTTTTTTTAAACAGATGCTCACATTCTCAGTTTAATGAGAGGGGAACATTAAGAAGATGGAGTTAGAGCAGGCTTGAGAAGAGCCTTGTTCAGGCAGTGTGGGGCCAGAGCAATTCTGGTGCTAAATGGAAGTTATCAATTTAGTAATTATCAAGGATGATTGGGAAGAAATGACTGGAACCTCTGAGTGGTCAGCGATAGGAAGAAATAAGGGGCAAGACTGTTCTGCAAGGGAATGCCCCTGAAGATAAATGATTCTTGAATTAAATAAGTGAAAATTGAAGGACATATAGGGAAAAAAAAGGAAAAGAACAGGGCTCGAAAGTGACAGAGATAAATCAAAGATGGAGAGCCTCCTTGATTAAGTTCTTTAACAGAACTTTCCCCAACTTGGTTGTTCATTACAAACTTTTCTCTTCTTCAGCTCTTTCTTTGGTTTTTCCCATCCCAAGCCCCCTCCCCAACACCTCAATTTGAAATATAAAATTTTTTTCAAATATTTTTCAAAGACAGAATTTTTTAGATTTTTTTCCTTTAGAATGCACAAATGGATTAAAAAAAAAAACCTTCAAAAGGAACTAAATTAAAGGGGTCCTGATGAATGATCCTATTGGTCTGTTACCAATAAAGGAGAGTAGAGAGAGGAAAAGAAGAAAGAGCAAAAGGATAATTTTGATATCTGATGCCAGTTAGCCCACTGCCACAGCCAACTTTACAACGTCTTAAGAAGAGAAGGAAACACTTTCCTTTTTATTTTTAATTTCTAATTTTCATTTTGAAATAAGTATGTATTCATAGAAAGCTGTAAGAAAATGTACAGAAGTCTCATGCACCCTTTACTCAGCTTCTCCCAATGCTAACATCTTATAGAACTGTAGTAAATACTATTTAAATCAGGAAATTGATATTTTACCAGTTGTACATAATTTGTAGGATGTGTGTGTGTGTTTGTGTGTGTGTGTGTGTGTGGTTCTATGTAGTTTTAACATATGTGTAGCTTCTTGGAACCACCACCAGAATCAAGATACTGAGGTCTTTCTTCATTGTGCTTCCCTTTTACAATCATCTCTCATACCCTCATTCCAAACCCCTGGCAATCAGTAATCTGTTCTTTACTTCTATATATTTTTCATATCAATAATGTTATATAAATGGAATCCTACAGTAACTAACCTGTATGTGATTGGCTGTTTTCATTTAGTATAGTTTTCTGATACAGATCCAAGTTGTTGGTTGCATCAGTATTATGTATTTCTTTTGTATTGCTGAGTAATATGCCACAATATGGGTATATCACACTTTGTATCACTAGTCACCCATTAAAAGATGTCTAGGTTGTTACCTCTTATAAATGACATTTCTATAAACTTTCACAAATAAAATTTTACAAGTGTAATTTTTCATTTCTGTGGGAGAAACATAAGATTGCAATTGCTAGGAAATGTGGCAGAACCATTTTTACTTTCTAATAGCTGTTTAGTTTCTCCTTGAGTTCAACTGCATTTAAGTTAGAAAATTATAGTTTTTGCTTTGTTGTATGCTTATCAATTTGCATCTTACAATCTGCTTTTTATCTAAGTTAATTTCCTTTTTTATTTCTAGAGTTTCCATTTAGTGCTACTTAAAGTATATGTTCTTTATTCATAGAATCTCTCTTTTTATTTTTATTTTTTCAATATACTTGTTTGCAACTTCTACTTCTGGCTCTTTAAACATTTTCAGTTCAGTTCAGTTCAGTCGCTCAGTCGTGTCCGACTCTTTGTGACCCTATGAATGGCAGCACGCCAGGCCTCTAGCCATCACCAACTCCTGGAGTTCACTCAGACTCACGTCCATCGAGTCAGTGATGCCATCCAGCCATCTCATCCTCGGTCGTCCCCTTCTCCTCCTGCCCTCAATCCCTCCCAGCATCAGAGTCTTTTCCAATGAGTCAACTCTTCTCATGAGGTGGCCAAAGTACTGGAGCTTCAGCTTTAGCATCATTCCTTCCAAAGAAATCCCAGGGTTGATCTCCTTCAGAATGGACTGGTTGGATCTCCAAGGGACTCTCAAGAGTCTTCTCCAACACCCACAGTTCAAAAGCATCAATTCTTCGGCGCTCAGCCTTCTTCACAGTCCAACTCTCACATCCATACATAACTACTGGAAAAACCATAGCCTTGACTAGATGAACCTTAGTCGGCAAAGTAATGTCTCTGCTTTTGAATATCCTATCTAGGTTGGTCATAACTTTTCTTCCAAGTAGTAAGCGTCTTTTAATTTCATGGCTGCCATCACCATCTGCAGTGATTTTGGACCCCCACCAAAAAATAAAGTCAGTCACTGTTTCCACTGTTTCCACTGTTTCCCCAACTATTTCCCATGAAGTGATGGGACCAGATGCCATGATCTTAGTTTCCTGAATGTTGAGCTTTAAGCCAACTTGTTCACTCTCCTCTTTCACTTTCATCAGGAGGCTTTTTAGTTCCTCTTCATTTTCTGCCATAAGGGTGGTGTCATCTGCATATCTGAGGTTATTGATATTTCTCCCGTAGACTTTTATAATTTTATGTTTTATAATTTCTCATTTTTTAGGGTATTTGTTGATTCTGATGACTCTCCCAATAATGTTTAATTTCCTTTTATGACATATAATTTTTAATAGTGAGTTTGTGTTTCAGAGGTACCATGGATTGTAGATGTGTCCTATGTTACTTAGGGGACCAGCAGCTTCCTAGCCTGAGCCAATACCCTGGATTGGGATATTTTTAACTTGCCTGGAATATAAATTGAAATCTCACACTTGCATATGACCTAGATTTGTGGTTTTAGTATCACCTTAATACTTGAGGCTTGATATCCACTAAGAGCCCAAGATAGACAAAAAACCTTTATTACCACTTTTCTAGGCTAGAAGATAAAATTGATTAATATCTTGTATTTATATAACATTTATTTATTGGCTATATGCTTCTTGAGGTCAGAGACAAAAATCTTATTTTCTTTCTGTATAAATGATTATCACCAATTGAGGATCTGTTTTGCTTTAGATATTATTCTGGGTACATTGAATATATTGATGTTCACCTTTCTGTCATATATTAAAGTTTTACTTCTTCCGATTTAGTCAATTAAAAAATTAAAATTCAGAAGGACATATATCATGCCTATGTTCACATACTTTGCTCACTTCTCATAGAGAAGGGGCTGAGCAATGGAAACAACTTATCACAGCATTTTAAGTAAAAAGTTGTAATATATTATTTTACTTTGACATTATCCAAATGAATTTCTACAGAATTAGAATTATGTAAGATGATGTATAAACAAATGATTCCCTGTTCAAAATATGTGGGAAGGTTAAAACTACCATTATTTGTTTGATTTTCTTAATTCTTATCCCTTTTTGTAGATTTCTAATCTATTCTAGCCCATAAATGTAACATCAAAATTCCTAATTTTAAAAAATGTAACACCAATAATATTTTCTGAATCTAGCACTTTAAAGAACTGATTATGTTATGTTTTCCCCATTTTTTCTATTCTCAAAACTACTCTGTGATATTGAAAGGGCAAACTGATATACAGTAGACAAATTATAAAATTGATAGCAAAAGATGCAATATTAGGCAGTGAAACTCCCTGAATGAAAATATAAAACTCCAGACAGGTAATTTAGTGCTACTAATGCTGGAAGATGATGCTGTGAAAGTGCTGCACTCAATATGCCAGCAAATTTGGAAATCTCAGCAGTGGCCACAGGACTGGAAAAGGTCAGTTTTCATTCCAATCCCAAAGAAAGGCAATGCCAAAGAATGCTCAAACTACCGCACAATTGCACCCATCTCAAAGTAATGCTCAAAATTCTCCAAGCCAGCATTCAGCAATACGTGAACTGTGAACTTCCAGATGTTCAAGCTGGTTTTAGAAAAGGCAGAGGAAGCAGAGATCAAATTGCCAACATCCGCTGGATCATCAAAAAAGTAAGAGAGTTCCAGAAAAACATCTACTTCTGCTTTATTGACTATGCCAAAACCTTTGATTGTGTGGATCACAAAAAACTGTGGAAAATTCTGAAAGAGATGGGAATACCAGACTACCTGACCTGCCTCTTGAGAAATCTACATGCAGATCAGGAAGCAACAGTTAGAACTGGACATGGAACAACAGACTGGTTCCAAATAGGAAAAGGAGTGTGTCAAAGCTGTATATTGTCACTCTGCTTATATAACTTCTATGCAGAGTACATCATGAGAAACGCTGGGCTGGAGGAAGCACAAGCTGCAATCAAGATTGCCAGGAGAAATACCAATAACTTCAGATATGCGGATAACATCACCCTTATGGCAGAAAGTGAAGACGAACTAAAAAGCCTCTTGATGAAAGTGAAAGAGGAGAGTAAAAAGTTGGCTTAAAGCTCAACATTCAGGAAACTAAGATCATGTCATCTGGTCCCATCACTTCATGGCAAATAGATGGGGAAACAGTGGAAACAGTGTCAGACTTTATTTTGGGGGGTCCAAAATCACTGAGGATAGTGATTGCAGCCATGAAATTAAAAGTCGCTTACTCGTTGGAAGGAAAGTTATGACCAACCTAGACAGCATGTTGAAAAGCAGAGATATTACTTTGTCAACAAAGGTCCATCTAGTCAAGGCTATGGTTTTTCCAGTGGTCATGTATGGATGTGAGAATTGGACTGTGAAAAAAGCTGAGTGCCAAAGAATTGATGTTTTTGAACTGTGGTGTTGAAGAAGACTCTTGAGAGTTCCTTGGACTGCAAGGAGATCCAACCTGTCTGTTCTAAAGCAGATCAGTCCTAGGTGTTCTTTGGAAGGACTGATGTTAAAGCTGAAACTCGAATACTTTGGCCACCTCATGCGAAGAGTTGACTCATTGGAAAATACTCTGAGGCTGGGAGGGATCGGGGTCAGGAAGAGAAGGGGACGACAGAGGATGAGATGGCTGGATGGCATCACTGACTTGATGGACATGAGTTTGAGTGAACTCCAGGTGTTGGTGATGGACAGGGAGTCCTGGCATGCTGCCATTCATAGGGTCGCAAAGAGTCAGACACGACTGAGTGACTGAACTGAACTGAACTGAATGCTGTCTCATGCATAAAAACAATGTCTATGAATATATGACACAAAATAAGCTCACCTAAAATAGTCTACTATATTTTCTTATACCATGGGAATTTAAGATAATTGTGGGAATTACCCATTGAAGTTTGGAGAGATTGTGGTTGACTAGATTTCCAAATATGGCCACTATATTATGATATCTTTTTAATGTGACTTTGTGCAGTGGATTATAGATTATAGAATGGATAATAGATTATAGAATTATAAAAGAGATTCATTGAAACTTTTCCCCTTGATTCTAAAAATGGTACATGTTTAGAAGACATGAAAAATTCAGGAATGTACATGAAGAAATCTTTTTAAATTTAAATTTGGACAATACTATAGATAGCTGTTTATACTGTGATTTCCTCATTTACTATTTCTATGATCTTCAATATGTCCTGCAATATTATGTGTAGTGACTATTCAAGTTTAAGGGGGTCCTGAAATGACAGTATCATGTTTAGTACTCTTGCAGATTTCTTCTTTCCAGAAGTATTTTTGGGCTCTTTCTTTGGGGCAGGTGATCATTTGTATACAAGGTACATTTTAGTAGATACAGTCCTTGCCATCATGTTGGAATTATGTAATAAGCACTCAAACAAAAACATAAATATGCAATTGCAGTGGGCAAAATTATTGTGAAGTGAATGCACTGAATACTGGGTTGTATATTTAATGGCAGTGACATAAGTCTGAGTCTGATGGATGAGAAGGAATAGCTATTTGAAGTTAATAGGGGCAGAGAATTTGAGGAAGATGTACTTGAAATTGTGTGGATTCTAAAGTGGCCTGTGAAGTGGATGAAGTCTGTGGGCAGGATGGCTAGGATGAGGGAGGAAGAGTCAGCAGTGGTTTACAGCATGGTTCAGTTACACTGGACATCCAACTATAGCCACTATTTTAATATTGCTGCAGAAAACATTATTATACATAAACTACATATCTGTTTTCTGCATATTCCTGTCTCTATAGCATAAGTTACTGGGAGTGAAACTAATGCTTCTTTTTATGGCTTTGATGGATGGGGTCCTTCAGAACTTTTATCCAAATTTAGCTTCTTTCCCTCCCTCTATCCCTTTTCTTCATTCCTTCCTGTCTATCTCATTCTTCCTCTTCTTCTTCCTCCTCCTCTTCTTTCTCTTCATCATATTTATCTTTTTATTTTCATTAGAAGAAATTTTAATAAGATTAAATTTACAGATACATTTGGTAAGAATAAATGAGCTTTGATTTGTCTGTCATGGCAATACTGACATCTTTTAACTTTCCTTCAGTTGACATGTACACTGCTCTATTTATAAAATGAATAACCAACAAGGACCTAGTATATAGCACAGGGAATTCTGCTTAATATTTTGTAATAACCTTATTGGGAAAAGAATTTGAAAAAAAATTAGACACACACACACACACATATCTGAACACTTTATTTTACACCTGAAATTAACACAACATTGTTAATCAGCTATACTTCAATATACAATAAAAAGTTAAAAATAAAATGCCAGCTGTGTATTTAACATGTATGAAACTTATCTACTGATGCCCTTAGTCCTTTCACCTGCCTTTTTTGGTCTTTGTCTTCATTTTTGTTTCTCTTGATTTATTTCCTTTTAACAATGAAGTGTGGGTGCCATTGACTAGAAATGACTTGGGGACCTTGGAAACTGTGGGTTCTGAATGCCACATACATGGACTGGGGTTGTGCTTTTTAAATTGATCCTTAGATATTACAGTTTTGTAGACCACCCACTTATTTTTGGAGAAGCCCTGAACAATCCTACGTGTTATTATATAAATGCATCTTAGAGACCCTATAAGAATATGTGCTAAAACTCTGAGGATGGTCTCAAAGAGCTAGGCAAGAAGGACAGGAGGTTTTTGAGTCACAGTTGATCTGTCGGCATGTTTGCAAAATTATCTGCTATCTAGCTAAGCTTCCTCTCAAACAAATTATTCCATCTCCACAATGAATGGGATAAACATTTCACTTTGGAAATATTTGCTGGTGAAGCAAATAATCCATGGAAGGGAGTAGACAACCTTAGGGATTGTTTGCTGAAATGTTTGGGAAGCATTTGCCATTGTAGGCAAATTCAGTATCTGACCTGTATTGTTGATTCTTGTGAGCAGATAGGGGAGGAGGTGAAGTTTCTAAGTGGGAAGTCAAAGAAACAACAACAAAAAAAAGGCTGGGCGTGGGCGGGGGGTCTTATTCTGTTGAGCATAATGCACAGGTAATGGATTCCTTCAAAATTGTTTAATTTTGAGGTGAAGGTTTTATTTTGCTTTTTAAATAAATGTAGGAGTTACGTCTTTATGAAAATCCTTGATGTTTCCTATGATTATACAGTGGAATTTATTAATACATAGTGTTTTCATTTGACAAGAAATAGACAATTCTTAAGAGTGAAAAAAATCTTAAAGTATATTATGTTTTGTTCTTTGCTTAAAATTCAGGCCAGTGAGAAATTAATTTGTTAGCATTGACCTAGGCCAAATGCATGAGTTAAATCGGGGCCCTTTCCTCAAGACACTTTACTGCCCTCTTCCCTGGTGGTTCAGACAATAAAGAATTCACCTGCAATGCAGGAGACCTGGGTTCAATTACTGGGTCAGGAAGGGGCATGGCAACCCACTCTAGTATTCTTGCCTGGAGAATCCCATTCTCCAGGAGGAGAAGAGCCTGGTGAGCTACAGTTCATGGGATCGCAAAGAGTCAGGCATGACTTAGTGACTAACACACACACAAGTCGGAAAATCAACAAAATAAAAATACAAACCAATGATAACTCTGATATGGATGGCGCCCTCTATGGTTGTGCAAAGCATAACTTGCACAGGTCATACACAGGAGCCCTGTAGGGGATATTCCAGGCTTAATTAAATCATCTGGTAGAAGTTACCATTTAAGAAGTGGTGACAGTAACAATCTATTAATGAATTTTGAGTTGAGAGAGGGATTTCCTCATGATTTCAGCCTGTATGTAACATCATTCCATTCACTCTGTGGCATGCTAATGATTTGAAATGAATTGCTCATAATTTTTCCATATTCAACCATTGACTTCCATGAAAATCACTTCAGGGAAAGAGTAAAGGATTATTGGGGGTCGGGGAGGGGTCATCTTTGTCAACACCCGTGCAGAAGCCTTGGGTTGTGCTGGCCAACATCTGTACTAAAAGAATATATAAACTGCAGTGCTGGCAGCAAGATGGAAATCTCCAGGAAGACAGCCTCTGCAAACCATTTTTTTTTTTTTTTCCTTTACCAAATGCTGGACTCCAGGTAGAATTGAAAATGGAGCCTGATTTAGTTAGGCAGAACTTTCAGGAAGCCAAGTAACAAATGACAACTTAATTAAGTATAATTAAAACATTTTAGACCTTTGTGAGGCCTCTTTCAGTAGGATGATGATTATAGCATGGGGTAGGTCACAAGAAAAAGAGTACTAAGATGCTTTCATTTTCCTTTTTCTTACTTTTTGGTCTCAGCTCTTTTTTTTTTCTCTTCACTATTAGAAATGCAGCTGGATCCTATTTATAATCCATTTTCACATTTGTTTGAATTAAAATCCCAGATTGTTGTGCTTTCAAGGCCGAATGTGCATGGCAGCCAATGTTTCTGCAGCCGTCTCAGGAGTTACTGGGTAACTGGGCTCCAAGAAGGGAAACTACGCCACGCGTTTGAGCCACAGGGAGGAGAGAGAGAAAACAGACCCAAACCAAAACCCTCTGACATCACTGTTGTTTGGGAGAGATTGTTCTCCTCAGAACATGTGCTGCCTACTTAAGACTCTAATTATTCTAAATTACTTAAATTGGCTCTAATACCTGTGCTTTATTATTTGGTACTAAAGAGTAAGCCATTTTAAAAAAAGAAATTCATAA
The DNA here is from genome assembly GCF_032405125.1 of Capricornis sumatraensis. NCBI lineage: Eukaryota > Metazoa > Chordata > Mammalia > Artiodactyla > Bovidae > Capricornis > Capricornis sumatraensis. The sequence continues at coordinate 52,547,673 of NC_091083.1, forward strand.
TGGAATCAAAATATTGGCAACAAGCTCTCTCTGTAGAAAGGTTGGGCTTGGAAATACCTATGCTTTCTACTCTTCCACCTGAATTCTAATCTGAGTGCTGCTGTGTGTGCCCCCCCCCAAGTCTTTTCCAGTGTCCTGTTTATGTCTAAATCCAATAGGCCAGGCATGCCAGCTTGTTAGCACATGGAAAACTCCATTGCTCAGAGAAAGTTATGAATCCCTATATTCTTTATGCTTTAAGATCCACCATGACATCTCAGAGTAATTGCCAGGTAAAGCCACCAGATGGTTTCGGGGGAACAAGGAGTAGACTAATACTTTCTATTAGCATAATATTGTTATTATAATGATTTAATGACCTCACCAGTGTGGTGTCCTGTCCTGGTGGAAAGTTTATGAGCCAGAAATAAAATAATACTTATGGGGACCCATTAGGCCATTTGAGAGAAGTACTAGTGAGGTTAATGAGATCTCAGGTCTCTTCAGGTCCTAGCAGAAATGTTCTTATTTGAGCTGAGCTCTGTGATGGTACATGGTAGATCCAAGGCAGACTGTACAGGAACAAAGAGAATTTCATTTCCAGTCCCGGCTCTGCCACTACACTTCAAATTAGAATTGAGACTCTGATCTGGTTTCAGATTGTCTGAGTTTTGGTTCTGGCTCCCATCTTCACTGGCTGGAGGACCTTGGGCATATTACTTAAGCTCTCTGTGCTCCAATTTTTTTTCATCTGAAGATGGATTTAATAACATACCTCAGTCTGTGGTTGTCATGAGGTATGAGGTAACTCTCACAAAAGGGCTTAGAATAGTGCCAGACATAGTAAACAGACAGTGAACATTAACAATTATTTCTTTTATTAGGATGCTAGGACTTTAAGCAAGTCATCTGACTGTACTGGACCTTAGTTTCCTTAACAATCAAATGAAAGAGGTTGGCTTCTCTTTTATCTTGATAAAATTAAAAAACACCCTATTTTGAAATTTGAATGTGAGTTTTGCCTTTGGAGACCTATCATCAGACTGGAAACTGGATGAATTGTATAATGGGCATTAACTGAATGAGATTTCAGAGGAAAGGATATTGAGAAGAAGAGAGATTCTATGTAGGGGGCAGAAGAGGTGGTGGGTCTGCTTGGTTTATATTAACCTGCTTGGAAGTTAGGTCTCTCTTGTCTGGGGGTCAAGGAAAGGAGAAGAGGTGATTAGTTTTCATAGGGGATTAAAATAAATTGTTCAATTGGTCATCTTTAGCCACTAGAGGAAAGTACACATCCTTCTCTGATATGGAGGTAGCATCTTTCATTTTGTTCTTTTGTCTGCAGAAAAGGAGAGGGCAATCTGAAAATACAGGAAAATAAATCAGGTGGTTTCTAGTCCTGGGTTGAAGAACTCTGTTGAGCCCTGTCAGTTGCCTGTGTCTTGTACTGCAAATAGCATACGCCTCTTGTTTTCACAAGGATTATTTTGGTTTCTAGTTGTCAGACCATAATCAATCAATATAGTTGATTATGCTCTAAGGATAAACTGAACAATTCATTAGGCTATTGAATCCTCTGTCTTCTACCCACAGAGCAATTCTTCTTTTCTTCCTCAAGGGAGAGAAAGTGCCCTTTGCATCCTATGTTCCTTTGATATGTGAGTACTCTGTCCTGTTATCTGTAGTTACACAAACAACTGTCTTGCCCTTTGCATTAAGACAGCCATTTTGAGGAAGACTTGAGCTTTAAATCTTTACATTGTTGTCATGGATAGAGACAAATTCCCCTTACAAAAACGTATGTTGTTATGGGATAAAAACACATTTGATATTCCTGTCAAAAATGCCCTTCTCTGTCAAAACTGCATTCTCCTTCCAAAAAAATAAGCCTTCTCTTCTTGCCCAGTAGCATTACTCTCCAAGGACATGCAATGTCAGTCATCACAGAAAGAACTTCTCTTCAAAACCCCAATTCTCAGGAATGAAAGACAATTATAAATGAAATAAAGGTCATTAAAATTTCTTTTAAGCACACTGCCTGATTTCCTTAAGGGGCAATAATGATTACTTCTTATTTTATTTATTGTTGCTGTTGTTCAGTCTCCAAGTCACGCCCGACTGTTGAGACCCCATGGATTGTAGCATGCCAGGCCTCCCTGTCCCTCACCATCTCCAGAAGTTTGCCCAAGTTCATGTCCATTGAATTGGTGATGCCATCCAATCATCTAATCTTTTGTTCCCCCTTTCTCCTGCACTCAATCCCTCCCAGCATCAGGGTCGTTTTCAATTAGTTGGCTGTTTGCTTCAGGTGGTCAAAATATTAGAGCTTCAGCTTCAGCATCAGCCCTTCCAATGAGTATTCAGGGTTGATTTCTTTTATAGGCCATGTGCAATTCATGTGGATAACTTACATATCTTTAAGCCAGCTGATTTGGTAAAAATCATATTTCTGTCTTTTGCTACAAGTACAGGACTCAAGAATCTCCTATTTTGAGTCACTGTCAGCTTTTCAGGATTTGCAGTATTTGCAGTTAGTCCGTGTGGTTCCATTCAGGTTAAACACTCAGCCCCATGAAATCCAAGAAGTTCATTTCCTATTCAAACAAGCTAAGTACAAGAGACAAAACGAAGATAAATTCCTCAATGAACCAAGATAAGGAGAAAGATAATTAGTCAGTCTTAAGCCAGTACTGATTCTTCCAGGTTTTCTTTGCAGCTTTTGCTGATGGACCCTCTGCCTCTAAAGTTGAGTGAATTCTTTCTCTCACATCTGGGGAATTTCAGTAACAAGGTTCATGGTGTCTGTAAATGCCCACCTAGTAGTCTTTTTATTGTGTGTACATCCCTGGGTATATTGGAAAGCAAGACAAAAAGTGTGGAAGGGATGGCCTCAAGAAGAAACAGGTTCTTTTTGTGAGAAAACACTAATACCATGAAGGTTTTTAACTGAAATGCTTAGTGGGATGCAGACTTAAAACCAATGTCATCCAACATGTTTCACATGAAGGTATTTTTACATAGGCTTTGGAGGATGATAGCAAATCAATTCTTCCTGTCAAATGTACAAAGTATAAATCCAAGAACAGTGTGGAGCTTTTATAGTCACTTCTGTTCTCCCCTAGTGCGTTCCCTATTTATCTTCCAGATTTTTTATTCCATTATTTTTCACTCCCTGTACTGTTCTCATCCTGTCTGATAATGACCAGAAGCACACTATTCTTTGGTCTACCCACATCCTGAAAGGTCATTGGACTCCTCGATGATCAAACTTTGTTTGCTAACCAGCAGCATGGACATCACCTCCTGGGAGCATGTTAGAAATGCAAAATTAGGAGTTTGGGATTAATGTATATATATACTGCTGTTACTGCTGCTGCTAAGTCACTTCAGTTGTGTCTGACTCTCTGAGACCTCATAGACAGCAGCACACCAGGCTCCTATGTCCCTGGGATTCAGGCAAGAATACTGGAGTGGGTTGCCATTTCCTTTTCCAAATATATATATATACACACACACTACTATATATAAAAGAGATAATCTACAAGGACCTACTGTCCAGCACAAGGAACTCTAGTTAATATTCTGTAATAACCTATATGGGAAAAGAATCTGGAAAAGAATGGGTATATGTATAACTGAATCACTTTACTATATGTCTGAAACTAATAGAGCATTGTAAATTAACCATGAAAAATGATGTCGCTCAATCATGTCTGACTCTTTGCGACCCCATGGACGGTAGCCTGCCAGACTCCTTCATCCATAGGATTTTCCAGGCAAGAACACTGGAGTGGGTTGCCATCTCCTTCTCCAGGGGATCTTTCTGACCCGAGGATCAAACCTGGGTCTCCCACATTGCAGGCAGACTCTTTACTGTTTGAGCCACCAGGGAATCCCTAAAAAATATATAAAGCAACTATACTCCAATACTAAATTAAAATTTAAAAATAAATGCAAAGCATCAGGCCCCACCCCATACCTCCTGAATCGGAATCTGAATTTTACAAGGGCACCATGTGATCTGTATCCACATTGATGTGGATGATGATAGCAGTATTTGACATGTGATAGTCCTCAGACCCCAGGTGTCAAATTCTGGCATTAGAAGAAACAGTAATCTATCACTAGCTGAGTATAACAAAAATATGCTGAGTGTAGGTATGTGAAGGATGCTCTCTATTTCCTTCCCTGTCTCAAATCAGTTGGGTCAATTTTGGGAAATAACTCATCTCTCTAAGCCTCAGGTTATTAGTATTGATGAGGTCTAATGATTCTGACCCTACATTTGGTACTTGTGTTTATATAGGTCTCGGGATGGATGAAGCAAGAAAAGTTTGTTAAGAATTTGTTATGCATCATACACTTAGATCAGTAATAAACCTATAGGATGAGGACTCTTTCTATAACTTTCAGTTCCATGGTTCCCTGTTTTTTTCATATTGACCACCAAATCCCCAAGTGAAAGAAGCCTCTTGATTGACTTGCAATAGTCCAAATGATTGCCAAAACAGAAACTGCAGCCAGATTGTGCATTCTCCTCAAAGAATGACTCAAGACCAGGAGATTTAAAATGCTTTTTGTTTCCCAAAAGACTGTTGACATATGCAGGTGGACATGGTAAAACCATGACTGAAATTTGAAATACTGAAGGATAGATAATTGAGTATGTTCCAGAACCCAATGCCTAAGGTATCCTGCTGCATCTTCACATATTTTGTAAAATATATTGTGATGAAGGTCAACATTATATAAAATTATAAAACTTGAGATGATGTAAATCATGACTATTATACCAAATGACAGAAGACAACTGCAGAGAATGTATAGCTTATACAAGAAGAAAGCGAAATTATAAAAATAGGTCTATTATTACTTTATAATAAAGAACTTAAAACAAGTTAGCTATAGCATAGCATCTGAAAATTATTTTATGGTGTGGAAGAAAGAAAAACAATACTGAGATTTTAAAAAGCATTTTGCAACATAAAAGCCATTTATGTAAAAATTGAGACATAGAATAATACAATATATGGTTTTGAGTTCATATACATAAGATAAGAATAGTAAAACAAACATTGCTGCTAAGTCACTTCAGTCGTGTCCAACTCTGTGTGACCCCATATACGGCAGCCCACCAGGCTCCGCCATCCCTGGGATTCTCCATCCAGGAACACTGGAGTGGTTTGCCATTTCCTTCTCCAATGCATGAAAGTGAAAAGTGAAAGTGAAGTCGCTCAGTCGTGTCCAACTCTTTGTAACCCAGTGGACTGTAGCCTACCAGGCTCCTCTGTCCATGGGATTTTCCAGGCAAGAGTACTGGAGTCAGTGGCCATTGCCTTCTCCAAAACAAGCATTAAATGATTACAAAAATTTTTAACGAATTTTATTTATCTGTTATTACAATGTGAACATAATTGGGTCATATGTGCTTTAGATATTTAAAAAATAAAACTGTACAGTTAAAAATGTAAAAAATAAAACCTTACAAAAAATAAAATCTTAGAAAAAAAAAAAAAAACTTTACAGTCTTTTACTCCCCTCATCAAACCGCTCCTCCTCTTCTGCCTTTCCAGGTACAAGCATTATTATAAATTAGTATGGAAATCCACACTTTGCAAGATTCTACTATGACAGAGGAAATATCAAAGGTCCTAATTCCCACGACTTTAGGCCTTTGTCCTAGTAGTTAGTTAGTTGCTCAGTCGTGTCTGACTCTTTGTGACCCCACGGACTGTAGCCCGCCAGTCTCCTCTGTCCAGGGGATTCTCCAGGCAAGAATACTGGAGAGGATTGCTATTCCCTTTTCCAAGGCCTTTGTCCTAAGAAAATAATAAATACTTAGAGAAACAAAATTTTTCATTGTATTTAATTAATACTTCTTTTCCCCATAGAGCAAATATTTATTGAGAATCTAAATACTATGTTCATGGAACTGTCTCAACATGCAAGGTCAGCACCAGCTCTCAGAAATTTACATCATGTTTATAAAAAGAAAAAGTTGAATTAGAAACCAAGAAAATATTGAACAATAATTGGTTGTTTAATATCACATTGTGATTCTACATATTAAAATTAATTTTGTCATTTAAAAAAATTATTAATGACTTTTCTAGTGAATTCTACAAAGTTAGTTTATAGATTGTGACTATTCTGGTCAATTTAGCATGTCTATTAGTACATTTACCTGTATGTATACTAAGTATGTGTAGAAAAGAACTTATTGGTGGTTATTTGGTAGGATGTTATTAAATTTCTTTTTTTAATGCATGTTTTCTAATTTCTTCAATAATAAGTATAAATATCTTCATAATAAATACCTTCTCAAAATTAAATGTACAAATTATTGCAATACTTGATTTTTAAATAGGAAAATAATCTAATTAAAATAGTCACTGTTGTTGTTATTGTTCAGTCACTCAGTTGTGTCCAACTTTTTTGATCCCCATGGTTTGCAGCACTTCAGGCTTACCTGTCCTTCACTATCTCCTAGAGTTTGCTTAAACTCATGTCCATTGAGTTGATGATGCCATCCAATCATCCCATCCTCTGTTACTCTCGTTTCCTCATGCCCTCAATCTTTCCCAGCATCAGGGTCTTTTCCAATAAGTCAGCTGTTCACATTAGGTGACCAAAGTGTTGGAGCTTCAGCTTCAGTATCAGTCCTTCCAATGAATATTCAGGGTTAATTTCCTTTAGGATTGACTGGTTTGATATCCTTTCTGTCCAAGGAACTCTCAAGAGTCTTCTCCAGCCTCACAGTTGTAAAGCATTAATTCTTCAGTGCTCAACTTTCTTTATGATCCAACTCTCACATCCATACACGACTACTGGAAAAATCATAGCTTAGACTATATAGACCTTTGTTGGCAAAAATGATGTCTCTGCTTTTTCATACACTGTGTAGATTTGTCATAGCTTTTCTTCCAAGAAGCAAACATCTTTTAATTTCATGGCTGCTGTCACTGTCTGCAGTGATTTTGGAGCCCAAGAAAATAAAGTCTGTCACTTTATCCATTTTTTCCCCCATCTATTTGCCATGATATAGCCATATATCATATTTAAATAATAAACTTTAACTCATGGAAGCAATTTTCAGAAAAATGCTCACTTTAATATTTGCCACACAAACTATATTTCTAAATCAGTTTATTTTGTTTGAGGGCAATAGGTATAAAAATTCTGAATCATATACACATCCTTTGACCCAGCAATTACATCTCTAAGTATTTACCCAACAGATATACTTGCATGTGCATACAAATAATCTTCATTTCAGTATTGTTTCTTATTGAGTTAAACATTGTTTTATTGATATAAATTATATCCAATTAAATATGAGTAATCTATTTCTTTTTTTTTTTTTTACTGCAAATGATGTTAACTATTACAATGCAACATTCTTTTATAAAATGCTCTGCATTTAAGGTATAAAGCATGATTTTATAGTCTCTACATATATATATGTGAAATAATTCCTACAGTCAAGTTAATTAACATATCATTCCCCCACATAGTTACATACATGCATGTGCATGTGTGTATGTGTGTGTGTGTGTGTGTGTGTGTGTGTGTGTGTGTGTGTGTGTGTAATGGGAGTACCTGAAATTACTATCATAGCAAAACTCCAGGACTCAGTCCAGTATTATTAAGTACAGTCATCATCCTGTATATGTGATCTATAGGCTATTCATCCTACATAACTACAATTTTGTACCATTTGACCAACATCTCCCCATTTCCTCTAAACCGCCACCACCCATGCTTAGTAAGCACTGTTCTATTCTCTATTTCTGGTATTAGACTTTTTTAGATTTCATGTATAAGTTTGATCATGCAGTTTTTTTTCTTTCTGTCTGGCTTGTTTCACTGAGTATAGATGTCTTCTAGATTCATCCACATTGTGAATAGAAAAATATTCTTTTTTAAGGCTAAAAAATATTTCATTAGAGATATATATATATATGCACACATATACATCTCATTTACATACATGTATACTCTTTATACATTCATCTGTCAATGGACACTTAGATTGTTTCTGTAAAATTTTGGCTATTATGATTAACATTTCAGCATTGTTTGAAATAACAAAAATTAAAAACAATACAAATATCCATTGATAAAGAGATTAATTAAGTACAATTCAGTAATAGAATATTTTGGAGCAATGGAGTGAATGAGGCAGTTCTATATAAACTGATATGGAAATGAAAAAGGCAAGATACAAAACAATATATTCATGATGATATTGTATTAATTTGTTTGTCCTATGTGTGTGCATGGAAGGATTCACAAGAATCTGTTTCTGATGAGAATGAGCTAAAGAGATTTTACACTTTTATTTCATGTCATATAATATTGCAAAATTTAGTTTTTAGTTTCATGGTTTATAATGAAAAACTTTTCAAATATATCTGAAAAATAATCTGAAATAAAAAGTCTTTCTTTTCATATGTATTGATTTAAGACACATATACATTTCATTTTAGATTATAAATAGTTCTAAAACTCCTTTCAAAGCTATTTTGCAATCAGACAACATTTGTAAGGATAATTGCTAACTTTTCCTTCTGGAAAATTGAGAATAGGAACTGTTGACACATTTGAATTCTAATCTATGGACATTTTTGTTCCCTCCCTTCATCTTTGAGATGAGTGTATTAACCTTTTGAAAAACTGATTTCTTCAACAATTAGGGTGAAATTCATCAGAAAATTCTATTTATATCACTCCTCAGCACAGCTTCTTTTGCACAGTTGAGTGTGCAAACTAGAAATCTTTGAGCCATATGTAGCTTAAATATGGCTCTACTTTTTGGCACAGCACAGTGCTTAACATAAAACTGAAAGAAATTGCAATTCATTGCCAATAAGCTAACATGTTAAAATTGGGAGTTTTCTCATAAAAATCTGTTGTTTTCTCTCATCTTGCAAAATTAAATCTTATAGTACTGGACCTATATTCCCACTGGGAAAAAATTGGCTGGAAGTGAAGAGCAGCTGCTCCCTTTAGTTTGGATACGCAGAAAACTCTCCCATTTTCCATAGTCTCCAAGATTCCCTGTTACTTGAAGTCTGTCAGTATCATTCATTTGTCTGTTTTTCTTGACTCTTCACATATCCCAAGTTTACAGTCCATGGATAAAAATAATCTGGATACAAGCAGAAAGTAGCCTTAACAAGAGTTAAAAACATACCATAAAACTTACAAAATTAAAATAGTGTGGTATCAAAGCATGAACAGACAAATAATCAAATGGAAAAGAATATTAAGCACATTAGGGCTTCCCTCATAGTTCATTTAGTAAAGAATCCGCCTACAATGCCAGAGACTCCAGTTGGATTTCTGGGTTGGGAAGATCTGCTGGAGAGGGTATAGGCTACCCACTCCCATATTCTTGGGCTTTCCTTGTGGCTCAGCTGGTAAAGAATCTGCTGAATGTGGGAAACCTGGGTTGGAAAAATTCCCTGGAGAAGGGAAAGGCTACCCACTCCATTATTCTGGCCTGGAGAATTTCATGGCCTGTATAGTCCATGAGGATGCAAAGAGTCAGACACGACTGAGCAACTTTCACTTTCACTTTCAGACCCAAGTACATATGGACATTTAATGCCTGATAAAGTGGTATCTCAAACCACTGAGGCCAAAATTAACTTACTAATACATGGTACAAGGGCTTCTGGTCAGCTATTTCAAAAAAGAAAAGATACTCAAATCTCACACCTTACACTAGAATAAACTCCAAATGGGTAGATATCTAAACATAAAATTAGGAAACCACAAATATTCTTGAAGAAAACATGTGCAGATTTCCTTTTAACCTAAGTTAAGTGAAAGATTTTCTATCTGTGACTCAAAATCCAGAGACAATATAAGAAAATATTTATCGATTTGGCTACATAAGAGGTACATAAAATTTGTAAACTAGTCAAAAGTCAGGTGAAAAACTGGAAGAAAATGCTTGCAGTATAGACCACAAGTAGTATCACTAGTATACAAAGAACTCGAACATTAAAGGAAATAGTGTAAAAATCCAGCAGAAAAGCAGGAATAAACAGACAATTTACCAAAAAAAACCCACAAAAAAACAAAAAAGGAAACGAAAATGACAATCAAGTGAAAACATGTTCACAATCACTCATAACTATAAAGGAAAAATGCAAATGAAAACAATACTTCTCACCTATAGGACTGATGAAAAAGTAAATTGGGACAACACATTCTGTTGGCACGGCTATGAGGGAACAGACATTATTGTACGTTGAAGGTAGGAATGCAAACTGGAAGAAACTTCTGGAGGGAATCCTGGCAACATTGAACAAAACCTTAGGTGTCCTCATCTCTTGATCCAGCAATTATTGAACAAGAAACCTGCACTGCGTATACACCTTCCAAAAAAACAAAAATGCAAATAAGATTATTCATTTCTTCATTGTTTATAATTTTAAAATATTAGAAACCACTACAGTCTTATTTATTGTACTTGAATAAGCTATGGTACAGCCTCAGAATGGAGTACTATGTAGCTGTAAAGAGAAATGAGAAAGATCTCTAAAAAATTATGGAGTGATTTGTAGGACATACTGTTTAAGTGCAAAAGGCAATGCACAAGAGATACTTAAAGTATAATACACTTCATGTAGGAAAAATGCTCCTTTGTGCCAAAAATATAGAAAGGATAAACCAGAAAATAAAAAGTCTGGTTACCTAAGGTATGTGTGTGTGTGTGTGTGTGTGTGTGTGTGTGTGTGTGTGTGTGTGTAAGGAGTGGAGAAGATGGGATGGCATGGATATTCCTTTGAAGGAAGGCTCTGAGAAACCTAGACCACATATTAAAAAGCAGAGAGAAAAAAAAATAAAAAGAAAACAAAAATAAAAAGCAGAGACATCACTTTGCCGACAAAGCTATAGCTTTCCCAGTAGTCATGTACAGATGAGAGAGTTGGACCATGAATTCTTCAGTGGTCCAACTAAAGAATTAATGCTTTTGAATTATGGTGCTGGAGAAGACTCTTAAGAGTTCCTTGGACAGCAAGGAGATCAAACCAGTTAATCCTATAGGAAATCAACCCTGGATATTCATTGGAAAGACTGAAACTAAAGTTGAAGCTCCATTACTTTGGCCACATGATGCAATGAGTCAACTCATTGGAAAATACCCTGATACTGGGAAAGATTAAAGACAAAAGGAAGAGAGGGCAGCAAAGGATGAGATGGTTAGATAGCATTACTGACTCCATGGACATGAGTTTGAGTAAACTCTGGGAGATAGTAAAGGACAGGAAAGCCTGGTGTGGGCAGTCCATGGGGTCGCAAAAATTCAGACACGACTTAGTGATTGAACAACAACAATGGGTATTGAGTGACCCTTCTCTGAGTGTCACTTAATTTTGTTGCGTAGCTCTGACGCTTTGAATCATGATAATGTTTACATGACCAAAAAATAAATGAATAATTAAAACCAAAATGTGTGGGTGTGCTGGAATAAAAAAAGGTAACAGATGAACCTAGCTGCACTGCAAATGAATAACACAATCAAATAGAAGAGGTGGAAAGGAAAAAAGCCAAAGGACTTTAAAAAGACAGCATTTTGTCATCATATTTAAGGTAAAAGACAAAGAGAACTACTCACAAATACTGTGCTCTATGAGTAAATTTCTTTCTAACATATGTATAAGCTATTACAGAGCAGCTCTGTAATTACTTCATGTGTGTACTGAGACTGAACAAATGATTAAATCAATTTTGTATATTGAGAGCCAAGTTTCCCACCAGCAGAGTAAGAACTATCAGTTCAGTTCAGTTGCTCAGCTGTGTCCGACTCTTTGCGACCCCATGAATCACAGCATGCCAGGTCTCCCTGTCCATCACCAACTCCCGGAGTTCACTCAGACTCACGTCCATCGAGTCCGTGATGCCATCCAGCCATCTCATCCTCTGTTGTCCCCTTCTCCTCCTACCCCCAATCCCTCCCAGCATCAGAGTCTTTTCCAGTGAGTCAACTCTTCGCATGATGTGGCCAAAGTACTGGAGCTTCAGCTTTAGCATCTTTCCTTCCAAAGAAATCCCAGGGCTGGTTTCCTTCAGAATGGACTGGTTGGATCTCCTTGCAGTCCAAGGGACTCTCAAGAGTCTTCTCCAACACCACAGTTCAAAAGCATCAGTTCTTCGGCACTCAGCCTTCTTCACAGTCCAACTCTCACATCCATACATGGCCACAGGAAAAACCATAGCCTTGACTAGACAGACCTTAGTCGGCAAAGTAATGTCTCTGCTTTTGAATATGCTATCTAGGTTGGCCATAACTTTTCTTCCAAGGAGTAAGCGTCTTTTAATTTCATGGCTGCAGTTACCATCTGCAGAGATTTTGGAGCACCAAAAGATAAAGTCTGACACTGTTTCTACTGTTTCCCCATCTATTTCCCATGAAGTGATGGGACCAGATGCCATGATCTTAGTTTCCTGAATGTTGAGCTTTAAGCCAACTTTTTCACTCTCCTCTTTCACTTTCATCAAGAGGCTTTTTAGCTCCTCTTCACTTTCTGTCATAAGGGTGGTGTCATCTGCATACCTGAGGTCATTGATATTTCTCCCAGCAATCTTGATTCCAGCATGTGTTTCTTCCAGTCCAGTGTTTCTCATGATGTACTCTGCATAGAAGTTAAATAAGCAGGGTGACAATATACAGCCTTGATATACTCCTTTTCCTATTTGGAACCAGTCTGTTGTTCCATGTCTAGTTCTACCTGTTGCTTCCTGACCTGCATACAGATTTCTCAAGAGGCAGGTTAGGTGGTCTGGTATTCCCATCTCTTTCAGAATTTTCCACAGTTTATTGTGATCCACACAGTCAAAGGCTTTGGCATAGTCAATAAAGCAGAAATAGATGTTTTTCTGGAACTCTCTTGCTTTTTCCATGATCCAGCGGATGTTTGCAATTTGATCTCTGGTTCCTCTGCCTTTTCTAAAACCAGCTTGAACATCAGGGAGTTCACGGTTCACGTATTGCTGAAGCCTGGCATGGAGAATTTTCAGCATTACTTTACTAGCATGTGAGATGAGTGCAATTGTGTGGTAGTTTGAGCATTCTTTTGCATTGCCTTTCTTTGGGATTGGAATGAAAACTGACCTTTTCCAGTCCTGTGGCCACTGCTGAGTTTTCCAAATTTGCTGGCATATTGAGTGCAGCACTTTCACAGCATCATCTTTCAGGATTTGAAACAGCTCAACTGGAATTCCATCACCTCCACTAGCTTTGTTCATAGTGATGCTTTCTAAGGCCTACTTGACTTCACATTCCAAGATGTCTGGCTCTGGATTAGTGATCACACCATCGTGATTATCTGGGTCATGAAGATCTTTTTTGTACAGTTCTTCTGTGTATTCTTGCCACCTCTTCTTAATATCTTCTGCTTCTGTTAGGTCCAGACCATTTCTGTCCTTTATCGAGCCCATCTTTGCATGAAATGTTCCCTTGGTATCTCTAATTCTCTTGAAGAGATCTCTAGTCTTTCCCATTCTGTTGTTTTCCTCTATTTCTTTGCACTGATCACTGAAGAAGGCTTTCTTATCTCTTCTTGCTATTCTTTGGAACTCTGCATTCAGATGCTTATATCTTTCCTTTTCTCCTTTCATTTCACCTCTCTTCTTTTCATAGCTATTTGTAAGGCCTCCCCAGACAGCCATTTAGCTTTTTTGCATTTCTTTTCCATGGGGAGGAGGCCAGAATGCATACCTTGCCAATGGGTGAAATCAGAGGTATCAGTATAAACTCATGGCTTTACATAGACATATAGAGATAGGTAGATACAGAGACATACCTGTTTTTGTATTGATATATAGGGGTTAGTATCATGTGCTCGTGCTCAGTTGCTCAGTTGTTTCCAATTCTTTGTGACTTCATAACTGTAGCCCTCCAGGCTCCTCTGTCTATGGGATTTTCCAGGTAAGAATATTGGAATGGGTTGCCATTTCTTTTTCAGAGGATCTTCAGGACCAAGTGATTGAACTTGAGTCTTCTGCATTGGCAGGGGGATTATTTACCACTGAGCTACCTGGGAAGCCCCATGGGTTATTATACACATACATTTTTCCTAAGTAGCAATAAGCATGCTCTTCATCAAGATTCTAGTTTCTAAATATTAGTCCCCAGTAAAGAAAGAAGGGCTCCTTGCTTGATTCTAGGTATGGCATAGAGAAAGCACAAGACAAATGTGCAATCTCTTCTGTTGCCAAAAGTTATGTAGTGCTGAAAAAAGAAAGCAGCAGGGCAAGAAGACACAGGACCCTCCTGATAGGGGCTCTGGCCACAACTAGGACTAATTTGAGCCAAAATATGATAATATTGAGTTATAATAGATAGATTAAAATAAATATCCATGCATCTGATATAAATAAATAATTGAGTAATAAATAAAAGGGGGAGAAGGGACAGCTCTTTCTTACAAGTAGAATTCCAGTTAACAACTATAGAAGAATGAAGAAAACAAAGAATCACCATTCAGTTCAGTTCAGTTCAGTCGCTCAGTCGTGTCCATCTCTTTGCAACCCCATGAACTGCAGCACGCCAGGCCTCTCTGTCCATCATCAACTCCCGGAGTTCACTCAAACTCTAAATCACCATTAAGCAACCACAATAACAATGACTGCAGGCTGTAACATGCTAAAATTAGGGGGAGTAAGTATAATGAAAAATAAGATAGTTGCATAGTCTCAACATATTGTCCCACAAGGTGTGTATTATTACAAAGAGAAAAGTAGTAACTTAACAGTGGAGAAATCTGACAGCCACCATAGCATTCAAAAGATTAAGGTTTATATTACCACTTCTAAGATGTATCAATATCCCTTCTGATAAAATGCCCTGAGAAGGACACAATATCACTTGTGCAATATTCTTATCGAAATGTATAGCTTTAACCTAATCACGAGAAAATATAAGATAAATCTACACTGAGAGACATTCCACTGAATAACCAACTTTAAAAAGTCATAAGTATAAAGAAAGATGGAGAAACTGTAAGGACCTGAGATGACAAAGGAGACATGACAGATAAACGCACCTGGATTATATCCTGGACAGAAAAACAACCAGCATGGAAAAATTGGTGAAATTTAAATAAATCTGTAGATTAGTTAACAGTATTAATATTAATTTCCTCATTTTGATAATTACACTATAATGATGTAAGTTGTGAAAATTTAAGAAAACTGTGTGAAGGGTAGGAAAGAACTATCTGTACTATCAATATTTGTGAAACTTTTTAAAAACTTAAAAAATAAAAGATTGAAAACCACTCTTAAATTAATCACCTTATTAATTTTTTTTAGACTAGATTTAAAAAATTCAAGAAAGGAATTATCGATGGGAAATGATATGATATAAACTCAGAAAGAATATGCTTCCGATAGTTTACAAAATGGAAAAACTGAAATTATCTTTTAAATCACAAAAGAAAATAACATGTATTTAAATAAAAACAGGTGGAGGAAAGGTGAGCAAAAGAAAAGACTAGACTACTAAGTTCTCAAGTTGAAAGGGATCAAAAATAGGTGTAAATGTGACTGGTTTGAAGGATGTATTTTGAAAGATAAAATTCAACTGAGCTAAAGAAATTGGTTTCTATATTTTCCAAAATGCTGTCTTGCCCTCTCTTTTATTGAAATGGGCATAAGCTAAGTGAAATAAAGGCAAGTGTTTGTTTGATAACATTCCAAAACGGCAGCTGGATTCCAGAACGCATGATATTTTAAGGATGTCAGAGTCTGGCCTTCATGCATATCAGTTGGCTGTGAATGTTCACCTTTAACTCTGGGCCTGTAACTAGATCACAAAGTTCATTTTTATTGTTTAAATTTCGTTCATTCCTCTGTTGCTGTTCAATTGTGTGAGTGGAGCAGGTTTTATCACACTTTACAAGTTCATCACTTTTAATTCTATTCCTACCATGCTAGATTAAATTTAAGGGTCACTGAAATCAGGAGCTACTGACCTTTGCCCTCTTAATGTTTCTCATCATTAATACTTGACCCTAAAAGCTTTGTATACAATAAACTATATTTATAGGTGTGGAGGGAAGGGAAAAGCAGAAACAAAAGTGGGTCGGGAGATTATTTATTTTGCTATGCTCTTCAGAGATTAGGAATGTTCACACAGTCTATACTTCAGCTGGTGAACTTGGATTGGATGCCTTTTATGGTGTCTGAAAAGAAAGTAGGGGTGAATGCATTTGAGAGTAATACTCAAAATGACACCCTCGCTTGTCTCAGTCACTCTGGGATTGCTGAACTTTTACCTTCATTCTGCTCTTTCTGGTTTACTTTGCATATGACTGAAGGAAAATAAAGGACATATATTTAAGATGATCCTTCTCAGAAGAAAAGAAATATTCAAATAGCTTATTTTCAAAGGTTAGAATTGTGAAAGCTCTGAGAAAATTAGGAATTTTGTGAAATGTCTGTGATTATTTCAACTGATGGAAGAGAAAACACAGAAAAAGTCTTTATGATGGAAACCTCCAGCATTCTGTTCCCATTACCTTTGGATGTTTTGGTTCATTTAGAAATGTTTAGAGTTGTTTTTCTTTTTGTTCAAATTTGGAGAAATTGGATTTTTTAAATTTTGGGGGGGCTTCTTTTGATTTCTTTTCTTTACTTTTTAACATATCTAGTTTCCAAGACATTTCTTTATTTACATGGTCAATTAAAAGCTATTCTTTTTTTTTAGTGAGCATAGCATCTGGGATGAGCAAGAAAATTTATTTCCTTAAAACAGGATTTTCAGGGCATCCATGCCACATTTCACTTCTCAGATTTACAAAAAAAGTGGCTTTCAATGGCCCATGTGTGTATGTTCATGTGAATGCACATAAAAACACATAAAATGGTGCATTATTAGGGGCTACTTTAAAATACATATGTCCTTTATTTTCCTTCGGCAAATATTATGACAAAGTTCACTATTAATTTACAAACAGGAGTATTCTAGAATGACTAGTCAGAATCTTTTGCCTGGGATAATTGTTTTGGCAACATACAAACTATCAGAAAGGAATGCATAGTGATTAAGGCAAAGAGTTTTTTTTGGTCACAGATTGAAGGAGAGTCCTGGGCTTATAAAATACTCTATTTCCTCCATTAATTGTGCCCGAGTGGAGTTGTAACCAAGTAGCTGAAACAAATAAAATGTAAGTAATATTGTTTCCTTTTAAAACATTTCACTTAATTTGTGGAAGAGGTTTGAATTTATTAAACATGCACAGTCCCCCTCACCACCCTCTGCCTTCCCCCTGAGTTCCTTTGCCCTGTCTCCAGCCTCTTCCCCCAGAAATATTCATGCAATGCTCACAGCAAAACCATTCTCTCAACCCAGTAAGGGAAGCTCCTCTAGCTATCTTCTCCTTTGGGGATGTAGGTGGAAAGGAAAGAAGAGAATGCAAAATTAGCCTGGGACCCTGTAAACCTCTCCTGTTTTACCTGAAACTAAAGCTAAGAGAGACTTCCATCTCATTGGAGTCTCTGTGATTGCTGTTGTTTGTATATGTCTCTGAACACTTTGGTGAGCATTCCTCATGCTTTGACAAAGATTCAACATTCTTTATAGGAAAGGATGAGCTGGTTTTGTGAGAGGATATATTTTCCTTGCACACTAAATCAGACAATCAATGGATTAGTACAGAAAGGCTGTACAGCAGCAGAAATGGGAAAAGTGAGCATGTGGACACGTGTGTGAATAGCAGTTTTGAACATTGCTTTGTGCTGGTTGACTGCCTCTCTTCATTTGCCAGAGTTAAGGCATTGGAGTCTCCTCTATAGCAAATCCCTTTAAATCACATACACAGGGAGCAAAGTTTTCAAACCACTTCCTTCTTTTTCTTTCCCACTTTGTGAGAGAAGCCTCAGAGAAGGATACTTTCTCATTGTGGACACAAAAATATGCTAGGAGATGAAAAAGTACATAGATCGGTTTTAATACATTGTTTTCTCCCCTCATTACTTACATTGTATAGCTACATTCAGTCAAGAGACACAATTATTTAGGGGGCTTGGACAGTATTATTTAGACAAACAAGTTAAAAACCTTAATATGAATGGAATTACCTTGGGTCCTGTAATTCTGGTTGGAAATTATTTTAGAATATTTCTTAAATATCTCTGCATATTTTCAGCTCCTCCAGACATTAGCATAGTAATGGATTCACTCCTCTTTTCCTTTCATTACATGGTGGGATCATTCCCCATCTATTCTTCTCTTCTAGGGATCACCATAGTAAGGACTTGTCTCCAAATACCTTCTATAAGCATCAGGACTTTGAGTTGAATGAGTTGGGCTTTTTTGGTTCAGTTGAATCAAACTTTATTTTTGCCTGTCACCATACAGTCCTTTGGGTTTAGCTCTTCAGACTTAAGGATGCATGAAAAGTAAGGCTATTTACTTTCAATGTGACTTGTTTCTAAGTTTTTCTTAGTTTCTCTCTCTGTCTCTCCAATGTGTTGTGAAGGAAGAACCAAGTTATAAATATGTTACACACAGTGCATACTGAAGGCATCTGTTTTTAGGATATAATTTTTCCTCTTCATGGTAACATTATAATCTAAACATACAGAGAACAAACAAGGAGACTGTAGGAGGTAGATCAAGACTTCTTTATTCAGGAAAGAACTGAACCTCTCACCTGGAAGTATGGTGGCCATTTACATGGTCAGAATTAAACATAATAATAAATTTATGAATTAGAGGATATAATTTTGATTATTTAAAAGAAATATTTGAATAAAAGTTCACCATTAATTATTTTTATTGTGACACAGTATTAAATTGGTAACATAAAAATTACCATGTTAACCATTTTCTAGTGTACAATTAACATTATTAGTAAAATACTTTCACAGTATTTTTCACAGTGAAGGTAAAATACTTCCACACTTCCAGAACTTTTTCATCACTTATAAAAAGAAAGTTTGTACTCAGTACTTGTACTCAGTAAATGATAATACCTTATATTCCTATCCCCTCCAGCCCTGGCAACCATCCTTCTACTTTTTCCTCTGAATTTTCCCATTCAGTCACCTCATATAAGCATAATTTACAGTGTTTGTTCCTTTGTATCTGACTTAATTCATGTATTGAAGGAAGAAACAGACAGAACAGGCTCCATCTTGAAAGCAGGACTCCATCTTGGGCCGGACTGTGGACTTTGAGCTATATGCCCAGTATCTATGGAAACGACATACCAACTGGAAAACCAGGCCCCCTGGATGGGAGAGCCCCAGAGCTCATACCTAGACTCTCTGTTGCCTAAAAGAACACCCTAATTATCAGTGTAACTGAATAGAATCAAATTTTATTATGCTTATTGGAGTATGACCACAGGCCTATTGATAATTGTCCGCTGTTAACTACCTAGGCTTAAGGCATATGAATCACGGATTAACTTTGATTGTATCTTTCTTTTCCTTTGTTCAGACTAGTTTCAGGGAATTTGGGGAGGTGGGTTTGGACACGTACACTTGGGGTATAGAAGGTTTACAGAAAAACTGGTCAGGGTCCTTGGCTGAGAGGAGACTCTGCCTTGGGCCCGCTTGTGTAATAAACTGCACTCCACTATCTGCATTGTCCTTCTGAGTGAGTTTGTTTCCCAAAACGCGTGGCTACAACATTTGGTGCATGGGCCAGGAAACTCCTCACTTTGAGGAGACAAGTCCCATTTGGTACTACTCTGAGACCTTGCAGCTCGAATCTTCTAGAGGGGGGCAGGCGCCTCGCCTTTCTGGAAGGATTCTGCTTCTCAATGTCCAGACCTTTCATGTTAGCAGGTAGTGGGCGGCAGCAGGGGAACTGAGCGTTCAGGTGAGGAGGAACCCCCCTGATAGGGTGGAAGAGGGGGCCTGATCACCCCCCTGGAAGGGATTAGAAAGGGCACAGACCCCCAGGAACCTGGAATAGACAGGTGGCAACAATTGCTTGGTACACAGGTTGACAAGCATGTTAGGGCTTAGAAAGGAAATTTGTGAAGGTCATTTCGGAGGTGGTGTCCATGCTGTCTTGGAGAAAATTATTACCAAGCAATTGCCAGGGGATTTTTTAGAAGAAGAAACTTGGTTTTTGTGTGCTCGTGTTCTGTCCTCCCCAAGGAGGTGTCCCATCTGCTATGAAATTCTTGACCCACTCGCAACTGTCAGGCTAGAAGGAGGGGGATACATAAGTGAGTACGAATTGGCTTTTCTGGAGATGGCCTGGGACGTGGGCTATTTGACCCATCTGTATTTTCATCCACACCTGATCAAGCCCACCAAGACAGAACAGACATTAAAAGTTAAGAGAGAAACAGTCTTGGATCATGTGGTGTTCTGGTTCTGCTGTGCTGACTGGCATGTGAAGACATGCCGATCTCCCTTCTCCCTCTGGGATCTGGCAGGTAAGGCTCTTCTCACCCCAATTAAGAAGGAGCCAGAATGGAAATTTAAGTGTCACTGAGTGGAAATATCAGAAGTACATAGGGTACTGAGAACTTCATAGACAGAACGAAAAGGAAAAGTAGAAGAAGGTCTGAGAAGGTAAACCAGATGGGGGAAGTGAATCTAAGGCAACTGTATTAGAGTACATGATTAAAAATTTAAAGAAGGGATTTGGAGAAGACTATGGTGTGAAGATGAAGCCTAACCGCCTCCAGATACTCTGTGAGGTCGAATGGCCCCCTATGGGAGTAGGATGGCCACCAGAGAACACTATGAACTTAAAAATAGTGGAAGCAGTCTATACAGTAGTCACAGGAGAGCCAGGACACTTGGATCAATATCCATATATTGACTTATGGCCAGGGTTAGCTCAAGACTCTCCTACTTGGACAAGGTTCTGTATCCAGAAGGGGAAGGGAAAAATATTAATGGCACAAGAATTGACTGATGATAAAAAAGGAAATTCTATAGAATTTGGACGGGGATGACCTGACCCCTCCCTTATACTGGATGATGATGCCCCTGCCTCCCAGTGCTCCACCAGGACTGGAGGCTGCCTTACTGCCCAATCCACGTCCAGGTGAAGTTCCTGCAGCAGCCACTGCTCTTCCACCAGCTCTCCAGAGTTTGCTGAGCCACCATTTCGGCAGGCTCCAATCTCAGCAATGGAGACCTCTGGTTAATACCCCCAGAATTCCACCTCAGCTGAACCTCCTAGATTGTATCCACCTCTCCCGGACAAAATCTCAGAACTACACTGCCTGCTCACAGGTCAATGTTGCCTCTGGGCACAGACAGAAACCTCCAGGTATTCAGGTAAAAGGCACGCTGCCCTTTGAACACCTGGAAGTGGACTTCACTGAAATAAAACCTCACCGACGCTACCATTACCTGCTGGTCATAATATGTACATTCTCCTGTTCCTACCCAGACTGAAGGAGCATCAAAAGTAGCCTGGTGCCTGCTTAGGGAGATAGTTCCCAGATTTGGATTTCCTACCAGCCTGGGATCAGACATTGGCCCTGATTTTGTAGTTGATTTAGTTATAACAAGTAAGCAAAACTTTAAACATCAAATGGAAATTACATACAATGTATAGACCCCAGAGTTCTGAGATGGTGGAAGGAACAAACCAGACACTTAAATAGACACTCTCCAAGTGGATCTTAGAGACTGACTGTTCCTGGGTGGACTTGTTTCCGATGGCTCTGCTCAGACTCAGGATGATCCCATGGTCCCATGGGTCTTCTCCTTACAAAATTGTGTATGGGAGGCCCCCTCCCATAATAAAACAGTTGTCAACAAATTTGCCTCAGATAAGGGTAGATGAGATTTCACAGAAGATGGAACAACTGGGTAAGGTAATAAATCAGGTAACTAAGTTTGTACAAGAAAGGGTGCATTCCCCCTGGGGGAACAGATTCACGAATTTGTGCCCTGGGATCAGGTGTGGTCAAAGACTGGAAACACGACTCCTTGGCCCCACTTTGGAAGGGTCCATATACTGTTGTTCTAACCAGCCCTACTGCAGTTAAAGTTGCAGGTGTCACTCCCTGGATCCACCACATGAGGGTGAAGAGCATACCACGCAGACCTGGAGGACACCGAGTGGACTATATAAAAGGACCCCACTGATCCCCACGAAACCAAGATCAACTTAAATAAGAAAAAGATGAAGCTCTGCAATCAATTGCTGCAACAAGGACTTGCTGGTATCATCTTGAGACTAACCATAGTTTCAGTACAAAGAGGGACATGTGCTATAATTAAAGTTGAATGTTGTGTATATATTCCCAATTATCTGGCTATGTATCAGCCACCCTAGATGACATGAAAGGTCAGGTAAAAATTATGTCTAATGATAATCTTCCTTTTGGGATTTTGGTCCTATCTTGGGTAAAGGGTGATTGCCTTGATAGTTCTGCTTTGTGGACCCTTTATTTTACAATGTATTATGAACTTTGTAACCCAAAGGTTTATATCATTCTCCCAAATTAGAGGTCAGAGAGTCAGGGTGGAATATATCCTATGAATGATGCTCATACTATGAGTTAAGAGCATCAAGAGGGGGGAGTGAAGGAGGAAACAGACAAAACAGGCTCTATCTTGAAAGCAAGACTCCATCTTGGGCCAGACTGTGGACTTTGAGCTATATGCCCAATATCTATGGAAACGACATACCAACTGGAAAACCAGGCCCCCTGGATGAAAGAGCCCTCGGGCTCGTACCTAGACTCTCTGTTGCCTAAAAGAATACCCTAATTATCTGTGAAACCCAATAGAATCATAAATTCTATTATGCTTATTGGGGTATGATCACAGGCCTATTGATAATTGTCCACTGTTAACTACCTAGGCTTAAGACATATGAATCACGGGTTAACTTTGATTGTTATCTTTCTTTTCCTCTGTTCAGAAAGCTGCTGCTGCTGCTAAGTCGCTTCAGTCGTGTCCGACTCTGTGCGACCTCATAGACAGCAGCCCACCAGGCTCCCCTGTCCCTGGGATTCTCCAGGCAAGAACACTGGAGTGGGTGGCCATTTCCTTCTCCAATGCATGAAAGTGAAAAGTGAAAGTGAAGTTGCTCAGTCGTGTCCGACTAGTTTCAGGGAATTTGGGGAGTTGGGTTTGGACATGTACATTTAAGGTATATAAAGTTTACAGAAAAACTGATCAGGGTCCTCAGCTAAGAGGAGACTCTGCCTTGGGCCTGCTGGTGTAATAAACTGCACTCCACTATCTGCATTGTCCTTCTGAGTGAGTTTGTTTTCCAGAATGCGTGGCTACAACAGTATCATCATATTTTCACAGTTCATCCATGTTGTATCATGTATCAGAACTTCATTTCTTTTTATAGCTAAATAAATTCCATTGTGTGCATATACTACATTTAAAAAAATCAACTGGAGAATGATTAGTTTACATATAGTGAAGGTTTCTGCCATACATCAACATGAATCAGCCATAGGCATACACATGTGCCCTCCTTCTTAAACCTCCCTCCTACCTCCCTCCCCATCCCACCCCTCTAGGTTGTCACAGACCACTGACTTTAGGTTCCCTGTATCATACAGCAAATTCCCACTAGTTATCTATTTTACAGTTGGTAATGTGTATGTTTCAGTACAGACTTCCACTCTTTTAAGTCATTTCACCCTCTCCCTTCCCCGCTGTGACCAAAAGTCTGTTCTTTATGTTTGCATCTCCTTTGCTGCTCTGCAAATAGGATCATAAGTACCATCTTCCTAGATCCCATATATATGTGTGTTAACACATGATCACTGACTCGATGGACGTGAGTCTGAGTGAACTCCGGGAGTTGGTGATGGACAGGGAGGCCTGGTGTGCTGCGATTCATGGGGTCGCAGAGTTGGACACGACTGAGTGACTGAACTGAACTGAACACATGATGTTTGTCTTCCTCTTAATGACTTCACTCTGTATGATAGGCTCTAGGTTCATCCACCTCATTAGAACTGACTCAAATGTGTCTTTTTTGTAGCTGAGTAATATCCCATTCTGTATATGTACTAAATCATCTATATGCATTCCTCTGTCAATGGACATCTAGGTTGCTTCCTCATCCTCAGTTCAGTTCAGTTGCTCAGTTGTGTCTGACTCTGCGACCCCATGAATTGCAGCGCGCCAGGCCTCCCTGTCCATCACCATCTCCTGGAGTTCATTCAAACTCACGTCCATCGAGTGGGTGATGCCATCCAGCCATCTCATCCTCTGTCATCCCCTTTTCCTCCTGCCTCCAATCCCTCCCAGCATCAGAGTCTTTTCTAATGAGTCAACTCTTTGCATGAGGTAGCCAAAGTATTGAAGTTTCAACTTTAGCATCATTCCTTCCAAAGAACACCCAGGGCTGATCTCCTTTAGAATGGACTGGTTGGATCTCCTTGCAGTCCAAGGGACTCTCAAGAGTCTTCTCCAACACCACAATTCAAAAGCATCAGTTCTTCGGTGCTCAGCTTTCTTCACAGTCCAACTCTCACATCCATACATGACCATTGGAAACCATCCACATCCTAGCTATTCTAAATAGTGCTACAATGAATACTGGGGAGCAGGTGTCTTTTTCAGTTGTGATTTCCTGAGGGTCATATACATTTTTAACCCATTAATTTGTTGATGGCTATCTGGGTTGTTTTACCTTTTGGTTCAGTTAAGTTCAGTTCAGTTTAGTCGCTCAGTCGTGTCTGACTCTTTGCGACCCCATGAATTGCAGCACGCCAGGCCTCCCTGTGCATCACCAACTCCTGGAGTTCACTCAAACTCATGTCCATCGAGTCAGTGATGCCATCCAGCCATCTCATCCTCTGTCGTCCCCTTCTCTTTCTGCCCCCAATCCTTCCCAGGATCAGAGGCTTTTCCAATGAGTGAACTCTTTGCATGAGGTGGCCAAAGTATTGGAGTTTCAGCCTTAGCATCAATCCTTCCAAAGAACCCCCAGGGCTGATCTCCTTCAGAATGGACTGGTTGGGTCTCCTTGCAGTCCAAGGGCCTCTCAAGAGTCTTCTCCAACACCACAGCTCAAAAGCATCAGTTCTTTGGAGCTCAGCTTTCTTCATGGCCCAACTCTCACATCCATACATGACCACCGGAAAAACCACAGCCTTGACTAGATGGACCTTTGTTGGCAAAATTTGGTTACTGTAAATAATAATGATAAAAGTATTCACATATAAGTACTTGAGTCTCTGCTTTTAATTTTTTTTGGTTAAACAGTATACCCCAAAGGGGAATTGTTCCTTATGATATTTCTGTTTATTCTTTGTTTTGAGGAAACATCAAACTGTTTTACACAATCTGTACCATTTTACATTCCTACTAGCAGTGCACAAGTGTTCATCTTTGCCAAACTTATTACTTTCTTTTTTTGTTTTTTCTAGTAACTATCCTAATGTGTATGAAATGGTGTCTCATCATGGTTTTGATTTGACTTCTCTGGTCACTAGAGATGGTGAGCATTGTTTCATGTGTTTATTGGCTATTTGTATATCATCTCTAGAAAAATGTCTATTTAGATCATTTGCCCATTTTTGGATTGGGTTGTTTCATCATTTTTTGAGTTGCAATTCTTTGTATATTCTGACTATTGATTCTTCATAGTCATAAGTTTTCATGCCAATCTCAACGTATTTTTTAAAGGAATTATCTTACTATGTAATTAGATTATTTTATATATGTACATTTGTAGGTAAATTTTGTGTATATATGCATATATATGTATTTACACATAAAACAAACTGATTATATATATATATATATATAAATTCAAAGGATTTAGTGAGTTTTAAGCTTAGATAATTTCAAACTTAACCAATAACATCATTTGAACATTTAATTATTTAAATTTTGTTTATACTTCATGAGAATTTCAGAAATTAATTTTAAATTTTTGTTTCATTTTACCATCCTTAATTAGATTGCCTAAAGCAAAAATACATAAAAAACATGAAGCTAACTGCTTCTTTCTTAACACTTGGTCATTTCCAATATGTTCCAAAGAGAAAGGTACAGTAATTTATATTAACTTTAAAGTAAATGGAACTCAATGGACATGGGTTTGGGTGGACTCCAGGAGTTGGTGATGGACAGGGAGGCCTGGTGTGCTGCACTTCATGGGGTTGCAAACAGTCGGACACAACTGAGCGACCGAACTGAACTGACTGAAATGGAACTCAATAGTTAGTCCCTTGGTCTCTGGAAGCAGCCTGCTTGTATTGGAGTGAACCTACCACTATGTGTGATTTTGCCTTGGTTAACCTCTCTAAAGCTCGCCTTCCTCATCTAAATTTGCGACCATAATAAGCTGTTGTTGGGATCAAATGAATAAACCTAGTGAAGTGATCTGTATAGTTCCTAGTCCTTAAGAAGAACCTAGTGGTGTTGGAGAGTGCTTTGATTGGCAAAGGAGTTCACAAACCCCAGAAATAATTTCCTAGACTTGTGGATGGAAGGCATAGCCTGGATTTTACTGGCGTGTTGCTAGTTGATCATCAGAACCCTATAGAAGTCAAGAAATCAGTAAGCAATTTCTCTGGTTTAAGTCTTCTCATTTGAAAATAAGGCATTGCCAATTCAGGTTCACAGAAATTGTGGGATGTTTAAATATTTGTGTTTAACAAATTAACACTTTACACACATACACATAGGCACATATGAACACAATGCTTATTATATATGACTTCACTTGATGATAACTTCAAAAGCCTAAAATCACTGGCAGGGAGACAAAGGACAAAGGTGCTCCTTGAAAGCTCCTCTTCCTTGCAACCACCATCCCATGATGATCCCTGATATTCATACAAAAAAAAAAAATCATGAGAGTTTAAAGCCCAGTGGATTCCATACTTTGATACCCAAATTGGAAAACAGATGAAAGTGGAGCTTCTATGGTTTGCGTAGGATAGTGTTGTTGAGACTGCCTTGCCCACTAGCCTCTCAGAAGGCTTTGAAAACCCAAGAGTAATGCATGATTTCACTGAATGAGTTTGGAAACCATTGCTTTAGTCCAATCTTATTTTATAGACATCCTCTTCCATCCCAGGTAGTAAGAAATGGATACTGAGAAGAAGGAGGCAGAATAGAATAAACTGTGAATTTATGACAGTATACAATGTGTAGGCCTAAAGGATATATTGAAATTAAATTAAAACACTTTTCATACTGTTCATGGCGTTCTCAAGGCAAGAATACTGAAGTGGTTTGCAATTTCCTTCTCCAGTGGACCACATTTTGTCAGAATGCTCCACCATGACCCGTCTGTCTTGGATGGCCCTACATGGCATGGCTCATAGTTTCATTGAATTACACAAGGCTGTGGTCCATGTGATCAGTTTGATTAGTTTTCTATGATTGTGGTTTTCATTCTATCTGCCCTCCTACAGATAAGGATAAGAGGCTTATGGAAGCTTCCTGATGGGAGAGACTGGATGAGGGGGTGGGGAAGGGGGGCGGATTGGGTCTTGTTCTGATGGGCGGGACCATGCTCAGTAAATCTTTAATCCAATTTTCTGTTGATAGGCGGGGATGTGTTGTTTGGCCTGAGAGACCAAACTAGGATGGAAGTAATGAAGATAATGGTAGCCTCCTTCAAAAGGTCCTGTGCATGCACTGCCATACTCAGTGCCCCCAATGCTGTAGCAGGCCATCACCAACCCATGACTCTGCCAGAGACTCCTGGACATTCACAGGCAAGTCTGGGTCAGTCTCTTGTGGGGTCAACTGCTCCTTTCTCCTGGGTCCTGGTGTGCACAAGGTTTTGTTTGTGCCCTCCAAGAGTCTGTTTCCCCATTCCTGTGTAAGTTCTGTAGTCAATTCCACTAGCCTCCAAAGTCAAATTCCCTGGGGGTTCTCAGTCCCTTTGCCAGATTCCATTTGGGAAATTTGTTGTGGGTCCTAGAACTTTCTTAACATTGTGAGAATTTCTTTGGTATAATTGTTCTGCAGTTTGTGGGTCATCTGCTCAGTGGCTCAATGGCAGGGTTAAGGTGACCTCCTCCAAGAGGGCTCAATGCCACACCAAAGACTGCTGCATCCAGAGCCCCTGCCCCTGTGGCAAGCCACTGCTGACCTGTACCTCTGCAGGAGACAATTAAACATTCAAACGCAGGTCTGGCTCAGTGTCTGTGGGGTCTCCTGTTGTGCACAAGGTTTTTTACTTGAGCCCTGCAAGTGTCTCTGGTGAGTATGGAGTTTGATTCTAAATGTAATTTTGACCCTCCTACCGTGTTGCTGGAGCTTCTCCTTTGACCTTCAGGGTAGGGTTTTGCTTTTTGTTTTTTGATGGGATCCAACATTCTCCTGTTGATGGTTGTTCAGCAGCAAGTTGTAATTTTGGAGTTCTCGCAGGAGAAGATGAGGGCAAGTCCTTTTTTTCTGCCATTTTGATTTGACAAAAAGATATGACACTGAAAGATAAACTCCCCAGGAAGGTAGGTGCTCAACATGCTACTGGAGAAGAGTGGAAAAACAACGGAAAGAATGAATAGGCAGAGCCAGGGTGAAAACAACACCCAGTTGTGGATGTGACCAGTGGTGGAATAAAGTCTGATGCTGTAAAGAACAATGTTGCCTAGGAACCTGGCATATTAGTTACATTAGTCAAGGTCAATTGGAAGTGGTCAAACAGGGGATGGCAAGAGTGAACATTGACATTTTAGAAATCAGTGAACTAAAATGGACTGGAATGGGTGAATTTAACTCAGATGAACGTTATATCTACTACTATGGGCAAGAATCCCTTAGAAGAATTGGAGTAGCCATCATAGTCGACAAAAAAGTAAGAAATGCAGTATGCGGGTGCAATCTCTGAAACAACAGAATGATATCTCTTTGATTCCAAGGCAAACCATTGAATATCACAGTAATCCAAGTCTATACCCCAACCAGTAATGCTGAAGAAGCTGAAGTTGAAAGGTTCTAAGAAGACCTACAAGACCTTCTAGAACTAACATCCTCAAAAGATGCCCTTTTCATTATAGGGGAAGGGAATGCAAAAGTAAGAAGTCAAGAGATACCTGGAGTAACAGGAAATTTGGCCTTGGAGTACAAAATGAAACAGTGCAAAGGCTAACAGAGTTTTGCCAAGAGAACGCACTGGTCATAGTAAGCACCCTCTTCCAACAACACAAGAGAAGAATCTACACATGGACATCAGTAGGTAGTCAATAATGAAATCAAATTGATTATATTCTTTACAGCCAGGGGTAGAGAAGCTGTATACAGTCAACAAAAACAAAACCATAAACTGACTGTGTCTCAGATCATGAACTCTGTATTGCCAAATTCAGACTTATATTGGAGAAAGTAGGGAAAACCACTAGACCATTCAGGTATGACCTAAATCAAATCCCTTATGATTATACAGTGGAAGTGAGACATAGATTTAAGGGACTAGATCTGATAGACAGAGTACCTAATGAACTATGGACGGAGGTTTGTGACATTGTACAGGAGACAGGGATCAAGACCATCCCCATGGAAAAGAAATGAAAAAAGGCAAAATAGCTGATAAAAGAGAAGCTAAAGGCAAAGGAGAAAAGGAAAGATATAAGCATCTCTATGCAGAGTTCCAAAGAATAGCAAGGAATGATAAGAAAGCCTTCCTCAGTGATCAATGCAAAGAAATAGAGGAAATAGAGTGGGAAAGACTGAAATCTCTTCAAGAAAATTAGAGATACCAAGGGAACATTTCATGCAAAGATGGGCTCAATAAAGGACAGAAATTGTATGGACCTAACAGAAGCAGAAGATATTAAGAAGAGGTGGCAAGAATACACAGAAGAACTGTACAAAAAAGATCTTCATGACCCAGATAACCATGATGGTGTGATCACTCACCTAGAGCCAGACATCCTGGAATATCAAGTCAAGTGGGTCTTAGGAAGCATCACTACAAACAAAGCTAGTGGAGGTGATGGAATTCAAGTTGAGCTGTTTCAAATCCTAAAAGATGATGCTGTGAAAGTGCTGCACTCAATATGTCAGCAAATTTGGAAAACTCAGCAGTGGCCACAGGACTGGAAAAGGTCAGTTTTCATTCCAATCCCAAAGAAAGGCAATGACAAAGAATGCTCAAACTACTGCACAATTGCATTCATCTCACACACTAGCAAAATATTGCTCAAAATTCTCCAAGCCAGGCTTCACCAGCATGTGAACTGTGAACTTCCAGATGTTCATGCAGATTTAGAAAAGGCAGAGGAACCAGAGATCAAATTGCCAACATCTGTCAGATCATCAAAAAAGCAAGAGAGTTCCAGAAAAGCATGTATTTCTGCTTTATTGACTATGCCAAAGGCTTTGACTGTGTGGATCACAGCAAACTGGAAAATTCTGAAAGAGATGGGAATACCAGACCATCTAACCTGCCTCCTGAGAAACCTGTATGTAGACCAAGAAGCAACAGTTAGAACTGGACATGGAACAACAGATTGGTTCCAAATCATGAAAGGCATATTTCGAGGCTGTATATTGTCACTGCTTATTTAACTGTTATGCAAAGTATATCATGAAAAATGCTGGGCTAGATGAAGCACAAGCTGTTATCAAGATTGCTGGGAGAAATATCAATAATCTCAGATATGCAGATGATACCACTCTTATGGCAGAAAGTGAAGAGGCACCAAAGGGCTTCCTGATGAAAGTGAAAGAAGAGAGTGAAAAAGTTGGCTTCAAATTCAACATTTAGAAAACTAATATCATGGCATCTGGTCCCATCCCTTCATGGCAAATAGATAGGTGGGGAAACAATGGAAACAGTGTCAGACTTTATATTGTTGGGCTCCAAAATCACTGGAGATCGTGACAGCAGCCATGCAATTGAAAGACTCCTTGTAAGTTTGGAAGAAAAGGTATGACCAACCTAGACAGCATATTAAAAAGCAGACATTACTTTGCCAACAAAGGTCCATCTAGTCAAAGCTATGGTTTTTCCAGTAGTCATATATGAATGTGAGAGTTGGACTGTAAAGAAAGCTGAGCACTGAAGAATTCATGCTTTTGAACTGTGGTGTTGGAGAAGACTCTTGAGAGTCCCTTGGACTGCAGGGAGATCCAACCAGTCAATCCTAAAGGAAATTGGTCATATACATCATTGAAAGGACTGATGTTGCAGCTGAAATTCGAATACTTTGGCCACCTAGTACGAAGGATTGAATCAGTAGAAAACTCTGATGGGGAGAAAGATTGAGGGCAGGAGCAGAAGGGGATGATAGAGCATGAGTTGGCTGGATGACATCACTCACTTGATAGACATGAGTTTGAGCAACCTCTGGGAGTTGATGATGGAGAGGAAGCTTGGCATGCTGCCATCCATGTGGTCGCAACGAGTTGGACACAGCTAAGTGACTGAAGTAAACTGAAATTAAAATACTAAGCACAGAGAGTGATCAGTTTTATTGCTTTATGTAAGTTACTCTAAAGGTCACACATGTCTGATACAATTAATACATATACTCACCAACACAGATAGGTCTGTAGTATACAATTACTTTAAATAATTTTAAATTGTTCTTTGCTATTTGGTTCTCCTACTCTTATTCTTCTTCTCTTTTTATTTCTTCTTTTTTTCTCCTCTTTTTAAAAATATGATTTTATAAACTATTGATGTCAGGTCAGATTTTATTTTCTTTATCTAAGTGTGGTTACAAGAATATAGAGCAAAAAGCAAATACACTTATCTTCATACTGTGTAGCAGCTTATGTAAATACATGATAACATCATAAGAAATTCCACAAATGGAGTTATCATAACCATAGAAAACTGCATAGACTGCTTTCCTTAGGCATTTACTCATTTTTGATGAATATTTGTGAGAAGTCATCATTAGAGACCATAATGGTCTCTGATGATGTATTTATGACATGGAGAGATGTCATGTGATGAAGTCTTTACAACCTTTAATGAAGTTGTATAACAATCTCTTTATAGTCCACAATTACATTGACTAATTCCTTATAAAAATACTTGACAATATGTTCTCCCCATGCATGTGCTTGATATCACAGCAGTTTAGTAACTGATGCCTCTAAACTGATAAATAAAGCAGCCTGGATGACTCAATACTGTTTCCTCTCCAAGATTCATAAAAGATCCTGGATGTTGAGTTAGTGCGCTGCATGAATTGTCTTTTATCGGTAGTGACTGGGGTAACATAATGCATATGTATCAAATATTCTTATGGGTTGGAGAATCTGAGAGGCATATTTATACCTAAAATAAGCATTTTTAATAATATATACATGCTTTGTTGTAGTGAATGGAGAAGTATGCACACCTGTGCTGCACATCCAAGGAAACATTAAGACCTGATCCTCTAACTATCTGGAATGTATCCTTTCTCTTGGGCTTCTCAGGTGGAACTAGTGGTAAAGAACCTACCTGTAAATGCAGGTAGACTTAAGAGACACAGGTTTGGATCCCTGGTTTGGAAGATAACCTGGAAGAATGGACCTGCAACCTACTCCAGTATTCTTGTATGGTGAACTTCATGGACAGCGGTACCTGGCAGGCTGCAGTCCATAGAGTTGCACAGAATTGGACATGACTTGGCACACATGTACATCCTTCCTCTTATTTCAATAATTAATGAGGAATATGACCCTTATGATTAAACAGTGGAAGTGGGAAATAGATTTAAGGGACTAATTCTGATAGAGTGCCTGATGGAGGTTTGTGACATTGTACAGGAGACAGGGATCAAGACCATCCTCAAGAAAAAGAAATGTAAAAATGCAAACTGGTTCTCTGAGGAGGCCTTACAAATAGCTGTGAAAGACAAAAAGTGAGTGAAAAACAAAGGAGAAAAGGAAAGATATACCCATTTGAATGCAGAGTTCCAAAGAATAACTGCAGTCCATGGGGTCGCAAAGAGTGGGACACAACTGAGCAATTGAACTGAACTGAACTGAATGGCTCAAATGAGTTTCCTCAATGTTGAATATGGGCCAGAACACTTTCCATGTGAAGTAGTGAATAATTTGTGTTATATGTGACTGCAAGGATTAACTGTGTTTCTGAAAGGAGTTGTTAAGGGTTTGGGGCTGGGGTATAGACTCTGAAACGAGACCTGAGACCCTGAGATCCTGAACCTCTTGCTAGAAAATGAACTCCCAGATGTGAGTGAGAAAATTTTGTATTCATCTTGCAGATATATGAGGTTATGAGTGATAATTAAGAAATAGGTTCAAGGAAAGATAAAGAGAAATATGATACAGAAACATCAACTACTGAATTTTCACCAGTATGTGAATGAGCAGTTGAAAAGGGTTCTAATCCAAGGAAACTGAATGGCTTAAGAGCCATTAGTCTAAGGACTAATAGATATATTAGTTTCAGGAAATTGAACAGAAAAAAAAGACAAAACAGGATTGACATACTTAGTTTATAAATATTTTTAACTGTGTTGTAGAGACTGATTTAAGAGTAGTGAAAACTATTTAAAATTTATTGAAATATTATCATGTCAAAAAGTGTCTTGCTTCTTTCAGATAGTGAATCCTGATAGGATTTTAATATCACATAGAATATGGCTGACCCCTTGAAAGAAGACTAAATTAATATAACATTAAAAGGAAATGAATTTGTGACCAGGTAATATCTTCATTTCTTCCCTTTCCATAAATTTTTATGATTTTTAAAACACTTTGCATAACTCAATCAAACTTCAGAAGAGTCCACCACATGAGCTGAAGGAAATGTGTTCAATTTTGTGTTCCAAAGTTAGAATGTAAGACCCTTAGAAGTTAAGTAATCTCCTCAATGTCTTAGAATGAATTAATGAGGAGGTCACAGACTCTTTCTTCATCCAAAACAATTCCTGAGGGAAAAGAAAGAAAGAAAGAAAAAAAAAAGAAACCCACAATTTTCATGCCTGGCAGAAGCACCAAGTGGCCTAAGGCCAAGCAAAATTAACAACTGGAGGCAGTGTACTCCACACACACAGAGATGCCATGACATGGAGTATGAGGGCTTTGTTCTTAAATGCCCTAGGGCCAAAGTAGTTATGGCTAAAACCATAGAACTGAAACAGAAGTCTAGTCACCTTGGATGGCATTGAAGCGGAGCACCACGGTCAAGAGCCTGCTCACTATACATGTCCTTTCGCATACTTTCACAGAATAGAAACTTCTTATTAGCATCATCACTTGACACAAGGTTTAAGTCTTTGCTAGGATAGAATTTATTCCAATAACGCCAGAGATGTAATTGCTTATTTAAAGAGTGATTACCCTATCCTCTGTGTCCTGGTGATTTCCTCTGCTCTCAAACCTCGCAAGAATTTCAAAAAGAATTCCACATAAAGAGGAGCAAATGGATTTGAACAGATAAATTGGATGTGAAGACTAACAAGGTTCTCTCAGTTAGGGCAATTTAGTTGAATTGTTCTGGCTATGATTTTGTCTGTTTCTGCCATGAAAGTTTTATTGAGTCACTTTTGGTTCCCCAAACTTAGATGTGCATCCTGGCACTCCAGGTCACAGTAATAGGATCAGCTGTCTGTTGGTTGAGAAAGAGCAGGGAATTTTAATTAGTTTCTTTTCTTCTGTTGACAAGCAAGGAGGAGCAATAAGACTTTTGCAGTGACCAGTTATTATCCAAGTAGTAGGACTAACAAGGTTGTAGAGAAGAGATATAAAATTCAAATAGCATTATCAATATCTGTAGTTAGCAAGACAATGGAGGGGAAAGATTCACTGATATGTAGATTGACAAACACATTCTAGAAAATAGTTTCTTCTCAGCAAAGAGTCAAGCAGGCTCTTCCTAATTTTCATGTCATCTCAAATTTGTTTTATTTTCCATTTGAATCTCAAAGCAAGCTAATGGTACATCTCTTTCTCATTTACATTGGAGTGTGAGGAATTAAAAACAACACATTTGACACTGACTTTTAACTGTCACCTTCCCCTCTTCTATCATGAAATGTCTGAGGGCTTCCCTTGTGGCTCAACTGGTAAAGAATCTGCCTGCAATGCAGGAGACCCGAGTTTGATCCCTGGATTGGAAAGATCCCCTGGAGAAGGGAAAAGCTACCCACTCCAGTATTCTAGTCTGGAGAACTATACAAAACTATAGTAAACACCCTCTTCCAACAAAACAAGAGAAGACTCTACACATAGACATCACCAGATGGTTGACACAGAAATCAGATTGATTATATTCTTTGCAGTCAAAGATGGAGAAGCTTATACAGTCAGCAAAAAAAGACCGGGAGCTAACTGTGGCTTGGATCTTGAACTCCTTATTGCCAAATTCAGACTTATATTGGAGAAAGTGGAGAAAACCAGGAGACAATTCAGGTATGACCTAAATCAAATCCTTTATGACTATACAGTGGAAATGAGAAATAGATTTAAGGGACTAGATCTGATAGAGTGCCTGATGAACTACGGATGGAGGTTCGTGACACTGTACAGGAGACAGAAATCAAGATAATCCCCAAGAAAAAGAAATGCAAAAAAGCAAAATGGCTATCTGAGGAGGCCTTACAAATAACTGTGAAAAGTTCATATGAACTGTGAACTTCCAGATGTTCCAGTGGTTTTAGAAAAGGCAGAGGAACCAGAGATCAAATTGCCAACATCCGCTGGATCATGGAAAAAGCAAGAGAGTTCCAGAAAAACATCTATTTCTGCTTTATTGACTATGCCAAAGCCTTTGACTGTGTGGATCACAAGAAACTGTGGAAAATTCTGAAAGAGATGGGAATACCAGACCACCTGACCTGCTTCTTGAGAAACCTGTATACAGGTCAAGAAGCAACAGTTAGAACTGGACATGGAATGACAGACTGGTGCCAAATAGGAAAAGGAGTACGTCAAGGCTATATATTGTCACCCTGCTTATTTAACTTATATGGAAAGTACATCATGAGAAACGCTGGGCTGAAGGAAGCATAAGTTGGAATCAAGATTGCCAAGAGAAATATCAATAACCTCAGATATGCAGATGACACCACCCTTATGGCAGAAAGTGAAGAAGAACTAAAGAGCCTCTTGATGAAAGTGAAAGAGGAGCATGAACAAGTTGGTTTAAAGCTCAACATTCAGAAAACTAAGATCGTGGCATCCGGTCCCATCACTTCATGGCAAATAGATGGGGAAATAGTGGAAAAAGTGGCTGACTTTATTTTTCTGTGCTCCAAGATCACAGCACATGGTGATTGCAGCCATGAAATTAAAAGACGCTTCTCCTTGGAAGGAAAGTTAAGGCCAACCTAGACAGCATATTGAAAATCAGAGACATTACTTTGTCAACAAAGGTCTGTCTAGTCAAGGCTATGGTTTCTCCAGTGGTCATGTATGGATGTGAGATTTGGACTATAAGGAAAACTGAGCCCTGAAGAACTGATGCTTTTGAACTGCGGTGTTGGAGAAGACTCTTGAGTCCCTTGGACTACGAGGAGATCCAAGCAGTCCATCATAAAGGAGATCAGTCCTGGGTGTTGGTTGGAAGGACTGATGTTGAAGCTGAAACTCCAATACTTTGGCCACCTGATGCGAATAGCTGACTCATTGGAAAAGGCTCTGATGCTGCGAAAGATTGACGCCAGGAGGAGAAGGGGATGACAGAGGATGAGATGGTTGGATGGCATCACTGACTCAATGGACATGGATTTGGGTGGACTCTAGCAGTTGGTGATGGACAGGGAGGCCTGGCATGCTGTGGTTCATGGGGTTGCAAAGAGTCGGAGACGACTGAGTGACTGAACTGAACTGATACAGTCCAAAGAGTCAGACATGACTGAGTGACTTTCCCTTTCACTTTCTCACCTTAAACTTCAGAGAGATATTTCATTTCCTCTGTAAAGCCAACATCTAATTCTGACAACTGAGAAATTTTCACTATTAGGGCTCCATATCCAGTAATGTGAATTTTGACTTATGAAGACAACAGTTTTCTATAATATTTCTATTATAGTTGCAATGCCCTTAAAATGAATAAATGTGGCAAAACTTTGAAAATGTAAGAATTATGAGAATCTCAAATATGGCCCTGCCTTAGTCTTATCGACTCTTTGCAACCCTGTGGACTGTAACCTACTAGGCTTCTCCATCCATGGGATTCTCCAGGCAAGAATACTGGAGTGGATTGCCATTTCCTTCTCCAGAATATCAAGACAGTAAGTGTAAAAGAGAAAGAGAGAGAGAAAAGATGACTCAAATTAATAGAAAGTACTGCTAAAAAACAGAATTTTTAAGATTAGATTTTAATTTGTAAAAATTTTTATTATGAATCTTTTTACATATCAGATGATAGACGCCAACTAAAACAATCAAAAAGAAACTTTTGATAACTGAAGATTATATTGCCAGTACAGAAAGGATCCACTTCCTTATTTCTATGAGTATTGGGTGACTTCTATAATGTTCTTGAAGAATCCAGTATCATTATGATAGAAACAAGAAGAATCTGTTTTGTCTTCATTTGCAGAGTGAAATGTGTCTTGGGGTGAGTTGTTGTTGGGCCATATAAAATCATCCTCCATTTTCAGGGCCTTGTTGTGCTCACAATACTTTTCCAATTTCAGCAAATAAGATTCTTATACTGCTTTAGCACAGTGTAAAACATGCAAAATGCTTTTGTCATCGTATTATTTTATACTCGTATTTGCTATTGTCTCCTTCTTATGGAAGAATACATTGAAGGAGGAAACAGACAGAACAGGCTCTATCTTGAATGTAGGACTCTATCTTGGGCTGGACTGTGGACTTTGAGCTCTATGCCCAATGTCTATGGAAACGACATACCAACTGGAAAACCAGACACCCTGGATGGAAGAGCCCCAGGGCTTGTACCTAGACTGTCTGTCACCTAAAAGAATACCCTAATTATCTCTGTAACCCAATAGAATCATAAATTCTATTATACTTATTGGGGTATGATCACAAGCCTATTGATAATTGTCCACTGTTATAGGTTAAGGCATATGAATCATGGGTTAACTTTGATTGTATCTTTCTTCTCCTTTGTTCAGACTAGTTTCAGGGAATTTGGGGAAGTGGGTTTGGGCATGTACACTTAGGGTATATAAGGTTTTCACAAAAACTGGTCAGGGTCCTTGGCTAAGAGGAGATTCTGCCTTGGGCCTGCCAGTGTAATAAACTGCACTGCACTATCTGCATTGTCCTTCTGAGTGAGTTTGTTTCCCACAACACGTGGCTACAACAATATAAGGTTCAAAAAAGTTAAGTAACTTCTTTAAAGATTAATAGTTAATAAATGGTATACCAAGGCTGCTGCTTCTGCTAAGTCACTTCAATCGTGTCCGACTCTGTGTGACCCCATAAAAGGCAGCTCACCAGTCTCCTCTGTCCCTGGGATTCTCCAGGCAAGAATACTGGAGTGAGTTGCCATTTCCTGGTATACCAAGGAGTCGAGTGCATTTAATGCTTTGGATTTCCTACTACACCTCTTTGCATGCATATAATACAAAAAAATGCCCTGCAACATATTTCTACGTCTACTTGATCTCACTTTTATTTTTCTTAAATTATTTACTTTATTTAAAAATGCCTCTTTGAGAAACAGGTAAAGCAACATTGCTGTGTGTAGAAAGTTTGAGTGGCTGAAGAAGTCATGTTAAAGTTACATTAACTGAATCTTAAATCGATGACCTGTACTCTATACATATCTTCCTTTGAAGAGATTTTAGAATTTAAAAACTTATTTTTGATCATTCATATCAAGGCAACTGGAATAGTTGAAAGGGTTTCTTTCTTTTGTTTATCAAAAAGTCAATGAAATTGTATTTCATTATTTTTTCTCTTTTATTCCAGAAAAAGAAAGAGTAGAGGAACAAAAAAGGAAAAGGAATGATTTATGTTTCAAAGATGAATAAGCACTTGGATCTTAGAGCAGATTAAACCTCCAGCACTGATGAAGAGATCTCCTCACTTCTGGTGGATCTTGTTCATCAACCTTATTTTCCAACCTAAAGGCATGGTTCCTCAATGTGACCTACTAAAGATGGGGGATGATGGGGGACTAATAGTCCAGAGGGCAGAGAAGCCACACACCAGTCAGTCCTGGGACGTGAAGTGAAATGAAGCCTTCTAAACCCAAGAGTCTGCTTTTCTGTCCAGGTCACTGAGCCCAGGGCAGTTGCCACAAGGAAAATAAAATTTGCATCTTAGGCACAGTGTAAGTATTTTTAATTAAAAAAAAAAAAAAGTAGGAAACAAAAGAGGCCATAATCCAGGGTTCTAAATAGCATCAAGAGTATAATTTACTTCTTTTCTTCAGTTTAATGCTTTCATGTATTATATTTTAAGTTTGTTTGCAGAGTAAGGGTCCATCAGTCCATAAAAATAGTTAAGAAATCATCAAGATTTTTGCAAGGCGTTTTAAGCAAATTCAGTTTGGAATGACTTCTTGATTTATTTATTACTTTTGAGGAAGGAGACTCTAATCAGACAGATATTTCCCTAATAGAAAGAAATATGTACCACTGGAGCATGAAAGGATAATTTTTTTGGTTTTCCCAGGTTTTATTGCAATAATTAGATTTACCATAATCAATAAAATGTGTGAGCCAAGTTTATTGAAGTGTCAATTTCCCATTGCATAATTTCCCTTAGGAACTTTAAGTTTTAATTCAAAAGAAAAACAAAAGATTTGCCATACAAATGCCAATGAATGTGTGAGGTTAAGGAAAGAACAATTCCTTACAGAAATCAAACTTAAGTTTAGAACAATTTCCTTACTTGCCCTTCCCACATCCCTTGGCTCACCATTAATTTTACAGAAGAATAAGATCTTGAAATGGTCAAAATATATATCTCTTTGCCTTGATGGCAAAAAATATATTGGACAGTAAGATTTTATGACTTTTATGCCATTTCCAACAGTCAAGAGCACTCAGAGGTGGAGAACTTTATGTTGGGGTACAAAGATTGAACACTAAAAATGAGTGAGTCCATAAGTTTGACTGAAGGCATAATTTACAATGATACATACCTCAGTATTTGGAATGATATGTTAGTCCTCAAGAACTTAAAAAAATGGTGCTGGAAACCCTATTAATGAAGATGAAGACATTTATTGGCAATATGCAGATTTTTTGGTAATGGTTATATGATAAATGGGTTAGAGTGATTGCAAACATACCCCTGATTCTCCACCCTTCCTCATATCCAAACCTTTTGTGACATATTTGTAGATCCTCCCATCAACAGAGACATCTATTTTTCCACCCCGTGAGTACGAATAAACTTTGTGACTTGTTTTGGGAGAAAGAATAAAGTAGAAGTGAAGGTGTGCTAAGTCTTAGCTCAGGCTTCGAAGACTTTGTGCACTTTCACCAACGGGAGGATTACAGTGCAGTATTCACCGGGCTTATGGGCCAGAAAGAAACTTAAGAGACGTCAAAATAGGGCCATGATGACATTTCTTTGGGGATCATGGCATTCTGTCTTTAAGAACCACATGCATTTTTTCCCCACATGCTTGCTTCCTCTTCTGAGATCACTGAGTTGATATATCATTAGAGCTGGAAGAGATTATAAAGATCTAATCTGATCCAACACTGTCATTTTATAGAGGAGGAAATAG
The DNA here is from genome assembly GCF_032405125.1 of Capricornis sumatraensis. NCBI lineage: Eukaryota > Metazoa > Chordata > Mammalia > Artiodactyla > Bovidae > Capricornis > Capricornis sumatraensis. The sequence goes on from NC_091083.1 coordinate 52,588,177, forward strand.
ATGGAGAACATTTATAAAGTTTTTTTTAAGTTCACATGAAAAGTGTTATTGTTTCATTTGGCTGTGTCAGTGTATGTGCACATTGCATACGTGCCTGTGGATGAGTGACACGAAGTATGAGATGCTGCTAGATTAAAACAAAACCCCAGTCCTCTGAGAGTTGCTAATCCAGCCTATCCTGGATTTTATTGAACATCAGGTAGTATTTTATCTTGCAATGCCAAGTCTTGAATATTGAGTCCAACTTCCTTCTTTGGCAAAAATGAAAATGAGAGTTATTCCCAAGCATATCCAGTTGCTAGCACTGTAGCCTCATCATGCTGTAGAGAGGGAAAGTCCAGTCTATAGGTTGTTCATTCACAGAAGATACCAAGGTCCAGCAGCTCCAGATACTATCTGTTTCTACTGTAGTAGTTTATTTTTTGTTTCTAATCCTATTTTCGGTTTCCTCTTCTATGGAGAATGGGATCAGCGGCGTGCTGAACACTATGGGGAAGAGCTTCAGGTCACAGAAGCTTTTCTTTTTCCTTTAAATATTCCCTTTTCCAGGCTGAAAAGGACAAGCTGGCCAAGATATTTTATTTTCCTTTAGAGTCATATCCCTGGTAGCATCTCTCTAACATTTATCTGTGTGGGGATCAGCAAGAATTAGATAAGAATCTGACTTAAATTAAGTACACTCAAAGGTTCTCATTTGCATATTCTAATTCTGAAAGAGATGGGAATACCAGACCACCTGACCTGCTTCTTGAGAAACCTGTATGCAGGTCAGGAAGCAACAGTTAGAATTGGACATGGAACAACAGACTGGTTCCAAATAGGAAAAGGAGGACGTCAAGGCTGTATGTTGTCACCCTTCTTATTTAACTTATATTCAGAGTACATCATGAGAAACGCTGGGCTGGAAGAAGCACAAGCTGGAATCAAGATTGCCAAGAGAAATATCAATAACCTCAGATATGCAGATGACACCACCCTTATGGCAGAAAGTGAAGAAGAACTAAAGAACCTATTGATGAAGGTGAAGGAAGAGAGTGAACAAGTTGGCTTAAAGCTCAACATTCAGAAAACTAATATCATGGCATCCAGTCCCATCACATCATGGGAAATAGATGGGAAAACAGGGGAAACAGTGGCTGACTTTATATTGGGGGGCTCCAAAATCACTGCAGATGGTGATTGAGCCATGAAATTAAAAGACGCTTACTTCTTGGAAGGAAAGTTATGACCAACCTAGACAGCATATTGAAAAGCAGAGACATTACTTTGTCAACAAAGGTCTGTCTAGTCAAGGCTATGGTTTTTCCAGTGGTCATGTATGGATGTGAGAGTTGGACTATAAGGAAAACTGAGCACCGAAGAATTGATGCTTTTGAACTGTGGTGTTGGAGAAGACTCTTGAGAGTCCCTTGGACTGCAAGGAGATCCAGCTAGTCCATCCTAAAGGAAATCAGTCCTGAATATTCATTGGAAGGACTAATGCTGAAGGTGAAACTCGAATACTTTGGCCACCTGATGCGAAGAGCTGACTCATTTGAAAAGACCCTGATGCTGGCAAAGATTGAGGGTGGGAGGAGAAGGGAGCGATGGAGGATGAGAGGGTTGGATGGCATCACCGACTCAATGGACATGGGTTTTTGTGGACTCTGGGAGTTGGTGATGGTCAGGGAAGCCTGGCGTGCTGCGGTTCAGGGGGTCGCAAAGAGTCGGACACATCTGAGTGACTGAACTGAATATGGCATTTCTTTCTAAAGTGAAGAAACACGGCTGACATATATTTTACTAATGGAAATACTGTTTAGTTTGTAAACAAAAGATAGGTTTGTGAATTTAAAACATCATTGAGATTTGTGTCTGCAAATAATTTTTTGTTTACCACTCTGCATCTTATTTATTGTTAAAATTGAAATATATGAGCTTTAGAGGCTTACCTTTAATTCAGACTCATTTAAAAATCTAATTTAAAAGCCACCTTAAATTTAATTATTTGTGCATATATTATAACTTCAGCAGAGAATATAAACAAAGCCACTGCCACATTAAAAAATAAATTTATTCTTTTTTCACATCTTGGGCCAAAGGCATGCCTAATTTTTGCCTCACTGTAATCATGTTTCCCAAGTGGCACTAATGGTAAAGAACCTACCTATAAGGTTGGAGATATGAGAGATGCAGGATTGATCCCTGGGTTGGGAAGATCTCCTGCAGGAGGGCATGGCAACCCACTCCAGTATTCTTGCCTGGGAAATCCCACGGACAGAGGAGCCTTGCAGAGTACAATACATGAGGTCACAAAGAGTTGGACACGATTGAAGACTTCGCAAGCATGCAATAATGCTCCCATTTAACAACCGCATAGAAAAACAGGTGTTTTCCCATGATGATGGTTGGGAAGTAGGAATCTCAGGCTAGTTATATTGAGTGCTCAGTATCCTCAAATAAAGTCAAAGTGAAGCTTTTCCTTCCATATTCCCTCTCTCATTCTAAAAGCTCAAGTCTCTTACATTGGGGTGTAGGCCAGGCAGAATGCTGGCCTCTGTCAAAGGGCAATTCTTGCTTGGCATCCATGAAAAGTTCAGTAAGACTAGTGTCAGTGAGAGACACCATTCAGAAATCCACTGCAGCACAGACTGTGGGTCTGAGGAGTCTTGCCTCTCCCGTCGATCTTAGAGTCTTGAATAATGCTTTCTCATATATGTTTTATTTTTCAAATATATGAAAGATTTTTTTAAAATATATACAAGTGAGAGGCAGAATCAAAATGTAAATTAGTAATAGCTGAGAAAGCAAGAAAAGTAAGAAATTAGTGGGAAATCAAAAGAAATTTTATACCACCCTGGAGTGACTCTAATTTAATAAACTAACAGCTTTTCCCCAAATGCAAAGCAATTAATCAAGAAAATAACAGTTCTTGATACATATCCAGAACATATCAGAAGCCTTCAACAAGGTTGAAATGCCCAGTTTCAAGAACAATATAATTTCATATAGACCCTTGTGGTCCAAAGCGTGTTTCTTGTACCAATAACATTGATTTAACCTCAAAGCCTGTTAAAAATTAGGATCTCAGGCTTCCCTCCAGCCCTCCTGAACCAGAATCAGCACTGAAACATGACCCCCTGAGGATCTGTGCACATCACATTAAAGTGTGAGATGTCCAGGACCAAAGTATCCCTAGATTAGACACGCTTCTTCCTGAAGCTTGAAGGATATACTGATGGAAATTTGATGAAACCACTTCATGAATTTTATTACTGTGCCTTGCTCCAGAGGTTGATGTCAAAGGTGACCATTTATGTGAATGGTATGCCAGTCCTTCAGACAATCGCTACAAAGACAGTGTCTCACAGGCAAGAGTTTATATATTGTACAACAGTGATTTTCCACCTGCATTTTCTGTCAAGGGCCAGGATTGTACTTATACTTTTGGGATCCTAGTCATAATGGGGAGCCTGATGAAGACATGAGTGTGTAAAGAAGGCCTTTCTAACTCCAGCATAGAGGAAGGAAGGGCCAAGATCCTTTGTAGAGACCTGTTTCCCAAAGTCTGGATGGGGAACCATGAATAGTTCATAAAATTAGTGAATGGTTATGACACACTATATGGGGTCACTATATGGGTCATAACCAACATGCAAAGGTAGAACAAGAACAGAAATAAATGTAGTAGAATATAAAATATAATACTTTTAATAAAAGAAGTTTTGTTTTTTTAAATTTGTGTTTCAAATATACACACACATATATGTGTGTACCAAGTGTAAAAGTAAAATTCAGGAGGACTTTTTATTTTGCATTGGCTACCAGTCAAAAGTTTAAAAATCATTTAGCTTTAAAAATACACTCTCATGGAAAGACACACAAAGGAAGTTCACTTCCTGTGAAATGTCAAGAGGAAAAGTATCTTAATTTCTCATAGTCCTAGGCTATATTTTAAATTAAAATTTGAGATGAAAATTCATAATATTATGTGCTATGATTTCTAGACAAAAACCAATATTCACAATTTATACAAGGATCATAAAAGGAAATCCACCATTAGCACACTTCCTCAGGCATATGGTACCCTAGTTTAGTTTTTAGATTTATGAGACTTTGAATATGAAATAAAATTTTGGAAGTGTTGGTGCTTCCTGAATCTCAATTAGCTATCCATTATTTGGACATTCTTCTGACAAAAGTGTCATGTACAATTTTAAGAGGAAAGTCAGATTTAAGACTTCTCCCATAAAACCTTTTGGACATGAAATCTCTTCTACAGATCAACATTTTATTAATTGAGTGTAGAAGGACTGGAAACATTTGACTTACCATCATATTCATATGAGCTTGCCAAATTTAATAGCAAAAATTGTTTTTGTTTTTTCCAAACCAAAATTTTTAGAGAACAGCACAGAAAATTCCCTTTTACCATACTGAGGTTCTTCCTCATAAAAATAAAGTAGAATAACTTAAGCCTTTGAATTCTTATATCAAAATGTCCTAAAATATGCAATTCATTCAGATTTTCATTCTGTTCACTCAAGAAGAGCAATTTTACAGAAATATTCATGGTCTAATAGCCCATATGATATTATGTTTATAACTAGGAGCTGTGCATGAAAAGTTGTTTTCAAAAATAAAATAATAATGTATTAGGTATTATCAGAATTGATCATTATGCTTTAACTTACATGAATTAAGAGTCATTGAATGATCCCTAAGCCATAATATTTGCAGTAGCAATTTTCTTTCCTTCTCTAAAAATTCTCATTGGGTTTGTTTTGGAGAACATTTGATATTAATATACATGAATGAATTTTACATATGTCCTTATACATATTTAATATCATTCTTGAAATAACTCATACATATTTTCAATAGCAAAACAATTTTTGCTATTAAATTTGGTCAAAATCAGTAGAGATGTTTTATAGATTTAATTTCTTAACAGTAGTTTTAGAACATTTTCCAAAAGTTAGATAGGCAATATAGTCAATATTCTTTTTAATTATTTGTATCAAGGTGACATCAGAGATATTTCTATGAATTGTGTATACAGTGGTATTAAAACAGCTTCAGTCATTGATTGGTTAAACTAAATGCTAAGAGAAGAAACTTTCCTATGCCTCTTGGGAAGGGACACTTTGATTGAACTATGATTGATGCAAAAAAACAACCAGTTAAGGAGATAAACATTAAAACCATCTGATTTGGTGTTTACATAATAGAGAAATTTCAAGAGTACCAAAGTGTAATTGCACACATAAAACAAAGGACACTGTCTGATTATCTGGTCATTGTGTGCAATGATTTAAGCTACTTACAGTAGCTTTTTTGGATGGAACTAGAGGTGATTATACTAGTGAAGCAAACTAGATAGAGAAAGATAAATATCATATAATATTGCTTATATATGGAATTTAAAAATTATACAAATGAACTTATATATGAAAATGAATTAGAACCACAGACAGAAAACAATATAGTTACAAAAGGGGAAAGCAGGAGAAGGATAAATTAGGAATTTGGGATTAACATACACACATATATAAAACAGGTAACAAAGGACCTACTGTATAGTGCAGAGAACAGTATTCAATATTTTATAATAACTTATAAGGGAAAAGAATCTGAATAAAATATATATGTAGGTAAAATTGAATCACTTTGCAATACACCTGAAAATAACACAATATTATAAATTAATGATACTTCAATTAAAAAAAATATTCATTGGAACTTTAGCATCTAGACAAAAAACATACAAACACTACTGTCCTTTGGCGAGGCAAAAAAAGTTATAACACCACAAAATTTGGTGAAGTTACAGGCCTAAAATAATCAGCTGCAATCCTTTCTAGTTGATTTGGGAATAAGTTATATTTGCTATATTAGAAGAAAGATTGCCTTTCTGATTAGAAGTGAAGGGAGTGTTATGCAATAAGGATGAACAGTTGACTCAAGATAAATGCCAGTTGTTTTTTTTTTTTTTTCTTTTTTTTAGTGCAGGGTGTGTGCGTGTGTGTGTGTGTGTATTAAAGGACCATATGATCTTCTGGGTTTCTCCTAAAGAAAAGTTTAATTTAGTTAAGTGGCTGGGCTAAATTGGGACGCCTGTTCTTCATGGACCAATGAGACATAATTGTGCCTGGGCCATGATGGGTAATTTTCAGGTTTAGGTCTACTTCAAGTGTTTGGATGCATTGGTGATTATAATTGCTGCTCACAGCTGAAAGGTTGAAAATTTCTGATGAACAATTCATTCATTGTCTTGTTCACATCTGGGTTAATGTTCCCTTCTTGGAGAACTCTGTACCACTCTGTTCTTTGCTGCTTGCCACAAGATAGCCATGCCAATTTCTCTCTGTTTACTTGGAAGCTCTTGAGGCTGATGTATTGATGCTAGCCACAAACTAATGGAATTCTTTCCAGCTGCAGTACTCTCAGATAGTCAAACAATAAGCCAAAAGCATTAAACTGCTTTGGCTGTTCTTACCTAAAATAAGTGCCATTCTCAGAGATGATGTAAACATAATTACTACTTAGCATTTAAAATATTTCAAAGAAATAGATAAAACTGCTATGGAAAACAGTGAATCAATAAAAAGTTTTTGAAGTCTGAATCCAGGGGGCATGTTATCTCAGAAGAGGGAGCATTTTAGGAGGAAAAACACAGGTAAGTGTTCATACTAAACAAAATGGCACAGAGGTCATGATCTCACATTTGGAACCCAGTTTCTTTCTTGGGTTTATTTCTGTGTCGGTGGAGTTAGAAGCCCCCTTTCAGGCCTATTGTGAGGTTACCTTTTGTAAAAGGACTCTGGGTTGCGGCAGTGGGCCCCCAGTATCCATCTTGAAATGGAGAGTGAGTCTAATACCAGATCACCCAGTTAATTTGAGAACAGAATATCTGGTGAATTCAGTAATTTTTGTTCCGCTATAAAAAAGTTAGAAAATACATGGATAGCTGAATAAGTCTTGATTTTATGGCCTGCCTGAAGTTGAAAGAACAGTGGACTGATATGGCTGAAGTGATAAACTCTTTGGAATAATAATTTTTGACTCTTGGATCTTAAAATTTCTGTTGTCTCAGTAGCTTGTGCCTAAATGACAGCTCTTATCATATGTATTGAATAAAATTAACCTTAAATTAATTTAACTATCAATTAGGTTTCTTTGAATAAATCAAAACTTTCACTAATTTTGGAGAAGTCTGATTCAGTAAATACAACTTTGACTGGACAATTACTTGAGGATATGTGTAAAATATTCATTCTGGGCCCCATAGTTTCAGATTTTAATTGCTTTGGGTAAGACTTGAATTTTGGGCATTTTTCTTAGATGATTGTAATGTCCAGAAAAGATTAGAAACTATTAGTCCAAAGAGAACCAGAAACAACTGAAATATAGATGCAGTTGAAAGACCATTAACACAAAAAGCTTTAATGTACTTTCATTGCATATATGCTCTGTATGTAATTTTAAATTTTATTTTTGACTCTCTCTACATCCTCCCCTGAAAAGTCACCTTTCTGTTAAGAAATAGCATAAGATTTAGGTGCAAATGTACCTGGCAAATTATTTTTCCTGTAGAAATTTAATTTGAAACTTTACAAAGAAGGTGAAAACCCAAGATATGTGGATATGAACATTTTAGAAGAGGAAGAAGATTGGAATGTACGAGTTTCTCCAAATTAACCAACTTTGCTAATTATATATCTTAGTGCTATATATCAGAGAAGGCAATAGCAACTCACTCCAGTACTCTTGCCTGGAAAATCCCATAGGCGGAGGAGCTTGGTAGGCTGCAGTCCATGTTGTCACTAAGAGTCAGATATGACTGAGCACCTTTACTTTCACTTTTCACTTTCATGCATTGGAGAAGGAAATGGCAATCCACTCCAGTGTTCTTGCCTGGAGAATCCCAGGGATGGGGGAGCCTGGTGGGCTGCCATCTATGGGGTCGCACAGAGTCGGACACAAGTGAAGCGACTTAGCAGCAGCAACAGCAGCAGCAGCAGTTCTATATATGTCTATAAGTGGGAATGGGGAATGGGAAAAAAAATATAAAACAAGTAGGTACTCCAGTTCTGCATTGAAGGAAATGATTAAACTTTTGCAAAGAGTAGATATATACATGAAATAATTAGGCAGAAATCAAATACAGATCCTTTAGAATAGAAATGAACTTATAACAAAATTCATAGCACAATCTTAAATTTGCTCATGAGCTCATATTCTTTCTGTTAGTATTATTGATTGAGAAAGGAAGCAAATATGTTTGGCTCTGTGAAAACCTGGAAGTTTAGAAAGTTCAAGTTTCTATATCAACAAAAGAAAATAATCACCATATAAAAGCTGTAGGAAAAGGGAAAAAGAAACAGCAGGCACATGCAAAGAATGGCTGAATAGGATAGTTGCTGGAAAATGTAACAATCTGGGAATTTAATGATGTACGTCAATCTGGTCCTGTCTAAAATACCTGCGTGGCAGAAATTATCATAGCAAGCCCAAATTTGATGAAATCATGTGGTAATAAATCAATTCCAGAAATGGAAAATCAGTCTATGGACCACATCCTCCCAATGGTTTAGAAAAACTCTATCCTGCCTTTCCCAGGAAAAAAATGTCTTGCTTATGAGAAATCTGTCATTTTCCAATCTAAAACATTATTCAAATTGTCTGTCTTTCAGCAGTTACCTCAGCTTTTTAGCTGAGTCAAACATTTAATTAAAGACTGTGAGAAAGTGAACATGATTTGCAACTATTTCCTCAATAGCATAATCTAAGATTCTTCACTTCCACTGAATAAAACACACTCTCCTTTTCTTCCGGGGTGCCTCTTGAATGACAGAAGTGTACTGATGTCATGACTTAAGTACATTCCAGTAAGAATTTATAAATGTATTCAAGTCTTCCTCAGTTCCTCAGTCTTACTAAAGGTTTTTGAATAACAATGGAAATGGTGAGTTGTCCTTTCTACATCCTCAACTGTTCATGATATCTACAAATGAGTTCCTTCCACCAAGAACACATCCTCTCTGCCCTCCCTCCTCCTGGCAAGCTTCTACAGGACCTTCCAGATTTAAGTCCTATAGGAAACTCTTTCAAGTTTCCTCTGGACTCGCTGGAGGACTTAGTTAGGTTCTTTGTACTTGGTACACAGCAAGCTGTCATGATCCAAATTATGCTTTGTGTTTTAATTATTTGTCAATATGTCTGTTGGCAACCTCGATTTTTCTGTTTTAGTGATAAACTATGATATCAAGTGTTATTGTGTGTCATATTTTAAATTTAATTTTTATGTAGGTAGCCTCTTGTCACTATAGGCACAGTGAAAAACAGCAGAAACAAGAAGAAAATCTGTAATCCTGTCAACCAGAGATAGCTGCTTATGACACTTGGAGTATTTCTTTCTGGAAATCCATCGGATACTAATGCATTTAAGCTATTTTCCTATATTTGTTGTTTTAAACAATATTTGGTAGATACCCTAGTATGTACACCTGGATATATTCTGTTATTTTCTTAAGCTAAATGTTGAGAAGAAAAGTGGCTTTGTCAAATCCCATGACTTTTTTTAAAGCTTCCCATTTATATTCCAAACTAACATCCAGAAAAGTTGTTCCAATTTACTCTCACATTAGTGTATGAAAGTTCCCACATGCTATGAAGGTATTGTTTATGCTTCTATTTTATTTGAAAGGCAGATAACTTCTTAAAATTCATTTTTCATTTTAGCACCTATAGCACTGTTTGGCCCAGTAGTCTGCCATTTGTCAGAAGGATGGATGAATGGAAGGATGGAGAAAGGATGAAAGGTGAATTTGTTTTCACTGTTAAACCATGTACCTCATCTCAGACTTTCAAATCAGAGGTTACTTTCAAAGTAACTTTTTAGCAGAATGAATGTCTGGCTCTATTTATTTACCTTTCTTTCACCGTGAGGTCATCTCATTGAGGATATAGTCCATTTTTCCTCCTTTTGTTTTGGGGCTCAGCCTTGACTTTGTCCAGTGTCCTACAGGTGCAAATGACAATGCCATCTCTAGTCTTAGCCTTCAGGCTCATGACACTTGCCTTCCTCCATTTCTTAATGTTGTCATGAGAAGCACATCCTCCACATCACAGCTGCCCTTATAGTCTGAGCTACAGAATAAGAGATGGGGAAGAGAGTAAGCTGAACTCTCATCCTGTAGCTGAACTGCCTGACCTGCCTGGCGATGCTGACCTCAACTAACCTGCGTCTGAAGTAGAAACTCCCTAGATACCACAGACTAAAAACATGTCTGCCTCAACCAAGCCCAGCCTAAAATAGCAAATTCCCAGCTGATCTGCAGTCCTGTGTGAGTTGTGATCAGATATAGTTGCTTTAAGCTACTTAGCTTTGGGGTGATTTGTTGCACAGTATTGTCGTAGTTTTCCTGACACAATGCTCTCTTTGTCTATAAACATCTCTCAAATCTTTTTCCTTCCAAATTATCCAGTTATGAAAAAGTGAAGAAGACTTTGCAGTGACATTTTCTGTTCTTTCACTTAGGCTCATGAACCCATGACATCATTTGGATGCCAAGACATATGGGACTGCATGGAAGAAAGAGCAGTGAGCTTCTTGAAAGATATTGGTTCCAATCCTGCCTCCATCTTTGGTGGCTATGTGATGCACATTTCACTTAATGTGTGTAAATTTTAGTTACTCTCCTTAAGGCAAAGATAACAAGAGTCCTACCTCACAATGCTATAGTGAAATTCAAAGTATATTATACACAAAAAAGTATCCTTGAATACAAGTCATCTCATATTTCAAGCTTTCCCTGAAATTTGGTTTTTAATAACACATACTTAATGCATTTACACATCTGCATAATAAGTGAAATCATTTCTTACTCACTCTTTCATTTTTTTAAGGTTATTCCTATGACTCTCTTATATCTAAATGCATTTTCTTTGCTTTATGCCAGAATATTCATTAATCAAAATATTGGTCAAACATTGGCTATCTGACTTTAGTGACAGAACCTAAATAATATAAAAAGATAATCAACTCTTGTACACAGCTGAGAGTATCAGTTTTGCAAGTTTGAAAATTTTTAAAGTGTTGAATGTTTTTAAGATGTTCAGAGTGTTTAAGATGTTCAGTTTAGTTTAGTACAAAACTAAATTCAACCACGAAAATAAGAGACATCTGCCAAAAAAACACATTTTTCATAAAATTTTGCTATTAAAAATACAAATGCAAATGTAATCCACTTGAGTCCTAAGACAAGTTGAGGGAGAAAAATCTTGAAGTATCAAAAATATCTCTTTCAAATGGATCACAGCCTTGTCTGGCAGAGGGGTTTGTGTGACTCAGTGATGCTCTGAGCCATGCCATGCAGGGCCACCCAAGACAGATGAGTCATAGTGAAGAGTTCTGACAAAACGTGGTCCGCTGGAGAAGGAAATGGCAACCTACTCCAATATCTTGCCACAGAAACCCCATGAGCAGTATGAAAAGGCAAAAAGATATGACACCGAAAGGTGAGCCCCTCCCTGACCCTGGTTGGATGGTGTCCAAAATACTACTGAGGAAGAGTAGAAGGCAATTACTAATAGCTCCAGAACACAATGCTCAGTTATGGATGTGGCCGGTGATGAAAGTAAAATCTGATGCAGTAAAGAGCAATATTGCATAGGAACCTAGAATGTTATGCCCATTTATGAGTGCGTGTGTACTCAGTCATGTCTGGCTCTTTCTGACCCCATGGACTATAGCCCACCAGACTCCTCTGTCCATGAAATTTTCCAGGCAAGAATACTTTCGTGGGTTGTCATTTCCTTCTTCAGGGGGCCTTTCCAGCCCAGGGATTGAACCTGTGTCTCCTTCATTGCCAGGCAGATTCTTTCCTAGCTAAACCCCTGGAGAAGCCTGTTAGGTCCATGAATCAAGTAAAATTGGATGTGGTCAAGCAGGAGATGGCAAGATTGAACACTGACATCTTAGGAATCAGCGAACTAAAATGGATGGCAATGGGTGAATTTAATTCAGATAACAATTATATCTAGTACTGTGGGCAAGCATCTCTTAGAAGAAATGGAATATCCTTCATAGTCAACAGAAGTCCAAAATGAAGTACTTGGGTGCAATCTCAAATATGACAGAATGATTGTGGTTCATTTCCATGGAAAACCAGCATCACAGTAATCCAAGTCTATGCCCTAATCACTAATGCTGAAGAGGCTGATCAGTTATATGAAGACCTACAAGACCTTCTGGAACTAATACATACACAAAAAGATGTCATTTCATCATAGGGGATTGGAATGCAAAAATAGGAACTCAAGAGATACCTGGAGTAACAGGCAAGTTTGGCCTTGGAGTACAAAACAAAGCAGGGCACAGGCTAACAGAGTTTTTCCAGGAGAACACACTGCTGTTCTCAATACATCTCTTGTGAACAACACAAGAGATGACTATACACATGGGTATCATCAGATGGTCAATACCAAAATCTGATTATATTATTTGCAGCATATCTGTGAACTTGCTTGGGCCATATTGGGTCATGTTTGAGGTGGGGTTTAGAGGTCAACTTGAATCTTTTTCAGCTAGGCTGTTCCTCATTGCTCATGCCTAATTTCCTACATAGAAATTCTATCCCAAAGAATGGCAATGCCAAAGAATGTGCAAATTTCCATAATTGCACTCATGCCACATGCTAGCAAGGTTATACTCAAAATTCTTCCAGTCAGGCTTCAGCAGTGCATGAATGAAGACGTACCAGATGTACAAACTGGGTTTAGAAAAGGCAGAGGAACCAGAGATCAAACTGCCAACATGCATTTGATCATGGAGAAAGCAACGGAATTTCAGTAAAAGCATTTACTTCTGCTTCATTGATTATGATAAAGACTTTGACTCTGTTAATCATAAAAATTCTGTGGAAAATTATTAAGGAGGTAGGAGTACTAGGCCACCTTACCTATCCCTGAGAAACCCGTGTGTAAATCAAGAAGCAGTAGTTAAAACCAGACACAGAACCATGGACTGGTTCAAAATTCAGAAAGGAGTACGATAAGGCTGTATATTGTCCCCTAGCTTATTTAATGTATATACAGAGTACATCCAGTGAAATGCCAGCCTGGATAAATTATAAGCTGGAATCAAGATTGCCAGGAGAAATATCAACAACCTCAGTTATACAGATGATACCTCTGTAATGGGAGAAAGTGAGGAGGAACTAAAGAACCTTCTGATGACAGTGAAAAAGGAGAGTGAAAAAGGTGACTTGAAACTCAATATTCAAAAAACTAAGATCACGGCATACAGACCTATCACTTCATGGCAAATAGAAAGGGCAAGGAGGGAAGCAGTGACAGATTTTCTTTTCTTGGACTACAAAATCATTGCAGAGGCTGACTGCAGCCACAAAATTAAAAGATTTTTGCTTCTTGGAAGGAAAGGTATGACAAATCTGTACAGTGTATTGAAAAGCAAAGACATCACGTTGCCAACAAAGGTCCATATAATCAAAGCTATTGTTTTTCTAGTAGTCATGAACAGATGGGAGAGTAGGAACATAAAGAAACTGAGTGCCAAAGAATTGATGCTTTCAAACTGTGATGCTGGAGAAGACTCTTCAGTGTCTCTTGGACATCAAGGAGATCAAACAAGTCAATCCAAAAGGAAATCAACCCTGAATATTCTTTAGAAGGAGTGTTGCTGAATCTGAAGCTCCAATACTTTGGCTATGTGATTTAAAGAGCCAACTCATTGGAAGAGACTTTGATGATGACAAAGATTGAAGGCAAAAGGAGAGGGGGACAACAGAGAATGAGATGATTAGACAGCATTAGTAGTAATTCAATCAGAGAAGACAGTGGCAACCCACTCTAGTACTCTTGCCTGGAAAATCCCATGGATGGAGGAGCATGGTAGGTTGCAGTCCATGGGGTCGTGAAGTCGGACATGACTGAACGACTTCACTTTCACTTTTCACTTTCATGCATTGGAGAAGGAAATGGCAATCCACTCCAGTGTTCTTGCCTGGAGAATCCCAGGGACGGGGGAGCCTGGTGGGATGCCGTCTATGGGGTCACACAGAGTCGGACACGACTGAAGTGACTTAGCAGTAGCAGCAGCAGCAATAATTCAATGGAAATGAATTTGAGCAAACTTCAGGAGATTATAGAGGACATAGGAGTGTGGGATGCTGCATTCCATGGGATCCCAAAGAGTTGGACCAGCAACATCAAAAATATATCTTAAAAATCATAGAATGTGTTTAAAAACGAAAATGTCTAAAAGGTGTTAAGTTATAGATGAGCTGGTATTAGGGAAAGTGGTTTTTAGAAATAGTAGCCTAGAGCCGAGATGAAGGGTATCATGGACTAAGGTGTCTACAACTTTGGCAGTTCCACAGGCTAGGGAGCAGGAGAGATCCGTACTCTGGTGTCTGAAAATAGCCCAACAGTATTTGAGCATAGAGATTGTGTTGGAGAAAAACAGGAAGTGAAATTGAAGGAGTTAAGTTATTGTTATTCATCTGGAAAGGAAAGGGAACCCTTTAAGGAGTTTTGGGTAGACAAGTGGCTGAGATCATTCTGACCATGCTGTAGGGAATGGCCTAGGGACTCAAGTGCAGAGGCAAGAGATGTATGCAAGCTTTCTGTTAAATCTGGTAACAGGTGATGGTGCTATGATGGAGATGTGGTCCAAAGGAATCCAATCTGGCTGAGTGAGGACCTCTGCTGACCAAGAAATCCATCAAGAATGGAAACTCTGAAAGAAGACTTGAGCTAGTGCATGGAGCAGGTTTCCACTTGCAAAGAAATGGAGGTGAAAGGAATGAAATAGGGTAATCATTAAGCTCTAGAGAGAAAACCAGGTCGTGCCCATGACTGGGAGGGCACTCTTGGTTTACCATGAAGATCATGGTGTCTTCTTGATTTAAGACCAGAAAAGGACTGAGTAAAGTGGATTGCAATTTTCACTTCTCAGGCTGGGACAGGAGGGCATGAGAGCAACATGGCCAGTCTTCACCACTTTCTGAGAGGCTTCCTGAGGTAGTAGGATTGTCTCTTGCTTCTGGCAGCCTGTTGAGATAGGCATTGCTGAGTGGCCGTAAGATTTAGAGAGAGATGGTTTATGGCGTAATCAAGAAACATCCATACTTAAGGAGTAAACACTACCATTGTAACACAATTTCCTTATAACTTTAAAATACAATTATAAGGATATAATAAGGATAAAAAGTTTTATACATATAAAATGATAAAAAGTTTATAAGGATATAAAGTTTTAAGTTTTATAATAATATAAGGATAAAATATTATCCTTCCTCTCCTCCTCACCCCACTCCAGTAATTTTGCCTGGAAAATCCCATGGACGGAAGAGCCTGGAAGGCTGCAGTCCATGGGGTCGCTGAGGGTTGGACATGACTGAGCGACTTCACTTTCACTTTTCACTTTCATGCATTGGAGAAGGAAATGGCAACCCACTCCAGTGTTCTTGCCTGGAGAATCCCAGGGACAGGGGAGCCTGGTGGGCTGCCATCTATGGGGTTGCACAGAGTCGGACACAACTGAAGTGACTTAGCAGTAGCTCCTCTTCACATTGAATATGGAGTTTCTCTATATTTTCCTTACTGAGTATCAATTCAGAACTTTAACAGTAGACCACATTTTCCAAAAATCTGATCCAAATTCTGGCTCATGCAGGTAATTGAGTGATTTTAGATCCAGTGATTTTTATCCAACTATGAAGTTCATGGTATAGTCTTACATTCAACAAATTATTGTTTAGATTTGAATCATTATGATTATAAGTATTCCTTTAAATAAGTACACAGTTAAATTAAAATGTGTGACCAAGTCTCTGTTTAAATGTGTAACCAAATTTAATTACTTTTACCACAGCAATTTCAGGGAGTGTAAAATAGAAAATTCAGGCTATCAGGCATTTCTACAATTAAATTTGCTTCAATTAAAATATGTTTAATGTTATGGAGTGGGGCTTATAGATATCAGAAAATAAACTTTTTAGATTTAAGTGCCTGGTCTAATGTGAAAAGAATCTTGGAGTTGTAAGTTCAACTCTTCCATGAAGAATATGTTATATGGAAAATCCCATGGCTGATAAACAAGAGGTTAAACCAAGCTCAGATTAGCCTCTTAAGTCTCCTAGTTCTTTCAACAATGATTTAAAAGAACATGCTTTATTATCTCATACCTCAAATTGTCCATTCAAAAAAATAAAATGACTCCACAATGGTATTCTGAGGATTAATTGTAAATGAATCGCCAGTCCAGGTTTGATGCATGATACAGGATGCTTGGGGCTGGTGCACTGGGATGACCCAGAGGGATGGTATGGGAAGGGAGGTGGGAGGGGGGTTCAGGATGGGGAACAAGTGTACACCCATGGTGGATTCATGTTGATGTATGGCAAAACCAATACAATATTGTAAAGTTAAAAAATACATATATATAAGAAGTAATTTCAAATTTATTTAATAACATACTTTATTTTGATTGATTTTGTTTTATTAATGACACTATAGGGTCATAATTTGCCTTGTATGCTTTTCAAAGCAATGGATAAAATGCATAATTGTGATAGTTGGGAATGCAGTCTATTTTTATTGTTAAACTTATCCGAGAGACTTGTACTCAGAGCAAACTTAGAGTTCACTGAGCATCCATACTGAGGTGCTCCACTCTGCATTCAGGAAGGTTAAAATTGCAGGGGGAAATATGCAAGAATTAGCTTAGTGTTTAATAAGTGACTGGTTGACTTGCATACTCAGTAATTTCCCTTTTTCCTGCCCTCTTTTGAATAATTTGTTGTCAGTAGTGTTTTGTTCATCTTCCTATTTTGAATTCTATATTGATATTATTTATCATCAAGATAAAGGAATGGATGTAATTTCAAAAGTTAGAGGCAATTTGGAGCAAATGAAAAATTCAACTTAATCCTACTTGAGGGGAGAAAGAACCAAATGATGCTTCAATCTGAGAATTACAATTCAAAGACAGAATTTAGAGAAAAAGTCTGGGTCTATAAAAGTGTGGATGGTGATGAACAAGGCTATTTTATTGGAAAAAAAAGAAAAGTGAAAAGTATAAAAGGATGATCTTGAAAGATCAGTGAGAAAGGGTATGGGACTGAGTAGATGAGAGCTTTTATTTCTAAAGATGAAATAAACAAATCATTTTATGCCATCTTCATCTCTAGAGGTTCTCATGAAGAAAAAAAAAGAGAGTTTTTGAATGCATTAGGAGACTTCTGGAAACCTAAATATGTAATAGGCAGAGAAAATGGCAAATGCTTATATATAGCAGATAGCAAGTATATGAAGTAGGTGGAAATGACTTAGCAAAGAGGAAAATTAAACCAACATGACTTTGGGGCCAGGGCTGGAAGATGGTTGTATGAAAGCTGATGTCACCCAGTCCAGTTGGTTTGCAAGTCAGAAAACAGCTAAAGGAATTGGTAGGGGGAAGAAGGAAGCATGAACTGGGGAGCAGAAAAGAGTAAGATTTGCTTCTGACTTCTTTTCATCAGTTAAAGAAGTACACAACTTCTTAGTCCTCACCTTCACCATTTGCAATAAAAAGAGAAAATTCCCGCACTCCTCATGCTTGCAATGGCCTGAAAGTTTGTTCTCTAGAGAAATTAAACCAGAAAAGTCTTAGAGATTAGGAATATGGGGCCCAGAGGAGAATGAATTTGGGGGTGTTCTAGTGAACATAACAGGCAAGTAAAAGTCTGCAAAGCAAAAGGTGAGATATCTCCCTTCCCAGAGATAATATTGGAGATTCTTTTTCAGAGAACAAAACAATCCCCAGAAAGAAAAGCAGCAGATACATATATCTGGCCTGCCAGATGATCTAGTCATCTGATCACCTTAGAGTCATCCTTTGTTGTTTTTGCTTAGTCACTAAGTTGTATCCAACTCTTTTGCAACCCCATGGACTGTAGCCCACCAGGAACTTCTGTCCATGGGATTTCCCAGGCAAGAATACTGGAGTGGGTTGTCATTTCCTTCTCCATGGTATCTTCCTGAACCAGGGATCAAGCCTGTATTTCCAGCATTGGTAGGCAGATTCTTTTCCATTGAATCAATCAACCATACCAATATACAACCTCCCCCAATCACCCATAAAAAAGATTCTACTTAACTGTTTTATATTTGCTATAAAATGTAAATAGATAACAAGCCATTTCAAAAAATCCTATCACAGAAATATAAAATCTAAAATAAACAGGAAAAAAGAAATCAGAGGAAGATGAAGCAATACAGATGACAAACAGAAACATTAAAGAAAATATTTATCATCTCAAAAAAGACATATAAGAGATATTGTAACCACTGTATCTTAAAATGTTTAAAATGGAACAAAGAATAAGATCTTATGGAAATTATAAACAGGGTTACTGAAATTTTAAACATGAAATTTTAATGGAACTTAAAATGCAATGGAAAAGCCCTTTAAAACTGTGAGCAAAACTATTTTCAAACCATACTTCTATACCCAGCAAATGTATCATTCAATTGTCAGTACAGAATAAAGTCAATTTTAGACATACAACATGAAGACAAAAGCAAAAAGAGATGCAGCCACAGCCAGAGAATGCTGGTGGCTGCCAGAAGCTGGTATAGGCAAAGAACAGATTCCCTGCTACAATCTTCAGGAGCAGTATGGCCCTATGAACATCTTGATTTTGTGTTTCTGGCCACAAGAACTGTGAAAGTATAAATTTCTGTTGTTGTAAGCAATAAAGATTCTGGTCATTCATTATGGCAGCTGTAGGAAACTGATATACATGACATGCATAATGCTTTCTATTGAATACTGGTTAAAGATTGACCGATTCTCTCTGGGCCAGCAGTGAAAACTCAGGAAATATTTCACAAAATAGTAATGCTCAATTTTGAAGGATTTTATGAGTTCAAAAATTAAATAAGAGGGACATTTAAGAAGAAGCAGTAGCACACATAAAGGCATAGGAGAGTGAAATACAGTGGTTTTGAGGGAATAGATGAAAATTCAGTGTCCATGGGATGGAGACATTGAAGGGAATCCTGATGGATGGGTCTGGAAAGTAAGATGTAAATGCCATGAATGCCATGATAAAACCTTCAATGTGGTCTGATAGGCGATGTTGGTTAATCAATGTTTTCAGGCTAGGGATGGATGATGAGGTGTACTCATATGGGGCCCATTAGGGATAGAACTGGGGACTGGGAAGCCATTTAAGAGAAGTTGGAAGTAATCTGGTGAAAAAAGAGGATGAAAATGGTCATGGGTATAGAAAAAAAGGTAGGGTGAAACTTGGTTAAGGGAGAATACAATCAAGAATGGTTTACAAGATTAGTTTCAGGGCCTGGGTGGAGAGACAGTGACATTATAAAGACTGTTTGCAAGTGTAGGAGAATAAATCATTCTTGATGAGATATAAAATCATCCCTATCATTCAGGGGGATGGGTAAGGAATTGGGAAACTGAACAGTGGGCATCTTTACAACTTATTAACTCACGAACCTCAAATACTTCTCTTTATGAGTTTCAGCCTCTTTAGATGAAAAATGGGAGTGAGAAGGAAGCAGTATTATTTATCTCACAATTACTCAGAATATTTAAAGACATAAAAGTCTGTGAGGGCATTGTCTAAAGGTTCTTTTGTTTTGAAAACTAGATGAAGGTAAGCTATTTTATAATGGACTTAATTTGAGAAATGATAGATTTCTGGACATACAGGTGGCTAGTGCCACAGAGATCAGAAACCAAGAAAGAAGACAGGACTGCAGGATACAATTTGGAAGACTTTAACAGCCAGGCTGGGGGCAGAGCAGTCCTTGGCAATTCTGTAGGAAAGAAAAGGGAAGAGGGCTACTGCAAAGCTCCAGGGTTGCCAGCTCTTCAGGTGTACTCAGACAGTGAAAGGAAGTGAAGAAAAGCAGCATCATGTGGAGAAACAGTCAGAGGTTGGTGGAAAGATCTTTAAGAAGGGGGAGGGATGATCATTGAGTCTTTATAGAGAGAGAAGAGGTCAAAAGAGAAGTAGGCAAATTTGATTACACAAGAACATGTAAGAAATTGTTGGAAGCCCTCTGTTTCATTTAGAAAATAAGTTCTAGGGATCATTTTTTAATGCAGCTCAATAGTACCTTGACCTGAATGGGACTTGAAAGCCATATGGATAACTAGCAAGCTCATGACCAAGACCCAGATTTTTCTCTTTTTAATTGAAGTGTAACTCACATACACAAAATTAATTATTATTATTTTTTTTTTGCTTTTTAAATATATAAATGTATTTATTTTAATTGGAGGTTAATTACTTTACAATATTGTATTGGTTTTGCCATACATCAACATGAATCTGCCACAGCTATACATATGTTCCCCATCTTGAACCCCCTCCCTCCTCCCTCCCTGTAACACCTCTCTGGGTCGTCCCAGTGCACCAGCCCCAACACAATATTAATTATTTTTAAAAGTAAAATTCAGTAATATTCATTTAGTAGCCTCACAATGTTGAGTCTAGCTCCAAAACATTTCTGTCACAGAAAGAAATTCATGAAGCAGTCATTCTCATTTTTCCTTCTCTCCAGCCTCTGGCAGTCACTAATCTGTCTTCTATCTCTATGATTTATCTAGGCGATGCATCCAGAAAAACTAAAAACAGATACTTAAACACATTCTTGTATATGAATGAAGATCCTGTTTTGAATGGATACCCTTGAAGCCTCTAGATAATTCACTTTAAAAACTGAGTTCTATAAAGGCTGAGTGGCCACAATTCCACTTGAATTTATTAAGCCAGATTTTTATTGAGGATCTTAGCTCACACTGCTTCCAGTTGCCAAAAACAAAATCACAGGATGACAATGCTTCTGCTGCTGCTAAGTCACTTCAGTCGTGTCCAACTCCGTACAACCCCATAGATGGCAGCCCACCAGGCGCCCCCATCCCTGGGATTCTCCAGCCAAGAGCAGTGGAGTGGGTTGCCATTTCCTTCTCCAATGCATGAAAGTGAAAAGTGAAAGTGAAGTCGCTTAGTCGTGTCCAACCCTCAGCGACCCCATGGACTGCAGCCCACCAGGCTCCTCCATCCATGGGATTTTCCAGGCAAGAGTATTGGAGGATGACAATAGTTTCTGTAAATTAGCTGAATGAAAGTGAAAGGTGCGTTCTGAGTTAGCTGTATTATCACTTTCAAGAAGAGAGGCACAGAATCTAAACTTCATTGTTTTCAGGTTTTTCTTTTAAACTGTTTTATAATTGGGGAAATTTTGCCCCTAAATGAATACTATTTGTAAATAATCCTCTCTAATTGTGGGCATAAAATGCCTGGGCAAAACCAAAAATGACTCCCTACCCAAGGTTTAGTAACAGTTAAAGTATTTAAACAGGAGCAGCCTGAAGAATTGGTCCTGGGGTTTGATCTTAGTAAAGCTGCAATTACTCATCTTCCTAGCTAGACTTTCCTTGGGCAAAGAGAAGGGCAACCAAAGTGCATTAATGGCTCACTGATGACTCAAGATAAACAAAAAAACCTTATAATCTTTCTTTCATATAGTGTGTATTGTAGACAGAAAAAGAAAGCCCCTCTTTGCTGGCGATTAAGAGTTTGCACATCAGATCTTCTCTAAGTTCAAGTTTCTCTGCCTATGTCAAGCTTTTGAAAATTGCACATAAAACAAATGAAGCTTTACAAACTCAGTGGAATGTTACGAAATACTAATTTTACAGGTGCATAAGAGCAAACTGCAGTTCCAAATACCAGACTGCCATCAAACATAATGCACTCAGTATGCAGGGGCAGTTAATTTAATATTAAACCAATAAAACATTTACCAATGCCAGCGAAGTTTTGGGTTGTTGACAGCAGACTAGGTGTCCTGCAGCTATGCTGTCTTTCTGTTTGCAGGCCAATTTTACACAGCTGCTTTCTTCTGGAAATCATGCCTCATTTGAAGCCTTTGTAAGTATGACAAATAGCCTCTCTAAGTCTTAGCGGCGGTGAGGAAGCTTGAAAATATTTAGAAGCATTTATTAGTTAGAATATGAAACAATATTTATTTCTGCTACAACCTTTGACTGTGTGGAGGTCTCATTATTAGAGGTGACACTACCTGCTCTGATGTGTGTATCTTTTGCAGGGTACTACATGAAATTATCACCCTGAGGGCAATCAATACTAAGTTCAAACTACATAGAAATTCTAACATCAGTCCATAAAATGGACAAAATTAGAATATAATCATTACTTTTAAACTCAGTCATCTGGTGACTTGCTAATTGCTTCTTGGTTACATTCTAGGCATAACAGATAGAAGACAGAAGTTCTCAATTCAGTGTTTTGAATCTGCTGGAGTGAAGGATTCATAGGAAAAGGTAAAGTAATATAAGAAAAGAAAACCTAAGCACTACCTACATTGTTTAAACAAGTCTTTAGGTATATGGGGCAAAAGTAGTCTACCCAGAAGCTGGAGTTTGGGATACGTAAGGGAGGAGTTTAGGGCATAGGAAACTTACAGCATATGGAGATGGGGTGAGATGCTCTGTGCACCTAGTGATGACGTGTTTTGAGAAAATGTGGACCAATATGGCTGAAGTAAAGAATTCATGGAGGTAGGTAGAACGATGGATGTTTGTATAGAGTGAATGGTTCTGATTAGGGTCTCCTCAATGGGATTACAGATTGTTTTTGTTGTAGGAAATGATGATATGATGAAGGCTTTGGGAACATGACAGTGACTTAAGAAGGAAGAGTTTGGGGACTTTCCATTATGGTAGCCTTCTGGGTTAATTGACATGGAAAGTATTGAAAAATGCAAAATATGCTTAGAAGATTAAGTAACGACAGACCTACAATGAGTTGGAACTGGCAATGATAAAAAGGAATGGAATGTTTAGAGGAACATTTTGAAGAAAGTATTTATAGTACTTGAGAACTTACTGGGCGTAGAGAGTGATGGGTGGGCAGGTCCAGGCTGATTCTAGGACTTTGAGCCCAGGTAATTTGAAGGATTTTTTTTTTTTTTTTCAAACCCAAAGAGGAAACTGACTT
Source organism: Capricornis sumatraensis (assembly GCF_032405125.1). NCBI lineage: Eukaryota > Metazoa > Chordata > Mammalia > Artiodactyla > Bovidae > Capricornis > Capricornis sumatraensis. The sequence continues at coordinate 52,611,222 of NC_091083.1, forward strand.
AGGTGAGGAAAATGTGAGATCAGTTTTAGACATGTTGAGAAAATCCATGTAGAGATTTCCAGTAGGCTTTTGGCAAAGCAGACTGAAATTTAAAAGAAAACTAGATTTGGGTGTCTTTACCCAAGGAGAGATATTTGCTGAAGTTTTGAAACTACAGAAGGTTTCTGAGAAGGACTGCAGAGAGAAAGCAATAGCATGCTAGAGACAGAACTCCTGTTTGGTTTTTAGGTGTTTATTGGCTGAAAAAGAAATGAAGTCAAGGAAATAAAGGGGTGGGCCAGGAGTCAGGGGAAAATGAAAGGTTTTGCTTCAGAGCATCTAATCAATAGAAACTACTACACTGAGGGCTGAGAAGTGCATTGAATTTCCTGAGAAAATACCTCTGGTACACCATTGCTAGAATGGTGGGGGAAGGAATCGGTTTCTGGAGGGTAAGGAATGAGTGGATGACTGCTTTGACGATGGAATAAATATAAATTCCACTTTTGAGGAGTGAAAGTCCAAGAGAGAAATGGCAACCATTTTGGTGTAATGGAAGCATCAAGTGTACCTGTTTTTGAGTTGTAATGTGAACTTATTTTTAGATAAGGGAGAAATACATTAAAAAGAAGAAAATATTGAAGACTTTAAATGAGTATCATCTTAGAAGGTAAAGAAACTGACACTAATAAGGTAAATATAACTTCTACCAAGAGAGAAGACAATAAAAGATGATGGTTGAAAACTTACAGGAAGAAATGGGTATATCCTAATTAACAAGTTATTTTGAAGAAGGAATTGAATAGCTATATGAATGAAATTTTCTCAGGAATATAGAAAGCATGAAAATCTATAGACATTAAAATGTGGGAAAAACTTAATCTCTGGTGAAGTTTAGTACAATCATTTTGAGAGATTTACTTGAACCAGGAATGACAATCAGTTTCCTCTCTACTGGGATATGTAAGTAGCTGCCTGGCACACATTGTGTTGAGAAAGGTTTTGAGGCCACATTCAGACTCAGCCTTCAGAATTGCCATGATGAATCAGTGATGTCTGCTTTGAACAAAGGGTTGAGGAGTGGCAGCTCCAGTGCTGGTGAACAGGAAAACAAACATGAGTGTGAAGAGTTCAGTTTTTTGGCAGATTCTGTTTCTCAGAATGACCCAAAGTTAGAAGTGAGCAGGGGGTAAGATTAAGATGAAGAAGACAAGAGTGGTATTAGAGGGTGGACCAGAAGCATGCATATCACCTGGGAGCTTGTTTAAAATGGAGATTCCCAGGCTCCACTCCAGACCCATTGATTCCAACTCTTCATTTGAACAATATCCCAACTGATTTATATGCATGAATTTTGTAAAGGACATTTCAGGGTCCGTGACAAAATGACCAACCATGGGGTTCAGGTAGGAAGGCAGAAGAATTCCTAAAGTCCAAGTTAGTTGTTCTCAAAGTGTGGTACACAGACAAGCTGCATCCTTAGCACCTGGAAACTTGTTAGAGATAGAAATTCTCCACCTCACCCCAAACCTATTGTGTCTGAAACTCTGGGATTAGAACTCAGAAAGCTGTGTTTAACAAGTGCTCTAGGTGATTCGAGATGCCCTAAAGTTTGAGAACCTTCATTCTAGGTAATCTTATCAAGTTGTGCTTACATGGGCCAAGAACAGATGAAAGAGATAAAGACAGTTAGTTTAAAAGGTTAGGATCAAGGAAGTTGCTATAAGCTCAGGGAGTAAAAAATGAAAAACTAAAGTCACCCACAATACTGTATGGCACAAAGAACTCAGCCAAATCAACCAAGAAAGAAGACAATGGCTGTAGAAAAAGCAGTCAGTTATCCAGATGACATTTTGGCAATTAGTTGGCAAAGCCTTCCCTTGAAGAAGTGTATGATATAAGAGAAACTAGCTTATGAGAACATAAAAATACCGTAAAATACCGTTTGCATATAGACACTGAAACTGCAAGCAACGCAGGTCCAGTTTGGGGTGTTTAAAGGGTAATTGCAAATAATAACACTCCATCAAAGCAGAACTGGACCTTTAGCAAACTGGCTATCTTTGTGTCAGTTATATCAGTCATATGATTACATTGTTTTAGAAAATCTATTGCAATTTTAATTCTTTCATCTACTACTGGAGAGCCCTTCCATACTAATTCAGAGAAATTTTAAATGGGTCTGATTGCATTGGTATCTTTGGAGATGCCATTGGCAAGGAAAGCCAGCTGGTGCACTGATAATTTCATTTAGTACCCTAACCACGTGCAGCTATTTCCATTTCAATTAATAAAATAAAATAGCATTAAGAATTTTTCAGACTGGCCAGCTACATTCCACATACTCAATAATTTCCTGTGACAAGTGGCTGCCATATTGGACAACAAGCTTTATAAGACACTTTCATCATTACAGAAAGTTCCATCAGCCAGCACTTGAACTTTTGATTCATGATCATAATAAGGGCTGTGTCAGAATCCAGCTTCCCAAGGAGATGCTTTTCAATGGTTCTAACAGTAGATCACAGCTGGGGAAAGGGTGAGATGGAGGGCTGAAACTCTAACCATCTCCACTTGCTCTGAATATACAAATGTTTTCTAGCTTTCACCTCAACAGCTAGAATGTGGAGACCTGCCCAAGGGAGCAAGAGATGACAATTTTTATTCATTTTCTTCCTTATTTTTATCATGGCAGAGGGGGCAGAAAAATCACCAGGACAAGATTACTTTGTTTTACATCCCAGCACTCTTCATAATTTTATTTACACAGTTCTGTTCCACTTTGTTTCTGCCAAATCCTGTCATTAAAAAGGTGAATGTACTTCAGTTTCACTTGTCTATCATCTATCTATCTATCTACCATCTATTTATCTACATGTTTTGCTGGAACCCTGATAAAATAAATGAATTATTAACAATTACTTTGGTGAGTAGCTGGTGGAGCCTGGGGCTGGCTGATGTTGACTTTTCAGGTTTGATTTGAGGCCCTTGCAAATTTTCAGTTATTTTTAACTTGCCTTACTCGAAAGCAGGCTAGAAAGAGAATAGTATCCACCCACTGTTGCTACATAAATCTCTTTTGGGGAGAGGCTTTTAGGTACCTCTCTTTTGAGTGAAGTAAGTATGTCAGAAAGGGGAGATGGGAAGGACAACAAATTATTGATTTAAAGCTAAAAAGACTATCACCACCTTGAGCCAAGGAAGTCAAAATTAAGGTGAAGAGATTTGGAATTAACAAGAATGTCTCTGAAAACATTCCTGCCTCCTGAGAAGTGTGCTGAGTCACTCAGTTATGTCTGACTCTTTGAGATCCCATGGACTGTGGTCTGCCAGGCTGCTCTGTCCATGAGGATTCTTTAGGCAAGAATACTAGAGTGGGTTGCCATGCCCTCCTCCAGGGATCTTCCCAACCCAGGGATCAAACCCAGGTCTCCTGCATTGCAGGCAGATTCTTTACCATCTGAGCCTCCTACCTCCTAGTAAGAGAAAAATACAAACTTCACAATAATGTTTTTCTCACCCTTGTCCTGGGAAGATAAAGTTCCAACCCTTTCTGATGAGGCTTCCAGCATCTTCTCTATGAATCTCTGTGAAGAGCTAAGAGGTTTCTTCGGGGCACTTAACCAAATAAAAAATTCCAAAATTACATGTTTAACTCTGATGTGTGTCTCTCCAAAGTTGGTGTACTATTTGTTTATTTGATTCCGGACTTGAGGTAAAAAGGAGTCTCTCCTGCTGCAGGTGACCCCCTGTGAGTCACATTATGAACAAATGCAACTTAGAAAGATGCTGCTTTACTGGCAAGTCCTGCCCAGACACTTTCTGAACCTTTATGAACAATGGAAAGCTATCTTTCTTCCTTTCTTCTTAATTCTCATTATTCTTTTTTAAAAATATAAATATGAAGTTGACAGTGGGCAAAGATTTTTTTTTTTTTTTTTTTATGATCTCACCAATTTCATACCTTTACTAATATCAGTTGTTTTCAAGTCAGAGCCAGTATAAGGCCATGGACAGAGGCCTTCTGAAGCTCATTTGGCTCAGAACTTCTAGCCTCTGTTTGGAACAATTTGGGTAAAATTTAATTCTGCTATGCAGCAAAATCTGGTCAGAGCCTGAGAGGCCCATTAAGCTTCTCTCTCTTTCCTCTAATTAAACATTTACTTAGCCTTTATTTTCCAGTGTCTTGATCCTCCTTGTGACAATGGGTTAATCAAAGATTAATTAGATAAACTTAAGGATATCAGCTGGCAAAGAATCCACTTTCAATGCAGGAAACCCTGGGTTGATTCCTGGGTCAGGAAGATCCCCTGGAGAAAGGATAGGCTACTCACTCTAGCATTCTTGGGCTTTCCTGCTGACTCAGAGCATAAAGAACCCACCTGCAATGCAGGAGACCTGAAATTCTGAGACCTGATTTCTGGATTGGGACGATCCCCTGCAGGAGGGCATGGCAACCCACTCCAGTATTCTAGCCTGGAGAATCCCCATAGACAGAAGAGCCTGGTGGCTACAGTCCTTGGGGTCGCCAAGAGCCAGGCATGAATGAGCAACTAAGCACAGTGTAGCACAAGGATAAAATGGTTAGAGAGCATCACCCACTCAATGAACATGAACTTCAGCCAACTCCAGGAAATAGTGAAGGACAGGGAAGCCTGGTGTGCTGCAATTCATGAGGTTACACAGAATCAAGCATGGCTTAGCAACTGAAGAACAACAATTCATGCTGATATGGTAGCCAATTCTTAACTCCTACCCCATAAATCTTAATTCAGTTCACATATCCATGTTGTAAAGAACCCTTAGGACCTCTGGCAAGAGCAGGAGTTCCACCTAGAAGGTCATGGGAGGTGACAGAGTGATGGTCTTGGGTGTTCACCACTCTTTGCCAGGGAAATTCTACCGGTGGCTGACTTCTTTACCAAACACATCCAAGGACATCAAGAAGAGTTCATACCTGCTTGAAGATGGGGAAGATAAAATCAAGAGAACTTGATTTTCAACTGATTAAAGATAACCCAGTTATTTTATGGAAAAAAAAAATCACATTGGTCCAGATTTGTTCTTCACCTCATTAAAAACATCCCATCTTCTCATCGCTGAGACTCAAAATCTCTCAATCGTTTTTTAGTTGTTCTATCATTTATACATAATACTTCAAGGTTAAGTTCTTTAGGCCCTACATCTGATGATTTCCTTTTTGCTGAAATGATGATTGCCTTTAGCATATTCTTTTAAAGTTCAAATTCCTTGGCGTAATGGATAAGTGTGCTTAATGCTATATCTCAAATACTCTTCTCAATCTTTCATTTCTTGATTTTTTTCTCTCTTTCAGGAGCAACTTCACCTTCTCTCCCTCCTGAGTCCTTCACTTCACTTAAGGTTTAATTTAAATTTCATTTCCTTCATGAAGGTTTTCCCCAATTCTATGGCTAGAAATATTTCCTCTCTCACCTACTTGTATCATTTGCTTAATTTTGCCTTTCACTGAATTGTTAGAGAGCTATTAGCCTACTTGATTTATTATCTATTAGGAAAGAAATTGTTTGGTTTGTTTTTGTTTCTATAGGTGTATCTAGACATATTGCATATAACAACTTTTAAAAAATATTTATTGAATTCAATTCATCCAACAAGATTTTGTTGAATACCTGTAATACATGTCTTTCTATGTGACACATCAAATCACATCATTGCATTGCAAAGAAGAAAGAGATTAAAAAGAAAAAACAAACAAACAAACAAACAGCCAAAGAACAATGAGTAGGTTTAGGAATCCATGGTTGTAAGAATCCTAAAAAAAAATAGATCTGGCAAAGTGCGCATCTGAGGACCAATGATTTAGCTATTGAGGGGTCCCCCCATGGAACTTGGGTATAGCTCTGTTATCCACATCATAGCTTCTTTTCCCTGTATTTAATCCTAGAGAATTCTCCTTCTGGACCTAGCCAGACATTTCTCATGACTGCCTGTGAACTAGCCATAACTGAGTGGTGCTGTGAGAAGTAGCTTAACTAAATGCAGAAACAGAGGCATCTCTGGTATCCAAGTCTTATATTGTTGCCACTATCTGGGTCTAAATACAGCAAGAGAGTTGATTTATTTCTTTTTTTTTCTCTTTTTAATAGTTATAAGTTTGTCATTTTTCTGCTTCACTCATTTTGCCCTCCTTCACATTTTCAACTCTGGCAACCATAAATATATTCTTGTGCCTACCATGAGTTTTTTAAGATTCCTCATGTGAGTGAGATCATAATTTCATCTATCTGACATTTCAGTCAGCATAATGCTCTCTGTGTCAATTCTTATTGTCACAAATGGTATGGTTTTCATCTTTTTTTGTGGCTGAATTTTATATATGCATATATACATCAGTATCAGTATCAGTTCAGTTGCACAGTCATGTCCGACTCTTTGTGACCCCGTGAACTGCAGCACACCAGGCCTCCCTGTCCAACACCAACTCCCAGAGTCCACCCAAACCCATGTCCATCGAGTCAGTGATGCCATCCAACTATCTCATCCTCTGTCATCTCCTTTTTCTTCTGCCCTCAATCTTTCCCAGCATCATGGTCTTTTCCAATGATTCAGCTCTTCCCATCAGGTGGCCAAAGTATTGCAGTTTCAGCTTCAACATCAATCCAGTAAGCGTCTTTTAATTTCATTGCTACAATCACCATCTTCAGTGATTTTGGAGCCCAGAAAAATAAAGTCTGACACTGTTTCCCTATCTATTTCCCATAAAGTGATGGGACCAGATGCCACAATCTTCATTTTCTGAATGTTGAGCTTTAAACCAACTTGTTCACTCTCCTCTTTCACTTTCATCAAGAGGCTTTTTAGTTCCTCTTCACTTTCTGCCATAAGGGTGGTATCATCTGCATATCTGAGGTTATTGATATTTCTCCTGGCAATCTTGATTCCAGCTTGTGCTTCTTCCAGCCCAGCATTTCTCATGATGTACTCTGCATATAAATAGCCAGGGTGACAATATACAGACTTGACATACTCCTTTTCCTATTTTGCACCAGCCTGTGGTTCCATGTTCAGTTCTAACTGTTGCTTCCTGACCTGCATGCAGGTTTCTCAAGAGGCAGGTCAGGTGGTCTGGTATTCCCATCTCTTCCAGAATTTTCCACAGTTTATTGTGTTCCACACAGTCAAAGGTTTTGGCATAGTCAATAAAACAGAAATAGATGTTTTTCTGGAACTCTCTTGCTTTTTCGATGATCCAGCGGATGTTGGCAATTTGATCTCTGGTTCCTCTGCTTTTTCTATATGTGTGTATGTGTGTGGATATATATTACATTTTCTTTATCTATTCATCCACTGATGGATACTTGGGTTGTTTCCACATCTTGGCTATTGTGAATTATGTTATAAGGATCATGAGGATGAAGAGAATCCCTTCAAATACAGTGATTTCATTCCTTTTGGGTATATACACAGAAGCAGAATTGTTGGATTATATTGGTAGTCTTGTTTTCATTTTTTGAGGAACCTCCATTCCATACTATTTTCCATAGGGTCTGCACCAATTACATGCTCACCAACAGTGTACATGGGTTAATTTTCTTCCACATCCTTACCAACCTTCGTTATATCCTGCTTTTTGATGATGACCTGTCTGAGATTTAAGGATGATATTGCATTGTAGTTTTGATTTTCATTTCCCTGATAAGTGATATTGAGCATCCTTTCATTTACCTGTTGGCCATCTATATGTATTTCTTTTGTCTTTTGGGATCTCCAACCCATTTTAAAATCTGAGTATTTGTTTTGCTGTTGTTGAGTTGTATGAGTTCTTTATATATTTTCAGGACTATAATACAGCATACAATAAGGATATTGACATTGATATACTCACTGAATTTATCCAAACTCTTTAGTTTTACTTATAATAATGTGTAATAAGGTATGTAGAAGTGTGTACATATGTACATACATATGTATCAAGGTGTAAAGACTTGTACATTCACCACCACAGTCAAGATACAGGAAAACATGTGGAATCTAAAAATTAATACAAATGAACTTATTTACAAAACTGAAACAGACTCACAGACATAGAAAACAAATGTATGGTTACCAAAAGGAAAGGGGGAGGAGGGATAAACTAGTGGTATGGTATTAAGAGATACATACTACAATATATAAAATAGATAAACAAGGATTTACTGTATAGCACAGAGAAATATATTTAATATCTTAACCTGTAATGAAAAAGAATATGAAAACAAACATATATATATACTTACATTTATATTGATAACTTTGCTCTACATCTGAAACAATTAGCACAATATTATAAATCAAATATAGTTCAATAAAAATAAATAAGGATAGATTTTAAAATTTATATAAATCAGCTCCATCACTAAAAGTTCCCTCATGTTCTTAGAAGATTATTTGCTTTTTAAAAAATTTTTAATTGGAAGGTAGTTATTTTACAATGTTGTGTTGTTGATAGTTTGCTTTTACTCTTGAGATTTGAGAATTCTTTGTATATTCTAGACACCAGCCTTTGTTGATCCATAGTTTGCAAATATTCTCTCCCAGTCTGTAGCTTTTATTGTCATCCTCTCAACTTTGCAGAGCAAGATTTTAAATTTTATGAAAAATTTTTTTCATTTTATTCAGTTTTTTTTTCATTTTATTCAGTTATTTATTTTAAATAAATAAAATTTTTATCTAAATTTGTGTTCATTTATGGATTGCATTTTTGGTGTCATCTAAATATTCTTTACCTGTTGTAGATCCCAATGATTTTCTTCAATGTCTTTTTCTAAATGTTTATATACTTTTGTCTTACACTTTAAGTCTATGATTCATTTTAAATTAATTTTTTGGTAAAGTCTGAAGTTTAGATTGAGGTTTATTTATTGCAGAGAGGTGTCAAATTTTTCCATTGTTCTTTGTTATAAATACTACCCTAGGAATTGTTTCTATATTTTGTGAAAATTTAGAGTTATTCATGTGAATCTGTTTCTAGATACTCTTTTTTGTTTGTGTGTTTGTTTGTTTGTTTTTTGTTTTGTTTTACTGACCCATGTGTCTACCCCTCTGCTAAGACCACATTGTAAACAGAGTAAACAGTGGGTCCAGTGGTTGGTTCCTTTGTTAAGATTGTTCCTTAACTTTCCTTTGTTAAGATTGTTTTAGTCATTCTAGGATCTGTGCCATTTCATAGGAAGAGCTGACTTATTGGAAAAGACCCTAATGCTGGGAAAAATTGAGGGCAGGAGGAGAAGAGGGTGACAGAGGATGAGATGGTTGGATGGCATCACCATCTCACTGGACATGAGTTTGAGCAAACTCTGGGAAATAGTAAATGACAGGGAAGCCTGGTGTGCTGCAGTTCATGGGGCTACAAAGAGTCAGACATAACTTAGCAACTGAACAGCAACAAATATTGCTGGAATTTTGATAGGAATTAGGTACACAGAATTGACATATTTACTACGTTGTCATCAAATCCATGAACATTTATTGAAATTGTGCTTTATTTCTTTTTAACAGATTTTTGTAATTTTCAGCATACTGGTTCTATATGTTTTGTTAAGTTTTTGTTGTTCACTTTTTCATTCTCCTCTTCCACCTTCATCAAGAGGCTCTTTAGTTTCTCTTTGTTTCCAGCCTTGAGGGTGGTATCATCTGCATATCTGACGTTGTTGATATTTCTCACAGTAATCTTGATTCCAGCTTCTGATTCATCCATCCCAACATTTCACTTGATGTAGTCTGCATATAAATTAAATAAGCAAGGTGAAAATATACAGCCTTGACATACTCCTTTCCCAATTTTGAACCAATTTATTGTTACTTGTCTAGTTCTAACTGTTAGATCTGATAGACAAAGTACCTGAAGAACTATGGATGAAATTTTGTAACATCATATGGGAGGTTGTGACCAAAACTATCCCTAAGAAAAAGAAATGCAAGAAGGCAAAATGGTTGTCTGAAGAGGCCTTACAAATAGCTAGGAAAAGAAATGAAAGGCAAAGGAGAAAGGGAAAGATATACCCAACTAAAGGTAGAGCTTCAGAGAATAGCAAGGAGAGATTTACAAAAGACTTCTCTAATGAACAATGCAAAGAAATAGAGGAAAACAACAGAATGGGGAAGACTAGAGATCTCTTCAAGAAAATTAGAGATATCAAAGGAATATTTCATGCAAAGATGGGCACAATAAAGGATAGAAAGAGCAAGGACCTAACAGAAGCAGAAGAAATTAAGAAGAGGTGGCAAGAATACACCAAAGAATTATACAAAAAAGGTCTTAATGACTCCGATAATCATGATGTTGCCGTCACTCACCTAAAGCCAGACATCCTGCAATGTGAAGGCCAGTGGGCCTTAGGGAGCATGGCTATGAACAAAGCTAGTGGAGGTGATGGAAATCCAGTTGAGCTATTTCAAATCCTAAAAGATGATGCTGTCAAAGAGCTGCACTTTATATAACAGCAAATTTGGAAAACTCAGCAGTGGCCACAGGATTGGAAAAGGTCTATTTTCAAACCAATAGGTCTATTTCAATCTCAATGAAGGGCAAGGCCAAAGGATGTTCAAACTACCATACAATTGCACTCATTTCATATGCTAGTAAGGTAATGCTCAAAATCTTTCAAGTTTGGCTTTAACAGTACATGAATGTAGAGGTTCCAGAAATACAAGCTGGACTGAGAAAAGGCAGAGGAAACAGAGATCAAATTGCCAACATCCATTGGATCACAGAAAAAGCAAGAGTGGTCCAGAAAAACAGCTACTTCTGCTTTGTTGAGAACGCTAAAGCCTTTGATTGTGTGGATGACAGCAAACTGGAAAATTCTTAAAGAGATGGGAATACTAGACCACCTTACCGGCCTATTGCAAAACCTGTATGCAAGTCAAGAAGTAACAGTTAGAACTGGGCATAGAACAAAGGATTGGTTCAAAATTGTTAACTTTGTAAGTAAGCAGTTATTTTCTTTGGAGTGATTGCAAATGGGATTGTGTCACTAACTCCCATTTCCATGTATTCACTGGCACCATGCAGAAATACAATTGATTTTTGACTTTTGTGTATTGATCTTGTGTTGAACGATCTTTTTGAAGTCACTTGATAGTTCTGGAAAATGTTTGTAAGTTATTTCTGATTTTCTCTATAGGTAATAAGTGAAAGTGAAAGCGAAGTCACTCAGTAGTGTCTGACTCTTTGCGACCCCATGGACTGTAGCCTACTAGGCTCCTCCATTCATGGGAGTTTCCAGGCAAGAGTACTGGAGTGGGCTGTCATTGCCTTCTCCGGTAAGTAACATAGCCTGTGAGAAATGTTAAATATAAATAAATAGAGCATCTTCCTACATAGATATAGGAAAAGGTAGAAGTACGAAGTAAGCACCATATCAAATATTCATGAGATACATGAAGTACCCAGTATTCATGGCTTCTATCAGCCATCTACTGGTTACAGCCACTGTTGCCCGAAATGTCCTCTGAATGCTGCTGCTGCTGCTGCTGCTAAGTCGCTTCAGTCGTGTCCAACTCTGTGAGACCGCATAGACGGCAGCCCACCAGGCTCCCCTGTCCCTGGGATTCTCCAGGCAAGAACAATGGAGTGGGTTGTCATTTCCTTCTCCAATGCATGAAAGTGAAAAGTGAAAGTGAAGTCACTCAGTAGTGTCCTACTCTTAGCCACCCCATGGACTGCAGCCTACCAGGCTCCTCCGCCTATGGGATTTTCCAGGCAAGAGTACTGGAGTGGGGTGCCATTGCCTTCTCCATCTGCATGCTAAACACAGACAAATCCATAGCTACTCAACAAGTTATTGGTGAATTACAATGACGGCCAGGCATATTTGCCCCTGTATCTCACTGACTGAACAAGCTTAAATTAGGATCAAGCACCTTTTGTCTGCTGAGTCTCCTTACCCACTCTCATCTCTAGTCCTTTTAACTGCAGCATCAATGGGGAAGGCTGATGCCACAGAGCAAGACAGGACAGAAAACTGTGTAACTCAGCATTGGATACTGTGTTATACTTCCCCCATCACTGAACACTATTCTATTAATATATATGTTAATTTCCCCGTGCTCATCATTTCCCCTTGCTCTTTGTTTCATGTTTTAAATGGATTCAATTAACTGTGATTTGAACATCTTTATCTGGCCTTTCTGTTCAGTGAACTCTGGGATTTCTTATCTGGTAGTAGAGTAGAAGACTATGATTACAACAAAGACTATGATTACACAACCTGATTAGACAAGAGGGCTAGAAACGAGGGAAGAGAGGAGGGAACAAGAAGGTTGCAACCATCAAAGTACCCTCTAAGGCAGATGTACCCTGACTTTCTAGTGAGCATTTCCAGTTCTTGTAATGAGGCAGCCTTTAGAGTGGAATGGCACCCTAGTTGAGTAATAGCAGCCACTGAAATCATCTGCCTCCAGGCTCTTCCAATCTTTCTGATTGTAGTTTGGCTTCCTATATAGATTTGCCTGCAGAGAGCTAATGGACAGATCAGCTATACTTCTTGCTGAAAATTAAGAACATGAGTTCTGGAACCAGATTATTCAAGTTAGGATCTTTCCTTTTGTTATTGTATAATCTGCCAGAAATGCAAAAAAGGAAAATGCTCTCTGAGGAGGCCTTACAAATAGCTGTGAAAAGAAGAGACGCTAAAGGCAAAGGAGAAAAGGAAAGATATACCCATCTGAATGCAAAGTTCCAAAGGATAGCAAGGAGAGATTAAAAAAAAAGCCTTCCTCAGTGATCAGTGCAAAGAAATAGAGGAAAACAATAGACTGGGAAAGACTAGAGACCTCTTCAAGAAAATTGAAGATACCAAGGGAATATTTCATGCAAAGATGGGCATAATAAAGGACAGAAACAGTATGGACCTAACAGAAGCAGAAGATATGAAGAAGAGGTGGCAAGGAAACTTAGAAGAACTAGACTAAAAGGATCTTAATGACCCAGATAACCACGATGGTGTGATCACTCACCTCTAGCCAAATATCCTGGAGTGCCAAGTCAAGTGGGCCTTAGGAAGCATCACTATGAACATCACTACACTAACTAAGCATCACTAGCTTAGTGGAGGTGATAGAATTCCAGCTAAGCTATTTCAAATCCTAAAAGATGATGCTGTGAAAGTGCTGCTCTCAATATGCCAGCAAATCAGGTCACTCAACTGAGAACTTCAAGCTGTACCTCAAAGCCCTATGTCTGTTTGTCCCTGAAAGTTTTACCATGAGGATGGATGAGATGATGAGTGCAAAGGTGGTGCCTCACCACACCTTAAAGTTACTACTTCTTAACTCAGAGTACTGACACAGATCCTGGATCCACTCTGCATTGAGGGCCTAATCAGGTAATCAGAGTCTAGGCAGAGACCTGGAGGCAAGCTCTGGAAATTGCTGTGACCCTGGAGCAGAAAGACACCTTGCTCTTCCCTTTTCTGATACATTTCAAAAGAAGTAATTAAAGCTTAAGAAAAAAATAAAAAAATAAATACATGTCTTTCCTTTTCCCTCCTCTGTATTCTTACTGACTTCTATAACAAATGCTTTTAACCTGTCACTGTGCTGACAAAACAGAAAACAGGTCTTGGCCTCTTTCAAGTTCAGACAGATGACTGAGAAGGTTAAGAAGAGGTGTCACATAAGACCTATACAGTCTTTGTGTCTGAGATCTGTGGAGAAGGGCTGTGCAAGACTTTGCCCCTACTCTGCTGCCTATTAGAGGCCTTGCACTTCCACCTCCTTCACCTCCTTCACACCCACCCCACCCCTGGCCCAGATGGTACAAGAATCATCTCAGGCCTCCATTCTCACTGTTTCCTAACAGGGGGGACTTCATCTCCCCAAAGGAGAACCATGCTCTGCCTGTTTGATCTCTTCCCCAAACTTGAGCTCCATGTCATCTGCAAATAGGAAGTTTTATTTTTTTCCTTTCCAATCTGTACACATTTATTTATTTTTGTTCCCTTATTTTACTGGCTAGAACAACTATGTTGAGTAAGAGTGATGAAGACAGACATATTTGCCTTGTTCCTGGCTTTAGGAAGAAATTAAAATCTTTTAAAATTTTTAAAAAGTATTTTATTGGAATATAGTTAATTTACAATGTTGTGTTAGTTTCAGGTATACAGTACAGTGAATCAGTCTTTTATCACTAAATATCTGTATAAATGGTAGGTTCTTGTAGATGCTTTTTTTTGTTTGTTTCAAGTTGATGTAATTCCCCTCTATTCCTAACTAGGTGAGAATTTTTATCATGAATGAGTGTTAGAGTTCATAACATACATTTTCTGTTAACTGATATGATCATATGATTTTTCTTTGGCCTGTTCATTTTGTGGGCTACATCAGCTTTCAAATAAATGTTGAAATAGCCTTGTGTATATGGAATAAATTCCACTTGGCCATGAAGCACAAATCTTTTTATACATTTTTGGGTTTAATTTGCATTTTGTTGATGATTTTTGCATCTGTAATCATGAAGGCTATTGGTTTATAGTTTTTTGCTTTGCTTGGCTTTTGTTTTTCTTATTGTATCTGTCCAGTATTGATATTAATTGGTTTATAATGCCTTATAAAAAGGCTTGGAAAGAGTTCTTTTACTCCCTGGAAGATATTTTATAAAATTATTTATAATTTTATAAAATTATTATAATTCTTTAAATGGTGACATTCTCCAATAAAATCACCTAAGTCTGAAGATTGTATTCAGGAATTTTTCAGCAAGAAATTTAATTTTTTTAGTGGCTATAATACTGTTTAGATGATCTACTTTGTTTTGTTAAATTTTGGTATGTAGTGTTTTTTGAGGAATTGATCAATTTCTTCTAGAATGTCAAATTTATGAGAGTAAAGTACTTTATAATATTCTCTTATCATCCTCTAATAGTGATAACATACTATAGTATCTATAGTCATATTCCTGTTTCATCTCTGATATGGGTAGTTCGTATTTTCTCTCATTTTATTTTCAACAGTCTTCCTAAAGGTTTATCAGTTTTTATTTTTTTTGAAGAACTATTTCTGTTTCATTTTTTTCTATTTTTAAATTCCATTAATTTTAGTTATTTTTACAATTATTTTCTACCCCATGTTTGCTTTTGGTATATTTTTATCATCTCTAGGTTCTTGGTGTGGAAATTTACATTAATGATTTGAGATCTCTCTTTTCCTTTGTAAGAATTTAGTGCTATAAATTTGCCTCACTACACTGTAATACAAGAAAAAGAAATGCAAAAAAGCAAAATGGCTGCCTGAGGAGGCCTTACAAATAGCTGTGAGAAGAATAGAAGTGAAATGCAAAGGAGAAAAGGAAAGATATACCCATTTGAATGCAGAGTTCCAAAGAATAGCAAGGAGAGATAAGAAAGCCTTCCTCCACGATCAGTGCAAAGAAATAGAGAAAAACAATAGAATGGGAAAGGCTAGAGATCTCTTCAAGAAAATTAGAGATGCCAAGGGAACATTTCATGCAAAGATGGGCTCAATAAAGGACAGAAATGGTATGGACCTAATGGAAACAGAAAATATTAAGAAGAGGTGGCAAGAATACACAGAAGAACTATACAAAAAAGATCTTCATGACCCAGATAATCACAATGGTGTGATCACTCACCTAGAGCCAGACATCCTGCAATGTGAAGTCATGTGGGCATTAGGAAGCATCACTGAGAACAAAGCTAGTGGAGGTGATGGAATTCTAGTTGAGCTATTTAAAATCCTGGAAGATGATGCTGTGAAAGTGCTGCACTCAATATGTCAGCAAATTTGGAAAACTCAGCAGTTGCCACAGGACTAGAAAAGTTCAGTTTTCATTCCAATCCCAAAGAAAGGCAATGACAAAGAATGCTCAAATTCTGCACAATTGCACTCATCTCATGCACTAGTAAAATAATACTTAAAATTCTCCAAGCCAGTCTTCAGCAACACATGAATACACTTCCATATGTTCAAGCTGGTTTTAGAAAAGACAGAGGAAACAGAGATCAAATTGCCAACATCTGCTGGATCACTGAAAATGCAAGAGAGTTCCAGAAAAAAAACATCTATTTCTCCTTTATTGATTATGCCAAAGCCTTTGACTGTGTGGATCACCATAAACTGTGGAAAATTCTGAAAGAGATAGGAATACCAGACCACCTGATCTTCCTCTTGAGAAACCTGTATGTAGATCAGGAAGCAACAGTTACAGCTGGACATGGAACAACAGACTGGTTCCAAATAGGAAAAGGAGAACGTCAAGGCTGTATATTGTTACCCTGCTTATTTAACTTATATTCAGAGTGCATCATTAGAAATGCTGGGCTGGAAGAAGCACAAGCTGGAATCAAGATTTCCAGGAGAAATATCAATAACCTCAGAAATGCAGATGACACTACCCTTATGGAAGAAATTGAAGGAAAACTAAAGGGCCTCTTGATGAAAGTGAAAGAGGAGAGTGAACAAGTTGGCTTAACGTTCAACCTTCAGAAAACTAAGATCACGGCATCTGTTCCCATCACTTCATGGGAAGTAGAGGGGGAAACTGTCAGACTTTATTTTTCTGGGCTCCAAAATCACTGCAGATGGTGACTGCAGCCATGAAATTAAAAGACACTTGCTCCTTGGAGGGAAAGTTATGACCAGCCTAGACATCATATTGAAAAGCAGAGACACCACTTTGCCAACAAAGGTTCGTCTAGTCGAGGCTATGGTTTTTCCAGTAGTCATGTATGGATGTGAGAGTTGGACTCTAAAGAAAGCTGAGCACTGAAGAGTTGATGCTTTTGAACTGTGGTGTTGGAGAAGCCTCTTGAGAATCCCTTGGACTGCAAGGAGATCCAACCAGTCCATCCTAAAGAAGATCAGTCCTGGGTGTTCATTAGAAGGACTGATGCTGAAGCTCAAACTCCAATACTTTGGCCACCTGATGCGAAGAGCTGACTCATTTGAAAAGACCCTGATGCTGGGAAAGATTGAGGGCAGGAGGAGAAGGTAACGACAGAGGATGGAATGGTTGGATGGCATCACCAACTCAATGGACATGGATTTGGGTGGGATCCGGGAGTTGGTGATGGACAGGGAGGCCTGGTGTGCTGTGGTTCATTAGGTCACAAGGAGTTGGACATGAGTTAGTGACTGAAATGAACTATTGCACATTTATATATATATTATCATATTTTATTTCATGCATTGGGTTGGCCATAAAGTTTGTTGAGGTTTTTCCATAAGATTTTGAATTTACTTTTTGGCCAGTCCAATATTTTGAAACTCTGTTTTTTGACAGGTTCACTTTTAAAGTTTTCTTTCCTTCCTGGTGGATTTTTCTTTTTTCATGATATAATGTCTTTTTGTGTGATTAGTAATTTTATTTGCTCTGTATAATTCATTTTCTCCTACTTAAATAAAATAGTTGATTAATATTTACATGACATATTTTTATTTTTTTTTACTAAAATCTATGTCATCATTTTTGAAATGAGTACTTTTAGACATTATATTGTTGGATCATAATATTTTTCAAACCACTCTGCCAAACTCTGCCTTTTAATTGGTTTGAAGACTATTTACATTTAAGGTGATTATTGATATGTTAAATCTCAAACCTGACACTTTTTCCTGTTTATTTTTTCTGTTTCTTGTTCCTCTTCCTCATAATGCTTGCCTTCCTATGGGTTGCATAAATAAGCATTCCATTTTAATTTATCCACTGTGCTTTGAGTTTGGATGTATCTCTTTGAGTGGTTTTGTTATTGACTTGAGTTATTAGATTATTTGATCAATAGAAATTCATAAGAGGCCAGATTAGAAATTTAGGCAAGGCTTATTGGGACTTGTGCTGCAGCACAGGGGAGCGAGAACAAGTAACAGATGCCCCAGCTCACACCGGAAAGTGGAGGGATGATGTGGTCTCTTAAATGAGTTGAAGGTGGAGGCAGATCACTGGGTGAGGTTGGAGGGGTGATTTGGTGGTCTGCCCCCCTTTTTGATGGAGCTGTGTGCAGGGATCATGTGCATTACTCTGTTTTTGCTCTAAGCACCTCAGAAGTGGCAGTTGATTTTTATATCCTTTTTGTATCTTATTGTTCATAGTACATAATTTGCTCCAAATGGGCATGTGTGCAGTTGGTTTTTTTTCCCTTATAGTATTTCTATCTATTGTTTGAGGGCACTTGTCAAGGTGCAAGCCTTCAGTGAAGGATCCCAGGTCCCAGGTCCCAGCTTCCAGGTCCCAGCCTACCTCAGTTTTCTCAGTGATTATCAACCACAATACACTGATATCAACATTTTACCACTTAGAATGAAGTTTGTAAAACTTTATTGCCAATATTTCCCTTTTCCTTTTCTGTTTTCAATATTGTCTTGACAAATTTTGATTCAACTATCAGGAATGATTTGTAAAACTCTTAACCAGGAGTGTATTCTACAGGCCCACCCCTCCACTCTTCCTGTAGTTCTTCATTCATTCTTCATCTCCAAGATTCCTTCTTTCATGAGTGCCTTTCTTCTTGAAAAACTTCTACTATCAGTCTTCAAGCATACATCTGCTAGTGACAAATTATTTAGTTTTCTGTGACCTGAGAATATTTTTATTTTCTCTTCATTTCTGCAAACAAAAAAGTTTCACTGGGTATAGCATTTGTGGTTAGTAGTTTTTCTCTTCAGCGTGTAAAAAATGTTGCACACTTCCTTCTGAACTCCATGATTTAATATACGAAATACACTGTCATTCGAACTGGTATTCCTATAGATAATATATCATTTCTTTCTGGTTGCTTTGATCTTTTTTCTTTCTCTTAATTTTCACAAGTTAAATTATTTTTGTCTTGGTGTGGATCTCTTAGGTTTTATCTTTGATGAGCCACTCACCTTCTTAAATCTGTACATGTGTCTTTCATCAAATTTGAGTGTTTTCAGCCATTGTTTCTTCAAATACTCTTTTAGCCCCACTTTCATTCTTTTCTCATTCTGCAGCTCTGATGATATGAATGTTGTCTCATTTTTGTTATGCCATGGATTCCTGATACTCTGTTCTTGTCTGTTTTTTCTGTGTTTTTGTACTGAGTAAATTTTATTGATTTGCCCCATGTTCATGCTATGCTATGCTAAGTTGCTTCAGTAGTGTCCTACTCTTTGAGACCCCATGTACCATACCCCCAGGCTACTCTGTCCATGGGATTCTTCAGGCAAGAATACTGGAATGAGTTGCCAAGCCCTTCTCCAGGGGATCAACCCTGGAGGGATCGAACTCGTGTCCCTTAAGTCTCCTGCATGGTCAGGTGAGTTCTTTACCGCTAACGCTACCTGGGAACTCCCTTCTTCATAGATTCTATCTTCTTTCATCTCAAAATTGAATCAAGACAGCAAGTTGTTGTTGCTTTTGTAATTTCAACTATTTTATTTCTCAATTCTAAATGTTCTGCTTGGTTTTTCTTTTCTTTTTTTTTTTTTTTTTGACTTATTTTGTTTGTTTAGATTTTCTTTTTTAAATTTGTTTTAAGAGAATTTGTAAGTGCTTGTTGAGGTATTTTTATGACAGCTTGTCAGACCATACCAATATGTGATCTATCTCAGTGTTGGCATCAGTTGCTGTCTTTTCTAATTTGTGATTTTCTATTTCTTGATAAGATAGATGAAATTTTAACTACTTTATTTGTAGAATCTGAGCCTTATCTACATCTTTTATTTTTGAAGGTAGTCATCTTGGTTAGGTTTTGCATATAGGTCCACCTCCATTTTTCAGCTGTGGCTGCAATGACAATTTATATTTTCAGTCTTTGCAATGATATTTTTACCTGCTTGGTTCTGGGGAACTCTCCCTGCTGTTACCTCAGGGTTATCCCCAGGCCAGGACACCTGGTCCCCAAAGTATGAGAAGGAAATTAAGCCTGGGGGCCAAGAGGTTTCCTGGTCAGGCATGTGTGAGATCTTCCTTACTGCTGCTAACCCATTGTCTCTCTGTGGGAGACAATGAAGGGATGGGACCAGATGCCATGATCTTAGTTTTCTGAATGTTGAGTTTTAAGCCAACTTTTTCACTCTCCTCTTTCACTTTCAACAAGAGGTTTTTAGTTCTTCTCTGTTTTCTTCCATTAGGGTGATGTCATCTACATATCTGAGGTTATTGATATTTCTCTCTGCAGTCTTGATTCCAGCTTGTGCTTCATCCAGCTCAGCATTTCTTATGATGTACTCTGCATAGAAGTTAAATAAATAAGGTGACAATATACAGTCTTGACCTACTCCTTTCCCAATTTGGAAACAGTCTGTTGTTCTCTGTTCAGTGTTAGCTGTTGCTTCTTGATCTGCATACAGATTTCTCAGCAGGCAGGTGAGGTGGTCTGGTATTACCATTTCTTGAAGAACTTTCCACAGTTTGTTGTGATCCACACAAAGGCTTTGGCATTGTCAATAAAGCAGATGTCAGCACTTTTCTGTAACTATCTTTCTTTTTCTATGATCCAATGAATGTTGGCAATTTGATCTCTGGTTCCTCTGCCTTTTCTAAATTCAGCATGAACATTTGGAAGTTCACAGTTCACATACTAGTGAAACCTGGCTTGAAGAATTTTGAGTAATAGTTTGCTAGTGTGTGAGATGAATGCAATTGTGTGGTAGTTTGAGCATTCTTTGCTATTGCCTTTCTTTGGGATTAGAATGAAAACTGACCTTTTCCAGTCCTGTGGCCACTGCTGAGTTTTCCAAATTTGCTGACATATTGAGTGCAGCACTTTCACAGCATCATCTTTTAGGATTTGAAAGAGCTCAACTGAAATTCCATCACTTCCACTAGCTTTGTTCATAGTGATGCTTCTTAAGGCTCGCTTGACTTTGCATTCCCGGATGTCTGGATCTAGGTGAATGGTCACACAATCATGGTTATCTGGGTCATGAAGATCTTTGTTGTATAGTTCTGTGTGTTCTTGCCACCTCTTCTTAATATCCTCTGCTTCTGTTAGGTCCCTACCATTTTTGTCCTATATTGTGCCCATTTTTGCATGAAATGTTCCCTTGGTATCTCTAATTTTCTTAAAGAGATCTCTAGTCTTTCCCATTCTGTTATTTTCCTCTATTTCTTTGCATTGATCACTGAGGAGGGCTTTCTTATCTCTCCTTGCTATTCTTTGGAACTCTGCATTCAAATGGGTGTATCTTTCCTTTTGTCCTTTGCTTTTAGCCTCTCTTCTTTTCTCAGTTATTTGTACAGCCTCCTCAGACAACCGCTTTGCCATTTTGCATTTTTTTTTTTGCCTGGGGATGGTCTAGATCAATGCCTTCTGTACAATGTCACAAATCTCAGTCCACAGTTCTTCAGGCACTCTGGGTATCAGATCTAATCACTTGAATCTATTTGTCACTTCCCCTGTATAATTGTGAAAGATTTGATTTAGGTCATACCTGAATGGTCTAGTGGTTTTCCCTACTTCTTCTATTTAAGCCTGAATTTTGCAATAGGGTCACTTCTAAATGAAAAGATATGACAAACAAGATTAAAGCTCTTTTGAATATTCATCAATTTTATATAGCCAATGCATACCCATTTCTCTCCCCATCAACACGGCAGTAATGATATCACTTCTGAAAAGAAGAAAATGACAGAGAAACAAACTTCCCAGTAATAGTCTCCTTCTTTTTTCTTCTCCAAGCTGCAAATGCATAGATAATATTCCTCATAGTCTATGTGTACTGAAAGGTAAACTCCAGCCACACTGACAAAACTCACAGTAAGCTACAGTCATCCCATTTTAATCCCTTCTTTGTTACAGTGTCTCTCAGCTCCAGTTCCTTATCCTCCTAATCAGAGTACATCAGTGTCTTATCAGAAAGAGCTCCAGGAAGAGCTTGCTTCAAGAGAGAGGATGCAGACAGAACCTTGAATGTCAGGTGAGAACTAGCTCATGCTGGCTGCATGGATATCAGCCTGCAATAAGACAAAAGGCCTTGCAGGTGAGGAAATGCCATGGACTTTATAGAATTTTATAGTTCAGCTTTATAGGACAGAGTTGAAGTTTTTCTTCTTCCTAGAGCACACAGTCAAAGGTCTGATTTGTTTGTTTAAGTACTAGATCTTGAATGAAAGTTTAAATCATTGTTGCCATGTCTTTATGCTACAATCATAATGGCACTGCTCCCCTCTGGCCACCTTTATTTATTTATTTATTTTTAAAAATTATATATATATACTCTTTTTCAGATTCTTTTCCTTCATAGGTTATTGTAAGATACTGAATATTGTTGAACTGTGGTGTTGGATAAGACTTTTGAGAGTCCCTCGGACTGCAAGGAGATCCAACTAGTTCATCCTAATGGAGATCAGTCCTGGGTGTTCATTGGAAGGACTGATGTTGAAGCTGAAACTCCAATATTTTGGCTACCTGATGCAAAGAGCTGACTCATTTGAAAAGACCTTGATGCTGGGAAAGATTGAGGGCAGGAGGAGAAGGGGACAACAGAGGATGAGATGGTTGGACGGCATCACTGACTCAATGGACATGGGTTTGGGTGGACTCTGGGAGTTGGTGATGGACAGGGCAGCCTGGTGTGCTGCGGTTCATGTGGTCACAAAGAGTTGGACACAACTGAGGGACTAAACTGAACTAAACTGAATATTGATCTCTGTGTTATACAGTAGGTCCTTGTTGTTGTTTCCTTTTAAATCTATGTTATATATAACAGTATTCTGTTCATCCCAAGCTTATAATTTATCCTTTCTTTCCCTTTGCTCCTTTGGTAACCAAAACGATTTTCTTCCAAGTCTGTGAGTGTGCTTCTATTTTGTAAATAACTTCATTTTCATCATAATTTTTTAGATTCCACAAAAAACTGATATCAATTGGTATTGGTATTTCTATTTCTGCCTTACTTCACTTAGTATGATAATCTCTAGGTCCATCCAAGAGTTTATATTCAAGAGATTAGATCTGATGCACAGAATGCCTGAAGAACTAGGGACTGAGATTCTTGACATTGTACAGGAGGCAATGATCAAGACCATCCCCAAGCAAAAGAAATGCAAAAAGGCAAAACAGTTGTCTGAGGAGGCCTCACAAATAGCTTAGAAAAGAAGAGAAGCTAAAGGCAAAGGACAAAAGGAAAGATACACCCATTTGAATGCAGAGTTCCAAAGAATAGTGAAGAGAGATAAGAAAGTCTTCCTCAGTGATCAATGCAAAGAAATAGAGAAAAATAACAGAATGGGAAAGACTAGAGATCTATTCAAGAAAATTAGAGATACCAAGGGAACATTTCATGCAAAAGTGGACACATTAAAGGACAGAAATGGTAGCGACCTAACAGAAGCAGAAGATATTAAGAAGAGGTGGCAAGAACACACAGAAGAACTATACCAAAAAGATCTTCATGACCCAGATAACTACGATGGTGTAATCACTCACCTAGAGCCAGACATCCTGGAATGTGAAGTTAGGTGGGCCTTAGGAAGCATCACTATGAACAAAGCTAGTGGAAGTGATGGAATTCCATTTGAGCTATTTCAACTCCTAAAAGATGATGCTGTGAAAGTGCTGCACTCAATATGCCAGCACATTTGGAAAACTCAGTAGTGGCCACAGGACTGGAAAAGGTCAGTTTTCATTCTAATCCCAAAGAAAGGCAATGGCAAAGAATGCTCAAACTACCACACAATTGCATTCATCTCACACACTAGCAAACTATTACTCAAAATTCTCCAAGCCAGGTTTCACTAGTATGTGAACTGTGAACTTCCAAATGTTCATGCTGGATTTAGAAAAGGCAGAGGAACCAGAGATCAAATTGCCAACATCCATTAGGTCATAGAAAAAGCAAGAGAGTTCCAGAAACTTGTCTACTTCTGCTTTATGCCTACACTAAAGTCTTTGACTCTGTGGATCACAACAAACTATGGAAAATTCTTAAATATCTGGGAATACAGACCACCTCACCTGCCTGCTGAGAAATCTGTATGCGGGTCAGGAAGCAATAGTTAGAACTGGACATGGAACAACAGACTGGTTTCAAATAAGAAAAGGAGTACATCAAGGCTGTATATTGTCACGTTGCTTATTTAACTTATATGCAGAGTACATCATGAGAAACACTGGGCTGGATGAAGCACAAGCTGGAATAAAGATTGACAGAAGAAATATCAATAACCTCAGATATGCAGATGACACCAACTTTTTGGCAGAAATTGAAGAAGAACTAAAGAGCCTCTTGATGAAAGTGAAAGAGAAGAGTGAAAAAGTGGCTTAATAGAGTGGCTTAAAATTCAACATTCAGAATACTAAGATCATGGCATTCTGTCCCATCACTTCATGGCAAATAGATGAGGAAACCGGAGAAGACAATGGCAACCCACTCCAGTACTCTTGCCTGGAAAATCCCATAGGTGGAAGAGCCTGGTAGGCTGCAGTCCATGGGGTCGCTAAGAGTCGAACAAGACTGAGTGACTTCACTTTCACTTTTCACTTTCATGCATTAGAGAAGGAAATGGCAACCCACTCCAGTATTCTTGCCTCGAGAATTCCAGGGACGGGGGAGCCTGGTGGGCTGCCATCTATGGGGTCGCACAGAGTCGGACACGACTGAAGCATCTTAGCAACAGCAGCAGATGGGGAAACAATGGAAACAGTGAAAGACTTTATTTATTTATTTATTTTGGGGGTCTCCAAAATCACTGCAGATGGTGACAGCCACCATAAAATTAAAAGATGTTTGGTCCTTGGAAGAAAAGCTATGACCAACCTAGACAGCATATTAAAAAGCAGAGACATTATTTTGCCAGCAAAGGTCCGTCTAATCAAAGCTATGGTTTTTCCAGTAGTCATGTATGGATGTGAGAGTTTGACTCTAAAGAAAACTGAGTGCTGAAGAATTGATGCTTTTGAACTATGGTGATGGAGAAGACTCTTTAGAGTCCCTTGGACTGCAAGGAGATCCAACCAGTTAATCCTAAAGGAAATCAGTCCTGAATATTCATTAGAAGGAGTGATGCTAAATCTGAAACTCGAATACTTTGGCCACCTGATGCAAAGAACTGACTGATTGGAAAAGATGCTGATGTTGGGGAAGATTGAAGGCAGGGGGAGAAGGGCAGGACAGAGGATGAGATGGTTAGATGACATCACCGACTCAATGGACATGAATTTGAGTCAGCTCTGGGAGCTGGTAATGGACAGGGAAGCCTGGTGTACTGCAGTCAATGGGGTCACACAGAGTTGGACACGACTGGGTGACTGAACTGGGGTCCATCCATGTTGCTGTAATTGCAGACCACCTTTCATTTACTAATGTTCATTCAGTGCCTATTGTATGACAGCCAGAATTCTAACCACTAGTCTAGTATGCAGTGTAAGTCTGCTCATAGTAACAATGGTGGCAGTAGAAATCATAATGATGTTGTAATAATAATAGCCAGTGTTTAATTGAGCACTTATATTATTCTAATTGCTATTTATGAATTAATTTATTTCCTCTGCCCAACAATGCTAAGAGATGATAACTCCTATTAGGCTTATTTTACAAATTAGGAAACTGGTATTAATTAAGTTGAGCAAGGTCACACACCTGGTAGGCAGAAGGGTTGGATCAAACTCAAGCACTGTGACATCAGAACACATTCCCTCTTGGTCATTAAGCTTTAGCTATGTGATGCTTCTAGACTGCTGTTCTATAAGATAAAGGAGTTTGACCACACAACAACAGAAGCAATAATACAACAACAACATGACATTATGTATGGCGGCACTAACAAGAACAATTGACTGAGTGTGTATGCTGGTTCAAAATTTGTGTCATACATTTAGCATGCATTTTTTCATTTAATCCTCATCATAGCCTCATACAGGAAGAACTATTCTTATCCCTATTTTATAGTACTGCAGAGATGTCAGGTGACATCCTGAATATTATACAACTTATAAGTTGTAGAACCAAGATGGAGGTTCAGACATTGTGCCTAAAATAGTTATTCACTATCTGTGGAACTCTTGCCACAGTTGAAATATATGTATTTAAACCTCTACCTAGGAATATATTTATGAAGATTGAAGCATCATTGCCTCTTGAACCATTTTTCCAAAAAAAGGACCATAGAAAGAGAAGGAGCTTCTTGTAAGATAATTAGAGATAGAGGCTGGTAGACTGCACTGAACTTCTCTTTTCCCACATGCCATATGGATTTATTAGGCTGAAAACTTAATGGAAGTTTGACTCTTATGTTAACCTTCCCTGAACCTTGATCAAGCCTTTAGAAAACCATAGACAGAAATTTTACTTTCAGTGTGCCTTTTTCTTTATAAGTGATTTATTTAAACTGGATTGCTCTTTCACTGAGGAGTTTTAATAAAAACAAACAAACAACAGCAACAAAAAAAAAAACCTGACATAAATGATAGCACTATCTCCATAAACACTTACTTTCAAATCTTTCTGTTCTAATTTCCAGAAAAAAACAGAAGCCTCAAGATGATTCATGGAAAATAATTGTTCTGTCATTCTAAGGCAACACAGTTAATGATCTGCTGAAGTGATTCACATTTTCTTTCAACCCCAAAGAGAACATCTTTAAAATGAACTTTTCTAAATTTGCTAGTTTTGAAAACCTGTTTGTAAGTTTATATTTTATAAAAATCGTATTTGTTTGACTGAAGAAATATACCGTTTAACCTTAATTGATACAGCACAATTTTTGTGTTAGATATGGTCTATTTCACAAGCAGTGCTTTGGTATTCAGACTAAATTATATGTACCCATTCAAACATGAACTTTCTTCTCCCTTTTGAGATTTAGTTTGAAGCTGTGAGAAAATGAGCTAACTTTAAAAATGCTGTGCCTTTTAATCAGACAGTGAGTTTCGATTATGTGTCACACTTTTAAAAGTTGCTTTTAATCACATCTACCAAATCTATTCCTAAAAGGGATTTACATTTATGTTTCAAAAGACAATAGTAATAGCTTTGGATGAATGAGACATTTCATCATGTGATATTCTTTAAAATCTCATGAGTAGGGGGTCAGACTTTTAGTGATTACTCTGTAATGGAAAACTTATAAAAGGTCTTTACACTCTAGGCTTTCCAGGGAGCTGCTTATTCTTTGCTTAGCAAGTATTTACTGTGTTCCTACTGTGTGTTAAACATTGCGAGGGGCTTTCAAGGTGAATGAATCAGACAGCATCTTATCTTGCAACCTGGTTAAAGAGAAGGGGTGATAAAGTGCATTCACAAGCAAACATAATAGAGACAGGTATGTGATAATCTCATAGGAAATATACAGATAAAATACTAACTAGTAGGCTTGAGAAGGGGATCAGCCTTGGTGACCAAAGCAGAATTCCATGGAGAAGAAGACACTAGAATTGTGGCTTAAAAATGACCTGGATTTCATGAAGTAGAGGTGCATTCCAAGTAGAAGTGTTTGGATTTGAAACCCAGCACAGAGGAGGAAAAACACAAAATGTATTTGGGAAGGAAAGTGCCAGCAATCTAGACTAGAAGGTTGGGGAAAAGGAGGTGATACTAAAAAACCAGGTGGGGAAAAGCAGTTAAAGGCTTTGCAGTTTTGTCCATAGGCAATGGAGAACTACAGAAATATCGTTATCTAAACCATGATTCAGGAAGAATGATTTGCTAAGAGAATCTCAGAGAGAACAAGAGTTGGAGAAATTAGAGATGAAGAGATCAGTTATATGGAGATCAGTAATGGTATTGGGAACAGGATGTGAAGGGCAGCTATAGGTGACATAGCAAAAGAAGTATAACTAGAACTAAGCAGAATATTTGTTGATGTGCTATTGGTGCTGGTTAGGGGAGGGCAGACTTAGTAAGGGAGAATGATAGCACTCATTGCAGAAGCAAGACAATCCCTGGGGGAAAGCTGGTTGTGATGGAAAGACAGTGATTTAGATTATAGTGGTGATCAATTTGAACTGACAGGAAACAGGGATGTTGAGGAACTAGACATGTAGAAAAGGACTTGAAGAGATACCTCAGATCTCAAGTTATGCATGTGGACTGATTCAATTTAAGTGTACTTTCAGTTAGGACTAAGTATATATTTCAGAGCCTGCCTATGAAAACAACATTGATACTCCAGAAAGCAAAAGGCCATAACTACAAGTTGTATTATACCGACTGGAAGGATGAATCCCCAAATTACGTGTACTGTAGAGGCTCATCGATAAAATAAAATAAGCCTTGGACTCTCATTCTTAATTTATATGCTGAATGGTGTATTTTTTGATCTCCCCTGAGATCTGGCAAGTTTCTTCATGGATTGAAATAAAGCCATAGCTCTTACACAAATGTACTTCTTGCTTGCTCCCCTCTACCTTCTTTGCATTTATTTATTTGTTTGTTGAGAGTCTTTATTTAGACACTTTTTTTTTAAATTTAGAGTTTTTTTAAGAAACTTTATTTTTAGAGCAGTTTTAATCTTACAGCAAAATTGGGGGGAAGGTAGAGCAGTTTCTCATATACTACCTGCCCCTACACATACACAACTTCCCCCAACATCACTCAACGGAATGATATATATATATTTTTAAATCAAAGATGATCCTACGCCAAAACATCATAATCACCCAAAGTCCATAAGTTGTCTTAGGATTCGCTCTTGGTGAATATTGTATATTCTTTGATTTTGAAGAATGTATAATGTATGAATGTGAGAGTTGGACCATAAAGAAGGCTGAATGTTGAAGAACTGAGGCTTTTGAACTCTGGTGCTGGAGAAGACTCTTGAGAATTCCTTGGAGAGCAAGGAGACAGTCAATCCTAAAGGAAATCATCCCTGAATATTCATTGGAAGGACTGATGTGAAACTGAAGCTCCAATACTTTGGCCACCTGATGTGAAGAGCCAACTCATTGGAAAAGACCCTGGTACTGGGAAAGATTGAAGGCAGGAGAAGAGGGGGACAACAGAGGATGAAATGGTTGGATGACATCACTGACTCAATGGACATGAGTTTGAATGAACTCCAGGAGACAGTGAAGTACAAGGAAGCCTGGCATCTGCAGTCCCTGAGGTAGCAAAGAGTTGGACATAACTGAGAGACTGAAAAACATCAATAATGATATATATCCATCATTATTATCATGCAGATTATTTTCATTGCCCTAATATTCTCTGTGCTCTGCCTATTCATCTCTCCCACTTGATCACAACTCTGGTAACCACTGGGTTTTTTTTTTTTTCTTTTTTTTTTTACTGTGTCCATAGTTTTGCCTTTTCCAGAATGTCATATAGTTGGAATCAAAGTGTAGCCTTTACAGCTTAGCTTCTTTCACTTAATAATGTGCATTTATATGTCAGTATTTATTCACCTAGAAAATTAACAGCATATTTAAATTCTAGTCCAGGTTACCTTTGATACTAAGGATATTTCTAAGTATATTGTTTTCTTTCTTAGTGTAGTTTTTTCTTAAAATTTTTAAATTTTATATTAAATCTAGTAAACATAAACATCATAATATTTTTAATATTTAAAAAGTAAATTGTTTTTAAAGTTTGTTTTAGTACAATGAATTTTCAAAACTACTTCCTTTTATTTGCAGAGATAAATAAAATTGATTGTAACTTTTGAAAGAAAAATGTCTTACAAAAAAAAAGAAAAGGATCTTTGGCAATATAAGGTAAACAGTGAAACTCTAACTTTTTAAGATAAGACATCAATTGGTCTCAAGGGGATAAAGTTCTCTATTTTTTCTACCACAGAACTAGATTTCAGGATTTCTAACCCCTTCCCTCAAGTTTACACCATGCCATTCCTTCTTATTTTCTTTCCATTATATCAGCTTTTCCTTATCTGTGTACTCATGTTTTTTAAGAAGCAGTCCAGATCTCTAGCCCATAAACATCACTTCCTCTGTCTCCTGATTTATTTAAGTGGCTGATACTTGAGACCATGAGATTGTTTACACTAACACCACGGAGTCAAGAGTACTCATTACCTTCACTTCAAGCTGTCCATAGGTCAACAGCATGAGGCAAGACCCTTCATATTTCATACATCAAGACCAAATCTCTTTTCCCAATCTTTTACTTCCTGGGCTTTATGCTTGAGTCCTTGCTCACCCACTTCATTGATGAATCAATTGAAATCAAAAGAGTGTTTCTTTTTCCTTCCAAATCACTGTATTCACTTCCAAATTCTCTATCATCATAGAAATAACAATCTGGCATTGATTTATTGTTTAACTAACTCTGCAAATCTGTGTAATTTCAGAGAGAGAGTCCCCAGCCATCCATGTCTTTGACAGGCTGAAGAATGTATTGAGTACAAGTTGGAGGGAATCAGTTCTCTAATTTAAAGAAAAAAAAATAGCATTTATTTGCAACCTTAGTAGATATGAAAGGCAAAGCCAAACGATAGTATCTGCATCACATTATCTGCTGATGATACTTTCTACATGACAAATGACTTTTTAAGTTAAAAAGTAACATTAAACTCTATTTAACTTAGGCAACTGATTATCACGAAAAAAGATTTGTTTGGTCATCTGTTTTTAACAGACTTTTTCCTCTCACTGAACAATAATGTCTATCACAACTCATTTTGACTTTGGAAATGTTTCTCTTCAATTTCATCTGCTCCAAATCAGATTTCCTGAACTACAGAGCTCTTATGGCAGAATCTATTAATGATGTTACAACCACTGGTTATAACATCAACCACTAGTATGCTTTGACCTTGGAGTGGAAGCACAGCTTGCTGTATATAGGCTGCAAAGGATTCAGCCCTTCTTGAAGGCCATTTTTACCCACAGTCATATCATTCCCTACCAGTGTTTTCCACCACAAAAGATCCATCAGTTGACCTACAGACATGACTTTGGACTCTTAGGGTTTTTCCTAACTTCTGATTTCCTGCCAAGAATGTGCTGGTCTTTTATGTTCCAGTCCAATGTCTCATATAGGAACAGGATTGATTGCTTTTCAGAGATTAAGGTTGAAGAGAGATCAGATCTCAGAATTCACCCATGAAGAGCTCACTTAGCCAAGTGGAAAGCCAACTCCCAACATGTTACTTAGAAGGGTTGGGTCCTCCTGGTCTTGCCCTTGTTCTCCTGTCTCATTTATGACTCAAAATAAATAATAAAAAGTTTCTATCTAGCTCATCCCCAAACCCCTCCCCAGTTGAATGAATGGTAAATGAAAGATGAAAGAGTGAGTGTTGCTGGGGATGCATAGCCACATCTGTGTCATGGGTGGTTCTTGTAGGAAAGCTTGAAATTGTTAATTCAGAGAATTATAGCTACTATTGTTGAGACCCTAAAATGCATCTGTTCAAGTACTTGTCATACCATAGCCAGGGCTTACAGGTCTGCACACCTACCATCTTACACACACAGGGACACACACAGACACAATTTTAAACACATTCCTTTAAAAAACCCCATTGTCTAACTAGTGCTGGCATGGTATGTCCTCTAAAAATATTTGTTGAATAAATAAATGCATTTCACATACTTCTAGACTGGTTGATTGATTTTCAAACTGTTGTTGATGCACAAAAGTGAAATAGACTTAGGGACCAGGGCTAAACAGCCAAACACATGTCAAGGGCTTAACTTCACTCCATAATTCAGAATCGTCTGCTCTATTTTAAAGGTGTAACCAATTTTATACTTTCAAAAGATTTTAATTTTAAATGTGTAACAACTGGACTTTGAAAGATTTTCAATTACTTGAGCTAACTAGAAGTACAAAAGAGAAGGTTAAAGGAGTCACTGTAAATCTCTCCACCTCCAATATTTGATGAGATTGGCTTTCCACTAACTTATTAAGAATCAGTGAAATAGAATTCAACAACTAATGAACCAGGGGATGAGTACAAACCATTTTCAAACACAGTCACATACTTTCAGGCACCTCTTTACATGTTAGAATAATTAGTAACTGCTCTTGCTTAAATTAGGATAATTAGTAGGCAACCTTTTTGGTTATTTGAGTTTGGTTATTAGTAGTACTTTAAAAAAATAACAAAATTCTGTATTTATAAAAGTTTCCATGCTTTAGCCTGTTCACTAGCTCAGAACACTTTTCTGTGTCAGATAATGTGAACTAGTGAGTTTGGGCTAGAACAGGAGCAAGACTCTTAACAGGACATGGTCGGCCATTCTTCAACTGACCGGTCT
Organism: Capricornis sumatraensis; assembly: GCF_032405125.1. Lineage (NCBI taxonomy): Eukaryota > Metazoa > Chordata > Mammalia > Artiodactyla > Bovidae > Capricornis > Capricornis sumatraensis. The sequence continues at coordinate 52,643,300 of NC_091083.1, forward strand.
CATCTTTTAAGGATGCTTTCCTTTCCTGTGTCTTAGTCTTATGCTTGCTATAAACAAAATTGTTACCAGGACTTTTATAAGATCAAAAGATTTCGGAGACTCACCCCTCAGCCTTGTTCCAAACATTTGCCTTTCTCTCTAGCTATTCTTTTAACTTTTCAAATTGTATTCCCTTTGAATAGACACTCACCCAGAGAATAAGCAAATAACCTTGTAGATCTCTATGGGGAGAGTGAGGGAAAAACAGAGCTTAGTGAAGCAAACCCCAGTTTATTCATTTTTATCCAGAATACTGGAGTGGGTAGCCTTTCCTTTCAGAGGATGTTCCCAACCCAGGGATCAAACCCAGGTCTCCTGTATTGCAGGCAGATTCTTAACCATCTAAATCACAAGGGAATCCCAAGAATACTGGAGTGTGTAGCCTATCCCTTCTCCAGTGGATCTTCCTAACCCAGGAATCAAACAGGGGTCTCCTTCCTTGAAGGTGGATTCTCTACCAACTGAGCTACCAGGGAAGCCCATTGAGAATAAGCAACTAAACTTATAGATCTTTATGGGGAGAGTGAGGGAAAAAACAGCTTATTGAAGGAAACCCCAGTTTACTCATTTTTATCCCACCTAGAATACTTTGTTTGCAGTCTTTCAAGTGCTAGAAAATAGTGGCTATGTGAGTATAACTGTGTATTGGGGAAGAACTGGTCTCACTGAGCAGAAGGCAATCTTGATTTTAAAGAAAAATAAGTCTTTTACATTAATCTGTTGAGACCTGAATCAATCTACATAAAATGTGAGACTCAAGTCAATTTCATCTCCCCAGGATTGTGAAGGGCTACCACTTAATCTCAGAAATGAAAATTAATAACTTAATTTATTTTATAATCAGAGGAGATATTAATCATTCACTTGTTTCTTATCAGCTCCTAAATCCCAGTCTATTAGGGACACAACAACTCTTCAGCTTTGTGTGGGGAGCATTTAATGCACATTGGAAGCTAGAATGGATTTTGAAAAATCTACTTACTGTGTAGAGCACTCAGTGAACTCATGTGATAGTCTGGGTTTTATGCCACATAAGTAATGACTAACAATTAAAATAATTTCACTTTTATTAATTTTTATCATCTTCAAAAAGCATAACTAATGCATAGGAAAATTGAGAGTTTATATATATCACTAATGTGCATTATTTTTAAAGTTTTAAGCATAAAAACAAGTGCATTGTAAAAGGGTATATTTATGTTCTAAAAGTGCTGCACTCAATATGCCAGCAAATTTGGAAAACTCAGCAGTGGCCACAGGACTGGAAAAGTTCAGTTTTTATTCCAATCCCAAAGAAAGGCAATGCCAAAGAATGTTCAAACTACCACACAATTGCACTCATCTCACACACCAGTAAAGTAATGCTCAAAATTCTCCAAGCCAGGCTTCAGTAATATGTGAAGTGTGAACTTCCAGATGTTCAAGCTGGTTTTAGAAAAGGCAGAGGAAGCAGGATCAAATTGCCAACATCTGCTGGATCACTGAAAAAGCAAAGGAGTTCCAGAAAAACATCTATTTCTGCTTTAATGACTATGACAAAGCCTTTGACTGTGTGGATCACAATAAACTGTGGACAATTCTGAAAGAGATGGGAATACCAGACCACCTGACTTGCTTCTTGAGAAACCTAGATGCAGGTCAGGAAGCAACAGTTAGAACTGGACATGAAACAACAGACTGGTTCCAAATAGGAAAAGGAGTACATCAAGGCTGTATATTGTCTCCCTGGTTATTTAACTTATATTCAGAGTACACCAATAGAAATCCTGGACTGGAAGAAGCACCAGCTGGAATCAAGATTGCCGGGAGAAATGTCAATAACCTCAGATATGCAGATGATTCCACCCTTATGGCAGAAAGTGAAGAGGAACTAAAAAGCCTCTTGATGAAAGTGAAAGAGGAGAGTGAACAAGTTGGCTTAAAGCTCAACATTCAGAAAAGTAAGATCATGGCATTTGGTCCCATCACTTCATGGGAAATAGATGGGGAAACAATGGCATCAGTGTCAGACTTTATTTTGAGGGGCTCCAAAATCACTGTGGATGGTGATTGCAGCCATGAAATTAAAAGATGCTTACTCCTTGGAAGGAAAGTTATAACCAACTTAGATAGCATATTGAAAAGCAGAGACATTACTTTGTCAATAAAGGTCTGTCTAGTCAAGGCTATGGTTTTTCCAGTGGTCATTTGTGGGTTTGAGGGTTGAACTGTGAAGAAAGCTGAGCGCTGAAGAATTGATGCGTTTGAACTGTGGTGTTGGAGAAGGGTCTTGAGAGTCCCTTGGACTGCAAGGAGGTCCAACCAGTCCATTCTAAAGGAAGTCAGTCCTGGGTGTTCATTGGAAGGACTGAAGCTAAAGCTGAAACTCCAATATTTTGGCCACCCTCATGTGAAGGGTTGACTCATTGGAAAAGACCCTGACGCTGGGAGGGATTGAGGGCAGGAGGAGAAAGGGGTGACAGAGGATGAGATGGCTGGATGTCATCACCAACTCCATGAACATGAGTTTGACTGAACTCCGGGAGTTGGTGATGGACAGGGAGGCTTGGTGTGCTGCGATTCATGGGGTCATAAAGAGTCGGACATGCCTGCGCAACTGAACTGAACTGATATATGTGTTATTTGGGGCTTCCCAAGTGACAGGGCTTCCCAGGTGGTGGGGCTTCCCAGGTGGCAATAGTCGTAAATAATACAACTGCCAATGCAAGAAACATAAGAGTTGTGAGTTTGGTCCCTAGGTTGGGAAGATCCCCTGCAGAATGGCATGAAAACCCACTCCAGTCATTTTGCCCGGAGAATCCATGGACAGAGGATTCTGGTGGACTACACAGTCCATAGGGTCTCAAAGAGTCAGAAAACACTGAAATGACTTAAAATGAAAGTCGCTCAGTTGTGTCCAACTCTTTGCGACCCTAAAAACTATACAGTCCATGGAATTCTCCAGGCCAGAATACTGGTGTGGGTAGCCTTTCTCTTCTCCAGGGGATCTTCCCAACCCAGGGATCAAACATAGGTCTCCCTCATTGCAGGTGGATTCTTCACCAGCTGAGCCACAAGGGAAGTGACTTAACACATGTGTTATATAACATACATAACACACAAGTGTGTATATGAGAGAGAGAATTTGGAGGGCAAAAATCATAAGCATAAATTCACAATACTAGCAAAAAAGCTACCAAGTCATAAATAGATGTCAATGGTTGCTTTAGACTTGTACTACTTGCAATGCAGACACGTTTCCATGAGAATATCCTCTTAAGAATCTCAGTAAAAGTTTTAGGCATAGTTTATATTTTCTTATATTTAAAGAAGCTTTAGAAAAAGAGGAAATGTTACATTAGGCAAAATATCAGCTTGCCTGACAGGTGGCTAGAGCGGTTTTAGATGCTAATTATGCTGCAAACAAAACAAAAATGCCACACAAATAATTTGGCACCTTCAAAAGAACTTAACTCATTTGAAAATGCATATTGACAAAATCATACAGTTATTACAATTATTCATATCTGAGGCTCTTTCCTCTGAGGTTCCTACTAAGGACAACTGTCTTTCATTTTTTTCTTGATGGGATTTCCACTTCCCTGTTGTTGTACTATTGAATGCTTTTTCTCTTTGAGTGTATAGAGATTTTTCTTCTCTCTTCCAAGTTAATGCATATCAAAGTTTCAGACATGTTCACAGCTTAATTGTTGCCTTTCTAATTAAATATTAAATTGTGCATGAACTCTTGTTTATTGGGTGAAATTTATTGATTCATCTAGACATGCTCGTGCACATCCTTCAGTGAAGAAACATAGCCACCTGCCAAGATATTCCATTTAATTGTTTCTCCAAAGTCTGCCTAATGATATATTTCAGAGAACACTTTATTTGCACTATATAGTGAGGTCTAATATTTGTCATGAAAATAACTTAGAGAGTGACCATATAGAAAAAGTACTGTTCATAAAAGCATAAATTCATAATACTAGCATGAGCTAGGCTCTCTGGATATTAAGAAAAATTATTATTGGGTGAATCTGTTACAAGATACAGGATACACTGAGTTTTTATTTGTGAATATTATTAGAAAATAGCCATTTAAAACTCAATTATAGATATTTTGTTCATTATTGTTTGTTTTTAATTTAATTTAGAAGGACATGAGTGCACTAGAACAAGTCTCCAAGGTTGAACAGCTTTTGTCCTATTTACAGACCAGACAGAAAAACAAGTAACAGTAATAAAGGCTGTCTTATCCAAAAAAATGATCTGCAAAAGTCCTGACCATACCCATGGACTACATCACTCAAAGCTGTTACCAATCTTTGGAGAACTGCAAAGCAAAGCAAAGGTGGAAAATGACTGACGACTCTATACTGTAGTTTCAATTGATAGACTAGCCAATTTTGCATTGAATTCAAAAAGCAATCACTATGTAAGTGGCTGTTAGGGTATGATAGGCCACCAGGTAAAATGGCACTTTATAGTAGAAAAATAATGGCTGTGGATGACTACATAACACAAACCAGAAGTGCATTGTTTTTACATTCACTAATTGTTATAACAAAGTTGTTGTTGCTTTTCCATCACCCAGTCAAGTCCAACTCTTTGTGACCCCATGGACTGCAGCACCCCTGTCCCTCACCATCTCCTGATGTTTGCCCAAGTTCATGTCAATTGCATCAGCGATGCCATCCAGCCATCTCATCCTCTGACATCCTCTTCTGCTTCTGCTCTCAATCTTTCCCAGCCTCAGGGACTTTTTCAATGAGTCAGCTGTTCTCATCAGGTGACCAAAATACTGGAGCCTCAGCATCAGTCATTCCAATGAATATTCAGGGTTGATCTCCTTTAAGACTGACTGGTTTGATCTTGCTGTCCAAGGGACTTTCAGAAGTCTTCTCCAGCACCACAGTTTGAAAGCATCAATTCTTTGGTGTTCTGCCTTTTTTTACAGTCCACCTCTCACAAACACACTTGATCACTAAGACAATAGCCTTGACAATACAGACGTTTCTCAACAAAGTAATGTCTCTGCTTTTCAACACACTGTCTAGGTTTGTCGTAGTTTTTCTGCCAAGAAGCAATCGTCTTCTGATTTCATAGCTGCACTTAACAGTCGCAGTGATTTTGTGATTTTAGAGCCCAAGAAAAGGAAATCTGTCACTACTTCTACCTTTTCGTCTTCTATACACCATGAAGTAATGGTGCAGAATGCCATGACCTTAGTTTCTTTAATATTTAGTTTTAAGTCTGCTCTTTCACCCTCATCAAGAGGCTCTTTAGTTCCTCTTTGCTTTCTGCCATTAGAGTGGTATCATCTGCATACCCAGGGTTGTTGATGTTTCTCCCACCTATCTTGATTCTAGCTTGTAACTCATTCAGCCTGGCATTTCTCATGATGTGCTCATTGTATAGATTAAACAAGTAAGGTAACAGCAGACAGCCCAGTCATACTCCTTTCTCAATCACTCTTGTTCCATACAAGGTCCTAACTATTGCTTCTTGATCTGCATACAGGTTTCTCAGGAGACAGGTAAGATGGCCTGGTATTCCCATCTAAGAGCTTTCCACAGTTTGTTATGATTCACAGTCAATGGCTTTAGCATAGTCCTTGAAACAGAAGTAGCTGTTTTTCTGGAATTCCTTTGCCTTCTTTATGATCCAGCAAATGCTGGCAATATGATCCTTGGTTCTCTTCCTTTTCTAAACCCAGCCTGAACATCTGGAAGTACTTGGTTCACATAATGCTGAAGCTTAGCATGCAAGATTTAAGCATGACCTTACTAGCATAGGAGATGAGTGCAGTTGTCCAATGGTTAATGCATTCTTTAGTACTACCCTACTTGGGAATTGGAATGAGGATTGAGGTTTTTCAGTTCTGTGGTTACTGCTGGGTCTTCCAGATATGCTGGTATATTGAGGACACCACGTTGATGGCACCATCCTTTAGGGTTTTGAGTAACTTTATTGGAATTTCATTGCACTTACTAGCTTTATTAACAGCAGGGCTTCCTAAGGCCCACTTGACTTCACACACCAGAATGTCTGGCTCTGGGTGACTGACCACACAGCACTGTAGTAATTAAGATCTTTTTTGAACAGTTCTTCCTTGTATTCTTTCTATATCTTCTTGATCCCTTCAGCATCTACTATATCCCTACTGTTTCTATCTTTTATTGTGCCCATAACAAATTTACCCATTACCAAATATGTTTTACAAATGAGCAAAGAGTAAAATGCACTCATTTCAATTAATTACAAGAGATCATATAAGCAGAAAGTGATATAGCTAGGAACCAAACTATTCCCCTTCCCAAAGTATTTGCAACATTCACATACACATCCTTCCTTGATATATATATATTACTACAAGCTCTCCCCTCTCTATGTTTCACTATGTACTGTCTTCTGCTTGTTTAGAGAGAAGGGAGTTGTATTTATTAATTTATTTATTTTTGTCTGTTTTGGGTCTGTGGTGCTTCATGGGCTTTTTTTCTAGCTGTGGTAAGTGGGGGCTACTCTCTAGTTGTTGTGCACAGGCTTCTCAGTGTGGTGGTTTCTCCCCTTGTGGAGCATGGGCTCTAGAGTACAAGCTCCATAGTTGTGGCTCACAGGCTTAATTGCTTCACGACGTGGGAAATTCCTACCTCAGGGATCAAAACTGTCTCCTGCATTGACAGGCAGATTCTTTACTACTGAACCACCAGGGAAGCTCTTCATTCATATTTTAAATTATATAATATGTACTTCCATAGATCATATAATAATAGTATTTGTAATAATGTTACACATTTTAAATTAAAATATTAATTATAATTGCATATTTTTAAAATATCAAAGAGTACAGACATGTATAGAATAAAAAGTTAGTCTAATAAAAAAAGTTAAAAGTAGTTGTTTCGTGTTGCTTTTAAACTTCTAAATAGTGAGAGGAAACTGTTCTATAACTGTGTGAGGCTAGACCAGTATTTCTCAGTGTGATAAGAGGATCACTGGTGGTGTCTCCCAAAAAGCAATCAGAAAGCATTATTTTATCAAATTGTTCTATAGGACGTCCCATGAAACTACTAGCACAAGCATAGGCGGGCAATGAACAGTTGAACATGCTCAAATGTACAGGGTTGGGAAATATGTAAGGTAAAATGTGAGGGCAAAATGTTCCACTGCAAGTTCATTTTATGAGAGAAGGGGTTTTTAAATGGCTCTTATATGACCACTTTGAAGAACTGCACTGTAGATTGGTATATACCCTGAAAACATCCTGATGATAGGTGACGCAAGGGAGATGTACTGTTTTGTGGGAAAACCAACCAAACACACAAAAAACCTATTCTTGATTTCCCTCAACTGGTCAATCCATCACTTTTAGTAATATGCCTTTTGATGCTGATTTAATATTGAAGGAAAAAGCTAAATGAAATAAAGTTGGGAATGTGATTTCAGATGTCTATCATTTTGAACTTGTAACTTCAGGGCCAAAATACCATGACTTTTGTAAAACAGTCTAAAATTGCAATTTTTCTTAAGACTACTGACTATTGCTAAAAATGACCATGACCCTCTGAATTTATTTTTTTTCCCCAGGATTTTATTTCTTTGTTCATCAAATAAAACAATGGATGATATATTTTTGGCCATACTAAAAAACCATGAGCAAATGTTAAAACAGAACTTTAAGAAACACTTTTCAGCAGAAATTAAAACTGAAGCTGAAGATTGGAATTCAATTTGCTGTTTTTTCCTCAGAAGATATAGTTAAGTCCTTCAGCTTTGCTGTGTGATAGATATGCTCTTAGACTTCACATTTTGGGAGTGTTTGGAGCATTAACAGATATAATAGTACTCCAATGGGTCTTAGAGGAGGAGAAGGTGGCACAATGAAGTTGACAAATGCATATTCAGTGATAAAATTTGGGTTTTGTGCTTACTTTTCCTTTCTTTCTTTCTTGTGTATGGGTGCAGGGGGAGGGCATGGATGGGTGGGATATGTGATCAGCTGTTATCAATCAACATTGGAAACTCCCTTGTGGTTTGACATTTTTGAGGATTGGCTTGGGCTTCCTGTTAACAGTCATCCAAACCCCAGAAGAGGGCTCTTTGTCTCAGTAGTAGCTACAATTAAACAGAAATACATATGGTATTTTTGTCCTTCTTATTTTTGGATAAGGTTAATTGGTTGGCTATATGTTTTTAACTATGCTCTCTCCTAAAAAATTATACTGGAATATAAAGTAGTTACTAATATTTGTTAATTTTACTTTGCATGACATATTTTGAGAGTGAAGTAAAATATGGACATTTATGCCATCACTAAATCACTACAATGAATTCAAGAATATATATGCATATATATATATACCACACAACATGGAGGATCTTAGCTCCTTGATCAGAAATCAAACCCATGTCCCCTACAGTGGAAGCACAGAGTATTAACCACTGGACCCCTGGAGAAGTTCCAAATTCAAGAACACATTGATTTAAAAGAATGAAGTTGAAGAAACTGTTCATAGTTTACAGTTGCATGGTTTATTTTCACCCCTTAAATTTAAACCTAAAATGTCAGTTTTGTGGTGATGTCTTTATATGATTTAATTCCTATGTAACTCCTCCGAAGTACACAATCTTATCAATAGTATTGGGTAGGCTAGAACCTGAGCCTTAGGAAGACTATAGAAAGAACTGGCCTAAGGTTGCATAGCTAGGAATGGGAAGACTCAGAATTTAAACCCAGTTCAACTTCACCCCAGATTTCTGCCCCTCATTTTGATAGCAAACATCATCATCCTCCCTAGTTTTTAACCTGCTGTCAGGGGCAATAATGATCACCAATTATTTGATTTTTTTCTTTAGCTTTTTATACACATAATTCTTACTTCAGTCACTTACTTATGTGAAGAAAAAGTCATAGAGCTAGTTGCAAAACCTCAAAGTCTCATGGAAACAAAAGATTTGAAGGAAGCCAGAACAACTGTTGAAGGTACATAACACAAAGGTAGCCTGAGAGATATCTTTATCCTCTATTAAAACGTAAAAAGAATATAGGCTTAGCCATCACCAAACATCCACCCTTACTATTTAATATGAGTCATTTTTAGTTAAGCAAAATTGGCACAAGCCAACAATTGCCTATGGATAGAGTTTATAGAGTGGGGAGATTGCCAAAATACTGTTATAAACTTTTCCTCTGATTTCCTATCTTCTCACCTTCCAGAAAAATGTGCAAGTAGCCTTAAAGTATGAACCATCTGACTTTCTTCCCTTTTCAGGTGAGTGTGTGTGTGTGTGTGTACTGTGTATGTGGTGTTTGCTATGAGGTACCACCTTTAGGTATCAGGTCTTCATAGGGTGAGGTGCAGTACTTTCAGAATGTGGTAACTCCTGAGAAAATGATGAAAAATGTTTTGTTTTTCCCTTCCTCTACTTTTTATTTTAAGCATTGGGGGTTATGCCTTGAGAGATTTACCTTTATTGTTTTTTCCTCCATCATGATCAAGAAACTGATCTATGCTATAGACAGAATGAGTCAGATAATAAGAAACCAAAGTGTTTTTGGACCACTAAGTATGCATGTACTGTAAAGAATCCCAGCAAACTCCCTCTTTTTGGGTGTTTAACCACATGCAAACAGGATGGAATGGTGGCTTCACAGTGGGTGTGGTTCTTCCACCTCTCCTCCCACAAACTCCCCTTCCTCTCTTCCCTGCATGTGTTTCAAATTGGAGCAATGGTGGGTGGGAGAAGCAAGAGCTTCCCTGTGACTATAAATAGTAAAGTCAAGAATCTGAGTGTTCTGGAGGGGAGGTAGAGGGAGACAGAGTGGGCGAAGTGGTAAACTTCCCAGATTTAATCAGTTGCATTGCTTCCAACCAAACCAACTTCCACAGCATATTAGGAGTAATGAGAATATATATGCTGAACTTCAAACTCTATCTGAAAACAAACAAACCAAACCAAAGCAAGCAACAGCAATAACAAAAGAGGCCATAATAAAGATGGTGCTTGGGAGATAGTTACTTCCCTTAACTTTTCAGAAAAATACAATTATATGTGGACTAACGTGGACCAAAATCCATGGAAAGATTGACTGAAATTCATTTTAAAAAGCCAAACATATGAAAATAATTTACACAGGAGGTTTCCTGCACCACAGCTGTGCTGGTTATTTATTTTGGGCCAGTTTGTGTAATGGTACCTAAAATGGACTCAGCTCTTGCTTGATAACCTTAAAAAAAAGTCAAATTAGTACCCTGAACTCAACACCCCCTTTCCTGAATAGACTGCTTTTTAAAGGCAGATGGTCTTCTGATCTCCAGGTGTTCATTTCTTTAGCTTTTACTTTAAAACTTCAAAGCTGGATTTCATCATTTCTAGTGTATGTATCTCTTTTGCACAGATTTTTCCTATGACTTAAACATACCCATAATATATGGAATGGAAGACAGAAGACTAAATAGCATCACTGTTTAGTGTGTGAGCCTATACATGCCTTGGGATGGGAAAGATGCTTGTAAAGAGTACTTCCAGACCCATAAAAGTTATACAAAAGAACACTCTGGAGCATTGTTGCCCCACCCTAGTCCATAGACATCAGAAGGATAGAATTGCACCTGCTTTGATGCTTGCCAATTTTACTCTAAACTCTTGCGTCTGGATGAGGCAATTGGTTTATGGAATCCCAATGCACCTTGCAGGGTGGGATCTCCATTGCACCTTGAACTCAATAGACCTCGATGTCTCAAAGCCAGCCAACACTTGTGCCAGGGTGTGACATTTATTTAAGGGATTTAGAAACCAAGGTTTCATGCACTTGCAATCAGAAGGTTCTGGTGTCAGTATTCATTTAATTATCCTCTGGAAAAGAAAGAGCTGGGGATTGACACATCAAAACTCTGCCTTTGTGAAAGAGGACTGTTTGTATAGTTCTGATCTGGTTCATAATCATATTCATTATTTGGATTTATACAATGTCTTTCTTCTGTGTTGCCACAGTGTTTCTTGTCCAATCTAGAATTATAGTGAATTAGCTCTTTTAGGTCAACTCAAAGTTTACCTCTTACAGGCCACCTCCCAATGGGATGGATTTGTTTCTGAGAAGAACTCATTCCCTAAAGAAAAGCACTTGTCATTTATAACAAAAGCCTTTGTCATATTTCTGAAGGGAGGGATCATTGTCAAGGTAATTTCCCGGTGCCTAACATGCAGCTTTGAACATAGAAAGCTTAAGGCTGATTCATTTTTATTTTATAGATCAGTGTATTAAAGCACCATGAATAAAAGTTATGCTCCAAGTGTCATGGTCTATCTGAAATAAACTTTCAAACAACACTAAAGCCATTCAGAACCCCACCCTCTCTTCACTGAAAATGCTGCATGCCACTGAGAATCAATTTTGGCAGGCACTGAACCTCTCACTGACTCAGACTAAAGTATTTAATTCAGAAAGGATATTTACCTGATTTTTAAATTTTCTTTCTTTTTTCAATTTTGTATTAAAATGACTAGAAGCCATAAAAATTAAAATCTTCCAAAACAAGGATTTTTTTCCTCCCTCATTAACCTACCATATATAGATGCCAAGTTCTATTTCATGAGCAGAACCCATGATAGCACAGTACAAAAGGAGTCAGTTTGTTGTCAGCTCTTAAAATAATTTTTTACCAAATCTTACATTTGATACGCTCAGCTTTACCACAAATGGAGGCACAACCTTGATTTTTTTCTTAGTTTACTAGAACATCTCTTTTTTGTTGTTGTTTGCTTGTTTGTTTGTTTTTGAAAGAGAGAGGTGATCTAATGAGACAAGTGAAATTTCCTGTCCTTATGAGTATATTTTTAATTTTTTAATTAAAAAATTAGAACACAGACATTGGATCAAAACTGGACCTTAATTTTATTCTTAATTAAAAAACATGCACATGTCAAACATCACATATCTAACTGAAGAAAATCAATGTGACCTTTTGCCAAAACAAGCAATGCCTCACTTCAGCTTGATCTTTTTTCTTGGAATAAAAAAATATACCATCCTTCTGCAGCCTCATTGATAAAGTCCAAATAAAACATCCTTGAAAATAAGTCCAATTCTAAGTATTAATATAAGCCTCAAATACAGGTCAAAAGAAATAGGTTATTTTGCCACCAGGGGGCATTAGATGTGCCAATTGAGATATTCCTCCAAAGAAAGGGTTTGGCTGTGCACCTATTTTTCTTATATTCTCTCTTGTTGGGTCCTTGGGACATTCTGTTTCCATGGAAAACCATTGCCCTTCCTCATAGAACAGTAGTGTAAAGAGAAAAACAATAACAACAACAAAATAAACTACCATGGGACTGAAAGAGGGGAAGAGTCTGAAAGTTGGTCCAGAGAAAGGCTTAGGGAAAATTGTAAATTATGCGATCTTTAAAAGCCTTGTGTGAACATCAAAAATAAGCTTAGTCTTTTTTATTATGACTATTGTCTTTACTATCTACCGCACAATTGCACTCATCTCATACACTAGTAAAGTAATGCTCACAATTCTCCAAGTGAGGCTTCAGCAATACACGAACCGTGAACTTCCAGATGTCCAAGCTGGTTTTAGAAAAGTCAAAGGAACCAGAGATAAAATTGCCAACATCTGCTGGATCATCGAAAAAGCAAGAGAGTTCCAGAAAGACATCTACTTCTGCTTTATTGACCATGCCAAAGCCTTTGACTGTGTAGATCACAAAAACTGGAAAATTCTGAAAGAGATGGGAATACCAGACCACCTGACCTGCCTCTTGAGAAACATATACAGGTCAGGAAGCAACAGTTAGAACTGGACATGGAACAACAGACTGGTTTGAAATAGGCAAAGGAGTACGTCAAGGCTGTATATTGTCACCCTGCTTATTTAACTTCTATGCAGAGTACATCATGAGAAACCCTGGGCTGGAAGAAACAGAAGCTGGAATCAAGATTGCCGAGAGAAATATCAATAACCTCAGATATGCAGATGACGCCACCCTTATGGCAGAAAGTGAAGAGGAACTAAAGAGCCTCTTGATGAAAGTGAAAGAGGAGAGTGAAAAAGTTGGCTTAAAGCTCAACATTCAGAAAACGAAGATCATGGCACCCAGTCCCATCACTCCATGGGAAATAGATGGGGAAACAGGGGATACAGTGGCTGACTTTATTTTTTTGGGCTCCAAAATCACCACTGGAGATGGTGATTGGAGCCATGAAATTAAAAGATGCTTACTCCTTGGAAGGAAAGTTATGACCAACCTAGATAGTATATTCAAAAGCAGAGACATTTGCCGACTAAGGTCCATCTAGTCAAGGCAATGGTTTTTCCTGTGGTCATGTATGGATGTGAGAGTTGGACTGTGAAGAAGGCTGAGAGCTGAAGAATTGATGCTATTGAACTGTAGTGTTGGAGAAGACTCTTAAGAGTCCCTTGGACTGCAAGGAGATCCAACCAGTACTGGGATTTCTTTGGAAGGAATGATGCTATAGCTGAAACTCCAGTACTTTGGCTACCTCATGCGAAGAGTTGACTCATTGGATAAGACTCTGACACTGGGAGGGATTGGGGGCAGGAGAAGAAGGGGACAACAGAGAATGAGATGGCTGGATGGCATCACTGACTCGATGGACATGAGTTTGAGTGAACTCCAGGAATTGGTGATGTACAGGGAGGCCTGGCGTGCTGCGATTTATGGGATCCAAAGAGTCCGACACAACTGAGCGACTGAACTGAACTGAAGACAAGACCTGGGAGAGATGATCTCTGTCTCTCCACATAAGAGAAGACAGCTAAAAGTCACCTTTGTACAAACCAGGAATAAGATTCTCATATTAACTCAATTGACTGGGAGCTAAATCTTGGACATTCCAGCTTCCAGAACTGTGAGTAATAAGTGTTTGCTGTTTAAGCCTTCCAGGGTAAGATATTTGTTGCTGCAGCCCTAACTAAAACATGATTGATACTTCTTAGCCCTTAAGTTTTTCTATCAATTTGAATGTGTAACACTTGCCTTCTCATTTTCTGCTCTAAAGCTGTAACCAGTTTAAAAAAAAGAAATAGAAAGCAAGAATTCTAGGAATATTGCTAAACATCTTCTATTGCATGGGGCATCTTCCCAGAAAGAATGATCTGATTCAAGAGTTTTAAGATTCAGGATCCCTGATTCAGAGCAAGACATTTAATGGAAGGCATCTCTATTTTTCTTCAGGATGAGTATAGTGGTTTAAAATATGATGCTCAGATAAATACTCCTGATACAGCATGAAAAAAATGTCATTCAGGGAAAGAATGAAGACATAGTTGTTCCAAGTGAAGAAAACCCATGATATTAAGAGGACATGAAGGCAAGATAGCAGAAATGCTGCAAACTTTGCCAAATCATTGAGAATTGGAGAAAAGTTAGAATTCTACAAATATGCTAGACAGCATATTAAAAAGTTAGAGATGTTACTTTTCTGACAAGGGTCCATAGAGTCAAAGCTATGGTTTTTTCAGTAATCATGTGTGGATGTGAGAGTTGGATCATAAAGAAGCCTGAGTGCTGAATAATTGATGCTTTTAAACTGTGGTGTTGGAGATCAAACCAGTCAATCCTAAAGGAAATCACCCTGAATATTCATTGGAAAGGCTGATGCTGAAGCTCCAATACTTTGGCCATCTGATATAAAGAGCTGACTCATTAGAAAAGACCCTGATGCTGGGAAAGATTGAAGGTAGGAGAAGGGGACAACAGAGGATAAGATGGTTGGATAGCATCACCGATTCAATGGACATGAGTTTGAGCAGGCTCTGGAAGATGGTGAAGGACAAGGAGACCTGGTGTGCTGCAGTCTATGGGGTTACAAAGAGTTGGACATGACTAGGTAACTGAACAGCAACAGATATGCTAGTTTTCAAAAAGGAAAAGGCAAATTCTGAAACCTATTCTGAATGGTATCAAGTGAGAACCTAGTCAGATGTTTTGGCTAGCTGGATTATGGACTTTATCTTCCCTTTCTTAGCCCATTGGGGCAGATGTAATATAAGTAGATTTGAGTAACCCTGCTCCTCATAATTCATGTAGGCCAGGGAATCACCTTTTTACCTAACATATGATTGACCAATGGATTAATTGCATTTTTGAATAGCAGTGTCTGGTACCGAGTTTAGAGTCTTATATTTAGCCTTTTTCTAACTAACATTTTATCTAGTTTAGGAGAAGGCTTCTGATCAAATTTAAGATAACATGAAGCAGGGAGAATGGCAGAATTAAGATCAAAAAGACTATTTCGGGAAAAAAAGAAAGATATGGGAATGAGATAAACTTATTTAAGTTCTGGAAATCGGCAAAACAAGAAGTTGGAGAATATGGGGATGAGAAGTTTATATAAAAATTATTTCAGTAATTTAGTGGTTCGGTTCAGTTCAGTCCAGTCGCTCAGCTGTTTCCAACTCTTTGCGACCCCACGAACCGCAGCACTTCAGGCCTCCCTGTCCATAACCAACTCCTGGAGCCAAACCAAACTCATGTCCGTTGAGTCGGTGATGCCATCCAACCATTTTATCCTCTGTTATTCCCTTCTCCTCCTGTCCTCAATCTTTCCCAGCATCAGGGGCTGTTCAAATGAGTCAGCTGTTTGCATTGAGTGGCCAAAGTATTGGAATTTCAGCTTCATCAGTCCTTCCAATTAACACCCAGGATAATCTCCTTTAGGATGGACTGGTTGGACCTCCTTGCATTCCAAGGGACTCTCAAGAGTCTTCTCCAACACCACAGTTCAAAAGCATCAATGCTTTAGCACTCAGCTTTCTTTAGAGTCCAACTCTCACATCCATACATAACTACTGGAAAAACCATAGCCTTGACTAGACAGACCTTTATTGGCAAAGTAATGTCTCTGCTTTTTAATATGCTGTCTAGGTTGGTCATAACTTTCCTTCCAAGGAGTAAGCGTCTTTTAATTTCATGGCTGCAGTCACCGTCTGCAGTGATTTTGGAGCCCAGAAAAATAAAGTCAGCCACTGTTTCCACTGTTTCCCCATCTGTTTTCCATGAACTGATGGGACTGGATGCTATGATCTTCGTTTTCTGAATGTTGAGCTTTAAGCCAACTTTTTCACTCTCCTCTTTCACTTTCATCAAGAGGCTCTTTAGTTCTTCTTTGCTTTCTGCCATAAAGGTGATGTCATGTGCGTATCTAACGTTATTGATATTTATCCCTGCAATCTTGATTCCAGCTTATGCTTCATCCAGCCTGGTATTTCACATAAGGTACTCTGCATATATCAATAACCTCAGATACACAATAATACCACCCTTATGGCAGAAAGTTAAGAAGAGCTAAACAACCTCTTGATGAAAGTGAAAGAGTGAAAAAGCTACCTTAAAACTCAACATTCAAAAAACGAAGATCATGGCATCTGGTCTCACCACTTCATGGCAAATAGATGAGGAAACAATGTAAACAGTGACAAGAGTTTATTTTGGGGGGCTCCAAAATCACTGCAGATGGCAATTGCAGCCATGAAATTAAAGAAGCTTACTCCTTAGAAGAAAAGCTATGACCAACCTAGACAGTATATTAAAAAGCATAGACATTACTTTACCAACAAAGGTCTGTCTAATGAAAGCTATGGTTTTCCCAGTAGACACATATGGATATGAGTATTGGACTCTAAAGCAAACTGAGCACCAAAGAATTGGTGCTTTCAAAGTATGGTGTCAGAGAAGAATCTTAAGAGTTCCTTGGACTGCAAGGAGATCAAGCCAGTCAATCCTAAAGGAAATCAGCCCAAAATATTTATTGGAAGGACTGATGCTGAAGCTGAAACTCCAATACTCTGGCCACCTGATGCAGAGAACCTATTCATTGGAAAAGACCCTGATGCTGGGAAAGATTGAAGGCAGAAGGAGAAAGGGATGACAGAGGATGAGATGGTTGATGGCATCATTGACTTGATGTACATGAGTCTGAGCAAGCTCTGCGAGTTGGTGATAGACAGGAAAGCCTGGCCATGATGCAGTCCATGGGATTGCAAAGAATCAGACATGACTGAGTGACTGAACTAACTGACTGACTCTGCATATAGGTTAAATAAGCAGAGTGACAATATACAACTTTGACATATTCCTTTTCCCAGTTTGGAAACAGTTCATTGTTCCATGTCCAGTTCTAACTGTTGCTTCTTGACTTGCATAGAGATTTCTCAGAAGCAAGCAAGGTTGAGTGTTATTCCCATCTCTCTAAGAATTTTCAGTTTGCTGCGATCCACACCATCAAAGGCTTTGGCATAGTCAATAAAGCAGAAATAGATGTTTTTTCTGGAATTCTCTTACTTTTTCTATGATCCAGTGCATGTTGGCAATTAGATCTCTGGTTCCTCTGCCTTTTCTAAATCCAGCTTGAATATCTGGAAATTCTTGGTTCATGTACTGTTGAAGCTTAGCTTGGAGAATTTCGAGCATTACTTTGTTAGCACGTGAAATGCGTGCAACTTTGCAGTAGTGTAAACATTCTTTGGCATTGCCTTTCTTTGGGATTGGAATGAAAACTGACTTTTTCCTTTCCTGTTGCCACTGCTGAGTTTTCCAAATTTGCTGGCATGTTGAGTGCAGCACTTTCACAGCATCATCTTTTAGGATTTGAAATAGCTTTTCTGAAGTCCCATCACCTTCACTAGCTTTGTTTGTAGTTTTACTTCAACAAAGGCCCACTTTCCTGAATGTGTAGCTCTAGGTGAGTGATTACCCATCATGGTTATCTGAGTCATTAATATCTTTTTCATATAGTTCTTCTGTGTATTCTTGTCACTTCTTCTTAATATCTTCTGCTTCTGTTAGGTCCATACCGGTTCTGTCCTTTATTTGCCCATCTTTGCATAAAATATTTCATTGGTATCTCTAATTTTCTTGAATAGATCTCTAGTCTTTCCCATTCTATTGCTTTCCTCTATTTTTTTGCATTGTTCCCTTAAGAAGCCTTTCTTATCTTTCCTTGCTATTCTTTGGAACTCTGCATTCAGATGCATATATCTTTCCTTGTGCCAGATGGCTCTGAATTATCTTCCAATTTAGAATTCGGTCATTTTTAGATCATTCATAGTAGGTGTAAACTCCAAATACTTTGGGGGCTGGTCTGAGTCTGTTAATAAATATTACTGCTCTCACATTATGAAGAAGTTTTAAGTTCCCTTAAATAGAGTTTCCCTAAAAATATTTCACAGATGGGTGGGAATCTTGTACCTCCTATCCGAAATTTAATGAAGCAAGCCATTGAGATTATACCATGCTACATACATTTTTTCTCAGAGAGTCACAGTGCACATTTGCCTGTTAGAGGCCCTGAAAAAGTACTGCAATTAATAATGAAAACAATTTTTACATTTCTAAATGGAGCATTCCAAGTTTTCTACTTTATCTTCCTTAATTTTCAGCCTCAATATCCATCAGTTCAGTTCAGTTCAGTTCAGTCACTCAGTCGTGTCCGACTCTTTGCAGCCCCATGAATCGCAGCACACCACGCCTCCCTCTCCATCACCAACTCCCGGAGTTCTCTCAGACTCACGTCCATCGAGTCAATGATGCCATCCAGCCATCTCATCCTCTGTCGTCCCCTTCTCTTCCTGCCCTCAATCCCTCCCAGCGTCAGAGTCTTTTCCAATGAGTCAGCTCTTCGCATGAGGTGACCAAAGTACTGGAGTTTCAGCTTTAGCATCATTCCTTCCAAAGAAATCCCAGGGCTGATCTCCTTCAGAGTGGACTGGTTGGATCTCCTTGCAGTCCAAGGGACTCTCAAGAGTCTTCTCCAACATCACAGTTGAAAAGCTTCAATTCTTTGGTGCTCAGCTTTCTTCACAGTCCAACTCTCACATCCATATATGACCACTGGAAAAACGATAGCCTTGACTAGATGGACCTTTGTTGGCAAAGTAATGTCTCTGCTTTTGAATATGCTATCTAGGTTGGTCATAACTTTTCTTCCAAGGAGTAAGCGTCTTTTAATTTCATGGTGGCAGTTACCATCTGCAGTGATTTTGGAGCCCCCCAAAGTAAAGTCTGACACTGTTTCCACTGTTTCTCCATCTATAACCATCCTATAAACTCTTCATTCTGGCCATCCAATAAGTTCTCCTTTATCTTTCCCACCCTATGGCTCTTGCCATTTTTCTTCATTAGGAAGATTTTAGTTTTTGCATATGCCATTTGTTCTTGTGTCTTATGTAACTCTTCCTGAAAGCAAAATCTAAAAGAAATCTCACTTTTGCTCTCATCCCACAGTCTAACATGGTTGTGTTTCATGTGGTTTACTTATTAGCTCCTGATGGTACATTAGGACCAAATATATTCTAATAGATGTTATAACACTTTGTATATATAGTGTTTTACACCAAATAGATAACGCTTCTTGGAATTATTAAAGAGACCATGAGGCAGCTGGATCTCTATTGATCCATGCTCAATGTAAATATGCTAACTTCAAATCATAGTCTTTTATAATCTTGAAGATCTAGTAAGAATGGATAGTATCAAACACTATCCATTAGTGGATAATGACAGCCTTTTCTTGGGCAAAGCATCAATGTAGTCCATAGTGATTTTTAAAAACAAATTACTTTCCAGTATTCACTCTTGTCTCTGCTTGATGATCACATTCCAGATGGGATGATGGCTTTGTAGATATCACATTTCAATTAATAAACCATGTTCTCTATTTTCATTATTTCATTTCCAATATTATGTTTTTATTATGGGTGCATCTGTTTTCACATCACATATTGGAATAAAACTTGGTGATTTTGCTTTCTAGAAAATATATTCTATGTCTCCCTGTCAACTTGATCCAGAAAGAGAAAATGGTTTTTGATTCAGATTGTTGTAGGTCTTGCCCTGGAAACCTACATAAGTCTCTCTAAACATCTTAAGTGACAAAATTTAAGGCAAACAATGATTGTCCCTTTATGAATCACCAAGCAAGGGGGACTTAAAAAAAAGACAAGTAATGCCCTCCCTGTAACACCTATCTCTTTTCATTTCAGGAAAATGTAATGAAAACTTCCAGACCGGATAGTTCTAATACCTAAACTAAAAATCATAAATGGAATTGCCTAAGCCAAATTTAAGTAGAAAGTTCACTCAGAGGGAAGTTGAGTTATCTCAGGTAGAGATGGATTGTTTTCAGATAAAGGCAATTGATAAGCTTTAGCAAAATGAAATATTAGAGTAACAATAATAATTTACTCCTTACAGAATTTCACGTCTACTACTTTTCTCAAAATTTTATCTCCCCAGCTTAACAATGTATAGCTAAATGACACTAATTAAGGAGATTAATTTTCTATTATTATTAACTAAATTATCATTAATAATATTATTATTACCTGAAGTTATTCTAAAGCTTAAATTAAGAGAGTGATGAAGGCATTTACTTAGAAACTGCTTAAATTAGAAAATATTTAGAAATTAGAAAAACTAAAAAGTAGAAAATCTTTATTCCATCCCAAGATATTTTTCTCTCTCTGGGATAAAGTAAAAAAAATAATCAAAGTTTTTAAAAGTCCTCAAGTATTTTGTGCATACACAGTATATACATTGTATCCTTTCTTCAAAAATAATTCATTGAATAATTACTTAGATCTTATTTTTCCTTACATCTTCTTTATCTAGAGCATTAGTATCAGGATTAAGGAGCATAATGTAATTAGTCTACCATTTCTTCGCCTTTTTGTGGTTAAAATCAAATCCCTGAAAATCTGTGATTCAGGAGTTTGAGATGTCTAGTCAAATGCCAAGTGCATCAAAGGTAAACAGAAATAGAAAAGTACCTTCCTTTTATTGAATTATGAAATAAATCTTTTACAAGAATGTGCAGTTGAAGACAATGAAGTGTTCAATTCTAACTCTGTTTCTTTTCTTTCAACCTTTTAGCTGAATTCCTAATTAAGAGCTTCATTTTTCTTCCAGAGGAAGAATGAAGATGTTTGTTGCCCTACTAAATTGTTGTTATCAAGTGATAAGGTTCTAGTTCAGGATTTTAGCTAAAGAAAGCTCAAGCATCTGGAAAAAGTACAGGATAAATATCCTTATCAAGATATATGCCTTTCAGTATACAACATAAGGCAATTGCTACTTAGACTGTTCTGGCTTTTCGTATTTACCTCAGTTGGATGGCTTGCTATTTACTCTCCTCTTACTTCTTCAGTAACCTAAGGGACTGACCATCCTAAAAGTCTTCCCTGTATTTCTGTGACTACTTCCAGAATAAAATCTCCCTTTAAGGGACTTATTAAGCATGATTCACATCTGCCTTCTCTGCTTTTCCTTGGTGAACACATACATTTCAAGTATAGGAGACAGAGAACTTTATCCTTTATCCTTTTGGGTTGATCCCTGACAAAATGCAGATTAACAGGAGAAAAAGAATACAAATTTTATTTAATTTTAATATTTTAATTTTTACAACTACATGGAGATATCACAGAAAAGAAAGCATAAAATCCAAAGAAGCAGTTAAGCCTGAGTGCTTCTATACCATTTTACCAAAGATAGATAAATTAGTGGAAAAGTGACAACACAAAGAAAAGAGGATTGGGCTACTAGGAGAGGTAAATTTTGATAAGATGATATGGGAGATATTAATGGAAGATTAGGGTTATTTCAGGAAGGTTTGCTATTGAGATGCAAGTAAGGATGTCTCCAATGGTAAGTCATTCTCCTCCTGATGTGGCAGGGAAAAGGAAGCTACTACCTCCACAAAGGAATGTTTCTGCTTTGCCTTTTGGTGAAGAGGGATAGGGTAGATGGCTTTCCTGTGTCTGCTGCTTCTTAATTGTCTTAAACTCAGAATAATTATTTGGTTAAAATAGCATACTTTGGGGGAGCATATTCTGATCCTCTTCCCAATTTTCTCCTGGGAACTCACTTGGACTAAGCTCACATTCTTGGGCTGATATCGAATCCAGTGCTTCATTCAATCTGTACTCACTTTTATACGCTTCTTTTCCCCCTTACCCAGTTCTGCTGACCCACCCTGAAGACACTTCCCCATCTGCATCTCTGTCTAATCTCATCCAGAGGACTGTGCTGGAGTTTACTCTGCTATCTTTCCAGTGTATCTATTATGGTATAAAGTATTCATCCAACTTCCTTCAGAACATTCCTATGTAATTTTCAATCAACTTTATTTCTCATATCCTCCTCTTCCTTTTTCCTCTTATCTCAATAAGCTTTGCTTCTTTCAAAGTAAGAGCATTGGTTTTAAAATTTTTTAATTTTTTTTTTTCACGTGAAGGCTTGAAGAGTATTTTGAGGGTGTTAAAAATGTAAATATTAACTTCTCCTTTCTCTTTGAAGCCATAAAATACCAAATTAAGATACTATGTTTCCTGATGGATGACTAAGAAGTTTATAAACAAGCAAGTCAGGAGTAAGAAAGAATGAAAACATATTAAATTGTTATGATTCACTGAAAAAATAAAAGTTACTAGTTGGAACTCTCCTTTTCACTTCCTTCACCAAACCTTTAACCTTGCCTGAATCTGTCTCCATTGTAGTTCTTTATAAATATATATATTTTTAAAAATCTCTAGCTCCAATCTAAAGCACATGCTACCTTTCAGCTTTTGCTTTCTCAAGACGTCCAATCTTTAAATTATTCCCTCTCTTTTCTCCAGTATCAGTCAATCTTTCCCCCTTTGTTGGGTTTTCTCATTGGTGTGCAAGCATGATTGTATCTTATATAAAACTAGAAGCCAAGCATCCCCTTTAAATCACTTTCCACTGTAGCTCTTCCATCTCATATTGTCCTACTCCACTTCCTGTTTCCCTTCCCATCAGTATTTCTCCAAAGGGTAAATGTGGCCACTCTGTTTCCATTTCTTTACCACTCTTTCTCTTAAGACCACTGTGCTCTGGGGACTGTTTTCAAGCTCCACTGGAACTACTCTTGTTAAGGTTAATGATAACTTCCAATAGCCAAATCAGAGAATACCTTCTGCCTTCCAAAGACAAGATTTCATATCAGTGAATGTATCTTTTCTTTAATATCCTCTGACATGATAGTTTACCCATGGACTGAGTCTTTGCAGATTCTTCCTTATTTGCTTGTACCTTAAACTTTGGAAATTTCTGAGGCTGTCTCTCTCTCTCCTTCTTCTTCCTCTTCTTCCCTTCTCCAGTTCTCTTCTCTTTTTTCTTTTTCTCCTCTGATCTCTTCTCCCTCCTTTCTTTATGTAAAATTTCTTTATAGGTGATCCCATCCACATTCCTGGCTTCAAATAGCATTCTATATATATTTTGTGAGACTAAGGGCTTTTATGTCTCTTGTTCTTAATAACATAAAGTGAAAGTCACATATAAAGTGAAAGTCGCTCAGTCATTGTCCTACTCTTTGCACGAGTACTACTCTACTGTAGCCCATGGAATTCTCCAGGCCAGAATACTGGAGTGGGTAGCCTTTCCCTTCTTCAGAGGATCTTCCCAACCCAGGGGTCAATACCAGGTATCCCACATTGCAGGCAGATTCTTTGCCAGCTGAGCCACAAGGGAAGCAGGCTGCTACCATCTAACGCAATACCTGAAAAACAGTAGGTTCTTGTATTAGTCTTCTGGGGCTTCCATGGATGGTTAAAAGAATAGCAATGTATTTCTTGATTATGAAGGCTGGGAAGTCCAAGATTAAATTGTCAGCAAGGTAGTTTTCGTTCTGAGGTCTCCTCTGGGCTTGTAAGCAGCTGTCATATCACTGTGTGCTCTCATGGCCTCTCCTTTGTGCTAGTATGGAGAGGGCGATCAAGCTTTCTAGCACCTTTTCTTAAAACAGCACTGATTATATCAAACCAGGGCTTGACCCTCATGATTTTATCTAACTCTAATACCTCCCAAGAGCCTTGTCTCCAAATACCATGACGTTGGAATACCGAATGCCATACCAGCTCATACCATATGTTAGGGCTCCATAGAGTTTACTGAAAAAGTCTCATGAGAGTTTTGAGTTCAGCTCTGACAGAGAAAAGGAACTTTCACTTTGGATTCTCTATCCAATTTCTCAGAGAATATACTCTGCCTATTTACATCCCCACTAACAGTGCACAAGGTTTCCCTTTTCTCCATTTCCTCACTAGCATTTGTTATCACTTGTCTTTTTGATAGTATTTATTGCAACAGATCTGAAGTGATATCACATTATGATTTGTTTTTTATTTAATTTTTGGCCACACCTTACAGCATGTGCAATCTTAACTCCTGACCAGGGATCAGACTTGTCCCTCCTACTTTTGGAAGCATGAACCTTTACCACTGAACCACCAGGGAAGTTTTCACATTGTACTTTCATTATGCCAACCCGTCGTTCATACCACCAACCAATATCTATTTCCACAAGCTCTGCATTTTTCAACGTTCTGCATGTGAGATGATTAGTAATGTTGAGCACCTTTTTTATAATTTAAATTTATTTATTTATTTATTTTTTATTTTTTACTTTACAATATTGTGTTGGTTTTGCCACACATTGACATGAATTCGCCATCAGACACATGATTTACAAATATCTTCTCATATTCCATAGATTGTCTTTTCCATGAACAACATGCTTTTTCATTTAGAGATATAGCTAACTTTTATACCACTGCTGGATATATATCCTTAGCAATAAAGACATATATGCACTTAAGTTCATGGAAGCAGCCTAAGCACACATGATGCAGGACCAGATAAAGAATATGTTATGCTATGTGTGTGTGTATGTGTATATATATGTTGCAATATTATTCAGTAATAAGAAAGAAGGAAATTCTGCCATTTGTAACAATGTGAATAAAACTTCAGGGCTTTATACTAAATGAAATAAATCAGACAGAGAAAAGCTGTATATGTATATGGTCATCAAATATAGTATGATTTCACATGCAGAACCTTGAAAAATATGGAGCTTGTGGAAATAATAATTTGGTTGGTGGTATGAAGGGTGGAATGGAGTAAGGAAAATAGGTGAGGTGGGTCAAAGTGTACAAGTTTTCAGTTATAAAATGAATATATTTTACTTTTTAATTTTTTTAAAATATAAATTTATTTATTTTAATTGGAGGTTAATTACTTTACAGTATTGTATTGGTTTTGCCATACATCAACATGAACCCACCACAGGTATACACGTTTTAGAAATCTAATAATGTACAATATAGTGACCATAGTTAAGAATACTCTGCTGTATACTCAAAAGTTGCTTAAGAAATTTATCTAAAAACTTCTTACCTTTTGCTGTTCAGTCGACAAGTCGAATCCAGCTCTTTGTGACCCCATGGACTGCAGCACACCAGGCTTCCCTGTTCTCACTATCTCCCAGATTTTGTTCAAATTCATGTCCATTAAGTCATGATGCCATTCAACCTTCTCATCCTCTGTTGCCCCCTTCTTCTCCTGCCCTCAATATTTCCCAGCATCAGGGTCTTCTTCCCATAGACACACAGAAAAACGTAACTAAGTGGGATGATGGATATGTTCAGTTCTGTTCAATTGCTCAGTCATGTCCAACTCTTGTGACCCAGTGGACTGCAACATGCCCGGCTTCCCTCTCCATCACCAACTCCCGGAGTTCACCCAGACCCATGTCCATTGAGTCGGTGATGCCATCCAACCGTCTCATCCTCTGTCATCCCCTTCTCTTCTTATCTTTAATCTTTCCCAGTATCAGGGTCTTTTCAAATGAGTCAGTTCTTCACATCAGGTGGCCAAATATTGGAGTTTCAGCTTCAAGCATCAGGCCTTCCAATGAATATTCAGGACTGATTTCCTTTAGGGTGGATATGTTATCTATTCTTATTGTAATAATCATTTTGCAATGCATATATCAAATGATGTACACTTTAAATTTACACAGTGTTGTATGCTAATTATATGTCCATAAAGTTGGAGGGGGAATAAAAGGGAAGAGTAATTTAAGTGAAGGTTTTAAGATTTGTGCTTCCTTTTAAAACTGTGTTTAAATCTTCTCTTGAAAATAATTAAATACTATTTTGGTCTTCTCTATTTCTTGAGGTCCATAGAACACATAGCTATAAAAGACAGTTGTATGGATGTGGAAATTCTGAATAATCCTAAATAGTACATTTTAACTAATGATAATTTGAACCTGAAAATTTGGGGGAGAAAGGTGGTGCAGGATTGAAGAGGGTTGTCCTGGGCAGTATCATGTGTTTAGCATCTTCCTTGGCCCATTGAATGCCAGTAGCACCTCCTTCGTTTTAACACCCAGAAAGGTATTCAAACATTGTGAGTGTCCTCAGAATTGGACAGCAAGTTGTGTGGCAGCAAGTTGTCTACCACTTAAAACCATGGTCTTCAAGTATATTTTTCTCCGAGAAACTGGCTTGAGAATCAAAAGTGAAAGTTCTTTTACTCTGTCAGACTCCAGCACAAAACCTGGCCTTCTCTCGTGAAACTTTTTTCAGTAAATTCTATGGAACTAATTATGCCTCCATTTGTAACCTGTTTTGCATTTTTAATCTTTTTTTTATAATTATATAAACATGTATCAGGTTTCTGTTGTCACTGTGGCTTAATATGTGTATATTATTTGTCCTAATGATGTCTTAACTTTTTGGAGGTCAGGACTATTAAAAATATATTTCATCTATTTTCACGAAGAAAATAGGCATTGAAACATGTATTTCATCTCATTTCATGAAGAATGTAGGCATTAACTAGCTAAAGCAAATATGGAAATATCTATAAGAGATCTTTGTTCACATTTTAAAATGTGAGCTTATAAATCAGTATACAGAATATTATCCAGTAAGATTCCGTCTTCTTTTTTTTTTATTGAATGGTGGAATTTGGTTAATTTAGTTAGGCTAGTATGGTAGCTTTTCACTCCATTCAAGTGTTCTTGGAAAGGTTTAATATTAGTACAGTCTACCTATGTCATTTCAGTGGAGGAAAACAGATGTGTTGGTGTTTTAATTCAGGCATAATAGATTGTGTCTGAGAGTAAGCAGAGGTTATTGGTTTTTAACCTGATTTTATTTTGGGAAGTTGAATTATACAGATCTGAAAATAGGAGTAGCTAATGGAAGGAGAAGCACACTTATACTCTGAAAGGTCTTGGATATGTTTTTTCCCAGTTCTGCTCTGGGAAGTCCCTCTGAAGTCACAGGGAGGTCCCTGAACCCAGCTGGGACAGGAGCAACCTTGAGAATTCCATGAAGACATCCGCTTAGATAGCTGTAAAGTGGGGCCACTGAACTCATTCCTAACAACCAGTCAACTCCTTTTAGTTCATTTTCCAGGGCAAGATTAGATCATGTTGGAAACCTCACCAATGAACCTTATAAAAAGAGATGAACTCATTCTCAATTTTCATCAGGTTTTGAAGTAAAACCACTAAAAACCAGTATCCCACAGGAGACTACTGGAAACAAATTTGCATTTCATTTTCAGGAACAGAAATATCTCTAGGCAAATACTTCAGTAAGAGTGCCTGTATTTACTACCTTTTAAAGAAATCCATCTTGTGGACAGTTGATCTGGGGACCCATACAGCCCATTACTATGCATGTCAGATGATATTTAAAAGGAACTTGGAGATTTGTATTCTCAGTTTTGAGAAGAGTCATAGCTCTTTAAAATCTTTCTTCCAACAAGGAATATGATTGAGTTACATTGCAGTGGAGTTGTTCAGTTAGCCCATATGCTGACTCCTCTTTAAGAAATAATAGTTACAGTTTCCCAATGGAAAATTATTGTAAATCTAGCATTTCTTTATTTTACTAGGCAAGTAAGTGTGTGAAGAGATGACAGCCTTTGTTTGCTAAGTGTCATGAAGACACATAAGGCTAAAGGGCGAAGAACATCCACAGGCTAGATATCCACAGGTTTTTATTAATGACAACAGAATTATATTGGCATTTAATTTTACGTTCAGTAAAATGAATAAATCTTAAACATGCAGGTTTTTTTTTGACACATTTGCATTTCTTTCACCCATATCATAAGGAACATTTCCATCACCTCTGAAAATTCTGTTGTGCTCTTTTTGATCAATATGTTTACCTTCTCTTCAAAGTCAATCAGTTCTAAAATTGTATCAAATGATATTTTTTTCCCTTGAGCTTCATGTGATACTTTTTTCTTTCTTTCTTTCTTTTTTTAACTTTTTTGGCTCAGGGTAATATTTGTGAACGTTGACTTTCTAGGAATCAGTCAACTAAAATGGACTGGAATGGGTGAATTTAACTTAGATGACCATTATATCTACTACTGCAGGCAGGAATCCCTCAGAAGAAAAGGAGCAGCCATCATGGTCAACAGAAGAGTCCAAAATGCAGTACTTGGATGCAATCCCCAAAACAATAGAATGATCTCTGTTCATTTCCAAGGCAAACCATTGAATATCACAGTAATCCAAGTCTATGCCCCAACCAGTAATGCTGAAGAAGCTGAAGTTGAACGGTTCTATGAAGACCTACAAGAGCTTTTAGAACTAACAGCCAAAAAAGATGTCTTTTTCATTATAGGGGACTGGAATGCAAAAGTGGGAAGTCAAACACCTGAAGTAACAGGCAAATTTGGCCTTGGAATGCGGAATGAAGCAGGGCAAAGACTAACAGAGTTTTGCCAAGAAAATGCACTGGTCATAGCAAACACCCTCTTCCAACAACACAAGAGAAGACTCTACACATGGGCATCACCAGATGGTCAACACCGAAATCAGACTGATTATATTCTTTGCAGCCAAACGTGGAGAAGCTCTATACAGTCAACAAAAAAAGACCAGGAGCTGACTGTGGCTCAGATCATGAACTCCTTATTACCAAATGAAGACTTAAAGTGAAGAAAATAGGGAAAACCGCTAGACCATTCAGGTATGACCTAAATCAAATCCCCTATGATTATACAGTGGAAGTGAGAACTAGATTTAAGGGCCTAGATCTGATAGAGTGCCTGATGAACTATGGAATGAGGTTCATGACATTGTACAGGAGACAGGGATCAAGACCATCCCCATGGAAAAGAAAGGCAAAAAAGCAAAATGTCTGTATGGGGAACCCTTACACATAGCTGTGAAAAGAAGAGAGGTGAAAAGCAAAGGAGAAAAGGAAAGATATAAGCATCTGAATGCAGAGTTCAAAGAATAGCAAGAAGAGATAAGAAAGCCTTCTTCAGTGATCAATGCAAAGAAATAGAGGAAATCAACAGAATGGGAAAGACTAGAGATCTCTTCAAGAAAATTAGAGATACCAAGGGACATTTCATAAGCGCCGAAGAATCGATGATTTTGAACTGTGGTGTTGAAGACGACTCTTGAGAGTCCCTTGGACTGCAAGGAGATCCAACCAATCCATTCTGAAGGAGATCAGCCCTGGGATTTCTTTGGAAGGAATGATGCTAAAGCTGAAGCTCCAGTTCTTTGGCCACCTCATGTGAAGAGTTGACTATCTCTGATGCTGGGAGGAATTGGGGGCAGGAGGAGAAGGGGACGACAGAGGATGAGATGGCTGGATGGCATCACTGACTCTATGGACGTGAGTCTGAGTGAACTCTGGGAGTTGGTGATGGACAGGGAGGCTTGGCATGCTGCGATTCATGGGGTTGCAAAGAGTCAGACACGACTGAGTGACTGAACTGAACTGAACTGAATATTTGTGAGATTGCTTTATGTCACTGCATGTATTCATTTGTCAGTCATCCTTTGTTGACCATTCATATTTCACTATGTGAATATATCATAATTAGTTGATGCATTTTCCTGTTACTGGACACTTTTTTTGATTTTGGAAGTCTCATAAATAGTGATGCTATAAATATTCATGTATATGCAAGTCAGATTGTAGAACATACTCACTCATATCTCTGGGATAAGTGTTTAGGAGTGCAATAACTAATTCATAAATTAAGTGTATATATAACTTACTAGAAACTGCCAAACATCTTCCAAAACGATTGTATTAATTTACTTTCTTGAACCAACAATGCATGAGTTCTGCTTGCTCCACCTCAACATCCTCAGTTTCTTCTTGAGGGATACACAAAATGACTAATAAACCCCCAGTGCCCATTCTATTTTAGTTATTTTTATTTATGGACAAAGAGAAGGGAATGGGGAAAGAAATTTTTAGAACATATTTATATTTAATCCATTTCATTTTCATTCTGTGTGTGTTTTTAGCTTTAAAGTGTGGGTCTTGTGGGCTTCCTAGGTGGCTCGGAGATAAAGAATCTGCATGCCAATGCAGGAAATCCAGGTTTGATTGCTGGGTCAGGGAGATCTCCCAGAGAAGGAAATGGCAACCCACTCCAGTAATTTTGCCTGGAAAATCCCATGGACAGAGGAACCTAGTGGATTATAGTCCGTGGGGTCACAAAGAATCAGACACAACTAAGCACACATACACATGTGTATCCATGTGCCTTGTAGGCAGCATTTAGAATTTTTTTTAAAATCCAATCAGTCACCCTATGTATTTTGATTGATGCATTTGGTACATAGACACATTGACATTTAAAGTAATTGTTTCTAGGTAGGTATTTATTGTGATTTTATTTGTTTTCTGGTAATTTTTATAGTTCTTCTCTTTTCATGTCTTTTTATTAATTAAGTTCCTTTTGGTTTGATGATTTTCTTTTTTTAAAAAATATAAATTTATTTATTTTAATTGGAGGCTAATTACTTTACAATATTGTATTGGATTTACCATACATCAACATGAATCCACCACAGGTGCACATGTGTTCCCCATCCTGAAACCCCCTCCCACCTCCCTCTCCATACCATCCCTCTGGGTCATCCCAGTGCACTAGCCCTGAGCATCTTGTATTGTGCATCGAACTTGGACTGGTGATTTATTTCGCATATGATATTATACATGTTTCAATACCATTCTCCCAAATCATCCCACCCTCTCCCTCTCCCACAGAGTCCAAAAGACTGTTCTATACATCTGTGTCTCTTTTTCTGTCTCACATACAGAGTTATCATTACCATCTTTTTAAATTTCATATATATGCATTAGTATAATGTGTTGGTGTTTTTCTTTCTGGCTTACTTCACTTTGTATAATAGGCTCCAGTTTCATCCACCTCATTAGAACTGATTCAAATGCATTCTTTTTAATGACTGAGTAACATTCCACCATGTATATGTACCACAGCTTTCTTATCCATTTGTCTGCTGATGGACATCTAGGTTGCTTCCATGTCCTGGCTATTATAAACAGTGCTGCAATGAACATTTGGGTATACGTGTCTCTTTAAATTCTGGTTTCCTTGGTGTGTATGCCCAGCTTAGTAATAGATGTGTTTCTTTCTCTTTATTTTTGTGTATCCATTGTATTAATAGGTTTTTTATTTTGAATTACCATGGGATTCATACACATTTACATAACTATATCTACTTATTTTAAACTAACGTAAGTTCAAATACATTCTAAAATCTCTAATTTTTTTACTCCCCTCTTCCACATTTTTGTCTTTTATTTCGTTTTTTAAACCTCATGTTTAGCCCTTGTCTACTATGGTAATTGCTTTTATAATTGCCGGGGTCCATCCCAGGTGGATCCAGGGTAATTTGAAGGGGAGACGGAATTGGCGTCCTAGGAAAAAACTTATTTAATTACAAATATAAAGAGAGATTAGAAAATAATAGTGTAGTAGGAAAATTAGTGGAGAAAAAGAGGCTGAATAACTTGGTTTATGTAGGATACCAATAAAGCTTCGAGACAAGAAGCTTGCACCACCTACATAGGCCACAGGCGTCTTTCCGTTCTCCCGAAGGAGAGGAGGCACTGAGGCCTCCCCGGCGATCTCAGAAGCCCAAGCAAAATTAGCAGGCTTGGTGAGTACCCACGCTCCAGATGGGAATTCAGCCAGAAGGGGAAAGAAAGAACGACACTGGGGAATCAGTCTTTCCAGAAACTGATCCAATTTGTTTTTCAGGTTTGCTTATATACTTTTGTTATACATAGGGATGAATACAGAGTCACGCGGGGGTCAGCAGACCTGACCCTTGTCATAATCAGGTGCTTCATATAAAATTATACATAGGTCTTAGGGATTTTACATCATCTTCTGGCCATGAGGCCTGCTGATACTTTATGGCCCTTTCTGATAACAGTCAGTCAACCAGAAAACTTATTTTTTCCAGGGGTGATTTTTTCTTAAACCAGGTGCCACCCTCCAAATAAAGTTGCATTCCTACAGGGTGAGGGTGTAGTCGGTTACAATCAAGAAATGAATTTACTTAGTCTAAGGTTTAACATGATTAATCTTAAAGGTTAATACTTATTTTTCCTATATGCTAGTTATATTGATTATAAGGGCAAGGAATATGGAGATTTAGCAGCAAATATTGGCTCAACAAATGAAAACCCTTCACCAGTATTCCCCTTAAGATCTATTTAGTCTTAAGATAGTGATAAAGTTACATTATTACATAGCAAGGACACAGTGATTTATAACAAAGTACAGTGATCTATAACAAAAGAGAAAATTCATTAACTCAAAAAGTCCAGTATTGCTAACATCCAAAACTACTATATTTTCTTTTCTATATTCCAAATACATTGATTAATATATTCCCAGGTGCCTAAGGATATGGAGGCCTGTCACGCCCAGGAATTTTTATTAACTGGAGCTGCAAGTTAACTCCTTCTCTAAGAGAAATGGTGATGGGGGAGAGCCCCCTGTAAAGTCAGAGGTGTAGGTGAGAGCATAAATCAGACTCTGGTTTTGGGGGTAGATGCTCAGGAACAGGGGGTTTCCTGAGGCTCAAACCCTCCTTTGCGTATGCCCAAGCCTCCTTCCTCATAACCTTTGCCATGGACGGAGTTCCTCACGCTGGCTCCCAGCATATAATTTTTTTGGCTTTTATTTTTTGTAATAGTTTAAGTAGCTGATCCTTAGCCTTTACTATATATTTGCCTTTACTAGTGGGATTTTTCCTTTTCTATGGCTTTTACTTTTCTTTTCCACTTAGGGAAGACTCTTTAACATTTCTTTTATAGTAGGTTTAATATCAAAGAACTCTTTTAGCTTTTGCTGTCTGAGAAGTTCTTTATCTCTCCTTCTGTTCTAAATGGTAGTCTTGCTGATAGAGGATAGTAGGTTGCAGAGGTTCTTTTTTTTTTTTTTTTCCCAGTACTTTTAATATATCATTCCACTCACTCTGGCTTCCAAAGTCTGATTCCTTATGGGGATTCCCTTGTATAAGACTCTGTTTTTTTCTTTCTGCCTTTAGAATTCTCTGTTTTTTTTTTCCTTTTTTTTTTATTAAATTTTAAAATCTTTAATTCTTACATGTGTTCCCAAACATGAAACCCCCTCCCACCTCCCTCCCCATAACATCTCTGTGGGTGATCCCCATGCACCAGCCCGGCATTCTATCATGTATACTATCATGTAAGAATTGAATCGCCAGTCTATGTCTGACGCAGGATACAGCATGCTTGGGGCTAGAATTCTCTATTTTTAACTTTTCCCATTTTAACTGTGATATGTCTTAGTGTAGATCTGTTTGTTTTTATATCGTTTGGTACCCTGTCTGCTTCCTATACCTTTATATCTGTTTCCTTGTACAGATTTTGGGAGGTTTTCAATCATAATTTATTCAAATATATTTTTTATTCCCTTCTCTCACTCTTCTCCTTCTGGGACCTTTATACTTCAAATGTTGATATGCAAAATGTTATCCCAGAGGTCTCTTAAACTGTATTCCTTTCTTTTTAAAATTTGTTCTTCTGATTGGGTGATTTCCACTATTTAATACCAGATCACTTATTCATTCTTCTGTGTCACTTAGCCTGCTATCCATCCTTTCTAGTGTGTGTGTGTATGTGTTTCTTAATTCACTTACTGAATTCTTCACTTCTGAGTCTTTTTAATATTTTCTTGTTTCTTGTTAAAATTTTCATTTTGTACATCTATTCTTTTTCCTTATTCAGTTAACATTTTTATTGATGCTTTGGATTCTTTATATGGCCAATTGTTTATTTCTGTTTCATTATTTTTTTTTCAGGGGTTTCCTTGTTCTTTCAATTGCTAGCAGTTTCCCTGACTTTAATTTTGCTAAACACTCTTTGCCTGTATGAATTTAGGTAAAACAGTTGAACTCCCAGGTCTTGAAGTGGTGACCTTATGCGGGAGTTTCTCTATACAGACTGCATGTACCCAGTGCCTTTGGTGGGAGAGCTGAATTGGGTAGAGATGCCAGTCACACCTTTTCACACAGTGTTCTGGCAGCTATCACCCCTGTTGGGGGTAAAATGGGACAACTAGAACTGGAGTCTGGTGTGAGGCAAATCCTCCCTCTGCCTAGTGGCTGTCTTTCCTCTGGGGGAGGGGAGAAGGGCAGGGTCTGATTCTAAATTGCTGGACCAGAATCCCTGTTCCATTCCCTCTAAGTGTGTATTTTTCCTCTCTCCCTGCACTGGGGCCCTTGCCCTAGAAGAGGTGAATGCTGAAGCAAGTGGACCTCATGTCGGCTCTCAGCTTATGTTGGCCACAGATAGTTTTGATCTGTCTCTAATGTGCTGCCTTGTGCCATTGTCTGCAATTGTTTCCCTCACTCTTTTCAGTTGCAGGCTTGAGTGCAAGTGTCCTTTGTTCCTCTTAGCCTATCAGATCATGAGTGTTCTTATGGCAAAGCATACATCACGGTAACCAGGGCTCATGTGGACTCTTGGGATCTCAGGGTTGAGCTGTGATGAATTGGTTGCCTAGGGATCTGGGCTGCTTCTGAGGCACTGTTTGAATAGGTACCAACATTGACCCCTTCCTTCCCACCCAGGCTCTGTCCCAGGACCAGGTCACCTCTGTCTCTGTCTGTGTAGTATCCACTGCTCCATATCCAGTGGTGCACTGTGGCATACAGTGACTGGGGCTGGAATGTTTGTTCAGCTCAGGCTGGAAGGCATACTGAAGCAGTCGTGGGAAATCTGGCAGCCATGAGACCTCTCTCCACTCTTCCTCAGGGGCAAGCCAGTGGGCATGCACTCCTCATGAGCCTAGTCCAAGTTTCCCACTGCCTTCTGCTAGTCCCAGCAGTCCTGCAACCATCCAAGGGGGTTCATCGTCCCCATGTAAGACCCCAGGACTGGAATGCCTAATCTGTGGTGCTCACAGCTCACTCCTCAAGGTGTCTCTTTTCCCCTTAGCCCCATCTCAGGGACACAGGTTCCAACCCAATTGCTTTTCTTTGCTTCCTACATGATTACACATATATCTTTCTTATAGTTTTGATTGCACAGAAGTCCTTCTGCCAGTTTCCAATTAATTTTCAGTGAGAATTTTTCCATGTGTTGATGTATTTTTGATTTGTTCACAGGGAAAAGGAGAGCTCCATGTCCCCTTACTCTGCCATCTTGCTTGATCATTTACACTTTGTGTTGACAGTTCCTGCTTTCCTTAAATTGCAATCTTAGAAGTGATTGTTAGTTGATAAACATTGATTTCTGCTCCAACTCAGGAGCAGATTTACAACTCTCACGCTGCTCTTTCTGCTCAGAGTGTACCAGCTTCTTTTACTACCATATAGATCCTATTGTTCATCTTCCCTTAAAAACATTCCTAGATATATGACATTAAATGTATATATTCCGTATTAATACTTAAACTCTTTACCACTAGTGCCACCAAATGGTACCTACATCAAATTGTAATTTGTATAGTGAAAATAACAATCAACTTCTTTAATGGTTTATTATTTAGTTTCTATTTTGAAATAATTAAAAACCTTGAAATCTTATAAAGCATTTTCAATATTTTATTTTATCCAATTCAGTTTTAATATTTTGTAACATTTGCTTTACCATTTTATTTCTCTATATTCATGTAGCAATTCTTGCTACTATTTTTTTCTGAATAATTTGAGAATACATAACATGTACTTACTTTTAAGTATATGAGTATTTTTCCTAAAACAAAGATATTATTTTACACAACTACAGTACAATTATCAAAATAAAGAAATAACCATTAATATAATAGTCATCTTTAAAATATATACCTTAAGTTTTGGTAATTGTTTCAATAATTTCCTTTATTGCAAAATAAAGGAGTTTTTCTTACTCAGGATGCAGTCCAGGAAAACTTGTTGGCTTTGTCTCTTCCTTATCTTTTAATCTGGAATAGCTCTTTTATTTATTCATTTTTTAATCATCTTGGAATTCCTGAGGAGCATGGACCTTTCACTGGTTTGTCTCTCAATCTGTATCTGTTTATTGCTTACTCATGTCATGCTTTTGAATTTTGGTGCTGGAGAAGACTCTTGAGAATCCCTTGGACAACAAAGACATCAAACCAGTCGAGCCAAAGGAAATCAACCCGGAATATTCATTCGGAGGACTGATTCTAAAACTGAAGCTCCAATACTTTGGCCACCAGATGCAAAGAGCTGACTCATCGAAAAGATCCTGATGCTGGGAAAGATTGAAGGCAAAAAGAAAAAGAGGTGGCAGAGGATGCAATGGTTAGATTGCATCATCAACTCAATGGATGTGAATTTGAGCAAACTCTGGGAGACAGTGAAGGACAGGGAAGTTTGGCATTCTGCAGTCCATGGTGTCACAAATAGTCAGATTCCATTTAGCTACTAAACAATAACGTTGCTTACTCATAAATTTATGTTATGATTTGTGGGAAAGAATTTCACAGACAGAATATTGTGTTCTTCTTAGAGCATCATCTCTGGAGGCATAAGTTGCACCTTTTTCAAAATTGGTGATGATAATTTTCATTCGCTTAAGGTGATGACTGGCAGGTTTCTCTATACAAAAGTTAGTCTTTCCCCTTTGTAGTTACTAACTGTCTTGAGGGAAGATATTTGAGGCTATATGATATCCTATTGTTGATCAATTGATAGATTTAACACCATCTAATGGTATTTCCCTGAAACTATTGCTACTAACTTGATTCTCACATGTTGAATCCCTGTATCACTAATACCTTTTGCATGCATTACTTGGCATTCTACTCAAAGGAAGGGTGGGCTTGCCTGATAGCTCAGAGGTAAAGAATCTGCCTAGAAAGAGATTCAGGATCTATCCCTGGGTCAGGAATATCCTCTGGAGTGGGAAATAACAACCCATTCCAGTATTCTTCCCTGGAAAATACCATGGACAGAGGAGCCTTGTGTGGTGGTGCATGGGGTCACAAAGAGTCAGACACAACTGAGCATGCACACACAACAAAGGAAGGGCTCTTTCATTTATTTGTTTATTAATTTTTACCTAGACTCATAGATTCTCACCTTGTACTATGTATTATGATTTGCTATCATTATTTCCTTTGATGGTCAGATTACCCTAAGACCTTTGATGATTTTCACCCTTGAAACAATTGTGAAGTTATATACTTTGCATTAAACTTTCTTCATTAGATGCTGAGCAGCAAGGCCCATCTAGGTGAATGAAAAACTAGATCAATACATAATGCACACATTCAGTTCAGTTCACTTGCTCAGTCATGTTTGACTCTTTGTGACCCCATGAACCACAGCATGCCACGCTTCCCTGTCCATCACCAACTCCCGGAGTATACCCAAACCCATGTCCATCGAGTTGGTGATGCCATCCAACCATCTCATCCTCTGATGTTCCCTTCTCCTCCTGCTTTCAATATTTCCCAGCATCAGGGTCTTTCAAATGAGTCTGCTCTTTGCATCAAATGGCCAAAGTATTGGGGTTACAGCCTCAACATCAGTCCTTCCAATGAATACCCAGGACTGATCTCCTTTAGGATGGAATGGCTGGATCTCCTTGCAGTCCGAGGGACTCTCAAGAGTCTTCTCCAACACCACAGTTCAAAAGCATCAATTCTTCGGTGCTCAGCTTTCTTTATAGTCCAACTCTTACATCCATACATGACCACTGGGAAAACCATAGCCTTGACTAGACGAACCTTTGTTGGCAAAGTAACGTCTCTGCTTTTGAATATGCTGTCTAGATTGGTCATAACTTTCCTACCAAGGAGTAAGCATCTTTTAATTTCATGGCTACAATCACCATCTGCAGTGTATTGGAGCCCAGAAAAGTAAAGTCAGGCAGTATTTCCAATGTTTGCCCATCTATTTGATAGAAAGTGATGGGACCGAATGCCGTGATCTTAGGTTTCTGAATGTTGAGCTTTAAGCCAACTTGTTCACTCTCCTCTTTCATTTTAATCAAGAGGCTCTTTAGTTCTTCTTCACGTTTTTGCATAAGGGTGGTGTCATCTGCATATCTGAGGTTATTGATATTTCTCTTGGCAATCTTGATTCCAGCTTGTTTCCTCCAGCCAGGCATTTCTCATAATGTACTCTGCATATAAGTTAAATAATCAAGGTGACAATATACAGCCTTAACATACTCCTTTTCCTATTTGGAACCAGTCTGTTGTTCCATGTCCAGTTCTAACTGCTGCTTCCTGACCTGCATACAGGTTTCTCAAGAGGAAGATCAGGTGGTCTGGTATTCCCATCTCTTTCAGAATTTTCCACAGTTTATTGTGATCCACACAGGCAAAGGCTTTGGCATAGTCAATAAAGCAGAAATAGATGTTTTTCTGAAATTCTCTTCCTTTTTTGATGATCCAGCAGATGTTGGCAATTTTATCTCTGGTTCCTCTGACTTTTCTAAAGCCAGCTTGAACATCTGGAAGTTCATGGTTCACATATTGCTGAAGCCTGGCTTGGAGAATTTAAAGCATTACTTTACTAGCTTATGAGATGAGTGCAATTGTGCGGTAGTTTGAGCATTCTTTGGCATTGCCTTTCTTTGGGATTGAAATGAAAACTGACGTTTTTCCAGTCCTGTGGCCACTGCTGAGTTTTCTAAATTTGTTGACTTATTGAGTGCAGTACTTTCACAGCGTCATCTTTCAGGATTTGAAATAGTTCAACTAGAATTCCATCACCTCCATTAGCTTTGTTCATAGTGATGCTTCCTAAGGCCCACTTGACTTCACATTCCAGGATGTCTGCCTCTAGGTGAGTGATCACAGCCATGCCCGAGGTCAGGGGCAGTGGCCGAGAGGAGCTAACCCACATCAGAGGTAAGGTGCAGCGGCTGTGCTTGGCTGGAACAGCTGTGAAGGGTAAGGTCCAAGGTAGCAGAAACCCAAGTAAGATAGTAGGCACTGAGAGAGGAGATCAGAGGGCAGACAGACTGAAACTACAATCACAGACAACTAGGCAATCTGATCACACGGACCACAGCCTTGTCTATCTCAGTGAAACTAAGCCATGCCCTGTGGGGGCACCCAAGACAGCTGTGTCATGGTGGAGAGGCCTGACAGAATGTAGTCACTGGAGAAGGAAATGGCAAACCACTTCAGTATTCTTGCCTTGAGAACCCCATATGAACAGTATGAAAAGGCAAAAAGATAGGACACTGAAAGATGAACTCCCCAAGTTGGTAGGTTCCCAATATACTACTGGAGATTAGTGGAGAAATAACACCAGAGAGAATGAAGGGATGGAACCAAAGCAAAAAGAACACCCAGTTGTGGATGTGACTGGTGATGGAAACAAGGTCCGATACTCTAAGGATCAATATTGCATAGGAACCTGGAATGTTAGGTCCATCAATCAAGGCAAATTAGAAGTGGTCAAACAGGAGATGGCAAGAGTGAACGTTGACATTCTAGGAATCAGCAAACTAAGACGGACTGGAAAGGGTGAATTAATTCAGATGACCATAATATCTACTACTGTGGGCAGCAATGCCTTAGAAGAAATGGAGTAGCCATCATAGTCAACAAAAGAGTCCGAAATGCAGTACTTGTATGCAATCCCAAAAATGACAGAATGATCTCTGTTTCCAAGGCAAACCACTCAATATCATGGTAACCCAAGTCTATGTCCTGATCAGTAATGCTCAAGAAGCTGAAATTGAATGGTTCTATGAAGACCTACAAGATCTTCTAGAACTAACACCTCAAAAAGATATCCTTTTCATTATAGGGAACTTTAAAGCAAAAGTAGGAAGTCAAGAAACACCTGGAATAACAGGCAAATTTGGTCCCGGAGTACAGAATGAAGCAGGGCAAAGGCTAGTAGAGTTTTGCCAAGAGAACACACTTGTTATAGCAAACATCCTCTTCCAACAGCACAAGAGAAGACTCTACACATGGACATCACCAGATGGTCAACACTGAAATCAGATTGATTATATTCTTTGCAGCCAAAGATGGAGAAGCTCTACACAGTCAGCGAAAACAAGACTGGGAGCTGATTGTGGCTCAGATCATGAACTCCGTATTGTCAAATTCATAGTTAAATTGAAGAAAGTGGAGGAAAACTCTAGACCATTCAGGTATGACCTAAGTCAAATCCCTTATGATTACATAGTGGAAGGGAGAAATAGATTTAAGGGACTAGATCTGATAGAGAGCCTGATGAACTATGGACAGAGGTTCATGACATTTTATAGGAGACAGCAATCAAGACCATCCCCAAGAAAACAAAATGCAAAAAAGCAAAATGGCTGTCTGGGGAGGCCTTAGAAATAGCTGTGAGAAGAAGAAAAGAGAAAAGCAAAGGAGAAAAGGAAAGATACACCCATTTGAATTCAGAGTTCCAAAGAATAGCAAGGAGAAATAAGAAAGACTTCCTCAGCGATCAATGCAAAGAAATAGAGGAAACAATAGAATGGGAAAGGCTAGATCTCTTCAAGAAAATTAGAGATACCAAGGGAACATTTCATGCAAAAATGGGCTCAAGAAAGGACAGAAATGGTATGGACCTAACAGAAGCAGAAGATATTAAGAAGAGGTGGCAAGAATGTACACATAGATGACAACAAATAAACTTATCAAAATAAATTTCATTAGGCAGAATAATGGCGCTCATAGATGCCCATGCCCTTATATCCTAAACTTTAAAACATGTTAACAGTACATGCAACAGAAACCTTGCAAACAAAATTAAATATGTTAATTAGTACACCGCAAAATGGAATATTATTCTGAATTATATGGATAAGTACAGTGTAATCTCAGCTCAGTTCAAGTCAGTCTCTCAGTCATGTCCGACTTTTTACAACCCCATGGACTGCAGCACAGCAGGCTTCCCTGTCCGTCACCAACTGTTGGAGCTTGCTCAAACTCAGGTCCATTGAGTTGGTGATACCATCCAACCATCTCATCCTCTGTCTTCCACTTCTCCTGCTGCCTTCAATCTTTCCCAGCATCAGGGTCTTTTCAAACGAGGCAGTTCTTATCAGGTGGCCAAAGAATTGGAGTTTCAGCCTCAGCATCAGTCCTTACAATAAATATTCTGGGTTGATTTCCTTTAGGGTTGAATGATTTGATCTGCAATACAGGGGACTCTCAAGAGTCTTCGCCAACACCACAGTTCAAAAGCATCAATTCTTTGGCACTCAACTTTCTTTATAGTCCAACTTTCACATCCATAGATGACTACTAGAAAAACCATAGCTTTGACCAGATGGACCTTTGTTGGTAAAGTCAAGTCTCTGCTTTTTATTATGTTGTCTAGGTTGGTCATAGCTTGTCTTCCAAGGAGCAAACGTTTTTTAATTTCATGGCTGCAGTCACCATCTGCAGTGATTTTGGAGCCCAAAGAAATAAAGTCTGTCACTGTTTCCATTGTTTCCCCATCTATTTCCCATGAAGTGATGGAACCAGATGTCATGATCTTAGTTTTCTGAATGTTGAGTTTTAAGCCAATTTTTTCACTCTCCTCTTTCACTTTCATCAAGAAACTCTGTAGTTCTTGGTGTAATCTCATGAACATTTTATAACAGAAGAGGAGAGGGCATACCAGACATTGGAGGAAATCAGCTTGCAGTTGCTACCTTTGAAGATGAATAAGGCCACAAACTGAGGAATATGGGTGACCTGTAAGATACTAGAGACAGCTTTTAACAGACAACCAGCAAAGAATCCATGATAAACAGATAAATGCCAAAACATGCATAAGAAAACAGAGTCTCCATAAGAGATCCAGCCCTGCCAACACCTTGATTTTAGCCTGGTGACACCATGTCAAACTTCTAAACTACCAAAAGGTAAAATATGTTTTATATATGTACATAGTATACATACATATATCTATCTGTATATATTTTAGGCTGCTGATTTTGTGATGCTTCTCATTATAACAATAAAAAACTAATAGATAATCTACGTATGTATGTATGTATATGGGCCATGGTCCATGTAAACACAATTTATTATGTACTTTTTCATTCTTTCACTCTGTTTCTACCAGGATTTTTCTACCTCTTTTTTGTTTCATTTCTTTTCAACTGTGTCTAATTTTCCCTCTCTCTAATATTAATATATATATATATATATATATATATATATATATATATAACATGTAATGTACATATAATACAATATTTTCTAATTTTGAAGGCTTAAATTTATCCCATGCAAACCAAGAAGATAGTAACATGGTAGTATAAAGTCAGTAAATGCAAATTAGCAGCAGCCAGTCTTAGCATTTTTGAAGGTTGAACTTCTAACCTTTTTGTTTTTACTATGTGTTTTTGCTGCTTCCTTAGAGAAATCACCTAAAATGATTTTGATTTGAGCATTACATGAAATAACTTCAAAGAGTTATTTTGCTGAACCACACATAAAATCTTAATATTTTCTCAAAAGACTTTTAATACAGTAATCAATCTTCTTAAAAAATAGCATATTTCCCTCTATAACTTGGCTTCACTGAAGCTTGTGGTAAACATAGTTAAAAAGTCTGGGGCAGGTTTGAGGGCATAGTGGTATGCTGGACACAAGCCAGTATTTCAATTTCTACATGAGATTGGTTGGTTGGGCAGGTATCTCTAACACTGTGTAATTAGCAGATTCTGGAGAAGTTGTGGTCAAATTATATTTTCATAAATAAAACCACATTTTAGAGTGATGAGTGGAATTTACTGTCTGAAGATATGATAAATTATTTGTTAACCATTAGTTCAT
This sequence comes from Capricornis sumatraensis, assembly GCF_032405125.1. NCBI lineage: Eukaryota > Metazoa > Chordata > Mammalia > Artiodactyla > Bovidae > Capricornis > Capricornis sumatraensis. The sequence goes on from NC_091083.1 coordinate 52,686,212, forward strand.
AAAGGATGAGTGTGTGTTCTTTTCTCTAGACTGCCATTATTGGGTTTACTTAATGTAGAGCACAATTATATTTTAGAAACTTTCTAGAGACCTTATTTTCAACGACTTGCTGAGGTATTAAGTAGAAGTTTAAAACGGAGAAGATTATTCTTACCTTATTTGTTTATTTTTAAAAATTGTTTCTGCTAGAGTATAGTATATATTAGTTTTGGGTGTACAGCATGGTGATTCAATATTTTTATAGATTTATACTATGTTTAAAATTACTACAAAATAATGACTGTATTTCCATATGCTGCACAAAATATCCATGTTGCTCATTTATGTTATACATAGGAGTTTGTATCTTTTAATTCTGTATATCTATCTCTCTCCCTCTCCATTCCCTTTCCCCATTGATGACTATCAGTTTGTTTTCTACATCTGTGAATTTATTTCTGTTTTGCTATATATATTTCATTTTATTTTTTAGATTTCACATATAAGTAATATCATACAGTGTTTGTTTCTGACTGATTTCACTAAGCACAATACTTCCTAGGCCCATTCACATTGTTGCAAATGGCAGAATTTCATTTTCTAATGGCAGAGTAGTATTGCAGTGAACACATGCAGGACACAGTTTGCTTCAACAACTTGGTTGATGGACACAGGATGTTTCCACCTTTTGGCTGTTGTAATAATGTTGCTATGAACATTGAGATGCATATATTTTTTGAGTTAGTGTTTTCATTTTCTCCAGATGTATACCTAGCAGTGGAAATTCTAGATATATGATGGGTTTATTTGTAGTTTCCTGAGATACCTCCATACTGTTTTCCCTTGTACCTGCACCAATTTAGAATTCCACAACAGTGTACTAGAGTTTCCCTTTCTCCACATCCTCATCAGCATTTGTTATTTTTTGACTTTTGTTGTTGTTGTTCAGTCATTAAGTCATGTTTGACTCTTTGCAACCCTGTGGACTTCAGCACACCAGGCTCATCTGTCCTCCACTATTTTACTGAGTTTGCTCAAATTCATATTATTGAATTCTAGTTCTATCAAAGAAATGTCATGGTATTTTGACAAGGATTTCTTTAAATCTGTAGATTTCTTGAGTAGCATGGATATTTTAATAATATTAATAACATGGAATATCTTTCAATTTATTTGCACCATCTTCAATTTCCTTCAACTTTCTTCATTGACCTTTTATACGTTTTAAGAGTATAAGTGATTCACATCCCTGGTTAAATTTATTCCTCGGTATTTATTTCGTTTTGATGGAACTTTAAATGAGATTGTCATTTTTAAATTTTCTCTTTCTGATAGTTCACTGTTAGTGTATAGAAAATAAACAGATTTCTGTATATTAACTTTATATCTTGGAAATGTACTGAATTTATAAGTTCTAAAGCTTTTTGTTTAAAGTTTTTAAAGATTTCATGCAAAGATGGGCTCAATAAAGGACAGATGGTATGGACCTAACAAAAGCAGAAGCTATTAAGAAGAGGTGGCAAGAATACACAGAAGAATGAACAAAAAAATATCTTCACAACCAAGAAAATCACGATGATGTGATCACTCACCTAGAGCCAGACATCCTGGAATGTGAAGTCAAGTGGGCCTTAGAAAGCATCACTGCGAACAAAGCTAGTGAAGGTGATGGAAGTCCAGTTGAGCTATTTCAAATCCTGAAAGATGACGCTCTGAAAGTGCTGCACTCAATATGCCAGCAAATTTGGAAAACTCAGCACTGGCCACAGGACTGGAAAACGTCAACATTCATTCTAGCTCCAAAGAAAGGCAATGCCAAAGAATGCTCAAACTACCGCACAATTGCACTCATCTCACATGCTAGGAAAGTAATGCTCAAAATTCTCCAAGCCAGGCTTCAGCAATACGTGAACCGTGAACTCCCTGATGTTCAAGCTGGTTTTAGAAAAGGCAGAGGAACCAGAGATCAAATTGCCAACATCTGCTGGATCATCGAAAAAGCAAGAGAGTTCCAGAAAAACATCTATTTCTGCTTTATTGACCATGCCAAAGCCTTTGACTGTGTGGATCACGATAAACTGTGGAAAATTCTGAAAGAGATGGGAATACCAGACCACCTGATCTGCCTCTTGAGAAACCTCAAGGTCAGGAAGTAGGTCAGGAAGCAACAGTTAGAACTGGACATGGGACAAAAAACTGGTTCCAAATAGGAAAAGGAGTATGTTAAGGATGTATATTGTCACCCTGATTATTTAACTTCTATACAGAGTACATCATGAGAAATGCTGGGCTGGATGAAGCACAAGCTGGAATCAAGATTGCCAGGAGAAATATCAATAACCTCAGATATGCAGATGACACCACCCTTATGGCAGAAAGTGAAGAGGAACTAAAAAGCCTCTTGATGAAAGTGAAAGAGGAAAGTGAAAAAGTTGGCTTAAAGCTCAACATTCAGAAAACGAAGATCATGGCATCTGGTCCCATCACTTCCTATCAAATAGATGGGGAAATAGTGGAAACAGTTTCAGACTTTATTTTTCTGAGCTCCAAAATCACTGCAGATGGTGACTGTAGCCATGAAATTAAAAGACGCTTACTCCTTGGAAGAAAAGTTAATACCAACCTAGATAGCATATTGAAAAGCAGAGACATTACTTTGCCAACTAAGGTCCGTCTAGTCAAGGCTATGGTTTTTCCAGTGGTCATGTATGGATGTGAGAGTTGGACTGTGAAGAAAGCTGAGCATAGAAGAATTGATGCTTTTGAACTGTGGTGTTGGAGAAGACTCTTGAGAGTCCCTTGGACTGCAAGGAGATCCAACCAGTCCATCCTAAAGGAGATCAGTCCTGGGTGTTCTTTGGAAGGAATGATGTTGAAGCTGAAACTCCAGTACTTTGGCCACCTCATGCGAAGAGTTGACTCATTGGAAAAGACTCTGATGCTGGGAGGGATTGGGAGCAAGAAAAGAAGAGGACGACAGAGAATGAGATTGCTGGATGGCATCACCAACTCGATGGACATGAGTTTGAGTGAACTCTGGGAGCTGGTGATGGACAGGGAGGTCTGACATGCTGCAGTTCATGGGGTCGCAAAGAATTGGACACAACTGAGCGACTGAACTGAAGTGAACTTTTAAAAAAATATTTATTTATTTATGGGTCTGGGTCTTTATTGCTGTGCATGGGCTTTCTCTAGTTACAGAGAGCATGAGCTACTCTCTAGTTGTGGCAGGCAGGGTTCTTATTGAGGTGATTTCTCTTGTTTCAGAGTATAGGCTCCAGGACAAACTGACTTCAGTTGTTGTGGCATTCGCAGCCTCTAGATCACTGGCTCGGTTGTTGTAGCACATGGGCTTAGATGCCCTGTGGCATGTGGGATCTTCCTGGACCAGAGTTTAACCAGAGTCCCCTGCATTGCAAGGTGGATTGTTAACCACTAGACCAGCAGAGTGTTAGACTTTATTTTGGGGGGGCTCCAAAATCACTGCAGATGGTGACTGTAGCCATGAAATTAAAAGACGCTTACTCCTTGGAAGAAAAGTTATGACCAACCTAGATAGCATATTGAAAAGTAGAGACATTACTTTGCCAAAAAAGGTCCATCTAGTCAAGGCTATGGTTTTTCCAGTGGTCATGTATCGATGTGAGAGTTGGACTGTGAAGAAAGCTGAGCGTAGAAGAATTGATGCTTTTGAACTGTGGTGTTGGAGAAGACTCTTGAGAGTCCCTTGGACTGCAAGGATATCCAACCAGTCCATTCTGAAGATCAGCCCTGGGATTTCTTTGGAGGGAATGATGCTAAAGCTGAAACTCCAGTACTTTGGTCACCTCATGCGAAGAGTTGACTCATTGGAAAAGACTCTGATGCAGGGAGGGATTGGGGGCAGGAGGAGAAGGGGACGACAGAGGATGAGATGACTGGATGGCATCACTAACTCAATAGATGTGAGTCTTTGTGAACTCTGAGAGTCAGTGATGGACAGGGAGGCCTGGCATGCTGCGATTCATGGGGTCGCAAAGAGTCAGACATGACTGAGTGACTGAACTGAACTGAACTGAGACCAGCAGAGAAACCCCTTATTTGTGAGTATTGCATCCCTGAAATAAATCCCCCTTGCACAGGTTGCATGATTATATTTTGTTGTATTCGCTTTGTTAATATATTACTGAGGAGTTTTGTATCTATATTCATCAAAGACATTGGCATTTCTTTTATAATTGAAATTTCTTAGCATGTCTTTGTTACCAAACCTTTAAAGTGTTTGTTACCAAACATTTAAAAGAAATGTTAGAGTTTTCTCTAAATGGAAAAGAAAAGGTTCTAACAAGAAGAAACTATTAGAAAGGAAAAGTCTCACTAAGAAGACAAATATAGACTGAGTATCACTTACATAAGCTGGTACAAAGGTTACAAGACAAAAAATGAAGAATTTTATTATGTTTCTAGTAGTAAAATTAAATTTGTAGTTTAAAAAAGCCAGCAAACAAAAATCCAGGATCAGCTGGCTTCACAGAAGAATTGTAACCAACATATAAAGAAGAGTTAATACCTATACTTCTCAAACTAGTCCAGATATTTAAAGAGGATGGAAAACTTCCAAATTCATTTTATGAGGGCACATTACCCTGATACCACAACCTTTTCTTTTAACTTAAGGGAATATTTTGGCCTTCAGTTTTAAATTTCAAATGTTTCAAACCTCTCTATAAATCTCTAATTGCAGTGAAAATTGAAAAATGAAGAGAATTTATTGCTCTCTTACTTATGAATCATTGTTCATTTAGCCTTTTGTTGTGCAACTTAAGTCATGCAAATTTGACTTGTTGATGTATTATTCCACTAGATGAATATACACAAAGCAGCTTTGTGTTCCTGTAACTTTGACATGCTTCAAGTTGTTTCTTTTCTGTCATGTTGTTTTGCTTTGTTTTCATTTTTAATCATGCACTGTGATCTACACCATATTGAATTTTTTTAATGTGAAAATTACAATCTTTGAGTTCCAAGAAGTTTAGAATTCAAGGTTGCTGGGGCCAAAAATAAACCTGTTAACAGAAATGTGTGAGAGGTAATAGGTCCTATAATAGATTCTTCTATCTTGGCAAGAAGAATATCCTTAGGAGATATAAATAAAGGTGACTATTCAAGCATATTTACAATTTTACCACATGAAAATAAGACCAGCAGAGAGAATAGCAGATGCTAACGCAGAATGAGTGAAGAAAATATCATGTTTGCAAATAATCAGTAGTTTGAGGTCACTGACCACAGGGCTCACTGTAAAATATAGAAATTATAGAATGTAGGCAATTTGCTTGTATTTCTTGAACAATCTAAACAGACCAATGTTAGCAGCTCCTTATTACAGTCCTAATTTTCTGTTTAGTATCGTTTCCATTTCCCACTGTGTTTGTCCATGGGAAATAAGCACACAATGATGCTTATCTAGGTTATTTTTCCCCTTCATGAATCACAGTCTTGTCATCGTGAAGGGGCTTGTATACTCAATGAAGCTATGAGTTAAGCCATTCAGGCCACCCAAGATGGATGGGCCATAGTGGAGAGTTCTGAAAAACTGTTGTCCATGGGAGGAAGTAATGTCAACTCACTCCAGTATTCTTGCCTTAAGAAACTCACAGAAACAATGAAAAGGTAAAAAGATATGACACCAGAAGTTGTGCCTCACAGGACATAAAGTGTCCAACATGCTACTGGGGAAGAGTAGAGGGCAATTACTAACAGCTCCAGTAAGAATAAAGAGCCTGGGCCAAAGTAGGAATGATGATCAGCTATGGATGTGTCTGGTGGTGAAAGTAAAGTCTGATTCTGTAAAGAACAAATATTGCATCCGAACCTGGAATGTTAGGTCCACAAATCAAGGTAAATTGGACATGGTCAAGCAGGAGATGGAAAAATTGAACATTTGATATCTTAGGAATCAGTGAACTAAAATGGATGGGAGTGGGTGAATTTAATTCAGATGACCATTATATCTACTACTATGGGCAAGAATCCCTCAGAAGAAATGGAATAGTCCTCATAGTCAACAAAAGAATCTGAAATGCAGTAACTGGGTACAATCTCAAAAATGACAGAATTGTTGTGGTTCATTTCCAAGGCAAGCCACTCAACCTCACAGTAATCCAAGTCTATGCCCCAACCACTAATGCTGAAGAAGCTTAGCAATTTTAAGAAGGCCTACAAGACCTCCTAGAACTAACACCAAAAAAAAAAAAAAATGTACATTTCATCATAGGGGATGGGAATGCAAAAGTAGGAAGTCAAGAGATACCTGAAGTAATAGGAAAGTTTGGCTTTGGAATATAAAACATATTAGGGCAAAGGCTAACCGTGTTTTGTCAAGAGAACACACTGGTAATAGCAAACACTCTTTCTAAAAACACAGAAGATGACTCTACACATGGACATTACAAGATGGTCAATACAAAAACCAGATTGATTATATTCTTGGCAGCCAAAGATGGAAAAGCTCTATATAGTCAGTAAAAACAAGACTTGAAGCTGAATGTGGCTCAGATTATGAGTTCCTTATTGCAAAATTCAGGCTTAATTAAAGAAAGTAGGGAAAACCACTAGGCTATTCACATATGACCTAAATCAAATCTCTGATAATTATACAGTGGAGGTTATGAATAGATTCAAGAGACTAGATCAGATACACAAAATGGCTCTAGAACTATGGACAGAACTTGTAACATTGGCAGAAGGCAGTGATCAAAACCATTCCCCCCCAAAATAAGAAATTCAAGAAGGCAAACTGGTTGTCTGAGGAGACTTTACAAATACCTGAGGAAACAGGAGAAGCCAAAAGCAAGGGAGAAAAGGAAAGACATACCCAACTGAATGTAGAATTTCAGACCATAGCAGGGAGAGATAAGAAAGCCTTCTTAAATGAATAATGCAAAGAAATATATGGAAATAATAGAATGGGCAAGACCAGATTTCTCTTCAAGAAAGCTGGAGGTAGAATGAAGATGGCAGAGGAGTAGGTGGACATGGAGTACATCTCTCTCCACAGATATATCAGGAATACACCTGCAGACACAGAAGTGCATGCAGAACACCAGTTGAGAGCAGACAGGAGTACATGACCAGTGGAAAAGAATATATAGAACTATACAAAACTTGATAGGATGAAGGAACTAGGGGGAGAAACAGCGGTGTTAGTAGGACTGGACCTGCTTTTGGTTGGTGGAGGAACTGAAGCAGGGGTCCAGTCTCCACAGTGGGGCAATTTTCTGAGTCAGAGGAGAAACATTTAAGGCTGAGCGTGAAACAGCTGATCTGTGGCAGCCTAAATGGAATGAGAATCAGACAGTCCTTGCCAGAGCCATACATATGCCAGGCAGGAATGCTGGTCTCCTGGAAAGGGCAGCACCTGGGAACTGGAGTTTAGATATTGTGGAGCAATCCCAGTGTGAGAGCTGCTGATGACTGCGGAGAGATGGATTGAGAGGATGTGAGGGAGGGGATCGTGGTGGGAAATGCCTGTGGAGGAAAGCCAGGCAGTCATGGAAATAAGGTGATACTACTGAGTCATGCACAGCGGGTGGAGCCGTTACCATAGCTTCTCTCTCTGCACACGCCAACATCTGCAGCTGAACAATAGAGAAGCTGGACCCTCAAATGCCTGACGCACTGAACTACAGAGTAGGACCCCAGGTCAGGGATCTCTCTAAGTGCCTGAATGGATGTAGTTATGGACAAAGACAGGCCAAAGAGGCCTTCTGATCACATGGCTACAAGAGGCTTAACTCCTGCCAAGTGGGCAATCTGTGTCTCTGAACACTTAGTGCCGCCAGGGTCCCTGCAAGCTAAGCAGTTGCATCACCTTCACGTTCAACTCTCCCTGGCATAGACCTGCCACAGGGAGAGAAACAAAAAAAGTCTTGTGTTTATGCGTGCAGGGTCACCTCAGTCCTGTCCAACTCTTTGTGACTCTGTAGACTGTCACCTGCCAGGCTTCTCTATCAGAAAAGGGGTTCTCCAGGCAAGAATACTGGAGTGTATTGGCAAATACTGGTTTTCATACCCTTCTAGAGCATTATATTTCCTGCTGCCCTAGCTGCCAACCCCCCGAGCACTCGGTACTGTCAGAATCCCTGTGACCCAAGCTGCTGTATCACTTCCACACTTGGCCCTCAGAGGGGCAAATTCAAGCCCTCCAGAGGAGCCTCAGTAGCTAAACCCCAGTGGACGACCCACATATAGAGGTGGAAATAAAACCATAGTTGAAACTGAGGGGTAATGTGGCTAAGGAAGAAGACCCCAAACCTTCCCACCAGCTGTACAAGCTGCAGATTGTACAACTAAGCAGACTCTGTGTCTATGGACTATATATAAGGACATTGAGAGCTCCCACAAAAGAAAATGCACTAGCTCTGATAGCTGTGGACATTGGAGGCTAGAACATACAGGAGTAGGACCAGATTAGAATCTGAGCAGCCCCCACAGCAGGTCCAGAGATCAGTACAATGTTGAAGGGCATCCTAGGGAGGTAAGGTGGACTGTGTGATTCCCAGCATGGGAAAGAACTCTGACAGCAATGACTCAAGAAAGACATTTATTGTTCTTATTTTTTGACTTGTCCTGTAGATTCTTTTGGATATTTTTTTCTCCCCTCCACCCTGCTTTTCCCCCTCTGTTGTTGTCGATTTTATTGTCACTAAGAAATCCAATTAAACTTTTGAGTTTTTTTTTGTTTTTCTTTTTCCTCAGTCACATTTTTTTTTTATTGTTATAAACCTCTGCCTCTACGTTGGGCTTTTGCAGTTTTGTGGAGTTGTCCTCTTTTTTTTTTTTTTTTTTCTAGTTTTTTTTAACTTTAATTTTTTAAACCTATTATTATTTTTCTACATTTATTCCTTTGCTTGCTTTTCCTACTGTTCTTTTCCCCTTGCAGTTAATCTTTGATGTATATAAATTTTCCTTATCTACCTCTATTTAACTTTGTATATCTATTTTTTTTTTCTTTTCTTTCTCTCCTTTCCTCTCAACATATTTGTTTTATTTTCATTGCTCTATTGCCTGATTTGCACCTTGTTTAGTTTTGTTTTCCAGTTTGTGCTTAAGTTAATTTTGTTCTTAACTGGTAAATATAATTTTTGATTTCCTTTGTTCACTGGATCAATCTACTGTACTTTATATTTGTTGGACTGTTCTTAATTTGCTCATGGGTGTATATGTACATGTGTATATTCCATTATTTTAATCATTATTTGCCTGATTTTGTAACTGCCATTTGTCTGGGGGTTCATCTCTGGTTTCTTGTTTTTGGATATTTGTTTTACTCTCTCTTAGTGCCATAACAAACCACTTGTAAAATCTTTGTTCCTGACCAGAGATCAAACCCTGAGCCTTTTGAGTGGGAGCACTGACTCCAAGACCCTAGACTACTAGAGAACTAACCCTAGGGAGTACCAAACAGTGAGAACTCACACAAAGGAAATTACCTGAATATAAGACCTAGCATCACCCAACCACCAGTAGCACCCTGTGCAGGATGCCTCATCTAAACAACAGACAAAACTAAAACACAAGCTCAGTCATCAGCAGACAGGAGTACCACCTAACTCAACCTTGCCCATAAGAGTGAAAGCAAAGAAACAAACAAAAACTCTGCACAAATTTCACCCTATATGAAGCTCACACAAACCACTGGACCAATCTCAGGAGGGCAGAAATTAAAAGGAAGAAAAAAAAAAAATCAACCTTCTTCAAGGAAAGAATTCAACTTTTCTTGAAGCCTGGGAAAAGGAGACCTCAAACACAATAACTTTAAAAAAAAAAGAAAAGGCAGAGAAATACTTCACAAATGAAGGAACAAACTAGAAACACAGAAGTCCAAATAAATGAAGAGGAAATAGGAAAATTACCTGAAAAAGAATTCAGAATAATGATAGTGCAGGTGATCAAAAACATTGAAAACAAAATGTAGAAACTGCAAAAATCAATTAACAAAGACCTAGAAGAATTAAAGAATAAGCATACAAACAACACAATTTCTGAAATTAAAAATAATCTAGAAGTAATCAATAGCAGAATATCTGAAGCAGAAGAACGAATCAGTGACCTGGAAGATAAAATAGTGAAAATAACTTCTGAAGAACAGAATAAAGTAAAATGAATGAAAGAGCTGAAGACAGCCTCAGAGACTTCTGGGACCATATCAAACACACCAACATTCGAATTATAGGGGTCCCAGAAGAAGAAGAGAGAAAGAAAGGGTATGAGAAAATTTTTGAAGAGATTATAGTTCATAATTTCCCCAACATGGAAAAGGAAATAGCCAATCAAGTCCAAGAGGCACAGAGTCTCATACAGGATAAACCCAAGGAGAAACACACCAAGACACATACTAATCAAACTAAGAAAGACTAAACACAAAGAAAGAATATTAAAAGTGGCAAGGGAGAAGAAACAAGTAACATACAAGGGAAACCCCATAGCTTAACAGCTCATCTTTCAGCAGAAACTCTGCAAGCCAGAAGAGAATGACAGGAGATATTTAAAGTACTGAAAGGGAAAAATCTACAACCAAGATTACTGTACACAGAAAAGACATCATTCAAAATTGATGGAGAAATAAAAAGCTTTTCAGACAAGCAAAAGTTAAGAGAATTCAGTACCACCATACCAGCTTTACAACAAATGTTAAACGGACTTATATAGTCAAGTAATACAACAGAAGAAAAAAAGATCTACAAAATCAACCCCAAACAATTAGAAAATGGCAGTAGAAACTTCAGTTCAGTTCAGTTCAGTTCAGTCGCTCATTTGTGTCTGACTTTTTGCGACCCCGTGAATTGCAGCACACCAGGCCTCCCTGTCCATCACCAACACCTGGAGTTCACTCAAACTCATGCCCATTGAGTCAGTGATGCCATCCAGCCATCTCATCTTCTGTCGTCCCCTTCTTCTCCTGCCCCCAATCCCTCCCAGCATCAGAGTCTTTTCCAATGAGTCAACCCTTCCCATGAGGAGGCCAAAGTATTGGAGTTTCAGCTTGAGCATCAGTCCTTCCAAAGAACACCCAGGACTGATCTCCTTTAGAATGGACTGGTTGGATCTCCTTGCTTTCTCAATAATTACTTTAAATGTAAATGGATTAAATGCCCCAACCAAAAGACACAGACTGGCTGAATGGATACAAAAACAAGACCCATATATATGCTGTCTACAAGAAACCCACTTCAGATCTCAAGACACACATAGATTGAAAGTAAGAGGATGGGAAAATATATTCCATGCAAATGGGAAGTAAAGAAAGCTGGAGTAGCAATCCTCATATCAGACAAAATAGAACTTAAAATAAATAAGATTACAAGAGATAAGGAAGGACACTACATAATGATCAATGGATCAATCCAAGATGAAGATACAACAATTGTAAATATCTATGCAGCCAACATAGAAGCACCTATATACATAAGACAAGAACTAACAGACATAAAAGGAGAAACTGACAGTAGCACAATAATAGTAGGAGACTTTAACACCCCACTCACACCAATGGACAGACCATCAAAGCAGAAAATTAATAAGGAAACACAAGTCTTAAATGATACATTAGATAAGATGGATCTCATTGATATCTTCAGGACATTCCATCTAAATGCAGAAGAGTACACCTTCTTCTCAAGTGCACAGGGAACATTCTCCAGAATAGACCACATCTCGGTTCACAAATAAAATCTCAGTAAATTTAAGAAAATTGAAATTGTATATTATTATTATTATTATTATTTTACTTTACAATACTGTATTGGTTTTGCCATACATTGACATGAATCTGCCATGGGTGTACATGAGTTCCCAATCCTGAACCCCCCTCCCACCACCCTCCCCATATCATCTCTCTGGGAAATTGTATCAAGCATCTTCTCTGACCACAACACTATGAGACTAGATATCAGTTACAATGAAAAAAAAAAAAACTGTAAGAAACACAAACATAAGGAGATTAAACAACACATTTCTAAACAACCAAGAGGTTACTGAAGAAATCAAAAGGGAAATTAAAAAAAATTTCTAGAAACAAATGACAATGAAAGCATGACAACTCAAAACCTATGGGATGCAACAAAAGCAGTTCTAAGAGGGAAGTTTATAGTAATAAAATCTTACCTCAAGAAACAAGAAAAACATCAAATAGACAACCTAAATTTATACCTAAAGCAACTGTAAAAAGAAGAAGGAAAAAAAAAAACAAAATTAGAATAAGGAAAGAAGTCATAAAGATCTTGGCAGAAATAAATGAAAAAGAAATGAAAGAAACAATAATAAAGATCAATACAACTAAAAGCTGGCTCTTTGATAAACAAAATTGACAAACTCTTAGCCAGACTCATCAAAAAAAAAAAACAGAGAAGAATCAAATCAATGAAAAAGGAGAGGTTACAACAGATAATGTAGAAATACAGAGGATTAGAAGAGACTATTATGAACAACTATATGGCAATAAAATAGATAACCTGGAAGAAATGAACAGATTCTTAGAAAAGTTCAGTCTTCCAAGACTGAACCAGGAAGAAGTAGAAATTATGAACAATCCAGTTATGAGCATTGAAGTTGAAGCTGTGATCAAAAGCCCAGGACCAGATGACTTCACAGGAGAATTCTAGCCAACATTTAAGGAAGAGCTAATGCCTATCCTTCTAAAACTCTTTTAAAAAATTGCAGAGGAAGGAACACTTCCAAATTCATTCTACGAGGCCACAATCACCCTAATGTTAAAACCAGACAAAAACAACACACAAAAACAAACTACAGGCCAATATCACTGATGAACATAGATGCAAAAATTTTCAACAAAATTTTAGCAAACGGAATTCGCAGTACATCAAAAAGCTCATACACCATGATCAAGTTGGGTTTATTCCAGGGATTCAAGGATTCTTCAATATACAGAAATCAATTAATGTGATACACCATATTAACAAATAGAAAGATAAAAACCATATGATCATCTCAATAGATGCAGAAAAAGCCTTTGACAAAATCCAGCACCTATTTATGATTAAAACTCCTCAAAAAATTGGCATAGAAGGAACCTACAAGATTAGCCCACAGCAAACATTATTCTCAATAGTGAAAAACTGAAAGCATGCCCCCTAAGATCAGAAACAAGACAAGGGTGTCCATTTTCACCACTATTATTCAACATACCTCTGAAAGTCCTAGCTGTAGCAATCAGAAAAGAAAAAGAAATAAAAGGAATCCAGATCAGAAAGGAAGAAGTAAAGCTCTCACCGTTTGCAGATGACAGGATACTATACATAGAAAACGCTACAAATAGCATCAGAAAATTACTAGAGTTAATCCGTGAATTTAGCAAAGTTGCAGGATACAAAATCAATGCACAGAAATCACTTGTATTTCTCTATACTAACAATGAAAAATCAGAAAGAGAAATTAAGGAATCAATCCCATTCACCATTGCAATAAAAATAATTAAATATCTTGGAATAAACTAATCTAAGGAGACAAAAGAACTGTACACAGAAAATTATAAAATGCTAATGAAAGAAATCAAAGATGACATAAACAGATGAAGAGATATCCCATGTTCCTGGGTAAGAAGAATCAATATTGTGAAAATGACTATACTACAAAATGCAATCTACAGATTTAATGCAATCCCTATCAAATTACCAATGGCATCTTTCACAGAACTAGAACAAAAAATTTCACAATTCATATGGAAACTCAAAAGACCCCAATAGCCAATGCAGTCTTGAGAAAGAAGAGTGGAGCTGGAAGAATCAAGCTTCCTGACTTCAGGTTATACTATAAAGCTACAGTCATCAAGACAGTATGGTACTGGCACAAAAACAGAAATATAGACCAATGGAACAAGATAGAAAGCCCAGAAATAAACCCATGTGCCTATTGATACCTTATTTTTCACAAAGGAGGCAAGAATATACAATGGGGCAAAGACGGCCTCTTCAATAAATGGTGCTGGGAAAACTAGACAGCTACATGTAAAAGAATGAAATTAGGACACTTCCTAACACAATACACAAAAATAAACTCAAAATGGATTAAAGACCTAAATGTAAGACCAGAAACTATAAAACTCTTAGAGGAAAACATAGGCAGAACACTCAGTGACATAAATTAAAACAAGATCCTCTATGACCCACCTCCTAGAATAATGGAAATAAAAACAAAGTAAACAAGTGAGATCTGATTAAACTTAAAGCTTTTGCACAGCAAAGGAAAATATAAGTAAGGTGAAAATATATGTAAGGTGAAAAGAGCGCTCAGAATGGGAGCAAATCTTAGCAAGTGAAACAACTGACAAAGGATTAATTTCCAAAATATACAAGCAGCTCATACAATTCAATACCGGAAAAACAAACAACCCAAACAAAAAGTCGGAAAGAAGACATACAGATGGCTAATAAACACATGAAAAGATGCTCAACATAGCTCATTGTTAGAGAAATGCAAATCAAAACTACAATGGGATATCACCTCATACCAGTCAAAATGGCCATCATCAAAAAGTCTATAAACAACAAATGCTGGAAAGGGTGTAGAGAAAAGGGAACCATCTTGCGCTGTTGGCAGGAATGTAAACTGATAGAGCCACTATGGAAGACAGTATGGAGATTCCTTAAAAAACTAGGAATAAAACCACCATGTGACCTAGAAGTCCCACTCCTAGGCATATACCCTGAGGAAACCAAAATTGAAAGAGACACACGTATCCCATTGTTCATTGCAGCAGTATTTACAATAGCTAAAACATGGAAGCAACCTAGATGGATGGATAAAGAAGTTCTGATATATATACAGAATGGAATATTACTCAGCCATAAAAAGGAACACATTTGAGTCAGTTCTAATGAGGTGGATGAACCTAGAACCTATTATACAGCATGAAGTGAGCCAGAGAGAAAGACAAATGCCATGTTCTAAACACATATATACGGAATCTAGAAAAATGGTTCTGAAGAATTTATTTACAGGAAAACAATGGAGAAATAGACCTACAGAATAGACTTATGGACATGCGGAGAGGGATGGAGAGGGTGAGATGTACGGAAAGAGTAACATGGAAACTTACATTACCATATGTAAAATAGACAGCCAACAGGAATTTGCCGTATGGCTCAAGAAACTCAAACAAGGGCTCTGTATCAAACTAGAGGGGTGGGATGGGGACAAAAATGGGAGAGAGTTTCCAAAGCGAGGGGATATATGTATACCTATGACAGATTCATGTTGAGGCTTGACAGAAAACAGCAAAATTCTGTAAAGCAATTATCCTACAATGAAAAATAAAAAAATAAAATTGGAGATATCAAGTGAACATTTCATGAAATGATGGACACAGTAAAGGACAGAAATGGTAAGGGCCTAACAGAAGCAGAAGAGATTAAGAAGAGGGGTTAAGAAAACACAGAGAACTATACAAAAAGATCTTAATGACCTGGGTAAGCCCAATGGTGTGCTCACTCAGCCTAGAGCTGAACATCCTGGAGTGTGAAGTCAAATTGGCCTTAGGAATTATGACTACAAACAAAGCTATTGGAGGTGATGAAATTTCAGCTGAGCTACTTAAAATCCTAAAATATGATGCTGTCAATGTGCTGTGCTCAATATGTCAGCAAATTTGGAAAACTCAACAGTGGCCACAAGACTAAAAATGTCAGCTTTCATTCCAATCCCAAAGAAGGGCAATGCAAAAGAATGTTCAAACTACCAAACAATTGCACTCATTTCACATGCCAGTAAGATTTTGCTCAAAATTCTTCAGGACAGTCTTCAGCGGTATGTGAACCTAAAATTTCCAGATGTAATAACTGAGTTTCAAAGAGGTAGAGGAACCAGAGATTAAATTGTCAAGATTCATTGAATCATGGAGAAAGCAAGGGAATTCCAGAAAACATCTCCTTCTGCTTCATTGTGTGTGTCCTCAGTCATGCCTGACTCTTTGTGACTCCATGGACTATAGATTGTGAGGGTTCTCTGTCTATGGAACTTTCCAGGCAAGAATGCTGGAGTGGGTTGCCATTTCCTTCTCCAGGGGATCTGATCTAGGGATCATCTCCTGTGCCACCTTCTTTGGCAGGCAGATTCCTTACCAAGTGCACCACCTGGGAAGTTGGTCAGCTTCAATGACTACTCTAAAGACTTGAACTATATTCATCACAACAAACTGTGGAAAATTTTTAAAGAGATAGAAGTGCCAGATACCTTACTTGTCTCCTGATAAACCTGTATATGGGTCAAGAAGCAACAGAAGTTACAGCCCAAGGACTTAGCAACAACAAAAACAAGGCTATGTTACCCAATGTTTGTATTAAAGAATAATTCACATACAAAAAATCTTCACTCTTATTAGTATACAGTTCTGTGAGCTTTGACAAACAATAAAGAAATGGAACTATCATCACAATCAAGACATTATAGTTCAATCGTACCAAAACATTCTTCATGACTCTTGCAGTTCACCCTTTACCTTCACCTGCAAATCCTGGCAACCAGTGCTTTTTCTTCATTCCTATCATTTTGCCTTCTCTAGAGTGTCTTGTTAATAGATTTTCAGTCTTCTGAGTCTGACTTCTTGCAGTTAGTATTAACATATTTGAATTCATTCTTGTTATTTTATCAATAGTTAATCCTTGTATTATTGGGCACTATTCATTATATGGATATGCAATTTGTTTACTCATTCTCCAGTTGAGGGATATTTGCATTATTTAGTTTTGGGCAATTGTGGATAAAGCTATTCATGCACAGGGATTTTGTGTAGACACAGAGTTATATTTCACTTTTCAAATACTGAAGGGTGTAGTTGCTGGTCATATGTTAAGTGTATGTTTAATTTTGTAAGAATCTACTGAACTGTTTTACAAAGTGGTTGTATGATTTTGCATCCTTATTTGCAACTTATGAGTACTCTAGTTGCTTTGATTCCTTGATAGCATCCTTGATATCAACTACTATATGTATATACATATATACATATATATAAAAACTCCAAATTATAAGTTTACAAGTTTATGAATTTTCACACAGTGAACAAACCTTTGTAAATTCCACCAGTTCAGGAAATAGCACAGAACTAGCACCTCAGAAGAATGCCACCTGACCTCTCCCAAGAACTATTCCTACTGTTCCTCATGGATAACTACTTTATTAACAACATAATTCAATTTTGCCTTGTTTTATACTTTGTATAAATGGAGTCATATAGTATCATCCCTTTCACATTTGGCTTCCTTCAGACAATATTATGTTTCTGATATTCTTCCAAGTTGTTTTGTGAACTAGTAGTTTCATTATCTTCCCTTGCTAAATGGTATTCTATTATATAAATATATCACAATTTATTCTTCATTATTGATTGGCATTGTATTTCTCTCAGTTTGAGTTTCCTGTGGAAATAACTTTTTTGCATATTTCCATACCTATCTTTTGGTGAGCATTTCTCTATGATATACTCCTATAAGTGGAATTTCTGGGTCATAGTTCTACTTGTACTGTATATATTTTCAAATAATTTTCTGACACAGTTGTACTAATATGTCCTTCCACAAATGGTGGACATACCTTCTACTTTCTCCATGTTCTTAACATACAGGATAGTCAGTGGTTTTAATTTCAGATATTCTGATGAATATATAATGGTATCACTATGGTTTAATTTGTATTTCCTTAATGACTGATGAGGTTGAGCATATGATTATTGGTCATTTGGATATCCTCTCTTGTGAAACGCCTACTTTGACTATTTTTATTTTAGATGGTCTGTATTTTTCTTGTAGACTGGCAGGAATTCAGTGTACATTTAAGATATGAGTCCTTTGAATATTATACATATTGTATGCGTCTTTTTCCACTCTGCAACTTTTGTATTCATAATCTTTCTTAAAGATCAGGAGTTTTAAACTTTAGTATAGTCTAAAAGGTTTCTGTTTTTTCCCTTTATGGTTAGTGCTTTTGCATCTTATTTAAGATATTTTTATCTACTTCAAGATCACATATATCTGTTGTAGCTTCTTCTAAGAGTGCCATTACTTTGCAATTCACATTTAGATCTAAAATCTATCTAGAATTCATTAATGGGCCAAAGAACTAAATAGACATTTCTCCAAAGGAGACATACAGATGGCTAAAAAACACATGAAAAGATGCTCAACATCACTCATTATCAGAGAAATGCAAATCAAGACCATAATGAGGAACCATTTCACACCAGTCAGAATGGCTGTGATCCAAAAGTCTACAAGCAATAAATGCTGGAGAGGGTGTGGAGAAAAGGGAACCCTCTTACGCTGTTGGTGGGAATGCAAACTAGTACAGCCACTATGGATAACAGTGTGGAGATTCCTTAAAAAACTGGAAATAGAACTGCCTTCAGTTCAGTTCAGTCGCTCAGTCGTGTCCTAAATCTTTGCGACCCCATGAATCGCAGCGTGCCAGGCCTCCCTGTCCATCACCAACTCCCGGAGTTCACTCAGACTCACGTCCATCAAGTCCGTGATGCCATCCAGCCATCTCATCCTCTGTCATCCCCTTCTCATTCTGCCCCCAATCCCTCCCAGCATCAGAGTCTTTTGCAATGAGTCAACTCTTCACATGAGGTGGTCAAAGTACTGGAATTTCAGCTTTCGCATCATTCCTTCCAAAGAAATCCCAAGGCTGATCTCCTTCAGAATGGACTGGGTGGATCTCTTTGCAGTCCAAGGGACTCTCAAGAGTTCTCCAACACCACAGTTCAAAAGCATCAATTCTTCGGCGCTCAGCCTTCTTCACAGTCCAACTCTCACATCCATACATGACTACTGATGACCCAGCAATTCCACTGCTGGGCATACACACCGAGGAAACTAGAGTTGAAAGAGACAAGTGTACCCCAATGTTCATCGCAGAACTGTTTATAATAGCCAGGACATGGAAGCAACCTAGATGTCCATCAGCAAATGAATGGATAAGAAAGCCGTGGTACATATACACGATGGAGTATTACTCAGTCATCAAAAATAATACATTTGAATCAGTTCTAATGAGATGGATGAAACTGGAGCTGATTATACAGAGTGAAGTAAGGCAGAAAGAAAAATGCCAATACAGTATACTAACACATATATATGGAATTTAGAAAGATGGTAACAATAACCCTGTATGCGAGACAGCAAAAGAGATGCAAATGTACAGAACAGACTTTTTGACTCTGTGGGAGAGGGAGAGGGCAGGATGATTTGGGAGAATGACATTGAAACATGTATAATATCATATAAGAAACGAATCACCAGTCGAGGTTCAATGCAGGATACTGGATGCTTGGGGCCGGTGCACTGGATAACCCAGAGGGATGGTATGGGGTGGGAGGTGGGAGGGGGGTTCAGGAGTGGGGATTTATGTACACCCGTGATGGATTCGTGTTGATGTATGGCAAAATCAATACAGTATTGTAAAGTTAAAAAAAAAATTTTTTTAAAAATTAAATATCTCTTAAAACAAACAAACAAACAAACAAAAATGAAATAGTGAATAGGCAAGTACCAGAAAGTTCAAAGTTATCAAATGTCCTTGAGATACTACAAATCATCTCTTTTTTAAACTATGGCCATCAAAGCCTGTGATGCTGATTACCAAGACATCTGTGACTACATAATGCTGGTTATGGGAATTGTTGAAAAATTATAAATAAATTTAAGTAATACAGTGCAAAAAAATAGAGTATAATAGAAATCAAAATTCATGTTCTTCCACATAAATATCCAGTTAATCCAATGCAACTAACTGAAAAGACTATAACTTTTCCATTTTTTTGTATTTGTCTTAATCAAGTGTCCATATACATGGATATAATCTTGTACCAATACCACTGTACACTATATGTTGTAGCTTAATAATATCCTTAAATTCAGTTAAGTCAGAATTTCAAAAAGTTTGTCTTCTTTCAGACTATCTTACATATTCTTGAACTTTGATGTTTCAATATATATTTTAAAATATTTCTTGCATACTCACGCACATACACAATGCAGAAAATTTGAGACCTTGATTAGAATTGAATTAAATCTGTAGAATAATTGGAGTGGTTTGATACATAAATATGGCATATGTTTTCATTTACTTTTAACTTCTCAATATTTATTTTTACTGTGAATAGGTACTGTTTATTTTTCATTAGCTTTATTCTAACTTATTTGTCTTTACAGCTATTATAAATGCTACTTTTATAGATTTCATTTTACCAATTTGTTGCTGGTAAATTGAAAACACTTCATTTTTGTAAATTGATCTTATACATGGAAAGTGAAAGTGATAATTGCACAGTCCTGTCTGACTCCTTGCGACCCCATGGACTGTATCCCACCAGGCTCCTATGTCTGTGGGATTTTCCAGGCAAGAATACTGGAGTGTGTTGCCATTCCCTTCTCCAGAGGATCTTCCTGACCCAGAGATCAAACCTGTGTCTCCTGTATTGCAGGTGATTCTTTGCTGCCTGAACCACTAGGGAAACCCTTATGCATGCAAGTCATGATCAATTTACCAGGTAGCCCTGGTGATAAAGAATCGCCTGCCAGTGCAGAAGACACAAGAGATGTGGGTTTGATCCCTGGGTCAGAAAAATCCCCTGGCAAAGGAAATGGCACCCCACTCCAGTATTTTTGCCTGGAAAATTCCATGGACTGAGGAGCCTGCTGGGCTACTGTCCTTGGGGCCACAAAGAGTTGGACATGACTGAGGAAAGTACACACACACATTTGTTTTTGTTGTTCAGTTGCCCGGTCATGGTGGACTGCAGCACACTAGGGCTCCTTGTCTCTCACCATCAGTTGTTACCTAGTCTCTAAATAAAGACAATATTACTTTCCCCAGTCATCTTGCCTTTTACTTGTTATCTTGTTTGATTTACTCCACCATAGGACCTTTAGCATGATGTTCATTAAAAACAGCCATAGTGATGTCTTTTCTGTTCTGGTCTCAATGAAAGTCATTCAAAATACTTAATTTTGAGGTATATATAAGTATATGTTTGCTGCAAGATGTTTTTTACTATTTTTCTATAATCACATTTATTTCTTATCTTGTTAATATGACATATTTCACTTGTTGATTTCTACAGGTAAGCTCCATATTCCTAGAATAAAGCCAGCTTGATCATAACATATTTTCTGAATTTAGATTTCATTGGATACGAATTTTTAATATTTTGTTTAGATTCTGAAGTATGCTCATGAGAGAGAGATTGTTTTGTAATTTTCTTTTCTTATAACTGTTCTTAGCAGGTTTTGGTGTCAGTGTTATGTTGGCCTCATAATGTTACTTAGGAAACATCTCTTTGTTTATTCTTTAAACAATTTTATCTAGAATGGGACTTAATTCTTCCTTAAGCAGTTATAACATTTCCTGGTAAAAGTATGAAACTGTGGAGTTTCCTTGTGGGAGGGTTTTAACATATCACTCAGTTCAGTTCAGTCACTCAGTCGTGTCCAGCTCTTTGCGACCCCATGGACTGCAGCACGCCAGGCCTCCCTGTCCATCACCAACTCCCGGAGTTTACTCAAATCCATGTTCATTGAGTAAGTGATGACGTCCAACCATCTCATCCTTTGTCTTCCCCTTCTCTTTCTGCCCTCAAACTTTCCAACCAGGATCTTTTCAAATGATTCAGCTCTTAGCATCAGGTGGCCAAAGTACTGGAGTTTCAGCTTCAACATCAGTCCTACCAACGAACTCCCAGGATAATCTCCTATAGGATGGACTAGTTGGATCTCCTTGCAGTCCAAGGGACTCTCAAGAGTCTTCTCCCACACTACAGTTTAAAAGCATCAGTTCTTTGGTGCTCAGCTTTCTTTACTGTCCAACGCTCACATCCACATATGACTACTGGAAAAACCATAGCCTTGACTAGATGGGCTTTTGTTGACAAAGTAATGTCTCTGCTTTTTAATATGCTATCTAGTTTGGTCATAACTTTTCTTCCAACGAGTAAGTGTCTTTTAATTTCATGGCTGCAGTCACCATCTGCAGTGATTTTGGGGCCCCAAAATAAAGTCAGCCATTGTTTCCACTGTTTCCCCATCTATTTGCCATGAAGTGATGGGCCCAGATCTTAGTTTTCTGAATGTTGAGCTTTAAGCCAACTTTTTCACCCTCTTCTTTCACTTTCATCAAGACGCTTTTTAATTCCTCTTCACTTTCTGCCATAAGGGTGGTGTCATCTGCATATCTGATGTTATTGATATTTCTCCCAGCAATCTTGATTCCAGCTTGTGCTTCATCCAGCTCAGTATTTCTATTGATGTACTCTGCATATAATTTAAATAAGCAGGGTGACAATATACAGCCTTGACGTACTTCTTTTCCTATTTGGAACTAGTCTGTTGTTCCGAGTCCAGTGCTAACTGTTGCTTGCTGACCTGCATATAGGTTTCTCAAGAGACAGGTCAGGTGGTCTGGTATTCCCATCTCTTTCAGAATTTTCCACAGTTTCTTGTGATCCACACAGTCAAAGGCTTTGGCATAGTCAATAAAGCAGAAATCGATGTTTTTCTGAACTCTCTTGCTTTTTCCATGATCCAGCAGATGTTGGCAATTTGATCTCTGGTTCCTCTGCCTTTTCTAAAACCAGCTTGAACATCTGGGAGTTCACGGTTCACATATTGCTGAAGCCTGGCTTGGAGAATTTTGAGCATTACTTTACTAGAATGTGAGATGAGTGCAATTGTGCAGAGCATTCTCTGGCATTGCCTTTCTTTGGGATTGGAATGGAAATTGACATTTTCCAGTCCTGTGGCCACTGCTGAGTTTTCCAAATTTGCTGGCATATTGAGTGCAGCACTTTCACAGCATCATCTTTCAGGATTTGAAATAGCTCCACTGGAATTCCATCACCTCCACTAGCTTTGTTCATAGTGATGCTTTCTAAGGCCCACTTGACTTCACATTCCCAAATGTCTGTTTCTAGGTGAGTGATCACACCATCGTGTTTATCTTGGGTGTGAAGATCTTTTTTATATAGTTCTTCTGTGTATTCTTGCCACCTCTTCTTTATATCTTCTGCCTCTGTTAGGTCCATATAATGTCTAGTCTTTCGCATTCTATTATCATCGTCTATTTCTTTGCACTGATCACTGAGGAAGGCTTTCTTATCTCTCCTTGCTATTCTTTGGAACTCTGCATTCAAATGGGTATATATTTTCTTTTCTCCTTTTCTTTTCACTTCTTTTCTTTTCAAGCTATTTGTAAGGCCTCCTGAGGAAGCCATTTTGCTTTTTTGCATTTCTTTTTCTTGGGGATGGTCTTGCTCCCTGTCCCCTGTACAATGTCAAAAATCTCCATCCATAGTTCATCAGGCACTCTGTCTATCAGATCTAGTCCCTTATATCTATTTCTCACTTCCACTGTATAATCAAGGCATTTGATTTAGGTCATACCTGAATGGCCTAGTGGTTTTCCCTACTTTCTTCGATTTAAGTCTGAATTTGGCAATAAGTAGTTCATGAGCTGAGCCACAGTTTAACATATATATGCAATTTATTTAGCAGACAGGATTATTTAGATTTTTAAATTTCTCTTTAGATATTTTTGTATGTTATATTTTTCTAGGGATAATTATATTTCTTATATATTTTCAAATGTATTAGAATAATATTCATACTAATATAAAATCTGTAGAAATATCTCCTTTATGTTTCTGATATTAGTTTGTACTCTTCTCACAGTTCTTATCAGAAGTATATTAGCCTTTTTAAAGATACATTCTTTTCTTCCTTGTTTTCTATTTTAATTGTTTTTTTTTTAATTTTCTTCTTTGATGGTTCTCTATTTCACCAATTTTAAATTGGATCCATGGTATTCATTACATTTTATTTTTAAATTTGCTATTATGTTTAACTTCTTGAGATGTAAATTGAGAACATTGATTCTCAATCATTTTCTTTTAAAAAATATATACAAAAGTCTATTAATTTGCTTCTGAACAAGACACTGTCTATAGCATTTTCTTATCTTATTTTCAATGTAGTTTTCTTATAAAAATGTTTTAAAATTTCTTTTTGATTTTTTCTGTGATCCATAAAGTTATTTATAAATTTATTTCCTAATATTTGGAAATTTTCTTTGTTTGTTTTTATTGATTAAATAAAATACCATTTTGGTTATGAAATAATTTTGATTTGACTTGATTTTTTAAAAAAATTATTTATTTTAGTTGGAGACTAATTACTTTACAATACTGTATTGGTTCTGCCACACATCAACATGAATCCACCACAGGCGTACACATGTTTATTTGCATATTTATTTTACTTTACAATATTGTATTGGTTTTGCCATACATTGACTTGAATCTGCCATAGGTATACATGTGTTCCCCATCTTGAACCCCCCTCCCACCTCCCTCCCCATCCCATCCCTCTGGGTAATCCCAGTGCACCAGCCCCGAGCACCCTGTCTGATACATCGAACCTGGACTGGCGATTCATTTCACATATGATAATGTACATGTTTCAATGCCATTCTCCCATAACATCCCACCCTAGCCTTCTCCCACAGAGTCCAAAAGACTGTTCAATACATCTGTGTCTCTTTTGCTGTCTCGCATATAGGGTTATCATTACCTTCTTTCTAAATTCCATATATATGTGTTAGTATATTGTATTGGTGTTTTTCTTTCTGGCTTACTTCACTCTGTATAATAGGCTCCAATTTGATCCACCTCATTAGAACTGATTCAAATGTATTCTTTTTAATGGCTAAGTAATATTCCATTGTGTATATGTTCCACAACTTTCTTATCCATTCATCTGCTGATGGACATCTAGATTGCTTCCATGTCCTGGCTATTATAAACAGTGCTGTGATCAACATTGGGGTACACTTGTCTCTTCCAATTCTGGTTTCCTTGGTGTGTATGCCCAGCAGTGGGATTGCTGGGTCATATGGCAGTTCTATTTCCAGTTTTTTAAGGAGTCTCCTCACTGTTTTCCATAGTGGCTGTACTAGTTTGCATTCCCACCGATAGTGTATGATGGTTCCCTTTTCTCCATACCCTCTCCAGCATTTATTGCTTGTAGACTTTTAGATAGCAACCATTCTGACTGGCGTTAAAGGGTACCTTATTATGGTTTTGATTTGCATTTCTCTGATAATGAGTGATGTTGAACATCTTTTCATGTGTTTGTTAGTCATCTGTATATCTTTTTTGGAGAAATATCTGTTTAGTTCTTTGGCCCACTTTTTGATTGGGGCTTTTATTTTCCTGGAATTGAGCTGCAGGAGTTGCTTGTATATTTTTGAGATTAATTCTTTGTCCATTGTTTTGTTTGCTATTATTTTCTCCCATTCAGAAGGCTGTCTTTTCACCTTGCTTATAATTTCCTTTGTTGTGCAGAAGGTTTTCAGTTTAATTAGGTCACATTTGTTTATTTTTGCTTTCATTTCCATTACTCTGGGACGTGGGTCATAGAGGATCCTGCTGTGGTTTATGTCAAAGAGTGTTTTGCCTATGTTTTCCTCTAGGAGTTTTATAGTATCGGTCTTACATTTAGATCTTTAATCCATTTTGAGTTTGTTTTTGTGTATGGTGTTAGAAAGTGTTCTACTTTCATTCTTTTACAAGTGGTTGACCAGTTTCCCAGCACCACTTGTTAAAGAGATTGTCTTTAATCCATTGTATATTCTTGCCTCCTTTGTCAAAGATAAGGTGTCCATAGGTGTGTGGATTTATCTCTGGGCTTTCCACTTCGTTCCATTGATCTATATTTCTGTCTTTGTGCCAGTACCATACTCTCTTGATGACTGTGGCTTTGTAGTAGAGACTGAAGTCAGGCAGGTTGATTCTTCCAGTTCCATTCTTCTTTCTCAAGATTGCTTTGGCTATTCGAGGTTTTTTGTATTTCCATACAAATTGTGAAATTATTTGTTCTAGTTCTCTGAAAAATACCGTTGGTAGCTTGATAGGGATTGCATTAAATGTATAGATTGCTTTGGGTAGTATACTCATTTTCACTGTATTGATTCTTCCGATCCACGAACACAGTATATTTCTTCATCTACTTTTGTCCTCTTTGATTTCTTTCACCAGTGTTTCATAGTTTTCTATATATAGGTCTTTTGTTTCTTTAGGTAGATGTATTCCTAAGTATTTTATTCTTTTCATTGCAATGGTGAATGGAATTGTTTCCTTAACTTCTCTTTCTGTTTTCTCATTGTAAGTGTATTGGAATGCAAGGGATTTCTGTGTGTTGATTTTATATCCTGCAACTTTACTATATTCATTGATTAGCTCTAGTATTTTTCTGATGGAGTCTTTAGGGTTTTCTATGTAGAGGATCATGTCATCTGCAAACAGTGAGAGTTTTACTTCTTTTCCAATCTGGATTCCTTTTTTCTTTTTCTGCCCTGATTGTTTTGGCCAAAACTTCTAAAACTATGTTGAATAGTAGTGGTGAGAGTGGGTACCCTTGTCTTGTTCCTGACTTTAGGGGAAATGCTTTCAATTTTTCACCATTGAGGATAATGTTTTCTGAGGGTTTGTCATCTATAGCTTTTATTATGTTAAGGAATGTTCTTTCTATTCCTGCTTTCTGGAGGGTTTTTATCATAAGTGGATGTTGAATTTTATCAAAGGCTTTCTCTGCATCTATTGAGATAATCATATTGTTTTCATTTTTCAAATTGTTAATGTGATGTATTACATTGATTGATTTGCAGGTACTGAAGAGTCCTTGCATCCCTGGGAGAAAGCCCACTTGGTCATGATGTATGATCTTTTTAATATGTTGTTGGATTCTGTTTGCTAGAATTTTATTAAGGATTTTTGCATCTATGTTCATCAGTGATATTGGCCTGTAGTTTTCTCTTTTTGTGGCATCTTTGTCAGGTTTTGGTTAGGGTGATGATGGCCTCATAGAATGAGTTTGCAATTTTCTGGAAGACTTTGAGTAGGATAAGTGTTAGCTCTTCTCTAAATTTTTGGTAGAATTCAGCTGTGAAACCGTCTGGTCCTGGACTTTTGTTTGTTGGAATATTTCTGATTACAGTTTCAATTTCTGTGCTTGTGATGGGTCTGTTAATATTTTATATTTCATCCTGGTTCAGTTTTGGAAAGTTGTACTTTTTTAAGAATTTGTCCATTTCTTCCTCGTTGTCCATTTTATCGTTGCTGATAGTAGTCTCTTATGATCCTTTGTATTTCTGTGTTGTCTGTTGTGATCTCTCCATTTTCATTTCTAATTTGTTGATTTGATTTTTCTCCCTTTGTTTCTTGATGAGTCTGGCTAATGGTTTGTCAATTTTATTTATCTTCTCAAACAACCAGCTTTTGGTTGTGTAGATTTTTGCTATGATCTCTTTTGTTTCTTTTGCATCTATTTCTGCCTTAATTTGTAAGATTTCTTTTCTTCTACTAACCCTTGGGTTCATAATTTCTTCCTTTTCTAATTTCTTTAGGTGTAGAGTTAGGTTTTTTATTCGACTTTTTTTCTTGTTTCTTGAGGTAAGCCTGTATTACTATGAACCTTCTCTTTAGTACTGCTTTTACAGTGTCCCATAGGTTTTGGGTTCTTGTGTTTTCATTTTCATTCATTTATATGCATATTTTGATTTATTTTTTGATTTCTTCTGTGATTTGTTGGTTATTCAGCAGCGTGTTTTTCAGCCTCCATATGTTGGAATTTCTATAGTTTTTCTCCTGTAATTGACACCTAATCTTACTGCATTGTGGTCAGAAAAGATGCTTGGAATGATTTCAATTTTGTTGAATTTACCAAGGCTAGATTTATGGTCCAGGATGTGATCTATCCTGGAGAATGTTCCGTGTGTGCTTGATAAAAAGGTGAAATTCACTGTATTGGGGTGAAATGTCCTATAGATATCAATTAGGTCTAACCAGTCTATAGTATCACTTAAAGTTTGTGTTTCCTTGTTAATTTTCTGTTTAGTTGATCTATCCATTGTTGTGAGTGGAGCATTAAAGTCTCCCACTATTATTGTGTTATTGTTAATTCCCCCTTTCATACTTGTTAGCATTTGTCTTACATATTGTGCTGCTCCTATGTTGGGTGCATATATATTTATTATTGTTATATCTTCTTCTTGGATTGATCCTTTGATCACTATGTAGCATCCATCTTTGTCTCTTTCCACAGCCTTTGTTTTAAAATCTATTTTACCTGAGATGAGTATTGCTATTCCTGCTTTCTTTTGGTCTCTATTTGTGTGGAATATCTTTTTCCAGTCCTTCACTTTCAGTCTGTATGCGTCCTTGTTTCAAGGTGGGTCTCTTGTAGACAACATATATAGGGGTCTTGTTTTTGTATATATTCAGCCAGTATTTGTCTTTTGGTTAGGGCATTCACCCCATTTATGTTTAAGGTAATTATTGATAAGTATGATCCCATTGCCATTTCCTTTACTGTTTTGGGTTCTAGTTTATACACCCTTTCTGTGTTTCCTGTCTGGAGAAGATCCTTTAACATTTGTTGGAGAGCTGGTTTGGTGGTGCTGAATTCTCTCAGCTTTTGCTTGTCTGTAAAGCTTTTGATTTCTCCTTCATATTTGAATGAGATCCTTACTGGGTACAGTAATCTGGGCTGTGGGTTATTTTAATCCAAGAAATTTGTTGAGAATTTATGTAGGGGTTAAGATTGCTGCATGCATTTTATTTTTTAATAAGAGAGGAAAAAAATCCTGTTTTACAAACTTTGCATGCAATGTTCTCTATATGCCCATTGGATTAAGCTTATCAATTCATGTTTGCTTGTCTATACTCTTGGTAATTTTTATCTGTTTTTCCTGTCAGTTACTAAGAGAAATGTGTTAAAATCTCACAATATGTTTGCATTTGTTTCTCATTTTAATTCTGTCATTTTTGGTTGTATAGGTTTTCACATTATGCAATTTGATCCAAGCACCTTAAGAATTGTTTTACTTTCCTGAAGGGTAAAACTTTGTTAAAATATGAAACATCCCTTTTTATCTCTGGACCCCTTTTACCTCAAAGTCTAAATTGTCTATTAGTATGATTATGTCACCTTTCTTTAAATTATGCTTTTTAGGATATACATTTTTCTTTATATATCTTCATAACCTTTCTCAAATTTCTTCCATTTAAAGTGTGCTTTTGGGAACAAAATATAGCATGATTTTGTTGCAGGTGTTTTTCACCATTTTGATCACTTTGTTTGGATTGTTTAATCTAATTATATTGAATGAAATGATTGATAGATTTGGCTTCAGTTTAGTTCAGTTCAGTCACTCAGTCGTGTCCGACTCTTTGTGACCCCATGAATTGCAGCACTCCAGGCCTCCCTGTCCATCACCAACTCCTGGAGTTCACTCAGACTCACGTCCATCAAGTCCGTGATGCCATCCAGCCATCTCATCCTCTATCGTCCCCTTCTCCTCCTGCCCCCAATCCCTCCCAGCATCAGGGTCTTTTCCAATGAGTCAACTCTTCACATTAGGTGGCCAAAGTACTGGAGTTTCAGTTTTACCATCATTCCTTCCAAAGAACACCTATGGCTGATCTCCTTTAGAATGGACTGGTTGGAAATCCTTACAGTCCAAGAGACTTTCAAAAGTCTTCTCCAACACCACAGTTCAAAAGCATCAGTTCTTCAGCGCTCAGCCTTCTTCACAGTCCAACTCTCTCATCCATAGACGACCACTGGAAAAACCATAGCCTTGACTAGATGGACCTTTGTTGGCAAAGCAATGTCTCTACTTTTGAATATGCTATCTAGGTTGGTCATAACTTTCCTTCCAAGGAGTAAGCGTCTTTTAATTTCATGGCTGCAATCACCATCTGCAGTGATTTTGAAGCCCAGAAAAGTAAAGTCAGCCAGGGTTTCCACTGTTTCCCCATCTATTTGCCATGAAGTGATGGGACCAGATGTCATGATCTTTGTTTTCTGAATGCTGAGCTTTTTCACCCTCCTCTCTCACTTTTTTTTTTTGAGCTTTAAGCCAACTTCTTCACTCTCCTCTTTCACTTTTATCAAGAGGCTTTTTCTACCACTTATTATTTACCATATATTTATCTCACTTATGTTATAGTCTATAATATTTTTCTCTACTTTTCTGGTTTCTTTAGCTAAATCAATTTTATTGTTTTATTAAATTTATATTAATTATTTTCCCTTTTCATCATGTTAGGTATGCACTGTTGAGATGGCAATAAAAATTTTAATTTATTACAGTTTATTAGAATTTATTCCTTTATGACTTATCAAGTATTGAAAGATCTTAGGACTCTTGAATTCTAGTTCCTTCCTCCAACATCTTCCCTATTTTTTCTTCAAATATCCTAATTCTATATATATATATTTCAAATCCCCAAAGCTGTCATTATTTTATTTCTGTAATCAATATACATTTATGCTTAATACATACTCACCATTTCCATTACTTTACCATCCTTCATTGATCTCCATGATTCCATATAGGATTTCTTTCCTTTTTCCAAAAGAACTCCGATTAACAATAGTATTTCTTAATGCAGATCTGCTAATAAGAAAAAAAAAAAAAATCTGGCTTTGTCTGAAATACTTTTATTTTAATGATTTTTAAAAGACTACTTACTCATAGGACAGAATTCTTGTTTAGCAATTTTTTTTTGGCACTCTAATGATGCCATTCAATTACATTTAATTATTATATCTGACTCATCTTGATTTTGCCTTTATTCTTGATTATACACCCATTTATCACAGTATACTAAGGAATGTTTTCTTTGTGTAGTTATCCTTTCTGGGATCTATTACTCTTCTTGAATCTTTGGCTTGATATTGTCCATCAAGACACTGATATATATATATGAGGCTTGCAAGCTGATGCTAGTGGTTAAGACCCCACCTGCCAATGCAGGAGATGTAAGAGATGTGGGTTTGATTTCTGGGTCAGGTAGATTCTCTGGAGGAGGAGAGAGCAATCCACCCCAGTATTACTGCCTGGAGAATCCCATGGACAGAGGAGCCTGGCAGGCTACAGTCCATAGGGTCACACAGAGTTTTACACGACTGAAGTGACTTAGCTTGCATATATATATATATACACATGCACACACAGTCAGTATATGTTCATATGATGCTTCTTCCCAATTGTTTCTGGTTCTTTTTCTTGGCATTCAATTAAGGACTTTTTTTTTTTTTTTTTTTTACTAAATCCAAATATCTATTATGCATTTTAATTTCATTTTATGCTTCCTTTTTTCTCTGTGCTTAATTCTGGGTACTTAGAAATGCCTATTTTTCCATTCATAATTATGTATATTTATCTATGTTTAGTTGTTAATTACATCTATTGGACTGATTTATTTACTTCAAATAGTGTGTTCTTGAGTTCTAGACATTCTATTTAATGTTTGAAGTATCATAAATATATGTATTAATGCTTCATTTTATAATCTATTTTCTTAAAAATATTAACTTGAATACCTACAACTCTTGTAGCTTTTTGCTAATATCTCTTTTTACTTTTGTTATTGATCATTTCATCTTTTCTAATGGTGTACAAAATAATACAGGAATATGTGAAAAAGTATAGAGACAAGTTGAGGTGATATTTGTTTCCTCTAGAAAGGATTTATGTTTGCCTCTGGCAAATAGTTTGGATCAGTCAGTTCAGTTCAGTCACTCAGTCATGTCCAATTCTTTGCTACTCCATGAATTGCAGCACACCAGACCTCCCTGTCCATCACCAACTCCCGGAGTTCACTCAAACTTACATCCATTGAGTCCGTGATGCCATCCAGCCATCTCATCCTCTGTCGCCCCTTTTTCTTCATGCCCGCAATCCCTCCCAGCATCAGAGACTTTTCCAATGAGCCAATTCTTTGCATGAAGTGGCCAAAGTACTGGAGTTTCAGCTTTAACATCATTTCTTCCAAAGAACATCCAGGGCTGATCTTTAGAATAGACTACTTGGATCTCCTTGCAGTCCAGGGACTCTCAAGAGTCTTCTCCAACACCACAGTTCAAAAGCATCAATTCTTTGGCCCTCAGCTTTCTTCAAAGTTCAACTCTCACATCCATACATGTCCACGGGAAAAACCATAGCCTTGACTAGATGGACCTTTGTTGGCAAAGTAATGTCTCTGCTTTTGAATATGCTATCTAGTTTGGTCATAACTTTTATTCCAAGGAGTAAGTGTCTTTTAATTTCATGGCTGCAGTCACCATCTGCAGTGATTTTGGAGCCCCAAAAAATAAAGTCTGACACTGTTTCCACTGTTTCCCCATCTATTTGCCATGAAGTGATGGGACCAGATGTCATGATCTTCGTTTTCTGAATGCTGAGCTTTTTCACCCTCCTCTCTCACTTTCATCAAGAGGCTTTTGAGTTCCTCTTCACTTTCTGCCATAAGGGTGGTGTCATCTGCATATCTGAGGTGATTGATACTTCTCCTGGCAATCTTCATTCCAGCTTGTGCTTCATCCAACCCAGCGTTTCTCATGATGTACTCTGCATATAAGTTAAATAAGCAGGGTGACAATATATAGTCTTGACATACTCCTTTTCCTATTTGGAACCAGTCTGTTGTTCCATGTCCAGTTCTAACTGTTGTCTCCTGACCTGCATATAGGTTTCTCAAGAGGCAGATCAGGTGGTCTGGTATTCCCACCTTTTTCAAATTTTCCACAGTGTATTGTGATCCACACAGTCAAAGGCTTTGACATAGTCAATAAAGCAGAAATAGATGTTTTTCTGGAACTCTCTTGCTTTTTCCATGATCCAGCAGATGTTGGCAATTTGATCTCTGGTTCCTCTGCCTTTTCTGAAACCAACTTGAACATCTGGAAGTTCACAGTTCTTGTATTGCTGAAGCCTGGCTTGGAGAATTTTGAGCATTACCTTACTAGCGTGTGAGATGAGTGCAATTGTGTGATAATGTGAGCATTCTTTGGCATTGCCTTTCTTTGGGATTAGAATGGAAACTGACCTTTTCCAGTCCTGTGGCCACTGCTGAGTTTTCCAGATTTGCTGGCATATTGAGTGCAGCACTTTCACAGCATCATCTTTCAGGATTTGAAATAGCTCCACTGGAATTCCATCACTTCCACTAGCTTTGTTCGTAGTGATGCTTTCTAACACCCACTTGACTTCACTTTCCAGGATGTCTGGCTCTAGGTGAGTGATCACACCATCATGGTTATCTGGGTCGTGAAGATCTTTTTTGCACAGTCCTTCTGTGTATTCTTGCCACCTCTTCTTAATATCTTCTGCTTCTGCTAGGTCCATACCATTTCTGTCCTTTATGGAGGCCATCTGTGCATGAAATGTAGTTTGGACAGATGTGGTTAAATCCAGGTGAGAATGGGTGGAGTTGAGTTGGGTTTAGTCTTTGTGATGGTTTGTTTATTTATAATCAGGATTAACTACTAGGTTTTAACTCTTCTGGCCTCACTGGAAGCCTGTGGTGATATCAGGTCTCCTCATCTTTGGTCCTCCTTGATTTCTTAAATCTTCCACTTAACAATGGAAGACTACTCACAAAACTGAATGGATTCTCAGCCACTTTGCTACCACTTCCCTTTAGTTCTCTTTCTCCTGCTTCAATCTGTTTTTGGATTTTTAGTCTTGGAGAGTGTTGAGGGGAGCTTCCCAGGTAGCTCAGCTGGTAAAGATTTTGCCTGCAATGCAGGAGACCCTGGTTCTATTCCTGGGTCAGGAAGATCCACTGAAGAAGGGATAGGCTACCCACTCCAGTATTCTTGGGCTTCCCTGGTGACTCAGATGGTAGAATATCTGCTTGCAATGTGGGAAACCTGGATTTGATCCCTGGGTTGGGAAGATCCCCTGGAGAAGGGTAAAGCTACCCTTTCCAGTATTCTGGCCTGGAGAATTCCATGAACAGTGGAACCAGCTCCATGGAGTCTCAGTCTGACATGACTGAACGACTTTTACACCACACTTAAAGACTAGGTTTTCCCAAGTGGTGCTAGTGGTAAAGAACCCACCTATCAGTTCGGGAGAAGTAATAGACATGAGTTCAATCCCTGGGTCATGAAGATACTCTGGAGGAGGAAATGACAACCCACAATAGTATTCTTGCCTGGAGTTCTGATGGACAGTGAGCCTGGAGGTCTACAGTCCATAGAGTCACAAAGAGTCAGACACTAAATCGACTTAGTGTGTAGGCACACCTAGATAATAATGTAATCGTGAAAGTCAAGATTACATAATTTCCATCAATCATGGAAAATTTCTTTCTAATCATGAGAAAATTTCTTTCTCCTCTTTTCACCATTTATGGTCCATTCATCCTCTTGGACAACTCTTCACTGAATTTAGACTTAAAAAAAAAAAAAAGACAAAAATAAACTTTACCATCTCCCACTACCTATCTCAATAAACTTTCTTGTCAATAGGAAGGATTTGATTTGAACAGATTTTAGAAAGCTATAGCATGTATTAGTCAAGTCAAGTCAAGTGTTAATCTCTCAGTTGGCTCCAACTCTTTGTGACCTCAAGGACTGTAGCCCACCAGGCTCCTCTGTCCATGGAATTCTTCAGGCAAGAATACTGGAGTGGCTTGCCATTCTGTTCTCCAGGGGATCTTCCTGACCCAGTGATCAAACCTGGGTCTTCCACATTGCAGGCAGGTTCTTTACCATCTTAGCCACCATGGAAGCCCATAACATATGTTGATATACCACATCTGATTAAACTATACAGTAAATTACATTTGCTACTACTTATACTAGAAACTTTGAACCAAATCTTTGATCTTGAGAATAGCACTGGATGATGATAGTTCTATATGAAGTAATTCAATTTTTAACATTTTGATTTCAAAGTCTTTTTTTAGGGAGTTTAATTTTGTAGGATTCAGTAGAATGGCTTTGGTGCCATTCTTAAATGCATGTTCTAGGTTAAAGTTAAAATTCAAACAACTTAGGAAAATTAAGCAGAAGAATTTTGACCTTCAGTAAGGTTTATTGAACTCCACACATGCAGAGGAAGGCAAGCTTCTGAGTGCAAGACTTTAGAGTTTTCTAATGGTCTTTTATTGCTAATTATTTTCTTC
Source organism: Capricornis sumatraensis (assembly GCF_032405125.1). Taxonomy (NCBI): domain Eukaryota; kingdom Metazoa; phylum Chordata; class Mammalia; order Artiodactyla; family Bovidae; genus Capricornis; species Capricornis sumatraensis. The sequence continues at coordinate 52,721,220 of NC_091083.1, forward strand.
TTGCCATCTTTTATATCTTTTCCATACTACTTTTTTCTGCTTTATACCTTGTGGAATTGACTCTTACAGTCTTCATCACTTGCATTTTCTTTTCTTTCTAAATGTCTTTAACTTGAGGTATCACTGATATATAACAATGGTAGCAATTTCAGGCATATAGTGAAATATTTTGACATTTGTATATATTGCAAAATGATCACTACAGTAAGTCAAGCTAAAATTTGTTGCTCTACATAGGTACAATTTAATTTTTTTTTTTGTTTCTGATGAGAATCACTTGGGTTTTCTTGCCTTGCAGCTTCCCATTGGTTCAAACAATGAGGTACTGAGAGAACTTGGAATAATAGAAAAAAGAAGTTAATGTGTTTCTTCTCATGTACCTTGGGAAGTAAGTTCAGAGGTTCTGGTAATAATATATCCTTCTATGACTATAGCTTCAAATTTTTGTGATTCTGGTATCAATTCCTCCCCATTATCCCTTCCTAGTGACAGTTCTCTGGGTTTTTGCATATTGTCTCATTGGCTGATTACTAGCTACATCCGAATTGATAATCTTTTCATTAAGGACTCTTCTAGCACAAAGAGAGGGCACACAAGAGGATTCCAGGTAAAAAAAAAAACATCAAAATGTTGAGGGTTGAAAGGGCTTGGCATATTCTAGGAAGGAATGTAAACCCAATGAGTTTGAACAGTGTGAGCAAAAGGGGAAGTGGCAGGACATGTGCTTGAAGGAACAAAAGGTGCAGAATCACACAGAAACAGATAAATCAGAATAAACAACTTGAATTTAAATGTAATAGGAAGACATTCTAGGTGACAACTGCATTGGTTAAGGACAAGACGGAAGCAGGCAGACCACTCTGAGGAGTACTATAATATTTTCAGAAATTACACTGTTTTGCAACATGTTGCAGATGGAAATGGAGATGATGGAAGGAGTTAAACTGCATAGATAAACGTGAAAGGAGATGAAGTCCCAGGTTTATTCATTTACTTATCCATTCAATTTATATATGTTGATTAAATGCTCAATTTATGCTATGCCATGTGTTAAGATATGGCAATGGATGTTACTAAACAAATAACTACACAAATAATTATATTATTGCCTTGTTATCAATGCTATGGGAGATCTTGTGATAAGATCCTTTACTTCCTTTATAGAAGTATAAAAGATCTTTACTTTATAGAAGTCAATGATATTATGAAAATTCATACCAGGGAGTCCTAACCAGCACGGATGTTTGGAGATGTCCTCAGTGAAGTAGCTATCTTAAGATAAGACCTGAAGGATGAGTATAAGTTACAAAAGCAGTAAAGGGTATCTAAATTTGGGTTTCACCTGAAGTTCACCCTAAGAAAAAAACTTTCAGTGCTAATAAATTTGGGGGGGGCAGGTGACTGATGCCACAAAATAACTGTAGGGGAGTGGGGAATAAGTTGGGGAGAGAAGACAAGCCAATACAGGCTGCAGAATCAAATAGCTATCTGTGGGCAACTGGGGCCCAATCCTATGGGAGGAAATGGAAATTCTTGTGGAGAACATGGGTCTTAGCTTTATCCCACCAGGAAGTGAAAGAGTTGGGCTGTTCATAATCAACTCCCATCAGTTATTGGACAGAGACTATGTGTGGGGTATTAATTCTCCAGATATGAGAGGCAGAGTAGAATTTCCTGGTTTTGAAGAAAATCTTCATTTGAAGATGCACATGCTGGCAGTTGGCAATCATTTGTGTGCAAATGATTTATCTCTGTTAAAAAATATATATGCAAATGTATGACATACATTTTAGTTCTCAGCTTTTTTTAATAGTTTCTAATGTGTATTACAAATATAGCCATTACTTTCAAATGTATCCATGATCATTGCAGCTCTATTTACAATATTCAGGAATTGAAAGCAACCTAAATGTCCATCAACAGAGTAATGGATAAATAATATGTGGTACATATATACAATGGAATATTACTCAGCTATAAAAAGAACAAAATGATGTCATTTGTAGCTACATTGGTGGACCTAGAGATTGTCATACTGAGTGACATGTCAGACAGAGAAAGACAAATATCATATGATATTGCTTATATGTAGAATCTAAAAAAAAAAATAAATGATACAAATGAACTTATTCACAAAGCAGAAATAGTATCACAGGTGTAAAAAAACAAACAAACATGGGACCCAGAAGGAAGGGTGGAGGGATAAACTGGGAAATTGGGATTGACATATACACACTTCTACATATAAAATGGCTAGAAAAAAGAAAAATAAAATCCAGAGAAACATGGCTAATTCACCAATAGCAACTGGCTACAAAGGTTGAAAGAGACTCATGGAACCAGAGTGGCAAAGAGTTTGGGTTAGGACAAAGTTTGCTATAGTCTTGGAGCAACAATAAGGCTGTCTTCTAGAAGGCAAAATAGGTAGAGGTTTCAGGAATAAAATGGAAAGCAGCTAATATTCAGAACCAGAGAAGATACTATTGAAACAACTACCATACCCAACAATCTGTGAGCTAAAGATTGGAAACACAGTTGTTATACAAGAGATACTAAGAAACTAAAGATTACCAAGGAAGGCAGGGCACCTGCACAGGTAAATAACAAAACCAGGTAGTTCATACTAGCAAAATGGGAACTGTGCAGGAAGGAGTGAATTGTCATCAGGAAATGAAAAGGCTGGAATGGATTTGGAGAGTCATATTGTTCTTCATCTGGGCTTTGAGGGATAAGAAAGGCAAAGCATGTTTCCAGAAAGGGGAGGTCATGAACAAATGTTCTGTCAAAGAAATAGATATGGCCTTCCTGACAGTTAAAGGCAGCTGAATGCAATCTTCACTAATGAATAAGCAAATACATATCTTGCACACCTGCTCTTGCTGTTGCAGAGGAGACCTTCTTTGTTCCAAGGTCATAATTAGCATTAAAACATGAAGATATTTGGAGCCAGCAAAGAAGAAAGGGACAATACATTCAGAAAATACCTGATTCTACCCCATAACTTTTTTTTTTAAAAAATTTTAAAATCTTTAATTCTTACATGTGTTCCCAAACATGAAACCCCCTCCCACCTCCCTCCCCATAACATCTCTGTGGGTGATCCCCATGCACCAGCCCCAAGCATGCTGTATCCTGCGTCAGACATAGACTGGCGATTCCATTCTTACATGATAGTATACATGATAGAATGCCATTCTCCCAAATCATCCCGCCCTCTCCCTCTCTCTCTGAGTCCAAAAGTCCGTTATACACAGCTGTGTCTTTTTTCCTGTCTTGCATACAGGGTCGTCATTGCCATCTTTCTAAATTCCATATATATGTGTTAGTATACTGTATTGGTGTTTTTCTTTCTGGCTTACTTCACTCTGTATAATCGGCTCCAGTTTCATCCATCTCATTAGAACTGATTCAAATGAATTCTTTTTAACGGCTGAGTAATACTCCATTGTGTACATGTACCAAAGCTTTCTTATCCATTCATCTGCTGATGGACATCTAGGTTGTTTCCATGTCCTGGCTATTATAAACAGTGCTGCGATGAACATTGGGGTACATGTGTCTCTTTCAATTCTGGTTTCCTCGGTGTGTATACCCAGCAGTGGGATTGCTGGGTCATAAGGTAGTTCTATTTGCAATTTTTTAAGGAATCTCCACACTGTTCTCCATAGTGGCTGTACTAGTTTGCATTCCCACCAACAGTGTAGGAGGGTTCCCTTTTCTCCACACCCTCTCCAGCATTTATTGCTTGCAGATTTTTGGATCGCAGCCATTCTGACTGGTGTGAAGTGGTACCTCATTGTGGTTTTGATTTGCATTTCTCTGATAATGAGTGATGTTGAGCATCTTTTCATGTGTTTGTTAGCCATCCGTATGTCTTCTTTGGAGAAATGTCTATTTAGTTCTTTGGCCCATTTTTTGATTGGGTCGTTTATTTTTCTGGAATTGAGCTGCATAAGTTGCTTGTATATTTTTGAGATTAGTTGTTTGTCAGTTGCTTCATTTGCTATTATTTTCTCCCATTCAGAAGGCTGTCTTTTCACCTTGCGTATATTTTCCTTTGTTGTGCAGAAGCTTTTAATTTTAATTAGATCCCATTTGTTTATTTTTGCTTTTATTTCCAGAATTCTGGGAGGTGGATCATAGAGGATCCTGCTGTGATTTATGTCTGAGAGTGTTTTGCCTATATTCTCCTCTAGGAGTTTTATAGTTTCTGGTCTTACATTTAGATCTTTAATCCATTTTGAGTTTATTTTTGTGTGCGGTGTTAGCCCATAACTTTTATTTGAGAAAGAAAAACTGTGTGGCAATAGTGTTGGCAGAACTCTGGAGAAAGGGGGGCTTCTCAGGTCATAGGAAACAGTAGCAGAGTAAGTCTGAGATTTCACAAAATATTTTCCTGACAAGTGTAGTGACCCCAGCCCTACCTACCAACCAATGTAGCAAATAGATACCCTTCAGCATACCAACTATCATCAGTTTGTTGCCCCTCTCTAGATCTATCTTAATATCAGTTCTAAGGAGATCTTGGATTCATCACCGATATCTATCATGGACATGGGATATAGAGTATAGGCATTATGTTTGTGATGACTGTGTAATTTTTAGGAATATGTACAGCTACATATGACAGAGATCCAGTACCAGTGAGCAAATGTGGATTCATTTATCTCACATAGAGAAAAGTCTGGAGCATTTTTGTTGTTGTTCAGTCACTAAGTCAAGTCTGTTGAGGGGCAGAGCTGTGTTCCCTCCCGTTGTTTGACCTGAGGCCAAACTATGGTGGAAGATAAAGAAGAAAATGGAGACCTCCTTCAAAAGGTCCCATGCACTCACTGCTGCACTCAGTGCTCCCAAACCTGTAGTCAGCCACCACCGACCCATGCCTCTGCCGGAGACTCCTGGACACCCACGGGCAAGTCTGGATCAGTCTCTTCTGGGGTCACTGCTCCTTTCTCCTGGGTGCACAAGGTTTGGTTCGTGCCCTCCAAGAGTCTGTTTAGGTTCTGGTAGCTTTGTGGTGGGGTTAATGGCAACCTTCACCAAGAGGGCTTATGCTATACCCAGGTCTACTGCACCCAGAGCCCCTGCCCATGCAGCAGTCCACTGCTGACCCATACCTCCTCAGGAGACACTCAAACACAATTTTAACTCAGTCTTTGTGGGGTCTCTGGGTCCTGGTGCACACAAGGTTTGTTTGAGCCATCTGAGTGTCTCTGGTGAGTATGGGGTTTAATTCTAAATGCAATTTTGCCCCTCTTACCATCTTGCTGGGGCTTCTCCTTTGCCCTTGGATGTGAGTTATATTTATTTGGTGGGACCCAACATTCTCCTGTCGATGGTTGCTCAGCAGTGAGTTGTAATTTTGGAGTTCTCACAGGAGAAGATGAGTGCATGTCCTTCTGCTCCACCATATTTTATTCTAGGAGGACAGAAGATGTGAAAATGCACAAAGCAGCACAGGGCCAACTCCCAGAAGGACTAGAGTCCTGAAGGGTGGGTTTCCCTACAGATGTCCTTATTTGCCTTGAACTTCCAGATGTCCAAGATGGATTTAGAAAAGGCAGAGAAACCAGAGATCAAATTGCCAACATCCACTGGATGATAAAAAAGCAAGAAAGTTCCAGTAAAATATCTACTTTTGCTTTACTGACTATGCCAAAGCCTTTGACTATGTGGATCACAAAAAAGTCTGTAAAATTCTTAAAGAGATGGAATATCAGACTATCCGACCTGCCTCCTGAGAAATCTGTATGCAGGTCGAGAAGCAACATTTAGAACTGGACATGGAACAACAGACTGGTTCCAAATAGGGAAAGGAGTATGTCAATGCTGTATACTGTCACTCTTTTTATTTAACTTTCATCATTAGAAATGCTGGGCTGGATGAAGCACAAGTTGGAATCAAGATTTCAGGGAGAAATATCAATAACCCCAGATATGCAAATGACACCACACTTATAGCAGAAAGCAAAAAAGAGGCTCTTGATGAAAGTGAAAGAGGAAAGCGAAAACTAAAATCTAGGCATCTGGTCCCATCACTTCATAGCAAATAGATGAGGAAACAGTGGAAACAATGGCTGACTTTATTTTGGGGGGCTCCAAAATCGTGGCAGATGGTGATTGCAGCCATGAAATTAAAAGATGCTTGCTCCTTGGAAGGAAAGTTATGGCCAACCTAGACAGCATATTAAAAAGCAGAGACATTACTTTGTCTACAAATTTCCATCTTGTCAAGGTTATGGTTTTTCCAGTAGTCATGTATGGATGTGAGAGTTGGACTGTAAAGAAAGCTGATCACTGAAGAATTGATGCTTTTGAACTTTGGTGTTGGAGAAGACACATGAGAGTCCCTTGGACTGCAAGAAGATCCATCTAGTCCATTCTGAAGGATATCAGTCCTGGTTGTTCATTGGTAGGACTGATGTTGAAGCTGAAACTCCAATACTTTGGCCACCAAATGCAAAGAGCTGACTCATTTGAAAAGACCCTATTGCTGGGAAAGACTGAGTGCAGGAGGAGAAGGGGATGGCAGAGGATGAGATGGTTGGATGGCATCACCGACTCAACGGACATGGGTTTGGGTGGACTGTGAGAGTTGGTGATGGACAGGGAGGCCTGGCCCACTGCAGTTCACGGGGTTGCAAAAAGTCGTACATGACTGAGCAACTGAACTGAACTGAACTAGGTTCTCCAATTTAGCTAGCCTATGCTATGGGGATGGGAGCTCCCCTTGAAGCTCCAGCCTAGCTTCTGGAGTGGATCTATACGATTCTGAGGTGGTGCCATTTTTTTCCCCACATCTGAGGAGTGCTGGGATCTACTGAGAACAGTGCTTGGAGCCTGAGGGAATTCCACACTCAAAGTGAGGTTTACTGAAGAGAATAAATAAGGCCATCCCTGTATTTTTAGACCCCTGGAAAGGCTCGGGTTTGACAAGAAACTCATTCTAGCTTTATTTATTTTATTTTATTTTTTTTAGTCTAGTGTTAACTAGAGTTAACTATCAAGAGTAAAATCTGAGATTTTGTTAACTGAAGACCAATATGGGACAAAGCTAGACTGAAGGTTGAGAGAAAGGATTATGATTACAGGTTAAATGAGTGCGTTTTGCTGACTATTTCAGGAAATTCAATTTTAACTGCATATTCTGTATTTTATTTGGCAATCCTACCTGGGGTACTGCATCTAATTTCCATGGATGGGGGAAGAGAACAAAAAAGATAGCTTCAAATACTTGAATCTTATAAGCTGAGGGAAAACAACAGTGAATAAATAATTGTATCTGTTTATAAAGTTGTAAAGATAGTTCAGAGAAGTCCCATGTACCCTTTACCCAGTTTACCCCAATGATTGCTCTTATATTGTTATAGTACAGTATCAAAACTAGGAATTTTATGTTGGAACACTGTGTGTGCAGTTTCATGTCATTTTATAACATGTTTAAATTTTTGTAACCACCACAAGATCTTCTTCATGCTATCCTTTTATTATTGTACTCTCCCCTTCCTGCCCATCTCGAAATATCTAACCCCTGGAAACCACTATTCTATTACCCATTATATAAATGGAACCATGAACCTTTGAGATTGGTTTTATTCATTGAGCATAATGCCCTTAAGATTCATTTACGTTGTCCCATGTATCAGAAAACAAAATATGGGAAACAAAACTGATGGAATATAGTAAAGAAATTGACAAATTCAGAATTATGGCTAGGGATTTTAAACACTTATTTCATTAATTGATCAGCTAGAATATAGAAGAATTCAAACTCACCATCACCAAAAATGGGCTACACTTTCTTTTCAGGCACCAAGATAACACATATTGGTAACACAGTATAACACAAGACAGAACATATTCTGGGCCATAAAACAACCTTCAATAAATTTAAAAGAATTTAAATAAGGCAGCCTGTGTTCTCTGACAATAGTGAAATTAAACTAGAAATCTATAACAAAAAGATAATAGGAAAATCTCCAAATACAAATGAAACAGCACATTTCTCAGTAATCTTGGCATCAAAGAGGAAGTTTAAAGAGAAGGAAGCTTGAAAAATAAAATTAAACTCAAAGCAAGAAGAAACTGATAAAGACAAGAGCAGAAATCAATGACATTGTAAACTATATATTTATTTTTTAATCGATGAAATAAAATTAATTTCATAGAAAAGATTGATGAAGTTGACAAGATCTAGCAAGAATGGCAGTGCTCATTACTCAGTTGCTCAGTCATGTCTGACTCTGTGGCTCCATGGACTGTAGCCCAATGGGCTCCACTGTCCATGGCATTTTCCAGGCAAGAATAATAGAGCAGGCTGCCATTCTGCTCCAGGAGATCTTCCTGACCCAGGGACTGAACTCACATCTTCCTCTTTTCCTGCATTGGCAGGCAGATTCTTTACCCCTAGTGCCAAATGAAATACAAAAATGACAAAGATAAACAAAAGAGAGAAGACATGAATTATCAATAGTAGAAAAGAAGCAGGAGATATCACTACAGATTCTGTAGTCACTTTAATCCTCAGAAAAGGCACTATATTTCATTTTTTCCTTATTCTCTATAAAATAACATAGTGAACTTTTTACTCTTTACCTGTAATAGGCATTTTGAAAGAGAATTTCATCCATAGTTGTGATGCACCACTAGTTGACAGGGAAGACTGTGTGGGCGTGAGAGGTACAGAAGCTACAATTAGTCTGAAGCTTTTGTCTAGAAATTTGTATGTGTCTCAGTAGGACACTGAATTTGTTATTAATATATTGTAATATATTACTATTATCTTTTATTGCTACTATCATTATCATTATCACTATTATTATTTTAGAACAGGTTCTTTTTTATTATAATAAAATATCCCTAATGAGTCAACTAAAATGTCACTTATCTCGTATTCAACTGTGTATATGTGTAGGAGTAGTTATTGTATTTCTATAGATTCCCTTTTTGTTGGCTTAGAAAGGATGGGTATGAATGGAACTAGCCTTAAAAAGACTCTGTAGAAAGTTTCCCTTTGAAGGAGACATTTTCTCAATTTTTAATTTCCTTTGCCACTCATTAGAAATTGGTGGGACGTTTCTATCCTATGAGAAGTGCTGACATTAAATTTCTGTAAAATATCTAGAAAAACTGGTATTACTTGAACCAGGCCCAGTCAGCTCTTAATATAAAAAGCTCCTCAGAACAGGTAGGGAAGAACAGGCTTACAGTAAAAGGAAGTGAACCCATTATTTTCTCTTTTAAACTAGGAGTTTCTAAAGAAATAAGATCACAAGGTCAGAAAAGACTACTTTGGAATAAAAAGACAAATCACACATTTATTTTCCACATCCTTTATAACTGATATGTCCAAGATCTCCAGTCCAGGCCACCTTCAGTCACCTTCCCCGGCCAGTACGTGCCACTCTTCAGCACTAGCCTTCTGCTACCCCACCCCACCCTGCCACATTTTACAGAATTTATCTCATGTTTTTGAGCCTCTAAGATAATGATAGAGAATAAACCTAATCAACCTTGTTTAGAGAGTCTAATTTGTGAAAATTTACCAAAATACATTATATCAGCTAAGGCTATATATACAAATACATTCCACTCAAATCACAATTTACCTACTGTACTTATAATGATAGGTATTCACTGTCTAGTCAAAGTTGATTTTCAAACAGATAAACTTTAATTTCATGGATTCCCTTAACTAGCTTCACTGCTTGCTCTGTTTCCTTGATTCTTTGTGTAACATAATGAGTAACTTGATATCTGCCTCATATTTATGGACACATAATTCATCTCAATTCCAGATGCAGGAGAGTTACTCCTGCTTGACTTCCCAATGTCCTCTCCACAGCCACAATTAGATGATTATTTAACAGCCAGTTGAAATCCCAGCCCAAGACATCAAGGACTAGGTCTTTAATTGCCTAAACAGTTTGTTCTAACATTTGGCATTCAAACATCCTGCTGGGTCAAGTTTAACTGAAAAAAGATGGTTTTACTAGCCTAAGAAGATTTTAGAGGATAGAATATAAACAGTGAGTCAATGAGATAACAAAACATTTCTAAGATATTAATTTACCTAAAATATTGGAACCTTGCATGTGTGTGTGTGTGTGTGTGTGTGTGTGTGTGTGTGTGTGTGCATGTATGTGTACACTAAAAACAAAGCAAACAAACAAAACTAGATTTTATCCAGGTTAAAATTGTTGGGAATTTAGATTTCCTCAATGTGAAAAATCTACTTTTAGTCATAACTAAAGTTGATGAAGAGGTATTGTTGTTTTTGATTCACGCAGTTGTGTCTCTTTGCAACCCCATGAACTGCAGCACAGCAGGCTTCCCTGTCCTTCACCATCTCTAGAAGTGTTTTCAAGTTCCTGTTCATTAAGTCAGTCATGCTATCTAACCATCTCATCCTCTGTCGTCCACTTCTCCTTTTGCTTTCAATCTTTCCCAGCATTAAGGTCTTTTCCAATGAGTTGGCTTTTTGCATGAGGTGGCCAAAGTATAGAAGCTTCAGCTTCAGCATCGTCCTTCCAGTGAACATTCAGGGTTGATTTCCTTTATGATTGACTGGTTTTATCTCCTTGTTATCCAAGGGACTCTCAAGAGTCTTCTCCAGCACCACAATTCAAAATAGCATTGAAACATGTATATTATCATATGTGAAACAGATTACCTGTCCAGGTTTGATGCATGAGACAGGATGCTCAGGGCTGGTGCAATGGGATGACCCAGAAGGATGGAATGGGAAGGGAGGTGGGAGAGGCATTCAGGATGGGGGAAAGATGTATACCCATGGCAGATTGATGTCAATGTATGGCAAACCACTACAATATTGTAATTAGCCTCCAATTAAAATAAATATATATTTTTAAAAAGCATTAATTCTTTGGTGCTCAGCCTTCTTTATAGGCCAAATTTTACATTCATAAATGACTACTGGAAAGACTAGACTTTTGACTATATGGACCTTTGTCAGCAAAGTGATGTCTCTGCCTTTTAATATGCTGTCTTGGTTTGTCATAGCTTTTCTTCCAAGGAGCAAGAATCTTTTAATTTCATAGCTGCAGTTAGTGTCTTCAGTGATTTAGGAGCCCAAGAAAATAGTCTGTCATTGTTTCCCCATCTGATTGCCATCAAGTGATGGGACTGGATAACATGATCTTAGTTTTCTGAAGGTTGAGTTTTAAGCCAGCTTTTTCACTCCTCTTTCACTTTTATCAAAAGGCTCTTGAGTTTTTCTTTGCTTTCTTCCTTTAGGATGGTGTAATCTGCATATCTGAAATTGCTGATATTTCTCCTGTCAATTTGATGCAAACTTGAGCTTCAGGCAGACTGGTATTTCACATGATGTACTGTGCATATAAATTAAATAAGCAGGATTACAATATACAGCCTTGACATACTCCTTTCGCAGTTTTGAACCTGTCCATTGTTTTCTGTCCAGTTCTAACTGTTGCTTCTTGACCTGCATACAGGTTTCTCAGAAGGCAGGTAAAATGGCATGGTATTGTGTCTCCTAACAGAAGCAGAAGATATTAAGAAGAGGTGGCATGAATACACAGAACTTTACAAAAAAGATCTTCATGACCAAGACAATCATGATGGTATGATCACTCACCTAGAGCCAGACATCCTGGAATGTGAAGTCAAGTGGGCCTTAGAGAGCATCACTATGAACAAAGCTAGTGGAGGTGATGGAATTCCAGTTGAGTTGTTTCAAATCCTGAAAGATGATGCTGTGAAAGTGTTGCACTCAATATGCCAGCAAATTTGGAAAACTCAGCAGTGGCCACAGGACTGGAAAAGGTCAATTTTCCTTCCAATCCAAAAGAAAGGCAATGCCAAAGAATGCTCAACCTACCACACAAGTGCACTCAACTCACATGCTAGAAAAGAAGTAATGCTCAAAATTCTCCAAGCCAGGCTTCAGCAATACGTGAACCGTGAACTCCCTGATGTTCAAGTTGGTTTGAGAAAAGGCAGGGGAACCAGAGATCAAATTGCCAACATCTGCTGGATCATGGAAAAAGCAAGAGAGTTCCAGAAAAACATCTATTTCTGCTTTATTAACTATGCCAAAGCCTTTGACTGTGTGGATCACAATAAAGTGTGGATCACAATAAAGTGTGGAAAATTCTGAAAGAGATGGGAATACCAGACCACCTGATCTGCCTCTTGAGAAACCTCAAGGTCAGGAAGTAGGTCAGGAAGCAACAGTTAGAACTGGACATGGAACAACAAACTGGTTCCAAGTAGGAAAAGGATTATGTCAAGGCTGTATATTGTCACCCTGCTTATTTAACTTCTATCCAGAGTACATCATGAGAAACGCTGGGCTGGAAGAAGCACAAGCTGGAATGAAGATTGCTGGGAGAAATATCAATAACCTCAGATATGCAGATGACACCACCCTTATAGCAGAAGGTGAGGAAGAAGTAAAGAACCTCTGGATGAAAGTGAAAGAGGAGAGTGAAAAAGCTGTCGTAAAGCTCAACATTCTGAAAATGAAGATCACGGCATCTGGTCCCATCATTTCATGGGAAATAAGAAAGGGAAACAATGGAAACAGTGTCAGATGCTCCAAAGTCACTGAAGATGGTGACTACAGCCATGAAATTAAAAGACACTTACTCCTTGGAAGAAAAGTTAATACCAACCTACATAGCATATTGAAAAGCAGAGACATTACTTTGCCAACAACGGTCTGTCTAGTCAAGGCAACGGTTTTTCCAGTGGTCATGTATGGATGTGAGTTAGGCTGTGAAGAAAGCTGAGGGCCGAAGAATTGATGCTTTTGAACTGTGGTGTTGGAGAAGACTCTTGAGAGTCTCTGGGACTGCAAGGAGATCCAACTAGTCCATTCTGAAGGAGATCAGCCCTGAGTGTTCTTTGGGAGGAATGATGCTAAAGCTGAAACTCCAGTACTTTGGCCACCTCATGCGAAGAGTTGACTCATTGGAAAAGACTCTGATGCTGGGAGAGATTGGGGGCAGGAGGAAAAGGTGATGACAGAGGATGAGATGGCTGGATGGCATCACTGACTCGATGGACATGAGTTTGGGTCAGCTCCAGGAGTTGGTGATGGACAGGGAGGCCTGGCATGCTGCGGTTCATGGGGCTGCAAAGACTGAGCGACTGAACTGAACTGACTGAAGAATTTTCCAGTTGTTTGTGATTCACACAATGTCTTCAGTGTAGCCAATGAAGAAGTAGATGTTTTTTGCTAGAATTCCATAGCTTTTTCTATGATCCAATGGATGTTGGTAATTTGATCTCTGGTTCCTCTGCCTTTTCTAAATCCAGCTTGAATATCTGGAAGTTCTCTGTTCAGGTAGTGTTGAAGCCTTCATTGAAGGATTTTGAGCATTACCTTGATAACATGTAAATGAGTTCAACAGTGTGGTAGTTTGAATATTCTTCATTATTGTCCTTCTTTGAGGTTGTAATGAGAATGAACATTTTCCAGTCCTATGGCCACTGCTGAATTTTCCAAATTTGCTGGCATATTTAAGTACAGTACTTTAACAGCATTGTCTTTTAGGATTTTAAATAGCTCAGATGGATTTCCATCACCTTCACTAGCTTTGTTCATAGTCAGGCTTCCTAAGGCCCACTTGACTTCACACTCCAGGATATCTGGCTCTAATTGAGTGACTACACCACTGTGGTTATTTGAGTCATTAAGACCTTTTTTGGTAGAGTTTTGTTGTGTATTATTGCCACTTCCTCTTAATATATTCTGTTTCTGTTAGATCCAAACATTTTCTGTCCTTAATTGTGCCTATCTTTGCATGAAATATTCCCTTGGTATCTCTGATTTTCTGGAAGAGATCTCTATTCTTTCCCATTCTATTGTTTTCCTCTGATTCTTTGCAGTCTTCTCTTAAGAATGCTTTCTTATCTCTCGTTGCTGTTCTTCAGAACTCTGCTTTCAGATGAGAATATCTTTCCTTTTCTCCTTTGCCTTTTGCTTCTTTTCTCAGCTATTTGTAAGGTCTCTTAGGACAACAACCTTGCCTTTCTTTTTCTTGGAGATGATTTTGATCACGACTTTCTATATGATGATACAAACCTTCATCCATAGTTCTTCATGCAGTTTGTCTATCAGATATAATCCCTTGAATCTTACATCAGTTCTACTGTATAATCATGAGAGATTTGACATAGGTCATACCTGAATGGCCTAGCAGTTTCCCCTATTTTCTTCAATTGAAGTTTGCATTTTGCAATAAGGAGTTCATGATTTGAGCCACAGTCAGCTCCTGGTCTTTTTTTTTTTTTTTTTTTTTTTTTTTTTGCTGATGGTGTAGAGCTTCTCCTTTATTGGCTGCAAAGAATATGATCAATCTGATTTCAGTATTGACCATCTGGTAATGTCCATGTGTGGAGTCATCTATTGTGTTGTTGGAAGAGGGTGTTTGCTATGACCAGAATGTTCTTTTGGCAAAACTCTGTTAGCCTTTGCCCTACTTCATTTTGTACTCCAAGGCCAATTCAGTTCAATTCAGTCACTCAGTCATGTCTGACACTTTGTGACCCCATGAACCGCAGCACTCCAGGCCTCCCTGTCCATCACCAACTCCCAGAGTCCACCCAAACCCATGTCCATTGAGTCAGTGATGCCATCCAACCATCTCCTCCTCTGTTGTCCCCTTCTCCTCCTGCCTTCAATCTTTCTCAGAATCAGGGTCTTTTCCAATGAGTCAACTCTTCGCATGAGGTGGCCAAAGTATTGGAGCTTCAGCTTCAACATCAGTCCCTCCAATGAACACCCAGGACTGATTTCCCTTAGGATGGACTGGTTGGATCTCCTTGCAGTCCAAGGGACTCTCAAGAGTCTTCTTCAATACCACAGTTCGAAAGCATCAATTCTTCAGTGCTCAGCCTTCTTTATAGTACAACTCACACATCCATACATGACCACTGGAAAAACCATAGCCTTGACAAGACGGAACTTTGTTGGCAAAGTAATGTCTCTGCTTTTGAATATGCTATCTAGGTTGGTCATAACTTTCCTTCCAAGGATTTCATGGCTGCAATCACCATCTGCAGTGATTTTGGAGCCCAGAAAAATAAAGTCAGACACCCTGTCCACTGTTTCCCCATCTGTTTGCCATGAAGTAGTGGGACCAGATGCCATGATCTTCATTTTCTGAATGTTGAACTTTAAGCAAACTTGTTCACTCTCCTCTTTCACTTTCATCAAGAGGTTCTTTAGTTCTTCCTCACTTTCTGCCATAAGGGTGATGTCACCTGCATATCTGAGGTTATTGATATTTCTCCCAGCAATCTTGGTTCCAGCTTGTACTCCTTCCAGCCCAGCATTTCTCTTGATGTACTCTGCATATGAGTTAAATTAGCAGGGTGAAAATATACAGCCTTAACATACTCCTTTTCCTATTTGGAACCAGTCTGTTGTTCCATGTCCAGTTCTAACTGTTGCTTCCTGACCATGCTCAGTAAATCTTTAATCCAATTTTCTGCTGATGGGTGAGGCTGTGTTCTCTCCCTGTATTTTGACCTGAGGCCAAACTATGGTAGTGATAATGGTGATCTCCTCCAGAAGGATTTATGCCAGCAGGCTGTGCCTCCCAGGTCTGCTGCAGTCAGGGCTCCTGACCCTGTGGCAGGCCACTGTGGACCCACACCTCTGCTGAAGACTCCCAAACACAGGCAAGTCTGGCTCAGTCTCTTATGGGGTCACTGTTCCATTCTCCTGGTCCTGGTGTGCATGAGGTTTTGTTTGTGCCCTCCAAGAGTCTCTGTTTCCCTAGCCCTGTGGAATTTCTATAATCAAATCCTACTGACCTTCAATGTCAGGTTCCCTGGGGAGTCCCTGTCCCTTTGTCAGGTTGGGAAGTCTGTTGTGGGGCCTATTATTCTGCAGTTTGTGGATTGCCCACCCAACAGCTCTATAGTGGGGCTAAAGGCAATCTCCTCCAAGAGGACTAATGCCATCCACCACACCTTCTAGGACTGTTGCTATCAGTGCCCCTGTCCCTTTGGCAGGTGACTGCTGACCCATGCCTCGGCAGAAGACCCTCAAACACTCACAAGAAGGTCTGGCTCAGTCTCTTGAAATAAGGTGTATAAAATAGGTATCAGTTCAGTTGCTCAGTTGTGTCCCACTCTTTGTGACCCCATTGACTGCAGCACCCCAGGCTTTGCTGTCCATCACCAACTCCCAGAGCTTGTTCCAACTCATGTCCATTGAGTTGATGATGTCATCCAACCAACTCATCCTCTGTTGTCCCCTTCTCTTCCTGCACATTAAAAAATGAACATTTTCTGGTAGGAAACAGTAAACTCAACATGAAGTTATTGCAGTCACTAAGTTTTAAGTCTTCCACTAAGTATTCAATTATCCTTAAGACAGGTATTGGCATTATAGGAACAGCATCCTGGAGGATTACTATTTTCATGATGAAAGAGTGAATATTTAAATGTAACTCAGTATCTTAATTCTTTAGGAAGTGATATTATATTTATCCTAGGATGTGGTGCATCAAATGAAAATGTTACATAGTTAGAAGTCTGTAATGGACACTTATAAAAGTGCTGGACCACAACCAAAATGAATGTAAGAAAAGATAACATAAAAGTGAAAGAAAGTGAAGTTGCTCAGTCATGTCCAACTCTTTGCGACCCAATGGTCTGTAGCCTACCAGGCTCCTCAGTCCATGGGATTTTCCAGGCAAGGATACTGGAGTGGGTTGCCATTTCCTTCTCCAGAGGATCTTCCCGACCCAGGGATTGAACCCGGGTCTCCAGCATTGCAGGCAGATGCCTTACCCTCTATAATGTCAGTTACACTCATGCTGATATTGTTGTTCAGTCACTAAGTCATGTCCAACTCTTTGTGCCCCCATGGACCTCAGCATGCCAGACCCTTCTGCCGTCCACTCTCTCCTGGAATTTACTCAAATTCATATCCATTGAGTCAGTGATGTTATCAAGGCATCTCATCCTCTGCCATCTCCTTGTCCTTTTGACTTTGATCTTTCCCAACATCAGGGTCTTTTCTGATGAGTCAGCTGTTCACATCAAGTAGACAAATTATTAGAACTTTAGCATCAGCAACAGTCCTTCCAATGAATATTTGGAGTTTATATTTAGGA
Source organism: Capricornis sumatraensis (assembly GCF_032405125.1). Lineage (NCBI taxonomy): Eukaryota > Metazoa > Chordata > Mammalia > Artiodactyla > Bovidae > Capricornis > Capricornis sumatraensis. The sequence continues at coordinate 52,738,337 of NC_091083.1, forward strand.
TGGACTGGTTTGATCTCCTTGCCATCCAAGGGACTCTCAAGAGTCTTCTCTAGCACCACAGTTCGAAAGCATCAGTTCTTCAGTGCTCAGCATTCTTTATGATCCAACTCTCACATCCATACATCACTATTGGAAAAGCCATATCTTTGACTATATGAACCTTTGTTGGCAAAGTGATGTCTCTGCTTTTTAATATGCTGTATAGATTTGTCATAGCTTTCTTTCCAAGGAGCAAATATCTCTTAATTTCATGGCTGTAGTAACAACTCTGCAGTGATTTTGGAGCCTAGGAAAATAAAATCTGTCACTGCATGCCCCTTTTCTCCTTCCATTTGCCTTAAAGTGATGGGACAGATGCCATGATCTTAGATTTTTTTTTTTTAATGTTCAATTTCAAAGCAGCTTTTTCACTCTCTTCTTTCACCCTCATCCAAAGGCTCTTTTGTTCCTCTTCATTTTCTGCTGTTAGAGTGGTACCATCTGCATATCTGAGGTCATTGATATCTCTCCTGGAAAGCTTGATTCCAGCTTGTGGTTGATCCAGGCTGACATTTTGCCTGATATATTCACCATGTAAGTTAAATAAGTAGAGTGACAATATACAGCCTTGTTGTACTCTTTTCCCAATTTTGAGCCAGTTATTTGTTCCATATCTGGTTCTAACTGTTGCTTCTTGGCCTGCATACAGGTTTCTCAGGAGACAGGTAAGATGGTCTTGTACTCCTACCTCTTAAGAGTGGGTTCCATACAGTCAAAGCGTTTAGCATAATCAATGACACAGATGTTTTTCTGGAACTCTTGCTTTTTCCGTGATCCAACCAATGTTGGTAATTTTGTCTCTGCTTCCTCTGCATCTTTGAAACCTAGTTTCTACATCTGGAAGTTCTTGGTTTGCATACTGCTGAAGCCTAACTTTGGAGAAGGCAATGGCACCCCACTTCAGTACTCTTGCCTGGAAAATCCCATGGATGGAGGAGCCTGGTGGGCTGCAGTCCATGTGGTCGTGAAGTCGGGCACGACTGACTGACTTCATTTTCAATTTTCACTTTCGTGCATTGGAGAAGGAAATGGCAACCCACTCCAGTGTTCTTGCCTGGAGAATCTCAGGGATGGGGGAGCCTGGTGGGCTGCTGTCTCTGGGGTTGCACGGAGTTGGACATGACTGAAGCAACTTAGCAGCAGCAGCAGCAGAAGCCTGACTTGAAGGATTTTGAGCATAACCTTACTAGCATATAAAAAGAAGACAAATAAGTAGAAAGAAATCATTGCAAAGTTATTTGAATCTAAGTCTCAAAAAACATAAGAAGGGTGATATAATCCTAGCATCAACCAGAATGCCATAGCTTTCCTTATAAAAGTGGTTGGAAAATGAGTCCAGTTTTTTTTCCACCTTCCAACCTCATGTGAGGGCAAGGATTGATGAAACTGATACCCTGTTCCCCTTGTTGCATGGAAACCTGGGAAGCAGTTAATTTTAGTTTTGTTTCTGATTTGTTTGTTTGTTTTGATTTGCTTTCAACATTTCCAGCCAGAGTGATGATAGTGGAGCCTAAGTAATTCAATAAATAATGGCTGCACCTAGACTAAAAGGGAAACATTTTTCTCAGGGAGATGGTTTCAGCTCTGGTACCTTCTCTGGTACCTATGGTCATGTCAGATGAGTCTTACCAGAAACATGTGCTGTGATGGAGTTAGGAGTGTAAACAATTTATTAGGGAATGAAACTTGGGAATCAAAAAGAGAGGAAGCCGATTGGGAGAAAGAGGCATCTGACTAGATCAAATTGAATATGATCCAATAGAAGGCTACAGGACAAAGATGGCTAATTAAAGGACTCCCACATGGTATAGAAGAGGTCATGCTCCTATACCACAGGCTGGCTTAGTCACTGGCTGCAGCAATCTCCAAGCTGTAAATCTGAGGGGAGCCTGATGCGGTTAAACAATACCTGAAGGCTGTCTGTTCATGAAACTCCTTGCAGCTGAGCAATGTTTTTTCCTGAAGGAAAATCTCACCAGGGCCTCACTGTGTCTGCCAGAGATTACTTGACCTGTCACCATGTGCATGTAAATCCTTGCTCCCACCTACTAGGACCTACCTCTACTCTAATACCCAAATGCACTGCCACAGCATTAGCTCTTACTTCTCTAATTCCTTCTACATTCTGGGCACAGGAAAATTGTATTTTTTTGGGTTTTCCTTCAATCTTGGCTATATCATCAGAATTTTTAAGGTTAATTGTAGGCAGACAGCTGTTTCTTTTCATCTCAATCTGTCTTTTTGCATCACTCAATTTCTTTGCCTCCAAGACATCATTTCCTTGAGACTTGCTAGGGTCAGTAAGAACATTTGAGGCAATTATGACTATGTAACTGAGACAATTAGAAAAAATGATCTTCTAGTTGCAACAGATTTCACCTGTATTCTGTTCCAGTTGCTGTGAGTAATGGTATAATACTGCCCTGCTTCTAGCAGAGTCAACTGGCAACTACATATTTTTCATCGACAGTATTAATGATCACTATGCTAGGAGATGAAGGTAAAAAGAAAATGGAAAAGAAATTGTTTCTGTATTTAAGAGGCTCTTAGTTGACATACTAATACACAAGTGTTGAAAAACAATTAGTTCAAAAATATATGGTTAAAACAGTTCCTACTCAAAGTGTGAACTGTGGACTACCAGCAATGGCCACACCGGAAAACACAAAATAAATGCAGATTCTCAAGCCATACTCCAAACCTACGGAATCATAATCTGCACTTTAAAAAGATTCCCAATGATTCACATGTACTTTATGGTTTGGAAAGAACTTATTTATGCAAAAATGCCATTGTTGATGGACTTGGGAGAAAAAACAAAAACAAAAACCTCAACATGAGAAGAAACCAGGCTATTTAATGGTTGTATGAGATCTCACCTTAAATGAGACTAATTATTTGAAAGGGACTTCACCTTGGTGGAACAGAATTTGAAAAAACAATTTTAAGCTCTTTCAGAGAAATTTACAACATTAATCCAAGAATGTGCTGTAAGATTTTATGGCACATATAACAAAAATTATTTTAATTGATATTGACATTTATGTTGTATGTTTTCCATGCTGTGGGAATTTTCATGAAATGCATTAAGTCCTTTTGATAATTCATTAAATAGGACTAGAATGGTCTGAATTTATAATAAATTTGAATTTGTAGTAAATTTTTCTATTATAAGATCCTTTATGACCAAAATGTGTAGCTTTATTATAAAGTAGTCTTAGTAAATTCTATCACATGTGTTCCTCTGTATTATAAGGAGGCTGACATTTTTATAAAGTGGGTTTTCCCAACAATATTTTACAGTGTCTTTCCCCTTTATTCCTCTCTTCTATGAAGTGGAAACTGTAACTTCACAAAGCAGATTCACATGCTCTGAAGCAGTGGAAATGGAGGCTTTCATTAAAAACTTAAAACGTCTCTTTTTATTTCAGTAAGATCAGTCCTGGGTGTCCATTGGAGGGAGTGATGTTGAAGCTGACACTCCAATACTTTGGCTACCTGATGAGGAGAGCTGACTCATTTGAAAAGACCTTAATGCTGGGAAAGATTAAGGGCAGGGGGAGAAGGGGATGACAGAGGATGAGATGGTTGGATGGCACCACCAACTCAGTGAACGTTGGTTTGGGTGGACTGCAGGAGTTGGTGATGGACAGAGAGGCCTGGTGTGCTGCAGTTCATGAGGTCCCAAAGAATCGGACACGACTGAGTGACTGAACTGAACTGAACTGAACTGAGTATTATTAAGACAGGTAAATTATATTTTCATGAAATGTTTCCATTTTAAAAAAACTCTGCTGATAGATACTATAATTTCAGAGACTCACTTCAGCTTCCACTCTTTTATTTCTAATTCCAAGTCAGAGAGAAGGGACAAACAACATTTCAACCAACATGAGTGATTTCAAATCTCAGTGTTATGGAGAGAAGGAAAACACCTCTAGATGTGACTTCCAGGTGATTTGTAAAAATTGTTCTTAGGGATTCTGACTCTATAGATTGAGTTAAAAGACATAATGGTGATGATACTTGAGAGGCGGAATCTCAGTTGGGAGGAGTGTAGTTTACATGGAGTGTATTAGGAATGAAGACCTTGGCTCAATTCCAGTTTGCTTATTTAAATGGTTCTTACCTTCCTTTAAAAATATTTATTTATTTATTTATTTATTTATTTTTGGCTGCTCTGAGTCTTCAATGCTGCACATGCTTTTCTCTAGTTGCGGGTAGTAGGGGCTACTCTGTAGTTGCAGTGTCCAGGCTTCTCATTGCAGTGGCTTCTTCTTGCAGAACACAGGCTCTAGGGCATGCAGGCTTCAGTATTTACAGCTTTTGGGTTCTAGAACACAGCTCAGTAGTTGTGGCACACAGGCTTAGGTGCCCTGCGGCATGTGGGATCTTCCAGGACAAGGGATTGAACCTATGTCTCCCGCATTGGCAGGTGGATTCTTTACCACTGACCCATCAGGGAAGCCCCTTACCTCCCTTTTTACAAAATCAGTTTCCTTATTTACTTCCTTAGTGAAAGTTGCTCAGTCATGACTGACTCTTTGCAACCACATGGACTGTAGCCCACCAGGCTCTTCTGTCCATGGGATTCTCCAGGAAAGAATACTGGAGTAGGTAGCCATTCCCTTCTCCAGAGGATCTTCCTGACCCAGGAATTGAACCTGGGTCTCCTGCATTGCAGGCAGATTCTTTATTATCTGAGCTACCAGGGAAGCAGGCAAGTTCAAATATTCAGTAATACTGAAAAAAAGACAATAGATTAATCATTTTAGTGGATAAACAATCATAGTTCACTTTAACTACTTCATTGAGATATAATTCACATACTGTAAAATTCACTCATTTAAAGCCTACATTGTAGTGGTCTTTAGTACACTTAGCATATTAATTGTGTAACCATCACCACAATTTTAAAACACTTTCATCATCCCCCAAAGGAACCTAGTACCCTTTAATAATTACAACATATTTCTTCTCTCTCAGTCCTGGCAAACACTAGTTTACTTCCTGGCTCTATGGATTTGCCTGTTCTAGACATTTCATATAAATAGAGTCACATAACACATGATTTTTTGTGTGTGACAGGCTTCTTTCATTTAGCATGTTTTTAAGGTTTGTCTATGTGGCAGCATATGTTAGTACTTCATTCCTTCCTATTGCTATGTAATTGAATGGATAAAGCAATTTGCTTATCCATTCATTTTTTGATGGACATTTTTGTCATTTCCATTTTGTGGCTATTATAAATAATTTTGCTAAGCATTTTGGTGTAAAGTTTTCTGTGAAGTCACATATTTTCATTTCTCTTAGGAGTGAAATTGCTGGGTCATATGGTAAATCTACTTTCAACCTTTTTAAGGAGCTGCCAAAACTATTTTCCAAAGTGTTTGCAACATTTCACATCCTCACCAGCAGTGCAGGAAGGTTCCAAGTTCTCCACATCCTTATACCAATACTGTTATTTTCTGTCTTTTTTATTACAGCCATCCTAGTGGGTGTGAAGTGGCCCCTTATTGTGGTTTTAGTTTGCATTTCCCTAATGGCTAATGATTATAAGCATCTTTTCATATGTGTATATATACCTTGGAGAAATAGCTATTGAAGTTCCTTGTCCATTATTATACTGGATGGAAATTGATGGGGAGTATTAGGAGCCTGGTTGTCATTGTTGCTGTTATTATGTAACTGAATTCAGTTCAGTTCAGTCAGTGCAGTCGCTCAGTTGTGTCTGACTCTTTGCAACCCCATGAACCACAGCACGCCAGGCCTCCCTGTCCATCACCAACTCCCGGAGTTCACTCAAACTCGTGTCCATTGAGTTGGTGATGCCATCCAACCATCTCATCCTCTGTCGTCCCCTTCTCCCCCTGCCCTCAATCTTTCCCAGCATCAGGGTCTTTTCGAATGAGTCAGCTCCCCGCATCAGGTAGCCAAAATATTGGAGTGTCAACTTCAAAATAAATCCTACCAATAAACACCCAGGACTGACTGGTTGGGTCTCCTTGCAGTCCAAGGGATTCTGAAGAGTCTTCTCCAACACCACAGTAATGTTCAATATTTCTGTACTATCTTTCAATATATTAAGAACTATCAAGGATTATCCTGGTGGCTCAGTGGTAAACAATCTGCCTGCAATGCCTGCCAAGGTAGGAAATGCAGGTTCCATCCCTTGGTCAGGAAGATCTCCTGGAGAAGGAAATGACAAACCACTCCAGCATTCTCGCCTGGAAAATCCCACGGACAGAAGAGCCTGGCAGGCTACTGTCCAAGGGGTCTCAATGAGTTGGACACAGCTTAATGACTGAAAAATAACAATAAAATCATTCACACACACAAAAAGGTAGCTTAACTTTCTGTATATAAGAAAAATCATAGATTTTTTGAGGTTTAATTCTTCCCCTAAGATTTCAGGTCTTGTTTCAAGTGTTTATTTTATCTCTGGTGTGAGTATGTATGAATGTGTGTATCTATGTGTGTCTGTGCATGAGATCATTAGAAACTTACCCTTTTGCTTAGTTTATTGAGTTTTAATGAAGAGTGATTATCTACCAAGAATCTACTCTCTCTGTTGTGTTCCTTGGTGAACCAAGTGATGCCTTGAAAGCTGATGTTAATACTTAAAGACCTGGCATTTTCTAGTTCTGTCTGCTTACCAGTAGAGCTTGGAGAAATAGCAAAATTGTGGACTGATTCATACCACTCCAGTCATTTATGGGAAAGAACTGATATTTATACAAATGAATTAGAATTTTTGCACTAGTCCTTGCCAGCTTTTTCTTCTTAGTTTTCTGACTATTTCCATTACCTTAGTTTTCTGTGATAAATGTATATGATGACTTAATCTTAAATAAGTTAGATAAAAGATTTCATACAAACTAGTAAGAGCAAGGAAAAAGTAATTACTTAAGAGAAAATTAAACAACTGCAGACTTAAGAATGGGAGTCAGATATTCAAGGGTATCTATAATATTGACTTAAAAATGTGTTTGGCTACCTAAAAGTCATCAAAAAAGGTGAAAATCATTTTTAGAAATCAAAGTATTTCAAAGATGCAGTTGTTTCATCTGAATTTCAGTTAAGGACATTCAGCTATTTCTATTTAATTTTAATCATGAGACAAGGCTTAATTTTTAAAAATTTGTCAGAGATGTTTGGATTTCCAAATAATTGTGTAAATGAATCTGGTATAGCAGGGTTCTTCATGGTGTCTTGCATCTGTACCTATTGCAGTAAATGTGTTCTTATTTCCCATCCAGCATCCATTTTTTAAAGTTTACTTGCATTGTCTACACTGAACTGTGCAAATAAATTAACTTTATCAAATGAGAGACACACAAAGATAGAAGTTCTGACTGAAATATGACAGGTCTAAAATTATTTTCCTTACTTGTCTCTTTGATGTTATATAATTCTTGTGGCTCTAGAAGACATATGTATTTACTTACATATTTGACACATTAATTTAAACTTGCTATCTAAAAAAGATCATTTATTTATTTATTTTTGGCTGTGCGGGTATTTGTTGCTACTCACAGACCTTCTCTAGTCGTGGTGTGCAGGCTTCGCATTGTGGTAGTCTTTTTCATGGTAGAGCACAGGTTCTAGGTACATGGGCTCAGTGGCTGTGGTCAAGGGCTTAGTTGCCCCATGGCATGGTGGGACCTTCCTGAACTAGGGATCAAACTGGAGTCCCCTGCATTGCAAGGCTTATTTTAAACCACTGAACCACCAGGGAAACACTAAACTTGCTATTTTTATTTGGAAGGATTCTCCACTTTCTATTTGTCTTGTTTTTTCATTAAGATGGAAACTACACCAGGGGACTTGGTTTCCCCCATGACTGAAAGAACTAGCACTGTGTTAAGTCCTGGGTTGCTTCTGTACTGTACGATGATTGATAAGCAGAGCATTCATCGTTATTGATATTTTCATTAGGATGATGAATTCCAGAAGTTATTTTCCTGTGTGGGACATCCTCCTCCCCACCCTACCCCCAAGTCTCCCATCCCTGTTGCTCTTAGTAGGAAGAGGATAAGGCAGTCCTGCACTGAGCAACTGAGCACCCCAGGTAGAGCATGGGATCGCAGAAGAAATACTATGCAGTTTAGTTCAGAGCAAAGTGATTTTTGATTAATCCAAACAGAAGGGAAGAACTGTTATCAGCCTAAAAGCAAAGGCCGAATTTCTTGTTTCAGTGTAAAACATAGCATTTTTGCCAAAGTTTTGCAAGCATTCAACATGTGCATGGGTCTTTGCCTGTGTGCTCAGTCATTCAGTCAAGTGTGGCTCTGCATCCTTGTGGACTGCAGCCCATGAGACTCTGTCCATGGGATTTTCCAGGCAAGAATACCGGAGTGCATTGCCATTTCTTCCTCCAGGGGATCTTTCTGACCCAGGGATTGAACCCGTGTCTCTCTCGGGCATTGGCAGACAGATTTTTTACCACCAAGCCATGAGGGTAGCCCAAATGGATCTTTATGCAAAATTAAATGATAGTGGAGATGGGCTGTGTTTATTTATCACATTCTCAAGCCCCTCATTGTTAAGGCATTGTAAATATATGACTCTTACCTAACAAGTATATTTAGAAAGCATGGTGAAGAACTAAGTAAAGTGAAAATGGAGAGGTTTCCTAAAGACAACTGAAAGCCAATGGAAGCTACACTATTTGAAATTCTTAGTCTCCCAATTTACTAATATGAAGTGCAGCATATTTTAAGTTTTAAATTTATGTTTTTATTCTTGAGAATCTGTACCCTCCTTCAGCCAAATCCTCATTTATTTGTTTGCTCTCATCTTTCCTAGAACATCCATATTTTATAGCAACTAAAATGCCTGGTTAACCAAAGCTACTGATCCAGGAGGAAGAGTTCCAGCAGGAAGCATTTATAGACCAGGTTAGTAACAGACAAAATGAGCAAAAGAAGCAGACTGGCTGAACAACCTTTTGGCTTGGACTGTTGGAACCAACATTCAAAACTAATTTACAGCTTTGCAAAGTTTGGGTTTTAAAGCAATCCTTGTCTCCTCATTCATTAGTAAGGTTGCAGGATTAGCAACTGGGTGATCCTGCCAGGTACACGTGTATCAGTCCCAGAGGCAAGACTCTGTGTGCTGAGAGCATCCACCAAAACGATGAAAAAATTATAACTGTTAACATTTTAACTGGCTTCTCTTTCATTTGTAATGGCTACTAACTGTCTTGGTCAAGGGCATTCTAAAGAGTATACGGGCCGAGATTATTCTAATTATCTATTTCTCAAGTGAATGGCAGGATAGCTTTTATGGAGCTGGGTGAATTGAGATAGCCCTAGATAAATTAAAAGGATTTAATTTCATAATAAACTTCTCTTTAAATTTTTATTATTTTTTATTATGGCAAAATATACACAACAAAAAATTTGCTATCTTAGTCATGTTTGAGTATACAGTTCAGTGGTATTAAAGACATTTACATTCTGTGCTACCATGACCATCATCTAACTCTAAAACTCTTCATCTTGCAACACTGAAACTCTGCTCATTAAACAACTCTCCTCCATACCCCAGTCCCTGACAACCACGATTTTACTTCCTGTAATACTTTCTGCTCTATGAATTTTACTACCTCTTATAAATAGAATCGTGCGGTATTTGTCCTTTAGTGACTGGCTTACTTCACTTAGCATGATGTCTTCAAGGTTCACTCATGCCATAGCATGTACCAGAGTTTCCTTCTTTTTAAAGGCTGTATAATATTACACGGTTACATATATACTACAGTTCATTCCTTTGTTTATCCATTCATTTACCTATGGTCCCTTGGGTTTTCCACCTTTGGGCTAAGGAAAGAGTCTTTGCACCCAAAGTGTTAAGGTTTCATCACAGTGTTTCATGGTGGATTTGAGGATAGCAAAATCCGTTGAAAAACTTAGATCTGGATACACAGTACAGAAATCATAGATATTATTTATTTATTTTTCATCCAGAAAACAAAATATTCCTAGGAATTTTTATAATATGCAGAATGTCCAGTCGTTCAAGCTCAGTGTCTGGGTCCTCTAACTGTGTTTACAAGACAAAGGTGACTGCAGTTCTCTTCTGAATGGAGTGATGCCCGCTCCCTTTGCTGTGATATTTATGGTAAGTACTCTGTTTCAGGGATTTAGGGTTTTATGAGGTTCTCCTCGGTGGGATGGCTTTTAATTGCCTGAGTTATATTAGTCCTTGAGGTAAGCCTTTTCTCAAGTGTCCAACCAAGTCCCCTGATCAACCCTCCTCAAAGCCACAGTAAAATTGGCATGCTTAAGTAGGGCAGGAATGCTAACATCCCAGATCTGAGAGAGGTAATTTGGTCCAAAATGCACTCCAGTGATGTTTATATTTCAGATAAAGTGCTTACAGCACTGTTGCTGCCCTTTTGACCCCTGTTTCCGTATTCCTGTGCTTCTAGGAGAAAGTGATATTTAAAATTCAAATCTTTACTTTTATTAGCTCCCAGAATGAACTAGGATTTCAATTCATTCTTATCTCTGGTATAAACATTGTTATCATTCATACCTTGGAGATATCTTAGAGAAAACTGTTAAATACATTCCATCAAGGGAACAAATGGAAACTCCTCGGAATCTTTCCTTCCTTCCTTCTTCCTCCTTCTCTCCATCTTCTCCTCCCTCCCCTCCCTCCTTTCTTCCTTCATTCCATCCTTCCTTCATTCCATCCCCTTTCTTCTTCCTTTTTTTTTTTTCTTTTCAAATTCATGAGCATATATTTTATAAACTCAGAGCAAAGCATTTTCACAGTAAAAGTTCACTCTCTGCAGTGGCTGTTGCTGTTGTCAGGAGGGTATGGGGAGGGGGTAGCCTGTGAGGTGAGAGTGATGGAAAGGGAATGAGGGCGTAAGCTGAATTTATCTTTCAGATTGGACTTTTCTGACCCATAGAGGTTGAAAAACCACCTTTTAACATATTGCAAGATGCACTTCTCAGTTCTTTTAAAGGCAAAATCTACATAAGTCTTTAGAGATTTGACTTTTAATAAGCAGGATCCCACTTCCTATGGTTGGTTGTATTCTCCTAATCCGCATCCCCTCAAATACAACAAGTGAAAGGGTGTGAATAAAGAGTAGGGAGAACTTCAGGTCACTTAGCTGATGTAGCCTCTGAAAGTATGATAAAAAATCATACATTGAAACTGAGGCCGAAAGACAGCTAGGCTTTAATATCTGAGAGAAGCCTTGCACAGGTCATTTTATCTATTGAGAATATTAAAATGGCTTAGACAAGTAGATTAAACAGCTCAATAAAATGGAATTCTGCACATAATCAACTTCCTTTCTGCAATAAAACTTATCTGTTTTGCTGAATTCAGTGAGCTAGTAAATAGGAAGGCGTGGAGTGAACTGAAGCAAAATGCCATAGAAATTATTGTCAGCACCTTATACTCAGGTGGTGCTTTTCACATGAGAAATATGAGATGGGGTGCCAACAGCCTCACCATGAGTGTGGATCCTAACAAAATCCTACCAACCCAGAGTGCCACACAAATCCCACAATAGCCAGTCATTTCCAAAGACAAGGAGCTTCGTATGATGAAGACTGCCTGCATCTTATTGTGACTTTCTGAGGGTGCTTTATGTATTTGTATGTTTTTTATTAAGTGGTTTTTCTTGAGTAAAGGGAGAATCATATATGTTCAACTTCCATCAGTAGGGAAGTTTCTTGTAGAACCAGAACAACCCTATATTTTTCTAATTGTGAATGTATATTATTTTAACATCTGGATGCCATCTTTGCACATTTAAATTGGTTTTACTATTTATATATAATTAAAAAAATCCTGGGCAATGGAAAAAGCAAAGAAACAAAATTAAAAATATAAATGGGAATGTAGTCAAGGCATAAAGGAAAAACAAAGATCATGTAAATCTTATTTATAAAATTGAGGAGAACAATACCTAATATGGGTGAGGTGACTATGGGCTTTTAAAGTGCCACAGAACTGAGTACATCTGGCCTGAGAACAGCTTAAAAGTAGTGACTCCATTTATAAGAAATGCTCCTTACATGAAACCTTCTTTATTATCCAAATCACAGTGTTACCTGGATGTTTCTGTCTAAATGCCTTGCAGGTTTTCACCTGTTCTTGGCACAATGATGATTTCTGAAAATTGCCATTCATTCATGTAAAGAACTCAGCTACTTGCTATTAGTGTGTGTATATGTCCTATTTAGTTTCCAAATGATGATTAATATCCAGAGCAGAAAAGAAATATTCAGTAATGAGTTATTTCTGTCTAAATATCTATTCCTGAGGTGAGTTGTTAAGAAAAGTTTCTTCCTAGATTATCAATCTTTGCCAAAGAACATCAGCTGTTTTAACATGGAATGATTTGCATTTCATACCAGAAAACCAGACATATTAAAAACTTCTTTAAATACTTTTTGAGACCGATTTCTTCCTGTTACTGTTGAAGACTTGCTTTCTATGGTCATTTGGTAAATAAATAGCTTTAAGAATCTGCCTGCAATGCAGGAGACCTGGGTTCAATTCTTGGGTCAAGAAGATCCCCAGGAGAAGGTATGGCAACCCCCTCAAGTATTCTTGATAGAAAATCCCATGAACAGAGGAGCCTGTCAGCCTACAATTCATAGGGTCGCAAAAGTTGGACATGACTTAGTGACTAAACCACCACCAAAGGGGAAACAAACAAACAAACAAAAAAATTGAAATAGACACTAAATTTGAATAAGCACTCATAGATTTTTTAGTTATGTATTGTTACCTAAAAAATTGCCCTGAAAAATTTTTTTTTAGTTTAAAAGAACAATAGTTATTAAATATCTCTTAGCATTTCCTTGGGTCAACAGCTCAAGACTGGCTTGGCTGAGTGGTTTTTTCTCAGTCTCTCATAAGTTTATACTCAGGGTGTAGTCAGGCCGCAGTCAACTGAAGGCTTCACTGATGGGAGGGTCAGCCATTCACTTGGCTGGTAAGGCCTGGCTATTATTGGGAAGCCCCAGCACCTCATGGCAAAGGCAAAGGGCTGCCGGGGTGTCCTCACAGCATGGTGACTGGTTATCCAGAGCAAGTAATCCGAGAGACCACCCAGGAAGGCCCAATGCTTTATATGACCTAACTTCAGAAAGGATGCTGTCACTTCCTCTATACTCTGTTGGTTTCATGGCCAACCCTGATTGAATGAGGGAGAGAAACACACAAGGGCATGAAGACCAAGCACTGGGGCTTCTGGAACCTATGAGGGTCGCTACCATTTTAGGCATTTTCAGTAATTAATATATGTATATGATGCTCATCACATATGTTCTCTGAGAAAGATCTTCACATGTAGTAGACTCATGTAAATATGTATTGAAAGGCTTCATGAAATATCTATTTTAATGTTTAGTCCAAGAATAAAAATGGATCCTTTCTTACTAGTATTTATTATTAGAGTCTGAGCTTGACTCCATGTGTAAATTTGATCTATATGAGGATGTTTAGGAAACTGGAAGGCTGGGAAGCCACTTGTGCAGGACGGAAGAAACACTGGAAAACTTAACTAGAGGAATCTGCCTGAACAAAGAAATAAATAGGGCACTGGGGGACAGTCTGACACTTTGCTCTGTAATAGATTTCCATCCTGAATGTCACTGAACTATTTTCTTTTATTTTTTTAACCCCCAATGCAAACAATATAGTAGTATTACTTTAGGTGGCAGTTTCTCGATTACTAGTGAGGTGGATCATTTTTCCATGGATTTATTAGTCCTATCTAGTTCCTCTTTTGTGAAATTTTTGATCATAGATTTTAGCACATTTTTATAATTCAATTGTTTATCTTTTTATATCAGTGTTTCTTATTTATGATTTTTGCAAGCTCCTCTTTAAATTCATGATGTATTTATACAAACATTTTTTAGATGTACTTGTTTGTTTGTATTTTGCTAAAAATAATCCATTTTTAGATTTATTAACAGAAGATTGTATATTCTATTCCAATCTATTCTAATCTTAAAAATATTTCCCATTATATTTATAAAGTCTAAAATGCTTTATATTTTATTGACTCACTGTTGAAATTTATATCTTCTATCTTTTAAAAGCTAATTTTGCTTTTCCTAGATTCCTTTATTAGCATTTTTTCTAATCGTTGTGTTAGATTCTGAATGCCTCAGTGTTATTTTGGCCATGCCTATAACTAAAATGTTATATATATTGTACTCACTAACTTTTATTTCTATATGATAGTTAATTTCCATTTTTAATTTTCTCCTTACATGTAAACTTAAACATAGAATGTTTTTGTTGAGTGGTTTTATAAATAGAATGTGGTCTCTGTAATTTATAATACATGGAATTAGGTAGTATTTTCTCTGTGGATTAATTGAGGGTTTGTCTTTTTAAATGTCTATCAAATATTTACAGTATGATTGTGTTTTCTTCCTTAAAACATTTATTATAGTCTCTCTTCAGTCTCAAATCATTCAGTATAAAACCATCTTCTTAAATTTTCCCAAATATTTCATATTCTTTGGCAACTTTAGGGGCTTTGCTCACGAGAGTTCCTATTCTGGATTTGTCCTCTTTCTTTACCTTAAATTGACTAACATCTACTGTTCCTTCTGTTCAGTTTAGAAAATTTAGTCTGTGCACTTTCTCTAAATTAATAACTTCAAATATCATTTTCTCTGCAAAGGATTCTCTAATCTCCCTCAAAACTGTACCAAGCTTACCTGTGGCCTCCCTCTTTTGAGTATGGTACTTGCCTATTTAATTGTCATTGGGCCACAGACCATTTTCAAGCAGGGGTTGTATCCTGTTCCTTAATATGTTTCCCATTGTTAGCAAGTTGACTGGCATCTAGTAGATGGTAAGTAAATATGTGTTGAATGACTCAGGAAGAAAAGAAACTATACAAATCATGAAGGAGAGCTAATGTTATCATATAACATGGAGAGCTATTGAAATTCTTCATGTCAGATATTGTGCTGTGTCATGCAATATAACTAATCTCTCAAACCCTGAAAGAGAAGTGGCTCTATAATACACACAGGAAGATTGAGAATTAAGGAGGTAAACTATTATTGATCAAAAGTGCACATGTGTTGACTTAAAGGGGCAAAATGAGAATAACAGAATAATTTGAACATCATATAGAGTAAAGCTAGATCACTGTTAGAGTGACATCAATGAATATTTAAGCAAAGATGGTCACAATCGACTTTATCATACCTCTGAAAAAGTGCAAAGAAAAAATTATAGCAATGAAAAAAATGTTGAATAAAGAAAAAAAGGTACTCATAGCTAGAGCCAAATCTCAGCATGCTTCAGGGTGACAATTAGGCATTGTAACCCAGGAAAAATAATGTTGCTGTAGTGCACTGGCAGAAACCTGGGGAACAGGTGTGCAAATGGTTTCCAAAGGTATTAGATCAAAAAGAAGGACTATAGCACTAGATTAGACTGAATTAACTGACATGAAAATACAGCCCTATTCCGGATTCATCTTGAAAGACATTGGTGAAGGAAAATCCTCCTAGGAGGTATAAGCCTATTTTATTCACTGCACCTGAAGTGAATGCTGGCCAAGTGAAAAACTGATTTAGGGCAATTGTTGATAATTCAGTTCTTCCCAGGTGGCTGTAGTGGTTTAAAAACAAACAAAAACCCGCCTGCCAATGCAGGAGTTGCAGAGGCGATGTCGGGAAGATTCGACCCCTAGGTCGGGAAGTCCCCCGGACTAGGAAATGGCAACCCACTTCAAAGTGAGGTGAAGTCGCTCAGTCATGTCCAACTCTGCAATCCTATGGATGGTAGCCTACCAGACTCCGTGGTCCATGGGATTTTCCAGGCAAGAATACTAGAGTGGCCTACCATTTCCTTCTCCAGGGGATCTTCCCAACCCAGGGATCAAACCCGGGTCTCCTGCATTGCAGACAGACGCTTTATCGTCTGAACCAGGGACTTAAAGAAATAAAATTGGAAGATTGGTAACAAATATGCTTTGGGGAAACATGTATA
Organism: Capricornis sumatraensis; assembly: GCF_032405125.1. NCBI lineage: Eukaryota > Metazoa > Chordata > Mammalia > Artiodactyla > Bovidae > Capricornis > Capricornis sumatraensis. The sequence continues at coordinate 52,754,381 of NC_091083.1, forward strand.
TGGGCCTCTCAGAATGCACAGAGAATGTGAGAAATGTTTTGTTCTATGTGAATGCTAACCAAAAGGCATCCACTGCAAGAGATTCACTAACAAGTAGACAAAATAATGCCTTCTTGGATATCAGTCAGCCTCTTTACCCAGCCAACCCACTTCTTGCTCAATGGACCCATGAACAAATTGTCCATGATGGTAGGAATGAAGGCTATGCAGAGACCCAGCATGAACGTTCTCTTACTAAGGTTAACCTTCTTTCTTCAGAGCATGACTAAGGTTTTCTGTTTGCCCTGCCATGCCGTGCCTGCGTGCTTAGTTGTGTTAGATTCTTTGCAACCTATGGGCTATTCACAGTCTCCTCTGTCCACGGGATTCTCCAAGCAAGAATACTGGGGCTGGTTGCCATTTTCTTCTCCAGGGGATCTTCTTGATCCAGGAATTGAACCCGCATCTCCTGAGTCTCCTGCATTGCCAGGCAGATGCTTTACATGCTGAGCCATCGAGGAGGTCCTTTAAGGCTAACCTGGCTGCCACTAATCTATAGCCTAATCTGCTAACATTGGGAGATCAACACCGAATTCCCAACATGGCACCATTTCTGAGTACCACCCTGCCACCTAGTGGCAGATCAGTTACACTGTCCTTCCATTATGGAAACAATATTTGTCCTTATTGGAATACGCAAATATCCTGGAGATGAATTTATCTTACCTAACTGGTAATATTTCTTCTAACATCACCTGTGGATGTACAGGGTTCCTAATCTACCATCATGATATTCCATAAAGCATTTCATCAGATCAAGAAATATATTTCACAGCAAATGTGGTGCAGCAGGCTCATGCCTGGGAATCCAGTGGCCTTATCATGTACCTCATTATCCAAAAACAGCTGGCCTAATTGAAAGATGAAATGGCTTATTAAAGACTCAGTTATGGTGTCAATTGGGAAATAACACTGTGAAAGGGTAAAGTTCCATTTTACAGAGTGGAGTTTATGCTTTTAATCAGAGGTTGTTGCACAGCATGTTTTTTGTTTTTTTTTTTCTTCCCCATAATCAGAATCAAGGAATGGAAGCAAAACTGGTTACTCTCATTATTATACCTAATAACCGCTTGCACATTTGTTGCTTCTCTTTCTGGCAACTTTAGGCTTTGCTGATTTGGAGATTTTAGCACACAGGAGTGTATTGCTTTCATCAGGACATTTGATGGCCCCACCAAATTGGAAGATGATAATTTCATTTTTGGTTCCCTATGATACAAATTAAAGAAAGAAAAAAAGGGAGGTGAGCTAAAAAGGAGGAAACCTAGGAGTTGATTTTGTTTTCTAATGGTAAGGGGTAAATCTGGTTATAGCTGTACAATAAAGACAAAGAGAACTATGTCTGAAATTCACAGGATCTCCAGGGACCCACTTAGCATTTCCACATCTAGATGTAAATATTGTGGAAAACTATACCAAGATATAGTTGGTAAGATTATTGAGGACTCAGGCTCTTCAGAAATGAAGATCCCAGTCACTCTATTAAGTAGAGAACCCAGAACAGTTGAGGTTCTGGCTGAAGTCAAGGGAAATATGGGAATGATAGGTGAAAGATGCCATGGATATCAACTATAACCTTGTGACCATTTACAGAAATGAGGGCTGTAGTAGTTTTGCAAAAGTTTTTCATGCTTTTTAGATGCATGCATTTATTTGTATATGATTTATTCTCTTCTTTCTGCTTGTTGTATATGAAAACAGTTATATATAAGTTATAGGAAGTTAATATAATTTATTGGAAATAATAAATAGTTGGAACTATTGGAAGTAATAAATAAGCATAAATTGATTTAAATTGAGGTTGCAGAATATTTTGAGACAAATATGTGATTGAATATGAGGAGTAATTAATACAGCTTATGATGGACATAGTGACTATTGGGACTGTGTGTCTTCCCATTTAGGGGAAGAATAAGAACGTTACTTGTAAAACGGAAAGTTGTGTCTGTTTCTGGAGAGGTCAAGTGTGTAGAAGAGAACACATGGAACCTAAGTAGCCAAGGGTGGGAACTGTTTTCAATTATTTGTCTCTCATCCCTGAATGTATCCTTTAATATGTGTTCTGTGGTGAACAGCAGGATTTGTTCAAGCATTTCCCCTTTAAAATGAGCATGAGGTTAAATTTCTCGGCAGAGTATGCTGGAGAGACACTGCAGGAAGAGCAAGTAATTTCATTTTCTGGAGAGAAGGTGGTGGTAGTGGGCTTGCGAGGCCATCCAGTGGAGCCTGCCCCAGCCATGATCCCTCTGGGGCCTGGCATCTCTGCCTGGTGATCACTTTTCTGCAGTCCTCTCAACAGAGAAATCATAGCTCCCACACTGTCTGCTTGCAGCACTTGTGATGCAAGCTGCTGCTGCTAAGTCGCTTCAGTCGTGACCAACCCTGCAAGGGTCACATCCTAAGCTGCCTCTCCTGTGAGCCCACACACAGCCTATGCGTGCAGTCAGAGGGCTGTGAAGTCCACCCAGAATTGCTGCACCTTCTTCAAGTCCATGCACTCCTGGACTCTTACTGCAGGCCCACATGGCCAGTTCCTCATCATCTGCTCTTGCACCTGCCTTCCAGCCAGAATCTCCCGACCTGTTCAGGGTTAGCTCAACTATTGGACTCTGTTATCTGGTGACTGAACCATACTTTCTCCTCTAAGGTGTACACTCCTTCATGTTCTTCCTTTCTTGGGATGCTGTTCTTTAATCCTACAGTGTCTTGTAGACTTCCCTTAGATCTTACACTTATTCCTTCACTATGGTTAGTGTTTTTAATTTTTTTTAACCTAAATACTGGAAATCACTCAGTCTGTGTGCTTTCTTAAAACTTTTTTCAAGGATCAGGTAACAAAAGCTTGAAAAATGTTATTTTTATCATTATTCTAATGGAATATTATCTTGGAAAATATTGATTATTATAATAATTATAATAATTATTAATGTGGTTTCAGATATATTACTGTCATTTTAAAGACTTCATAGTTTTTCTATATTTAATATTTGTATTAGTTAGAAAATCGTTATAAAAATTTAATAGTTCATCTCTGGTATAGCTTCTTCATTATATAGGTGCACACATACATACAGGAATGCACTGATGTATTATCATAGTAGGTTAAAAGTTTGGAAGTTGAGAGATTCTAGATTGTCAATATACTGTATTTCCAAAGATATTTTAAGAAACTTTCAATTTGGAATTCCCAAGTAAGTTTATCCAAGAGAAAATTAAGAAGGAAAAAGGAGGGAGAGGCTTAGGTATGGTGGAAATTGTTAAATTCTCTTTTTTTAACCCCCAAATCACCAGCCAATAAGACATGTAATTAAAATGTAGAATTCACTGCAATCATTATTTCAGTCTGAGTTATGCACATCTCAGCGTGGAAATAAGTCAAAATATCCCTGTTAAAATGACAATTGAACAATATGAAAACTTACAGTTGACCACCTGCTCATGCAATGAAATCTCAATCTATTTTGTTGTATTTTTGTTACCTATCTAATCAAAGATGATAATATGGGATCAAAGACAATATATGGAAAAAGAGAGAAATCATTTTCTGAAAGATTCAGTATGATTTGCCTTGATATATCAAGGAGTCAACTTTGAAGGTAGATATTGCTGAGCCATACTTTGGTCTTTGAATGTAGAAAGAAGAAAAGAAGGAAAGAAGAAAGAAGGAAGAAAAGAATGTAAGGAAACTGCTACTTATTTTTCTTAAAGGAAAACTAAAGGAATGAGGAGTGTTACTTGTGAATTAACTGGCCTTGTGTTGATTGTTACTCTCTAAATTTGGCCAAAGAACTGTGTGTCCCACTTAGGGCTTTGGAGTTCAAGATGTATCACTACAAGAACAAGAACTTTGCTGCACATGAGATGGTATAAATGTATGAAATAGGGTCCAACTTATATTTGAGGATATCTGATTTATCAGGAATGCACAAATGAAAATTATTGAATATTAGTCAAGGCATAGTGAGTAACAAAATTAGTTCCAAAAGTTTAGAACTGTTGGAACTCACAAAATTGTACTGTCAAAGAAATGGGCAGTTCTGCAACTCTTCATTCTAGACATTGGATTTGAGACAGATTAACAAAGGTGGTAATCACCTAGGTAAGAGATGTGTAGATAGGGGATGTGAACACATACTCAGTGGGAGAGACACAATAAAGAAAGGCAAAGGAAAAAACAAAAAAAAAATATATATAAAGAAGAAAAGATTTAACATATAGTGTTCTTAACCTTGTTCCACATATTAAGATATATTTATAATTTATTTTACACAAATTAAATCACATTCACTATAATCAACAACCATTCTACATATGCATTGATTGATAAAAATGGATGTTGCCCATTGAAAGTAACATTACAACTTATATTCTTTTCATCTGAAAAATGATTCAGTAATATTTGTCTCCCATGGCAGTTTCAGAGTAAACTGGACTCAGTATTAATTAAATGAGACAGAGAAGTCATACTTCAGCTTCATAGCATGTGAGACTCTGACCTATACCTTAGCAAACATGAGTTATCACAAGAGGTGTCACTGCTAATTTAGTTCAGAATGTGGATTGTCTGGAATTCTAAAATACTGCCAGCCAAAGTATTAAAAAAGTACAGCCCTTTGAAAAACTAATATAGTAACTAAATATACTCTATGACTCAGCAGTTCCAGTCCTACATATATACCAAAGAGAAGGGAGTTCGTGCAATAACTCATACAAAAATGTTCATGAGATCCTTAGTCATAATAGCTAGGTAGTAAAGAAATGTCCACCGACAAACAAGTATTCATTAACAGAAGGATGGAAAGACAAACTGTGGTAATTCTCATTGTAGATGCTTCAGAACAGACTGATAGATACAAAAACATAGACAAATAAATCTAAAAATGAACACTGAAAGACAAGTAAACCAGTCATAAAAGTTGGCAACCTGAAGGATTGTGCCTATATTAAGTGGAAAAGCAGGCAACATTAATCTACCAGGGACAGAAGAGTAGGCCTGACTCTGAGAGTGGGGTGGGGAATGACTGGGAACGGGGATAAAAAAAACCTTGTGGGGACTTAGAGTCTTTTATATCTTGATTAAAGTGTCAGTTACAAGGGTGTATACATTTGTGCCAAATAACAGAGTTATAGATTTGTGTTTTGCTGACCATGAGTAATATTCATGAGTATTAGTACTGTCAATAAAGTACTATTATCCAAATAAATGAATGAATGGCTAAATTAATGAATATATTGCATCAATTTTAAAATATTTGCCAATTGTACTACTATTACTATTGTCCTTTACTACTACTACTACTATTGTTGTTACCACTAGTGTTTTTCTATTTAGTCATTATTGTTTAGTCATGTCCAACTCTTTTGCAACCCCATGGACTGTAGCCCACCAGACTCCTCTCTCTATGGCATTTCCCAGACAAGAATATTGGAGTGGTTGCCATTTCCTTCTCCAGGGGATCTTCCCCACCCATGGATCAAACCCACATCCCCTGCATTGGCATGCATATTCTTCACCACTGAGCTATCTAGAGGGAACTGAACACCAAATGGCTATGTCATATCTGCAAATGTGGTGGACTTAAGGGTACAAAAAAAAAAAAAGTAAGGTGAGTTCTAGAGACTCACTGTGGTTGAATCCAGGCTCAATTCTTTGCTGGCTCTGGAATTTAGGCAAGTCTGACTAAGTTCCCTAATCTTCATCTCCATTTTAATACATGGATATTAATTGTACCTCCCACAGTTCTGTAAGAATCAAAACACTTGTAAGAAAACCTATCACATACATCAACCCCAATCTCCCAGTTCACCCCACCCCCTCTCCCCCATGCCTACATGCCCCTTTTTCTATGTCTTTATTCCTTCCTTGCAAATAGGTTCCTCTGAACTATGTCCCAATGAAAAAAAGAAAGGAAACATCATATATTAAACAATGCATATTATCTATCCTTTTTATTTTCATCATTAAAATTCTTGCTAATTTTTGGCAGGCTATGTTGAAAGTGAAGTTTTAACTTACTTTTGGCATTATACTTTTAGTCTTGCTAGAGTACTTTTTAATGTTTTTTACTCAAGACATAAAAACTCACTTTCATATTAATTCATTTTATCTTTAAATTGCTATTTATGGTTAATTACTCTGGTAACTGCTTGGCTTTTCTGAAGGTTATTGTTACTACAATCAGCAAGACTAATATAATCTCCTAGGAAATTAAATCCTTCTTGTGGTAAAATGTGAACTTCTTGAGAGCAGGTACAGAGCAGTTTGTATTCATGACTACAGATATGTGTAACATACACAGCCTAGCATATAGCAATGCTTAATAAATATTTGTTGAATACATACATTAATATGTCTGGTAAATAAAAACTTATTCCTTAGATCTGAATGTGCCCAAACATGCCCAAACTTAGTGAAAACCCAGCCGGCTGCAATTTCAAAAGTCTACTGGAATGTATATATATTTCATGGAATGCACCAAGATTTTCTAATATAGAAGCCTGAATATATGATAGACTTTGCTTCCAGGAAAGCATTTTGCATCTAGGTTGTAAATGATTTTCTCTGGCTGTATAGGACTTTGGAGGAACACAAGACACAGCAGCCTTGTTTTGGCATGACTGGGGGTGACAGGAGAGATGCAAGTAGGATGTAAGAAATCTTTTAGATAGCAAAAAAACCCCAAAACTTCCTTACAAGTGGCAGCAGGCCAAAAAGGGGGTTGGACCAATTTCTGGACTCCTGCAAATTTCTGTGAATTTTGCCAGATTATTTTTTCACAAGTGTTGTAGTTGTTTGAATGGAACTCCAAAATCAAAACCACCCAATCGCCCTTCTACACCTTTGCTTTTCTTTATTTCTTTCCCTATTTTGATGTTAATGGCATGACATCCTATCCAGTGCTTTACTTCTATAGCAGATGATAAAACCCAGACTTAAAATACAACCACTGATTAATATGAAAGTGTTCTGGATTAAATATCCTGTCAAAATAAGCAATTTTGAAATGTTAATTCCATAGGAGCATTTAGACCAGGGAGTCATGAGGAAAACAGACTGAATTGTGAGATGTATTAAAATAAGAAAATGTTTATGTTCACTGACTGGAAAATAGAATGCAAAGGAAAGTTCATGTAAAGTAGTTTTACGGAGCAAATATTTGTGAGATTCATTTTTATGCTATAAATAGTGAAAATAATTATAGAATCAGATTCTGTCTGTACCTATCTGCCTGGCTTTTCATTCAGAGAAGTAGTGCCTGCCCACCCCCAGTAGTATTTGAGAATGTGTGGGGGTGTTCACTGCATAAAAAAATGAGGCACTACTGGGATTGATGCACATATATATGTTTTTTATATTATATATATCATACATCATATATTATAGCATGTTTTATATATCTAACTCAATGTTATCTTATTTATAAATATGCATATATTATGTTTTATATATGCATAAATAATCCTTTGGAAATACTAATATTCTTCTGTAAAGATATGGTATTAAGGGAAACACTGTTATGCATAACTTTGAAAATTATATTGAATAGAATCACTGTTCAGTTCAGTCACTCGTGTCCAACTCTTTGCGCCATGGACTGCAGCACACTAGGTCTCCCTGTCCAACACCAACTCCCGGAGTTTACTCAAACTCATGTCCATTGAGTCGGTGATGCCATCCAACCATCTCACATCCTCTGTCATCCCCTTCTCCTCCCGCCTTCAATCTTTCCCAGCATCAGGGTCTTTTCAGATGAGTCCGTTCTTCGCATCAGATGGCCAAAGTCCTGGAGTTTCGGGATCAGCATCAGTCCTTCCAATGAATATTCAGGACTGATTTCCTTTCAGATGGACTGGTTGGTTCTCCTTGCAGTCCAAGAAACTCTCAAGAGTCTTCTCCAACACCACAGTTCAAAAGCATCAGTTCTTCGGTGCTTAGCTTTCTTTATAGTCCAACTCTCACATAAATAGATGACTGCTGGAGAAACCATAGATTTGACTAGATGGACCTTTGTTGGCAAAGTAATGTCTCTGCTTTTTAATATGCTGATTGTTCATAATTTTTCTTCCATGGAGTAAGCGTCTTTTAATTTCATGGTTGCAGTCACCATCTGAAGTGATTTTGTAGTCCCCCCAAAATAAAATCTGTCACTGTTTCCACTGTTTCCCCATGTATTTGCTATGAAGTGATGGGACCAGATGACATGATTTTTGTTTCGTGAATTTTGAGTGTTAAGCCAACTTTTTCACTTTCCTTTTCACTTTCATCAAAAGGCTCTTTAGTTCTTCTTTGCTTTCTGCCATAAATGTGGTGTCATCTGCATATCTGAGGTTATCAATACATCATGAGAAATGTTGGACTGGATGAAGCACAAGCTGGAATCAAGATTGCTAGGAGGAATATCAATAACCTCAGGTAGAATCACAGGGAAACTAGCAAACAAGCCTAAATTGAAAGTCATTCTACGAAACAACTGACATGTCCTCTTTCAAAATATCAATTTAATGAAAGGCAGTGAAAAATAAGGACTGATGCAGATTGAGAGAGAATAAAAACTACATGAAATGAGCTGGATTTTGGACTATTAAAAAAAATACAATATTGGGACAACTGGCAAAAATTGAATTTGGACTGCTATAAATAATAGTATTGTAACAATGCCAAGTTTCTTAAATTTGATCATTGTTTCATGATTGTGTAATAAAATGTCCTTGTTCTTGAAAATACATGCTGAAGTATATAAAAGTGAAGAGTCATGGAGAATGCAGCTCTTAAATCGTTCAACACATCAAACAAAAGAAGAATAAGTATATGATAAATATGTGCCCACATTGGTGCTGCTAGCCATATTCATATGCATATCTATAGCTCTACACAAACAAATAATAATTTCAACTCTAGGTAGAAGGTCGATGATAATTCATTGTACTTTTCTTGCAACTTGAAACATTTTTTTTTAATAAAGATTTTTTATTCTGCTTCAAGATGGTGGAGTAGAAGGACATGCGTTCATTTCCTCCTATAAGAGCACCAAAATCACAACCTACTGTTGAACAACCACTAACAGAAGGATACTGGAACCCATCAAAAAAAAAAAAATCCCTGTGTCCAAAGGAAAAGAAGAAGCCACAACAAGATGATGGTAGGAGGGGTACAATCATGATAAAATAAAATCCCATAGCCACTAGGTGGGTGACCTACAAACTGGAGAATGATAATACCAAAGAAGTACTCCTACTGTTGTGAATGTTCTGAATCCCACAGTTTCCCAGTCTGGGAATCTGACAAAGGGACTGGGAATCTCCAGGGAATCTAACCTTGAAGGACATTGGGATTTCATTACAGAACTTCCACAGGACTGGAGGAAACAGAGACTCCACTCTTGGAGGGCACAAACGAATTCTTGCATGCACCAAGACCCAGAGGAAAGGAATAGTGGCCCCACAGGAGACTGAACAAGATCTACCAGCTAATGTTGGAGGATCACTTATGGAAGTGTGTATTCATCTTACCGCAGGGAAAGGGGCACTGGCAGCAACAATCCTGGAGGATGCCCCATTGGCATAAGTCCTCTTGGAGGTCACCATTAACCCTACCATAGACTCTGTAGACCTCAGGGATGGGTTGCTTAAGGTCAAACAACCAACAGGAAGGGAACACAACCTTACTTATCAGCAAATAATTTGACTAAAGCTTGACTGAGCACAGTCCTGCCCACCAGAGCAAGACCCAGTTTTTCCCACTGCAAGTAGCCTGTTAGCCTCATCCACCAGAGGTCAGACTTAAGAAGCAAGAGGAACCACAATCAACAATGGCTACAGTGAAAACCTCATCAGTTCAGTTCAGTCGCTCAGTCGTGTCTGACTCTATGCGACCCCATGAATCGCAGCACACCAGGCCTCCGTGTCCATCACCAACTCCTGGAGTTCACTCAGACTCACGTCCATCGAGTCAGTGATGCCATCCAGCCATCTCATCCTCTGTCGTCCCCTTCTCCTCCTGCCCCCATTGCTCCCAGCATCAGAGTCTTTTCCAATGAGTCAACTCTTCACATGAGGTGGCCAAAGTATTGGAGTTTCAGCTTTAGCATCATTCCTTCAAAAGAAATTCCAGGGTTGATGTCCTTCAGAATGGACTGGTTGGATCTCCTTGCAGTCCAAGGGACTCTCAAGAGTCTTCTCCAACACCACAGTTCAAAAGCATCAATTCTTCGGCTCTCAGCTTTCTTCACAGTCTAACTCTCACATCCATACATGACCATTGGAAAAACCATAGCCTTGACTAGACAGACCTTAGTCGGCAAAGTAATGTCTCTGCTTTTGAATATGCTATCTAGGTTGGTCATAACTTTCCTTCCAAAGAGTAAGCCTCTTTTAATTTCATGGCTGCAGTCACCATCTGCAGTGACTTTGGAGCCCAGAAAAATAAAGTCTGACACTGTTTCCACTGTTTCCCCATCTATTTCCCATGAAGTGATGGGACTGGATGCCATGATCTTTGTTTTCTGAATGTTGAGCTTTAAGCCAACTTTTTCGCTCTCCTCTTTCACTTTCATCAAGAGGCTTTTTAGTTCCTCTTCACTTTCTGCCATAAGGGTGGTGTCATCTGTGTATCTGAGGTTACTGATATTTCTCCTGGCAATCTTGATTCCAGCTTGTGCTTCTTCCAGCCCAGCGTTTCTATTGGTGTACTCTGCATATAAGTTAAATAAGCAGGGTGACAATATACAGCCTTGATGTACTCCTTTTCCTATTTGGAACCAGTCTGTTGTTCCATGTCCAGTTCTAACTGTTGCTTCCTGACCAACATATAGATTTCTCAAGAGGCAGGTCAGGTGGTCTGGTATTCCCATCTCTTTCAGAATTTTCCACACTTTATTGTGATCCACACAGTCAAAGGCTTTGGCATAGTCAATAAAGCAGAAATAGATGTTTTTCTGGAACTCTCTTGCTTTTTCCATGATCCAGCAGATGTTGGCAATTTGATCTCTGGTTCCTCTGCCTTTTCTAAAACCAGCTTGGACATCAGGAAGTTCACAGTTCACGTATTGCTGAAGCCTGGCTTGGAGAATTTGAGCATTACTTTACTAGCATGAACAGTATGAAAAGGCAAAATGATAGGATAGTGAAAGAGGAACTCCCCAGGTCAGTAGGAGCACAATATGCTACTGAAGATCAGTGGAGAAATAACTCCAAAAAGAATGAAGGGATGGAGGAAAGCAAAAACAATACCCAGCTGAGGATGTGACTGGTAATAGAAGCAAGGTCCGATGCTGTAAAGAGCAATTTTGCATAGGAACATGGAGTGTCAGGTCCATGAATCAAGGCAAATTGGGAGTGGTCAAACAAGAGATGGCAAGAGCGAACGTCGACATTCTAGGAATCAGTGAACTAAAATGGACTGGAATAGGTGAATTTAACTCAGATGACCATTATATCTACTACTGTGGGCAGGAATCCCTCAGAGGAAATGGAGTAGCAATCATGGTCAACAAAAGAGTCCGAAATGCAGTACTTGGATGCAATCTCAAAAACGACAGAATGATCTCTGTTCCTTTCCAAGGCAAACCATTCAATATCACGGTAATCCAAGCCTATGCCCCAACCAGTAATGATGAAGAGGCTGAGGTTGAAAGATTCTATGAAGACTGACAAGAGCTGTTGGAACTAACACCCCAAAAAGATGTCCTTTTCATTATAAGGGACTGGAATGCAAAAGTAGGAAGTCAAGAAACACCAGTAGCAACAGGCAAATTTGGCCTTGGAATGCAGAATGAAGCAGGGCAAAGACTAATAAAGTTTTGTCAAGAAAATGCACTGGTCATAGCAAACACCCTCTTCCAACAACACAAGAGAAGACTCTACACATGTACATCACCAGATGGTCAACACTGAAATCAGATTGATTATATTCTTTGCAGCCAAAAATGGAGAAGCTCTATACAGTCAACAAAAACAAGACCAGGAGCTGACTGTGTCTCAGATTATGAACTCCTTATTACCAAATTCAGACTCAAATTGAAGAAAGTAGGGAAAACCACTAGACCATTCAGGTATGACCTAAAATAAAATCCCTTAAGATTATACAGTGGAAGTAAGAAATAGATTTAAGGGCCTAGATCTGATAGATAGAGTGCCTGATAAACTGTGGAATGAAGTTCATGACATTGTACAGGAGACAGGGATCAAGACCATCCCCATGGAAAAGAAATGTAAAAAAGCAAAATGGCTGTCTGGGGAGGCCTTACAAATAGCTGTGCAAAGAAGAGAAGTGAAAAGCAAAGGAGAAAAGGAAAGATACAAGCATCTGAATACAGAGTTCCAAAGAATAGCAAGAGATAAGAAAGCCTTCTTCAGCGATCAATGAAAAGAAATAGAGGAAAACAACAGAATGGGAAAGACTAGAGATCTCTTTAAGAAAATTAGAGATACCAAGGGAACATTTCATGCGAGGATGGGCTCGATAAAGGACAGAAATGATAGGGACCTAACAGAAGCAGAAGATATTAAGGAGAGGTGGCAAGAATACACAGAACTGTACAAAAAAGATCTTCACAACCCGGATAATCATGATGGTGTGATCACTCATCTAGAGCCAGACATCTTGGAAAGTGAAGTCAAGTGGGCCTTAGAAAGCATCACTACGAACAAAGCTAGTGGAAGTGATGGAATTCCAGTTGAGCAATTTCAAATCCTGAAAGATGATGCTGTGAAAGTGCTACACTCAATATGTCAGCAAATTTGGAAAACTCATCAGTGGCCACAGGACTGGAAAAGGTCAGTTTTCATTCCAGTCCCAAAGAAAGGCAACGCCAAAGAAAACCACACCACAGAAAGTTAATCAGGATGAAAAAGCAGAGGGTTATGTCCCAGATGAAGGAACAAGATAAAACACCAGAAAGACAACTAAATGAAAGCAAACTTCGAGAAAAAAAATAAATCTGAATAATGATAATGAAGATGACCCAGGATCTTGGAAAAAGAATGGAAAAGATGCAAGAAATGTTTACTAAAGACCTAGAAGAACTAAAGAGCAAACAATCAGAGATAAACAATACACTAGAAGGAATCAGCAGTAGAATAACTGAGGCGGAAGAACAGATAAGTGACTGGGAGGACAGAATTGTGGAAATCACTGACAGAATAGACTATAGAAAAAAAATGAAAAAAAAAAAAAAGAAGAAAAGAGCCTAAGAGACCTCTGGGACAACACTAATATGCACTAACATTTGCATTATACGAGTTTCAGAAGAAAGGGGAGAGAAAGGACCCATGAAAATATTTAAAGAGATAATAGCTGAAAACTTCCATAAGATGGGAAAGGAAATAGTTAACCAAGTCCAGGAAGTGCAGAGTCCCAGGCAGATAAATCGAAGGAGGAACACACTGAGATACATAGTAATCAAACTGATAAAAATTAAAGACAAAGATAAAATAGTAAAAGCAAAAAGGGAAGACCATAAATAACATACAAGGAAACTCCCATAAGGTTATCAGCTGATTTTTCAAAAGAAAGCCTACAAGCCAGAAGGGAAAGGCATGATATATTTAAAGTGATGAAAAGGAAACCTACAATCAATAATACTCTACCCAGCAAGACTCTCACTGATATTTGATGAAGAAATAAAAAACTTTCCAGACGAGCAAAAGTTAAGAGAATTCAGCACCACCGCGCCAACTTTACAGCAAATGCTAAAGAATATTCCTTAGGCAGGAAACACAAGAGGAGGAAAAGACCTATATGAAATAACATGAAACAATTAAGAAAATGATATTGATAATTACCTTATCGATTAAATGTAACAACCAAAAGATATAGACTGGCTGAACAGATGAAAATACGTCCCTGTATGTACTTCCACTTACCACATTACTCTACATAATCCCCCAAATTGTATGTATTATTTTATCAGTTCAGTTCAGTCACTCAGTCGTGTCTGACTCTTTGTGACCCAATGAACTACAGCATGCCAGGCTGCCCTATCCATCTCTAACTCCTGGAGTCCACCCAAACCCATGTCCATTGAGTCAGTGATGCCATCCAACCATCTCATCATATGTTGTCCCCTAATTGTTCTGCCCTCAGTCTTTCTCAGCATCAGGATCTTTTCGAGGGAGTCAGCTCTTTGCATCAGGTGGCCAAAGTATTGCAGTTTCAATATCAGTCCTTCCAATGAACACTCAGGACTGATCTCCTTTAGGATGGACTGGTTGGATCTCCTTGCAGTCCAAGGGACTCTCAAGAGTCTTCTCCAATACCGCAGTTCAAAACTGGAACCTATTATACAGAATGAAGTAAGCCAGAAAGAAAAACAACAATTCAGTATACTAACACATATATATGGAATTTAGAAAGATGGTAACGATAACCCTGTATGCAAGACAGTAAAAGAGACAGAGATGAATATAACACTCTTTTGGACTCTGTGGGAAAGGGAGAGGGTGGGATGATTTGGGAGAATGGCACTGTAGCACGTATAATTTCATATATGAAATGAGTCACCAGCCCAGGTTCAATGCATGATACTGGATGTTTGGGGCTGGTGCACTGGGAGGACCCAGAGGGTTGGTATGGGGAGGGAGGAGGGAGGGGGTTTCAGGATGGGGAACACGTGTATACCTGTGGCAGATACATGTTGATGTATGGCAAAACCAATATAATATTGTAAAATAATTAACCTCCAATTAAAATAAATAAATTTATATTAAAAACAAAAGCATCAAAGCTTCAGCACTCAGCTTTCTTTGGAGTTCAACTCTCACATCCATACACTACCATTGGAAAAACCATAGCCCTTACTAGATGGACTTTTGTTGGCAAAGTAATGTCTCTGCTTTTGAATATACTGTCTAGGTTGGTCATGACTTTCCTTTCAAGGAGTAAGTGTCTTTTAATTTCATGGCTGCAATCACCATCTGCAGTGATTTTTGAGCCCAGAAAAATAAAGTCAGCCACAGTTTCCACTCTTTCTCCATCTATTTGCCATGAAGTGATGGGACCAGATGCCATGATCTTTGTTTTCAGAATGTTGAGTTTTAAGCCAACTTTTTCACTCTCCTCTTTCACTTTCCTCAAGAAGCTCTTTAGTTCTTCACTTTCTGCCATACGGGTGGTGTCATCTGCATATCTGAGGTTATTGATATTTCTCCTGGCAATCTTGATTCCAGCTTGTGCTTCATCTAGCCCAGCGTCTTTCATGATGTACTCTGCATATAAGTTAAATAAGCAGGGTGACAATATACAGCCTTGATGTACTCCTTTTCCTATTTGGAACCAGTATGTTGTTCCATGTCCAGTTCTAACTGTTGCTTCCTGACCTACATATAGATTTCTCAAGAGGCAGGTCGGGTGGTCTGGTATTCCCATCTCTTTCAGAATTTTCCACACTTTATTGTGTGGAAAAGGCTTTGGCATAGTCAATAAAGCAGAAATAGATGTTTTTCTGAAACTCTCTTGCTTTTTCCATGATCCAGCAGATGTTGGCAAATAGATGTTTTTTCTGAAACTCTCTTGCTTTTTCCATGATCCAGTGGATGTTGGCAATTTGATCTCTCTTGCTTTTTCCATGATCCAGCAGATGTTGGCAATTTGATCTCTGCTGCCTTTTCTAAAACCAGCTTGATCATCTGGAAGTTCACGGTTCACGTATTGCTGAAGCCTGGCTTGGAGAATTTTGAGCATTACTTTACTTGGAGAAGGAAATGGCAACCCTCTCCAGTATTCTTGCTTGGAGAATCCCATGGATGGAGGAGCCTGGTGGGCTACAGTCCACGGGGTCTCAAAGAGTCGGACACGACTTCACTTTCACTTTCACTTTCACTTTACTAGTGTGTGAGATGAGTGCAATTGTGTGCTAGTTTGAGCATTCTTTGGCATTGCCTTCCTTTAGGATTGGAATGAAAACTGACCTTTTCCAGTCCTGTGGCCACTGCTAAGATTTTCAAATTTCATGTTTCCATTTATGACTTACAATTGTAATTAAATAAGAAAATTCGTCTGGCTATTGAATGTGAAAAGCGATAAACATTTTTTACTATTGTGATTATGTGACTATTTTTCACTAATACCATTGTTTCATGATTGATCAACAGAAAATAATAGAATTCTATATCACTAAAGCTACCATTTAATAGAAAAACCTGTAGTCATTTTAAAAAACCCAGATGTATATTAGAATTATCTTGGATTTTTTTAAAAACATGAATGCCTAGGTATTGCATTTTTCTCTCTATAGTTCCAGGTCTATTTCTAGTGAATAGCCATGTTTAAAATCAACTGCACTATTTGATGATCTTTTATCTGGTTTGTTTCACTTTTTCTGTTTCATTTTCAGTGTTCTCATTTCATTTAATTTATGTTTTCCATTTTTTCTATCGCTTTTTCTTTTTGAAGTTCTTTCTGAAGCCTTTATCAAACATAGTAAGAAAGCTTTTGTATGCATATATACCAAGTGGCAGTAATAACAAAGAACACACCTGCCAATGCAGGTTACATAAGAGACACAGGTTTGATCCCTGGGTCAGGAGGATCCCCTGGAGAAGGAAATTGCAATCCACTCCAGTATCTTGCCTGGAGAATCTCATAGACAGAAGGGCCTGGTGGGCTACAGTCCATAGGGTTGCAAAGAGCTGGACATGACTGAAGCAACTCAAGTGAAGTGAAGTGTTAGTTGTTCAGTTATCTCCAACTCTTTGTGATCCCATGGACTGTAGCCAAGCAGGCTCCTCTGTCCATGGGATTTTCCAGGCAAGGATACTGGAGTGAGTTGCCATTTCCTTCTCTAGGGTATCTTCCTGACCCAGGGGTTGAACCCAGGTCCCCTGAACTATCAGCAGATTCTTTACTGATGGAGCTACGAGGAAAGCCTTATATAAATCATATGTGTAATATAATATGTATATTTTAGAAAACATGAAATTTTGCCTAGCTAAAAATTTATTACATTTTGATTCCACTTGTTTGACTTAGTGTGAATAGAATGCTGCTGCTGCTGCTGCTGCTAAGTCACTTCAGTCGTGTCCGACTCTGTGTGACCCCATAGATGGCAGCCCACCAGGCTCCCCCATCCCTAAGATTCTCCAGGCAAGAACACTGGAATGGGTTGCCATTTCCTTCTTCAATGCATGAAAGTGAAAAGTGAAAGGGAAGTCGCTCAGTCGTTTCTGACTCTTCACGACCCCATGAACTGCAGCCTACCAGGCTCCTCCATCCATGGGATTTTCCAGGCAAGAGTACTGGAGTGAGGTGCAATCGCCTTCTCTGGAATAGAATGCTAGACTTCTTATTTATATTAATTCAAAACTTTGATATAGTTCCATGTATTTTGGCATCTAGTATTACTGCTAGAAGTCTAGAAAGTTTATTATCTCAGTGCTAAAAAAATTTGAATGAAGCTTAAAACTCCTAATCCAATTCTGAGAGTATAAAGAAATACTATGTTGTAAAAAAAAAAAAAAAAAAAAAAGTAAAGTAATGGGATATAAAAAGAAAAAGAAATATGAAATTTTTAAGAAATATTTTTTAGAGGAATAAGATTGGGAAAGAGCAGCTTTGATTAAAGGCTGTTGGGATACCTAAAGTGTAAATATACTTCTGAAAAGGGACAATTACAATGTTACCTGTGACATGTGATGATTTTAATTAAACAGGCTTTTGGAATGTACTGTTAACTAGAGCAGTGATATCTTTGAGACTCAGGGAAGTGATTCACTGTTTAAAAATTTTTTTTTTTTATATATCTATATGGCATTTTCATCTATCATTAAAATCCAATTTTAAAATAATAAATATGTTGGTCTTCCACTTTAACCAAAATAACAACAGCTTGTTTGAGTTTTTTCAGTTTCTAAAATACTGTTGGGGATCATGTAGCCTATTAAACCAATCCAGATTATTGAGTGGGGTTGAATTTAAGTTGAAATCAACTTAGTACTATTTGTGTAGTAGACATAACAAGACATTCTGAATACATTTTGGTTCATGATCAGCGTGTTACTGTTTTGTGGTGAATATGAGGGAAAGAGTCCTAAAAACAGTTTATTTTGTATCACAATCTCTCCCTCTCTCTCTCTCAATTTGTACTCATGTGAACCTGTGCTCTTTGTCTTTATGTAGTGGTAAAAGTATACCGACAGCGTCACTGTCACTTCATGCTTTTTGTTTCTTACAGGAGCATATATACCACTTTGACCCCTGCCTGTGCCCTTGAGATGTGGTAGCCTTTGCAGTGAAGGGTAATTGGCAGTAGAACACACTTTGTTCTGTACAGTGTTAAAAAATGAACTCCTTGTTTGGCCAACCTTCATGAACTTCCGTTTACTTCAGTGGCAAGTGAAACATTTGTGTAGGAAAGAAATACTGTCTTCATTGGGAAATGCATTCCATGTGTGCTATATTTCATATTATGACAGATTTTTCTTGAGCCTATACTATTCACTATGTGAATAGATGACTTTTTCAGGGGTCAGTATTTTGAAGCAACCATTATTTGCATTTGTGAGAATAGTTAATATTAAATATTTTTATGGTTAAGTACCATTTTTAACTCTAGTTCACAGTAAGAGACTCCCACTTTTTATAAGAAAAGTATTTGAGCAATTTCCTTTCAAATAAAGAAAAAATCTGTTTTTAAGAGGTGCAGGAACAGGGGAATACGGATGGAAAATGCAGGAGAGAGTCAGTGTTCATATTCTTTCTCATTAATCTGGTCAGTTCTTCTTCACTTACTCTTTCCACTTTAATCTTGCCTTTCTCATCAAGTGATGTCGCAAGGTCCAAACTTTCAGAGGGATGTGCTAATGTCATCTCCAAGTGGTCTGACGTGATTATCATTTGGAGAACATTTGAGCATAGAGCAGAATTCTGGAGACCAATTTTTGACAAAGAGAATAGAAGTTTTCTATTAACAGAAGTTTTCTGGTAACAGATGTCCCAGAGAAGGGGTAAGCTGAAGGGTCAGGATGACATTGATTAGTTGTTAATAGATAGAAACATAGAATTTATGAAGGAAGAATAAAAGCAGAAAATGAATGGACTCATTCTGATACCATAAAGAGATGTATAGACTCTGCTATCAGAAATGCATAAGTGTGCATGCATGTGCCAATTTTAAGAATCTAGATCCCTGAGGAATGTTCATGGACCCCATGTTTGGAATCTCAGCAGATGACAGTGCCATGTATTTACAGAGGCCTCTAGCCTATGTATCTCCTAGCCTTTCTTTATTAAGAAGCACCAGTGTCTTCCCAGTCATTTTAAGAAGTCAACCTCTAGCCCTTTGGAACTTTATTAAGTACAATAATCCCATTGCCCTAAACATAAGCCCTTTGACACATCCCTTGACAGTAATCCATTCTTTGCAGAGCTTAGGGGCCAGAGCAGCCATGGAATGTTTTCATTATAGACCTCTGGGCTTCCTCTTGTCTGGAGCTTTAAGTACTGATGTTCAGTCACTTAACAAAGTCCACATTGTGATCGTTAGCTAAGTTTGCAAAGAGGGAGTACAGTGTCCTGGGCTTACAGTTGGTTTTATCCAAGGGATCTTGGATTTAATATCTTCCCTTCTCCTTTTCCCTGATACTTCTTTTCATTTTCAATTTCACTTTCATTTCTCATTTTCAATTCCCCCATTCCCACTAAAACATTCTAAGCTTATTTTCAAAATTGTTTCAATATAAGGTCAGAAATTGGAATTTCATTGCCCAGAGGGAGCCCAGTATTTGTGAGGGCATTCAACTGGTATGGGAGGTAAGTGACTAGTGTTACAGATTCTGTGTGTTTCTCCAAGAGCATCATCCATCTTCTTCCCTAGATTTTAACAATTCTTGTGCCCAGAGATATGCCATTCAAAGTGTAGCCCAGAACCAGGGCAGTACAGGCATCCACTGGAAGGTTATTACAAATGCAAAATCTTGGGTTATGCATCAGGCCAGCCAAATCAGAATCTGCTCCTTAATAAAACCCAGAAATGATTCTCATGCATTCTAGAGTTTGGGAAGCTCTGGTCAAAAAGGATTTAGTCAGTCAATGGTTCTGAATTACTTAGCCTATGAAGTAGGAAACTGACTAGCACATTTTTCTACCACAAAAATAGCTACATAGCTCAGCATTAAAAATTATTCAGATAAATGAACTTCTTTCCCCCCAAAATTTATTTGGGTAGCTATATTGTACTTTTTGTACCAAATTGTTAGTAAGTCAAGTATATTTTATCCCTTAGCCATAAATCTTTAAGAAGTGAGGATCTGAAAAATCAGACTTTAAGATAAGTTCTGAGGTACATTGGGTCATGATGGGTACCTGCACTATGTATGGGTCTTCATATATTTATTCTAAACAAAAACAGCCTGACAGGAATATCATGTACCATATTTCCCAAGTAAAAAATAAACAGGTGTCCCACTGAGACAATGCAGTCACAGCACCACATTCAGAGAGCCCGCACTCAGGGTTCAGTTCAGTTCAGTTCAGTTCAGTCGCTCAGTCGTGTCTGACTCTTTGCGACCCCATGAATTGCAGCATGCCAGGCCTCCCTGTCCATCACCAACTCCCGGGGTTTACTCAGACTCACATCCATTGAGTCAGTGATGCCATCCAGCCATCTCATCCTCTGTCATCCCCTTTACATTCTGCCCCCAATCCCTCCCAGCATCAGAGTCTTTTCCAATGAGTCAACTCTTCACATGAGGTGGCCAAAGTATTGGAGTTTCAGATTCAGCATCATCCCTTCCAAAGAAATCCCAAGACTGGTCTCCTTTAGGATGGACTGGTTGGATCTCCTTGCAGTCCAAGGGACTCTCAAGAGTCTTCTCCAACACCACAGTTCAAAAGCATCAGTTCTTCAGCACTCAGCTTTCTTCACAGTCCAACTCTCACATCCATACACGACCACTGGAAAAACCATAGCCTTGACTAGACAGACCTTTGCCGGCAAAGTAATGTCTCTGCTTTTGAATATGCTATCTAGGTTGGTCATAACTTTCCTTCCAAGGAGTAAGAGTCTTTTAATTTCTTTATTATTTTTTTAAATATAAATTTATTTTTTTTAATTGGAAGTTAATTACTTTACAATATTGTATTGGTTTCGCTGCAATCACCATCTGCAGTGATTTTGGAGCCCAGAAAAATAAAGTCTGCCACTGTTTCCACTGTTTCCCCATCTATTTCCCATGAAGTGATGGGACCAGATGCCATGATCTTCGTTTTCTGAGTGTTGAGCTTTAAGCCAACTTTTTCACCCTCCTCTTTCACTTTCATCAAGAGGCTTTTTAGTTCCTCTTCACTTTCTGCCATAAGGGTGGTGTCATCTGCATATCTGAGGTTATTGATTATCTCCCAGCAATCTTGATTCCAGCTTGTGCTTCTTCCAGCCCAGCGTTTCTCATGATGTACTCTGCATATAAGTTAAATAAACAGGGTGACAATATACAGCCTTGGCATACTCCTTTTCCTATTTGGAACCAGTCTGTTGTTTCATGTCCAGCTCTTACTGTTGCTTCCTGACCTGCATACAGGTTTTCAAGAGGCAGGTCAGGTGGTCTGGTAGTCCCATCTCTTTCAGAATTTTCCACAGGGTCACCTCTTATGAACTTCTTCCTCTTTCCACTATTTTACACAAAAGACAATTCCAAAAGTTGAGAAGACTTAATTCTAAGCCATTATCTAGAGCCAGTTTCTCAATCTCAGTGCTATTTACTTTTGAGACTAGAGAATTCTCCTTTGTGGGGGCTGTCCTATGACATGAACCCATTTTGGGATGTTTGGCAGTATCCTTGACCTCCACCCACAAGATGCCAACAGCAATTTGCCTTCTTCTTGCTACACCTGATCTTCTCTGCCCCTGCCACCTAACTCTTCCACCTCTTCAATCGCTCTGCCCTCCCCTCCACACTCCGCCCCTACTTTTCCCCTCAATGTGGAATCTAAAAATATCTCCAGACAGTGCAATGTGTCCACTGGGGGCAAAAATCACCTCTAGTTGTACACCACTGGTCTAGAAATATATGTCCTTCTATTTATTCTTAGTTTTAATCTGATTTTCTCTATCATGTAACTCTTTTGTATGAGTCCGCCTCATTCTGGTTAATTAAAGATTCCAGGTAAGGAAGGCTTTAAACCTTCCACAGTTGATGCCAGCTTGTTTTCTCTACTTTCCCAGTCTTCCATACTTTCACAAAATGACATTCAGCTTCTGCTTGATTATCCTAACAGGTGTGCTCACAGTTTTGGAGTGTTTTTATTCTTCCATGGTTGCATTATAAGCACTTCCTGTAGGAAGGTAGAGATGCCATGCAATGGAAGCAGATCAGTCCAGTGGAGGAACATGCAGGCCTTCCAGCCCACATGCTTCTGCACACTTCTTATCTGTGTGATCTTGGGTAAGTTACCTCCACTTTGCTTTCTCTGTGAAATGGATTCCTACCTGATAGGGTTATTGTGAGAATTGAATTAAATGTTCCATTGTTACTTGAACAGTGTCTAACACAGAGAATGTCAACAAATGTTTGTAACTATTATTCCTTTGGGCATTATTTATACCTCAGAGTCTTGTCAGGAACAGAAGAAGGGCCAGGCTCTCACTCATAAACACATACTCTGTCGTTTTGAAATTTTAGTCAGAGCAAAGTTTTAGCCTGTATTTTACATATTCAAATTGCGTAACATTTTTGCCTAGATTATTTCTACCACAGACTTTTCCACATAGGAGGTGAGAATATCACTGAAATACTGTGAACTGTTTGTTAACACTGGCTACTCTTCATTAATTAATCAAAACTTAAAACATGAACAAAACTGATCAGTGTGAGAAAGGGTTAACTTTGGTGGATGGCGATAGGGTTAAACTGAAAGGAGCCTGGTGAGAATTCTGGGATAATTTGAGTTCAGTGTTTGGAGGTGGTTATATGAGTGAGACTGATCAATTTGTGAAAATCCATTGAGCTGTTCACTGATGATTTAGGCATGTTTCTTTAGCTATTTATACTTAAGTGAAATTTCAAACATACAGCACAGATCAATTATAGAAAAATAAAAGTTCATTCTACCTCTAACAATGTTGTTTTTGAAAAAGGTAGAGACTCTGGGAGTTAAAATATGTTTGACATTTTCTTTCATTATGGCTCCTGAATTATTCAAATGGTTTTCTTAGGGGAGCTTGATCCTTAAACTCTGTCTGTGCTTGTGTTATAAATATGGGGTGGAGTATGAAAAGAAGTTATTATATGGTTGTTTATGTTCACATAGCCAAACATGAACCTGATTTTTCTTTTTTTTAAACTCAGACATAATATTGAGAAGTGCTACTTGGATGACTTCAACTATATTTTTGGTTACTCATACTATTGTTAATGTGAGAAATATGAAACTAAATTACAGGTCCCCCTATTTTCATTATGGAACAATTTTATAGTCGTCAAAAAAGTTGTGTTTCACACTTCCCACATACACCAGGCTATGTTGGTACTAAAGTTTATAAGTTTTTCCTTGGATTTTTTCTTAGTAGCTGAAAAGTTGATATAGTAATGATTTTGTTGCAAAGTTATAAAAATAAATAGAGCACACAAAGCAAAGACAAGGACATTTAAATTACAGAAAAAGATGAAACTTAGGTTATGACTGTGCATGGTAAATAGAGGAGCCATTGGTGAAGTCACCACATTATGCCCAAACCTCTTCCAAGCCGAGTCTTGACATTTTTCACCCCATTTTCCACCCAGAGCTGCTGTGAAAGAGACAGTCTGACTGAAGGTGTTTCATACTTTTTATTTCTAATGCCCTATCTCCTATAGAAGTGCCAATAAGCAGAGAAATAATAGTAAGGCTCAAGAGCACAGGGCAGGTGGAGGGAGAGGTTGAGAAACAGAGCAGTTACACCTTGATTAAACCTTCAGTAAGACAAACAGCACAAAAGCAGTTTAACAAAGATTGTTTATGAAAACTTAGTAGAATATAACAGCATCTTTAAATGAATAAAATTCTCTAGAATGATTTACAAAATGTAATATGATTCATAATTCCAGGAAAAAAAATCATTATTCTAGAGCATAAGAACAATTAGATATTTCCTAATAGCAATACAGAAATATCTTTGGTCCTTTTAAATTATGCTTGGATTTAACAGTAGAAGATTTAAAAATTTGTTTACCTGAGCCTATCTTTACAACATTAAGAAACATTTATTGGGTCGGTTAGAAAAAAATCAGAACAAACCTTTTGGCCAACCCAATATTAATTTCATCCAGGAGAAAAAAAAATATCATAAATTTCAAGGAAAATTCACTTTGAGGCTCAGACGTGGTCACAAGTGACCTTCCACTTCTCTTTCTAAATATGTTACGTTTGTTTCCGATAAAAGAAAGGTAGCTTGGCCTGAGGGGTTGTCATGGGTCTAGTCAGTTAATGATGCCTATAACTAACTTCTCTGCTTAAAATTATGATGCCTTTTCCCCATTCTGTGTGTGGTAGGCCAGGCTTCTTCAATTTTTTCTTTCTTTTTTTTTTTTTTCACAGAGACAGGTAGAGAAACTGTACATGTTTGCCTTGGCTTCACAGCCTAAGAAACAGCTTTGTCCCTAGGGTAGAAAGTAGAATTCTGGTGACAGCAATGGGAACTCTTGTTTCCTCTGTTCACTTAGAGTCTTTGTAAGATTCTCATTAAATGCTATTAAGAAGTATTAATACAAAACGTCAGTACAGAATTCCAGGGAGAGTCAAACAGCAGAATGAACAGCAAGAAAAATATAAGACAACCCAAGCAGATGAAATCAGAAGTCCCCAGCTCAACGAATCTCTGATGGCAGACAGGTCTTGAGGGTCTGAGTCTGACTGGCTATGAAAAGGATCAGGACCACCAACTACTACTTATGCATTGATCCCATAGATCCTCCCACATGTGGGAGAGATGCTTGTGTATTAGAAACAAGTGATATACATTTATCCATAGAACAAAGTATGGCAACCATAAGAATGGGCACCAAAACCCCCAAATGAATGAAAACAGTCACATGGGTAAGGAGGTTTTAAAGGGGGTATCTTTAATAACTAAACCCATGACAAATTACTCTCTGGTGGAAGTTATGCCATGTGTGCCATTTGGGAGATGATTTCAAATGATATTCCCAGGAATACTCTCTTCAGATGCATTAGTTCTGCCAATTCTTCCATCTTGGAGTTTCTTAATCCTTAAAATTGTTATTAATAATCTATATCCAGTTATCAGCTTTTATACACTTGCAATTTGTTCTCTCAAGATAGAGGCCAACACAAAGCAAGTAAAGTGGACTTGAGACTAACTTTCCTCCCAAGGTCAAGCTGATTGCTCAGTGACTTGCTGACAGCTTTAGGGTAGCTCAACCAGCAGTCAGTTAGCCCCTGGAGCTATCCTCACAAAGCTGAATAACCTCTGTCTTAACCTGCCAAAATGTTTTCAGCTCAGTGCTATCCTTACTGGAACTCTATCATTATGCTATATTTAGATCATGAAAGTTGTAATTAGCTTTGTTCTGCCTCAAATTCAGCCTCAGATCCAGCCTCACATGCAGTATAAAAGGTAATAAAATAGATAGGCAGATATAAAAACCTGAATAAGCATCTTATGTAGGAAAGTTTCATGGTTCTCAAATTGATGAAAGAACCAAAAGAAGGGAATGTTCATGGCTTCAAAAGCACTAGAAGCCAGTTAAGAAGCAATATCTAGGTATGGCCAACTTGCTACACAATGTTTGCTCATCCCCCATCTCTCCCTCTTCCCCCTAGTCCTGTCTAGTGATGAGACTATTCAGTAACTTGGTGATATTTAGTGGTAGCTTATTATTATTTTTTTTAATCATGGCATCTCATATCTCTTTAGGGAGGTACTTTTGTTTAAAAGTAGACTTTTCAAATTCCATTGTTCAATATCTCTGTATTATCCATTCTAGATACTGTTTGGGATGTGAGCCCTCCATTTTTGTCACACACAACCATGTGTGTTTGCAGGAGTGGATGCTACTTATGAAAAAAAGAACTGGCAGGAAAATACCAAAACACAAAGTCCACAGTGTCAAAATCGTCATTATGAGTTGATGAATCCCCTCTTACTCTCTAACTTGGTTATAAGCTCCTTAAAGGTGATATCTTCTATTGTCTCTTTCACAGGTTTTAATTAAACATGGGCTAGCTGTGGATTATTAACAAATAAGTCATTAAAGAGAAGCACTTAGAAAAAATATATGCTTTCTCAAGATCCAGGTTAAATCTTTCTAAATATTCTATATTACACTATTGACAAAGTTTTTTTGACATTATGTAGGACGTTAGGGAAACTTTTTTATTTGTCAGTTTGTTCAATGGACACAAATTCAAATAAAAGAAATGAATGAATACATGTAAAGCTTTTTCAAAGAAAGAAGTATGAATTTTGTTTATCCAGAAATATAAGGAAGGAGAAAAGGCAAACAAAGAAAGGGGAGCCAGAAGAAAGATATGAACATATCTTGATGAGATAGGATATAATACATAACAGCAAACTTGAAAGCAGGAGTTATAGTTACTGTGTCTTCAGAAATGAGCTCTTTCTTGTATTTCTTGAATTTCATGAGTTTTGGGAGATGAAGTAGGTGGGAAAGGGCTCCTCATCCATCTTAAAGGAGGGTCCTAAGAATAAAAAGAGCAAAGGGTATCATGCAAACAAGAAGTAGTCTAGATATCAGGCAGATATAGGTACTTTATCTCTCCTCTTCTGTTGGGTTTGTATATAGTGAGATAAGATAGATGCAAAGGAATATCTGAGTCCAAAAATTCAAATAATATATCTGTGTAGCTCTTAACAGTTTATTTGCCTAGTTTTGTATTAATGTTCATATTTAATCTGCCTAGCTCTTTGAAGTGGGGATGATCAACTTTAGTTTTCAGATGAGTAAACCAAGTGCAAGAAAAGTCAGGAAACTTGATTGACCAACTTCTCAGCTAGTTAAAAGCAAGGTAAGATTTAAACCAAAACCCATCTCCTAGTTTAATCATCATTTAAGTTCTCACTCCCCATCCTGTAAAGAGTCTTAACAGACTTGAAGGGAAACCAGAGATTAAAGATGCTTGCATTTTCCAATAGGCCTCAGAGAAAGTAGTTATTAGGTTGGTGCAAACGTAATTGCAGTTTTGGACCATGAATTTTAAATCATTATAACTAGGCTCACACACATCTTTATTAATCAGGATAGGAACAATTACAATCAACACATTTTTGCCAAAGGGAAATAAGTTTGTTTGATTTTGTGCCGTAAAAATTCATGCTTTGGGATTCAACAAATGGTTGGAAAGCATTTTCTGACTCCTGCTGGTTGTGAAAATGTTTTCCATGCAAAAAGTCATTGAGATGCTTGAAGAAGTGGTAGTTGGTTGGTGAGAGATAGGTGAATATGGTGGATGAGGCAAAATGTTGTAGCCCAGTTTGTTCAACTTTTGGTTGTGCAACCTGTGGATCAGGCATTGTCATGGAGAATTGAGGCTTTCTGTTGACCAATGCTGGGTGCAAGTGTTGCAGTTTTTGGTACATCTTATTAATGTGCTGAGCATACTACTAAGGTGTAATGGTTTCACCAGGATTCACAAAGCTATAGTGGATCAGAAAGGCAGCAGATCACCAAACAGTGGCCATGACCTCTTTTGGTACAACTTTGGCTTTGGGAAGTGCTTTCGAGCTTCTTCTCAATCCAGACACCAAGTTGGTCCTCACTGGTTGTCATATAGAACCCACTTTTCATTGCATGTCACAATCCAATCAATAAACAGTTCATTGTTGTTGCATAGAAAAAGAGAAGATGACACTTCAAAACGGCTTTTTTTTTTTTTTTTGATCTTTGATCAGTTCATGAGACACTCATTTATTGAGCTTTTTTTTTTCTGTCCAATTTGCTTCAAATGCCGAATGACCATAGGATGGTCAATATTGAGTTCTTCACCAAATTCTCATGTAGTTGTAAGAAAATCAGCTTTGATGATCCTCTTGATTGGTCCTTGTCAACTTCCAATGGCCAGCCACTGCTCTCCTTATCTTCAAGGATCTCATTTCCTTTACAAAACTTCTTGAACCACCACTGCACTATATATTTGTTAGCAGTTCCTGGGCCAAATTGCTTGAATTTTCTTTTTTTTTTTTTTC
The DNA here is from genome assembly GCF_032405125.1 of Capricornis sumatraensis. Taxonomy (NCBI): domain Eukaryota; kingdom Metazoa; phylum Chordata; class Mammalia; order Artiodactyla; family Bovidae; genus Capricornis; species Capricornis sumatraensis. The sequence continues at coordinate 52,782,553 of NC_091083.1, forward strand.
CCTAACATCATATTCCTAGTCTAAAATCAATATAAAATAAATAGCAAGTAATACATTATTAGAAAAAAATACATAAAGCAAGAAATGTGCATTAAAATGATGTGCAACATAACCATATTTATTTAAGAAGGTATTCCAATATCAAATGGAAAGTTTCAACAGTGTAAAACTGGGATACTTTTGCACCAACCTAATTTAATCCATAGCTAAAATTTCATCTGCATTTTTTACAACTAGTGTGTGTAAAATTCCAGTGCTAGCAGTGTCAGTTTCCACTTTTGGATCATCTTCAGGAGGTAAAAACACTCCTTTTTTTTGCCACTGATTAGAAAACATGGGATTTAAGCTGTCAAAGTAATTATAAAGGGAACTCAAGGACCTTGATAAGTTGAGGGTAAAATAAAGACTTTAAAGGATGGTTACTCATTTCCCTGATGACTGGTGGCAGTTTTGCCATTGTCTCTAGAGGAAGTTATGCAAAGTTCTAGTGTACATTTCTTCATGCTAATTGAGTGGGCTCATATTATTATATTAAATATACATTTTATTGGGGAAGATGAGAAGCTTGGCTTGTATTTTCCTTTTCTGAACCTTGCATGTACTTTGTTAGCTTAGATGTTGAATATGGTTGAACATCTTCTGTAAGGAGAAGAGAAGAAAAAAAAAGAATATATGAAAGATTTAATTACATTTATTTTATGGAGCTTAGTTTTAACTTTTAAATTCATTGGTTTTATTTAGATAAATAATTGGTTTTTAAAAATGTAATGTAAAAACTTAACTACTTTATAACATTATAACAAAAAGTCCAGTTATAAATCTTTATACTATTCATAACAAGTGGCATTTTTTTTTTCATTCACAAGAGAGCTTCATTTGTGTTCCCAAAGTGGAGTTTTTTATATTCAGAACCAGTCATTTGAAGGATTTGACATTTTACAGTTGATGACAGAAAATGGAAAAAAAGCACAAGCTTTTTCCTCCCCTCTTCTGCTTTCATAATTCTATCCTGGCTCAAAACATTTTTTTTCTCCCCTTAAAATTTCCAAAACTGTTTATATTGTTGTGATAACACCAAAGTCAGTGAGTATTCGACTGGAAAGAATCCTTCTTAAGAAAATGTTGAAAATGTGAATGGGAGGAAAACGGGTAGATGGAGAACAAACACTCAGGACACTCTTTCTTTGACAAGGTGTCAGTTCAGCTGTCTCTGTACCCTTTAAAATAATAGGAAGTCAATCAGGCCATACTTTTCCACTCCAACTCAGATTTCAATACTGTGCACTTTTTCTTTAAAGAGGTATGAGGTTTATTTTTAAGAAGACTCTTTCTAAATATATGTAGAAATTTCCATATGTTATGTATAAAATTACATTATGTAAAATATATGAAGAAAATAAAGATTAAAATGAAAAACAAAACAAAACAAAAACCCAACAGAACACAAGAACACTTCTAGCAGAAATCTGAAGAAAATCACTTTTAAAAATGTGCGAGGTTTCCCAAAAGTCTCATTATCAGGCCTAAAACAAAAAACGAGATTAAATCTTGTAATCATTATGAACATGAGCTTTCATTCTTTCTTTTTGACACAAAATTCTCACAGGTGGTTCTAATTAGACATAAGTAGTGACAGTGGCCAGTTTGACTAAATCCAGATCCTAGCCAAGAGTAATGGAAAAAAGTCTCAGCTTGCCTGCTTAGAAAACGGAATCTATATTGAGACAGTTCAAGGAAATGACGCCCACGACAAGATGTAAAAACCATGGCTGAAGTCCCTTTGTGTTTTCTTCCTTTAGGGAGCCAAACACCATAAAACACCTAATGCCATGTTTCTTGCTACCCATATTAAATTCCAAGTTTCTTAAAGAAGGCTTGTGTTCCTCTAAGACAAACTCTGTCCACTTTGCCATCTTGTAGGAAAAGTACAAGGCGTGTATGTTAAATATATTGTCAGTCATTTTTATCCTTTTGTCTGGCATGGTTGAATACCTAGTTGATAATTCTGTCAAATCATTTCTTAAATAATTTATTGTTTTCATTAAAACCCTCCATCACCTTTAGTTTAGTTGAGCCATACAGGAAAGGAAAAAAGTCTCTTTGGAAATAGTTTTCAAAAATCAGTAGGTGAGTAAAACTTGAATCATTTAGCTTACAAGTTTTGTGATGATAAAATTTCTCCCTAGTTGTATTCTCTTTCTTATTAGTTAACACTAGTGTCCTAAGAAACTAACACTCATCCTTGACTAAGAAATATCTTTTAAAAGTCCCACAGGTATTTATTGGCAATTCAGAGTAATTTTTTAATCTTCTTAAGCAGGACCATTGAATACAATGGTGCCAGTACTCTAGGATATCCAGTTCATGGGATGAATGAAGTTTGAAATTCAAGTCTCCTTGACAAGGGACTATGTCTACCTGAAAGAAACTGTAGATTTTCTGATATGCAGAAGCAGAGCTTCCTGCATTCCACTCATAAGTCATTCTTGGAAATCCAGCCAAAATATTTTTTAAAAAAGAAAAGGATTACTTACTATTATAATTACTTTTCCTCCTACTCTCTAAATATCTTAGTATATGATTTTCAATCAATGAATCTGAATTATCTTCATTTTTTTTTTCCTTCAAATATGGTAAGGCATGATGAGCCAGTCACAGACAACTCACTTTGTGACTCCTTAAGCCTGACACCCAAGCTCACTGAAACATAGGTTTTCTTGGTTGATTCAATGTACACTGATAAAGTAGATTAAAAATTGGGGAGTGAGGGTACAGGAAGAAATACTCAGACATACCTATATACCACCATTTTCCACATGGTGGAAAATATGCTCTTGACTAAACAATTTTCAAAGCAGTTGGTGATAGGTCGTTTCTTTCTGTATGCCTGTCCCCAGGATACAGAGTGAAAGAGCAGCAGGGCTTCTTATGTGACACAGTGGTAAAGAATTTGCCTGCCAATGCAGGAGATGCAAGGGATGTGGGTTCAATTCCGGGGCTGCAAAGAACCCATGGAGTAGGAAATGGCAACCCACTCCAGTATTTTTGCTTGGAAAATTCCATGGACAGAGGAGCCTGGCAGTCAACAGTCAGTGGGTTTACAAAAAGTTGAAGATGACTAACTGAGTACATAAGCAAAATAGCCTTTAAAGCTCTGCCTTTTATGAAACATATCTTAATTTTGTACATTTTGATGATAATTGTTATTACTATTTTTATTTTATCTCATACAAAACTATGCTTGAATTCATAGTATTCACAATTCCTGGATATCTTGTAAGAATGATTTCTCCTGAGTCAACAAGATTAAATGTGTGAAGGAAAGCAAATCAAGACAGCAATTTGTAAATAGCATGCATTTGTGAATTTTACTTTTCAGCAATTCAACCTGATCTCAACTGAATACTGCTTGAAGCTTTTTTTCAGCTCCTGCCATTTGCAGATGTAAAATATTTTTTTCATATCAGTGCAAAAATAGCTGCTCTTTATTGGTGATAAGATTTCTAATGACATTGATTTTGTGCAGAGAAAGCCCTAGAATGTCAGTCCCACCCTTTTAACTAATTAGTCACAAAATAGATATTCCTGTCATATTGCTTTGGGGGAAGTGTTTGATCTTAGCAGGGGATCTACTGATAAGGAGAGGGGTCTGGAGAGAAGTATCAGAATTAAAAGATAGAACATACTATCCATTTTGCTTATATCACCAGCAATCTAAGGAATCCCTAGAGGCCTGGGGTTGTTGTAAAAGATTCTGCTGCTTATTTCCCAAGGCTTTTCCAATTCAAGGGAAATGATATATATAGAACTAGTTGTCTTGGGATTTTATCAAGATTTAAAGAATAATTTTCCAAGTGAGTTTCAAGATTAGACACTTTTAGAAAGGAATCATTTTTTTTTAGCAAACTTATTGCTTAACTCCTATCTACCTCTTCAGGCTGCAATTGGTATTCAATTCACCTTGGAAGAAATTTCAGGTATGTTTTCAATTTGCCTCCTTCTCATGTGTTTCACTCAAACCTGCCTTTAACAAGTCTGAGAAAGTTTCAGGCAGCTGGTTTTATAGTAAGAAATCTTGGATAGGAATATTAGGAACCTAAATGCACCTTGGCCATATTATTTTCCTTCTACTTTCTTACCCCCTCTTTCTCTTTATCCTTTTCTCTGATTGTTATTTTCTGTTTTTTTTTTTAAATTTCATGTTACTCTTGTTATTATTATTATTGTCTCTCTACAGAATAGCGGCAGCAAAAAAAAAAAAAAAAAAAAATTCCTTGACCGTGTGTCCACCTTCTTCTCCTTCATTACCCTGCTGAGGGGGGCAGGGCCCTGCAGTTCTTGTAACTAGCAGGACCTACTGGCATAATCAACCAGTCTAAGAAGATAGACCAGTCCTTTTCAAACCCTTAGCTTCCCCTAGCTACAAGTGATATTCCTTCTTTTACCTGTGGAGCTACCTATTAAAGCCATCACTTATTGTTTTTAGAGTCATAATATTGCAACTTTTAAATTTCAGTTTTCTTTTTTAAAGTTCAGTTTTCTCTTCTTTAGTGCTAGCAACAGCCCACTGGGGCCTCTATTTTCTTGTTGACATTCCTACTGTCTCAAGTGAGGAGGTGGGGAGGGGACTTCAAGTTGGTGCTGTAATCCTAGAGCTACTTCAGATTTTACCTATGTAGTTATATTGATTGGTTTCTTCATCAGCAACCATGGGCTTCCCTTGTATCTCAGGGGTAAAAAAGAAAACAGAAAACAACTCACCTGCCAATGCAGAAGACACAGTTTCAATCACTGGGTCAGGAAGATGCCCTGGAAAAGGAAATGGCAATACACTCCAGTATTCTTGCCTGGGAAATCCCATGTGGGCTACAGTCCATAAGGTTGCGAAAGAGTCCGACATGACTTAGCAACTAAACAACATGTTAACCTTGGATTTTCTCCCTCAAGTATGTCATGAGCTCACTTTAAAAATCTATTAGCATCACCTTTTTTTTTTTTCCCCCTTAAAAGCATTAAAACGGACTGTTCACTGTGAATTAATATAGCACAGTTAACAAGATAGGATCCCCCAGCACAACCATTAGGTCAGCGTTCCTGTTGCTCTCCTGGGAGATGACAAAGTGAAAAAAAAATTAGGTGGATTCTGCATAAGTTTCACCTCTGCTCCTCATTTTTCCGTTTGTAATCATGGCAGTGGGTAGTGATTATCTCAAAGTTCTTCCAGTTTTAATGGGATATGAAACTATAGTTTTCAAGTATAAACCTTTCCTTTGAATGTCCCTCAAAAGATGAAATGATATGAATATTTCAACATAAAAATTGTATTTTGGGTTACGATAGCAACACAATTTTTAAACCACTGTGTAAATACTTCTACTAGTAAGATGTTTGTAATAGTGAAGAATAAAATCCATGGAATTGGAAGGAAGCAGCTGGCAAGTCAGTGTTCTCTTGGTCCCAGGAGTCATATTTATTGAGATGAGATGAGTGGAGAGACCTGGTGATTTCACATATCAATATACTGCAAAGATATAACTAATCAGGTTATAGTATAAGGGGAACAGTAGAATGTATCTCTCATCTGTTTGTGATATTTGTGTAGTATACTCATCCACTGTGAGGTATGAGTATTCTTCAGGGAAGAATTAGCTGATTACTAAACTAACTTCCAGACTTTATGCTGGGAGCCCAGCCCTGTCAGTGTAGGAAGTGATTCAGGGAGTGATCAGTACAGTCTCCTAATGCTGTAGTGGAAAATTCCCTGCTACCCAACTGGGAGGAGAATGCCAGAGCTTAGGGGAGCAGGGATAGGAGCATCACCTGAGGATGAGTGGCTAGAAACACCAGGTGGGCATATCCTCCTGGTCACTCTTCCTCTCTCCTAACAGTAGGCAAGTTTCATCCTTGTGCGTAATCTCTCATCTGGCCACTGAGTCAAAGTCACAATCAAACATTTAAACCTTCTAGAGAAAAGGGCAAGAGGAAAGTGAGTCCTTCTGTATTCTCTCTCTTCCCTATTGAAAAATACATTAAAATAATAGCTCCTCTTCTGAGCAGAAAAGGAGAAAATACATGAAATCTTAACATTTAAGAATGCTGATGTATTTCACCCCAACTTGTAGTCTGACAGTTAACACAGAAATCTAGTAAGAAGGGAGAGTGGAGAATCACATCCCTTGGTTTTCAGATAAACTAGTTTTGTAATTCTTGGAGATTTTGAGAAATGAACATCAAATCAACACTGAATGTTGTGGAAGGACAATTATGATTCTTCCTCTTGAATATTTCATTGAAACTGAACACTGAAACTCACCACCACCACACACACCCATTCTGTGCTCCTCCAAACATTTCAGAAATCTGCAAGGACGACTTGGGCCCAATAGGCTCTTGCAGCTTTGTACTTCTAATTCCTTGAATATTTCCTGAGAGAGAAGAAATTTCATCAATTCTTGTTGAATAAGTGCGTGGCTAAATGCTCACTGAAAGAACTGAATTCCCCACTTGCTGCCAATTGATCAGCAAACAAATGATAGGCAGAGATAAGTTTGACTTGAGGCCTTTTCAACACAAAAGATGTAACAACCTGGTGTGGAAATGATGCAACAATTCTATGCCAAAAAAAAAAAAAAAGAAAGAAAAAAAAATGCAGAGGCATCATGTCTAGTGAACCATTTTTTAACGCATAAATTATCTGTATTGTGTACTAAAAGGCTTGAGACAAAATATCTTCATAAAAATAAAAGCTTGGAAAGCTATTTTTCCCAGGAATTTTCCATCAGCTTTCTTCCTAGGGTTCACTAGCACCATATATGCTATGTGCATATGGAAATCTATATATTCTTTCTGGACTGTTTTTTTCCAATTAGATGGCTGTCCGGAGAGCTACATTTAATCTTAATAATGCTCAGGTTTTACATAAGCCATTTTAATAGAGAAAGACTCTTTGAAGGTAAGCAAGAGGGATAATAACTGTTGGCAGTATTGTTGTTCTGGAAATTTCAATTCTTTCATAGGAAACTGAAAATACATAGAGGATTAAAGTGAATACAATACACAGATGAAAAGCCCCACTTGTAAGCTGGCTTTTCTCAAATAATTTCTCTACGTTGACTCTTCTAACAATTGTCCCACTTAGTTTTAGGCCCTTCATGCTATACAGTAGAGCATTGTTTAAAAGATACTTTAGCCTGATAAATCGAGTGTTGAGATAAAGCATTGTGTATGATGAACTTCCTTGAAGTATTCACAAGTACTCTGTTGAACATTCACTTCTGGCCAAGTATTTTTCAAGTACTATAGTCCTTTACTTCGATGTCAGGACCCCAGATTTCCCTGCCATCTCAGTAGAGAACACCATACACAGAGACCAATGGTAAGTGATCCAAAGACCAAGCATGCATGCTGTTTCAGTTCAGTTCAGTTCAGTCGCTCAGTCATGTCCAACTCTTTGCAACCCCATGAATCACAGCATGCCAGGCCTCCCTGTCCATCACTATCTCCTGGAGTTCTCTCAGACTGATGACCATGAGTCCGTGATGCCATCCAGCTATCTCATCCTGGGTCGTCCCCTTCTCCTCCTGTCCCCAATCCCTCCCAGCATCAGAGTCTTTTCCAATGAGTCAACTCTTCGCATGAGGTTGCCAAAGTACTGGAGCTTCAGCTTTAGCATCAATCCTTCCAAAGAAATTCCAGGGTTGATGTCCTTCAGAATGGACTGGTTGGATCTCCTTGCAGTCCAAGGGACTCTCAAGAATCTTCTCCAAAACCACAGTTCAAAAGCATCAATTCTTCAGTGCTCAGCCTTCTTCACATTCCAACTCTCCCATCCATACATGACCACTGGAAAAACCATAGCCTTGACTAGACGGAACTTTGTCGGCAAAGTAATGTCTCTGCTTTTGAATATACTATCTAAGTTGGTCATAACTTTTCTTCCAAGGAGTATGCTGTTTACAGTAGGGCAATCTTTAAACCGCTGGTTCTTGGTCTTTAAATCTAGTGGGCTCCATGTTCAATGGAATAGTGCATCATTAGTGATTTCTCAAATTTCAGATTTTCTTTCTTTATTTTTTAAATCTTTTTAATTTGTTTTTAATTGTGGAACAATTGCTTTACAACATTGTATTGGCTTTTGCCATACAACATCATGAATCAGCCACAAATACACATATGTCTCCTACTTTTTGAATTTTCCCCTACCCCCATCCCCGACCCCATCCCACCCTTCTAGGCTGTTACAAAGCACCGGGTTCCTTTGTGTGATATCAACAGTTGTTTGAATCCCATGAGAAGTATAAAACCCAGGAATTGCACTTGAAATAGAATCATGGGTCCTCAGCTTGGGAGGATTTTAAAAGTGATCTAAGACTATGCTTTGTAAATGTTAATATACATAAGAAATTCCTGAGAATCATGTTTAGGTACAGATACTTGCACACTCAACACCCCAATGTATTTCCATGATATATGCTGTTATTAATCTGAAGAGACCAATTACATTTATTTTATAGTTTTCATCTATGCCTTGGATTATCTCTTTCCTCTTGAATTAATTTATTTGTTCAGTTTGAGCCTCTCTTGGAGACTAGTTTCTTCAATGGATTACTCTGGCATGTCAATTTACATTTGCAAATGATGGTTTGCTTTATTGATATCAGTAATCGAAACAGGTATACATGACACAAATGAGGAAAATATTGTACTCTGAGAGTAATTGCAAGTTCTCAGGCTCTGAAAAGAGGCAGGTAGGATGGGAGGGGGCAGGAAAGGAGTGGGTATGCAGCAAGATTGGTTTTCTTTGAAATGGAGGAAGTGCCAGGGAAGAGCTCTCTTGTTCTTTGTAGTAACATAAACTTGCCTACTATACTGCTTACATCCATTATCCCCAATCAGTTCAGTTCAGTCGCTCAGTCATGTCTGACTCTTTGCAACACCATGAATCGCAGCACTCCAGGCCTCCCTGTCCATCACCATCTCCCGGGGTTCACTCAGACTCACGTCCATCGAGTCAGTGATGCCATCCAGCCATCTCATCCTCTGTCATCCCCTTCTTCTCCTGCCCCCAATCCCTCACAGCATCTGAGTCTTTTCCAATGAGTCAACTCTTCACGTGAGGTGGCCAAAGTACTGGAGCTTCAGCCTTAGCATCATTCCTTCCAAATAAATCCCAGGGTTGATCTCCTTCAGAATGGACTGGTTGGATCTCCTGGCAGTCCAAGGGACTCTCAAGAGTCTTCTCCAACACTAAAGCTCAAAAGCATCAATTCTTCTGTGCTCAGCCTTCTTCACAGTCCAACTCTCACATCCATACATGACCACTGGAAAAAACATAGCCTTGACTAGATGGACCTTAGTCGGCAAAGTAATGTCTCTGCTTTTGAACATACTATCTAGGTTGGTCATAACTTTTCTTCCAAGGAGTAAGCGTCTTTTAATTTCATGGCTGCAATCACCATCTGCAGTGATTTTGGAGCCCAAAAAATAAAGTCTGACACTGATTCCACTGTTTTCCCATCTATTTCCCATGAAGTGATGGGACCGGATACCATGATCTTTCTTTCCTGAATGTTGAGCTTTAAGCCAACTTTTTCACCCTCCTTTTTCACTTTCATCAAGAGGCTTTTTAGCTCCTCTTCACTTTCTGCCATAAAGGTGGTGTCATCTGCATATCTGAGGTTATTGATATTTCTCCCAGCAATCTTGATTCCAGCTTGTGCTTCTTCCAGTCCAGCATTTCTCATGATGTACTCTGCATATAAGTTAAATAAGCAGGGTGACAATATACAGCCATGACATACTCCTTTTCCTATTTGAAACCAGTCTGTTTTTCCATGTCCAGTTCTAACTGTTGCTTCCTGAACTGCATACAGACTTCTCAAGAGGCAGGTCAGGTGGTCTGGTATTCCCATCTCTTTCAGAATTTTCCACAGTTTATTGTGATCCACACAGTCAAAGGCTTTGGCATAGTCAATAAAGCAAAAATAGATGTTTTTCTGGAACTCTCTTGCTTTTTCCATGATCCAGCAGATGTTGGCAATTTGATCTCTGGTTCCTCTGCCTTTCCTAAAACCAGCTTGAACGTCAGGGAGTTCACAGTTCATGTATTGCTGAAGCCTGGCTTGAATTTTGAGGATTACTTTACTAGCATGTGAGATGAGTGCAATTGTGAGGTAGTTTGAGCATTCTTTGGCATTGCCTTTCTTTGGGATTGGAATGAAAACTGACCTTTTCCAGTCCTCTAGCCACTGCTGAGTTTTCCAAATTTGCTGGCATATTGAGTGCAGCGCTTTCACAGCAACATCTTTCAGGATTTGAAACTGCTCAACTGGAATGTCATCACCTCCACTAGCTTTGTTCGTAGTGATGCTTTCTAAGGCCCACTTGACTTTCACTTTCCAAGATGTCTGGCTCTAGATGAGTGATCACACCATCATGATTGTCTGGGTCGTGAAGATCTTTTTTGTACAGTTCTTCTGTGTATTCCTGCCGCCTCTTCTTAATATCTTCTGCTTCTGTTAGGTCTATACCATTTCTGTCCTTTATCGAGCCCATCTTTGCATGAAATATTCCCTTGGTATCTCTAATTTTCTTAAAGAGATCTCTAGTCTTTCCCATTCTGTTGTTTTCCTCTATTTCTTTGCATTGATCACTGAAGAAGGCTTTCTTATCTCTTCTTGCTATTCTCTGGAACTCTGCATTCAGATGCTTATATCTTTCCTTTTCTCCTTTGCTTTTCACCTCTCTTCTTTTCACAGCTATTTGTAAGGCCTCCCCAGACAGCCATTTTTCTTTTTTGCATTTCTTTTCCATGGGGATGGTCTTGATGCTTGTCTCCTGTACAATGTCACGAACCTCATTCCATAGTTCATCAGGCACTCTATCTATCAGATCTAGGCCCTCAAATCTATTTCTCACTTCCACTGTATAATCATAAGGGATTCAATTGGGGTCATACCTGTATGGTCTAGCTTTTTTCCCTATTTTCTTCAATTTGAGTCTGAATTTGGCAATAAGGAGTTCATGATATGAGCCACAGTCAGCTCCTGGTCTTGTTTTTGTTGACCGTATGGAGCTTCTCCATCTTTGGCTGCAAATAATATAATCAATCTGATTTCGGTGTTGACCATCTGGTGATGTCCATGTGTAGAGTCTTCTCTTGTGTTGTTGGAAGAGGGTGTTTGCTATGACCAGTGCATTTTCTTGGCAAAACTCTATTAGTCTTTGCCTTGCTTCATTCCGCATTCCAAGGCCAAATTTGTCTGTTGCTCCAGGTATTTCTTGACTTCCTACTTTTGCATTCCAGTCCCCTATAATGAAAAGGACATCTTTTTTGGGTGTTAGTTCCAACAGGTCTTGTCAGTCTTCATAGAATCATTCAACCTCAGCCTCTTCATCATTACTGTTTGGGGCATAGACTTGGATTACTGTGATATTGAATGGTTTGCCTTGGAAAGGAACAGAGAGCATTCTGTTGTTTTTGAGATTGCATCCAAGTACTGCATTTCAGACTCTTTTGTTGACCATGATTGCTACTCCATTTCCTCTGAGGGATTCCTGCCCACAGTAGTAGATATAATGGTCATCTGAGTTAAATTCACCTATTCCAGTCCATTTTAGTTCGCTGATTCCTAGATTGTCGACGTTCGCTGTTGCCATCTCTTGTTTGACCATTTCCAATTTGCCTTGTTTCATGGACCTGACATTCCAGGTTCCTAGGCAATATCCCCAATACACGTATGGTATTGCTGCTGGGCAGATCCCCACCTTTATTCAGAAAGAGTGTCCTTGGCTTTTGCCTGAGGGCAAATGCTTTAGTTGTCAGCTACCTTGAAGGTCAAATTGCCCCACCACTAACATACTCCACTGCTCTTATCACAGTCTGCCTCTGAAGCTTCAGTATCAGGTGAGTATAAAGTTCTGATGAGAAGTTTTACTATTTTAAAAAATATTTATATCTAAACCTGTGTTGTCCTGTGGGCTTCATCATTTAGGTTTCTACATCTGCTTTGTAAATCTTCTGGATATTTCTCATTCTTTGAGCTGATTGGTGTAACCCTCTCAGTTTTCACTACTGCCTTAAATTTATTCTCCTCATATTTTCTTTTTCTACAGAAATTTGCAAGGGAAGAGACAAATGTGTGTGCTCAGTAGCCCCTTCAATGTGAAACTGACAACTGGTGTTGATATATTCCTTTCCTCAGAATAATTTCTGAGCCACTATGATTTCCCACTGTGAACTGCAATTCAATGGCATTGCCGATTCAGCTGCTGCTACTAAGTTGCTTCAGTCGTGTCGGACTCTGTGCGACCTCATAGATGGCAGCCCGCCAGGCTCCGCTGTCACTGGGACTCTCCAGGCAAGAACACTGGAGTGGGTTTCCATTTCCTTCTCCAATGCATGAAAATGAAAAGTGAAAATGAAGTTGTTCAGTCGTGTTCGACTCTTAGTGACCCCATGGACTGCAGCCCACCAGGCTCCTCTGTCCATGGGATTTTCCAAGCAAGAGTGCTGGAGTGGGGTGCCATTCAAATCAAATGATAACTTCTTCTGATACCATAGTCCAGCAATAATAATCTACTAATTATTATGTCTAACCCCAATTCTTAAGCTCTCAGGTCATGTTGGGACTATGTGGCCAAGCCAAGCTAGTTAAACTTTCAAATTATTTCATTTTCTTATATTTTATCAGGAAGAATTGGGGGGTGGTGCTATAGGTTCAGAATTTATCCAGTAGTAGCCATTGAAATATCTGATGTAAGAGAAGTCACGTATTAAGTAACTGTGGATATCATAAGGATCTTCCCTGGTGGTTCATATGATATAGAATCTGCCTGCAATGCAGGAGACCCAAGTTTAATCCTTGGGTTGGGAAGATACCCTGGAGAAGGGAATAACAACCCACTCCAGTATTCTTGCCTGGAGAATTTCATGGACACAAGAGACTGGTGGGCTACTGTCCATGGGGTTGCAAAGAGTTGGACACAACTGAGCGACTAATACTTTCATTTCACTTTTTGATATCATGAAGACTCTAATAAAATAATGAGATGGGAGAAGCATAATGTTTTTATTTTGACAGTGATATTAGAAAAGTTTCACTCCGATTCCTCTTCAAGCATTCTTTTAGCTTTACAGTGTCTGTTGGCTTTCTTCATTGAGCAAAATAACATTATTGATAATTTATGTATGAGAAAAGTCTCTAAGCTTTTGGAAGTTCATCTTTTAAACTCATGCAAAGAGAAAGAAGCAGAATATAATAATATAATTATGATACAGAATATAATAATAAGCATTTATTAAATTATGTTGCCATATTCTATACTATATATTTAGTAAAATATAAACAGTAAATATATAGTGCAATATAGGATAATATAATAATGCAGGACATTAGTAGAAATGTAGCATAGAAATTCCAGTTCAATATTAAGCAATTTTATTATTTTAGGGCTGCTTGTAACTGTAAAATACTTTTAATGTTTCTAAACTTCAATTTTTAATATAATTTTTCTTCCTTATTCTGCATCATTAAATTGTGAAAAATGAATCCCATTGCATGAGTAGTTCTACCCAGTAATTTCAGAACAATTATGATTCTGTAGTGCTGCCAATTCTTCTACTCTTTTCTGTAACTAATATTATAGCTTGAAAGATGATAACAAGAAGCACCCAAGAACATGGAGTGCTGCTGTTGCTACTGTTTGGTCACTAAGTCATGTCCAACTCTGACACCATGGACTATAGCCCACCAGGCTCCTCCAAACATGGGATTTCCCAGGCAAGAATACTGGAGTGGGTTGCTATTTCCTTCTCCAGCTGATCTTCTCTACCCAGGAACTGAACCCAGGTCTCCTGCTTGGCAGGTAGATTCTTTACGACTAACCCATCTGGGAAGCCAAAATCATGGGATATACATGGTTAAATCCATTTCACAGAGTCAGTTGCTTGCCACTGACTGATGCGTGGAGTTTCCATTTTTCTGGCATGTGAATCATTCATTTTCTCTCCTTTGTTTGCACTTAGTCTTACCTGGGAACTTGTCTTTATGTTTCCTAGAACAGCACTGATCCTTTTGTAATTTCTTTGATAGTAGCATGGAGCTTCCATTATAACTTCGTGTTCTTCCCTGCCACCTCCCCCCCACCCCCTCAGCAATTCTCCATCTTTTGGCTTTTAAATTAAATGTGTTGTTCTTGGTGGGTGATGAACTAGAAGCATGGAGGTTAGGCTGTCATTAGCTTCATACATAGTACCATGAAATTTGTTGTCATTCAGGAGACATGCTTTGTCCCTGGGCATTTCTGAATCTGTACTGAATCATGGACTACAATCATAGGCCATATAAAGTGGATCTCACCATGAAGCTGGCTAATATCCTAAGAGTGAAAAGGAAGCTTCGATTAAAGGGAAGTGCAGTTGTAGAGGCTGGAGAGGAGCCGAATGTTGACATTTGAGGCTGCTCCTGGCAATGCAGGATGAAAAGGATAATTGCACTTTATTCTCATTACCTCTGGTTGACTTGTAGATTGATTAGATGGCCCTTAAATTAGTTTTGAGGTCAAGATGGACTTTCAGTGGAATTTAACCTGCTGATCTCTGGTGGCCTTGGCCTGCAGTGGCTTGAAACAGTGCTTCAGTTCCTGGCCAGAGATTGAGGTAGGATCATGGCACTGAGAGCACTGAATCCTAGCCACTGGACCAGTGGTCAGTGAGAAGGCCCTGGCCCGTTGTCTTTAGAGAAAAGAATTCCCACAAAGACAGAAGTAGTGAATTAAGGAAAGTGTTTACTAGGGGGAAAAAGAATACCTGTAGATAGACACAGATGGGCTCAGAGAGAGAGTTGCTGTGTTACACCCTCGTGGCAGTTTAATTTATGGGGCATTTCTTCCAATATTCCTGTGGCCAATCATTTTGATTTGCCTGGTTCTGAGGCCACATTTGGTATATATCAGGAACCTCCCATATGTGCATGCTCATCTCTTAGCCAAGATGGATTTTATAGTGAAGAAGTAATAGGGAATTGTCATCAGGTAATATGAACTGATACCCTCCATTTTTGACCTCCAATGAGACTTTCTGTGCAAGTGTAGTTGTATTCCTCACTCCTTAACTTCAAGAGTGAAGAATATGCGGTCTTTTATCTCATCTGCACAGGGCCCAGTCACTTTCATCATCTTGTGTCTATGGAGTTTCTGCTATTATTGAATTTCTGTCCACAGGAGAAAAGTTGTTCAGGGCCCATCTATCTCCTGCCTCACTGGGACTTTCGAAGATCTTGCAAATGATAACTCACTCATATGATGAATTAGAGAATTATTTGACTTAATTTTAACCATTTTCAATTGAGTTCAGTTCATTTCAGTTGCTCAGTTATGTCTGACTATTCATGAGTGCATGGACTGCGGCACACCAAGCTTCCCAGTACATCAACAACTCCCAAGCTTACTCAAAGTCATGTCCATTGAGTTGGTGATGCCATACAACTATCTCATCCACTGTCGTCCCCTTCTCCTCCCACCTTCAATCATTCCCAGCATCAGGGGCTTTTCAAATGAGTCAGCACTTTGTATCAGGTGGCCAGAGTACTGCAATTTCAGCTTTAACAACAATCCTTCCAATGAACACCCAGGACTGATCTCCTTCAGGATGGACTGGTTGGACCTCCTTGCAGTCCAAGGGACTCTTAAGTGTCTTCTCCAGCACCACAGTTTAAGAGCATCAATTCTTCTGCGCTCAGCTTTCTTCACAGTCCAACTCTCACATCCATACATGACCACTGGAAAAAACATAGCCTTGACTAGATGGACCTTTGTTGGCAAAGTAATGTCTCTGCTTTTGAATATGCTATCTAGGTTGGTCATAACTTTCCTTCCAAGGAGTAAGTGTCTTTTAATTTCATGGCTGCAATCACCATCTGCAGTGATTTTGGAGCTCCCCAAAATAAAGTCAGTCACTGTTTCCACTGTTTCCCCATCTCTTTCCCATGAAATGATGGGACCAGATGCCATGATCTTAGTTTTCTGAATGTTGAGCTTTAAGCCAACTTTTTCACTCTCCTCTTTCACTTTCCTCAAGAGGCTCTTTAGTTCTTCTTCACTTTCTACCATAAGGGTGGTGTCATCTGCATATCTGAGGTTATTGATATTTCTCCTGGCAATCTTGATTCCAGCTTGTGCTTCCTCCAGCCCAGCGTTTCTCATGATGTACTCTGTATATAAGTTAAATAAGCAGGATGACAGTATACAGCCTTGATGTACTCCTTTTCCTATTTGAAACCAGTCTGTTGTTCTGTGTCCAGTTCTAACTGTTGCTTCCTGACCTGCATACAGGTTTCTCCAGAGGCAGGTCGGGTGGTCTGGTATTCCCATCTCTTTCAGAATTTTCCACAGTTTATTGTGATCCACACAGTCAAAGGCTTTGGCATAGTCAATAAAGCAAAAATAGATGTTTTTCTGGAACTCTCTTGCTTTTTCCATGATCCAGCAGATGTTGGCAATTTGATCTCTGGTTCCTCTGCCTTTTCTAAAACCAGCTTGAACGTCAGGGAGTTCACAGTTCATGTATTATTGAAGCCCGGTTTGGAGAATTTTGAGGATTACTTTACTAGCATGTGAGATGAGTGCAACTGTGTGGTAGTTTGAGCATTCTTTTGCATTGCCTTTCTTTGGGACTGGAATGAAAACTGACCTTTTCCAGTCCTCTGGCCACTGCTGAGTTTTCCAAATTTGCTGGCATATTGAGTGCAGCACTTTCACAGCATCATCTTCCAGGATTTGAAATAGCTCCACTGGAATTCCAACACCTCCACTAGCTTTGTTCGTAGTGATGCTTTCCTAGGCCCACTTGACTTCACATTCCAGGATGTCTGTTTCTAGGTGAGTGATCACACCATCATGATTATCTTGGTCGTGAAGGTTTTTTTGTACAGTTCTTCTGTGCATTCTTGCCACCTCTTCTTAATATCTTCTGCTTCTGTTAGGTCCATATCATTTCTGTTCTTTATCGAGCCCATCTTTGCATGAAGTGTTCCCCTGGTATCTCTAATTTTCTTGAAGAGATCTCTAGTCTTTCCCATTCTGTTGTTTTACTCTATTTCTTTGCACTGATTGCTGAGGAAGGCTTTCTTATCTCTCCTTGCTATTCTTTGGAACTCTGCATTCAGATGCTTATATCTTTGGCAAATTGGAAATGGTCAAACAGGAGATGGTGAGAGTGAACATTGACACTTTAGGAATCAGCAAATAAAATGGACTGGAATGGGTGAATTTAACTCAGATGACCATTTTATCTACTATTGTGGGCAAGAATCCCTTAGAAGAAATGGGATAGCTATTATAGTCAACAAACGAGTCCAAAATGCAGTACTTGGATACAATCTCAAAAAATGGCAGAATGATCTCTGTTTGTTTTCAAGGCAAACCATTCAATGTAACAATAATCCAAGTCTATGTCCTGACAACCACTTTATGAGGATAGAATAGATCTGTAACATACGTGGGATGTGAGGTCTAAATGAGTGACATGGTGAAAACAACTCACAATTTTCCCACTTCTTATGTCCATAAGAAAAATGGCTGCTCTACAGTCTTCCCCCTGGACTCTCTAACATCAAAGGCAAGAGGTAGTTTGGGGTGACTCATGAAATGTTAGCCATGTCCTCAATGATAAAGATAGGACTTCAGCCTCAAAATTCATCATGACCTCAGTCACTCTCATTATTCCAGCATCTGAAAATTAGTAGAATGATGGATATGACTAACTGAAGACTGTACAGACTTTAGCTATCCAGGAAACTTGCAGAAGGTAGAAATAGCATCTATGACTCTAAATGGTGAGGAGGTAAAATATGAAACATTTTCAGCATAACATGAAACATGTCCATTTAAGAATACATTTCATAAATACTATTCTGCCTGAGAAGGTTTTGATGTATTTCCTGGATTAGTTTTGTTGGATATTTGAGTATATTGGCAACAACTTATTAAATCTTTGGATATTTTATATGCTTCTGGAGAGTTAAGTGGTAAAGGTTTCATCATGCTTTATTGTTATTGTTGTTAAGTCATGTCCAACTCTTTGGGAGTTCATGGACTTCAGCACACCAGGCTCCTCTGCCCTCCACTATCTCCTGGAGTTTGATCAAATTCATGCTCATTGAGTCAGTGATGCCATCTAACTATCTTATGCCTTAAAGCTTAGTAACTCAACATATTTTTAAATTAAAATGTGTTATTTTCTAGCCAAAAAATAGTGTCCTTTAAGCAAACTGATCAGTGGTATAGAGGAGTAGCTTGTGTCTTTCAGCAACTAAATTTCTTTTCTTTATAATATCTGTGCTGGATGTAACATATTGTCAGTTAATAACATGATTTTGCTAAGGTATGGTGTGCCCTGAAACTTCTCACTTCTCTCCACTTCAGCATGTTCTTTTTGAGGGCTTCTTTTTTTGTTATATGTAATGAGACACTCCATATGAGACATTTGGAGTTTTTCAACCATTGACTCATTAAATAATAGGCATGGGAGAAATCAGATCCCAGACACAGTTGAAAGGTCACTTACTGATTTTTATTTATTTATTTTTTGTAGGTTATTTTTGATGTTTCTGCTCTGTGGACAAAACAGAAACCAACAAAGTCAGTGAGTGATTCACTCACTTCTTGGGCTGTCACCTTCCACCCTGTCACCTTTGACAGTGTTCATACACATGGAGACATGTCTCTCTAGCTCCCAGGTGGTTTTCCAAGGGGAGGGCCTCAGTTTAGTATCTTTTCAGGCAATCTTTAAAAGAAAAAGAAAAATCAAATTATAAGAGATACTCCACTTGGGGCATATTAACTCCAAGTGAGGGGAATGTAAGTAAATCTGTGCTTCCCTTCCTCCACCCAAGGCTCCAAGGTAAAATATTGTCTATATTTAAATGAAAATGAAGGTGGGTATTCCTTTCCTTCCTGTTCTGAGACAATTAGATAAAACTCCCTGAGGGCCTGCCAATCAACAGGACAATTAGTTTGGAGATACTACTTGTACTATGATAGTGGTATTTGCAAGTCTGGCTGGATCTGATTTGGAGACAGCTGGGCTGTGGGTGGTCAATCTTCCCTCCTTTTTGAAATCTTATCATTGTCAGCCTGGCTGAGATAAAGCTCATTCCTAACTTCTTGAAGTTGTGGATATAAACTCACAAGGGATTTTTTTTTTTTTTTTTTTTTTTTGTGGTAAAGAGTTCTCTGGCCCTTTATTTGTACTGGTTCCTCAAAAGCCTGGTCCTACAAGAGAGGTGGCTACATTACTCTGGGAAAGAAACTTTTTTTCATATACAATAAGATTGAAAACAATGGTCATAGAAGATCTAAAGTCTCATGATATAGAAGGCTACACAAATTATTTCACCATTTTGGAGCTTTTCCTAAGATTACTTGTGTAATTTTTCACTTCATTTCCAAAATTACATAATGTTAAATGATGGATGTGAAATAGTAGTTCTACAGCCATAGTTTTACTTAAAGGTTGTGTGTGAATGCATGTGTATATGTATATGTATGAATATATAGAGAGATCTATAGATATAGATTACTGCTAAGTCACTTCAGTCATGTCCGACTCTGTGCGACTCCATAGATGGTGGCCCACCAGGCTCCACCGTCCCTGGGATTCTCCAGGCAAGAACACTGAAATGGGTTGCCATTTCCTTCTCCAATGCATGAAAATGAAAAGTGAAAGTGAAGTCGCTCAGTCGTGCCCGACTCTTAGAGACCCCATGAATTGCAGCCTACCAGGCTCCTCCATCTATGGGATTTTCCAGGCAAGAGTACTGGAGTGGGTTGCTGTTGCCATAGATATAGATTAGAACCACATTTTTTTTTTTTTTAAGAAAATCTGACATACTACAATATTTTGAGTGTTAAGATCTTAAACTACAATCTATTCATGGGTGTGTTCTGTAAACTTCGTTGGATATAAAGCATTTGAGGTGGTTTTAGAACTGGACCCTTCATTGTTTATTAAAGAATAAACATAAAGCCTTTAGGAACCATTTCTGAGGAATAGCTAGTGTGATTTAAAGAATAGAAATTGGAGGGCAGATCTGATTTGATATCATGAAACAATAAATCTCTGATTTTTTTGTAATAGTAAATGTCTAAAATTACTTTTAAATTTGGATGGTAAATAGAACACTGCATCATATATTAGGGAACATTTATATTTTTTGCTAGCATTTGTGAGGCAAATATGACTTGCAAAAAGTAAGAGAAATGGTTTAGAAATTAAATTATTTGCCTCTAGGCAACCATACTCTACAACATCCCCTTAGAATAAGGTTAACTTTTTCCACGTGAGAGACTCAATGCCAGCCTTTCCTTATACCATCATTAGGTTGCCCAGAATTCTCCTCAGAAGATATCCAGGATTTCACCCTTGCCTCCAAATATCAAAGCATTTGGAGTGCTACTAAAAAGACTGAAGCCAGCCCAAAAGTCCTAGTCACTCGATACGAAGTCAGAAGGGAATATGTGACAAACATTCTCGGCAGTTACTTTCACTCACAGTTTCAACATAATGCCCCATTCTGCTTCTTTGTTTTATTTTGATCCAAAAGAATTTAGAAATAACTGGGTGTATGTTTTATTTATACTAGTGGAGAGTGTCAGTAAATAAATGAATAAAGGTGTTCTTGGAATCATCATAATATGCCAGACATTCTGTAAGCTCCTTTTCTAATATAAATATTTTATATAATCCTCATCATTAACATCTACACTTTACAGATCAGGGAACTGTCCCTCAGAGTGTCTTTCCCAAGTTCATATAATTTGATTAATGGCAAAAATGGAATTCAAACCTAGGCTTATTCAGTTCTGAGTCTGCTCAATTATATGGGACTTGCCAAAAATCTTAAGAGAACCCAAAGTTTTATGATAATTTTGAACAATTTCCTTAAGTGTCTGTATGCCTGCCAACCTCCTTGAGATGTTTTTGTCACTTGGTTTTAAATGGAGAGAGGGAAGATAAACTAAAAAATAAATTTTTTAGAGAGATGTTCAACATCTCTTTGAAAAAATGCATTTAGATAATAGAAAAAAATGCATTTAAATTGTATATCTGTGGCTATTATAGCTGTTAGCCTATCAGCTAGAAAGTCTGCACTTGAAACTAAAGAAACTTTGCTTCTAAATCAAAAGCAGATTGACTGCACCTTTTTATCCTACATGGCATATGTGAACATGAGTCCACAAAAGTTACAATAAGATGAGAAATTTAGGTATCTGACCACCGATAGGTACTGGAGGAACAGAAATGTAAAATATGCTTGCAATATATGCTTTGGGTAGGAAAAGTTTTTCATTTTAAAAACTTACACAGAAATTTTAAATTTGATATAATCACATGTGCCATACAACTGTCCAAAGCAAGTATAAAGCTAACTGAAAATAAAGGAGAAATAAATACATAATACTTGTATGAAATTTGCATTCTTTGAGAAAGATCTTACCTAAAATGATTTAGACCTGTTAGATTTTTTAAATTCTGTGCACATCACTCCTTTAGTAAACATTTTTTTAATCTGTATCACTGATGTCTAAGTGCTCTTTTGTGTTTGGCATGCAGTTTATCCAAAGCCCTGCAATTGTCTTACCTCCTGCTCTTCCTTCTGCTGCATCTGGGGGAGGTTCTCTATTTTACTTCTGTTTATCTAGCCTTGTTTCTCTCAAGTAAGTTGTCTTCCTTACTTTTCCTGTCTTTTATACCCTTAATTCTATTGTAAGCATAGCCATAAGCTCCTTTCAGGTTGATGCTAGCTTTTAATTAATTGTTAGTTCTGCCTTTCCCCTTAGATTTCCTCTTCTTAAATGCTGAAATTGTCTTATATACTTGTTCTATGCCTGTTATAGCTATCCTCAAGGGTCTAGAGCGAGGGATTATCTTTGCCATTACTTACTAACAACTATGGCTAGTAGATATATGTTATAATTAGAAATAATTTGACTCAACATGAATTAAAACTTTCTAATGGACATAAAGTTTCAATGAAACTTTCAAGTTCCCATGAGAGGGGAAAATATGTGTTGAGAAGCAGTGAGTGTGTCTGAGAGTGAATGAACACTTAGGACAGAATGAGGAAAATTGACTTGCAATTGACAACTTATAGAGGCCTAGGTGTCAGTGGTATTATTATATGGATATTCCAGGAAAGAAAAAATAAAAGAGGAAGAGTAAAATCAGTTCCATCCTACTTTTTGTGAAAGTGCAGCCTTCAGTCCCCTCAGACTATCGTCTAATGCAAAGTCATGGTCTCAACAGTAACTTAGAAATTGTCTACTACTTATAAATTGCAAAGATGGTGAATGGAGATGCTTTTACTTTACGTTTATTATTTTACTGAGTAGATTATTGCCCCAAATAGTGGAAACCAAATAAAACTTGCCACCAGTTTGCTCATTTTACTTCAGTCTGTTTCTTCCCTCACTGAAAATATGATTCTTTGATATATCAACTTTTTACTTCAAAAATAATTATTAACTTTGGCATTTAGAAAAAAATGTTTTAGAATTTGCTGGGCTGTGGTGGTATATTCCCTTCACTTCCCATAGAATAAATTAAAGATAAAATAGCATATTCAAAAGCAGGGACATTGCTTTGCTGACTAAGGTCTGTCTAGTCAAGGCTATGGTTTTTCCTGTGGTCATGTATGGATGTGAGAGTTGGACTGTGAAGAAGGCTGAGCGCCGAAGAATTGATGCTTCTGAACTGTGGTGTTGGAGAAGACTCTTGAGAGTCCCTTGAACTGCCAGGAGATCCAACCAGTCCATTCTGAAGGAGATCAACCCTGGGATTTCTTTGGAAGGAATGATGCTAAAGCTGAAACTCCAGTACTTTGGCCACCTCATGCGAAGAGTTGGCTCATTGGAAAAGACTTTGATGCTGGGAGGGATTGGGGGCAGGAGAAGAAAGGGACGACAGAGGATGAGATGGCTGGATGGCATCACTGACTCAATAGACGTGAGTCTGAGTGAACTCCGAGAGTTGGTGATGGACAGGGAAGCCTGGCGTGCTGCGATTCATGGGGTCACAGAGAGTCGGACACGACTGAGCGACTGAACTGAACTGAACTGAACTGATGGATGCATTGTGATATCTCTGCATCAAAGCATATGTGGTCTCTTGGCCTGTCTGCATGACTCAGCTGCTGGCTGCAAGTGTACAGGTTCTGGTGGCTTCCTTTATTGGAATGAAAGTAGGTAGAAGAAGGACATTTTGAGTCTAACTCACCATGAATACAGATACAACCACCTAAAGAAGCATTCAATGAATATAGAAAGTGTGCTGTAGCTTTTAAATGCAAGAAATTAAGTATGGTTCCACAGAAAAAGACAGGCAGTGTAATGATCTCTCCTAGCTAGGTATGTTAGCTACCATATTACTCTGCAAACTTTCAGTTCCTTGTAAAATGCATCCAAGTAAAAGGGTCTAAAAACTTTGACTAGTGCCTAACTCTAAATACTAGTATGTATGTGTGTATGTATAAATTAATTCATTCATTTCCTAAAATGTTGGTTTGGTTGAGAAAAATCTTTTTGCTTCTTTAAGTCCTTGCTATTCATATATTTACCTGCCTGTGTGAGGATGTCAAAAATTTGTTTCTGACTTATTGTCAGTCCTTGATTGCCCTATAAGAGATTTACAGGCTCTGGAAAATAGTGAAGTTTCGCTGTGTTTCTAGAAAATATATTTTCATTGCTCGTACTGTAGGAAAAAAGGACTCTTAAGCTAGATGTTCTGACTTGTCATTAAAAGATCCATGGATTATTCCTCCTCTCTGAGGATGTTTCTATCCTTGTGACACCATTCTGTCTGTCTTTTCAGAGTGAATTAGTTCAGAAAGTGTTCCTTCAGTTCAGCTCAGTTGCTCAGTCATGTCTGACTCTTTGCAACCCCATGAATCGCAGCACACCAGGCCTCCCTGTCCATCATCAACTCCTGGAGTTCACTCAAACTCACATTCATCGAGTCAATGATGCCATCCAGCCATCTCATCCTCTGTCATCCCTTTCTCCTCCTGTCCCCAATCCCTCCCAGAATCAGAGTCTGTTCCAATGAGTCAACTCTTCGCATGAGGTGGCCAAGCTATTGGAGTTTCAGCTTCAGCATCAGTCCTTCCAATGGACACCCAGGACTGATCTCCTTCAGAATGGACCGGTTGGATCTCCTTGCCATCCAAAGGACTCTCAAGAGTCTTCTCCAACACCACAGTTCAAAAGCATCAATTCTTTGGCGCTCAGCCTTCTTCACAGTACAACTCTCATATCCATACATGACCACTGGGAAAAACATAGCCTTGACTAGATGGACCTTTGTTAGCAAAGTAATGTCTCTGCTTTTGAATATGCTATCTAGTTTGGTCATAACTTTCCTTCCAAGGAGTAAGCATCTTTTAATTTCATGTCTGAAATCACCATCTGCAGTGATTTTGGAGCCCCTCAAAATCAAGTCTGACACTGTTTCCACTGTTTCCCCATCTATTTCCCAGGAAGTGATGGGACCAGATGCCACGATCTTAGTTTTCTGAATGTTGAACTTTAAGCCAACATTTTCTCTCTCCTCTTTCACTTTCAGCAAGAGGCTCTGTAGTTCTTCTTCAGTTTCTGCCATAAGGGTGGTGTCATCTGCATATCAGAGGTTATTGATTATCTCCCAGCAATCTTGATTCCAGCTTTTGCTTCTTCCAGCCCAGCATTCCTTACTTAAATCCATCCATAATTGTCAAGAGTATTGCAGTTTCAGTTGCAGTTAAATTGTAGTTGTAAAAATGATGTTTAGGTCGACTTTGGAAAAAACATTTAAATTACCATCCTCAGTTCATGTCACCTTGCCTGAGATGTTCACAAAGCCTCTCAGCTTGAAAAGATCTGGGCCATCATGTGCCTCCCAAAACATTCAGGGTAACAATGATGCTGACGATCCTGAGGCAGAGCCTGGGGTGTCAGGAGCCAAGTGATATTTCAGGTGCCTGCCACCTCTGCCCTTACTGTGATGCCAAAGGGATAATTTCACCCTCCTGGCTATGGTTTTCTTATCTGTAGCCTGGCAATACCAACATATATCCCTTGGTACCCAACTGCAATCTTGTCATACAGATTCTCCTCCTTGAGATTGTTTTAATTATTTAAACATGAAAAGATAAGTCCGTATACAGACATTCAGGGGTCCTGAAAAATATTTTAAGGGTAATTTTACTGTCCTTGTACAGCTTCATCTTTTTTTAGAACTGGGATAAAAAATCAGCTGTTAATTTTTCCTTTTTTAAAATGTGTGAATCCTTTTGGTTCCAAATGTAATAAGTCAAAGCATTGAAGCTGCAAAAAAAAAAAAAACAAAAAACAAAAAAAAAACACACAGAAAAAAAGTCCATGAAGCTATTAAAATGTGGTTATATTTTCTCAAAGGTCAAAGTTGCCAGTCTTATGCTACATTGTTGCAAATCTTTGAGCAGTTATTAGCCCCTTCTTATGAACTAACAATGGGCCATGTCTATGACATGTTATTAATATTTTATTTTTCGATATTTAAGAGAAAATTGTTACTAACAGGAAATTGTATGTGCATATTCTTAAGCTCTGATATTTACTAGTATCCAGTAGTCACTTGTGGCTTATGAACACTTGAAATGTGACTAGTCCAACTGAGATGGAGATGACTATACATCAAATTCAAAATTTTAGTATTAAACAAAAGTAAAATATGTCATTAATAATTTTAATATGTTGATCACATGTTGAAATAAGAGGATTTTGGGAACACTGACCTAAAATAATATTTTATTAAAATTAATTTCACTTAAAAACTTTTGATTACTAGAAAATGTAAATTTACATATGGGGTTTACATTATTGTTTCTGCTAGACAATACTGTTCTCAAGAGCTTGTCAAGGGGCCAGGCAATAAATAAAGCATCTTGGAAATATCATCTGGTTCAAAAAGTAACAGAGCTCTTGACCATCCACAAGCTCCATGAGGGTCAAGATGCCTCAGGAGCCCACGGATCCAGGCTCTGCATGCATTTCTTCCATGGGAGTGGTTCTCGTGGTAAGTCGTTCCTCTGTGCCCAATGCTGATCAGTATTACATGAAAACCTTTTTTCAGTTTCTACACTTTATGACCAGAGTGAGCATCATTCTTGTTTTCCTCCTACTCAACAGAATGTCATTTAAAGGAATGTATTGGAAAATGAAATTGCTTGTGTCTGGTGATGACTGCCAAACTTTCATTTGAAAAATTCAAATAGCCATTTAAATCATGATCTTTTATTGTCCTAAGAGAAACATGCCATTCTTATTTGAAGTTTATTTTAGGATGTGAAATTCTGTTGAAATATAGACTGGTAAGCACTAAGAGGAAGAGCCCATGAGTGAATTTTGTGAGCTTTTCTTCTGTTAGTGAGTGGGCAGAATTCATTAGATAGAAAGAACCAAATAATCCTCAAACCAGAAAGTTCTGAACGCTCCTTCCCTTCATGTATGACATTCTTCTTCTCAACAAAAATTTACCCTTGTTACTAAAATAAGGTCTGCCCTGCAATCATTGACTCATATTGTCACTGCCATGACTCCTGTACAAGCACAATTTTTGCTTGTCTGAACCACTGTGACGACATTTTCTCTTTTCCACCATGTCTCCCTTTAATATACTGTGGCATAGCAGCCTGAGTGATTTTTCAAAATTTTAAACCATATTGCCCCAGTTAAAACCCTTCAGCACTTCATTATGTCATTAAAAGAAAAACCAAGCCATCCTATAGGCTCCTGGGGCTCTGCATACTCTGTCCCTTGCTTGTCTCCAGTATCATTTCTCCTTTATCACAAGGCAGGAACCACACAAGCCCATTCCACATTCCCAGAAGAGACCAAGCTCATTCCTGCCTTTTGGCCTTTACAGTTGCTGTTTTCTTTCTCTACCTGCTTACCTCGGTTTTTCACATGGTTTACACCTTTCTGTCTTGCAGGTTGCAGCTCCAGTATCACCTCCCATGAAAGGTACTCCATGACAATCCATGAAAAATAGTCATCCAGTCAATTTCTGGCCATCACTATGTTTCTTATGTGATTTGATCTAGTTGGCTTATTTATTTTTTGGTTTGCTCTCTGTTCCCTACCATCCTCAAAAACACTCCAGCCCACTTAAAGAAAAATCCTAGGTATTTTATCTGCCTTGTTCTCTAACATGTTATCAGCACAAGAACAGTTTCTGGGTATACAATATACTTCCAGTGGTTATTTATGAAATGAAGAAAAGTATCAATTGCAAAACTATTTTGAAATAGCTTGACTTGCTTCCATATCCACAAGTTTCTCTTAGTAGTTGGAAGATGTCCTGCTTCAACATTTTTTATTTCATCACAAGTTGATGAGCTTTTTCTTAGAGAAGACCTCATGTCTAAAGATTTCAATGTGTAGCGATTTTGCTCAATTTCAAATGTCCGACTTGAGAAACAGGTGATGCATTGCTGAAAGGAGGACAGAGACTAATGCTCTCCTGATTTTTACCTTCCAGTTGACATCCTCAGGATCTGTTTCTCTGCAGTGTGCTTGGGCTTATCTGCCTGGGATTTACAGTCTCTACAAATGTGGGTCAAGACCACTGAGGGTTATGCTCTAATATTTTTATCTGACTTTGAATGAGTGCAAAAGTGTAAACCTTCTGATTTGTGGCTTATCCCATACACTTAACTGATAGCCCTGCCTCTCATTGCCATTTAGATGGTAAATTGCAAAATACATCTTAGGGTCAGGGCACCCTGGTGAGTAAGCAGTGAATTCAGTTTTATCTTCTCTGCTCTGAATGTGTTTGGTTAATAGAAGGCTCTGAGTCCTCTTCTTGCTTACTCCCTTCAAGGGAAAGAAAAATTACAGTTAAGAAAGCGTGAGTCTTTGATTAAAGAAATGCCTCATTTGACATGGACACCTTGAATGCAAGTTTATATATCAACTACTTTATTAGTCTTCCCAATTAATAAAAAAAATGCATTTCAATCATTTTAAGGGATTTCTTCAGTGAAATTTTTTGTTTGTTTGTTTAGAGCAGAGAATTCTGTAGTTGGAATAGTCAACCCATTGTTACATTCTGTGAATTCAAATCTAGGTATGTAACAAGAGCATTACTCTTTAAGATCACCTGGAAACAGAAAACAAGAGATATAAAAGGAAAGTTGCACAAATCAACCAACTCTATTTACATAGTCTTTTTTTTAACTCGGTGATATATATAAAATGTAGTACTTTAATTCTAAATTTACTTTTGAATTGTTATTGTAGTCTTTGTAAAAGCATCTTTGTTCTATTTCTGCAGAATCATTTTCTCCCTGAATTAGTAAACCTTCTTTTCAGACATGCCTGTAATGTTTAGTGAATTCACAAAGCAGGCTTGACTGTATAGAGAGAGTAGTTACTCATAAAATCTAAGCATTCACAAATCTTGCAAATAAAAATGAAGTTGGCATTTTTGAGGTTACTTCAAAGACAGCTGGAGAAGAGGCACATTTTAAAATTCAGATTCCTAGATGGAGGCTGTGTATCAGATTTCTAAGAATAGAAACAAGATTTTTAACTTCAGAATGTAGCCCAAATAAGTAACATCATTCTTAAAATGGAGGGAGAGAATGTAAAAAAGTACCTTGTTTTAGGCAACCTGTTGATTAGGGATAAAGAAAACTTTTAGTTTATTTATAGACTTCTGGAAATATTCAATGCAGCTGAGGAATTTAGCTACTTCTCAATTAAAAAAATCCATAAAAATAAATATTTGTCCAAAAGAAAAGAGATGTCCTCCCAAACATATCAATCTTCTAAATGTCTTCTACTTCTAAGGTATTTTGTTTTTAATGTGCACTAAAAATGGAGCTGGATTCCATGCTGTAACTAGATTCACAGACCAAAAACAGAAACAAAAACAAACCAATAAATAAGAGAAAAAATGTGTGCATTTGTGATTATTTCATATATCAGTTTAATAACAGAATTAAACTGAAGCATTCTCTTAAAGTTTATCTTTGGCTTCAATCCCATCTTGCACTCTTGGAAAGTCTAGTCTGCCCCGTGGTGAAGAACACTCTAGCAACCTCAGATTGACTTGAGGTAGATTCACTCTTTCCCTACAAACACCCCAAAATGTGCATCTGGAAAAAAAAAAAAAAACACAAAAAACTATGACAGGGACTGAGTCCCAGAGATATTCGCAGGAACTCTACAAAATCTGTGGCACAATATGTGGTCAGACCCAGCTGGGCACCCGACCGGCCTTGGCTGCCATCCCTCTGGCTGGACTCTTCCCCAAGGTAGGGCTCACCCTCACATGAAATTGCCAACCAGGGCCCACGTGGGTAGAGAACTAATTTAGCCTCCTGGACACTTGATGAATGAAGAATTTCCTCTTGGGCCTAAATTATAGGGCTCGTCAGAGTTGCTCTTTCGTGATCTGTTATTTGGAGGTAATTTTCCAAAAGGGCTGGAACACAGGGCTGTGAGCTAGAATAGGATTCACCAAGCACAGCTGCCACACACTGGCCAGCACATCCCACTGTGCCCAACCTCTCCTCTATTCTCCTCGCCTCCACCCTTCCTTCCCCAGGGAGGAGGCCCAGTCAACAGAGCTTGTCTTAACTTAGATCTTTACTTTCCTTCTTAATTAAACCACAAGAATGGCATCTGCCCACTTTTTCTGCATCCGGGTTTCTAGAAATTTAACATCTTGTCCTAACATGCTTGCAAACAGATGAGCAGGCTTTCCCCTCATCCCCCAATGTGGATGATTACAACCTTCTGTCAAATTCCACCTACCCTCCCTCCCCTGTTGGCTGGAAGATAAGCTTCTGATCTTCTCTTGGCTTTTTGAACTGCTGGAAGCTGTGTAAACACAAGCTGTAGGTTAGTCAGATTCTGTTTGACCCAGGGCCTGCTGAGTGCAAAGAGATTACATTTGAAAACTCCCTTGTCTAATTAAGCGATGGTAACCTATTATGGGGTGGTTGCTGATGAGGTCAAGTAGCAAGAGGTTTCAGGCTGACCTGCTGCAGCTGGTCATTTGCTGATAAATAAAGAACAGCTAGTTTTTAGTGGGCCACATTCTCTACATTGAGAGCTCTCATTTCATGAAACATTTGAATTTTGTTCTTTTTCAGAATTTCACATATACATTTAAGCACTTTAGAGAATTTGCAACAGCACAAGTGACAAGGAGTGTTCAGTGATGGCAGCTCTTCCTCTCTGGTGGCTCAGATGGTGAAGAATCTGCCTGCAATGTGGGAGACCTGGGTTCCATCCCTGGGTTGAGAAGATACCATGAAGAAGGGAATGGCAACCCATGCCAGTACTCAGGCCTGGAGAATTCCATGGACAGAGGATCCTGGCAGGCTACAGTCCATGGGGTCACAAATAGTTGGCCATGACTGAGCGGTTAACACACACACACACACACACACACACACACACACATGCTTTTCTTCATCTTTGCACATTGGTGTCCCATCCAGTGGTTCACAAACTAGTGTGCTGGGTTTCTAGCTCTGTTTGGATCACTGGCCTCTTGCAAATCCCAAAAGGTAGATGAGGACCACTTCAAACACTGACAATGGATGGGCTATGGTGGCGAAGTCAAGAGAGGAAGCCCCAAGAAATACATCATAAGACCTGGACCAGACTATGTAGAGTAATCATGATTATTTACTGAGCACCAACCATGCAGCTACCTGTTTCACGATTTCTCATATGTCTCCAGACCTTACCATGACCTTCAGAATAGGTGATTTTACTCCTATTTCTCTGTGAGAATTCCTAAGGCAAGTAGAAGTTAGCAAGTTTCATAAGGGCACAAAATCACCCAGTGAAAGGTGTGGGATATAATCCCAAATAGCTTCATACTTAAGGCTTACCTGTTCCAGGGAACTGTGCAATTTTCTTGTGGAATTAGAAGTGTCTGGAGGTCACTGGATGAGGGGAAAATTTGATGAATGCAGATTCTACTGGTAAGTAGATGATAAAAGTGAAGATAAGAACTGTGGAACTATAAACCCTGGAAAATTTATCAAAGAAACCCTCCCATTAGCTATCAAGCCCTCAGATAGATTTATCACCAAATTTCTTGTGGGTATCTATTGTTTCTCTACCAGCATCTACTTCCTGAGTTCTGGAAAAGCATATGCAAAATTCCTCTGGGATACCATTGCTCCTCCAAAATTTTGCTAAAGTCTTTAGTTAGGGTCTGAGTCCCTAGGATGCATCATGATTGCATTTGGACCAATCAGAAACAATGAAATAAGATGCATGTTTTTTATTGTGGAAAGTCATAGAATAAACACAGTTGTAATTTCCCTCCATCCTTGAGTGAAGGACAGGCTGGGGTTACCTTGCCATCCCTCTACCGAATAGGGACATCTGGATGTATCTGAGAAACAGAAAGAAACTGGGTCTTGGTAATATGGTTGGAATCCTGATCAAGCTGTTTGTGATCTCCCTCTGTGCTGCACTTTAAAGATTTAAGAATGTTTTAGATATTTTCAAAGTAAAGACTTCAAGAGGTTTAGTGATATTTTCTTGCTAAATCCATGCATTCACCCATCTGGTTATGGAACAAGAGTATAGTAATGTCTTACTGTCTCCAAAGCTGAAAAAGACAATGGCATCCCACTCCAGTACTCTTGCCTGTAGAGTCCCATGGATGAAGGAGCCTGGTAGGCTGCAGTCCATGGGGTCACTACGAGTCAGACATGACTAAGTGACTTCACTTTCACTTCACTTTCATGCGTTGGAGAAGGAAATGGCAGCCCACTCCAGTGTTCTTGCCTGCAGAATCCCAGGGACAAGGGAGCCTGGTGGTCTGCTGTCTATGGGGTTGCACAGAGTCGGACACAACTGAAGTGACTTAGCACCAGCAGCAGTCTTCTTTGCCATGGAATCACACCACTTCTGAATTAGAAAGAGGGCATTGGAAAGGAGAGGCCCCGTATTTTCATCAACATGTTTTTTTCTTTGTGAGCAAAGTTGGATGGTGTGATGATTTTAAAACCAGATCTCTTGCAAAATCTTTCAACCTGTCCCACAGTTCATTTTTCATCCTTCTCATAATTTGAATATATCAAAAGCTGGTGAATACTTTTGTTAATTATCCTCCATAAAATAATGCAAAGTCTCTAATAAAAACATTTTCTGATGCCTTACAACTTTACTTCAGACAGTTCCTTACAATAGTGTACATACAGTTCTCTCAATGCTCTATCTTCGGCCTCATATGTAAAACAATTTTGCATGTTCCCTAAAAACTGTAGCAAACCCACAATTCTCATGAAATTATTGAAATAATGAAAAATCTCTTTTAATTTCACAGGGTTTCAGAGTTTATAGGGCCCTTAATCCAATCTGACTGGTGTCCTTACAGAATACTTTTATGTAATTTATCTCATTTTTTCCTCATTTCAACCCTATATGGTTGATATCATTATCCATATTTTGTGATTTGTCTAAATACCACCCTACAGAAACACACATACTCCACCAACCTCCAATGGTGGGACTGTATTTTACACTCAAGTGTTCTAATCTAAGTTCAGACTTTTCATGGTTCCCAGTAGTCTATTGGTACTTGGAAATCTCTGAATAGAGAGGAGGAGTTTGAAATTAGAATTCCACCATATTGCTTCTTTTCTCTAGGTTAAAGAAGTGAGCTTGCTTCTCTAAATAGCTGAGAAAAACTTTTAATGCTTCTGTTCATAGTTATCCCTTTGGGGAACCACAGAAATCTTGATTTTCCTGATCATTTGTCCTCCATTGGGCCCAAATGTTTAAAGGACATTATTTTTATATGCCAATGATTGTAGTATTTGTATGTGCAAATCAAGTAATTACTTAACTACCCAAATTGTGCATGCAACTAAGGTAATTATGAACTTAGAAAACTGGTATAAGAATCTGACCCTGGAAAAACTATGATAGCAGAAAATGAGTGTTGGAGTGGAAATTTCTTGCAAGGCTGATTTTGTTGTTGTTATTGTTTAGTGGAAAAATAAGATGATTAAATTGCTTGCTTTGCCTCAGTTTTGACATCTGAAGAATGAAAATAATAATGTTTGCACTATCTACTTCCAAAGGGTAATTTCCATGTGAGGGAAATTGGGACAATGCATGCAAAAGATCTGAAAAAAAATGACAAGATGTTTAAAAAGGAGATATTATTTTTAAGCACACTAATAACCCCTACTTTGAAATCAGTGGAAATTCATATTTTTACATGACTCTTTGGCTCATCAATCCAAATAGATGTCATGTTGTAATTAAATAAAATGCAAAAAATTATCTCAAGTTGTGTAAAAATAAAATAAAATTGTTATTCTCTACCTCTAGATTGCAAAACAATTTCTCATGTGGCTTTCCTAACAACTACTTGTGGTGCATGGAGAAAGAAAGATTAATCATGGTTATTAAATATGGGAGAAACTGAAGCTTGATAAATTTAAAGTGAAAATCTAACAACAGGGTGTCTGACTCCGATTAATAATTACTGCCAGAGAGACCACAGTACCTTGACACTGGTAGTTATAAACATGAATAGGTCAAGCTGTTAAATGAGTTTAGAAATATATCTGCTTCCCAATAATTTCATGAATGTAATCACTTGTATTAGGTTGACTTGCAGATTACTACCACATTATATGCAAGAAAAGGACTTGCTAGGAAAGCTGATGATGTGCTTAAGAAGTTGAAGGCTTTTAAAATTCACTTAAGAGAACAGATAAATCAGTATGTTGTGATTATACTTTGTTTGTTGAAACAAAGTGGTGGAGACTGGATTCAATTCTGTGAGCAGTTAGCTTGAGTTCCTGGCTCACTGAGAAGAAACTCATCAGAGTTTACTATAATTCACCCAGCCTTTCCTTCCAAATGTTCATTACAATGAGCTCATTACTATAATTGTTAGAATATCATCTGATAAAAACATGCATGCTTAAATAAAGTTCACAAACATTCACCTTAGGTTGCCAAGCCTCTGAGTTGCTATGTTCTAAAGAGCATGAAAGATGGATGGAGTTTGAAGTGCCCAGATCCTAATGACATTTGAAAGTGATTCTGAGAGTCAGTGGTGGGGTTAGAGCATCTATTATTATTTGACCCCACATTTTGTTCTCTAACCATCTTCCTCTGTTAGCATTGATGTCTCCAGAGAGACAAGAGATGACTTGTATAGTAAATGAGGCTGTTTCAAAGAATAAGGGCTACCAAGTCATCTATCTGTACCCAAAGACTTGGCAGGTAGTAGAATCACCACCTCCTTTTAGAGTGACAGTGTGTCTCAAATTGTGTTTATTGTAAAATTTTTTTGTGTAAAACACAAAAAATTGTGTTTATTATAAAAAAATTGACTTTATTGTAAAATAAAGTCATCAGTATGATTTACATTTCTTTCCAACTTTAGAAGAGGATAGATACATTATCTATTATTATTCTACTCCACCATTTACCTCATTTAAACATAATCAAACAAGTTTGTCTGCATACCTACCATTTCTTAAGCATTTACCAGGTGCCTATTCCCATGTAGAAGAAACAGATCAAATTGCCAACATCCGCTGAATCATCCAAAAAGCAAGAAATTTTGAGAAAAACATATATTTCTGCTTTATTGACTATGCCAGAGCCTTTAATTGTGTGGATCACAATAAACTGTGGAAAATTCTGAAAGAGATGGGACCACCTGACCTGCCTCTTGAGAAACCTATATGCAGGTCAGGAGACAACAGTTATAACTGGACATGGAACAACAGACTGGTTCCAAATAGGAAAAGGAGTACGTCAAGCCTCTATATTGTCACCCTGCTTATTTAACTTATATACAGAGTACATCATGAGAAATGCTGGGCTGGAAGAAGCACAAACTGGAATCAAGATTGCTGGGAGAAATATCAATAACCTCAGATATGCAGGTGACACCACTCTTATGGCAGAAACTGAAGAGGAACTAAAAGTCTCTTTATAAAAGTGAAAGAGGAGAGTGGAAAAGTTGGCTTAAAGCTCAACATTCAGAAAACTAAGATCATGGCATCTGGTCCCATCACTTCATGGGAAACAGATGGGGAAACAGTGGAAACAGTGTCAGACTTTTTTTTTTTTTTTTTGGCGGGGGGGCTCCAAAATCACTGCAGGTGGTGATTGCAGCCATGAAATTAAAAGACACTTACTCCTTGGAAGGAAAGTTATGACCAACCTAGATAGCATATTCAAAAGCAGAGACATTACTTTGCCAACAAAGGTCCATCTAGTCAAGGCGATGGTTTTCCCCAGTGGTCATGTGTGGATGTGAGAGTTGGACTGTGAATAAAGCTGAGTGCCAAAGAATTGATGCTTTTGAACTGTGGTGTTGGAGAAGACTCTTGAGAGTCCCTTGGACTGCAAGGAGATCCAACCAGTCCATCCTGAAGGAGATCCATCCTGGGTGTTCATTGGAAGGACTGATGCTGAAGCTGAAACTCCAATACTTTGGCCACCTCATGCGAAGAGTTGACTTATTGGAAAAGACTCTGATGCTGGAAGGGAATGGGGGCAGGAGGAGAAGAGGACGACAGAGGATGAGATGGTTGATGGCATCACCGACTCCATGGAAATGAGTTTGAGTGAACTCCAGAAGTTGGTGATGGACGGGGAGGCCTGGCGTGCTGCGATTCATGGGGTTGCAAAGAGTCGGACACGACTGAGTGACTGAACAGAACTGAACTATCCCCTTGCTAAGCATGATCTATGCCTTATCTAACTTAGCCTCTGTTACATACTGTGAATTAGGCATTACTCTTTTCCTAAGTTCACAGATAAGGAAATGGAGGCTGAAAGAGCTTAAGTAACTTGCCTAAACTTACACAGGCTGACTTATATGTATTTTTTTGAGTACATCTCTGTAACCTGAGAATTCATCATTGATGACTCTAGGATGGAAATGCCAATGACAAGACTCATATATTTAAACAGATTTCCATAAAAAAATGAAATAATGCCATTTGCAGCAACATGGATGTACCTAGAGATTATTATGCTAAGTGAAGTCAGACAGAGACAGACAACTATCACATGATAACACTTATATGTAGCATCTAATTAGAAATGATGCAAATGAACTTATTTACAAAACAGAAACAAACTCACAGATCTTGAAATCAAACATGATTGCCAAAGGAAAAAACCTGGGGGGAATTGATAAATTGGGAGACTGAGATTAACAAATATACACTACTATATATATGACAGATAACTAATTAATAGGGACCTACTATATAGCACAGGGAACTCTATTCATGTTCTGTAATAACCTATATGGGAAAAGAGTCTAAAAATAATGGAAATATACATATACACATATGTATAACTGATTCACTTTGCTGTGCACCTGAAAATAACACAACATTGTAAGTCAATATACTCATATATATATATATATATATTTAATTGAATGAAGTGAAGTGAAAGTCGCTCAGTTGTGTCTTACTCTTTGCTACCCCATGGACTTATACAGTCCATGGAATTCTCTAGGCCAGAATACAAGAGTGCGTAGCTTTTCCCTTCTCTAGAGGATTTTCCCAACCCAGGGATTGAATCCAGGTCCCCTGCATTACAAGCAGATTCTTTACCAGCTGAGCCACAAGGGATAGTTACACATTAAAAAAAAATAGATTTAACTCCTTCTTATCTATATTTGTCCATCAGATAAAGATATAAACTGTATGTTGCCCTCTCTTTGAAAAATTATATTCATGTCATTAGCTTTTCCACAGAAGAATGTAACATTAATGATGACAATTGCTAACATTTTTATAGTACCCATGAGATATCATTTTGAGCACACAGTTGTGACAGTGAAAGAATACTGTAACAGCTGGGAAATTTCAACTCTTTTAGGAAATAAGATTTTTGTTCACTGAGTAAGACTATATCAAGAGGTTGAATAAGCTTTCCCAGGATGGAACAGAGAACTTGATATAGAAGATTTTCCTGAACAGTTTCTCTGCCTATCAAGAAGAAATTTTATTTTCACTGAAGAGATACAAAGTTCTACCTTTTCCGTTCCTATTTAGAGATTAACTCAGATTAGTATAACAGACACAGGTATCTATCAAGGTTTAGCTATGTGCTGGGGATTCGGGATACTGGGACAGTCTTTCAGGTTAAAGCAAACCCAGAGGGCAGATGGAATTTGAGAGCTTGTGCTGAGATAAGGCTCCCAGGAAAGTTTCAGCTGGGGCGAGGGAAAGGAAATTCAGTCTAGATTTGTACATAAACACCTTAATTTCCCTAATATTGCTTTTCTCCATTTAAACTGTGTATAACAACCTGTTGATGAATATTAAGAAGTAAAGATTCTTCACTCCTCCCCCCAGCAGCATCAATGGTGAGAGAAGGTCACTGTTCCCTGGTGGCTTGCTGTGTGGCATCACAAGGGTCTTGACTAGTTCTAAAGTGGCACTGGAGTCCTGCCAAGCTCGTGGTTCATTGCAATTAGCCATCCAGAGTTATGCTGTCCAAACCAGGTGTCACTAGCCACAGGTGGCTAAATTCTTGGAAGGTGGTTAGAATGAGTTGAAATGTTCAGTGGGTACAAAATACATGCTGAATTTCAAAGACTTAATATGGAAAAATAACATAATATTTATTAACAACTTTATATTGATTACAGTGGTGAAAAGAGAGCATGTTGGATGTATTGGCTT
Source organism: Capricornis sumatraensis (assembly GCF_032405125.1). NCBI lineage: Eukaryota > Metazoa > Chordata > Mammalia > Artiodactyla > Bovidae > Capricornis > Capricornis sumatraensis. The sequence continues at coordinate 52,820,289 of NC_091083.1, forward strand.
CTGTAAAATATATCACTAAAGTTAATATTATATGTTTCTTGTTACCTTTTCTTAATGTGACCATGAGAACATTTAAAATTACACATTTGGCTCATATATCTCTATGGGATAATGCTTATAGAGAGCTTTTCTACTCTCATTGATATAGTTCCTTTTCAAGATATTTACTTAGAGGAGAGCATTTATGTTTTATAATAAATAATACTCCAAATAGCATAGTAACATTTTGATCCAGTGGATCTTCCCTCTTACTCTTGCCCAACTGCCACCCAGAAATTTGTAAAGCACTTAAAATATACTGTATAAGTTGTCAATAAATTGCATAAACCACAAAGAATATTTGGAAAAAATAGTGAAAGCAAACTTTATAACTTAGAAAACTGATGAGGGACAAAATTAGCAGACAATTAAAAAATATTTCTTTAAACACAACTTCATATATTTTTCAACTCTGAATTTTACTTGAAAAATAACTGAATGTAGGATTTTTCTAATGTTGCAATCTCTATAACATTGTTCATTTCAAAGTACATTTAACTTAAATGATTATGATTAGAGGTTTAGTATTCCAAAAACATTTCTCTCAGGGGACAGATGCTCTGGGCCTATGCATTCTCCTGTGCATCATTCATTGTTTCCTGAACTGTAAAAAGGAGGGGAGGGAAAAATACAAATTTTATATATTTTTGAATTAAATTTATTTTGCTTTTGACAATAATTTCCCTACAATATTATGTTAGTTTCTGTCATATAGCAACATGAATCAGTCATAGGAATTGGAATACATATGTTCCCTCCCTCTTGAACCTCCCTCCCACTTCCCACCCTATTCCATACCTCAACGTTGCCACAGAGCACTGGCTTTGAGCTCCCTGTGTCATACAGTAAATTCCCACTGGCTATCTGTTTTACATATGATAATATATATGTTTCAATGCCAATGTCTCCATTTGTACCATGATCTCCTTCCCCTACTGTATCCACAAGTCTATTCATTATGTCTGTGTTTCCATTGCTCCCCTGCATATAGGTTCATCAGTACTCTCTTTCTAGATTCCATATATATGTGTACTATATTTGCTTTTATCTTTCTGACTTACTTCACTCCATATAATAGGCTCTAGGTTCATCCATCTCATTAGAATAGACTCAGATGCATTCTTTTTATGGCCAAGTAATATTCCATTGTACATATCTACCACACTTCTTTATCCATTCTATGTCAGTGGACATCTAGGCTGCTTCCAGGTCCTATTTATTGCAAATAGTGCTGCAATAAGCATTGGGGTACATGTGTCTTTTTGAATTATGGTTTCCTCACGGGTTATGCCCAGTACTGGGATTGCTGGGTCTTATGGTAGTTTTGAGAGGGAAAGTTACATCCAATTAAACATAGAGTTTCAAAAAATAGCTAGAAGAGACAAGAAAGCCTTCTTCAACAAACAGTGTTTAATAACAGAAGAAAATAGCAAAAGGGGAAAGACTAGAGAACTCTTTAGGAAAATTGAAAGCATCAAGGGAGCATTTGGCCCAAAGATGGGACACAGTTAAGGATGAAAATGGTAGAGAACTAGTAGATGCTGAAGAGACCAAGAAGAAATGGAGTGAATACATGGAAGAACTGTATAAAAAAGGTCTTAATGAACCAGGTTACTATGATGGTGTGGTTAGTCACCAAGAGCCAGACATTCTGGAGAGTGAAGTCAAGTGGGCCTTAGGAAGCACTGCTGTTAGTAAAGCTAGTGGATGTGATGGAATTCCAGTAGAACTACTCAAAAACCTAAAGGAAAATGTCATCAAAGTTTTGCATTCAGTATGTCAGCAAACCTGGAAGACCCAGCAGTGGTCACAGGACTGGAAAAGGTCAATCCTCATCCCAGTTCCTAAGTAGGGTAGTGCCAAGGAATGTGCATTGGACAATTGAGCTCATCTTGCTAGTAAGGTCATGCTTAAAATCTTGTATGTTAGGCTTCAGCATTATACAAACCAAGAACTTCCAGATGTCCAAGCTGGGTTTAGAAGAGGAAGAGGAAACAGAGATCAAATTGCCATTTGCTGGATTATAGAAAAAGCAAGAAAATTTCAGAAAAACATCTATCTCTGTTTCATCAGCTACACTAAAGCCTTTGACTGTATAGATCTCTCTCTTAGAGAGATGGGAATATCAGACCATCTTACCTGTCTTCTGAGAAAACTGCATGAAGGTCAAGAAACAACAGATAGAACCCTGTATGGAACAATTGTTTGGTTCAATATCGAGAAAGTAGAACAGTGCTTTCTGCTCTCACCCTGTTTGTTTAACCTGTAGCATATCATGGGGTTTCCCTGGTGGCTCAGAGGTTAAAGCATCTGCCTCCAATGCAGGAGACCCAGGTTTGATCCCTGGGTCAGGAAGATCCCCTGGAGAAGGAAATGGTAACCCACTTTAGTGTTCTTGCCTGGAGAATCCCATGGACAGAGGAGCCTGGCAGGCTACAGTCCACAGGGTCGCAAAGAGTCGGACATGATCGAGCGACTTCACTTCACTTCACTTCACTTCATAGCATATCATGAGAAATGCTGGGCTTGCTGAGTTAGAAGCTAGAATCAAGTTGGGCATGAGAAACATCAACAGCTTCAGATATGCAGATAATACCACTCTAATGGCAGAAAGCAAAGAGGAATTAAAGAGCCTCTTGATGAGGGTGAAGTGGGAGAGTGAATGAGCCAGCTTAAGACTAAATATTAAAAAACTAAGATCATGGCATCTGGCCCCATTACTTCATGGCATACAGAAGAGGAAAAGGTGGAAGCAATGACAGATTTTCTCTTCCTGGTCTCCAAAATCACTGAGGATGGTGATTGCAACCATGAAATCAGAAGACAAATGCTTCTTGGCAGGAAAGGGATGACAAACCTAGACAGCGTGTTGAAAAGCAGAGACATTACTCTGCCAACAAAGATCTGTATAGTCAAAGCTATGGTCTTCTCCGTGGTCACATATGGCTGTGAGAGCTGGACCACAATGAAGGCAGAACACCAAAGAATTGATACTTTTCAACCGTGGTGTTGGAGAAGACGCCTGAGGGTCCTATGGACAGTAAGGTGATCAAACCAGTCAATCTCAAGGGAGATCAGACCTGAATATTCACTGGATGGACTGATGCTGAAGCTCCAGTATTTTGATCATCTGATGGGAATAGCTGACTCATTGGAAAAATTCCTGATGCTGGGAAAGATTGAGGGCAGAAGGAGAAGAGGGCATCAGAGGATGAGATGGCTGGACGACATCACTGATGCAACAAACATGAACTTGAGCAAACTCCAGGAGATGATGAGGGACAAGGAGGCTTGGCATGCTGCAGTCCATGGGGTTGCAAAGTGTCAGACATGACTGAACAACTGAACAACAACAACATGGTAGTTTTATTCCTAGTTTTTTTTAAGGAATCCCATACTGTTCTGCATATTGGTTGTATCAATTTACATTCCCACCACCAATACAAGAGGATTCCCCTTTCTCCACATACTCTCCAGCATTTATTGTTTGTAGATTTTTTTGATGATGGCCATTCTAACTGTTGTGAGGTGATACCTCTTCTTAGTTTTGATTTGAAACACCTCATTTACTGTACAAGACATGTCTTGTCTATCTAGAGACACTGGTGCTGACAGAGGGAGATGGTTAGAGAACAGAATGTGTTTTCATTACTCTAGTAGGTGGGTCAAAGAAGATCTTGCTGTATGTCCGACGTTAGAGTTTACTGCCTATGTTTCCTCCAAGAGCTTTCTAGTTTCTGGCCTTACCTTGAAATCTTTAATCCATTTTGAGTTTATTTTTGTGTTTGCTGTTAGAAGTGTTCTTTCATTCTTTTACATGTAGCTCTCCAGTTTTCCCAGCACCACATATTGAAAAGGCTGTCTTTTCTTCACTGTATATTCTTACTTCTTTTGTCAAAGATAAGCTTCCACAGATGCATGGACATATCTCTGGGCTTTCTATCTTGTTCAACTGGTCTATATTTCTGCTTTTCTGCCAGTACCACACTGTCTTGATGACTGTAGGCTTTGTACTATAGTCTGAAGTCAGGAAGTTTGACCTCTCTAGTTCCATTTTTCTTTCTCAAGATTGCTTTGGCCATTCAGGGTCTTTTAAGTTTTCATACAAATTATGAAGTTGTTTGTTCTATGAAAAATACCATTGGTAGTTTGATAGGGATTGCATTGAATCTATAGGTTATGCATACTATTGGCATTTTCACAATAATGATTCTTCCAATCCAAGAACATGGTATATCTCTCCATCTGTTTGTGTCATCTTTGATCTCTATCATCAGTGTCTTATAGTTTTCTGCCTACTATTTTGTCTCTTTAGGTAGGTTTATTCCAAAGTATTTTATTCTTCTTATTGCAATGATGAATAGGTTTGTTTCCTTAACTTCTCTTTCTGATTTTTCATTGTTAAAATATAGGAATGCAAGAGATTTCTGTGCTTAATTTTATATCCTGCTATTTTACTATATGAATTGGTTAGTTTGAATAATTTTCTGGTGGAATCTTTAGGGTTTTCTATATATATTGTATCATGTCATCTACAGTGAGAGTTTTGCTTCTTTTCTGATCTAGATTTCATTTTCTTCTCTGATTGCCATGGCTAGAACTTTCCAAACTATGTTGAATAATAGTGGCATGAGTGGGCACCCTTGTCTTGTTCCCGAACCTAGAGGAAATGCTTTCAGTTTTTCACTGTTGAGAATATGTTTGCTGTAGGTTTATCATAAATAGTCTTTACTATATTGAGATAGGTTCCTTTTATACATACTTTCTGGAGTTTTTATTTTTTATCATAAATGGGTACTGAATTTTGTTGAAAGCTTTCTCTGCATCTATTGAAATGATCATATAATTTTTGCCTATCAATTTGTTGATATGGTGTATCACATTGCTTGATTTGCATATATTGAAGAATCCTTGCACCCCTGGGATAAATATCACATGATCATAGTGTATAATTTTGGGTTGTGGGATTCTGCTTGTTAGAATTTGTTGAAGATTTTTACATTTATGTTCATCAGTGACATTGGCATGTAATTTTCTTTTTTGTGTGTCATCTTTCTCTGGTTTTGGTAACGAGGTGATAGTGGCCCCATAGAATGAGTTAGGGAGTTTTCCCTCCTCTGAAATTTTCTGGAAGAGTTTGAGTAGTACAGGTGTTAACTCTTCATTAAACTTTTGGCAGAATTTGTCTATGAGGTCATCTGTCCCTGGGCTTTTGTTTGTTGAAAGATTTTTGATCACAGTTTCGATTTTGGTTCTTGTGGTTGGTCTGTTCATGCTTCTTATTTCTTCCTGGTTCAGTTTTGGAAGGTTATACTTCTCCAAGAACTTGTCCATTTCTTCCAGATTGTCCATTTAATTGGCATATAGTTGGTCATGATAATCTATTATGATCCTTTGTAAGTCTGCTTTGTCTGTTGTAACTTTTTCCTTTCTATTTCTCATTTTATTGATTCAAGTCTTCTCCCTTTTTTTCTTGACAAGTCTGGATAGTACTTTGTCAATTTTGTTTATCTTCTCAAAGTACCAGCTTTTTGTTTTATTGATCTTTGCTATTGTTTCCTCCATTTATTTTTCATTTATTTCTTTTCTGATCTTTATGATTTTTTTCCTTCTACTAACTTTGTTTTTTGTTGTCGTTCTTGTTCTTCTTTTTCTAGTTGCTCTAAATGTAAGGTTAGGTTGTTTATATATTTTTCTCATTGCTTGAGGTAGTCTTATATTGAAATAAACATCCCTCTTAGGACTGCTTTTGCTGCATCCCATCGGTTTTGGGTTGTTGTGTTTTCATTTTCATTTCTTTCTAGATATGTTTTGATCCCCTTCTTGATGTCTTCAGTGTTCTTTTGGTTATTTAGGGATATGTTGTTTAGCCTCCATTTGTTTGTGTTTTTTTTTTTTTTTTTTCATGTAGTTGGTATCTAGTCTCATACTGCTGTGGTCAGAAAATATGCTTGATACAATTTCAATTTTCTTAAATGTACCAAGGCTTGATTTGTGCCACAAAATGTAGCCTATCCTGGAGACTGTTCCATGTGTACTTGAGAAGAAAGTGCATTTTTCTGCATTTGGATGGAGTGTCCTGAAGATATCAATTAGGTCCATCTAGTCCAACATGAGATTTAAGGTTTGTGTTTTCTTTTCAATTTTCTGTCTGGAAATCTGTCCATTGGTATCAGTGGGGTGTTAAAGTCCCCTACTATTATTGTGTTACTGTCAATTTCCCCTTTTATGGTTGTTAGCATTTGTCTTATGTATTGAGGTGCTCCTATGTTGGTAGTACAAATATTTATAATTGTTGTATCTTCTCGGATTGATCCCTTGATAATTTTGTAGTGTCCTTCTTTATTCTTGTACCAGTTTTTATTTTAAAATATATTTTGTCCATAAGTATTGCTACTTATGCTTTATTTTTATTTTCATTTGCATGGAATATCTTTTCCCATCCCTTGACTTTCAGTTTGTGAGTGTTCCTAGGCCTGAAGGGGTCTCTTGTAGGCAACATATACACAGATCCTGTTTCTGTACCCATTCATTCAGTCTCTGTCTTTTGGTTGGGTCATTTAATCCATTTACATTTAAGATAGTTATTTATATGTATGTTCATATTGCCATTTTATTAATCATTTAGGATTTGTTTTGTGAGTCTTTTACTTCACTTGTGTTTCCTACCAGAGAACTTCCATTAGAAGTTCCATGGTACAGAATTCTGTTTGCTTTCATTTGTCTATAAAGGTTTTGATTTCACCATCACATCTGAATGATATCCTAGCTGGGTAGAGTAATCTAAGTTGTAGATTATTCATCACTTTAAATATAGCCTGCCACTACCTTCTAGCCTTTACATTTTCTGTTGAAAAATCAGCAATTTAGCTTATGTGGATTTCTTTGTTATTTTATTTTTTTGCTTTTCCCTTGCTGATTTTAAATTTTTTTCTTTGTGTTTAATTTTTGTTAGTTTGATTAATATGTATCTGATGAGTTTCTCTTTGGGTTGATCCTGTATAGTACTCAGCTTCCTGAACTTGTATAGTTACTTCCTTTTCCTTGTTAAGGAGGTTTGCAACTATAATCTCCTCAAACATTTTTTCATACCCTTTCTTTTCCTCTTCTTTTGAGATCCCTATAATTCAAATGTTGGTGCCTTTAACATTGTCCCAGATGTCTCTGAGATTGTCCTCAATTCTATTCATTCTTTTCCCCTTATTCCCCTCAGCAGTTAGGTCTATCATTCTATATTCCAGCTTACTTAATCATTCTTTTGACTCTGTTATTCTGCACTAATTCCTTTTAGAGCATTTTAAATTTCAGTGATTGTGCTGTTAACACTTCTTATTTTTATTTCTTCTAGTTTAGTTCAGTCACTCAGTCGTGTCCGACTCTTTGCAACACCATGAATCACAGCACACGAGGCCTCCATGTCCATCACCATATCCCGGACTTCACTCAGACTCACGTCCATCGAGTCAGTGATGCCATCCAGCCATCTTATCCTTTGTTGTCCCCTTCTCGTCCTGCCCCCATCCCTCCCAGCATCAGAGTCTTTTCCAATGAGTCAACTCTTCTCATGAGGTGGCCAAAGTACTGGAGTTTCAGCTTTACCATCATTCCTTCCAAAGAAATCTCAGGGCTGATGTCCTTCAGAATGGACTGGTTGGATCTCCTTGCAGTCCAAGGGACTCTCAAGAGTCTTCTCCAACACCATAGTTCAAAAGCATCAATTCTTCGGTGCTCTGCCTTCTTCACAGTCCAACTCTCACACCCATACATGACCACTGGAAAAAACATAGCCTTGACTAGACGGACCTTAGTCAACAAAGTAATGTCTCTGCTTTTTAATATGCTATCTAGGTTGGTCATAACTTTTCTTCCAAGGAGTAAGCGGTTTATAATTTCATGGCTGCAATCACCATCTACAGTGATTTTGGAGCACCCAAAAATAAAGTCTGACACTGTTTCCACTGTTTCCCCATCTATTTCCCACGAAGTGATGGGACTGGATGCCATGATCTTCGTTTTCTGAATGTTGAGCTTTAAGCCAACTTTTTCACTCTCCTCTTTCACTTTCATCAAGAGGCTTTTTAGTTCCTCTTCACTTTCTGCCATAAGGGTGGTGTCATCTGCATATCTGAGGTTATTGATATTTCTCCTGGAAATCTTGATTCCAGCTTGTGTTTCTTCCAGTCCAGCATTTCTCATGATATACTCTGCATAGAAGTTAAATAAGCAGAGCGACAATATACAGCCTTGACATACTCCTAATCCTATTTGAAACCAGTCTGTTGTTCCATGTCCAGTTCTAACTGTTGCTTCCTGACCTGCATACAGATTTCTCAAGAGGCATATCAGGTGGTCTGGTATTCCCATCTCTTTCAGAATTTTCCACAGTTTACTATGATCCACACAGTCAAAGACTTCGACATAGTCAATAAAGCAGAATTAGATGTTTTTCTGGAACTCTCTTGCTTTTTCCATGATCCAGTGAATGTTGGCAATTTGATCTCTGGTTCCTCTGCCTTTTCTAAAACCAGCTTGAACATCGGGAAGTTCACAGTTCATTTATTGCTGAAGCCTGGCTTGGAGAATTTTGAGCATTACTTTACTAGCATGTGAGATGAGTGCAATTGTGCGGTAGTTTGAGCATTCTTTGGCGTTGCCTTTCTTTGGGACTGGAATGAAAACTGACCTTTTCCAGTCCTGTGGCCACTGCTGAGTTTTCCAAATTTCCTGGTATATTGAGTGCAGCACTTTCACAGCATCATCTTCCAGGATTTGAAACAGCTTAACTGGAATCCCATCACCTCCACTAGCTTTGTTCATAGTGATGCTTTCTAAGGCCCACTTGACTTTACATTCCAGGATGTCTGGCTCTAGATGAGTGATCACACCATCATGATTATCTGGGTTGTAAAGTCCTTTTTTGTACAGTACTTCCATGTATTCTTGCCACCTCTTCTTAATATCTTCTGCTTCTGTTAGGTCCCTACCATTTCTGTACTTTATCGAGCCCATCTTTGCATGAAATGTTCCCTTGGTATCTCTAATTTTCTTGAAGAGATCTCTAGCCTTTCTCATTCTGTTGTTTTCCTCTATTTCTTTGCACCAATTGCTGAAGAAGGCTTTCTTATCTCTTCTTGATATTCTCTGGAACTGCATTCAGATGCTTATATCTTTCCTTTTCTCCTTTGCTTTTCACCTCTCTTCTTTTCACAGCTATTTGTAAGGCCTCTCCAGACAGTCATTTTGCTTTTTTGCATTTCTTTTCCATGGGGATGGTCTTGATGCCTCTCTCCTGTACAATGTCACAAACGTCATTCCATAGTTCATCAGGCACTCTATCTATCAGATCTAGGCCCTCAAATCTATTTCTCACTTCCACTGTATAATCATAAGGGATTTGATTCACCATACTTGAATGGTCTAGTGGTTTTCCCTACTTTCTTCAATTTGAGTCTGAATTTGGCAATAAGGAGATCATGATCTGAGCCACAGTCAGCTCCTGGTCTTGTTTTTGTTGACCGTATCGAGCTTCTCCATCTTTGGCTGCAAAGAATATAATCAATCTGATTTCAGTGTTGACCATCTGGTGATGTCCATGTGTAGAGTCTTCTCTTGTGTTGTTGGAAGAGGGTGTTTGCTATGACCAATGCATTTTCTTGGCAAAACTCTATTAGTCTTTGCCCTGCTTCATTCCACATTCCAAGGCCAAATTTGCCTGTTGCTACTGGTGTTTCTTGACTTCCTACTTTTGCATTCCGGTCCCCTATAATGAAAAAGACATCTTTTGGGGGTGTTAGTTCTAAAAGGTCTTGTAGGACTTCATAAAACCTTTGAACTTCAGCTTCTTCACTGTTACTGGTTGGGGCATAGGCTTGGATTACTGTGATATTGATTGGCTTGCCTAGGAGACGAACAGAGATCATTCTGTTGTTCTTGAGATTGCATCCAAGTACTGCATTTTGGACTCTTTTCTTGACCACGATGGCTATTCCAATTCTTCTGAGGGATTCCTGCCCACAGTAGTAGATATAATGGTCATCTGAGTTAAATTCACCCATTCCAGTCCATTTTAGTTCACTGATTCCTAGATTGTCAACGTTCACTCTTGCCATCTCTTGTTTGACCACTTCCAACTTGCCTTGATTAATGGACCTGACATTCCAGGTTCCTATGCAATATTGCTCTTTACAGCATCAGACCTTGCTTCTATCACCAATCATATCTACAACTGGTTATTGTTTTTGCTTTGGCTCCATTCCTTCATTCTTTCTGGAGTTATTTCTCCACTGGTAGAACTTGACATGGAACAACAGACTGGTTCCAAATAGGAAAAGGAGTACGTCAAGGCTGTATATTGTCACCCTGGTTATTTAACTTATATGCAGAGTACATCATGAGAAACGCTGGACTGGAAGAAACACAAGCTGGAATCAAGATTGCCGGGAGAAATATTAATAACCTCAGATATGCAGATGACACAATCCTTATTATAGAAAGTGAAGAGGAGCTAAAAAGCCTCTTGATGAAAGTGAAAGAGGAGAGTGAAAAAGTTGGCTTAAAGCTCAACATTCAGAAAACGAAGATCATGGCATCCAGTCCCATCACTTCGTGGGAAATAGATGGGGAAACAGTGGAAACAGTGTCAGACTTTATTTATTTGGGCTCCAAAATCACTGTAGATGGTGATTGCAGCCATGAAATTATAAGACGCTTACTCCTTGGAAGAAAAGTTATGACCAACCTAGATAGCATATTAAAAAGCAGAGACATTACTTTGTTGACTAAGGTCCGTCTAGTCAAGGCTATGTTTTTTCCAGTGGTCATGTATGGGTGTGAGAGTTGGACTGTGAAGAAGGCAGAGCACTGAAGAATTGATGCTTTTGAACTATGGTGTTGGAGAAGACTCTTGAGAGTCCCTTGGACTGCAAGGAGATCCACCCAGTCCATTCTGAAGGAGATCAGTCCTGGGATTTCTTTGGAGGGAATGATGCTAAAGCTGAAACTCCAGTACTTTGGCCACCTCATGAGAAGAGTTGACTCATTGGAAAAGACTCTGATGCTGGGAGGGATGGGGGCAGGAGGAGAAGGGGACGACCGAGGATGAGATGGCTGGATGGCATCACTGACTCGATGGACGTGAGTCTGAGTGAACTGTGGGAGATGATGATGAACAGGGAGGCCTGCTGTGCTACGATTCATGGGGTCGCAAAGAGTCGGACACGACTGAGCGACTCAACTGAACTGAACTGATCTCCAGTGGCATTTTGGACACCTACTGATCTGGGGAGTTCCTTTTTCAGTATCCTATCATTTTGCCTTTTCATACTGTTCATGGAGTTCTCAAGGCAAGAATACTGAAGTGGTTTGCCATTCTCATCTCCAGTGGGCCACATTCTGTCAGACCTCTCCACCATGACCCGCCCATCTTGGGTTGGCCCGCGGGCATGGCTTGGTTTCACTGAGGTAGACAAGGCTGTGGTCCTAGTGTGAATCAATTGACTAGTTTTCTGTGAGTATGGTTTCAGTGTGTCTGCCCTCTGATGCCCTCTTGCAACACCTATCATCTTACTTGGGTTTCTCTACCCTGGGCGTGAGGTATCTCCTCACTGCTGCTCCAGCAAAGCACAGCCACTGCTCCTTACCTTGGACGAGGGGTATCTCCTCACCACCGCCCTTCCTGACCTTCAATGTGGGATAGCTCCTCTATGTCTTTGTTGAATGTGTTAAATACTTTTCACATTTTCTCCATTCTATTTTTGATATTTTGAAACTTCTTTATTCCCATCATTCTAAATTCTTTTTCAGATAGGTAGCCTATTTCCTCTTAATTTAGTTGGTCTTGCAGATTTTTACCTTGCTCCTTTATCTGTAACATATTCTTTTGTCATTTCTTTCTTTCTTTTCTTTCTTTCTTTTTCTTTTTTTTTTTTTTTTTTTTTTTTTTTGATAAGTGGGACTATGTTTCTGTCTTTTTAGTTGTTGGGCCTGAGGTTTTCAGCAATAGAGTTTCTGGGCAGTTGGATAGAGTCGGAGCTTGGTGTTGAGATGTGGACCTCTGGGATACCTCACTCTGATTAATATTCATTGGGGTCTGATGTTCTCTGTTACTCTAGCAGTTTGGACTCAGTGCTCTTGACTAAGGTCTTATCTCTCTGGCCCATGAACTGAATCCCACACAATGTGGGATGTGGAAGAAGAAAAAAAGACAGAGAAAGGAGAACAATAACAAGTAATAAAAAAATAACAACCCCTAGTCACCCCTGGGTCTCCTGCCATTAGCCAATCTGCCAGAAGTCTCCCACTAGCATCTGGTGAGTATCCTCAGTGTGAGAAGACATGGAGTTTGTGTCTTCTCTCACTGCCATCTTGACTCCATCCATATATTGGTTTTTATTTTGACTCTATGTTTCTACATGTACTATAAAACAAGTTACACAAAATTCTTATAGTTATAATGTGTAATAAAAATTCTACTCCTCATGCTGTTATCCTTCACAGATGGTATCTGATTATTTTCTTTTTTGTTCTAAAAGTTGTGTTTATTTAATTTTCATCTGTAGCCAAGGAAAATTTGTAGTTTATAGATTATAATATTTGAAAATAATTCTATTTCTGTACTTATTATCCAACATTGAATGTTTTCCATCATAAAATAAAGGGAAATATGCTGTTCAGTTCAGTTCAGTTCAGTCGCTCAGTCATGTCCAACTCTTTGTGACCCCCTGGACTGCAGCACACATGGCTACCCTGTCCATCACCAACTCCCAGAGCTTGCTCAATCTCATAGCCATTGAGTCAGTGATGCCATTTAATCATCTCATCCTCTGTCGTCCCCTTCTCCTCCTGCCATCAATCTTTCCCAGCATAAGGATCTTTTCAAATGAGTCAGTTCTTCACATCAGGTGGCCAAAGTATTGGAGTTTCAGCTTCAGCATCAGTTCTTCCAATGAATATTCAGGACTGATTTTCTTTAGAATTGACTGATTGGAACTCTTTGCAGTCAAAGGGACTCTCAAAAGTCTTCTCTAACACCACAATTGAAAAGCATCAATTCTTTGATGCTTAGCTTTCTTTATAGTCTAACTTTCACATCCATACATGAGTACTGGAAAAACCATGGCTTGACTAGATGGACCTTTGTTGGCAAAGTAATGTCTCTGCTTTTTATATGCTGTTTAGGTTGCTCATAGCTTTTTTTCCAAGGAGCAAGCATCTTTTAATTTCATGGCTGTAGTCACCATCCGCAGTGATTTTGGAGCCCCCAAAATAGTCTCTCACTGTTTCCATTGTTTCCCCATCTATTTGCCATGAAGTGATGGAACCAGATGCCATGATCTTAGTTTTCTGAATTTTGATTTTAAGCCAGCGTTTTCACTCTCCTCTTACACTTTCATCAAGAAACTCTAGTTCTTCACTTTCTGCCATCAGGGTGGTATCATCTGCATATCTGAGGTTATTGATATTTCAAAATTTTTCAAAATTTGTAAAAATAGGGTTTGAAATTGATTAATAAATATAAACAAGAGACTGTTGGAGTGACTAATAAAATGCATAGCTAATTCAAATTTTGTTAAGTAGGAAGGCTTTTGCTATTTTTGTTACCAATCTATATCTATATGAAAAAATGAAACAAAATTACAATTTTACAGCTAAAATTCCTATAAAAATATATATTATATAGCAATATCTGTAATAGAAAAATGTCAGATCCTAGAGTTGTATGTTAGATATATTTCATATCATTATTAATAATGTTAATAATAATAATAATTTATAAGGTTATATTAATTAACACCTTTTCATTGGCCCAGTGTGACTGCTTCACACGCCATGATCTCATAGGCCTATAATAACTATTGTATTAGAAATGCTAGTAATTTGAGTCTATAAAGACAATGCAAGGCTGGTAGAGCTGTAATTTCATTCTTTAAACTTGCCACTTTTTAAATGTAGACATTAAACATATGACTCAGATGTCTGCAATATCATGATTTAGTCATTCCTTATATATCATATGTACAGAGAGAAAAAGTATACTAAAATAGTAGTTCCATGGTAAAAGTATGACTCTGTATACTCATAAATATGAACCAAAGTATTCTTTGAACAAATGTTTGTAAACAGTATGACACAGTTTTGATAGATTATAATCATGAGTTTAATTAAAGCAAAATTAAGGTGATGCTCCAATATTTCCAAAGTATTATATCTACAAGTGTCACTGAATACCAGAAAGAGTATTGTTTACTGCCTTGCTGATCCAGTCGTCTGGTTCTAACTGGTTAAATGAATAAAAGGTTGCATACTAGAGATCTCTGACAGAGATCAGCCCTGGGATTTCTTTGGAAGGAATGATGGTAAAGCTGAAACTCCAATACTTTGGCCACCTCATGTGAAGAGTTGACTCATTGGAACAGACTCTGATTCTGGGAGGGATTGGGGGCAGGAGGAGAAGGGGACGGCAGAGGATGAGATGGCTGGATGGCATCACTGACTCGATGGACGTGAGCCTGAGTGAACTCCGGGAGTTGGTGACGGACAGGGAGGCCTGGCATGCTGCGATCCATGGGGTTGCAAAGAGTTGGACACGACTGAGCGACTGAACTGAACTGAACTGAATACTAGAGTAAACTGAGGCATTGGTGCTGGGGAGGTTGTTGCAAATTTCAGCCTTATTTGAACTGTGACTGTTGCAGATTTTCAACCACTGACTATGAAATGCTTCCTTTTGCTACCCAAGGACGCATGCATGCCTTGCACAGCCCAAGTAGCTACACTGAACATCTGTATCACAGCTTTGAGTTATCCCTAAAATTAACAGCTTTGGCCTGGTATATCAGCCTGAATTGAAATAGTTGTGACAATTTTGGAAAATGACCAGATAATAAAAGGAAAATAAATACTGAGATGTTAAACTGAGTTTACTGTTGGCCAGAGCAGGGAAAATTTAGCCAACATACAGGGGTGAGATTCTGCGGGATAAGCTATCAGAGTGTCAGAGGAAAAGTAAAAGAGAATTGTAAATTAGCTTGCAAATGGGTACAAGCACAGGGAAATATTCCTTGAGAATACCATGTCCCCATCCAAGGCAAAGGTGTGGCTTACAAGGCTTAAGATTTCACAAGGAACAGAAACTGATTGGTTCAAACACATCTTTGACTTGTCAGTTTTGGATTGGGGGTTTTGTATGGTGATTTGGTGCTGGTCAGTTGCTGAACTCCAGATCTGTTTGTGGTTTAAAGGAGCTGTTTTGACCCACAAAACCCATTAAGGTTAAGTTCAGATAGTTCAGTTGAGTCACAGACCACAAAGAGTGGTTAACTATGTGGTTGCTTTTCTGCTGATTCTCATCAGTTTTCTAGAGGGGCTGCTCTGTTTTTTTCTGGCAGCACAATACTCTCATTCTTTTCAGGTGCAAGTTAAATCACAGGCTTATTATGTATGTATTCAGAGCAGAGCAAAGACTTCTTTTATTACAGGTAAAGTAAGAGCTTCTCAAGGGCTTGCTAAGAAACAGCCATGTGAAAATGTTAGCAATGGAAAGGAAAGTAACGAGGTAAAATCAATGACAAAGAAATGGAATGTGAAATAGTATTTAAAATAGTATTCTCATAATCACTATTACTAGAGCACTATATGGATAGCTTGGTTCATTGTTTCAGGTCTCACGTGATTCTTGAATTCTCTGTCTATATGAAATATTGGGACAATAGCACTTCCATGCTTTTAAGTGTGATGTGGAAATAGTCCAAACACAGTCATTTTCATCCTACATTATTGAAACATAGCCATTTCCTCACCACCTTATGAAACCTCAGGGACATACATCAATGTTTTTATGGGACATTGATAATTAGTCTTTTGGTGTGAGTCTTTGTTTTTTTTTTTTTTTTTTTGACAGTGCATTCCTCTATGCAAACATTCAGGTAATGATAATTGTGCTAATTAAAGTTTTGCATAAAACAGTTCTCTTTACTGAAGAGTGGAAACCATGTGTAAGGTCTAGTCTCTGCTCTTAAGGAATTTAAAATTTACTGAGTGGAAAAGTAACACATCATAATATGGTACTTATTATCATTGTGGTGTAAAGTATTAAGGAGATGACTCATAATTTAATCATCTTAGCTGGCACAATTAGAAAAGTCCTCACAGTGTGCTAAAAAGCTATTTTTGAACTGTGTCATGATGTAGAGGTTAGGCAGGTGGAAACAAGAGTAAAATTATTTCCTGGCCAAAGTGACCAGATGTACAGTTCCACAGGGATATGGAATGGCATAATATGACCTGACAATAGTGAGCAGCATAAACAGAGTCAGTGAGAGAAAAATCTGGAAAGAAGAGAAAAGAAAGGTAAAATTAGGGTTTTAAATATTAGACTAAACATTCTGTTTGTTTTATTGTTGTTCTTTGTTTATTTTTTACAATTGGGATCCACAAATAAATGTAGAGAAGGAAAGTGATTTGCTCCTACATAAAGGTTTAGGTAGACACCATTATTAGCAGCATTTGAATTAGAGAGCAGTGAACCATATTGGAAAGTGATCCCAACAGTCTTGGGAAAAAGGATGCTTGCTCCTTGGAAGAAAAGCTATGACAAACCTAGACAGCATATTAAAATGCAGAGACATCACTTTGCCAACAAAAGTCCATATGGTCTAAGCTATGGTTTTTTCCAGTAATCATGTATGGATATGAGAGTTGGATCATAAGGAAGGCTGAGCACTGAAGAATTGATGCTTTCTAACTGTGATGCTAGAGAAGACTCTTGATAGTCCCTTGAATTGCAAGATCAAACCAGTCCATCTTAAAGGAAATCAATTCTGAATATTAATTGGAAGGACTGATGCTGAAGCTGAAACTCCAATACTCTGGCCACCTGATGCGAAGAGCTGACTTTTCGGGAAAGACTCTAATGCTGGGAAAGATTGATGGCAGGAAGAGAAGTAGGCAATGGAAGATAAGATGGTTGGATGGCATCATCGACTCAATGGACATGAGTTGAGCAAACTCTGGGAGATAGGGAAGGACAGGGAAGCCTGGTTGTGCTGCAGTCCATGGGGTAACAAAGAACTGGACACAACTTAGTGACTGAACAACAATAATAACGTCTAGATCATGATAAATGGTGAGAACCATGCAAGGAGAGAAATTGATTTTGGGAGGCATTCTAGAGGAGAACAGACAGAAATTGATCATCATATGAATTATCTGTGGGGAGAAGAGAGAAAAGAAATCAAGACAGAGTTACTGTTTCTACCAGCTCTCTGAGAAGGACTGAAAAACAACTCAGCCCTATGCCGAAGGACATACATTCTTGGGTTGAAGTCTGAGTTAGAACAATGGAGAGGGCTTCTTAGAGAAAAGATGGAATCCTGTTTCCAAGAAAATGAAGAACAGATTCTGGCTGAGCAAAAACTGCAAATCTCATCTATAGATTGTAAAACTATTAACTAAGGTAATGAATACAGAAGGAAGGAATGTTCAGGTGGATGAATGAAGACAGAGGAGTGAGGTGATAATAATGCTTTGTATCTATTGCTAATTATTGTAATGACTGTATCTATATTGTATGTATATGTTATATCTAAATATTGTATCTATTGTAATTATTGTTGTATTACAATAATTATTCATAATGATCAAACATAATTTACTTATAGTCCCCATTCAGAGTTTGATTCTTCTAAAAGTAGGCAATATAGTATAGTTTATCAATATACAACAATATTCATGCAATATAGTTTAGCAATATACATGCAATATATAGCATATGAGATATGGCATTGTTCTGTATTTGTCCATAGTAAAAGCTATTACTCCCAAAGATTTTGATATGCACAGGGCAGGCACTTAATGGATCAATCATAAATCAGACAATTATTTTCAGAAGCATTATAATAATATGTTTAATACTTTTATTAATGTATGTAAGATGGGTCAATTAGTCAAACACTTGTATTATTTCATCTTTATTAAAAAGACACTTTTGTTTTTGTTCAAATATCTGAGGATTGTACCAGATGACAATTTTTTAGTTTTTTTTTTTTTTTTCTTTGTTTGTCATTTTTTTTCTGGAAATTTCAGTTAAGTGCACCATATGGAAATAGACTACATACTGGCACATATTATGGTCAAGATATTTTGTAGAAACTCTCTATTATCTGGAATAATTGGGACCACATATTCTAAATTAATAATTATTTTAGATAATGGATAATTTGTCTACATACTATGCTTGAGTATAAACAGAGGCAATGTGAGTATAATATATTAATAATGCTAAATATTTGCTTTTAAAAATAAAATATTTATTATTAAACACCTTTAAATAACCAATGACAATATTATATATATATATTTGAAATACTTGTATCATAATTTTAAAATGTAGAAGTTATAAGTCAGTGAAGATTTACTTGTGCAGACCCTGGGATATAAGCTGACAAATGACAAATTAATCTTATTTGTCAATTTCAATCAAATTTTCAACATTTGAATCTCAACATTACTTGTTGCACAATGGTCTAGGCATAATTTTTACCCTTTCATATACATATACACACTCTTTTTGGCTTACCCAGGGGCTCAGCAGTAAAGAATCTGCTTGCAATACAGGAACCACAGGAAATGTGTGTTCAATTTCTGGGTCAGGAAAATCCCCTGGAGGAGAGCATGGCAACCCACTTCACTATTCTTGCTGGAAAAATCCCATGAATAGAGGAGCCTAGCGAGCTGAAATCCATAAGGTCACAAAGAGTCGGACACGTCTGAGACTACTTTGCATGTATACATATACACTATAAGGATTCTGGATAGGATTCTAGTCAGCATTCCTTGCAAGATTTTGTCAGGAATTGAAACTAGCCATATAAACAGAGAATTTAATTAAAATTAGGAGGCATGTTTAGCAGTCAAAAAGAAAAAAAAGAGGAAAATATAAAGAAGGGGAAAGTGCCTATTGATCCAATTATTTTAGTCAATTTAGTGGAAAGGTCAGGCCAACTCCACTTGCTTCAGATTGACAGAGTCAAACATCTATGTTGGTATTTGTAGTGAGCCTGTGAGGTTTAATGAAATGTGTAGGTGATTAAAAAACTATAGTTTGTGGATTCTCAAGAGTTTCGGAAGCTTATTCTCTCAGTTTACCATGGAACTAGCTAAGAATGCCTTCAGTGACAGTATAAAGTGATAGGAAAGGAATGCCCCTATGGAAAAATAGAGTCCCTTAAATAATGGTTGCTGGTTGTATAACCATTAAAAGTTAAAGGTGAAAGTGTTAGTTGCTAAGTCATGTCTGTTTCTTTACAGGCCCATGGATGATAGCGCTTCAGTCTCCTCTGTTCATGGAAATTTTCAGGCAAGAATACTGGAGTGGGTAGTCATTCCCTTCTCTGGGGATCTTCCCAGCCCTGGGATAAAACCTGGGTTTCCTTCAGTGCAGGTGGATTCTTGACCATCTGAGCCACAAATAAAGCAATTAGTTAATAGAGTCTCTTAAAAATTGGTACTTAATTTTGATAACATATTTTAAATAATACTTTGATATGTATCAAAATTAAGAAGCTTCATGGCAGAATTTAACATTTTTTCAATTAGCTGTTCCACGTCTTAGTTGTAGCATGTACAGCCTAGTTTTTCAACCAGGGATCAACCCCGGGGCCTCCTGCCTTGGGACCATGGAGTCTTAACCACTAGGCCACCAGAGAAATCCCTATTAATACTTTAATTGAAATACTTTTGTTGAAAATTAAAAATATAATAAATTTAAATTAAAAAAATAATCAAATTAGTTGAGATAAAAAAAAAATAGGTCCAATGTTACTGAGGACAGTTAAAAATGAAGGCCTGCATTATCATTAAGCAGTACAATTTGGCAATACTATTAAAAGTTTAAAAGATTTTCTACTCACAAATTTGCCCCAATAAAGTGTTACTTAAAGATTTAAGTATAATAGGGGAATGTTTTAATAAATTAATTACAATCATTTGACAAAATAATAGGCAGAATTAAAAGCTCACCTTCTGGAATGTTATGTAAAGATATTTAAAAATATAGACTTTTTGCTGAATTTTCTCAGTTAAAATGCAAGTAACAAAACAGCATATTAGTATAGAATAAATATAGCCTGAACAGTTAAACGCTGAAAATTGGGGAAAAGGTGGCTGGCTGACACTGATTTTGATAAAAAGAAGACTTTTTCTTTTCTTCTTTATATTTTACTGCAACTTCTACATTATGTAAAGTGTGTGTTATCATTATAATTAGAAAATGAATATTATAAAAATTATTCTGCAATAGTCAGTTATTCCTATTTACACTTCTAACCTCCAGCTTTCTACCTCTGGAGTTAATGCACTTTTCCCTCCAGTGTCAGGTGAGGTGAGGTGAAGTTGCTCAGTCGTGTCTGACTCTTTGTGACCCCATGGACTGTAACCTACTAGGCTTCTCCATCCATGGGATTCTCCAGGCAAGAATACTGGAGTGGATTGCCATTTCCTTCTCCAGGGGATCTTCCCGACCCAGGCATCAAACCCGGGTCTCCTGCATTAGGAGGCAGACGCTTCTAATCTCTGATCCACCTTGCTTATAGATTTTCTTCACAAACACAAGAAAGAAAAAGGTGAAAGCAAGTAATGTTGACATCATCATAACATAAGATAATTATTTTCTATCCTGGTCTTTCTTGATTTTCAACATTCTGAAATTTTCTACCAACTCCTGCTGCTCATTGGTCAAACACTGTGATCACATTTCATTCCAAGACCCAAATCCTCACAAACTGCTGAGGGCTCACAACCAGAAGTTCATTTAGATAAGGGGACTTTTCTCGTAGGATTAAATGGTGGGAAATCACTTTGAATAAAGATTTTGGAGTGCTCAGCTCACCCTGCTCTATCCCATCTCCCTCACAATATACTAATATTTTAGGTCTTCTGAGACTGTGAACTCTTCTAGTTTTCTAACCAGCTCCACCTGCTGGTACTGACCTGTTTCTTTGTGATCTGAACACTTGCCTCACACAACGTTGGAGTTTACCTCAAAATATGACCTCCCTTTCATATTTTCTTATTTCTACATCACTCAGTTCCTGACATGAGAAGAAAGGCAGTGAGATCTGTTTTAGAATATTTTGTTTTGGTCTTAAACTGTTTCATTTGAGTTCTACTTAATTGCTCTTAGGTAAATGGATGAACAGTCCTAGAATATATACCACAGAAGCGTAAGCTGAATTGAGGGTTTGGAGCGATGAACTGCCAGTTCTAAGGATAAACTAAACAGGCCTTTACTTTTGGAAGGACAGAACATTTTATTTGGGGATTCAGCAGATATGACTCATATTTTGAAAGTCATGGATCTTTTCTGACACTTGACAAGCAGTTATGAGGCCCACACCTGCTTTGAAAAGTGTAACTAGAGGTCAGCTGGTTGTTTTTCAGAAGCATCTTGTTCTCTTGAGGACAACTGGATGGTTCTAGCCATATTTCTGGTAATTTTGCATCTAGCCATTCCTGGGGTCTTTATAAGCTGACCATCCTCTAAACTCATACCTTAAAAGTGTAAATCAGTGTTAAAATACTCATTGGCAATTCCTTTGAGGACCAAGGGGAAAAAAGGTACAGGAAGTGAGTAATTTGATTTCAGTTCAGTTCAGTTCAGCTGCTTAATCGTGTCCAACTCTATGTGACCCCATGGACTGCAGCACACCAGGCCTCCTTGTCCATCATTAACTCCCAGAGCTTACTCAAAATCATGTCCATTGAGTTGGTGATGCCATCCAGCCATCTCACCCTCTGTCATCCCCTTCTCCTCCCACCTTTAAATTTCCCAGCATCAGAGTCTTTTCCAATGAGTCTGTTCTTCGCACCAAGTGGCCAAACTATTGGAGTTTCAGCTTCAGGATTAGTCTTTCCAATGAATATTCAGGACTGATTTCTTTATGATGGACTGGATGGAACTCTTTGCTGTCCGAGAGACTCTCAAGAGTCTTCTCCAACACCACAGTTCAAAAGCATCAATTCTTCAGTGCTCAGCTTTCTTTATAGTTCAACTCTCACATCCATACATCACTACTGGAAAAACCATGGCCTTGAATAGATGGACCTTTGTTAACAAAGTAATGTCTTTGCTTTTTAATATGCTATCTAGGCTGGTCATAACTTTTCTTCCATGGAGCAAACATCTTTTAATTTCATGGCTGCAGTCACCATCTGCAGTGATTTTGGAGTCCCAAAAAATAAAGTCTGACACTGTTTCCACTGTCTCCCCATATATTTCCCATGAAGTGATGGGACCAGATGCCATGATCTTCGTTTTCTGAATGTTGAGTTTTAAGCCAACTTTTTCACTCTCCTCTTTCACTTTCATTAAGAAGCTCCTTAGTTCTTCAATTTCTGCCATGAGGGTGGTGACATCTGCATATCTGAGGTTATTGATATTTCTCCTGGCAATCTTGATTCTAGCTTGTGCTTCATCCAGGCAAGCATTTCTCATGATGTACTCTGCATATAAGTTAAACAAGCAGGGTGACAATATACAGCCTTGACGTACTCCTTTCCCTATTTGGAACCAGTCTGTTGTGCTATATCCAGTTCTAACTCTTGCCTCCTGACCTGCATACAGATTTCTCAGGAGGCAGGTCAGGTGGTCTGGTATTCCCATCTCTTTCAGAATTTTCCACAGTTTATTGTGATCCACACAGTCAAAGGCTTTGGCATAGTCAATAAAGCAGAAGTAGATGTTTTTCTGGAACTTCCTTGCTTTTTCGATGGTCCAATGGATGTTGGCATTTTGAATCTGGTTTCTCTGCCTTTTATAAATCCAGCTTGAACATCCGGAAGTTCACGGTTCACGTATTGCTGAAGCCTGGCTTGGAGAATTTTGAGCATTACTTTACTAGTGTGTGAGATGAGTGCAATTATGCAGTAGTTTAGGCATTCTTTGGCATTGTTTTTCTTTGAGATTGAAATGAAAACCAACATTTCCCAGTCCTGTGGCCACTGCTGAATTTTCCAAATTTGCTGGCAGATTGAGTGCAGCACTTCACAGCATTATTTTTTAGGATTTGAAATAGCTCAATTGAAATTCTATCACCTCCATTAGCTTTGTTCATAGTGATGAACAAAGGCCCACTTGACTTCGCATTGCATGATGTCTGCTATACTGGCTGTTGTTTCTCTTAGGAGCCCACTGATAATGATCACTCATTCATTTTACCATCTTTTTGCCCCATGCACAGTTCTGCCAGTAATTGGCTTTGGACTTGATACCATTGGCTGGATCAGCTTGTGCCTGGTGAGATAGGAGGGGGAAGGTGCCAGGAATCTGGGATAGAGGTTGTGTTTCCCAGTGTTTACTCTTTGATCTTACTTTTCATGTTCTCAGCTCTTTACTTGAAGGGGAAAAAGTCTGTCGTAGTCAATCCAAGGCTTCCTTCCTGGTTCTTTTCCCAGAGACTTGGCCTCAAAAATTTGCTCTGGACATATATTTTTTTGGTCTTCTTGTACATTTGTTCAGTGCCCTTTAGCAAAGTTGTTTACATACACATGCACACACACACACAACTCTTGGTTCACTAGAGATTTCAAAACCATAAATCATATTGAGTCACATCTACTAGCAATTCACTATGGGCCCTTTCCTCACACTTGCTGTAACTAGAATGTTATCCTGAATGTTTAATTAAAATCAGTACTGTTTTAAGTACATAAAGGAGAATTTGAAAAAAAAAAAAAGGCTGAAGATATAAGACAGTTACTGACATAAACTTTTAATCACTTTTTGTCTGTTTACTAGAATTTAATATTTAAGCTGTAGCACCTGGACATAATGAATTTTGAATCTATTATCCACTGGAATATTTTATATCTAGGTAAACCTTATAACAGTTCCTGAAAGACAGGAATTGTTTGTGCTCTGCTCTCCAGATTTTTGTATTGAAGATCATTTTTTGCTTATGTGAAGGTCATCAAGTAACAAAAGAAATAGAAGCCCAAATTATTTATGAATCCTTCCAAATGCATTTGCAGATTTCTCTCAATCTTCTTCTACTTATTACTGAATGGAAGGGGTAGTTGCTGCTTGTGGACAAGTTCATTCTGGATATCTTATTAGTGTTCACTAGGGATGATACCAACAAAGTTAATTATTTCCAGATATCTTCAGACCTATGGTTATAAGTATCTTTGTAACATTTTTCTTTATTTCTCTAATTTTGTACAATTAGAGCTTTCACACTGTTCTGGATTCAACTTTTTTTCTTCTATAGCCACTTGATTTTTCTGCCAGAAAAAAAATATTCCTTTTAATCTCTCTTACTTTCTAAACTTCATTGTGTTTGATTCTACCCTTCATTTTAAATAGTTTTACCTATATTCATGTTCTAGGTTTCTCCAATAAAGTTGCTTTAAGTTTATCAGCTTCAAAGTGGATATAATTATAGATATATATATATAGTGATTGGAGATGGAAATGGCAACCCACTCCAGTGTTCTTGCCCGGAGAATCCCAGGGACGGGGGAGCCTGGTGGGCTGCCATCTATGGTACCACACAGAGTCGGACACGACTGAAGTGACTTAGCAGCAGCAGCAGCATATAGTGAAGTCTCTCAGTCGTGTCCGACTCTTTGCGACCCCCATGGACTGTAGCCTACCAGTTTCCTCTGTCCATGGGATTTTCCAGGCAATAGTACTGGAGTGGATTGCTACTTCTTTCTCCAGGGGATCTTCCCAACCCAGGGATCGAAACCGGGTCTCCCGCATTGTAGACAGACGCTATATTATAACTTAATAGGGTTTAGTCTATATTCACTGGAGTGTATACTTCTCTTGTTTTTACTGAAGAATAATTTATTTACAATGTTGTGTTAATTTATGCTGTATAGCAAATTGATTTAGTTATACACATATGCATTCTTTTTTAATATTATTTTTCATTATGGTTTATCACAGGATATTGAGCATAGTTCCCTGCACTATACAGTAGGACCTTGTTGTGTATCTATTCTATATTAGCAGTTTGTTTTTCTCTTCCTGACTTACTTTACTTAGTATGATAATCTCCTGGTCCATCCGTGCTGCTTCAAATGGTATTATTTCATTCTTTTTAATGGCTGAGTAGCATTCCAATGTGTATGTATCCCACATCTCTTTTATTCATTCATCTGTCAGTGGGCACTTAGGTTGTTCCCTTCTCTTAGCTGTTAGGAATAGTGCCGCTATAAACATAGAGGTGCACATATCTTTTTGAATTATTGTTTTATCCAGATTTCATGCTGAGGATTGAGATTGCTAGATCATATCAGTTCAGTTCAGTTCAGTTACTCAGTCGTGTCCCACTCTTTGCAACCCCATGGACTGCAGCACACTAGGCCTCACTGCCCATCACCAACTCCGGGAGTTTACTCAAACTCATGCCCATTGAGTCGGTGATGCCATCCAACCATATCATCCTCTGTCATTCCCTTTTCTTCCTGCCCTCAATTTTTCCCAGCATTAAGGACTTTTCAAATGAGTCCATTCTTCACATCAGGTGGCCAAAGTATTGGAGTTTCAGCTTCAACATCAGTCCTTCCAATGAGCACCCAGGACTGATCTCCTTTAGGATAGACTGGTTGGAACTTCTTGCAGTCCAAGGGACTCTCAAGAGTCTTTTCCAGCACCACAATTCAAAATCATCAATTTTTCAGTGCTCAGCCTTCTTTATAGTCCAGCTCTTACATCCATACATGACTACTGGAAAAACCACAGCTTTGACTAGATGAACGTTTGTTGGCAAAGTAATGTCTCTGCTTTTTAATATGCTGTCTAGGTTGGTCATAACTTTCCTTCCAAGGAGTAAGCGTCTTTTAATTTCATGGCTGCAGTCACCATCTGAAGTGATTTTGGAGCCCTAAAAAATGAAGTCTGACACTGTTTCCACTGTTTCCTGATCTATTTCCCATGAAGTGATGGGACTAGATGCCATGATCTTCGTTTTCTGGATGTTGAGCTTTAAGCCAACTTTTTCACTCTGCTCTTTCACTTTCATCAAGGGGCTCTTTAGTTTTTCTTTGCTTTCTGCCATAAGGGTGGTGTCATCTACATATCTGAGGTTGTTGATATTTCTCCTGGCAATCTCTAGTTTTTAGTTTTTTGAGTGACTTCCTTACTGTTTTCTGTAGTGGCTGCACCAATTTACATTCCAACCAGCAATGTCGGAAGGTTCTCTTTTCTTCACAACCCCTCCAGAATTTGTTATTTGTAGACATTTTTAATGATGACTATACTTACCTCTATTTTTGATCTGGGCAATAATTTAGTGCCATTTAATGATGATGCTTTCATTTTATTAAAAAAAAAAAACACACAACTCTACTTTTAATTTTAAAAATATACCTGAGTAGTTGAGAGATTGTATAAACACTCAGGATTAAAAGCAGAAACATTAGCTTTATTTTTCAATTATGACATCTATAGAGTGGCGTGCTAGTTAAAGTTCAACAACCAATTTGGACAAAAATAGGCTCTGATGTATAGAGTTTGCCAATTTCCATGCAGTCTTTTCAAGTCCACCGTGACTAGTTTTAAGCTACAGACTGGAAGTGGCTGAACTCAGGTTAAGAAGCCAGTCGCTCAATTATTTCTCTCTAGCCTGTGAGCTAGGGTCTAGTCCTTGACCAGAGCTTCCCCAAGTCTTAGTTCCAATATAGAAATGGACTGTGTTAGAATGGAATGAAATAGTCTATTAGGAAACTATAAAATATGGACTGTAGCTCATCAGGCTCCTCTATCCATGGGATTTCCTAGGCAAGACTACTAGAGTGGGTTGCTATTTCCTTTTCCAGGGGATCTTCTCTACCCAGGGATCAAACCTGCACAGAAGGTGGATTCTTTACCAACTGAGCAACCAGGGAAGACCTGAAATAAAGTAGAACAAATAAATATTTTACTTGAAATTGTCCTTTAGTGTAGTTATCAGCTTTCAGGTATATATTGTATATATAAAATGAATATACATTTTTCTTTAAATTTTTGTGATAAAATTTAACATTTTATCTCAATTTTACCCTTTATCTTTTAATATTCAGCTTATAGTTTGTTTTTCCTGAAGTCAACTATGCCTAAAACATATAAAAGTTAGAATTTGAATGATTATGAAACAAACTCCATTCCTGGATCAGTTTTATTTCACAGCAGCACTTGGTTATTAGCATTAATTAGTTGATATTGCAGCTGACTTTGCAACCTTCTTATTAAACTATAGAGAGGGAAGAAGGTTTGAGAGTTAACATCAGGTCTGGTTTTTGCCCACTGTTCTCAAAGATCTAGGAAAAGTGTAACATTTCTGAACTATATTACTGAAATGATTTATTTCATTGAGCCAAAATATATTTCCATAGTGTCTAATGAATATTATTACTTGAGCTTTAATTATTTTTAAGAAAGAATGTCTCATCTATTTAACTTTCTCAGGTTGAGTTATCTGCCCTTGTTCCTTCCTGCCCAGGAGTGTCAATGACATAAGTATCCTCCAGCTACAGTTTGTCTTTCTCTGTGACTTGACCGCTGACTGATTCAAATGTCTTCACTTCCCTCTCATAAAAAATGCTGGAAGCAGTGTGACAGGAGAGTGGATTAAAATGATCAACAATCAGTTAATCAAACAAGTACTTGCCCAGCACCTCTGAAGTAATAGATATTATGGTGTAAGACCATAAAATCCTCAGAAGGAGAGAAAAAGAGGCAAAGTAATGAAATTACTTATTAAGTAAGTAATTAAGTGCTTAATTAAGAAATGTATTTAATAAGAGGTCCACAGGTGCAAGATATAAGAAGAAACAATAGTAAAGGAAAGCACAACATATATGAAACAGGTAAAAGAGAAAGGCTTTATACATTTATTTTGGCTTAAAATGCATACAATATCCACAATATCCAAAAGTGAATATGGTATACATTTTTTTTATATTTCAGCAGGTATTATTTCATTTTGGAAAGTTAATGAAGACTCTCTCTGGTTTTCCTTATTCAGGTCTGGAAATTGCCCATCCAATCCAATCTCTATTTAGTGAAATCTGTGAAATAAATGTAAATGGCAGCAGGTGTATTTCCCCACCCTAGTTCTCTCCCATTCTGACATGCTAAAAGATGACTTCATGGATCTTTATTTGATGTTAGAGCTGTGGGATTTGAAGTTTGAAACTTTCTGTTTTTTCTTTTACTGAAAATGAAAATTAGAGGAGGCAGATGACACAACTTAGGAATCAAGCATCTCAATGTAGGTAGACATCTTTTTACATTTCAGCAAATTACTCAGTTCTGCAATGGCACAAGGAGTGTTGTCTCACTGTTAAATTTCTAGGAGACTGCTCAACTTCTTAAACTTTACAAAAGGATCTTTTTAAATATTTATATAGTTTTCAAAATGCATATTCTCTGTATCATGCTAAAAATTTCAGTTTTTACTTTATGCAAAGTGCTGGTTTGCATAAGTTGGGGAATTGATTAGTGTTATAGTGTGTGGCTAGCAAAATTTGGGGGTATATAGTTAGTTTCTGGAAGGTATTATCTTACCTATCTATTGGTCTTCCAATCATTTATTTCTAATAGATTCCATGTTATTCAAGCAATATCAAATTTATCTAATTAAATTCATTTTATAATTTTTATATAGCTGATGCTTTATAAAAATATAGAACTAATTATAAGGATAATTTGAGTCCTTTCTTATCTCTTTCACATGCTATACAGGCTCTATTTCCCTAACTTTCTGATTCAGACTAATTCAAGGAAAAGAAAGATACTAAATGACTAGCTTTGGGGATTTAATCAGTATCTTGCAAATCTATATGGGAAGTGTCTACAGAAAGTGTAACATCTGAGTCCTACGGCTCTGGGTCCAAACAGCAAGTCCTTCACTTTCTAGAGTGTTTGATAAAATTACCAAAGTTTTCTGGGCTTTAGTTAATGCATCAAGAAAATGGGGTTAATTATATCTTTTGCAGGATTATGCTGAGAATATTGAAGACTAATAAATACAAGCGTTTGTGAGTTTTTCCCTTAGTAGTTCCTGTACTTCTTATACAGATATTTATTCTGACATTTCTTTCCTTTTCCATCAAGAAGGGTGAACAGGAAAGGAGATCTCCTGGAGTGGGGTTTATAAGAAGCCACATGAGTGTTAGCTCTGTCTTGAGGTCTTAGAGCTGAGATTCTGAGACTTGGCAGAGCAAAGGTCAAATAAAACAGCTGCTTTGTATCCCTATTGTGGTGATATGGCTGTCTGCATCAGCCTCTTTTTATAATGATTACAGCTCTTCAGGTACACGAAAAGAGTTTGTATTTAAGATAAGTGCAGAATATCTCAAGAGGACTCATTTATCCCATTAACATTTATAGACTGAAAAATCCAAGCCATGGCAAATGGCTCCAAGCACAAGATTGAGAAGTTACTTCCATCCAAAATGGAGACAGTGTAGCAATAAAAAAGCATCTACAGGGAATCAGCTTGTGGTTCTCCTCTCATTATGTTTCAGATCCATGTTCTATCAGTAGATAGAAAAGAAGTTGATGACTGTCAAATATGTATAGAGCTTAAGAATGTCAAAAGCACTAGTGACTCTTATGGGGGCATGGAGTGTCCATATTATTAAGTGCATACTTTGTCACTTATTGTAAGGTACTTTAACTTATTTTTACATTTTTGAGTTGAAGTATAGTTTATGTAAATAGGTTATAGGTATACAGTATAGTGATTCACAAATTTAAAGGCTATGCTACATTTATAGTTGTCATAAAACACTATACACTGTTATATTATGTATACTTGTAGCTTATTTTATACATAATAGTTTGTACCTCTTAATTCCCCAATCCTATTTAGCTCCTCCCCTTTCCTTCTCCTTTCTGGTAACCACTAGTTTGTTCTCTGTATCTGTGAATCTATTTCTTTATTGTTATAGTCACCAGTTTGTTGTATTTTTTAGTTTCCACATATAAGTGAAATCACACCGATTTGCCTTTCTCTGTCTGACTTATTTCATTTAGCATATTGCACCCCAAGTCCATCTGTAGTCCTGCAAATGAAAAAAAAAAAATCTTTTTAGAAGACAATGGCACCCCACTCCAGTACTCTTGCCTGGAAAATCCCATGGACGGAGGAGCCTGGTGGGCTGCAGTCCATGGGGTCGCGAAGAGTCTGACACGACTTCACTTTCACTTTTCACTTTCACGCATTGAAGAAGGAAATGGCAACCCACTCCAGCGTTCTTGCCTGGAGAACCCCAGGAATGGGAGAGCCTGATGGGCAGCTGTCTATGGGGTCGCACAGAGTCAGACACGACTGAAGCGACTTAGCAGCAGCAGTATTCCATTGTGTGAATATTTACACACTTGTGTTGTTTCCATATCTTGGTAACTGTAAATAATGCTTCTATGAACATTTGGGTACATAAATATTTTTAAATTAGTGTACTCAATTTTTCAGACATGTACCCAAGGGTAGAATTGCTGGGTCACATGATAGCTCTGTTTTTACACCCCTGCAATGTACTTAACAGGGACATTGAGGCTCATAACATTTGAGCAGCTAGCTTAACAGATTTGGACTGACAGATCAAAGGAGTTGAGATCCTTCCTCTTAACTTGGCTCTGAGAGCTGGACTATTAAGAAAGCTGAGCACTGAAGAATTGATGCTTTTGAACTGTGGTGTTGGAGAAGACTCTTGAGAGTCCCTTGGACTACAAGGAGATCCAAACAGTCCATCCTAAAGGAGGTCAGACCTGAGTGTTCATTGGAAGGACTGATGTTGAAGCTGAAACTCCAATAATTTGGCCACCTGATGAGAAGAGCTGACTCATTTGAAAAGATCCTGATGCTAGGAAAGATTGAAAGTGGGAGAAAAAGGGGATGACAAAGGATGAGATGGTTGGATGGCATCACCGACTCAATGGACATGAGTCTGGGTGGACTCCAGAAGTTGGTGATGGACAGGCAGGCCTGGTGTACTGCAGTCCATAGGGTTCCAAAGAGTTGGACACGACTGAGTTACTGAACAACTGGTGAGTACTATAGGATATTAACAATTAAATCAATATGTGCATGAGTAGAACACAAACATATTGCATTGAGTATTGTCTGAGTTATCTAGAAGCAGAGTATGAGACAGAGATTAAGTACCTATTATTTATTGAGGGAGTGCTTTCAGGTGAATGATGTAAGGCAGTGAGAAAAGCTGAAGACCAGAAAAGATTCTAAACAAGAATGTGAGTCCATGTTCTCAACCCTAAAGTTTTATTTTTGTTTTAGGTTTGAAGGATTTGTTAACAAAAGAAACCACTCATTTTACACAGATAAAACAGTTTCAATTTTTTATAAAGGTTATTTAACTTAATTTCAATATATATAGCTATTAAAATAAAATATGCAAAAACAATAGAGAGAAGTAACAGCATATTCATCACTAAATTGGCCAACCTAAATCCAGACTTAAGTAACATGGAAAGTCCCAAGTAACAGCAATCTGGAGGCTCAAATGGGAAAGCATTCTGGGTGGTACATCCACCCCCACAGGTGAGACTTCAAATTGCAGTTTTCAGGGTTCTTGCCTATAACCCCAGGCTGCAAACTGATATCATCATCAGTTAAACCAGAGCTGATTTGGTTTAATGTTTACAATGCTGTTTGTTTCACATTGTGAATCATAAGATTTCTTAGACCCTGGGGCTTGGCTCTAGGGTCTCAAGAATTACAAGACTCACTCCTTTCTTTATCTAAAGTGTCACTTGACTTGCTGTGCTTGCAAGCAGGCACAGAATCCTGGCAGTGTCCAAGCAGATCAGAAGCAGGTCAGAGGTCTGCTTTCCTGCTCTGAAGCCTGAATAAGACTCTCCATTTTAACATCACTAACAGCCTGATCCCATGGGGAACCCTGGAGCTTTAATGACACCCCAGTTCAGTCAGTTCAGTCGCTCAGTCATGTCCAGCTTTTCATGGTCCCATGGATTGCAGCAGGCCAGGCTCCCCTGTCCATCACCAACTCCAAGGGTTTGCTCAAACTCATGTCCATCCAGTCAGTGATGCCATCCAACCATCTCATCCTCTATTATTGCCTTCTCCTCCCACTTTCAACCTTTCCCAATATCAAGGGTCTTTTCCAATGAGTTAGTTATTCGCATCAGGTGGCCAAAGTATTGGAGCTTCAGCATCAGTCCTTCCAGTTAATATTCAGGACTGATTTCCTTTGGAATTGACTGCTTTGATCTCCTTTAAGTCAGTCCAAAGGACTCTCAAGAGTCTTTTCCAACACCACAGTTCAAAAGCATAAATTCTTTGGTGCTCAGCTTTCTTTATAGTCCAACTCTCACATCCATACATGACTACTGAAAAAATCATAGCTTTCACTAGATGGACCTTTGTTGGCAAAGTAATGTCTTTGTTTTTTAATATGCTGTTTAGGTTTGTCATAGCTTTTCTTCCAAGAATCAAATATCTTTTAATTTCATGGCTTCAGTCACCATCTGCAGTGATTTTGGAGCCCCCAAAATAAAGTCTGTCACTGTTTCCATTGTTTCCCCATCTGTTTGCCATGAAGTGATTGGACTGGATGACATGATCTTCATTTTTTGAATGTTGAGTTTTAAGCCAACTCTTTCACTCTCCTCTTTCATTTTCATCAAGAGGCTCTTTAGTTCTTCTTCGGTTTCTGCCATCAGGGTGGTGTCATCTGCATATCTGAGGTTATTGATATTTCTCCTGGCAATCTTGATTCCAGTTTGTGCTTCAATCAATCTAGCATTTTGCATGATGTACTCTGCATGTAAGTTAAATAAGCAGGGAGAGAATATACAGACTTGGTGGGCTCCTTTCCCATCTTGGAACCAGTCTGTTGTTCCATGTCTAGTTCTCACTATTGCTTCTTGACCTGCTACAGATTTCTCAGGAGGCTGGTAAGGAGGTCTGATATTCCCATTTCTTGAAGAATTTTCCACAGTTTGTTGTGATCCACATAGTCAGTTCTTTGGCATAGTCAATAAAGCAGAAGTAGATGCTTTTCTCAGAGAAGGCAATGGCACCCCACTCCAGTACTCTTGCCTGGGAAATCTCATGGATGGAGGAGCCTGGTAGGCTATAGTCCATGGGGTCGCTTAGGGTCGGACATGACTGAGCGACTTCACTTTCACTTTTCACTTTCACGCATTGGAGAAGGAAATGGGAACCCACTCCGGTGTTCTTGCCTAAAGAATCCCAGGGATGGCAGAGCCTGGTGGGCTGCCGTCTATGGGGTTGCACAGAGTCAGACATGACTGATGCAACTTAGCAGCAGCAGCAGCAGCAGCAGCAGCAGCAGCAGCAGCAGCAGATGCTTTTCTGTAACTCTCTTGCTTTTTCTATGACCCAAAGGCTGCTGACACCCCAAAGATGATCTCAATTTGAGGCAAGGTGACTAGATTTTTCACACCCTTAATCAGTTACTGTGGAGAAAGAAATGGAAACCTGCTCCAGTAGTCTTGCCTGGGAAATCCCATGGACAGAGGAATCTTGTGGGCTACCGTTCATGAGGTTGCAAAAGTCAGACATGACTTTGTGACTAAATCACCACTACCAAAACCAATCACTTATCGACTGTGCTTTAGCCCAAGGATAGTTAGGCACCTGATCAAAGTGGCTCTTTTTTGGTCAAGGGCAATTCTGTGCAGAAGGAAGTAGCTTTGGGTTAGGAGCTAGGGCCTTGGGTGTACCATGAGTGACCACTACTCATCATATGTGTGGTACCTCTGAACCAAAACAGGAAATTAAATGCTATTTAATGCACTCTCTACAACATAGAGTTACTAACCTAACTCTGGTTTCAAGTTAAGTCTCCAAGTCACATATGTAAATATTAAACTTTACCCGAAGGCCACAATGATACAAAGCAGGAAGGTGAGTGGCCACTCACAGATCACCTACTTGTCTTCTCCAAACTTTAACTGACTTAGATCTCACAGACATCCCTTACATGTGAAACTGTTAAAAAAGAATTCATTTGATGGCAAAATGTCAACTGTTATGATATAGGTTTGTTTATTTTATAGACTTTATTTATTTAAAGTCAAATGCATTAATGAAGAAATATTAGTTTTATTAGCATGTACTATTCCATGTCCTACTAACAGTATTATGTGATGTACACAAAGTACAATATTTGCCATTATAAGATATGGAAAATTCTGAATTCCAAACCATGTGGCCCTGAGGGTTTCAAAGAAATGACTGTGGCCCCACTATTCTCCCACATGGGTGAGGAATAGAAGCCCAGAAGCTTAGGATGTCTTGTCTAAGATGGTTTTGTTAGTAGAGGATTCTCCATTCACCTATTTGATTGCACCTATGTGAATACATGGTCCTCTATCCTGCATCTCCTTATATCAGGATCCAGAGATGCTAAAGCAAGGCCTAATTCAGAAGAGTATGCCTGTTTTCCTTCCCTGAATACAAGCCATAAAAAGCTCTGGATCTTGAAAATAGATAGGACATTTTAGAATCAATCAGATAGTATAACCAACTTAATATAGGAACTTGTTTTACAGTAGCCAATCAGATCATCTGGTAGACATTTTACATATGTTCACGTTCTTTGTTTTGCAAGGGTTTTGATTTATAATCCAATTATGAATCACTTCATCATTCAGAGAACTCCAGTGTTTAGAAAGTCCTACATTGACTCAGAATCTTTGTGACAATTCATGTCTCTTTGCAACCCCATGGACTACAGCATGCCAGGCCTCCCTGTCCCTCACCATCTCCTGAAGTTTGCTAAAGTTCATGTCCAATGTATCAGTGATGCCATTCAGCCATCTCATCTTCTGACATCCTCTTCTCTTTCTGCCCTCAATCTTTCCCAGAGTTACGAACTTTTCCAGTGATTCAGCTGCTCACATGAGGTGACCAAAATACTGGAGCTTCAGCTTCACCATCAGTCCTTCCAGTGAGTATTCAGGATTGATTTCCTTTAAGATTGACTTGGTTTGATCTCCTTGCTGTCCAGGGGACCTTCATGAGTCTTCTACAGCACCGCAGTTCAAAGGCTTTGATTCTTTGGTGCTCTGCCTTCTTCATGGTCTAGCTCTCACAACTATACTTGACAGTTGAGAAGACCATAGCTTTTACTATACAGACCTTTGTTGGCAGAGTGATGTCTCTGCTTTTCAATGCACTATCTAGATTTGTCATAGCTTTCCTGCCAAGAAGCAATTGCCTTCTGATTTCAAGGCTGGAGTCATCATCCACAATGATTTTAGAGCCCAAAAAAGGAAATTGTCACTACTTCCTCTTTTTCCTCTTCTATTTGCCGTGAAGTAATGGAGCCAGATGCCATGATCTTAGTTTTTTGGATTTTTCTTTAATATTTAACTTTAAGCTGGGTTTTTCACTCTCTTCTTTCACCCTCATCAAGAGGTTCTTTAGTTTCTCTTCACTTTCTGCCATTAGAGTGGTATCATCCACAAACCTGAGGTTGTTGATGTTTCTCCCATCTACCTTGATTCCAGCCTGTAACTCATCCA
Source organism: Capricornis sumatraensis (assembly GCF_032405125.1). Taxonomy (NCBI): domain Eukaryota; kingdom Metazoa; phylum Chordata; class Mammalia; order Artiodactyla; family Bovidae; genus Capricornis; species Capricornis sumatraensis. The sequence continues at coordinate 52,855,849 of NC_091083.1, forward strand.
GCACAGCATTTCTTTTGATGTGCTCAGCATATAAGTTAAATAAACAGGACAAAATCTGACAGCTCTCTCTTACTCATTTCTCAATCCTGAACCAATCAGTTGCTCCATACAGGGTTCTAACTAATGCTTTTTGACCCACATACAGCTTTCTCAGGATACAGGTAAAATGGTCTGGTATGCCCATCTCTTCAAGAGCTTTCCACAGTTTGTTATAATCCACACAGTCAAAGGCTTTAGTGTAGTTGATGAAATAGAGATAGATGTTTTTCTGGAATTACCTTGCTTTCTCTATGATCAAGTCAATGTTGGCAGTTCAATCTCTGGTTCCTCTGCCTTTTCTAAACCCAATTTAGACATCTGGAAGTTCTTGGTTCACATAATGCTGAAGCTTAGCATGCAAGATTTTAAGCATGACCTTACTAGCATGGGAGATGAATAAAATTGTCCAGTGGTTTGAACATTCTTAACTACTGCCCTTCTTGGGAATTGGCATGAGGATTGACCTTTTCCAGTCCTGTGGCCACTGTTGGGACTTACAGATTTGCTAACATATTGAGTGCAGCATTTTAACAGCATCATTTTAGGGTTTTAAATAGCTCTACTGGAATTCCATTGCATCTACTAGCTTTATTTGCAGCAGTGCTTTGTAAGGCCCACCTGACTTCACACTCCAGAACGTCAGAATTCATCAGAATCTATCTCCTTATATATTCCATCCATGAGCCCTAGTCCTGGTCCCCAGAATATTATAGACTATAAGTATTTTGCCTTCCAGTTTTTCCTGCAATACATGAGTAAATTGCATGTTCTACTTCCCTAAGATTTTTCTTTTTTAGCTTGGATCTTTTATTTTCCCTTTATATATATATATAATTGAAGAATAGTTGACTCACGACATTTCAGGTGCACAGTAAGGTGATTTAGTTATACATATACACATATTTAAAACTGCTTTGCATTATACATTATTACATTTCCATTATAGGCTATTACATTATTATATTATATGTTATTATAAAACATAGTTCCCTGTACTATGCAGTTGTTTCAAAACAGAGTTCCCAGTGCTCTATAATAAACCTTTGCTGCTTGTTGCGTATCTATTTTTTTAATTAGAAACCTAGAATTCTATTCATACTAAGCCTAGCAAGTGGAATCAAAATGTCAAAATTTTTAGTTAACAAAAATTCATAAGGTTTCTAAAATATATATATTATACATATTATTTATATATGTATACAAAAGCTTTTCTACTATGCTTGATAAAGACTTGAGAAAAAACATCAAATGGGGTCGGTCCTAAGATGGCAGAGGAATAGGATAGGGAGACCACTTTCTCCCCTACAAATTCATTGAAAGATCATTTGAATGCTGAGCAAATTCCACAAAACAACTGAATGTTGGCAGAGGATACCAGGCACCCAGAAAGGCAGCCCATTTTCTCTGAAAAGAGGTAGGACAAAATATAAAAGATAAAAAGAGAGGCAAAAGAGTTAGTGACAGAAACCCGTCCCAGGGAGGAAGTCATGAAGGAAGAGAGGTTTCCAAATACCAGGAAACCCTCTCACTGGCGGGTCTGTGGGGAATTTTGGAATCTCAGAGGGCAACATAACTGGGAGGAAAATAAATAAATAAATAAACCACAGATTATGCGCCTAACCACAACTCCCAGCAGAGAAGTAGCCCAGATGCTCGAGTCCACCAGCAGAGAGTGGGTGCTGAACAGGGAGGCACAGGCTGCAAGCTTAGGGTAAGGACTGGGCCTGATGCCCTGAGGACAACCTGAGGGAGCAAACGAGAGACAGCAACTCAAACTGTGGAACAGCCAGAGAGAAAAAAAAAGAGAGAGAGAGAGAGAGAAAGAGAACTTTCCCATGAAAAGCTCTAACCTAAGGCATTGCCTGGCCCGCTCACAGAACAAAGGACTGAGCTAATACCAGAGGAGAGCTAGGCAGCTGTGGACTGGCCCTTCCCCACATTGGTGGCAGAGAGGAAGGCAGGCGGCAGCCAGAGCCAGAAGGCGAGGGACAATCTCGGCCCCAGAGATGGCCAACTGTGAGCAGGCTCATAGTTGCTAGTCATGTCTTCCTGGGATCCTGGACAGTTGACATCCACCAGGAGGGTCACAGTCAGAGATCAGCTCCCCAGAGGAGACACATGGGACACCTGAGATGAACGCTGAGACCAGGGAGGTGATAAGATGCACCCCCCACCTGGGAGAGTGTGCTCACCAAGCATCTGGTCACTAGCTGCTCGGACCTGGGAGGGGACAAAAGGCAGGCCCAACCAAGTCTGCACCTTTGTGGAGTACCTGAGAACCTGAACCTGAGTGGCTTAAACCTGAGAAGTGCATGTAACCCAAGGCCCACTTTAGACAGTTCCCCTGCAGAGCAATCTGGAGCCTGAGCAGTGTAGACCGGGAGAGCACATACGCAGTGAGCAAGGGCAAACCCACTGTGGTCCATATACTGTGAGCACTCCCCACACACGCCAGAGATATTTGTTTGCAGTGTTCCTCCCTCCCCATAGCACAACTGAACAAGTGCCCCTAAATAAGTGACCACCTTTGCCCCTGGTTTCAGGCATAAATTAGATACTAGAGACTTGCAAACAGAGAAAGCCAAAATAAACGAAGATGGAACCCTTTTGGAAGTGACAGGTGCAACAGATTAAAGCCCTGTAGTTAGCATCGATTACATTGGAAGGGGCCTATAGATCTTGAGAAGAAGTATAAACTGGAACAAGGAACTACCTGAAACTGAACTGACCCCACACTGCCCTCAACAGCTCCAGAGAAATTCCTAGATGTATTTTACTATTCAGTTCAGTTCAGTTCAGTCGCTCAGTCATGGCTGACTCTTTGTGACCCCATGAACCACAGCATGCCAGGCCTCCCTGTCCATCACCAACTCCCGAAGTTCACCCAAACCCATGTTCATTGTGTCGGTGATGCCATCCAACCGTCTCATCCTCCATCGTCCCCTTTTCCTCCTGCCCTCAATCTTTCCAGCATCAAGGTCTTTTCAAATGAGTCAGATCTACAAGATTTTTTAGAACTAACACCCCCAAAAGATGTCCTTTTCATTACAGGGGACTGGAATGGAAAAGTAGGAAGTGAAGAAACACCTGGAGTAACAGGAAGATTTGGCCCTGGAGTACAGAATGAAGCAGATCAAAGCCTAATAGAGTTTTGGCAAGAGAACACACTGGTTATAGCAAATACCCTCTTCCAACAACACAAGAGAAGACTCTACACATGGACATCACCAGATGGTCAACACTGAAATCAGATTGATTATATCTTTGCCACCAAAGATGGAGAAGTTCTATACAGTCAGCCAAAACAAGACAAGGAGCTGACTGTGGCTCAGATCATGAACCCTTTATTGCCAAATTCATACCTAAATTGAAGAAAGTAAGGAAAACCACTAGACCATTCAGGTATGACCTAAATCAGATCCCTTATGACTATAGAGTGGAAGTGAGAAATAGATTTAAGGGACTAGATCTGATAGACAGAATACCTGATAAACTATGGACAGAGGTTCATGACATTGTACAGGACACAGGGTGCAAGACCATCCCCAAGGAAAAGAAATGCAAAAAAGCAAAATGGCTGTCTGAGGAGGTCCTACAAATAGCTGTGAAGAGAGGTGAAAGGTAAAGGAGAAAAAGAAAGATATACCCATTTGAATGCAGAGTTCCAACAAACAGCAAGGAGAGATAAGAAAGCCTTCCTCAGTGATAAATGCAAAGGAATAGAAGAAAATAATAGAATGGAAAAGCCTAGAGATCTCTTCAAGAAAATGAGATACCAAGGGAACATTTCATGCAAAGATCGACTCAGTAAAGGAAAGAAATGGTATGGACCTAACAGAAGCAGAAGATATTAAGAAGAAGTGGCAAGAATACACAGAATTGTACAAAAAAGATCTTCACAACCCAGAAAATCATGAAGGTGTGATCACTCACACCCACCTAGAGCCAGACATCCTAGAATGTGAGGTGGGCCTTAGGAAGCATTGCTTTGAACAAAGCTAGTGGAGGTGATGGAATTACAGTTGAGCTGTTTCAAATCCTGAAAGATGATGCTGTGAAAGTGCTGCACTCAATATGTCAACAAATTTGGAAAACTCAGCAGTGGCCACAGGACTGGAAAAGATTAGTTTTCATTCCAATCCCAAAGAAAGGCAATGCCAAAGAATGCTCAGACTACAGCACAATTACACTCATCGCACATGCTAGTAAGGAGAAGACAATGGCACCCCACTCCAGTACTCTTGCCTGGAAAATCCCATGGATGGAGGAGCCTGGTGGGCTCCAGTCCATGGGGTCGCTAAGAGTTGGGCATGACTGAGCGACTTCACTTTCACTTTTCACTTTCATGCATTAGAGAAGGAACTGGCAACCCACTGCAGTGTTCTTGCCTGGAGAATCCCAGGGACAGAGGAGCCTGGTGGGCTGCTGTCTATGGGGTCACACAGAGTCGGACACAACTGAAGCGACTTAGCAGCAGCAGCAGCACATGCTAGTAAAGTGATGCTCAAGATTTTCCAAGCCAGGCTTCAGCAATACGTGAACCATGAACTTCCAGATTTTCAAGCTGGTTTTAGAAAACACAGAGGAAACAGAGATCAAATTGCCAACTTCCCCTGGATAATAGAAAAAGGAAGAGAGTTCCAGAAAAACATCTATTTCTGCTTTATTGACTATGCCAAAGCCTTTGACTGTGTGGATCACAATAAACTGTGGAAAATTCTGAAAGGGATGGGAATACCAGACCACCTGACCTGCCTCTTGAGAAGCCGGTCAGGAAGCAACAGTTAGAACTGGACATGGAACAACAGACTGGTTCCAAATAGGAAACAGAGTGCATCAAGGCTGTATATTTTACTAATATCATTTTTTAAATTAAATTTTTATTTATTTTTAAGTTCTTAATTACTCCTTTAATTTTCATTTTTATAACCTACTATTACATAGCAAAGAGATGACCCCATTTTTAATGCAAATTATATATATTTATATTTTTTATAATTTTTGTGACTTTGTTTAATATTGTATTTTTGAGAGTCTAACTTCTACTTTAGATTTTTATTCTTTGCTTTTTGGTATTTGCTATCAATTTTGTACCTTTAAGAATCCAATCTTCAGTACCCATTTTTACTTAGAAGTGTGATTACTGGCTTCATTGCTTTTTCCCCCTTTTGACTTTCCTTTTTCTCCCCCAAGTCACCTCTGTCTCCTCCCTCCTCTTCTCTTCTCTACTTAACTCTGTGACTCTCTCTGGGTGTTCCGGGCTGTGGAGAACACTTATGGAACTGATTACTGGCCAGATTTGTCTCTCTCCTTTTGACTCCTGATCTTCTCCTCCTGGTCACCTCTATCTTCCTCTTCCCTCTTCTCATCTCTGTATAATTCCATGAACCTTTCTGATTGTTCCAGACTGTGGAGAGCACATAGGGAATTGATTACTGGCTAGATTGCTCTCTCTCCTTTTGATTTCCCTCTTCTCATCTTGGTACCTCTATCACCCCCCGCCATCTTCTCTTCTCCATGTAACTCTGTGAACCTCTCTTGGTGTCCCTCACTGTGGAGAATCTTTTCATCATTAACCTAGATGCTTTATCATCAATGCTGTATGGATGAAGAAGTCTTCAGGCTACTGTAAGAATAAGACTGAAAGCCAGAGGCAGGAGGCTTAAATCCAAAACTTGAGAACACTAGAAAACTCCTGATTCCAAGGAATATTAATCAACAAGAGCTCATCCAAAAGCCTCCATACCTACACTGAAATAAAGCTCCACCCAAGAGCCAGCAAGTTTCAAAGCAAGGCATACCAAGCTAATTCTCCAACAACCCAGGAACATAACCCTGAGCATTAAAATACAGGCAGCCAAAAGTCACACCAAACCCATAGACACCTCAAAACTCACTACTGGACATTTCATTATACTCCAGAGAGAAGAGATCCAGCTCCATCCACCAGAACACTGACACAAGCTTCCCTAACCAGGAAACCTTGACAAGCCACTTATCTAACCCCACCCACAGGGAGGAACCCCCACAATAAAGAGTAACAACAAACTTCCAGCATACAGAAAGGCCACCCTAAACACAGAAATCTAAACAAGATGAAAAGAAAAATATCCAGCAGGTAAAGGAACATGATAAATGCAAACCAAACCAAACAAAAGAGGAGGAGATAAGGAGTCTACCTGAAAAATAATTCAGAATAATGATAGTAAAAATGATCCAAAATCTTGAAAACAAAATGGAGTTACATATAAATAGCCTGGAGACAAGGATTGAGAAGATGCAAGAAATGTTTAACAAGGACCTAGAAGAAATAATTAAAAAAAAAAGAGTCAATCAACAATGAATAATGCAATGCAATGTAATGCTGCTAAGTCGCTTCAGTTGTGTCCGACTCTGTGCAACCCCATAGATGGCAGCCCACCAGGCTCCTCCATCCCTGGGATTCTCCAGCCAAGAACACTGGAGTGGGTTGCCATTTCCTTCTCTAATGCATGAAAGTGAAAATCGAAAGTGAAGTCGCTCAGTCATGCCCAACTCTTAGCGACCCCATGGACTGCAGCCTACCAGGCTCCTCTGTCCATGGGATTTTCCAGGCAAGAGTACTGGAGTGGGTTGCCATTGCCTTATCCGAATAATGCAATAATTGAGATCAAAAACACTCTGGAGGGAACCAACAATAGAATAATTGAGGCAGAAGATAAGATAAGTGAGGCGGAAGATAGAATGATGGAAATAAATGAAGCAGAGAGGAAAGAAGAAAAAAAGAACTAAAAGAAATGGGGACAGTCTCAGAGACCTCTGGGACAATGTTAAACACCCCAACATTTGAATCATAAGAGTTCCAGAAGAAGAAGACAAAAAGAAAGCCCATGAGAAAATACTTGAGGAGATAATAGTTGAAAAATTCCCTAAAATGGGAAAGGAAATAGCCACCCAAGTCCAAGAAATCCCAAAAATCCCAAACAGGATAAACCCAAGATGAAACACCTCAAGGCACATATTAATCAAATTAACTAAGATCAAACACAAATGAAAAATATTAAAAAGCAGCAAGGGAGAAAAACAACACATGAGGGGATTCCCACAAGAATAACGGTTGATCTTTCAATAGAATCTCTTCAGGCCAGAAGGGAATGACAGGACATAATTAAAGTGATGAAAGAGAAAAAGCTACAACCCAGATTACTGTACCCAGCAAGGAGCTCATTCAAAATGAAGGAGATATCAAAAGCTTTACAGAAAAGCAAAAGCTGAGAGAATTCAGCACCACCACACCAGCTGTTCCACAAATGCTAAAAGGATCTTCTCTAGACAGGAAACAGAAAAGGTGTATAAAATCAAACTCAAAACAACAAAGTAAATGGCAACAGGATCATACTTATCAATAATTACCTTAAATGTAAATGGGTTGAATGCCCCACCCAAAAGACAAAGAGTGGCTGATACAAAACAAGATATAAAAACAAGACCCCTTTATATGCTGTCTACAAGAGACCCACCTCAAAATAAGGGACACATACAGACTGAAAGTGAAGGGCTGGAAAAAGAGATTTCATGCAGATAGAGACCAATAGAAAGCAGGAGCAGCAATTCTTTTATCATATAAAATAGACTTTGAAATAAAGGCTTTGAAAAGAGACAAAAAAAAAGACACTGCATAGTGATCAAAGGATCAATCCAAGAAGAAGATATAGCAATTATAAATATACATGCATTCATAATAGGAGCACCTCAATATGTAAGGCAAATGCTAACAAGTATGAAAGGGGAAATTAACAGTAACACAATAATAGTGGGAGACTTTAATATCCCACTCACACCTATGGATAGATCAACTAAACAGAAAATTAGCAAGGAAACACAAACTTTAAATGATACAATGGACCAATTAGACCAATTAGACCTAATTGACCAATTAGACCTCTATACGACATTTCACCCCAAAACAATGAATTTCACCTTTTTCTCAAGTGCAGACGGAACCTTCTTCAGGATAGATCACATCCTGGGCCATAAATCTAGCCTTGGTAAATTTAAAAAAAAAAAAAATTGAAATAATTCTAAGCATCTTTTCTGACCACAATGTGGTAAGATTAGATGTCAACTGCAGGAAAAATAAATATTAAAAATACAACCATATGGAGGTTAAACAACACACTTCTGAATAACCAAGGAATCACAGAAGAAATCAAAAAAGAAATCAAAATATGCATAGAAACAAATGAAAATGAAAACATAACAACCCAAAACCTATACAAGCTTACCTCAAGAAACAAGAGAAAAGTCAAATAAATAACCTAACTCTATACCTAAAGCAACTAGAAAAGAAGAAATGAAGAACCACAGGGTTAGTAGCAGGAAAGAAATCATAAAAATTAGGGCAGAAATAAATGCAAAAGAAACAAAAGAGATCATAGCAAAAGTCAACAAAGCTAAAAGCTGATTCTTTGAGAAGATAAATAAAATAGACAAACCATTGGCCAGACTCATCAAGAAAAAAGGGAGAAGGATCAAATCAACAAAATTAGAAATCAAAATGGAGAAATCACAACAGACAACACAGAAATACAAAGGATCATGAGACTACTATCAACAACTATATGCCAATAAAATGGACAACTTGGAAGAAATGGACAAATTCTTAGAAAAGTATAGCTTTCCAAAACTGAACCAGGAAGAAAAAGAAAATCTTAACAGACCCATCACAAGCATGGAAATTGAAGCTATAATCAGAAATCTTGCACAAACAAAAGTGCAGGACCAGATGGCTTCACAGCTGAATTCCACCAAAAATTTAGAGAAGAGCTAACACCTATCCTACTCAAACTCTTCCAGAAAATTTCAGAAGAAGGTAAACTTCCAAACTCATTCTATGAGGCCACCATCACCCTAATATCAAAACCTGACAAAGATGCCACAAAAGCGAAAACTACAGGCCAATATCACTGATGAACATAGATGCAAAAAAACCTTAACCAAATTCTAAAAAACAGAATCCAACAACATGTTAAAAAGATCATACATCATGAGCAAGTGGGCTTTCTCCCAGGGATGTAAGGATTCTTCAGTATTCACAAATCAATCAATGTGATACACTACATTAACAAATTGAAAGATAAAAACCATATGATTATCTCAACAGATGCAGAGAAAGCCTTTGACAAAATTCAACATCCATTTATGATTTAAAAAAAAAACCCTCCAGAAAACAGTCATAGAAGGAACATACCTCAAATAGTAAAAGCCATATATGATAAACCCACACAAACATTGTCCTCAATGGTGAAAAATTGAAAGTATTTCCCCTAAAGTCAGGAATAAGACAAGGGTGCTCATTCTCACCACTGCTATTCAACATAGATTTGGAAGTTTTAGCCAAAGTAATCAGAGAAAAAAAAGAAATAAAAGGAATCTAGATTGGAAAAGAAGTAAAACTTTCACTGTTTGTAGATGACATGATCCTCTATGTAGAAAACCCTAAAGACTCCAACAGAAAATTACCAGAGCTAATCAATGAATATAGTACAGTTGCAGGATACAAAATTAACACACAGAAATCCCTTGCATTCCTATATTCTAACAATGGAAAAACAGAAAGAGAAGTTAAGGAAACAATTCCATTCACCATTGCAATGAAAAGAATAAAACATTTAGGAATATATCTACCTAAAGAAATAAAAGACCTATATATATAAAACTATAAAACACTGATGAAAGAAATCAAAGATGATGCAAATAGATGGAGAAATATACCATGCTCATGGATGAGAAGAATCAATACAGTGAAAATGAGTATACTACCCAAAGCAATCCATAGATTCAATGCAAGCCCTATCAAGTTATCAATGGTATTTTTCAGAGAACTAGAACAAATAATTTCACAGTTCAGTCACTCAGTCGCGTCTGACTCTTTCCAACCCCATGAATCACAGCATGCCAGGCTTTCCTGTTCATCACCAATTCCCGGAGCTCACTCAGTCTCACGTCCATCGAGTCAGTGATGCCATCCAGCCATTTCATCCTCTGTTGTCCTCTTTTCCTCCTGTCCCCAATCCCGCCCAGCATCAGAGTCTTTTCCAATGAGTCAACTCTTCGCATGAGGTGGCCAAAGTACTGGACTTTCAGCTTTAGCATCAGTCCTTCCAAAGAACACCCAGGGCTGATCTCCTTTAGAATGGACTGGTTGGATCTCCTTGAAGTCCAAGGGACTCTCAAGAGTCTTCTCCAACATCACAGTTCAAAAGCATCAATTCTTCCCAGCTTTTTTCACAGTCCAACTCTCACATCCATACATGACCACAGGAAAAACCATAGCCTTGACTAGATGGACCTTTGTTGGCAAAGTAATGTCTCTGCTTTTCAATATGCTATCTAGATTGGTCATAACTTTTCTTCCAAGGAGTAAGCATCTTTTAATTTCATGGCTGCAGTTACCATGTGCAGTGATTTTGGAGCCCAGAAAAATAAAGTGACACTGTTTCCATTGTTTCCCCATCTATTTCCCATGAAGTGATGGGACCAGATGCTATGATCTTAATTTTCTGAATGTTGAGCTTTAAGTTAACTTTTTCACTTTCCTCTTTCACTTTCATCAAGAGGCTTTTTAGTTCCTCTTCACTTTCTGCCATAAGGGTGGTGTCATCTGCATATCTGAGGTTATTGATATTTCTCCTGGCAATCTTGATTCCAGCTTGTGCTTCTTCCAGCCCAGCGTTCCAAATAGGAAAAGGAGTACATTAAGGCTGTATATTGTCACCCTGCTTATTTAACTTATATGCAGAGTACATCATGAGAAGTGCCAAGCTGGTCAGAATGGCTGCTATCAAAAAATCTACAAACAATAAATGCTGAAGAGGGTGTGGAGAAAAGGGAACCCTGTTACACTGTTGGTGGGAATGCAAACTAGTACAGCCACTATGGAGAACAGTGTGAAAGTTAAATCACTCAGTTGTGTCCAACTCTGTGATCCCCTGGACTGTAGCCTACCAGACTCCTCTGTCCATGGAATTTTCCAGGCAAGACTAGTGGAGTGGGTTGCCATTTCCTTCTCCAGGGGATTTTCCTGATCCAGGGATTGAACCCGGGTCTCCTGCATTAGAGACAGACGCTTTACCATCTGAGCCACCAGGGAAGCCCAGAACAGTGTGGAGATTCCTTAAAAAACTGGAAATAGAACTGCCATACAACCCAGCAGTCCCACTGCTGGGCATACACACTGAGGAAACCAGAATTGAAAGAGACACGTGTACCCAAATGTTCATTGCAGCACTGTTTACGATAGCCAGGACATGGAAGCAACCTAGATGTCCATCGGCAGATGAATGGATAAGAAAGCTGTGGTACATATACACAGTGGAATATTACTCAGATATTAAAAAGAATGCATTTGAATCAGTTCTAATGTGGTGGATGAAACTGGAGCCTATTATACAGAGTGAAGTAAGTCAGAAAGAAAAACACTAATACAGTATACTAATGCATATATATGGAATCTAGAAAGATGGTAATGATGACTCTATATGTGAGACAGCAAAAGAGACACAGATGTAAAGAACAATCTTTTGGACTCTGTGGGAGAAGGTGAGGGTGGGATGATTTGAGAGAATAGCATTGAAAGATGTATATTATCATACGTGAAATAGATTGCCAGTCCAGTTTTGATGCATGAGACAGGGTGCTCAGTCCTGGTGCACTGGGATGACCCTGAGGGATGGGATAGGGAGGGAGGTGGGAGTAGGGTTCAGGATGGGGAACACATGTACACCCATGGCTGATTCATGTCAATGTATGGCAAAAACCATTACAATATTATAAAGTAATTAGCCTCAAATTAAATTAATTAATTTAAAAATGAACATCAAACAATGAAAAGAGAAGAGATGGAGAAATTAGAAAACAAATGAAATGGGAGTGCTGAATATGAGAGGAAAGAGTGAAACAATTTTTCTTTTATCAAATTGCTGTCTCCATACCTTTACCATTCAAATCAATCTTTTTTTGAAGATTCTTTCCATAAAGAGCTGCTCCTGGGCCTGAAGTTTCAGAGACTTTAGCATAAAGTGAGGAGAAGGAAGAAGCAAGTGAGGGAAGGAGGGGCTGGAGAAACGACCCGTGCTTAGAGCCTTTTTCCTACTGAGAACTAGCCTTTTTCCTTCTGCATGGAATCCAAAGGCCAGTTCAGCCACAGCTTGGTTTGATGAGTGTTGGAGATTTGGTTCAGCTGGTGGCATTGAAGTAGGAGACATCAACAAGATGGTAGGTTCGTGGTTCCATGAAGTTCAGCTGTTCACTGTAGAACTGCTTGCTAATAACTGGAAAATCCTGGGGTCATAATCCAGTCGCCCAACAGAAATTAAGTAGAATGTCAGATCCACATCAGGCAGGGCATTTGGCAAAATTTCTTTCTAGTGATTCCAAGTTGGATTTTTGTCTTTTACCTGTGGCGAATTCATGTTGATGTGTGGCAAAACCAATACAATATTGTAAAGTAATTAACCTTCAATTAAAATAAATAAATTTATATTAAAAAATAAAGTATGTGAAGATTTGTCTGGTACTTAGTAAGACCTATGTAAGTTTTCAATATATGTTTGTTGAATAAATTAATGACACTATATAAATTTTCAGTACATGCTCGTGGTTCCAGTGGGGAGGGAAGGAGGAAACAGGGAGAGGGGCAGTTCTGCCGCCACCACTATCTCTATGCCCGCGGCGTGGTAAAGGAGGTGTGAATCACGGGCACGAGCTGGCGGCAGTGCCGCTGCGGGAAGGTCGGCGGTGGGAAGGCGATGGCAGATATAGATAAACTCAACATCGACAGCATCATCCAACGGCTGCTGGAAGTGAGAGGGTCCAAGCCTGGTAAGAATGTCCAGCTACAGGAGAATGAAATCAGAGGACTGTGCTTAAAGTCCTGAGAGATCTTTCTCAGTCAGCCTATCCTGCTAGAACTTGAAGCACCACTCAAGATATGTGGTGATATCCATGGGCATTACTATGATTTGCTTCGACTTTTTGAGTATGGTGGTTTCCCGCCAGAAAGCAATTACCTGTTTCTTGGGGACTATGTGGACAGGGGAAAACAATCACTGGAGACTATCTGCCTCTTGTTGGCTTACAAAATCAAATATCCTTAGAATTTTTTCTTCTCAGAGGTTAGAAACCACGAATGTGCCAGCATCAATAGAATTTATGGATTTTATGATGAATGTAAAAGAAGATATAACATTAAACTATGGAAAACTTTCACAGACTGCTTTAACTGTTTACCAATAGCAGCCATCATGGATGAGAAAATATTCTGCTGTCATGGAGTTTTATCACCAGATCTTCAATCTATGGAGCAGATTCGGTGAATTATGCGCCCAACTGATGTACCAGATCAAGGTCTTCTTTGTGATCTTTTGTGGTCTGACCCTGATAAAGATGTCTTAGGCTGGGGTAAAAATGACAGAGGAGTGTCTTTCACATTTGGTGCAAAAGTGGTTGTAAAATTTCTCCATAAGCATGATTTGGATCTTATATGTAGAGCCCATCAGGTGGTTGAAGATGGATATGAATGTTTTGCAAAGAGGCAATTGGTCACTCTGTTTTCTGTGCCCAATTATTGTGAAGAGTTTGACAATGCAGGTGCCATGATGAGTGTGGACACAACACTAATGTGTTCTTTGCAGATTTTAAAGCCTGCAGAGAAAAAGAAGCCGAATGCCACAAGACCCGTCACACCTCCAAGGCGTATGATCACAAAGCAAGCAAAGAAATAGATGTCATTTTGATACTGCCTAGTTGGGACTTGTAACATATAGTACATAACCTTCATTTTTAAAACTGTAATGTGCATTGGTCAGCTTGCTCAAATAGTATTTGTGGGGCTCCCCATTCCATTTTTGACTTAATGAATGGTATTTGCTGGTTATAAGAGCAAATGAAAGATTCTCCACTCCCAAGGAAAAATATTGTGTTTAGTTCCCTGTTTCTTTTACAAACAACATTAACGGTGTTAAAGCTGTACACTCAGGACAGTGTCCCCTGTCTAAGGGATGAGTGTACAACTGATCTTTTTAAAATTCAGTACAGCCCATAAATAATGTAAATGCTCATTTTCTTTAGGATATAAAGAAAGCCCTAGGGTGCTCAATCTGTACATGTTATTGTCATAAAATGCATACCGTTGGATACAAACCACTGTGAACTTTTTTGTTTCAAAGTGATTGCTTTTTTTTTTTTCATTGTCTTATGTACAAACTAGTTTTTATAGCTATCAACATTAGGAGTAACTTTCAACTTTGCCAGCATCACTGGTATGTATATTTAATTAAAGCACACTTTCCCCTACAGTATACTTAAAATGATGATTAAAGCCATTATTTTAAATGTTTGTGACTTTTTTCCTGAAGCCAAAGTTTCTGTTGAAATATATATTGACACTCTCCTAAGTAAGTACAAAGTGGCATGGTTGTGTACACCTGTCACCTTTATGGGGATTCAAAAACAGGTTTTTGAGTTTGAATAGCAGTTAGTAACATAGTGCTGTTTAAGCTATTAATAATTAAAGTTAATTACATTTTGTATGATTTCCATATAGTCTATTCATTAAGTAATCTTTTTACAGTTACATCAGGCCTGAACCCGTCCATTCAGAAAGCTTCAAATTATAGAAACAATACTGTTCTATACGAGTGACCAATTATGCATTCTTTGGCCTACATTCTTTATTCTGCAATGAAGTTGAGGCTTGTAAGTCAAAACAAAGGAACTAACTTACTATCCACAAGTTTATACAGAATTCACAGTATATGACTTTTTTAAACTAAGATCTGTTAAAAAGAAATCTGTTTCAACAGATGACCGTGTACAATACCATGTGGTGAAAATTAATTCAGACTTATTAAATGATGAACTTGTTAAATAAATAAATAAATAAATAAAATTTCAGTATATATTTTTAAAATAAAGAAGCAAATGAATACATTTTTGAATTATTGGAGAACTGTATAAATTGATTTTTTTCTGATATTAAAGCACCCATTTTGAATATACCTCTCTTCTGTTTTTCAACAGCTGTATGTTTCTTCATCTCTCAATTTCCTATTATTTCTGACGTTGAAAGTGTATTCTCTGGGAAATAGAGGCTCTAAAATAAGTGGGAATGTAACTTTTGTCTGAGACGTGGACTAATGCAAAAAATCTTACTAATTTCTCACAGGCCAGTCTTATTTGGTTGTACTCGGGGTCATAGAAACTTAGTCTGGGACATTTTAAGACAAAGCAATCAAGGTAGAGAGAACCAGTGAGAATCACTTAGCTAACCTCAATAACCATAAGACTAAGACAGAACTATAAGAAATAAAATTCACATACTTTGTTCATTATTCCTTTGCCAAAATAAATTCTCTAGACCAAATCTCATTCACTAGAAATTTGCCCAAAGGCTTACAGAACATACAAACTCTCTTTTTCAGCTTTTCTTTGTTTTCTTTCCCTAAGATATTTTATCTTTAATGTGTTTTGAATCTTATCTTTGAGTTACATAGAAAAATTTGCTGTTTCCAATTACATATTTTATAAAATGAATTAAGATCTTAAGTATCTAGTTTTATAGTTCCAATAAGAAAGAAAATTGATTTATTAATAAGGTGGGATACTAACTTATAAACAGAAACCATTTTTGTAAAAAGTGAAAACTGATTTTGATTAATTCTTTTAAATTAATTTTGATTAATCTTTTAATATATTGGAAAGCTTGCATGGGAAATCTAGCTCAAAAAATAATTGCCTTATAACCTATCCTGATCATATCATGCATTACTTTATTTTTAAATATATTCCTTCTATCTCTTTAAGATAAATGCATGTGCTATATGATAACATATTACCTTAAATACTATACTATACTCTTCACCCCAGATTATTATCTCCCCATAATATTTTCTGCCCATGAATGAGATAGTGCATTAAAAAAACTGCAAGCTGGGAGCATAGAGAGAAAGGCTTTGTAACTCTAGATAAATTTTCAAATAACTTTGTTAAACAAGTATCTGCTGCATGTTTGGTATAACATTTGGGAGAATAGTCACACTTTCTTGGACTTAATTGTGACCATAGCCTTTTGATATAAAATCTGGCCTTTAGTGCTTAAGGGATCTTAGCTTAGACCAGCATTTACAGTCTATAGGCAGTAATTTATACATTATTTTCCTTCACTCTGAAATTTGTAATAAAAATGATTGCAAACAAATTTATTTTTGTAATAAAATAAATGTTCATGTGAAAATATTTAGGAATTCAAAAAGAAAAGAAAATCACTTTCATCAATTATAATAATATAACCCAGGCATATGGGCATATTATTGACATATGGATTCCAAGTCTTTTATTTTTATTCCAAGTCTTTAAAAAATATGTCTAATCATTAAAAGATAAAAATGTAAATTCATGTATAAAAATAAAATAATAAAAAAGGTGATGAAATATTAAAATTATCTTTTCTTCTGCTCTTAATTCACCTCCTTACTTCTTGTTCTTAGTTTTCTCTGTGAAATCATATGCTTATTGATTTGTCTTCTCTAGATTATGTTTTAATTCTTTACTGTAAAATTGAAGCATTTATTCAATTTTTATCACATCAACTCCCACCTTTTTAAAAATATTTTGACTTTTTTCATTCACATTTTATTCTTCTGATGAGATTGAAGAATTAGATTAAATTCTCTAAGGCGTTGAATCTGAAATTATTGAATCATTCTTTATCTTATTTTAGGATTTTATTTTTTAATTATTGAGGATGATGGTTTAAGTGTTCATTAAAGTTAGGTTCTTATTTCTGCTACTTGGCCCCAATTAATAGAAAGTCTTGGAAAATCACTGATATTCTCTGGTTCTTAGGTTGTGTGCTTATGAAATATAAGATGTAAATTAAAGGTTTTATAGCTTTAAAATTTTACTATCTGTGGTTATTGAGAAGAGAGCAGCTCTTTTTCAGCCCATTCAATTGGAAGGCAATTGATTCAGTCATGGAGACTGAAGGGTTATCTCTAACACCTAAGATTTATAACTTATTTTCTTTTTTTACTTTGACTATAAAAGGATGTAGATATATATTACCTATATAACCCAATGATTGATGAAGAGTTTATTGGAGGCACACACTCTTAGGAAATACATCACAAATAATGATATTTTCAGTGTTGTGCTAGAGACACTGGACTATGGAAAGCCAATTGTTGGAATATTTCCCCAAGTCTACATTCACTGTCACCATGTTAATAGTTTGAAATTGGCCATTAGGAGTATTTATACCATGGAAATGAGTAAGCAGTTACAAATCTGCTTTTTTTTTCTTTCTTTCTTTTTCCAGGAGCCCAGGGTGCAGAAAAGAATTAATTTAACAGGCCTGTGACTACTATCCCTAGAAAGACCTGCTTGCTACGTTGGCCTTTGGTCAGTGTCTGGGAAGTTGGATTTAGGGAGACTTCTCGCCATTTCCTAACTGATAAGAAACCTTACTTGCCTAAACTATTCTTGGAAATGATGTGGGTTATGCAGAATGCCTGTTTTCCTTCTGAGAATCTGGAATTTTGGTATTCACTAGGCAGAAGATTACCTAGAATTCCAGAAAAAAACCCTGGAAAAGGTAATTATCTTCACAAATAGACTGTATTTCACATGTGTTGTCCAAATTCAATATTGCAGGAATTAGGTGTCTCCTCTGTGACTATACTAGAGAGAAGGATCCTCAAGCTGGCTTCTGGTTTCTTCTGGACTTTGCCCCATGTACTATTTTCTTTTGCTGGTTTGCTGTGTACACTTTTGCTGTAATAAATCAGACCTTGGAGTTCAGCTATGTGTTCACTCCTGAACACATGAGTTTTCTTAGCAAATTGCCAAACTTGGAGGTCATCTTTCTTTTTTTTGGTGGTGGCAATTTTTTTTTTTTTTTTTCCTGTTAGAACGCTTTATTAAATACGAGACACACGGCCAAACCAAAGCAAAGAAACTGTTAGTACTATGGTGGTATCATATATGGAGGTGATCTTAACACCTTCAACACAGCCAGTATATCCACACACCACTGGTCATATTAAGAAATCTTATTCAGCCAGTAATGCGAAGTGTTACCATATGAAATGTCCTGGGAAGAGTCTCATGATATACTGATAAGGAGAAACATAGAAAGGTGTAATTATGTTTGTGTGTGTGTGTTTAAAGTATAAAATTATCTGAACAATTACGTATGAAAACATTAATATGGTTACTTTTGGATGATGATACTGGGTAGACAGAATACAATATTAATACTTCCATCATACTTTGTAAAATAATAAATAAAATGAAATATTGGGATTTATAAATGACTTATTTTCCAGTAATACTGAAATAAAATACAGATTAGGTAAAATTATATTTCTGAATAATACTATCAATAATGTAGTATTTTAGAGTTCTATATCATAGAAACTGCAAATTTGAGTCAGACATAACAAAATTTGATAAATTAAGGAGGCTCTAGAGCTAATGATAATTGACTAATAATATTGCTATTGGACATTCTGGATGTAGGACCCTTGACTAGTTCTGTAATTTGTCATGGTTTCCTGTTCCAAATGTCAAGGGGTCTTCAAGCCCTGCATTTAATTTTCCTACACAGGTAGTCAAATTTGTCTTCTCAGAGTCTGCTGGTTCAAATTTGTCAAGTCCACTGCATTTAGATTCTGGTTGTTAAGCGGTTTTTCTCTGATATAGATTTGTTAACAGAGATGGATAATTACAAGTCAGCTCAGTAACAGGATAACAGGTATTTGATTAATTGATATAGGCATATTGAAATGAAAATGTAGAAGTATAGTATTTACAAAATTGAAGTTTAGATTAAACCTAATAGCACTGTTGAATAATCACCTAAGTTTTTCTAGATTTTCCTCAATTCACTAATAAATAATTCAAAAGGTATTATTTTCTACATTTACCTCAAATATTTGTTGGTAAAATCATCCCCACATTCTTCCTCTTGGCCCCCACCTGCAACCCCTCAAGGAGCTATTGCATTCTAGGTAAATATTAGGTCATTATAGTTGCATTCAGGGATATTTGCACAGCAGACAGTTAAATCAGCTCCGTTACTATGTTCTATAAAACTGCATAATTACAGACCTTTCAAAGTTCATCTTATTAACTTGGGGCATGACTACTTCAAAGCAGACATGCTGCAGATCGGTTGAGTCAATATTCCCATGGTACTTTTAGCTTTCAGTTTTGGAAGGAAACAAACATATAGTGGCTCCTGGGTATGTGCTAAAGAAAGTATTAGTCATAACTAAAAATTTCACACAATCATCCAGGATTTTTAAATATCCAGATGTTGGATGCCTTATTTTATAACATTTTGTGTAAACAACATATCCAGTGATATTTTCATATGCTAATTGAGTCAATTTATAAATACACTCTTGTCAGGGGCAGCAGAAGCCAATTGACTTTTAAAATTTTATTTCATTATAATATGTATTATATATATACACACATATATATTTTTCCAGTGTAGTCACATCTAGATCACAATATCCACACCTGGTATTCAAAATGGTCCTAGTCTCTGACTCCGAGGTTTCTGGAAAACTCGATTCATTGGCAAAGATTTCTTTGGACATTGTAGAATAGAAGTTTAGGGATGTGAATAAGGTTAGACTTTAGCATGCTGTTGCTGCTGCTGCTGCTAAGTTGCTTCAGTCGTGTCCCACTTTGTGCGACCCCATAGAGGGTAGCCCACCAGGCTCCCCCATCCCTGGGATTCTCCAAGCAAGAACACTAGAGTGGGTTGCCATTTCCTTCTCCAATGCCTGAAAGTAAAAAGTGAAAATGAAGTCACTCAGTCGTGTCTGACTCTTAGTTACCCCATGGACTGCAGCCTACCAGCCTGCTCTGTCCATGGGATTTTCCAGGCAAGAGTACTGGAGTGGGGTGCCCTTGCCTTCTCCAGAGTTTAGCATAGACTCAGGTAAACCTTAGGAAACATCTTCACTCCTCATAGAAAACACCTGTTTCATTTTCAAATTCTTCTCATCCCCTGATTGTGACAGCTCAGAAAAAACCAGAGATGTACTGTTGTCTCTTCTTTCCTGTTACCAGGTTGATCATATTTCTTCAAACTGACACATATTTCCTTTAGGAGTTTCAGTATGACAGTACTACCCTCTTTAGTTAAATAAGTCTCTTCCCATAGGGAATAAAAATAGGTTGGTCATCCTCCCCACTTACCAAGGCCATGTCCATACCAGGACCATGCCATAGAACACCCAATCCTTATCATTGCCACATTCTTGTTCCTACTGTTGTCCTTTTCCTCCTTTCACAGAAGAATGAGTGCACTGTCTCCTCCATCCAAACTGCTGCTATCATCCTCTTGGACTTCAACATCTTGATGTACAGCTTATTCAACCACCTGATCCCAATCCATGAGCTCATGTTCAGGGACTCTTTTGCTGAAATAGTTATTTTCATTTTATGTTCAAAGAATTTGTCAATAAAAGAAATCACACATTACAAATAAAACTTTCAATTGAAAATAGATGATTATTTAATCATTTTAAATACAGTTAAAAAATAAATAGAAGCAGTAGAGAGAAGTAACAGCATATTGTTGTTCAGTCACCTAGTCATGTCTGACTCTTTGTGACCCCATGAACTGTAGCATGCCAAGCCTCCCTGTCCCTTACCATTTCCCGGAGTTTGCCCAAGTTCATGTTCACTGTATCAGTGATGCCATCAAGCTATCTCATCCTGTGATGCCCTCTTCTTCTGCCCTCAATCTTTCCTAGTATCAGGGACTTTCTAATGAGTCAGCTGTTTGCATCAGATGACCAAAATACTGGAGTTTCAGCTTCAGAATCAATACTCGCAACAAGTCTTCAGGGTTTATTTCCCTTAATATTGACTGGTTTGATCTCCTTGATGTCCAAGGGACTCTCAGGAGTCTTCTCCAGCCCCACAGTTTGAAGGCATCAATTCTTCCGTGCTCTGCCTTCTTCATTGTCCAGCTCTCACAACCATACGTGACCACTGGGAAGACCATGGCCTTGACTATATTGACCTTTGTCAGTGCAGTAATGTCTGCTTTTTAACATGCAGTCTAGGTTTGACATAGCTTTCCTGCCAAGAGGCAGTTTTCTGATTTCATGGAAACAGTCATCATCCACAGTGATTTTATAGTTCAAGAAGAGGAAATCTGTCACTACTTCCACATTTTCTCCCTCTATCAGCCATGAAATAATGGGACCAGATGCCATTATCTTAGTTTATTATTTTAGTCTTAAGCCAGTTCTTTCACTCTTCTCCTTCACCCTCATCAAGAAGCTCTTTAGTTCCTCTTTGCTTTCTGCTATGAGTGATATCATCCGTGTATCTGAGGTTGTTGATGTTGAAACATGAACAGCATATACATCACTAAATAAGGCTGATGATCTACATCCAGACTTGAACAGTGCTAGGAAATCCTACAATCTGGAGTTCCAGTTAGGAAACAGTCCCTGCAGTGTGTCCACCCCATATATGAGATCTCAAATTGCAGTTTGGGGGACTCCCGCTTATAATCCCAGGCCACACAGTGATATCATCATCAATTTGTGTACAAAAATGCAGCTCTGGATTTTTTTTTTTTTTGAACTTTCACAATGTTATTTCTTTTACCTTGAGAGTAGTGAGAGTTAATTAGATACCAGGTGTTTGGCCAAATTTCCAGAGGCTCAAGAGTTCCAAAACTCACTCCCATTCTTATCTAAAGTGCTGCTTGACTTGCTTGCTTGCAGGCAGGCACAGAATCTGGGTAGTGTCCAAGCATGTCAGAAGGTCAGAGGCCTGCCCTCTTCCTTCTGAAGCCTAAAGAAGATTCACATCCTCCCTGCCTCCTCTCTACCACAACCACAGTCTCATGGCTGCTACCAGCAAGACCTGCTGTTTCTGAAATATTGAATTAAAGTGTCCACTCTGAATGCCCACATTCTATAATTGCACCTTCACTCTCTGCTTCACTGATGTCCATAATACCCATCTGACAAAACTATAAAGCTTAGAACAACCCAGACTTTTGTTCTCTTTGTGACCACAGTGAATTATCTGATTGTTTCTGGGAAACATACCACACATGTTCCAAATACAAAGACATGTACAGATGCAATTCTAAATGTGTTCTCTTAACACCCATTTAGGCACTCGGCTCTCATGTGATCCTATAGGTAGCTTTCTCTTCCCTTCTCTGTGAGAGCCATTTCAAATTTTATTAAAACGTTTCTCCCCATTGAAATTGGTATTCTTCCCTCTATAGATATTCTTACTTCTTAGTTCAAAGATAAAACAAGTTGCATCATCTAGAAATAGCCTCCATTTTCAGTCACTTCCCTGTTCACACTTACATCTATAATTGACTCTGTTGACTGTTTCTTCTCTGCCTTTTTTCCATAGGTTTTCTGTCTTCTGACTCTTGTCTGACATTATTTCACTGATTCATATTACTCCTAGATTAGTAATTAAAAAGCAAATAACAACCTAATTCAAGTACCAATTATCTCACAATTATGGCTCCATTTCTCTCTTCATTCAAGCCAAGCTTCATTTTCTCTCTTTTAAAATATTAAGGTAAAATTCACATAGCACAAAATTAATTTATTTAAAGTGATCAATTCAGTATCTACTAGTTCATTAACAATACTGGACAACAATCACCTTGACCTAGTTCTAAGCTTTCCTACTTTTAACACTTCAACCCCACCTAAACAGTTCTTTCCAAGTTCTTCATGTATAACAGTAGGTAATCTCTTCAAGCTTAAATGATTTTTAAAAAAAGTCTTCCTTTTTTTTGACAGCTCAAGTACATTAAACTATTCCTTCTTTTTAAAACCTGTTGCTCACTTGAGTTTTATTAATTTCCTCATTCATTATACAAATCTTTGTTTCTCAGTTGTTAAGTCACGTCTGACTCTTTGCAATCCCATGGACTGCAGCATGCCAGGCTTCCCTGTTCTTCACTGTCTCCTGGAGTTTGCTCAAATTTTGTTCATTGAGTTGGTGATGCTATCTAAGCAGCTCATTCTCTGTCACTCCCTTCTCCTCTTGCCCTCAGTCTTTCCCAGCATCAAGGTCTTTTACAAGTGGCCAAAGTATTGGAGCTTCAAATTTGGCATCATTCATTTAACTTCCAATGAATATTCTGGGTTGATTTTCTGGCTTGATCTCCTCTCAGTCCAAGAGACTTTCAAGAGTCTTCTTCTGTTTTGAAAGCATCAGTTCTTCAGCACTCAGCCTTCTTTATGGTCCAGCTCTCACATTTGTACATGACTACTGGAAAAACCATAGCTTTGACTGTACAGACCTTTGCTGGCGAAGGTCCTCTGCTTTTTAATACACTGTCCAGATTTATCATAGC
Organism: Capricornis sumatraensis; assembly: GCF_032405125.1. NCBI lineage: Eukaryota > Metazoa > Chordata > Mammalia > Artiodactyla > Bovidae > Capricornis > Capricornis sumatraensis. The sequence goes on from NC_091083.1 coordinate 52,879,301, forward strand.
TTTCTTTGCGAGGATTAGGTGTCTTTTAATTTCATGGCTGCAGTCATCATCCACAGTGATTTTGGAGCCCAAGAAAATAAAATCTGTCACAGCTTCCACTTTCCCCTCCTCTATTTGCCATGAAGTGATGGGACCAGATGCCATGATCTTAGTTTTTTGAATGTTAAGTTTTTAGCCAACCTTTTCACTTACCTTTTCACCTCTATCAAGACATTCTTTAGTTCCTCTTCAGTCACTCTTCACTTTCCACAATTAGATTTGTGTCATCTGCATATCCGAGGTTGTTGATATTTCTCCCAGAAATCTTGATTCCAGCTTATGATTCATCCAGCCCAGCATTTCACATGATATATTCTTGCCTGGAGAATTCCATGGACAGAGAAGCCATGAGGTCTACAGTCCATGGGGTCACAAATAGACACGACTGGGCAACTAACACTTTCACTTTCACTCTGTATATAAATTAAATATAAATAGGGTGACAATATACATCCTTGTCATACTCCTTTCCCAATTTTGAACCAATCAGTTGTTCCATGTAAAGTTGTAACTGTTACTTCTTGACCCTCATATAGGGTTTCTAAAAAGACAGGCAAGGTGGTGTGATATTCCCATCTCTTTAAGAATTTTCCACAGTTTGTTGTGATACACACAGTCCAAGGCTTTAGCATAGTCAGTGAAGCAGAAGTATCTTTATAGGACAGCTATTGTTGACCCAAGAATGTGCAAGGTGCTAAGGACACATTAACATGTAAAAGTAGACTAAGATCTTTTATTGCAGTGGCAGAGGCTGCCATTAATCAGAAAATAACATCAAAACATGTAAAACTGAAACTATGACAAAACTGCAAAAGTGAGATACATGGTGGAAATGGCAGAAGGTTACATTGGTGGCTAATGTTCATATAGTGCTTAAAATGTATCAGACATTTTTAAACACTTTACACATACTAACTTAATATTCATAGCAAGTCTGTGATATGGATATTATTACAAGCCATTCTTTCAGATGTGAAAGCTTAGATGAAACTAGTTCACATAACATCAGTAAGGTCACATCAACACAAATACTGGTGCAGAAGTTTGAATCCAGGTAATCTGGTATTACAATCTCTGCATATGATCATATAAACTGGAGCAGTTAGGTGGAATGGAGGGAGATTTTTCATTTTCCAAGAGTGATAATTTTTTATGCAGAGCCCTGTGGGCATGATGAAAAGTTTCTTTCATCTTATAAGAAAGAAAATTTTAAAATACTTTAAAATCAAGTATAATTTATAGGATAATAGTGGGTGTATTACCATGAAGATAATTTATTGGAAAGGGACTAGAATAGTTGAAAGAAGACCCATTTAACAACCAATGCACTAGTGAATGTGTCAAAGAATGAGTGATACATGAAAGAAACATAATGCTTGAAGAGATAGAGAGAGATGGACAGACTTCAGAAATTTATAGGCTGTAAAAAATCATTGGTACTTAGTGATCAATTGGGTGTATACAATTCTTAAAAAGGTAATGTCAAGGATTACTTCTAAATGCATGATTTGTTTCACCAGTTGAGTTGAGACAGAGATTGCTTGATAAAAACCAGGTTAGAAGATGGAAGTTTTGTTTTACACACGATGAACTTGAGAGGCCTTTGGGACATGTGAGTAGAACCCAGAGGAGAGATCTGATAGAGAAATAAATTTCTGATTATTACTTATAGGCAATTGAAATCATGTACTAGGATGTGATCATATGAGAAGAAAAAAAAAAAAAAAGACAAAAACAAGGAGAAGACAAGAGGCTCTAAGGTACAAACCTCAAGCTCCAGTATTTAAATAGGATAAGAGCGGTTGATCAAATGAAAGACAGAAACAACCCAACAAACAGCAAACCTGTGTACCCACATAAACAAACGTAGCAAAGAAATAGATGTACATTACCTGAGCACTACTGAACAATTATTTCTATTAACAATGATGAAAAATCCTACACTGATTTATTTGAGGTTAGGATGTGGAGATGTTGGGGTAAGTTTTAGTGAGCCCCTTAAAAGCTAGTCTGATATAAGAAAATCATGAGGCAACATTCACAGTCCACACAAAGGAAGGATTTATTAAGCAGCCAGTTAATAATTAGAAAAGCAGGGAAAAAACTAGGATTATGTTGTGCCACTGAAGTCTAGAAAAGAGGATGTTTCCAAAAGCAGAATATTCCACAAGAGCAGTGTTCATTACTGTCTAATGCTGTTGAGAGGCCAGGAAAGATAAAGACTGAAAACTATTCTCTAAACATAATGGTGTCAAGTTCATTGAAGATTTTATTCAGATCATCCATGAAAGGTCCTTGAAACAAAGACATGGTGAGGGCCTCTTGTGGTAGCACTTGCCGTCATCATAACTTCAATTTTTTCCAGTGATGTTTTGATTAGTGTGTCTGCACCCCTGGACTTTAAGTTCTAGGAGTGCAGGGGTTAGTTACATTTGCTTCACCAACCTATGTGTTCATTTGCCACACGGCAGTGCTTACCCTAATGTCTGGGTCATTGTGGGAATAGTGTAAGTGTGTTTCATATAAATGACTTGGGAAAGAAAGATTAAGTGTTAAAATAGCCCAAAATCCTATTCCATTTTGTTTTCCCTTATATTAGGCCAAAGTTCCTTTGATTACTGCTAATAGTTACTAAAAGTACTTCATTATCCCACATGATGGTAGAGAGCATTGCTACATGGGAAGTTTTGCTTTAATATTTAGAGAAAATTTTCTAATTTCATAAAAGAACAAAATATATTTTTACATTACAATGCTCTTTCATACATGATACAGTCTTTCTAATTTTCAGAACTTTTTGTCTGAGCATTCGTTTTCCCTGAATGTGACTGAACTTTGATTTGACTCTCCTGGACTTTCTAATATTATAATTTCCCAACAAAGTTTTAGTCTAAATAGTTTGTTTTTTTTTTTTTTTTTCAAAGAATTGAGTTTATAAGACTTCTATCAGGCCCATTATACTTCATTGATTTTGATGATATATTTATCTAACAGGATGATAGATAAAATAAATCAAATGGTGATTCTGAAAGGTTTTTCATGGTATTTATTGACATTTACATTCATTTTCTTTTTTTTTTTTTTTGGCTTCTAATACCTAGATTTTTCTCTCTCTCTCTCTTTTTTTTTTTTTTGCCTTGGGAGTATTTGGGGAATTCCCAGGTGGTGTAATAGTAAAGAATCCACCTGTCAATCAATGCAGGAGATACAAGAGACACAGCTTCAATCTCTGGGTCAGGAAGATCCACTATAGAAGGAAATGGCAAACCAGTCTGGTATTCTAACCTGGAAAGTCCCATGGACAGAGGAGCCCGGTGGGCTACATGAGGTGACAAAGAGTCGCACAGGACTGAGGACAGCATAGCACATAAACACATATTTGGGAAATAGTACATGGTTTTAGTACTATTGTACCAGTACTGTTGTACTGGTAAAAAAAGAACAATGTGCTCAGTGGTCTAAGTCTGTAAAGCATTTCCATTGTACAAACTGTTAACATCACAACCAAAAAGAAGATAAATACTGCAAAGGAAAAGACTCATCATGGATTGAGTAAAAGTTTAGAGACTCATGATTACACAGCAGAGAAATACCATAAGGAAATTACACACTGAAACCCAGGTACCCTAAACCTTGCACTATTGCTTTCTCCAGAAAAAAAGAAGTGGCTTTGTGTCTAGCTCTCATTGATGTGCTTTGCTCTACACACAATCCATCCTTTCCTGGGCTGATAACCTGAGCACTGTGCACTTTCAGAGTCTCACCCATTCATTTTCTGCCCATTGTGTTTATCCACTCTTGCACCATCATATTAGTCTTTCCTCCCTCTGCTCTTTTTCTCACCACTCTAATATTTAACATAAACATTAGGGAGGCTTGATTTCAGGTTTGTTCATGTGGGCACACTGGAAAAGTCTCCTTTTCATGGCGAGCAGTTTGGATCACTCCAAGACAGGATTTATTTTTAAAGTTCCACATTGCACATTGTTGGCTCTCCAATATCTTCTGGCAATAAGACACCAACAAGACAGAACACATAAAAAAGAAGAAAAACGCCCAAACATTTTCTTTCCCCCTTTCCATATTCTCCCTCAGCCAAGTTTGGAATGACTTAAGGGAGGGGTTTTTCTTTCCTTTTCTTTTTTGCCTAAAACTGGCTGCTATTAGGCACCTTTTTGGATTCAGACATTTTCCTGTTGGCCTCTCCTGAGGGTATCTACAACTGAGCTCTAGCACATTTTACTTATCCAAGAAACCACTGCTTAGGGGAGAAATGGGCCTTTGAAGAACAACAGGCTCTACATTTTAAGGATTCTCTCTGTTGAGTGGAACTGACCACATTTCTTAGGATTTAAGACTCTGCTGAGTCTTTAACCCATTCTGACCATTTCTGAGATCATAAAAAATAAAACTGTCAGCTGTGGTTGTAATAGTTTATCACCATGTAAGGTGAATCACCACTAGTGGAAGGCAAGTGTTTGGTCTTTGAAGATGGTTATGAGCAACAAACCAAATGCCTTGAGTCTTTCATTGAAGAGAACTATTCCCTTCTAAAGGTTACCACTGAACTTCTTTTTTTTTTAAAATTTCCCTTTTTCTTTCATGATAGACATCTGTGTCAAAAGTACATGATCATTTGTAATGTACATTTCCGTACCCCAACCATCCCCGGTTTTTACCACAAAAAAAGTTATGTTTGTAGATAGATTTCTTCCCAATAAAGTGTGCATAGGTCATCACACCCTGTGGTTTTACTCCAGTCTCATAGCATTTGTGGGCTGAGGAATGGAACTGTGTAGCATAGAGTTTACCCACTTACTTTCTCAGTAAAATGGAGAAGAAATAAGGTAAATTCTGTGTATTAAGAAAAATTAGTCAGGACAGGTATCAAAGTTTTATACAGTGTTTATACAGAATTTAACTGAGAATTTCAATTAGAAAGTGAGTTGGCAGATGCTAATAAGTAAAATTTAGTTGGGATTCCACTACTGGGAGAATATCTTTTTTGTGTTTCCAACAGATTCTAGGAATCTAGAACTACATTAAGCCCTCCCAAATTTTTAAAAGCATCAAAGACAACAGCAACAACAACAAAAACAAAAACAACAAACAACCCAACAAGCAACAAACATGTATACCCACATACACAAGCATAGCAAAGAAATAGAGGTGCATTACCTGACCACTACTGAACAATTCTTTCTATTAATAATGATGAAAAAAATCCTACTCTGATTTACTTGAGGTTAGGATGTGGAGATGCTGGGGTCAATTTTAGTGAGCCCCTTAAGAGCTAGTCTGATGTAAGAAAATCATGAGCCAACATTCACAGTCTACACAAAGGAAGGATTTATTAAGCAGCCAGAAATCCAGACAGCTAGCAAGCTTGGCTTTATTCTGCTCACCACAGTAGAAATTACCCCAGACTTCGTTAATGCTTGCTTGGTTGCAAATGCCTCACTTGTTGCTTATACAGTGTTCCTTGGGCAACGATCCTTATTTGGAAGAGCTGTCAGCAGCACACATTTTCAAAAAACCAATAGACTACCAAGCACCAAATACACTCATCACCACGTAACAGTGATGACAACAAAAGCAAAACAAGGATTAGAATCGTCTGATAATCTCTCTCTCTTTTTTTTAGCCAACAGGTTTATTTCCATAGCCATTTATAGATAGGGTCTTTATGCCTTTTCCATAACTCTATTTTAATTATTTTATCTCAGAAGGCACCAATTACATTTGTTCTGTCTTAATACTTCTTAGCCTCTAATTTTTGCCTATTTGTGTGTTCTTCACCAAGAATTACCAGAGGAGTGAAGGTATGCAGGACACCATCCTCATCTTCATGCCCCTGAAGACACTGGATTCATTTCCAAAAACTCAGCTCAAATGCTGAGAATAACGATCCATATCCTTATCAGGATCTGTGTCTATTTATTTATCTCTCACTTACTGCATACCTCTGTCTCTGCACTGGAAGCTTTAAGTTGAGAACATACAATTCAGGATTAAGCTAATCAAGTGAATGTTTCTTGTTTTTGCCTGCCTGAGAATCTTTTCCCTTTTTCCTTAGGGACAGCACCCTGGTTTTCCTTTGTGAGCATCATCCCTCTTCCATACTTATCATATGTGATGTGGGAGGGTCTAACACACTAATTCCTGCATCTCCTTAGCAAGGGGTGGGAATGGGACCCATAGCCGACTTTGTTGGTGGTCTTTTCATGTTCCTTCAGATCCCCTCTACATTTCTATGCTTTAAGTTTGGCTTCTGCAGCCAGCAAAACCATGATTGATGGAGGACTACTTTGATCTTGATGAAATCTACTGTGTCCACACACAAGTCAGGTGGGAAATATCTGAGGGGGGCATTAAAATTTCCCCTGAATGTAGTTTTTACCTAATAACCAGCAGATGTGGGAGTGTAAATACCCAAAATACACCTCAAATACTTCACTTCTTGATGGGGGTAATTCTTCCATGTTTGTTTTACCAGGAAATATTCTTGCAATATTAAGTGCCACTCTCTCTCTTGTACCTGACTTAACATCCCTGTATTGGCTGACTTCTTTGTCACCCACTCACATTCCTTGCAACTTCCAATAAACTATTCTCACAGATATCCTTGGCTTAGGTCTACTTCTGGGGGAACCTGAACTAAGACAAAACCAAGTCCTGGAAACATAAGAGCATCCCATCCCTTTAGTGACTGATTGTGGATGCAAACCTGACCCAAGCCAGACAATGAAAAACTCAACCCTTTCTGGAACCACTGAATGAGAGGTGTTTCTTTTCTACTGAGATTCCTTAGTGTATGACATGTAAGCTGAGGGTCTCTCCTTCATGCGAGGAGTGCTTCTGAGAATAAATCCAGCACTCAAGAAAGCAGTGCCTAGAAGTGAAGAGTATGATTTTCTTGATGGGTTCAGCTATACCTGAAAGTTTGATCACAACACATCTCTTCAAATTTTTGCTTGCTTTTCAGTTGCTGAGTCATGTTTGACTCTTAGCAATCCCGTGGACTACAGCATGCCAGGCTCCTCTATCCTCCACTATCTCCTGGAGTTTGATCAAATTTATGTCCATTGAGTTGGTGATTCTACCTAACCATCTCATCCTCTGCTGCCCCTTTTTCCTTTTGCCTACAGTCTTTCCCAGCATCAGGGTCTTTTCCAATGAGTCAGTTCTTCACATCAGGTGGCCAAAGTATTGGAGTTTCAACTTTAGCATCAGTGCTTCCAATGAATATTCAGAGTTAATTTCCTTTAGGATTGATTGGTTGGAGCTCCTTTCAATCCAAGGGACTCTCAAGAGTCTTTTCTAGCATGACAATTTGAAAGCATCTATTCTTCAGCACTCAGCCTTCTTTATGGTCCAACTCTCACATCCGTACATGACTACTGGAAAAACCATAGCATTGACAATATGGAACTTTGTTGGCAAAGTGATGCCTCTGCTTTTTAATATGCTGTCTAGGTTTGTCATAGCTTTACTTCCAAGGAGCAAGTGTCTTTTAATTTCATGGCTGCATTTACCCTCTGCAGTAATTCTGGAGCCCAGGAAGATAAAAATCTGTCACAGCTTCCCCTGTTCCTTTTATATTTGCTATGAAGTGATGGGACTGGATGCTATGATATTAGCTTTTTGAATGTTGAGTTTTAAGCCAGCTTTCTCACTCTCCTCTTTCACCCTCATCAAGAAGCTCTATAGTTCCTCTTTGCTTTCTGCCATGAGAGTAGTATCATGTGTATATAAAGTTGTTGATATTTCCCTAGCAATCTAGATTTCAGCTTGTGATTCACTCATGAACCTATTTCCCTCCTCTCATCATTTTACAAGCTAAAATGAGTTAAGTTTCTTTTTCTTAAAACTGACAGAGCTGTGATTAATTCAGGTAGGAGATAGCCAGTTCCATGTTCACTTGCTTTCAATGTAGTGCTGGCCAGCAAGGAGGGGTCAAGTGCCCTAGTCTCTTCATTTATGATATATGTGGTGCTCAGACATTAAATCTGAATGGAAAGCAGAAGCTCTGGAATCTGAATGCTAATGGGGTTGTCTTTTCTCTACTTTCACCACAAAAGTTGAGGCAGGCCATACTCTAATTTTTGTTGGGATAAAGGAGAAAAAACTGTCTAAAATATTTTACTGTCTTCTTACATGAGAATTTTTGTTGGATATAAACAGATGGTCATTTGAGAACAAAGTGTTAGGTAGTGAAATTTGTCCGCATAACTTAAATGACTGTCTTTTTTTTTTTTTTTTTTTTTTTTTGTAAATTGCAGGATGCATTATTTGTTTTAATTAAGCAACGGCCAAAATGGCTTTGTGACATTTTCCTTCTAGGATTTGGAACCTATACACATCAGGTTTGTGCATGAGAACCAGAAATTAAAATTGACCACAGCTAATAGGAACCTGCTCAGGCCTATTTTATAGACTCTGCTGAGTGAAGTGTTAAGAGAAAACAGGCTAAGTGAAGAAGGGAAAGCCCAATTCTGCCTTTTCAACAAGATTTAATAATGTATAACCCCCAGAGTTGGCTCATTGGAAAAGACTCTGATGCTGGGAGGGATTGGGGGCAGGAGGAAAAGGGGATGACAGAGCATGAGATGGCTGGATGGCATCACTGACTCGATGGACGTGAGTTTGAGTGAACTCTGGGAGATGGTGATGGACAGGGAGGCCCGGCGTGCTGCGATTCATGGGGTCTCAAAGAGTCGGACATGACTGAGCAACTGAACTGAACTGAACCCCCAGAGAGTAACATATGATCAGAATTACAAACTCTGTTTGTTGCTTTTCTAGCATTAAGGATTTGTTAAGCACCCGAAAGGAATTCGTTTGTCTTCATATTTTAAATTCAACTTCAGTGTCGTCAATTAGAGCATGTTTTCTGAACAAATATATGGTCAGGGAGGACTGATGCTATATCTTAAGGTCTACATACCTAATTGGAGATTTTAGGATTGGTCACAGAATGAATTATTGTTGGCAAGGTGGCGAGAGTAAAAAATCTTTCTATTTTGTTTTTATTCTGTGTATGAAGCAACATAAAAACATAAGGGAATCCAGGAGATGCTTGCCTTGTTATTAGCCTTTTTCAATGTTCCCAGAAGGCATCTTCTGCTTCCATTAACTGAGTCTCTTTTTCTGGGTTCTACCTTCCTTCAAGCTTAATTTTGTGAGGTATTATGAATACCCTTCTTTGAAGACATATGGCAGCCTCCAGGTGTTCCATGGCTCTGGGGAAGGGCATAAAATATGCAGAATGAGATCTTTTATTAACAACTCTATTGACAATAGCAAAAAAGGGTTGGGATCCTTCTAGTTTGATCTCTGGAGACTGCTCTTTCCTTTAGGATATATATATATATATATATATATATATATATATATATATAATTTTTTTTTTCAGAACTCAGTGGCCAGCTGCAGTTGTATGTGTTTAATATTTTTAGTTTTTTTTTTTTTTTTAATTTAAACATTTTAAAAACATTTTTCTGTTTACTCAGTTGGCTCTCCTACATTGGACTTATCTCCATTATATGTGTGGCCCCATCCTGGGCTTGTCTTTCTTCCTATGGCTGAAACTTCCTAAAGATACAGTCCTTTAAAAAAAATATGAGATGCCCTAAAGTCAAAGAAAGCAGCTCAGGACTTGGCTGTTCATAATTCAGTTGTCAATACATTTAGTGGAGAGATGTTCTATCAATTATCCACTGATTTGCAAAAAGGCCTCAAAACTTGATGCATTAAGACAGGATGTATTGCTTATTAAGATTATGTGGGCTACAGAGTAGCTCTTCTGATCCTTTCACCTGGGCTCACTCCAATGGCTGCATTTATCTGTGGGTTGGCTGGAGTTAGAGCGTCTACAGTAGCCTCATCTGTCTTAGAAACAAGGAAAATGAGAGTAGTAAATGCCTGCAAAACACTCAGCAGCTGCTTTCTTTGAGTTAACAGGTGTGAGCCTGGAGAAATGGCCCAAGTACAACTGTCTCATTCCGACTTATGGAACACAAGAATGTTTAAGCTTAAGTAGCAGATCAGTTGTAAAATAATTACATTATTGGAGGTATTATAAGTTACAGCCTTATCCTAAGTTTTTGGCAAAGATTAATAAAGTCATCTGGAGTAAGGAGGTATTTTGCTGAAATATTTACTTTCATTTTAGGATCAAAGGACTCGTTAACAAAAGAAATCACTCATTACACATAAATAATTTCAATTTTATAGATGATTATTTGACTTAATTTCAATATGCAATCATTAAAAGAAAAGAAATAGAAACAATAGAAGTAACAGCTTGCATGTGCGCATGTGTGCACAGTTGTTCAGATGTATCCAATTATTTGTGATCCCATGGACTGTAGCCCTTCAGGCTCCACTGTCCATGGAATTTTCCAGGCAAGAATACTGGAGTGGGTTGCCATTTCCTCCTCCAGGGTATCTTCCTCACCCAGGATATTGAACCCAAGTCTCCTGCATCTCCTGCATTGGCAGGTGGATTCTTTACCACTGAGTCACCTGGGAAGCCCCAAGGAACAATGTTCAGTTCAGTTCAGTTCAGTTCAATCACTCATTTGTATCTGACTCTTTGCAACCCTATGAATTGCAGCACACCAGGCCTCCCTATCCAACACCAACTCCCGAGGTTCACTCAAACTCACGTCCATCGAGTCAGTGATGCCATCCAGCCATCTCATCCTCATCCTCTGTCGTCCCCTTCTCCTCCTGCCCCCAATCCCTCCCAGCATCAGAGTCATCTCCAATGAGTCAAATCTCCGCATGAGGTGAACAAAGTCCTGGAGTCTCAGCTTTAGTATCATTCCTTCAACACTCAGGGCTGATCTCCTTTAGAACAGACTGGTTGGATCTCCTTGCAGTCCAAGGGACTCTCAAGAGTCTTCTCCAACACCACAGTGTTTGCATCACCAAATTGGGCTGACAACATATATCCAAACTTGGACAGTGCACACAAGTCCATTGCTAGCAGCAATCTAGAGTCCCAGTTGGGAAAGGGTCACAAGCGGTGCATGCACCCCACAAGTGAGGCTTCAAATTGCAGTTTTGAGGGTCCCTGCTTATAATCCCAGCCCTCAAATTGATATTGTCATCAGTTTGTGTGCAAAAATGAAGCTCTGGTTTAACTTTTACAATGTTGTTTGCTTCACTTTGTGAGTCATAAGACTTGTTAGACCCTGGGGGGTTGGCCAGACCTCCAAGAGCTCAGGAATTCCAAGACTCATTCCCTTACTTATCTAACATGCTGCTTGACTTGTTGTGCTTGCAAGAGGGCACAAAACCTAGGCAGTGTCCAGGCAGATTAGAAGCAGGTCAGTGGGCTGCTTTCCTGTTTCTGAAGCCTGACAAAGACTTCCTCCATTTTAATATTCCTAATAGGAGGCTTGCTTTCTTCTGAGGGGTCAGAAAGTAGAGGATATCAGGAAATGAAAAGGGTAACAATTTGGCTCTCTGCAAATTATATCTTAATAAAGCTGTTATTAAGAAAAAGAAATAACATAATGAAAGAATTGGCTTAAAAAAATAAAAATTGCTTATTTGTAGCATTTGCCATCTTCTGCCATTGTGTAAATCTTCTACACTGGCCAATATCAAGCATTTGTTCAAAGTGGAAAAACATGTACACAGTGAACTCTTATGAGCCTAGACAAGTCTGCTCTAGCACGCTAATCAGGAATACTTTTTTAAAAAAATTGAGCATTACCAGGAAATGGAAAAGAAGTTTATGGTTTCTAAACACATGGGAGGAATGATATTTGAACATGTGGATGGGGGATAAGACAGAATCATCGGTGAAATCTTTTACTACCTATGAAGGAAAATCTCCAAGCATTCTTGAAATGAAGACCCAAGTGCACACACACACACACACACACACACACAACAAGCACAATGCACAAGAGAGAGGAAATAAAATCAAAATGTTCATTTTGTCCCCAAAGTCCTTATTAGATCATGAACTAAACAGATTAGGTCCTGGGTTTGGTTAATCAGCACCTCTGGGAGATTAGAACAGAAGTGGGATATGGCAGGAGATGAACACTTTATGAAAGATCCCTAAAGAGGCTGATGAAATGGAAAAAGCCTGATGAAGAATTCAGGAAAGTACATGGCTCTGGTTCTATTTTTAGCCCAGCTCTGTAACCTTGAACATCTGACTTGTACACGTTCTAAACTTTGAAGCAGCATAGACCTAACATAAGCAGAAGAGATTAAGAAGAGGCAGCAAAAATACACAGAATTGTTAAAAAAAAAAATGTTTCAATGACACGGGTAACCATAATAGTGTGGTCAGTCACCTAGAGCCAGACATCCGGGAGTGTTAAGTCAAGTGGGGGTTAGGAAATATTACTACAACCAAAGCTAATGGAGATGATGGAATTCCAGATGAGCTATTTCAAATCATAAAAGATGATGCTGTTAAAATGCTGCACTCATATGTCAGCAAAGCTGGAAAACTCAGCAGTGGCCACAGAACTGGAAAAGGTCAGTTTTCTTTCCAATTCCAAAGAATGTCAATGTCAAAGAATGTTCAAACTACAATACAGTTCACTTCAGTTCCATTCAGTTGCTCAGTCGTGTCTGACCCTTTGTGACCCCATGAACTGCAGCACGCCAGGCCTCCCTGTCTATCACCAACCCCTGGAGTCCACCCAAACCCATCTCCATTGTGTCAGTGATGCCATACAACCATCTCATCCTCTGTCATCCCCTTCTCCTGCCCTCAATCTTTCCCAGCATTAAGGTCTTTTCAAATGAGTCAGCTGTCTGCATCAGGTGGCCAAAGTATTGGAGTTTCAGCTTCAACATTAGTCCCTCCAATGAAAACCCAGGACTGATCTCCTTTAGGATGGACTGGTTGGAAATCCTTACAGTCCAAGGGACTCTCAAAAGTGTTCTCCAACACCATAGTTCAAAAACATCAATTCTTCAGCGCTCAGCTTTCTTTATAGTCCAACTCTCACATCCATACATGACTACTGGAAAAACCATAGCCTTGACTAGATGGACCTTTGTTGGCAAAGTAATGTCTCTGCTTTTTAATATGTTCTCTAGGTTGGTCATAACTTTCTTTCCAAGGAGTAAGCATCTTTTAATTTCATGGCCGCAATCACCATCTGCAGTGATTTCAGAGCCCCCCAAAATAAAGTCAGCCACTGTTTCCACTGTTTCCCCATCTATTTTCCATGAACTGATGGGACTGGATGCCATGATCTTAGTTTTCTGAATGTTGAGCTTTAAGCCAACTTTTTCACTCTCCTCTTTCACTTTTATTAAGAGGCTCTTTAGTTCCTCTTCACTTTCTGCCATAAAGGTGGTGTCATCTGCATATCTGAGGTTATTGATATTTCTCTTGGAAATCTTGATTACAGTTGAGCTTCCTCTAGCCCAGTGTTTCTCATGATGTATTCTGCATATAAGTTAAATAAGCAGGGTGACAATATACAGCCTTGACATACTGCTTTTCCTATTTGAAACCTGTCTGTTGTTCCATGTCCAGTTCTAACTGTTTCTTCCTGACCTGCATATAGGTTTCTCAAGAGGCAGGTCAGGTGGTCTGGTATTCCCATCTCTTAAAGAATATTCCACAGCTTATTGTGATCCACACAGTCAAAGACTTGACATAGTCAATAAAGCAGAAACAGATGTTTTTCTGGAACTCTCTTGCTTTTTTGATGATCCAGCAGATATTGGCAATTTGATCTCTGGTTCCTCTGCCTTTTCTAAAACCAGCTTGAACATCTGAAAGTTGTTCTGTATTTCTGAAGCCAGGCTTGAAGAATTTTGAGCATTACTATACCCCATGTCCAGGGTAAAAGAAACACAAGTAAGATGGTAGGTGCTGAGAGAGGGCATCAGAGGGCAGACACACTGAAACCGCCATCACAGTTAACTAGCCAATCTGATCATGTGGACCACAGCCTTGTCTAACTCAGTGAAACTAAGCCATGTCATGTGGGGCCACCCAAGATGGATGGGTCATGATGGAGGTCTGACAGAATGTGGTCCACTGGAGAAAGGAATGGCAAATCACTTCAGTTTTCTTGCCTCAAGAGCCCCATGAACAGTATGAAGAGGCACAAAGATAGGACACTGAAAGATGAACTCCCCAGGTCTGTAGGTAGCCCAACATGCTACTGGAGATCAGTGGAAAAATAACACCAGAAAGAATGAAGGAATGGAGCCAAAACAAAAACAAAACCCAGTTGTGGATAGGACTAGTGATAGAAGCAAGATTCGATGTTGTAAAGAGCAATATTGCATAGGAACCTGTAATGTTAGGTCAATGAATCAAGGCAAATTGGACGTGGTCAAACAGGAGATGGCAAAAGCAACATTGACATTCTAGGAATCAGCAAACTAAGATGGACTGGAATGGGTGAATTTAACTCAGATGACCATTGTATCTACTATTGTGGGCAGGAATCCTTAGAATAAATGGAGTAGCCATCATAGTCAACAAAAGAGTCCAAATTGCAGTACTTGGATGCAATCTAAAAAGACAAAATGATTGTTGTTCATTTCCAAGGCAAACGATTCAATATCACGGTAATCCAAGTCTATGCCCCGACCAGTAACGCTGAGGAAGCTGAAGCTGAATGGTTCTATGAAGACCTACAAGACCTTCTAGAACTAATACTCAAAAAAGATGTCCTTTTCATTACAGGGGACTGGAACGCAAAAGTAGGAAGTCAAGAAACACCTGGAGTAACAGGCAAATTTGGCCTTGGAGTACAAAATGAAGCAGAGCAAAGGCTAACAGAGTTCTGCCAAAAGAACACACTGGTCATAGCAAATACCCTCTTCCAACAACACAAGAGAAGACTCTGCCCATGGACATCACCAGATGGTAAACACCAAAATCAGATTGATTATATCCTTTGCAACCAAAGATTGAGAAGCTTATACAGTCAGCAAAAACAAGACCGGGAGTGGACTGTGGCTCAGATCATGAACTCCTTATTGCCAAATTCAGACTTAAATTGAAGAAAGTGGGGAAAAACTCTAGAGCATTCCGGTATGACCTAAAACAAATCCCTTATTACTATACAGTGGAAGTGAGAAATAGATTTAAGGGACTAGATCTGATAGTCAGAGTGTCTGATGAACTATGGACAGAGGTTCGTGACATTGTACAGGAGACAGGGAGCAAGACCATTCCCAAGAAAAAGAAATGCAAAAAAAACACCATACAGTTGAGGTCATTTCACACGTTAGGAAGGCAATGCTCAAAATCATTTAAGCTAGGCTTCAGCAGCACATGAACTGAGAATTCTATGTACAAGCTGGATTTAGAAAAGGCCAAGGACCCAGAGATCAAATTGCCGCCATCTGTTAGATCATAGAAAAAGCAAGAGAATTTTAGAAAAACATTTACTTCTGCTTCATTGACAATGCTAAAACAATTGTGTACATCACAACAAACCTTAGAAAATTCTTAAAGAGATGGGAATATCAGACCACCTTACCTGTCTCTAAGAAACCTGTATATAGGTCACAAAGCAACTGCTAGAACTGGACATTGAACAACTAATTCAAATAGGAAAAGGATTATATCAATGCTGTATATTGTCACCCTGATTATTTAACTTATATGCAGAGTAAATTATGTGAAGTGCTGGGCTGGATGAATCACAAGCTGGAATCAAGATTGCTGGGAGAAATATCAACAACCTCAGCTATACAGATGATGTCACTCTAATGGCAGAATCTAAGTTGAACTAAAGAGCCTTCTGATGAGGGTAAAAGAAGAGAGTGAGAAAGCTGGCTTAAAAGTCAGCATTCAAGAAACAAAGATCATGGCATTTGGTCCCATCACTTCATGGCAAATAGATGGGGATGCAGTGGAAAAAGTGACAGACTTTACATGTTTGGGCTTCAAAATCCCTGCAGATACTGATTGCAGCCATGAAATTAAAAGACACTTGCTCCTTGGAAGGAAAGCAATCACAAACCTAGATAGCTTATGATAGAGAAAAGCCAAAACTTTGCCAACAAAATCTGCATTATCAAAGCTATGATTTTACCAGAAGTCATGCATAGTTGTAAGAGGCATACCATAAAGAAGGTTGAATGTCAAAGAACTGATTCTTTCAAACTGAGGTGCCAGAGAAGACTCTTGAGAGCCCCTGGGATTGCAAGGAGATCAAATCAGTCAATCCAAAAAGAAATCAATGCTGTATATTCATTGGAAGGACTGATGCTGAAGCTGAAGCTCCAATACTTTGACTACCTAATGTGAAGAGCTGACTCATTGGAGAAGACTCTGATGCTTGAGGCAATAGGAGAAAGGGGCATCAGAGGATGAGATGGTTAGATAGCATCACTAACTCAATAAACATGAGTTTTAGAAAACTCTGGGAGATACTGAAAGACAGGGAAGCCTGCTGTGCTGCAGTCCATGTGGTCACAAAGAGTAGAACATGACAGAACAACATGCTTTGAGTCACTTCTCTGCCTATCTTGCTGTGTAAATATATCCAAAGTAACAACGATCACATGAAGACAATCCATTTTCTTCTATTTCTCTATTTTTGGCATAGGATCCAGGACAATTAATCAGAGAAGAGGAGTGTTGCACTGGCTTGACCTAAAACAATGGGGAGGGAGAGCATACAGTTCTCAGAAACCTCTTTGTCAATGGTAGATATTGGTCCCATGAGGGGACATGATGTCCCCATTTTCTTGGATTTCTCTATTTTTGGCATAGAATCCAGGACAATCAATCAGAGAAGAGGAGTATTGCACTGGCTTGACCTAAAACAATGGGGAGGGAGAGCATACAGTTCTCAGAAACCTCTTTGTCAATGGTAGATATTGGTCTCATGAGGGAACATGATGTCTCGGCCACAAGTGTGGCATTATACAAGGTAAATCAGCATAGGATAGGAGGAGATAATGCCTTCAAATTGATCCTGGATCAGGTGGTGATGGTGTGGCTTGGTTCACAGTGAGAGCAAGCAGAGTGGCTTTCCTTCCCTCAGGGAAACAGAATGGAAGTGTTGAC
Organism: Capricornis sumatraensis; assembly: GCF_032405125.1. Lineage (NCBI taxonomy): Eukaryota > Metazoa > Chordata > Mammalia > Artiodactyla > Bovidae > Capricornis > Capricornis sumatraensis. Next base: position 52,896,372 of record NC_091083.1, read on the forward strand.
TGAAGTCCAACATGCCCTCACCTCAGCCTCCTACACTGGTGTTTCCTTGTCAAGTGGAGATAGTGTTCATAAGGATCTGATGACAATTTATTTGCAATGGAATTATATTTCCTCTGAGATATTTTTCTTAAGTGCAGATTACCTATACCATTTCTGTGATGTTTCTTTCTTGAACAGCTAATTAAGCAACAAGTTTTAACTCAAATTCTAGAAGCATATCCTATGAAGTTGCTCAAAATTGATTCATTGACAAAGTCAAACATGGTTAGGCCAAAATTATCAAACATCTATTTATCTTAGTAGGGTTCCTTAAAAATAGTCACCAAATACTAAAGTGGGTCTCTTTAGCACCTGTGTTCCATTTCCAGATAATGTTCTGAGCTGGTTTTTGCAAACTGAGTTACATTAAACTCTCTTATTGATCTTCTGGACTCATGGTTCACCATCACGTCCTTCATTAGGACTTTGGCTTTGCCACTTTTGTGGAATCAAGTGCAGAAGTGCTGCCCTGACCTTGTAGTTCTGCCTTCAGAGATACAAATGACTGCCCAGGAACACCAGCCAAGCCCATTTATTCATGGAATAGCTATATATGCTTCTATTTCTTCAGCAAAAGCTTTTATGGCCACCTTGTGGATTTTGGATGCCACTGAGTGTGATGGCATCTTGGTTTCTTTCTTTAAACATTATTTAAAGAAATTGTTATATGCATGTAAAGTCCATTAATGGGAATACATTCCTGAGGGTCTATGAGAACTGTGAAAATTTAAGACATTTCATAAGAACGGGGATCCTATCTATTTAGCATGGCCTCTAATAGAGGAGGGAGGTCTGTCTTGAGAGATTTCGATTTCAACTCTAGACTATTGGACTGTACTTGAAAGTATATTCACTAGGAAAGTGATTTCAAAAATGTTTAGTTATTTCTTTGCCATGATGTGTCCAGCATCAAAACCAGATGGTTTGTGTCAATGACCAGATGGGACTGGTCATAACCAACCTAGTTATGTTTTTAGTCCAAGGCCTTTCTAAGAGAAAAGAATTAGCTCTTCAAGAGGAGTGATTCCTCCATCCTCATTCAAGAAAAAGTCCAATTCAAACTTCATCTCTTCTCTTACTCTAAAGTATATTTTGACCACCCATCATTTTGATATTTGGAACCAACCTTCATATCTTGCTGATAATAGACTCTAAAAAAGCAGGTGCATTTAACAGTCACTAGAAAGCCTAGTACTCTTCCCTGGAAAATCCCATGGGCGGAGAAGCCTGGTAGGCTGCAGTCCATGGGGCCGCTAATAGTTGGACATGACTGAGCGACTTCACTTTCACTTTTCACTTTCATGCATTAGAGAAGGAAATGGCAACCCACTCCAGTGTTCTTGCCTGGAGAATCCCAGCGACGGGGGAGCCTGGTGGGCTGCTGTCTATGGGGTCACACAGAGTCAGACACAACTGAAGTGACTTAGCAGCAGCAGCGGCATCAGCAGAAAGCCTAGCTGTTTAACTATATCTTCATGTCCCCACAATTAAGCTCCACATACCTACGACCCTTTCATTGGGGGTCCAAATAGAGTACCTTGCACAGAGTGACAATGTTAAGATGTCTGGCTTAAGGTCCATGAACTGGAGGACTTTAATTTGAGTAGAAAACTACTTTTGTCATCTCTGCCAAACGTTGGTAACTATCTGTCTATGATGCTATCTAAAGTGTGTTGTGAAAGCGTTAGTCACTTAGTCATGTTTGACTCTTTGTGGTCTGCCAGGCTCCTGTGTCCATAGTATTCCCCAGGCAAGAATACTGGAGTGGGTAGCTCTTCCCTCCTCCAGGGGATATTCCTGATCCAGGGATCTAACCTGGGTCTCCTGCAATGCAGGCAGATTCTTTACCATCTGAACCACCGGGAAGCCCCAGGAAGCTATCTAATTCACCAAATAGTTTGCTTGTCTTTCAAGCCAATGGTCCATCATGGGTCTTACAAAACAAATTGAAAAATAATTGCATGTAAATTGCAGCATCTGTGACTGTGATCTTATGCTGGGACTGGAATTCTTTAAAAGTACAAGCACTATCTTACAGCCAAAGGCCTGAGCTGCAGAATTAATATGTCTTTAACTATATAGAAATAATACATCTATTAATATAAAACTTGCAATGTGATACTGTTGAACAGCTACTTATCTCTCTCCTTTGAAAATAAAGCTCTGTAAGTACCCTGATGGCTATAAAAATCTGAGAAGGCTTCAGGTGTTTATAATAAATGAATTTCCACAACCTCGAAAGGGAGAGGAACAGAAAGTTCATTGCCAAGTTAAATTCATCTGTTCTTTGGTTTTGTAATTCTATTGCACTTATGTAATGTCCTCGCAGTATTTCAGCCCTAAATGAATCATATCTTCTACTATCTTCAGCTTAGGGAATAATTATCTATTTCAAAGATACTTTGATCCAGTCTTCCCTAAGCTCATGATCTGAGATGTCCTAACCCAGATACATTGTACGAGTTGGGCAATGCATGATTAGTACCATGATTGAGGGAAATCAGTACCATGACCTTGCAGGTCTGGCCTCAGTCAGGGACTCATAGCCTTGAGATTTAGAAATTAAGAAGACATCTTCTGGGTTGGGAACAAGAAGAGGCAGTGGGATCAAACCCAGATGCTCAGAGAATGAAAGGTAAGATTTGAATTTAGATGAGAATGGGGAAAATCCATGGGGTTGGTTTTAAAAGCTGTAGTTTAGTCATAGAAAGCCATGGAAGAGACTAGCAATGCTGGAAACTGGCCCTGGATTAGGGTATCGGATACATGGTCTTGCTGTATCAATTTAACGGAGTTTTTCCTCAAGGTGTGTGGGACCTGATTCTTGAAAAGAAGATGATGTCTAATAGATGGATTCTTCATTTTGAGCAAAACAGGGTACTAAATAGGCACCTCTGAACTCTACAATGGTGAATGGGAATCCTGAATTAGGATGAAAACAGCCACATCAATATATAGTTTATCTATCTCTTCAGTTCAGTTCAGTTGCTCAGTCATGTCCTACTCTTTGAGACCCCATGAATTGCAGCACGCCAGGCCACCCTGTCCATCACCAACTCCCGAAGTTCACCCAAACTCTTGCCCATCGAGTCAGTGACGCCATCCAGCCATTTCATCCTCTGTCATCCCCTTCTCCTCCTGCCCCCAATCCCTCCCAGGATCAGAGTCTTTTCCAATGAGTCAACTCTTCACATGAGGTGGCCAAAGTATTGGAGTTTCAGCTTCAACATCAGTCCTTCCAAAGAACACCCAGGACTGATCTCCTTTAGAATAGACTAGTTGGATCTCTTTGCAGTCCAAGGGACTCTCAAGAGTCTTCTCCAACACCACAGTTCAAAAGCATCAATGCTTCGGCACTCAGCTTTCTTCACAGTCCAACTCTCACATCCATACATGACTAATGAAAAAACCATAGCCTTGACTCGATGGGCCTTTGTTGGCAAAGTAATGTCTCTGCTTTTTAATATGAGTACGTCAAGGCTGTATATTGTCACTCAATCTAGGTTGACCATAGCTTTTCTTCCAAGGAGTAAGTGTCTTTTAATTTCATGGCTGCAGTCACCATCTTCAGTGATTTTGGAGCCCAGAAAAATAAAGTCTGACACGGTTTCCACTCTTTCCCCATCTATTTCCCATGAAGTGATGTGAGCAGATGCCATGAAGTTAGTTTTCTGAATGTTGAGGTTTAAGACAACTTTTTCACTCTCCTCTTTCACTTTCATCAAGAGGCTCTTTAGCTCTTCACTTTCTGCCATAAAGGTGATGTCATCTGCATATCTGAGGTTATTGATATTTCTCCCGGCAATCTTGATTCCAACTTGTGCTTCATCCACCCCAGCATTTCTCATGATGTATTCTTCATGTAAGTTAAATAAGCAGGATGACAATATACAGCATTAACATACTGCTTTCCAAATTTGGAATCAGTCTGTTGTTCCACATCCAGTTCTAACCAACTGTTGCTTCCTGTCCTGCATACAGATTTCTCAAGAGGCAGGTGAGGTGGTCTGGTATTCTAATCTCCTTTAAAAATTTTATAGTTTGTTGTGGTCCACACAAAGGCTTTGGCATAGTCAATAAAGCAGAAGTAGATGTTTTTCTGGAACTCTCTTGCTTTTCTGATGATCCAGTGGATGTTGGCAATTTGATCTCTGGTTCCTCTGCCTTTTCTAAACACCTTGAATATCTGGAAGTTCACGATTCATGTACTGTTGAAGCCTGGCTTGGAGAATTTTGAGCATTATTTTTCTAGCATGTGAGATGAGTGCAATTGCATGGTCATTTGAGCATTCTTTGGCATTGCCTTTCTTTGGGATTGGAATGAAAACTGACCTTTTCCAGTCCTCTGGCCACTGCTGAGTTTTCCAAATGTGCTGGCGTATGGAGTGCAGCACTTTCACAGCATCATCTTTTAGGATTTGAAATAGCTCAACTGGAATTCCATTGCCACCACTAGCTTTTTTTGTAGTGATGCTTCTTAAGGCCTACTTGACTTCATGTTTCAGGTTGTCTGGCTATAGGTGAGTGATCACACCATGGTGATTATCTGGGTTGTGAAGATCTTTTTTGTATAGTTCTTCTGTGTATTCTTGCCACCTCTTCTTAATATCTTCTGCTTCTGTTAGGTCCGTACCATTTCTGTCCTTTATTGTGCTCATCTTTGCATGAAATATTCCCTTGGTATCTCTAATTTTCTTGAAGAGATCGCTAGTCTTTCCCATTCCATTGTTTTCCTCTATTTCTTTGCATTGACCCAAGAGGAAGGCTTTCTTATCTCTCCATGCTATTCTTTGGAACTCTGCATTCAAATGGGTATATCTCTCCTTTTCTCCTTTGTCTTTTACTTCTCTTCTTTTCACAGCTATTTGTAAGGCTTCCTCAGACAACCTTTTTGAATTCCGCCCGTCCCCCCCCCACCCCCACCCCCGCCTGCCCCCTCCGCCTCGGGGATGTTCTTGATTAATGCCTCCTGTACAGTGTCATGAACCTCTGTCCATAATTCTTCAGGCACTCTGTCTATCAGATCTACTCTAGAGTATAAACATTAATTTAAACCATTTTTCTTAGTTTTCCTTAGTTTAGTCCTGTTGCTTTACAACTGAGTTTTGTGTTGTTCGTTCAGTAAGTTGTGTATGACTCTTTTCCACCCATGGACTGCAGCATTCCAGGCTTCCCTGTCCTTCACTGTCTCCCAGAGTTTGCTCAAACTCATGTCCATTGAATCAGTGGTGCCATCCAACCATGGAGCACTATATTTTTTTAGAGTATGAGGAGCTACTATAGAAAACAAGAGAGGTGCCAAATGCTGAATGCATTGGGTCTCAGCTTTGTTTCAAAAATATTTACCCCTCTATTACCATCTTTATGTATAAGGGTTACACTTTGGAGGAAAAATTCTGTTGTTAAAAGCAACCAGTTAGAAGACCATGAGTTAAGTTATTACCACCTGAAAGACTTGCATGTTTGAATTTTCTCAGAAATTATGACTGTTACAGCCTATCATCTCTCATCTCTTAAAAAGAAAAAAAAAAAAGAGTCCTAGCCCCAGTTAATACCTTTAAGGAATGATTGTTGTCCTTGAGGAACAAAGTCTTGTGGATTAAAGAAGACCTCATTTTTCACACAACATAACGGCAAGTCCCCAGGTGGATAAATTTGCTATAAATAATATTTCAATAGAAGTGGTTTATTAGATGATGAGGGAGATTAGCCAAAGTGGCTAAGACAGGTTATAAATATAAGACTGTATCTTTGGAGACCAAGTGCTAGAGACCTTTATCTTTCCCTGTTAAATTTTCTCTGACAGCATACTTCTTAATACATTTATCAATTTAAAGAGAAAAATTATTTCTTTACATTATGGAATGAACACAAGGTTCAAACCGCATGCTGTCTAGATAAGAACTGGCATGCTGTCCTTGGCTATTTCATTTGGATGGACACCATGGATTACCTGGGCTTGTCATTTACTGATTTTACTTAAAATAATAATAATAATAAAAGATTCAGACACCAAAGTAGCTGATGTTTAACTCTGGAGGTCCCCCCAACCCGACCAATATAGGACCTTTTTAGAAAATCACAGTTATCTTGCCCAGTGGGGGCTTTGAATTTCCACAGGACCTGATCTGGGGGCTCAGATTATTATCATCTCCACGTCAAGTTGTGTGAAGATCCTAATAAGGATCTGGGTTACAGCAGAAATAATTTGGCCCTAAAACTTAGAATTTTAAATAATTGCATGCTATCTGCTCTAAATGTATTTACCTGCAGTTATTTTCACTAATGTAATGTTCCAGCGGTTTCAAATGACACTAACAAATAAACATGCTACTCTATATTCCAAGCTGATATTTACCACTCATCACACAATTTTATTGTTTCAAATTAAATACATCAAAAAAGATCAGCTCTGAACTCTTATTAATCCTCTTGTCATTTATGGTTGTATTTATGGTGGGTGGAGTGGGGGTGGAGTATTAACATATAATTTAAATTTAGCACACTTTTGGTTTCCACATTTCTTATAGGGTGATTTAATAAAATAATTAAAGAAATAAATTGAATTAAAAATAAAAGAAATAATTTTATTTAATAAAATAATTAAAGCTGAGCATCAAAGAATTGATGCTTTGGAACTGTGGTGTTGGAGAAGACTCTTGAGTCTCTTGGACTGAAAGGAGATCCAACCAGTCAATTCTAAAGGAAATCAGTCCTGAATATTCATTGGAAGGACTGATCCTGAAGCTGAAACTCCAATACTTTGGCTACCTGATGTGAAGAACTCACTGGAAAAACTCTGATGCTGGGAAAGATTGAAGGCAGGAGGAGAAGGGTGTGACAGAGGATGACGTGGTTGGATGGCATCACTGACTCAATGGACATGAGTTTGAGTAAACTCCAGGAGTGAGTGATGGACAGGGAAGCCTGGGTGCTGCAGTCCATGGGGTCACAAAGAGTTGGACACGGCTGAGTCACTGAACTGAACTGAACTGAAAGGAAGAAAAGATAAAACAAAACAAAAACACCTTTTTCTACTTCTTTCAACTCAAGCTGACTGTGGTCATTTTATCATTGTTTTTGAATCTGTTTATTTATACTTTAGAATCAACTTTTCAAAGGAAAGCATCTTGTATTTAAGATAACTCTATGTTGCCATATTTCCAATAGATTTGGTTAATTTCTAGTAACAGAATCATTCTGTGCTTTCAGGATTTAAAATTGTCTGACTGACTGTGGCACCCAAATAGGTCAAGATATCTCTCTCAAATACAAGATGCCTGGAGGGGATCTACTTGTCAACCCTGAGTAAAAAGAAATTATCAAGCTTAAGTAGATGAAATAGACTTACCTCTGATAACCTCCTTCAAATATGACAACCTTTCCTAGTCTCCATTCTACACAGAGATGTGCTCTTTAGGCTGAGTTTACATTTCTTATAGGGTAGGGATCCAAAAGAAGAATAAACTAGAATCAATTAAATGAACATGACCAAATCTTGGGGGTCTTCACTCTCTTTAAAGTGTAATTCTGAGAGGAGAAGGCCAACTGTGGGGAATGTTAGCATGCCATTCAAGCTCTGCAACCTCTCATTTAGGAGATTCTATGGGTTTTCTCTCTGATAGGAGACGTTGAGTTGAGCTCCTATTTGAAGAAATGCCCATAGTAGTGGGTGCAAAAGACTCAGTGGTCTCAGACACGAAAAAGTAAAATTCTTTTAGAAAAGGAACCATGCTTGAACTTGGCAGCCTATGGAAAGTCTCCGCATGATTCAGACTTAGTCAGTCTAAAATGTACTGGCTAATACTGCTCCCATGGCTTTTCCAAGTTAAAATGGAGTGAAGGATATTCTTTCACTGGAGTGAAGAGAGAAAAATTCTTTGAGAAACATATGAAATTCACAGGATGAATGAGACCTGATTGTGGCCTAACACTGGGAGGCAGGCATTTCACTATTTGTGCTAAACTCCATTTATAACCTTGGGTAAGCATTTTTATGCTTTCTTTCTTTCTCTTCTAAGATAATTATGAAATTTAAATAAAATTTATTGAAAGTGAATTCTTATATTCTTTCTTACATTATGTCTTTTTTTAAAAAAAAATTTGGGCAAAATTTTCATTTTTTCCTATGAGCATACAATCATTTACTGGAAGTAGCCCTTTAAATCAATAAATACCTTTGGCAAAACAAAGTGGTGCCCAAATTCTACTCAGGATAGGTCAGAAGCTTCATGTTTTTTGAAGCAAAGCACTGAAGTCTAGAACCTTAAATTATCTCCAAGTTCTTCACTCTGCAGTGTCTCTGAGGATGTTCTAGGTGCTAAGCATGTTGTAAGTATTAAGGGTATGAAGCAGACACACAATCATCTTGGATTTGAAGAAGCTTGCTGTTCTTGTGAGGAGGGAAGGCAAAGCCATTACAAGTAAGTGTTATACCTGGAGCAGGCAGAAGGAAAATACTAAGGGGCTCAGGTGGAGGACTAGAGCTGCCCAGGGCAGGTAACAAATGGTAAATGTGTAGCAGAAAGCAGATGGGAAAAGCCGAGCAGAAATAATCAGGAGCAAAGATAATAAAACAAGGAGCAAAACACACGGATAATTTAGAACGTGTCACACTGTGAGAAACTCAAGTCATCTGGTACCTGGAGCAAAAGATACAGGTGGAACAGGAAATGAAACTGGAAGATATGGGAGGGTTCCTCTCCATTATAAACCCCTGAATCCTCTGCAGATTTCTTGGCAAGAAAGGTCACAAGAGAAGATGGATAGAGAGTAATTGGCTTTTATAATGATGAAGCTCTCAGCCATTACTACAAACCAGGTTTTCTGCCCCTAAGATCCTTTTAGAAAATTAATGTTTTTATCTTCAGAATTATCAATAAAAATCTAGTGAAAAATAAAACCTAAAGTAAGAATACATAAAGGTCTCTGAGACTATAAACCTTTAATTTATTCATTAAAATCATATAAGCAATAATTGAGGGCATATTTACTTTTATAAAACTCAGAATATTATAATCCAGATGATAGCATTTGATTTCATTGAAGGAGAAATGTTTCTATGTGACCCATTTAACTTTACATTCAACTTTACACCCATTTAACACTTGGAGAGTGAAAAATAAGGGAAATGTTTTGGTCAAAACTTTCACTCCAAGAATCAAAGTTGTACCACTGTCTTTAAAACTTTTATTCGTACCATTTCAGCCTCTTCAGTTTGTGCAACCTGTACATTGTAACTCCCAAGAGACTAGATTCAAATAAGATCTGATACAACTTAAATAATTCTCTTTCCTCATACAATGTTTTTATCCTATACTATCCTTTTGATTTGACTTTGACTTCAGAAGTTTCAAGAACACAAAAATAAGTATAAGGCAGTTAGAATAGTGCTCCATATTTTATCACTTACGTGTAATTAGACACATATCATCCCCTTATAGAAAGAATAGTGGGATTATCCTCCTGTTCTTGTATTATTTCTTAAAATAATGCAACATTGTATTTTTCACATCTCTAGCAATTTTATTCTAAAGAAGAGAAGGCAGAGGAGGGACAGAGCTAGGATATGGGATTTGAATTCAGAACAACATCATTTCAATCTAATTCATCCATTGACTGGTTGTAGGATATATGTAAGGTGAATATTATAATCTTTTCATAGGACTGCCCAATTAATTCTAAGTATTAGTAATTATACATGTATTTATAGTGTGATAGGGCTTCCCTGGTGGCTCAGCAGTAACGAATCTGGCTGCAGTGCAGGAGACCTGGGTTTGATTCCTAAATTGGGAAGATCCCCTAGAGGAGTGCACAACAACCCACTCCAGTATTCTTGCCTGGAGAATCCCATGGACAGAGGAGCCTGGCGGGCTACAGCCCATAGGGTCACAAAGAATCGGATATGACTGAAGTGACAGAGAATGCATATATAGTCTGATATATAGCAGGGATCACTAAGCAGCTACTCATTAAGTGATATTCAAGACTGTAAGCTACGACCATAAAGAAAAATATTACAAATAGCAAAGCTGAGGCTAAACTTTCTTACTCAAGCATTTTTAATGCATGCAGAAGTTCAGTCATATGAATTAGGAAATGAAATAAAGCAATGATACTGTTTGAGAACTGTTTAGGGAACTGAGCTTGTTAGGTTCTGGTTTAAGCTCTGAGGATATGGCAAAACAAAACTTCAGATAAGCAATGAATTTGTGGATTGAGAAGTTTTTGTAGTGTATAATATAATATACTTTTATTGACTAAGTCAAATTTTTATAATTGCTCTATTTCCTCTCAGTCAATTAGTGATCATACCATCTTACTGTCACAGTAATTCTTAATATCTTCATGTTGACTTGAGGTAGACATGCAATTAGGAATTATTTGCTTTTCAACAATATTGTTGTTTATGCTGGACATGGCTTTAGTGACTAAGCATGCATGCAATCCCATTGTACGTTCACTTCAGTATGCAACCAAATATGTATGTATATGCAACTAAACTACATGTTTTTGAAACAAAGTAAAACCACTAACATTAAACTATAAACCCAATCTGTTCAGTTCAGTTCAGTTCAGTCACTCAGTCATGTCCGACTCTTTGCAACCCCGTGAATCGCAGCACACCAGGCCTCCCTGTCCATCACCAACCCGCGGAGTTCACTCAAACTCATGTCCATCGTGTCAGTGATGCCATCTAGCCATCTCATCCTCTGTCATCCCCTTCTCCTCCTGCCCCCAATCCCTCCCAGCATCAGGGGTTTTTCCAGTGAGCCAACTCTTCGCACAAGGTGGCCAAAGTACTGGAGTTTCAGCTTTAGTATCATTCCTTCCAAAGAACACCCAGGACTGATCTCCTTCAGAATGGGCTGGTTGTATCTCCTTGCAGTCCAAGGGACTCTCAAGAGTCTTCTCCAACACCACAGCATTAATTCTTTGGCACTCAGCTTTCTTCACAGTCCAACTCTCACATCCGTACATGACCACTGGAAAAACCATAGCCTTGACTAGATGGACCTTTGTTGGCAATGTAATGTCTCTGCTTTTGAATATGCTATCTAGATTGGTCATAACTTTTCTTCCAAGGAGTAAGCGTCTTTTAATTTCATGGCTGCAGTCACCATCTGAGGTGATTTTGGAGCCCCCCCAAATAAAGTGCCACTGTTTCCACTGTTTCCCCATCTATTTGCCATGAAGTTATGGAACCGGATGCCATGAACTTAGTTTTCTGAATGTTGAGATTTAAGCAAACGTTTTCACTCTCCTCTTTCACTTTTATCATCTCTTCAGTTCCTTTTCACTTTCTGCCATAAGGGTAGTGTCATCTGCATAGCTTTTATTAAGTAATTTAATGTCAGTTTATTGCTTCTAACATGCTAGATGCCCAGTAAGTGGCTGAATGACTTAGGAGATCATCAGTATTGGTGTAGAGACTTTTGAGAACGTGCATTTTGTAACTTTGAGGATTTCTTTCCTCTGAACTTGGAAACTGCATAGTTCTACAGAATAGAAATAAGCTGTACACATTAATAATTAAATGTTTCTATGATTTATTATTGTTTAGATATGGACACAATCCAAGAGATAGAGGGTATCCCAGATCAAGAAAATGGAACTGTTCCATTCACTCCTCTCCATTATATTATTTGTCCTCCTGTTGCCAACATATTTTAAAGCCCAGAGATGTACATACAAATGTCAGTGTTTTATCACAAGATTTCTTAACACTGAAGAATAGTTAGTAGACAAACATGTAATTGCATGGTTTAAGTTTTTATGTAGTTCCTAATAGAGTTTATATATACATATATATATATATATATCAATGTAGCCAGATATCGCTGAAGTGAGTCTTGTAAACTCTTAATCTTTCCCAACTAGGATACTTTGTTGTTGTTGTTTGGTGATGACAGAGGGGATTCTAAGAAAACATCTGGCCATGATCTATTTTCCTCTGTCTTCCACATCTAATATTAATTATTTCCATATGTGTTTGTGTGTGTATCCGTGTGTATAATTTATTCAGACAGCCTATATCTTCAACTTATCAGCCTCTTGGAATGTTGCTGTTATCATTTGATGCCTTTTCTTTTATGCTATTACTGCAATGACAGGGACTTTATTAATACTTAGGCTTCACTTTTAATGTTAAATATATAAATAAACCACTATTTCAACATTTTTTAAGAGATGGTCTATTGAGAATGCATGAAACTATTGCTTTATTAGAGAAAGACTGAATCCACTCACATGACTTTTTGAGGATAATACAACAACAACAAAAAGAATTGATTGTTTTTCTTCTTCTGTGATAACCCCCTGGTACTTTATTGCCTTTATATGTTTACCTCTGTCTCCCTTCAGATCAGTTCAATTGCTCAGCCATGTCCAACTTTTCACAACCACGTAGACTGCAGCACACCCGACTTCCCTGTCCAACACCAGCTCCTGCAGCTTATTCAGATTCATGTCCATTGAGTCAGTGATGCCGTCTAACCAGATCATCCTTTGTCTTCCCTTTCTCCTGCCTTCAATCTTCCCCAGGATCAGGGTCTTTTCCAATGAGTCAATTCTCCTCATCAGGTAGCCAAAATATTGAAGTTTCAGCTTCAGTATCAGTCCTTCCAATGAATATTCAGGACTGATTTCCTTGAGTACTGACTGATTTGATCTCCTTACAATGCAAGAGACTCTCAAGAGTCTTCTCCAACACCACAGTTCAAAAACATCCATTCTTTGGTGCTCAGCTTTCTTTATAGTCCAACTCTCACATCCATACATGACTACTGGAAAAACTACAGCTTTGACTAAATGGACATTTGTTGGCAAAGTAATGTCTCTGCTTTTTAATATGCTGTCTAGGTTGGTCGTAGCTTTTCTTCCAAGGAGCAAGCATCTTTTAATTTCATGACTACAATAACCATCTGCAGTGATTTTGGAGGCCCCCAAAATACAGTGCTTCACTGGTTCCATTTTTTCCCCATCTATTTGCCATGAAGTGATGGGACCAGATGACATGATCTTAATTTTTTGAATGCTGAGTTTTAAGCCAATTTCTTCACTCTCCTTGTTCATTTTCATCGAGAGGTTTTTTAGTTCCTCTTCACTTTCTGCCATAAGAGTGGTGTCATGTGCGTATTTGAGGTTATTGATATTTCTCCCTGCAATCTTAATTCAAGCTTGTGCTTTATCCAGCCTGGCATTTCCCATGATGTACTCTGCATACAAGTTAAATAAGCAGGGTGACAGTATATATCCTCGATGTAATCCTTTCCCTATTTGGAACCAGTCTGTTGTTCCATGTCCGGTTCTAACAGTTGCTTCTTGACCTGCATACAGATTTCTCAGGAGGCAGGTGAGGCGGTCTGGTATTCCAATCTTTTGAAGAACTTTCCACAGTTTGTTGGGATCCACACAGTCAAAGACTTTGGTGTAATCATTAGTCAGAGATAGATGTTTTTCTGCAATTCTCTTGTTTTTTTTTTTTTTTTTCTGTGATCCAACAGATATTGTCATTTTGATCTCTGGTTCCTCTGCCTTTTCTAAATCCAGCTTGAACATCTGGAACTTCATGGTTCACATATTGTTAAAGCCTGGCTTGGAGAATTTTGAGCATTACTTTGCTAGTGTGTGAGATGAGTGTAATTCTACGGTAGTTTGAACATTCTTTGACATCATCCTTGCTTGGTATTGGAATGAAAACGGACATTTTCCAGTCCTGTGGCCACTGCTGAGTTTTCCAAATTTGCTGACATGTTGAGTGCAGCACTTTCACAGCATCATCTTTTAGGATTTGAAATAGCTCAACTGGAATTCCATCACCTCCACTCGCTCACTTATCATGGGGTATTTTCTTGGGTTTCATTCACCTTGTATCTTTGACTCCTAGCCCACAGTCTCAGTGGGTAGGATGTGTTTGATAAATAAACCGGTGTTGACAGAGGAGTTACAAGTTAATGCATCAAGCAAACATGATCTGGGCTTCAAAAAAGCTTAAGAACTTGATATGACAAAGATCAGCTTAGAGAACATGCTAAGCATAGCAGGTGTGAAGACATGAAGGCAAGTGTGTCAGGAAATGTGCAAATCATCATGTGAGGTTGAGTTATTAGCACTTGAATCCATTTTAAGTGTTTATCACATATTGATTCTAAAATGCCTTCAAAAGAGTCCTTTTCTACCCTGAGGATAGTGTGAAGTTTTTCTCTATCAGTCTACCATCAAAGTTATAATTAAGTCATTGAGTTTCTGGCCTATGTTTATGATTACAATATATGATCAAGGATTCTAAGCACCAGGAGTACTGTATTATTATACTAATTATCATGTTCAGAGAATGACAGCAGAAAATATTTCATCTCTTACTAGAAAGAAAAAATCGGACAGAACCTGGGAGCTCACTTTGATGCCAGATTTGTAGATGAATATATCAAAGATTGAATTATTTTCAAACAGAACATCCAAGCATCCAATGTTGGTTTCATCGAGGAAGTCGACTTTTAGCTACATTGCCATGATTACTTTGAAGTGGCATAGCTTAGAAGCTTGTTATTAGGATATATTTATTGCAGGTGGAGCAATGAAATTCAAGAAGGTGAAAGAAAAAGCAGACTACCTCAAAGTCAACAGCAGGTGTTATAAGTTGATCTCCGAAAAGTGTAAGGTGTTAACAGAGCCAGCCCAACAGTGCAAATAGCCTAGATATTAATAGATCAGCAGTTATTAAAGTATGTTCCTTAGACTAGTAGTATCAGAAGCACCTGGGAAACAAATTCTCAGTCTGTGTTCCACACCAACTAAATCAAAGACTCTAGAGATGTTGCCCAGCAACATATGCTTTAACATGCCCTTCCTCCAGGTGGATCTGTTCTCTGCTAAAGTTTGAGAACCACTGGTCTACAACAATGTACCAAAAGGATCTTCTGTATCCCTTTGACTTTTCTAATCCTAGTGGCTCCAGTATATCTTTTACAATCTTTTTTAATTGAAGGATAGTTGATTAATAATGTCATGTAAGTTTCAGGAGTATGGCACAGTGATTCAATTATACACATACATATATATGTATATATATATACATATATATTATATGGTATTGCATATAGATCCCTGTGCTATACAGTATGTCCTGGTTGGTTATCTATTTTATACATAGTAGTGTGTCTATTTTAATCCCAAGCTACTAAGTTATCCCACTACCACCCAACACCATGAACAGTATGAAAATGCAAAAAGATGTGACACTGAAAGATGAACTCTCCAGGTCAGTAGCTGCCCAATATGCTACTGGAAAAACAGGTCCAGGAGAAATGAAAAGGCTAAGATAAGGTAGAAATAGCACCTAGTTTTGGATGTGTCTGCTGCTGAAAGTAAAGTCTGATACTCTAAAGAAAAATATTGCATAGGAACCTTTAGGTCCATGAATCAAGGCAAATTGGAAGTGGTCAAACAGGAGATGGCAAGAGTGAACATCATCACCATCTTAGGAGTCAGTGAAATAAAATGGAGAGAAATAGGTGAATTTAATTCAGTTGACCATTATATCTACTACTGTGGGCCAGAAACCCTTAGAAGAAATGGAGTAGCCATCATCGTCAAAAAAGTCTGAAATGCAGTACTTGGGTGCAATCTCAAAAATGACAGTAACAGCTCATTTTGTTTCCAAGGCAAACTATTCAATATCACAGTAATATAAGTATATGCCCCAACCAGGAATGCTGAAGAAGCTGAAGTTAAATGGTTCTATGAAGACTTACAAGATCTTCTAGAACTAACACCCACAAAAAGATGACCTTTTCATCAAAGGGGATTGGAATACAAAAGTAGGAAGTCAAGAGATAGGAAGTCTGTAGTAACAGACAAGTTTGCCCTTGTAGTACAAAGTGAAGCAGGGCAAAAGCTGACAGAGTTTTGTTAAAAGAACACACTGGTCATAGCAAACACCCTCTTCCAACAACACAAGAGATGACTCTACACATGGACATCACCAGGTAGTCAATACCAAAGTCAGATTGATTATATTATTTGCAGCTGAAGATGGAGAAGCTTTATAGCCAGCAAAAACAAGACCAGGAGCTGACTATGGATCAAATCATGACCTCTTTACTGCAAAATTCAGACTTACATTGATGAAAGTAGGGAAAACAACTAGGCCATTCAAGTATGACCTAAAATCCCTTATGATTATACAGTGGAAGTGACAAGTAGATTCAAGGGATTAGATCTGAAAGAGATCCTGAAGAACTATGGGTGGAGGTTTGTGACATTATAAAGGAGGCAGTTATCAAATCCATCCCAAAGAAAAAGAAATGCAAAAAGGCAAAATGGTTGTCTGAGAAGGTCTTACAAATAGCTGAGAAAAGACAAGAAGGGAAAGGGAAAGGAGAAAAGGAAACATATACTCATTTAAATGCAGAGTTCCAAAGAATAGCAAGGAGAGATAAGAAAGCCTTCCTAAGTGAACAATGCAAAGAAATAGAGGAAAACAATATAATGAGAAAGACTAAAAATCTCGTCAAGAAAATTAGAGATACTAATGGAACATTTCATGCAAGGATGGGCACAATAAACTAAATGGTATGGGTTTATCAGAAGCAGAAGATATTAAGAAGAGGTGGTGAGAATATACAGAAGAACTGTATGAAAAGACCTTATTGACCTGGGTAACCATGATGGAGTGATAACTCACCTAGAGCCAGACATCCTGGAGTGTGAAGTCAAATGCACCTTAGGAAGCATCACTGAACAAAGCCAGTGGAGGTGATGGAATTCCAGGTTAACTATTTCAAATCCTAAAAGATGATGCTGTTAAAGTGCTGCACTCAATATACCAAAAATTTGGAAAACTCAGCAGTGGCCACAGAACTGGAAAAGGTTAGTTTTCATTCCAATTTCAAAAAAGGGCAATGCCAAAGAACATTCAAACTATTGCATAATCACACTCATTTCACATGCTAGCAAGGTCATGCTCAAATCCTTCAAGCTAGGTTGCAGCATTACATGAACAGAGAACTTCTAGATGTTCAAGCTGGATTTAGAAAAGGCAGAGGAACCAGAGATCAAATTGCCATCATCTGTTGGATCATAGAAAAAAACAAGAGAATTCCAGAGAAAAATCTGTTTCATGACTATGCTATGAACTTTGACTGTGTGATCACAGCAAAATATGTAAAATTCTGAAAGAAATAGGAATGCCAGACCATCCTACCTGCCTCCTGAGAAACCTGTGTGCAAGTCAAGAAGCAACAGTTAGAACCAAACCTTGAAACAACAGACTGGTTCAAAACTGGGGAAAGAGTGCACCAAGGATGTATATTGTCACCCTGTTCATTTAACTTATATGCAGAGCACATCATGAGAAATGTCAGGTTGAATGAATCACAAGCTGGAATCAAGATTGTCAGGGAAAATATTAATAACCTCATATATGCAGATGACACCACCATTTTAGCAGAATGTGAAGAGGAACTAAAGACTCCTGACGAAGGTGAAAGACGAGAATGAAAAAGGTGGCCTAAAACTGAATATTCCAAAAACTAAAATCATGGCAACTGGTGCCATCACTTCATGGCATATAGATGGAGAAACAATGGAAACAGTGCATGAGTTTACTTTCTTGGGCTCCAAAATCACTGTGGACATTGACTGCAGCCATAAAATTAAAAGACACCTGCTCCTTTGAAGAAAAGTTATGACCAACCTAGACCATGTATTAAAAAGCAGAGACATAATTTTACTGACAAAGGTCTATAGAGTCAATGTTATGGTTTTTTCCAGTAGTCATGTATGGATGTGACAGTTGAACCATAAGGAAGGTTGA
This sequence comes from Capricornis sumatraensis, assembly GCF_032405125.1. NCBI lineage: Eukaryota > Metazoa > Chordata > Mammalia > Artiodactyla > Bovidae > Capricornis > Capricornis sumatraensis. The sequence continues at coordinate 52,914,229 of NC_091083.1, forward strand.
ATGTTGAAGAATTAATGTTTTCAAACTGTGGTATTGGAGTAGACTCTTGAGAGTCCCTTGGACTGCAAGGAGATCAAACCAGTAAATCCTAAAGGACATCAACCCTGAATATTCATTGGAGGAACTGATACTGAATCTGAAGCTCCAATACTTTGGTCCTGTAATGTAAAGTGCTGACTCATTAGAGAAGACCCTGATGCTGGGAAATATTGAAGGCAAAAAGAGAAGAGGGAAGCAGAGGATGAGATGGTTAGATAGCATTACCAACTCAGTGCACATGAATTTGAGCAAACTCTGGAGACAGAGAAGGACAGAGAAACCTGACATGCTGCAGTTCATTTGGTTGCAAAGAGTCAGGCATGACTTAGCAACTGAACAGAATATACATACATATATATAAATATAAATATATATATATACACACACACACACACACACACATAAATACATTCTTTTTCAGATTATTTCCCATTATAGGCTACTACAGGATACTGAATATAGTTCTCTGTGTTATAGAGTAGGTCTTTGTTTAATCTATGTGGCACAGAGGTTAAAGCATCTGCCTGCAATGTGGGAGACCTGGGTTTGATCCCTGGGTCAGGAAGATCCCCTGGAGAAGGAAATGGCAACCCACTCCAGTATTCTTGCCTGGAGAATCCCATGGACGGAGGAGCTTGGTGGGCTACAGTCCACGGGTTGCAAAGAGTCGGATACGACTGAACGACTTCACTTTCTTTCACTTTCACTTTAAGATATAATAGTGTTTATCTTTTAATCTCAAACTCCTTATTTGTTCATTCCACCCTTTATCCTTTGGTAACCATAAATTTGTTTTTTATGTTTGAGAGTCTGTTTCTATTTGTGAAAAAGCTTATTTGTATCACTTTCTCTTTTTTTTAGATTCCACATGTAAGGGATATTATTTAGTATTTCTCTTTCTCTGTCTGACTTACTTTAGGTAGTATGATCATCCCTAGTTCCATTCATGTTGCTGCAAATTGAGCTCAGATAATCTTTAAAGAATCAAGGAAGCAGGTTTTTGTTTAAGTTGTAGTAAGAAAGATTAAAACAAAGCTGTTATTGTCTTAACATATTACTGTGATTAATTTCACACACCAAAAATGAAGCTGTATTCAGATTGAAGGGACAAGTAATTTCACTTTCAGGGAGGTGTACTGTCAAACTAAGGGATGGAGGCTACTGGGTTTCTGTAGTGTGTGAAATAGGGTGTCAGGAATATAGAGAAGAAACCTAACCAGTTTGCTTAGGTTGTTCCTCTGGCTGATTTTGCCTCCAGTGGAAGTGATGAGAGAGATTTTATAAAAGGAAATACCAAAAAATGTGTAGGTTGCAGAGATGGTGACTGAATGGGAATGGGAATAAACAGAGGAGTGAAGGAGAAAATTCATAAGCTTGTCAAAATGCATTATCAATACATAAATACTGCATAGTATAAATACAAATTGTGGTAGTATGTGCCAATGTAGTTAGGTAGGCAAACCACATGGGTTTCAGATTCTAATGAAAAAGCTCACTATTTTGACCTTTCTAATATTTTTGGAACAGCTTTGAAGTCAAGTGAAAGTCACTCAGTCATGTTCAACTCTTTGTGACCCCATGGACTCCATGGAATTTTCCAGGCCAGGATACTGGAGTGGGTAGACTTTCCCTTTTCCAGGGGATCTTCCCAATCCAAGGATCAAACCCAGGTCTCCTGCATTGCAGGTGGATTCTTTACCAACTGAGCCACAAGGAAAGCCTGAGAATACTGGAGTGGGTAGCCTATCCCTTCTCCAGCAGATCTTCCCAACCCAGGACTCCACCGGGGTCTCCTGCACTGCAGGTGGATTCTTTACCAACTCAGCCATCAGGGAAGAACAGCTTTAAGGGTTTTTAAATATACATACACATTTTAATGCAAATTTGTTTATGTAATACATGTTTATGTGTTTGTGAAAGAAGAGGAAAAAAAAAGGTGAAAAGAGAAAGAGAGAAATAACTAGGATACCTTTCTCTTCTTCCATTCAGACTAAAGCTCTAGGAATATGAAAACTGAAGAAGAGAGGAACTATTTCCTGAGTAGTCCACAAGCAAAGGACTTTCAACCATCAAATGAAGTTAGCAATTCCTGTTCTCTCTGCAATAAGCCAAGAGATCAACAATAATGTTGAAAAATACTTTCTCCAACTTTGAATGCATTTGTTAAGCCACTGTCTGAGTTGAATTTCCTTGAGATGTTCATGGAACTCTGCCAAGATGTGCCAGAAGGAGGAGCAAGACTGTGCTTTTCCATGGCACCTGTACAATGAATTGAAACATTTCTGTGAGATCTCGAGAACTACCATATCATAGGGGGAATCCACAGAGCTTCTGTGTTAAGACATTGTGTTCAGTAATTAAGCATTTCTTCCAAATTCTACCATACTGTTTTCATTTAGGCACCCTCCTTCTTGCGGAAGGCATAGGGATATGCAGACAAAATGCAGATGCCACATCAAAATGATAGTGATTATGGCCAGGAGGCCTTTCAGATTATGTGAATGAATAAAAGCTGCTTTTCAAAAACCAAGCTTCTCCCCCTTTGCCATTGATGTGCTGCCCTAGATTGAGAGTGGCAACATTTGTTTCCTGTTGCTGAAATTGTGGGATTCTTGTGGGGCAGGAAAAGTGAGCATTGGGGTTATATTGTATGAAATGTTGCCTTGAGTTTTAACCAGTTCTACTCAAATTTAAGTCTTTGTTTCTGAGAAATTCCTGATTATTCAGAAGCAGTGCCTTACTCTGGGTTTTGAAACACATTCCATAATCATTTAATTTATTCTAGGAACAAGAGCCTTGTTGGCAAAGAGAATGGGTGGTCACCATAAATGGCACACAGTGGTGCCAAATGTGGCAGCAGAAGAAAGTCTGGGGCTTCAGAACTCAATATTGGGGTAAGATTTTTCCCAAGGAGCAAGTGATGTAGCAATTACCATTCAGCTATATCTTTATAAAACAGCTTCTCCTAATTTCATTTTCTTTCCCACCCCACTAATCCTCAGTGTGTAAAATCTCAGGTCTTTTTGTTGTTACTCTTGCATTTTCCCCCTTAATGCATGTTCTCTAAGCACCTATTAACCAGGTTATTCAAATGTATTCTATTTTCCAAATCCAGGGTCACAGAGTCTGCTGGGCTAATGCAATAGATTCTTTGAAAGTGAAAGTGAAGTCACTCCGTCCTGTCCGACTCTCTGTGACCCCATGGCCCACCAGGCTCCTCCCTCCATGGGATTCTCCAGGCAAAAGTACTGGAGTGGGTTGCCATTTCCTTCTCCAGGGGATCTTCCTGATGCAGGGAATGAACCCAGGTCTCCTGCATTCCAGGCAGACGCTTTAACCTCTGAGCCACCAGGGAAGCCCAATAGATTCTTTTCTCACCTATAAACCTCTGATCTGGGACCATCTCCTATTATTGCCACGTCACTTTCTCAAGCCTGTGAATCTTCCCATTTCTCCCCTTCTCAAAATCTTCCAATGGGCTTAACTTGTCTTCAGTTCAAATCTAGTTCTTTGGAAGGTGAAGGAGGCTTTTGCATAATCTGCCTACTACCAAATTTAAGCCTTGCCATTTCCTTTATTGCACAAGAAACCACACAGCACTCAGGTTTGAGAAATTCTTCAGACAAGCTTTGCTATGTTTTTAGCATCTTGCTATTAGTAATGTTGGCCCCCACTTGTCTTCTAGATACACTCAACTTCATATTGGTGTCCCTGCCACCAGTTTCCCATAAAATTACCCTTCTTCAAATTTCACCCGAAAGCTAAAGTTTCAATTTAAATATTTCTTAAGTAAAGGAAGACTTTTTTGATGCTACACAGATAATCTGTCATATATTCCCATGCAATAGTGCTCAGCTTATAACTCCCTTGTAGCAATTACTATGCATGTTTTAATTATATGTAGTCCTGTATGTTGGAGAAGGCAATGGCAACCCACTCCAGTACTCTTGCCTGGCAAATCCCATGGATGGAGAACCCTGGTAGGCTGCAGTCCATGGGGTCGCTGGGAGTTGGACACAACTGAGCAACTTCACTTTCACTTTTCACTTTCATGCTTTGGAGAAGGCAATGGAAACCCACTCCAGTGTTCTTGCCTGGAGAATCCCAGGGACGGGGTAGCCTGGTGGGCTGCCATCTCTGGGGTCGCACAGAGTCGGACACGACTGAAGCGACTTAGCAGCAGCAGCAGCGGCAGCAGTCCTATATGTAACCCTCTAGACTTCATGAGTTTGTTTTAATCTCTCTCATTTTTAATACTTTAATTTTTTAGTGGGTTTTCATCTTTGCTTACATATTGCTATTCGTCATTTAAGTTCACCGTATAGTATAAATATTTCTCTCCTGAAATTCTTTCATGGGGACCCATGGAGACTGATTCTTCATGTATTTTGTAATTATGTTTTTATTTTGAGTTCATTGGCAGCACGGAATAACGTTCAGTCTGTTTGGAAGATGTGTCTTTTCAAGGAGGCTTAGCATTTGCTTTCACCAGGTACTCTAGGTATCAATGACATGGAAATATCTTTATGCTTATTTCTTGGCTTGAGATGAATGAATTAGCTCATGTATCAATAGGTGTTTTTAGATAAGTATTATGAGATCAATTCTGTTTCTTCATTGTGAGTTAATTCCAACTCAAAATCTAAGAGCAAAATTGAAGTTAACAATTCTCAGAGGAGATTTTTTGTTTTTGTTTTTACCCAGTTCATAGGCCAAAAGAATAAAGGTTATTAATTTATCTTCCCTGCTGTTTAATAGATTTTCTTCAATTGATCCTTTTACTAATCCCTGAAGTATATATGCTCAGCTACCTTTCTGGTACTGAAACTGAGCAGGACTCTGTGTGGTTTCTGGGCAGAGAAGACCTCTGTTTCTTGTTTATAGGGAATAGGCTTCAATTTTAACGACTTTCTCTGAGTCCCAAAGAGCAGGTTCAAACAGTTGGTAAACTAGGAAGGGAGAAGATGCCGAGAAAAGGGAGGAGCAGTCAAGAAACAATAGCTCAGCCTTGGGACAGGATCCTGGTTCCACTTCAAGGGATGCACATAATGATATCTTTGACTTCTTCTGCAGAATTAAATTCCCCTAAGACTGGAAGATGCTAACTACGTGATGAAACACTCTTCAGAGAAGATCAGGAGACCACCTAGGGCCAGACTGAAGGAACTACAGAAGCTCATTAGGAGAATACAGACCCTGAACACACCATGATCCTTATCAACAATCCCATCCTTGAACCACTGCTACAAACCTTCTCACCAGATTCTTCTAGGTTGGGACATAGGTTTTGAAGGGCATGAGTCTGCTCTACTCTCCTTGACAAGCAATAAAACTGTTCTTTTCTACTACACCTAAAACTCTGTATCTGAGACTCAATTTGTACCTGTGCACAGAGGCTGAATTTTGGACATCAGTATCCTCAAATACTGTTATATTTTTGTCCCTATATTGTGTATATTCACTAAGTCCCTGGTAACTAGGTCATGCAACTCTATGCAGTGGGACCATATATTTGAAATATTTTTATAAAAAAATCAATCAAGAATGCTATATCTAGCAAAACTGTCCCTCTAAAATAAGAGATAAATTAAGACAATCTGAGGTTTACTAATTGCTCCACCAGTTCAAATCTATTAACTCACTTTGGAGAATTTTTAATTTTTAGTTATGTTTTTCAGCTTCTAAATTTCCACTTGGTTCTTTTTAAATATTATATTTATTTATTGTTATTCACTATTTGATACACTGTCATCTGCCTACAGTGCAGATGACCTAGCTTCAATCCCTGTGTTGGGAAGATCTCTTGGAGGATGGCATGGCAACCCACCCCAATATTATTGCCTGGAGAATTACATGGACAGATAAGCCTGGCAGGCTACTGTCCATACAGTCCATAGGGTCACAAAGAGTCAGACATGACTGAGTGACAAACACTGTCACTTTCTTTACTTCTATAATGATGGATTCCTTTGAACATATTTATAATGACTACCTTGAAATCTTTATTTGTTAAGTCTGACATCTGCTTGTTTTCAGTATTTTCAGGTGTCTGCTTTGGAGGATGTATTGGTGATGCTTCTATTTCTTTACACATCTGATAATTTTTATAGTATATGAAAAGTTAGATCATATATTGTAGCAATTCTGGGTATTAATTCCCCACCATAGGCTTGATATTGCTATTTGATTAGCGATTGACTAGATTACTTTAGTAAAGCCTATTTCATCTCCTCCACTCCACGCCCCTAGTATTAAGCATCTAACCTAGCTCCTCAGGGGATACAGTTTCTGGTATGCCCAAGATCACCCTGGAATAACATGGCATTGGTCTTGATCTTTGTTTCTTTCCTTGGTCACATCCAGTTGTCAAAATTCAATAACTGCTCACTGTTTCTCTTGTTTTCAGTGATGTCTGAGGGTATCTCAAATTGTTATAGGAACTTGTCCAATCAAATTTTATTTTTTCAGTGGGACCGTTCCCAAGGTTAGTATTTGAGATTTATTCTTATCCCAGGAGGGCTCCTTCCAGCTGTCTCTTTCCCAGTTCTCTTTGGCAAACTAGCCAGGCTACAGTTTAACCTGTATCTCCAATGAGTCTACCAAACTTCTCCCAATTGTACAGCTTCCACTGTATTTGAAAGCTTCCTCAGGCTGGAACTTCGTGCTCTGCTGCAACTGAAGTCAGTTCCACTAAGAAGAAATTCAGAGCAATCAAGATAGATTCAGGATGTTGGTGCTCTTTTCCTGTCATGATTATTTTAAAAATGTCAACATCCTATGTTCCCTGGTAAAAATTTCCTTGTGTATGTTTTATTTATTAAGCATATACTTTGATAAAGGTTTTTAAGTCTCAGGCACTGTTCAATGTGCTTGAAAAATACTTATTTGCTTAAACTTTATGCAGCCTATGAGGTATATATAAAGATGAGCATAGTAGAGGTTGAACACAGGAAATCTGACTTCAAAGGCCCAACTTTTATTCACTACACTATGAATATTATATATATATATAGTGATGGAAACTATATGGTAATTCAGTTCAGTTCAGTTCAGTCGCTCAGTCGTGTCCAACTCTTTGCGACCCCATGAATCACAGCACACCAGGCCTCCCTGTTCATCATCATCTCCGGAGTTCACTCAGACTCACATCCATCGAGTCCATGATGCCATCCAGCCATCTCATCCTCGGTCGTCCCCTTCTCCTCCTGCCCCCAATCCCTCCCAGCATCAGTTTTTTCCAATGAGTCAACTCTTCTCATGAGGTGGCCAAAGTACTGGAGTTTCAGCTTTAGCATCATTCCTTCCAAAGAAATTCCAGGACTGATCTCCTTCAGAATGGACTGGTTGGATCTCCTTGCAGTCCAAGGGACTCTCAAGAGTCTTCTCCAACACCACAGTTCAAAAGCATCAATGCTTCAGTGCTCAGCCTTCTTCACAGTCCAACTCTCACATCCATACATGACCACAGGAAAAACCATAGCCTTGACTAGATGGACCTTAGTCAGCAAAGTAATGTCTCTGCTTTTGAATATGCTGTCTAGGTTGGTCATGACTTTCCTTCCAAGGAGTAAGCGTCTTTTAATTTCATGGCTGCAATCACCATCTGCAGTGATTTCAGAGCCCCCCAAAATAAAGTCTGCCACTGTTTCCACTGTTTTCCCATCTATTTCCCATGAAGTGATGGGACCAGATGCCATGATCTTCATTTTCTGAATGTTGAGCTTTAGGTCAACTTTTTCACTCTCCTCTTTCACTTTCATCAAGAGGCTTTTTAGCTCCTCTTCACTTTCTGCCATAAGGGTGGTATCATCTGCATATGTGAGGTTATTGATATTTCTCCCAGCAATCTTGATTCCAGCTTGTGTTTCTTCCAGTCCAGCATTTCTCATGATGTACTCTGCATATAAGTTAAATAAGCAGGGTGACAATATACAGCCTTGACGTACTCCTTTTCCTATTTGGAACCAGTCTGTTGTTCCATGTCCAGTTCTAACTATTGCTTCCTGACCTGCATACAGATTTCTCAAGAGGCAGGTCAGGTGGTCTGGTATTCCCATTTCTTTCAGAATTTTCCACAGTTTATTGTGATCCACACAGTCAAAGGCTTTGGCATAGTCAATAAAGCTTTTTCCATGATCCAGCAGATGTTGGCAATTTGATCTCTGGTTCCTCTGCCTTTTCTAAAACCAGCTTGAATGTCAGGGAGTTCACGGTTCACATACTGCTGAAGCCTGGCTTGGAGAATTTTGAGAATGTGGTAATAAGGTGATGCAAAAGTTGATAACAGCTTTTTTAGAATCATCTCTGTAAAATGTCATGGTTCAGACACTTACGTACTCAGCTAGTACATACAAACTTGAGCCTCCCTGGTCTCATCTGTGAAATATCAAGAATAATCACCTAATCATGTTGTAAGTCAGAGAAGGCAATGGCACTCCACTCCAGTACTCTTGCCTGGAAAATCCCATGGACGGAGTAGCCTGGTAGGCTGCTAAGAGTCCATGGTGTCACTGAGAGTCAGACATGACTGAGTGACTTTACTTTCACTTTTCCCTTTCATGGATTGGAGAAGGAAATGGCAACCCACTCCAGTGATCTTGCCTGGAGAATCCCAGGGATGGGGGAGCATCGTGGGCTGCCATCTATGGGACTGCAGAGTCGGACACGACTGAAGCGACTTAGCAGCAGCAGCAGCATGTTGTAAGTGTTAAGTGTTAGTCACTCAGTCATGCCCAACTCTTTGTGACTCCATGGACTGCAGCCCACCAATCTACTCTGTCCATGAGATTTTCCAGGCAAAAATACTGGACTGGGTTGCCATTTCCTTCTCCAGGGGATCTTCCCAACCCAGGGATCAAACCCAGGTCTCCTGCACTGCAGGCAGATTCTTTACTGATTGAACTACAGGGAAGCCCAATCATGACGTAGAATGAATTAAATGAGATCATGTGTATGAAGTACCTGATAAGAACCTGGCTTAATATTATCAATTATCTTACTTTGAGAGTATTTTGCTATTAATTTTTATTTGTTCTTTATAGGCAGTCCTGTAATTTATCTTTTTCTATTTGTAACAACTTGACTCGATGGATGTGAATCTGAGTGAACTCCGGGAGTTGGTGGTGGACAGGGAGGCCTGGTGTGCTGTGATTCATGGGGTCACAAAGAGTCAGACACGACTGAGCGACTGAACTGAACTGAACTGAATGGAAAATCAATCCCTGATTAAAGAATAAAGCTAAAGATCAAAACATTATCCTTAAAATTCCAAAGTCATTGCACATCTAATTTTGTTTACAACACATCACTGAAACAGGAATAAGCTTTATAGAACAATGACATAATATTTACATATTGCAGAGCTTCCCTGCTGGCTCGGTGGTAAAGAATCCACCTGCCAATGGAGGAAACATGGGTTCGATCCCTGGCCCAGGAAGATTCCACATTCTACAGAGCAACTAAACCTATAGGTCACAGCTACTAAGCCTGTGCTCTGCTGTTGCTGCTGCTAAGTCACTTCAGTCGTGTCCGACTCTGTGAGACCCCACAGATGGCAGCCTACCAGGTTCCCCCGTCCATGGGACTTTCCAGGCAAGAGTACTGGAGTGGGTTGCCATTGCCTTCTCCTGTGCTCTAGAGCCTGGCAATAGCAACTACTGAAGCCTGCACACTTAGAGCCCGTGCTGTGCAACAACTGAAGCTACTACAATGAGAAGTCTGAGCACTGCAAAGAAAAGTAGATCCTGCTCCCCACAACTAGATAAAAGCTTGTGCAGTAGTGAAGAGTCAGCACAGGTGATAAATAAATAAATATATAGAAACTTAAAAATTGCAAAGAAAAAGGGAAATTTCTGGTATTGATAGATAAGGCCTGGAATGAAAGATCTCTGCCCTATAGTTGTCTATATTATCCTGTTGCTCCCCAGTAATCTGTATCCTTATCTGTGAAACACTTGGAGATCTAGTTTGGGTTTTTTAAATCAGTAGTTCTTAAAGGGTGGGCTGTGGACTAGCAGCTTCATCATCACTTGAGAACTTGTTTGAAACACAAGCCTGCGAAGGTGGAAATGTCAGGGGGTAGGGCTGGGTAATCTCCTTTAATAAAGCTTTCATGTGGTTATGATGAAATCTACTGTTTGAGAAACACTGTTTTATGCAATTACCATTGCTACCACCGGGAAGAGCTCTTTATTCATGGATTTTTGCACAAGTGCCCTGTGTGGGGCCACCTTTGAATCAAGTGCTCACTTGTGGTCACAAGAATGGCCTAGAGCTGCACTGGTCAACAGTAAGCTGATTCAACCTTGCCAGAATCCCACCATAAACAATTTTTTCTGAAAGAAAAAGATTTTTCTTCCAGTCCAAAGGATGTAGAAGGTGACCATCATCCTCCACTCTGTAGATTCCAGACACATTAGCTCACTTTAGTTTCTTGTTTGCTACTGCCCTTGGCCTTTGCCCAGCCTGCTCCCTGTGCCTGAAATTTTTTCTCATTCTCTTTATCTAGTTAAAAGTAACTTTTCCTTCTGATCTCAACTTAAATATCAGTTCCTTGAGTGTGGCAATTTTTGAGCCAGGGATTGAAACTAAGTTCTTTCTTTCCTTCTTTCTTTTCTTCCTTCCTTCTCCCCACCTATCCTTCTTTCTTTTGTTTCATTGTTCATAGAAATATTTCATTTTGCATTCATCATACCTTCATTCATGGGATAGTTGGACTCATCTGTGTTCCTTAGGAGACTGCAGGCTCCATTAGGACTAAGAGTGAACCTGCTTTTGTTCACAAATGCATCCATAATTGGGACATTCAACAAAGAAGAGATTTAAAAATGAAAGACAAAGTACAAGTTTATTAATATTTTGTGTTGTTTAGTAGTCAATTCATGTCCATGAAGAAATATCATTTGGTTTCTGATTATTTAATTTGACAAATTTTTATTGAGTACTAGTTAAATAGCATACATTCTTTTAATGCTAAAGATGGAACAGTGAGATAAACAGACAAAATGCTAGCTCTCAGGGAGCTTACATTCTAATTTCTGTCAAAGGCCCATAAGTAAAGCTATGAAGTGAGGTTGCTGAAATTCCACTTCTAACTTCTATAACAGAATCTTAAAAATCTGAATTACAATTAAATTATGTTGAAGAAAATACATTTAGTATAATTAAAGAGAATATGTGGGACTACATAAATTGAGATAGTTATCAAATTTGAAATATATTGTTAAAAAATTATTCTGAAACAAATGAGGTCTTCACCTTCAGTTACCTTCTGAAATAAAAAAACAAATCCTTAAATAATAACAAAAGCATCAGTGAAAAAATATATATTTGTACTTCAAACATAAAATTTTAATTGAAAATACAATAACTTATATGCAGAGTACATCATGAGAAATGCTAGGCTGGAGGAAGCACAAGCTGGAATCAAGATTGCCAGGAGAGATGTTGATGTATGGCAAAACCAATACAATATTGTAAAGTAATTAATCTCAATTAAAATAAATTAATTTATATTAGAAAAAAAGATTGCTGGGAGAAATATCAATAACCTCAGATATGCAGATAACACCACCCTTATGGCAGCAAGTGAAGAACTAAAGAGCCTCTTGATGAAAGTGAAAGTGGAGAGTGAAAAAGTTGTCTTAAAGCTCAACATTCAGAAAGCTAAGATCATGGCATCTGGTCCGATCACTTCATGGCAAATAGATGGGGAAACAGTGGCATCAGTGGGAGACTTTATTTTTCTGGGCTCCAAAATCACAGAAGATGGTGATTGCAGCCATGAAATTAAAAATGCTTACTCCTTGGAAGGAAAGTTATGACCAACCTAGACAGCATATTAAAAAGCAGAGACATTACTTTGCCAACAAAGTTCCGTCTAGTCAAGGCTATGGTTTTTCCAGTGGTCATGTATGGATGTGAGAGTTGGACCATAAAGAAAGCTGAATGCAGAAGAATTAATGCTTTTGAACTGTAGTGCTGGAGAAGACTCTTGAAAGTCCCTTGGACTTCAAGGGGATCCAACCAGTCCATCTTAATGGAGATCAGTCTGGGTGTTCATTGGAAGGACTGATGCTAAAGCTGAAACTCCAATACTTTGGCTACCTGATGTGAAGATCTGACTCTTTGGAAAAGACCCTGATGCTAGAAAAGATTGAGGACAGGAGGAGAAAGGGATGACGGAGAATGAGATGGTTGAATGGCATCACCGACTCAATGGACATGGGTTTGGGTGGACTCCGGGAGTTGATGATGGACAGGAAGGCCTGGTGTGCTGCAGTTCATGGGGTCACAAAGAGTCAGACGCAACTGAGCGACTGAACGGAACTGAACTGACAATAATTTTGTTTCTTAGTAATGAAATGCTAATGATACAGTTTTAGAAGTATAATTTAAAACAAATGGGGAAAGTTTGTGATTTGTTTGGGGAAGTTTAATTTTAAAAGGAATTAGCTGAAAGAAATTTTGGAGGAATGAAAAGAGATAGGAGAGGAAACTTGCAGATTTTGCTGGCAAATGCACATGTGTATAATTTACATAATCAAATGCATTGCCTTCAATTTTGGAGCAGAAAGATTAATGTCTGTATAAACTGGCTACTCTGATATTGGCTGATTCAGCCCTACTTCAAATGTTTGCGTATTGGCCTCCATGACCAGAATCAGAGGTAAAGAAGAAACTGCTGGAGGAATATCAGATCCATTGTTTTCTAGAGTTGTAACTTAAAGTGCCTGGTAATTTTCCTAAGTTTGGTCAGGCTTGATTATTCCTACATCTATGTAGCAGCTGCCCACAGCTCCTAAAAAGAGGCAGAAAGAGAAATGCAACTGAGCCTCCTTTATTAGTTGGATCTTCTTGCACCTAATTTGTGTTTCTCCCCTCCTTTTTCCCTCTGTTTGGAAGTGACTTACTGTTCTTAATTAATATGGTGTCCTATTGTTACCAACCAAAAGGAATTCTCCAAATTAAGGAGTAACTCCTCCTTCGTGAAAATTAAAGATTTAAAGATGATTTAATCTTTCCTAAGTGAAGAGCATTTTTAGCTTTTTAAACTGGTCACACTGGAGAGTTAGTACTGTTGATTTGTCAGTCATTGTTAACTAAGTCAGATACACTAAAGAAAGGAAAACAGAAGAGGGAAGGAAGGAAGGAAGGAGGGAGGAGGGAAAGAAAGTCGGAAAGAGCGAGAGGGAAAGAAATGAAGAAAGAAAGGAGAGAGAGAGAGAGAAGGGGGGGATCCCCGACCACACTCCTATGTCAGTCCAAGCCCTTTTGTAAGCTTTAATGTGATCTCTCCTCTTACTGTAACTCTTTTTTTTTTTCTTTTCATACAAATAAAAACCTGGCATGTCTTTGAAGTCTTAACTGCATCAAAGACTTGCTCCCATTAATTTTAAATTACACTCCTAAAAGTCTGTCTACAGTAAGCAGTTCATGAAAAGGATGCCCTGTTTTGCTGTCCCCTGGGTTCTCAAAGCAGAACCTCTTAATTGATCTTCCTGCATTTTTTTGCATCAAATAATAGTGAAAAAAAATGCCCTTTATCTTGTAAAATAGCCACACTTTTGAAGATTCTTGAGGCAGACAGGACTGAAGAAACACCTCTGGCTCATATTCTGAGGTTCTGGATTTAGAATTGAACTAGAAATATTGAGGAACTGAATTATACTTGAAGCCAGTAAAGTCCCGACTTTTGACTGGTTTCCATGGCATTCAGAGAGACAATGAAATATTTTTTGACATAAACTGGCATTTTTAGGGCATTTAAAAAAATTTTGTGTTGCAACAGAAGGAAACACTGAAGTATATACTGAATTTATTAAACAGATCTGTTTGTTTCACATTTTTATGTTCTTTCTGTACAAAATGTCCGCATCTGTATATATCACTATTTAATCATTTTGATATCAAGAAATTTTCCCTATATCTTAATTTTATTCCCCTTCAACATGTCTTGTATCCTTGGGTAGATCAAAGTAGTGGACCAGTGGCAACCTAAAAACAATTCATCAAATAGTAGATGGCTAGTATTAAGTAACCTACTAAATTTCTCTTATAAATAAAATTCATTCAATAGCTTTTAAACATGAAGCTTTTGCACATAAAAGTAAATTCAGGGGAATGATGGTTAAAAAAAATCCCCAGATTTGTCATATTCTATCAAAATGATTACCTAAAAATATAAATCAATTTAGTCTTTAGAAGACAGCCAATTAAGCTGCATTATTTGCTCTAATTTTTAATTTAGCAAATTAATACTGTTAAAAACTTTTGTTGCCTAACAAGTTGAAGATATTGAATTGTTATTTTTCTTTACATCTGTAATTTTAAAATGCAACAGCCTCAATTGTTTCATTCATTTTCAGAATACAAAATTAAGCAAATGATGCCAGATATCAGGACATTATATCTCCTAATGTCTCCTCTGTGTTGATACTAGAAAAAAATTATGAGAATAAAAAGTCTAACAGAATAATGTTTTTATTGTAATGTTATTGATAAACCAAGAATTCTATGGTAAGCAAAATTTATTTCATACTGTGAGAGCAGCTTGTCCCTACCAAATTGAGAATAGCTACTTAATATCTTTAAAGAAGGATTGTAAAAGAAAATTATAGCTAGTGCAGGGTAGCATGTGGCTTCCTTGCTGACAACTGCCAAGAGAATAGCTATCCAAATAGCTGATTTAGACATATGATTTATCACCAATAGGGTCCCCTCCCCTAATATTCAAGCTTTTATGGCTCTATCCAACATACAGTGAGACAACACATGTTTAGTCTTCTTTATGTCAAATCTTAAAGTAAATCTCTCCTGGTATTATCTAACCTTGGTCATAGTTTATAATGTTACCCAAGAGGTTACCATGTAAGTACTTGGAAAGAAAACATAGTCTTTTGAAATTGACATATATCTTGCAGGTCATTTTGTTCAACTGCCTCATTTTAGAGACACTAAAAATGAGGACCAAAGAGGTTGATGACTTTCTCAAAGACACCAAATTTAAGCATAAATAGATGAAGAATAGTGCTTGACTATAGCTGGAAACAAACTCAGCCACTGAATAACAGAAACAAGCTTGGATAATAGAATAATTGGAATTCAGAGGAAATCTGATCCCAGGAACAGCAAGGGAACAAGAAGCAAAGCAATGAATTGGCTTAAGAAATATTGTCAGCAAGGTCCTATGGGTGTATCTGTTAGCACTGTGTAGTAATTTGGTTCATTTTTAAGGTCCATGTGTTAGTCCCATCGGAATGATTCTGCTGACTTTAAACCAGCCATAGAAGAGCCAAGAGCAGTGCCAGCTTTCCTGATATGGGTTTTAAATGTGATCCTTTTTTCCCCAGCTAGCTAATGATATCTTTCATCCACAGCAAAGTTTTTTGCTCTCCTCCACCCTATTCATTGACACAAAGCTATGAAGATGATTGATTAGGAACAACAGAGCTTAGGCACCAGTATATTCAGTGGAAAATCCCACTGAAAATGGGTATGTATATCTAACAGAGGAAGGTTAGCATACTAGTTAAAAGCATAGGATGTGGGGACAGAGTATCAGGATTCAAATCCCACTCTGTTCCTAGCAGTTTGACCTTGCACAAATTGTTTTCCATGCTTTGGTTCCTTAAATTCATCTATAACTTTGAAGTAAGAAATAAAAAGATTGTGATGAGTATCAGTTCTAAATGAGATACCACATATAAATCAAATAGTGCTGGGAACAAAGTAAATAGCACCATGATATTTAAGGTATTCCAATGAAATTTGTCTCTCCATACATTTAGAAAGAGCTTATTTTTTTATTAATTTATTTTTTATCAAAGGATAATTGCTTTACAGAATTTCTTTGTATCCTGTCAACCTCAACATGAATCAGCCATAGGTATACATATATCCCCTCCCTTTTGAACTTCCCTCCCAGCTCCCTCCCTCTTAGAAATAACTTATATTTTTTAACTGTATTTTTTATAGAAAAAATTAACCTATTCATTTAGTATTACATAAAGTATGAAGAGACTTCACAAAATTTGGAGAGATAGACTATAGATAACTTACAAAAGAGGGTTTGTGGAAATTGAATTTTGCTTAATAATGCAAATCAAACAAACGCAAATATAAACTTTTAGACTGTTAAAATAATGCAATGAGTCATCTTGGGTCCAAATATGAAAGGATTTGGTTTTATGATCCTAATATTTGTATGAAACCAAAAGAGACTCTGAATAGCTAAAGCAAATTTGAGAAAGAAGAAAAAAACAGGAGGCATCATACGTCCTGATTTCAAACTATAGTGCAAAGCTATAGTCAGAAAAATGGTATAATACCAGCACTAAAACAAGCACAAAGATCAATGGGACAGATTAGAAAGGTCAGAAAAAAACCTGTGCATATATTGTCAATCAGTTTATGAGAGGAGCCAAGAATATACAGTGGGGAAGACACAGTCTCTTCAGTAACTGGTGTTAGGAAAACTGGACAGCTCTGTGCAAAAGAATGAAACTGGACCACTTTCTTATAGCACACACAAAAATTAACTCAAAATGGATTTAAGACTTAAATGTATGACCTAATACCATAAAACTCTAGGAAGAAACATAGGTAGTCTTCTTTTAGACATTGTCTTAGAAGTATTTTTTCAATCTTTCTCCTCAGACAAGGAAAACAAAAATAAACATAAAAAAATAGACTACATCAAACTAAAAAGCTTTTGCACAGTGAAGGAAACCATCACCAAACAAAAAGGCAATCTATTGAATGAGAGAAGATATTTGGAAATGCTATATTTGATAATGTGTCAATACCCAAAACATATAAAGAACTCAGACAAGTCAATACTAAAAAGAATATAGTCCAAATGAAAAATACTCAGAGGATCTGAACAGTTTCCCAAGAAAGATATACAGATGGCCAACAAACACATGAGAAGATGCTCAAGATCACTATTCATCAGAAAGAGCAAATCAAAACCACGATTAGATATGATTTCATAATGGTTATTATCAGAAAGATGATAATAAACAAGTGTTGGCAAGGATGTGGAAAAAACGGAACTCCTGCACACTGTTGATGGGAATGTAAGTTGGTGCAGCCGCTGTGGAAAAGAGTATGGAGATTCTTTGAAAAGTTAAAAATAGAACCACCATACAATATGGTAATTCCACTTCTGGGTAGTTATCTGAAGAAAATGAAAACACTAATTTGAAAAGACATATGCAAATATATCTGACGGTGAAGCTGAAGCTCCAAAATACTTTGGCCACCAGATGCAAAGAATTGACTCATTGGAAAAGAACCTGATACTGAGAAAGATTGAAGGCAGGAGGAGAAGGGGACAACAGAGGTTGTGATGGTTGGATGGCATCACCTACTTGATGGACATGAGTTTGAGTAAGGTCTGGGAGTTGGTAATGGACAGGGAGGCCTGGCGTCCTGCAGTCCATGGTGTTCCAAAGAGTTGGACATGACTGAGAGACTGAACTGAACTGATGCAAACATACATTTATTGCAGCATTATTTACAATATCCAAGATATGGATGCATCCTAAGTGTTCATTGATAGATGAATAAATAGAAATGTGAAATATATGCAGTGGAATATTATTCAGCTATGAAGAAGACATGGATGGACCTAGAGAGTATTATGGTAAGTGAACTAAATCAGATAGGGTATGATTTCATACTGTATACTTTAATTTATATGTGGAATGTAAAAAAAAAAAAGTAAAACAGAAACAAACTTACATATCCATAGATACAAAGACCTAATTGGTGATTACCATCAGGGAGAATGGTGGGGGGTTAGGTAAAAGTTGGGTGAAATAGGTGAAGGGAATTAAAAGGGAAAAAATAATTAGTTGGGGATATAATATACAGCATGAAAAATATAGTCAATAATTCAATAACTTTGTATAGTAATTGGTAGTTACTAGACTTATCTTGGTGATTAATACATAATAGTATATAAAATTTTAATCACCATGTTGTACACCTAAAACATATAATGTATGCCAAATTTACTGCAATCAAAAAATAATTATAAAAAATAACACAGGCAGCTCTCTAGGGAATTATGTTGAGTGGGGAAAAATCAGTCTCAGAAATGTTATATACCTTCTGATTCCATTTATATAACATTCTTGAAATAACACAGTTATAGAGATGGAGAACAAATTAGTGGTTTCCAAAGGTTAGGGAGGGAGGTGACTGTAGGTATATAATAGTAGCAGGAAGGATCTTTGTGTTAATGGAATAGCTCTGTACCTTGATTGTGATGGTGGTTACACAACTCTATATGTGATGCAATTGGATGGAACTAAACACATACAAACCAGTCAATCCTAAAGTAAATCAACCCTGAATATTCATAGGAAGGACTTTTGCTGAAGCTGAAGCTCCAATACTTTGGCCATGATGCCGAGATCTGACTCATTGGAAAAGACCCTAATGCTGGAAAGGATTGAGGGCAAGAGGAGAAGGGGGCATCAGAGGATAAGATGGTTGGATAGCATCACTGACTCAATGGACATGAGTTTGAGCAAACTCAGGGAGATAATAAAGGACAGGGAAGCCTAGTGTGCTACAGTTCATGGGACCACAAAGAGTCAGACAGGACTTAGCAACTTAATAACAACAGAAAACACATACACATACACGCAAATGTATGAATAAAAATTTGTGAAAAATTGCAAGGGCAAAAAGGTATGATCATGAATGAATAAAATAAAATCTCAAAATACCACATACAGTATTATTTCAACTAATGTTAAAATAGCAATTTTAATTGATTTAAAATATCTTTTTAAAATTTATGAATGTGATAATTATAAAAAAGCATTATGTGCATGCATGCTCAATTGTGTCCAACTCTTCGTGACTCTATGGACTGTAGCCAGGTTCCTCTGTCCATGGGATTTCCTAGGCAAGAATACTGGAATGGGTTGCCATTTCCTTCTCCAGGGGATCTTCCTGACCAAGGACTGAATCCACATCTTTTGTGTCTGGTACATTGACAGGTGGACTTGTCACCTCCTGTCATCACTTTTGGGGGCTTTTGGAAGCCCCCAAAGCAGGACAGTATTTACTTAAGCAAGAGGAGGATGAGTTTGTATAATGGATAAGGGATAAATGGGAAGCATGGATTCAGAAGTGTCCCAAAGGTTGAATGTGGACTTATACACTGTGTCTATTTGCTTTTTTACTGTAGTTTTACTTTTCAGAAAAAAATAAAATAAACAACTAAACTTGAGGCAAACATATATAAATTGCCATAGTTTCCAGAGACTATAATGCCTTGCTGGAATAAATAAATGGGACCTGATTCAACCTGCATGTCAAACATCCATCTTAGCAACAAATGCCTGATTCCATGGGCAATTTGTAGACAGGAAGGATATCGCAAATTGATTAGTCCAGTTCAGTCACTCAGTTGTGTCTGACTCTTTCTGACCCAATGGGACTGCAGAACATCAGGCCTACCTGTCCATCACCAACTCCTGGAGCTTGCTCAAACTCATGTCCATCGAGTTGATGATGCCATCGAACCATCTCAACATCTGTCATCCCCTTCTCCTCTTGCCTTCAATCTTTCCCAGCATCAGCGTCTGTTCTTCTCATCAGGTGGTCAAAGTATTTTGAAGCTTCAGCTTTAGCATGAGTCCTTCCAATGAATATTCAGGGTTGATTTCCCTTAGGATTGCAGATATGTCTAAAAAGTTTAATGGAGATGGCAATGTTTCAATATCAAATGAGGAATGAAATGTGTCAGAACCATGGTGTCTATGAAGTGGAATGATATATGAAACATTTCATCATCCTCATCATGTCTTACTAAAATAATTATCTGCCTTTTAAAAATCAAGCCGTTAACTTGGAAGCAATACTTCAACTTGTCACCTTAAAGTAATAGAAACCAAGGGAATAATGATGTAAAATATACTTAATGATGAGTCAAAAGTGAAACTGGTTTGGTAAATATATCTCATCTCAGTGGCCAATAAAGTTACAATGAAAACTGAAACCAACTACACTAACATGTAACTGAAGGTCAGTTTTTCAAAGCACCAACTAACTATGAATTTCATGGACTATAGATTTTATGGAGAATGAAACATACTTATTAGTTCTCATTGAGTTATATTAATATATCACATTCATTAACTCCCCAAGTATCCAATAATTGTTAATGAGGTTTCTACTTGAGTGCCATATATTATTTTCCACAAATGACTGTGACATTTTCTCTGTTCCCATACACTTTTCTAAGATCTTTTTATTTCCCCATCATGAAGTAGACTCTGATTCTCTCCATATCAAATTGAGTGAGAATATTGCTCACTTATAATCAATAAAATGTTATAAATATAATGTCATATGATTTTTGAGGCTGAATATTAAAAGACAATGACACTTATATCTTACTTGCTGGAATACTCATTCTTGGGCCCTTCAGATGCCAGATAAAACATTGACTGCTCTGAGGTCACCATGTTGTGAGGAAGCCAAAACTATTCATCATACAAATAGCATGTGGTGATCCAACCAGTCCATTCTAAAGGAGATTGGTCCTGGGTATTCTTTAGAAGGAATGATGCTAAAGCTGAAACTCCAGTACTTTGGCCACCTCATGCAAAGAGTTGACTCATTGGAAAAGACTCCGATGCTGGGAGGGATTGGTGGCAGGAGGAGAAGGGGATGACAGAGGATGAGATGGCTGGATGGCATCACCAACTGGATGGACATGAGTTTGAGTGAACTCCGGGAGTTGGTGATGAACAGGGAGGCTTGGCGTGCTGCGATTCATGGGGTCGCAAAGAGTCGGACAAGACTGAGTGACTGAACTGAACTGAACTGAGGAGATTATTCTACAGGAATAAAAAAGATGCCCAGGCAGATGCCAGCTGTTTGTTGCTCCAGCCATCCCCCTCACCAACTTTGAATATTCTATCTACAGCTATCATCTAAATGTAAACACAATTCAAAGCCAAAAATCTTTCCTGGTTTCTTACCCAGAATATTTATGAAAGATAGATTTGTCACACAGTGATAATTAAATGATCAGCTGGGTTTTTCTCTAGAACTTCAGGGCAATTTGTTCTCATTGAAAGATTACATATGATATTCAGGAGATGTTATATATATATATCCACATGGCATTTGCAATTGATTAGATCACACTATTTGACCATCTCTTGGAAAAGTTCAATATCTTGTATTTGATTTCTGAGGTGGCTACCCGAGATCACTTTGATAAACCCATGAATGCAGACTTTGGGACCACAATACATAATCTAAGGTGACATCAACAAAGCAGTAAAGTTCTTCTGAAAATTCACTCCTCTTTTAAAGCAATGAGAACATTGGCAAACATAGTTATAATTAAATTTTTTAAAACCAGGAAATAAACCAAAAACTTGCAGCAATTCCTGGAGTATTTATTTTTTTTAAATGGCTGAATCTTGGTAAGAATAGTGAGTTATATAGCATTTTAAATTGCTTTATTCTCACCATCACCTCCACAATAGCCTTAAAAACAAATGGCCTGCAATTGTCTTGAAAACTAACAGCCTGAAAACCACTGTGGTGGCAAAAAGGATTTATAGTTTCTTCAAAATCCCATTCATAGAGAAATATAATTATTTCACCTGCTTAGTGGGTCAATAGGCTTAACTTCTTGAAGGGCTTTCTTGATTTGGCCTGACTGGGAGTTTGGCTAATATAAATCACCTTTACCCCTAGGATTATTTGTTGAAACAGAGGCAATTGTATAGCATCACAGTTTGTCTGTGGTGGTGGATAATGGTAGCTACAAACAATAAGCAAACCAAAAAGTTTGAAAAGAAAAATGGAGCAATGGGATATCTATAAAGGATTTAAAAAGAAACATTCTTAAGAATCTGATATAGGCAAGACTATGCGCATGCCCAGGACTGTGAACACACTCAGAAAAGAACTGAGAAGTTGTAACCTCTAGGCTCTGTGTAAATAGGAAATGAAGGCTAAGTCAGAGTTGTGAACTACCTGACTATTGAAGATTTACCCCAACACACATATAAAATCCTTCAGCGAAGACAAGAAGATTTAATGGTTTCTCTGTCCAATTATTAGCTGACCAGATTACTGACCAGAGACCTCAGTGGACACACACAATAAAACATATAGGCTAGAAGCACTATAAAGTTTTATTTTTATAAATTTTATGGATATCCAAGATTCATTTCCAAGTATACTATTGTATGTGGGGTGTGTGTTTGTGTGTGTGTGTGTGTGTGTGTGTGTGTGTGTTTCCTAATATAAATGGTATTTTTATTCCTGGTTAATATTTTGCTAGCTTTTATTGTTGCTTTTTACTTTATAAAAGAAAGCTTTTCATTTACCTCTATTAATTATTCTAAGCTCTTTAATGCTTCTTATTTTTATAAGTTTTTCATTCATTCTGCCTTGTTTTCTAGGCAAATTATACAGTGGAAGTGAGAAATAGATTTAAGGGACTAGATCTGATAGATAGAGTGCCTGATGAACAATGGACGGAAGTTCGTGACATTGTACAGGAGACAGGGATCAAGACCATCCCCATGGAAAACAAATGCAAAAAAGCAAAATGGCTGTCTGGGGAGGCCTTACAAATAGCTGTGAAAAGAAGAGAAGCAAAAAGGAACGGGGAAAAGGAAAGATATAAACATCTTAATGCAGAGTTCCAAAGAATAGCAAGGAGAGATAAGAAAGTTTTCCTTAGCGATCAATGCAAAGAAAGAGAGGAAAACAACAGAATGGGAAAGACTAGAGATCTCTTCAATAAAATCAGAGATACCAAGGGAACATTTCATGCAAAGATGGGCTCGAAAAAGGACAGAAATGGTGTGGACCTAAAGAAGCAGAAGATATTAAGAAAAAGTGGCAAGAATACACACAGAGAGGTCGCTAAGTCGTGTTTGACTCTTTGTGACCACTTGGACTGTAGCCTACCAGGCTCCTCTGTCCATGTAATTTTCCAGGCAAGAGTACTGGAGTGGGTTGCCATTTCCTTCTCCAAAGAATACACAGTAGAACTGTACAAAAAAGATCTTCACAACCAAGATAATCACGATGGTGGTGATCACTCATCTAGAGCCAGACATCTTGGAAAGTGAAGTCATGTGGGCTTTAGGAAGCATCACTACAAACAAGGCTAGTGGAGGTGATGGAATTCCAGTTGAGCTGTTTCAAATCCTGAAAGATGATGCTGTGAAAGTACCACACTCAATATGCCAGAAAATTTGGAAAACTCAGCAGTGGCCACAGGACTGGAAAAGGTCAGTTTTCAGTCCAGTCCCAAAGAAAGGCAATGCCAAAGACTGCTCAAACTACCACACAATTGCACTCATCTCACATGCTAGTAAAGTGATGCTCAAAATTCTCCAAGCCAGGCTTCAGCAATATGTGAACCATGAGCTTCCAGAGGTTCAAGTTGGTTTTAGAAAAGGCAGAGGAACCAGAGATCAAATTGCCAACATCCGCTGGATCATGGAAAAAGCAAGAGAGTTCCAGGAAAACATCTATTTCTGCTTTATTGACTATGCCAAAGCCTTTGACTGTGTGGATCACAATCAACTGTGGAAAATTCTGAAAGAGATTGGAATACCAGACCATCTGACCTGTCTCTTGAGAAACCTATATGCAGGTCAGGAAGCAACAGTTAGAACTGGACATGGAACAACAGACTGGTTCCAAATAGGAAAAGGACTATGTCAAGGCTGTATATTGTCACCCTGCTTATTTAACTTATATGCAGAGTAAATCATGAGAAACGCTGGACTGGAAGAAACACAATTGGAATCAAGATTGCCGGGAGAAATATCAATAACCTCAGATATGCAGATGACACCACCTTTATGGCAGAAAGTGAAGAGGAACTAAAAGGCCTCTTGATGAAAGTGAAACTGGAGAGTGTAAAAGTTGGCCTAAAGCTCAACATTCAGAAAACGAAGATTACAGCATCTGGTCCCATCACTTCATGGGAAATAGATGGGGAAACAATGGAAACAGTGGGAGACTTTACTTTGGGGGGCTCCAAAATCACAGCAGATGGTGATTGGAGCCATGAAATTAAAAGACACTTACTCCTTGGAAGAAAAGTAATGACCAACCCAGACAGCATATTAAAAAGCAGAGACATTACTTTGCCAACAATGGTCCGTCTAGTCAAGGCTATGGTTTTTCCACTAGTCATGTATAGATGTTAGAGTTGGACTGTGAAGAAAGCTGGGTGCTGAACAATTGATGCTTTTGAACTGTGGTGTTGGACAAGGCTCTTGAGAGTCCCCTGGACTGCAAGGAGATCCAACCAGTCCATTATGAAGGAGATCAGTCCTGGATGTTCATTGGAAGCACTGATTTTGAAGCTGAAACTCCAATACTTTGGCCACCTCATGCGAAGAGTTGATTCATTGAAAAATACTCTGATGCTGGGAGGGATTGGGGGCAGGAGGAGAAGGGAACGACAGAGGATGAGATGGCTGGATGGCATCACTGACTCGATGGACGTGAGTCTGAGAGAACTCCGGGAGTTTGTGATGGACAGGGAGGCCTGGCATGCTACGATTCATAGGGTCACAGAGTCGGACACGACTAAGCAACTGAACTGAAGTGCACTGAACTGAATCCTATAATCTGAGGATAATATATTTCAATTCACCTCTCTTAAATATATATCCCCTTCTGTATTTTGTGTTTATATTTATTGTTAGTTTGCCAAAGGAATATTAAGTAATTGTAATGAAGAAGATATGCTTGCCTTGTGATATGTGAGGATGTTTCTACTATCATAATTTTGCAAGATGTTGATGCTGACTTTGAATATACATGTGTTAAAGAATTGCCTTTTTTTTTTCTATTATTTATGAGCCAGAAATATATGCAAAACTTTGGCAGTTACCATTTTGACATAAATGCAATGATAAAATGCTATTATATGTTAAATTGATATATTTTTCTAACCTTGATCATCTATACTTTTTATTTTATATAGCATTATTTATAGTAAAAGAATACAGACTATTACCAATATACTTTAAAAAATTTATTGGAATTCATTTTGTGGTGTAATATATGATTGTCGTTGAGTTACTAAGTTGTGTCTGACCCTTTTGTGACCCCATGTCTGTTGCCTTCCAAGCTCCTGTGTTCATGATACTTTCCCTGGCAAGAATATTGGAGTGGGTTGCCATTTCCTTCTCCAGGGAATATTCATGATCCAGGGATCTAGCCCATGTCTCCTGCATTGGCAGATAGATTCTTTACCACTGAGCCAATTGGGAAGCCTAATACATGGTAAATAAACTAACCACTAATGCACATATCACTAATATTTCTTTCTGTGTGCATGCTAAGTCCCTTGAGTCGTATCTGACTCTTTGCAACCCTATGGTCTGTAGCCTGCCAGACTCCTCTGTCCATGGTATTCTCCATGCAAGAACACTGGAGAGGGTTACAGTGCCCTTCTCCAGGGGCTCTTCCTGATGCAGGGGTTGAGCCCAAGTCTCTTACATCTCCTGTATTGGAAGGCAGTTTCTTTACCACTAGGACCACCTGGAAAGCCAGGATATCGCCTTAATTCCCTATAAAGAGACTGTGTACTCTGTATAGTTAAGGTATAAAATTTGACCTATATATATAATGTATCAACCTTATGCATTATTCAACTTTTATCTATTATTTCTTTTTTTCCTATGTTTTGCCATGAGCTGATAGCATTAATGCCAAGTCTTTTGTTTTAATATTTATTTTATATTAGAATATAGTTGATTAAGGTGAAGGAAGAGAGTCAAAAAGCTGGCTTAAAACTCAACATTATAAAAACTAGGGTTATGGTAGCCATTTCCATCACTTCATAGAAAAAAGAAAGGGAAAAAGTGGAAGCAGTGACAGATTTTCTATTCTTGGGCTCCCAAATCACTGCAGATGGTGACCACAGCCATGAAATTATAAGACGTTTGCTTCTTGGAAGGAAAGCTATGACAACCTAGACAGCATATTAAAACGCAAAGTCATCACTTTGCTGACAAAGGTCCATACAGTGAAAGCTATGTTCTTTTCAGTAGTCATGTGCAGATGTGAGAGTTTTACCATAAAGCAGGCTGAGCACTAAAGAATTAATGCATTCAAATTGTGGTGCTGGAGAAGATTCTTGAGAGTCCCTTGTACTACAAGGAGATCAAACCAGTTAATCATATGGGAAATCAAACCTGAATACTCACTGGAAGTACTGATGCTAAAGCTAAAGCTCCAAAATACTTTGGCCACCTGGTGCAAAGAGCTGACTCATTTGAAAAGACCCTGATGCTGGGAAAGATTGAAGGCAAAAGAAGAGGGTGGAAGAGAATGAGATGGTTTTATGGCATCACTGATTCAATGGACATGAACTTGGGCACACTCTGGGATATGGTGAGGGACAGGGAAGCTTGGTGTGTTGTAGTCCAATGGGTCTCAAAGAATTGGACACGATTTAGTGACTAACAGCAACAACATAGTTGGTTAACAATGTTATATTAAAGTGTCCAGCTAAGTGACAAAATGTGGTCCACTGGAAAAGGGAATGGCAAACCACTTCAGTATTCTTGCCTTGAGAACCCCATGAACAGTATGAAAAAGCAAAAAGATAGTATACTAAGAGATAAACTCCCCAGGTCGGTAGGTGCCCAGTAAACTACTGGAGATCAGTGGAAAATAACTCCAAAAAGAATGAAGAGACGGAAACAAAGTAAAAACAACACCCAGTTGTGGATGTGATTGGTGATGCAAACAAGGTCCGATGCTGTAATGAGCAATATTGCACTAAGAACCTGGAATGTTAGGTTCATGAATCAAGGCAAATTGGAAGTGGTCAAACAGAAGATGGCAAGAGTGAACGTCGACTTTTTAGGAATCAGCAAACTAAGACGGACTGGAATGGGTGGACTTAACTCAGATGACCATTTTATCTACTACTGTGGGCAACAATCCCTTAGAAGAAGTGGAGTAGCCATCATAGTCAACAAAAGACTCTGAAATGCAGTACTTGGATGCAATCTCAAAAATGACAGAATGATCTCTGTTCCTTTCCAAGGCAAACCATTGAATATCACGGTAATCCAAATCTTTGCCCTCATCAGTAATGCTGAAGAAGCTAAATTTGAACGATTCTATGAAGACCTACAAGACCTTCTAGAATTAACACCCCCAAAAGATGTCCTTTTCATTATAGGGGACTGGAATGCAAAAGAAGGAAGTCAATAAACACCTAGAATAACAGGCAAATTTGGTCTTTGAGTACAGAATAAACAGGGCAAAGGCTAATAGAGTTTTGGCAAGAGAATGCACTAGTCATAGCAAACACCCTTTTACAACAACACAAGAAAAGACTCTACACACAGACATCACCAGATGGGCATCACTGAAATCAGATTGATTATATTCTTTGCAGCCAAAGATGGAGAAGCTATATACAGTCAGGAAAAAGAAGACCAGGGGCTGCCTATCACTCAGATCATGAATTCCTTATTGCCAAATTCAGACTTAAATTGAAGAAAGTAAGGAAAACCACTAGAACATTCACGTATGACCTAAATCAAATCCCATATGATTATACAGTGGAAGTAAGAAATAGATTTAAGGGACTAGATCTGATAGAGTGTCTGGTGAACTATGGACAGAGATTTGTGACATTGTGCAGGAGACAGGGATCAAGACCATCCCCAAGAAAAAGAAATGCAAAAAAGCAAAATGGCTGTCTGAGGAGGACTTACAAATAGCTGTGAAGAGAATAAAAGTGAAAAGCAAAGGAGAAAAGGAAACAGATTTCCATTTGAATGTAGAGAACCAAAGAATAGCAAGGAGAGATAAGAAAGCCTTCCTCAGTGATCAGTGCAAGAAATAGAAGGACACAATAGAATGGGAAAGACTAGAGATCTCTTTAAGAGAATTAGAGATACCAAGGGAACATTTCATGCAAAGATGGGCTCAATAAAGGACAAATATAATATGGGCCTAACAGAAGCAGAAGATATTAAGAAGAGGTGGCAAGAATACACAGAAGAACTATACAAAAAAAAATCTTCATGACCCAGATAATCATGATGGTGTGATCACTCACCTAGAGCCAGACATCCTGGAATGTGAAGTCAAGTGGGCCTTAGGAAGCATCACTACAAACAAAGCTAGTGGAGGTGATAGAATTCCAGTTGAGCTATTTCAAATCTTAAAAGATGATGCTGTGAAAGTGTTGCACTCAATATGCCAGCAAATTTGGAAAACTCAGCAGTGGCCACAGGACTGGAAAAGTTCAGTTTTCATTCCAATCCCAGAGAAAGGCAATGTCAAAGAATGCTCAAAGTACCACACAATTGTACTCATCTCACATGCTAGCAAAGTAATGCTCAAAATTCTCCAAGTCAGGCTTCAGTACATAAACCATGAAGTTCCAGATGTTCAAGCTGGATTTAGAAAAGGCAGAGGAATAAGAGATCAAATTGCCAGCATCCACTGGATCACAGAAAAACCAAGAGTTTCAGAAAAACATCTATTTCTGCTTTATTGACTATGCCAAAGCCTTTGACTGTGTGGATCACCATAAAATGTGGAAAATTGTGAAAAAGATGGGAATACCAGACCACCTCACCTGCCTCTTGAGAAATCTGTATGCAAGTCAAGAAACAACAGTTAGAACTGGACATGGTACAACAGACTGGTTCCAAATAGGAAAAAGAGTAAGTTTAGGCTGTATATTGTCACCCTGCTTATTTAACTTATATGCAGAGTACATCATGAGAAATGCTGGGCTGGAGAAGCACAAGCTGGAATCAAGATTGCCAGGGGAAATATCAATAACCTCAGATATGCAGATAACACCACCCTTATGGTAGAAAGTGAAGAGGAATTAAAGAGCCTCTTGATGAAAGTGAAAGAGGAGAGTGAACAAGTTTTCTTAAAGCTCAACATTCAGAAAACGAAGATTATGGCATCTGGTCCCATCATTTCATGGCAAATAGATGGGGAAAAAGTGGAAACAGCAGCAAATTTTTTTTTTTTTTTGGTGGGGGGCTCCAAAATCACACCAGATGGTGACTGCAGTCATGAAATTAAAAGATGCTTAGTCCCTGGAAGAAAAATTATGGCCAACCTAGATAGCATATTAAAAGCAGAGACATTATGTTGCAAACAAAGGTCTGTCTAGTCAAGGGTATTGTTTTTCCAGTAGTCATGTATGGATGTGAGAGTTGGAGTATGAAGAAGGCGGAGCACCGAATAATTGATGCTTTTGAACTGTGGTGTTGGAGAAGACACATGAGAGTCCCTTGAACTGTAAGGATAGCCAACCAGTCCATCCTAAAGCCAATCAGTCCTGAATATTCATTGGAAGGATAGATACTGAAGCTGAGACTCCAATACTTTGGCCACTTGATGTGAAAAACTGACTCACTTGAAAAGACCTTGATGCTGGGAGAGATTGAAGGCAGGAGGAGAAGGGGATGACAGAGGATGAGATGGTTAGATGGGGCATCACTGACTCAATGGACATGAGTTTAGGTAAACTCCGTGAGTTGGTGATGGACAGGGAGGCCGGGCATTGCTGCAGTGCATGGGGTCACAGAGTTGGATACAACTGAGCGACTGAACTGAACTGCCCAGCTACGTGATTCAGTAATATATATATATATATATCCTTTTTCAAATTCCTTTCCTATTTAGGTTATTTCAGAGTGTTAAGGAGAGTTCCCAATGCTGTGCAATAGGTCCTTGTTGATTATCTGTTTCAAATATTTCAAATATATGAATGCATCCTTGTCTATCCCAAATTCTCAATCTCTCTGCTCCCTAACATTCCCCCGATTAACCATAGGTTTGTTCTCTGTGTCTGTGAACTGCTCTGCTTTGTAAAGAAGTTCATTTACATCATTTTTAGTATTCCATATATCAGCATTACCATGTGATATTTGTATTTGACTTACCTCACTTAGTGCGATAATCTCTGAATCCATCCACACTGCTGTAAAGTACCTTATTTCATTCTTTTTAATGGCAGAGTGATCTTTCATTGTATATGTGTACCACATATTCCTTATCCATTCATCTGTCAATGGACATTTAGTTTGCTTCCATGTCTAGCCTATTATAAACATCACTACAGTGAACATTGAGGTGCATGTATGCTTTTCTCTGGATATATGACCAGGAGTGGGATTGCTGGATTACGTGGTAATCTATTTTTTAGGTTTTGTTTTTTTTTTTCCCCACCCCTATTTTTAGTTTTTTAAGAAACTTCGGTACTGTTCTCCATAGTGGCTGTAGAAATTTACATTCCCACCAATAGCAGTTATTTTCTGAATCCCAAACACTGAAGCAGAAATAGATAACCTTGTAACCCACAGAATTCACACTTGGCTCGCTGACTTGTAGACTGATGGCTATTATAGCAATAAAGACAATATAGGCCTTCCTTTCTCCTTCCATTTTGTCCTTCACACTGTCATATTGTAAAGAAAAAGCGATGACACATCTCTAGGCAGACATCTTGGTGACAGGGACTGATGCCTCCACAAAACAACTGCATGAAGCTGAGATGGTGATTCCTACCAGTTCTCATTTAACTTCCCTCTTTGACCTTTGCAAAAGTGAGATAGATAATGTTTGTAGATATCTGCATACTTCATCAAGTAGAGATATCAGTCACACTTGTAGTTTTAGAGTGTTAACTTAAAACAAATCAATCCAGTCCCTGACAATTCACATGTGGCCATTGAGTTAGCAAGTGCTTTCTCCCTTGTACTTAATAACAGAATAATGAGCAATAGTTTGCCTATACTTGTGAGCACCAACAATATTTCTTTAGCATCTTTCTGCAATGATATGTCTGCTCTCCTATTTCTAACATAAACCTATATTTGCTTAATGACTGTTAATCTACCCATGACAGCTCTGCTGATAAATGAAAGCCATTAAATATATGTCATATTTACATATATAATATATAACATATATAACAAATTTCAGTGGGAAATTTGGGATTCTTTCCATCTTAATGTAATATTATTAATAATTCTGAGATATAAAAATATATTAATTGAACAATTAAAACAACTGTGTCAGTAATAAATTAGAATTGGAAAGTAAATAGACAAAGGTTGTAAATAAAATACAATGTTCTGAAAATTTATTATATTTGCCAAAGAAGAAGGTAAGACTTGATAGTGGTTGCTGAACAAATGTATGAGTGGATCATTCTTTGAAGATGATAGAAAATCAGATTGATTGATATTCAGGAAGACATTTGATAATGGAATCAGGTGTGCTTATGATACTAGTCTTTCCCTTGATAACATGACCCTGGAGGAAGCATCTAATGTGTTGAAGTGAAAGTCACTCACTCGTGTCTGACTCTTTGCAACCACATAGTCTGTGCAGTTCATGGAATTCTCCAGGCCAGAATACTGGGGTGGGTAGCTTTCCCTTCTCCAGGGGATCTTTGCAACCCAGGGATTGAAACTAGCTTCCTGCATTGCAGGCGGATTCTTTACCAGCTGAGACACAAGAGAAGCCCAAGAATACTTGAGTGGGTAGCCTATCTCTTCTCCGGGAGATCTTCCCAACCCAGGACTCGAACTGGGGTCTTCTGCATTGCAGGCAGATTCTTTAGCAACTGAGCTAGCAGGAAGCACATCTAATGTGTTAGGCATTGGCATTTATCTGGAAAGAACAGAATCTCTGGATGATTGAAAAACTGCTTGTTGAAGCATGTGGAAATAGTATTTCTTCCTGAACCAAAGAAGGGGCTTAGATGTACCCTCTTTATCACTCTTATTTGGCCTACATAAGCAAAAAAAAAAAAAAAAAAAAAAGTTTCATCCAAATATGCTGTACAACTCAGATATGCTCCATGTGGTATTCTCTGACTGGGTAATGTTGGCTAGTATGAACTGGTTGTTTTTTTTTTTTTTTTTATTTTTATTTTTTTTAATTTTAAAATCTTTAATTCTTACATGTCTTCCCAAACATGAACCCCCCTCCCGCCTCCCTCCCCATAACATCTCTGTGGGTCATCCCCATGCACCAGCCCCAAGCATGCTGTAATCTGCGTCAGACATAGACTGGCGATTAACTGGTTGGTGTGTCTTTGCCTGAAATATTATTATTGAGTTGTCATTTCTTATAGAATATTTATTTAGTGTGTATGGAGAAAAAAAAATCCCCAATGACAACAGTAAAAGATTGATGACATTGTGCAAATTCAATTCACTGAGCTCAAGCAGTAATCTCACCACTTAGAAGACTAGTGCATGATCAAAAGTGGAAAAAAAACAAAACAAAACCAAATTTCAGGAACTTATGATCTGAGAGATTTCAAGATATCCTTCA
The DNA here is from genome assembly GCF_032405125.1 of Capricornis sumatraensis. Taxonomy (NCBI): domain Eukaryota; kingdom Metazoa; phylum Chordata; class Mammalia; order Artiodactyla; family Bovidae; genus Capricornis; species Capricornis sumatraensis. The sequence goes on from NC_091083.1 coordinate 52,946,635, forward strand.
TAAAGGGAGAAATAAGTTATTATAGTTACACTATCCACTATCCAAGAAAGAGTCACAGCCCTTTTAGGTCTTTTAGATATAGCACATTTGGCATGAGGATCACTGGACCCATTTTATCCTTAAGGTTGCCCTTTTGAGTAGGGTCTAGAATAAGAAGGAATTATGCAGCTGATTAGGTTTTGCCTGTCGTCTGAGCTGCCATGATAATTGGACCTTATCACCCACCAGACTCAGTAGTGCTGGGATATTGGAGGCAAAAATTGATGTTTTGTTAAACTTATGGCAATAGAGTCCTAGGTTTTTAGAGTAAGACCACTTGACCTTCAGAAAAGAGTTATTCTCTATTTGAAACTTCTGGCTTGCTATTGGACCCTGATAGACTGAATACTTAATAACAGAACATCAAGTGATTATGCAGTCTGAACTACCTATCATGCTTTGAGAATTATCTGATCCAGTGAACCATAATATTGGATGTGCAGAGAAACATTCCATTACAAAAGATGAATCATATTTGTGAAACCATGACTGAGCAGACTCAAAAGGTATAAATAAAATGGCATGAGTAATATTCCCATTTTGTCTCCTTTTTCAATGCTGCCTCTCCTTAATTCCATTACTATGAACACAAGGTTAGCTCATTATGACCAGCTAGCAGATAAGGAAAAGGCTCAGGCTTGGTTTGTGAAAAGTGGGCATGGCATGCTGGTACAAATTAGTGTTTTCACCTCTACTCAGGAACGGTCTTCAAAAAAAAGTGGTGGCCATTATATGTTGTTGCCCTCTTTTAATAAGCAGAGTGAAAAATATCTAAGAATTCAGTGTTTGAGCTAAAAATGACTTCTTTGACTCTTCTGCATGAGGGCAACATAAAGAATCTTTGATTCCTGTCTTCATCAACTTTGGGCATAAGAACTTTGGAAATCCCAATGACCATTGCGGGAAAGCTTCTTCTAGGCATCTAGCCAGGGTTCTGATGAATTGATATTCTCCACTATGGATCAGTATTTTAGATTATCATGTCATGAAGTAAAATAGGAAACTAATGTTTGGGGTAGAATTTTATTATAAGGTAAGGTTAGGATTCGGAGAAGGCAGTGGCACCCCACTCTAGTACTCTTGACTGGAAAATCTCATGGACAGAGGAGCCTGGTAGGCTGCCATCCACAGGGTCGCTAAGAGTCGGACACGACTGAGCAACTTCACTTTCACTTTTCACTTTCATGCACTGGAGAAGGAAATGGCAACCCACTCCAGCGTTCTTGCCTGGAGAATCCCAGGGATGGGGGAGCCTGGTGGGCTGCTGTCTATGGGGTCGCACAGAGTCGGACACGACTGAAGTGACTTAGCAGCAGCAAGATTAAGATTAATATTATACAATGCGGACAAAGAAGGCCAAAGGAATTTCTGATAGCACCTTTTACTATTTTCTTTGCAAATAACCCTAATCATTGAAAAATTATGGTAACTCAAAATTCAGATCCCATAGGAATGAAAGTTTGGGTCACCACAAAATATCCTGATCAGCTAAAGTACTAGCATAGGACCAGCAAAAATAGAGTGTAGGACAAAGGCAGTATAATTAGCATCTTAAGTTGTATGCATGACCAGCTCTAGACCAGCTAGCAATCTCTTTTCTGCCATGACTCTGGCTAATACATCATATTTGATATGCATATCTCTCTTTGGATCTTCAGTGTTCATAAAGGAAGCATAGCTGGACCTCCTCGATTACCTATATACCTTATCAGGGTATTGTTTTTGATCTCCCCTCAATACTCAATTTAAAGGCCTCAGTTTAAAGTCCTCAGTTTATTGATGATCGTGTTACCTCAACTTTCCAGTTGTCTCTGGGTGGGGGATCCTACCTGAAGTTATGAGTAGCTGTAGCTTATAGACTGAGTGAAAATTTCTCCTACAATGTTTATTTTTCTTGTAATAGAGTTTCTTTCAACAGCACAGCTCTTTAGCCTGTTGTCTTGGTTGAGGTGTTTTTCAACCATGAATTATTCCCAAATTCAAAAGTTCTATCTAGATTTGCTTCTGACAATAAAGATCAACACAGGGCTTTCATAATACTGTTTATATACCCTCTTCTGAGAAGCCAAACTCATTGTCAGATCACCTAAGAGAGAGAGGAACAAATGTGAGAAACTTTTGTGAAATATGCATCTTAATTATTGTGATCTTTGTATATATGAGAGTCAGATTTGTATAGTGGATTCCATTAATTAAGTTTATATTTCTTTTGTTTTTAGTACTTTTGATTTATAAGTCCTGTTTGTTATTCTGTGAAATTTTATTATCTCTCTCTCTCTCTCTCTTTTTTTTTTTTTTTTTTGGCATTTTCTCTGCCATGGAAATATAATATACATTATCCAGACAAGAAACCAAAAACTGAGTAAAGATGCAGTTGAAAAATTAAATGGGCAAATAATTGGAATAAAAACTGTCAAAATGCCTCTTCCTCAATAAATCATATGTCATCTGGCTCAATTTTCAATTATTAAAAATATTCCTTAGTGTACAGAAAATATTCCAAATTGATTTCATGAAGGCTCTGTAGCCATGATATTGAAATCATTGTTCATTATATAGTTTATCATTGGGCAATGTTATATGCATTATCTCTTTATAAAGCAAATTTAACCATTTAAGTATCAAATACTATTTTATGAATACAGATGAGGCAAATAAGATTTAATGAGGTTGAGAAATTTGTTAAGAGTGAGTTAGGATGTCAATTTACCTATACTTGATTTCAAAGACCTAATCATTTCTCAATATGCAACATTCTATTGTACCATTATTATTTTTTTCCCCTTATTTGTATGTCATCAAACTCTCCCAGGTACCTTTATATCTTCTCTGTCTCTTTCATATCTTCTTTACAATTTCAACTTCTTTTTATATACTTTTAATGTTCATGTTTTCCTGGATTCTGTCTTTAATCTTTATTTAATCATGACATCTCTGGGCTATCCCTTCTCAATTATTATATTTTATTTACAGTATGAGGATAAAAATTGTTAGATACTGGACAAGGATTATCACCCTTATTTTGGTGCTCGGGGCTGGTGCACTGGGATGACCCAGAGGGATGGGATGGGGAGGGAGGTGGGAGGGGGCTTCAGGATGAGGAACACATGTACACCCATGGCAGATTCATCTCAATGTATGGCAAAACCAATACAATATTGTAAAGTAATTAGTCTCTAATAAATAAATAAATATTAAAAAAGGATTATCACCCTCCCTCTTTCTCCTTACTGTAAGATTTCATAAGAAATATTCAATACATAAGAGGGCAGCCACTTAGTGATCACACAATGAGAGGAAAAAGTCAAGATCTTGCTTTGAATTTCATAACAATCTCCTGAAACTCATACCAAGACAGTAGTATTAAAAATCTAGGCTATTTATTAGCAAAAGCCAGATATTTTGTAGCTCCAAAAACAAGACTTGAAGGCAAAGTGGCACACAGATTACACCTGAAACAATATTACATTAGACGTTTAAAAAAGTTCTGTGCTTGCTTCTAAATAGTAAATGAAATTTCATTTGATTGGAATGAGAGGGAATTTTAGAGAGCAAGAGGAGAGCTTTAACATGAGGTTCCTAAAATGAAATTAGATAATCTGCCTCCTGAATGACTCCTGGATGTGGGCCAAAGAAAAAAAAGTCTGGGCAGAAATGAGGGCCTTCTGAGGGTAGAAGGGACTTGCTCCCAGGTCAAACACTGGGCTAGGATCCTGAGATTACTGCAATAGAAAGAACCAAATAAATAGCTTTTATGTCAAACGTGACATATAGAGGTGGAAATAAGACAGGTAATATGCAACTAAGTTGTTCTCACTTTCACACTCTAGTCTCTGGATGTCTCAGAGACATGTGGGAAACTATATAAATATTCCCATGCCAAAAGATGCATGGCAGAAGATCTAAAGGGTCCAGATACTGTGGACAAAGAGAAGGTAATGAAATTTGCATGATCTGTTCAACTGAGGACCTCTTGGCAAAAAGCCCTATGAATAGAAGGTGATGTCCAAAGGAGAGTGTGATAAAGTGCATTACAGATTACAGAAGATGCCAACAGAGGAAAGAGTACTTCAACTGACCAGATAATAATACTCTACACTGACACAACACAAACCATCCAACAAAGTTCTCTCATCAGGGAGAACAGAAGAGGGAAACACCAAGTTACCAACATTTCCTTCCAAAGATGCTAGACACTTGCATGTTGATTAGGTGGCACTGTTGATCTTGGCTGTTCTGGCTTATATGCTTGGGTGTTGTCTGGCTATTGATTGATCTAGTATGGACTTGGCTGGAGAGTAATAAATGATGCAATTCTGTTCCACATCTCTTATCTTCTAGTAGGCTAGCTCAGGCACATTCCTACGACATTTATGTAAGAGCAATGAAAGAAGCAGAAATACACATGCTATTCTGTAATCCTCTGCAAACATCAATCATCTAATATGCTATTGGACAAAACAAATTCCATGGCTACACTGAGAACCAAGATGGAGGAAAATAGACTCTGTCTCTTCAGGGAGAAGAAGTCACTTGACACATGGGCAAATTTGGGGGAAAAGACTATAGGGAGTGATGAAACATTGGAATCATTGGTACTCATGCTAGTTCAAGAGGGAAGGAAAAGGGTGGATGGGAGAAACTGGATGCTGGCCAGAAGTGGTTGTACATGAAGCCTTAATTAAGGAATAAACAGCAATAAAGAATTGTGAGCAATTTCAGATGCAGAGATCAAAAATTTTGAAATTTCCATCTCCCATTAAAAATCTAGACCTAGAGGAAATCTTCAAAACCATTCAGTTAATTTCTAATTAAATATTCATTAGGAAAAAATTTGTGTCCTCTGCCTCCTTCATTGTCAAATTTTCCCTAACATCAAACCGCCATTGTTTTTTTCCCTTAAGAACATCCTTTTCTTTGCTAAGCTAGAGAAAAGCAGATCTATAATCCTCCATTGGCTCAAAAAGCCATTTCCTGTCTTGATTGGTTACACCAATTTTTAACTAGTTTATTTCTCAGAAGGGTCTGTCTGAGAAACTTTTATCATTTATATAAGGTTGTCTAAGAGGAGAGTGAAAAAGCTGGCTTAAAGCTCAACATTCAGAAAACTAAGATCATGACATCCAGTCCCATCACTGCATGGCAAATAGATGGGGAAAGAGTGGAAACAGTGGCTGACTTTATTTCTCTGGGCTCCAAAATCACTGCAGATGGTGATTGCAGCCATGAAATTAAAAGACACTTATGCCTTGGAAGGAAAGTTATGACCAATCTAGACAGCATATTAAAAAGCAGAGACATTACTTTGCCAACAAAGATCCGTCTAGTCAAGACTATAGTTTTTTCAATGGTCATGTATGGATGTGAGAGTTGGACTGTGAAGAAAGCTGAGCACTGAAAAATTGATGCTTTTGAACTGTGGTCTTTCTGGAGAAGACTCTTGAGAGTCCCTTTGACTTCAAGGAGATCCAACCAGTCCATTCTAAAGGAGATCAGTCCTGGGTGTTCACTGGTAGGACTGATGTTGAAGCTGAAACTCCAGTACTTTGGCCACCTGATGTGAAGAGCTGACTCATTTGAAAAGACCCTGATGCTGGGAAAGATTGAGGGCAGGAGGAGAAGGAGATGACAGAGGATGAGATGGTTGAATGGCATCACCGACTTAATGGACATGGGTTTGGGTGGACTCTGGGAGTTGGTGATGGACAGGGAGGCCTGGTGTGCTGTGGTTCATGGGGTCTCAAAAAGTCAGACACGACTGAGTGACTGAACTGAACTGAACACAATACATAAAAATATTTCCCCCAAATCCTTTCTAGGTGCAAAGAGAAAAAATTATTCTTAGTATGCTTAAGAACCTGATAACAGTAATGAGAAGTTGAAAGATTACTTCCAGTCTTGCCTGGCATATTTTTCTTTACATAATCTAGGATCAAATTAATATATTAGTGGTCTCATTACTAGGCTGTTTAAGAAACTTGAGATTCAGTCTGGCTCCTAAATCCTTTCCTGTTGTTTCTATGCCCAGGCAGGCACTCCTCTTTTTGACCCATGTAATTTCCCCTGAAATTAAGGAACATCTTTCACTAGTAAGAGTGAAACATTAATTTTAACATTCCATTTGTGGATTCCAGTTCACTTATAGGCAGGTGTGAACTTCTTGTCAAATTATCTGTTCTATAACCCAAATGCTGAGGAAAACATAGGCTGATATTAATTTTGATACAACTATCTCTTTCTTTGGAACAGTTACTTCCAAACACTTTTATAAGCACCACTTTCATCATTTTCTGGAACACAGTATATTTGCTATAGTTTCATTTGCTCTCAGTTATCAGTCTCTCAGCTCCAACTGGGAAATGAGTGTTCTAGAAATGTCTTTTATTTAGAAAAGTGGATAGCCATTTAAAAAGACAATTGGAATTGAATAAAAAGTGAAGTGATTGAGATTTTCCTGAGGTTTAACAATTCTTGGGAAAAGTTGGAGAAGAATAGAGTTGGGGAGAAAGCAGGAAGGGGGAAAAGGTGACATTTCTAAATTGAATTTTTAAGAATGAGCCACATAAAGATTGCTGAAGCTGTTTCAAGCATAGAAATGAATACAGGCAAAGGCATACAGTGAGAAATGTTCTTCTTTATATTGTCAGATTTGTTATTTGATTTGTCAATATCAAATGGGCATTGGATTTTTGGAATGAACCACACTGAGTTGTGATGTATTACTCTATTATATCATTATTTTTAATACATTACCAGATGTGGTTTGATTTGCTATTGTTTTGCAGAGGGCTTTTTGTGTCCGTCTTCATGAGGGATATCAGTGTATACATTTCTAGAATTGTCTTTATCTGAATTTGGTATTAGGATAATGCTGGCTTCATAAAATTACTTCAAAAGTGTTTCTTCATTTTCTATTTTATAGAAGAAAATAATCTAAAGTTACTATGATTTCTAAAATTATTTAAAAATTCACCAATAACACCATCTAATTTTAAAATCTGGGCCCAGGTTTTAAAATAATGGATTGAATGAATATTTTAATTGTTGTAAAACATCTCATGTGAGCTTTCAGTATTTGTAGTTTTCGAGAAATGGGTTCATGTCATCTAAGTTTTCAAGTTTATGTGTATAATTCAAGTATTTCATTTATCTTATTATAGTCTATGTGTATCTGTAGTGACAGAGCCTGTTTCATTACTAATTCTTTAGTAATTTGTGTTCAATCTTTCTCCTCTCTCTCTGTCTCTTGCCATTGAAAGAAGTTCATCCATTTTATTCTCCCTCCTCCTCAAAGGACTAGCTTTTAATTTCTTTGATTTTTTTTCCTGAAATTTCATTATTTCTTTTTCAATTTCATTAATTTTAGTATTTTTAAATTAGTATCTCCTTCCTTCTTTCTTTGACTTTGATTTGTCTTCTAAGGAAGATTGGAAGGAAAAAAAATAGAAAATTTATCTCCAAGTTTGGTAATACTTTAAATTATAGTCTTCTTTCCAATATGCCTGCTGTGACTTATCTATCAGAATCCTCAAATATCTTACCTATGCATTCCTCCCAGGAATTTTATTGTATTCAGTGTAAAACACAGGGTGCCCTTTTATTGGTTATGTAAACACCATTAGCTGTATTTCTGTTCATGGTGTGATTTTCTAAACATCCAGCAAAGTAAGTGAATTTACAAAGTACCTGGGTTTGCATGATACATGAATTCCAGGGCATAGAGTATACATTAGAACTACTTTTGCCCTGTATTTTGCAAAGCCTAGATTCATATAATAATAAATAGAATTTTTGTTTATTTAAATATCATACAGGATAATGAGAAAATATAACAACTCTCTATTGCACAACATTGTTCTGTGCAGTCATGGTGAAAACTGAAAATGCCCCAACAGATTTTCAAAATGCCCCCTTTAAGGTATGGTGGCTCAGGAGGTAAAGAAACTGCAATGGGGAGAACCAGGTTCAAGACCTGAGTTGAGAAGATCCCCTGGAGAAAGAAATGGCTATCCACTCCAGTATTCTGACCTGGAGAATTCCATGGACAGAGGATCCTAGCAAGCTACAGTCCATGGGGTCGCAAAGAGTCAAACAAGACTGAGTGACTAATACTTTTACTTTCAGGATAGTATAGGCCAACTGATAATCTCTCCTTTACACCGGTGGTGTTCAATAGAACTTTCTACAGTGATGCAATGATATCAGCAACATCCAGTGTGGTAGTCACACTGAAACTTGGTGAGAATGTCTGAAGAACTAAAGTTTTAATTTAATTTGATTTGTAATTTGAATTTAAGTTGAAATGGCCATCTGTTGCTATGGACTACTGTAATTCATATGGTAATTCTTAGAGATATGAGGTAACACCCTTGAAAGTCTCAGAAAGCAGGGAGAGGGGAAAGACTATGGGAAAAGAGCATGAACTTTGGTTCAGAAAGCTCTAAACTGAGGTCCTAGCATAGTCAATTCTAATCTAATAAACGTAAAAATTAGAGATGAAAATACCAAACTGTCTTGCAAAGATGAGCCATAACAGAAAGTTTGCTCAATTCTCAATCCTAACTGACCTTAAACTTTTGCGCTTGTTAAATAGTTTATTAAGCTCAGTAAGTCACTCACATCTCTTTTTTTAATTTAAATTTATTTAATTGGAGGCTAATTACTCTACAATATTGTATTGGTTCTGCCACACATCAACATGAATCTGCCATGGGTGTACACGTGTTCCCCATCCTGAGCCCCCCTCCAACCTCCCTCCCCATACCATCCCTCCAGGTTATCCCAGTGTACCAGCCCCAAGGATCCTGTATCAAACCTGGACTGGTGATTCATTTCTTATATGATACTATACATGTTTCCATGACATTCCCCCAAATCATCCCATCCTCTCCCTCTCCCACAGAGTCCAAAAGACTGTTGTATACATCTGTGTCTCTTTTGCTGTCTTGCATACAGGGTTATCATTACCATCTTTCTAAATTCCATATATATGTGTTAGTATACTATATTGGTGTTTTTCTTTCTGGGTTACTTCACTCTGTATAATAGGCTCCAGTTTCATCCACCTCATTAGAACTGATTCAAATGTATTCTTTTTAAAGGCTGAGTATATACTCTATTGTGTATATGTTAATATAATTTTATCTGGAATATGTCATCCAAACAATTAGCTATTCTTCTACTTTTGTGCCATGCATAAACTTAATAATCTCATAACTAACGCCCTCATTCAAGAGGTTTATAAATTTATTGAATGAGAAAGAGACAGAAATATATATTTTTATACTAGCATTAAAAGCTTTTATCAAGTGGACCCTGTTTTACTGGATAGCCCTAAATCTTCAATTTCTTATTGTCCTCAAACATATCAAGTAGTTCTTGGTCATGTACTTTTTCAAAGTAAAAGCTATATATATATGTATATAATTACCAATTGTACTTACCAATACCATATACATATCTATATTTAAATGGGCCAATATTTTACTTAGAAAAAAACATGAGATTAATTTGATAGGATTTGTTACAGAGGTAATGTTGTTCCAATTAACAAGTAAGGAAATTCTAACACAATGAGATTTTTGAGTTTCCTTAAGGCCAAATAGTGAGGAAGTAATGGACCTGGAAGAAATGAGAAGCATCTAACTCCAAGACCTGTGACATTTCTACTATTGTTGTTATTCAGTCACTAAATTGTGTCTGACTCTTTGTGACCCCATGGACAGCAACACACCAGGCCTCCTTATTCCTCATTATCTCCCGGAGTTCACCCAAGTTCATGTCCATTGAATCAGTGATGCCATTCAATCATCTCATCCTCTGTTTCCCTCTTCCACTTTTGCCTTCAAGGAGGAATGGAAAACCACTTCAATATTCTTACCACAAGAACCCCATGAATAGTATAAAAGACATTTCTACTAGGCCACTGTAATAGGCAACTTTTAAGAAAGTCCTCAATGAATCCTGTCTCCAGTATTGTTGAGTAGCTTTCTTTTAAACAATAGAGTACAGTGACACAGTACCAGTAAAATGCTATCCAACCATGTTGCTGAATTGGAATCACATCAAAATTTTATAATTTTAGAACTTGTGATGTTCTAAATGTTCTACATGTTACTTGTTATAAGGACACATTTATCTTCTTGGGTTAAAACTTCAAATTGCTCATTCGTTATGTGTATTCTAATCTTTGGTACATACATAGCCAGAAGAGTCCCCTGTGTCTAGGTTATCTCTGTGGTGTTTCTGGCCATGGATTACTGAACATCATCCATCTATGTCATGCTTATTATGCTGTTCCATTTCCTAGAATGGAATTTTATCATTTTATTTGTATTGAGCAATGTGTTAATGCATATGCATCTCCATGCTGCTGCTGCTGCTGCTAAGTTGCCCCAGTCATGTCCGACTCTGTGCGACCCCATAGATGGCAGCTCACCAGGCTCCCCCATCCCTGGGTTTCTCTAGGCAAGAACACTGAAGTGGGTTGCCATTTCCTTCCCCAATGCATGAAAGTGAAGTGAAAGTGAAGTCACTCAGTCATGTCCGACTCAGTGACCCCGTGGACTGCAGCCTACTAGGCTCCTCCGTCCATGGGATTTGCCAGGCAAGAGTGCTGGAGTGGGGTGCCATTGCCTTCTCCATGCATCTCCATAATGACATATAATTCTTTCTGCTTCTGCTTCTCACAAGGATGCTCTAGCAAGATCAGCAGAGATTATGTTTGGGGGCTTTCTCATTCAAAACCTCTCATGGGGATGGAGATGCCCCTGAAAGAGATTTTTCTTCCCAATAGACATTTTTGGTAGAGAAACTTACAGGGGAGGGTCCTGGAGTTCAGTTGTAGTCAGAAGTACAATCTCATACAATATGCCAAGTAATTGGAAATTATCAAGTGGTCAAGTGGGTTACTAAGAAGAGGAACACATGAGAGTGCCATTGGCTTCCCTGTTGGAAAGGCTTGAGCAGCTTCCTTCCTGAATTGAGTCAGTCAGTAGGAAGGGAAAGTCAAAAACAATGTGAGTGTGGGTGTTCCTGGGCTGGGATGGAGTACTCTAAAATTTAAGATAGTATGCTTCTGAAAACTAGAAGCAGGCAGTTAGCTTTTTTGAACAAGGCTGGATACAATCAATCAAATACTATTCTACGTGCACATTTGTGAATATCTACTAATGTTTTTCTGCTCCCCCTCCCCTTCTTTAATTTATGTCTCCTCAAGGCACTCAACATTGAAATTGGGCTTTCAATTGATGTACTTAATGAGGAAAAGCAGCCTTAATTATATTAGAAATCTAAGCAGAAATTAGTTTTAACTGATCTCCTCTTCTTCAACTTTTGTAGGCCAGATGTTTTCCTAGTAATCCTCATGAAACTGTTCATTATACACAGACCTTATAATCTATTAATACAATAATTTTTTTTTCCCTTTTCTTTTTGGCTAGAAATAGTTATCTAGGAGCAACCTCAACACAAGAGAATGAGAAGCTATGTCTGTTCTGATGCTTTTTTTTCCTAACTGATCTAAGTGAACAGAGCTATGGCAGAGAGCTCCCCTCACCAAGACCAACTTGGTAGCAGGCCACCTCAATGCTATCAATTTTGCATTCCCAGCTGGTATCCCAGTGTAGTTTTAATAGAATCTTCTGCGCGTGGCCCTAACAAACTCCCCACTGCTTCCTGAGGTGGATTAAAAGATGCAAACTCACTGAAATATGCCAAAGAATATAATGGTCTCTACAGAAGATCTGGCTGTGTCAACCAACAAAAAGTTCCAGCTGTGGCCGCTGTGTGGAACAAAGGGAACTCTTGGCTTAACATGGAGTGCGTGCTTCTGACGTTCCAGTTCAGGCAAGAAATAAATAAAGCTATTACAAAGCCCTTGAACAGATGTGTCTGACATAGTCTAAAATGTGTTTGTACAGAAACTTTGCTATCAACGTGGCTCATTCTTATAGCAATGGACATCTGTTCCTGAAGGCTAAAGCGGGGTACAGTCCATAATCACAGTCCAGAGCTGATCTGGCTGGCCTCTTTGAACTGCCTTTTCCCTGGGCACTGTTGTTCACATTTATCTACATAGTCTCAGTCATGTGTGGGTCAATGATTTATTTAACACAGAATCTGAATGCCTCTGTGTCAAGGAATCAAATTCTGTCCAATAGTCAAAGACTTGAAAATTTCCATTTGTTTTCCAGGAGCAATTGTGCACATTCCCCATAGATAACTTGACACTGTTATGCCCTGTCACAATTTACATCTGTCTTGGACTTACATTGTTTCTAAGGTTGGCTATTGATCATTGTTCTCATATGAATCCTTCATTATTCTATTAAAAACCATTTATAAACACATTCCTTGGACAGATGACAAAAGGATCCATGATGGACAACTTCTTATTCAAAACAGCTGCCCAATATGTAAATCAAAAGCTGTTAAAGATTGTATTGAGCTGAGAACAATTATATAAGGTTCTAGCCTGTTGTGAATTAAAATGACTGCATTAGAGCTTAAGGGATTTGTAAACCAAGTCTTTCTTTTCAAGAACACCAGTTCAGACTCAGCTCAGGTCATTGACAAGAAATATCATGTGAGAATAATGTAAAACAAATCTATGCTCCCTATTTTATTGTTAATAGATACTATTTTCCAAAAGCACTATTTACTGCTCTGGTTATCTTATCTGAAAACCTAAGGAATGGAAGATTAAAACTAAATTAAGGTCATAACTAAAATAAGTTACTTAGAATTTATTTTAAATTTAAGAATTCAGAATTTATAACATTTTCATCATTTTGGTGGTTGTGGTTTAGTTGCTAATTCATGTCCAACTCCTGCGACCCCATGGACTGTAGCCTGCCAGGCTTCTCTGTCATGGGAATTCTCCAGGCAGGAATACTGGAGTGGGTTGCCATTTCCTTCTCCAGGGTTCATCATTTTAAGATTTTCTTCAAGTTATTCTAGTCCTACTTATACACAAACACACACACATAAAAGATTTCGTCTTTTCCTTTTTATCTGGAAATAACAGCAAAAACTGAATAATCAATAGGAGGCTGTGGAAATATTAATAACAACTAATGTCTATTGACTCTTTGCTATATATGTCAATTACTGTTCTAAATATTGGCACATTTATTGCTCACAATAACCTCATGAAGTAAGAACTATTACTGCCCTCATTTCATAGTTGAGAAAACTAAAACCAGTGAGATTAAATATGCTTACTTAATGTCACATCATATTCAAACCTGAAATGTCCAACTCAAAAGCTCATACTTCTTTACTAAAATTTCTCCAAGTAAGACACATTGAAATGCCAGTACTTAGTCAAGTAAATTAACATTGATTGCCAATCTACAATATAGATAGATAATGCCAATATTTATTAAACCTCTTATTTTAAATACCTAGATTTATTTCATTTAATGACCCATTTTTGAAAGGTAAATTTGGTTAGCCCATTTAAGATGACTTCAATTAGGTCCATTTGTTTTGATCTGAAGATATTTACATGTAGCAACCAAGGGTTAAATTCTAATTCCTCTCGCCATATTCTAAATCAGAATGCTGGACAGAAGCAGGTTAACTAAGCCTTTGCAGGGAGTTGATGTCTTTGTGTGACCCTCATTTCAAATACAGCTTAGGCATATGGAATCAGTGTTTATGTAATATAAAGATTCAGTGTTGCTGAGACTCAAAACATTGAAATTTGATTTCAGGATATTTTTATATGATATATTTTCATGCATGTGTGGTATAACAGAGGGTTAAAGAGAGTTTTGACCCTAAAGAGAGTTTTGACCCTAAAGAGAGTTTTGTCCAGAATTCAATTCCAATAGTAAATATGAAATTAGTGTCAGAATTATATTTGTCAGGGTCTAGGTCTTGTAATAACCTGTTATCTCTAGCCTCTCTCCCAAAGAAGGTAAATAAAAGGACATGGGTAAGAAAATCAAATTTGAGGTAAATGGAATAGGGAAAACAATTTTTTTTTTTACTTCAATACATTTTATCTGAATGATCTGTTTATGTAGTGACACCATTTCAGTACTTACCCATGTAGCCTATTTATACATATAAAAAACCTATGAGAAAAGTATTTAATTCCAGTTGACATACTACCTCAAAGATACAAGGAAAAGTAGGAATATGCAAAGATAAAAGGTAAACAAAAGAGACAGTCTATCACTATTCTTCCTCATTTTCTCATTGAATTTCTTTCCTCTTCTCGGTTAATTTGTCCCTGATCCAAACTCAATAGAGACATGCCCTCCTGAGGCAGAAAGTAAAAGAGCCACCCAGGGTAAAGTGATAGGAGATTCATTCCTGTGGAGTGGAACTCCAAGATGAAAAAAGCAGGACAATTAAGAGAGGAGGCTGGACCCTACCCAGACCACATCTCATTCTCAAAGCCAGCAGAACTCCCCAACCACATATGCACAGAAAGGCCCCTTGGAGACCAAAAGGAGAGATGACAAGAGATGCTTATTACCCACTGGCCTTGGCTGAGAGATGTGTGCATACACATGGAATGATCTCGAAATATACTAAATAGGGACTGTGAACCAAGCAAATCAATATGAGTGGCCAAAAGAAACCCAAAAGAAATGCCCCATAAAAGAAATGCCCATGAGGGGGTGACTCAGGGACTTGCTCTTTCAGTCGGCCCATGTGTCTATCCACACGTATTATACTCTTTTTCCTCCTAATAAACACTTTACTTGCTTCACTACTTTCCATCTTTGTGGAAATTCTTTTCTACACAGCCCAGGAGCCATGGCCTGGTCACTGGACTCTAGTCTGTATGTCCTTAGCCACTCAGTTGTGTCCAACTCTTTGTGACCCCATAGACTATAGCCCACTAGGCTTCTCTGTCTGTGGGGATTTTCCGAGCAAGAATACTGGGGTGGGTTGCCAGGTACTCCTCCAGGGGATCTTCCCAACCCAGAGACTGAACCCAGGTCCCCTGCAATGCAAGCGGATTCTTTACTATCTGAGCCTCCAGGGACTCCTGACCTCTAGTCTAGTGGCTAGGATTTGGTGCTCTCATCACCCTGACCCAGCATCAATTTCTGGCTGAGAACCAAGTCTTACTTCAAGCTGCTGAAGGTCAAGGCCACTCGAGGTCACTCTTAGCATCAAGAATTAGTTATTTTAGCCATATGATTGAAATGATTACATTTCTGTTTCACTCTATTCCTAAAGGTTGAATTCTTAAGATTTAACTATATCATTTATTCATTCATTCAGTATTTTGGCATACCTACTGCATGCCAAGCAATGAGCTTGCTAACAATGGAGGCAAAAACATCTGTCCTCAAAGAAGTCAGTAGAAGAGACAGGAGCATGGAGTGATTACAGCAATGTAGAAAAGCCATAAAATTTTTTACCATTATCTGTTACAGAAGCTTGGAGGAAAGAAAGATCACCTACCTGGGAAGATCAGAAAAGAATTTACTAAGTATACAAGGGAGAAGAAAGTCCTTTAGATAGGGACATAGCAAATGCAAATATCTTTTCAGGATGGACAATCTCCTGCAAATTAATTATTCAACTTAAAATATGCATTCAGAGGGGACATGGAGACTTTTAATCCAGTAGCAATTGTTACAGTGTAAGTGTATTAATGACAACATACTTATAATCAACTCTTAATCTCCAGTTTAAGGAAGGGATAACATTAATGGATTAAGCCTACTTTGATCAGTACAGCATATAATCTCTTCTTTCTCTCATTCTCTGAGGTGGTTATTAACTGAAAACTCAGTTTCTCAATTAATTATGTCTGGCTTATGACAGTATTTCAGTGTCCAATTGGAACAGTGTCCAATCTTAGTTAAATATGTGATTAGATAACATCTTATTTTCAGTTTTGGTATCATATTATGAATACCAGGTCAGGAACAAACATTCATGTTATATCTTCCTATAGTATATGAGGCATTAGTCCATTTTAATTTCATTTGACTTGATAAGTGAAACTGAAGAAAGAAAAAGGGAAATTAAGTGAATTGCTATTTACTGAGCACTTACTAGATATCACAGAATATATAGTCACATTTAGCTACATCTAGATGGATAAAGCAACTTAAAACATGGGTTTTGGAGACATACAGATTAGAATCACACCTTGTTTTGAAGGTATCTTTCCCACTCTGGGTCTCAGCTTTCAAACATGTAAAATAGGGATATGAGCTGTGTCTGGTTTATGGGACTGTGTTCAGGATTAAGTGAAATCTCCTATACTACAGTCCTTACATATAGAAGTATCTAAAAGTAAAATAGTGTTAGTTCACGGTTAGTTGTACCAGTCGGTTGTTTTCTCAATAATGGTACTCAACAAAACATACATAACTCGCTGGCTTATAGCAATGAGCCCTTATACTCCCACCTTTTCAGGCCATCATGGAATCTGGCAAATCTAGACTGTTTTTGACTGGGTGTGGCTCAGAGGTGCAGGCTGGACATAGGTCAGCTGCAGCAGTTTCCCGTCCTTGTCTTAGCCAGTGGCTACCGAGATACGTTCCTCTTATGGCAAAGGCAGTAGAGCTACAGAACAACCCCAATGCACAAGCATATATCAAACCTCTGTTTAAGACACATCTGCTAACATCTCGTCGAACAAAATAAGTTAGAGTCAACTTGAAAGTCATGTCATGAATATTTGTTTAAAATTATTCAACTTGCCATAATATTTTAGCTTGTTAGCTTTTAAAATTTGATTATCTAAATATAATCTGCTTTCTACATATTAACATGTATAGCTTGACTAATTTTTTTAAATTATACAACTAATTTTAAAATTGCTTAGCAGAAAAAGGAAGGCCTGAATAAGCTATAACTGATTAACTGTGAAATTTCACAAGATGAACAATGATGTCAAGAGGTAGACAAATGATAATCATGAATAATATATTAATTCACCATTCTAGAACTTCATGGAATTTTGTGCTAGATGGAGACATTTTGGCTGTGTATTTTGGAAAAGTCAAAGGATGCAGAAGACACAGACCCAGCATTTTGGGTCATGATAGCAGTTTGAAGTCAATTATTGTTGCTTTTTTCTCTATTTTTTGGTTTACTATTCATAAATGTGATGGAGATTGGGCCGTTTCACATCCATTAACTTTCGTAGCAATTCATTCATCCTTTCAAAAAAACACTGAGTGCATACTATATTCCAGGCTCTATGCTTGTTATTAGAGAAACAACCGTGACTGTAAACAGCTTTCCAAATTGGAAACTTCCATTACATGAGTATAAAAAATAATTTATTTCTTAAATTCCACAGAGCCATGATGGAAAAGAGACATAATTTGGAAAAGGTTACCCACAACTCTGAACATTCCACTTGTCTACATGAAACAGAGTCTCAAGAGAATGTGGAATGGGACTAAGATGAGGGGTCCTTAGGTAGATACGAATTGTTTGTTGAATGAGCAGGCATTTCTTACAGCTTGAGGACACTGTTAATCCTCTCACTTAGGTTATTAGAGAAATATTTCATCAATTTAGAATTCTTACCATTCTTGCTTCTAGTGAAAAATGTTAATCAGCAGGTATGTATCAATTTTAAAGACTTGTGCTAAGAATTTCCACCCACGTCAATTTGAGTCTAGAATCATTACACTTAGAAAGGCTAGAAACTGCTGAGACTGGACTTCTGCTTTTGCTTTCCAAGCTGATGGGATATGTGTGTAGACAATTAGGGTAATTCTTCCTCTCTATATTAAAACATTCTAAAGGTACATTGTGACAGACAGCTCTTCTGGGCAAAGACAGAGAATGAAATGATGGCTCTCCTGGAATAGAAAGGTACCCACACTGAGACGTTGAGTGGGAAACTACACTTTCTTATAGTTCCTTTTTTATTTTAAATAACCTCAGTTAAGTTACAGTTGTTCAGTGACAATTAGTGAAGGCATGAAAGTTTGCACCTTCGCTCTAAGCTGTTGGTTTCTGTCTTATTGTCAGCCTCAGAACTGTCTTGCAGAGAAAAGAAGAGGGCTGTACAGAGCATCTTCTAAAACTGTGATTAATGGTGTACCTTCATCACCCATTTTACCACTTTGAACCCACAACCTGACTTTAAGTGCACCCTACAAGCACACACCCCATGCTACATTTCTGCAAGTTTCACCAAAAAGGCTAGATTTCTCTTCTAATTACCATCACAACAGCTCCCATTATGGTTTGACCCTAGTAATTTAGTTATATTTATGCTACTACAATGCACCAAATAGATAATAATGAATACTGATGCAGCTTTGGGTTGAAGCAAACTATCATTACACAGGCTTAATGAAGTTACCAGAAAAGGCAGCATGTAAAAAACATACTCAGATTAAGAAAAAAACAAAAACAAAAAACATGAACATTTCACATTCCTAAAGCTCTGCTTTATATTTGGAAACTCCTGGAGAACTAACATGTGCTATTCACTTCTCTTCCTTGATTTCTGATCTACGATTTCCGGATTTATGCCATCACATTCCAAACTTTCATCTTTTACCTCTCAGTGTCTAACTGTGTTTGTCAAATCAAGACAAACAGTGATGTGATTTATAGCATGGATCAAATGGGATACTTACTCGGTAACCCAATTTTGTACTGCTGCTGCTGCTGCTGCTACTAAGTCGCTTCAGTCATGTCCGACTCTGTGAGACCCCAGAGATGGCAGCCCATCAGGCTCCCCCGTCCCTGGGATTCTCCAGGCAAGAACACTGGAGTGGGTTGCCATTTCCTTCTCCAATGCATGAAAGTGAAAAGTGAAAGTTAAGTCTCTCAGTTGTGTCTGACTCCTAGTGACCCCATGGACTGCAGCCTACCAGGCTTCTCCATCCATGGGATTTTCCAGGCAAGAGTACTGGAGTTGGGTGCCATTGCCTTCTCCAAATTTTGTACTAAATATGCTAAATTAAAATTTAAAATTTTGGAGCTTAGTCAAGATGTTGGCCATCAGACCCATCAAATGAGGCAGAGACCATGGCTGGATCTCCTTAGAACAGCAGATAACAAAGTGACTGCACCTGTAACTTGAAATCATAACCAGCTGGCATCTCAGGATGAATGAATTTGTGCCAGAAATTCCTTTTGTGAAAGTCAGTGCTTAAACAGGTAGTGTGCAATATGAAAAAGCAGAAGGGGTGTTGTTAAGGTCATCATGTATTGACAATAGAGATTCTTTTCCAGATAGATTTAGACTAACTTTGAGAATCAGTGAAAGGAGACTAAAAGGCATTCCCAAGTGTTCAAAGTGAGTTGGACATCATTTTCAGTTCTTGAATGATGAGATATGATATAGAGGACACACATCTCAGTATTTCATATAACATTTTTATAATTATTGTGGAACGTTCCCTGAGGGAAATGAAGACACAAGAAGAAATGTGGTTTAACCAGACTGGTTATGACTTTGGGAAGTGAGAGCAGGAGGTCTTGAGGGATTCACATCCCTAACCTTTTTCTTACTTACTCTAATCCCTTAGAGACATGAAGAACACTCATTCTTACCTTATCTCACAACATAACTTCTACAGTTATCTATTTCTAAAAAGGATGATAACCTTAGTACAGAGTCAAGTTCTCATAATAAAAATTCTCCTCCGGGTTTAGGGATCATGGTAAATTATCTGTGGCTATTCAAGTTCAACTGGCTTAAATTCCAAAGGGTCCTTCTAAAGAGATTTCCCTGATTCTCCTCATTGTTGAATAGTTCTCAAATATTTCATGCCCCAGTAGGCCTGCATTCCTATTTTAAGTGCATTTCTGGGTAACAGATTAAGAGAGAAATGATGGAGATAAAGTTTAAATTTGCCAAAAGGATTTTTCTTTTAATTTGACATCATTTTCCCTGTGTCTCCTCATCAATGCATAACCAGGAAAAACTTGTGGGTCAAACTGTATTTTTATGCTCTTAGTATATTCTATGTCCACATCACTTACTCTCTGTTATCTCTACCACCTCTTTGATCTTTCAACTGTTCCTTTCTCTATACGAGGTGAGCTAGTTTTTAGCTGAAGATAGGGCCTGTTGTTCATCTGGGAATCATTTGACTATCCAGTATTAAGTAATGGAGCTGCTGTATTTTTGCTTTACCTGTTATATGTGTTTCTATCTTTGTAACTGAGTTGCCTGATGAGAGTGAAGTTGCAGTGGGGACAGATGTTCTTAAAATTAAGAAAGGAAAAGGCTAAGGACAAAAGAACATGTATAAACATGGGGGTGACTTGCATTGTTAAAAATGAAGTTTTTGTGCTTTGGATTCATACACATTTCTGATTAAAATAAACCAAAGTGAATCTCAGATTCCAATGAAACTTCACTTTCTTGCAGAAAAGAAGTGGGTGAGAGAAACATATGCTGGTAATACCAGGCAGATCTTCTCTGCAACTAGTCCCAGTACTATCATCGACTCTTCAGGAAAGTATCCATGCTGAATTCAATCAAGGGATTATAGCAAGAAAAGTCTTTGAGTAGAGAGTTGAGAAACGTAGGTTCTTTCTTCACTTCTAATGCTCTGACTCTGGCCCAAATAGGATGTGTTTGCCCTGGTGGCTCAGAGGTTAAAGCATCTGCCTGCAATGCGGGAGACCTGGCTTCGATCCCTGGGTTGGGAAGATCCCCTGGAGAAGGAAATGGCAACCCACTCCAGTACTCTTGCCTGGAGGATCCCATGGAGGGAGGAGCCTGGTAGGCTACAGTCCATGGGGTCGCAAAGAGTTGGACACGACTGAGCAACAAATTGCTGCCTTCAATCAGATTATGATTGCTATGCCATAAATTAAAATACAGTAAAATAAAATAAATAAAAAATAAAATAGAACAAAGCTCCCCTGTGACCTCCTAATCACAAAATACATTTCAAGTATTAGTCTTTCTCGCCTATACACAATGGTTCCACCCATCAGTTTTATCTGAATTTGGCTTTAAGCTAAGAATACATCTTGTCTTTCACTATACATGATGGATTCCAGATATTCAGATTAAGTAATGGTTCTCCCCTGTAGATATAACAGACCATCACATCAAGGTAACTAGGCAAAATGAGCAAACCAGGGCCTGCAAATTATCTTAATTATTTCAACTATGAGAAAACAGAAAAGCACTGGGTAATACAACAGACAGCACTCTGAAAGAGCAAACAAAAAAATCCTGGTTATTTACTTTTAAGCCAAACCTGCTCCCTGAAAAGTATAATGTGTGTGGAATAACTCAGAAGAAACCTTGCATACCATTTTCACGATAGGTATTCTCTGCCTAGTCTTCAGCATTGCTGCTGCTGCTGCTAAGCTGCGTCAGTCATGTCCGACTCTGTGCAACCCCATAGATGGCAGCTCACCAGGCTCCTTCGTCCCTGGGATTCTCCAGGCAAGAGTACTGGATTGGGTTGCTTTCTCCGAGTCTTCAGCATTGAGTAACATACAAATCACAATGCTAATATTGATCTACTATTCATTTTTTAAAATGATGGTCTATATCTCAAGTATCATTGCTGAAAATATAGATGTGCTTTTACATCATTCAAGATGTCTCTATTGCTTCCAGCGTTTGAAAAATCAGTTACAAATAACACCACTGAAGTGAGTCAGATTTATACATCAGACACATATACAGAGATGTATAAAAACAAATCTATATATTTCTTTCTTTCTTTTTTAAATTTTATTTTACTTTACTTTACAATACTGTATTGGTTTTGCCATACATCACTATGAATTCACCACGGGTGTACACGTGTTCCCAATCCTGAACCCTGCTCCCACCTCCCTCCTACTTTCCATGATTAAGAGAAAGTACAGCTGATATTCCACTTGACATAGAATTATCCAAATATGGTCTTCCAGGCCTTGGAAATGGAGTTAAATTGTAGCTTATGTCAATGCTGTACCAAAAAGTGAGTTCTGCCCCAGCAATCTCCTGTGGTTCTTGACTACGCTGTAAATTAATCTGTTCAAATCATTCACACTCATCCACAAAGCACAGGTGGCAGTCTCCTTTCATGCACACCAAAGAGCTTAAGATAAAAATAAATCATAATGTCATTAAAAACATGCTAAAATAATATTTTTTCCCATCTGCTAAGCCCAGCCCCTGTGGTAAGTGAACTAACAGGTATCCACATTCATATCTGATGTACAGATACTGCAAGCAATTAATTAACATGAATATGACAGGAGTTGATTGGATTTCTCTCTTTTAGACATTAAGCAAAGCCCCAAATAAAACACATTCCTTGTATAACATTCAGACTTGTAGGTCTTCAGATGTGGCTGCTGTAAAGCCCATTTCTGTCTAAATATTTACAACAAAATGAGTCTGCTCAACAGGGATATTCTATGTGCCAGGTTCTACACTGCCAAAGCCATGATCAGCAGACCCATCAGCTTGGCCTGCCTCATTTTCCTGATATGCAGACTACAAACAAGGACAATCCAAGGGTAAAGTCCTTTTTTTTTTTTTTTTTTGCATTCAACCTGTCAGTTAAAAATAAACTTTACTGCTTCCTCCCCTTTAAAAATTAAGACGAATATGTACGTCTTAAAATATTATGGTGAGGAGTATTAGAAAATTCAAAAAGAGATGAGTCTTGGCATTAGAAAGCCCCTAATTATCTTTAATCTTATCATAAATACTTAGGGGGAATACTAAGCTTTTATAGAAATAATTGGAGAATGGTTTTAAAAAGTTTCAATAAATTAATAAGTAAGAAAATAAGAAATCCAGCAAAAGTATCCTTCCCAAAAGCTCAGGCCATGAGAATTTTACTGGTGAATTATTTCAAGCATTCAAGGTAGAAATAATTCTGCTCTTACATTTTTTTTAAAGACAGAGAAATAAGTTAACTCCTTAAAGTCCTTTCAGAAAGTCATCTTAACAGTGAGGCTTCATGACTTCTAATGTGGAAGGAAATCAAGTTAGGGTATGAGAGAAAGTGGATAAAAATAAATTAACCGATACCCCTCTGTATTTAGTGCTCTTCATTTTCAATTGACTCTCAGAAGGTAAACCTAGATGAAGGGGGAAAGAAACGCAGACTCTGTTACACACTAGTAGAAAAAAAGAAATGAATATAAAAAATGAGACATGTGATTATACTTAAAAATAATATGTCTATATCTCTGAGAAAAAATAGTCATGAGTCTGTGCTCAATTAAGCTGTTGTGTGCTGAGGTTGTTCTGATAGTGCGGGCAGAATTGAAAGACCCTGCAGGGAGATGAAATACCAGAAGGAAGAGAGTTCCTTGGCATTATCTCTCTCCTCCTCCCTCCCACTTCTCTTTCCTATTTATCCCTCTCTCACACACCTTCTTTCTGTGTTCTTCCTCTCTCTTTTCTTTCCTTTCATAAGCTTTTCTTGGAGCTGTACTGGATGTAATTGACCCTGTGAGTAGAACAATCTCTAACTGCTTGCTTCTCTCAACTCTTCCTACTGAATGGATATCAGGAGGGGAACCCATCTTGAGTGGAGGCTGAACCCAGGGGCATCACTACAGGCAGATCTTCAGTTGCTGTCATGCACCTGATTAAACTGAATTCTATCTATCTAGTTGCCTCCATTAGAATCCTTTCTATGTCAGTTAAGCCCACTGGTGTCTGTGGCAGTAGCATTTTCCAAAAGTGACTACATTAATATCTCCAGTGCTACATGTTCTTCTAGAACTCCCATTCCCTCCATTAAGAGATGCAATTTTGTTGCTTTGTTGTAGTTCAGTCCCTAAATCATGTCCAACTCTTGGTGACCCCATGGACTGCAGCGTACCACTCTCTTTTGCCCTTCATTACTCCTGGAGTTTGCTCAAATTCATATCCATTGAGTTGGTGATGCTATCTAACCATCTCAACCACTGCTGCCCCATTCTTTTCCTGCCTTCAATCTTTCCCAGCATCAGAGTCTTTTCCAAGGTGGCTTTCCATCAGGTGGCCAAAATGTTAGAGCTTCAGCTTCAGCATCCATCCTTTCAATGAATATTCAGAATTGATTTCCTTTAGTATTGATTGGTTTGATCTCCTTGCAGTCCAAGGGACTCTCAGGAGTCTTCTCCAGCACCACTGTTCGAAAGCATCAATTCTTTGGCTCTCAGTTCAGTTCAGTTCAGTCGCTCAGTCATGTCCGACTCTTTGCGACCCCATGAACCACAGCAAGCCAGGCCTCCCTGTCCATCACCATCTCCTGGAGTGCACTCAGACTCACGTCCATCGAGTTCCTGATGCCATCCAGCCATTTCATCCTCGGTTGTCCCTTTCTCCTCCTGCTCCCAATTTCTCCCAGCATCAGAGTCTTTTCCAATGAGTCAACTCTTTGCATGAGGTGGCCAAAGTACTGGAGCTTCAGCTATAGCATCATTCATTCCAAAGAAATTCCAGGGTTGATCTCCTTCAGAATGGACTGGTTGGATCTCCTTGTAGTCCAAGGGACTCTCAAGAGTCTTCTCCAACACCACAGTTCAAAAGCATCAATTCTTCAGTGTTCTGCCTTCTTCACTGTCCAACTCTCACATCCATACATGATCACTGGAAAAACTATAGCCTTAACTAGATGGACGTTGGTCGGCAATGTAATGTCTCTGCTTTTCAATATACTATCTAGGTTGGTCATAATTTTTCTTTCAAGGAGTAAGCGTCTTTTAATTTCATGGCTGCAATCACCATCTGCAGTGATTTTGGAGCCCCCCAAAATAAAGTCTGACACTGTTTCCACTGTTTCCCATCTATTTCCCATGAAGTGATGGGACAGGATGCCATGATCTTAATTTTCTGAATGTTGAGTTTTAAGCCAACTTTTTCACTCTGTTCTTTCACTTTCATCAAGAGGCTTTTTAGCTCCTCTTCACTTTCTGCCATAAGGGTGGTGCCATCTGCATATCTGAGGTGATTGATATTTCTCCCGGCAATCTTGATTCCAGCTTGTGTTTCTTCCAGTCCAGCATTTCTCATGTTGTACTCTGCATAGAAGTTAAAGCAGGGTGACAATATACAGCCTTGACATACTCCTTTTCCTATTTGGAACCAGTCTATTGATCTACGTCCAGTTCTAAATGGTGCTTCCTGACCTGCAAACAGATTTCTCAAGAGGCAGGTCAGGTGGTCTGGTATTCCCATCTCTTTCAGAATTTTCCACAGTTTATTGTGATCCACACAGTCAAAGGCTTTGGCATAGTCAATAAAGTAGAAATAGATGTTTTTCTGGAACTCTCTTGCTTTTTCCATGATCCAGCGAATGTTGGCAATTTGATCTCTGGTTCCTCTGCCTTTTCTAAAACCAGCTTGAACATCAGGGATTTCACAATTCACGTATTGCTGAGGTCTGGATTAGAGAATTTTGAGCATTACTTTACTAGCATGTGAGATGAGTGCAATTGTGAGATAGTTTGAGCAGTCTTTGGCATTGCCTTTCTTTGGGATTGGAATGAAAACTGACCTTTTCCAGTCCTGTGGCCACTGCTGAGTTTTCCAAATTTGCTGGCATATTGAGTGCTGCACTCTAACAGCATCATCTTTCAGGATTTGAAATAGCTCAACTTGAATTCCATCACCTCCACTAGCTTTGTTCATAGTGATGATTTCTAAGGCCCACTTGACTTCACTTTCCAAGATGTCTGGCTCTAGATGAGTGATCACACCATCATGATTATCTGGGTCATGAAGATCTTTTTTGTACGGTTCTTCTGTGTATTCTTGCCACCTCTTCTTAATATCTTCTGCTTCTATTAGGTCCAGACGATTTCTGTCCTTTATCGAGCCCACCTTTGCATGAAATGTTCCCTTGGTATCTCTAATTTTCTTGATGAGATCTCTAGTCTTTCCCATTCTGTGGTTTTCCTCTATTTCTTTGCAATGATCGCTGAAGAAGCCTTTCTTATCTCTTCTTACTATTCTTTGGAACTCTGCATTCAGATGCTTATATCTTTTCTTTTCTCCTTTGCTTTTCACCTCTCTTCTTTTCAAGCTATTTGTAAGGCCTCCCCAGACAGCCATTTTTCTTTTTTGCATTTCTTTTCCATGGGGATGGTCTTGATGCTTGTCTCCTGTACAATGTCACGAACCTCATTCCATAGTTCATCAGGCACTCTATCTATCAGATCCAGGCCCTTAAATCTAATTCTCACTTCCACTGTATAATCATAAGGGATATGATTTAGGTCATACCTGAATGGTCTAGCAGTTTTCCCTACTTTCTTCAAATTGAGTCTGAATTTGGTAATAATGAGTTCATGATATGAGCCACAGTCAGCTCCTGGTCTTGTTTTTGTTGACTGTATAGGGCTTTTCCATCTTTGGCTGCAAAGAATATAATCAATGTGATTTCAGTGTTGACCATCTGGTGATGTCCATGTGCAGAGTCTTCTCTTGTGTTGTTGGAAGAGGGTGTTTGCTATGACCAGTGCATTTTCTTGGCAAAACTCTATTAGTCTTTGTCCTGCTTCATTCTGCATTCCAAGGCCAAATTTGCCTGTTACTCCAGGTGTTTCTTGACTTCCTACTTTTGCATTCCAGTCCCCTGTAATGAAAAGGACATCTTTTTCTGGTGTTAGTTCTAAAAGGTCTTGTAGGTCTTCAAAAACTGTTCAGCTTCAGTTTCTTCAGTGTTACTGGTTGGGGCATAGACTTGGATAACTGTGATATTGAATGGTTTGCCTTGGAGACGAACAGAGACCATTCTGTCGTTTTTGAGATTGCATCCAAGTACTGCATTTCAGACTCTTTTGTTGACAATGATGGCTACTCCATTTCTTCTGAGAGATTCCTGCCCGCAGTAGTAGATATAATGGGCATCTGAGTTAAATTCACCCATTCCAATCCATTTTAGTTAGCTGATTCTTAGAATGTCGACATTCACCCTTGCCAATTTCTTGTTTGACCATTTCCAATTTGCCTTGATTCATGGACCTGACATTCCAGGTTCCTATGCTATATTGCTCTTTACAGCATCGGATCTTGCTTCTATCACCAGTCACATCCACAACTGGGTATTGTTTTTGCTTTGGCTCCATCGCTTCTTTCTTTCTGGAATTATTTCTCCACTGATCTCCAGCAGCATATTGGGCACCTAATGACCTGGGGAGTTCTTCTTTCAGTATCCTATCATTTTGCCTTTTCATACTTTTCATGGGGCTTTCAAGGCAAGAATACTGAAGTGGTTTGCCACTCCCTTCTCCAGTGGACCACATTCTGTCAGACCTCTCCACCATGACCCACCTGTCTTGGGTTGCCCCACAGGCATGGCTTGGTTTCACTGAGTTAGACAAGGCTGTGGTCCTGGTATGATTAGATTGACTAGTTTTCTGTGAGTATTGTTTCAGTGTGTCTGCCCTCTGATGCCCTCTTGCAACACCTACCATCTTACTTGGTTTCTCTTGCCTTGGGTGTGGGGTATCTCTTCACAGTTGCTCCAGCAAAGCACAGCTGCTGCTCCTTATCTTGGATGAGGGGTATCTCCTTATCCCCGCCATTCCTGACCTTCAACATGGGATAGCTCCTCTAGGCCCTCCTGTGCCTGATCAGCCACCCCTCCTCAGGTTGCTCCTCCTGGCCGCTGGCCCTGGCCTCGGCCGTGGGTGGCTCCTCCCAGCCACCACTGACCTCAGATGTGGGGTAGCTCCTCTTGGCCACCGCCCCTGACCTCGGACACAGGGTGGCTCCTCCTGGCCATTCCTGGGCCGTCGCAGCCTGGCACTCTGGGCCGCTGTCCATGACTTTGGACGTGGGGTAGCTCTCGGCCGCGCTTAGCGCGCCTGCCAGCCAGCCGCTGCCGCCGCCTGAGCTTAGTGCACTCAGCCTTCTTTTATGGTCCAGCTCTCACATCTGTATGTGACTACTGGAAAAACCATAGCTTTGGCTATATGGACCTTTGTTGGCAAAGTGATGTATCTGATTTTTTTCTTTTTTTTTAGAGAGAATGCTCTAGTTTTTGTAATCAAACCCATGTAGATAAAACCTTACATTTACAGTGAGCTGTGTGTGTTAGCAGCTCAGTCATGTCTGATTTTTTGCAACCCCATGGACACTCACTAGACTCTTCTGTCCATGGAATTCTCCAAACAAGAATACTGGATTAGATTGCCATTACCTTCTCCAGGAGATCTTCCCCACCCAGGGACCTAAGCTGAGTCTCCCACATTGCAGGCAGACTCTTTACCATCTGAGCCACCAGAGAAGCCTTATTCAGTGAGTTACCTCTGTACAAATAGAGAAAATTATGTTTAATCTTTCTAGACCAACACTATTAATTTCTGTACAGTGCCAAGCTGACAAGGTACAATGGGGACACATTTTCCAAAGTTGACAACACAGAT
This sequence comes from Capricornis sumatraensis, assembly GCF_032405125.1. Classification (NCBI taxonomy): domain Eukaryota; kingdom Metazoa; phylum Chordata; class Mammalia; order Artiodactyla; family Bovidae; genus Capricornis; species Capricornis sumatraensis. The sequence goes on from NC_091083.1 coordinate 52,974,970, forward strand.
AAAGTTTATAAAAATGCATATTATATATTTATACACACATACACATATATGTATATATAGAGAGAGGTGGACTCATGAACTGTAACCCACCAGACTCCTATGTCCATGGAATTCTCCAGGCAAGAATACTAGAGTGGGTTGCCATTTCCTAATCCAGGAGATCTTCCTGACCCAGGGGTTGAACCCATGTCTCCCACATTTCAGGCAGACTCTTTACTGACTGAGCCATCAGTTCAGTCACTCAGTCTTGTCTGACTCATTGTGAGCCATTAGGGAAGATCTATAGGGAAGATCTTTTATTTACATAAAAAGATCAATAGCAGTATGCTATGCACCAATAGCCACAACAGTTTTTCCAAGTTTTGAAGCTATCTGAATAAAATTATAGAGACATTCAACATGCTCCAGAAGAACTATACAATAAAAGATCTTAAGGACCCAGATAACCATGATTGTTAACCACTCACCAAGAGCCAGACATCCTGGAGTGGGAAGTCAAGTGGGCCTTAGGAAGCATCACTATGAACAAAGCTGGTGGTTGTGATGGAATTCCAGCTGAGCTATTTAAAATCCTAAAAGATGATGCTGTGAAAGTGCTGCACTCAATACGCCAGCAAATTTTTAGAACCTAGCAGTGGCCACAGGACTGGAAAAGCGCAGTATTTATTCCAATCCTAAAGAAAGGCAATGCCAAAGAATGTTCAAATTACTACACAATTTCACTCATTTCACATGCCAGCAAAACAATACTCAAAGTTCTCCAAGCTAGGCTTCAACAGCACATGAATGGTGAACTTCCAGATATTCAAGCTGAATTTAGAAAAGGCAGAGGAGACAGAGATTAAATTGCCAACATTTGTTGGATTATAGAAAAAGCAAGAGAATTCCAGAAAAATATCTACTTCTGCTTCACTGACTATGATAAACCTTTGACTGTGTGGGTCACAACAAACTGTGGAAAATTCTTAAAGAGATGAGAATACCAGACCACCTTACCTGACTCCTGAGAAACCTGTATGCACAACAGGAAGCAACAGTTAGAACAAGACATAGAAAAATGGACTGGTTCAAAATTGGGAAAGGAGTATGTCAAGGCTGTATACTGTCACCCTGCTTATTTAATTTATATTCAGAGTACTTCATGCAAAATGCTGGGCTGGATGAAGCACAAGTTAGAATCAAGATTGCCAGGAGAAATATCAATAACCTCAGATACACAGAAGACACCACCATTATAGCAAAAAGCAAAGAGGAACTAGAGAGCCTCTTGATGAAAGTGAAAGAGAAGAGTAAAAAAAGCTGTCTTAAAAAATGAAGCATTCAAAAAATGAAGATCAGTATACTGTATTGGTGTTTTTCTTTCTGTCTTACTTCACTCTGTATAATCAGCTCCAGTTTCATCCATCTCATTAGAACTGATTCAAATGTATTCTTTTTAATGGCTGAGTAATACTCCATTGTGTATATGTACCACAGCTTTCTTATCCATTCATCTGCTGATGGACATCTAGGTTGTTTCCATGTCCTGGCTCTTATAAACAGTGCTGTATGTAAAGTAAAATAAAGTAAAAATAAAATTAAAAAAATTAAAAATTAAACAAAAAAAAAAAACACATGTTAAAAAAAAATGACGATCATATCCTCTGGTTCCATCACTTCATGATAAATAGATGGGGAAACAATGGAAATAGTGAGACTTTATTTTCTTGGGTTCCAGAATCACTGCAGATGCTGACTGCAGCCATGAAATTAAAATACATTTGCTCCTTAGAATAAAAGCTATGACAAATCTAGACAACATATTAAAAAACAGAGACATTACTTTGCCGACAAAGGTCTGTATAGTCAAAGCTATGATTTTTCCAGTAGTTATGTATGGATGTGAGAGTTGGACCATAAAGAAGGCTGTGCACCAGAGGATTGATGCTTTTGAACTGTGGTGCTGGAGAAGACTCTTGAGAGTCCCTTGCACTGCAAGGAGATCAAACCAGTAAATTCTAAAGGAAATCAGTCCTGAATATTCATTGGAAGGACTGATGCTGAAGCTGAAACTTCAATAATTTGGCCACCTGATGTGAAGGACTGACTCATTGGAAAAGACCCTGATGCTGGGAAAAATTGAGGGCAGGAGGAGAAGGGGATGACAGAGGATGAGATGTTTTGATCTCATCACCGACTCAATGGACATGAGTTTGAGCAAGCACTAGGGAGATGAAGGACAGCGATGTCTGGCATGCTGCAGTCTGTGGGGTTTCGTATAGTCAGGCATGACTGAGTGACTGAGCAACAACTACAAGCACACTCAAAAAAAGAAAGTTACAAACAAAAACCTCAAAAGCAGCTAAGTTCTGTTACTGTATTTTGACCTGGTACCATTTTTTAAAAACACTGAAACATGTATAATATCATATAAGAAATGAAGCACCAGTCTAGGTTCGATGCAAGGTGCAGGATGCTTGGGGCTGGTGCACTGGGATGACCTGGAGGGATGGTGTGGAGGGGGAGGTGGGAGGGGGGTTCGGGGTTGGGAACACGTGTACACCCGTGGCGGATGCATGTTGATGTGTGGCAAAATCAATACAATATTGTAAAGTAAATAATAATAATAATAATAATCAATTTTCAAAAATTAGCTTCTCAATCATCATCTGGAAAGAAAACAGTCTAGAATACCTTCATTTAAAACAGATGTGATAAAGCATCGTCACTACTACTTATCATAAGGATCGCTGGAGTTGACTCAGCCCCTAGTTTTTAAAATCAAACTTGTTCTGCCAAATACAAGACCCTGAATTTATCCAACTTAAACATGCTTTGACCACCTGGCCACCAAAACTCTTCCCATTCATATCAATAACAGTTTTAATTGCTGCCTCAACCCTGTCAAATTCTAAATATATTCACACTGCTTCATCAACAGGGCCATCAGGAATTTCAAATATCACACGTTTTCCACTTAGCTGTATTTTTCACATTCTTCCTTGGTTTCAACTTCCAAGTCTCCATCCACCTCTCCTGAACCAACCCTGTTCCTGAGTAGGATCACTTTGGTAGGACACAAGGATTTTAGCTAGTGGATTTCAATTCAACTTCTTGGTTGCCTCTTTCTCGGTGGCTTGGCCCATGATGATTGCCACCCCATTTGCTGGTCTTTTCCACTGATGGTGCTGTGCTCAGACCCTGCTCTTGCTTCCTGATACCCTGGCCTTCCCAGAAGCCTTACTTCTGCATGAATTTATGCACTATCCTGCCCTCCCATGTTGGCGAGGAAAGAGTTGCCAAGGCCTGTTGGGGATCGCAGTCTCCCTTGTTTTTTGTACACTGGGAGAGAGAAACTTTGGAAGACTGTGAGTGAGGTGGTGAATCCTCTTCATAAGGGAAGTCTTGGGGTAACTCTGTCCTCCACAAGAGACGTGGCGGGGCGTGATGGTGGCTCCGCCCTTATGCTTTTCCTCCTCTCTCACTCATAATCTACATCTTCAACAGAATCTAGATCTGGTGCACCTGGAAAACTCACTAGCTTCATGTCTATTTATGCCTCTTTTCTCTCTCTTCTGTTTCTTTCTGTCTTTCCAGTTCCTGATGTCTCTGTTGCTCTTCTCTTTGGTGCTTCATGATTTCCTTATAATCGTTAGGAAACATGGGATCCTATACATCAGCTAAGGGGATCAAAACTTATCCTTCAGAAAACTGGCTGGAAACAGGGTCCTTGATGCCCGTGGTCACAGGTGGTGGGAGGCCCACCATCTGTTGCTCATGAAGAGCCACTTCGATTCAGGTCAATTGCTGGAGGAAGGATTGCACTTTGTTTTGTCCTCTAGCTCTTGGCTTGAATGAGAGCTACCTTCTTCACCTGGTGCTGAGAATGCATAATTTTGAGGTATTTGAACCAGCCTTCTGTTTTTGAGTCACTGATCTCCACTCCCAGGTTGCCGTATGAGAACATCTTCTTAGTTCAATGCAAGCACACCTGGCAGATGCTTCTGGCACCATGGGTGTGCACAAGGCTCACCATGCTGCATTGTGCCTGGGCTGGGCAATCACTGTCAGCCCTTAATGGCCTGACCCCTCTGGAGGCCATCCTTTTGATTTTTAATACACTGTCTAGGTCTATCATAGCTTTCCTTCCAAGGAGCAAGTGTCTTTTAATTTCATGGCTGCAGTCACTGTCCATTGTGATTTTTGAGCAGGAGAAAATAAAATCTATCACAGCTTCCACTTTCCCCCCTTCTACTTTCAGATGACACCACCCTTTTGACAGAAAGTGAAGAGGAACTCAAAAGCCTCTTCATGAAAGTGAAAGAGGAGAGTGAAAAAATTGGCTTAAAGTCAACATTCAGAAAACTACGATAATGGCAACTGGTCCCATCATTTCATGGCAAATAGATGGGGAATCAGTAGAAACAGTGTCAGACTTTATTTCTGGGGGCTCCAAAATCACTGCAGATGGTGACTGCAGCCATGAAATTAAAAGATGCTTACTCCTTGGAAGAAAAGTTATGACCAACCTAGATAGCATATTAAAAAGCATATTACTTTGCCAACAAAAGTCTGTCTAGTCAAGGCTATGGTTTTTCCAGTGGTCCTGTATGGATGTGAGAGTTGGACTGTGAAGAAAGATGAGCACCAAAGAATTGATGCTTTTGAACTGTGATGTTGGAGAAGATTCTTGAGAGTTCCTTGGACTTCAGGGAGATCCAACCAGTCCATTCTAAAGGAGATCAGTCCTGGGTGTTCATTGGAAGGACTAATGCTAAAGCTGAAACTCCAATATTTTGTCCACCTCATGTGAAGAGTTGACTCATTGGAAAAGACTGTTGCTGGGAGGGATTGGGGGCAGGAGGAGAAGGGGACGACCGAGGATGAGATGGTTGGATGGCATCACCGACTCGATGGACATGAGTCTGAGTGAACTCCGGGAGATGGTGATGGACAGGGAGGCCTGGCATGCTGTGATTCATGGAGTCACAAAGAGTTGGACACGACTGAGCCACTGAACTGAACTGATGGGACCAGATGCCATGATCCTAGTTTTTTGAATGTTGAGTTTTAAGCCAGGTTTTTCACTTTCCTCTTTCATCCTCATCAAGAGGCTCTTTAGTTCCTCTTCACTTTCTGCCATTAGAGTTCCCTAATGGCGCAGTCAGTAAAGAATCTGCCTGAAATGCAGAAGACCTGGGTTAGATCCCTGGGTCAGGAAGATATCCAGAAATGGCAACCCACTCCAATATTCTTGACTGGGAAATCCCAAGGAGAGAAGAGCCTGGAGGGCTATAATCCCTGGGGTTGCAAGAATTGGACTTGACTGAGTGATTTAAATATATCTGCATATCTGGGGTTGTTGATGTTTCTCCCAGCAATCTTGATTTCAGCTTGTGCTTCATCCAATCCAGCATTTCTCATGATGCACTCTGCATAAGCAGGATGTCAATATACAGCCTCTTCATACTCCTTTCCCAATTTTGAACCAGTCCATTGTTTCATTTCCAGTTCTAACTGTTGTTTATTGACCTGCTTACAGAATTTTCAGGAGACAAGGAAGGTGGTTTGATATTCTCATCTCTAAGAATTTTCCACAATTTGTTGTGATCTGCAGAGTGAAAGGCTTTAGCATAGTCAATGAAGCAGAAGTAATTTTTTTTTTTTTTTCTGAAATTCCATTGCTTTCTCTATAATCCAACAAATGTTGGCAATTTGATTTTAGGTTCCTCTGACTTTTCTAAACCCAGCTTTAAAGTGAATCTGTTATACATTCACATATATCTACTTTTTAAAAATTATTTTCCCAAATAAACCATTACAGTGTATTGAGTAGAGTTCCTTGTGCTATACAGTAGGTCCTTATTAGTTATTTAGTTTTATGTATTGGGCTTCCCTGGTGGCTCAGATGGTAAAGAATCTGCCTGCAATGTGGGAGACCTGGGTTTGATCCCTGGGTTGGGAAGATTCCCTAGAGAAGGGAATGGCTGCCCACTTTGGTATTGTTGCCTAGAGAATTCCATGGACAGAGGAACTTAGCAGGCTACAGTCCATGGGGTCACAAAGTGTCAGATGAGACTGAGGAATTTTCACTTTATATATATATATATATATATATATATATATACACACATACATACATATATATATATATATTATATATATTTATATTTATATATAATAGTGTATGTCAATCCTAATCTTCCAATTTGTCCTTCTTCCTCTATAACCCCTGGTAACCATAACTTTATTTTCGACATCTGTAACTCCATTTTTGTTTTGTAAATAAGTTCATTTGTAGCCCTTTTTAAGATTCCACATATAAGCATTATTATGTGATATTTGTCTTTGTCTGACTTACTTCACTCTGTATGACAATCTCTAGGTCAATCTGTGTTGCTGTAAATAGCATTATTTCATCCTTTTTTATGACTGAGTAATATTACATTGTATATATGTACCACATGTTCTTATCCATTCCCCTGTGGATGAACATTTAGGTTGTTTACATATCCTGACTATTGTAAACAGTGCTGCAATAAACATTATGGTGCATGTATCTTTTTTACATTATATTTTTCTCCAGATACATCCCCAAGAGTGAAATTGTTGTATTATTTTTAGTTTTTAAGGAATCTTCATACTGTTTTCCATAGTCACTATACCAGTTTAGATTCCCACCAACATGTTCCCTTTTCTCCAAATGCTCTCCAGCAGTTATTGTTTGTAGATTCTTAATGATAGTCATTCTGAACAATGTGAGGTGATACCTCATTATAGATTTGATTTGCATTTATTGGATTCTTGCTTTTGAAGATCACATATAAACCCTGACTACCTTGAAACTGCCATGCTAGAGAGATAGGAAGAATTCTGGTTAGCAGCCCCAGCTGAATTTCAGTCAATAGTTATAATCATCTACAAGCCAGGCATGAGAGCCTGCTTGAACAGCTCACCCAGATGTTAATAACTGCAGACCCAGGTGACATCTACTGCAACTGTATTTGTGACTCCCATACTAGAGCTGCTTAGCAAAGCTATTCTCAAATACCTGACCCACAAAATCCCAAGCATTTTTGAAAGTTTCAGTGCTTTGGAGTAATTTGTTATTCATCAATGGTAGCTGGAATAGTCCTCAATATTTCAAGGGATGACTTCTAATTAAAGCTCATTGGAATGAAGTACATACAACTTGAAGGAGAAGAGTATACAGAGAAAGTTAAATGTAGTTGTATTTTATAGAAGAAAAGTTTGGGATCTTGTATATTTTTCTCTAAGCATCTTCTTCAATAAAGGCATGCTAGTGATATTTCCTGTGTTCAGTTCAACTCCTTTCTTCTCTCTGATCTTTTCATAAAGGGAAACACTTGAGTTTTCTCTCCTCTTCCTATTTATATGTTAACTCCTTATCCATTTTGATTTATATTCTGACCTCCATTCAAAGCACCATTCCTTCTGTCTGAACTGGCATCATTGGCCTCTGGAAATAAAAATAAGGGAAAGAAGAAAGTGAACATCCTAGAATAGGTGAAGGATTTGAATGATACTTGAGAATGTCTCAATTTTCTTTCATTTCCAAAAAACCTTCAATTAGCCATTTCATTTTATCTAGCACATTTTTAATAAAAAATCAAATAGCTACATATAAATATTACTCTGGGTCTTCTCAATGGACATGAGTTTAAGTAGCCTCTGGGAGTTGGTGATGGACAGGGAAGCCTGGCGTGCTTCAGTTCATGGGATGGCAAAGAGTTGGACATGACTGAATGACTGAAGTGAACTGGACTGAATGGTTTCCTAAATGTCTAATTTATCTTTGTTTGTATTTTTCTTTTATTTTTTAAATTACTTCATAGTTAATTTAAAATGTGTTGGTTTCAGGTTTCAGGTTTATAGAAAAGTGTTTCAGTTACACACACACACATACACACATATACATATATATATATATTCTTTTTAATATTCTTTTCCATTATAGGTTATTATGATACTGCATATAGTTCTCTGTGCTATACAGTAGTCTTTATTATTTATCTATTTTATATATAGTAGTATTTATATGTTAATTCCAAGCTCCTAATTCATCTCTCCCTATAAAATTTACTTTTTAAAATGTTTTTAAAGCATATGTTAAAATATGTTTTAGTTAGAATATTATTTATACATTAACCAATCTTTGTTTTCTTAGCAAATGACTTTGAGTACCTTTACATAATCATTGAATATGTAAGACTTTATATATATGTATATAATGAAATTAGTTAAAAATTAAATATATGTCTAAGTATATCATCTTGAGCTTAGAAAATAATTGCATTAACCTTCAAGTATGTTATTTTACTGGCTATAAGCTGTGAAGTAATCTATGATTCAGCTTACTTATACTGCTCTGCCCTTGTATGGGGATGATCTAGCTGATGACAATCTGGCAGATTTATGTCCAGGGAGAATTAGTCCCACCCTGTGTGGGTGTTGGCTTGAATGCCTCTAGTCCCCATGGGGCAAAGAGGTCCTGTCACCTCAGCAAGCAGAGAGGGCAAGTTGGAGCCAGCTAACATCCGTCAGGAACTCCATGGCCAAAGGCATGATCTGGAGGGAAGAACTGAGTTCACTGTCAACTACACTAAATTGAACAGGAAAAATAATGTAAGTTAGGTCATCAACTTGGTCCCAATCATAAGGAGAAAGCTGCTAGCTGTAAAATAGCACTAGTAATTTATCTTTTAATTGTGAAACCAGTTTAGCATATGTATGCTATTGTAAGTTACTCTAGAATGAGTGGTATGTACATTGTACAGATTTGGAACAATAATGAAGTAAAATTGACATTTATCTGTTGAATTCCTTGATGGAGGCTTCTAGGGAAAATGACTAGAGCCAGAGGCTCTAAAATCTAGCTCAGTCCCTCAATGATCTTACAATTTCAATTTTTTTAACTGTATAATGTAGAACCTTTAAGGACATTTTCAGATATAAGATTCTGAGTACTAAAAATCATCTTAATTTATTTAAAATGCTTTTGCATTTATAAGGTATTAACTTTTAACTTATATAGCTGCCTTTTGGATGGGAGTCTTAATTACTTTTAATCTAACAAATTTGTGAGAAGAAAGAAAGTACTCTGTTTTGGAAAACAATGTTCCCATGAGTTCACATAAGTGATTTGGAAGCATAAAGATTTAACTTCATGTATGAGGAAGGGTCAATGCACACTTAAGATTTTATCGAAACCCTTAAAACTGGAACAAAGAAGTGAGTATATTTGAGAAATGTAGAATTAATGTTGAAGTCATGTGTTTTCAGACAAATGCCCTTGTGATGCATGGTGTGAATACAGCAAAATGCTTGGTGTTTATTTTTATAACTGGATTTGCCTTGTGATCAGAGTGAGTAACTAATGGTGTTTGATAAGATATGGCTTAAAGCATAATAATACTTTGGCTTAAGGCATCTTAAAGACATTTTGCAGTGCTGTATTTTAAATCTAGAAGAGTTAAAAGCAATTTATTTTAATAGTATCAGTAGTAATAGATAGATGGACAGATAGAAAGATCTGTTTGAAGGTAAGAGGTCCTTAGTATCAGCAAAGACCCAGTGAATGAGGTAAGGTAAGGAGGCCCTGCCCTGTAGGTAGGAGTATATTTGCAAAGACAGGTCAGTTCTGAGTCACCATTTTGGGTGCTGGCAGGCCAATGAAATCAGTCCACCTTTGTATTCTCCTGACTAGAGCAAGATCTGGGTCAATTCCAAACTCTGTCTATGTGGAGAGGAAAACAGGCATGGGCAGGCCAAGTAGTGAGCAAAGGTCTTATGGGAGCTCAAGTATATGACTCTCCAGAAAACAGTAAGGATAATATAAGCTAGTTTACAGTTGGAATGAAGGAGAGAAGCGGTCGATTTCCTCATCAGAATGTAAGCAAACCATTCCTGAAGCTGCCAGAAACTTTCAGTTCAGTCACTCAGTTGTGTCTGATTCTTTGTGACCCCATGGACTGCAGCACACCAGGCTTCCCTGTCCATCACCAACTCCCGGAGCTTATTCAAACTCATGTTCCTCGAGTTGGTGAAGCCATCCAAGTATCTTATCCTCTGTCCTCCCCTTCTCCTCCAGCCTCCAATATTTCCCAGCATCAGGGTCTTTTCCAATGAGTCAATCCTTTACATCAAGTGGCCAAAGTATTAGAGTTTTAGCTTCAGCACCAGTCTTTCCAATGAATATTCAGGACTGATTTGCTTTAGGATTGACTGATTAGATCTCCTTGCAGTCCAAGGGACTCTCAAGAGTATTCTCCAACACCGCAGTTCAAAAGTATCAACTCTTTGGGCCTCAACTTTCTTTATAGTCCAACACTCATATCCATACATGAATATGGGAAAAACCATAGCTTTGACTAGACAGACCTTTGCCTGCAAAGTAATGTCTCTTCTTTTTAATATGCTGTCTAGGTTGGTCATAGCCAGGAACTTAGGGATATGTTTTGATTTGTGCAGCAACCTCTGGATTTTCTGGTTTGGACTGATGTAGTTGGACGATTGTTGGAAACTTTGTGATAGGATAATCCAGGCCAGTGATTTTCAAACATAACTGTGCACATGAATACAAGAGAATTTTGTTAAAATGAAGTCCCTAAGGCAATAGATGTAGGGTGGGTCCCAAATATTTGCAATTCTAACAAACTCCTAAGTTGAAACTGACATTACCCCACAATGAGTAGCGAGGGGACCAGCAGTTTTTTCCGGCTGCATATAGTAAGGTTACCATATGTAAGGCTATCAGATTTGGCAGGAAACAGGATACCCAGTTAAACTGAGGTTCAGATGAACAACAGATAATGTTTTAGTGTACATATATTCCTTGCAAATATTTGGGACACATTTATTATTTAAAAAAAAAAAACAAAAACATATCCCTTGTTTTTTTTTTTTTTTTGAATGAAACTTTTTATTTTGAAGTAATTTTATTTTATTCACATGAAGTTGTAAGAAATAATACAGAAAGATTCTGAGTAACTTTTGCCATTTCTCTCATTAGTAACGTATTCACCACCAGGATCTTCCGTGTCCTCTTTACAGCCTCACCTGATTACCACCTCCTCTACCCTCCAAACCCTGGCAACCACTAAACTGTTCTCCATTTCTATACATTTTTTTCAAGAATGTTATAAAAATGGTATTATATAATATGTGGGATTGACTTTTTTTTTTCACTCAGCATAATTTTTTGAGATTTACCCAGGTTATTGCATTATCAACAGGTCATTCCTTTTTTTGTTTGTTTGTTTTGGCTGACTCATGGTATGGACATACCAGAATTTGTTATTCACTCATTGAAACACATTTTCATTGCTTTTTGTGTTTTGTTTTTTGTTTTGTAGATTCCACATGTAAGTGAGATCACATAGTATTTGTCTTTTTCTGCCTTATTTCACTTTGCATAATCCTTCCATCAATCCAGGTTGGATTGATACTTTTTTTTTTTTTAATTTAATTTAATTTTTTTTTTTTAAGTAGAGAATTTTTTTTAACTTTTTTTTAAATTTTAAAATCTTTAATTCTTACATGTGTTCCCAAACATGAACCCCCCTCCCACCTCCTTCCCCATAACATCTCAGTGGGTCATCCCCATGCACCAACCCCAAGCATGCTGTATCCTGTGTCAGACATAGACTGGCGATTCAATTCTTACATGATAGTATACATGATAGAATGCCATTCTCCAAAATCATCCCACCCTCTTCCTCTCCCTCTGAGTCCAAAAGTCCGTTATACACAGCTGTGTCTTTTTTCCTGTCTTGCATACAGGGTCGTCATTGCCATCTTTCTAAATTCCATATATATGTGTTAGTATACTGTATTTGTGTTTTTCTTTCTGGCTTACTTCACTCTGTATAATCGGCTCCATTTTATTTGGAGTTCATTTATATGAGCACCCTCCATTTAACCTGGAATCCAACATGAAGAAAAATTTAAAATGTCCATGCCTGAGTTCTTACCCCAGATATTCTGGTTGAATTGGTCCAAGGCACAACTTGGGCAAGTGGATGTCACAGAAGACCCTATATGACTTTAATGCACAGCCAAGGTTGAGAGTTACTTGTAAAATGTCATCCCCTTATCAATTAGGTGAGGACATTGAAACCTAGGGGATTATATAGCTTGGCCAGCAGTAGAATGGGGAGGACAATCTAGTGTTTTGGGCACTCTTTCTTATACACTTCCTTCATCTTGGGTAGAAAGTGTATTTCCTTGCTTAGGAACCTAAATGGAACCTTAGGAACTTTATTGGTTCCCAGATCCTTGAGGTTGGAAGTCATCTCTCTTCATCTAAGTCACTCTCTTTAACTCTCAATACCTCATCTTAGTGAAGTATTCAGAATGCATTTAGAAATCTGCCTATTATGAATCTTAATTCACGGATGTTTTAAAATTCATTTATTCTCATTCTTAGCCTCATGTCTGGTTGCTTTAAAAAAACGTTTCTGGGTGTCTGAGTGCCAACCCCAGAGGTTCTGGTTTAATTGGTCTATGGTGGGGCTGAGGCACTGGGAGTATTGGAAAGCTCCCTGAGGGATTCAAGTGTATAGACGGGGATGAACAGTACTGCTGTATCAGATCGTTCAAACGCAGTGGATCTGGGGCCTGTTCTCTAAAGTTGTGGTGGGTCCAGCTGAGCCCATAACAGATGTGTGTAAATCAGCAACTTCAAAGGCTGGAAACACTGAGCTTGACTGCAGGGTAAACCTGGAATGCCTCATACGTTATTCTTTCAAGACTTGTCAAAGCATCTGATTCCGTTCTAATTAAGAAACACATAGTTTCCTTAGATTCCAGCCTCTTAAAATACCTATATGAGCCTTATGTGTATTTCCATTGGTCCTAGGATATCATGTTTCTGTGATGAAATTCAGAGTAGATCGTTATTTAAAATAATAATAATAAAGAAAGAGGTAGGAGGTGGGTAGTGGAAGAGAAAACCAGCATTTGCTTAATCTGAGCTTTCTAACTAGTAGTTTCAAGGTGCTAGAAATATTTCCTTAGCTCCAGTCCTTCCCTGTGATCTTGTACTTACTCTACTCATCAGAAAAAAGTGGACCAGATTCCTGCTTTAGAAACAGCTGCATATCAGGCCTTTTGTGAGGAAGGAAGATTTCTTAGGCAAAGTATGTTGGCAGGAACTAGGACAATAAACAGTAAGACTTTGTACTTTCTTTCCACTTTCTTTTTCAGGAATTAAAATGTACTCATGTCAAGGCAGGGATGAATTGCTACCCTGTAAGACAGATAGATGAGGGTCCTCAGAAATCTCAAAATTACAGAGTGTTATTTTCCATACTTCTGAAGGTTATTCATGGCTTTTCAACAGGGAAACACAGTCTTTCTACCCATCAGGGAATGATGCATAATTAGAATAATAATTAGGCTTATTAAGTAACCTGATCCCATTATATTAAATACCATTTTGTGTCTACAAGATTATTGAATTAGATTTAGATGACTAGATCATATGATTGGAGGTTCACCAGCTTGTCCAAGCCAGACTTCCCAAATTCCTTTTCAAATGTTCTTCACACTAAGACAGATCATCATGATTTTGTTGATGGTTCTTATTTTATTCTTTAAATTAGATAGACTTTGATTTACCTCCTCTAGGTCAACTGAGAGAAAACTAGGTTATACAGATGGAAAGATTTATCGACAGTACAAGGCAAGGCTAATCAACCCATCAGCTTTAAAGCACATGCAAATCCTTAGAACCATTCTGTAAAGCTGGGAAGTATCATGACTCTGTAATTTATTCAAGAGTACTGTAATTTTCACCAACTTATGATATGTACTTTGCAGATCTAGAAAAGAAGCAAAAGAGAAAGATGTCCATATTTATTAGGTGAAGCATCTCTTTTTAAATCACTACTTGTCAAAAATATCTTTATGATATTTATTGTTATATAATTTATATTAATAAATTATAATTATATAATTGTGATTATAAATAAATTCTTTTTATAATTTATAAATATTAATAAATAGACATTAATTTATATTAGGAGCCCTTTTACTTTTCCTTTCCTCGCTTCCAATCCTTAAACACTTCTTTGTCTCAGAGGAATTTTATATGAGATGGTTAAAAACAGAAGTTATTTTCAGATTAACTGTGTTCTAAGCTTGTATTTTACATAAGACTTAAAACCTTCCAGACAAGTGTCATAGATATGAGAGATATGAGGTGATGAGAAAAAAAGCTTAGACCAAAAAAAAAAAAAAAAAGTGTTACCCTGTGTTGCACCCAAGAGACTGGAACTCTAGCATCAGTTGTGTCTTTCACAATTTGCAAAACTTGAGTTTGGGCAGAACAACAGAGTTCGGGGCCAACATTTATCAGAGTATTCACAGGTTTGGACAGGAAGTATGACTGTAAGATTTAACAAATAAAAAATATAAGACACAATTAAGCTTGCATTTCTGGTAAATATTGAATTGTTTTATAGTACAAGTATGCTCATGCAATTTTTGTGACACATTTATGCTAAAAGTTATTTATTGTTTACCTGAAATTCAAAGTTAGCTGGGTGTCTTGCATTTTAGGTGGGAAACCCAGCAAGGTGGGTTTCATTACTGATTATTATGAATTGACACTGAGATCCTTGCTCCACTTCCCAGACAGCACAAGCCTACTTAATTCCTGGGTGACACTAGGTCAAAGGAGGGACTCCTCTTTAATGACTGAGATACATTTTCCATGAACTGGACCAGATGAACTCTCAGAGTAAGATTTAATTATTTTTAATGGCATTTATTACACATCAAAGTCTTTGATTATAAATGCATACTCATTATAATGATAATCCCTGTCTATCACCGACACATTTCCTAGGAGACCTGGGAATCTGGTCACATTCTTACAGGGAGATAGGGAGGCGGAATGAGAGAATTTTATGGGTTTGCTTATATTTTTTGTGAATATGAAAAGAGCTCATTTGTCATGTTTTAAAAAGAGATTGGGAGACTCCTGATGCCATGTTCCTAAAATGGAAAATAACTGATATCACCAGAAAGCTATCAGTGTCAATGCAAAGTAAGGCTTAATATTTTTTTTTCAAAGAGATTAAAGTTGAGTTTTGTTTGGCAAAGAGAATCAAGCCATGTAAGTATATCACAAATACAATAAAACAAGGAGGACAAAGATTTCATGAAAAGGCAAACACGACTGACATTCTCAGAGAAATGGCTTATCCTTTCCATACATGTCTACTGATATAGGGAAAGAAACTGGACATAAGAGGTTCAGGAACATGGCCTACTAAACCAACCATGGCTCACATTGCATAGGCGAGGCAGTGAAGGTGCAAAAATGGGTGAACTCTCTGTTTCAGGGATGGAGACTGGCTGCTGGCTAATGGGACAAGGAGGAATCACAGCCTGGGATAAAGAGGGAGTAAAAGAGGGACCCTTGTTCAGCTCAACCTAAAGGTGAAAACGAGGCAGGCAGATTATAAGGTTCCAAGGATCAGTTCAGGCCAGAC
Organism: Capricornis sumatraensis; assembly: GCF_032405125.1. Taxonomy (NCBI): domain Eukaryota; kingdom Metazoa; phylum Chordata; class Mammalia; order Artiodactyla; family Bovidae; genus Capricornis; species Capricornis sumatraensis. The sequence goes on from NC_091083.1 coordinate 52,990,470, forward strand.
AAGAGGATTAATATCCCATTTCTCAATGACACTATGCCAAAGACTTTCTTGTTTTATTTTATTCTTTTTTAAAAATGAGCAACAGCCTTCAGATCCCGAGTTTAAAAGCCTGATCCAGGCCTGAGTCATTGGCACCACTCCCTAACTCCTCTCCACTGCAGGTGTGCTGCGGGTTCCTTCCTCTCATACCCAGCCCTGCCCCCTCCCCACACCCCTCAACTCCCCCTGACAATTGTGATATTGAAAAAGATCCTCTCAGGGTGGTATAGCTGCAGGCATATGAATTCCTTCCGGGGCTCTCTGAGCTTGGAAGCAGTTTAAAGGCAGAAAAGTTTGAAGAGTGAATGAATAAACATGTTTCAAAGGAACCTGAATGAGGGACTTTGTTTTTGTGGGATTTTTTTTATGACATTTGCTTACTTAATGTAATAAGTCCTTGAACATATTGCCTTGTATGACATAATTTATTTACATAATTCTGGATTGGAAAACTATGAGCAAATCCAAAGAAAACTTCTGGAAAGAAGAAAACTTGTTTTTGTGAAGATTTCAGAATGAAATTATATGTATATGTATATATATATAGTAGTGTTTAAGGTAGTGTTTAAGACCATATTAAGATGGTAGTGTTTAAGGCCATATTTCTAGCATCTGACAGAATTTACAAACAGGTAAATGTTGAATGGAGAAGGGATGGCCTCCCTCTGGACTGTTACTTTGGGTTCTCAAAATCTTACTTGAAATGACCCTTAGGAGTGGAGTCTACCTGTTATTTGCAAGAAAGCAGATTTCAATCCAAAGTGTTAGTGTCGAACTTACTAATTTTAAGTAGATTAATTTACAGATTAGTTATTTTCTTTAATAATAAATTCCGTTTTTCTTAAAAAATAAAAAATACATTCATATACACACATATTTCTTTTCCAAAATCCTCACAAAACAAGTTTTCCTTTGTGTGTGTGTATATGTGCACAAACATACATGTATAGATTTGTACAGATGTATATGTAGATCATATACATATATAGGTACAGAGAGATTTAGACATAGATATTTGAAAAAGGGGACAAAGTTAATTTAGATCATAAGTCAATTTCAAGCATGTTTTAATTTATGTCAAATAATTTCCTATAGAATTCAAATGAAGATGATGGTTTATAGTTATTTCGATCCAAGTTTCTGCTTTGTTAAAATATCTCAGCTTTTGCTACATTGAAAGTTACAAAGGGAGGGAAGTCCTTTAAGTACTGAATGTTCTAAACCTAACTGAGTTTAGCTATACCTAGATCCCAAGACTATTGCTCAATCATTTGAGGGATATATCTATTTATTGGACGTAGAAAAGAAATGTTGATGAGAAAACTAGGAATTATCTGCTCCAGATTTGATGTCAAAAGAGAATCATATGGTGACTTTTGTTTTCTGTTTGATTTTTGAGGCGATAACATCACCAAACCACTCTAGAGGCCTCTGGAGTCACTAAGGGTTATCTACTGGAAGTAGCTGCCTAAGTGCAGCTTCCAGCTTCAATAATTTTTTTCTGAAGTTTCATTTTCCTTGTCAGAATTCTTACCTGGCTTCTTTCTGCCTAAAATAAATATCTTCCCCCACCCAAAATAGTTGGTAGCAATTCTGTTTCTGATACTGAAATAAGAATGGCAGAATAAAAGCAATGAAAACAGATTAATAATTGAAGCAGTTCTTATGAGGACTTTTTCTTATGTGAACTCAACCTGCCTAGAAATTCGATAAGAGGAGAGTTTTAGTCACTAAAAATTATCTACTGGATGTCCTTTGGAGGTTGGGGGTGGCGGAAGTAGTCAAAGAGAGTATAGAACTAGACTTTTCAAAAGGCATGGAAGATTTCCTTTTAAAGGCATCGAATAATAAACTCATATTGCTGCTAAATGTTTGGCTCTCCTAGACTCACCTCCCAGCACAGGTAGCACACATGTCCCTGCTTAGCAAAGTATCAAGGGGTAAATTCAAAGACAGACTTGAGAAATGTGGAGGAAAAGAATCTCTCACTAGATTTCCTGAGAGATTCTTAGTAAAGAATCTGCCTGCAATGCAGGAGACCCAGGTTTGATTCCTGGATTGGGAAGATCCCCTGGAAAAGGAAATGGCAACCCACTCCAGTATTCTTGCCTGAAGAATTCCATGGACAGAGGAGTCTGGTGGCTACAGTCCATGGGGTCACAAGAGTTGGACATGACTTAGCGACTAAACCACCACAAGATTTATAGAAAAAGATGAGCCAAATTATTTTCAGGAGTGCTTTTATAGGTGGTAAAATGCACATCTTTTAATAATTTTATTGGGAACAAGAACTTTGAAATTGCATTTGACTAGTATCCTGTGTTTTTACAAAGGAGACCCTCAAGGTGGGGCTGAGCCATTTGGCATACCCAGATTATTTGGATTACATAGACATACTTTATAAGCCCAGATGGAATATCAGTTCAGTTCAGTTCAGTTCAGTTCAATTCATTTCAGTCGCTCAGTCGTGTCCGACTCTTTGCAACCCCATGAATTGCAGCACGCCAGGCCTCCCTGTCCATCACCAACTCCTGGAGTTCACTCAGACTCATGTCCATCAAGTCAGTGATGCCTTCCAGCCATCTCATCCTCTGTCGTCCCCTTCTCCTCCTGCCCCCAATCCCTCCCAGCATCAGAGTCTTTTCCAATGAGTCAGCTCTTCCCATGAGGTGGCCAAGTACTGGAGTTTAGATGGAATATGAGTTTTACAAATACAAGAGTTATAAATTTCCTCTCTGAATCACCATGTCTCGTTGGTTCATGCCCAATAATTGAAGCAGGAATGACTTCTAAACTTATTCAGGTACAGGACTCGTATATAAATCCCTCAGAATATAATATTACCAACAGTAATAGCAACTCACACTGTATTTTACAATATAGAAAAATTATTTTACAATAATTTGCTTTCCCAAATTATCATCTTTGTAATGTATCATTTTATTTCTGTTCTGTAATATCTGGAAATCTGTGAAAATATTATTCTTAACCAGAAATCTTACCATCTATTTGGTTAACATAAACTCGCACTAAACTTGAAGTTATTTGAGCCCCAGTAGAGCCTTCCTTGGATGGGTGGTGGTCTTCCTTTATCTTCCTTTTACAGCCATCTTTTCAATCTCTGGCTCCACCTGGTGGAATACTGTGAGGTCATGACCACAGCCATCATTGTTTCTAAATTTACTGTACAGAACCAGTACTGCTCCAAGTAAATAATAGTACCGCTTTCAGAATCTGAAGATTGGACTACCTATTGTCCACCCAAATATTCTCTTGCTAATGTGACTGCCTCTTGGAACAGCATATCTATGTTGCAAAAAGACCCTTTCTATTAGGACTAAAAAAAGTATGACACCAAAGTTAAAGGAGAACCCTATCCTGCCAATAGCTTACACTGTTCTTTTGTATTTTTCAGTTCACTTGAACACATAAGAACATCTCCCATGAATCAGGGTAGGCTGAGGATGCTAAACTGAAATTTATACTAACTGTACTTCCCAGAAATGAACAAAAATTATGGAAGCAGAGACAAGATCAAAAGGCAAGTGTTTTGATCCTGAGTGTAACGTTTATTAAAACTAGTCCACAACATTGCTTAAAATAAATAAAATCCTTCTTTATTGTGTTCCATAATATATACATATTTATATATTTTTAATAAATTAAATATTATACAATAAAAAATGAAATGAGAAAAATCTCCAAAAAGATTTAAAAAGCCAAGTCAAATGCAAGAATGATATTAAAATGAGTCATTTTACCACTCCACAGCCACATCTTCTCTTGATGGTTGGAGGAGAAACTTTAATAGAAACTTTGTTCTATTTCTTAACCACTTATGGACCTGCCCACACTTAGTTTATCAGAAAAAAATCTCCCCTATGAGGGAACAGTGAGCAACTCTGGGAGGTGAGCGAATGGTGGTGAAAAGATAACACAGACTTGCCCATCTTTTAGAACTCCAACAGGCTGCCCCCTCTAGGACTAGAAGTATTAATTGCTATTTATTTTTAACAGACTGTTTTAAAGCAGTTTTTGTTTCACAGCAATAGTAAGTGGACAGTTCAGAGATCTCCCAAATCCCCTGCTCCCACACACCCACAGCCTCCCTCACGATCCACTTTTCCCAGCAGAGTGACACATTTGCTACGATTGATGGACCTACATGACACATCATTATCACCCCAAGTTTATAGTTCGCCTCTTCTCTTGGGATTGCACCTTCTTTAGGTTTTGACAAATGTATCTACTATTGCATTATACCGGGTGGCTTCACTGTCCTAAAAATCCCCTGAGCTTTACTTATTCATCCCTCTCTACCTCCCAACCTCTGAAAACCATTAATATTTTTACTATCCCCACATATTTGCCTTTTCCAGAATGTCATACAGTTGGACTTGTACAGTATGTAGGCTTTTCAGATGGCTTCTTTCACTTAGTAATATACATTTAAGTTTCCACCCTGTCCTTATATGGCTTACTAGCTCACTTCTTAGTGCTAAATAATATTCTATGGTCTGGATGTACCAAAGTTTCTTTATCCAGGCCATCCTAGTTGCTTCCAAGTTTTGACAAATTATGAATAAAGCTGCTAAAAACATATGCTTGCAGATTTTTGAGTGAGTAAATGTGTTCAACTAATTTGGGTATATACCAAGAAGCACAATTGCTAGATCATATGTAAAAGTAAATAAAAACCACTTCATGGCAAATAGATGGGGAAACAATGGAAAAAGTGACAAACTTTATTTTTGGGGACTCTGAAATCACTGGACAGCCATGAAATTAAAAGACCCTTGCTCCTTGGAAGAAAAGCAATGACAAACCTAGATAGCATATTAAAATGTAGAGACATTACTTTGCCTACAAATGTCTGTAGAATCTAAACTATGGTTTTTCCAGTAGTCATGTATAGATGTGAGAGCTGGACAATAAAAAAGGCTGCGTACTGAAGAATTGATGCCTTCAAACTGTGGTGCTAGAGAAGACTCTTGAGAGTCTCTTGGACAGAAAGGAGATCCAACCAATCAATCCTAAAAGAAATCAAGCTTGAATATTCATTGGAAGGACTGATGCTGAAGCTGAAGCTCCAATACTTTGGCCACCTGATGTGAAGAACTGCCTCATTTGAAGAGAGCCTGATGCTGGGAAAGATTGAAGGCAGGAGGAGAAGGGGACAACTGAGCATGAGATGGTTGGATGGCATCACTGACTCAATGGACTTGAGTTTGAGCAAACTCTAGGAGATGGTGAAGGACACGGAAGCCTGGCGTGTGACAGTCCATGGGGTCATAAAGAATTAGACATGACTGAGCAACTGAGCAACAACGAAAATGCAAAAAATATATTTAATTATATAAGAAACTACTGAACTGTCTTTCAAAGTGGCTGTGCCATTTTACATTCTTACCAGCAATGGTAATGGGGTTCCAGTTTGTCTACATCCTTGCTAGCATTTGGGAGTGTTAATGTTTAGAATGTTGACTATTCTAATAGGCGTTTAGTGGTAGCTTATTGTCGTTTTACCACGTGATTTTAAAAACAAAGCTGCAAGGTAGAAAGCAGTCATATTTCAGGAAACGCATGGCTTGTTTTGTGATCTTCGCAATTCTCCAGGCTAAAAAGGGGGCTTTCCTTTCTCCCTTGTTACCAGCTGTGTCCTAATCGTGAAATTACAGATATCTTTGGATTTGTCTTTTCTTTCCTAGATTAAGAAGGAGTTGGGATAGCTTTCTAACCCTAACTGTACCATAGAATCATTGGGAAGTTTTTAAAAAGTGTTGTTTCCCAAGTACCACATGGGAATCTCTGGGGGTGAGGTTTTGGCATGATATTTTTCTCTAAAAACTATTCATGAGATTCTAATATGCAGGCTTGGTTGAGTCTTACTGGTTTGAGCACCTATAAAATCTCTTTTCATCCTTAAATTCTGCTCCATCCATTTTGTATTTCACAATTCCCACCACACTCCCTTTGGTAGTCTGTATAACAATAACTTGCTAACTGGATCTTCATTCTCATACCCCATAGTACAAGTCTTCCAATTTCAATTTTTGTTGTTGTTGTTTCTTTATATTCTCTCTTGCATTACTATTGAGGGAATGGAGAAGAGATCTATAGATCCTTTAAGATTACCTAAATGTAAAATTTTTATCAAGAGATAAATGGTCATTTACTTTGAAGAGTTGTAATTCTATTTAAATTTAAAAAGTCAATAATATGAGCACTCTCTTACCTCTTATACACCCAAAATAGCATTGAACCAGGGCAAATTGATTACCATAGCAAAAGTCACCTTGTTATCTTTTTTAACCCAGCATGTGGGTATTGCTACAAATGTGTATGTGTTTGGCCAAGTTGAACCCTCTACACTGCATGCCAATACTTTGTTTCTCCATGGACAACTTGCTTTCCCATGCCTTGTGAAATTATTTTCAAAAAAATTACTTGTCTTCTCTTGACCCCTAGACATACTGAATTCTAGGTGTATATCCTTGGGGCTTTTTTTATGAGAAACTTGATCTGGCCTATCAATTTGTGAACTTACCCCACACTCACTTACCTGCTTCTGCATATCTTTTACTTTTTTGGTTGTGTCTGTGGAAGAAAAGTTACTTTTTGCTCTGCATTGCTTGTTATTTCTGCTATGGGCTCAATCATACACCCGCCTACCTCTTCAGAGGTTTGATTCCTTTTACTTATTTATATCCAAATGTGGCTCAGAACAAATCTGTGTCTTGATCTCTAACTACGTCCACTTGATTGTTCCACTGGCACATCAAAAATCAGTGTCACAATGCCACTTTATTCTGCTTTGATTGTGGTCTTAATAAGAGTAGTCATAAGAAATAAAGATCCTTCATTAATAACACTTCTTGGCCATTAACTACATAAAATGCATATGTAAAGATGCACATGGCACAGCCGTTACCCCTGGAGGAGCTCGCAGAACTCTTTTTTAATTGGGCAAATAGGATATACAATATATATTTATCCAATACTCATCCTGGTACACAGTCATCAAAAAAATAAACAAGCAATATAGTGTAAAGCACCTGGTACTTGGAAGTCATTCCATCCTGCTGCTTATGGGAGAAGTGAACTTTAAGTTAAGCCTTTAATTGTTAAATAAATTCCAGGTAGTTGTAGCGGTTTGTCTTCCCAATAAGCAAACAGCAGTAAGTAAATGTGGCATAGACAGAGTCATAAAAAGAAGGGTTTGAGGATAGTGAACAAATGTCTGCATTGATGGAGAGTTCTCACTCATTTAATCTCCTATAAATTAATTCACAATGAGGTGTCAATGGCTCAATGTTATTTGGCCTAGGATATGAAAAACTTTTCTAGATTAAGGCTTCCATTCATACAACTACATCTCTAATGATGATTTTTTTTTCTTCTTCTTTTTTAATCAGATGGTAGGATCATTTGAGGGTCAGAGAAACTTTTAGCATCATCGCTCATACCATACACAAAAGATAATTTGGCAAGTTCCACTGAAAGATAAACTGATAAAACATTGGTTTCGGAAATACTTTGTTATTATTGTTATTGTTATTTTTAGCTGTTTGGAAATTGTGGTGCTTCTATGGGGAGGTGAATGAATTTTAAAATAATATGTTAATTGTATGTGAGTGTGTGTGCTTATGCATGTTACTGTGTTTGTGCCCAAGGGCGTCCTAGGTGAAAGGCTCCCTTGAAAAATTTGAAACAAATAAATAAAATGAGAGCTGACCTAAATTTTTGCCTCAAACTGAAACAGAGTTCAAACTTTGAGGAGGATCAAAAGCTTGATTAACAGTTGTTTATTTGTTTTTAGAGGTTTTGCTTCCCTCCAACTCAAAAAAGTAAAAGTGATCAAACACTACACTCTGAGAGAGACTCTTGTCTCAATATTTCCAACTGGGTTGAAACCAGAAAGTACTTGTGAGGCAAATGGGAAACCCAAGTGACTTGCAGCCTAAGGTCCAAGATTCAAGGGGTTAGGAGGAGTTCAGCTGAGTTTCATGTTGGCATCCAAGGAAAACATTGCAGTAGTGTTGTGTTCAGTGGAACTGAGATCCTAGAGGGGAGAAAACATTACTATGTGGAAGAGAAAAAGCACATGACATTTGTACTTCCCACCAATGTCTGGGGAAAGCACATTTATTGATAGGCTGAAAAGCAGAAAAAGACCCCTGGGATGTGTTGAGACCTGTGGGTTAACTTGAGGCAGTGGATGTAAGGCACAAGCCATGAAGTAGAATTCAGGGGACTTGGAAATGAAGCCCTCCTCTCACAGCTGTGTGACCTTGGGCAGCTGTGTAGCTGTTACAGAATTTGGTGTCTTTATCTGTATTCACTTGTTCAGAAGTACCAATGGCTTGTCCTTGCCTTGCTGGACACACTGAAATAATACTTTAGATTTTTCTGAATTGGTAAGAACCAATCATATCCTTGAAAATAGTAAAATTCAGGAGTGGATCTTAAGATATACAAAAATCATTTTTTTAAGAGATTAAGAGCTGTAAGAGTTTGATGAAAGTAGGGTGTCTTTTGGCTTAAGTTCCATGCTTTGGAAGACTTTATAAATATAGAATTGAAAGTGGATAGTGTTTTGGCATGGAGAAACTAATGGGATAGGAGATATTCCAAGCAGAAGTAGAAACCATCAAAAAAGGAAGTATGGTGATAAGAAAAAGTAGGACTTTACATGGCAAACAGCAAATAGGCATAAGTGGAGAAAAGTTAGGAGATAATTTTGAAACTGTCACTGAGGCCAAAGGATGGATGTCATTGAATTCTAAGCTGCTAGCTTAGATTTTATTTTATAAAGAACAGAGGTGATTTGAGTTATGTTCTGGTGTATGAATAATTAAGCTTATTATCAAGATTAAGTTTACAATAAAAGATAAAGTGAATGATTAGGAGGGAAACTAATAGAGAGAGACTAGCCAAGTAAAGAGGCTTCCCTGGTGGCTCAGAAGAAAAGAAACTGCCTGCAATGCAGGAGTCACAGGAGATGTAAATTCAATCCCTAGGTGGAGAAGATCCCCTGGAGGAGGTCATGGTAACCCACTCCAGTACTCTTGCCTGGGCAATCCCATGGACAGAGGAGCCTGGCAGTCCATAGTGTTGCAAAGAGTCAGACACAACTGAAGCAACTTAGCATGCATTCATGCAGCCAAGTAAAAGCCTATCATATTAATCTGGGTGAGCAGTGGTATGGCTTCACCAACACAATGTCATGCTTATAGAAAGGAGATTATGAGTCTCATAGTTATGAATGAAGTAGGGTCAAGAAGATCTGGCAGCTGAATGTGGTCAAAAGTTTATTATCATATGTAAAATAGATGACCAGTGCAAGTTTGATGCGTGAAGCAGGGCACTCAAAGCTGGTGTTCTGGGACAACCCAAAGGGATGGGATGGAGGGAGGTAGAAGGGGGAGTTCAGGATGGGGGAACACATGTTCACACATGGCTGATTCATGTCGATGTATGGCAAAAACCACCACAATGTTGTAAAGTAATTAGCCTCCAATTAAAAGAAATATTTTGTTTGTTTAAGTGGAGTCAGAGAAGTCTGAGAGCTAAGGCTTCATACTTGAATGACTTTAAAGATGGTGCAATTAACTTAAGGAACTTCGGATAGTAGCCAGCTCGAGAGAAAATAGTGATTCTGGTCAAGTTTGAGGTTAGAAAGATATATGGATGAAGACAAGAGTATGAAACATAAGATCAAGAGCTAACGATGGCTTGAGACAAAGATGAAGAGTCATTTGTATTGACATCACAGTCAAAATCATGAAAGTATTGGATATTGCTAGCCATAATTCAATATATTTTCCTGAATCTGATGCTAACTATACAGACATTTTTTCCTGGGCTTTGTTGATAAATCTCCATGTGTAAAAATGGCTCTTGGCAACTGGATTTTTTCCCTTGAAATTGGGACCACTCTCTACTGAGCTGAATTTCAACATCTACATGAGTTCTTCAGATATAATCTAAACTCTGTCATTCACTGCCTGTTTTGATCTCCCTGGTTTTTATCGTGACCCTAATTCATTAAATCCTTGACTGTAGCTCCCATGTTGATAACAGTTAGAAATTACTCAGCCATTAAAAAGAATGCATTTGAATCAGTTCTAATGAGGTGGATGAAACTGGAGCCTATTATAAAGAGTGAAGTAAGCTAGAAAGAAAAACACCAGTACAGTATACTAATGCATATATATGGAATTTAGACCAATGGTAATGACGCAGATGTATAGAACAGTCTTTTGGACTCTGTGGGAGAGGGCGAGGGTGGGATGATTTGGGAGAATGGCATTGAAACATGTATATTATCATATATGAAATGAATCGCCAGTCCAGGTTCGATGCATGAGACACGGTGCTTGGGGCTGGTGCATTGGGATGACTCAGAGGGATGGGATGGGGAGGGAGGTGGGAGGGGGGTTCAGTATGGGGAACCCATGTACACCCATGGCAGATTCATGTTAATGTATGGCAAAACCACTACAATATTGTAAAGTAATTAGCCTCCAATTAAAATAAATAAATTTATATTAAAAATAATAATAATAAAAATTAAATAAATGAATTTCTGTTCGGAAAAAAAAATTTCCAAAGAAAAATGGATGCTTCAGGCTTTGGTTTTCTTCATTAGATTTCTCATTTTAACTGTTGAAATAAAACCTGTGTCTTCAAGATTTGGGTGTATCACTTTAATACTTTCTATAAGCAATATGTATTTGGGAGAGGGGTTCATGTTTGGGAAAGCATGTACACCCGTGGTGGATTCATGTCAATGTATGGCAAAACCAATACAGTATTGTAAAGTAAAATAAAGTAAAAAAAAAAAAAAAGTTGTATTTCCAAAGAACATTCCAGGAAAAAGTCAATGCCAAGAAAATATAAGAAATTCCTTTCTTGTACATATTACATTTTTCCTTTTACATTCCTCTAGATGGGGGAGCCTGGTGGGCTGCCGTCTATGGGATCGCACTGAGTCAGACACAACTGAAGTGACTTAGCAGCTAAAGTCCTTCTACAGATCACGTGAATGTTCCTTTAATAATCAGAGACATATGGATAGATAAGATGATACAATTATATGAGGTAGATGACCTGCTTGAGGCTAGACCTTAAAACTTTGTAGTTTTGTGACTTTTGATAAGTCATGTCAGATTCTAGATTTGCACCCGAGTGGCTTGAGAATTCAATGAGGTATAGGACTATTTTTGAAAGCAATAAATAAGAAATATAAGAGACTATAATATTTGATAAAGTCAGAATAAAGGTAAATTATTCACTATAATCCACAATATTAGAAGTAGCACTTATCATAACAATGTTTCATTTATTTTTATTATCATAATTTGATGAATGCTTATAATCAGTATCAGATTGCTAGTTACCTGATGAAGAGTTTATGTCATCTTTTACTCATCATAACCCCAGCAGCTTGTACTGCAAATACTACATAATCAAAACTTTTAAATGAATAATTGAATACTTTATAATTTAAATTTAATCACTTTAGTCTAGTAAAATGAACAATTTTAATTATGAAAACCATTTCCCTTCTAAAATTCAATATAGAGGGTGATATAAATTGTTATGAGTAATTTGCATAAAGTTTATGGATGAAAAAAATCTATGGTAGCAAAACGAGGAATTTTTGAAATCATAGATAACTGAAAAAATTTTGAGGCCCTAGCCTTGCTTTTCTCTGAATAACCCATCACTGGATTGATCTCTTCCTAAATATTCTTTCTTGTGTTATAGTGTTATATTCCCTTTGCTTTGTTCTTTGTGGGCTATCATGTAAAACATAATGTTCTTCAAAGAGTAAATAGCATTCCAACTTCATCTCCTTTCCTATTATGCTTTGAAGTTTTATCTTCATCTGAATAATTTAATAATAATAATAACAATAATTTCCCAACAGCTTAATAAAATATTTCCCTTGACTGTGTGGATAACCTCTCTTTCTTGAATCTCACTTCCTTTGGCTTCCAAGATAGATCTTTCCTTTTTATTTTCCTCTCTTTTTAAACTTTCTTTGCCAACATGTTTTTTGGCCCTACCCTCAACAACCTCAAAAAGAGGGACTCTCTGAATGTCTCCAATCTCTTAGTTTTTCTACACAGTCTTTAGTGGATTATTCTCTTCCTTCACTTCTATGGTGCAAGTTTCAATGACCACTTAGACATCTTGACATGGGTATATCCATAATATTCCAACCACCCTGGACTATAGATCACCATTCAACACTCAAACTTGACTCTCCCTTCCCCTCTTTCTCCTTCTTCACCCCATAGTCAATAAGACCCTTGCAAGTTTTACTTCTCAGTACCCATTATGTGACCACCATTTTCCTACCCTAACCATCATGGTCCTGCTTCCGTTGGGCTTGATTATAGTAATAGCGTCCTATTACTTTGCTTCTGTTTCATGGGACTTACCTTTGCCAAAATGATCTACAGTATTTATATCTGGATATGCCACTCCTCTCCCTACTCAGTCTCTAAAGTGAAAAGTCCTACCATGTATGATTTTTTAAAATAAGCCTCCAAACTATTTTCAAATCCCCTTTATTTTTAATTTGTAAATTATATAATATGTAATTATTATTATGGCACATATACCATGAAATTCATCCATTCAGAGTGCACAATTTAATGATTTTTAGTATGTTCACAGAGTTGCAACCCATAATACAATTTTAAAACATGTTCATCACTTTCAAGCAGAAATGCCACGTCTTTTAAAAGGCAGTCACCCTCTGACAGTATTCCCCATCCAATCACCACCCATAGGGGATTTACATAACTATCTACTTCCTATGTCAATAGATTTTCCTATTATAGACATTTCTTGAACATAAAAATCATTTGTACAAGGTCTTCTTCCATTAAGCAAAATATTTTTTAAGTTCATCCATGTTGTAGCATGTATAAATATTTCATTCCTTTTAATTGTAAAACAATATCCCATTATATGTATAGACCATTTTTATTTATTTATCAGTTGCTAGTCTCCTTTGCATCATTTTTTCTTCTTGTTATATATTGTCCTCTTGTTTTTACAATCTTAGATTCCCTTATCTCAGCTTAAACTTGCATGTACTTTCTTTGTTTTAGAGTTGATTGTTTAAATTTCTTATTTTCCTGTAGATTTTAAGACTATATTTTACTTTTCCTTAGTTGTTACATTCCTATAATTAATTTTTCCATGGATACTCAATTTCATTCAGTGGAAATGTATTAGAGCTACTGTTTTCAATATTTTGAAATTTAGAAATGTGAGATATATAGTAACTCTGCGAGTTTGAACATAAAATATAAAGGTAAACTATACTATTAGAGAAGCCAATGGCACCCAATTGCATATCAACCATGTGTAGACATGACACTATATGTTAACTGTATTGTGTAGTAACATATACTATACAATAGTACAGTTTATGCAAAAATGAACACAATCTATATATACTACACATGTTTGTATATATTATATACATATGTGTATATTATATAGGTGTATATATATTTGTGTGTATATATATAGTGTCCATGATGTCAACATCTTTAAGCCTACAAACACATATCATATGGTCATTATGTTTATATAATTGATTAGATACCCTTTATGTATGGAATAAATAAATCTTTGATGATAGATTATCTGCATAGATTATTTGGAATTCTTTTGCACAAAAATCTGTCTGTTGTCTGTTTATTTAGATCAGTATGGATGCATGGATATTTATATTTTGGATTATCATTCAATTCATTGTTATTTGTATGTATGTATGTATGTATTTAAAATTTTTCCAGTGTTGGTCATTGAGGACGCTTCCAGATGGTGCCATTTTTGGCATTTCTTACCTTTGTTTTTGTTGTTTGTTTGTTGTAGCACTCCTTTACTTTCTGGCACCACAGAATGCTCCATGTTCATTTTATATATTCCTTACCTGTGTCATACAACCAGCCATTTCTCTAAAGAGATCCAGTTCCTCTTATTGGACAACAGCACTGGAAACTAACCTCTGGGTGGTGGGTGTGCTTATTGCTTCTGAGGCATGACTGTTTCTAGATTCTCTCAGTTGACAAAGCAAGAAAATACATGCTTATTTTCTTACAGTTATGTGTAAATATATTGATTTATATATATAAATGTTTATGGTGGTGGTTTAGTAGTGTCCAACTCTTGTGACCCCAGGGACTGTAGCCTGCCAGGCCTCTCTGTTCGTGGGATTTTCCAGGCAGGAATATGGGAGCGGGTTGCCATTTCCTTCTCCAGGGGATCTTCCCAACCCAGGGATCAAATTCAGGTCTCTTTTAATGCAAGTAAATTCTTTAGACTGAATCTGTAGACTCAGTCTTTAGTCTGAGCTACAAGGGAAGTACAAATCATTTTGTATATAAATGTGTATAAACATTTATACACATAACCATTTATATCTATATTAAGCTAAATATGAGTTCATGCATGTCAAAGGAAATCAGCAATGATAGATGAAGGGTTTGTACCAAGGTCCCATAATCGTCTAGAAATGAGTAGGTTACAAGTACTGTTCTAAATCTGGGCTTCCCAGGTGGTACTAGTTGTAAAGAACCTGCCTTCAAGTGCAGGAGACATTCAAGACACAGGTTTGTTCCTTGGGTTTAGATACCTTGGAGAAGGAAATGTCATCCCACTGCAGTATTCCTGCCTGAAGAATCCCATGGACAGAGAAGCCTGGAGGGCTATAGTCCATAGGGTTGCAAAGAGTTGGACATGACTGAAACAACTTAGCATGCATGCAGTGCTTTAAGTGTTAACACTTGTTGTATTTATATTATTTCCCTTTGCTGTGTCAATGAAACTCCAGAAGTACTTTCTTTGCAACTTGTGTAATATTTTCCATTTTTCAAATTTTACTCATTAAGCTTGTAAGCTAAATGAAATTATATTTGTGATCCCTATTACCATTGATTTTGTCTTGGGAGCAAACAGAATAAAACAATGAGATGAAAACTGACAAAAATTTTTTACCCATATTCTCCTGAGAAAGAACTATACCTTCTAGGGTTTGCTATTTTCGTATAACTCCATTCCACTGATTGAGTTTTAGTGGCAACTCGAAATAAAAGCTAGTCTTAGGCATTTTATAATCTAGAAGAACAAATCCTCCAGGAAAATCTAAGCTGTAACATACAGGGCTTGTTTTTTAAAAGAGAAAAATTAAGATGCAATTTATAAAAGTATGAAGGATATAAAAGCATCAGTGGTAGTCAAGATCTTGGAAACAACTGAGTGTTTTCTAACAGTGCAGTGCCAGACACTGACAGTAGATCTGCAAGACCCATCATGTTAAATCATTCATGGATTTAGAGCGGCCTCTCACTTTAATCTGAAATTAACTAATTAGTGCTTCCTCCTCATCTGAAAGAGAATCAAGTGGAATTTAAGGTCTTAAAATCATGTGTCCAACAAGCCCAGGGGGTCCAAGCTTTGGCCCATTTATTTTTGGAAAATTTTACATGCATGACAGTAGTCTAGGCACTGAGGCCCAGAGAGGATGGGGAAGCCAGCCACACCAATGAGAGGGGCTCACCTAAAGTTCCTATGGTCCAACTAATTAAACTTAAAAGCTTTTGTACAACAAAAGAAACCACAAACAAGACCAAAAGACAACCCTCAGAATGGGAGAAAATAATTGCAAATGAAGCAACCAACAAGGATTAATCTCTAAAATATATAAGCAGCTCAATATCAGAAAAACAACCCAATCAAAAAATGGGCAAAGGACTTAAACAGATATTTATCCAAAGAAGATATCCAGATGGCTAATAAACACATGAAAGGATGCTCAACATCAATTCTTATTAGAGAAATGTAAATCAAAACTACAATGAGGTATAACCTCATACTAATCAGAATGAACATTATCAAAAAATCTACAAACAATAAATGCTAGAGAGGATGTGGAGAAAAGGGAACCTTCTTGCACTGTTGGTGGGAATGCAAATTGATACAGCCACTAGGGAGAACAGTATGGAGATTTCTTTAAAAATTAGGGGAAAAAACTACCATCAGTTCAGTTCAGTCGCTCAGTCGTGTCCGGCTGTTTGTGACCCCATGCGTCGCAGCATGCCAGGCCTCCCTGTCTATCACCAACTTCCGGAGTTCACTCAAACTCACATCCATCGAGTCGGTGATGCCATCCAGCCATTTCATCCTCTGCTGTCCCCTTTTCCTCCTGCCCCCAATCTCTCCCAGCATCAGAGTCTTTTCCAATGAGTCAACTCTTCGGATGAGGTGGCCAAAGTAGTGGAGTTTCAGCTTTAGCATCATTCCTTCCAAAAAACACCCAGAGCTGATCTCCTTTAGAATGGACTCGTTGGATCTCCTTGCAGTTGATCAAGCAATTTCACTACTAACCATATATCCTCAGAAGACCACAATTCTAAATGACATATGTACCGCCATGTTCATTGCAGCTATTTACATTAGCCAGGACATGGAAGCAATTTAAATGCCCATTGACAGATGAATGGATAAAGAAGTTGCAGTACATATATACAATAGAATATTACTGAATCATAAAAAGGAATGAATTTGAGTCAGTTCTAGTGAGGTGGATGAACCTAGAACCTGTTATACATTGTGAAGTAAGTCAGAAAGTGAAAAACAAATGTCGTATAGTAAGAGTAGCATATCATTAGCAGCAGGTGGTGCCCATTCCGGTTCATTTTAGTTCACTAATTCCTAAGATATCAATGTCCATCCTTGCCATCTCCTGCTTGACCACATCCAGTTTACTTTGATTCATGGACCTAACATTCCAGGTTCCTGTGTAATATTGTTCTTTATGGCATCAGACTTTTCTTTCACCACCAGACACATCCACAACAAAGCATCATTTCTGCTTTGGCCCAGCTGCTTCATTCTTTCTGGAGCTATTAGTAATTGTTCTGTGCTCTTCCCCAGGGGTTTATTTGACCTGTGGGGATTCATCTTTTGGTGTCACAACTTTTTGCACTTTCATTCTGTTCATGGGGTTCTCATAGGAAGAATACTGGAGGGTTTTGCCATTCCTTCCTCCAGTGGGCCATGTTTTGTCATAACTCTCTACTATGATTTGTCAGTCTTGGGTGGCCCTGCACAGCATAGCTCATAGCTATAGCTACATTGAGTTATGCAAGCCCCTTTGGCATGACAAGGCTGTGATCCATAAAAGGGATATATATATATTACTGCATGTAAAATAGATAGCCAGTGGGAATTTGCTGTATGACGCAGGAAGCTCAATCCAGTGGTCTGTGACAACTAGAGGGTGGGATAGTGTGAGAGGGAGGTTCAAGAGGGGACATATGTATATCTATGGCTGATTCATGTTGATGTATGGCAGAAACCAACACAACATTGTAAAGTAATTATCCTCCAATTAACACTAAATAAAATAAAAACCATAAAGTTCCCACAGTCCAGGAGCTATTTTTGATTAATCTTCCCAGAAAAAGCAACCATCCAAATAACTGGTTATTTTTTAAATATTTTTGAATACCATGCCATTCAACATTTCTTTTAAAAGTATATCACTTTTACTAAGGAGGAAATAAAAATTGCCCTTGTCAGAACACATCATTATTTTTCATTTCTCCCAGCCCCCTTATTGTGCTTCTTCTTTATGTTCAAACACATCTGGACTACCTTTGGGATGGGAATAAAAACTGACCTTTTCCAGTCCTGTGGCCACTGCTGAGTTTTCCAAATTTGATGGCATATTGAGTGCAGTAACTTTCACAGCATCATCTTTCAGGATTTGAAATAGCTTAACTGGAATTCCATCACCTCCATTAGCTTTGTTTGTAGTGATGCTTCCTGAGGTCCACTTGACTTCACATTCTAGAACGTCTGGCTCTAGGTGAGTGATCACACCATCATGGTTATCTGGGTCATGAAGATCTTCTTCTTCTTCTTTTTTTTTTTTTTTTGTACAGTTCTTCTGTGTATTCATGCCACCTCTTCTTAATATCTTCTGCTTCTGTTAGGTCCATACCATTTCTGTCCTTTATTGAGCCCATCTTTGCATGAAATGTTCCCTTGGTATCTCTAATTTTCTTGAAGAGATCGCTAGTCTTTCCCATTCAATCATTTTCCTCTATTTCTTTTCATTGATCACTGAGGAAGGCTTTCTTATCTCTCCTTGTTATTCTTTGGAATGCTGCATTCAACTGGGCATATCTTTCCATTTCTCCTTTGCCTTTAGCTTCTCTTCTTTTGTTACCTATTTGTAAGCCCTCTTCAGACAACCATTTTGCCTTTTTGCATTTCTTTAACTTCAGGATGGTCTTGATCACTGCCTGATCACTGTATGATCATTGTTCATACAATGTCATGAACCTCCAGCCATAATTCTTTAGACACTTTATCAGATCTAATCCCTTGAATCTATTTGTTGCTTCCATTGTATAATCATAAGAGATTTGATTTAGGTCATACCTGAATAGTCTACTGGTATTCCCTACTTTCTTCAATATAAGTCTGAATTTGGCAATAAGGAGTTCATGATCTGAGCCACAGTCAGTTCACAGTCTTGTTTTTGTTGACTGCACAAAGCTTCTCCATCTTTTGCTGCAAAGAATATAATCAGTCTGATTTCGGTATTGACCATCTGGTGCTGTACATATGTACACTCTTCTCTTGTGTTATTGGAAGAGGGTATTTGCTACGACCAGAGCATTCTCTTGGCAAAAGGTTGTTAGCCTTTGCCTTCCTTCATTTTGTACTCCAAGGTCAACTTGCCTGTTACTCCAGGTATCTCTTGACTTCCTACTTTTGCATTCCAGTCCCCTATAATGAAAAGGACATCTTTTTTAGCTGTTAGTTCTAGAAGGTCTTGTAAGTCTTCATAGAACCATTCAACTTCAGCTTCTTCAGCATTACTGGTCTGGATATAGACTTGGATTTGTACTTGTATTACATAAACTATTCAATGATATTGAATAGTTTACCTTGGAAACAAACAGAGATCATTCTGTCGTTTTTGAGATTGCATCCAAAATTTGAGATTGGACACTTTTCTTGACTATGATGGCTGTTCAATTTCTTCTAAGGGCTTCTTGTCCACAGTAGTAGATATAATGGTCATCTGAGTTAAATTCGCCCATCCCCATCCATTTTAGTTCACTGATTCCTAAAATGCTGATGTTCACTCTTTCCATCTCCTGTTTGACCACTTCCAATTTGTCTTGATTGATGGATCTAACATCCATCCCAGTTTCTATGCAATATTGCTCTTTACAGAATCAGACTTTACTTTCACCACCAGACACATCCACAACTGCGTGTTGTTTTTGCTTTGGCTCCATATCTTTGTTCTTTCTGGATTTACTTCTGCACTGATCTCCAGTAACATACTGGGCACCTACTGACTGGGGGAGTTCATCTTTCAGTGCCCTATTTTTTGCTTTTAAATACTGTTCATGCCAAAGAATGTTCTAACTATTATACTCATCTCACATGCTAGCAAAGTAATGCTCAAAATTCTCCAAGCCAGGCTTCAACAGTAGGTGGACCATGAACTTCCAGATGTTCAAGCTGGTTTTAGAAAAGGCAACCAGAGATCAAGTTGCCTATATCTGTTGGATCATCAGAAAAAGTAAGAGATTTCCAGGAAAATATCCTCTTCGGTGTTATTGACTATACCACCTTTGACTGTGTGGATCACAACAAACTGTGGAATATTCTTCAAGAGATGGGAATACCAGACCACATCACCTGCTTCCTGAGAAATTTGTATGCAGGTCAAGAAGTAACAGATAGAACTGGACATGGAGCAACAGACTGGTTCCAAATTGGGAAAGGAGTACTTCAAGGCTGTACATTGTCACCCTGTTTAGTTAACTTATATGCAGAGTACATCATGAAAAATGCTGGGCTAGAAGAAGCACAAGCTGGAATCAAGATTGCCAGGAGATATGTAAATAACCTAAGATATGCAGATGACACCACCATTATGGCAGAAAGTGAAGAAGAACTAAAGAGCCTGTTGATGAAAGTGAAAGAGGAGAGGGAAAAAGTTGGCTTGAAGCTCAACATTCAGAAAACTAAGATCATGGTACCTGGTCCCATCATTCCATGGCAAATAGAAGGGGAAACAGGGGAAACAGTGATAGACTTTATTTTGGGGGGCTCCAAAATCACTGCAGATGGTGACTGTAGCCATGAAATTGAAAGACACTTGCTCCTCGGAAGAAAAGCTATGACCAACCTAGACAGCATATTAATAAGCAGAGACATTACTTTGCCAACAAAGGTCCATCTAGTCAAAGCTGTGGTCTTTCCAGTAGTCATGTATGCATATGAGAGTTAGACTATAAAGAAAGCTGAGCGCCGAAGGATTGATGCTTTTGGACTGTGGTGTTGGAGAAGACACATGAGAGTCCCTTAGACTGCAAGGAGATCCAATCAGTCAACCCTAAAGCAAATCAGTCCTGAATATTCATTGGAAGGACTCATGCTGAAGCTGAAACTCCAATACTTTGGCCACTTGATGTGAAGAACTGACTCATTTGAAAAGACCATGATCCTGGGAAAGATTGAAGGAGGGTCGTCCCAGTGCACCAGCCCCAAGCATCCAGTATCATGCATTGAACCTGGGTTGGCGACTCATTTCATATATGATATTATACATGTTCAATGCCACTCTCCCAAATCATCCCACCCTCTCCCTCTCCCACAGAGTCCAAAAGACTGTTCTATATGTATATACCTGTGGTGGATACATGGTGATGTATGGGAAAAACAATACAATATTGTAAAGTAATTAACCTCCAATTAAAATAAAAAATTTATTAAAAAAAAGATTGAAAGAGGGAGGAGAAGGGGGAAACAAAGGATGAGATGGTTGAATGGCATCACAGACTGGATGGACATGACTTTGAGTAAGTTTCGGGAGTTGGTACTAGACAGGGAAGCTTGGCGTGCTGCATTCAATGGGATCGCAAAGAGTCGGACATGACTGAGCTACTGAACTGAACTGAACTGAATATCTGGCCTATAGGACAGATTCTTATCTATACTATCTTTTGCTTTTCTCTGCACAATTTGCACTAGGTACGCTCCTTGAGGATGGAGTTTGGTCTCATTATTAGGATGCTAATCATATAGTAGGAGTTCCATTATATCCATTAGTAATGAATGAGAGGCACAATAACTTCACATGAAAAAACAATCCAACTTTGTCTTTTACTCACAGATTTCTCCCATGAAAGGGAATCATTTTCTTGAGTTTATTTAGATAAGTAGCTTTTTGTCATGAACATTCAAACTCATGAAAGCAAGTTTTTAAGAGATAGTCCAAGGAATGATACTGTCCTTTGAGTCTCTGAAAGCTGAGTTGCTGTATCCTGCAAGATCTTTTTTTAATATCATAGGATTCTTCATTATTTTCTTAGAAACAGTTACATTGTTTAGAAGTCCTCATGGTCAAATAATGGCTCAGATGCACCAGAATTGACTTAAGGAGATTACAAAAGAATATAGGTTCTAGTGTCATATCCCCCAGGGTTTTGGTTGCAGCAGGTTTGAGGTAAGGCTTGGAAATCTGTCACTTTAAAATAGTCTCCCAAGTGTTTCTGATGGGAAGCTGGATCACATCCTGCCTCTTATTCTGGAATACGTGGTTAGAAACTCTCACGCTCCATCCTTCCATAAGCAAGAGGTATTAGTCCTGAATCAAGTCATTCTTCACATGTGATTTACACCAGGACCCTGTTTATCTCAGACCTCCGCGCATGATTGCATTTGGTTTGACTTTCTCATTGGTAGTAGCACCCAGTTATAGGGATGAACAAGATGGCTGAAAAGCAAAATTTATATTTGGAAACCATATTTTTAAAAGTTCTAAAGAGAAAGCCAGCTCAACAGAGATGAGTGAAAAACTTTCCATAGCATAGTCTTATCAGGACTTCTCGGTCCTTTAACATAACTTATTAGTGAATTCTTAATGGCAAACAACTCCAGGTTTTCCAGCATTGGGGGAAGATGACATAATCTCTCACATTCTACCAGTATGATCTATGAAGTACGATCCGGTGCTACAGACTCCGGCTACTCTGACAAGCCCTGAGCCCCAGGGAACAGCGCCACCTGCTGATTACCTGAGACATAGCTTACATGAGAAAGGGTGAGTTGAGTATTTGGAAGAGTGGTGCATGGTAATTATGTATTCCCTGGCATTCTTACCACTGCTGCTCTAACACCCTACTTCCAAGCACCAGGCGTCCTTTCAACTCATTGTCTGAAATGAGCCAGTATTAACTGGTGGGGGGTTTTTGTAACTTAATGATGGACATCTCTCTTTGAGCACCTTTGCTTTTACTAATGTATATTTCAACAGATTTTAAAGCCTTATACAGACAGCTCTGCCTATAGATGCTCATTCATGATTCGGGGAAGCTCAGCACAAGAACCAGAGCTAAGACGGAACCAAGGAAAAGCATGGCCGCTTGGCCCACAGAAGCTTCCATGGTTTATGGAGAAGGTCCTGGGAGTCTGGCTACAAGGGGGTATGGGGAATTTAATTTCCTAAACAGTCTTTCTTTAGGACCCAACAATAGCAGTCGACAGTTAGTGCTGCAATACTTTAAAGTTACCATATTGCCATTTCTTGTCTGACAGGACAGAACAGACCCCAAGGAAGCCTCCTTTTGGCTAAGATAAGCCCTTTAAGAACTGAGGTGCTATTTTTCCCATTGGTAGTTTATTCATGTGTTTGTTTAAATGTTAGAGCCCATCCCTTATAATATCTTCCCCAGGACCAGGAAAGGTAAATGTTGAAAAGAAATACTCTGTGTGTGTGTGTGTGTGTGTGTGTGTGTGTGTGTGTGTCCTAACCAGGCCTTTGAAAGATAAACATTTGATGTAGGGAAATGTTGAAAGTAAGAAAGTCATAAGCAGGTTTCACTAGATTTTTCTAAAAATATTTGGCTTTCAAAATCAAACCCACTTAAAGTTTTCCTCCTCGTATTTTCTTTTCTTAGTCATTTTGACATATTCTAGGGGCTTTCAGTGTGTCATAATAATGTTATTTTTGTACAGGTTTTAACAGTGAAAATAAAATCAGTGGACCCTACTGCCCTCCACACAGCTAAAAGTGCATTTCTCTGCCCAATTCTTCCCACACTCATGAAAAAATACCAAATTTAAAGTTCAGCACTTAAGCTCTTGTGAGGTCCTGTAATATTTGATCACCATGAAAAAAAAAAAATCTCTAGCATATATTACAAATAAGAGCAGGAACAGTGCAGATGGGACTAATTAGAATTTTCCAGTTTGGTTTTACCACTTGCAAAATAAAACTTTATTTTTAAACTGTGTTTGTTTTTCTATATTCAAAGAGTATATAATTCAATTTTCACTGCTTCAGGACAGAAGCAGCATAAACACATTCACATGAAAACTCTTTTTCTAAATTAGCACAATTTGGGGCTACTTAATACCAGGTGCTTCAACTTAAAATTTTCTAATTTAAGTAAATCAAATTTTATATTATTGCAACAATGATTATTAATAATAGCAAGATATATTGAGAATACTGTTAGGCAATGTTTCTGGAACATTTTTGTGCAATAATTCATTTAATCCTTTTAACAACTTTATCAGTTAGGTACTATTTATTATTCATTCAGTGAAGATATTGAGAGTTTAAGAACCTTGCCTAGGGGAGCATATGCCTAGTAAATGTGGAGCTGTATACATGATACAGGTATACAGGTTGGAATTAGATTCCTCTGTATGTCCTGAGGATGCTGCCTTAAATTTTGCCTCTGAGGTGATTCACCTATATCATCCTAATCCTGGTCTTGAGATATCTAACAATTTCTCTATATCTGTCTATCAATAATCTATCTGTTGATCCATATGGACAGATACATATATACATATATATGTGTGTATGTGTTTAGAGAGAGAATGAATGAATAAATGAACATGGAGAGGGAGAATAATGTGAAAAATATTAAATATATCAATGATTTTGATGCCTTTAACTTTTCCAGAAGCATTGGTATTCTAAAAAGAGCATGATTATTAACACAGAAAAAAGTGAAAGTGTTAGTCGCTCAGTCATGTCTGACTCTTTGCAACCCCTGGACTGTAGCCTGCCAGGCTCTTCTGTTCATGGAATTCTCTAGACAAGAATACTGGAGTGGATTGCCATTTCCTCCTTCAAGGGATCTTTTTGACCCAGGGATCAAACCCAGGTCTCCTGCATTTCAGGCAGATTCTTTACCAACTGAGCCACCAGAGAAGACATTAACAGATGGATCTCTATTTGTTGAACAAGAAAGTGACCTTTTTCTCCAACATTTATATATTTTCAGGTATGTGTCAAATTGAATCTTAGAGTAAACATCTGTATACTTACCACCTAGATAATACCAGTATCATTTTGTATATTTATTTCTCATGTATCTATACATTTGTCTATCTCTCTATTGTTTGATTAACCCATATTATTTGTTTGTGCATTTCAAAGTAAATTGCTTTATGCAGACATCAAGATGTGTGTGCATGGTTAGTCGCTTTAGTCGTGGTTCAACTCTGCCACCCTATGGACTGTAGCCCACTAGATTCTTCTGTCCATGGGACTCTCCAGGCAAGAATACTGGAGTGTGATCCCGTTCCCTCCTTCAGGGGATCTTCCTGACCCAGGGATCAAACCTGTGTCTCTGTTTCCTGCATTTCAGGCAGACTGTTTACTGCTCAGCCACTGGGGAAGCCTATACATCAAGATATATTCTCATAAACACTCTAGCAAGCATATAATTAACTAGATTTCAACATTTGTTCTGAAATAAAACTTACATGTAATGCAATTAAATCATAAATTTATGTTCTTACTTAATTTTGATAAATGCAAACAACCATGTAACTTGAGCCTCTGTCCAAATAAACTTTCACCATCCTGGGAAGTTCTCTAAGATAATCATTTTTCTGATTTCTTTCCACCACAGATTATTTCTAGAATATCATATAAATGATATTTAACATATGATTTTTTCATTCAACATATGGTTTTGGAGATTCAGAAAATATCATATATTTTAAACAGAGGTTCTCCCAGCTCACCCAGGGATGGGACTCCTGGCCTCTTAGGGGAGCTCACATTTCCTCCCCTCACCTTTCCTTCCTCTTGGTCCCACCTTCTGCTCAGTATCTGCTTTGTTTTTTACTAATAAATTTCCTTTGTTTTAAAGTTCTAACTGTTGTTATTGCTCTTATTTTGAATTCCTGTAGGACTTATATAACATCAGAATGCTTACATATAAGAACCGTATTTCATCTTATATCATTTAAATAGTATTATTAGGTTTTTTGGTTTTTTTTTTTTTTTTTTTTTTGACATTTAGCATATAGAAAGAAAACATGGAAAATGACTGGGAGAGAAAGGATCCTTGTGATAAACAGTGACCTGATGATGTGACCTCATTGAGGCTGGGAGCACTAGGGGTCTGATGATGATCTGGTTTCCTCATGAACAGAGCGGCAGCATGTACCCACCCAAACCAGATAAGCTATCATTTGTCTCTGGGCAGAACTGGCCAAGATCTTGGGTATGATGATGGATGCTGCCAAGCTCCTATGCAAAGATATGAACTATGGCTAGGTGTCACTCCTCCTTGCTAAGAGATGGCATATATTACAGATGGCCCAGGGAAGTGGATGACTATGAGCCTAGCACTGTAAAATTCAAGGGCTGCCCACAACAGTAAGTGATTACCTCTGACATCATAAACCAGCCAACATCTTCACGATGCTCTAACCCTCGATGCCCCAATGCCTCCTGTTATATTGTGTCATATCAGGAAAATCAAGTCTCTCCAGACTGAACAGGAGAAATCTGATATAAGTAACTATTGAGAAACTTAGCTTGTAATCTCAAGAAGTGAAAATAAAAAGGATCAGCAACAATATTTCTGGAGCTTAAACCTGATCTTTTCTTGAGCATCTTGTTTCTCATTTAATTATCACAAATCTAAGATTATGTTTTTGCAAAATGAATTAGGGGCATATTTTAAGTAATATATATGCAGATATGTCTGTGTATTTTCATTTTTTTCTCCTTGGAATGTGTTGGCATGAAATCAAAGATTATTATAAGAATGTCTTTCATTTAGGGTAAGAGCAAGTATCTTTATTTTCTTTCTTAATCTCCTCTGATCAGATTAGAGTGAGTTTTACTGGAGTGAAATCATAGCTTTATTAGTCATATCCCAATGCCAGAATGGCCATGCCCTTGTGAGTGACTACAGTGAATGGAGATTATGCTTAAAGCATAAACCTCAGACTTCTGAGTATTTTATTCTCCATGTTGTAAAAAATATATCAGAAAGGAAAGACTTAACTCACTGGAGTTATTTTGAGAAAATCAATTTCCATAAATACATTTAATTGCTCACTCATAAATTTATACTTCCCTTCCCCTCACTGCATAATTGGTTTCCTGCATTCAGCTTAGCTCCGTGCTCCATGTTTTCATAAAAGTTTTATTCCTAGTATTTTTCTGGTCAAGCCATTCTTCAGCTAAAAAGACCTGGCAAATTTTCATTGCCTGAAGCAGAAAGTCAAAAATTTTTAGTGTAGCATTCAAAGCTTTTCAGAAGCTGGCCCCATACTATTTTCTAACTTTACTTGCCCCTGGGCATTTTTGCCCCGTTTCCTCCCAGTTCCTTCCCAGTTTCTACAATTCTTGCATTCTTTTGTTGCTTGCCTATGTGCAAAGAAGTTTTATGGTTCAACTTTCTACCACCACAGTTAGAAGAGTGTGTGTCTGTCCATCTATATTACTGGTACCTTCTATGTTGGAAGATAATCTATAATCTACTCACTGTTTTATAGGATGTTTAAAATTGTAGTAAAATATGCATAACATAAAATTCACCATCTTAACTATTTTTAATGTACAGTTCAGTGTACTAAGTAAATCCACATTGTTATACAATTATTATCACTACTCATCTCCAGAATACTACATCATCCCAAACTGAAATTCTGTAACCATTAAACAAAGGATTGTTTTAGCTGTTGGGGGATGTTTTGAGGTTTGATATCAATTTTAAAATGGACTTTTCTATTTTTGCCCCCTCCCAAAGAAAAATGTTGAGCTTTAGGTAGGGATTAGATTGAATCTGCAGATTGCTTTGTATAGTGCATATGCATGCATGCTCAGTAATGTCCAATTCTTTGTGACCCCATGGACTGTAGCCTCCTAGGCTTTTCTCTTAAGGGAATTTTCCTGGTAAGACACTGGAGTGGGTTGCCATTTCCTCTGCCAGGGGATCTTCCCAACCCAGGGATTGAACCTGTATCTCCTATGTTCTCCACATTGGCAGGCAGATTCATCACTTCCGCATCACTTGGAAAGACCAG
Organism: Capricornis sumatraensis; assembly: GCF_032405125.1. Lineage (NCBI taxonomy): Eukaryota > Metazoa > Chordata > Mammalia > Artiodactyla > Bovidae > Capricornis > Capricornis sumatraensis. Next base: position 53,017,923 of record NC_091083.1, read on the forward strand.
CTTTGTATACATCGTAATAATATTAATCTTCCAATCGATAAACAGCATGTCTTTCCATTCATTTATTTATGTCCTCTTTAACTATTCAGCAATGTTTTGTAGTTTTGTGTTTCACTTTCTTGGTAAGTAAATTTCAAAGCATTTTATCCTTTTGACACTATTGTTAATTAATTGTCTTCTTAATTTTCTTTTCAGATTATTTATTACTAGTGTATAAAAATGCAGTTGACTTTCTTACTGGTTTTGTGTCCTTCTACCTTGTTTAATTTGCATATTAATTCTAATTATTCTTTCCCCTGGGATCTTTAAGGTTTTCCACATATAAGATCATGTCATCTTGGAATAGAAATCATTTTCCTTCTTCTTTTCCAATTTGGATGTCTTTTATTTGTTTTTCTTGTCTAACTTTTCTGGCTGGTACTTCCAGTATAATGTTAACTAAAAGTGGTAAAAGTGTGCTTTTTCTTATGTTAGAGGAAAATCTTTCAGGCCTTCAACATTGACTGTGATTTTGCTGTGAGTTTTCATGTGTGCCCTGTGTTATATTCAAATAATATAATTTGAAGTAGTTTCTATTCTGATTTGTTGAGCTTTTTTTTATTTTTTAAACATGAAAGTGTTAAATTTCATCAACTGGTTTTTCTGTATATATTATCTTATTTTTCTTTCCTTCATTCTGTTAATGTGGTATATTTGAGTGATTTATTTTTATTTTGAATCATCTTACATTGCAGAGATGGGAATACCAGACCACCTGACCTGCCTCTTGAGAAACCTGTATGCAGGTCAGGAAGCAACAGTTAGAATTGGACAGGGAACAGACTGGTTCCAAATAGGGAAAGGAGTACGTCAAGGCTGTATACTGTCACCCTGCTTATTTAACTTACATGCAGAGTACATCATGAGAAACGCTGGGCTGGATGAAGCACAAGCTGGAATCAAGATTGCCAGGGGAAATGTCAATAACATCAGATGACACCACCCTTATGGCAGAAAGTGAAGAACTAAAGAGCCTCTTGATAAAAGTGAAAGAGGAGAGTGAAAAACTTGGCTTAAAGCTCAACATTCAGAAAACTGAGATCATGGCACGTGGTCCCACTACTTTATGGCAAATAGATGGGGAAACAGTGGCTGACTATTTTTTTGGGCTCCCAAATCACTGCAGATGGTGATTGCAGCCATGAAATTAAAAGATGTTTACTCCTTGGAAGGAAAGTTATGACCAACCTAGATAGCAAATTAAAAAGCACAGACATTACTTTGTCAACAAAGGTCCGTCTAGTCAATGTTATGTTTTTTCGAGTAGTCATGTATGGATGTGAAAGTTGGACTATAAAGAAGGCTGAGCGCCAAAGAATTGATGCTTTTGAACTGTGGTGTTGGAGAAGACTCTTGAGAGTCCCTTGGACTGTGAGGAGATCCAACCAGTCCATCCTAAAGGAGATCAGTCCTGGGTATTCATTGGAAGGACTGATGTTGAAGCTGAAACTCCAGTACTTTGGCCTCCTGATGTTAAGAGCTGACTCATTTGAAAAGACCCTGGTGCTGGGTCTTTGGATGGCATCACTGACTCAATGAACATGGGTTGGGGTAGACTCTAGGAGTTGGTGATGGACAGGGAGGCCTGGCGTGCTGTAGTTCATAGGGTTGCAGACAGTCAAACATGACTGAGCGACTGAACTGAACTGAATATTGCAGAAATAAATTCCACACAGTCATCTTAATATGGTGATGAATTCAGTGTTCTTGTATTTTGTTGAGGGTTTTTACTTCATTTTTTATAATATTGTTTTTCTTTCCTTATATGGTCTTTATGTGTCTTTGATATCATAGTAATTCTGGTCTCATAGAATGAATTAGGAAGTCTTCCCTCCTGTTTGACTTTTTGGAAGAGTCTAAGGAGGATTAGTGTTAGTTCTTTATAGAAATATTTGGAATATTTCCAAATGAAATCATCCTTTCTAGGGTTTTTCTTTGTCGAGAGGTTGTTGATTACTGAGTCAACCTCCTTACTAGTTATACCTCTATTCAGATTTTCTATTTCTTTCTTATTCAGTCTTGGCATGTTTTTATGACTTTGTCTGTTTCATCTAGATTATCCAAGTCACTGGCATACAATTTTTCACAGTATTCTCTTTTCAGTTCTGTTCAGTTCAATCACTCAGTCATGTCCGACTCTTTGCGACCCCATGAATCACAGCACGCCAGGCCTCCCTGTCCGTCACCAACTCCTGGAGTTCACTTAAACTCATGTCCATCGAGTCGGTAATGTCATCCAGCCATCTCATCCTCTGTCGTCCTCTTCTCCTCCTGCCCTCAATCCCTCTCAGCATCAGGGTCTTTTCCAGTGAGTCAACTCTTCATATGAGGTGGCCAAAGTACTGGAGTTTCAGCTTCATCATCAGTCCTTCCAATGAAAACCCAGGACTGATCTTTAGGATGGACTGGTTGGATCTCCTTGCAGTCCAAGGGACTCTCAAGGGTCTTCTCCAACACCACAGTTCAAAAGCATCAATTCTTCAGTGCTCAGCTTTCTTTATAGTCCAACTCTCACATCCATACATGACCACTAGAAAAACCATAGCCTTGACTAGACGGACCTTTGTTGGCAAAGTGATATCTCTGCTTTTGAATATGCTATCTAGGTTGGTCATAAATTTCCTTTCAAGGAGTAAGCGTCTTTTAATTTCATGGCTGAAATCACCATCTGCAGTGATTTTGGAGGTCCCCAAAATAAAGTCTGAGACTGTTTCCACTGTTTCCCCATCTATTTGCCATGAAGGGATGGGACCAGATGCCATGATCTTCGTTTTCTGAATGTTGAGCTTTAAGCCACCTTTTTCACTCTCCTCTTTCACTTTCATCAAGAGGTTTTTTAGTTCCTCTTCACTTTTACTCCTTTTCCATTTTTGTAGCTTTGGTAGTGCATGCATGCATGTATGTTAAGTCACTTCAGTCAAGTTTTACTCTTTGTGACCCTATGGACTATATCCCGCCAGGCTTTTCTGTCCATGGAATTCTTCAGGCAAAAATACTGGAGTGAGTTGCCATGCCCTTCTCCAGGGGATCTTCTCAACCCAGGGATCGAGCCCATGTCTCTTATGTCTCATGCATTGGCAGGCAGTTTCTTTACCATTAGTGCCACCTTGGATTGGAGAAGGAAATGGCAACCCACTCCAGTGTTCTTGCCTGGAGAATCCCAGGGACGGGGGAGCCTGGTGGGCTGCCGTCTATGGGGTCACACAGAGTTGGACACGACTGATGTGACTTGGCAGCAGCAGCAGCACCACCACCTTGGAGGCTCAGCTTTGGTAGTACTATACATTTATGGTTTTAGTAGTTTGAGAGAGAACATGACATTTTCTAAAAGTACTTGACAAGATAAAATATTTTAAAAAGATAAGAAAATGAAAAGGGGGAATAAAAAACACTTGATCCTGAAGATTTGTCTGAGCTCAGGCAAACTTATCACGTGCATCCCCAAAGTCTACATTCAGATACATGTAGCAAATAAGATATCTTTGAACCCAACAAATGAGACTGATCAAAGGCCAAAGCTATTCGTGATCTGTGTGTCACTATCATCTGCTCTTGTCACTGAAATACTATGACCAGGAGTGATGTTTCTTTTCTTTTTTTTTTTTTTTTTTTCCATTTAATGCTATTTTCTAAGTATTTTGGAGCCAAAGCAAATGACTGAGATAATCCATGTATAACCTAGGCTGGTTCACTGGTTATTCCTGAAAGAGCAAAAAATGAAGGGGACTTCAGTTAACTTTTTGTAATTCTCCTTTCTCCATAATACTCCCATTTCTGTCTCCTGTTTGTACTTCACAGAAAACTTAGAAGGCATTAGTGAAATTCCCAATAAATATCCAGTATTTTTCAAAATCAGAAGTTTCACAACTCAACACCCCGGGAAGTCTGATTTTATTACTTGACAACTCGATACTCCAGGAAGTCTGATTTTTATTACTTGTTTATTCTTTTTTTTTCCCCTCCTTTTGCATGAAACAAGGCTGTCTTTTGCCAAATTTAAATAAAAGTTACCTCTCATAGACTTTCAGTTTGATACAGAATTCAGAAGCCAGGAAGGCTTGGAAGTATGCATTTTAAGTGCTATAGAATGTATCTATTTTTTTTTTTAATGGATGTTTCATAGTATTCAAAGCCAGGTATATAAACAACTTGCCACACATTTCCTCAAGTGAAAACTTACAGATCACACTTAGTGAAATTAACAATTAAGCTTTACTTTTTTTTTTTAATGAGAAATGTGCTTTAATTGTCCAATTTGTTAGAATTTTTCCCAGGAAAACTTCCTACCAGCTTCTCTCAACAGAGAACACTTAAAACAAACAAAAAAAAAGCATCTCAGTTACTCCTTTCTATCCTTCTCTCTATTTCTCTATCTCTTGCTCTTTCAGGTGGTACATGGTCTGAGGAATCATTTACACTAATTATTTTTAGTTTCTCCTCACATAACTTCTGAAGAAGATGTTCTATTTATGAGAAGCAAATTACTTAAAAATATTTCCAAGCTTCTTAGCAGAGGTCAGTACACATATTAGCTGGGGGCAAAAGGAATATTCAAGCCCAGGCATCCCTTCTGAATTCACAGCTGGGATTTATGCAACTCAATGCTGTCAGTCTGGTCTCCTTGGTTACCCGTCACCTTGCTCATAATATCCAGACAGCATGTCAGGACTCATCTCATCTCCATGTATCAATAAATGTTTGTGAAGGATCAGCTGTTCCCATGGTACCTGGGCTTGGGGATTTGTATCAGAATGCATGGTGTTTCCCAGACCCTGGGTTCCCAGCAACTGCTCATATACAATCTTGATTCTCTCCACCTACTGAGTCTTTCTAGGATTTCATGGTGCTGCTCTGACATTTTCACACTCTGGATCCTAACTTTCTATTACGAGCTTCAGAGATTAAGGAATTCCTCCCCTGAGACCTGCCTGCATTCTCGTTAACGCCATTTGTTATCTACTCTACCTGCGTTAGGGCAATTTTCAAAGGAGCACTCTGTTCAGTTCAGTTCAGTCACTCAATTGTTTCTGACTCTGCGATCCCATGGACTGCAGCATGCCAAGCTTCCCTGTCTATCACCAACTCCCAGAGCTTACTCAAACTCATGTCCATTGAGTCGGTGATACCGTCCAATCATCTCATCCTCTGTTGTCCCCTTCTCCTCCCGCCTTCAATTTTTCCCAGCATCAGGGTCTTTTCCAGTGAGTGAATTCTTCGCATCAGGTGGCCAAAGTATTGGAGTTTCAGCTTTAGCATCAGTCCTTCCAATGAATATTCAGGGCTGATTTCCTTTAGGATGGACTAGTTGGATTTCTTTGCAGTCCAAGGGACTCTCAAGAGTCTTCTCCAGCACCACAGTTCAAAAGCATCAATTCTTTGGTGCTCAGCCTTCTTTATGGTCCAACTCTCACATCCATACATGACTACTGGAAAAACCATAGCTTTGACTAGACAGACATTTGTTGGTAAAGCAATGCCTCTGCTTTTTAATATGCTGCCTAGGTTGGTCATAACTTTTCTTCAACGGAGCAAGTGTCTTTCAGTTTCATGGTTGCAGTCATCAACTGTAGTGATTTTGGAGTCCAAAAAAAGGAGAACTAGTTATCATTTTTCCTCATCCATATGATAAAACTTTCAGAATTGGGGTATTTCCTTTGAAGAAAAGGTGGAATTTTATCTTGGTGGAAAATACATCCTTGCATGTTTTTCATTATATTTTCTTAGCTATGTGTTTAATATCAGGTAAAAAACAAACAAACAAACTGGATGGTCATGGCTCTCATACAACAAGAAACATTGTGTAAAAATTAAAAAAAAAATGACGGTAAGTTAAGTGACAAATAATAAGATATTTGAAGCAGATGCTTTATCAGTAAATGTAAAATGTCTTTCTTGAATCATGAATAAATAAGATAGTATTACTTAAATAACAAATAGTCAACTCCTCAACTTTGAAACATATGTACCTTATGTGATTGCTCTCTGGTTTAAGTCTGAAATGTGAGTTTGAAAAAGAATAAACAAAGGAAAAAGCTTGGGGAAAATGTGAAGCCCACTTTTAACAGAATTAGCTTTGAAACTGCTAATAATATTGATACCTCATTGCTACTCTTGGTAGGATCCCTAAATTTAAATAAACAGGAAAAAATTTAAAGAAAACAAAAAATTAGAGATGCCAGTTAAATTTGAAATTTAGGTAAATAAAGATTAATTTTTTAGCATAAATATGTCCCAAATATGGCAAAGAGCCTACTTAGACTACAAAGCACATTTTATCTGAAATTCAAATTTAACTGGGTGTCTTGTATTTTAAGCATCAGTCTTAACCATTAGAGCTTTCAAATAAGTCATGGGTGGGTGGAGACCCAACTGACTGTAATTTTCATACACTAAATTCTGTGTGAAATTCTGATAAGTTAGGTTTAAAAACTGCTGGATTATCATTGCAAGACAGAATGCACAGAAACACATAAATGTAACAGAGACTTAATGGTGGTCCCTAATTCTGTGTGTCTAATAGATTTATATTACAAATGGAGAAAAAATATCTGAAGTAAGCAAAGAAATCAAAGGACATCTAACCCTGCCATTGGAGATCCTGGTGCAAGTGAAAACACTCATACATTTTTACAGCCTGATTGATAAGCAGATATAATAATAATAATCAAGATAATCATTATTGTTTGACTGGCTGAATAGCTTGAATTTTTATTATCAAATACAGATTTATTGTTACTGGATGTTACCTTTCACAATTGATAGTGAAGTCCAAGTTAAAAGTAAAACCCAAAACAGTATATGTGATCTTCAGCTTTTAAGAAGAAAAATTCAATAAAATACACAAGGATAAATCTGAGCTGAATATAAAATAATTCATTCACTATATGTGCATATATTAAGTGCCTGGTATGAGGCAGTGCTGGTGGAAAAACAATGAAGATAGAGCCCCAGCTCTCCAGGTACTTAAATTAATGATGGAGAATCCCAACAGTTTCCAGCAGGACTTTCAGTTTCTTATGATTAGCTGACTAAAGTAGAGCTCTATATGCAAAATGCCAGAGCAATGAAATACTTTGTTTCAGAGTTTACGACATTAAAAAATCTTACATTTTAAAATGTAGCAGCCTCAATATAAAGCTTCATATATCACCCTGCTTATTTAACTTATATGCAGAGTACACCATGAGAAATGCTGGGCTGGAAGAAGCACAAGCTGGAATCAAGATTGCCGGGAGAGGCGGCGGTGGGACGGAGACCCCGGTGGGTTGCGAGGCCGCCCCAGGTGGCGGCGGTGGCGGCGGCAAGAAGGACTCTCTGGGTTTCGCGGCCTCGCAGGTGCACCTCATTATCAGGGATCTTGGAGAAATTCATTCAAGGCTCTTAGATCACAGACCAGTTATCCAAAGTGAAACCCGTTATTTTGTGAAAGAATTTGAAGAAAAACGTGGTCTTCGAGAAATGCGAGTTCTTAAAAATCTGAAGAATATGATCCATGAGACAAATGAACATACTCTTCCGACGTGTAGAGCAACAATGGAAGACAGCTTAAACCAAGTTCTCCAGAGATTGCAAGCAGCTACTGACACCATCTGTAGACTCCAGCAGAGGGAACAGGAGCGAAAAAAGATTCATAGTGACCTTTTAATAGCTCGTGAGAAACAGCACGTGATGCAGTAGGAGGATTTCATGACAGAGCAGCGCAGCAAGCAGGCGGAAGTGGACGAGGAGCACAGGAAGGCCGTGGAGAAGCTGCAAGCGCAGTACACTGAGATGGAGCGGGGCCTGGCGAGCCTCTCAGCCTTCTGATTCTGAGAACGCGGACCGTAGCAGCGACAAACGAACGAGAAGAAACTGACATCCCCCGCCCCCCCCGCCCCGAAACACCTCCCACCAAACCATTTAGCCTCTGCTTCAAGCTTAGCAATATATTCGAGGGCACTCCTCTGTCGGAAGGCGGAGCCCTCTCCTGGAGTCTTCCCTGTTTCCTAGAGGAGTGCCACGTCTTTCCAGTGACTTGTTTTCTGATGTGATCAGTGAATTTTCATTGTGAATTGGCATTCCTCTGAACTCCATTTAGGGGAATTTTTGATATGTTCCAACAGGGAAGTTTGCTATGTTTAATTTTTTTTTTTCTAGCACCTCCATTTTGTCCCTTTTGGCCCTACTAACCCAGGACCACTTCAGAGTCAGAGTTCCCCTTGGGTTTCCCCCTGCTCCCTCGCTGTCCTTCAGTGTGTATGGGCGCTCACCAACACTCACAAGCCTTGTGAATTTCCTCCTCAGACGTACAACAGTGTCAGGCTGTGATAAGACGTTGCTAGAGACTTTTTTCATCCTTCATGTCTCCACTTGGAACACAGATGAGAAACTTGCGGTGTTTTCCTAGCTCACTCCCTGAGAGGTGCCCTTTGGGGAGTCACTCAGTCCCTGCTGTGGACTGAGCCGTGTCCCTGAATTCATATGTTCAAGCCCCAGCCCCCAGTGGATCTGTATGTGGAGATGGAGCTTATATGGAGTCACGTGGTCATAAACGGTCACAGCAGAGAAGGCAGCTGTCTGCGAACTAGGAAAAGAGGTCTCAACAGGACGGAATTTCCTGGCACCTTGATCGTGGACTTCTTGCCTCCAGAACCATGTGAAAGTAATTTTCTTGTGTGTCTGCTGCCCATCTGTGGAGTTGTGTTACGGTGGCCTGAGCAGACCAACACAGTCCCAGGCTGTGATTCCTGCCCCTGTGCAGGTGTAGTCCTTAAAACTGGGGTCCTTCTAGGCGTCGGGGTAGGGGGGGACCTGGGACAGTTACCAGCTCCGTAGCCATACTGTCTTAGGGAATTTCACCTTTTCCCAGTCTGCCTTCAGTTGTTTCATTAATTTGCCATGAACTTGGCCATATATATTAAAAATATATATATATATATACAGTTAAAATTTTTTCTAGCATTTCAGGTGTTCAGTAGTTAGAAATAGTGTGTGACACGTCTTTATTTAAAATGGATTACCAACAGGGACCTACGATACAGCGCAGGAAACACCTCCCAGTGGTAAGTTGCAGCCTGGATGGGAGGGGAGTTTGAGGAGGGATACGTGTATCTGTATGGCTGAATCCCTTCGCTGTTCACCGGGAAATATCACAGCATTGTTTGTTAATCGGCTATACCCCAGTACAAAGCAAAAAGTTAGAAATGTCAAAAAATAAAGTTACCAGAAAAAAAGAAATGGCCTGTTAGATAGGTAGACGCTGATTTTATTATGTTCAAATTTCCCTCCTAAAACACCATATCCGTATTCTAGTATAAAGGATGGTATCTTTTCTTTCAGTCATTGTGCCTAATATTTTCTATTTGGTACTTTCTTTTTATTATTATTAGATCTCTTGTTGTCTGTGAGCTAATGCGACTGTTTCTGTTCTGTTGAATTCTCTTTACTATTTGTGAGCTAATAAAAGCAAATATGAGCATAGCAGGCTTTTTCTGAACCTAAAAAAAAAAAAAAAAGATTGCCAGGAGAAATATCAGTAACGTCAGATATGCAGATGACATCACCCTTATGGCAGAAAGTGAAGAGGAACTAAAAAGCCTCTTGATGAAAGTGAAAGAGGAGAGTAAAAAGGTTGGCTTAAAGCTCAACATTCAGAAAACTAACATCATGGCATCTGGTCCCATCACTTCATGGCAAATAGATGGGGAAACAGTGGAAACAGGGTCAGACTTTATTTTTGGGGGCCCCAAAATCACTGCAGATGGTGATTGCAGCCATGAAATTAAAAGACACTTGCTCCTTCAAAGAAAAGTTATGGCCAACCTAGACAGCATATTGAAAAGCAGAGACATTACTTTGCCAACAAAGGTCCATCTAGTCAAGGCTATGGTTTTTCCTGTGGTCATGTATGGATGTGAGAGTTGGACTGTGAAGAAAGCTAAGTACCAAAGAATTGATGCTTTTGAACTATGGTGTTCGATAAGACTCTTGAGAGTCCCTTGGACTGCAAGGAGATCAGTCCTGGGTGTTCATTGGAAGGACTGATGCTGAAGCTGAAACTCCAGTACTTTGGCCACCTCATGCGAAGAGCTGACTCATTCGAAAAGACTCTGATGCTGGGAGGGATTGGGGGCAGGAGGAGAAGGGGACGACAGAGGATGAGATGGCTGGATGGCATCACTGACTCGATGGACGTGAGTCTGAGTGAACTCCAGGAGTTGGTGATGGATGGGGAGGCCTAGCGTGCTGCGATTCATGGAGTTACAAAGAGTCCGACACGACTGAGTGACTGAATTGAACTGAACTGAACTGAGGCTACATGGCTTGGCAAGAAGATGCCTTTAGAGCTTTTTGTACTCATTCAGTTCAGTCACACAGTCTTGTCTGACTCTTTGCGACCCCATGGAATGCAGCATGCCAGGCTTCCCTATCCATCACCAACTCCCAGAGCTTACTCAAACTCACAATCCATTCAATCAGTGATGTCATCCAACCATCTCATCCTCTGCTGCCCCCTTCTCTTCCCACCTTCAATCTTTCTCAGCATCAGGGTCTTTTCCAATGAGTCAGTTCTTTGCATCAGGTGGCCAATGTGTTGGAGTTTCAGCTTCAGCATTAGTCCTTCCAATGAATATTCAGGACTGATTTCCTTTAGGATGGACTGGTTGTATCTCCTTGCAGTCTAGGAGACTCTCAAGAGTCTTTTCCAGCACCACAATTCAAAAGCATCAACTGTTTTATGCTCAGCTTTCTTTATAGTCCAACTCTCACATCCAAACATTGTGCTCATTGAGTTTATTTAATTAAGAACTAGTTATGGCTCTTTGCACTACATGATACATTTCTAATGGTCATTGTCACACAAACTCTTTTCAGGATTTTTTTTTTTTTTTTGTTAAGAGTGTCTATTGTAACTGCCCGGACATGAGAGGACTGTGATATATGATGTGAAATTATGCCTATCAGACTGATAGGGGAACATCAAGCTCCTTAGTATAGAAAATTCAACTCAGTTACAACTATTTAATGAAACCTGTTCTCACAGCTGGCTTCCCTGGTTAGCTCAGTTGGTAAAGAATCTTCCTACAGTGCAGGGGACTTCGGTTCTGTAAACAGCCACATGCTTTGAGCTTTGAGCTCTTCGCTTCCGAATGACCATAACCCTTCCCGCTGGATTATCTGCTTTTCTGTTCCAAAAATGTCTTCATCATGTTTAAGTCTGTTAGTCCAGAACTATTTGGGGGAAGGACATAGTCCAAGCACTATGTCATGGACTCATTTAGAGTTTCCTACAGCGCCTCCAGAAGTATCTGTAAGTATTTTATCACCTGGTTTTTAACCTGGCAGTCACTTTGAAGATCTCAACATTGAAGTAAGCATATTGACAACAAGTGCATTCACAGCACTGAGGGTGTGTCCTGAGAAACAGGCAAATCAAAAGTAAAACCTCAATATGCCAAGATGAGTGAGTATATAGGGGTAATTATTCTTTCTGGTTGACTGGAAAATGTCTTTCTGAAAACTAAATCTACTACAGTATGAAAGTTGCTGTGCTTAGTATTCTGATTTGTATGAAGAGGACTAACACAGAGCATCTGCTCTCAAGGATCAGAAAAGCCAGGTGGGGAGTTAAGGCAAAGATATATAAAAATTTAGTTAATAGGAAAATTAATTAGGCTGCAGGGAAGGTTATTTCTTGTCCCCAAAAGAGGTCTTTTAAAGGTTAGTTTCTCATTTTCTAAACTAGCATATTTTCCTGCCCTAGTAAATGCAAGATGGCACACGGAGTTGTGTCATGTTTTATACTTTGTTTTGTGGATAATGAGATAAATGGAATAATAAGAATATAATAGCAGCCAGTTATAACGTGCTTAATACTAGATAGTAAAGAATCTACCTGCAACACGGGAGGCCTGTGTTTGATCCTTGTCAAGGAGATCCCTGGACAAGGAAATAGCAACCCACTCCAGTATTCTTGCCTTGAAAATTCCATGGACAGAGGGGCCTGGCAGGCTATAGTCCATGGGGTCGCAAAGAGTTGGACCCAATTGAGTGACTAACACTAACTAATGAATACTTGCCAGATACCCTTACAAGAACTTTTTGTAATTTAACTACTTAATCTTTCCAACAACCCTATAGGCTAAGAATGATGACTCCCACCCATCATAGGCAAAAATGAAGGTTAAGTAACTTGCCCAAGCTACACAGCGATAAAGTAACTGAGACAGACTGGCTCCAGATCCCATGTGAACAATGACTCCTTCTGCCTTCTTCACTTCTGCACAGCAAGTCTTATCATGTTTTCTAAAAACTTACATTCCAGAAAATATTTCCTCTTCTTTATGTTACAGAACTGAAAGGAAAAACATCTGGTTCATGCATGGTTTTTGCAAGAGACACTGTGTTTCCAGATATCTGAATTTTACATGAGTGAGAAAAGAGAGTACCTCATCAAAGTTAGTTTGTAAAAGGTGGAAGTGAAAGCAAACACACATTAAGTTCCTCTGATAGTCCATGATGAACAGAAGAGGTGATCTGGACACCAGAACAAACTATATTTTCATGGAGAAATACTCTGACTTACTAGGTAGGTAAGAGTTATTTCTCTGCGAGGACTCTAGGTGATTTCTGTGGAAGAATAATTCAATTAACAAACAGGGGAAGCAGCAAGCTGTCTCAGGCTTGGTAACATCTGTTAAAACTGCACCTGCTGCAAGGATCTCCTGGTTCCTATTCCTCAGAGAAAATCAGTCATCAGGAAATGAGGCAAGTGTATAATGACCTTATGGAAAAGATGGTTTTTAACTTCTCCTTGGGCTTAATTCCTGACAATATTATATATTCCCCTGTTGTTCCTCATACCTTACAAGATGACAACTTGTAAATAGGAAGATGGGGGAGAAGAAAGGGTCCTGTCCTTGGAAAAAGTTCTTAGGGAACATGGGAATGCTTTAGGGCTACTGGTCAACTGAGTGACATCGGTGCATCTGGCCTGTTATTCCTTGCTCTGATTCAGTGGGCCACATGTGGACATAAAGTTTGTGCCTATCTGCCAGAACAATACAAAGACTCACCACCTCACATCTCTGGTCTTTCTCTAAATCAATGATTCTCAAACTTAAGAGTGAATTAGGAACACCTGGAAGCTTGCTAAATACACAAATTTCTGGACCTCATCTAAGTTTCTGACTCAGTGTGTCTAGTATAGTGCTTGAGAATTTGTATTCCTGCAAGTTACCAGGTGATGATGATGCTCCTGGTCTAGAACTACATTTGAGAACAATTGCTCTCATTGTTTGTAACAGACATCCTCCATAATTATTATTCTCTTCTAGGGTCTCTCTCCCCTTACAGTCATCCAATGGCCAAAATTTCCATAATTTCTTCCTATCAGTTCCAGTGATCAGAACTTACCTCTCACTTTCTTCTCAATCATAGACACACCTCAGCCTCAGCATCCTTCTCCAACTTTGAAGAAAATTAAGTGATAATCAAAAGATCCAAGAAAGAAGGCTGGGGCCTTTCTGAGCTAGTAGAATGGAGTAAGCATTTCCCTAAATGTCTCACTGCAGTGCAGATGGTACTTTAGATCTGTTTTTCTGGAGTTAGAGTACTGTGAGTGAAATGCAAACAGATTTGTCTGTTAATATTTATGAGACTTTGGGTAAGAAACTAGCCTTTCTATGCTTCCTCTAAGGAGTAATATAGAACAGTGCTGGCACATAGAAAGCCATTTTCTATATTGCTGCCATCAAAAAGACAGTTGCTGCCATCAGAAACTGCCAATTGCTGGCAGAAAGCCAGTTGCTGTCATCAGAGAATTTCTGGGAGCTGTTGTAGTTGTTATTCAGTCACTCAGTCTTGTTTGACCCTTTGTGACTCCATGTACTGTAGCATGCCAGGCTTCACTGTCCTTCACCATCTCCTGGAATTTGCCCAAATTCATGACCATTGTGTTGATGGAAGAGGGTGTTTGCTATGACCAGTGCATTCTCTTGGCAAAACTCTATTAGCCTTTGCCCCCATTCTGTACTCCAAGGTCAAATTTGCCTGTTATGCCAGGCATTTCTTGACTTCCTAATTTTGCATTTCAGTCCCTTATAGCGAAAAGGACATCTTTTGGGGGTGTTAGTTCTAGAAGGTCTTGTAGGTCTTCATAGAACTGTTCAGCTTCTTCAGCATTACTGGTCAGGGCATAGACTTGGATTACCATGGTATTGAATGGTTTGCCATGGAAACTAACAGAGATCATTCTGTCATTTTAGAGATTGAGTTTAAGTACTGCATTTTGGACTCTTTTGTTGATCATGATGGCTACTCCATTTCTTCTAAGGGATTCTTGCCCACAGTAGTAGATATAATGGTCTTTTGAGTTAAATTCACCCATTCCAGTCCATTTTAGTTTGTTGATTCCTAACATGTCAACGTTCACTTTTGTCATTTCGTATTTGACCACTTACAGTTTGCCTTGATTCATGCACCTAATATTCCAGGTTCCTATGCAATATTGCTCTTTACAGCATCAGACGTTGTTTCCATCACCAGTCACATCCACAGCTGGGTGTTGTTTTTGCTTTGGCTCTGTCTCTTCATTCTTTCTGGAGTTATTTTTCCACTGATTTCCAGTAACATAATGGGCACCTACTAACCTGGGATGTTCATCTTTCAGTGTCCTATCATTTTGCCTTTTCATACTGCTGATTGGGTTCTCAAGGCAAGAATACTGAAGTGATTTGCCATTCCTTTCTCCACTAGACCACATTTTGTCAGGACTCTCCACCATGACCCATCTGTCTTGGGTGGCCCTATACGGCATGTTTCATAGTTTCATTGAGTTAGACAAGGCTGTGGTCCATGGGATCAGATCGGCTTTCTGTGACTGTAGTTTTCAGTCTGTCTGCACTCTGATGGAGAAGTATAAGAGGCTTATGGAAGCTTCCTGATGGGATAGACTGCCTGAAGGGGAAACTGGGTCTCCTTCTGATGGGTGGGGCCACGCTCAGTAAATATTTAATCCAGTTTTCTGTTGATGGGTGGAGCTGTGTTCCCTCCCTTCTATTTACCTGGGGCCAAACTATGGTGGAGGTAATGAAAATAATGGTGACCTCCCTCAAAAGATCCCACATATGTACTGCTACACTCAGTGCCCCCAACCCTGCAGCAGGCCACCACCAACTCTCACCTCAACCGGAGATTTTTGGACACCCACAGGCAAGTCTGGGACAGTCTCTGTGGGGTCACTTCTTCTTTCTCCTGGGTCCTGATGCACAAGGTTCTGTTGTGCCCACCAAGAGTCTATTTCCCAGTCCTGTGTAAATTATGGCAGTTCTATGGTGGGGTTAATGGTGACCTCCTCCAAGAGAGCTTATGTCATACCCAAGTCTGTTGCACTCAGAGCCCCTGTCCCTGCAGCAGACCACCACCAACCCGTACCTCCACAGGAGATGCTCAAACACAGTTCTGTCTCAATATCTGTGGGGTCCCTGGGCCATAGTGCACACAGGTTTGTTTGAGCCCTCTGGGCATTTCTGGTGGGAATGGGGTTTAATTCTAAACAGTAATTTGCCCCTTCTACCATCTTATTGGGGGTTCTCCTTTGCCCTTGGAAGTGAGCAAATTTCAAATTCTAAAATATAATGCTGTGAAAATGCTGCACTCAATATGCCAGTACATTTGGAAAACCAAACAGTGGCCACAGGACTGGAAAAGGTCACTTTTCATTCCAATCTCAAAGAAAGGTAATGCCAAAGAATGCTTAAACTATCGCACAATTGCACTCATCTCACATGCTAGTAAACTAATGCTCAAAATTCTCCAAGCCAGGCTCAAACAATACATGAACCATGAACTTCCAGATGTTCCAGCTGGTTTTGGAAAAGACAGAGGAACCAGAGAACAAATTGCCAATATCCACTGGATCATTGATAAAGAAAGAGAGTTCCAGAGAAACATCTATCTCTGCATTATTGACTATGCCAAAGCCTTTGACTGCATAGATCACAATAAACTCTGGAAAAGTCTTCAAGAAATAGGAATACCAGGCCACCTGACATACTTCTTGAGAAAATTGTATGCAGGTCAGGAAACAATAGTTGAAACTAGACAAGAAACAACAGACTGGTTCCAAATAGGAACAGAAGTAGGTCAAGGCTGTATATTGACACCCTGCTTATCTAACTTATATGCAGAGTACATCATGAGAAACGCTAGGCTGGATGAAGCACAGCCGGAATCAAGATTGCCAGGAGAAATATCAATAACCTCAGATATGCAGATGACACCACCCTGATGGCAGAAAATAAGGAAGAACTAAAGAGCCTCTTGATGAAAGTGAAAGAAGAGAGTGAAAAAGTTGGCTCAACCTTCAGAAAATAAAGATCATGGCATCCAGTCCCATCACTTTAATGCAAATAGATTGGGAAACAGTGGCAGACTTTATTTTTCTGGGCTCCAAAATCACTGCAGATGGTGACTCAACCATGAAATTAAAAAGACGCTTACTCCTTGGAAAAAAGTTATGACCAACCTAGGCAGCATATTAAAAATCAGGGACATTACTTTGCCAACAAAGGTCCAACTAGTCAAGACTATGGTTTTTCTAGTAGTCATGTATGGATGTGAGAGTTTGCCTATAAAGAAAGCTGAGCACTGAAGAATGATGCTTTTGAACTGTGGTGTTGGAGAAGACTCTTGAGAGTCCCTTGGACTGCAAAGAGATCCAACCAGTCCATTCTAAAGGAAATCAGTCCTGAATATTCATTGGAAGGACTGATGTTGAAGCCGAAACTCCAATACTTTGGCCACTTGATGTGAAGAACTCACTCACTGGAAAAGACCCTGATTCTGGGAAAGATGGAAGGCAGGAAAAGAAGGGGATAACAGAGGATGAGATGGTTGGATGGCATCACCTAGCCAATGGACATGAGTTTGAGTATACTCTGGGATTTAGTGATGGACAGGGAGGCCTGGCATGTTGCAGTCCATGGGGTTGAAAAGAGTCTAACACAACCAGTGACTGAACTGAAATGAATTGAACATGTCCATTGAGTCAGTGATACCATCTAACCATCTCATCCTTTGTCATCCCCTTTTCCTGCCTTCAGTCTTTCCCAGGATCAGGGTCTTTTTCAAAGAGTTGGCTCTTCACATCAGGTGACCAAAGTATTGGAGCTTCAGCTTCACCATCTGTCCTTCCATAGAATATTCAAGGTTGATTTCCTTTAGGATTGACTGGTTGGAATTCCTTGCTGCCCAAGGGACACTCAAGGGTCTTCTCCAGAATTACAGTTTGAAAGCATCACTTTTTCAGCATTCAGTCTCTTTTATTGTCCAGCTGTCTCATCCATACATGACCACTGCGGGGGGGGGGGGGGGGGGGGGGCGGAAACAAAAAACACATAACTTTGACTATATGGACCTTTGTTGGCAAAGTGATGTCTCTGCTTTTTAATATGTGATCTAGGTTCATCATAGCTTTTCTTCCAAGGAGCGAGTATCTTTTAATTTCATTGCTGAAGTCACTGTCCACAGTTATTTGGAGCCCAGGAAAGTAAAGTCTCTCACTGTTTTTATTGTTTCCCCATTTATTTACCGTGAAATGATGGGACTGGATGCCATGATCTTAGTTTTTTGCATGTTGAGCTTTAAGCCAGCTTTTGCACTCTCCTCTTTCACTTTAATCAAGAGACTCTTTAGTTCCTCATCACTTTCTGCCATAAAGGTGATGTCATCTGCATATCTGAAGTTACTGATATTTCTCCTGACAATCTTGATTCCAGGTTGGGCTTCATCCAGCCCAGCATTTCACATGATGTACTCTGCATATAAGTTAAATAAACAGGGTTACAATATACAGCCTTGATGCACTCCTTTCCCAAATTGGAGCCAATCCATTGTTCCATGTCCAGTTTTAACTATGGCTTCTTGACCTGCATTCAGATTTCTAAGGAGACAGGTAGCATGGTCTGGTATTCCCATCACTTGAAGAATTTTCCACAGTTTGTTATGATCCACACAGTCAAAAGCTTTAGCATAGTCAATGAATCAGAAGTAGATGTTTTTCTGCAATTATCTTGCTTTTTCTATGATCCAACATATATTGACAATTTGATCTCTGGTTGTTCTCCCTTTCTATATCCTGCTTGTATATCTAGAATTTCTCAGTTCATACTGCTGAAGCCTAAATAGAATGATATTTAGCATTATCTTGCTAGTGTGCCCCTTATGATTATACAGTGGAAATGAGAAATAAATTTAAGGGACGAGCTCTGATAGATAGAGTGCCTGATGAACTATGGACAGAGGTTCGTGACATTGTACCAGAGACAGGTATCAAGACCACACCCATAGAAAAGAAATGCAAAAAAGCAAAATGGCTGTCTGGGGAGGTCTTACATGTAGCTGTGAAAAGAAGAGAACTGAAAAGCAAAGGAGAAAAGGAAAGATATAAGCATCTGAATGCAGAGTTCCAAAGAATAGCAAGAAGAGATAAGAAAGCTTTCCTCAGTGATCAATGCCAAGAAATAGAGGAAAACAACAGAATTACAAAGACTGGAGATCACTTCAAGAAAATTAAAGATACTGAGGGAATATTTCATGCAAAGATGGGCTTGATAAAGGACAGAAATGGTATGGACCTAACCGAAGCAGAAGATATTAAGAAGAGAGGACAAGAATACATGGAAAAACTGTACAAAAAAGATCTTCATGACCCAGATAATCACGATGGTGTGATCACTCACCTAGAGCCAGACATCCTGGAATGTGAAGTCCAGTGGGCCTTAGAAATCATCACTACAAACAAAGCTAGTGGAGGTGATGGAATCCCATTGCTATTTCAAATCCTGAAAGATGATGCTGTGAAAGTGCTGCACTCAATATGCCAGCAAATTTGGAAAACTAAACAGTGGCCACAGGACTGGAGAAGGTCAGTTTTCATTCCAATCCCAAAGAAAGGCAATGCCAAAGAATGCTCAAACTACCGCACAATTGCACTCATCTCACCCACTAGTAAAGTAATGCTCAAAATTCTCCAAGCCAGGCTTCAGCAATACACAAACTGTGAACTTCCAGATGTTCAAACTGGTTTTAGAAAAGACAGAGGAGCCAGAGATCAAACTGCCAACATCCACTGGAAAAACCAAGAGAGTTCTAGAAAAACATCTACTTCTGCTTTATTGACTATGCCAAAGCTTTGACTTTTGAATCACAGTAAACCGTGGAAAATTCTGAAAGAGAACGGAATCCCAGACCACCTGACCTGTCTGTTGAGAAACCTATATGCAGGTTAGGAAGCAAGAGTGAGAACTGGACATGGAAAAACAGACTGGTTCCAAATAGGAAAAGAAGTACGTCAAGGCTGTATATTGTCACTCTGCTTATTTAACTTATATGCAGAGTGAAAGTGAAAGTGAAGTCCCTCACTCGTGCCCAACTCTTTGTGACCCGTGGACTGTAGCCCACCAAGCTCCTCCATCCATGGGATTCTCCAGGCAAGAATACTGGAGTGGGTTGCCATTTCCTTCTCCAGGGGATCTTCCCGACCCAGGGATCGAACCCAGGTCTCCCACATTGTAGGCAGACGCTTTAACCTCTGCACCACCAGGGAAGCCCTTATATGCAGAGTACATCATAAGAAATGCTGGAGAGGAAGAAGTACAAGCTGGAATCAAGATTGCCGGGAGAAATATCAATAAACTCAGATATGCAGATGACACCACCCTTATGGCAGAAAGTGAAGATGAACTAAAAAGCCTCTTGATGAAAGTGAAAGTGGAGAGGGAAAATGTTGGCTTAAAGCTCAACATTCAGAAAACGAAGATCATGGCATCTGGTCCCATCATTTCATGGGAAGTAGAGGAGGAAACAGTGCAAACAGTGTCAGATTTCTTTTTCTGGGCTCCAAAATCACTGCATATGGTGATTGCAGCCATGAAATTAAAAAACGCTTACTCCTTGAAAGGAAAGTTATGACCAAGCTAAGTAGCATATTAAAAAGCAGAGACATTACTTTGTCAACAAAGTTCCGTCTAGTCAAGGTTATGGTTTCTCCAGTGGTCATGTATGGTTGTGAGAGTTAGACTGTGAAGAAAGCTGACCACCGAAGAATTGATGTTTTTGAACTGTGGTGTTGGAGAAAACTCTTGGGAGTCCCTTGGACTGCAAGGAGATCCAAACAGTCCATTCTGAAGGAGATCAGCCCTGGGATTTCTTTGGAAGGAATGATGCTAAGGCTGAAACTCCAGTACTTTGGCCACTTTATGCAAAGAGTTGACTCATTGGAAAAGACTCTGATACTGGGCAGGATTGGGGGCAGGAGAAGGGGATGACAGAGGATGAGATGGCTGGATGGCATCACTGACTTGATGGACATGAGTCTGGGTGAACGCCAGGAGTTGTTGATGGACGGAGAGGCCTGGTGTGCTGTGATTCATGGGGTTGCAAAGAGTCAGACATGACTGAGCGACTGAACTGAACTGAACTGAACTGAGTGGAACATTTGATGAAAAGACAGGCACAATAAAGGACCTAACATATGTGGCATAATTTAAATAATCAAGCTGGTTTTAGAAAAGGCAAAGGAACCAGAGATCAAGTTGCCAACATCCACTGGATCATTGAAAAAGCGAGAGAGTTCCAGAAAAACATCTATTTCTGCTTTATTGACTATGCCAAAGCCTTTGACTGTGTGGATCACAATAAACTGTGGAAAATTCTGAAAGAGATGGGAATACCGGACCACCTAACCTGCTTCTTGAGAAACCTGTATGCAGGTCAGGAAGCAACAGTTAGAACTGGACGTGGAACAACAGACTGGTTCCAAATAGGAAAAGGAGTGTGTCAAGGCTGTATATTGTCACCCTGCTTATTAAATTATATGTAGAGTACATCATAAGAAACACATCATGAGAAATATTTTAAAGTAAAAAGGCATAGACTGAATATTAGTACATTAGTATATTAGTAAAGTTTTGGATATTAGTTGCATTTATATTGATAGCTACATATTTTTAAAAGTAAAAATATTTGAAAGTTAAAAGACATAGGCAGTATTTTAGTACATTAGTACTAAATATTTTAAAGTAAAAATATTTAAATATTTAAAAATAAAAAGTAAAGTATTTACCTAATATTTAAAGGAAAAATATTTTTAAAATATTTAAAAGTAAAAAGGCCTGAACTGAATATTAATTCCTTGGTGGCTCAGACAGTAAAGTGTCTGCCTGCAATGTGGGAGACACGGGTTCAATCCCCAGGTCAGGAAGATCCTCTGGAGAAGGAAATGGCAGCTGACTCCAGTACTCTTGCCTAGAAAATTCCATGGATGGAAGAGCCTGGTCAGCTACAGTCCATGGGGTTACAAAGAGTCGGACACTACTGAGCATCTTCACTTTCACTTTCACTTATGGTGACTGCAGCCAGGAAATTAAAAGAAGCTTGCTCCTTGGAAAAAAAGCTATGACCAACCTAGATAGCATATTAAAAAGCAGAGACCCAGAGAGATGGTACAGGGAGGGAGGTGGGAGGGGGGTTCAGGATGGGGAACATGTGTATACCTGTGGCAGATTCCTGTTGATGTATGGCAAAACCAATACAACATTGTAAAGTAATTAGCCTCCAATTAAAATACATAGAAAGTAATTAGCCTCCAATTAAAATACATAAATTTAAATTAAAAAAAAAAAAAGCAGAGACATTACTTTACCAACAAAGGTCCAACTAGTTAAAGGTATTGTTTTCCCAGTGTCTTGTCTGGATGTGAAGGTGGACTAGAAAGAAAGCTGAGCACTGAAGGATTGATGCTTTTAAACTGTGGTGTAGGAGAAGACTCTAGAGAGTCTCTTGGACTGCAAGGAGATCCAACCAGTCCATCCTAAAAGAAATCAGTCCTGAATATTCATTGGAAGAACTGATACTGAAGCTGAAATTCCAATATTTTGGCCACTTGATGCGAAGAAATGACTCACTGGAAAGACTCTGTTGCTGGGAAAGATTGAAGGCGGAAGGAGAAGGGGATAACAGAGGATGAGATGGTTGGATGGCATCACCGATGTGACGGATGTGAGTTTGAGTAGGCTCCAGGATCTGGTGATGGACAGGTAACCATGGCTTGCTGCAGCCCATGGGGTTGGAAAGAATCAGACACGAATGAGCGACTAAACTGAACTGATATTAATACACTTGGCTGTATTAGTTGCACTTATATTGATAATTACATATTTTTTAAGGTAAAAAGGCATTGATAGGATTTCAATTACTTAAATATTTTAAATGGAGTATAATACTATATATAATATAGTAAAATACATTTGTACTAATGTAACATGCATGTACGCTCAGTCACTAGTCATGTCTGATTCTTTATGACACCATGGACAGTAGCCTACCAGGTCCCTCTGTTCTTGGGATTTTCCAGCAAAGAATACTGGAGTGGGATACCATTTCCTCCTCTAGAAGATCTTGCCAACCCAGGGGCTGAACATGCATTTCCTATGTTTCCTGCAGGGTGATTCTTTACCATTGAGCTACCTGGAAAGTCCAATATAATACATATACTATGTTTATATGTAATATTGTATCAAATATCAGTTAATCATATTTGTTATGTTTAGATATAAAATATTAAAAACATACAATATTATACAATATATAATTCAACATATAGAATGATATGTTAATTGTATTCATGTTGATTTTGCAAAGTCATTTTAAATATACATATCTATATGCAAGGTGCACATAATATGTTTTAAAATATTGAATATATGGTTAATAGCTTTTAAACAATCACTAGGTTCATTATTCTGTCACATTAGTATTAATAAAGTTGTCAGCACCAATCTAATTGGGAAGATAACCTGAATAAAGAAACATCATTGGATAATGAAAAGTTTACTTCATTTCCTCAGTACAGTAAAAATGGAAAGTATAGTCTTAGAGGCCTTGAGTATAATTTCAGTGTTTTTCTTTAATACATGTTTTGAATAAGGAGTAATAATTAACAATATCTTTCACCTCTAAGGCAGTATATTAACTGTGTGCATGCTTAATCACTAAGTCGTGTTAAATTTTCCTGCTTCAGGCTTCCCTGACCTCCATAAAACAAAACAAACAAACAAACAAAATCAACAATGAATTCTTATTGTCTGTCTTATTCTTCAATATTTTGCCAAACTAAAGCCTGATATTATCATTAGTTATATAGCCCTAGCAAGATATGCGACTGACAGAATTTAATCTAAAGGTAAGTACTAATGAATATTGAACCAAAGGTTAATGAATAAGCTCCACAGAAAAAAGCCATACGCACAGAGAATTGTCTGTTATGGATGGTGACTGGCTTAAAGTTGACTCTATTTAAATCATGTGTTTTAAGTGGGCAACCACTTAAAATCAAATACAATGGTGATTATAATTATTTCCATTTGTTCAAAGGCTGACAGTATACAAAGGTTTCCAGGGCATTTTCAGATCTTATCAAGGACGCTCTCTAATTTAAGACTTAGCTTCAGTTCAGTTCAGTCACTTAGCCATGTCCGACTCTTTGCGACCCCATGAATCGCAGCACGCCAGGCCTCCCTGTCCATCACCAACTCCCGGAGTTCACTCAGACTCACGTCCATCGAGTCAGTGATGCCATCCAGCCATCTCATCCTCTGTCGTCCCCTTCTCCTCCTGCCCCCAATCCCTCCCAGCATCAGAGTCTTTTCGAATGAGTCAACTCTTCACATGAGGTGGCCAAAGTACTGGAGTTTCAGCTTTAGCATCATTCCTTCCAAAGAAATCCCAGGGCTGATCTCCTTCAGAATGGACTGGTTGGATCTCCTTGCAGTCCAAGGGACTCTCAAGAGTCTTCTCCAACACCAAGCCTATTTTGCACTGCATAATTAATGGCCTCATTTTACCCAGGTAGAAGCCAAGATTCACACAAAGAAGTTAAACAAAGAAGGTCACACAGGTAATAGTGGCATGCATGTTAGTCACTCAGTTGCATCCAACTCTTTGTGACCCCATGGACTGCAGCCCACCAGGCTCCCCTGTCCATGGAATTCTTCAGGCAAGAATACTGGAGTGGGTTGCCATTTCCTTCTCCAGGGGATCTTCTTAATCCAGGGATTGAACCTATATCTCCTGCATTGGCAGGTGGATTCTTTACCACTGAGCTACCTGAGAAGCATCTTATTAGATAAGTGCTATCATCAGACCCATTTTAGAATCAAAAAATATCAAGGTTTAGAGAGGAGATTACATAATTAGCCCATATTCAAACCTGATCTAGTTCAGAGTTCCATTAACCATCATTGTAACATGGAATTTTCAGAGACAGAAAATGCCATTTGTAAACTTACTGGGAAAAGATACCACCTTAAAAAAAGCAAATAAACTTAAAATAGGAACTTTCTGGGCACCAGATCCTGAAATGAAAGTGTCTGTATTCTGCTCTGACAGGAAGCAGTCTAACTGTACTGTGAAGTGCTAAATACTCTAAATATATTATGGTTCCTTCCCTGTGATCTTTCCCATCCTCTCTCCCTTTCCTATATTTTCTACTGTCTCCCTCCTCTCACCCATATTCCACACCCCATTCTGTCTCTCTTTTCTTTTCTCAACCTTCCTCTTTCCTCTCAAAACAGTTTCTTTTAAAAAGCAGAGATTTCCAACCATCTTTACCCCAGAGCAAACATGCTTCAATATAAAATACCCCATATATTTTCTCTGCATTCAGCAAATGATTAAATGAAATAAAAGGCTCATATAACCCCTTCTGGAATGCCAGGCATCAGAGATGTGGAGGTAGGTCCAGGTGGGTACAAGGCTTTATGCAGTCCACAAAGTTATGCTACCAGGCAGACATCTACTCTAACTGTTCAAAAGTTCTCCTTCAGCCATTTTTGAATTAAAAATTCCTTGAGATTCCTGAACTCCTTCAGATATATTTAAAATAGTCTGAGTCAGTGGGTGTAGAAGAAGGAGGCTGCAAGCATTGGCTCAGAAATGACTAAAATGAACAGCAATTCTTGAACTAATTGCTGTAAGATCAAGCCAGAATTTGAAGATTAGAGGACATATTCTCAGCACCTATCTTATGTTAGTTATATGTTGATCTTTTCCAAGGCATTTCTTCCCATATTCATGTAAGTATTATAAAATGGACATCTCTCAACATTGAAGCCATAATAGGAGATTTCCCCACTTTATTTGATTCTTTCTTTGTAGGAAACTAATGGTGAAGATCTTCTCAGCTTGTCACAAAACTGCATTCTCAACTCTCTACTGCAGCTTTTTGGATTTCATATATATATACATATATATATATATACACATATATACATATATATATATAGTATACTTATAATCCATAAAAAGAACTCTTAAATTACAGGAGGAATATGGCTTAACACTTCTCCTCTGGCCCAAAGAAAATAATGGTATCCCAATAAAGTCATTATTAAAAGTAATAGATGGCCAAAGCCTGGAAAAATCATTTTTGAAAATTTCCAAGCAGGACGAAACAGGAAAACGTCTGGATTTTACAGTATTATTTAACAAACACACATTGTCTGCTCAGGGGACCTGCATCTTCTCAGTCATGAATTAAACATCATTGTGGTGCCCCTTCTTACAATGAAGGCAAAGTCCATCATTTCCAGGTGTGATTTTAGGACAGAAATAAGAAAAAATTAAAAGAAAACCCATGAAGATTTCTACAGTTTTAGATGCTAGAAGTACTAATTATCGGGTTTATCTTGAATGACAAACGAATAAGACAAGACAAAATGAGATTTTCAAATCATTTGAAGCACCACTGCTGAAGTAAAACATTAAGAATCCTGATCTTTTAACGGACAGACATAAACACTCTTTTCATATAAACTGTATTAAGCATCAGGGCATATGTAGGTTACATTTTAAAATAATAGAAATGAACCACCATTTATTTTTTTTATCTAGTCCTTTCTGTATAGGTTTTGCATATGTTTTCCCAGTAGAACTTCTTATTCCTTTTTTCTTCTCTCTTATCTTACTCATCTTGTGTAAATTTGTTTTCATGCGTAATGACATCTCCCATCTAAAGAAGGAATTTCAGTAACAGTCCCATGAAAGGTACAATTGATATCTTTACTGTCTAGCAAGTATGGAGCTTTTGTTCATCAACCATGCCTGAAAAGAGATTCCATACAAGTCTAGCACTGCAAAGCCCATACCTCCATTAGGTTGTCTATCATCACAGCTATTGCCGTAAGTCAAAAGAAGTAACCTCTTTCTGTAAAGGATCCATCAGCTAAAGTCCAACTGCTTGTTAATTAAAAAAGAAAAAAAAAGTGCGTGTGGGTGGAATGAACAAAATATAACTGTTTTTTTTTTTCAGAGTTAATAAGCAATCTCTGCAAAAATTCAAATTTTCATCTAGCTTTTAATCTATATGAAGTGAAGTGAAGTGAAGTTGCTCAGTCATGTCCGACTCTTTGCGACCCCATAGACTATAGCTCATCAGGCCCCCCTGTCCATGGGATTCTCCAGGCAAGAATACTGGAGTGAGTTGCCATTTCCTTCTCCAGGGGATCTTCCTGACCCAGGGATCAGACCCAGGTCTCCCGCATTGCAGGCAGACGCTTTAAGCTCTGAGCCATCAGGGAAGCTATGTATCTGAATTATCTATATATCTGTTTTCCATTGTATAAAACAGGAATTTCATATATTCCCCAAATCGGGGATCTGGAAATATGAGTAAAGAAGACTTCATGAGAGCTGTAAATACAGCAAAAATATACACTAGAATTTCTTGAGGCTTTCTGATTCACATGTCCATCCATTGTTGCTCTAAGGATATTTACTTTTATCTTGCTTCAATTCTAAATGTTGTGAGGAAAAAGAATCATTGATCCTCCTGGAGAGATGCAACTATCTCTGAGATATTAGTCATATACATGTTTCTTTACTAATGCTCCCATTGGACTTTCCTTTCTATAGTATCTATAGCAGATACTATAGTCACTTGGGAAAGTTGAAAGAAAAATGTAATTATTTTAAAGATTTGCTTTAAATCTTGACTCCTTTAAAAGTGATATAAACCTTCTGTGCCTCAGTTTACTTCTGTCAAGGGGCCATATTATGGTATTTTATTTAAGTTTTCTTATAATCATTTTGTGAAACTGATATGGATAAAATGTACTCTACACTAGCCCTAGCATCAGGAGACAAATCCACATTATACAGCAAAGGGAACAGAGAGACGATTACATTTGCTTTCCTGGCTGCTCTGTCACGAGGATCTGAGCTTGCCTCTTCAGGACAGGGAACACAAGAGAACAGGCAGAAATAAGTACGAGGCCATACAAAGTTTACAAACAAGAAGATGTTGTTGTTGTTGTTTTACATTTTCTGAGTGTTCACAAGGCTAATATGAGTAGAAACTTATTCACATTGATGCCAAGTACAAGAGAACCTATTTTCAGAGTTTTGTGTCTGCCAAGTAAACCCGGCCTAGGCCTTTGCTTATTACCCTTCTTTATCAATTTATACAGTGGAAGTGAGAAATAGATTAAGGGACTAGATCTGATAGACAGAGTGCCTGATGAACTATGGACAGAGGTTCGTGACATTGTACAGGAGACAGGAATCAAGACTATCCCCAAGAAAAAGAAATGCAAAAAAGCAAAATGGCTGTCTGAAGAGGTCTTATAAATAGCTGTGAAAAGAAGGGAAGTGAAAAGCATAGGAGAAAAGGAAAGATACACCCATTTGAATGCAGAGTGCCAAAGAATAGCAAGGAGTGATAAGAAAGCCTTCCTCAATGATCAATGCAAAGAAATGAGGAAAACAATAGAATAAGAAAGACTAGCAATAACTTCAAGAAAATTAGAGATACCAAGGGAATATTTCATGCAAAGATGGGCTCAATAAAAGACAGAAATGGTAGGGACCTAATAGAAGCAGAAGATATTAAGAAGAGGTGGCAAGAATCCAAAGAACTGTGCAAAAAAGATCTTCATGACCCAGATAACCACAATGCTGTGATCACTCACCTAGAACCAGACAATCTGGAATTAGAAATCAAGTAGGCCTTAGGAAGCATCACTACAAACAAACCTAGTGGAGGTGATGGAATTCCAGTCAAGCTATTTCAAATCCTAAAAGATGATGCTGTGAAAGTGCTGCACTCAATATGCCAGCACATTTGGAAATCTCAGCAGTGGCCACAGGACTGGAAAAGGTCAGTTTTCATTCCAATCCCAAAGAAAGGCAACGCCAAAGAATGCTCAAACTACCACACAATTGCACTCATCTCACATGCTAGCAAAGTAATGCTCAAAATTCTCCAAGCCAGGCTTCAGCAGTATGTGAACCGTGAATTTCCAGATGTTCAAGCTGGATTGAGAAAAGGCAAAAGAACCAGAGACCAAATTGCCAACATCCACGGGATCATAGAAAAACCAAGAGAGTTCCAGAAAAACATGTACTTCTGCTTTATTGACTATGCCAAAGGCTTTGACTGTGTGGATCACAACAAACTGTGGGTAATTCTTCAAGAAATGGAAATACCAGACCACCTCACTTTCTTCTTGAGAAATCTGTGAGAAGTTAAGGAGAAATATCTAGAACTGGACATAGAAAAACAGACCGGTTCCAAATCAGGAAAGGAGCATGTCAAGGCTGTATATTGTCATCCTGCTTATTTAACTTATATGCAGCATACATCATGAGAAATGCTGGGCTGGATGAAGGACAAGCTGGAATCAAGATTGCCAGGAGAAATATCAATAACCTCAGATATGCAGATGATGCCATCCTTATGGCAGAAAGTGAAGAGGAACTGAACAGTCTCTTGAGGAAAGTGAAAAAGGACAGTTAAAAAGCTGGCTTAACACTCAGCATTCATAAAACAAAGATCATAGCATCTGGTCCCATCACTTCATGGCAAATAGATGGGGAAACAATGGAAACAGTGACAGACTTTATTTTTTGAGCTCCAAAATTACTGCAGATGCTGACTGCAACCATGAAGTTAAAAGATGCTTGCTCCTTCGAAGAAAAGTTATGACCAATCTAGACAGCATATTAAAAAGCAAGAGAAAATACTTTGCCAACAAAGGTCTGTCTAGTAAAAGCTATTGTTTTTCCAGTAGTCATGTATGGATGTGAGAGTTGAACTATAAAGAAAGCTGGATGTAAAATAATTGATGCTTTTGAACTGTGGTATTGGAGAAGACTCTTGAGAGTCCCTTGGACTGCAAGGAGATCAAAGCAGTCCATCCTAAAGGAAATCAGTCCTAACTATTCATTGGAAGGATTGATGCTAAAGGTGAAGCTCCAATACTTTGGCCACCTGATGCAAAGAACTGGAAAAGACCTTGATGCTGGGAAAGATTGAAGAAAGGAGGAAGAAGAGGATGACAGAGGATGAGATGATTGGGTGACATCACTGACTCAATGGGCATGAGTTTGAACAAGCTCTGAAAGATAGTGAAGGACAGGAAAGCCTGGCGTGCTGCAGTCCATAGGGTCACAAAGAGTGGGACATGACTGAGGGACTGAACTGAACTGAATTGTGAGTAGCATAAATCTAGGGGCATATCAGGAATTTTTCTTTGTATGGAAGGCTGTGTTGTTTTTCTTTTATAATCATAGAATTAGGGAGCCATTTGATTTGTCTTGTATTATTTTTTAATCTCAGGAGTTCATTACTACCACCTTCTTCCTTTCAAAACGTTATCTCACCCATACTTGAAGCTCCACATCACTCAAAAACTAAAGGTTTTGAACTCTGCTTCTACTTAGTGAAACACAGTTCTTTCCAATAGCATCTTTTCTAGCCTGAAATTTGAAAAGCTGATCTTTTTTTTTTTTTTTTAACTGAGCTGAATTAGTTGTTTTCTGTTTTCTAGCTCTGTGAAAGATGCATATTTGTTTTCTTATTTTCTGTTTTGGTCTTTTTACGTTTCCATGAAAAATCCCTTACTACCCAGGCTCAGCAAACCTCAAATGTTTCCTCCAAATACAACTCAGGGGAGCTTTGGCATCAAGCAAACTCCAGGCAGCTGTGGCCAAAACATTGTCTCTCATGTGAGTGAATTACAAATTAAACTGATGGTATTTGGAATCTTAAGAGTCTAGTTAAAATATTGTCTGGGAATTCAGCTTTTTTCTACTGAGCCTGGGAAATGACTAACTACTGTTCCTCAAGTATCCATCAAAATGTATTGTTATTCAATGAAACGATATCCAGGTGTTGCACTGAGAGTTGCAAAGGGAGCTATTTGTATCAAAAGTGAGGTTTATCACACACACACACTTTATGGTTGAAAACATATACTTTGACTTTCTAAAACCCTCCAGAGTTTGGGTTCCAATATATTTTTTTTTTTCTCAAACTTATATGCAGAGTACATCATGAGAAATGCTGGACTGGAAGAAACACAAGATGGAATCAAGATTGCCAGGGGAAAAATCAATAACCTCAGATATGCAGATGACACCACCCTTATGGCAGAAAGTGAAGAGGAACTAAAAAGGCTCTTGATGAAAGTGGAGAGTGAACAAGTTGGCTTAAAGCTCAACATTCAGAAAACGAGGATCATGGCATCTGGTCCCATCACTTCATGGGAAATAGATGGGGAAACAGTGGAGACAGTGGCAGACTTTATTTTGGGGGGCCCCAAAATCACTGCAGATGGTGATTGCAGCCATGAAATTAAAAGACACTTACTCCTTGGAAGAAAAGTTATGACCAACCAAGATAGTATATTCAAAAGCAGAGACATTACTTTGCCGACTAAGGTCCGTCTAGTCAAGGCTATGGTTTTTCCTGTGGTCATATATGGATGTGAGAGTTGGACTGTGAAGAAGGCTGAGCACCGAGGAATTGATGCTTTTGATCTGTGGTGTTGGAGAAGACTCTTGAGAGACCCTTGGACTGCAAGGAGATCCAACCAGTCCATCCTGAAGGAGATGAGCCCTGGGATTTCTTTGGAAGGAATGATGCTAAAGCTGAAGCTCCAGTACTTTGGCCACCTCATGTGAAGAGTTGACTCATTGTAAAAGACTCTGATGCTGGGAGGGATTGGGGGCAGGAGGAGAAGGGGATGACCGAGGATGAGATGGCTGGATGGCATCATCGACTCGAAGGATGTCAGTCTGAGTGAACTCCGGGAGTTGGTGATGGACAGGGAGGCCTGGCCTGCTTCGATTCATGGGGTCGCAAAGAGTAGGACATGACTGAGTGACTGAACTGAACTGACCCATGAAAATAACCCACAATTACGACAGTGAACTTACCCACCACCCCTGAAAGTTTCTTCTGCCTCTTCATAATTCCTCCTTTCTAGCTCTTCTCCCAAACCTCTGGTAAAACAGTGATTTGTTTTGTGTCTCTGTACATTCTTTGGCATTTCCTAGAATTTTAAATAAATGATATTTCACAGTATGCATTTCTTTCAGTCTCCTTCGTTGCTTCATTCATTTTAACTCTGTTTATATTTTATTTTAGTGGCTGCCTTAGAGTTTATAGTGATACACCTTTTGTTGTTTAATTACTAAATCATACCTGACCTTTTGTGATCCCAAGGACTGCAGCATGCCTGGCGTCCCTGTCCTTCACTGTCTCCTAGGGATTGCTCAAACTCATGTCCACTGAGTCAGTGATGCTATCTAACCATCTCATCCTCTGAGGCCCTCTTCTCCTTATGCCTTCATTTTTTCCAGCATCAGGCTCTTCACAGCGGGTAGCCAAAGTATTAGAGCTTCAGCTTCAGCATCCGTTCTTTCAATGAATACCCAGGTTTGAATTCCTTTAGGATTGACAGGTTTGATTTTCTTGCCTTCTAGGGGACTCTCAAGAGTCATCTTCAAAACCATAATTCAAAAGCATCAATTCTTCAATGCTTAGCCTTCATTATAATCCAACTCTCACATCTGTACATGACTACTGGAAAAACCATAGCTTTGATTATATGGACCTTCGTTGGCAAAGTGATGTCTCTGCTTTTGAATATGCTGCCTAGGTTTATCATAGCTTTCTTTCCAAGTAGCAAGTGTCTTTTAATTTTATGGCTGCAGTCACCACCCACAATGATTTAGGAGTCCGAGAAAATAAAATTTATCAGTGCTTCCACTTTTTCGTTTCTGTATGCCATGAAGTGATGGGACTGGATACCATGATCTTAGTTTTTTTGAATATGGAGTCTCAAGCCAGCTTTTTCACTCTCTTCATTCATTCTCATCAAGAGGTTCTTTAGTTCCTTTTCACTTTCTGCCATTAGAGTGATATCATCTGAGGTTGTTGATATTTCTCCCTGCAATCTTGATTCTACCTTGTGATTCATCCAGGCTAGCATTTTGCATGATGTACTCTGCATATAAGTTAAATAAGCAAGGTGACAATACACAACCTTGTCTTACTCCTTTCCAAATTTTGAACCAGTCAGTTGTTTCATGTCCAGTTCTAACTGTTGTTTCTTGACCTGCACAGAAATTTCTCAGGAGAGAGGTAATGAAATCTTGTATGCCCATCTGTTTAAGAATTTTCCACAGTTTGTTGTGATCCACACAGTCAAAGTCTTTTGCTCAGTCAATGAAGCAGTTCAATTCAGTTCAGTTGCTCAGTCATGTCCGACTCTTTGTGACCCCCTGATCGTAGCATGCCAGACCTCCCTGTCCATCACCAACTCCCAGAGTTCACTCAAAACACACTTCCATTGAGTCAGTGATGCCATCCAGCCATCTCATCCTCTGCCGTCCCCTTCTCCTCCTGCCCACAATCCCTCCCAGCATCAGAGTCTTTTCCAATGAGTCAGCTCTTTGCATGAGGTGGCCAAAGTACTGGAGTTTCAGCTTTAGCATCATTCTTCCAAAGAACACCCAGGGCTGATCTCCTTTAGAATGAACTGGTTGGATCTCCTTGCAGTCCAGGGGACTCTTAGGAGCCTTTTCCAACACCACAGTTCAAAAGCATCAATTCTTCGGAGCTCAGCTTTCTTCACAGTCCAACTCTCACATCCATACATGACCACTGCAAAACCATAGCCTTGACTAGACGGACCTTTGTTGGCAAAGTAATGTCTCTGCTTTTTAATATGCTGCCTAGGTTGGTCATAACTTTTCTTCCAAAAGTAGAGGTCGATGGAATTCCCTTGCTTTCTCTATGATCCAACAAATGTTGGCAGTTTTATCTCTGGTTACTCTGCCTTTTCTAAACCCAGCTTGTACATAGGAAAGTTCTTGTTTCACATACTGCTGAAGCCTAGTTTGAAGGATGTTGAACATAACCTTACTAACATGTGAAATAAACACAACTTTATAATAGTTTGAACATTCTTTGAACATCATATGGCTTAGAAGTTGCTAAAGTTTCTAGATGATTGGCTCATGAACTATTGACATAGTAAGAATTCGTTATTTCTCATGTTTACAAATGATTTTCCAACTAAATTTGCTGGTTTGTCTTATTATTTGAGGTATTATAATTTTGTTTGTCATAACTAGTCTAATAATATAATTTTAATTGTCCAAAGTATTAAGTATCATCTATAAATTTGCTGAACATTCTATCAGCCTGTTTATTATAATTGTTTAGAAAATTGTATAGAATAGAATCAAGACAGAACCACAGAAATTTCCATCTAGATTGGTACAGAGTCATCAATCAAGACCCTGTGCATTATTTACTAACATGTCTATGAATTTATATAATTTATTTAGAAATGAGCTCAATTTCAGCCTTATATCTATAATATTTTGAGAAGGCTGCCAGATGCTTCTTTGATATAATGAAGAAAATCCTCTATGCTTTGTGAACCCTGCCAGTTGTTCTTAACAAACTTGTGTTATTTTCAACAGATTATAGTAATCCTTTACAATTTCTTATGTCTTCAATAAATATGGGAGTTGAACCAAAGGGAATTTACTGGTCTTTAGAATTCACCTTTACTTCTCTTTCTTTCTTCCTTTCTTTTTGTCACACTATGATCTATTTACAACTTTACCATTATCCACTATTTCTGAAAAACTAGCATGAGTTCTGAGATCACGTCTTCAAAATCTGATAGGATTCCAACTGAAATTTACTTCTATCTTTGTACCACCTAGATAAATTCTTGGTAATTAGAAGTGTATTAGTATTTGCAATCTATCTTGAATTATAATTTTTTCTTCATATTATTTATTTCATCAGTTTAAGTTGAAAATTAATTTATTTAATAAAGTTAAACATTAACTATTAAAGTAAGCTTCTCTTATTTCCTCAGGATATTTTATGTTTGAAATAATGTCAGGATGCTTTATCTTTTGTTAGAAACAAGAATCAGTTTAAGAGCATTTATTTGAATTTCTAAATCTCCTTAATTTCCAAATGAAATAATTGAAAAGTTTCCATCTCTTTAGTTTGATATTTTTCTTTGTCTTTAACAGTTATAATTTAAGCACATATATTAAATATCATAAGAGATTAATTAGCAGTCATACAAATTGAGTTATAACCAAAATTAGTAGGCACTACATACATTCTCACAGTTCTGCTACTAAACTTAGTTGGTATAGTCCAATTGCAGATTATTCACCCACATCTTCTGTCCAAATCATATATAGCCATAATACCAACAAAATGTTATTATGGTTCATATCTCCAGTTTGCAACAAATATAGATAATATAATAATAATTGGAGAAGGAAATGGCAACCCACTCCAGTGTTCTTGCCTGGAGAATCCCAGGGATGGGGGAGCCTAGTGGGCTGCCGTCTATGGGGTCACACAGAGTCAGACACGACTGAAGTGACTTAGCAGCAGCAATGTAATAATAAGTCCATGAATATATAGCATATAGGAGACAGACTTTCAAATTGTGGTACTGGAGAATTCTAGAGAGTCCCTTGGACTGCAAAGAGAACAAACCTGTCAATCCTAAAGGGAATCAACCTTGACTATTCATTGGAAGCACTGATGCTAAAGCTGAAATTCCAGTACTTTGGCCACCTGATGCAAAGAGCTGACTCATTGGAAAAGATCCTGATGCTAGGAAAGATGAAGGCAAAAGGAGAAGTGGGTGGCAGAGGATGAGATGGTGAGATAGCATCACCAAGTCAATGGACATGAGTTTGAGCAAACTGAAGAAGACAGTGAAGGACAGGGGAATCCATAGAGTCACAAAGAGTCAGTCATAACTGAGCAACTGAACAACAACAGGAGATAGGCTATCTGATAAATATACTGTTTAATTTACAAATGAACCTATGAATGCGTAAGGCTGTATAACAAATTCAATAGACATTTGATTTATGACTGCTTAGGAAGTTTTAATCATACGTTTAGATTGCATCTATTTAAACTTTGCCTTTGAAACATCTGTGTAATATAGATCTATTCATTGAAATTATTAATATATATTTAACATTATGTACATATATATTTTTGTGTGTGTGTGTGTGTATATATATATATATATATATATCCTTATGAATGTATTATTTGAAGAAAAGGAACAAAACAAAGACTCTTTTTAAAAAAGAATTTAATCCAAACTCACTTATGATGCTAAATTTAGACTTTGGTTATGTTTTCTTTCTTTATATTCTTTATTTTTCTTTCTTCTTTCCTTCCTTCCTTCCTTTGTTTCTAAGTGATCATGTTTCAAAATTTTGACATTAAGCTCCCTAGTAGAGTGAATATTCATGCCTATATTAAGTAGAAGCTTTGCTCTGAGACGCACATCTCCAGTGCATCAGAACTGCCCATTTGGATATGTGTGAAACAGCTGAAACTTTCTTTCATATCTACCATATCATGTATCACTCATGATTCCTTAGACCATTTTGCTTCATTTTTATCTCCAAGCCTGATTCCTTTTCCTTTGTACAGTCTCTAATGTTGTGAAATTCAAATTCTCTTCTTGGTTTCATCTTAATTTCATTCTCCATTGTTCCACTGGTGACATCTATTTCCTTTATCCAGGATGATAGATGGATCCCTACCTAACTCAGTAGTTTAGGATGGAGAAATATACCATGTTCATGGATCGGAAGAATCAATATAGGGAAAATGAGTATACTAGCCAAAGCAATCTACAGATTCAATGCAATCCCTATCAAGCCACCAGTGGTATTTTTCACATAACTAGAACAAATAATTTCACAATTTGTATGGAAATACAAAAAACCTTGAATAGCCAAAGCAATCTTGAGAAAGAAGAATGAAACTGGAGGAATCAACCTGCCTGACTTCAGGCTCTACTACAAAGCCACAGTCATTAAGACAGTATGGTACTGGCACAAAGACAGAAATATAGATCAATGGAACAACATAGAAAGCCCAGAGATAAATCCACACACCTATGGACACCTTATCTTGGACAAAGGAGGCAAGAATACACAATGGATTAAAGACAATCTCTTTAACAAGTGGTGCTGGGAAAACTGGTCAACCACTTGTGAAAGAATGAAACTAGAATGCTTTCTAATACCATACAAAAAATAAACTCAAAATGGATTAAAGATCTAAATGTAAGACCAGAAACTATAAAACTCCTAGAGGAGAACATAGGCAAAACACTCTCCAATATAAATTACAGCAGGATCCTCTATGACCCACCTCCCAGAATACTGGAAATAAAAGCAAAAATAAACAAATGGGATCTAATTAAAATTAAAAGCTTCTGCACAACAAAGGAAACTATAAGCAAGGTGACAAGACAGCCTTCGGAATGGGAGAAAATAATAGCAAATGGAGCAACTGACAAACAACTCATCTCAAAAATATACAAGCAACTTATGCAGCTCAATTCCAGAAAAATAAACAACTCAATCAAAAAATGGGCCAAAGAACTAAATAGACATTTCTCCAAAGAAGACATACAGATGGCTAACAAATACATGAAAAGATGCTCAACATCACTCATTATAGGAGAAATGCAAATCAAGACCACAATGAGGTACCATTTCACACCAGTCAGAATGGCTGCGATCCAAAAGTCTACCACAATAAATGCTGGAGAGGGTGTGGAGAAAAGGGAACCCTTTTACACTGTTGGTGGGAATGCAAACTAGTACAGCAACTACGGAGAACAGTGTGGAGATTCCTTAAAAAACTGGAAATAGAACTGCCATACCACCAAGCAATCCCACTGCTTGGCATACACACCGAGGAAACCAGAATTGAAAGAGACACATGTACCCCAATGTTCATTGCAATGTTTATTGCAATGTTCATTGCAGCATTGCATAATAGCCAGGACATGGAAGCACCCTAGATGTCCATCAGCAAACGAATGGATAAGAAAGCTGTGGTACATATACACAATGGAGTATTACTCAGCCATTAAAAGGAATACATTTGAATCAGTTCTAATGAGGTGGATGAAACTGGAGCCTATTATACAGAGTGAAGTAAGCCAAAGAGAAAAACACCAACGCAGTATACTAACACATATATATGGAATTTAGAAAGATGGTAATGATAACTCTGTATGTGAGACAGCAAAAGAGACACAGGTAGATGTATAGAACAGACTTTTGGACTCTGTGGGAGAGGGAGAGGGAGATGGTGGGATGATTTGGGAGAATGGCATTGAAACATGTATAATATCATGTAAAAAATGAATTGCCAGTCTAGGTTCGATGCAGGATACAGGATGCTTGGGGCTGGTCCCCTGGGATAACCCAGAGATATGGTATAGGGAGGGAGGTGGGAGTGGGGTTCAGGATTGGGAACTCATGTACACCTGTGGTGGATTCATGTTGATATATGGCAAAACAAATACATTACTGTAAAGTAAAATAAAGTAAAATAAATAATAATAATAAGGAAAAAAATAGTCTGGTTCTAGACTCATATTTTAAAACGCCTTCTGAATGTCCCAGCTATGTGCCTCCAACTCATCCATCCCCTTATTCAATCATTTAGGAAGAGTTACTGAGTTGTACTGTGTGCTGGAGTTAAGTACTTGAGATTCCTCAACTAAAAAAGAGACAACAGTCTGATATAAAGAAGATTACATTATCCTGTGTGTTTGTGTGTGAGAGAGAGACAGAAACAGAGAGAGACCAAGGTAGGTAATAAGTAATTCACAAATAGTGTGCTATTTTAATTATTTGTTTATAAATATATTTATAATTATAAATAAATTAAATGTATATAATTTGTGTTATTTATGAAAAAGGTGGTGTTTTTTAATATAAATTTATTTATTTTAATTAGAGGTTAATTACTTTACAATATTGTATTTGTTTTGCCATACATCAACATGAATCTGCCACAGATATACACGTGTTCCCCATGTTCACTTTGGGATAAGGTAATCATGAGTGCTTGGGAATTGTGGTCTTTAATGTTTAAATAGATTTATTAGTGTAAGTCTTATTTTGTAGGTTTAGTAAATCAGACTTGAGGGAGATGTTTGAATTAGGCCTTGCATTTCTGAGGTGCATTCAGGGCAGAGTGAATGTAATGCAAAGGGCATACTGCAGGGATGAGCCTGTGTCTTCTTGGTATATCAGCCCAGGTGCTTGCCAGAGTGTGTAAACAAGGAGGGGAATATGAGAAGACATCAGGGAGTAATGCAGACCACAGCCTGCAAGTGCACGTGAGCTCTTGTAAACTTCGGTTTCTACCCCAAATCAAAGGGGAAATCATTGCAAAGTTATGAGAAAAGGTGTACCTGCAGGATCACTTTAGCATCTGACTGTTCAAAACTCAAACAAATCCTTCTACTTAGTTAATCCCTCAATCTAGCCCTCCTACCCTACTTTAATTTCTTATGAAATTCACTCTGTTTCCCAAGCTAGAAATGAAATAGAGATTTTCATCTAATAGTCCAATGCAGATATTTCTCACCAGCAGATGACTCTCCCACTCAAGAACCAAATTTTTGCATCTTATAGTTCTTCTGTCTCTTAGGGCCTCATTAGTAGTGATCTCTAGCCAACAACAGGAGAAAGAAGGCCTGGAGGAGATCCTCTTCTTCAGTGCTCACTCACACCACTTCTGCCCTGTTTCATCAATCAGAATTCAAGCTTATGGCTTGCTTCAGTGTGATAGAGACTAAGGAATATAGTCTTCATGGGTGCATGCATGTGTGCCCACTCGCTCAGTTGTGTCCAGCTCTTTAGGACTCTATGGACTGTAGCCAACCAGGCTCCTCTGTCATGGGATTCTTCAGGCAAGAAAACTGAAGTTGGTTGTCATTTCCTCCTCCAGGGGATCTTCCGACCCAGAGATCGAACCTGCATGTCTGGCATCTCCTACATTGACAGGTGGATTCTTTACCACTGAGCTACCTAAGAAGCCCTTGTTTACCTGGGTTTCCAGAGAAAGACTTGGATAAACAGTGAACACTCTTTTACTTATCGAATAACAGTTAAATTAATTGATTTGTCCAGCCAAAATCTTTCTTCAAAACTTTTGTGCTATATTCAGGTCTTATCCGTGTACCTGAATTTATGAAAAAAATCTAACTCTTCTCTAAGATTTCAGGCTTTTCTATAAATTTTCTGTTTGTTACATGCAAATGTGGTCATTTTCTCACATTTCCAGGAACTCCCTCCCCATAACTCCTAACACTGGTACTCAAGCCCTTGGCCATGATCAGATATAAAGATTTGTCTGACCTCAGATTCCACTGGCCCCATTGAGACTGTGTTTCCATTTATACCATGTTATCTGCTGTCCCCAGGTCATCTGTGTGCTGTCACCTGCCCCAGGTGCCATATGCACATGGTAAATGTCAACTCTTCTGGCAGATTTGTCTTCTGCAAGACCATGTCAAATTTTGTCAGAAGATTCAAAGAAATAAATGAGCAGTGTGCTTATGCCCCACACTTAATCAGCTGTGACCCAAGACACAGTGGTTCTGAATGTGACAGGAAATAGACACATTTTATTTCTTACACTAGATTGCATCCAATGCAAAAATGTCTCATTCTCTCTCTCCTCTGCTCCTCAATTTTACTCTCTCTTTTTTCTTTCCACTTTTCTTACTTTTTTTTTCTCAGTTTTCATCTAGGCAGAGTTTATAATGTTTGGGCCAGAGTATCTCATATTTTCAAAGTGTGGCTTGAATAAAATAACATCCAAGATTTCTTTTAGTGCCAAAAATGATGGATTCTAAAGGTCATGATCATCTGGCCTCATATTTTATACCACCTGTTTGTGATGCCTGGATTGAGTTTGAGGCCAATGTTTCCTATACACCCCAGAATACTCTCCAGAAATCACTATCTACACACATCACATTTGTTGGAAGCAAACCATCTGATCAATATTAGATTTCTAGGGAGTAAAGAATTCAGATGCTATTTAACAGTAAGACCTTTTAAGGTCAAAAAAAGATGTTCATTCCTATCTCATTCTCCAATCCATCTGAAAAATATTTGGAGATTAAGCAGGTGTGTAACATGTGAGTTTTCTTTGAGATGGAATTCCTTATTCCTTTTGGTTCTGACTGCCAACAGCATTTTTAATTAATTTAACATTAGATAGGCATTGAGAAACATATTTCTCATCTCTGCAGGATATTGTACAAAATAATTGGGGACAGATTACACTTTTATTTGAAATCGGTAATATCTTTCATGTCTTGCATTATTTTTTTTTTCTTTTACAAGAGGAAGGGCAGAACTGAGTTCACCTGTTTAATTATTACTTATTGAACTCCAGCTATTAAATTGCTCTTAAAATCAGTTATCAAAGGAAAAGCTCATTTTAGAAAGACTCTGTGTGAGAGAGAGAGTAGAGGATTTTATCTATATCATAGATATCTATAGCATAGATAAAATACATAAATACAATAACTAATACATAATAGCCACTCAATAAGTATTCATTGACAATGTTCTTCCCTTTTATTTTTCTATGTGGAATAGGACAATATAAAACTCACAAAAGCAAGAACACAAACTAAAAAGACAACAGGGTAAGTGTTCACTAAAAATTCTCCAGAAAAATTTTGAATTTTTTTCGTATTAACAGTAATGAGAATTTTCAGTTCAGTTCAGTTGCTCAGTTGTATCTGACTCTTTGAGACCCATTGATGGTAGCATGCCAGGCTTCCCTGTCCATCATCAACTCCTGAAACTTGCTCAAACTCATGTCCATTGAATCTGTGATGCCATCCAACCATGCCAGCCTCTGTTATCCCCTTCTCCTCCTGCCTTCAATCTTGCTCAGCATTAGGGTATTTTCTAATGAGTTAGTTCTTGGCATCAGATGGCCAAAATATTGGAACTTCACCTTCAGCATCAATCCTTCCAATGAACAGTCAGAACTGATTTGCTTTAAGATTGACTGATTGGATCTCCTTGCAGTCCAAGGGACTCTCAAGAGTTCTCTCCAACACCACAATTCAAAAGCATCAATTCTTTGGCACTCAGCTTTCTTTATGGTCCAACTCTAACATCCATACATGACTACTGGAAAAACTATAGCCTTGACTAGATGGACCTTTGTTGGCAAAGTAATGTCTCTGCTTTTTAATATGCTGTCTAGGTTGGTCATAGCTTTTCTCCCAAGGAGCAAGTATCTTTTAATTTCATGGCTGTAGTCACCATCTGCAGTGATTTTGGAGCCCCTAAAAATAAAGTGTCTCACTGTTTCCATTTTTCCCCATCTACTTGCCATGAAGTGATGGGACCTAATGTCATGATCTTAGTTTCCTGAATGTTGAGTGTTAAGCCAAATTTTTCACTCTCCTCTTTCACTTTCACAAGAGGCTCTTTCATTCTTCTTTGCTTTCTGCTGTAAGAGTGGTGTCATCTGCATATCTAAGGTTATTGATATTTCTCCTGGCAATCATAATCCCAGCTTGCACTTCATCCAGCCAGGCATTTCACATGATGTACTCTGCTTACAAGTTAAACAAATAGGGTGACAATATACAGCCTTGATGTATTCCTTTCCTGGTTTGGAACCAGTCTATTGTTCTATGTCCAGTTCTAACTGTTGTTTCTTGACCTGCATGCATATTTCTCAGAAGCCAGGTGAGGTGGTCTGGTATTCCCCTTCTCTTGAAGAATTTTCCACAGTCTGTTGTGATCCACACAGTCAAAGGCTTTGACATAGTTAATACAGCAGAAGTAGAAGTTTTTCTTTCTTGCTTTCTCAATAATCCAGGGGATGTTGACAATTTGATCTCTGGTTCTTCTGCCTTTTCTAATCCAGCTTGAACATCTGGAACTTTTAATTCATATTTTCTCCTCCACTGAAGGAAGTCTTAAGAAAAAAAAAAAATTCATTATAAAATGGCCCCTGACATATAATCAATCTTCATGAGTAGAGCATATTGACTTCACAAGCCTGGGTAAAGTGCCACAAACTCATGGTTTAGTTTTGTTATGTTGACGCCATATAAACATACGTTTATAAGACACATTATTTATACTCTTTCTACATGAATTCCTTCAAATTTATTTCTGGAAAATATATTTTCTTGTTCATAAAATTCTTCCTAAGTGGTATGTGTCACCAACATACTCATGGAGGCATACTCATATATGAAACTGTGTATTTATAATCTCTGATTGAATGTTTTGAAGGTATATTAAATGCAAAGTTAGAATGACATTTCTTAGGTTGTTTGCATATCTTAGCTTATATGAATGATGTTGAGATGAACATGGGAGTGCAAATACCTCTTTGAGATCTTGATTTAAATTCTTTTGGTTAAATAC
Source organism: Capricornis sumatraensis (assembly GCF_032405125.1). Classification (NCBI taxonomy): domain Eukaryota; kingdom Metazoa; phylum Chordata; class Mammalia; order Artiodactyla; family Bovidae; genus Capricornis; species Capricornis sumatraensis. The sequence continues at coordinate 53,060,592 of NC_091083.1, forward strand.
TCTGAAGTGGGATAATTGATAATTTTATTTTTGATTTATTGACTAAATTAAATTCTACTATCCACACTGACTATATAATTTTACATTCCCACCAACAATGTAAAAGGTTCCATTTTCTTCATATCCTTTCCAATAAGTATGTTCTTCTTTTTACTCTGATAATTACCATTCTAATGAGTGTGAGATGGTATCTCACTGTGACTTTGATTTACATTTCCTGATAATTAGTGATACTGAGCATTTTTCATGTACCTGTCCATCATTTCTTTGTATTCTTTTGATAAACGTCTATTCAAAATGTGGTATATAAATAAAATGAAATAAATATTATTCAGCCTTAAAAAAGAATGAAATACTGCCATATATGATGATATGAACCTTGAGAACGTTATGCTAATGAATCAAAGATGTACAATTATTCCATCATTCCACTCATATTCAGTTCAGTTCAGTCACTCAGTTGTGTCCGACTCTGCGACCCCATGAACTGCAGCATGCCAGGCCTCCCTGTCCATCACCAACTCCCGGAGTCCACCCAAACCCATGTCCATTGAGTCAGTGATACCATCAAACCATCTTATCCTCTGCCATCCCCTTCTCCTCCTGCCCTCAATCTTTCCCAGCATCAGGGTCTTTCCCAATGAGTCAGCTCTTTGCATCAGGTGACCAAAGTATTGGAGTTTCAGCTTCAACATCAGTCCTTTCAATGAACACCCAGGACTGATATCTTTAGGATGGACTGGTTGGATCTCCTCGCAGTCCAAGGGACTCTCAAGAGTCTTCTCCAACACCACAGTTCAAAAGCATCAATTCTTTGGTGCTCAGCTTTCTTTATAGTCCAACTCTCACATCCGTACATGACCACTTGAAAAACCATAGCCTTGACTAGACAGACCTTTGTTGACAAAGTAATGTCTCTGCTTTTTAATATGCTGTCTAGGTGGTCATAACTTTTCTTCCAAGGAGTAAGTGTCTTTTAATTTCATGGCTGCAGTCACCATCTGCAGTGATTTAGGAGCCCAGAAAAATAAAGTCAGCCACTGTTTCCATTCTTTCCCCATCTATTTGCCATGAAGTGATGGGACCCGATGCCATGATCTTCATTTTCTGAATGTAGGCCTTTAAGCGAACTTGTTCACTCTCCTCTTTCACTTTCCTCAAGAGGCTCTTTAGTTCTTCTTCACTTTCTGCCATAAGGGTGGTGTTATCTGCATATCTGAGGTTATTGACATTTCTCCCGGCAATCTTGATTCCAGCTTGTGCTTCATCCAGCCCAGTGTTTCTCTTGATATACTCTGCATATAAGTTAATAAGCAGGGTGACAATATACAGCCTGGACGTACTCCTTTTCCTATTTGGAACCAGTCTGTTGTTCCATGTCCAGTTCTAACTGTTGCTTCCTGACCTCCATAGAGGTTTCTCAAGAGGCAGGTCAGGTGGTCTGGTATTCCCATCCCTTTCAGAATTTTCACAGTTTTTTGTGATCCACACTGTCAAAGGCTTTGGCGTAGTCAATAAAGCAGAAATAGATGTTTTTCTGGAACTCTTTTGCTTTTTTGATGATCCAGCAGATGTTGGCAATTTGTTCTCTGGTTCCTCTGCCTCTTCTAATTCCAGCATGAACATCTGGAAGTTCACAGTTCACGTATTGCTGAAGCCTGGCTTAGAGAATTTTAAGCATCACTTTACTACTCATATTAGATCTCTAAAAGGATCAAGTTCGTAGAAGCAGAGAGTAGGATCATGGTCATCAGGGTAAAAGGGGGGAGGGAGATGGGGAGTTTTTCAACAAGTATAAAGTTTTCAGTTTTCAAGATGAGTAAGTTCTAGACATCTGCCACACTATGCTGTGCCTATAGTTAATACCCTATTACAAATTTGGTAAGTGGTTTGTTAATTGTTCTTAGCATAGTAAAAAATATCACGAATTTTTTCAGTTCTCTCCCTAGTTATTTACCCCTGAGGAAATGGCTTTATTAGTTAAAGAGTTGCTAAACCAAAACAAAAGGTAGCAAAAAACAAACACAAATTTACAGTTTCTTTAACCACCCTCTTTCCTACTCTCACATTCAGTCCATGCCTTGTTAATTTCATCTGTAGATCTGCCTTGGATGAATCTGCTGTTTTATCTCACCACTTTTATGGTCCAGGACCAAGCCATCACTTTCAATTTTCACTATTGTCTTCTCTGATGCATCCTTTAAAGAATATCCAAAGTGAGCTCTGTAAAACTTGAAAATAGCTGCCATTGTCTCATTGTTTGTAAGTCTGCAATGTCCTCTCACTGCACTTAGTACAGAGCCAAATTTCCCACTATAGCAACTCCCTCCTTGTTCTGGCCTCTGGTTACTTCTCTCTAAAGTCAACTTAATTGGCTTTACTATTCTCACAAAGCTGAGTTCTTTCCACTTGGTTGAGTGTCTGGGTGTGTTCTATGTGTCATGGTTACCCTTCTGCTGACTTTGTCAAGGATTTACATCCCCAATATCAGTTATCTTATTTAAGTTACTTCTTTAGGAAGAGTATTTGTGATTAACCCAACTGTATTTAAGTTCATAATCCAGTAGTTTCTTCCTTACCATTCTGTGTTTTATTGTAATACTACAGACTACTTGCCACATACTATAACTTCAGTGGAAGATTTATCATTTATTAATGAAAGTGTGCATCCATAAATTAACATTTTATTTTATCCACGTATTAACATAGATATGTGCTTTCCTTAACGATCTTTTCTTTAAGCATGTTGTTGAATGATGAGTTTTTCTAGATGTTTCTTGTAATAGTATATCCCATAGCAGATTGGCTTTCCAGGTGGCACTAGTGGTAAAGAACCTGCCTGCCAGTGCAGAGATACCCGTTTAATCCCTGGTTTGGGAAGATCCCCTGGAGAAGGAAATGGCAACCTACTCTAGTATTCTTGCTTGGAGAATCCCAGGGGCAGAGGAGCCTGGCAGACTATAGCCCAAAGTGTTGTAAAGAACCAGACACAGCTGAAGCAACTTAGCACACACACAGCACAAGCTAGGTTGATTATGATTTCTAGTTTTAATTGCTTAATTAAATCAAATAAGAAAGGAAAGACACCCAAGAAACAATCAGAATGTCAATTCTGTCTAGATTTTGAAAACTTTTTTATTGTTCATAGATGTGCCTCTTACTTTTAATGGCAGGATTTCCTGTTTTTGGTGAATTGTTCTTAATGAGTTTCTTCAAAAATTGTGCATATATATATATATATATATTTTTTTTTTCTTCTCATAGTAATCACACAGAGACTCAAACTGTTTAAATCCTGTACTTGTGCTCCTCAAGTGACATTTCTGTATGCCCAGACCTGGAAATGCCCCTTATTACCTTTATTCACATTCTGTTGGTTAGTCCCCATCACATGATAGCAGTTAACTGCTAAAGATACAAGCAATGTAGTGTAAATGAGTGCTTAGGAAGAAGAGAAAATGGGCTTGGTTAGCACCTAGCCAGTATTGGCAAACTCTTTGTTAAGTCTACTCTACTATTGTGATATAACTGGGTCCCTATTTAATATGGCAAATTAGAAAAAGAAGATAACTAAGTTTTCTAAGTGTTATTTGTTCTAGAATGGTTTATGTAGCAGTCTGTTTATCTTTCTTATTCAAATCTCCTGGCAGGTATTGCCTGAAAAGGCAAATCAGTAGGAGGCACTTTATCCTATTAACAGTATCTTCCTTTACTAATTACTCAGCATATATAAAGACAGGATCAGAAAAAGACTTCTTGAAGGAAATATATATATATATATATATATATATATATATATATATAGAGAGAGAGAGAGAGAGAGAGAGAGAGAGAGAGAGGATCATAATATAACTGGGCATTATACATAGGATAATGTTATAGATACCTAACTGTTAAAATAGTTTCTAATTTTAAAAGGTAAATAAATAAATAAAAATAGTTACTATTATTTCCTGGCCTACCAGCCAGTTCTGTTGACTCTGAGCTACCTGCTGCTGCTGCAGCTAAGTCGCTTCAGTCGTGTCCAACTCTGTGCGACCCCATAGACGGCAGCCCACCAGGCTCCCTCATCCCTGGGATTCTCCAAGCAAGAACACTGGAGTGGGTTGCCATTTCCGTCTCCAATGCATGAAAGTGAAAAGTGAAAGGGAAGTTGCTCAGTCGTGTCCGACTCTTCGCGACCCCATGGACTGCAGCCTACCAGGCTCCTCCGTCCATGGAATTTTCCAGGCAAGAGTACTGGATTGGGGTGCCATTGCCTTCTCCGCTCAGCTACCTACTAGATGTCAATTAAACATTCATGAGATTAATGAATAAAAAAATAACATTGGTAGTTTTATCAGCATTGTTTTGCTGGCCAGGAATAGCTTCCATACAGGCAGATTAGTCAGGAGCAGAATCCCTTAGAAGTATTGAAAATTCTACCTCACCAAATATATCTCATTACTCACCAATCAACTGTGATTTCTAAAATTCACTGTTAAAGAGATTTTGCTGGGTTTATTTTCACAGGAATCCTAACAAAATGATAATATCTTAACTAGAAACAGCAATAAATTAACCTCAAATTGCATTATTTCTCATCATGAATGCCTGTATGAAATTGCCTTACCCTGTGTAAATGGCTAATGGTGTGCAATGGAGGACAGGTGAGATTTTAACGCAAAGTTGAGGCAAAATTTTTATGGTTTAACCACTATAAAACTGCTGATATAGACATTGAATTAAACACTTCTGGAAGATAAGAGTCATTAGCAGAGTAGAAAAGTTGCACTAACTTATAAATATATATTTATTCCTGGACATGGAGATGGACTTCTTGCTCAAGGCCTGCTTGCTGCAAGTATTTACTATTTCTGCTCTTAAGAGGAAATTAGACAATAAAACATTACCAGTTAAACAATCCCTTGTTTCTCTCTCCCCTTGGTTCCTGAATCACCATTCTATTCTTTACTTTTACAAGCTTGACTGTTTTAAGTACCTCATGTAAGTGGAATCATGCAATATTTGTCCTTCTATAATTGGCTAATTCATATAGCATAATTGTTATACAACAAGGTGTGTGTATTGGTGTGCTAAGTAGCTTCAGTCATGCCTGACTCTTTGAAACCCTATGGACTATAGCCCTCCAGACTCCTCTGTCCATGGGATTTTCCAGGCAAGAATACTGGAGTGAGTTGCCATGCCCTCCTCCAGGGAATCTTCCCCACCCAGGGATTGAACCCACATCTCTTAAGCCTCTTGCATTGGCAGGCAGGTTCCTTACCATTGATACCACCTGGGAAGCCAGCAATGAAAGCAACTAACTACATGTAGACACAACCATAGTTAAATTTTTAAAAATTTCATTACATAAAACAAGCCATACATAATGGAATACATAGTGTATAATGCATTTATACAAAATTCAAGAAAAGCCAAATTACCTTGGAATGATAGAAGTCAGCATAATGGTTATCTTGTGTTTAGATGAAGATTAATTACTAGAAAAGTGAAAAGAGGATTTTCTGGAGCAGCAATAATATTCTATATCTTTATCTGGAAGATGGTTACATGCTTATGTGCATGTGTCAAAGATCATAGAACAGTACACAGGATTTGAGCATTTTCATATACACAAATTGCACTGAATACTGGTAGGTTAAAAAAATTGCACTAACTCTGCATGAACAGTGCAGATGAAAAAAAAATATTGCTTGATGAGGAATACTGAATCCTAAATTTTATCTGAGACACTCTCTATGTGACCCCTGTTTCTAAGCAATCCCTATAGCAAAGACAGTGAAAGAAGAAAACTAGGGAGAGAATATTTCCATTTCCTTTTAAGTCTATGGGTGCAATCAGAATCTAAATTGAAGCACCAAAGACTTAAACTTAGTAACAGTAAATTATAAACATAAAATTAGTAACAGTAGGAATTCAGAAACAGTGGTGAATTGAAAGCAGGTGCACCCATAAGTAGCCACCCAGGGTAAGTGTATTAGCACCCTGCATATGATTCTGGAAAACATATACACACCTGGCTTCCTCTATTGGGCATGAATTTTAAAAATTTGGTCTATATATAAAAATAAATTTACATAAATCCAAACAACTAATAAAAAGGCTCCATTGAGCTGTTGACTCACTCTTCAGATGAACTGAAGTGGAAGGATTGACTTAGCTTTCAGAGAACATTAAAAGTATTAGATCTAATAGACTTAGTCTCTTAATCTCAGGTTCAGGAAAATCAATCAAGTTAATCTCTGAGGTATGTCTGGGACTGATGTAGTTTTCCCTGAGATACTTGAAGGTATTGTTCACATAAATTAATGAATTAATCATTACAATGTTACAACACAGACTTCTAATGACTCTCTAATTACATAGTTCCAAAATTATTCATTTAAAGTTTTCAGAAACAAAAAATATGGAAAAACAAATTGTAAAGACTTATTAATATCCTGCTACATAGTCCTATCAAGTGTGTGAGTTCAGTTCAGTCATTCAGTCGTTTCCGACTCTTTGCGACCCCATGAATTGCAGCCCGCCAGGCCTCCCTGGCCATCACCATCTCCTGGAGTGCACTCAGACTCACGTCCATCGAGTCAGTGATGCCATACAGCCATTTGATCCTCTGTCGTCCCCCTCTCCTCCTGCCCCCAATCCCTCCCAGCATCAGAATCTTTTCCAATGAGTCAACTCTTCGCATGAGGTGGCCAAAGTACTGGAGCTTCAGCTTTAGTATCATTCCTTCCAAAGAAATCCCAGGGTTGATATCCTTCAGAATGGACTAGTTGGATCTCCTGGCAGTCCAAGGGACTCTCAAGAGTCTTCTCCAACACCACAGTTCAAAAGCATCAATTCTTCGGTGCTCAGCCTTCTTCACAGTCCAACCCTCACATCCATACATGACCACAGGAAAAACCATAGCCTTGACTAGACGGACCTTAGTTGGCAAAGTAATGTCTCTGCTTTTGAATATACTATCTAGGTTGGTCATAACTTTTCTTCCAAGGAGTAAGCGTCTTTTAATTTCATGGCTGCAGTCACCATCTGCAGTGATTTTGGGGCCCAAAAAAATAAAGTCTGACACTGTTTCTACTGTTCCCCCATCTATTTCCCATGATGTGTGTGTTAGCCACTCAATAATGTCCGACTCTTTGCGAGCCCATGGACTGTAGCCGAGCAGCCTCCTCGGCCCATGGAACTTTCCAGGCAAGAATACTGGAGTGGGTTGACATTCCTTTCTCCAGGGCTTGCATGGGCTTGATTTAAAAAAAAAAAAAGAAAAAGAAAACAAAACAAACCAATATAAATGCTGTAAATTAACAGTTACAAGAAAGTATATACCAGTGTGTGTGTTAGTCACTCAGTCGTGTCCTACTCTTTGTGACCCCCATGAACTGTAGCCCACCAGGCTCCTCTGTCCATGGGATTCTTCAGACAAGTACACTAGAGTGGGTTACCATTCCCTTCTCCAAGGCATCTTCCCAACCCAGGGATTGAACCTTGGTCTCCTGTTTTGCAGGCAGATTCTTTACCATCTGAGCCACCAGGGGTGCTTAGACTACTTGATGGTTTAGAGAAAGATGAATGATCATATCTTAAAAGTTGTCTGTTAATAAACAGATGTCAATATGGAAGGAATTTCTCAAGATGATCTACAAGGATTAGACCTTGATCTTCTTCTATTGAACTATTAATCCAATTTGGGCAGATGTTCTAGATATCAATATCATCATATATGTGACTCAGTGCTAGTATTTAAAACTCTTTCTGTCCCAACAAGCTACACAGTGAGCTATCCCTTTATTAGATATCTATTGCAGCATAAGAAATTATTTATAAATTCCCACTCCTGAACTTATAAATAATTTCTTATGCTGCAATAGATATCTAATAAAGGGATAGCACACCCGTGGCAGATTCATGTTGGTGTATGGCAAAACCAATACAGTATTGTAAAGTAAATAAATAAAAAAATTTTTTTAAAAAAGAAATTATTTATAATGTTGGTGGCTGAAAAACAATAAATTTACTCACCTGTGATACTGTTGCTCAGCAATTTGAACTGGGCTCAGCTGAGTGAATTTTCTTCTGCCCTCTCCTAAAGCAACTTGTACAGCTCTGGTCAGCAGGAGGATTGGCTGGAGGCTTGCTGGGATAAGGGGCCTCAGCAAATACTAGACCCACATGTTTTTACCCTCTTGTTGGCTAGCCTAGATTTGCTTACATAGCAACAACATGACCAAAGAGGACAAAGTGGAGTGGCAAGGCCTCTAGAGGCCCAAGCTCAGAAAGTGAAGGTGAAAGTCGCTCAGTCATGTCTGACTCTTTGAGATCCCATGGACTGTACAGTCCGTGGAATTCTCTAGGCCAGAAACTGGAGTGGGTAACTTTCCCTTCTCCAGGAGAACTTCCCAACCCAGGGATCGAACCCAAGTCTCAGAAGTTACACAAAATAATGTTTTCTACCTTATTTTGTTGTTCAAAAAGTCATTAGAGAAGTTTTCAACTATTATCTCCTCAAGTATTTTCTCATGGCCTTTCTTTCTTTCTTTTTTTTTCACTTTATTTTACTCATGGCCTTTCTTTTTGTCTTCTTCTTCTGGGACTCCTATGATTCAAATGTTGGGGCATTTAACACTGTCCCAGAGGTCTCTGAGGTTGTCCTCATTTCTTTTAATCCATCTAGAGTGTTTTTTATTTCATTTATTGCATTATTCATTATTTATTGACTATTGTTTCTTCTAGGTCCTTATTAAACATTTCTTGCATCTTCTCAATACAGTATACTAACATATATATATGGAATTTAAGAAGATGGTAATGATAACCCTATATTCGAGACAGCAAAAAAGACAGATGTATAGAACAGTCTTTTGGACTCTGTGGGAGAAGGTGAGGGTGGGATGATTTGAGAGAATAGCATTGAAGCATGTATATTATCATATGTGAAACAGATAACCAGTCTAGTTTCGATGCATGAAACAGGGTGCTCAGGGGTGGTGCACTGGGATGACCCAGAGGGATGGGGTGGGGAGGGAGGTGGGAGGGGAGATTCAGGATGGGGAACACATGTACACCCATGGCTTATTCATTTCAATATATGGCAAAACTACTACAATATTGTAAATTAATTAGCCTCCAATTAAAATAAATAATTTTTTAAAGTCATTAGACCTGCCCAGATTCAAAGGGTAAGGAAATAGATTCCACTTGCCAAAGAGAGGAACTACAAATAATGTAAGGTTTTTTAAAATGTAGCACAGTCCTCCCCCTAGCCAGTTATTTATATTGCCTTTATGAAAAATACACTTATCACCTTCTAAGATTACCAAATGCAGTGATGTATGACAACCAATTCTCTACAGGAGAAAAGGTATCTAATTTGTAGCATTTGTCCATTTCTGCAGAATGAGTACTACCAGGATGCATAATTTCAAGCTGTTGATATGGCATAACTGAGTGTAAGTTGGGAAACGACACACACACTCACCTTTGAAAAGCTGGTGTGAGCTGGTTCCAGCACACCACTTCATGAAATTCTCATCCAATTATGGCATCAAACCTAAGTTCCCATATCAAAATATGCACCTATTCTCAATGTAGATGGGACTTTCTTAGTGTGGCTCTCTTGATATATAGGGCTGTAAGATGATACATTATCTGCTTCCCACAGTACCAATGCATAATTTTGAAATTATAAAATGATAACTAGATCAATCAGTGTCACTCAAAAAGGAGAGGAACAAACATCACATAGCAGATACTGATGCATAGCATTTTATATTCTATAGCACATAATATCAGGTTTTCCACCCTAAGGAACTGGCAATAGTTCTTGATTAGGATCCAGATCTTCTTCATGAGATCAGCTCTCTAGTCTATTGCCCTCCTTAAGTTTTGACCCTACTATTTGGGTATTTGGCCCTGTCCTTTAGGACTTTCGCTTTGCCTCTGACATGTCTTTCCTTCTCCATAAGAAATATTGCAGAGTGAAGTAAGCCAGAAAGAAAAACACCAATACAGTATACTAACACATATATATGGAATTTAGAAAGATGGTAATGATAACTCTGTATGTGAGACAGCAAAAGAGACATAGATATATAGCACAGACTTTCGAACTCTGAGGGATAGGGAGAGAGTGGAATGATTTGGGAGAATGGCACTGAAACATGTATACTATCATGTAAGAAATGAATTGTCAGTCTATGTTCGATATAGGATATAGGATGCTTGGGGCTGATGCACGGGGATGATCCAGAGAGATGATACGGGGTGGGAGGTGGGAGGGGGGTTCAGGATTGGGAACTCATGTACACCCGTGGTGGATTCATGTCAATGTATGGCAAAACCAATACAGTATTGTAAAGTAAAAATAAAAATTAAAAAAAGAGAAATATTTCCAGCTAGGTAGTTTTCTTGTGCTATTTCTTACTTAGGTAAAATTGAGGGTCCAGGGGTGTGTTTTAATTTTGCACTGTCTATGTCACTTATAGATTTATAGACACTGTTTCGACTGTTTCCCCATCTATTTGCTGTGAAGTGATGGGACCGGATGCCATGATCTTCATTTTCTGAATGTTGAGTTTTAAGCCAACTTTTTCACTCTCCACTTTCACTTTCATCAAGAGGCTTTTTAGCTCCTCTTCACTTTCTGCCATAAGGGTGGTGTCACCTGCATATCTGAGGTTATTGATATTTCTCCCGGCAATCTTGATTCCAGCTTGTGCTTTTTCCAGTCTAGCGTTTCTCATGATTTACTCTGCATATAAGTTAAGTAAGCAGGGTGACAATATACAGCCTTGACATACTCCTTTTCCTATTTGGAATCAGTCTGTTGTGCCATGTCCAGTTCTAACTGTTGCTTCCTGACCTGCATATAGATTTCTCAAGAGGCAGGTCAAGTGGTCTGGTATTCCCATCTCTTTCAGAATTTTCCACAGTTTATTGTGATCTACACAGTCAAAGGCTTTGGCATAGTCAATAAAGCAGAAATAGATGTTTTTCTGGAACTCTCTTGCTTTTTGCATGATCCAGCAGATGTTGGCAATTTGATCTCTGGTTCCTCTGCCTTTTCTAAAACCAGCTTGAACATCTGGAAGTTCATGGTTCACGTATTGCTGAAGCCTGGCTTGGAGAATTTTGAACATTACTTTACTAGTGTGTGAAATGAGTGTAATTGTGCCATAGTTGTTCCATACAGGGTTCTAACTCTTGATTCTTGACTCGCATGAAGTTTTCTCAGGAACCAGGTGAGATGGTCTGGTATTCCTCTCTTTAAGAGTTTTCCACAGTTTGTTACGATCCACATGAGATCAATGGCTTTAGCATATTTGAAGAAACAATGATAAATGCTTTTCTGGAATTCCCTTGCTTTCTCTATGATCCAGTGAATTCTGGCAATTTGATCTCTGGTTCCTCTGTCTTTTCTAAACCCAGGTTGAACATCTGGAAGTTCTCAATTCAGGTAATTCTGAAGCTTAGCTTGAAGGATTTTGAACATAACCCTACTAGCATGGGAGATGAGTGCAACAGTCTGGTGGTTTGAACGTTCTTTAGCACTGCCCCTTTTGGGAATTAGGATGTGGATAGACCTTTTCCAGTCCTTTAGCCACTGTTGGATTTTCCAAATTTGCTGACTTGTTGAGTGCAGCAGTTTAACAGCATCATCTTTTAGGATTTTAGGGCTTCTCTGATAGCTCAGTTGGTAAAGAATCCGCCTTCAATGAGGGAGATTTGGCTTAAATTCCTAGGTTGGAAAGATTCCCTAGAGGAGGGATCAGCTAACCACTCCAGTATTCTGGCCTGGAGAATTCCATGGACATGGGGTCGCAAAGAGTCGGACACAACTGAGCAACTTTCACTTTCTTTAGGATTTTAAATAGCTCTGCTGGAATTCCATCACCTCCACTAGCTTTATTGGCAACCGTGCTTCCTAAAGCCCACTTGTCTTCACACTCCAGAATGTCTGGCTCTGAGTGAGGGACTACACCACCAGGATTATCCAGGTCATTAAGATCTTTTTTGTACAGTTCTTCTGTGTATTCTTTATATCTCTCATTGATCTTTTCTACTTCTATTAGGTCTTTACCATTTGTGTCCTTTATTGTGACTATTTTTGGATGAAATATTCCTTTGATCCTTTCAGTTTTCTTGAGATCTCTAGTCTTACCTTTCTGCTGTTTTCCTCTATTTCTTTGCATTGTTCATTGAAGAAGGTCTTCTTGTCTCTCCTTGCTATTCTCAGGAACTCTGCATTTAGTTGGACGTACCTGTCCCTTTCTTCCTTGATTTTCACTTCTTTCCTCAGCTGTTTGTAAAACCTCCTCAGACAACCATTTTGCCTATTTGCATTTCCTTTTCTTTGGGATGGTTTTGCTTGATGTCTCCTGTACAATATCACGGACATCTGCCCATAGTTCTTTAGGCACTCTTTTTACTGAATCTAATACCTTGAATCTATTCATCACTTCTACTGTATATTCACAGGGGATTTGATTTAAGTCATAACTGACTGGCCTAGTGTTGTCCCCACTTTCTTTAGATTAAGCCTGAATTTTGCTATGAGGAACTGATGATCTGAGCCACAGTGAACCCCAGGTCTTGTTTTTGCTGACTGTATACAGTTTTTCCAATCAGCTACAAAAAAAGTAATCAATCTGATCCAGTACTGACCATTTGCTAATGTTCATGTGTAAAGTCACCTCTTGTGTTGTTGAAAAGTGTGTTTGCTATGACCAGTGCATTCTCTTGGCAGAATTCTGTTAGCATTTGCATGGCATCATTTTATGATCCAAGGAAAAACTTGCCTGTTACAGCAGGTATCTCTTGACTTCCTAATTTGCATTCCAATATCCTACGAAGAATAGGACATCTTTTTTTGGTATTAGTTCTAAGAGGTCTTCTAGGTCTTCATAGAACTGATCAACTTCAGCTTCCTTGACATCAGTTGTTGGGGCATTGTTGCTGTTGTTTTTTAGTCACCAAGGCATATCTGACTCTCTGTGACCCCATGGTATGCAGCATGCCAGGGTTCCCTGTCTGTCATTATCTCCCAGAGTTTGCTCAAACTCATGTTCATTACATCAACCATGTCATCCAATCATCTTATCCTCTGTTTCCCCCTTGTCCTCTTGTTCTCAATCTTTCCCAGTTTGAGGGTCTTCTCCAGTGAATTGGCTCCTCCCATGAGGTAGCTAAGTATTGGAGCTTCAGCTTCAGCACTAGTCTTTCCAATGAATATTCAGGGTTGATATCCTTTAGGATTGACTAGTTTCATCTTCTTGCTGTCTGAGGGACTTTCAAGAGTCTTCTCCAGCACCACAATTCAAAAGCATAGATTTGGATTACTGTGTTATTGAATGGTTTGCCTTGGAAACAAACCAGGATCATCCTGCTACTTTTAAGGTTGCACTGAAGAACTGCATTTCAGACTCCTTTGTTGATTATGAGAGCTACTCCATTTATTCTATGGAATTCTTGCCCACAGTAGTAGATATAATGGTGATCTGAATTAAATTCACCCATTCCCATCCATTTTAGTTCACTGATACCTAAGATGTTGATGTTTACACATGCCATCTCCTGCTTGACCATGTCCAGTTTACCATGATTCATGGACTCAACATTCCAGGTTCCTATGCAATACTGTTCTTTATAGCATCATATTTTATTTTCATCACCACACATCCACAACTGAGTGTCGTTTCCACTTTGGCCCAGTGCTTCGTTCTTTCTGGAAATATTAGTAGTTGTCCTCCAGTCTTTCCCAGTAGTATATTGGACACATTCCAATTCTGGAGGCTTATCTTTTGGTGTCGTATCTTTTTGCCTTCATATATAGCTCATGGGGTTCTCACAGCTAGTGCAATGCAATGGTTTGCTATTCCCTCCTCCAGTGGACCACATTTTGGCAGAACTCTCCACTATGACTCGTCCATCTTGAGTGGCCCTACACAACATGGTTCATAGCTGCATTGAGTTATTTATACAAGCCCCTTCAGCATGAGAAGGCAGTGATCCATGAAGGGGTCCATACATATGTATATTTAGAATATTCTAAGTGTTAAACTTTATACTGTGTTTCAAGAAGTGGTTTTGAAATGGGGTGATCTTGCCACCAGGAACATTTTGACAATGACTAGAAGAACCTTCTGTCATCACAAAAGGAAGGAAGTAGGTACTACTAACATCCAGTGGCTAGAGTTTGTTAAACATCCACAAAGTTCAGACAGCCTTCTACAACAAATAATTATCCACTCTAAAATGTCAATAGCACTGAGGTTATGAAACCCCACACTGGAGATAGTGATTCAACAGTGATATCATCAGCTTGTAAACATGATAAATGTTCTTCAAATGCCTCAATGTATGTAAATTTGCATAACTGGCAAAGTCAGAAATCAATGTTAAGTGGTGATGCTGAGTTTCTTTCTTCTTTTTTTATTCATTTGGCTACTTCAGGTCTTATTTGTGGCACCTGGGGTTAGTTGCTCTGGGGCATATGGGATCTTAGTTCCCTGATCAAGGATGGAACCCACAAATTCCCCTACATTGCAAGGCAGATTATTAGCCACTGGACCACCAGAGAAGTTCCAGTGAGTTTCTAAGGGGAAGTGACTTGAACTAGTCATAGGATGCAAGATATGCTTGATATGAAACCTGAAAGTTATGTAGAAACCACCAACATGCAAGAAGGAAGAAAGAACATTCTGCAGGAAAGAAAGAAAGGAGAGAAGCCCCTGTGGCAGAAGTAAAACTGTCAGAATCTAAAGGAGAATGTTGATGGAGTACAGAAGTAGGGGCAGAGCTTGGAGTTAAGTGAGTGTGGAAAGACTAGATTTTGTGGGGCCTCAAAGGTGTGGTTGTTCAGTCACTAAGTTATGTCTGACTCTTTGTGTCGTCATGGGCTGCAACATGCCAGGCTTTCCTGTCATTCTACTATCTCCCAGAGTTTGCTCAAAATCATGTCCATTGAGTCAGTGATGCCATCCAACCATCTCATCCTCTGTCGCCCCCTTCTCATTCCGCCTTCAATCTTTCACAGCATCAGGGTCTTTTTCAATGAGTCAGCTCTTCACAGAAGGTTGCCAAAGTGCTGGAACTTCAGCTTCAACATTGGTCCTTCCAATGAACACCCAGGACTGATCTCCTTTGGGATGGACTGGTTGGATCTCCTCGCAGTCCAAGGGACTCTCAAGAATCTTCACTAGCGTCACATTTTGAAACCATGCATTCTTAGGCATTCAGAGGTGATATTAGGGACCTTTAATTCTATTCTAAAAGCAGTGGGAAATTATGACACTTTGAACTAATGGGAGGCCATAGTGATAGTGGGTGATAAGTCTATATCCACATAAAAAAGGTTAAAAGTGGTTGATTTTGCAGTATATTTTACCATAATAAAGCAATGTAGCAGTATGTCATTTATTAAATGGGTGATCAAATTCAAAAGTTCAAAATAACCATAAGTGTGGGTTTTGAGAGAGTGCTAGACTAACTTGGCATCAAAAAACCCACTGTTGTGTGTGACCAGTTTCACTTCATTCTCAATAAAGTGTTTCCTGATCCACTTTAGAGCCTTAAAAACTTTTCCTTCTAAATGTCAAAGCAAGGGTTCACTTAAACCTTGTTAGAATTTCCAACTGATGGATTTCCTCTAGCAGATGGAAATTCTTTTAGCTCAAGTAATAATTCAAGGAGAAAAATGTCTACTGTGAAATTTCTTTGGTTTTGGTCCTTTTTTTTTTTTCAGTATAAAAATATTTGTGTCTGAATGAAGGAAGCTGAATAGTGAACAGAGATAAGATTGCCACCACTTGGGTGTTAGTGACCTTGACAGTCTCATCTGGAGACTGGTTACTATATATTATAGTTGTTTCGCATGATTAATGCAGTGACTGGTGCTCAGCATTCCCAGACATCTGGCTTACTCAAATGGAATCATAGAAGAAATACACATCTTTAATAAAAATCAATAATAGCATTGTTTTCCTTACTTTTTACTTTATTTTTTTAGCATGAGAAGCTTTGAAGTATTTAATCAAAGAAAAGAAAGCTGTGTATTCTTTATTCATTAATATATTTCCCAGTAGATATATTTTTTAAAACTTTTATATCTGTTGCTTTTGTTTTCTTTTTTTGAAATAACATAAAATATTTTCTTATTTGTAAAGAGTGGTGATAGGGTTATCAACTTGATTTTAGTTAATTCAAGTTGAGACTTTGCAACAATCAGTAAGGGGTGCAAACCAGACCTGATCTTTGAGGATCACTCTATACTTTTAGCTTTGAAAAAGAGAATAGTGAATATCGGTACTTTGCTCTATATTTTACAGAAAAGCTGCCCAATAAAGCTTTCTAAATCACAGACACACTGCAAAATATTCTATAATATACACTGCCCAGTATAGCAGCCCATAGCCCCAATGTGGCTGCTGAGTGATTGAAATGTGGCTAATGTAACCAAGAAATTAATTTTTAAATTTTATTTCACTTTAATTAATTTAAATAACTACATATGGCTACTAGATACTATATTGGACAGTGCAGCCTAGAGTTTAAAAATGTAGTTGGAGGTGAAATAAAGGCAGATAATCATTTAAAAAGAACAAGCTCCTTTTGAACTTTTAAGGCTTGAAACACATTCAGTTCAGTTCAGTTCAGCTCAGTTCAGTCGGTCAGTCATGTGAACTCTTTTTGACCCATGAACCGCAGCAGGCCTCCCTGTCTATCACCAACTGCAGCGAATCCACTCAAACCCATGTCCATTGTGTCAGTGATGCCATCCAACCATGTCATCCTCTGTCCTCCCCTTCTCTTTCTTCCCTCAATCGTTCCCAACATCAGGGTCTTTTCAAATGAGTCAGCTCTCTGCATCACGTGGCCAAAGTATTGGAGTTTCAGCTGCAACATCAGTCCTTCCAATGAACACCCAGGACTGATCTCCTTAGAATGGACTGGTTGGATCTCCCTGCAGTCCAAGGGACTCTCAAGAGTCTTCTCCAGCACCACAGTTCAAAAGCATCAATTCTTCAGCACTCAGCTTTCTTCACAGTCCAACTCTCACATCCATACATGACCACTGGAAAAACCATAGCCTTGACTAGATGGAACTTTGTTATGTCTCTGCTTTTTAATATGCTGTCTAGGTTGGTCATAACTTTCCTTTCAAGGAGTAAGTGTCTTAATTTCATGGCTGGACTCACCATCTGCAGTGATTTTGGAACCCAGAAAAGTAAAGTCAGCCACTGTTTCCACTCTTTCCCCATCTAGTTGCCATGAAGTGATGGTACCAGATGCCATGATCTTTGTTTTCTGAATGTTGAGCTTTAAGCCAACTTTTTCACTCTCCACTTTCATTTTCATTAAGAGGCTCTTTAGTTCATCTTCACTTTCTGCCATAAGAGTGGTGTCATCTGCATATCTCAAGTCATTAATATTTCTCCCGGAAATCTTGATTCCACCTTGTGCTTCCTCCAGCTCAGCATTTCTCATGATGCACTCTGCATATACGTTAAATTAGCAGGGTGACAATATACAGCTTTGACGTATTCCTTTTCCTATTTGGAATCAGTCTATTGTTCTATGTTCAGTTCTAACTGTTGCTTCCTAACCTGTATACAGGTTTCTCAAGAGGCAGGTCAGATGGTCTGGTATTCCCATCTCTTTCAGAGTTTTCCACAGTTTACTGTGATCCACACAGTCAAAGGCTTTGGCATAGTCAATAAAGCAGAAATAGATGTTTTTCTGGGACTCTCTTGCTTTTTCCATGATCCAGCAGATGTTGGCAATTAGATCTCTGGTTCCTCTGCCTTCTCTAAAACCAGCTTGAACATCTGAAAGTTCACGGTTCATGTATTGCTGAAGCCTGGCTTGAAGAATTTTGAGGATTACTTTACTAGCGGTTGAGATGAGTGCAATTGTGTGATAGTTTGAGCATTCTTTGGCATTGCCTTTCTTTGGGATTGGAATGAAAACTGACCTTTTCCAGTCCTGTGGCCACTGTTGAGTTTTCCAAGTTTTCTGGCATATTGAGTCCAGCATCATCTTTCAGAATTTTCAATAACTCAACTGGAATTTCATCATCTCCACTAGCTTTGTTCTTAGTGATGCTTCCTAAGGCCCACTTGACTTTACTTTCCAGGATGTCTGGCTCTAGGCAAGTGTGAGTGATCAGACCATCATGATTATCTGGGTCGTGAAGATCTTTTTTGTACAGTTCTTCTGTGTATTCTTGCCATATCTTCTTAATATCTTCTGCTTCTGTTAGATCCCTAATATTTCTTTCCTTGATTGATCCCATCTTTGCATGAAATGTTCCCCTGGTATCTCTAATTTTCTTGAAGAGATCTCTAGTCTTTCCCATTCTATTGTTTTCCTCTATTGTTTTGAATTGATTATTGAGGAAGGCTTTCTAATCTCTTCTTGCTATTCTTTGGAACTCTGCATTCAAATGGGTGTATCTTTCCTTTTCTCCTTTGCTTTCTGCTTCTCTTCTTTTCACAGCTATTTGTAAGGCCTCCTCAGACAACCATTTTGCTTCTTTGCATTTCTTTTTCTTGGGGATGGTTTTGATCACTGCCTCCTGTACAATGTCAAGAAACTCGGTCCATAGTTTTTCAGGCACTCTTTCTAGCCAATCTAGTCCCTTAAATCTATTTCTTATGTCCACTGTATAGTAATAAGAAATTTGATTTAGGTCATACCTGAAAGGTCTAGGGGTTTTCCCTACTTTATTTAATTTATGTCTGAATTTGGCAATAAGGATTTCATGATCTGAGCCTCAGTCCACTCCCAGTATTGTTTTTGCTGACTTTTTAAAGCTTCTCCATCTTTGTCTGCAAAGAATATAATCAACCTGATTTCGGTGTTGACCATCTGGTGATGTCCATGTGTAGAGTCTTCTCTTGTATTGTCGGAAGAGGGTGTTTGCTATGACCAGCACGTTCTCTTGGCAGAACTCTGTTAGCTTTTGCCATGCTTCATTCTGTATTCCAAGGCCAAATTTTCTTTTTACTTCAGGTGTTTCTTGACTTCCTACTTTTGCATTCCAGTCCCCTATAATGAAAAGAACATCTTTTTTGGTATTAGTTCTAAAAGGTCCTGTAGGTCTTCATAGAACCATTCAACTTCAGCTTCTTCAGTGCTACTGGTTGGGGCATAGACTTGGATTACTGTGAGATTGAATGGTTTGCCTTGGAAATGAAGAGATCATTCTTTCATTTTAGAGATTGCATCCAAGTACTGTATTTCAGATTCTTTTCTTAACTATGATGGCTGCTCCATTTCTTCTAAGGGATTGCTGCCCACAGTAGTATATATAGTGGTCATCTGAGTTAGATTCACCCATTCCAGTCCATCTTAGTTCACTGATTCCTAGAATGTTGATTTTCACCCTTGCCATCTCTTGTTTGACCACTTCCAATTTGCCTTGATTCATGGACCTAACATTTCAGGCTCCTATGCAATATTGCTCTTACAGCATTGAATCTTGCTTCTATCACCAGTCTCATACACAACTGTGTGTGGTTTTTGCTTTGGCTCCATCCCTTCATTCTTTCTGGAGTTATTTCTCCACTGATCTCCAGCAGCATATCGGGCACCAACTGACCTGGGGAGTTCATCTTTCAGTGTCCTATCTTTTTGCTTTTTCATACTGTTCACAGGGTTCTTGAGGCAAGAATACTGAAGTGGTTACCTCCTGGGAGCCAGCATGGGGAATCCCGCCCATGGAAAAAGTCATGAGGAAGGGGGCCTGACAAAAGGCAAAGGCGGGATCAGGCCTCAGCGGTCCCCCTTGGACTTTCTCAAGCATCTACCCCCAGAGCCAAAATCTGACTGCTTTACTATATTATGCCTTTCACCAACTCCTCTGACATTAACAGGGGGCTTATCCCCCACCACCTTTTTCTGGAAAAAGTTAATTTAGAGCTTTTAGATAATAAATCTCCTGGGCATAATAAGAGTGTTTCAATCCAGAAACCCCTCTGGTAGCTTTCTAACTTGCCTGGCAGGTCTGTCCAGACCTTTTACAACTGCGCATGTGATTGCTCACAGCCTCCCAATCGAGAGAGGCACAGGAAGCTTAAAACATCCTAGGAATGCAGGGGCTTTTGAGGAGTCAAAATCGTTAGAATAAGACTGATTAAGGGTTTCATTGTTGAGCCAATACTTGCTGCCAAGTTTTCATATCTTTTATTTGTTCATATATTTGGTATATAGAAAAAACAAGTAGCAACATTAGATCTTTGAGTTAAGTACCTTCTTTGTTATAACCCACTGCACCTTTGTTCTACAGGGATATAACTTTAGTGCTTTGAGGGTGATGCAGATTAAAGAAAAACACTTCAGGGAAAATGAGATTAACATTCATTAAGGAAGAGAGCCACAAAGTGTTAACAGGCCTCTCGGCCAGAAGATAATGTAAATCACCTGAGATCTTTTGTATACAGAAAGATATGCAGAAAGAAAGCCTGGTATTGATAAGGATCAGGACTGCTGCCCCTGCATGACGCTGTATCTTCCATTATGTAAAACTTGGGGTATATAAGCACCTTTTGAAAATAAAGTTGTGGGGATTTTGCACAAGCTTGGCCTCCCCCTTGTCAACTCTCTCTCTATCTTTTTTCCTCTCCCTCCCTCTCTTTTTCTGGCTGATCCCTTGGAACACAGAGGCTCTCTGTGTCTACTTGTTTGCTTGGGCTTCTAAGACTCACAGGAGAGGAAGCCCAAGGCGGGGCACCCTCCGCTATTCAAGCGGGCACCTGTGGCCTAAAGTAGACAGTGCAAGTTTCTTGTCTTGAGGTTTTATTAACTTTCTGTGTAAACCAAGGAATATCAGTCTCTTTTCTCCTCTATTTTTTCACTACATTATTCTCTTCTAATCTCTCTTTAAGTTTCTAATTAATCTCTCTTCACCGACCCCTCCCCACTTCGAATTCCCTGGATCCACCAGGGCTGAACACGGGCAGTTACCCATTCCCTTCTCCAGTGGACCACATTCTGTCAGACCTCTCCACCATGAAGCATGTTCATTTGAGGCAAAATTGATGTTAGTTAGTCTTTTCTATTAAAAAGTCCTCCTCCATTAGTTTTCAAATGTCAGTTCATTTTACAAAATGCCGTAAAATCTGAATTTGGATTCATATTATAAAAGGAAGGAAGAAGAAACTGATTAACAAGAAATATACAGATACTAGTGTTTAAAATTCACGTTCTCACTTTGTGAAATCATTATAAAGCAAATTATAGATTTAATCCACCTGGGCTGAGCATACAAACATTTAATGGATATATATGAACAAAATCAGTAAACATTTACTATGTAAAATATAGGACAAAGAAGTGTAAGAATCTGAGTTTAAATTCTTACTCAAACTAAAGCTCCTGAGACCAGCCTGTTGTTGTTGATCAGTTGTCAAGTCATGTTCGACTCTTTGCAATCCCATGGACTGCAGTGTGCCAGGCTTCCCTGTCCTTGACTATCTCCCAGAGTTTGCTCAAACCCATGTCCGCTGTGTCGGTGATGCCATCCAACCATCTTATCCTCTGTCATCCTTCTCCTTCTGCCATCAATATTTTCCATCGTCTGGGTCTTTTCCAATGAGTCAGCTCTTCAGTGCAGGTGGCCAAAGTATTGGAGCTTCAGCATCAGTCCCTCCAGGGAATATTCAGGGTTGATATCCTTAGGATTGATTGGTATGATCTCCTTGCTGCCCAAGGGGCTCTCAAAATTCTTCTACAGCACCACAATTTGAAAGCATAAATTCCCTGGATGCTCAGCCTTCTTTGTAGTCCAAATCTCACTACTGCACATTACTACTGGAAAAACCATAGCTTTGACTATACGGAACTTTGTTGGCAAAGTGATGTCTCTGTTTTTTTAATACACTATCTGTGTTTGTCATAGCTTTTCTTCCAAAGTGCAAGCATCTTTTAATTTCATGATAAAAAATTTGATTATCATAGGTCTTGATATTTTTTTATTCTTTAATAGGAGGAAAATTGCTTTACAATGTTTTATGGTCTCTGCTGTACAACAACACAAATCAGTCATTTTATATATATATATACCCCCTCCATCTTAAGCCTCCCTCCCCCCTCCAATCCCACCCCTCCAGGTCATCACAGAGTGCTAGACTGGGCTCCCTGTGTTATATAGCAGCTTCCCACTAGTTATCTATTTAACAGGTGATAGTTTAAGTACTATTTTCTCCGTTCATCCCACTCTCCTTCCCCTGCTGTGTCCAAAATCTGTTCTCTACGTCTGTGTCTCCATTCCTTCCCTGCAAATCTGTATGTGGTAATATACAATATTTGTTTTTGTCTTATGAAGTAGGTCTTGATGTTGAAAACTACAGATTTAAATTGAATGACATGCTGGTTTTCCCTTTCTGAATATTTACTCTAAATGCAATAATAATATTTCTGCCCATCACATTTTCCCCCACCTTATCACTTATGAGTAGTAAGGAACTCATAAAACATGGGCTTGAAACCCACATGGAAAACAATTACCTCCAGAGGAGTTGATATTTTTGTTCTGACTTTAATACTTACACATGTGTTACTGTAGTTCTTTCTTTTTTATTTGAACACAAGAACTTACTAACTTGCTTTATACATTTAGCCACTCTCAGCTCCACTTGTGAGTTACAGCATTATTCTACTCTTTCTTGTGATGTTCAAGTCCCTAAACTTAAGCATGAAACATTTTTGGTGGATTAATGTAAAATTATAAATTTTTGTACTAGGGAGATGTGAATTAAAATCATAACCTTCTTGTGTACCTTTTGTGAAAACTAGAGTATTTAATTTAGTTCACTTCTTTGTTGATGGAAATGGAACTAATTACATCCCTGTCATAGTTTTATGGTAATAATAATGATAGATAATGTGTCTTTAGCAGCTTTTAGGGGTAGATATGTTTGTTATCCTATTTTGTATATGGGGAAAGGAGTTTGAAAAACTAAATTGCTACGTTTTGTGCTTCTAGAATGGCAGACTTTATTTCCCCCAAAATATCTGCCATAAATTGCTCACTCATTTTTCAGAGGTTTGCGTGAAAATTGTCTTCATATCAGATAGGCCTTCTCTTGTCATGTGTTCTGTAGTAGTACCTCCTAAATCTACATTATCTTAATATGCCTCAGTTTGGTTCAGTTCAGTTCAGTCACTTAGTCGTGTCCAACTCTTTGCAGCTCCATGAATCACAGCATGCCAGGCCTCCCTGTCCATCACCAACTCCCAAAGTTCACTCAAAACACATCCATCGAGTCGGTGATGCCATCTAGCCATCTCATCCTCTGTCATCCCCTTCTCCTCCTGCCCCCAATCCCTCCCAGCATCAGAGTCTTTTCCAATGAGTCAGCTTTTCACAAGAGATGACCAAAGAGCTGGAGTTGCAGCTTTAGCATCATTCCTTCCAAAGAACACCCAAGGCTGATCTCCTTCAGAATGGACTGGTTGGATCTCCTTGCAGTTTAAGGGACTCTCAAGAGTCTTCTCCAACACCACAGTTCAAAAGCATCAATTCTTTGGTGCTCAGCTTTCTTTATAATCCAACTCTCACATCTATACAATACTGCAAAAATCATTGATTTGACTAGACAGACTTTTCTTGGCAATGTAATGTCTCTGCTTTTTAATATGCTGTCTAGGTTGGTCATAACTTTTCTTACAGTACACTAACGCATATATATATGGAATTTAGAAAGAGGGTAACCATAACCTTGTATACAAGACAGCAAAAGAGACACAGATGTATAGAACAGTCTTTTGGACTCTGTGGGAGAGGGCGAGGGTGGGATGATTTGGGAGAATGGCATTGAAACATGTATAATATCATATATGAAATGAATCGCCAGTCCAGGTTTGATGCATGATACTGGATGCTTGGGGCTGGTGCACTGAGATGACCCAGAGGGATGGTATGGGGAAAGGGTGGGGGGGTTCAGGATGGGGAACACATGCATACCTGTGTCAAATTCATGTTGATGTATGGCAAAATCAATACAATATAGTAAAGTAATTAGCCTCCAATTAAAACAAATAAATTTATATTAAAAAAAAAGAAGCAAGGGTCTTTTAATTTCATAGCTACAGTCACCACCTGCAGTGATTTTGCAAAGGGAAAATCGTTCAGTCGTGTCCAACTCTCTGTGACCCCATGGACTATATAGTCCATGGAATTCTCCAGGCCAGAACACTTAAGTGAGTAGCCTTTCCCTTCTCCAGGGGATGTTCCCAACCCAGGGATCGAACCCAGGTCTCCCACATTGCAGGGGGTTTCTTTACCAGCTGAGCCACCAGGGAAGCCCTGATTTTGGAGCACCCCCAAAAAAAGTCTGTCACTGTTTCCATTGTTTCCCCATCTATTTGCCATGAAGTGATCAGACCAGATGCCATGATCTTAGTTTTCTGAATGTTGAGCTTTAAGCCAACATTTTCACTTTCCTCTTTCACTTTCATTAAGAGGCTCTTCAGTTCTTTTTCACTTCTGCCATAAGGGTGTTGTTGTCTGCATATCTGAGGTTATTGATATTTCTCCCAGCAATCTTGATTTCAGCTTGTGCTTCATCCAGCCAGGCATTTTGCATGATGTACTCTGCATATAAGTTAAATAAGCAGGGTGACAATATACAGCCTTGACGTACTCCTTTCCCAACTTGTAATCAGTCTGTGGTTTCATGTCTAGTTCTAAGTGTTCCTTCTTGACCTTCATACAGATTTCTCAGGAAGCAGGTTAGGTTGCCTGGTATTCCCATCTCTTGAAGAATTTCCCACAATTTGTTGTGATCTACACAGTCAAAGGCTTTGGTGCAGTAAATGAAGCAGAAATAGATGTTTTTCTGGAACTCTCTTGCTTTCTCAATGAATCAATGGATGTTGGCAATTTGATCTCTGGTTCTTCTGTCTTTTCTAATTCCAGCTTTAACATCTGAAAGTTCATGGTTCATGTATATTGAGCCTGGCTTGGAGATTTTTGAGCATTACTTTTTTAGTGTGTGAGATGAGTGACATTGTGTAGTAGTTTGAATGTTCTTTGACATTACCTTTCTTTGGGATTGGAATGAAAACTGACCATTTCCAGCCCTGTGGCCACTGCTGAGTTTTCCAAATTTGTTAGCATATTGAGGGCAGCACTTTCCTAGCATCATCTTTTAAGATTTGGAATAGCTCGACTGGAATTCCATCACCTCTACTAGCTTTGTTCATAATGATGCTTAAGTCCCACTTGACTTTGTATGTCAGGATATCTGGCAGGTGACTGATCACACTATCGTGGTTGTCTGGATCATTAAGATCTTTTTTTATATAGTTCTTCTGTGTATTCTTGCCACCTCTTCTTAATATATTCTGCTTCTGTTGAGTCCATACCATTTCTGTCTTTTATTATGGCCATCTTTGCATGAAATTTTCCATTGGTATCATTAAACTTTCTTGAAGAGATCTTGAGTCTTTCCCATTCCATTGTGTTCCTCTATTTTTTTTGCATCAATCACTGATGAAGGCTTTCTTATCTCTCTAAATTATTTAGTGGATCTATATTGTTGCACAATCTTCTTTATGCACGTGTGCAAGAGTTTTCCAGCCATGATATATACCTAAAAGTTACCTTGTATAATATAGTTCAAAACTGGTCTTTAAAAAAGCATCAATTTAAACTCCATCAGTGCATCTTTGTTGGCCTTTTTTTAAGCTTGGTCAATTTTATGCATGGAGATAGTTTCCCACCATTTCTCTGCCTTTTCCTTGATTACTTGTGGAGTACAATCTATTCATATTGGTTTATATGGTTTCCTCAACCACTAATTGCCTGTTCAAATCCTGCACCCACTTATTTCTTCCTAGTTTTAAGTACTGTTTTGTTTTTTAATTATTAATAAAAATTATTTAGAACACACTCAGATCTTTCCCCAGTGCATCACTTATTTTTTAAATGTATTCATAATAACTTTTGTTCTATAACATTTTAACTTTATGTTCTCACAGTTTCTGAGGGCTGGGAATCTGAGGATACCATGTCTTTGTTGTTTCATGTCAGGAGCTCTCTTGCACCATGGTCAAACTGATGACCAGAACTGCAGTCCTCTGA
Source organism: Capricornis sumatraensis (assembly GCF_032405125.1). Taxonomy (NCBI): domain Eukaryota; kingdom Metazoa; phylum Chordata; class Mammalia; order Artiodactyla; family Bovidae; genus Capricornis; species Capricornis sumatraensis. Next base: position 53,086,681 of record NC_091083.1, read on the forward strand.
GTTTAACTGGGAGCCAAGGATGTGCTTCTGCACTCACACACAGGGCTACTGGAAGGTCTCAGTTCCTTTTTGGCTTTGGCTGGAGATCTCAGTTCCTTGCCACATGGCCCTTTTCATTTGCTGCCTGAAAGTCCTCATGACACATCAGTTGGCTTCTCCCAAATCAGGAGATGCAGAGAGATTGAGCCTAATATTAAGCTGCAATCTTTTATAACCTAATTTAGAAGTAGCATAACATCACTTCTGCTGTGTTCTATTTCACACTAATCAGACCTCATAGAATATGCCATGGACCTAACTACACAAGAGTGTGAATACAAGAGAGCAGGAATTTGTAGGGGACACTTTGTAAGCTGCCTACAGATGATAATTGAATTAGTGTTAGTGGGACTTAGTGATTTATTAACTTTTTTTAAAATGAACACAGAATTAATTGGAGTAGTGGTTCTCAACCAATGATTATTTGGGGCCTTAGGGAGCATTTGGTAATATATGGAGACATTTTTGATGGCACAGCACTAGCAGCAGAAAAGCACTATTTTATTGACATCTAATGGGTTGATGCCACATATGTTGCTAAATATATAGGTTACTCCCTCACAATAAATAATTATCCAGCATAAAATACCAATAATGCTGATGCTGAGAAGACCTAAATTAGAGGAAGTCTAAATAAACAGCAAATATCTTGATTACTAAATAAATATTTCACTTAATTCTACTCAAAGGATGATAAATACGCAAAGCAATTTTAAAGGACACACACACACACACACACACACATATCTGCATTTGGTTACATCAAACCAGAATTATAACACATAGAATATGCTATCTATTAAAATAAAATTTAGGAGCATCTCAGGGGTATAGCTAGAAATTATCCCAAGAAAAAAATGCAAAAAAGCAAAAGGGCTGTCTAAAGAGGCATTACAAATAGTTGTGAAAAGAAGAGAAGTGAAAAGTAAAGGAGAAAAAGAAAGATATACCCATTTGAATGAAAAATTCTGAAGAATAGCAAGGAGAGATAAGATAGCTTTCCTCAGTGATTAGTGCAAAGAAATGGAGGAAAACAATGGAATGGGAAAGACTGGAGATCTCTTCAAGAAAATTAGAGATACCAAGGGAACATTTCATGCAAAGATGGGCTCAATCAAGGAGAGAAAAGATATCGACCTAACAGAAGCAGAAAATATCAAGAAGAGGTGGCAAGAATACACAGAAGAACTGTACAAAAAAGATCTTCATGACCCATAAGATCATGATGGTGTGATCACTCACCTAGAGCCAGACATCCTGGAATGTGAAGTCAAGAGGGCCTTAGGAAGCGTCACTACAAACAAAGCTAGTGGAGGTGCTGGAATTCCAGTTGAGCCAATTCAAATCCTGAAAGATGATGCTGTGAAAGTGCTGCACTCAATATGCCAGCACATTTGGAAAACTTGGCAATGGCCGCAGGACTAGAAAAGGTCAGTTTTCATTCCAATCCCAAATAAAGGCAATGCCAAAGAATGCTCAAACTACCACACAATTGCATTCATCTCACACGCTAAAAAAGTAATGCTCAAAATTCTCTAAGCCAGGCTTCAACAGTGGGTGAACTGTGAACTTCCAGATGTTCTAGCTGGAATTAGAAAAGGCAAAGGAACCAGAGATCAAATTGCCAACATCCGTTGGTTCATCAAGAAAGCAAGAGAATTCCAGAAAAACATCTATTTCTGCTTTATTGACTATGCCAAAGCCTTTGACTGTGTGGATCTCAACAAATTGTGGAAAATTCTTCAAGAGATGGGAATACCAGATGCCCTGACCTGGCTCTTGAAAAATCTGTATACAAGTCAGTAAGCAACAGTTAGAACTAGGCATGTAACAACAGACTGGTTCTAAATTGGGAAAGGAGTACGTCAAGGCTGTTTATTGTCACTCTGTTTATTTAACTTATATGCAGAGTAAATCATGAGAAACACTGGACTGGATGAAGCACAAGTTGGAATCAAGTTTGCTGAGAGAAATTTCATTAACCTCAGATATGCATATGACACCACCCTTATGACAGAAAGCAAAGAAGAACTAAAGAGCCTCTTGATGAAAGTGAAAGAGGAGAGTGAAAAAGTTTCCTTAAAACTTTTTCTCTAAAAACTCAACATCCAGAAAACTAAGATCATGGCATCTGGTCCCATCACTTCGTGGCAAATAGATGGGGAAACAGTGGCAGACTTAATTTTTTAGGGCTCCAAAATCACTGCAGATGACGAATGCAGCCACAAAATTAAAAGACCCTTGCTGCTTGGAAGGAAAGTTATGATCAACCTAGACAGCATATAAGAACGCAGAGACATTACTTTGCCTACAAAGATCTGTCTAGTCAAAGCTGTGGTTTTTCCATTAGTCATGTATGGATGTGAGAGTTGGACTATAAAGAAAGCTGAGCAACAAGGAGTTGATGCTTTTGAACTGCGGTGTTGGAGAAAAATCTTGAGTCTGTTGGGACTGCAAGAAGATCCAACCAGTCCATCCTAAAGTAAATCAGTCCTGAATATTCACTGGAAGAACTGATGCTGAAGCTGAAGCTCCAATACTTTGTCCACCTGATGCGAAGAACTGACTCATTGAAAAAGACTGAAGGCAGGAGGAGAAGGGGATGACAGAGGATGAGATGGTTGGATGGCATCACCGACTCAATAGATGTGAGTTTGAGTAAACTCTGCAAGTTGGTGATGAATAGGAAAGCCTGGCGTGCTGCACTCCATGGGGTTGCAAAGAATCAGACACAAGTGAGTGACTGAACTGAACTGAACTGTTAATTGGGTCACCGTGCTGTGGTCATGAAAGTCATTGAAAAGGTATGAATTTGAGCAGAACCTGAGAAACTGTAATGTTATTTCCCTATTTTCTTCCATAAATGATTGTTTTTGTTTTTCTCTTCCCTGTTGTGTATCATAACATTATTGAGTTAATGACTACGCCTCCCTGGCTCACCTAATCATATGAGGAACAGATAGGAGACTGGATGGCTGGAGAATAAAGAGTATGAACTATTTGCTTTTCTGTTCCCTTTCCCTCTCTTTTCTGGCACCTAGAGTCCTGTCAGGATGATGTCCCTTTAGAATTGCAGCTACAAATCTGGAGCCCCTCTTCTACCACTCCAGCACTCCCCAGTTTATAGTGATGGTACTTCCCATCTTTGTCTTCCAGATCCCTGGGTAATGGTGGGTTTCTACTACTGTTTGTCACTGAATGACTCACATCTTTCATTGGATCTCTAAAGCCTCCTGTCTCTCATCAAATTTGTCGAATCATACATTAGACTTTGGCTTCTTACTGAATCTGACATAGCACTGGACAGACAGTCTTGACACCAGAAGCTACATAAGACTGGGGCAAGTTCTGAATGGGGGTAGTAGAGTGGACACAGCTGATATCACCGTGTGTGTGAGTGTTGCTTGCTAAGTTACCTCAGTCATGTCCAACCCTTTGCAACCCCAGGGACTGTAACCTGCCAGGCTCCTCTCTCCATGGGATTCTCTAGGCAAGAATATAGGAGTGGGTTGTCATGCCCTCCTCCAGGTGATCTTTCTGACCTGGGGATCGAATTCAAGTCTCCTACATTGGCAAGCAGGTTCTTTACCACTAGAGCCACCTGGGAAGTGCAACTATGTGTATATTAAAGTTGTTTAGATATGGCTTCAGAGAGAACAAATTCTTTATAATTGATTCCATGACTACAAACTTGTGTACCTGTCTTATAGTGAAACATATATATTTGGCTTTTGTTCCCAGTCCCTGGAACAAAACTCCTAAAACTTCCTGCAATTTTCTGAGTGATAGAAGTGTCTTTTGTTATTCGTAATGAGTGTCATTCAACCACACCTAGGTTTATGTTAATGAGGTGAGTCAAAGCAGAACTCCTAGATAACTTCAGGGTAGAGGGTTTCTTACCAGAAAGACCAAGCAAGACCAAATGATGTTTGGAACTTTCAAGCCCACTCTCAGATCTGTGAGGAGGAAGGGACTGAGATGGAGTGCTATCACCAGTGACTGATGATTTAATCAATTGCACTGAAGTAATGAAACTTCAATAAGAATTCTTGAATCAAGAGACTTGGAAAGCTTCTGGGACAGTAAACATGTTGATGTGCTTCTCTGTGTCCAGAGAAAGCATGGAAACTCTGGCCTCCCCTATATCCATCATCTTGCTCTTTGCATCTCTTCTATTTGGTTCTTACTAAAGAAAAGTTATGACCAACCTAGATAGCATATTTAAAAGCAGAGATACTAGTTTGCCAACAGAGGTCTGTCTAGTCAAAGCTATGGTTTTTCAATGGTCATATGTGGATGTGAAAGTTGGACTGTCAAGAAAGCTGAGCACTGAAGAATTGATGCTTTTGAACTGTGGTGTTGGAGAAGACTCCTGAGAATCCCTTGAACTGCAAGGAGATCCAACCAGTCCATCCTAAAGGAGACCAGTCCTGGGTGTTCATTGGAAGGACTGATGCTGAGGCTGAAATTCCAATACTTTGGCCACCTCATGCAAAGTGTTGACTCATTGGAAAAGACCCTGATGCTGGGAGGGATTGAGGGCAGGAGAAGAAGGGGACGACAGAGGATGTGATGGCTGGATGGCATCACCGACTCTATGAACATGAGTTTGGGTGAACTCCAGGAGTTGGTGATGGACAGGGATGCCCGGTGTGCTGTGATTCATGGGGTCGCAAAGAGTTGAACACGACTGAGCAACTGAAATGAATTGAACTGAAAGGATATAGTATCCTTTACAATAAAACTGTAATGTTAAGTATAAGCGGTTCCTTAGTGGATCAGTGGTAAAGAAGACACTTGCCAGTGCAGGAGATGTGGGTTCAATCCTGAGTTGGGAAGATCCCCTGGAGAAGGAAATAGCAACCCACTCCAATATTCTTGCCTGGGAAATCCCATGGACAGAGGAGTCTGGTGGGCTATAGTCCATGGGGTCACAAAAGAAATGGAAATGACTTAAAGACTAAACAACACCAACAAGTAAGGATAACACTTTGCTGAGTTCTTTGAAGGGTTCTAGTGAGTTACTGAATGGTAAAGGGGAGAGTTTACGAGAACTCCTCAATTTGTAGACATCTGGATAGAAGTGCATGTAGCCTGGCATTAGAAGTGAGGATAGTCTTATGAGCCTAAGCCCTTAACTCATGGGCTCTGCATTGACTGTAGGTAGAATCATAATTGAATTGCTGGACACCAGATGGGATTGGAGAATTTGAAAATTGGTGATTGTTTGGGAAGTCAAACAATTCCTTAGTAGAGTATAAGTTTTATTAATATTGACAATGTCTGATCTATTTACCATTGAATACTCAGAACTATTCATGTCACCTTGTGTGAATGTTTCAGTGGTTTCCCAATACATGTAGGATGAAGACTCAAACTTCCCAGAGTCCAAAATTCCATATAGTCTGCCCACTACTGTTTAATAAAACTTTCTCTATAGATGAAAATATTTTATATCTGTGGTGTCTTATAAAGTAGGCAATAGCTCTATAGCTGTTGAGGAGTTAAACTATGGTTAGTGGCACTGAGGAATAAAAAGTTTCATTTCATTTCATTTCATTTTAATGAATGCAAATGTAAACTAAACAACTCGCTGCAGTCCATGGGGTCGCTAAGATTCAGGCACGACTGAGCAACTTCACTTTCACTTTTCTCTTTCATGCATTGGAGAAGGAAATGGAAACCCACTCCAGTATTCTTGCCTGGAGAATCCCAGGGACAGAGGAGCCTAGTGGGCTGCCATCTATGGGGTCGCACAGAGTCGGACACAACTGAAGCAACTTAGCAGCAGCAGCAGCAGCAGCAGCAGCAGCAGCAGCAGCAGCAACAGTGTCTATCTTATTGGACAAGGCAGCTCCTGATTCTGCCTCACTATCTTTCCAGCTTTGTGCTTCTTTTCACTTTCTAACGTCTAGATATATTCTGGTCCTCCAATGCCTAACTTTCTATTGACTTTGTTTATATTGCATCATGTAATGGTTAATTTTATGTGTCACCATAGCTAGGCTCTGATGTCCAGTTATTTGGCTAAACTTAGTCTATATGTTTTTGTGAAGATATTTTCAGATGTATTAGCATTTAACTAGTAGACATTAAAGAAAGAAGATAAGATCTCCATAATGTGGGTGGACCTCATTCGATCAGTCAAAGACCTAAACCACAAAGACTAAGACCTAAAAGTACAAAAACAAAGACCTAAAGCCCAAAAAATAAGAAATTCTGCCTCCAGAACTATGTTGAATAGCAGCAGTGAAAGTGGGCACCCTTGTCTTGTTCCTGACTTTAGAGGAAATGCTTTCAATTTTTCACCATTGAGGATAATGTTTGCTGTGGGTTTGTCATATATAGCTTTTATTATGTTGAGGTATGTTCCTCTATTCCTGTTTTTTGGAGAGTTTTTTTTGTCATAAATTAATGTTGAATTTTGTCAAAAGCTTTCTCTGCATCCACTGAAATAATTATATGGCTTTTATTTTTCAATTTGTTAATGTGGTGAATTACATTAATTGATTTGCGGATATTGAAGAATCCTTGCATCCCTGGGATAAAGCCCACTTGGTCATGGTGTATGATCTTTTTAATGTGTTGTTGGATTCTGATTGCTAGAATTTTGTTAAGGATTTTTGCATCTATGTTCATCAGTGATATTGGCCTGTAGAAGAGGGTGGGGTGATTTGGGAGAATGGCATTGAAACATGTATAATATCATATAAGAAACGAATTGCCAGCCTAGGTTCGATGCAGGATACAGGATGCCTGGGGCTGGTACACTGGGATGACCCAGAGGGATGGTATGGGGAAAGAGGTGGGAGGGGGGCTCAGGATTGGGAACCTGTGGCGGATTCATGTTGATGTATGGCAAAATCAATACAGTATTGTAAAGTAAAATAAAGTAAAATAAAAAAATATTTTAAAAAATGCACTAAAATAAATAAATAAAAAAGAAAAAAATATGCTCAAATCTTTAGCACAGAATACATGCTTTAGTTTTCAATCTATCAATTTCATTCTGCAACAATGAAATTCTGCTATTCTTACCTGAATAGCCAGCCTGCTTGCTTCAGTCTTACCAGAATCCATGATCACATGAACAAATTCTTTGAAATATCTCCTTCTCCCTCCCCATGATGTGTGTGTGTGTGTTCTGTTTTTCTGGAGAACTCTGACTAATATATTCCCTTTGTAGAACATCCATTTCCAGAAGCATTCTCTTGGTTATTTTCTAATCATCTTTCAGATCTCAGCATGAGATGAGTTCCTTTGCTCCCATTTTCTAGACCAAGATTCATATCTCTTTAAATACTTGTTTCAGCTGCAGTCAACCAGCATTCATTCCTTCATTCAGCAAAAATGTATTAAATTTTCTCACTATGCATACTTTCAGTGGTTCCAACCATAGCACACACAGCAGTGACATGTCTTCATAATTATATATTTATTAGTATAATTTCCTAATTTATATCTATCTCTTTTTTAGGTCAAGTTCATGAAAGAGACAGTTTTATTGCACTTTAGTCACCAGTGTATTGCTGAATTCTAATTCAATTGCTTCAAGCATGGTAAGTGTTAATGAAAGAATAAAGATTCTGTAAGGTAAGAATGTGTGTTAACCTTACTCATAGTTTCTTTCATAGGGTTGTGCACATGTGCACTAAGATATCAACAGTTAAGATACAGTTTTGTACACTTTTATTCATGTAATGCTTTTTTATTCTATCCCTAGATAAAATAATCTCCCAATCATTTTGCTAAATAGAGTACAAACAAGTAACATTTAAAACTAAGTAGAAGAGTTAATTTGAGGATCAGAGTTTTCCAATGGAAGAAGGATCTAGATAATATATATTCTAGAAGGTCAAATTTCTCTGTTCAGATAGCAGCTCTTCCTGAATCAGAGTAAAAATTATACTATTTTATAAGATGCTATACGTCTTATGTTCCACAGGAAAGATGGGAAAGAATCCAACACCTACAAGAACCTGCTATTATCTGGGCATCTGAGGCATTAATCATCGTAAAAGCTGTGGGAGCCTGTTCTTTACTGTGAGTTCATTTTACTAGATTAGAAGACAAAGGCTTAGGGGTATTATATAATATTCTCTGCACAGGTCTTTGCAGCCACCTGGTAATAGAATTAGGAGTTAGATACCAAGCCTCTTGAACTAAAATCAAGACACATCTCAATCAACAGAGTGGAAGGGATGACTGACATACCATTGCAACTTCATCTAAATTCAGTAAGACATCTACATATGAATGAGTTTCATTCTGAGAGGACATTAGTAGGTCCAATTTGTTTGTAAGTCCAACAAAATTAGCCTAGGTACCACTTCTCTTCTTTTCTCAACTATTTAAGACCTCCTCAAACAACCATTTTGCCTCTTTGAATTTCTTTTTCTTGGGGGATGGTTTTGATTGCTGCTTCCTGTACAATGTTACATACCTCTATCCACAATTCTTCAGCACTCTATCAAATCTAATCCATTAAGCCTTCCACTGTATAATCATAAGGGATTTGATTTAAGTCATATCTTAATGGCCTAGTAATTTTCCCTACTTTCTTCAATTTAAGTCTGAATTATGCAATAAGGAGTTCATGATCTGAGTCACAGTCAGCTCCTGGACTTGTTTTTGCTGACTGTATAGAGCTTCTCTACCTTCAGCTACAAAGAATGTAATCAGTCTGATTTCAGTATTTACCATCTGGTGATGTCCACGTGTAGAGTCATCTCTTGTGTTGTTGGAAAAGAGTGTTTACTATGACCAGTGCATTCTCTTCACAAAACTCTGCTAGCTTTTGCCCTGCTTCATTTTGTACTCCAAAGTGAAGCTTGCCTGTTACTCCAGGCATCTCCTGATTTCCTACTTTTGCATTCGAGTCTCTTATGATGAAAAGGACATCCTTTTTTGTGTTAGTTCTGGAAGATCTTATAGGTCTTCATAGAACTGTTCAACTTCAGTTTCTTTGGCATTAGTGGTTGGGGCATAGACTTGGATTACTGTGATTTTGAATGGTTTGCCTTGGAAATGAACAGAAATAATTCTGTCATTTGTGAGATTGCACACAAGTACTGCATTTCAGACTCTCTTATTGACTTTGAGGACTACTCCATTTCTCCTAAGGGATTCTTGCCCGCAGTAGTAGATATAATGGTTATCCAAATTAAATTCTCCCATTCCAGTTCATTTTAGTTCACTGGTTGCTAAAATGTTGATGTTCACTCTTGCCACTTTCAATTTACCTTGATTCATGTATCTAACTTTCCAGCTTCCTATACAATATTGCCTTTGCAAAATAGGACTTTACCTTCACCACCAGACACTTCCACAGCTGAGTGTTGTTTCTGCTTTGGCTCAGCCTCTCTATTCCTTCTGGAGTTATTTCTCTGGTAGCATACTGGGCACCTACTGACCTAGAGAGTTCATTTTTCATTGCCATATATTTTTGCCTTTTGTTCAAGGGGTTCTCAAGGAAACAATGCTGAAGTGGTTTGTCATTCCCTTCTCCACTGGACCACATTTTGTCAGAACTCTCCACCATGACCAATCTGTCTTGGGTGGCCCTACATGGCATGGCTCATAGTTTCATTGAGATAGACAAGGCTGTGATCCATGTGAACAGTTTGATCAGTTTTCTGTGATTGTGGTTTTCATTCTGTTTGCCCTCTGGTGGATGAGGATGAGATTTGTGGAAGCTTCTTAATGGCAGGGACTGGCTGCAGGCAAAACTGGGTCTTGTTACGGTGAGTGAGTGAATTTGCTCAGTCATATCCGACTCTTTGCAACCCCACAGACTATAGCCTACCAGGCTCCTCCATCCATCGGATTTTCCAGGCAAGAATACTGGAGTGGGTTGCCATTTCCTTCTTGTTCTGGTTGGCAATGCTAAGCTCAGTAAATCTTAAATCCTATTTTCTACTGATGGGGGGGGGGGGGGGGGCTGTGTTCCTGACCTGGGGTTGGCCTGAGGCCAAACTATGGTAGGGATAATGCAGCGCCTCCTTCAAAAGGACTTATGCCAGCAACCTGTGCCTCTCAGGGCTGTTGTAGTCAGTTCCCCTGACTCCATGGCAGGTCACTGTTGATCTACACCTCCCCGGAAACTCTTGGGCACTCATAAATCAGTCTGGCTCAGTCTCTTGTGGAGTCATGCTCCTTTCTCCTGGGGCCTGGTATACACAATATTTTGTTTGTGCTCTGCAAGAGTCCCTGTTTCCCCAGTCCTGTGGAAAATCTGTAATCAAATCCCACTGGCCTTCAAAGTCAAATTCCCCAGGGGTTCTCAGTCCCTTTGCCTGGTCCCCAGGTTGGGAAATCTGTTGTGGGCCCTAGAACTTTCACAACAGTGTGAGAACTTGTTATAATTGTTCTCCAGTTTGTGGTTTACTTGCTTGATGGCTCTATAGTGGGCTAATGGTGACCTCCTCCAAGAGCTCTTATGCCACGTGCCATGCCTCTCAAAGGACTGCTAGTTAGAGATCTTGTCCTTGTGGCAGGCCACTGCTGACCCATGCCTCCACAGGAGACTCAAACACTCAAAGGCAGGTCTGGCACAGTCTCTTGTGGAGGTCATTTCTCCTTTCCCTGGGCCCTGGTGCACCCAATTTTTTGTTTGAGCCTGGGTAGTAGCTCTCTCTCTCTCTCTCTCTCTCTCTCTTTTTTTTTTTTTCCTGATCACAAATGACACAGTAGCACTGAATTGCATTCTGAACAGCTGCTGTCAACTTTATGTACTGTTCTATGTTTGGTTCCTGTGCGTCAAAAACTAACAGTGCCTCATCAGATAAAGACAATCCCCTTGCCATTTCCTGCATCGTGAATCTCTTAAGGTCTTCAGTTACTTCTTCTTCCTCCTGTGTCTCTTTGTCTTTTCTCTGGGCCTCCATTTTCATTAGGTTTTCAATGCATATTCACAGTTTTGAAAGTCTGCTATTTGAAGGTCAATTTGTAAGGGACTTAGTGTAACCTGTTCTGAGTGAGGATCACATAGATTCTCAGATAAAAAGTGGTATAGGAGAGCTTTCACAAGATAGAGAAAGAATAATATCCATCAAATTACATATAATATATATACGCATATGTATATATATAATTTTACTTTCAGTATGTATATATATATACATATTATATATATATATAATATGAATATATATATGTTCATATTATAAGCCAGGGGATAAAAAGGGGAATGTGTAAAAATGGGCATGCTATCTTTTTGGTTTGTGAATCTGGTTGACCAATCCTGGGGCAGACTGTATCTCATATACAGTGATATCCTCTGATTCTTAATCATTTTTATTAACCCCTTTCTTTATAGACTTTTCTTATCAAGTCAAAATCAAGACTCTGCCTTAGCTTTTACATGAAGTAAACAAGATTCCTTTTGCTTCCTGCCACCACAGTATTTGTCTGTTAAATTGTTGAATGGAATATGCAAGAAGCACTAATTGGAAATCAGTACTCTTCAGGTAACCAAAAAAGGAAAAGAAAATCTCATAACAAAAGAAAAGCAAAAGAAACTTGCCTGAGTTTCCAGACTCCACGTCTCAGAATGTTAATAGTGAATTAAAACCAGAAACACAACTGTGGCAATACTCTAGACGCATGTAGAAACAGGCCACGAGACAAACACATGTGTATAATACATGTCAGAATGTAAAGGTGACATAAGTGACCTAAAGAGAGGAAAAATGGGAGGTCAAAGGTAACAGTCTCAGCTTGTAGGTACTCAACTATTTCCATGAGAGCTCCTACATTCCAAAGTGGTTGCAGAGCTGGATGAGGAGCTTGTAGAGGCATGTTGCACAACCCAGGAGAGTCTTTGAAGGCTGTACTTACCCTCATTTTCTGGAGATTTATGAGGCCATTTCAGAATCTGTCTTTCCAGTGCTACATGGAAAACATACATCTATGTTTTTCTTAAAAGAAAGACTAGACACCACAACATTATACGCTTGGTCCACTTTTAGCAAATTTCACTCTTAATGGAAAGATTGTTTTGATAATTATAACACAAAGGTAACGGATTAACTCCTGTTTATTGGTAATTGAATTTGAAAGCCTGAAACCAACAATGTCATATTTATTCTATGTGATTTCCTAACTTTTTTCCTCTTTCCTCCTTCCCTCCCTAACTTTTTTTCCTTTCTTCCCTTCAATCTTTCCTTTCTTCCCTTCCCAATATCAATCAATTAATATTTATCTGCCAGACACTGCCCTCAAAGTTGGGATTGCATTATTAAACTAACCAGATACAGTCCCTGACATGGAGAACTTAACTACAGTGAGGGAAAGGATTGTGTGAAGGATTCTTTGAGAGTCTTATATGCTTATTTGTGTAGGAATCATCCAGGGGTTTATAGATAAGGATGCAGTGACATTAAGCTATTCTACATGTAAAAATTAGGGCACTTTTGGTTGCAAATTCAGACTGGATGATTTGTAGAAACTAAAAAGACAAGACAAAATAAATATGATCGGAAAAAGTTTCAGCAGCAGGTGGCATAGAAAATCCAGATAAATGGATCTTCAACATCTGGGAGGTCCTACAGTGCATGAGAGGTGGTGCTCCTGACCAAAGAAATAGCAAGTATCTGGAGAACTAGTAGCTGCATATCATCCAAGGATGTCACTTATGGCAGGAGGGTGGATGGAAGGTTCCAGAAACTGAAGAGAAAAGGTCAAAGTGGTAGAAGGCAGAGAGCAGGGGTACATGTATGAAACAAGACTGAAAAAAAAGGGAGACTAGGCCATACATTTCAAGTCATCTTAAGAACTTTCATTCTTATTCCAAGTGAAATGAAAAATTAGATGTGTTTTAAACATGATTGTTTGTATGCATGATAGAGGATAACTGTGATACATTCTAATTCAATTTTGGTGGCAGTGAGGCTACAATGAGGTGATGAATAGAAGAGAAGCCAGTAACTTGGAATAAGATGATGGTCCTTGAGAGGCAGAGAATGGCCATCTTTGAATGATGCTAAAAAGTAAAATCCATAGGACTTGTAGTTGGCTGTATTTGATAGATTGTAAATGATGACTCAGCCATTTGGACAACAGTTGTCATTTCTTGAGATAGATAGCATTATAGAGTCAACTGGGGAGAAGGCACATAATGAACTTTATTTTGAAGCTTCCAAACTTAAGGTGGATTAGTGATATCCAAATGCAGATATAAAGGGAAACAGTTGGATAAATGGGCTTGAAGCTCAGAGGTTAGGTCTGTGATAGAGACACTTAATTTGTGAGTGTATCTACTGAGATGATAATCAAGACATTGGCTTTGATGGGGTCTCTTTGTCTTCACATAAATATAAGAGGGACTAGGAACACACCTTGAAAAATGTTTCTTGGAAGAATAAATGAGACTAAATCTGAAGCAGAAATAGAAGAGAAGTAAACAGATACATAACGGAGAAACCAAAATATCCTGTGTCATAGAAATAAAGAGAAGACAATATTTTAATAATCAAAGAATGGTCTATGGTACGAAATGCTTCTGAGAGGGAAAATAAGCTGAGAATTAAAAAAAAAAAACAAATTGATATGGGGGAGGGGTCACTGATGACCTGTGGTAATTTTTTTACATGGAGATAAATGGTAAAGGCCAGAAATAAATGAGTTGACTATTTCATGTTGAAAAGGAAAGACTGAGCACACATACATAGAAGAGATGATAAAGGAAGGGCTTGTATCTAAACTATACGTTCATGGACAGCAAAATAGTCAGATCTCTATAGATATTAGAGAAACACAAAGTAGTATGATGTGGATACTGACAGCTTGTGAATTTTATAGAAGGAAGTTAAGGGATTTAGCATTAGATGCCCTCCATTATATCTGTAAAGCATTTTTGTCAATGAGAAGTAACAAAATTCTTTGAGAAGTGAAGTGAGAGTTGCTCAGTTGTGTCTAACTCTTTGCGATCCCATGGACTATACAACCATGGAATTCTCTAGGCCAAAATATTGGAGTGGGAAGCCTTTCCCTTCTCCAGGGGATCTTCCCAACCCAAGGATCAAATGCATTGCAGTTGGATTCTTTACCAGGTGAGTCACAAGAGAAGCCGAAGAATACTGGAGTGGGTAGTCTAACCTTTCTCTAATGGATCTTCCTGACCCAGGAGTAGAACTGGGGCCTCCTGCATTGCAGGTGATTTCTTTACCAACTGAGCTAATAGGGAAGCCCATTCTTTGGGAATTACCACACAAATCATTCAGAGAATTGTAGCTAATAGTGTCAGTATCTACTGCTGCAGCAGTGATATGTGACAAACTAACCCAAAGGTGAGTGCCTTAAAACAATGCCCTTCTATTTATCTTTTGAGTCTGTGGATTAGCCTGGTAGTTCTTGAGCTTCCTCACATATTTTGAGACTGTCACTGATCTAGGCTGGCTTTGGTTGGGTCACTGGAATGAATGACTTCTCTCCATGTATCTCTTATCTCCAGCAGTCTATTCAAGGCATGTGCCAAGGCCAAGATAGAAGGTGAAATGCGCAAGAATGTTCTCAAGCCTCTGCATGTATCACATATGCTAATAACCCATTGGCAAAACCCAGTCATATACCCAAATTTACATAGAGAAAGTATTAATATATTATTCCTCTTTAATGGGAGTTACTCTAAAATCCATGGCAAGGGGACATGGACACAGTGAAAGGCAAATAATTGGAATCCTTAATGTATTCAATCTACAAGTTCCCACAGTGCTGACAGTCCAGTCATAATGACTATCATCATTTGATAGTACAATCCAGTAGCCCTACTGTGTGAATTTCTCTAGCAACAATTGAATGCTTGAGTGGAGCACAAAACAATATGTTAAATTATGTGTGGGAGCTGCAAGAAAGTGCAAAGAAAATACAGAAAGATAGAAGCAATGCTATTTATGATATACATAAGGCATTTAGTGATGTAAAGCATCTTAAAATATAAGCTGGCTAATAAAGGCTGAGGGCTGAAGAACTGATGTTTTTAAACTGTGGTGTTGGAGAAGACTCTTGAGAGTCCCTTGGACTTCAAGGAGATCAAGCCAGTTAATCTTAAAGGTCATCAACCCTCAATATTCTTTGGAAGGATTGATGATCCAATACTTTGTCCACCCAATACAAAGACCCAGCTCATTGGAAAAGATCCTGATTCTGGGAAAGACTGAAGACAGGAGGAAAAGGGGATGACAGAGGATGAGACAGTTCGATGGCATCACTGACTCAATGGACATGAGTTTGAGCAAAGTCCAGGAGATAATGAAGGACAGGGAAACCTGGCATGTTGCAGTTCATGGGGTCACAAAGAGTTGGACATGGTTTAGTGACTGTGCAACAACAAATGAGGTCTGTGAAGGTGTTGGAGGTTGGAAAGTGAGGGTATCATGAAACCAAAAGAATAACATAATGAAAATAGTTAAAACATGATATCAACAAAAGAGAGGTTGAATAAGAAAGAAGATGCTTAAATTTTTGAAGTAGAGCAGTTATGTGAGATAACAAGCTCCAAGGAGTGGCAGGATAGGTGGGGAGCTGAGGTGAAGTGTAGGGGGAAGAGAAAGGGGAGCAAATAAAGTAAAAGTGGGATGTGGGTGTTGGGTCACTCTAGTACTAGGACAAAAGATGAAAATATAAGCCCAACATCATAATGCTGGATGAATGAGAAAGACTGACCAACAGATTAGTAAAGGAAAGTGTGGAAAGAAAAAAAATACAATGTAGCCACACAATATGAGATGTAAGACTTTGATTTCAAATTTATATATTTGTTATTATTATTGGGAAGGAAGGTTAATGGAGCAGAAGCATCAATTGGAAATAAGCCTTACTCTTAACCTTCAAATAGATGAACTTTGATAAAAATACACAATCAACAAACACCTGGGCAACTTAGATAGCAGGTAAGGCCAGATGAAGGGGTCTGCAAACACTCTTTGTAAGGAACATGCACTTTTCATATTGGTAGTGGTGCCATATTTGTTAAAGTTGTCTGGCAAGAGTAGCCTAGATTAATTCTAATCATATGGGAGTGGGTATTCCAGAATAGGACAGAGAACAATAAGGTTGAGAAAGGGACAAAGTTAAGAAAATGATGTAGGAGAAAGCAACAGAGCAACATTCATTCTCTTTCCCTGGCATTTCAGTGGTTCATTGGCAAGAAGCCAGTGCCTCCTCTAAGTAAGTCCTTTAATGCTCTGGGAAGTACAGGATGATTGATGATCTCAAAGAATTTGAGGGAAAATAATTAAACATGTGGAGAGAATGGGAGGTAATATACAGGGGTTAAATAGGGATAAAACTGTTATTTCATTTCTTCTCCATGGGCTTCCCTGGTGGCTCAGACTGTAAAGAATATTCCTGCAGTGCAGGAGTGAAAGTGAGGTCGCTCAGTCGTGACCAACTCTTTGCAACCCCGTGGACTGTAGCCCACCAGGCTCCACTGTCCATGAGGCTCTGGTGTCCACGGGATTCTCCAGGCAAGAATACTGGAGTGGGTTGGCATTTCCTTCTCCAGGGGATCTTCCCTACCCAGCGATCGAACCCAGGTCTCCTGCATTGCAGGCAGATGCTTTAACTCTGAGCCACCAGGGAAGCCCAGACCTGGGCTCAATCCCAGGGTCAGGAAGATCCCGTGGAGAAGGGAATGGTAACCCACTCCAGTATTCTTGACTGGAGAATTCCATGGACAGAAGAACCTGGCAGGCTATAGTTCATGGAGTTGCAGAGTTGGACACGACTGAGTGAAAAATACTTTCACTTTCTTCTTCATATGAGAAAGAAAAGAAGAAAATCATAATAACACATATGTAAGTAACATGCATATATTTAATATACATGTAATTTTATATACATCTATTACATATATGTTATGTATATTATATATATATGCTTTTAAGGATACAGTAGCATGAAGGATTATAACCTCATATATTAGTGTGTCTAAGAAAATCACTAAGTGAACTTACAGTGGTAAGAACTAAATAATATTATTGGGTTGGCCAAAACATTCATTTGGGTTCTTCCATAAGGTAATCAGTTTTTCCAGTATATAATCTTGCACATAACATGAGTTCAGGTTCCCGCTGTGTCTTGCTCATCATTGTGTCTCCATTCTAATAGGGGCATATATTTTCATACATAGTTCAGTTCAGTTCAGTTCAGTCACTCAGTCATGTCTGACTCTTTGTGACCCCATGAACTGCAGCACGCCAGGCCTCCCTGTCCATCACCAACACGTGGAGCCTACCCAAACTCATGTCCATTGAGTCGGTGATGCTATCCAACCATCTCATCCTCTGTTGTCCCCTTCTCCTCCTGTCCTCAATCTTTCCCAGAATCAGGGTCTTTTCGAATCAGTCAGCTCTTCACATCAGAAGGCCAAAGTACTGGAGTTTCAGCTTCAACATCAGTCCTTCCAAGAACACTCAGGACTGACCTCCTTTAGGATGGACTCTCCAATACCACAGTTCAAAAGCATCAATTCTTTGGTGCTCAGCTTTCTTTAAAGTCCAACTCTCACATCCATACATGACCACTGGAAAAACCATAGCATTGACTAGATGGAGCTTTGTTGGCAAAGTAATGTCTCTGCTTTTCAATATGCTATCTAGGTTGGTCATAACTTTCCTTCCAAGGAGTGCTGCTGCTGCTAAGTCGCTTTAGTCATGTCCAACTGCATGACCCCATAGACGGAAGCCCACCAGGCTCCACCGTCCCTGGGATTCTCCAGGCAAGAACACTGGAGTGGGTTGCTATTTCATTCTCCAATGCATGAAAGTGAAAAGTGAAAGTGAAGTCTCTCAGTCGTGTCCAACTCTTTGCGACCCCATGGACTGCAGCCCACCAGGCTCCTCTGTCCATGGGATTTTCCAGGCAAGAGCACTGGAGTGGGTAAGCGTCTTTTAATTTCATGGCTGCAATCACCATCTGCAGTGATTTTGGAGCCCCCCCGAAAGAGTCAGCCACTGTTTCTACTGTTTCCCTATCTACTTACCATGGACTGATGGGACCAGATGCCATGATCTTTGTTTTCTGAATGTTGAGCTTTAAGCCAACTTTTTCACTCTCCTCTTTCACTTTCATCAAGAGGCTCTTTTGTTCTTCTTCACTTTCTGCCATCGGGGTGGTGTCATCTGCATATCTGAGGTTATTGATATTTCCCCTGGCAATCTTGATTCCAGCTTGTGCTTCTTCCAGCCCAGTGTTTCTCATGATGTACTCTGCCTATAAGTTAAATAAGCAGAGTGACAATATACAGCCTTGATGTACTCCTTTTCCTATTTGGAACCAGTCTGTTGTTCCATGTCCAGTTCTAACTGTTCCTTCCTGACCTGCATACAGATTTCTCAAGAGGCAGGTCAGAGGGTCTGGTATTCCCATCTCTTGAAGAATTTTCCACAGTTTATTGTGATCCACACAATAAAGGCTTTGGCATAGTCAATAAAGCAGAAATGGATATTTTTCTGGAACTCTGCTTTTTCAATGATCCAGTGGATGTTGGCAATTTGATCTCTGGTTCCTCTGCCTTTTCTAAAACCAGCTTGAGTTTATGGTTCACACATTGCTGAAGCCTGGCTTGGAGAATTTTGAGCATTACTTTACTAGTGTGTGAGAGAGTGCAATTGTGTGGTAGTTTGAGCATTCTTTGGCATTTCCTTTCTTTTTTTTTTTTTTTTTTTCCTTTTTCATTTTGAAAAAAAAAAAGAATAAATAACTGGTCTCTTGGGAAAGTATACTTACGTTTTTGTGAATCTGTTTCCCCATTTTTGTTTTTCTAATTAACAATTTCTGTTTGAGCCATTATCAGTATTAAATGACATAGGAGATATGGATTTAGTGTAGAGTAGATGTTAGCAAATGTACTTTGGAATCTAAATTGGTGCTATCAAGAGAATCCTTTCCTTAGTCTGCTTACTCATTTTTCAAAATGTATCTTACAGCTACACTTGCATTTTAACTTAAGCCTTGCATACCAATGATTTTTCTTATAGAGCTGGCCAATCATATTTACACACACATGTACTTTTTGAAGTAATCTTGAGCCAAGCTCTGGCAGAGTCTATTTCATCTTTTCATGCTGTTGTCCCAGAAGACGTTGACGTCATCTGGAGACATAGTAGCGCCGCTGGTCTTCTGAGGTTCAATTCATTCTGCCATCAGGAAACTCTGTCGACAAGGCAGCCAGTGTTAGGAGTTAGGCTTGTGACAAGCAGGACATGGTGGAGTGCAAACATTGGTCAGGGCTTCCTCTCCCAGCCACAGAGGAAAGCCACACTGATTGGTATTCAGGAAAGGGACCTCCTGTTTCGAAGGATTCCTTCATGCTGTTCAGCAATGCTATTTGGGGTGGATTTTCCCATTTGAACTGCAAAGCTTAAACACAAATATTAACTACCTGAAGCTGCAAATAGCAGCATAGTACATTAAAAAAATAGTGAATATTTTAACCAGCCTTTGCCCAACCAAGAAAAATATTATGCAGAAACAAGGCTGATTTTAGAAAAATGCCCAAGGAAACATTTTTAAAAAGTTGAGTTTCCTTTCAAAGTTTGTTTTTGCTAAACATTCATAGTTTTCTTTTTCCAATCCAATTTTATTATAAGAAAGATCTCCCACATGTGTACCTGGCATTCCTTTAAAAATATCAGTAATATGTAAGACCTGTAGAAATGATTAAATTTTTAAATGTAACAGAAAGAAAGGACAAAACATATGATAAAAAAAAGGTGGGTACTTTTTGGTGTGAATGTGTGTTTGCAGTCCCTTTAGTTATAGGTAGTTTTTGTACCCCCATCATTTTGATATATTTATATTTTAATTTCACTCATTTGGAACTTCCAAATTTAACTAATTCTTCACTGTAAATTTTTGTCTCATAAATTTACTGAAGATGCCCCATCATTTGTGGTCAGTGGAAGACTTGGGCATTTTGGAGCTATAATTCAGGGTAGAGGCAATGGACACATGTTCTGCTACCTGTTGAAGTGTTTCCATAGCACTCATGTCTGTCTTTGGTAAAGATCAAAATTAAATATCAAAACATGTTTTTCAAGAATTCTCATTCCTAATCAGTAAAATTGGAATCTTCAATGAATCTTCAGTTCAGTTCAGTTCAGTCGCTCAGTCGTGTCCGACTCTTTGCGACCCCATAAATCGCAGCACGCCAGGCCTCCCTGTCTATCACCATCTCCCGGAGTTCACCCAGACTCATGTCCATTGAGTCCATGATGCCATCCAGCCATCTCATCCTTGGTCGTCCCCTTTTCCTACTGCCCCCAAACTCTCCCAGCATCAGAGTCTTTTCCAATGAGTCAACTCTTCGCATGGGGTAGCCAAAGTACTGGAGCTTCAGCTTTAGCATCATTCCTTCCAAAGAAATCCCAGGGTTGATATCCTTCAGAATGGACTGGGTGAATCTCCTTGCAGTCCAAGGGACCCTCAAGAGTCTTCTCTAACACCACAGTTCAAATGCATCAATTCTTTGGCACTCAGCTTTCTTCACAGTCCAACTCTCACATCCATACATGACCACAGGAAAAACCATACCCTTGACTAGACGGACCTTAGTCGGCAAAGTAATGTCTCTGCTTTTGAATATACTATCTAGGTTGGTCATAACTTTTCTTCCAAGGAGTAAGCGTCTTTTAATTTCATGGTTGCAGTCACCATCTACAGTGATTTTGGAGCCCCCAAAAATAAAGTCTGACACTGTTTCTATGAATAAAAAAATACTTTTAGAAGATTTTCTTTTATCAAGCATTTTTCTCTCAACATCTTACATTATCTCATCAATCCCTTATAACAACACTTTGAGACTGGTATTAGTATTAACCCATTTTCCAGATGAGGAAATTGAGGAACACAGAGATTAAAAACTTCTAAGTGGCTGAACCAGAATTCAAATGTCAGCTGTTCTAGTCGAGTCTATATTTTTACCTCCTTAATGCTTAATGTACTGTTTCCCTAACTTGCTATTAATTCACTCTCATCTGAGGTTATTTTCTCATTGTTTGTTTGTTTTTTGTTGTTGTTGTTTTGATCTAACTTGTGGATTATACCTCTTATTGTTTTAATGATAATAAAACATGGTCAAGGTACCCAGATTATAGTCACAGCTTAACTAAATGACTTTGGATGTTGCGTGAACACAGTTTCCATCCTTAAAAGCAGACATGATGATAGATAGCATTCTTACCTGACTCAGAGCTTTATCCTCAAAATCCACTGTGTAGGTAGATTTAAATACTTTTATTGATGTTTCTTTCCCTAAACAAGGAAAATGTACTGAGCTAAAGTGCACACCACTCACATTTAACTATTGAAAATAAACTTTTTTTTTTTTTTTTTGCCATGGAGGGTGTGGAACCTACTGGAAAAGGGAATTTTAAATTTATTGATGAATAAATCAAGTTTTTTACTTCACATCAAGGATGACTGTCAAGAATAAGTTGTAACATGCATTTGTAACAATTAAAAACAATAACTGACTATCTAGGTTTCTGTAACATCAGAAATGTGTAGACACCCACAGTGATAATCCAGAGGTGAAATTAATTTTGACTGCCAATTGATTCTTCATGCCTCTATTTAGAGATCACTGAATCTATTTTAGGGAACCACATCCAGGCCATATTTGCAAGAGTTATCACAATATTTGTGAACCTTTAGCATAAATTAATTTTGCAGACAATTTTAAGGAAATTTATTATTTTTATTCCCAAGCTTCTATTTGGAAATCTATTTCTTCTCATCCATGTGGGAATATTTATCTATATTACTAGATTCCTATTTTAGTTATTTCCTTGTATAGCTTTCTTCCCACCTCAAACTTGGAATCAAATTCCTCAACTTGTACATTGTTTGAAATAAGTTCTCCCATGTTTTCTTCCTAGGCTAGTGTTGCCCCATAAAAGATAAAAATGCACTGTAAATGAAGCAAAAAAACAAACAAACAACTTTAATAGCCCTATCATATAAAAGGGATAATTCCTTTCTATTTTTCCTTTAGCATAAACTTTGGAAAGAATGTGGGCTTCATGGCTGGAAAGCCAGGAGGATTTCATTTGAGAAATTGGGACCCTCATCAGTTTGTGACACTAGACAGCCTGCTTATGATCTTTGTGGTTTCTTTCTTCTGGGGCATCCTGCCTCCTTCCCATATTTAATAATTTCACTGAGCTGTTCCCTCCTTCAATGCCAGATGGAGGTGATGGAGTAGAGAAACCACCATAGGGTATTCAATGATTTGTTTATTAAATTAATCTATAAATATTTGGTGAGTATCTTTTTTATGCCAGGAATTGTCATTTACTAGGGATATTGCAGTCAAAAGCCAACTATTACTCCTGCCCACACAACGCTTACATTCTAGGGATATTGAACAGAAAAACAGGGAAAAAAAGATCTATCTTAATATTCATCAAAGTGAATATATAAATTATTGAATATATAGGTTAATTTTAAATTATTATATAAAAATAGGGGAAATAAAATGTGATCAAAGTGTTTGGATTGAGAGGAAAACACCTCACTTTGGTCAGGATTCTGAGAAATGGCTTTGAAGGGCTGCTGGAATCATGAGAAGGACTTTCCACATGAGGACAATTCTAGGCAGAGGGAGCATCACAGACAAATGCCATAAGATGGTAGTTAAATGTTATTAAACAGAAAGAAGATGAAGTAAAATGTAGGTATATATGGCACAGATGAGATCTAAGAAATAAAAGATGTTATTTTTTTATATCTTTGTTTTGTTCTAAAAAACATTGTGTAAAGCAGTGATTCTCAACTTTAATTGTGCATCAAAATCACCTAGATGAACTTCCTAAAGCATATATTACTGGATCTACCCCCGACAGTTTCTGATTCAGTACCTCTCGGATTGTTGTTGTTGTATAGTCACTAAGTCATGTTCAACTCTTTTGTGACCCCATGGATTGTAGCCCTCCAGGCTCCTCTGTCCATGGGATTTCCCAGGCAAGAATACTGGTGTTGACTTTTTCTTCTCCAGGGGATCTTCCCAACTCAGAGATGGAAACCATGTCTCTGACATTTTTGTCATCAAGCCTTCAGGGAAACCCATCTCTAGAGTATGGCCTAGGAATTTGCATTTCTTATAGGTGGTGCTGACACTGCTGGTGTAGGGACAACACTTTGAGAACCACTGCCGCCACTGTTATCTATTATTTATGCCTGCCCAGAAAAGATTTAACCACAATTTTGTAACTCTATTTTATTATTTATTTATTTATTTATTGGAGGATAATTGTTTTACAATATCAAGTCTGCCTCTGTCATACAACAGTGTAAATCAGCCATAAGTATATATATGTCCCCTAGCTCTTGAACCTCCCACTACTCCCTGCCCCATCTCACCCCTGTAGGCTTCACAGAGTGCCACACTGGCCTTCATGTGTCACACAGCTATTTATTTTACATATGGCAATATACGTGTTTCAATGCTATTCTGTCAATCTGCCCCACTGTGCCCAAAGTCTGTTCTCTATGTCTGTAACACTATTCCTGACCTGCAAATAAGTTCATCAGTGTAATATTTCTAGATTCCTTATATATATGTTAATATATGAAATTTTTCATTCTCTTTTAAACTTCACTGTTTATGACAGACTCTAGGTTCATCCACCTCACTAGAGCTCACTCAAATGTGCTCCATTTTTATGGCTGAGTAATATTCCATTATACATATGTACCATAGCTTCTTAATCCATTCATCTGTTGATGGACCTCCAGGTTGATTTTTTAATTGAAATATAATTGATTGAGGTATTAGTTTCAGGTGTGCAACATAGTCATTCAGTAATTTTTACAGATAATACTCCATTAAAAATTATTATAAGATAATGGCTATAGCTCCCTGTGCCATACAATGTATCCTTGTTACTTATCTGTTTTATTCATAGTAGTATGTATCTCTTAATCCCATACCCTAGCTTGCCCCTCTTCCCTTCCCTGTCCCCTTTGGTAATTAGGCATTTGTTTCCCATATCTGTAAGTTGCCCATCAAATTCTCCAGGGAAGAATACTGCAGTGAGTTGTCATGCCCTTCTCCAGGAGATCTTCCCAACCCAGGGATTGAACCAGAGTCTCCTTCATTGCAGGCAGATTCTTTACTATCTGAGCCACCAGGGAATCCCCAGTGAAAACTCAGCCACAAAAAAGAATGAAATTCTACTGTTTACAGCAATGTGGATGGACCTAGAGAATATGAAATAAGTCACAAATAAATAAATAAATACTATATCAATTACATGTAGAATCAAAAAAATAATGTAAACTAATGTGTATAGTAGAATAAAAACAGACTCACAGATAGGGGAAACAGGTTAGTAATTGTTAAATGGGACAGGAAAGGGAAGAGGGGCAATTTAGGATATGGGATTAAGAGAAACCTATTTCTATGTATAAAATAGATAAGTAACAAGGATATATTGTATAGCTCTGGTAACTATAGCCATAATCTTGTAATAATTTTTAATAGAGTATAACCTGTCAGGGAGAAGGAAATGGCAACCCACTCCAGTGTTCTTGCCTGGAGAATCCCAGAGTGGGCTGCCATCTCTGGGGTCGCACAGAGTCGGACACGACTGAAGCGACTTAGCAGTAGCAGTTAGCAACCTGACAGACTTTATTTTTTGGGCTCCAAAATCACTGCAGATGGTGATTGCAGCCATGAAATTAAAAGACGCTTACTCCTTGGAAGGAAAGTTATGACCAACCTAGATAGGATATTAAAAAGCAGAGACATTACTTTGCCAACAAAGGTCCATCTAATCAAGGCTATGGTTTTTCCAGTGGTCATGTATGGATGTGAGAGTTGGACTGTAAAGAAAGCTGAGCACCAAAGAGTTGATGCTTTTAAACTATGGTGGTGGAGAAGACTCTTATGAGTCCCTCGGACTGCAAGGAGATCCAACCAATCCATCCTAAAGGAGACCAGCCCTGGGTGTTCATTGGAAGGACTGATGCTGAGGCTGAAATTTCAATACTTTGGCCACCTCATATGAAGAGTTGACTGCCAGGGTCCAGCCCCAGTGGATCCAGGGTAATTCGAAGGTGGGGATGGAGTCGGCGTCCTGGAAAAAACTTATTTAATTACAGATATAGAGGGAGATTAGAAACAGATAGTGTAGTAGAATTAGTGGAGAAAAGAGGCTGAATAACTGGTTTACGTGGAATACCAATCACCACCTACATAGGCCACAGGCGTCTTTCCATTCTCCCAAAGGAGAGGAGCCACTGAGGCCTCCCCAGTCCGATCTCAGAAGCCCAGGCAGAATTAACAGGCTTGGTGAGTACCCACATTTCAGATGGGAATTCAGCCAGGAAAACGGGGAGCGAGAAAGAAATGACACGGGGGAATCAGTCTTTCCAGAAACTGATCCAATTTCTTTATTTTTCAGGTTTGTTTATATACCTTTTTGTTATACATAGGGATGAATACAGAGTCACGCGGGGGTCAGCAGACCTGACCCTTGTCACAATCAGGTGCTTCATATAAAATTATACAAAGGTCTTATGAGTTTCATCATCTTTTAGCCATGAGGTCTGCTGACATTTTATGGCCCTTTCTGATGTCGGTCAGTTAACCACAAAACTTATTTTCCCAGGGGTGATTTTCTCTTAAATCAGGCACCACCCTCCAAATAAAGTTGCATTCCTATAGGGTGAGGGGGTAGTGGGTTACAATCAAGAAAGGAATTTACTTAACCTAAGGTTTAACATGATTAATCTTAAAGGTTAATACTTATTTCTCCTATATGCTAGTTATATTCATTATAAGGGCAGGAATATGGAGATTTAGCAGCAAATATTGGCTCAACAAATGTAAACCCTTCACCAATGTTCCCTTTAAGATCTATTTTGTCTTAAGATAGTGATAAAGTTGCATTTTTACATAGCATAGTGATTTATAGTGATTTATAACAAAGTACAGTGATCTATAACAAAAGAGAAGATTCATTAACTCAAAAGTCTAATATTGCTAACATCAAAAACTACTATATTTCCTTTTCTATATTCCAAATATATTGATTAATATATTCCCAGGTGCCTAAGGATATGGAGGCCTGATGGCAATCATTGACTCATCAATGAAAAAAGCCCTATGCTAATACTCCAAACTCTCTGTGCTGTTTATGGTTGAAAGGTTGTTACACAAGCTAGTCTGTCAGCAGAGGGGTTTGACCTGAGACATCCTTGTCACACCCAGGGCAGGGAATTAGCAGTAATTATTGGCACGACAAATGAAGAAAAAACCCTTCACCAATATAATTCCTAATCGACCCACTAAAATGATCTTTTAACTTCTCAAAAGAGTCTGTATTTAGAAAGTTTTAAAACATCCCGTGCCTCTCACAGTTGGGAGGCTGTAAACAATCACATGCGGCCGGACGAGCCTGATCAGGCAGGCCAGAGAACCTTCAGAGTTTGTAAGTTGAAACACTCTTGTCACGCCCAGGAATTTTTATTAACTGGAGCTGCAAGTTAACTCCTTCTCTGAGAGAAATGGTTATGGGGGAGAGCTCCCTGTAAAGTACTTTGGTTTTGGGGGTAGATGCTCGGGAACAGGGGGTTTCCTGAGGCTTGATCACGCCTTTGCGTATGCCAAGCTTCGTTCCTCATGACATTTGCCATGGGTGGAGTTCCTCACGCTGGCTCCCAACAGTTGACTCATTGGAAAAGACCCTGATGCTGGGAGGGATTGGGGGCAGGAGGAGACGGGGACAACAGAGGATGAGATGGCTGGATGGCATCACCGACTTGATGCACATGAGTTTGGGTGAACTCTTGGAGTCAGTGATGGACAGGGAGGCCTGGTATACTGCGATGCATGGGATCGCAAAGAGTTGGACACGACTAAGTGACTGAACTGAACTGAACTGAACCTGCAAAAATTACTGAGTGTTGCACACTTGAAGCTAATACTTCAATGATTCATGTTGATTTATGGCAAAACCAATACAATATTGTAAAGTAATTAAACTCCAATTAAAATAAATAAATTCATATTTAAAAAAATCAACCTAGATGTCCAACAGATGAATGGATAAAGAAGCTGTGTTACATATATATAATGGAATATTACTCAGCCATTAAAAGGAACATATGAATGACTGAGAAAATATTGAGGATAGAAGGAGAAGAGGGCGTCAGAGAATGAGATATCTATATGGCATCACCAATGCCATGAACATGAACTTGGGAAAATTTCAAGAGTGGTGAGGGACAGAGAGGCCTTGCATGCTGCATTCCATGGGCCACAAAGAGTTGGACATGACTAGGTGACTGAACAACAACATATATATATATACACACACATACCACATATTCTTTACTTGTTCATGGATACTTGGCCTACTTTCATATATTGGCTATTGTAAACAATGCTGTTATACACATTGGGGTGCACGTATTTTTTTTTTTTTAATTAGTGGTTTTGCTTTTCTGGATATATACACAGGAATGGAATTGCTAGATCATATGGCAATTCTATTTTTAGTTTTTTTGAAGAACGGTGCATACTGTTTTCCCCAGTGGCTGCACCAGTTTATTTTCCCACCAGCAGTGTACCAGGATTCCCTTTTCTAACATCCTCTCCAGAACTTGCTATTTGTAGACATTTTGATGATAACCATTCTGACAGGTGTGAAGTAATATCTTGTTTTGATTTGCATTTCTCTAATAATTAGTGATGTTGAACAACTTCTCAAGTGCCTGTTAGCCATCTATATGTCATCTTTGGGAAAATGCCAATTCATCTTTTTTGCCCACTTTTCAGTTTTTTTATATTTAGCTGTATGAACTGTTTATGTTTTGTATATTAACCACTTTTTGATCATGCTGCTGCTGCTGCTAAGTCAGGTCAGTCATGTCCAACTCTTATCATTGGCAAATATTTCTTCCTTTCCATAGGTTGTCTTTTTGTTGATGGTTTCCTTTGCTATGCAAAAGCTTTCAGGATCAATTACGTTCAGTTTGTTTATTTTTACTTTTACTTCTTTTGTCCTTAGGAAGCAGATTAAAAAAAAAAAAGCTACAATTTATGTCAAAGTGTTCTTCCTTTGTATTCTTTTTGGAGTTTTATGGTTTTAAGTCCTACATCTAGTTTTAAATTTTATTTTCATTTATTATTATTATTATTGGTATATGGTGTGAGGAAATGTTCTAATCTCATTGTTTTACTGGGAGCTGTGTTTAATTTTCTTGTGGTAAAACTCCGTTCTGTACTCTTAGTCCAACCAACCAAGGTATTAGTCCAACCAAGGTATTCTATTACCTTAATGATAGAGCCATTCAGTGTTGGACATGTGATTCTGTCGTTAATTGAAACCCAGTCCAGAAACACATGCTTGAAACTGTTGGGAAGTGAAAGTTCTCAATACACTAGATTAGAAGCTGGGCAGCAAGATGTAGGGGAAATCTCCCCAAGAATTAAGTTGATAAAGAGGAACACTGAGCTGAAAGATGCCAAAACATAGAGCTGAAGCTCTCAGCTGAGCCCCTGGATCCAGGCATATTTAAACCATCTCTCTTTCTGAGTTTTTCAGCTACATGACTCATTTTCCATTTTGTGTTTTCAGAAATTTCTCCTTGATTTCTGAAACTTACAAGCCAAAAGTTAAATATAAATAAAAATCTACGCCACTTAAAAAATTTAGATGTACCTTGGTTCCTCCCAGAGAACCAAATAAGAGAATTTATAGAGTTCAAGCACTATTGTTCTCATTTACAAAATAATAAACTTTGTACAAGATGAATCTGAGATATTTTAAAATAAAAATTCCCAGGCAAACATGAAAAAAAGTACTTAGTAAAATGAACAAAGGGGATCGAAAAATGTGCTAATCAGGACTTGGTGGCACCACACTTCTGCCAGGAGCACTGTTACTCCATATTATCCAAAATGTGACCTTAAATAAAATTTATAACTGGATCCCCTTTTTCTTCCATGTGGAAGTGTCATGCTCTTCACAAATTAGTGCATGTTTTTCTTTATAATTGTACATAGCAACTTCTCATAAGTTAGTTTTGGTCTAGATGTAATCTCATCAAATAGCCTTCCTTGACTCTTCTATTTCAAGTAGCATCTCCTTACTCAAATCAAAATCAATCAAATCACTTTATTTTATTACTTTCTCAGAATTTAAAATTTTTCTCAGACTATCTTGTTAAGTTGCTCATTAGCTATCCCTTATAGTGGAATATAAACTACATGAAAGTGGTGGTGTTTCCTATCTTAATTATCAGTAAGTGTCACCCAGTTGATTTTTTCTAGCATAAAAAATGAATGAATTAGTTGCATATTTTGCCTTTCCTCAAATAGACTTTTTTAAGAAGACTATTTTTTAAGATAAGTTATAGGTTTGCAGCAAAATTGAGAGTAAAATACACAGATTTTCCATACGCTCCCTGTCCCCACATGTGCATAGCCCCATTACCAACATTCTTCTCAGAGTGGTACATGTTTTGTAACTGATGAACCTACATTGAAGCATTATCACCACACAAAGTACAAAGCTGACATTAGGGATCATTCATAGTGCATCGAGTTTCTCAGATATCTATAGTGGTAAAGAACTCACCTACTAGTACAGGAGAATTAAGAGACGTGGGTTCATTCGCTGGATCAGGAAGATCCCCTGGAGGAGGGTATGGCCACCCATTCCAGTGTTCTTGCCTAGAGAATGCCATGAGCAGAGGAACCTGGCAGCCTATAGTCCATTGAATCACAAAGAGTCAAACATACCTGAAGTGACTTAGCACACACACATTTGTCTATTATTTTAATATCATACAGAATATTTTCACTGACCTAAAAATAGTTTGTGCTTTTCCTATTCACCCTCCCCTCATCCACCCTTGGTAACCACAGATCTTCTTACTGTTTCCACTGTTTTGCCTTTTTTGGAATGTCATGTAGTTAGAACAATACTATTGTTGTTCAGTTGCTCAGTCATGCCCGACTCTTTGTGACCCCATGGACTGCAGCATGCCAGGCTTTCTTGTTCTTTACCATCTTCCAGAGTTTGCTCAAACTCAGATCCATTGAATCATTCATGCCATCCAACCATCTCATCCTCTGTCATCCCCTTTTCCTCCTGCCTTCAATCTTTCCCACCATCAAGGTCTTTTCCAATGAGTCGGCTCTTTGCATCACGTGACGAAATTGGAGTTTCAACTTCAGCTCCAGTTTGAGCTGAAGTTTCATGATTGAAACTTCAACTTCAGTCATTCCAGTGAATATTCAGGGTTTATTTCCTTTAGGATTAACTGGCTTGATCTCCTTGCAGTCCAAGGGACTCTCAAGAGTCTTCTCCAATACCACAGTTTGAAGGCAGCAATTCTTTGGTGCCCAGCCTTTTTTATTGTTCA
Organism: Capricornis sumatraensis; assembly: GCF_032405125.1. Classification (NCBI taxonomy): domain Eukaryota; kingdom Metazoa; phylum Chordata; class Mammalia; order Artiodactyla; family Bovidae; genus Capricornis; species Capricornis sumatraensis. The sequence continues at coordinate 53,117,101 of NC_091083.1, forward strand.
GCCCTCACATCCATACATGATTACTGGGAAAACAATAACTTTGACTAGACAGACCTTTGTCAGCAAAGTAATGTCTCTGCTTTTTAATATGCTGTCTAGGTTGGTCATAGATTTTCTTGTAAGGAGCAAGTGTCATTTAATTTCACGGCTGCAGTCACCATCTGCAGTGATTTTGGAGCCCAAGAAAATAAAGTCTGTCACCGTTTCCATTGTTTTCCCATCTATTTGCCATGAAGTGATGGGACTGGATGCCATGATCTTCGTTTTTTGATTGTTGAGTTTTGAATAAGCTTTTTAACTCTACTCTTTCACCTTCATCAAGAGGCTCTTGATACATACAGTATCTGGCCTTTTCAGATAGGTTTCTTTCACTTAGTAGTATGCATTTGTTTCCTTCATGTATTTTCAAAGTTTGATAACTTATTTCTTTTTAGCACTTAATAATATTCCATTGTCTGGATGTACCACAATTTATTTATCTATGCATCTACTGCAGACATCTTGAGTGCTTCCAAGTTTTTATTCAGTTATGTGAGTGGTAAAATATGGGGACTATCTGTAATTTTGTAATTATATGTGATCTTTATGATTGCAAGATGCTGCTAGTGACCCATTGACCATATGTGGATCAAAGGGTTTTTCTGTAGTGGGAAATAACTTGTGCCAACCTATTTATGCTTTATCCCTTGTTGAACCTCATGACCACTTGGCTTGGACTTTTAGGACAGGGTGTGGGCATTGGCAGACCTCAAACATTCTGGAAAGGAAATTGGTTTGGGGGGCTGTGGTAAGTCTGTTTTTAGACAAATTATTTCTGAGGTGAGAGCAGGCTACGGAGAGTGAAGTGTACATATATGGAATTATATGCATTTGCAAATATGACCTTGTAGACAAAAGAGATTACAGTTGGCCCTAAATATTTGAGAGTCATAAGCTTAAAAGTCTTAAAGAAAATGTGGATGAACACAAAATACAGATTGGAGGTTATTTCTGGGGAAACACAAAAGCAGATAGTTTGTGGAGAGAAACTTTGAAGCATGACCTTAAAAGTTATTGGTAATCTTTTCTTCCATAATCTGGTAGTAAGCATTTTTAGTATTTTCAGAAGTCATATATTAGCTGTATATGATGATATATATCATATCTATAAAAAGCTGTATATATTTTTCATAATTACGTTTTTGAAAGAGAATAAATATGGATTATATTTCTAAGCAAAAGTTTACTGTGCCAAAAAGTGAATTTTTAAGATTTCAAAAGTCTTTTTAAATTTCATAAAATGTGGTTACTTGGTGAACTTGAGAGGATTCAAGTGAGTGCAACACTTTTTCTTAGTTTTTAGCTATTTCAGAAACACTATTATTATTGTGAATAAATCACTGATTACTTTTCTCAATTCTATAATTTTTGTGTAAGCAAACAAAACTCTTTGAGCTTCCTTCCTCTCCAGACTAATGCCTAAGTGTTTGTCACTGAGTCATGTCTGACTCTTTGTGACCCTATGGACTGTCACCCACTGTGCTCCTCTGTCCATGGGATTTCCTAAGCAAGAATACTGGAGTGGGTTGCCATTTTCTTCTCCAGGGGATCTTCGCCACCCAGAGATCAAATTTGGATCTCCTGCGTTACAGGTGTATTCTTTACCAACTGAGCCACCAGAGAAACCCACACTAATGCCTACTCCCCTGCAAAAGATGATTTCCAAACACCTACAGCAAAAAGAATGAAAGAATCTTTCTTCATATTGGAGCTTATATCATTAAATGCAAATTTTAAATCGTCAGAACTTATTGGTTCAAAATATAAGCATATTTATATTATGAGTTTGCACATTGGCTAGAAATTCCCTATCCTCTTGAACTGGTCCATTCCTGGAACTGCAGTCAGCTGTGGTCAAACTAGAGGGTTCTGCTCATACTAGCTAGGCTCTCCCCTATATTGGGATTGGGATTGTCAGCTTATCAAGGAGGAACTCAACTGGAAAAACTGGGATAATTCTGTTGTAACTTACGTTTCTTACTTTCAAAGGCTAATCTGAGCATTTTCTCATGATAGAAGTTAGAAAAACAAGGTGGGGGGGGGAGGGAAACACCCAAGGACATTTCTGAAGTCCCAGTATATTTTTCAGACTCTCTTGATGGGATATTTTTAACAATTGGCCAAAGGAAGAATCAGAGTATAGAGCAGAAAGAACATTCTATCCAGGGTGTAAGACATTGCACACTGAAAAGAGTATTGATACAGAACAGCAGAAAGAATGAACTATTGGTGCAATTCATCTACAACCACATGGTCTTTCTCCCCTCCCCATACCTTTCCCCAGCCTCTCCTAAGATGTCTTGCGATGCATATCCTACATCCTAACCTTCCTCTGAGGCACAGGCCTCATGTCCTTGACTCTATAGGCAATCATTCCAGCCTACATTCCCATCCAAGACCCTAAGTCACTCACTATTAGCTTCTTCATTTCTCCTTTTGTATATACATTCTTGAATGAAATTTCATAACTGACTGTCTAATCAGACCATGAGGTATTAAGATATTTGTTTCACAACTTTTCAGAGTCTGAAAGAAACTAGTCAAAAATGAGACCCTTAAAAGTAGTTTTGATTCTTCATTCGTTGATTTATTTTTGTGAATCTACTCATATGTCAGCAAATTTAGAAAACTCAACGCTGGGCACAGGACTGGAAAAGGTCAGTTTTCATTCCTATCCCAAAGAAGGGCAATGTCAAAGAATGTTCCAACTACCACACAATTACACTCATTTCACATGCTAGCAAGGTAATGATCAAAATCATTCAAGCTAGTCTTCAACAGTATATGAACAAAGAACTTCCAGATATACAAGCTGGATTTAGGAAAGGCAAAGGAACCAGAGGTCAAATTGCCAACATCTGTTGCATAATAGAAAAAGCAAGAGAATTCCAGAAAAACATCTATGTCTGCTTCACTGACTACACTAAAACCTTTGACTATGTGGATCACAACAAACCATGGAAAAGTCTTAAAGTGATGGGAATACCAGACCACCTTACCTGCTTCCTAAGAAACCTATATGCAAGTGAAGAAGCAACAGAACCAGACATTGAACAATGGACTGTTTCCAGACTTGGAAAGGAATACATCAAGGCTGTATATTGTCACCCTGCTTATTTAATTTTTATGCAGAGTATACCATGGAAAATGCTGGTCTGGATGAAGCAAAAACTGAAATCAAGATTGTGGGAGAAATATCAATAACATCAGATATGCAGATGATACCACCATAATGGCAGAAAGCAAAGAGGAACTAAATAGCCTCTTTATGAAGGTGAAAGAGGAGCATGAAAATGCTGGCTTAAAACTCAACATTCAAAAAACGAAGATCATGGCATCCAGTACTATCACTTCATGGCAAATAAACGGGGAAACAATGAAAACAGAGAGACTTTTTTTTCTTGGGCTCCAAAATCACTGCAGATGGTGACTGCAGGCAGGAAATTAAAAGATACTTGCCCCCTGGCAGAAAAGCTATAACAAACCTAACATCATATTAAAAAGCAGAGACATTGCCTTGCTGACCAAGGTCTGTATAGTCAATGCTATGGTTTTTCCAATAGTCACGTATGGATGTGAGGGTTGGACTGTAAAGAAAGCTGAACACCGAAAAAATGATGCTTTTGATCTGTGGTGTTGGAGAAGACTCTTGAGAGTCCCTTGGACTGCAAGGAGCTCAAACTAGTCAATCTTAAAAGATATCAGTAATGAGTATTCATTGGAAGGACTGATGCTGAAGCTGAAATTCCAATCCTTTGGCCACCTGATGCAAAGAGCTGACTCACTGGAAAAGACCCTGATGCTCGGAAATATTGAAGGCAGGAAGAGAAGGGGATGATAGAAGATGGTTGGAGGGCATCACTGACTCAATGGACATGAGTTTGAGCGAACTCTGGGAGATAGTGAAGGCCTGGAGTGCTGTAGTCCATGGGGACACGACTGAGTAACTGAACAATAACAGTGCATTCACAATTCCTTATGGTCTCTTTCTGGAGTTCCGGTTTATTAACATTAATTCTTGATGATAATCAGAGACCCACTGCTTCGCTCTCTTCTCCTATCTTTTCTCCTTCCTCCCTCCTTCTCTGCCTTGCTTTTTTATTTTCTTCTGTATCTAGCTTTCCTTTTCCTTTCCTTAACTTAAAAAAAAAAATCTTTTCTCTAGATAAAGACTTTGACTTATTAGGGGTAAAGGGGCTCAAAACCTTTTTCACCATAGTTAAATTTCTGACTTGCTCTCCATAGCCAGTATTTCCTCAGGCACATACTTCCCAAAACAAGCGTCAAAACCATTAATGGCACGACTTCGTAAAACATGAAAGACTGCATTTTTTATTTTTTGAGTGTCTCCACAATGTTACAAACCTGTCTAGATTAAACATGTGAACTGTATTACTGTCAAGATATGGTTAATTTGGGTGTTTTAGTGCCGATCTTCTCTCATTTATATATCTATGTATAAAATTCTGCTTTACTCCAAATTCCACCATCTAACTAATTTTTACAGAGGCTAAAGCTAAAGACATGTCAAGCTAGCAAACAATCTCAGGACTTTCAAAGAAAGCTTCAGGGTTTAGATTTCTTACCATGGAGGTGCCTTTAATCTATGCCTCCAGCAACAGAGATTTGAAGAAGACTGAAAGCAAAATCCACATTAGATTTATCACAATTAAGGTGTGTGTTGGATGGGAATGATAACCTGAAAGCACATTATTTGAATCTGAAATTAATTTGGTAAGAAATATAATACAGCATTATCATTCTCATTATACTGTTGAAGAAACTACTGTATATTAGAGAAAGAAGTCGAAGGCCTTGTCCAAATTCATTCACCTAGCAAGTGCAGGAGAATCTACACCAGCTTTAGAATCACTTTCGTTTGATTCTTGGACAAGTGGCTAAAAGCATAACCTCATCATATATGCAAAACATCCACAGATTACCTAAAAAGGACTTTCTTACAACCAAAGTGAGTCCACTGGAGAATAAGTACAGAGTGATTTCTTTGGTTTCTAAAGATTTATGATCCAAATTAATTAGGTATCTCACTATGATCTTACTCTTTCTTGAGACAGGTAAGGAAAACAAACTGACAATGATGAGCTTAGGGGAGATGCACTTTATTTTAAGCAAATCTTTTTTTGGAGAATCTTCTCATTCTTCACCCTTAATTTTCCCACTTATACCTAATGTGACATTTAACTCATGATACTATCTTTTTTCTTTTCTTTTTCTTTCTTCCTTTTGCTTTTTTTTTTTTTTTTTTTTTTTAATCTTGTATAAGCTACTCCATGGGCTTTTTTTCCCCTCTTCCTCTGCATCCTAAGACAACCAAGGCATTCTCTCAGTCAGGTTTGTCTGTGTGCTCAGGCCCTCACCATTCTCATAAGAAAAGAGGGGATGAGGGCTCAATGCCTGCAGTGTGTGAAAATGGGAGTAAGGAGAGGGCAGTAAGGTGAGTATGTGGAGTAAGGTGAAGGCAGTAAGGGAAGGTGTCCTTGGGGCACAAATGGATAATCACCCTTGTCACAGCAAATAAACTCTGTCACAAGGAATTCCGTGGTTTTCCAGAGGAAATGAGCTTTCCCTGCAGGCTGCCGAGCCCAAATGAGCTCCTTACAGCACCTGCAGATCTGAGCATCAAGCAATTATTCCACTATCTTGCCTAAAAACAAAGACTAGGCTACCCTTTGGCAACCTCTGACCTTTTCCAGCTAACATAAACTAATTATATTTGCAGCAGGAGGGGAGAAAGGCTTTCATAGTCCTTCATGGGAGTTGTCCTTCATGCTTTTTGCCATGTTGTCAGTTCTGGCAATCCAAAAAATGACCACTTTTCAAGCAAAGGAGTTGCTGGACAAAGTACTTAATGAGATACTGGGAGACCCTTAGCACAAATAAATCTCACTGCCTAGGATTTACCCATGTATCTGAGTAGCCCACCCTAACCATTTAGCAGCGACACAAGGGAACTATTGTTAAGTTCACTTAGCATCTATTACAGCCTGGTCAAAACAGCTTTTCTGTTTTGTTTTGTTTTTGGATAACCTGTTAATGGGCTCACAGATAGGTGTAAGGAATAACCCAAGCCTTGGGCACTGAAACAAGGTGAGAGGTTAATTGAAACTTTCTACCCCAACAGCCTGGGATTTTGCCAACTTTTACTGACAGAACAGTGTTGAACAAAGGGAGATATATGATACAATTAGTTGGAAAACAGGAGGGTCAAAATTCCCAGATGAGGAAGGAAAACCAGTCAAGGAAATCAGGCCACCTGGGCCACTTAAGATGCCAAGAATATCTGGTGGCCATTCATCTGGAGGATGAGGCAGAAAGTGGTGGGCCCACCATTCATCACATCCTGCTCCCCACCAGAAAAAATATAAGGTCAGTGCTATAAACAGTAGGCACCCCAGAGTAATAGAAATTCCAGAGGATTTTTTCACTGGAACAGCTCACAGGAAATCAGGTTTTTCTTTTCCTAGTGAAGTCTCAGAATTGTAGGGCTGGCCTTCTTGATGGTGCCTGGGGTAGCAGGGACATTTCTCTTGAGAACTTGTGAGGGATTATGTCTAAATAAATTGAGAAGCAGTGGCCCATTAGGACTTCTTGGGTAAGCTCCTTCTGGCTTGGTGCATGCAATGTCCACATCTGCTCACTCTCTCCTCACTCTATCAAAAGGGCCCCTCTTTCTCCATCTCTATTATGTTATAATCATTATACTTTGTCTTAAGTTCAAAAGCAGTTGCTCTTTATCTAGGACCCTGAATCTATTTTTGGAGGTTTCTGGGATTTTATATTTCTTGAGGCTTTTTTTAAACCTCCCTCCTTTGCCCCCATACCCATCACAAACTTTGACAAGTCCAGCTGGCAGATCTCTCTGTCTGGAAGTCGACTTAAAAATTTGCCAACTCATTTTCTTTCTTTTTTTTCTCCCTTTCCAGTACAGCTGGCGACAAAATGTGATGATTTGTTTTGCTCCAGTCACTGAAGTTTTTGTTTTCTTTTATTTCAACCCCCTGCTGGTTTCCCAACTTGGTGCTGAGTCATCTGGTGCAGGTGTTCTAAGCGGCTGGTATTTATGTCACTTGCAGATGGTTTGGGTAAATTACACGATGTTCCTGCAGCCCAGTAGAGGCTCTCTTGGCTCTCTTTGATCCAAGGGCTTCCTGTGGTTCCTGTTCATATGCAGAACTTCAGGGTACTGGGTGAACTGTTAGATGGATTCTATCCAAAGATGGTTAGGTCGCTTTGGGCCCCAGTCTGATGGGATCCAACTCAAGCTAAGAGAAGTTAACAAGAATAGAGAATCCTAAAATCACAAGGCTTAACCTACATAGTGAATCACTTCCCCAATGTACCATGAGCACAAGTAAGCTAATGCCATAGCTGCTAAAGAAAGTAGGATAAAGGGGTCCTATTCTCTTTCTGAAGAAGGGGAAAGGCATATTTGAGACAGAAGATCTGTTACAGTGAAACTATAAGTCTTAGAAACACATATTTAGTGTTTTTTGTTTCCTTGTCCCTTACCTAACCCCACAGTTTCTCAAGCTCCTATTCTACTGCTCACTGCAAAGACTGTCTCACCTGAAAATATTTATTTATACTTTAGACACAGAGCATAGATGAGGAACTTAGGAATCCTTGTTCCCTTCCATCTGAGAAGGCTGTCCTTCATCATGAGATAATCCATTCCACTTGGAAACACTCAACAAATTACCCTCCTATGGAGCTTTGTGATTTAGCAAGGGAAATATCTGTTTGGTCATCACCAAAGACATGAAGTATGACTGTATTTCAGAAGTATTTCTAGAAAAACAGGATTTTAGGAGAAATATACTTTCCCAGTACTGTAGAAATCTACATTGGCTCTTAAAAGGTGACCAATCTTCTGAGGGGTTTCCCTGGAAGAGTGAATTTCGGTGCTGAAACTGAAGCAGTCCTTGGCAAACAGTGGGCACTTTAATGTATGCAGAGAATAACCCAAAGAACCATAAAAAATGCAGATTTCTGGTTCCCCATCCCCAGAGATAATGATGCAATTGGTCTGTGGTGGGACCCGAGGATTTACATTCCTAAGAATTTTCAAGGTGGTGATAAAACTGCTAGGTAAAGGCTGCAGTTTGAGTTATAAGCAGCTAGAATATTCTTTGACAGTATCTAGTGTCTTCAGAAAAGGAGATGAAAAGAATAAGATAAAAGTGAAGAAAGAGTACAGATGCTGGAGCAGTGCCTAAATTGTTGACCCTTGAACAACACAAGTTTGAACTGTGCTTGCCCATCTGTTTGCAGATTTTTTTCAACGAATGTCACAATACTATGTAATACTTGGTTGGTGAATCCCCTATGCAAAACTGCTAGTAAGGAGGGAAACTATGAGTTAAAGTGGATTTTCCACTGAGCGGAAGATCAGCACCCCAACCCCTTTTGTTGTTGTTAAAGGGTCAACTGTACTAGGTAAAGGTGTATTTGTGTGTATGTGCTTAGTCGTTCAGTCATGTCAAACTCTTTGTGACCCTTTGGACTGTACCCCCCAGATTCCTCTGTCCATGGAATTTTCCATGCAAGAATATTGGAGCAGGTTGCTATTTTCTTCTCCAGAGGATCTTCCCAACCCAGGGATGGAACCTGTGTCTCTTATTTCTTGCATTGCAGACAGATTCTTTACCCACTGAGCCAAAAGTATTGTTTTTTAAAAGTGACTCATTCTTAATGTATCAGGCAGTTATTACCATAAAAACAACAGCCAAAAAATCTCAGTGGCAGACAGCAACAAATGTATTTTCCCACTCACAGAATGGTGGGGTTCATCAAATCTGGGCTGAGCTGGGCAGCTGTGTTTCTGTCTGCAGGTTGGGTGCAAGTCTCTTCCACATACCTCATTCTGGCAAGCTGACACATGATTTTCTCATGGTAGAATCAGAAATGGAAGCATGTGATGTTTCTGAACACGTAGGCTCACATCAGTCACAATGTCACTTTCACTCACATTCCATTGGTTAGAACCAGTCAAGCCCTAAATTAGTGGAGTTGAGCAGTACAGTCTTCCACTGAAAGTGAGTGGGCTGGGAGTGAACACTTGTTGAATAATAATCTAATCTACAGGGATGTCAGAGTTTGAGAATATCCAGTCTAATGACTGAAATATAATTGCTGCTGCTGCTGCTGCTAAGTCGTTTCAATTGTGTCCGACTCTGTGCAACCCCATAGACAGACAGCAGACTCCCCTGTCCCTGGGATTCTCCAGGCAAGAACACTGGAGTGGGTTGCCATTTCCTTCTCCAATGCATGAAAGTGAAAAGTGAAAGTGAAGTCGCTCAGTCGCATCCAACTCCTAGCGATCCCATGGACTGCAGCCCACCAGGCTCCTCCGTCCATGGGATTTTCCAGGCAAGAGTATTGGAGTGGGGTGCCATTGCCTTCTCCAAATATAATTGCTACACATTTCATAACCTACAACAAATTTCAGAGTTTTTCTTTTAGCATCAGTTAGGGATAATTACCACATTGCTGAAATATTTACTAAATCCTATAATACATATTCTAGTGCACATTTTTAAAAGGAAATCTACTTGATATTTCACTTTCTTTGATTGCTTTGTAGGAAAACAGAGAGGATATAGAATATGTAATATTAACCCACTTTACAAGTTTTTGGGTGCTATAATTTGTTTTATTTTATCTGAAATACTCTTTCTTTCCTCTGATGTTCTCAACCACTTTCTATTCAATTAAATAAACCTATAGATTCAAAGGATTTTTCTACCCAAACACTATAAATATTTCATGTTACATAAAAATCTTGTAAGGATATAGAAACAAAGCATAAATAACTATCAAAATAAGTATATAACTTAAGAAATTATTTTGATGACAATAGAATCATCTTGCTTCTCAAACAGGTAAACTGTGATTGATTTTTGGCAAAGGGTTTTGAATGGAATTTACTGGTATGCTAGGATTAAGAGGTATTTGTTAACATTGACAAGGCCTTCTGGAGGATTAATATTTCTTTCCAGAATTGTTGGAATTACCACCCATGGCTCACTGACTAGATCTCTTCCAACAGAACATGAGATTTTCATTGGTTTAGCAAAGGAAAGTCTTTATTGAATTCAGTGGGGGTCATTTACTGTTTATATGATCAAAGAGACATGAACATTTATCACTGAGCCCTATAAGAATATTATCAAAAGACTGACCACTATCTTAAACTATGTCTTCAATCAGAATTCAGGTTATGTTCTAGGGTATCTCATGCTTTCTGGCTGGGTTATAGGGAACTGTACACAACCCTGACAGGAAGCCCTTGTACACAGTATTTCCATCCCTTTAGTGTGCAATGTATGAAGCTTCCACAGTTCTTATTGAAACCACTAAGAAGGCTAGCATAAACAGGTCATCAGTTGGGACTGTTCTCCAAAGGGAACTAATATTGCTACTGCTATGAAAGTCAAAGTAAGTTTCATTTTTGTGCGGCCAATCACTCCAGTGAATTTCATGCAGGAGAAACCGGATTAAAATGAATGACTGTAGCAGCTTTGAATGCAAAGAAACAAAGAGAGAGTTATAATAAAAATGCAATATGAAATCTAATAGGCATGCAGAAAAGTAGGGATAGATATTATTAACAAGTTGATGTTGCTGCTCAAGATGACCCCTCTAGTGCTGAGCTATTCAATATCATAGTCACTAGTTATCTGTGACTATTTAAATTTGAGTTTGCTAAATTTGAAAATTCAGGTCCTCATCCACATTAGCCACATTTCAAGCAGTCAATAGCCACATGTGACTATTGGTTACCATATTGGAGGGCGCAGATATGGAATATTTTCATCATAGCAGAAATTTCTATTAAATAGCAATGAAACAAAGTTTCTTGTTACTGGAAAGGTGTTGGATTTAGTACTTGTATGATTAAAACATGATTTGTTAAAACAATGCTGTGAGGTTCTTTTCTCAGCTAGAGCTTTGTAGTAAGAATAGCTATAAAATCTGAATCTAGAAAATTATCTTTAATGAAAAAACTGTTAGTACTGATATTAATATTTCTGCTCCTAATGAATGTTTGCTATCTGCCTCAAATACTGAGAAGTGGGAACATGCTACTATATGGAAAGAAAATGACTTTGTGCTATGCTTATTATGCTTGCTCAATCACCCAGCATTTCTATCCTCCTCTTTGGGAGGTCAGTTTTAATGGAAGGTAGGACATGGTGACCTGAGGGTCACCAAATAGGTTTTGATCTTTTTTTTTTTTTTTAATAGCGTTTTGATGTCATTGTTCAGGCAGTAAGTCATTTCCTTCTCTTTGCAGCACCATGAACAGCAGCAAGTCAGGCTCCTCTGTCTTCTGCTATTTCCCAGAGGTTTCTCAGATTCATGTCCACTGAGTTGATGGTGCTATCTAACCATCTCATCCTCTGCCTCCCACTTCTTTTGCCTTCACTCCATCTGAGCATCAGGATATTTTCCACTGAGTTGGCTCTTTGCATCAGATAGACAGAGAATTGTATCTTCAGCTTTAGTATCAGTCCTTCCAATGAATATTCAGGGTAGATTCCCTTTAAGATTGACTGGTTTGATCCTGCAGTCTAAAAGATTCTTAAGAATCTTCTCTAACATCACAATTTGAAAATATCAATTCTTCAATGCTCAGCTTTCTTTATGATCCAACTCTCATACCCATACAAAGCCACTAGAAAAACCATAGCTTTGACTATATGGACCTTTATTGGAAATATGATGTCTCTGCTTTTTAATATGCTATCATACCTTTCCTCAGAGAAGGCAATGGCAACCCACTCCAGTACTCTTGCCTGGCAAATCCCATGGATGGAGGAGCCTGGTTGGCTGCAGTCCATGGGGTCCCTAGGAGTTGGACATGACTGAATGACTTCACTTTCACTTTTCACTTTCATGCATTGGAGAAGGAAATGGCAACCCACTCCAGTATTTTTGCCTGGAGAATCCCAGGGATGGAGGAGCCTGGTGGGCTGCTGTCTCTGAAATCTCACAGAGTTGGACATGACTGAAGCATTTTAGCAGCAGCAGCAGCATACCTTTCCTTCCAAGTTTGTCATACCTTTGTATGACAAAATTTGTCATACATTTCCTTCCAAGGTGCAGTTCAGTTCAGTTCAGTCGCTCAGTCATGTCTGACTCTTTACGACCTCATGAACCACAGCACACCAGGCCTCCCTGTCCATCACCAACTCCCGGAGTCCACCCAAACCCATGTCCATTGAGTCAGTGATGCCATCCAACCATCTCATCCTCTGTCATCCCCTTCTCCTCCTGCCCTCAATCTTTCCCAGCATCAGGGTCTTTTCCAATAAGTCAGCTGTTCACATCAGGTGGCCAAAGTATTGGAGTTTCAGCTTCAACATCAGTCCCTCCAATGAACACCCAGGACTGATCTCCTTTAGGATGGACAGGTTGGATCTCCTTGCAGTCAAAGGGACTCTCAAGAGTCTTCTCCAACACCACAGTTCAAAAACATCAATTCTTTGGTGCTCAGCCTTCTTTATAGTCCAACTCTCAGATCCATACATGACCACTGGAAAAACCCTAGCCTTGACTAGACAGACCTTTGTTGGCAAAGTAATGTCTCTGCTTTTAAACATGCTGTCAAGGTTGGTCATAACTTTTCTTACAAGGTGCAAGTGTCTTTTAATTTCATGGCTACAGTCACTGTCCGCAGTGATTTTGGGACCCAGGAAAAGAAAATCTGCCACTATTGCCAAGTCTTCTTCTATGTGCTATGAAGTAATGAGCCTGACCAGATACCATGATTTTAAGTTTTTTAATGTTGAGCTTCAAGCCAGCTTTTTCACTCTTTTCTTTCATCTTCATTACGAGGCTCTTTAGTTCCTCTTCACACTCTGCTGTTAGAGTGGTATCATCTGTATGTCTGACGTTGTTGATATTTCTCCCAGCAATCTTGATTCCAGTTTGTGATTCACCCAGCCTGGCATTTCTCATGGTGTACTCTGCATATAAGTTAAATAAGCAGAGTGACAGTATACAGTCTTGTCATACCCTTTGCCCAATTTTGTCAGTTGTTCCATGTCCAGTTCTAACTGTTTCTTCTTGTCCCACAAACAGGTTTCTCAGGAGACAGGTAATGCTGTCTGGTACTCCCATCTCTTAAAGAATTTCCCAGTTTGCTGTGATCTACACAGTCAAAGGCTTTAGCTTAATCAATGATGAAAAGGTAGATGTTTATCTGGAACTCCTTTGTTTTCTCTATGATCCAATAAATGTTGGCAATTTGATCTCTGGTTCCTCTATTTCTTTGAAACCCAGCTTGTACATCTGACAGTTCTTAGTTCACACACTGATAAAGCCTAGCTTAAAGGATTTTGAGCATTACCTTGCTAGCATGTGAAATGAACTCAATTGTATTGTAGCTTGAACATTCTTTGGGACTGAAATGAAAACTGACCTTTTCCAGCCCTGTGACCACTGCTGAGTTTTCCAAATTTGCTGACATATTGGGTGCAGCACTTTTAACATCATCATCTCTCAGGATTTGAAATAATGCAGCTGAAATTCCATAATCTCCACTAGCTTTGTTTGTAGTAATGCTTCCTAAGGCCAAATTGACTTCACTCTCCAGGACGTCTAGCTCTAGGTTAATGGCAACACCATCATGGTTATCCAAGTCATTAATATATTTTTGTACAGTTCTGTGTATTCTTGCCACCTCTTGTTAATCTCTTCTTCTTTTAAGTCTTTACCATTTCTGTCCTTTACTGTGCCTCTCCTTGCATGAAATATTCCCTTGATATCTCCAGTTTTCTTGAAGAGATCTTTAGTCTTTCTTATTCTATTGTTTTCTCTATTTCTTTGAATTGTTCATTTAAAGAGGCCTTCTTACAGAGTTTGAGTGTTCTTATACTTTTCCAATTCCTCTCTAAGAGTTGTAAATGTTTATTATACTCCTCCATCTTGATGATATATGAAAATTCTAAGTCAAACAAATTCTTAAGTGCCACATTAACTCCTAGGTTCCAAAGGATTCAAGTTCTAATTTTAGCCTTTGAAGTCTATAAAACAGTGCATAAATTCAGTCTTTACCACTTTACTCTTATACAGTCTTTGTTCCAGGTTCTGCCCCTATGAATACCACTGAGTTCTAGGCACTTTACAAATCTGTGTCATTTGATTCTTATCTCAGATAATTACTATCTATAGGTTACTATCTATAGGTTACTAACCTATCTATAGGTTACTATCTATAGGTTATAGAAAAATGAGGCTAAATGAAAACAAGAGCTGACCTAAGTTCACAATTACATAAACTATTTGAACCTAAGGCAATTACTTCTCTTTCTCTCTCTCTCTCTCTCTTTTTTTTTTTTTTTGTTTTGTTTTGTTTTTCCTGACAGGTACTCTTATTGGAATAATTATATAATGGACTAATTAAGAATTAAGAATGTACTCTGACTCAGTTTGGGGATGGTGTATGGGACAAGAAGAAGGACCATGTTCAAGCAGAAAAGAGAAGAAAGAGTATAGTGTATTTGAACTCTCACCAAAGAGGCTGAGATTCAGTAGGAAGAGTTGGAGCAGACTCCGGAAACCAGGGCTTCTCTAGTATCTCAGCTGGTAAAGAATCCATCTGCAATGCAGAAGACCCCAGTTCAATTCCTGTGTCAGGAAGATATGCTGGAGAAGAGATAGGCTACCCACTCCAGTATTCTTGGGCTTCCTGCTGGTTCAGACAGTAAAGAATCCTTCTGCAATGTGGGAGACCTTGGTTTGATCCTTTATTTGGGAAGATCCCCTGGAGAAGGGAACAACTACCCACTCCAGTATTCTGGCCTGGAGAATTCCATGGACAGAGGAGCCTGGAAGGCTACAGTCTATGGGGTCTCAAAGAGTCAGACACAACTGAACAAATTTTACTTCACTTCTTCAGGAAACCAAGGCAGAAATTCAACCATGGGGTCTAGGCAATCAGAGAAAGGTTGTACTTAGGAGATTTGTGGGTTCCCAGACTTACCTCTGAAATGAATCTTGAGGCCACAAGCCTGATGTCGAAACCACTAAATGGGCAGATTAGGATCCTAGTTTCTTTCTGAGATCAGACTGAATTCTTCAGTTGGATATGGACTGCCATTCTCAAAACTTTGGAATAAAGAAAATCAATAACCACTTTGCTTCTCTTAGTGAATCTCAGTTTAGCCATGAAATTTCAGAGGAAGAAGATAACTTAAAATTCAATGTTCTGAGTGATATTATTATATACAATCATAATACAAGAAAGTCATGGAAATACAGAAAGAACATAAGAAATTATTGAGTGTAGTACTTCATGTACACCAAAATACTCTATGATATTAAGTTAGTGACTTTTATGTACGACATAGGACCACAATCTCAGAACACCAAGGATTGTCCAGCCTTGTTCTATTGTAGAAGAGCTCACCATGGTGTTCACATTTGGAAACTTTTTCTTACAATACACAGGAAAAAAAAAAAAAAAAAGACAAGCTTTTCAGCACCTGGAATTGTTAGTGAGGTATAACTAGGGTGACAATATAATTTATTGTCCAAATAGAGACACTTTTGACAATGAATGTAATTATTCATAATTACACCAGAACCACAGGTGTAAACCAGAACTGTCAGAGGCAGAACAGGGCACACTGTCACCCTAGGTGTAGACCACAGCTGCATGCAATTGGCATCATGACATTTTCCCAACTCACTGAACATGACCAAAAGTCTGCTCATGTGTGTCAGCTGATTTATAAGCTGGTTGACATAATGATGTAAATGTACAATGATGAAGATGTCCAATAACCTGTTCTTAAAAAGTAGCCATGGTAAAGAAAAATGTGATTGATCACTATTGTTGGGTTTTATCTTAAAAAAAAAACCAAAAGTCACTTGATACAATGCATTTCAAGAAAAAAAGTGTTCAATTACCAATCTCTACTTGCCATGGGAGAGTATTTCTCTTCAATTGAAAAAAAAATTAAATTACCTAATGTCTTCAAGGCATTATGTATGATATTCTATTTCAGATATGTCTGATCATGCCCTTAGGGAAATTTGAAGGGCATATCACAATGCTTGGGGTGCACTACTGGTGTTTAGTGGGTGGGGACCTGGAATTGTAGAAGTCCTAAAACACCAGGTTTCCCTGGTGGCTCAAATGGTAAAGAATCTACCTACAATGCAGGAGATCTGGGTTTCATCTCTGCGTAAGGAAGATCCTCTGGAGAAGGGAATGGCTACCCACTCCAGTATTCTTGCCTAGAGGATTCTGTGGACAGAGGAGCCTGGTGGGGTACAGTCCATGGGGGTCACAAAGAATTGGACATGACAGAGCAACTAACACTGCACCATGCTGCATCGTCTCACACAATGAAGTGCTGTCTCAGGTCTCATATGACTCTTGTGAAGAAAAATGTGCTAAGAGAAACTTAAGCCTAAAATGTAGCTCCATTTTTGTATATAAATGCAAAGATTCTTTTTTACAATGCTTTAATAGCAACTACCATACACATTGACAGAATTATGCCCTTTGTTTTATTTGGTGCTCTAACTAGAATTGTTTATTATCTCAGAAAGTCACATAACAAAAGGCATTTTGGCTGGGTGGGTGAATTTGTGATTAACATTCAAGGTGACCCAAGTATTTATACACTGAAATGTTTATTTATGATAAATGATTTTCTTAATCTATTTTACAATTTATTTCTACATTATAATTAAAGCATTATATTGACTTAAAAATAAGTGTGGGGGAGGTTTATATTATTTATTAATTTTATTTTATTTCAGTGTAGTAAATATACTACTGTCTGATATGAATAGAGATCTTGCCAAGACTCCAGAGCAGCACTCCTTGTAGTGTAGTCTCAGAATTGGCAGCAAGAGGTTCATTAGAAACACAGATTCTTGGGCTTCACTCCAGATCAGTAAAATTACAATCTTTTAGGTGGCATTCAACTGATCTGTGATTTAACAAACATTCTAGATGGTTCTTGGGCATCCTTTAATGCATGCAACTATTGGAGGACTATCATTCCAGGTTAAGCAAAGATGAGAAATAAATTATCTTCAAAGAACATAGGGTTTAACAGAAGAAATAAAGATACCTTCCTGCTTGAGCTACATGAGTCAGAAAATCACAGAGATCCCATGCCCAAAAAACAGAAAGTGATATACCAAACACGACGTATCAATAGCAAAATGCTGGGTTCTGAGACAAGTTTAAACTATACAGCCCGATTAAAATGAACAAGACTCATGCTGTTAAGACTTGATGAAGTCCTGAAAACATACCCAGCAGAGTATTTAAGCTGTTCCAAAACACGTCATTCTCTACTTTTTAACAGGGAGTGAACAGCTGGGACGTGTTATTAGTAAGCCATGTTTTCATAGGCTTTCTGGTTTTCTTTAGCCAAAGTCTTACAACAGTCTTTGGACAAATTAGTGCCTGAAGCTATAGGAAGTCTTTAGTTGTTCTGGAGAACTGCTGAGTAAGTCGGGTCTCAAAGACGGCATACCCACATGGACATGCCTTGCCACCTTTGGCCTTTCCACCTTGGAAATGCCTTCACAACCAATTACACTATTCTCAAATGTCTATTTACTTTTAATGACTCTGTTTAAATGTGAAGAGTTATTCTGATGACCCAGTTCAAGACTAGCAAAAAAAGCTTTAAAAAATCAATAGATTAAACTGGGAAGCTCTTAAATAAATGAATAAGAATCAAATTTACATCTTAATAAATGAGGGACAAATTGTTGAATGGCCTACATGAGTTGGTGGTACTGAACCAGAACTCACATTTTAAAAGACATTAAAGAGATCAACATGGAAGCAATGTTGGAACACGAAGCATAGAAACTTGCTGTGTCTAGATATTCTCACATGCACTTTTGCTGCAGGGCACTGTGGGGTTTTGTTCCAAATTGTCAGCACAGTGATATAGCTTTTATAAGTTCACAAAAACAGCTCCTAGGGATATTCTTCCTATATTGTGTTGTTGGGAAAAATCCTGAAACATGATCTGCCACACACAAGAAAGCAGCCTTCCTGAGATCCTCCTTGGGCTGCCTCTTGTTGTTGGCACGTGCATAGATATTTATTTCTAACTTTGTCCTAATTTCAGTACAGCTCCCCAAATATGACTGAATCTCAGCAAGTCCATTCATGTCAGATTCTTCATTTAAAGTTGTTTTGAAAACATTGTTACATACCCATTGTTTATAAGCTGATGGGTCAGTGTCTACCGTCCATTTTTTTATGGCTCACAGGCAGTTGCTATAACTGTAACTCCCACTGGGAATGAGAGAATGAGAGAATAGTGCCAATTATTTTTTATATCTCAGAAGACAAAAATCGATGTGCTAAAGTAATCTGGATAGAAGTATAAACTCCACATCTTCCTTTGCCTAAAGAGAGTTTCTCGTTAACATTTCCATCCCCTTTGGTACTGAGAGCTGCTCAAATAAGCATTTAGAACAGGTGGTCCTGGTTGTACTGAAGCAATTCCCCTAGGGAACAGCACATGCTTGCACTGTAGATTCCCAGGCCAGTAAATCCAAGACAAAATTACAACTCCCAGTGGTCAACTCATTTAGTTTTACACAATGAAGTTCATCCTCTTTGTTGGGAGTGGAAAATGTATTCCTCTTAGAAAAAATGTATAGTGTAATACAAGAGGGGGAAAAAAATCACTGAAAGTTAACAGACTCAGGAGATAATAAAAATTCTCCCAATGATCAACCCTGGGGTTTTGGTCAATAATTTAAGATTTCTGTTCATTAACAGGGTCAGTGTGCATAAAAATTAAGAGATTTAAAAAATCCTAGATGGCTTGTGAAAGGACTTTAGGAGCTGCATATAGACATTCATTTGGATAAAAATTTGGTGCTTATCAATAAGTGCTTTTTACAGATTTTTATAAGGGTAGATATGACCCCTCCAAATTAAGAATCATGGGATTAAATTTCTCCAAGGAAACTTTACTACCCCAATGTTCTTCAACAAAATTTTATTGAAAAGCTGCTATAAGCCAGCACACTATGTCAGGCTATTGGAATATATGGATAGGCAATACATCGACTCGCATGTTTACAACTCACTGCTCTATGACTTTACAGCTCCTGGCTATAAAGAGATCAACAGCATCACATTTAATGTCTCTTGTAATCTTGTTTCCATCCTTATTTTTTGCTAAAATTTTGTATGGAGTCCACAGATGACTCTTACTCACAAAATCAAATACAGCACCTAGAAATATTTGCAAACTCTGGGAGTTCATTACAAATGCAGCATGCCTGACCTCACCTAAGACCAGAATTCAGCATTTTACAAAAAAAATAAAAAGAAAATGTTTCATGTACGTTAAAGTTTGAGAAGTTCAGCTCTATAATGTTCAATAATTCCACGTTAACCTTCTAAACTAAAGAAATAAATGAAATTGTCTTTGTTCTAGAGCAGCCTTAACTTTAATGTCATCATGACTTTTGTTAGCATAAAATATTTAGATTCCTTATAATCATTTAATTTTTTTTTAAAGGAGAACTAAGTTGTAGGGAAAAAAAAATCTACTTCCCTACCTCTGTGTCTAAACATTTCTGGGCTTAATTTGTTAAGTTGGAGAATCAAATCTATATCCTTAGTGTTATTGTGGTTCATTGCAATTATTCCATATATTTTGAACGAATGAATATGAAGAATGACACAACAAAAAAAGTCATCAGGAATCTTTGATTAAAAAGTATAGAAATGACTTCCACTTCTGGCCAAGATGAAATACCAGGAAAAATATGATGTTTACCCTCCCATCTGGAATAAGAGAAAAACAGACAAATATGTGAAACAATAGTTTGCAAGGCACTGGACATGAGGCAATGAAAGACAGTGATGCTTGAGAGATGAGCCTTTCTATTACCCCAGACGACTGCCTTGGAATGGTTTCCAGACCACAGCACAAAAGGGCTGTTCAGGAAGAGGAGACAGAGATGAGAACCTACAAAGAACACTGTAGCTAAAGCTGACACAATAGTGTACCAAAGAGGATAGAGCTGAACAGAGAGAGAACCATGGAAATTTGTGGAAGGTCCCCTGGTGTATTGATCAATCTATGTATGTGAGGAAACTACTTGAAGCTGAAGAAAGAATGTCCTGAAAAGATTAGACACTGGTCTATCTAACTGGGACTATCAAGGGATTGTAAGTAATGCCTGCTCCCATCAGCCAGACAAAAAAACCTCAAGATTCAGAGGCTTCATGTAGAGTACACAGAAATAATTTGCCTCAATCCTGGGAAATAATTAGCCCTTGACTGAGCACTATTCCCAGTTACACTTAACAAATCTTAAAAACAAAACATACTAGCTATCTATTTTACAAGTGGTTATATATATATATACATATATATATATATATATACACACACACACACACACACACACACACACACGTCAATGCTACTCTTTCAACTCATCCCCCCTCCCCCTCCCACTCTCCACAAGTCCGTTCTCTACATCTGCATCTCTATTCCTGCCCTGCGGACAGGTTCATCAGTACCGTTTTCCTAGATTCCATATATATGCATCAATACATTTGTTTTTCTCTTTCTGACTTACTTCACTCTATATGACAGACTCTAGGTACACCCACACCACTACAAATGACCCAATTTAGTTCCTTTTTATGACTGAGTAATATTCAATTTTATATATGTGCCAAATCTTCTATATCTATTCATCTGTTGATGGACATCTAGATTGCATCCATGTCTTGGCTATTGTAAACAGTGCTGCATTGTACATTGGGCTACATGTGTCTTTTTGAATTATGGTTTTCTCGGGGTATATGCCCAGCAGTCATAAGGGTCATAAGGGAATTAAGTGATTCCCCCCCCCCCCCCTTCAAAGGACTATCCCTGTGTTTCTCAAATCTGACCTGTAGATGGCTTTTGTTTGGACCACAGTTGTTTAAATGGAATCAATGGCCAAATTTAAAACATGAGATGTTAAAAAAAAAATAGCACAGAAGAAATTAAATGTTCTCAAGTAATTTAACTACTGTTACTGCTACTGCTAAGGCGCTTCAGTCATGTCCGACTCTGTACGACCCCATAGATGGCAGCCCACTAGGCTCCTCTGGCTCTGGGATTTTCCAGGCAAGAATACTGGAGTGGGGTGCCATTGCCTTCTCCAATGCATGAAAGTGAAAAGTGAAAGGGAAGTCGCTCAGTCGTGCCGACTCTTAGCGACCCCATGGACTGCAGCCTACCAGGCTCCTCCATCCATGGGACTTTCCAGGCAAGAGTACTGGAGTGGGGTGCCATTGCCTTCTCCGAATTTAACTACATCCTTAAACAAAACTCAAGAATATTTAGAGGACTATCAGATTATTTACTACTCAGGAAGGTAAAATTCAGAATGTCAGGTATCCTATCAACTACTACAAAGCATGCAAAGAACAAGGAGGATACAACCCATTATGAGGAAATAAATCAACTACGTCAAAACAACCCTGAACAGAAGTTAGAATTAGCAAACAAGAGCACCATTAAATTTTAAAAGAATCAATTAATTATAATCATTTTTTTAAGAAAACAAAAACTGTTTTACTTGTAGGAGAAGCATTACTCTCTGGCGGTATTTCCAGGTATTGCCAGTAAAGATATTTATAAGTATGCTTTTTCTTGGGATTTACAAATACTTCCAAGAGTGAGTGAGTGAAATATTTGCACAAATAATTACAACTGGAATCCCTTTGTGCAATATGTCTCTTCACTGCATGAAAGATTCTGTCCAGATTACCCACTTCTTAACAGACCCTTATGGCAGAGAGAAGAGAAACTAAAGAGCCTTTTAATGAAAGTGAAAGAGGAGGGTAAAAAAGCTGGCTTAAAACTCAACATTCAAAAATTAAGATCATGGCATCTGGTCCCATCACCTCAAGGCAAGGTAATAAGGGAAAGAGTGTCAGATTTTATTTTCTTGGGCTCCAGAATCACTGCAGATGGTGACTGCAGCCATGAAGTTAAAAGACACTTGCTCCTTGGAAGAAAAGCTAAGACTAACTAAACAGCATATTAAAAAGCAGAGACTTTACTTTGCCAACAAATGTCCATACAGTCAAAAGTATGGTTTTTCCAGTAGTCATGTACTGATGTAGAGTTGAACCATAAAGAAAGCTGAGCACCAAGGAATTGATGTTTTTGAACTGGGATTCTGGAGAACATTCTTGAGAGTCCCTTGGAGATCAAACCAGTCAATCCTAAAAGAAATCAACCCTGAATATTCATTGGAAAGACTAATGCTGAAGCTGAAGCTCCAATATTTTCTCCACCTGATACAGAAGAACTGACTTAGAAAAGCCCCTGATGCTGGGAAAGATTGAAGGCAGGAGGAGAAGGGAGCAACAGAGGATTAGATGGTTGGATGGCATCACTGGACATGAGTTTGAACAAGCTCTGGGAGTTTGTAATGGACAGGGAAGCCAGATGTTCTGCAGTCCATGGGGTTGCAGAGTCGGACATGACTGAGTGACTGAACTGAACTGTAGTTGAAGCATCATATAGGCTATTTAAATAAATAGTATTCAACCATTTGTAGAAGACACATAGATACATCTCTGTTGTATGTATGTGTATATATATTGTTCTATTATATATAGACATGTATGTTTATATGTGAGGATGCATAAATATTAAACTGAAGATACAATTAACAAAGAGGCTTCCTGAGACAGTTGTTGTCTTGAAAATTAAATTTCATTCATTGTCTAGTGAAGAAGACATTGTCTTCCTTATAATAATAATATTCTTAAATGTAATTTAAGTCTCATATGCTATCCTATTACTAGCTTGTCCTCTTCACATAAATTATTTACATCTAGTTTCCTTATATATTCATTTTGTGTGTCTTTTGCTTTTAGAAAGAATGTTCTTTGAAGTTTTCTCTCCCTACCACATCCGTAATACCTAGAAATATCTCTGACATGCTAATTATTATCACATTGTTAAAATAATTATCACTTTGAAATAATGAGATGAGTTTGCTGAGACCTGAAGTTTCAACAATCAGCTAGAACTTTGATGATGTTTGTCACTAAGTTGTGTCTGACTCTTTGCAACCCTATGGACTGCAGCCTGCCAGGCTCCTCTATCTATAGGATTTTCCCAGTCAAGAATACTTTAGTGTGTTACCATTTCCTTCTCCAGGGGATCATCCCAACCCAGGGATCAAACACACAATTCCTGCATTGCAGGTGGTTTCTTTACCACTGAGCCACTAGGGAAGCCCTGAGATATAATTCAGTTCAGTTCAGTCACTCAGTCATGTCCAACTCTTTGCGACCCCATGGACTGCAGCATGCCAGGCCTCCCTGTCCATCACCAACTCCCAGAGTTTACTCAAGCTCATGTCCATTGAGTTGGTGATGCCATCCAACCATCGCATCCTCTGTCATCCCCTTCTCCTCCTGCCTTCAATTTTTCCCAGTATCAGCGTTTTCAAATAAGTCATCTCTTTGCATCAGGTGGCCAAAGTATTGGAGTTTCAGCTTCAACATTAGTCCTTCCAATGAACATTCAGGACTGACTTCCTTTAGGATGAACTGGCTGGATCTCCCTGCAGTCCAAGGGACTCTCAAGAGTCTTCTCCAACATCATAGTTCAAAAGTATCAATTCTTCAGTGCTCAGCTCTCTTTATAGTCCAACTCTCACATCCATACATGACTACTGGAAAAACCTAATTCAGCTATAATTAGGATACATATAAAATAAATTTAAGTATTTGGTATACAGCCATGCATACACATTATGGTCCCAAACCCATTTTAGAGAAGTTTTACATGATCAGATATTTATTTTGTTGGCTAATTTCAGTTTCTAGCCAGGAAATTATATATTTGGCAACAAGATATTTGATGCTATAAAATAATAACTAAAAGCACAGTCTATGAAGCCAACTTGGTATTAAACCCTGATTCTACCTCTTTCTTGCTCTGTCTAGCAGGCAATAGAAACAACTCTAGATGTTTTCAGCAGAGATATTTTAATATAGGCATTTGATTACCCTAGGGGTAAAGATTTATGAAGTTAAATGAGGACCTGAGTTATTTGAAAGTGATGCTTACTTTTTTCCTTGATGTCCCACTAGCTTAAATACTATGATGTAAAGTTGACAATGGAGAAGGCAATGGCACCCCACTCCAGTACTCTTGACTAGAAAACCCCATGGATGGAGGAGCTGGGTAGGCTGCAGTCAATGGAGTCGCAAAGACTCGGACATGACTGAGCGACTTCCCTTTCACTTTTCACTTTCATGCATTGGAGAAGAAAATAGCAACCCACTCCATTGTTCTTGCCTGGAGAATCCCAGGGACGGGGGAGCCTGGTGGACTTCCATCGATGGGGTCGCACAGAGTCGGACATGACTGAAGCGACTTAGCAGCAGCAGCAGCAGCAGCAGCAACGTTGACAATACTTAAATACTATAGTATAAAGCCAATATATCTTATGATACATGATAGTGGAATAAGAGAGGGAAGAAAACAAAGAAGTTGTTTTCTTGTATTCATACACACAAACATATGTATAACAAAAATGGAAATTCTCACAACAGTTATAGATATTATTTCTGTAACTGATCATGAGATTGCAACTAGCATTTGTAACTATCTTCTTCTACTGCCAGTTTTTTTTATTTCTTTTGCCTTGAGCCAGCTCTTCAGCTGGTCATGATCCTTTATCTGGTGGGATGAGAAAAACCTTCATTCTTGAGAGATCTGGGCTATCCTACTTGGTTTGGGATGTTGTACTTCTCCATGGAAACACTAAGAGTCACCCTTAAGGATTTCTTGTACATACTCTTACTTGCCTCTACCGTGGAGTAGCAGTCTAATATCCCATTATAATCTGGATCAGTCACCACAGAAACTCCCTTTTGTGTCTGTTGATTCAAATGCATGAGAAGCTCAGTGTGGATGGTGGCAGTGATTCAGTGGAATCATTGTTGTGTCTCCTAGTGGAAGAATTTTTCCCTTTGGAACTAAGACATCTAGGTCAGGAAATCACAAAGTAATGGGGACAAGAAGCAAATATTTTTGCTAGTGGGCCATTAGGAATAATAAGTAAGTGGTGCCACTCCTATTTCCACAAATTAAATCATGGACACATGAATTCCTGGCTATTGGAGAAATAGTACCATCTATTGTTATATTGGACACTGATTCAAACCATATGAAGCCTTCTAGAGAAGCTGGCCCCATACCTGCAAATTACTGCCACAAGATGCACTGTAACTGAGTCTTCAAGAAGCCATTTTGCTGTTCCATCAAAAATTTCTTCAGGATGTTGGGGAACATGGTAAAACCAGTAAATTCCACGGGCATGGGCCCTTGTCTGTACTTCATTTGCTGTGAAGTGAGCTTCTTGATCAGAAGTCATGTTGTGTGACATACCAGAACCATATAAGACTGCAGACAGCAGTTTAGGCAGAACAATTGCAGGGAAAGCAAATCTGTATTCAGTGTCTAGTTCAATAAGGACAAAATGCTGTCCCTTCTGTAATGGAGTGGTTCAATACAATCAACATGACAACAGCTAACTGGCTAATTAACTTATGTAATGGTGCTATATTAGGGAGTTAGTGTTGATTTCTACTGCTGGCAGATTGGGCCCTCAGAAGTGACCATAGCCAGGTCAGCTTTGGTGAAGAAGTCCTTGTTATTGAACTCATACATGATCTCCATCCTGTCACCATGGCTACTTTATTCATACATCCACTGGGTGATGAAAGGGAGGAAGGAGAAAGGCTGACTGGTATGCACTCAATGGGTCATACTATCTACTTGATTATTAAAATCTTCCTTTGTTAAGATCACTATTTGATGAACATCCATACAGAACACAAAAATATTTATGCTTTTTAGCTGTTCAAAGAGGTCTATCCACATACCTCTTCCCTACTGGCCTTAAACCATGAGTTGATATATAATCTCGATTTGACCATTTATTCTTCCAAGCAAAATAAACAAGCATGCACTGATCAAATTTCTGCCACTAGGTACTGTGTCACTTTCTTGGTTGGAAGAGAGGCCAGAGGCAACAACTGATGCTTCATCTTAGAAGAAATATCTTGGCATGTCCCCATACTTCTGGAACCCTGAAAATAAGACTGAGCTAAAAAGCACCTTGAATTTTAGTCAGGTTTATTTTGTATCATCTGACACACAAATATCTTACCAATCAGTTCAGTTCAGTTCAGTCACTCAGTCGTGTCCGACTCTTTGCAACCCCATGAATCGCAGCCCGCCAGGCCTCCCTGTCAATCACCATCTCCCGGAGTTCACTCAGACTCACATCCATCGAGTCCGTGATGCCATCCAGCCATCTCATCCTCGGTCGTCCCCTTCTCCTCCTGCTCCCAATCTCTCCCAGCATCAGAGTCTTTTCCAATGAGTCAACTCATCGCATGAGGTGGCCAAAGTACTGGAGCTTCAGCTTTAGCATCATTCCTTCCAAAGAAATCCCAGGGTTGATCTCCTTCAGGATGGACTGGTTGGATCTCCTTGCAGTCCAAGGGTCTCTCAAGAGTCTTCTCCAACACCACAGTTCAAAAGCATCAATTCTTCGGTGCTCAGCCTTCTTCACAGTCCAACTCTCACATCCATACATGACCAATGGAAAAACCATAGCCTTGACTAGACGGACCTTAGTTGGCAAAGTAATGTCACTGCTTTTTAATATGCTATCAAGGTTGGTCATAACTTTTCTTCCAAGGAGTAAGCGTCTTTTAATTTCATGGCTGCAATCACCATCTGCACTGATTTTGGAGCCCCCAAAAGTAAAGTCTGACATTGTTTCTACTGTTCCCCATCTATTTCCCATGAAGTGATGGGACCGGATGCCAGGATCTTCGTTTTCTGAATGTTGAGCTTTAAGCCAACTTTTTCACTCTCCTCTTTCACTTTCATCAAGAGGCTTTTCAGCTCCTCTTTCTGCCATAAGGGTGGTGTCATCTGCATATCTGAGGTTATTGATATTTCTCCTGGCAATCTTGATTCCAGCTTGTGCTTTTTCCAGTCCAGTGTTTCTCATGATGTACTCTGCATATAAGTTAAATAAGCAGGGTGACAATATACAGGCTTGACATACTCCTTTTTCTATTTGGAATCAGTCTGTTGTTCCATGTCCAGTTCTAACTGTTGCTTCCTGACCTGCATACAGATTTCTCAAGAGGCTGGTCCGGTGGTCTGGTAGTCCCATCTCTTTCAGAATTTTCCACAGTTTATTGTGATCCATACAGTCAAAGACTTTGGCATAGCCAATAAAGCAGAAATAGATGTTTTCCTGGAACTCTCTTGCTTTTTCCATGATCCAGCAGATGTTGGCAATTTGATCTCTGGTTCCTCTGCCTTTTCTAAAACCAGCTTGAACATGAGGGCCTTCACGGTTCACGTATGGTGAAGCCTGGCTTAGAGAATTTTGAGCATTACTTTACTAGCATGTGAGATGAGTGCAATTGTGCAGTAGTTTGAGCATTCTTTTGCATTGCCTTTCTTTGGAATTGGAATGAAAACTGACTTTTTCCAGTCCTGTGGCCACTGCTAAGTTTTCCAAATAAGCTTATAGTAATTACTACTTCTTACTTACCAGGTCCAATCATCATAGTATCAGTAATGTAATGGACCAGTGTGATATCTTGTGCAAGAGAAAGCAATCAAGATCCCTATGAGTTCAATTATGAGAGAGACCTGGAGAGTTGATGCACTCTTGAGGGAATACAATGAAGGTGTATTCTGGAATTATCAGAAAACTGCTTCTAGTTGTTCTTCTTGACAGGTGTGGAGGAAAAAAGCATTTGCCAGATCAATGTGTACTAGATATCAATGGATGTGTTAATTTTCTCAAGCAAATAAACTATATCTAGTGCAACAGGAAACACTGCATGAGTAACCTTAAAATAATCCACTGTCATTCTCAATGATCCATCCATCTTCAAAAGCCAAATAGGAGAGCTGAATAAGGATGTGATGGGCATCACCAAACCTTTATTTT
This sequence comes from Capricornis sumatraensis, assembly GCF_032405125.1. Taxonomy (NCBI): domain Eukaryota; kingdom Metazoa; phylum Chordata; class Mammalia; order Artiodactyla; family Bovidae; genus Capricornis; species Capricornis sumatraensis. The sequence continues at coordinate 53,145,196 of NC_091083.1, forward strand.
TCATGTCCCTGATGGTGTCACTAATTTCTATGATCTCTTTAAGAATACAGCATTAGCTCAGTCACTCAGTTGTGTCCGACTCTTTGCGACCCCATGAGTCACAGCACGCCAGGCCTCCCTGTCAATCACCAACTCCCAGAGTTCACTCAAACTCACGTCCATTGAGTCCATGATGCCATCCAGCCATCTCATCCTCTGTCATCCCCTTCTCCTGGCCCAATCCCTTCCAGTATCAGAGTCTTTCCAATGAGTCAGCTCTTTGCATGAGGTGGCCAAAGTAATGGAGTTTCAGCTTTAGCATCATTCCTTCCAAAGAAATCCCAGGGCTGATCTCCTTCAGAATGGACTGGTTGGATCTCCTTGCAGTCCAAGGGACTTCTCCAACACCACAGTTCAAAAGCATCAATTCTTTGGCGCTCAGCCTCCTTCACAGTCCAACTCTCAAATCCAAACATGACCACAGGAAAAACCATAGCCTTGACTAGACGGACCTTAGTCGGCAAAGTAATGTCTCTGCTTTTGAATATGCTATCTAGGTTGGTCATAACTTTTTTTCCAAGGAGTAAGAGTCTTTTAATTTCATGGCTGCAGTCACCAGTTTGACACTGTTTCCACTGTTTCCCCATCTATTTCCCATGAAGTGATGGGACTGGAGGCCATGATCTTCGTTTTCTGAATGTTTCTGCATTCTTTTGCATTTTCTTTCTTTGGAATTGGAATGAAAACTGACCTTTTCCAGTCCTATGGCCACTGCTGAGTTTTCCAAATTTGCTGACGTATTGAGTGCAGCACTTTCACACGATTATCTTTCAGGTTTTAAAATGGCTCTACTGGAATTCCACACCTTCACATTCCAGGATGTCTGGCTCGAGATGAGTGATCACACCATCATGATTATCCGGGTCGTGAACAACTTTTGTGTACAATTCTTCCATGTATTCTTGCCACCTCTTTTTAATATCTTCTGCTTCTGTTAGGTCCATATAATTTCTGTCCTTTATCGAGCCAATCTTTGCATGAAATGTTCCCTTGGTTTCTCTAATTTTCTTGAAGAGATCTCTAGCCTTTCCCATTCTGTTCTTTTCCTCTATTTCTTTGCATTGATTGCTGAAGAAGGCTTTCTTATCTCTTCTTGCTATTCCCTGGAACTCTGCATTCAGATGCTTATATCTTTCCTTTTCTCCTTTGCTTTTCACTTCTCTTCTTTTCACAGCTATTTGTAAGGCCTCCCTAGACAGACATTTTTATTTTTTGCATTTCTTTTCCATGGGGATGGTTTTGATCCCTGTCTCCTGTAGAATGTCACGAACCTCATTCCATAGTTCATCAGGCACTCTATCTATCAGATCTAGGCCCTTAAATCTATTTCTCACTTCCACTGTATAATCATAAGGGATTTGATTGAGGTCATACCTGAATGGTCTAGCGGTTTTCCCTACTTTCTTCAATTTGAGTCTGAATTTGGTAATAAGGAGTTCATGATCTGAGCCACAGTCAGCTCCTGGTCTTGTTTTTGTTGACTGTATAGAGCTTCTTCACCTTTGGCTGCAAAGAATGTAATCAATATGATTTCAGTGTTGACCATCTAGTGATGTCCATGTGTGTAGAGTCTTCTCTTGTGTTGCTGGAAGAGGGTGTTTGCTATGACCGGTGCATTTTCTTGGCAAAACTCTGTTAGTCTTTGTCCTGCTTCATTCTGTATTCCAAGGCCAAATTTGCCTGTTACTCCAGGTGTTTCTTGGCTTCCTACTTTTGCATTCCAGTCCCCTATAATGAAAAGGACATCTTTTTGGGGTGTTAGTTCTAAAACGTCTTGTATGTCTTCATAGAACCATTCAACTTCAGCTTCTTCAGCATTACTGGTTAGGGTATAGACTTGGGTTACCGTGATATTGCAGGGTTTGCCTTGGAGACGAACAGAGATCATTCTGTCATTTTTGGGATTACATCCAAGTACTGCATTTCGGACTCTTTTGTTGACCATGATGGCTACTCTATTTCTTCTGAGGGATTCCTGCCCGCAATAGTAGATATAATGGTCATCTGAGTTAAATTCTCCCATTCCAGTCCATTTTAGTTCACTGATTCCTAGAATGTCGACATTCACTCTTGCCGTCTCTTGTTTGACCACTTCCAATTTGCCTTGATTCATGGACCTGACATTCCAGGTTCCTATGCAGTATTGCTCTTTACAGCATCGGACCTTCCTACTGTCACCAGTCACATCCACAGCTGGGTATTGTTTTTGCTTTGGCTCCATTCCTTCATTCTTTCTGGAGTTATTTCTCCACTGATCTCCAGTAGCATATTGGGCACCTACTGACCTGGGGAGTTCCTCTTTCGGTATCCTATCATTTTGCCTTTTCATACTGTTCATGGGGTTCTCAAGGCAAGAATACTGAAGTGGTTTGCCATTCCTTCTCCAGTGGACCACATTCTGTCAGACCTCTCCATCATACCCGCCTGTCTTGGGTTGCCCGTGGGCATGGCTTGGTTTCATTGAGTTAGACAAGGCTGTGGTCCTAGTGTGATTAGATTGACTAGTTTTCTGTGAGTATGGTTTCAGTGTGTTTGCCCTCTGATGCCCTCTTGCAACACCTACCATCTTTCTTGGGTTTCTCTTACCTTGGGCATGGGGTATCTCTTCACAGCTGCTCCAGCAAAGCACAGCTGCTGCTCCTTACCTTGGATGAGGGGTATCTCCGCACTGCCACTCTTCCTGCCCTTCAGTGTGGGATGGCTCCTCTAGGCCCTCCTGTGCCCGTGTAGGCACCGCTTCAGAAACAGTTCAAAAGACTTCTACTTGGCTTTTCCTCCCACAGAAGCCCTCACTCTACATGTCAGAATTCTGCTAACTGAGGAACATGTCTTTCCAATTATGTGTTCAGGAACTAGGAAGATAACATTAAGATGCATTCAGGGACCCAGTGGGCCCACTGTGAGATGAACCTGTGTTGAAATGTCATTGATTACCTTCCCTCAGTAAGTCTCTTCTCTGACCAGAGGGATGTTATTGGTCTCCTGGAACTAGTGTTAGTCCAGAACCAGTGTCCAGTAGCTCCCTGTATATCTGATTATTTCTTTTTCCTCAATTCCTTTCATTCAAGTGATTTTGCATCTGTAAGTTGGCTCAAGTCTTGGAACTGACTGAAAGTCTATGCTAATATCATCAGGTTAGATTTCTGTTCAATTGACTTAGAACTTTCCTGCTTAGAACAAGTAAGATTTTAGTAGACTCCTTATCTATTTCACTTCAAGACACTTTGGTCAGCTGGACAATGCCATCCATCTTCATGAATCAGACTATTTCAATGGTACTTTGACTTCCATTTCCATAAGAGTAACCACATCCACCTTGCATTTGGTGACCTAGTGCTGTCACATGGCCCCTGCTGCTCTCAGATTCAGTCATTGTATTTACATCTCCCAAGTGAGTCACCACTGTTTCCACTGTAAGTTCCTACCTACAGAGTGATCACAAAGCTCTTCAAGAGTTATCACGGCTTTCTTCACAAATTTATTTCTCATAGTCACAAAATGGGTATCTCTAAACCCTCTCAGGGTAGATATGTTTGTCATGCAGTTGTGTCTGACTGTTTGCCACCCCATGGACTACAGCTCACCAAGCTTCTCTGTCCATGGAATTCTCCAGGCAGAATACTGGAGTGAGTTGCCAACCCCTTCTCCAGGGTATCTTCCCGACCCAGGGATTGAACCTGTGTCTCTTTCATGGCAGGCAGATCCTTTATCTTCTGAGCCACCAGGGATGAGTAGGTTTTAAATAACAAGCCCACTGTAATATTCCAATATCCCAAGTCTTTGAATTCCTTCTTCTACCTTAAACCAAAGTTAGTTTGGCATTTCTAACTCAGTAACTACAGGCCACCTTCATGTTTCAACGAAGCAAACAAGAAAACTGTTAGAGCTCCTAGTAACTCACCAAACTGCAACATTAAATGCAAACTCTCTGCTTATTGAATCTAAATAAATAAATTTGGGCTGATCTGACATTCTGTTCCTTCCACCATTTCCCAAACCCTTAAAATCCATTCCCACATGTGTTCCCTGGATTTCTGTTTGTATAATTTGGAAAACTCAAGTAATTATTTTTAACTGTAGCTCATCTCCTCATGGGTCACACTCTTTAACTCCCCGTTAGGGGTGTGATGGGATTTGAGCCTGGTTATATGTAGGCCTGGTGTGTTGCAATTCATGGGGTTGCAATGAGTCAGACATGACTGAGCAACTGAACTGAACTGTCTGGAAACAAAGAGGGGTGCTTAGGTTGGCTGCTGAGGAGAATCTACATTGTTTAATTCACACTGTAACTCAGTCAGTCACAGGTCAATGTCAAAAATTTCATTCCTTAGGTTATGGGAGATAAGAGTCTCTTTCAGGGCAGACATGATAGTTCTTTTTTTTTTTTTTTTTTTCCAGTGGTATTAAGTGCATTCACAATGTGGTGCAGTTATTGCCACTGCCCATTTCAAAAACTTTTTTTTTTAATATCCCAAACTATCTCTTTTTTTTTTATTATTTCATTTTTACTTTATTTTACTTTACAATACTGTATAGGATTTGCCATACATTGACATGAATCCAGCACGGGTGTATATGGGTTCCCAAACATGAATCCCCCTCCCACCTCCCTCCCCATAACATCTCTCTGGGTCATCACCAGACATGATAGTCTTAAGTCATTTATGTGGTGCTTGAGCTGGGATTTCAAATCTCTGAGCTCATAATTTTTTCTCCCCCATCTTGTCCGGCAACATTGGAGCCACCATACAATTTTAGTATATTTGTTAGTTTGCTAAAAGTCTTCAAAAATATCACCCACATCCTTGCTTCTTGTAAGTGGTTAATTAGGAGTATCCAATAGTGGTGTTTTGCATATCTCTATTGCCATATTATGTCATGAATTTCAGTGCTCTCTTTACTAACTTTAATGAGTTATTAACATTTTAGATTTAATCAGCTAGGAGAGCAATTGCAAAAGCCATGGAACCAATTCATTAAATTTATCCTTAAAATTCAGTTCTTCTAGATCTATCATTGGTACTAAAATATGTATTAGGGTTCTTATGGATCTCCAGAGAAAAACAGAACCAATAAGAAATTGGTTCACATGATTATGTAGGCTGATAAGTCCCCAAATCAGCAGTAGGCAGACTCAGTTCAAACCTAAAGGCAGGAAAAGAACAGCAGCAACAACAGCACAATATCCTAGTTCAGAGGTAGTCAGGTAGTAAGAAATGCTTCTTACTTAAAAGAAAGTCAGCTTTTTTATTCTTTTCAAATCTTTAATTAATTGGAAGAGGCCCACCCACATTAAAGGAGTCAATCTTCTTCATTCAGTCTACTGATTCCATGTTCATCAGTATGTTCAAATGATTCATTCAAATTTTTTTTCACAGAGACATTCAGAGTAATATTTGGCCAAATGTCTGGACATTCCATGATCTATCAAGTTGACACATAAAATTAAGAATCACAGCCTCTCATATGTACCAGCCATTGTACCAAGTTTTAAGGACCCTGATGTAAATAGAATACAGTTCCTGGGTTCCATGACATCAGAGATTTTCAGGGGAAACAGATGTATGTGTGATTAAATATTGTGAAAATGGCAAAGTTCTCCGTGAGTTTACTTTCTTGGTAAGAGAGTTAGTGGCACATTTGTAGCATTTGAAAATGACAAAGAAGAGAAGACTAGATAGGACCTGGTCACAAATGATGTTGATGCCTTATGTCTTAGCTTTTCCCAAAAATAGACTCACAGTTAAGGATTCAAATGCAAGTGGTTTATTTTAAAAAGTGATCTGGAAACAGTAATGATGAAGTGGGGAAGTGAGAGTGAGAAGAAGAAGAAACTACCAGAGTGAATTTCCCAATAACTCTGGGCAACTGAAGCTAGGTCTCACTGGGGAACTCAGAAACAGTAGTGAACACATTCCTCGAGTACTTTGCTCCTAAAGGTTGAAGGGACTTGAGAGTACTATATATCAGTCCTCAGTAATTCCACATGGGTTGGAATTGTTAACTCCTTGATATTTCTGCCTTCCCATGTGCACCAGCAAGCATGGCTCTAGCAACCAGCAAAAAAATCCTTAAAGAAAAGAGATGGAGAGACTAGTACTTGTTACTCAGGTTTGCATATTCTGGACCTGGGGAGAGTACTGATGGCATTTCCTACAAAAAAAGCAGGAAATTTTTACTTTGCTCAGAAGGCATTGATGTGTCACCAAAATTTCCTGGAATATAGGCTAAAGAGGAAGTAAAAGATGACCTGAATCCCATGGGTAAAGAAGAAAGCTTGGCATTCAGAATCAACATGGTGTCTGCTTTTGCTCACCCTTCACATATGACCATTCATTTATCCTTTTCTATTTTAGGAATTATTCTCAGCTTTATTTTCTAACAAACAATGTGTGGACACTTAAGCTATGGTCTTATCAAGATATTTACTTTAGTAATGTCATTTTGGTGTATTCTCTCCCTCTGTCCTTGCCTCATCATAACAAAGATTTGGAACCACAGACTACTTATAGCTCAAACAGGAAAGATTTTATTAAGCAGGGTTTAGTCCCTGTTTGTAACAAACTAGTTACAGCTCAGTTACAGCTGAAGTGTGAAGCAGGCAGCAGGCAAGAGCCCCCCAAGCCACAAGGACAGGCTGACTCTGAAAGACCCTGAGTCCTCTTGGCATTCCTTTTTATACATTTTTGTTTCCTCTCCCAGAGTCTGATTGGTTACACCCTATGCACAATAGGTGACCATCCCAGCATATGCCTGACTGGTTACACCCAGGACCTATCAGGGAAGAGGGTGTGTTTTCGCATGTTATATAGTGGTATTGTGTTAGTTGCTTAGTCATATCTGGCTCTTTGCAACCCCATGGACAGTAGCCCACCAGGCTCCTCTGTCATGGAATTCTCCAAGCAAGAACACTGGAATGGGTTACTGTTCTCTTCTCCAGGGGGTCTTTCTGATCCAGGGATCAAACCCTGGTCTCCCACATTGCAGATAAATTCTTTACCATCTGCAAAATAGGGGACAATATAGCAGTGTTTGCCTGATTGATTATACTCAGGACCAGAGGTTCTCACTCAGATCCTCAACTTCCCTTTTTATGGACTTTTCCCCCTCCCTCTGCATGGTTCTCCATGTTGGACTCATTTATTTTTTATATTTTTCTAACTACCTGACAGTTTCATGATTGTCACTGGAAGTTCCTATACCTACCTCAGTTTCACCATGACCTATATTTTAACTCTCAAATCTCATCTGGAATTACTTTAGAATTTCCATAATTTTACTTCAAACTTCCTTTCTCCTGCTACACTAGCTGTCTAATCAACCTCTTCCATCACATCTCAGCATCACTGAATTTCTCTTTATTTTTCTACATATCCAGTCACATCATGATGACTTTGTACCTGTTTCATTTGCCAGAAAAAGTAGTCTCTACTTTTCCAAGTATTTGTCTCCTAAGGTACTTTCAACTCCCCTACATATCTTTCCATCATAGTGCACAGTATGTGGTACATGCAATAAATAATTGCTTATGAAGAGCAAAAGAGAAAATAGCAGTTTCAGTTACTGAATCCAGATTTACTCTTGTTGATCCTGAAGTGACTTTATGTTGTTACGAATCAGGGTTCTTGGCCTTCCCCAGTCAATAGAAATTGAATAGAGGCCAGACAAGAAATTTAAGCAAGGCTTTATTGGGGACCCTGCTGCAGCAGGGGGAGCTAGAACAAACAACAGATTCCCTTGCTTGTTTGCTCCCCAAGGATGGGTGCAAGCTTTTCCTTAAGTGTTGTGTCATAAGGGTCGTGGTGTGTCCAGGGGTCAGATCAGAGAGTGGTTTAATGTTTTGCCCACCTTTTAGATAATATTGTGTGCAGGAGACATGCACAGTACCCTGCTTTTATCCCCCAAACCCTGTTTTTGTTAGTTTCTTTTGTGTCCAGAATTTGCCCTAACTGTGCATGCAAATAGTTATTTTTAGTCCAGTAGAGTTTCTTTGTATTTTGTTGCTCAAGGAGAGGTTTTTCCAGGTGCAAATTTTGCAGCACTGAAGCAAAGGGTCCCAGGTCCCAGGCCTGTCTAGTATCACCACAAAGAAGTTGTAGCAATAAATTGGAAAGTGGTGTCATGATGCCAAGAAAGAAGATAGATCTATAATAGCATGCACCCTCTTGAATTTGAGTCTAAAAAGAGAACATATGATTTAAATCACAAGCACATGAGTCTTTTTTCCCTTTGTTTCCACACCTTCTCCCTTTCAGAAAACAAAGGATTACTTGCAAAAACAAGTACAAACCCATGTGATGGCAAAGGACAGATTGTTGTAGAAAATCTCTAAAGTATAATAATTGGGGGATAAATAGGAGAACTGGAAATTCAAACTAAAGAAAAAACCTTCACCTACCCTTTTGAAGGGCTTCCCTGGTGGCTCAGATAGTAAGAACCAGCTTGTAATGCAGGACATCCGGGGTTCAATCCCTGGAGAAAGAAATGGCTACCCATTCCAGTAGTCTTGCCTGGAATATTCCATGGAGAGAGGAGCCTGGGAGGCTGCAGTCCATGGGGGTTGCAAGACTAGGAAAAAACTGAATGACTAACACACACACTCTTGTAAAATTTTCATATTCAAGTCGAACCAATTTATAAAGGCATTAAAGATTCTACCCATCAGAACAATACCCAGTTTCCCCTATAGTCAGTCTCTTCCATTAGGAACCACCCATAAGCCTCTTATCCTTAACCCTCAGAGGGCAGACAGAATGAAAAACACAATCACAGAAAACTAATCAAACTGATCACATGGATCACAGCTTTGTCTAACTCAATGAAACTATGAGTCATACCATATAGGGCCACCCAAGATGAATGGGTGATGGTGGAGAGTTCTGACAAAATGTGGTCCACTGGAGGAGAAAATGACAAACTACTTCAGTATCTTGCCTTGAGAACCCCATGAACAGTATGAAAAGCCAAAAAGAATTGACACTGAAAGATGAACTCCCCAAGTCAGTAGGTGCCCAATATGCTATTGGAGAAAAGTGAAGAAATAGCTCCAGAAGGAATGAAGAGGCTGAGCCAAAGCAAAAACAATGCCCAGTTGTGGATGTGACTGGTGACAAAAGTGAAGTCTGATGCTGTAAAGAACAATATTGCATAGGAACCTGGAATGTTAGGTCCATGAATCAAGGTAAATTAGAAGTGGTCAAACAGAAGATGGCAAGAGTGAACATCAACATTTTAGAAATCAGTGAACTAAAATGGGCCGGAATGGGTGAATTTAACTCAGATGATCATTATATCTACTATTGTGGGCAATAATCCCTTAGAAGAAATGGAGTGGCCACCATAGTGAAAAAAGAGTCTGAAATGCAGTACTTTGGTGCAATCTCAAAAACTACTGAATGATCTCTGTTCGTTTCCAAGGCAAACCATTCAATATCACAGTAATCCAAGTCTATGCCCCAACTACTAATGCTGAAGAAGCTGAAGTTGAACAGTTCTGTGAAGACCTACAAGACCTTCTAAAACTAACACCCATAAAAGATGTTCTTTTCATTATAAGGGACTGGAATGTAAAAGTAGGAAGTCAAGAGATACCTGGAGTAACAGGCAAATTTAGCCTTGAAGCACAAAATGAAGCAGGACAAAGGCTAACAGAGTTTTGCTAAGAGAACACACTGATCATAGCAAACACCCTCTTCCATACAACACGAGACACTCAGCACATGGACATCACCAGATGGTCAATACCAAAATCAGACTGATTACATTCTTTGCAGCCAAAGATGGAGAAGCTCTATACAATCAGCAAAAACAAGACTGGGAACAGACTGTGGCTCAGATCATGAACTCCTTATTGCCAAATACAGGCATAAACTGAAGAAAGTAGGAAAAACCACTACACCATTCAGGTATGACCTAAATCATATTGCTTATGATTATACAGTGGAAGTGAGAAATATATTCAAGGGATTCAATCTGATAGACAAGGTGCCTGAAGTACTATGCATGGAAGTTTGTGACAATGTACAGGAGGCAGTGATCAAAATCATCCCCAAGAAAATGAAATGCAAAAAGGCAAAATGGTTGTCTGAGTAAGCCTTACAAGCAGCTGAGAAAAGAAGAGAAATGAAAGACAAAGGAGAAAATGAAAGATATACCCATTTGAATACAGAGTTCCAGAGACTAGCAAGGACAGATAAGAAAGCCTTCCTCAGTGATCAGTCAAAAGAAATAGAGAGAAACAATAGAATGGGAAAGACTAGAGATCTTTTCAAGAAAGTTAAATATACCAAGGGAACACTTCATGCAAAAATGGGCATAATAAAGGACAGAAATGGTATATATATACCTAACAGAAATAGAAAACATTAAGAAGAGGTGGCAAGAATACACAGAACTATACAAAAAAGATCTTAATGACTCTGATAATCACAATGGTGTGATCACTCACCTAGAGCCAGACATCCTGGATTGCGAAGACAAGTGGGCTTTAGGAAGCATCACTACAAACAAAGCTAGTAGAGGTGCTGGCATTCCAGTTGAGCTATTTCAAATCCTAAAAGATGATGCTGTTAGAGTGCTGCACTCAAAATGCCAGCAAGTTGGAAAACTCCGTGGCCATGGAACAGGAAAATGTGATCCTTCATTGCAATCCCAAAGAAAGGCAATACCAAAGAATATTCAGACTTACTGCACAATTGCACTCATCTCACACGCTAGCAAATTAATGCTCAAAATTCTCCAAGCCAGGCTTCAACAGTATGTGAACTTCCAGATGCCAGATGTTCAAGCTAGATTTAGAAAAGGCAGAAGAACTAGAGATCAAATTGCTAACATCCGCTGGATCATTGAGAAAGCAAGAGAGTTCCAGAAAAACATCTACTTCTGCTTTATTGACTACACCAAATCCTTTGACTGTGTAGATCACAACAGACTGAAAAATTCTTCAAGAGATGGGAATACCAGTCCACCTTACCTGCCTCCTGAGAAATCTGTATGCAGGTCAAGAAGCAACAGTTAGAACCAGATGTGTAACAGCGGACTGGTTCAAAATTGGGAAAGGAGTACGTCAAGACTGTATATTGTCACCCTGATTAGTTAACTTCTATGCAGAGTACATCATGTGAGATGCTGGTCTGGATGAAGGACAAGCTGGAGTCGAGATTGCCAGGAGAAATATCAGTAACCTCAGATACACAGATCACACCACCCTTAAGGCAGAAAGTGAAGAAGAGCTAAAGAGCCTCTTGATGAAAGTGAAAGAGGAGAGTGAAAAAGTTGGCTTAAAACTCAACATTCAGAAAACTAAGATCATGGCATCCAGTCCCATCACTTTATGGCGAAAAGATGGGGAAAAATGGAAACTTTAAATTGGGGAGCTCAAAAATCACTGCAGATGGTGACTGCAGCCATGAAATTAAAAGACACTTGCTCCTTGGAAGAAAAGCTTTGACCAACCTAAATGGCATATTAAAAAGCAGAGACATTGCTTTGCCAGCAAAGTCTAGTAAAAGCTATGGTTTTTAAAGCAGTCATGCATGGATGTGAGAGTGGACTGTAAAAAAACTGAGTGCCAAAGAATGTATGCTTTTGAACTGTGGTCTTGGAGAAGATTCTTGTGAGTCCCTTGGACAGCAGGAAGATCAAACCAGTCCATCCTAAAGGAAATGAGTCCTGAATATTCATTGGAAGGGCTGAGGCTGCAGCTGAAACTCCAATACTTTTGCCACTTGATGCAGAGAACTGACTCATTGGAAAAGACCTTGATGCTGAGAAAGATTGAAGGAAGGAGAAGTTGACAACAGAGGATTAGATGGTTGGATGGCATCACCAACTCAATGGACATGAGTTTGAGCAAGCTTTGCTGCTGATGGACAGGGAAGCCTGGAATGCTGCAGTCCATGGGGTCGTAAAGAGTCAAATACAGCTGAGTGACTAAACTGAACTGGCTGAAAGATTCTACCTACCTTCTTCCCTTGCTTTACATCAACATTTCACATGGATCACACTCCCCAAGGTGGACCGACTCATGTCGTATGTCAAATCATTGTTGAATAAAGTAAGTATATATTTCTGTATCTAAGATAGTTTAACACATGAAGTGACTTCTTCAAAATAATCATATTAGGCAACCTTGGTATAAAGCACTTTTGTGTGATCAGTAAATCAAACATCTGCATGTCTCCGATTTCCTGGTCCATAATGTGATGTAACAGCTTGTTGAATTTTATATCTTGTCTTGTAGAAGTAGCCTTGCTTCAGCAACACAGTCACAACCAAGCTTCATGGTGGGCAAACCACACACCAATATTTTTATATTCTAGAACATTTCAGAAACAGAATGTACTCATATTTCAGACAGAGAAATTACCTCCCAGGGTCAGAGAATGCTGACAGATAAATGTACCATTGGACTTTTAGAAATATTATACATTATAAGATGCTATAATAATAAGGAAAAACATTCTGTATTGCCCTGCAGCCATCAAGGCTAGTTGTGTAGCTTCAATTTCAAAGTTCACAGACAATCCAGGGAGAAAATCTTCTAACTAGGGTCAAAGAACTAAGGATGCAATCCTAGTATCAAAAGTAAATGTTGGAAGCTTCTTTATGCCATCACATGAAGATCATGAAAATAATAAGGGTATGCCTGTTTGAATGTATTTCTAACTCTTAACATAAGCATTTCCACATGATATCTACTGGTCTATGAATTTCAACAGTTTTCCATCAAGGATGACATTTTCCCTCTGTTTCATTTTAAGTGAAATAATTTTTTAGTATATGCATTTCTCTGCACAAGTTTTGGCTTGGCAGAGTTCTTCTAGCGATTTTTGCTTGCTGCTGCTGCTGCTAAGTCGCTTCAGTCGTGTCTGACTCTGTGCGACCTCATAGACAGCAGCCCACCAGGCTCCCCCATCCCTGGGATTCTCCAGGAAAGAACTGGAGTGGGTTGCCATTTCCTTCTCCAATGCATGAAAGTGAAAAGTGAAAGTGAAGTCACTTGGTCGTGTCCGACTCTTAGCGACCCCATGGACTGCAGCCCACCAGGCTCCTCCGTCCATGGGATTTTCAGGCAAGAGTGCTGGAGTGCTATGCCATTGCCGTCTCCGGATTTTTGCTTAGAATTGTGATATTGATAACTGAGCAACTAAGATGTTCAAGGAAAAGAGTTTTCACACTTTTTTCACTAAAAAAGTTAAAAAAAAATCATAGAACTGTTAGATATTCTACCTATAGAAGCAGCTATTCTGTTTACTAGTTTTTTTGTTGTTGTTGTTGTTATTTTTTTATTTTTTTATTAAATTTTAAAATCTTTAATTCTTACATGTGTTCCCAAGTAATTTAATGTTTTTCACTCATCAGCATCACAAGGTATATATAGTTGATCAAAAGTGTAGTGAGAATTATTTATCTAATGCTCTACTTTCACTACTTTTGGGTAACTACCCCAGGAAATCTTTTTAGATTTCCAGCCTTGGAAGCATTCAAAACCAGTCTAGTGACCAGTGACCAAAACTGAGATGACCAGCTGATGCAATAACCCAGTCAATTGACTTGTGTGGTTGCCTAAATTGAGCAGATATTTGTCTAAGATTGCTGGAAACTGAGGTAGATGTACATTGTCACCCTGCTTACTTAACTTATATGCAGAGTACATCATGCAAAATGCTGGGCTAGATGAAGCACAAGCTGGAATCAAGATTGCAGGGAGAAATAACAATAACCTCAGATATTCAGATGACAAAAATGGGGTCACAGAGTCAGACACGACTGAGGGACTGAACTGAACTGAACTGATGTGATGTTGAAAGACTGTACCTATAAATGCAGATTCTGGATTTGCAGTGGAAGCTCACAAACAACTCTTCATTGATATGATATCTTCATTGCCCTGCATTATTTTAACCTCAAGTCTTCTTTAGGTTAAGGGGCTGTGTTGACACATAAGCCTACATTCTTTTATTATACATTTACTGAGTGCCTATCATGTACAAGACACTTTGCTGCAACCATCAAGGTACAGTGGTGAGCCACAAGACATACATGGTCCATTCCTAAGTCTTTTTCTCTCTTGCTTATTCCCATCTTTTTGTAATGCTTTGTTTCCTGACAGAGAAATCATCCTACTCACTGAAACATCATTTCAGTTCAGTCACTCAGTCATGTCCAACTCTTTGCAGCCCCATGGACTGCAGCACATCAGGCTTCCCTGTCCATCATCAACTACTGGAGCTTGCTCAAATTCATGTCCATCGAGTCAGTGATGCCATCCAACCATCTTATCCTCTGTCATCCCTTTCTCTCCTACCTTCAATCTTCCCCAGCATCAGGGTCTTTTCCAATGAGTTAGTTCTTTGCATCACATGGCCAAAGTATTGGAGCTTCAGTTTCAGCATCAGTCCTTCCAATGAATACTCAGGACTGATTTCCTTTAGGATTGACTGGTTGGATCTCCTTGCAGTCCAAGAAACTCTCAAGAGTCTTCTGCAATACCACAGTTCAAAAGCATCAGTTCTTCAGTGCTCAGCTTTCTTTATGGTCCAACTCTCACATCCATACATGACTACTAGAAAAACCATAGCTATGACTATATGGGCCTTTGTTGGCAAAGTAATGTTTCTGCTTTTTAATATGCTGTCTAGGTTGGTCATAGGTTTTCTTCCAAGGAGTAAGTGTCTTTTAATTTCATGGCTGCAATCACTATCTCCAGTGATTTTGGAGCCCAATAAAATAAAGTCTGTCACCATTTCCATCATTCACCATCTATTTGCCATGAAGTGATGGGACTGGATGCCATGATCTTCATTTTTTGAATGTTGACTTTTAAGCCAGCTTTTTCACTCTCCTGTTTCACTTTTGTCAAGAGGCTCTTTAGTTCTTCTTCACTTTCTGCCATAAGGGTGGTGTCATCTGCATATCTGAGGTTATTGATATTTCTTCCAGCAATCTTGATTCCAGCTTATGCTTCATGCAGCCCAGCATTTCACATGATGTGCTCTGCATATAAGTTAAATAGGCAAAGTGACAATATACAGCCTTGTCGTTTGAACCATTGCTTCTTGAAATGCATGCAGATTTCTCAGGAGGAAGGTAAGGTGGTCTGGTAGTCCCATCTCTTTAAGAATTTTCAACTCTGGTTTTCTTCAGTCAGGCTGTTCCCCTGAAAAATCAGACCCCATTGAAGTGATATAATCTCCAACATTATAAAGTCCCACATCACTCTCCCCTTTGCTGCATGCTGTGCCATGGAGCCTAGTGATGGGGAGCCACAAGAATACAGTTGTAAAGCAGAGCTACTTCACTGATAGGCATGAGAAAGAAGGGGAGATTTGTGATTAATTTAGTGAATTTTATCTTTCCAGATGGATAATTAGTTGTTATCTTTGTGACTATTATAGAAGTTATGGCATCATTGAATTCAGGCCAGGAAGGGCTCCTATGAATCAACTCCTTCTACTCCCTCACTTTTTCACACAAAGAACTCCAGTAAAAGTGACTGTTTGTCTTCACACACTATGCTTGTTTGGGAATCAAAAAAATCAGTGAAAAAAAGTAGAGATAAAATCTAGGAATAATTCATATCAAATTTCATTATTATGAAAATGCAAGTTTAATTATAGTGATAAATTATTATTATTCTAAAGGGTCAAGCCTCCAGATTCCTTCCATTACTGCACTTAGGTAATAACTATAATTTATTCTTTAAGATACTAAAACTAACAAACATACTACTAATTCTCTGGGAACCAGGAGTCTTAAGTACAATCACACATAAGTTTGTGTAGTTAATATATTTTTAGCATCTATAAGAAAGTAAGCTTTAGTTCTTGGACAAAGGGGCTTGTACAATATAATCTGTTTCCACTTTTTGAATAAAACACTTTTACCTTCTATTTCTAAAATTGTCCAAAGGCAATATAATTTTTATAAAACATCTGAAAGTTTCAAAACCATTTCACTGCCAATGTTTCTAATTCCAAACCTGATGTTCTGGAGAAATGTGTGCCAGAATGTTTCATGTTATGTTTAAATGGTCACAGATTTAATAATGGACTGCAAAAGATTCTTGCATTTAACTACGTCCTTTACTGTTCATGCACTCACCCAAGTATGCACAAACAGAGGGGAATGCCATGCACTTTAAATCCATGAACATCACGGAAAAGACCCACTCTGGGCTTTGGACACATTAACAAATTATATCCCATTAGATCAATGCAGAAATTAATTGTGGGATTCTTTTAAAATCCACATTGCCTCCTGGCTCTGTTGCAAGCCACTCAATTAGACACCTCTCAAGGCCTTTGTGTTGGACTAAACGTAACTAATTGTTCCATTTCTGCAAGGAGTGATTCATCTCCCAGATGTCCCAGACCTTTCAGCAGCTCTGCTCTACCAATATCTCGACATATGAAAATAGAGTCATTAGGGACCCAGGCAGAGGAGAGAGATTGGGGAGAAAATAGAGCAGGGTATTCTTTACCCCTGCCCTTTGGTATGATTAATCTTCAGTGAGAAAGGATTCCTGAATCATTCTCTTGACAGGGTAGCCCCTTTGCCCTATCTGGCTTTCCACGTGAGGAAAGATGGATGAATGCTTCCTTTTTTCTCTTCCTCCAGGTGCAGCCCTATTCACACTCGAGTCTGACTGCACATAATAGAATGACTTCTACTTGCCTCTGCTCTGTATTTTCTCCTCTACTGTTTCTCATTTGTTCTTATTCCAATGACAGAGACAGCCAAATTGAAAATGCATGAAGACCCAAAGTCTTATTTCCTAAGGGCACTGGAGTAAAAGTGTGTTTTTGTGTGTATATGTTTTCTTCTAGGAAATATAGCTTCAGAGTAAATCTACAGAGAAAGGTTTTTATGCCTTCAAGCTATTGGGTTAGCTTGATGATTTTTACTACAGCTTTGAACTCTTGCTTTGTTTCTGAGCTGTTTTCTTCTTTCATGTCTTTCCTTTACTTGTAGCAAATGGTGTTATTCATCCATTGTAATAGTTGAATATATAATAATGCATGTTCTGGAATAGAAAGAGCATCTTATCCTGCTATCTGTATGATTTCAACCATATTTAAAACAGCTAACAATGTGTTATTATCAAATGCAGTTTTTAGATTTCACATAGATTGGCAAAAAGCTTCTGTTTTAAATTGAGATAAGAAATTGATAGCACAATATTTTAACTTTATATGGATCTATACCTAGAGTTAGGCTGGGCTCTACTGAAAATGGTTAATCTAATCATAAGTTTTAGTTTGAGTTCCCTGAAACAAGACATTGAAACTAGGACATGAATGCATGTAGTTTATTTGGGAGGTAATTGCAGGGAGTGAAGTTAGAATGATTTATGGAAGAGAAAGCCACTGGTAAAAGGTGTGTTATCAAGCAAGTTACCACCATGGGCAGCTTGAGCTTAGTCCCAGTAGGGAACTCTAGGAGCCTCATAGAACATCCACCTCAAGATTTCTCCCATTTATGGAGCAATGAAGCTGGAGTATTAATAGACTAATCCATTAGTCAGTGCCCCTAGGCTGCTCCTGAGAGACTTAATTATACCTGTGTAGCCAGGCAGAATAGATTTGATCACCAAATAATCTTCAGGAAATAGACAGAGATGTGTTTACTGAAGGGCTGCTGGGGACCATAAGAATGGTAGGGCCCAGAGTGTCTGCTCCATCATTGCACTTTCAGAAACTTTGACAGGAATGATCACTTAATTTAAGCTAGTTGAAAACTTGCATTGCTTTAGAATCTATGGAAACCCCTGACTTTGAAATGTAAGGTGTCCCTTATTCTTCATTTTGTTTCATCAACATTTCCGTGATTAACCAGACCAGCCACATGGTTAACTAAAGGCTACAACTCTAGGAAAATCTATTTGTTTATTTTAGCAAGAACAGTACAAAAATATTTCTCCCCTGAGCCATTTGAGAATAATGTATTAACCCGATGCCCCAATACCCATGAATATTTTAGTGTATTTTATATGAATAAGGACATTCTCTGTCTGACTCTGTGAGCCCATGGGCTACAGCCCACCAGGCTCCTCTGTCCATGGAATTTTCTAGGCAAGAATATTGTAGGGGGTTGCCATTTCCTACATCAGGGGATCTTCCCAGCACAAGGATCAAACCCATGTCTTCTTCATCTCTTGCATTGACAAGGGGATTCTTTACCACCACACCACTTGGAAAGCCTTAATTACAATGTATCTAACAAAATCAGGAAATTAACATTAATGCATTTTTACTATATAATCCTCAAGTCCCATCCAAGTTTCAACATTTGCTTCAGTAAAGGGATTTATTTCAGAACTATATGATTTCACAATGTACATGTATATAAAATCATATAGTTTATATATAACTTTATTTGTCAGTTATTTCTCAATAAGCTGGAAAATAGAACACTTTAATAGATGAGTTATAAGAATTAAAAATGATAAGAATCATGCTGCATTGCAGTTGTCATGTCTCTTTAGTTTTTTTCAATCTGTGCAAATTCTTAACCTTGAAAATTTGGAAGATTACAGGTCATCTGTTTTGTAGAATGCTCCTCAGCTTGAATTTGAACTCATCTTATTTTTGTTCTATGATTAACTTTGTCATGCTTCACTGGTAGGAAAAAAAAAAATCACAAAACTAATGCTGCATTCGTCTCATTGTTTCACATGTGTGACACACGCTTTTGATGAGTCCCTTTACTGGTGATCCAGTCCCATCACTTCATAGCAAATAGAAGGGGAGAAAGTGGAATTAGTGTCAGATTTCTTTTCTTAGACTCCAAAATCATTGTGGGTGATGACTGCAGTCATGAAATTAAAGGACACTTGCTTGCTTCTTGGAAGAAAAGCTATGACAAATCTAGACAGCATATTAAAAAACAGACATCACTTTGCCAGCAAAGGTGCTTGTAGCCAATATTATGTATGTTTTTTCCAGGAGTCATGTAAGGATGTGAGAGTTGAACCATAAAGACTGCCAAAGAATTCATGCTTTGAGTTATGGTGAATTGTGGTGCTGAAGAAGACTCTTGAGTGTTCCTTGGACTCCAGACAGATCAAACCAGTCAATCCTAAAGGAAATCAACACTGAATATTCATTGTATAGACTGATGTTGGAGCTGAAGCTTCAATAGTTTGGCCACCTGATGGGACAAGACAACTCACTGGAAAAAAACAAACAAACAAACAAACTGATGTTGAGAAAGATTGAGGGCAGGAGGAGAAGGGGGCAACAGAGGATAAGATGGTTGGATGGTATCACTGATTCAGTGGACATGAATTTGCACAAACTCCAGGAGATAATGAAGGATGGGGAAGCCTGGCATGCTGCAGTCCATGAGGTCACAGAGTTGGACACGATTTCGAGACTGAACAACAACCGGTGATCACTGGGTTAAAGTGGTGTCTTTAGCATTCTCCATTGTAAATTTCACATTTTAAAATTAAGAACTATTTTTAGAAGAGGTACGTTTAACTTGTAAATATCCCACTACTCATCAAACTTTCATTTATTTATTGATTTATATATTTATATATATCAGGATAGTCTCAAAAATTCTTATTTAAATATTGACTCATAATTTTTACTATCCTATATATACTGATATTGAAATTGTCCCAGATTTGGCCAGGAGGAGGCCCTGACAGCTGATTTGTCTGTCTTTTCAGCTTGATCCCATCTTTCTAAGAAAACTTTTAAAATTGAGCATCCCGATCAGTGGTGAGATATCTGAACCAACGAATGGTATTCCATTAAAGAAAATTAGAAGAATAACTCAGCATATCTTCACTACTACAAAGGAGAAACCAACAAACAGAAGAAAATCAAGATCCATAGCATAAGATGTTTGATTGAGACATGAAGTGGCTTCTGTAAAAAGTAGTCATATATATCCACTTGGAATTCTCCCATGTGAAATGTCTTGAGTTAATTGATTCTAATATTGCTGGAGTTATACATGATGCAGAGATTATAGTTATAGGTAGTAAATTATGTTTTGGATTATAATAGGATATTTTTAATATAAAATTAATTCCAGAAGAATGAAGACTACTTCATCAATAAGTTAATTAAATAACAGCTAATTTTATTTTTTCAAAAAATTCTGCCAAGAAAAGGTATTTGGACTAGCAGCACCAGAGATGTCCTATCTCTGTCAATGATTTATTTTCCTTTCGATCTTGAGGTAACCAAGAGAAGTAAACACACATTGGTCATTAGCCAATGAAAAATAACATATTTAATCAGCAAATGCCTCTGACTTATTAGCAAAGAGGTCTGAGTAAACAGTCTCCTGTCTTCCAACTCTTGTGCCAATTTATTAAAAGTATTAGTTTCTCAAAATGATATAAGCTATATGAAGCAATTACTTTGCTGACAAAGGTGTGTATAGTCAAAGCTATGGCTTTTCCAATAGTCATGTATGGCTGTGAGAATTGGACTATAAAGAAAGCTGAGTGCCAAAGACTGATGCTTTTGAACTATGGTGTTGGAGAAGACTCTTGAGAGTCCTTTGGACTGCAAGGAGATCCAACCAGTCCATCTTAAAGGAGATCAGCCTGGGTGTTCATTGGAAGGACTGATGCTGAAGCTGAAACTCCAATACTTTGGCCACCTGATGTGAAGACTGACTCATTAGAAAAGACCCTGATTCTGGAAAGATAGAAGACAGGGGGAGAAGGGGACAACAGGATGAGATGGTTGGATGTCATCACTGACTTGATGGACATGAATCTGAGCATCTCCAGGAGTTGGTGATGGACAGGGAGGCTTGGTGTGCTGCAGTCCATGGGGTCTCAAAGAGTCAGACATGACTGAGTGACTGAACTGAACTGAACTGATAGGAAGCAATGACCAGTATATTGTGAAGAGTGCAAGTGAAGAAAGCAAGATGTTTGGGCTTTGAGAGTTATTGTTTATCAGTATGAAGTGAATGAAGAGAGAAACAGAGGCCTTATTTAATCCACAGTCACACTGTTACTCATAAATGTGGACCAGTAAACAAACATCCTGAAATCAGTATCATGATTAACAAGTTTACCATTTTTTTAGGAAGAGGTGGAATGTAGTGCTAAACTGAGAGGTGGAGAGAAGTGCTTCTTTTCCTGTATATTCAATGTGACACAGTTTAAGGAGGTTGTCAGCAGGCTCATTCAAAGAGCTTGCCTTAAATGAAATAAACAATGAGTTAAACAATTAAAACACAAGATGTGTTGTGCTTAGTTGTTCAGTCATGTCCGATTTTTTGTGACCCCAAAGACTGTAGCCCACCAGGCTCCTCTGTCCCTGCAGATTCTCCAGGCAATAATACTGGAGTGGGTTGCCATGCCCACCTCCAGGGGATCTTCTCAACCCAGAGATCGAACCAAGTTCTCCTGCATTCCAGGCAGATTCTTTACTGTCTGAGCCACCAAGGAAGCACACAAGTTGAAAAGTATGGTGGGATTGTTCCAAGATGGAGGAGGTATAGAATTGGGAGACCACTTTCTCCATCACAAATTCATTTAAAGATTATTTGAATGTTGAGCAACTTCCACAAAACAACTTCTGAAAGCTGGTGAAGGACACCAGGCACTGAGAAAGGCAGCTCAATCTCTTCAAAAGGAGGTAGGACAAAATATAAAAGCCAAAAGCAGAGACAGAAGATTTAGGGATGGAGATCCTTCCTGGGGAGGGACTCGTGAAGGAGAAGTTTTCACACAATAGGAAACCCTCTCACAGGTATGTCCGTGGGGACTTTTGAATCTCAAAGAGCAACATAACCAGGAGGGAAAATTAAAAAACAAAACAAAACACACAGAATATGGGCCTAACTGCAACAACAATCAGAGATGGCGAAGTGGCACAGACACTCCCTTCTACCACAAGTGAGTGGGATCTGGGCAAGGAGATATGGGCTGCATCAACAGTCCTTAGGTTAAGGACTGGACCTGAATGCCCTGCGGACAATCTGAGGGAGCTAACATGAGATAGCAACCCAAACTGTAGGATGATCGGAGAGACATGGAAAAAAAAAAAAAAAAAAAACTTTCCTGCAAAGGCTCTAATGCTCCCCGGTGTCCACTGGCATGCTCACAGAACAAAGGAGTGAATACCAAAGGAGAGCAAGTCGCTGACATATAGGGCCCTCCCTTCCCAGAAGCAGAGAGGCAGACATGCAACAGTCAGATACAGAAGGCAAGGGGCTACTTCAATCTCAGCCCCAGAGACTGCATCTTCCACCAAACTGTGAGGAGGCTTCCAGTTGCTAACCATGTCTTCCAGGGATCCTGGACAGTTGACATCTGCCAGGAGTGTCACAGCCTGAGATCAGCACCCCAGAGGAGACACACAGCACACTCGGAACTGTGCTCTTACAGCACACCCGGGAAACCAAGCAGCCAGGACAGGGGAGGTGAATAAGATACAAGGCCCATCTGGGACAGTGTGCTCACCAAGAACCTAGTCACCTGAGCTGCTAGGACCTGGGAAGGGCACAAAACACACAGCTAATCTGGATCTGTGCCCCTGAGGACCACCCAAGAACCTGAGTGGCTTAGACCTGGGAAGTGCACAAAACCCAGGACCTACCTGGGACAGTACCCTTGCAGAGCACCCTGGAGCCTGAGCAGTGTGGACCCAGGAAGTACATGCTGCCTTCGGCTGTGGCAAACCCAGTGTGGTCCATTCACTATGAGCCCTCCCCATACATGCCAGTGGTATTTGTTTGCAGTGTCCCTCCCTCCCTACAACACAACTGAACAAATGAGCCTGAATAAGTGGCCACCTTCACAACCTCATGTCAGGGTGGATAATAGACACTGAAGAGACTTGCAAACAGAAGAAGCCAAAATAAACAAAGAAGGAAGAACTGCTCTGGAAGTGACAGGTGCAGCAGATTAAAACCCTGCAGTTAATACTGAGACTGTGCATTTGAGAGACATCTATAGACCTTGAGAACCAGTACAAGCTCGAACAAGGGACTATCTAACACTGAACTGGCCCACACTTCCCACAACAATATATATATTAAAATATATATTTTTTAACTTTTGTGATTGATTTTGTTTTGTATTATTTATATTGCATTTTTGAGAGTCTAATCTCTATTCTAGGATTTTAATCTTTGCTTTTTGGTATTTGTTATCAATTTTATACCTTTAAGAATCTAATCTTCAGTATTCATTTTCACTTTGTGATTTGATTACTCGTTTGATTGCTATCTCCCCTTTTGACTCCCCCTTTTATTCTCCTGGTCACCTCTATCTCCCCCCCCCACCCCTTCTATTCTCTATATGTGAATTTCTCTGGGTGTTTCTGACTGTGGACAATTGTTTCACCATTAACATAGGGGTTTTATCTTCTGTGCTGTATGGATGGAGAAGTTTCGAGGCTACTGTGAGAGAAGGACTAAAAGCCAGAAGCAGGAGGCTTAAATCTAAAACTTTAGGACATCAGAGAACTTCTGACTCCAAGGAACTTTAATAGACAAGAGCTCATCCAAAAATCTCCATACCTGCCCTGCAACCAAGCTTCATCCAAAAGCTAATAAGTTCCAGTGCAAGACATATCATGCTAATTCTCCAGCAAAACAGGAATACAACCCTGAACATTAAAAGACAGGCTACCCAAAGTCATGCCAAACTTATCGATACCCCAAAACTCACTAGTAGACACGTCATTGCACTCTAGAGAGAAGAGATGCAGCTCCACCCACCAGAACACAGACACACGTTCCCCCAACCAGGAAACCTTGACAAGCCACTAGTCCAACTCCATCCACAGGGAGCAGACTCAACAATTAAGAGGAACCATAAACTTCCAGCCTGCATAAAGGGCACCCCAAACACAGCAATCTAAATGAAAATGCAGACAAATATTCAGCAGGTGAAGGAACATGATACAAACCCACAAACAAAGCAAAAGAGGAAATAGGGGGTCTACCTGGAAAAGAATTCAGAATAATAATAGTAAAGATGATCCAAAATCTTGAAAACATAATGGAGTTACAAATAAATAGACAAGAGACAAGGATTAGAAGATACAAGAAATGTTTAACAAGGACCTAGAAGAAATAAACAAGAGTCAATTAGTAATGAACAATGCAACAACTGAGATTAATCACTCTGGAGGGAATCAACAGCAGAATAACTGAGGCAACAGAGAGGATAAGCAAGGTGAAATATAGAATGATGGAAATAAATGAAACAGAGAGGTAAAAAAATAATTAAAAGAAATGAGGACAACCTCAGAGACCACTGTGACAATGTTAAATGCACCTACATTCGAATCATAGGTGTCGCAGAAGAAGAAAACAAAAAGACACGGCAGGAGAAAATAGTTGAGGACATAATAGTCAAAAACTTCCCTAAAATGGGGAAGGAAATAGCTACCCAAGTCCAAGAAACCCTAAGTATCCCAAACAGGAAAAACCCAAGGCAAAACACCACAAGATATATATTAATCAAACTAACAAATATCAAACACAAACAGTAAATATTTAAAGCAGCAAGGGAAAAGCAACAAATAACACACAAGGGGACCCCATAAGGATAACAGCTATCTTTCAATAGAAGCTCTTCAGGCCAGAAGGGAATGGCAGGACATACTTAAAGTGATGAAAGTAAAACCTACAACCAAGATTACTCTATCAGCAAGGATCTCATTCAGATATGAAGGAGAAATCAAAAGTTTTACAGACAAGCAAAAGCTGAGAGAATTCAGCATGACCAAGCCAGCTCTTCAACAAATGCTAAAGGAATTTCTCTAGGCAGGAAGCTCAGAAAAGCTTTATGAAAATGAACCAAAAACCAAAAAGCTAATGGTAACAAGATCATCAGTTCAGTTCAGTTCAGTCACTCAGTCATGTCCAACTCTTTGTGACCCCATGAATTGCAGCACACCAGGCCACCCTGTCCATCACCAACTCCCAGAGTTCACTCAAACTCATGTCCATCAAGTTGGTGATGCCATTCAGCCATCTCATCCTCTGTCATCCCCTTCTTCTCCTGCCCCCAATCTCTCCCAGCGTCAGAGTCTTTTCCAGTGAGTCAACTCTTCACATGAGGTGGCCAAAGTATTGGAGTTTCAGCTTTAGAATCAGTTCTTCCAATGAACACCCAGGACTGATCTCCTTTAGAATGGACTGGTTGGATCTCTTTGCAGTCCAAGGGACTCTCAAGAGTCTTATCCAACACCACAGTTCAAAAGCATCAATTCTTCAGCACTCAGCTTTCTCCACAGTCCAACTCATCTATACATGACCACTGGAAAAACCATAGCCTTGACTAGACAGACCTATGTTGGCAAAGTAATGTCTCTGCTTTTGAATATGCTATCTAGGTTGGTCATAGCTTTCCTTCCAAGGAGTAAGCATCTTTTAAATTCATGGCTGCAATCACCATCTGCAGTGATTTTGGAGCCCCCAAAAATAAAGTCTGACACTGTTTCCACTGTTTCCTCATCTATTTGCCATGAAGTGATGGGACCAGATGCCATGATCTTCGTTTTCTGAATGTTGAGCTTTAAGCCAAATTTTTCACTCTCCTCTTTCACTTTCATCAAGAGGCTTTTTAGCTCCTCTTCACTTTCTGCCATAAGGGTGGTGTCATCTGCATATCTGAGGTTATTATACTCATCAATAATTACCTTAAATTTAAATGGTTTAAATGTTCCAACCAAAATACAAAGACTGGCCAAATGGATACAAAAATAAGACCCCAATATATGCTGTCTACAAGAGACTCACCTCAAACCTAGGGACACATACAGACTGAAAGTGAAGGGCTGGAAAAAGATATTTTATGCAAATGGAGACCAAAAGAAATCAGGAGTAGCAATACTCAGATAAAATAGACTTTGAAATAAAGATTATGATGAGAGACAAAGAAGGACACTACATAATGATCAAAGGATCAATCCAAGAAGAAGATATAACAATTTTAAATATATATGTACCCAACACAGGAGCACCTCAATGTGTAAGGCAAATGCTAACAAGTATGAAAGGGGAAATTAACAGTAAAATAATAATAGTGGGGGACTTTATGGATAGATTAACCAAACAGAAAATTAGCAAGGAAACACAACCATTAAATTCTACAATGGGCCAGTTAGACCTAATTGATATCTATAATGCATTTCACACAAAAACGATGGATTTCACCTTTCACTCAAGTGGACGTGGAACATTCTTCAAGATATATCACAGCCAGGGCTATAAATCTAGCCTTGACAAATTTTTAAAAATTGAAATTATTTCAAGCATATTCTCTGTTTATAATGCAGTAAGATTAGATGTCAACTACAGGAAAAAAACACTATTAAAAATACAAAAACATGAAGGCTAAACAACACACTTCTGAGTAACCAACGATCATGGAAGAAATCAAAAAGGAAAGGAAAATATGCATAGAAACAAATGAAAATGAAAACACGACAACCCCAAACCTATGGGAATCAGTAAAAGCAGTGCTAAGAGGGAGGTTCCAAGCCTACTTTAAGAAACAAGAGAAGCATCAAATAAACAACCTTACTTTCCACCTAAAGTAGCTAGAAAAAGAAGAAAGAAAGAAGCCCAAAGTTAGTAGAACCAAAGGAATCATAAAAATCAGAGAAGAAATAAATGAAAAAGAAAAAAGGAGACTATAGTAAAAATCAACAAAACTAAAAGCTGGTTCTTTAAGAAGATAAATAAAATAGACAAACCATTAGCCGTGCTCATCAAGGAAAAAAAAAAAAAAGAAGAATCAACTCAATAAAATTAGAAATGAAAATGGAGAAATCACAACAGACAACACAGAAATACAAAAGATAATAAGACTACTATGAGAAATTATATGCCATAAAATGGACAGCTTGGAAGAAATGGACAAATTCTTAGAAAAGTATAACCTTCCAAAACTGAACCACGAAGAGTCAGAAAATCTTAACAGACCCATCACAAGCATGGAAAACAAAACTGTAATAAAAAAAATCTTTCAACAAAAGATTTGTTGAAGCCCAGGACCAGATGGCTTCACAGGTGAGTTCTACCAAAACTTGAGAGAAGAGCTAACACCTATCCTACTCAAACTCTTCCAGAAAATTGCAGAGAAAGGTAAACTCTTAAACTGATTTTGTGAGGCCACCATCACCATAATACCAAAACCAGACAAAGATGCCACACCAAAAAAGAAAACTACAGGCCAATATCACTGATAAACATAGATGTAAAAATCCTCAACAAAACTCTAGCAAACATAATCCAAAAACATATTAAAAATATCATACATCATGAGCAAGTGGGCTTTATCCCAGAGATGCAAGGAGTCTTCAATATTCACAAATCAATCAATGTGATACACATATAAACAAATTGAAAGATAAAAACCATATGATTATCTCAATAGATGCATAGAAATCCTTTGACAAAATTCAGCATCCATTTGTGATAAAAACTCTCCCAAAAGCAGGCATAGAAAGAACATACCTAAACGTAATAAAAGTCGTGTTCATGGATTGGAAGAATCGGCATAGTGAAAATGAGTATACTACACAAAGCAATCTACAGATTCAATGCAGTCCCTATCAAGCTACCAATGATATTTTTCACAGAACTAGAACAAATAATTTCACAATCTGTATAGAAACATAAAAAACCTCGAATAGCTAAATCAATCTTGAGAAAGAAGAATGGAACTTAAGGAATCAACCTGTGTAACTTCAGACTATACTACAAAGCTACAGTCATCAAGACAGTATGGTACTGGCACAAAAACAGAAATATAGATCAATGGAACAAAATAGAAAGCCCAGAGATAAATCCACACAAATATGGACATCTTATCCTGGGTGTTCTTTGGAAGGAGTGATGCCAAAGCTGAAACTCCAGTACTTTGGCCACCTCATGCAAAGAGTTGACTCATTGGAAAAGACTCTGATGCTGCGAGGGATTGGGGGCAGGAGGAGAAGGGAATGACAGAGGATGAGATGGCTGGATGGCATCATTGACTTGATGGACGTGAGTTTGAGTGAACTCCAGGAGTTGGTGATGGACAGGGAGGCCTGGCATGCTGCAGTTCATGGGGTCACAAAGAGCTGGACATGACTGAGTGATTGAACTGAACTGAACTGAACTATCTTTGACAAGGGAGACCAAAATATACAATGGGAAAAGACAATCTCTTTAAACAAGTGGTGCTAGGAAAACTGATCAACCATCTGTAAAAGAATGAAATCAGAACACTTTCTTACACCATACACAAAAATAAACTCAAAATGGATTAAAGATATAAATGTAAGACCAGAAACTGTAAAACTCTTAGAGGAAAACATAGGCAAAACACTCTCTGACATAAATCACAGCAAGATCCTCTATGACCCACTTCCCAGAGTAATGGAAATAAAAACAGAAATAAACAAATGGGACCTAAGTAAACTTAAAAGTATCTGCACAATGAAGGAAACTACAAGGAAGGTGAAAAGGCAGCCTTCAGAATGGGAGAAAATAATAGCAAATGAAACAACTGACAAATAATTAATCTTCAAAGTATACAAGCAGCTCAATACCAGAAAAATAAATGGCCCAATCAAAAAGTGGGCCAAAGAACTAAAGAGACATTTCTCCAAAGTTATACAGATGGCTAACAAACACATGAAAAGATGCTCAACATCATTCATTATCAGAGAAATGTAAATCAAACCGCAATGAGGTATTATTTCATTCCAGTCCAAATGGTTGCCACCAAAAAGTCTACAAGCAATAAATGCTGGTGAGGGTATGGAGAAAAGGGAATCCTCTTACACTGTTGATGGGAATACAAACTAGTACAGTCACTATGGAAAACAGTGTGGAGATTCCTTAAAAAGCTGAAAATAGAACTGCCATATGACCCAGCAATCCCACTGCTGGGCATACACACAAAGGAAACCAGAATTGAAAGAGACACGTGTACCCCAATGTTCATTGCATCACTGTTTACAGTAGCTAGGACATGGAAGCAACCTAGATGCCCATCAGCAGATGAAAGGATAAGGAAGTTGTGGTACATATACACAGTGGAATATTACTCAACTATAAAAAGGAATATATTTGAGTCAGTTCTAATGAGGTGGATGAAACTGGAGC
This sequence comes from Capricornis sumatraensis, assembly GCF_032405125.1. Taxonomy (NCBI): domain Eukaryota; kingdom Metazoa; phylum Chordata; class Mammalia; order Artiodactyla; family Bovidae; genus Capricornis; species Capricornis sumatraensis. Next base: position 53,174,332 of record NC_091083.1, read on the forward strand.
CTATTATACAGAGTGAAGTAAGTCAGAAAGATAAATATCAATACAGTCTATTAACGCATATATGGAATTTAGAAAGATGATAATGACAACCCTATATGAAAGACAGCAAAAGAGACACAGATGTAAAGGACAGACTCTTGGACTTAGTGGGAGAAGGTGAGGGTGGGGTAATTTGAGAGAATAGCATTGAAACATGTATATTACCATATGTAAAATGGATGAGCAGTGAAAGTTTGATGCATGAATCAGGACACTCAAAGCTGGTGCTCTGGGACAACCCAGATAGGGTGGGAAGGAAGGTGAGAGGGGGTTTAGGATGGGGGGAACACATGTGTGCCAGTGGGTGATTCATGTCAATATATGGCAAAACCACCACAATACTGTAATTAGCCTCCAATTAAAATAAATAATATTTCTAAGTATGAAATTCAATGTAAAATATATAGAAAAATAAGAAAGTGATAATGTATGAATAGGTTTCCTTGAAAAAATTATTTGAATTTAAACAGCTTTAAAATGTGATTTTATTCTTGCTGACCTGCCCTACAGGAGGGAGGGGCTGTCCCAGGTTATTACACAAAGACCAATTCTAACCAGGTGCTTAGGGTCATAGGTTCAGTTCACTCACTAGATACACTTCCTTTGGGTTCAGCCAACTAAACCCACTGCAGAAAAGAACTTAATAAAGGAAAGGAAATCCTACCAGGACCAGCTCCAAGGGATCTCAAGGTTTTAAACCTAATGCTGGGCCTCCTTATGCCTTCAGGTTAACCATATGTAAACAATTGCTACTTTTCACACCAGAAGAAAGTTACTCTTCAGAGGTGGACTGATTCCTTGGCCATAAAGTTTATAAGTCCACTGGCTAAGTTTATAAAGTGCTCAGACATCCTTTGGAAATGAAAGGTGCTGTATAGTGTCAAGAGCTCTAGGGTGGGAAGGAAAGGAAACACAGCCACGGAGCCTAAGTCTTATTAGCCCAATATATTGCTTTTGCAATGAAGTTAGACATATTTTAAGAGAATTAAGACCAATCCATCGCACTGAAATGCAGAGTCATTACATGCTCTGCCTCAAAGGGCTGTTAAGCACAGAAAAGCCTAAAGTAAGGCTGAATGAAGAAAAATAAAACACATTTGCCTACAATGGGTCTTGTCCCTGCTGTAAACTTCAAGCAACCTTTCCCTGGATGGTTCTTCCCCCAAGGTTAGTGAGCATACTATGGAGACTTAGAGGATTGGAATCAAATTTCCTCAGTTTTCAGCATCTTCATCAGAACTTTTGACTTCTCCCAGGACCACTAATAATACATCTTCTTTAGTACCTTGGTACCTAAAGCTTTTTTTTTCTCTGTGAAGGTGAAGCAAATACAATTCCTTTTCAAGGAAGAGCAGTTAGTTTTTCTATGTAAAAAATGATCCCCAAAGTATTGGCTAAACCTAACAATTTCTCTTTTCTCATAGCAATGTGAATTGGCACTTTGGGATGAGCTCAATCTGGATTGCTTGTCTCTGCTCTAGTCAGTGGGTGGTTGATGACCTTGTTCACATGCCTGATGGTGATACCTGGCTTCAGGATCAATGCAAGTAACTGGATCATGTGCCACTCGTTCTCTAGAAGGCTAGCTGAGGATCATTTATAGGGTGGCTGTACTAATTCCTAAGAATAGCAAGAGAGGAAAAGCCTAGTGCTCAAGTATTTGCTAAGCCCCTGCTGGTCATAAGTCTGTCACACACCTAAATTCAAATTAAAAAAAGAAAAAAGAGAGAGAGAGGGAAATAAACTCTCCACTTTGATGGGAGAAGCTGCAAAGTCTCACTGCAAAAGTCATTAAATAGGAAAAGAAAGAATTTGTGGCCAGTTTTGCAACTGACCATATAAGGTGAAACATGGAAATAAAATCAAATATGTTCCACCATAAATGTGCTCAAATCCTAAAGAAGTGCTGGAAGATAATACTAGTTGGAGAAATGGCTTCCATGTCTATTTTGGTTTATTATTGTCATTACCAGAATCTTTCAGTTAATGTTTGGAGAAATTTCAGGGCTTTTCATAGTATGGTTTTTCTCTGAAATTTCCCTCTCAAAGTATGTACAGATTGATGATGTTATGGTTATTTTCAGACAGAGACTCATATCCTCCCCACCCCACCATCACTATTACCCACATGAAGAAAAAAAGATGAAAGAATGGGGGAAAAAAAAAACCCAACTAGATTTTTTTTTCTCCTTTTATTTTCTTTCTTTCTTTCTTTTTCAGACTTGTCCATAAACCAAAAATGAAGCATGTGGTGAACCTGTTCACACTTTCTCACTTCTAGTGAATGACTTCATACATTTATTTCTATATGTTGGTAGAGTTAGGACATACTACCCACAAAATATTATACCTTGACATATTGAATATCTTAAGTTTAAAAAGTTTGAGAAAACAGAAGATGCAAGAAAGTAGGTTTCTCTGACCTCCCCTCTGCCCTTTTTCTCTGAAACAAATCATGAAACTCTCATGTGGGAGATATCCTCCCCAAACTTGGAGGCAAGAAGCATTCTTATCTCCAAAGACAAGGGGACTCCCAAGAAAAATTCCAATAAAAAGGTCTTGCTAAGTCTCCCCCCGGATTAGTACGCTTACCTTATACTCCTTGAATATCCTATTTCTATACAACTCCCCACTCTCCATCAAATTCAGCTTTAAAATATGCGGGTCTAACTGTATGCTTTGTATCTATTAATCTATCTTTGTCAGTTTGAATTTCAGACCCAGTCAGGGACCCTAACAGGTTTTGAAGAAACTTTTTTCCTTCCCTACAATATCAAGTTGCTTCAGTCGTGTCCAACTCTTTGCAACCCTGTGGATTGTAGCCTGCCAGGCTCTTCTGTCCACGGGATTCTCTAGGCAGGAAAATTGGGTTGCCATGCCCTCCTCCAGGGGATCTTTCTGACCCAGGGATTGAACACACATCTCCTGAGCATTGGCCTGGGAAGCCCAACATTATCCCAAATTTAGAGCAAATCTAATTTTGAAAATAAACAATTTGGGCAGAGCTTAATATGATTTGCCTATTTTTAGTTTGCTGTTTTTAATACAGGGCAGTGTTTTTAAGATGTAACAAATAATGTCAGCCCCACAGCTTTGCAAAATGTCCTCCTGCCTCTAAAGCACTTTTCACATGTTTTATTTTATCCTTGTAGTGGAGTATGCAGAGATTTACATCAGTAGTATTTGAAGGCTATTTCAAAAATATTGGTCCTAGAGTAGAAAGGGGAAGCTGAGGGAAAGGCAAAGAAAGAATTCATTCTTCATCTTCCGAGGACCTAATAGCTATGCTCCTTGAAAAACTGCCAGCATTTTTTCTAGCAATTTGAAGTCAGCAACTTCCCTTGTGAAAACCAGAAGAAAGCCACAATAATCGGAAACAATCACTTCAGACAAAATTCATGGATTATGATATAACCACTGTAAAAAGAATGAAATTATCAGAAATTATTCATAATATAAAATGTCCGTATTGAGAGTAGCTACATTTGATTTATATTAGCAAAAAAAAAAAAAAAGAGAGAGAGAGAGAGAAGATGGCCTTAATAATGTAAAATTGTACATTCTAGTTGGGAACTTCAGATGTCTTATCGATTTCTGCAGTTTACATTAGGATATTTTCTACACATAACAGAATGTCCAAATACAAAGGAACTTAAACAATAGGTCCTTTCCACCATGTATCAAAATCTATATGGGAAAGTATTTGTCAGATTTCCTGGAACTTTGGCTCTTTTCTTGACTTGCAAGACAGCTGCAGTAACTTTAAGCCTCACAATTTTATGGGAGAAGGTCACAGGCAGGAAAGGAAGTAAATCTGCTTTCTACACATCTCAGAAAAGGCAATCTTTCTGAGTTACTATATTTTTCTCTTGAAGCTCATGGACCAAGAGTGATACACATGTTCATGCTATTGCTCCAAAGAAGGTTGGTAAAGCAAGCTACAGCTATCTTCAGATTTTAATGGTGAGGCATCAGGGGGAAACAGATGTCAGGGTCTCTATCATCCTACCTGGCAAGAAGGAAGGAGATAATTCATGCTCTCTGCTTCAAAAATCTTGGTGGGAAGAGTATTTTAATCTGAAACATGCATGTATTAATCTTCTTGTTCCTCTCCCATCACAGGATTATGTCCACATTCACAAACAATGCATACTCTTTATAATATTTTATGGATTACTATGCCTGAACGGGCACAAAGATAAGTGGATCTATTCAAGCTTAATAAAGCTCTTAGGACCAACTTCAAAACTGTGGATAAAGCAATTAAAGATGTCCTCCTGAGGCCCCATGGCTGAGCTGTATATGATATCACCTGTGAGGCAAGTCTTGTCTTTGCACAGAAATGTTTTGATCCATTTCTATGCATTCTTCTACTAAACTGAAATTTGCAAATGGCAATATTTTATATTACTATCATTTAAAACATATTATTAAGCCAAGTCATTTTTATATTTTCCAGATGAAATATGTTATAGTAGAGTAACTTTTAAAATAGTATCTGTGGCTATCTAGGATTTTGTTAAAGCCAAGTGGGTGGAGTGGGTCTGCCTAGCTAGCCAACACTCCCAACGTGTGTGCATGTTAAGTCACTTCAGTTGTGTCCAACTTTTTGCAGTCCTATGAACTGTAACTGATCAGGCTTCTCTGTCCATAGGATTCTCCAGGCAAGAGTATTGGAGCAGGTTACTATGCCCTCCTCCAGGGGATCTTCCCAACCTAGGGATGGAACCTGTGTCTCTTGCATCTCTTGCATTGGCAGGTAGGTTCTTTACCACTAGCACCACCTGGGAAATCCCACATTCCCAGCATATCCATCTATATAAGCTCAGCCTTTGTAATTATTATTATTTTTTTAATTTGGAGATAAAAGGGTTTTGCTTACACATTTTTTTTAATGAAATGAATTCTACAGCTAAGAAAATTTTTTCAGCAGAAAGAGTTTAGGATCTGGAGTTAGAACTTGGAGGGAATCTTAATACTGCCACTTATTAGCATGCCATGTGACTATGTGCAAAAAGTTGCTTCCCCAAGTAGTGGTATTTTAATAACAGTGAATCCACGAATTTTGAGAAGAAATTCACAAGTTATCTCCTCAATTAGATGTCCAGGAACTATCAACATTATTTCCTTATTCACATTTTTCATGCTATAATTGCAGCATAAAACCCCATTCAGTTGGTATGCCAAGATATTCTTAGCTAAGGTAGATTGTTTCAAATTGTTTGTTGAAATAGCCATCATTTACATGGAAGAGAATCCCTTATTGTAAAGTTCCCATGGAATAAATTCTAAGAAGTGATTTTATGGATACAAGGACATAAACATCTATTTGCTACTCAAGAAATATTGCCAAGTTCCATTTTTTTAATAAATAGAATTATAATTGCTTATACTGGCATTAGCAATATATCATTATACCAAGTTTTTAAAATGCTGCCAATTTTGAATATTTCTTTTATTCAATTTTGGCAAATATATAAGGTATAAAATTATATCATGGAGTTACTGAATTTCTAATAGTTTTATTACTAAGGAAGATACATATTTCTCTTTATTTTTGAGAGTGACTTGTTTCTGTAAAGATGGTAGGGAACACATGTAACAATTAAAGATTTTAAAATTAAAAAAATAAAAAAATAAAAATAAAATAAAATAAAATAAAATCTTGACTCAATTATATTGTTAACTTTGAAAAAAAAAAGATGGTATAATGATCATTATGAAAATAAAAGCAATTAATAAATTTAAAAAGAAGAAATTAATACACTATTCCAAATCCCCAATCCAGATATATTCCATTTCAAAATTTGGTAAATATTACCCCAGAAAATGGAACTCTCATATCTTCACATAAAATGTTAGATTAAAATATAAAGAGAGATACTATATGAACTAAGTAATCTTATAAGTACCTTTTATAAGTAAACATGTAACTTTTTGATGAATGGAATTGACAGGATAAAAATTAAACAAAACTGAGTAACTTCTAGTTTTATCTTTAATTTAGAAAATATATTTTCATTGTTGGTGTAAATTAAATCAAAATATTAGGAGAACCACTATTATTATTTTAAAATCTATATATTTTACTCCTCAGTTTTGTCTTTATATGTTATTTTAAGTTTTAAAGTTTGGAAGTATCCATCCATGTACTTACACCAACAGTTAAATATTGGAGAGATTTAAGTATTTTAATTTAATTTAATTTTAAGTATTTAAATTTAAATATTTACTTTTTTTTTTTTTAACTTCAGGCCACTTTTTATAAAGAAGTAAAATAATTTAAGAGTTTCATTGGTGACTCAGTGGTAAAGAATTTACCTGCCAATGCAGGAAATGCAGGTTCAGTCCTTGGGTCAGGAAGATCCCCTGCAGAAGGAAATTGCAACCCACTCCAATAATCTTGCCTGGGAAATCCCATGAACAGAGGAACCTGGTGGGCTACAGTCCATAAAGTCACAAAAGAGCCAGACACAATTTAGTGACTTAACAACAGTAACAACAAAATGATGGAAGCATAGCATAAGGCCAGCCTTTGAGTCATTTTCTTTGCCGCCTTCTCTCCCTTGTTAGGGGAAACCAGTATTTTGAAATGAGTGTTGTTTTTCATCCCCATGTAAACATTTGAAATTATACAACACATAATGCCAAAAACCATACACCATTGTTTTATATGTGCAGGAGACACTGTTATACCCCTTCCAGAACTCTTTCTCTGTTGGTGCCCTCACATTCAGGTGCAGTGAGTACAGGGAGTGTGAGCTGTTAATGGGTCTCACTGTATTGTTCTCTGTTCCCAGGATTGTGCTTGGCTACATAGATGGTGTTCCATTGGAAGATGTCTTCCGTCAGTGATTGGTAAGTAAGTGTGTCTTGGGCACTGGGATGAGAAAGAGAGGCAGTCACTCTCTTGCCTCAAGGTGAGACCAATGCTATTGTTCACTTTATTTTCCATAGCTGCTCTTGGGATCAGACTGAGATGAGACTCCAACCAAGCCTGTAGCCTTGCTTTATTCTTTCCTCAGTTCTGCCCTGCTTCCTTTCCTGCCCTTCTATGAGCCATTCTACAGTAGATCACATACACCACAATCCTTGTCCCAGACTTAGCTTTTACAGGATCCCTCCCAAGAAGATGTGCTATCTAAATATATATATATATATATATATATATATATATATATATATATATATATATATATATATATATATATATATATATATATACATTTTATCTTGTGCATGCTAAGTCGCTTCAGTCATGTCTGACACTTTGTGACCCTATGGACTATAGCTTGTCAGACTCCTTTGTCCATAGGATTCTGCTGGCAAGAGTACTAGAGTGGGTTGCCATGCCCTCCTCCAGGGGATCTTCCTGACCCAGGGATCCAACCTACATCTCATGTCTCCTGCACTAACAAGTGGGTTGTTTACCACTAGCACCACCTGGGAAGCCACACATTTTATCTTACTTATTGCTAATTACTTGACATCTTGTTTTCTTTATGTAACATGATGTTTTTGAAAGATTAATCATTATATATCTAAGATATTCCATCTTTTAAATATTTTATTTTTAATGATTTTATTCCTCTAATCCCCTTCAAAGGAATTGTTAAATGTGAGGCCTTTTTTTTTTTCTTTTGTATTGCAAACATTGAACAATCATACATATGTTCCTCTGCACATCTCTCCATAACTCTCCATAACATCTCTCCAAAACTGATGCCCAAGATTAGATCTGCTGGGTCATATGATGGGTGGATCATCAACTTTCTTATTAGGTTGGTGCAACTGTAATTGTGGTTCTGGATCATTAATTTTAAAGCATTATGTGTGTATGCTCAGTCGCTTCAGTCAGGTCTGACTCTGCAACCCTATGGACCATAGTCCACCAAGGTCTGCTGTCTATGGGATTTTCCAGGCAAGAACACTGGAACGGGTTCCCATGCCCTCCTCCAGGGGATCTTCCCAGACCAGGAATCAAACCTGCGTCTCCTGCATTGCAAGCAGATTCTTTACCACTGAGCCACTAGAGAAACCCCCTTAAATCATCATAACTAATAGCTCAGCTGGTAGAAATCTGCCTGCAAAGGAGATCCCAGTCTGATTCCTGAGTCAGGAAGATTGCCTGGAGAAGGGATAGGCTGCCCACTTCAGTATTCTTGGGCTTCCCACTGGCTCAAACACTAAGAGTCTACCTGCAATGCACGAGACCTGGGTTCAATCCCTGGATCAGGAAGATCCCCTAGAAAAGGGCATGGCAACCCACTCCAGTATTCTTATCTGGAGAATCCTATGCACAGAGGAGACTGGAGGGCTACAGTCCATGGGGTTGCAAAGAATCAGACATGATTGAGTGACTAAGCACAGCACAGCACAGGCTCAAACACATCTTTATTAGTCAAAATAAGAACTATTACAATCAACATATTTTTGCCAACAAGAAATAAGTTTATTTAGTCCTGTAGCATAAAAATCCATGCTTTGAGATTCGACAAACTTGGAAAGCATTTTCTGCTTCCTGCAGGTTGTGGAAGCATTTTCCCTGCAAAGTAATTAATCTCCAATTAAAATAAATAATTTTATATATAAAAAAAGAAGTTGTTGAGATGCTTGAAGAAGTAGTAGCTGATCCATCAGGTGGATATGGCAGATGAGGCAAAATTTCATAGCCCAATATGTTCAACTTTTGAATTGTTGGTTGTGCGACATGTGATCAGGTGTTGTCATGTGAACTAACCCCTTTCTGTTGACCAATGGCAGCTGCAGCTGCTGCCTACTCTCTAAGCCTGTTCCTGAGAAGACTGATCTGAAGAAGATGTAACCTTTCTTTCTGCCTTCTAATTGCCAAGCTAGTTCCACCCATGGCAACCTTCAACCTGGAAACAGACAGGAAGAATACACCCAGGAAGGTAGTTCCAGGCAACTCTTCTGAAATTGGCAGGTAGTACTTAAAAAGGAGAATTTTTATTTTATTGTTTTATAGCAGTAGTTTAGTCACTAAGTCATGTCAGATTCTTGAGACCCCATGGACGGTAGCCTTCCAGGATCCTCTGTCCATGGGATTCTCCAGGCAAGAATATTGGAGTAGGTTGCCATTTCCTTCTCCAGGGGATCTTCCTGACCCAGGGATTGAACCTGGATCTTCTGCATTGGAGGCAGATCCTTTACAAACTGAGCTATGAGGGAAGCCAAATTGTTTTATTAGATTTTTGTGTTTAGCTTTAAAGATAATCTTTAAAAGTTTAGACTATCAAAGGTTGACAAACTTGTTCTGTACTAGGCCCCTCAGTGAATATTTTAGGCTTTGAGAGCTGTGGTTTCAGTGGCTACTGTTCCCCATCTCTTTCATCATGTTTTCTAGAATTCTAAAATGCAAAGCCAATTCTTTCTTAGTCTGTACAAAATCAGACTGCAGGGCTTTGATGCAGGGCATAATTTTCCAATCTGTATACCTGATGTCATTGCCTATACATTTAGATTCATTCTACATGTTTTTTTGTTGTTGTTGTTGCTCTTTCTTCTTAGAAATTTTCCTTTTTCTTTCTGTCTTTGTCTTTACTGATCCCAGGTGGGTCATGTTTTATTACATTCTATCTTTAGTTGGTTTGAAAGTTGTACATCCTATTTCTACTATTTTAGTTGTGGCCTTAATTTTATAATTGAGATATAATTCACATATAAAATTCACTATTTTAAAATGTACAATTCCGTGGCTTTTCATATAATCACAAGGCTGTACAGTCATTGCAACTACCTAATCCAAAACATTTTCATCCCTAAAGAAACCTTCCATCTGCTACATTTACTCCCCAGCTCTCCATTCCTCTTCCTGGAGCCCCTGGCAGCCACTAATCTACTATCTGTCTCTATGGATTGGCTGGTTCTGGACATTTCATATAAATGAAATCATATAATTTATAGCTTTTTTGGATCTAGCTTGCTATAATGTTTTCAAGTTTCATTCATGTTGTAGCTTGCAACAGTACTCTATTCCTTTTTGTGTCTGAACCATATTCTATTGTGTGGGTATACTATATTACCCATTCATCAGTTGATGAGCTTTTGGGTTGTTTTTCCCTTTTGGCTGTAATGAATGAGGCTATTGTGAAGATTGGTGTACAGATTTTTATGTGAACATGTGTTTTTAGTTTCCTTAGTATACACCTAGGAGTAAAATTGTCTAGTTGCATGGTTTAACTTGTTGAGAAGCTGCCAAATTATTTTCCACAGCCAAACCATGTGACATTCCCATTAGTAATGTATGAAAATTTCAATTTCTTCACATCTTCACTAACACTTCTTATTGTCTGTGTCTTTTATTATAGTCATCCTACAGTTTGCAAAGTGGTATTCCACTATGGTTTGCTTTGCATTTACCTAATGACTAATGACATTGATCATCTTTTTATGTACTTATTGGCCATTTGTATATCTTCTTTGGAGAAATGTCTATTCAAGTCCTTTGGTCACTTTTTATTGAGAAATTTGCATTTTTATTGTTGAACTGTACATCTTCATTATATATTCTGAATCTTAGAACCTTATCAGGTATACAATTTGCAAGTATTTTGTCTGATTTTGAGGATTATTTTACTTTCTTGGTAGCGTTTTTTGGTACTCAAGAGTTTTTAATATTGATGAAGTCCAATTTATCACTTTTGGTTGTATTGTAATCTGAATGTGTGTACCCCAACACCTGGTCATACTAACATATTGAAATCCTAACACCTCAGAGATGATGGTTTTAGATGGTTTGCAAAATACTAAGTTATGAGAGTGGAGCCCTCATGAACAGCAATACAAACCTTGGAAAAGAGATCCCACAGAGATCCCTAGCCATTTTCACCATGTGAAGACATAACAAGAAGGCACCACATATGAATCAGAAAGTAAGCCCTCACCAGCCACCACACTGAATCTTCCAGAGCCATGATCTTGGACTTAGCATCCAAAACTGTGAAAAATAAATTTCTATTGTTTATAAGCTACCCAATTTGTAGCATTTTTCTATGACAGCCTGAACAGATTAAGGCAGCTTGCTTGTGACTTGGCGGTCTTATAAGAAAGCTTTGCCTAACTAAAGTCATCAGTAAATACATCTCATTTTTCTTTTAGGAGTTTCATGATATCCGGTCTTACATTTAAGTCTTTGATTTATTTTGAGTTGTTTTGTATATGGTATGAGTAGGGCTCCAAATTCATTTTTTCATGTGAATAACCACATGTCTCACCATTGTTTGTTAAAAAGACTAAATTCCCCACAGTATAATCTTGGCATTTTTGTCAAAGTCAGCTGACAGTAGATGCATGGGTTTATTTCTGGACTCTTAATTTTATTCCACTAATTTATATATCTATTCTAATACCAATACCACATACACTTGATTACTATAGCTTTGTAATAAGTTTTGAAATAGAAAAGGGCTGAGTCTTCCAACTTTGTTCTTTTTCAAGACACTATTCTGTGTCCCTTGTATTTCCAGATTATTTTCAGTATCAGCTGTTCATTTCTGTAAAAAAATAGACACTTTGGTAGAGATTGCATTGAATCTATAGCTCAATCTGGGGAGTCTTGCCCTCTTAATATTGCTTTTCAATACATGAACTTAGGACATCTTTCCATTTATTTGTGTCTTTAATTTCTTACCTGAGCATGTAACAGGGAAGAACAGAATCTGACTCCATGGTGAATCTATTTCTTTTACTTTAACCTTTGCATTTTGTTGTTTTTGTTACTATAATCACTAACAGGATGCTGTTTATAGATGTAAACATATATAATGGCCTGCCTCTGGGAACCCTGCCCCTCTGCTTTAATGTTAAACTAAGGTGCCTTTGTCCAGCTCACAGGGAGACATTCTGATGCTTCCCACTAGTGAATGGCTGCAGGATAGAAGAAATTAACACATCTCTTCCCCCATGCTGGCCAACCCAGAAGATATTTTGTAAGATTTAAGACCTTCCCTGGTGGCTCATACGGTAAAGCGTCTACCTGCAATGCGGCAGACCCGCATTTGAATCCTGGGTCAGGAAGATCCCCTGGAGAAGGAAATGGCAATCCACTCCAGCACTCTTGCCTTGAAAATCCCATGGATGGAGGAGCCTGACAGGCTACAGTCATCTGGTCGGAAAGAGTCGGACACGACTGAGCAACTTCACTTCACAAGGTTTTTTTTTTTGTTTGTTTGTTTGTTTAACTTTACTATATTGTATTGGTTTTGCCACACATCAACATGAATCCACCACAGGTGTACACGTGTTCCCAATCCCGAACCCTCCTCCCACCTCCCCCGACCACACCATCCCTCTGGGTCATCCCAGGGCACCAGCCCCAAGCATCCTGCACCCTGCATCGAACCTAGACTGGTGATTCTTTTTACTTTACTTCCTCACCTCTTCTCCCTGTCTATAAAAGAAACTGGCATCCAGACCCCGACACAATGGTATTCCAGGGCACTAGTCTGCCATCTTCTAGGACCCACTGTTTCTGTATAAAATCTCTATTGCTTGCCTCAACACCTCGTCTCCTGATTATTGGCCTGTCGTGCAGTGAGCAAATGGTGCATGGATTCAGTAACAAGCTCGTACATGGCCTTACACATGTGCATAGCTTTCTAGATTCCCAGGAGTATGTCAAAGCATTTCAAAACTCTATGGACATGTCATTCCAGTTTTCCCTTTTAGGCTTTTTCATTAGTCTATGGTTTACCCCAAATGTTATCCATTGCCTTGGGAATATTTATTTATAAATATTTCTGATAAATGTCCTCCAAAGAGGCTTCTAGCATGAGGTGAACACGTAGGTTAAAGATGATCTTTTCAAGTGAAGTATTTCAGGAAACCAGTAGATGGATCAAAATAATGATAATTCCTTAGAAATTTTATTGGGCTCTAAAATCATTGTGGATGGTGACTGTAGCCACAAAATTAAAAGACACTTGCTCCTTGGAAGAAAATCTATGACAAACCTAGACAACATATTAAAAAGCAAAGACACCACTTTAACAAGGGTCTGTATAGTCAGAGCTATGGTTTTTCCAGTAGTCATGTACAGATGTGAGATTTGGACCATAAAGAAGGCCAACTGCTAAAGAATTGATGCTTTCAAATTGTGATACTGGAGAAGACCCTTGAAGGTTCTCTTGGACAACAAGGAGATCAAACCAATCAATCATAAAGGAAATCAACACTGAATATGCTTTGCAGGGACTGATGCTAAAGCTGAAGCTCCAATAATTTGGCTACCTGATGCAATGAACTGACTCACTGGAAAAGACTCTGATGCTGGGAAAGATGGCAGGCAAAAGGAGAAGAGGGTGGCAGAGGATGAAATGGTTGGATGGCATCACTGACTCAATGGACATCAATATGAGCAAACTCTGGGAGATAGCCAAGGACAGGGAAGCCTGGCATGGTACAGTCCATGGGGTTGCAAAGAGTCAGACACAGCTTAGCGACTGAAGGACAACAGCTCTTTCCCTTTAATATTGGAAATGTTAATTTGTATTTTCAAGATTACTGTTAAGTTGAAGAGTGTGAAATGGAACTGGGGTAAGTGACAATTACCACAGAACTCTCTGTTCTTACCTAGATTCAGTTGTTTTTCTTAAAGGCTTTCTGGATGATACAGGCCTTTAGTTAATTTCCAGAGTTCTAAAAAAAAAAAAAGAAAAGAAAAAGATTTTAACAACTTTGCCAGTCTATCATTGCTTTTATGAAGGGTAGAATTTTGGGAGGTCCTTAATTTCCCATTTTCACTGACATCATTCATCCTTAACTCACCTTAATTCTTAACACAATTTTTTTCTAAATTTTAAAATAATAAAAGTCTTTGTCTTCTCAATATTGTCAGAACTTTACAATTATTTAACTTCTATCACCCTTATGTTTTACATGGTATCGTGAACATGTTGTACATATATAAAGCTGTCACCCTAAGATCCCTTCGTATTACCAAAAATGTCTTTCAGTTTTGTGGTTGCATCTCATCTTTCTTGAATACCATGCCTTTCTTTAAAAATAAAATCTAAGGTCTTTTTGTATTGGGGCACACTGCAGCATTTTTTAAAGAATACTTTAAAATAAATTTTTTGAGAACATGGTCTTCTAGTATTTTAGCTCCATCTTGTTTTGATACTCATCAAATATGTCATTACTTCATGCTGCTTTCTAATAGCCAATTTTTAAATTCATTTAATAAATGTCTTTGATCACAATTCTTTCTTCTGCTCTCCTTTCCCCCTCTATTTCCAATTTCTTCTTTCCTGAGCATATCCTTTAGTAGTTTCTTTATTGAAAGTGTAATGGTAAACTCAACTTTTTTGCTTCCAGAAAGTTCTTAATTTTTCTTCATAGCTTGGTGTCCTCTCATTTCTCTTATTTCTACATGACAGTATTCTAATAATGCCATTGCTCATTTTAACTATTTGTACATATTTAATTTAAATAGAAATTGCTAGGTTGCTGATCCAAAAGCCTATAAAAATTTCATTTTCATATGACTTGTTGGAAGGTAAGGGGCATGAGCCATTTTGGCTGAGGACAGCCTAGACCAACCAACACTGCAGCCTTCCGCAGACATGACTCAGCCTATACCAGAAGAGCCAGCTGGCTGACACAACACTCTGGAATCACCAAAAATGCTTAAATCACTGTTAAAAATAAGACAACAGGCCCAAAATGGAGTTGTTTATTGTAAACTCCATGTCATCAAACCAAGACTTAATTACAGTCACAGCTCACCCAAAAATAGAATTTTAAGTAAACCAATCAAGAATTGCTTAATCAGCACTAGTTATCTACTCTGCCTGCTATATCCATGCAATCTAAAGGAAAATGATCTTGCCGTAACCAATTTGCTTTTCTCTCTAGTATAACTTCCTTATACTAGAACTTCCTTCTGTCTGTAAGTCTTTTGTTTTTGTACAGCAACTGAGAGCTCCTTCCGTCTTGTCAGGCAAACACTCTGTTCCAAGAATTTGATTCACATAACTACAGGAACTCAAAATTAAGCCAAATGAGAAGTCTGCAGCAAATATAAGCTTACTTAATAGTTTCCAGTGATATTCCCATCTCACTCCCCTAGATTGCATGCTAATTCATGAACAAAGCCAATAAGATCTTTAAATTTTACTTAGTTGAATTTTGTTTTTAACATCACTGAATTTTGAAGTAATGTAGTTTGCAATATCAAAATAATACATGTGGGCTATTATATGAAAGTGAAAGTGAAGTCGCTCAGTCGTGTCCAACTCCTTGTAACCCCATGGACTGTAGCCCACCAGGCTTCTCCATCCATGGAATTTTCCAGGCAAGAGTACTGGAGTGGGTTGCCATTTCCTTCTCCAGGGGATCTTCCTGACACAGGGATGGAACCCAAGTCTCCAGCATTGCAGGCAGACGCTTTGCCATCTGAGCCACCAGGGTTATTATATAAAACATCTCAATAGCAAGATAACAACCTGGTAATTCAAATTAGAGAATAAGGCCTTAGTTTGACCATAAACATGCCAATAAATCTGTTTACTAGTGTCGGGTTACAGATTTTACAGTCCCATTTGTTCTTAAAGCTGAGCGTGTAAGCTACAAGAGAGAGAGACATTTAGGGAACATTTAGGGAACAGGCTAAGAGAGATTCCTCCAACGATATCTCTCACTGAAGGTTTATCCCTCAATTTCAAGTGTGATGCTAGACTGTCCCAAACAATGAGAGAAGTAACACATCTTCAAAATTGGGATCAAAATTGTCAGGCAAAGACTCTGTTCCAAGAATTTTATTCACATAACTACAGGAACTCAAAATTAAGCCAAATGAGAAGTTTGTAGCAAATATAATCTTACTTAATAGTTTCCAGTGATAGTCCCATCTCACTCCCATAGATAGATGGATGATCTATCCTTTACCCAAGTACAATTAAACTCTATCTCTTAGGCAAGTTGAACTCTGGATTTTAAAGTAGGCACAGTTTTCTTCTTCCCTGGATCCACGGTGGCTGCTCTAGACTGATAAAAGTTTCCCCATTTGGACTTCCGTCTTCTTAGACTGGAGATAGATTTTGGAACTGGGAGTAATGGAAAGTGTTTGTTCCTTCTACACCATTTTGAATAGATCATCAAATCCACCTGGGATTCTAGAAGACAACTGTAATAAGTAGCTGAGGGAGATGGATAATTGAGTCCAAAAGGTATAGTTTCATATCTAGTGTCTGCCTATCAAATAGTATGGATAACATTTAAATATAGACCAGTTTTTGGTCAGCTAATTTTAAAAATTCTTGTTATAGTAATACTCTTCATCAAACTCTCCCATTGTTCTGTATATTATACAATGCATAAAATTTTAAGTAATTTTATATAAAATGAAAAAATCAAAAATATCAATAGTATTCATAGAGGAAATGGTAATGAGAAGTCTTATTTCTTGCACATATAATTCTTGTATTTAAGTGCTTATTCAACATTTCAAAGCAAACAAAAATGTATTGTCACAAGCTAAAGAATACATGCATTGTTAGGTTCTAAAATTCTTCCTTACTTTCCCCACGTTAGAAAGAAAACATCCCATCGATAATAATCAACAGCAAAGCTCCAGATGCTCACATTGGATAGCTACTCTTGCGTTAGATGTTTTCATTTTTATAATAGAGGCTTTTCTCCCCTTTATGGCCAACTGCACTATTATGAAGTATATTTTATGCACTTAATTACATTTCCACAAATGTTATGCCTAATGTTTGAGTGTGCCAGAAATCTATGAGAATATCCCCTCTCTTGTTATTTTGCCAAATTTAGTATAAATTAATTTTCTGAAGATCTTGCAAATGTCTCACTTACTATGCTTTTAGCCTAAACTTTTCTAATATAAATGTACACAATTGTAATTCTCTGCTGGGAGTTCGGTTGAGCAAAGATGTCATTTTAGAAGGAACATTTAGCTTTAAGTGATTCCTTTAAAAGTATGCTACACATTACCTACTCTCATTAGCTCTCAAACAAACAGCCAGCAATTTCAAATGACTACTTTCCAAAGCAAATTACTCAGACCTTCCTACTCATCAGAAAGTCTCAGCTGAACTAATATTTTAAAAGACTGCTCCAATTCACAATTCTTATGGAACAAAATCAGATTTTTTTTCCCACAACCCTCATTTCTGGTCTAACACTTTAGCTACCTTTACCATATGTCACTGTAAAATGCTACCAAAAATAAAATCTTAAGTTGGTGACATGAGATCAATTCTGGTATTCATCACTGTTATTCTCTAATACTCCATCCATTACAAATCATGTGATGTTAAATAATCAAACTTTTTTTTTTTCTTTTTGCCTATCTTATTTTGGCAAGATACTTTACCCTTTCAAGAAAAAAATGAAAGCCATCTGTTTTAAACGGATTCCATTGCAGCATGATTCCTGAAATGAAGACATTTTATTGTGTTAATTTTCATTAAGTAAAACTCTGTTGAAAGCCAGTAGTTGTCCAAAACCCATATGATTTATGACATGCTAATGTTTGTAGAAATACACTCTGTTTCAATTATATGGAGTAAGTGAGACCTCTCAGAACAACTTAATAATAATATCACCTACAACAAATTTAATTTTAGGCATAGAACGTGGGTGTGAGACCCAGGAACCTGTCAATAAAATCATCAGCTTCTGCACAAATTTAATCTTCATCACCTCTATGCTATATTTAATGTCAGATGGTTGTGCTTTCTAGGGGCATCAATAATATACTTCCAGAATGTAGGCACCACACAAACATTCAAAGCTGGGTTTTCCACGACTCAAACCTAGTTTTTTAGCATCCAGCAGAATGAGAGGTACTGAGACCCTAAGGAAAGTAGAAGCCATTTATAGAAAATGGGCTGGTATTTCACAGTATTTCACATATTTTTTTTCCTATGTCTCTCTCCTTCTGTTTAGTTTACCAACCCCCTTTTCACTGACTTTTATCTCTTCTTGACCCCAGTATTAAGTGCAAATAAGAAAATGGAAACTGTACTTTTTCAGTGATTTTTAGGATCAATAAAATCCCAGCCAAAAATATGCATAAGTATATCACAGATAAAAATATATCAAATGACCAATAAAAACAAATGGCAAAAGTAATAAACAACAATTTGAAAGTACACAAATAGTATGTAATGAAATTTAATGGAATAAAGATTTATTGTACTTCTTAAAATATGGAATGAAGATTTGAGCATGGATGCTAGCAGCTGCAAGTGAGTTCTGGGGTGCAACTGTTTGGAAGGCCCATTCTTTCTGTACCACTGTTTTCACTAATATTTGAATCTTTCTAAATCTCATATTCTTCTCACAAATTGAGAGAATCAATTTGAAATATATTTAAATATAATTGAAGCACAGAAGATTTTTTAGTATATTTTAACTTGATTTAATCAAGTGCTAAAACTTTCATCAAAGGGCTCAAAACACATAGAAATAGGACACACACACAACCTCCTGAAGAGTTGTAGAGGATAATTCCTCTTCATTGTTTTGTTGTTGTTGTTGTTAATGTATGTATGCAGAGCACTACTCTTGGTGTTGATCTAAGTACAACATGTTTATCTAATGTATTCCATGTGGTATACTCTATTTATTGTGTCAAGCTATGAATACATGCTCAGTCACTTCTGACTCTTTGAGACCCCATGGACTATAATCCACCAGACTCCTCTGTCCATGGAATTTTCCAAACAAGAATACTGGAGTGGGGTGCCATTTGCTTCTCCAAGGGATCTTTCCGACCTAAGAGTGAAACCCACATGTCTTGCATCTCCTGCATTGGAAGGTGGATTCTTTACCACTGTGCCACCTGAGAAACTCATTGTGTCAAATAAGTGAAAGTAATTTTGCCTGAAATTGTAACATCAACATATCATTTTGAAAGAGCCATTATGGTGAAAAGGCCCACTTGACTTCACATTCCAGGATGTTTGGCTCTAGGTGAGTGATCACACCCTCGTGATTATCTTGGTCTTGAAGATTTTTTTGTACAGTTCTTCTGTGTATTCTTACCACCTGTTCTTAATATCTTCTGCTTCTGTTAGGTCCATTTCTGTCCTTTATTGAGCCCATCTTTGGATGAAATGTTCCCTTGGAATCTCTAATTTTCTTGAAGAGATCTCTAGTCTTCCCCATTCTGTTCTTTTCCTCTATTTCTTTGCATTGATCATTGAGGAAGGCTTTCTTATCTCTCTTTGCTATTCTTTGGAACTCTGCATTCAGATGCTTATATCTTTCCTTTTCTCCTTTGCTTTTGGCTTCTCTTCTTTTCACAGCTATTTGTAAGGCCTGCCCAGACAGCCATTTTGCTTTTTCACATTTCTTTTCCATGGGGATGGTCTTGATGCTTGTCTCCTGTACAATGTCACGAACCTCATTCCTTAGTTTATCAGGCACGCTATCAGATCTAGGCCCTTAAATCTATTTCTCACTTCCACTGTATTATCATAAGGGATTTGATTTAGGTCATATCTGAATGGTCTAGTGGTTTTCCCCACTTTCTTCAATTTAAGTCTGAATTTGTCAATAAGGAGTTCATGATCTGAGCCACAGTCAACTCCTGGTCTTGTTTTTGTTGACTGTATAGAGCTTCTCTATCTCTGGCTGCAAAGATTGTAATCAGTATGATTTCAGTGTTGATCATCTAGTGATGTCCATGTGTAGAGTCTTCTCTTGTGTTGTTGGAAGAGGGTATTTGCTATGACCAATGCATTCTCTTGGCAAAACTCTATTAGCCTTTTCCTTGCTTTCCTTGCTTCATTCTGTACTCCAAGGCCAAATTTGCCTGTTACCCCAGGTGTTTCTTGACTTCCTACCTTTGCATTCCAGTCCCCTATAATGAAAAGGATATCTTTTTGGGGTGTTAGTTCTAAAAGGTCTTGTAGGTCTTCATAGAACTTTTCAGCTTCTTTAGCATTACTGGTTGGGGCATAGGCTTGGATTGCTGTGATATTGAATGGTTTGCCTTGGAAATGATCCGAGATCATTCTGTCATTTTTGATATTGCATCCAAGTACTGCATTTCAGACTCTTTTGTTGACCATGATGGCTACTCCATTTCTTCTAAGGGATTCCTGCCCACAGTAGTAGATATAATGGTCATCTGAGTTAAATTAACTATTTTCAGTCCATTTTAGTTCACTGATTCCTAGAATGTCAACGTTCACTCTTGCCATCTCTTGTTTGACCACTTCCAATTTGTCTTGATTCATGGACCTGACATTCCAGGTTCCTATGAATTTTGCTCTTTACAGAATCAGACCTTGCTTCTATCACCAGTCGCATCCACAGCTGGGTATTGTCTTTGCTTTGGCTCCATCCCTTCATTCTTTCTGAAGTTATTTCTCCACTGATCTCCAGTAGTATATTGGGCACCTACTGACCCGGGAAGTTCACATTTCAGTGTCCTATCATTTTGCCTTTTCATACTGTTCATGGGGTTCTCAAGGCAAGAATACTGAAGTGGTTTGCCATTCTCTTCTCCAGTGGACCACATTCTGTCAGACCTCTCCACCATGACCCATCCGTCTTAGGTGGCCCTACACAGCATGGCTTAGTTTCATTGAGTTAGACAAGGCTGTGGTCTGTGTGATCAGATTGGCTCGTTTTCTGTGATTATGGTTTCAGTGTGTCTGCTGTCTGATGTCCTCTTTCAACACCTATCATCTTACTTGGGTTTTTCTTACCTTGGATGAGGGGTACCTCCTCACAGCCACCCCTCCTGACCTTGCACATGGAGTAGCTCCTCTCGGCCCTCCTGTGCACACACAGCCGCCACTACTTGGATGTGAGCTTGCTCCTCTTGGCCACCTCCCCTGACCTCGGGCATGTGGTAGCTCCCCTCAGTTGCAGGCCTACTTTGGGTGTGGGGTAGTTTGTCTCTGCTGCCATCCCTGACCTCAGACATGGGGTAGCTCCTCTCAGCCACTCCTATGCCATCTTAGCCTGGCACTCTCGGTCACCACCCCAACCTTGGGCGAGGGGTAGCTCCTCTCTGCCACACTTCTGCACAATCCGTCACAGCCGGAGCGCTTCTGTGACAGTTAGAACTGGACATGGAACAACAGACTGGTTCCAAATAGGAAAAGGAGTACGTCAAGGCTGTATATTGCCACCCTGCTTATTTAACTTCTATGCAGAGTATTCATGAGAAACACTGGGCTGGAAGAAGCACAAGCTGGAATCAAGATTGCCGGGAAAAATATCAATAACCTCTGATATGCAGATGACACCACCCTTATGGCAGAAAGTGAAGAGGAACTAAAAAGCCTCTTGATGAAAGTGAAAGAGGAGAGTGAAAAAGTTGGTTTAAAGCTCAACATTCAGAAAACAAAGATCATGGCATCTGGTCCCATTACTTCATGGGAAATAGATGGGGAAACAGTGGAAACACTGTCAGACTTTATTTTTGGAGGCTCCAAAATCACTGCAGATGGTGATTTCAGTTGTGAAATTAAGAGATGTTTACTGCTTGGAAGGAAAGTTATGACCAACCTAGATAGCATATTCAAAAGCAGAGACATTATTTTGCCGACTAAGGTCCGTCTAGTCAAGGCTATGGTTTTTCCAGTGGTCATGTATGGATGTGAGAGTTGGACTGTGAAGAAGGCTGAGTGCTGAAGAATTGATGCTTTTGAACTGTGGTGTTGGAGAAGACTCTTGAGAGTCCCTTGGACTGCAAGGAGATCCAACCAGTCCATCCTAAAGGAGATCAGTCCTGGGTGTTCATTGGAAGGACTGATGCTGAAGCTGAAACTCCAATACTTTGGCCACCTCATGTGAAGAGTTGACTCATTGGAAAAGACCCGGATGCTGGGAGGGATTGGGGGCAGGAGGAGAAGGGGACGACAGAGGATGAGATGGCTGGATGGCATCTCCCAGTTGATGGACATGAGTCTGAGTGAATTCCTGAGTTGGTGATGGACAGGGAGGCCTGGCATGCTGTGTTTCATGGGGTCACAAAGAGTCAGACACGCCTGAGTGACTGAACTGAACTGATGGTGAAAAGTGATTACCTGAGTAATTGTTACTGAGGTCAGTCTGTATTGAGAGAGAAGGTAATATCCTTGGTTATATAGTAAAAATGATTTCTCTGCTTCTCCTGTTTTCTGATTGATATTTTGCCCAGATGAGGATCCTGATGAGGTGAACATCCTTTTCTCTCTGGGTAGAGAAACTGAAATTCTATTAATTATATTCAGTACCCTGTCAAATCATTTTGATCTTAAAATATGGTCATAACCATGAGAGGACCATTAACTAGAACTAATTTGCCACTCAGAATGAATGACAGTTCTTACTGTCATGTGTGAAAAATGAAAAAATGAATGCCAAAAATTGTTTCTCTAGTGACCCAAGGGTTATAAACAAGCAATCCCAGGAAATGGTGAATTAATAGTATACTAACAAAATGAATAAAAATGAATTCATCTTAAAATTTAGAAGGTGACTTTAAGTATATCTTGTTAAAACAAAACACCAGATATTTTGTTATTATTATTTAACAATGTCTGTTGAGAAGAACATGAAACTGGTGCCTGAAGTATTAGCTTTATATATGTGGAAGCTCGCTTTTAGGGAGGTAGAAGCTCAAAGAACACAGGTAACTCATAGCCCACATTTAATAATTCAATATTTTAATACCCAAATAAAACATGCAAGGCCAATATATTTCTAAAATAAAACCTAACTTTAAAATGGATCAAAGATCTTAAAAGACACTTTATCAGAACAGACCTCTCACCAAAGAAGATATGCAGATAGTTAATAAGTGTATGAAAAGACACTTCACATCAAGCACCTTTAGGAGAAACAAACAAACAAAAAAACAACGAGATACTACTACACACCTATTACTATGGCTAAAATCCAGAACATCAAGAACATCAAATGGCATTGGAACATGCATATTATCATATGTGAAAAGGATCATCCAGGTTCGATGCATGAGACAGGGTGCTCAGGGCTGGTGCACTGGGATGACCCAGAGGGGTGGGATAGGGAGGGAGGTTGAGGGGGGTTCAGGATGGGGAACACATGTGCACTCTTGGTGGATCCATGTGACTGTATGGCAAAACCACTACAATATTGTAAAGTAATTAGCTTCCAATTAAAATAAATAAATTTACATTTTAAAAAAGATATGAACAAGAATGCTCATTCATTGCTGATGGACAATCAAAATGGTACAGACACTTTGGAAGACAGTTTGGTAATTTCTTACAAAACAGCTTGCTTTTTCAATGTGATCCATCAGTTGTGCTCCCTGGTATTTACCTAAAGGAATTCACACAAAAAACTGCATATACATTGTTACAGAAGCTTTATTTATAATTGCCAAAATTTGAAACAAACCAAAATGTCTTTCAGTAGGTGAATAAATAAATAAACTGTGGCACAGTCAGAAAATTAATATTATTCAGCTCTAAAAAGAAGGAACCTACCAACTCTGAAGCAGCTGACACTGAGATGATTATCCAGAGAAGAAGATAATTGAGTGGGAAATAATACTTAAAAGAAATGCTATATATGAGGAGACAGCTGAGTTTCCCCAAAGAAGACAGACAGATGGCCAATAGGTACATGAAAAGATGCCTAACATTGCTAATTATTGGAGAAAACAAATCAAAACTATAATGAAGTACCACTTCACACTGGTCAGAACAGCTGTCTTAAAAGTGTATACAAATAAATACTAGAGAGGGTGTGGAGAAAAGGGAACCCTCCTACACTGTTGGTGGGAATGTGTATGTGTGCAGCCACTAGGGAGAACAATATGGAGCTTCCTCAGAAAAGTCAAAATAGAGTTGTCATATGATCCTGCAATCCCATTCCTTAGCATTATTGTTCACTTGCTAAGTGGTGTCCAACTCTTAGCAACCACATAGACAATAGCACACAATGCATCCCTGTCCTTCACTATCTCCTGGAGTTTACTTAAATTTATGTTCCCTGAGTCAGTGATGCTATCTAGCCATCTTATCTTCTGCCCTTCTCTTCTCCTCTTGCCTTTAATTTTTCCCAGCATCAGGATCTCTTCCAAGGAGTTGGTTCTTAGCAGTAGGTGGCCAAAGTATTGGAGCTTCAGCTTCAGCATCAGTCCTTCCAATGAATATTCAGGACTGATTTCCTTTAGGATTGGCTGGTTTGATCTCCTTGCAGTCCAAGGGACTCTCAAGAGTCTTCTCCAATACTGAAGTTTGAAAGCATCAATTCTTCAGCACTCAGCATTCTTTTTTTTTTTTTTTTTTTTTTAGTTTTTTATTTTTTTTTAATTTTAAAATCTTTAATTCTTACATGTGTTCCCAAACATGAACCCCCCTCCCACCTCCTCTTTATGGTCAAATTCTCACATCCATACATGAATACTGGAAAAACCATAGGTTGGACTATAAGGCCCTTTATCAGCAAAGTAATACCTCTGCTTTTTAATATGCTGTCTAGGTTTGTCATAGCTTTCTTCCAAGGAGTAAGGGTCTTTTAATTTCATGGTTTCAGTCACAATCTGCAGTGATTTTGGAGCCCAAGAAAATAAAGTTTGTCACTATATCCATTGTTTCACCACCTATTTGCCATGAAGTGATGAGACTGGATGCCATGATATTGGTTTTTTGAAAGTTGAGTTGTAAGCCAGCTTTTTCACTCTCCTCTTTCACCTTCAAAAGTCACTTTAGTTCCTCTTTGCTTTCTGCCATGAGGGTGGTGTTACCTGAGATTATTGATATTTCTCCCTGCAATCTTGATTCAAGCTTGTGCTTCATCCAGACTGGCATTTCACATAATATGTGTTGCATATAACTTAAATAAACAATATATAGCCTTGACGTATTCCCTTCCCAGTTTGGAACCAGTCTGTTGTTCCATGTCTAGTTCTAACTGTGGCTTTTGACTTGCATACAGGTTTCTCAGAAGCCTGATAAGATGGTATGGCATTTTCATCTCTTTGAAAATTTTCCACAGTTTGTTGTGATCCACACAATCAAAGGCTTTGGTGCAGTTATTCAAGCAGAATTATATGTTTATCTGGAATTCTCTTGCTTTTTCTATGATCCAACTGTTGTTGGCAATTTGATCTCTGATTCTTTTGCCTTTTCTAAATCCATCTTGTACATCTGGAAGTTCTTGATTCACGTACTGTTGAAGGCTAGCTTGGAGGATTTTGAGCATTACTTTGCTGGCATTTGAAATGAGTGCAATTGTGCAGTAGTTTGAACCTTCTTTGGCATTATCTTCCTTTGATTTGGAATGAAAACTGACTTTTTCCAGTCCTGTGGCCACTGCTGAGTTTTCCAAACTTACTGACATATTGAGTGCAGCACTTTCACAACATCATCTTTTAGAATTTGAAATAGCTCAACTGGAATTACATCACCTCTACTAGCTTTGTTCAGATGCTTCCTGAGGCCCCCTTGACTTCATACTCCATGATGTCTGGCTCTAGTTGAGTGATCACACCATCATGATTATCTGGGTCATTAAGTTCCTTTTTGTATAGTTATTCTGTGTATTCTTGCCACCTCTTCTTAATATCTTTTGCTTCTGTTAAGTCCACATCGCTTCTGTCCTTTATTATACCCATCTTTGCATGAAATGTTCCCTTGGTATCTCTAATTTTCTTGAAGAGATCTCTAGTTATTCCCATTTTATTGTTTTTCTCCATTTCTTTGCATTGTTCACTTAAGAAGGCTTTCTTATCTCTCGATATTCTTCAGAACTCTGAATTGAGATTTATCTTTTCTATTCTCCTGTACTTTTCACTTTTCTCCTTTTCTCAGCTATTTGTAAGGCCTCCTGAGACTACGATTTTGCCATTTTGCATTTCTTTTTCTCGGGGATGATCTTTATCTCCACCTTGTGTAAAATGTTACAAAACTCCATCCATAGTTCTTCAGGCACTTTGCCTATCAGATCTAATCCCTTGACTGTATTAGTTGCTTCCATTGTATAATCATACTGTTCATGGGGTTCTCAAGGCAAGAATACTGAAGTGGTTTACCATTTCCTTCTCCAGTGGACCTCAGATATGCAGATGACACCACCCTTATGGCAGAAAGTGAGGAAGAACTAAAGAGCCACTTGATGAAAGTGAAAGAGAAGAGTGAAAAATTTGGCTTCAGTTCAGTTCAGTTCAGTCGCTCAGTCGTGTCCGACTCTTTGTGACCCCATGAATAGCAGCATGCCAGGCCTCCCTGTCCATCACTAACTCGGGAATTCACTCAGACTCATGTCCATCAACTGGGAGATGCCATCCAGCCATCTCATCCTCTGTCGTCCCCTTCTCCTCCTGCCCCCGGTCCCTCCCAGCATCAGGGTCTTTTCCAATGAGTCAACTCTTCACATGAGGTAGCCAAAGTATTGGAGTTTCAGCTTCAGCATCAGTCCTTCCAATGAACACCCAGGACTGATCTCCTTTAGGATGGACTGGTTGGATCTCCTTGCAGTCCAAGGAACTCTCAAGAGTCTTCTCCAACACCACAGTTCAAAAGCATCAATTCTTCAGTGCTCAGCCTTCTTCACAGTCCAACTCTCACATCCATACATGACCACTGGAAAAACCATAGTCTTGACTAGATGGACCTTAGTCGGCAAAGCAATGTCTCTGCTTTTCAATATGCTATCTAAGTTGGTCATAATTTTCCTTCCAAGTAGTAAGCGTCTTTTAATTTCATGACTGTAATCATCATCTGCAGTGATTTTGGAGCCCCCAAAAATAAAATCTGACACCGTTTCCACTGTTTCCCCATCTATTTCCCATGAAGTAATGGGACCAGATGCCATGATCTTTGTTTTCTGAATGTTGAGCTTTAAGCCAACTTTTTCGCTCCCCTCTTTCACTTTCATCAAGAGGCTTTTTAGTTCCTCTTCACTTTCTGCCATAAGGGTGGTGTCATCTGCATATCTAAGGCTATTGATATTTCTCCTGACAGTCTTGATTCCAGCTTGTGCTTCTTCCAGCCCAGAGTTTCTCATGAATACTCTGCATAGAAGTTAAATAAGCAGGGTGACAATATACAGCCTTGACGTACTCCTTTTCCTATTTGGAACCAGTCTGTTGTTCCATGTCCAGTTCTAAATGTTAATTCCTTATCTCCAGATGTTCAATCTGGTTTTAGAAAAGGCAGAGCAACCAGAGATCAAATTGCCAACATCCACTGGATTATCAAAAAAGCAAGAGAGTTCCAGAAAAACATCTATTTCTGCTTTATTGACTAAGCCAAAGCCTTTGACTGTGTGGATCATAATAAAGTGTGGAAAATTCTGAAATTTGGCTTAAAGCTCAACATTCAAAAAACTAAGATCATGGCATCCAGTCCCATCACTTCATGGCAAATAGATGGGGAAACAGTTCAGACAGTGGCTGACTTTAACTTTCTCGGCTCCAAAATCACTGCAGATGGTATTTCAGTCATGAAATTAAGAGACGCTTACTCCTTGGTAGAACAGTTATGACCAACCTAGATAGCATATTAAAAAGCAGAGACATTACTTTGTCAACAAAGGTCTCTCTAGTCAAGGATATGGTTTTTCCAGTAGTCATGTATGGATGTGAGAGTTGGACTATAAAGAAAGCTGAGCACCGAAGAATTGATGCTTTTGAACTGTGGTGTTGGAGAAGACTCTTGAGAGTCCCTTGGACTGCAGGAATATCAGTCCTGGGTGTTCACTGGGAGGACTGATGTTGAAGCTGAAACTCCAATACTTTGGCCACCTGATGTGAAGAGCTGACTCATTTGAAAAGACCCTGATTTGGGGAAAGATTGAGGGCAGGAGGAGAAAGGGATGACAGAGGATGAGATGGTTAGATGGCATCACCGACTCAATGGACATGATTTTGGGTAAACTCCAAGAGCTGGTGATGGACAGAGAGGCCTGGCATGCTGTGGTTCTTGGGGTCACAAAGAGTTGGACACGACTGACCGTCTGAAGTGAACTGAACTGTATAATCATAAGGGATTTCACTTAGGTCATACCTGAATGGCCTAGTGGTTTTCCTTACTTTTCCTAGACTGAATTTTGCAATAAGGAGCTAACTATCTTATCCACATCATCTTGCTTTTACTGACTATGTAGATTTTCTCTGAGGTTCCCAGGTGGTGCTGGTGGTAAAGAACCCACCTACCAATGCAGATGACATAAGAGATGTGAATTTGATCCCTAGGTCAAGAAATTACCTTGGAGGAAGGCATGTCAACCCACTCCAATTTTCTTGCCTGAAGAATACCATGGACAGAGGAGCCTGGCAGGCTGCAGTCTGTAGGATCACAAAGAGTCAGATACTACTGAAGTTACTAGCACACAAACACACAAAGCTTCTCCATTTCAGCTGCAAAGAATAAAATCAATCTGATTTTAGTATTGACCATTTGATGGTGTCCATGTGTAGAGTCACCTCTTGTGCTGTCAGAAAAGGATGTTTGCTATGACCAGTGAAAAAACTCTATTAGACTTTGCCCTACTTAATTTTGTACTCCAAGGCCAAACTCGCCTATTACTCCAGGTTCCTCCTGACTTTCTACTTTTACATTCCAATACCCTATGATGCAAAGAAAGTCTTTTGGGGGGGGGATGAGTTCTAGAAGGTCTTGTAGGTCTTCATAGAACCATTCAACTTCAGCTTCTTTGGCATTAGTAGTTGGGGCATAGACTTTGATTACTATGATATTGAATGGTTTGCTGTGAAAATGAACTGAGGTCATTCTCTCCTTTTTGAAATTGGTTCCAAGTACTGCATTTTGGACTCATCCACAGATTGGGACACATCATGAAAGTGAAATCATTCAGTCATGTCCAACTCTTTGCAACCCCATGAGCTATAGACTCCATGGAATTCTCCAGGTCAGAATACTGGACTGGGTAGCCTTTCCCTTCTCCAAGGGATCTTTCCAACTAAGGAATCAAACTGGGGCCTCATGAATTGCAGGCAGATTTTTACCAACTGAGCTATCAGGGAAGCACATGATATTATGGTCATCTGGATTAAATTCACCCATTTTCATCCATTTTAGTTCACTGATTCCTAAGATGTCAATGTTCACTCGGAATATTCTGCTTAACCACACCCAATTTACCCTGATTCATGGACCTAAGATTCCACGTTCCTAAGCAATATTGTTATTTACAACATCAGACTTTACTTTCATCACCAGACACATCCACAAATGAGCCTCATTTCTGCTCTGGTCCACCTGCTTCATTGTCTCTAATGCTATTAGTAATTGCCCTCCTCTCTTGCCTGGTAGTATATTGGACACCTTCCGACCTGGAGGTGGGGTGGGGCTCATCTTCCAGCATCGTATCTTTTTGTCTTTTCATACTGTTCATGGGGTTCTGGTGGCAAGAATACAGGAGTAGTTTACTATTCCCTCCTCCCACATTTTTTCAGAACTCTCCACTAGGACCCATCCATCTTGGGCGGCCCTGCACAGCATGGCTTATAGCTTAATTGACTTATGCAAGCCCCTTTACCATGATAAGGCCGTGATCCATGAAGGGGGATCCTGGGCAAAACTATAATTCAAAAAGTAACATGCACCCCTATGTTCATAGCAGCAATATTTACAGTAGCCAAGATATAAAAACAACTTAAGTGTCCATCAACAGGTGAATGGATAAAGAAAATATTGTATGTGTATAAAATGGGATATTACTCATCTTTTTAAAAAGACTGAAATAATGCTATCTGCTGCTAACTGAATGGACCTAGAGGTTATCAGACTAAGCAAAGTAAGCCAGAAAGAGAAAGACAAATATCGTTCATCATTTATATGTGAAATATACAATATGACAGAGATGAAATTATCTAGAAACAGTATCACAGACATTAAGAACAGACATAATTGCCAAGTATGGGGCTGGGGAAGGGATGAATTGGGAGTGTGGGACTAGCAGGTGCAAACTATCATACATAGAATGGATAAGCAACAAGATCCTATTGTATAGCATAGAAAACTATATTAAATATCCTGCAATAAACCATAATGGGGGGGGGAGGAACCTGTGTCTCTTATCTCCTTCAAACTAACTTATCAAAACAAAACAAAAAAAAATCAGCAATTTAGAGGCATGCTATTTACTCATTCAAGCAATTAAAAGAAAAAGGGCATCAAGACAGTCTTAATGATTAAATACTAAATTCCACCCACTTCATCATTCAGACTTCACAATCAAAAATATGTATTTCAATCTACTTAATGGGAATCCTTGCTCTTTAATTCCCTGCATGTGCTAATGATTATCTGATAGGTGGCTGTTTATTTTGTGAGGGAAGGCCAACTCTGTGGACCAGGTTGTTTAAGTATTTTACATAAGCATTCTCTATAAATTCTAAAATGGTGCATTTACCATGACTTCTATAAAAGACTCATTTACATGTATGTGGGAAAAAAACAAATAGAGCAAAGGACCATTTAAACTTGATTTTCACTCAAATTCAATCTCCAAGTTCAAACCCCAGATACTCCCTTTCTGATCAGATATTTTGTGGGTAGAATATAAAATGAGGTGAGACTGTTAGGCTTGTAGTAAGATTACAAAGGATTTCCAGAATGTGCTGGGAATCCTTTTGGATACTAAACCCACCCAAGGTGGAGTTCATTTATATGTCCCATTGTTCACACCACATAGCCTACTGAAAACATTCCTGGTACTGCAGAAAGATAATCATTTGTAGAACTAAGCAGCACAATTTCACCCTCAGAAGCTCTTTTCTTCCTTCTTTTTCACTGAAGTATATTTGATTTACAATAATGTATCAATTTATCCTGTACAGCAAAGTGATTCAGTTATATATATGTGTGTGTGTGTGTGTGTGTGTGTGTGTGTAGTCTTTTCCATTATAGTTTATCATAGGATATTGAACACAGTTCTCTGTGCTATATAGTAGGACTTTGTTGTATATCCATTCTATATTTAAAGGCTTATATCTGCTAATCCCACCTTTCCACTCCTTCCCTCCCCAACCCACTCACCACTAACTATCACAAATCTGTTCTCTATGTTTCTCAGTTTGTTTCTTTTTCATAGACAGGTTTATTTGTGTTATATTTTAGATTCCACAAATAAGTGACATCACATGGTATTGGTCTTTTTCTGACCTACTTTGCTTAGTATGACAATTTCTAGGTCCACTCATGTAGCTACAAATGGCATTATTCATTCTATTTTATGGCATTGCATACATGCACCATCTCTTGTCTATTCATTCATCTGTCAATGGATATTTATGCTGTTTCCATGTTTTGGCTATTCTGAATAGTGTTGCTATGAACACAGGGGTGCACATATCTTTTTGAGTTATAATTTTGTCCAGATATATGCCCAGGAGTGAGATTGCAGGATCATATGGCAACTCTATTTTTACTTTTCTGATGAACCTCCATGCTGTTCTCCATATACTTTCCCACCAACAGTGTAGGAAGATTCCCTTTTCTCCACATCGTCTCTAGCATTTGTCATTTCTAAACTTTTTAAAGATGGTGATTCTGCCCGGTATGGTATCTCACTCAGTGAGATGGTATCTCACTGTAGTCTTGATTTGCATTCCTCTAATAATTAGGGATGTTGAGCACCTATTTGTGTCCCTATTGGTCATCTGTATATCTTTTTTAGAGAAACATCTGTTTTAGTCTTCTGCTCATTCTTAGAAAGCCTTTTGAGAGAAAAGCTAAGCTGCCTCTACTCATCTGAGTGGGTTTTTGTGCTTCATACTAATTTATTAGTGAGCAACACTGATATTGTTAATAGGTCTTTGAAATCTACCTCTTCTAGGGTACTAAAAAGCTTACAGGAACAGAAATACCATTGTGTGAAAATATAATTCTTTATTTTAAATTGGAGAATGGTTTATCTAGTATATAAAGTAAGAAGAAAGCATTAGATGATTTTTCTTCCTAACTTCTACCTATATTGAACAGTATTCATTTTTTCTAACACGTTGTTGAAATTGCTCTTTACTTGGAATACATAATGTTTTATGACGTATTTAGAAAAGTCCTTCCTCCATGGGAAGCTCAAGAAAATGTAATAAATGTTATTATGAAGTGATGACATATTATAAACTCCAAATATCATCATCATGTATGATGCATGGCATAACAAAGAGAATTTGGTTTATAACAGTTGTATGAGTCTACAAATATTTGAAAGCATAATTATCATCAACTTCCTAAGAGCACTCTCTCGGATTGAGGCTAAACAACTGTAAATAATTAGTTGAAAAGTGAAAAGTTCAGTTAGTGGATTTTTTGCCTGTACAATATAGCACAATTACCTACCAGTGGTAGGTAAACATTGACAAAGAGTAGAACAGTTGTATGGAAAGAGCACCAAACAATGAGTTGTTCAAATCTTTGCCTTATTTTTTTGTTAATTTTGAAATTGTTTTATATTTACAGAAACGTTGCAAAAATAACACAGAGTTCACATATTCCCCTGGCCATCCAACTTTTTCTAATTTAGAATCTTGCATTAACTATAATACAATAGAGATTAATTTAAAATAACATTGGTGTAACAAAAATAGATAAAATATCCAAATTCATTTCACCAGTTTTCCCATTAATATGCTTTTCCTGGTCTAGGATATCACAATGGATTTAGTTTTCATATTTCTGTAGTCTCTTCCATCTGTGGCAATTCCGTAGTTTTTCCTTGTCTCTGATCACCTTGATACTTTTGAGGAGCAGTTATTAGTTATTTGGTCCTATGACTCTTGATTAAATTTGTCTTAAATGTTTTCCTGATTAGGGTGAACTTATAAATGAAGTTGAGATGTCTCATTACTAATCATAACAGCCTTGATTACATGATCATTTCTCTGTGCAGTTACTATTTTTCCATTTGTAATAGATAAATATATTGAGGGAATATTGAGAGCTTGCCAATATCCTGTTCTTCAAACTTTTGATCACTAATTTTAATAGTCCTTATTTTTGCTAGAAAATTATGATTGTTGTACACACTATTTCTTTTCCTAATTGGATTATATTAGCTGATTAGCTTTTATACCTTGATCTGAGTACTGAAGGACAAGTTTTCTCCTGTCAGATTATGACAGGTAAGTTGGAATTACAGAAATGCTTGCTCAATGCTGTTGGATATTATATCTCTATCCTAGGCTCAACATGGATAAAAAGGCTCTCACTAATATAATCACCTGCTACTCAGATAGTTGATGGAACAGCTGATAAGTAGCTTTAGAAATTAGGGAATTCCCCCTAATCCCTGCTCTAGAAATTACAGAAGTTAGCGTTTTCAACTTAATTGAAAATGAACTTTTGATTTTCCTTTTTAGTTTATGCTGTATCCTATCATGCCTAGATTTTAGTATTTTAAAAGCAGACTTATTTACAGCCCTGTAGGTATAGAAAAAGAAAGACATTAAACACACACTTTATTGAATAAAATGATAAGCTCAGGATTGTCTAATATGTTAACTACAAGCAACTTGCAGCTATTGAAATGTAGCTGCTCAAACTGATATATGTTTTATAGATATATATATATAATACAAACCAAATCTCAAAAACTTAGTATAAAGAAAGAAATGCAAAATATTTATTTAAATTTTTTATGTCTATATTACATACTGAAAAATATATTTTACATATTGTATTAAATGAAATATATTATTAAAATTACTTTTCTTACTTTTCATATATCTACTTAAAATTAAAATTACACACATATTTCACTTTATATTTCTATTAAACAGTCTTAATTTGAACTTTACATGGCATTTTTGCAATTCCTTGAAGTAATGAGATATAGAGTTCAAAAGACTTGGATATTAAAGCTTGGAGACCTGAGTTTAAAATCAGGCTTTATGGCCCAGTAAGAGTGGAACTTGCAATGTTACTTAATCTCTTTAAGGTTTCCATTTCTTATCAACAAAATGGAAACAGAAATATATACATCATATGAGATTTTTTGAAGATTAAAGAAAAACAATTTATATAAACATTAAAGAACAATATTTGACACACAACACATATTCAGTAAAGCACAGCTAGAATTATTGTTACATACTAACTAATTGAAAAGAATTTCAGAACTTTGAACCAAGAGACATGTAATGAATCACTTTTGTTCGTTGTTTATTGTTTACTCCCCTAGGAAAATCGCTAAAAAGTCTAATCAAAGGGTGACATAAATCCATATTAGAAATTATTCTAATTTTCTAATTTTAATTATCCCTATCATCATCTTTTTACTACAATCAGCTTCTTTGACACAAATTTTCTTGAATAATTACTAACAGTCAAACAGGGTGTGTTCTAGGGATAAAAACCTTAAAGGAAAAATGCTGTTTTACACTTTAGTTGAGGAACACAGATGGTGAGTAAATTAATAAATGTCAGATGTGTGTGAGAAGTGGCAATCTATCTATAGAAGACTATCTATCATGTATTTGTCCACCAAAAACTAAGTAAGCAACCTAATAAAAAAGGTGGGCTAGAGGATCAAAGATCTAGCAGGTTCCCTATATGCACAGAGAGAATTAACATAGATGATACTCTGAGGCAGGAAAAAGTTTTCTTTGAAGGAGAAACTGTAAGGTGATCATGGTCCTGAAGCAGAGTGGCCAGAGGCAGCAATCAATAATGAAGCTAGAAAGACAGTTACAGACTAGATGCGAGGGATATTTCACAGGATGAGGGTTTATTTCTCCTTGCATATTCACAATTTATTGATACTTGACTACTCATCTAGCACTTAATAACAGCAGAATTCAGAGAATTTTTGAGCCATGATTCCAGTCCCTCTAGACACTATCTACTTTATACACTTAAAAGATTTCTCTGAGTGCTTTGTGGAAAATAGACAGAAACTGGTTACGAATAGAACTGTGAGAGTTAAATATGAGGCTCCAGTCACTAGTAAATGAGGGGAAAGAAAGAAATGATGAGGTTGGAGATTTACTCTAAGATAGAATAGACAGGACTTGCTCGTCAATTTTACATGTATTGTTAAGAAAGTGAGGAAGCAAGCCTATCTCCTTTTGACCTAGAAACTGGAAGAATAGTCCACTTTGGGAAATATGCAGAAATTAGGGAGAAGTGTGTTGGTTGGCTGAGTGAACAAGATTTTTTTTTTTCTTTTTTATCTGATTATGCCACATGGCATGCAAGATCTTAGTTCCCTGGCCAATGATTGAACCAGTGCTGTCTGCAGTGACAGCATGGAGTCTTAACCACGAGACCTCCAGGGAATTACTAAACTTCAACATTGAGAGATCTGGAAAGGAGGACAATTCAGCACTCTAAAATGAAGAGTTGGCATTGATGTGAGCAAAGCAAGTGAATGTGGTGTTCTGATGGTGTTTAAAGAAGGATGGAGTGAACAACTGGGTCAATCTCTACTGAGAATTCAAGTACATTTGTACTGAAATTGACCATTGAATTTGGCAACATCTATCTACCTTAGTGGGTGAAGACTGAAAATCTTAGAGTGAAAGAAACCTGTGGTGT
This sequence comes from Capricornis sumatraensis, assembly GCF_032405125.1. NCBI lineage: Eukaryota > Metazoa > Chordata > Mammalia > Artiodactyla > Bovidae > Capricornis > Capricornis sumatraensis. The sequence goes on from NC_091083.1 coordinate 53,209,857, forward strand.
TCCTGATACTGTGTTAAATTTGTGACAAGCATCTCAAGATGATTACAATCTATTGGGAAAAATGGAGTCTGGCAAAATGAAGAATGCAGAGCATCATGAAAGGCCACAGATGATAAGTGAGGTTATCTGGTATTAGTCAACTATTTGGGATTAAAACCTCTGAAGAGGATTTTGAGAGTGGAAAATATATCTATAGTTATCGTATTCTAAATTATAATTGTGTATATATCAACTTCCAATTTATAAATAAAATTTTTGTCCATAAGGAAATAATTATTGGGGCTTCTGGCTCAAGATGGTGGAACAAAATGTATGATGGTGGAGATGATGGATGCTCATCTCCTCCAGCAAAAGCACCAAAATTGCAACTGGCTGTTGAACAACCATCAAGAGGAGGATGCTATAAACCATCAAAAACATGATAAAATTAAATCCCATACCTGCTAGGTGGGTGATCCAAAATTTGAAGAATAAGAACACTAATGAAGTTCTCCCACACTTGTGAAGGTTCTGAACCTCATGTCAGGCTTCCCAGCCTGGGGATCCAGCAAAGGGACTGGGAATCTTCAGGAAACTTGACTTTAAAGGCCAATGGGATTTAATTACAGAATTTCCACAGGAATGGAGGAAACAGAGTCTCCACTCTGGGAAATGGCACAAACAAAATCTTGTGTGCATCAAGACTCAGCGAAAATGAGCAGTGACCCCATGGGAGACTGAAATAGGCCTACATGCTAGTGTTGTTGGAGGGTTTCCTGTGGAGGTGGGGGTTGGCAGTGGCTTGCTGTGTGGATGGAGGCACTAGCAGCAGTGGTCCTAAAGGGGCTCCTTGGCATAAGTCCTCAAAAGTCCTTAACCCTACTATGGAGCCCATAGATCCCAGGACTGTGTTCCCTCAGACCAAACAACTGACAGGGAGAGAGAACAACCCACCCATCAGCAGATAATTAGATTAAAGCTTTACTGAACACAGCCCTGCCCACCAGAGCAAGATTCAATTTTTCCAACCACCAGGCCCTCCCATCAGGAAGCTTATACAAGCCTTTTAGCCTCATCCACTGGAAAGCAGACATAAGAAGCAATAAGAATCAAAATCCCACAGTGGTTAGAATGAAAACCACATCAGAGAAAGTTAATCTTGATGAAAAAGCAGATGATTTTGTCCCAGATGAAGGGACAAGATAAAAACTCAGAAAAACAACTAAATGAAGTGAAGCTAGGCAACCTTCCAGAAAAAGAATTCAGAATAATGATAGTGAAGATAATCCAGGATCTCAGAAAAAAAAAAAATCAAGGCAAAGATTGAGAAGATGTAAGAAATGATTACCAAAGACCTAGAAGAACTAAAGAACAGATAGAGATGAATAATATGCTAGAAGAAATCAGTATCAGAATAACTGATGCAGAAAAATGGACAAGTTACCTGGAGAACAGAATGGTGGAAGTGACTGCTGCAGAGCAGAATATAGAAAAAAAAGAAGAAGAAGAAGAAGAAGATGGCCTAAGAGACCTCTGGGACATTAAACTCAACAACATACACAATATAGGGGTGCCAGAAGGCAAAGAGAGATAGAAAGGACCCGAGAAAATGTTTGAAAAGGTAACAGCTGAAAATGTCCCTAACATGGTGAAGGAAATAGTCGACCCAAGTCCAAGAAATGTGGAGTCCCAAGAAGGATAAACCCAAGGAGGAACACACTGAGACACATAGCAATCAGAATGATGAAGATTAAAGACAAAGATAAAATATTAAAAGCAACAAGGGAAAAATGGCAAGATACAAGGTAACTCCCATAAGGTTATCAGCTGATTTCCTAACAGAAATACTACAAGTCAGAAGGAAATGTCATGATATATTTAAAGTGATGAAAGAGAAGAACATACAACCAAGAATATTCTACTCAGCAACACTCTTATTCAGATTTAAAGGAGAAATCAGAACTTTCCAAACAAGCAAAAGTTGAGAGAATTCAGCACCACCAAACCAGCTTTATGACAAATACTAAAGGAACGTCTCTAGGAAGAAAACACAGGAGAAGGAAAAGACCTATGGAAAATAAGCCCAAAACAATTAAAATTGTATTAGGATCATGCATATCAATAATTACTTTAACTGTAAATGGATTAAATGCACCAACCAAAAGACACAGACAAATTGGGTAGATGAGAACATGTGCATGTATGCACTTCCACTTACCACATCACTATACTTAACCCCCCAGATAGTATGTAATTATTTTATATTGTTACATTAATCATAGCTTCCCATTGTAATTATCTTTTATTTTTTGTCTGGCTATTGATTGTGAGCAATATGTGAACCATATACTTCCAGATCTTCAAGCAGGATTTAGAAAACCAGAGGAACCAGAGATCAAATTGTCAACATCTGCTGGATCTTTGAAAAAGCAAGAGAGTTCCAGAAAAACATCTATTTTGGGTGTATCGACTATGCCAAGGCCTTTGACTGTGTGAATCACAAAAAACTGTGGAAAATTCTGAAAGAGATGGGAATACCAGACCACCTGACCTGCCTCTTGAGAAATCTGTGTGCAGGTCAGGAAGCAAAGTTAGAACTGGACATGGAACAAAAGACTGGTTCCAAATAGGAAAAAGAGTACGTCAAGGCTGTATATTGTCACCCTGCTTATTTAATGTATATGCAGAATACATTATGAGAGGTGCTTGCCTGAATGAAGCACAAGCAGGAATCAAGACAGCTGGGAGAATATGAATCACCTCAGATATGCAGATGACACCACCCTTATGGCAGAAAGTGAAGAAGAACTAAAGAGCCTCTTGGTGAAAGTGAGAGAGGAGAGTGAAAAAGTTGGCTTAAAGCTCAACATTCAGAAAACTAAGATCATGGCATCTGACCCCGTTACTTCATGTGAAATAGATGAGGAAACAGTGGAAACAGTGGCTGACTTTAGGTTTTTGGGCTCCAAAATCACTGCAGATGGTGACTGCAGCCATGAAATCAAAAGACACGTATTCCTTGGAAAGAAAGTTATGACTAACCTAGACAGCATATTAAAAAAGCAGAGACATTACTTTGTCAACAAAAGTCTGTCTATTCAAGGCTATGGTTTTTCCAGTAATCATGTATGGATGTAAGAGTTGGACTGTAAAGAAACCTGACCACTGAAGAATTGATGCTTTTGAACTGTGGTGTTGGAGAAGACTCTTGAGAGTCCCTTGGACTGCAAGGAGTTCCAACCAATCCATTCTAAAGGAGATCAGTCCTGGGATATCCTTGGAGGGAATGATGCTAAAGCTGAAACTCCAGTACTTTGGCCACCTCATGTGAAGATTTGACTCATTGAAAAAGACCCTGATGCTGAGGGGGATTGGGGGCAGGAGGAGAAGCAGACGACAGAGGATGAGATGGCTGGATGGCATCACTGATTCGATGGACATGAGTCTGAGTGAACTCCAGGAGTTGGTGATAGACAAGGAGGCCTGGCGTGCTGTGATTCATGGGGTCGCAAAGAGTCAGACACGACTGAGCAACTGAACTGAACTGACTGATTGTGAAAACTGATAAGCATATTTTACTCTTGTGACTATGTAGCTAACATTTGATAAATACCATTGTATCATGACTGGTCAATGGAAAATAATAGAATTTGTATCACTAAAGCTACCATTTAATAGAAAAATCTGTAATCACTTTTTAAAATCCAGGTACATAACAGATTTGGAATTTTGGAATTGGAGTTTTTGGTAAAATACAAGTGACCACATATGCTTTCTTCCCCAAAGCACTGGATGTGTTTCTAATTCGCAGCCATGTTCATTAGAAATATAAACATAAAAACAACTGGACTAAATGATGAGCTTTTACTTTTATCTAGTTTGTTTCATTTTTTCTCTTTCACATTCAGTGCTCCAATTACATTTAAGTTGTTTTCAATTTCTTCACTTCTTGTTTTTGCTTTTCTTTTTCAAGCCTTTATCTTTAGCCTCTAAAAATAGAAAAATTTTCAGGTACATATAGTAAAAAAGCTTTTGTATACATATGTATGGTATGTATAATATATACATTTTAGAAAATTTATTAATTTTTGCCTCGCTAAAAAATAGCTATGGCATTTTAATTCCACTTGTTTGACTTAGTATGAATAGAATGCTAGTATTCTAATTTATATTCACTCAAAACTATGGCATAATCTCATGTATGTTGGCATTTATTATTACTGCTATAAATCTAGAAAATATATCATCTTAGTGATTTAAAAAAAAAAAAATTGAATGGGGCCTGAAACTTCTAATCCTATTTTGAGAATATAAAGAAATACTATGTTGTAAAAAAACTAAAACAAAAACAAAAACACACACACACACAAGAAATTAACAAATGATACAGTATTACTAGCTAGAGTACAAATTTTGTTTAAACTTCACAAAATTTTGTGCTAATGTCCATTATTTGTTTTCATACCTGATTTAAAACTCTACATTGTATTTAATTGCATTGAGCAGTTTCAGCTACATTTTGCAATTTATAATTCTGGTAAATTTTCTTTTCATTTTTATTCTATTACAAATGTTTTCTAGTTTTCTTATTGTGGCTTCTTAGATACACCCATCTTTTAAAAGTGGTCATTTATTTCTAAATATATGGGATTTTGTTTAAAGAGTCTTTAACATGGAATGCAAAAGTAGGAAGTCAAGAAACACCTGGAGTAACAGGCAAATTTGGCCTTGGAATGCGGAATGAAGCAGGGCAAAGACTAACAGAGTTTTGCCAAGAATATGCACTGGTCATAGCAAATGCCCTCTTCCAACAATACAAAAGAAGACTCTACACACATGGACATGACCAGATGGTCAACACCGAAATCAGATTGATTATATTCTTTGCAGCCAAAGATGGAGAAGCTCTATACAGTCAACAAAAACAAGGCAAGGAGCTGACTGTGGCTCAGATCATGAACTTCTTATTAGACTCCAAATTCAGACTCAAATTGAAGAAAGCAGGGAAAACCACTCGACCATTCAGGTATGACCTAAATCAAATCCCTTATGATTATACAGTGGAAGTGAGAAATAGATTTAAGGGCCTAGATCTGATAGATAGAGTGCCTGATGAACTATGGACTGAGGTCCGTGACATTGTACAGGAGACAGGGATCAAGACCATCCCCATGGAAAAGAAATGCAAAAAAGAAAAATGGCTCTCTGGGGAGGCCTTACAAATAGCTGTGAAAAGAAGAGAAGTGAAAAGCAAAGGAGAAAAGGAAAGATATTAGCATCTGAATGCAGAGCTCCAGGGAAGAGCAAGAAGAGATAAGAAAGCCTTCTTCAGTGATCAATGCAAAGAAATAGAGGAAAAGAACAGAATGGGGAAGACTAGAGATCTCTTCAAGAAAATTAGAGATACCAAGGGAATATTTCATGCAAAGATGGGCTCAATAAAGGACAGAAATGGTCTGGACCTAACAGAAGCAGAAGATATTAAGAAGAGGTGGCAAGAATACACAGAAGAACTATACAAAAAAGATCTTCACGAGCCAGATAATCATGATGGTGTGATCACTAATCTAGAGCCAGACATCCTGGAATGTGAGGTCAAGTGGGCCTTGGAAAGCATTGCTATGAACAAATGGAATTCCAGTTGAGCTATTTCAAATCCTGAAAGATGATGCTGTGAAACTGCTGCACTCAATATGCCAGCAAATTTGGAAAACAGCAATGGCCACAGGAGTGGAAAAGGTCAGTTTTGATTCCAATTCCAAAGAAAGGAAATGCAAAAGAATGCTCAAACTACTGCACAATTGCACTCATCTCACATGCTAGTGAAGTAATGCTCAAAATTGTCCAAGCCAGGCTTCAGTAATACGTGAAGTTCAAGCTGGTTTTAGAAAAGGCAGAGGAACCAGAGATCAAATTGCCAACATCCGCTGGATCATGGAAAAAGTAAGAGAGTTCCAGAAGAATATCTATTTCTGCTTTATTGACTATGCCAAAGCCTTTGACTGTGTGAATCACAACGAACTGTGGCAAATTCTGAAAGAGATGGGAATACCAGATCACTTAACCTGCCTCTTGAAAAATCTGTATGCAGGTCAGGAAGAAGTAGTTAGAACTGCACATGGAAAAATAGACTGGTTCCAAATAGGAAAAGGAGTACGTCAAGGCTGTATATCGTCACCCTGCTTATTTAACTTATATGCAGAGTACACCATGAGAAATGCTGGGCTGGAAGAAGCACAAGCTGAAATCAAGATTGCCGGGAGAAATATCAATAACCTCAGATATGCAGATGCCACCACCCTTATGGCAGAAAGTGAAGAGGAACTAAAGAGCCTCTTGGTGAAAGTGAAAGTGGAGAGTGAAAAAGTTGGCCTAAAGCTCAACATTCAAAAAACGAAGATCATGGCATCTGGTCCCATCACTTCATAGGAAACAGATGGGGAAACAGTGGAAACAGTGTCAGACTTTATTTGGGGGGGGGGGGCTCCAAAATCACTGCCGATGGTGATTGCACCCATGAAATTAAAAGACACTTACTCCTTGGAAGAAAAGTTATGACGAACCAAGATAGTATATTCAAAAGCAGAGACATTACTTTGCCGACTAAGGTCAGTCTAGTCAAGGCTATGGTTTTTCTGTGGTCATGTATGGATGTGAGAGTTTGACTGTGAAGAAGGCTGAGCACTGAAGAACTGATGCTTTTGAACTGTGGTGTTGGAGAATACTCTTGAAAGTCCCTTGGACTGCAAGGAGATCCAACCAGTCCATTTTGAAGGATATCAGCCCTGGGATTTCTTTGGAAGGAAAGATGCTAAAGCTGAAACTCCAGTACTTTGGCCACCTCATGCAAAGAGTTGACTCATTGGAAAAGACTCTGATGCTGGGAGGGATTGGGGGCAGGAGGAGAAGGGGACGAGATGGCTGGATGGCATCACTGACTCGATGGACATGAGTCTGAGTAAACTCGGGCAGTTGGTGATGGATAGGGAGCCCTGGCGTGCTGCGATTCATGGGGTCACAAAGAGTTGGACACGACTGAGAGACTGATCTGAACTGAACTTGCATTTAAATGTTTTCTCCTCCACAGTCACCCTGTGTGTCTTTTTCAGTCTAACTGTTTTGTGGCTTTCTACAGCTAAGTCAAAGATCTCTTTTGGTAAATGTCACATTGCATTTGAAAATATGTGGATTATTTTCAAATATTTTTCTATATTGATTTGTCACATAATTCCACAGTGATAAAAGAGCAGACTTTGTATGATTTCAATACCTTTGTGTGAATGTGCTAAGATTGACTCTGTTCATAGATTGACTCTGTGCCACCTTATGGACTGTAGTCTGCCAGGCTCCTCTGTTCATGGGATTTTCTAAGCAAGATAACTGGAATGGATTGCCATACTCTCCTCCAGGGAAACTTCCCAAACCTGGGGTTGAACCCACATCTCTTACATCTAACCTGCATTGGCAGGCAGTTTCTTTACCACTAGTGCCCACTGCGATCAATACCTTCAGACCATGAAATTTTTAATGTTTTTTTATGCCCCTGGATTTATTCCAGTGTCTCCTAATTTACAATCTATGGGAACTTGAATAGAATTTGTATACTATTGTTGTGTGAAAATTGTATAAATCTTAATTATGTTGAATTGATTCACAGTACTTTACAGGTCTACTATATCCTTCTACTTCTCTGTATTCTCTATTAATTTTTGAGAGTTCTATATCGAAACTCCAACTAAAAACCTTAATTGATTTACTTAAAAAATAAATGAAATATGTAGTGGAACTATATATAACTTTGTTCTGTATTTTTCAAGTCTCCTGTAAATGTGTTATTATAAATTTATAATATAAAAAATAAAAATTTAAAAAACAAAATAATTATTTTCACTATTTCAATGAATTAATAAAATTATTTGATTAAATATCATGTGACTACATAGCAATATCTACCTGAGTATTGCTCCAAGCATTTCAAACTATAGTTGTAAATATAGTGCATATGATTTTCTCAGACACTAAAAATATCCAATACGTTAGCCTTACAATAAAAGGACAATGCTTAAGCAGCTGTAATAAATTCAATTTAGAAATGTCACTGATAAGCTCACCACAGCTTTTTAAACATGTTAAAATAAATTAAATGTACAGAAATTGCAAAATGATTACAAATTTCACTAAATTTGTGTAAAAACACAGTATACACAAAAGGATATGTGCTACATGGTGTGGTTTAATTGCTAAGTTGTCCACATCTTGCAACTCCATGGGCTGTAGCCTTGCAGGCATCTCTGTCCATGGAATTTTCTAGGCAAGAATACTCGAGTGGGCTGCCATTTCCTTCTCTAGAGGATCTTCCCAACCCAGTAATCAACCAGAATTTCCTGCATCGCAGGTGGATTCTTTATAACTGAGCCACCAAAGAAACCCATATGTACTACATCTATGATACAATTTCTAGGCTATATTTAGCTAAACTGTACCAATATGAATCATTATTTGTTAATGTTACTGGAAAGATTTATATCTTTTTTCCTAACAAGCCTCATATTCTTTGCCCTTTTAGAGTATCAATATGAGCTTATAAATTTTCTTAAAATTCATTTTTCTTTAGAAATCTGATATCTTCATGATATGGTAATGGAAAAATTCCTTTTGAGCTAGCTCTTTGGTTCTTTCAGATACCGATGACAATACTTTTGCTCTATGACAACAAGTTTTCCTGCTTATTCTGGTCTTTCTTGCTTCACTGAATGCAATCAGCTGTTCTCTTTTCTCATTGTTCAGTCACTCAGTCGTGTCTGACTCTTTCTGACCCCATGGACTGCAGCAGGCCAGGCTTCTGTGTCTTTTACCATCTCCTGGACATTGTTCAAACTCATGTCCATCTAGTCAGTGATGCCATCCAACCATCTGAACCTCTGTTGTCCCCTTCTCCTCTTGCTCTCAACTTTTTCCAGCATCAGGGTCTTTTCCAATTAGTCAATTCTTCACATTAGGTAGCCAAAGTATTGGAGCTTCAGCATCAGTCCTTCCAATGAAAATGCAGGACTGATTTCCTTTAGAATTGCCTGGTTTGATATCCTTGCTGTCTAAAAGACTCTCAAGAGTCTTCTCTAGCATCGCAGTTTGAAAGCATGAATTTTTCTGTGCTCAGTGTTATTTATGGTCCAACACTCACAACCATACATGACTACTGGAAAAACCATAGCTTTGACTGTACAGACCTTTGTCTACAAGGTACTGTTCCTGCATTTTAATATGCTGTCCAAATATGTCATAGCTTTTCTTCCAAGGAGCAAGCATCTTTTAATTTCATGCCTGCAGTCACCATCTGCAGTGATTTTGGAACCCACGAAAGTAAATTTTGTGTCTGTTTCCTCAGATATGCAGATGATGCCACCTATTTTCTCATCTATTTATCATGAAGTGAAAGGACTATATGCCATGAACTTAAGTTTGTGAATCTTGAGCTTTAAGCCAGGTTTTTCACTCTCCTCTTTTACCTTCAGGAGGCTCTTTAGTTAACTCTTTGCTTTCTGCTATAAGGGTGGTGAAATCTGCATATCTGAGATTATTGATATTTCTCCTGGCAATATTGATTCCAACTTGTGCTTCATCCAGCCCAGCATTTATCGTGATTTACACTGCATATAAGTTAAATAAGCAGGGTGACAGTATACAGTCTTGATGTACTCCTTTCCCAATTTTGAACCAGCCCTTTGTTCTATGTCCAATTCTAACTGTTGCTTCTTGACCTGAAAACGGGTTTCTCAGGAGGCAGGTAAGGTGCTCTGGTATTCCCATCTCTTTAAGAAATTTCCTCATTTTGTTGTGATCTACACTGCCAAAGGCTTTTAGCATAGTCAATGAAGCAGAAGTAGATGTTTTTTCTGGAATCCTCTTGCTTTTTCTGTGATCCAATGGATGTTGGCAACTTGATCGCTAGCTCCTCTGTCTACTCAGAATTCCAGCTTGAACATCTGGGAGTTCTCCGTTCATGTACTGTTGAAGTCTAGCTCCGAGAATTTTGAATGTTAGTTTGCCAGCATGTGAAATTAGTGCAAATGTGTGGTAGTTTGAACATTCTTTTGGCATTATCCTTGTTTGGTATTGGAATGAAGAATAGCCTTTTCCAGTCCTGTGGCCACTGCTGAGTTTTCCAAATTTGCTGGCATATTAAGAGCACCACTTTCATAGCATCATCATTTAGGATTTGAAATAGCTCAGCTGGAATTCCATCACCTCCACTAGCTTTATTCATAGTGATGCTTCCTGAGGTCCACTTAACTTCACACTCCAAGATGTCTGACTCTAGGTCACCATCATGGTTATCGCACCACCATGGTTATCTGGGTCATTAAGATCATTTTCATATAGTTCTTCTGTGTATTCTTGCCACCTCTTCTTAATATCTTCTGCTTCTGTTAGGTCCATACCATTTCTGTCCTTTATTGTGCCCATCCTTACATGAAATATTCCCTTGGTATCTCTAATTCTCTTGAAGAGATTTCTAGTCTTAAATTGAAGAAAGTATGGAAAATCACTAGGCCATTCAGGTACAACCTAAATCAAAGCCCTTATGATTGTACAGTGAAAATGACAAATAGATTCAAGGGATTAGATCTTATAGACTACCTGAAGAACTATAGTTGGAGATTTGTAACATTGTACAGGAAGCAATGATCAAAACCATTCCCCAAAAAAAGAAATGCAAAAGGTAAAATGCTTGTCTGAGGAGGCCTTACAAATGGCTGAGAAGAGAAAGGCAAAGGAGAAAAAGAAAGATATATCCATCTGAATGCACAGTTCCAAAGAATACCAAGGAGATATAAGAAATCATTCCTAAGTGAACAGTAAAAAGAAACTGAGGAAAACTATAGAACAGGAAAGATTAGAGATCTCTTCAAGAGAATTAAAGACACTAAAGGAAAATTTCTCTTCTATATACTGAGTGATTAATTGAATTAGAAAACGCAATCTAGTTGGGAACCATTCTTGTCACATTGTTTTATATGAGCATTGATTGTGGGTGACAAAACATATAGATCACTTTAATAAATGTGCTAGTCTCCAATGTTCATTGCAGCGCTGTTTACAATAGCTAAGATATAGGTGTGACCTTAATGTCCACTAAGAGATAAATGGATTAAGAAGATGTGGTTACATGTATATAATGGAATACTATTCAGTCATAAAAAGAATGAAATAGTGCAATTCACCTCAACATGAATAAACCTAGATATTGTCATACTAGGTGATATAAGTCAGATAGAGAAAGGCAAATATCATATGATATCACTTATATGTGGAATCTAAAAAAAGTGATGCAAATGAACTTATTTCTAAAACAGAAATAGTCTCACAGACATAGAAAAAAACATATGGTTACCAAATGGGAAAGGTTGGGAGGAGAGATAAAGTAGGAATTTGGGAGTAATGTGCACAAACTACTATATATAAAATAGATAAATAATAAGAACTTACTTTATACCGTAAGAACTATAATCAATATTTCATAACAACCTATATGGAAAAATGATCTGAAAATGAGTGCATATGTGCATGTATATATATAACTGAATCACTTTATTGTGCACTGTAAATTAAGGCAACACTGTAAATCAACTATACTTCAATAAAAAATTAGAAAAAAAATTTAAAAGTGCAAGAAAAATGTATTTTAAAGGTCATGTATTTGCATTGATTTATATCAAATATTGATGTAAGATGTTTTAAAGCTATTTCTCTTATTTGATTCCTCTTTTCTCTGACTTCCCTGGTGGCTCAGACAGTAAAGCATATGTCTACAATGCTGGAGACCCTTGTTCAATCCTTGGGTTGGGAAAATCCCCTGGAGAAGGAAATGGCAATCCACTCCAGTACTATTGCCTGGAAAATCCCACGGACAGAGGAGCCTGGTAGGCTACAGTCCACGGGGTCACAAAGAGTCAGACATGACTGAGCGGCTTCACTTCCACTTTCACTTTTCACTTTTCTCTGTTATATATGACCTTTTATACAGTTTAAATAGGCCATATCATATGAGGCCAAAGCAAATTATGTGCATAAAATATAAGATTGCGTAGTCTCTTTATAACTTAAATAAACCCGACAACTAGACCTTACTTCTATTTCCTTTCTTTTGTTATCAATTATTGTCATCAAATATCTTAGTGAGCATCTTTCTGTAACCACTAATTGACATCAGTTGTAAGATTTAAAAAGAATTAGGACTGCTTTATCTCTAAAAGGTTTTAAGGTATTGTTCTAGGAACAATAACTTCATGAAAATGTCAACTCTCTAAATTCAGATTGAAAACCTGCCTTCCGTTCTTCTGACTGAATTGATTTCTACCCATTAGGACAACAAAGGATTTGTGCATAAAATTATATTAAAGTAATAAAAGCAGCAAGAAATTTATTTAGGAGAGAGCTTTTTATTTTAAGCAATGTTTCCAATTACCAAAAGGAAAAACCATATACTTGGGTAAAGATGACTCAGCTGTATCTATCACATAATAAATGAGCTAAAAGGAAAAAATAATAATAATCCTATACTTCCAGAAGACTGCAAGGAAAGAAATTCAGTGTTTGTGAAATACCTGTCATTTCTGGACCCAAACATGATCCACAAGAAAAGGAAATGACAACCTACTCCAGAATTCTTCCCTGGAAAACACCACAAACAGTATGAAAAGGCAAAAATATATGACCCCAGATGATGAGCCTCCCAGGTCATAAGGTGTCAAATATGCTACTGGGGAAGAGTGGAAGGCAATTACTACTGGTTCCAGAAAGAATGAAGCAGCTGGGCCAAAGCAGAAATGAAGCTCAGTTGTGAATTTGTCTCATAGAGAAAGTAAAGTCTGATGCTAAAAAGAAAAGGAAAAAGAAAAGAAGAAAAGGAAGTATATACCCATATAAATTCAGAGTTCCTAAGAATAGTGAGGAGAGATTAGAAAGCCTTCCTCCATGATTAGTGCAATGAAATAGAGGAAAACAATACAATGGAAAACACTGGAGATCTCTTCAAGAAAATTAGAGATATTAAAGGAAAATTTCATGTAAAGATGGTCACAATAAAGGACAGAAATTGTATGGACCTCACTGAAGCATAAGATATAAAAAAAAAAAAAAGAGATGGCGAATACACAGAAGAACCATACAAAAAATATCTTCATGACCCAGATAATCACAGTGGTGTGATCACTCATCTAGAGCCAGACATCCTGGAATGTGAAGTCAAGTGGGCCTTAGGAAGCAACACTATAAACAAAGCTAGTGGAGGTGATGGAATTCCAGTTGAGCTATTTCAAATCCTGAAAGATGATGCTGTGAAAGTGCTGCACTCAACATGCCAGCAAATTTGGAAAACTCAGCAGTGGCCACAGGACTGGAAAAGGTCAGTTTTCATTCCAATTCCAAAGAAAGGCAATGTAAAAGAATGCTCAAACTAGCACACAGTTGCAAAAGATATTAAGAAGAGGTGGTAAGAATACACAGAAGAGTTGTACAAAAAGATATTCATGACCCAGATAATCATGATAGTGTGATCATTCACCTAGAGCCAGACATCCTGGAATGTGAAGTCAAATGGGCCTTAGAAAGCATCACTATGAACAAAGCTTAGTGGAGACTGCTCCAAAAGGCAGTGGGGGAAGGTCAATATATAAGGTTTTGGTGAATGGGGAGCTCAAAACAATTAAACTAGTGGAGGTGATGGAATTCCAATCGAGCTATTTCAAACCCTAAAAGATGATGCTGTTAGAGTGCTGCATTCAATATGCCAGCAAATTTGGAAAACTCAGCAGTGGCCACAGGAATGGGAAAGGTCAGTTTTCATTCCAATCCCAAAGAAAGGCAATGGGAAAGAATGCTCAAACTACTGGACAATTGCACTCATCTCACACACTAGCAAAACAATGCTCAAAATTCTCCAAGCCAGTCTTCAACAGTATGTGAACTGTGAACTTCCAGATGTACAAGATGGTTTTAGAAAAAGCAGAGAAACCAGAGATCAAACTGCCAACATTTTTTTGATCATCGAAAAAGTGAGAGAATTCTAGAAAAACATCTACTTCTACACATTTTCTAAATCCAACTTGAACATCTGGGAGTTCTTGGTACACGTACTATTGATATATGTATCCAAGCGTAGCTTGGATAATTCTTAACATTACTTTACTAGTTTGTGAAATGAGTGCAACTGTACAGTACTTCAGAGAAGCCAATGGCACCCCACACCAGTACTCTTGCTTGGAAAATCCCATGGACAGAGGAGCCTGGAAAGCTGCAGTCCATGGGGTCACTGAGAGTTGGACATGACTGAGTGATTTCACTTTCACGCATTGGAGAAGGAAATGGCAATTCACTCCAGTGTTCTTGCCTGGAGAATCCCAGGGATGGGGGAGCATGGTGGGCTGCCCTCTATGGGGTTGCACAGAGTCGGACACGACTGAAGTGACTTAGCAGCAGCAGAAGTGGTACAGTACTTTGAACATTCTTTGGTATTGGAATGAAAACTGGCCTTGTCCAGTCCTGTAACCTCTGCTGAGTTTTCCAAATTTGCTGGTATATCGAGTGCAGCACGTTCACAGCATCGTCTTTTAGGATTTGAAATAGCTCAACTAGAATTCCATCACCTCCACTAGCTTTGTTCGTGTGATGCTTCTTAAAGCCCACTTGATTTCTGCTCTTAGGTGAGTGATCACACCATGGCTATCTGGGTCATGAAGAGCTCTTTTGTATAGTTCTTCTGTATATTCTTGCCATGTCTTAATATCTTCTGCTTATGTTAGAGCTACTATAGAAGCCGATAGACCCCAGGACTTGGTTGCCTCTGGCCAAACAACTAACAGAGAGGGAACACAGCTCCACACATAATTAGACAATTGGATTAAAGTTTTACTGAGCACCAGAACAGGACCCAGTTTCCCCCACAGTCAATCTCTCTCATCATGAAGCTTCCATAACCCTCTTATCCTTATCCTTCAGAGTGCAAACAGAATGAAAAACCTAATCACAGAAAACTAATCAAACTGATCGCATGGGCTACAGCCTTGTCTCACTCAATGAAACTCTTAGCCATTCCATATAGGGCCACCCAAGACAGACAGGTCATGGTGGAAAGTTCTGACAAAACATATCCACTGGAGAAGGCAATGGCAACCCACTTCAGTACTGTTGCCTTGATAACCCCATGAACAGTATGAAAAGGCATGACCCTGAAAGATATGACAAAGATATGGCACTGAAAGATAAACTCCCCAGGTTGGTAGGTGCCCAATATGCCACTGAAGAAATAGCTCCAGTGGAGAAGAAGAGTGGGGAAGAGTGGAGAAATAACTCCAGAAAGAATGAAGAGATGGAGCAAAAGTGAAAACAATGCCCACTTGTGGATGTGACTGGTGATGGAAGTAAAGTCTGATGCTGTAAAGAACAATTGCATAGAAACCTGGAATGTTAGGTCCATGAATTAAGGTAAATTAGAAGTGGTCAGAAGGGGCGGTCCTAAGATGGCACAGAAATAGGATGGGGAGACCACTTTCTCCCTTGCAAATTCATCAAAAGAACATTTCAACTCTGAGTAAATTCCACAAAACAACTTCTGAATGCTGGCAGAGGACATCAGGCACCCAGAAGAGCAGATCATTGTCTTCAAAAACAGGTAGAAAAAATATAAAAGATGAAAAAGGAGACAAAGGAGGTAGGGAGGGAGCTCCGTCCCGGGAAGGGAATCTTAAGAAGAGAGGTTTGCAAACACCAGGAAACACTCTTGCTGCCGAGTCTGTGGCGAGCCTTGGAAGCACAGAGGGCAACATAACAGGAAGGAAAAATAAATAATTAAAACCAACAGATTACGAGCCCAACAGTAACTTCCCCAGCGGAGAAGCAGCGCAGACGCCTGCATCCGCCACTAGCAAGTGGGGGCTGGGCAGGGAGGTGTGGCAGGTACGGGCTGCAGTGCTTTTAAGAATCGGGCTGAAATGCCCCACGTAACCAGAGCGAACTAACTTGGGCTAGCAAACCAGACTGTGGGATAGCTACCACGCGAAAAGCTCGAACATAATATACCGCCAGGACTGCACACAGAAAAAAGGATGGAACAGAAATAGCCGGCTGCAGACCATCCCCCTCCAGTGACAGGCAGCCAGAGCCATAAGGGCTGGAAGCGGGCAATCGCAGCCCAAGAGAGAGATTACCTACCAAAATGCAAGCAGGCTTCTTTGCTGACTAAGACTTCTGGGGGTTCTGGACAGTTATCAGCCGCCAGAGAAGGGATGCCAGCGATATCCCTGGAAAACAGCAGCAGAGACGGGAAAGGTGATAAGTTGCAGTGACTGCGCTTGCCAAACACCTGAGCTACTTGGACCAGGGAAGGGCATAAAATGCAGGCCCAACCGAATCTGCACTTCTGAGGGCTACCTGAGCACCAAGCCTGAATGGCTTAGACCGGAGAGGTGCATGCAGCCTAGGGCCAGCCTCAGACGGTTCCCGGTGGAGCAACGTAGAGCCTGAGCAGTGTGCACCGCAAGCAGGGGCAGGCCCAGCAGGGCTGAGACACTGCAAGCATACGACAGTGTTACTCGTTTGCAGCATCCCTCCCTCCCCACAGCACGACTGAACAAGTGAGCCTGAAAAAAAAAAAAAGTGTCCACCACCGCCCCACCCCATGACAGGGCAGAAATCAGACACTGAAAAGACCAGCAAACAGAAGTTAAACAGAGGGAACCGCCTTGGAAGTGACCCCACACTGGCCACAACACCAGAGAAAGGGCCAGATATATTTTTACTATTTTTACGATCATTCTTTTTGTTGTTGTTGTTGATATTGTTGTGTGATTCTTTTTTCTTTTCTTTTTCCTCTTCTTTGTTTTTAAACCTTTTTAAATTTGTAAGTCCTCTATTTCTCCTTTAATTTTTATTTTTATAACCTACTATTACTTTTCAAAAAAAAAAAAAAAAGACCCTATTTTTAAAGCAAACACCATATATACTTTTTGTGGTCGTGGTTGTTGTTTTTTTTAATAATTCTTGTGGCTTTTTTTTTCTTTCTTCTCCTTCTTCTTCTTTTCTTTAATATTGTATTTTTGAAAATCCAACCTCTACTCTAGATTTTTAATCTTTGCTTTTTGGTATTTGTTGTCAATTTTGTACATTTAAAAACTCAATCTTCAGTACACAATTTTAACTGAGAGTGAGATTACTAGCTTAACCAATCTCTTCTTCTTTGGACTCTCCTTTTTCTCCACCAGGTTATCTCTGTCTCCTCCCTCCCCCTTTTCTTCTCTACCCAACTCTGTGAATCTTTGTGTGTTCCAGATGGTGGAGAACACTAAGGGAACTGGTTATTGGCTGGATCTGTCTCTCTCCTTTTCATTTCCATCTTTTATCCTCCTGGCCACCTCTGTCTACTTCCTCCCTCTCTTCTTCCCTGTATAACTCCATGAACACCTCTGAGTGGTCCAGACTGAGGAGTGCACATAAGGAAGTGACTACTGACTAGCTTGCTCTCTCCTCTTTAGATCCCACCTCATCTCATTCCAGTCACCTCTAACTACCCACCCCTTCCCTTTTCCGTGTAATTCAATGAACATTTATGGATGTCCTTCAATGTGGAGAAACTTTTCATCTTTAACCTAGACGTTTTATCATTGGTGCTGTATAGATGGAGAAGTCTTGAGGCTACTGTAAAAATAAAACAGAAAGCCAGAAGCAGGAGGCTTAAGTCCAAATCCTGAGAACATCAGAGAACTCCTGAATCCAGGGAACATTAATCGATAGGAGCTCATCAAATGCATCCATACCTACACTGAAACCAAGCACCACCCAAGGGCCAACAAGTTCCAGAGCAAGACATACCATGCAAGTTCTCCAGCAACACAGGAACACAGCCCTGAACTTCAATATACAGGCAACTCAAAGTTACTCCAAAACCATTGACGTCTCATAACCCATTACTGGTCACTTCACTGGACTCCAGAGAGAAGAAATCCAGCTCCACCGACCAGAACTCCAACTCAAGCCTCTCTAACCAAGAAACCTTGACAAGCCATTGATACAACCCCACCTACAGTGAGGAAACTCCACAATAAAGAGAACTCCACAAATTTCCAGAATATAGAAAGGCCATACCAAACGCAGCAATATAACCAAGATGAAGAGACAGAAGAATACCCAGCAGGTAAAGGAACAGGAGAAATGCCCACTAAACCAAACAAAGGAGGAAGAGATAAGGAATCTACCTGAGAAAGAATTCCAAATATTGATAGTAAAAATGATCCAAAATCTTGAAATCAAAATGGAATCACAGATAAATAACCTGGAGACAAGGATTGAGAAGATGCAAGAAAGGTTTAACAAGGACCTAGAAGAAATAAAAAGAGTCAATATATAACGAATAATGCAATAAATGAGATCAGAAACACTCTGAAGACAACAAATAGTAAAATAACGGAGGCAGAAGATAGGATTAGTGAAATAGAAGATAGAATGGTAGAAATAAATGAATCAGAGAGGAAAAAAGAAAAACGAACTAAAAGAAATGAGGACAACCTCAGAGATCTCCAGGACAATATGAAATGCTCCAACGTTCGAATTATAGGAGTCCCAGAAGAAGAAGACAAAAAGAAAGACCATGAGAAAATCCTTGAGGAAATAATAGTTGAAAACTTCCCTAAAATGGAGAAGGAAATAATCACCCAAGTCCAAGAAACCCAGAGAGTTCCAAATAGGATAAACCCAAGGCGAAACACCCCAAGACACATATTAATCAAATCAACAAAGTTCAAACACAAAGAACAAATATTAAAGCAGCAAGGGAAAAACAACAAATAACACACAAGGGGATTCCCATAAGGATAACTGCAGATCTTTCAATAGAAACGCTTCAGGCCAGGAGGGAATGGCAAGACATACTTAAAGTGATGAAAGAAAATAACCTACAGCCCAGATTACTGTACCCAGCAAGGATCTCATTCAAATATGAAGGATAAATCAAAAGCTTTACAGACAAGCAAAAGCTGAGAGAATTCAGCACCACCAAACCAGCTCTCCAACAAATGCTAAAGGATATTCTCTAGGCAGGAAACACAAAAAGGGTGTATAAACCTGAACCCAAAACAGTAAACTAAATGGCAACGGGATCATACTTATCAATAATTACCTTAAACATTAATGGGTTGAATGCCCCAACCAAAAGATGAAGACTGGCTGAATGGATACAAAAACAGGATCCCTATATATGATGCCTACAAGAGACCCACCTCAAAACAAGGGACACATACAGACTGAAAGTGAAGGGCTGGAAAAAGATATTCCATGCAAATAGAGACCAAAAGAAAGCAGGAGTAGCAATACTCATATCCAATAAAATAGACTTTAAAACAAAGGCTGTGAAAAGAGACAAAGAAGGCCACTACATAATGATCAAAGGATCAATCCAAGAAGAAGATATAACAATTATAAATATATATGCACACAACATAGGAGCACTGCAATATGTAAGGCAAATGCTAACAAGTATGAAAGGGGAAATTAACAGTAACACAATAATAGTGGAAGACTTTAATACCCCACTCACACCTATGGACAGATCAACTAAACAGAAAATTAACCAAAAAATGCAAACCTTAAATGATACAATAGACCAGTTAGACCTAATTGATATCTATAGGACATTTCACCCCAAAACAATGAATTTCACCTTTTTCTCAAGTGTGCATGGAACTTTCTCCAGGATAGATTACATCCTGGGCCATAAATCTAACCTTGATAAATTTTAAAAAATCGAAATCATTCCAAGCATCTTTTCTGACCATAATGCATTAAGATTAGATCTCAATTACAGGAGAAAAACTATTAAAAATTCCAACATATGGAGGCTGAACAACACGCTTCTGAATAACCAACAAATCACAGAAAAAAATCAAAAAAGGAATCAAAATATGCATAGAAACTAATGAAAATGAAAACACAACAACCCAAAACCTGTGGGACACTATAAAAGCAGTGCTAAGAGGAAAGTTCATAGCAATACAGGCATACCTAAGAAACAAGAAAAAAGTCAAATAAATAACCTAACTCTACACCTAAAGCAACTAGAAAAGGGAGAAATGGATAACCCTAGAGTTAGTAGAAGGAAAGAAATCTTAAAAATTAGGGCAGAAATAAATGCAAAAGAAACAAAAGAGACCATAGCAAAAATCAACAAAGCCAAAAGCTGGTTCTTTGAAAAGATAAATAAAATTGACAAACCATTAATCAGACTCATCAAGAAACAAAGAGAGAAAAATCAAATCAATAAAATTAGAAATGAAAATGGAGAGATCACAACAGACAACACAGAAATACAAAGGATCAAAAGAGACTACTATCAGCAATTATATGCCAATAAAATGAACAACGTGGAAGAAATGGACAAATTCTTAGAAAAGTACAACTTTCCAAAACTGAACAGGAAGAAATAGAAAATTTTAACAGACTCATCACAAGCACAGAAATTGAAACTGTAATCAGAAACCTTCCAGCAAACAAATGCCCAGGTCCAGACGACTTCACAGCTGAATTCTATTAAAAATTTTGAGAAGATCTAACACCTATCCTACTCAAACTCTTCCAGAAAATTGCAGAGGAAGGTAAATTTCCAAACTTATTCTATGAGGCCACCATCACCCTAATACCAAAACCTGACAAAGATGCCACAGAAAGAAAACTACAGGCCAATATCACTGATGAACATAGATGCAAACATCCTTAACAAAATTCTAGCAATCAGAATCCAACAACACATTAAAGAAATCATACACCATGACCAAGTGGGCTTCATCCCAGGGGTGCAAGGATTTTCAATATCCGCAATTCAATCAGTGTAATTCACCATGTTAACAAATTGAAAAATAAAAGCCATATGATTATCTCAATAGATGCAGAGAAGGCCTTTGACAAAATTCAACAACCATTTATGAAAAAAACTCTCCAGAAAGCAGGAATAGAAGGAACATACCTCAACATAATAAAAGCTATATACGACACCCACAGCAAACATTATCCTCAATGGTGAAAAATTGAAAACATTTCCCCTAAAGTCAGGAACAAGACAAGGGTGCCCACTTTTACTGCTACTATTCAACATAGTTCTGGAAGTGCTGGCCACAGCAACAGAGCAGAAAAAGAAATAAAAGCACTCCAAATTGGAAAAGAAGAAGTAAAATTCTCACTGTTTGCAGAAGACATGATCCTCTACATAGAAAACCCATTCATCTCACATGCTAGTAAATAATGCTCAAAATACTCCAAGCCAGGCTTCAGGAATACGTGAACTGTGAACTCCCTGATGTTCAAACTGGTTTTAGAAAAGGCAGAGGAACCAGAGATCAAATTGCCAACATCCGCTGGATCATGGAAAAGGCAAGAGAGTTCCAGAAAAACATATATTTCTGCTTTATTGACTATGCCAAAGCCTTTGACTGTGTGGATCACAATAAACTGTGGAAAATTCTAAAAGAGATGGGAATACCAGACCACCTAACTTGCCTCTTGAGAAATCTGTATGCAGGTCAGGAAGCAACAGTTAGAACTGGACATGGAACAACAGACTGGTTCCAAATAGGAAAAGGAGTATGTCAAGGCTGTATATTGTCACCCTGCTTATTTAACTTCTATGCAGAGTACATCACAAGAAATGCTGGACTGGAAGAAACAAAAGCTGGAATCAAGATTGCCAGGAGAAATATCAATAACCTCAGATATGTAGATGACACCACCCTTATGGCAGAACGTGAAGAGGAGCTAAAAAGCCTCTTGATGATAGTGAAAGAGGAGAGTGAAAAAGTTGGCTTAAATCTCAACATTCAGAAAATAAAGATCATGGCATCCAGTCCCATCACTCCATGGGAAATAGATGGGGAAACAGTGGAAACAGTGTCAGACTTTATTTTTGGGGGCTCCCAAATCACTGCTGATGGTGACTGTAGCCATGAAATTAAAACACGCTTACTCCTTGGAAGAAAAGTTGTGAGCAGCTTAGATAGTATATTCAAAAGCAGAGACATTACTTTGCCGACTAAGGTCCATCTAGTCAAGGCTATGGTTTTTCCTGTGGTCATGTATGGATGTCAGAGTTGGACTGTGAAGAAGACTGAGCACCGAAGAATTGATGCTTTTGAACTGTGGTGTTGGAGAAGACTCTTGAGAGTCCCTTGGACTGCAAGGAGATCCAACCAGTCCATTCTGAAGATCAGCCCTGGGATTTCTTTGGAAGGAATGATGGTAAAGCTGAAACTCCAGTACTTTGGCCACCTCATGTGAAGAGTTGACTCATTGGAAAAGACTCTGATGCTGGGAGAGATTGGGGGCATGAGGAGAAGGGGATGACCTAGGATGAGATGGCTGGATGGCATTACGGACTCGATGGATGTGAGTCTGAGTGAACTCCGTGAGATGGTGATGGACAGGGAGGCCAGTGTGTTGCGATTCATGGAGTTGCAAAGAGTCGGACACGACTGAGCAATTGAACTGAAAGACTCCACCAGAAAATTACTAGAGCTAATCAATGAATATAGTAAAGTTTCAGAATATAAAATCAACACACAGAAATCCCTTGTATATTATACACTAATAATGAGAAAATAGAAAAAGAAATTAAGGAAACAATTCCATTCATCATTGCAACACAAAGAATAAAATACTTAGGAATATATCTACCTAAAGAAACTAAAGACCTATATATAGAAAACTATAAAACACTGATGAAAGAAATCAAAGAAGACACTAATAGATGGAGAAATAGACCATGTTCATGGATTGGAAGAATCAATATAGTGGAAAATGAGTATACTACCCAAAGCAATCTACAGATTCAATGCAATCCCTATCAAGCTACCAGCGGTATTTTTCACAGAACTAGAACAAATAATTTCAAGATTTGTATGGAAATACAAAAACCTCTAATAGCCAAAGCTATCTTGAGAAAGAAGAATGGAATGAAAGAATCAACCTGCCTGACTTCCGGCTCTACTACAAAGCCACAGTTATCAAGACAGTATGGTGCTGGAACAAAGACAGAAATATAGATCAATGGATCAAAATAGAAAGCCCAGAGATAAATCCACACACCTATGGACACCTTATCTTCGACCAAGGAGGCAAGAACATACAATGGATTAAAGACAATCTCTTTAACAAGTGGTGCTGGGAAAACTGGTCAACCACTTGTAAAAGAATGAAACTAGATCACTTTCTAACACCACACACAAAAATAAACTCAAAATGGATTAAAGATCTAAATGTAAGACCAGAAACTATAAAACTCCTAGAGGAGAACATAGCCAAAACACTCTCCGACATAAATCACAGAAGGATCCTCTATGATCCGCCTCCCAGAATACTGGAAATAAAAGCAAAAATAAACAAATGGGATCTAATTAAAATTAAAAGCTTCTGCACAACAAAGGAAACTATAAGCAAGGTGAAGACAGCCTTCTGAATGGGAGAAAATAATAACAAATGGAACAACTGACAAACAACTAATTTCAAAAATATGCAAACAACTTATGCAGCTCAATTCCAGAAAAATAAATGACCCAATCAAAAAATGGACCAGAGAACTAAATAGACATTTCTCCAAAGACATACGGATGGCTAACAAACACATGAAAAGATGCTCAACATCACTTGTTATCAGAGAAATGCAAATCAAGACCACAATGAGGTACTATTTCACACCAGTCAGAATGGCTGAGATCCAAAAGTCTGCAAGCAATAAATGTGTGGAGAAGGTGTGGAGAAAATGGAACCCTCTTGTACTGTTGGTGGGATTGCAAACTAGTACAGCCACTATGGATAACAGTGTGGAGATTCCTTAAAAAATTGCAAATAGAACTGCCTTCAGTTCAGTACAGTTCAGTCACTCAGTCGTATCCGACTCTTTGCGACCCAATGAATCGCAGCACACCAGGCCTTCCTGTTCATCACCATCTCCCAGAGTTCACTCAGACCCACGTCCATTGAGTCCATGATGCCATCCAGCCATCTCATCCTCGGTCGTCTCCTGCTCCTCCTGCCCCCAATCCCTCCCAGCATCAGAGTCTTTTCCAATGAGTCAACTCTTCGCATGAGGTGGCCAAAGTACTGGAGTTTCAGCTTTAGCATCATTCCTTCCAAAGAAATCCCAGGGCTGATCTCCTTCAGAATGGACTGGTTGGATCTCCTTGCAGTCCAAGGGACTCTCAAGAGTCTTCTCCAACACCACGGTTCAAAAGCATCAATTCTTCGGTGCTCAGCCTTCTTCAAGGCTTCTTCCTCACATCCATACATGACTACTGGAAAAAACCATAGCCTTGACTAGATGGACCTTAGTCGGCAAAGTAGCGTCTCTGCTTTTGAATACCTCTTCAAGAAAATTAGAGATACCGAGGTAACATTTCACGCAAAGAGGGACTCGATAAAGGACAGAAATGGTATGGACCTAATAGAAGCAGAAGATATTAAGAAGAGGTGGCAAGAATGCACGGAAGAACTGTACAAAAAAGATCTTCGTGACCCAGATAGTCATGATGATGTGATCACTAATCTAGAACCAGACATCTTGGAATGTGAAGTCAAGTGGGCCTTAGAAAACATCACTACGAACAAAGCTAATGGAGGTGATGGAATCCCAGTTGAGCTGTTTCAAATCCTGAAAAATAATGCTGTGAAAGTGCTGCACTCAATATGGCAGCAAATTTGGAAAACTCAGCAGTGGCCACAGGACTGGAAAAGGTCTGTTTTCATTCCAATTCCAAAGAAAGGCAATGCCAAAGAATGTTCAAACTACTTCACAATTGCACTCATCTCACA
Source organism: Capricornis sumatraensis (assembly GCF_032405125.1). Taxonomy (NCBI): domain Eukaryota; kingdom Metazoa; phylum Chordata; class Mammalia; order Artiodactyla; family Bovidae; genus Capricornis; species Capricornis sumatraensis. The sequence continues at coordinate 53,234,676 of NC_091083.1, forward strand.
CTCTAGTAAAGTAATGCTCAAAATTGTCCAAGCCAGGCTTCAGGAATACGTGAACTGTGAACTCCCTGATGTTCAAGCTGGTTTTAGAAAAGGCAGAAGAACCAGAGATCAAATTGCCAACATCCGCTGGATCATGGAAAAAGCAAGAGAGTTCCAGAAAAACATATATTTCTGCTTTATTGACTATGCCAAAGCCTTTGACTGTGTGGATCACAATAAACTGTTGAATATTCTTCAAGAGATGGGAATACCAGACACCTAACCTGCCTCTTGAGAAATCTATATGCAGGTCAGGAAGCAACAGTTAGAAGTGGGCATGTAACAACAGACTGGTTCCAAATAGGAAAAGGAGTACGTCAAGGCTGTATATTGTCACCCTGCTTATTTAACTTCTATGCAGAGTACATCATGAGAACTGCCTTATGACCCAGCAATCCCACTGCTGGGCATACACACCGAGGAAACCAGAATTGAAAGAGACACATGTACCCCAATGTTCACTGCAGCACTGTTTATAACAGCCAGCACATGGAAACAACCTAAATGTCCATCAGCAGATGATTGGATAAGAAAGCTGTGGTACATATACGCAATGGAGTATTACTCAGCCATTAAAAATAATTTGAATCAGTCTGAATCAGTTCTAATGAGGTGGATGAAATTGGAGCCGATTATACAGAGTGAAGTAAGCCAGAAAGAAAAACACCACTATAGTATAGTAACACATATATATGGAATTTAGAAAGATGGTAAGGATAACCCTGTATGCGAGACAGCAAAAGAGACACAGATGTATATAACAGACTTTTGGACCCTGAGGGAGATGGAGAGGGTGGGATGATTTGGGAGAATGGCACTGAAACATGTATACTATCATGTAAGGAATGAATCGCCAGTCTATGTTCGATGCAGGATACAGGATGCTTGGGGCTGGTGCACGGGGATGATTCAGAGAGATGATATGGGGTAGGAGGTGGGAGGGGTGTTCAGGATTGGGAACTCATGTACACCCGTGGTGGATTCATGTCAATGTATGGCAAAACCAATCCAGTATTGTAAAGTAAAATAAAGTAAAAAAAAAAAAAAAATTGAAAAAAAAAAAAAAAGAAGTGGTAAAAGAGGAGATGACAAGTGTGAACATCAACATTTTAGGAATCAGTGAACTAAAATGGGCTGGAATGGGTGAATTTAACTCAGATGACCATTATATCAACTACTGTAGGCAAGAAGCCTGTAGAAGAAATGGATAGCCCAAAATGCAGTACTTGAGTGTGGTCTCAAAAATGACAGAATGATCTCTGTTCCCAAAGCAAATGATTCAGTATCACAGTAATTCAAGTCTATGCTCCAACCAGTAATGCTGAAGAAGTTGAAATTGAACAGCTCTATGAAGAATGACAAGACCTTCTAGAACTAACACCGAAAAAAATATGTCCTTTTCATCATAGAGGACTGGAATGCAAAGTAGGAAGTAAAAAGATATCTGGAGTAACAGGCAACTTTGTCCCTGGAGTACAAAATGAAGCAGGCCAAAGGCTAACAGAATTTTGCCAAGAGAACACACTGGTCATAAAAACCACCCTCTTCCAACAACACTTGAGAAGACTCTATACATGGACATCACTAGATGGTCAACATCAAAATCAGATTGATTATATTCTTTGCAGCCAAAAATAGAGGAGCTCTATACAGTCAGCAAAACAAGACCAGGAGTTGACTGTGCCCCAGATCATGAACTCCTTATTGCCAAATTCAGACTTAAATTGACGAAAGTGGGGAAAACCTCTAGACCATTCAGTTCACTTCAGTTCAGTCCCTCAGTCATGTCCAACTCTTTGTGATACCATGAATCGCAGCACACCAGGCCTCCCTGTCCATCACCATCTCCCGGAGTTCACCCAAACTCATGTCCATCGCGTCAGTGATGCCATCCAGCCATCTCATCCTCTGTCATCCCCTTCTTCTCCTGCCTCCAATCCCTCCCAACATCAGAGTCTTTTCCAATGAGTCAATTCTTCACATGAGGTGGCCAAAGTACTGGAGTTTCAGCTTTACCATCATTCCTTCCAAAGAACACCCAGGACTGATCTCCTTTAGAATGGACTGGTTGGATCTCCTTGCAGTCCAAGGGACTCTCAAGAGTCTTCTCCAACACCGCAGTTCAAAACCATAATTCTTCGGTGCTCAGCTTTCTTTATAGTCCAACTCTCTCATCCATACATGACCACTGGAAAAACCATAGCCTTGACTAGGTGGACCTTAGTCAGCAAAGTAATGTCTCTGCTTTTTAATATGTTGTCTAGGTTGGTCATAGCTTTCCTTCCAAGGAATAAATGTCTTTTAATATCATGGCTGCAATTACCATCTGCATGTATGACCTAAATCAAATCCCTTATGATTGTACAGTGAAAGTGACAAATAGATTCAAGGGATTAGACCTGATAGATAGAGTGCCTGAAGAATTATGGACGGAAGCTCATGACATTGTATAGGAGGCTGTGATCAGCACCATCCCCAAGAAAAGGAAATGCAAAAAGGAAAAAGGGTTGTCTGAATAAGTGTTATGAATGGCTGAGAAAAGAAAACAAGCAAAAGGCTAAGGAGAAAAGGAAAGATATACCCATTTGAATGCAGAGTTCCAAAGAATAGGAAGGAGAGATAAGAATTCATTCCTAAGTGAACAATGCAAAGAAATAGAGGAAAACAAGAGAATGAGAAAGACCAGAGATCTCTTCAAGAAAATTAGAGATACCAAAGAAACATTTCATGCAAAGATGGGCACAGTAAATACAGAAAAGGTATGGACCTAACAGAAGCAGAAAATATTAAGAGGTGGCAAGAAAACATAGAAGAGCAGTACAAAAGAGATCTTAATGACCTAGATAGCCACGATAGTGTGATCACTCACCTAGCACCAGACTTTCTGGTGTGTGAAGCAAGTGGGCTTTAGGAAGCATTACTACAAACAAAGCTAGTGGAGGTGACGGAATTCCAGCTGAGCTATTTCAGATCCTAAAAGATAATGCTGTTAATGTGCTGCCCTAATATGCCAGCAAATCTGGAAAACTCAGCAGTGGCCACAGGAATGGAAAAGGTCAGTTTTCATCCCAATCCCAAAGAACGGCAATGCCGAAAATGTTCAAAGTAGTTGTGCTTATTTCACATACTTTACCAAGGTAATTCTCAAACTCCTTCAAGCTAGGCTTCAATAGTATGTAAACAAATAACTTCTAGATGTGCAAACTGCATATAGCAAAGGCAAAACAACCAGTGATCAAATTACCAACATCCATTGGATGATAAAGAAAGCAAGGGAATTGAAGAAAAACATCTAATTCTGTCTCATTGACTAGGCTGAAGCCTTTAACTGTGTGGACCACAACCAACTGTGCAAAATTCTTAAAGAGATGGGAATACAAGACCATCTTACCTGCCTCCTGAGAATCCTTTATGCAGGTCAAGAAGCAACAGTTAGAAGCAGACATGGAAGTCTGGCCTATTTCAAAATTAGGAAAGAAGTGCCTCAAGGCTGTATGTTTTCATCCTGCTTACTTAACTCCTATAACATTTTGCAAAATGCTGGGTTGGATGAAATTCAAGCTGGAATCAAGATTGCTGGGAGAAAGATCAATACCCTCAGATATGCAGATGACACCGCCCTAATGGCAGAAAGTGAAGAGGAACTAAAAAGCCTGTTGATGAGGTGAAAGAGGAAAGTGAAAAAGCTTGCTTAAATCTCAACATTCAAAAAATGAAGATCATGGCATCTAGTCCCATCACTTCATGTCAAATTTATGGGGAAACAATGGAAACAGTGACAGACTTTTACCTCCTTGGGCTCCAAAATCACTGTGGATGGTGACTGTAGCCATGAAATTAAGATAGTTTTTTCTTGGAAGAAAATCTATGACGAACCTAGACAGCATAGCAAAAAGCCTCTATTTAGTAAGTATAATAAAATGCCTCTGATTGGATGGCATTATGAATTCATTGGACATAAATTTCAGCAAATTCTGGGAGAGTGTAACAGAGTAGGACGTGACTGGGTGACTGAACAACAATTATATGTGTATATACATACATATATACATTTATATACATATACATATATCATTTGTCTGTACAGCAGACATATATACATATATATGTATGTAAATATACATATATGTATATCACTTGTCTGTACAGCAGAATTTAGCACAACATTTTAAATCAACTATACAGCAATGAAATAAATTTTAAAACTCATAATGGACTTAGGGGTTCAGCAATCATGTAGTGCCAAGCTCCACTGTAACCAACCAATTTTGAATTTTACAGAGTATTTAGGTAATTACACATCTTTTCCAGTGAAATTCTGTGGCTTTTTCCCTTTGTCATCCCCACAATTGAAGGCTGTGAAGGGTCTCAGAAACAGCCTTCACAGATGAAGTTTGTCCTCTTATAAAACTATAAGCAATTTTTTAGTGCTTTAAACTAATTGTTTCTGGTTCTTTCTAAAGTCTTCCACTTATCCCACTTTTAAACAATTTTTATTTTAAGATAATTTTAGCTTTTATTTGTGACAAAATATATAAAACAAAAATTTCCATTTTAATCATTTTAAGTTAACAATTTACTGGTATTAATTACAGTCACATAGTTGAATTGTACAACCATCTCTGCTCTCTCCAGCACTTTTCATCATCCCACACTGATACTGCATTTTCGTAAATTATTAAGTCCTTATTACCTCCTCTTCCCATCTCCTGTGTGCATTTCCTGTTTTTATTAATTCCTCTACTCTTGTTGTTGTTTAGTCACTCACCTGTGTCCAACTCTTTGTGATCCCATGGTCTGGAGCACTCCAGGCTTCCCTGTCCTTCACTATCTTCCTGAGTTTGCTTAAACTCATTTCCGTTGAGTAGATAATGCCATCCAACCATTTCATCATCTGTCACCCCTTTCTCCTGACCTCAATTTTTCCCAGCATCAGGGTCTTTTCCAATGAGTCGGTTCTTTGCATCAGGTGGCTGAAGGATTGGAGCTTCAGCTTCAGCATCAGTCCTTCCAATGAATAGTCAGGACTGATTTCCTTTAGACTTGATTGGTTTGAACCCCTTGCTATCCAAGGGACTCTCAAGACTCTTCAGCATCACAGTTCGAGAGCATCTATTCTCCTGCATTCATCCTTCTTTACGGTCCAGCTCTCACACTCACACATGATTAATGGAAAAGTCATAACTTTAACTAATTTGGCCTTTGTTTGCAAAGTGATATCTCTGCTTTTCACTAGGTTGTCTAGGTTTGTCATAGCTTTTCTTCCAAAGAGCAAGAAGTGTCTTTTTAATTTCATGGCTTCAGTCACCATCTGCTGTGATTGGAGCCCAAGAAAATAACATCTGCTACTGTTTCCATTATTTCCTCATCTACTTGCTATGAAGTGATTGGAACAGATGCCCTGATCTTTGTTTTTTGGATGTTGAGTTTTAAGCCAACTTTTTCACTCTCCTCTTTCATCTTCATCAAGAGGCTCTTTAGACCAAAGATGGCAGAGGAATAGGACAGGAAGACCACTTTCTCCCCCCACAAATTCATCAAAAGATCATTTGAACACTGAGCAAGTTCCACAAAACAACTTGTAAACACTGGCAGAGGACACCAGACACCCAGAAAGGCAGCCCACTGTCTTTGAAAGGAGGTAGAACAAAATATAAAAGATAAAAAGAGAGACAAAAGATTTAGGGACAGAGACCCATCCTGGGGAGGGCGTCATGAAGGAGAAGTTTCCAAACACTAGGAAACCCTTTCATCAGCGGGTCTGTGGGGAGTTTTGGAATCTCAAAGGTCAACATAACCAGGAGGAAAAACTAAATAAAATCCACAGATTACATGCCTAACCACAACTACCAGCAGAGAAGTAGCCCAGATGCTCATGTCCACCACCAGCAAGCGGGGACTGAACTGGGAGGCATGCACGGGCTGCATTGTTTAGGGTAAGGACCAGGCTTGAATGCCCTGAGGGCAATTGAGGGAGCTAACATGAGATAGCAACCCAAACTGTGGGACAGCCAGAGAGAGAGAAAAAAAAAAGAAAGAGAGAGAGAGAACTTTCCCCCCGAAAAGTTCTAACCTAAGGCACCGCTAGGCCCGCTCACAGAACAAAGGACTGAGCGAATATCAGAGGACAGCCTGCCGGCTGCAGACCGACCCATCCCCCACCTGAGGCAGAGAGGCAGGTGGGCAACAGCCAGAGCCAGTGAGAGGCAATCTCGGCCCCAGAGATGGCATCCTCTACCAAACTGTGAGCAAGTTCCCAGTTCCTAACTGAGTCTTCCTGGGATCCTGGACAGTTGACATCCACCAGGAGGGTCACAGCCAGAGATCAGTTCCCCAGAGGAGATACACGGCACACCTGAGAGGGCGCTCCCACTTTGCACCCAGGAAACTGAGCATCTGGGACCGGGAAGGTGATAAGATGCACTGTCCCACCTGGAGAGAGTGAGCTCACCAAGCACCTGGTTGTCTGAGCTGCTCGGACCTGGGAAGGGCACAAAACGCAGGCCCAACTGAGTCTGTGCCTTTGTGGAGTACCTGAGAACCTGAACCTCAGGAGCTTAGACCTGGGAAGTGCACACAACCCAGGGCCTGCTTTAGACAGCTCCCCTGCAGAGCAACCTGGAGCTTGAGCAGTGTAGACCAGGAAAGCACACACGCTGTGAGCAGGGGCAAACCCAGTGTGGCCCAGACACTGTGAGCACTCCCCACACACGCCGGTGATATTTGTTTAAAGTGTTCCTCCCTCCCCACAGCACAACTGAACAAGTGAGCCTAAATAAGTGACCACCTCCACCCCCTTGTATCAAGGTGGAAATTAGACACTGAAGAGACTTGCAAGCAGAAGAAGCCAAAATAAACAGAGGGAACCGCTTTGGGAGTGACAGTTACAACAGATTTAAACACTGTAGTTAGCACCGACTACATTGGAAGGGGTCTATAGACCTCGAGAAGACGTATAAGCTGGAACAAGGAACTCTCTGAAACTGAACTGACCCCACACTGCCCACAACAGCTCCAGAGAAATTCCTAGATATATTTTAGTATTATCATTTTTTCAATTTGTATTTTTTTTAATTTTAAGCCCTTTATTATGCCTTTAATTTTCATTTTTATAACCATTACCTTGCCAAAAAATACCCTATTTTTAAAGCAAATTTCATATATATTTTTTATAATTTTTGTGATTTTTAAAAAAATATTGTATTTTTGATAATCTGACCTCTGCTTTAGATTTTTAATCTTTGTTTTTTGTTATTTGTTATCAATTTTGTACCTTTAAGAATCCAATCTTCAGTACCCATTTTTACTTAAGAGTGTGACTGCTGGCTTGATTACCCTCTCCCCCTTTTGACTCTCCTTTTTCTCTGCCAGGTCACCTCAATCTCCTCCCTCCCAATTCACTTCTCTATCCAACGTTGTGAATCTCTTTGGATATTCAGGGCTGTGGAGAACACTTAGGGAACTGAAAACTGGCTAGTTCTGTCTCTCTCCTTTTGACTCCCCCTTGTCTCCTCCTGGTCACCTCTGTCTCATCCTCCCTTTTCTCTTCTCCATGTAACTCTGCAAACCTCTCTAGATGTCCCTTACTGTGGAGAATGTTTTCACCATTAATCTATATTTTATCATTGGTGCAGTATGGATGGAGAAGTCTTGAGGATACTCTTAAGAATAAGACTGACAACCTGAGGCAGGAGGCTTAAATCCAAAATTGAGAACACCAGAAAACTCCTGACTCTGGAGAACATTAATCAACAAGAGCTCATCCAAAGCCTCCATACCTATGCTGAAACCAAGCTCCACCCAAAAGCCAACAAGTTCCAGAGCAAGACATATCACTCTAATTCTCCAGCAATGCAGGAACATACTCCTGAGCATTAATATTACAGACTGTCCAAAGTCACACAAACCCATAGACAGCTCAAAACTCACTACTGGACACTTCATTGCACTCCAGAAAGAAGTGATCCAGCTCCACCCAACAGAACACCGACACAAGCTTCCCTAATCAGGAAACCTTGACAAGCCACTTGTCCAACCCCACCCACAAGGAGGAACTTCCACAATAAAGAAGAGCCACAAACTTCCAGCATACAGAAAGGCCACCCCAAACACAGCAATCTAAACAAGATGAAAAGGCAGAGAAATATTCAGCAGAGAAATATTCGAAAAATGCCAACCAAACCAAACAAAAGAGGAGGAGATAGAGAGTCTACCTGAGAAAGAATTCAGAATAATGATAGTAAAAGTGATCCAAAATCTTGAAAACAAAATGGAGTTACAGATAAATAGTCTGGAGACAAGGATTGAGAAGATGTAAGAAATATTTAGCAAGGACCTAGAAGAAACAAAAAAGAGTCAATCAATAATGAATAATGAAATAACTGAGTCAAAAGCACTCTGGAAGGAACCAACAGTAGAATAACTGAGGCAGAAATAAGTGCGTTGGAAGATAGAGTAGTGGAAATAAATGAAGCAGAGAGGAAAAAAGAAAAAAAGAATTAAAAGACGTGAGGACAACCTCAGAGACCTCTGGGACAATGTAAAATGCCCCAACATTCAAATCATAGGAGTCCCAGGATAAGAAGACAAAAAGAAAGGCCATGAGAAAATACTTGAGGAGATAATAGTTGAAAACTTCCCTAAAATGGGGAAATAAATAGCCACCCAGGTCCAAGAAACCTAGAGAGTCCCAAAAAAGATAAACCCAAGGCAAAACATCCCAGGACACATTTTAATCAAGTTAATGAAGATCAAACACAAAGAACAATTATTAAAAGCAGCAAGGGAAAAACAACAAATAACACACAAGGGGATTCCCATAAGGATAACAGCTGAACTTTCAATAGAAACTCTTCAGGCCAGAAGGGAATTACAGGACATACTTAAAGTGATGAAAGAGAAAAATCTACAACCCAGATTACTGTACCCAGCAAGGATCTTGTTCAAATATGAAGGAGAAATCAAATGCTTTACAGACAAGCAAAAGCTGAGAGAATTCAGCACCACCAAACCAGATCTCCAACAAATGCTAAAGGATATTCTCTAGACAGGAAACACAGAAAAGGTTTATAAACACAAACCCAAACCAATAAAGTAAATGGCAATGGGATCATACTTATCAATAATTACCTTAAATATAAATGCCCCAACCCAAAGACAAGGACTAGCTGAATGGATACAAAAACAAGACCCCTATATACGCTGCCTATAAGAGACCCACTTCAAAATAAGGGACACATACAGACTGAAAGTGAAGTGCTGGAAAAAGATATTTCATGCAAATGGAGACCAAAACAAAGCAGGAGTAGCAATACTTTTATCATATAAAATAGACTTTGAAATAAAGGCCATGAAAAGAGGCAAAGAAGGACACTACATAATGATCAAAGGATCAATCCAAGAAGAAGATATAACAATTATAAATATACATGCACCCAACATAGGAGCACCACAATATGTAAGGCAAATGCTAACAAGTATGAAAGGGGAAGTTAACAGTAACACAATAATAGTGGGAGACTTTAATACCACACTCACACCATGGATAGATCAACTAAACAGAAATTTAACAAGGAAATACAAATTTTAAATGATACAATGGACCAGTTAGACCCAACTGATGTCTATAGGACATTTCATCCCAAAACAATGAATTTCACCTTTTTCTCAAGTTCATGCAGAACCTTCTTTAGGATAGATCACATTCAAGGCCATAAATCTAGCCTTCAGTTCAGTTCAGTTCAGTTCAGTTCATTTGCTCAGTTGTGTCTGACTGTTTGCGACCCCATGAATTGTAGCACGCCAGGCCTCCCTGTCCATCACCAACTCCTGGAGTTCACTCAGACTCATGTCCATAGAGTCAGTGATGCCATCCAGCCATCTCATCTTCTGTCGCCCCCTTCTCCTCCTGCCCCCAATCCCTCATTTAGTAAATTCAATAAAATTGAAATCATTCAAAGCATCTTTTCTGATCAATGCAGTAAGATTAGATGTCAACTATAGGGGGGAAAAAAGACTATTAAAAACACAAACATATGGAGGCTAACAACATGCTTGTGAATAACCAACAAATCACAAAAGAAATCAAAAAAGAAATCAAAATATGCATAGAAATGAATCAAAATGAAAACACAACAACCCAAAACCTATGTGATTCAGTAAAAGCATTGCTAAGGGCAAGGTTCACAGCAATATAAGCTTATGTCAAGAAACAAGAGAAAAGTCAAATAAATAATCTTTATAACTAAAGCAACTAGAAAAGGAAGAAATGAAGAACCCCAGGGTTAGTAGAAGGAAAGAAATCATAAAAATTAGGGCAGAAAAAAATGAAAAAGAAACAAAGGAAACCATAGCAAAAATCAACAAAGCTAAAAGCTGGTTCTTTGACAAAATAAATAAAATAGACAAACCATTAGCCAGACTCATCAAGAAATAAAAAGGGAGAAGAATCAAATCAACAAAATTAGAAATAAAAATGGAAAAATCACAAAAGACAACACAGAAATACAAAGGCTCATAGGGGACTACTATCAACAACTAATGCCAATAAAATGGACAACTTGGAAGAAAAGATGAAATTCTTAGAAAAATATATCTTTCCAAAACTAAACCAGGAAGAAAGAGAAAATCTTAAAAGACCCATCACAAGCATGGAAATCGAAACTGTAATCAGAAATCTTCCAGCAAACAAAAGCTCAGGACCAGACAGCTTCACAACTGAATTCTACCAAAAATTTAGAGAAGAGCTAACAACTATCCTACTCAAACTCTTCCAGAAAATTGCAGAAGAAGGAAAACTGTCAAACTCATTCTATGAGGCCACAATCACCCTAATACCAAAACATGGCAAAGATGCCACCAAAAAAAGAAAACTACAGGCCAATACCACTGATAAACATAGATGCAAAAATTCTTAACAAAATTATAGAAAACAGAATCTAACAACACATTAAAAAGATCATACATACATCACGAGCAAGTGGGCTTTCTCCCAGGGATGCAAAGATTATTCTTTAATATTCACAAATCAATCAATGTGATATACCAGATTAACATATTGAAAAATTAAAACCATATAATTATCTCAATAGATGCAGAGAAAGACTTTGACAAAATTCAACATCCATTTATGATAAAAACCTTCCAGAAAACATGTATAAAAGGAACATATCTCAACATAATAAAAGCCATATATGATAAACCCACAGCAAACATTATCCTCAATGGTGAAAAATTGAAAGCATTTCCCCTAAAGTCAGGAACAAGACAAGGGTGCCCACTCTCACCACTACTATTCAACATAGTTTTGGAAGTTTTGGCCACAGCAATCAGAGCAGTAAAAGAAATAAAAGGAATCCCAATAGGAAAAGAAGAAGTAAAACTCTCACTGTTTGAAGATGGCATGATTCTCTACATAGAAAACCCTAAAGACCCCACCAGAAAATTACTAGAGCTAATAAATGAAAATAGTAAAGTTGCAGGATATGAAATCAACACACAATAATCCCTTGCATTCCTATATACTAACAATGAGAAAAAAGAAAGAGAAATTATGGAAACAATTCCATTCACCATTGCAACATAAAGAATAAAATACTTAGGAATAAACCTACCTAAAGAGGAAAAGACCTATATATAGAAAACTGTAAAACACTGATGAAAGAAATCAAAAAGGACACAAATAGATGGAGAAATATACCATGTTCATGGATCAGAAGAATCAATATACTGAAAATGAGTATACTACCCAAAGCGATCTATAGATTCAATGCAATCCATATCAAGCTTTCGGTGGTATCTTTCAGTGAATTTGAATAAATTATTTCACAATTTGAATGGAAATACAAAAAACCTCGACTAGCCAAAGCAACCTTGAGAAAGAAAAATGGAACTGGAGGAATCAACCTCCCAGATTTCAGGCTATACTACAAAACTCCAGTCATCAAGACAATATGGTACTGGCACAAAGACAAATATAGATGAGTGGAACAAAATAGAAAGCCCAGAGATAAATCCACACACCTATAGACACCTTATCTTTGACAAAGAAGGCAAGAATATACAATGGAGTAAAGACAATATCTTTAACAAGTGGTGCTGAGAAAACTGGTCAACCACCTGTAAAAGAATGAAACTAGAACATTTTCTAACATCATACACAAAAATAAACTCAAACGGATTAAAGATCTAAACATAAGACCAGAAACTATAAAACTCCTAGTGGAAAACATAGGCAAAACACTCTGACATAAATCACAGCAGGATCCTCTATGACCCACCTCTCAGAGTAATGGAAATAAAAGCAAAAATAAACAAATGAGATCTAATTACAATTAAAAGCTTTTGCACAACGAAGGAAACTATAAGCAAGTTCAAAAGACAGCTTTCAGAATGGGAGAAAATAATAGCAAATGAAGCAACGGGCAAAGAATTAATCTCAAAAATATACAAGCAGGTCCTATAGTTCAACACCAGAAAAATAAATGACTCAATCAAAAAAAAAAAAAAAGGGCCAAAGAACTAAACAGACCTTAACAGACATTTCTCCAAAGAAGACATACAGATAGCTAACAAACACATGAAAAGATGTTCAACATCACTCATTATCAAATAAATGCAAATCAAAACCACAATGAGGTACCATCTCATGCCAGTCAGAATAGCTGCTATCAAAAATCTACAAAAAAGTAAATGCTAAAGAGGGTACAGAGAAAAAGGAACCCTCTTATACTGTTGGTGGGAATGCAAACTAGTACAGCCACTATAGAGAACAGTGTGGAGATTCCTTAAAAAGCTGGAAATAGGAACTGCCATACAACCCAGCATTCCCAGCGCTGGGCATACACACCGAGGAAACCAGAATTGAAAGAGACTTGTGTACCCCAATGTTCATCACAGCACTGTTTACAATAGCTAGGACATGGAAGCAACCTAGAAGCCCATCAGCAGACGAATGGATAAGAAAGCTTATATATTGTACATATATACAATGACATATTACTCAGCCATTTAAAAAAATGCATTTGGATCCGTGCTAATGAGGTGGATGAAACTGGAGCCTATTATACAGAGTGAAGTAAGTCAAAAAGAAAAACACCATTATAGTATATTAACTCATATATATGGGATTTAGAAAGATGGTAACAATGACCCTATATGTGAGACAGCAAAAGAGACACAGATGTAAAGAACAGTGTTTTGGACTCTGTGGGAGAAGGTGAGTGTCGGATGATTTGAGAGGGTAATGGTGAAACATCTATATTATTATATGTGAAACGGATCGCCAGTCTAGGTTTGATGCCTGACACAGTGTGCTCAGAGCTGCTGCACTGGGATGATCCTGGGGGATGGGATGAGGAGGAAGGTAGGAGGGGTGGTTCAGGATGTGGAACACATGTGCACCCATGGCTGATTCATGCCGATGTATGGCAAAAACCACTACAATATTGCAAAGTAATGCAGTTCAGTTCAGTTCAGTTCAGTTCAGTCACTCAGTCGTGTCTGACTCTTTGCGACCCCATGAATCACAGCACGCCAGGCCTCCCTGTTCATCACCATCTCCCGGAGTTCACTCAGGCTCACATCCATCGAGTCTGTGATGCCATCCAGCCATCTCATCCTCCGTTGTCCCCTTCTCCTCCTACCCTCAATCCCTCCCAGCATCAGAGTCTTTTCCAATGAATCAAATCTTCAAAACAGGTGGCCAAAGTCCTGGAGTTTCAGCTTTAGCATCATTCCTTCCAAAGAAATCCCAGGGTTGATCTCCTTCAGAATGGACCGGTTGGATCTCCTTGCAGTCCAAAGAACTCTCAAGAGTCTTCTCCAGCACCACAGATCAAAAGCATCAGTTCTTTAGCGCTCAGCCTTCTTCACAGTCCAATTCTGACATCCATACATGACCACAGGAAAAACCATAGCCTTGACTAGATGGACCTTAGTCGGAAAAGTAATGTCTCTGCTTTTGAATATACTATCTAGGTTGGTCATAACTTTTCTTCCAAGGAGTAAGCGTCTTTTAATTTCATGGCTGCAGTCACCATCTGCAGTGATTTTGGAGCCCCCAAAAATAAAGTCTGCCACTGTTCCACTGTTTCCCCATCTATTACCCATGAAGTGATGGGACTGGATGCCATGATCTTCATTTTCTGAATGTTGAGCTTTAAGCCAACATTTTCACTCTCCTCTTTCACTTTCATCAAGAGGCTTTTTAGTTCCTCTTCACTTTCTACCATAAGGGTGGTATCATCTGCATATCTGAGGTTATTGATATTTGTCCCGGCAATCTTGATTCCAGCTTGTGTTTCTTCCAGTCCAGCATTTCTCATGATGTACACTGCATAGAAGTTAAATAAGCAGGGTGACAATATACAGCCTTGACGTACTCCTTTTCCTATTTGGAACCAGTCTGTTGTTACATGTCCACTTTTAACTGTTGCTTCCTGACCTGCATACAGATTTCTCAAGAGGCAGGTTAGGTGGTCTGTTATTCCCATCTCTTTCAGAATTTTCCACAGTTTATTGTGATCCACACAGTCAAGGGCTTTGGCATAGTCAATAAAGCAGAAATCTATGTTTTTCTGGAATTCTCTTGCTTCTTCCATGATCCAGTGGATGTTGGTAATTTGATCTCTGGTTCCTCTGTCTTTCCTAAAACCAGTTTGAACATCAGGGAGTTCACGGTTCACATATTGCTGAAGACTGGCTTGGAGAATTTTGAGCATTACTTTACTAGCATGTGAGATGAGTGCAATTGTGCGGTAGTTTGAGCATTCTTTTGCATTGCCTTTCTTTGGGATTGGAATGAAAACAGACATCTTAAGTCCTGTGGCCACTGCTGAGTTTCCCAAATTTGCTGGCATATTGAGTGCAGCACTTTCACAGCATCATCTTTCAGGATTTGAAAAAGCTCAACTGGAATTCCATCACCTCCACTAGCTTTGTTCGTAGTGATGCTTTCTAAGGCCCACTTGACTTCACTTTCCAAGATGTCTGGCTCTAGATGAGTGATCACATCATCATGATTTTCTGGGTCGTGAAGATCTTTTTGTACATTTCTTCTGTGTATTCTTGCCACCTTTTCTTAATATCTTCTGCTTATGTCATGTCCATACCATTTCTGTCCTTTATCAAGCCCATCTTTGCATGAAATGTTCCCTTGGTATCTCTAATTTTCTTGAAGAGATCTCTAGTCTTTCCCATTCTGTTCTTTTCCTCTATTTTTTGCATTGATCACTGAAGAAAGATTTCTTATCTCTTCTTGCTACTCTTTGGATCTCTGCATGCAAATGCTTATATCTTTCCTTTTCTCCTTTGCTTTTCACTTCTCTTCTTTTCACAGCTATTTGTAAGGCCTCCCCAGACAGACATTTTGCTTTTTTGCATTTCTTTTCCATGGGGATGGTCTTGATCCCTGTCTCCTGTACAATGTCACGGACCTCATTCCATAGTTCATCAGGCACTCTATCAGATCTAGGCCCTTAAATCTATTTCTCACTTCTACTGTATAATCGTAAGGGATTTGATTTAGGTCATACCTGAATGGTCTAGCGGTTTTCCCCACTTTCTTCAATTTAAGTCTGAATTTGGCAATAAGGAGTTCATGATCTGAGCCACAGTCAGCTCCTGATCTTGTTTTTGTTGACTGTATAGAACTTCTTCATCCTTGGCTGCAAAGTATATAATCAATGTGATTTCGGTGTTGACCATCTGGTGATGTCCATGTGTAGAGTCTTCTCTTGTGTTGTTGGAAGAGGGTATTTTCTATGACCAGTGCATTTTCTTGGCAAAAATCTATTAGTTTTTGCCCTGCTTCATTCCGCATTCCAAGGCCAAATTTGCCTGTTACTCCAGGTGTTTCTTGACTTCCTACTTTTGCATTCCAGTCCCCTAAAACGAAAAGGACATCTTTATTGAGTGTTAGTTCTAAAAGGTCTTGTAGGTCTCCATAAAACCGTTCAAGTTCAGCTTGTTCAGTGTTACTGGTTAGGGCATAGACTTGGATAACTGTGATATTGAATGGTTTGCCTTGGAGACGAACAGAGATAATTCTGTCGTTTTTGGGATTACATCCAAGTACTCCATTTCATATTTTTTGTTGACCATGACGACTACTCCATTTCCTCTGAGGGATTCCTGCCCACAGTAGTAGATATAACGGTCATCTGAGTTAAATTCACCCATTCCAGTCCATTTTAGTTTGCTGATTCCTAGAATGTCGACATTCACCCTTGCCATCTCTTGTTTGACCACTTCCAATTTGCCTTGATTCATGGACCAGACATTCCAGCTTCCTGTGCAATATTGCTCTTACAGCATCGGACCTTGCTTCTATCACCAGTCCCATCCACAACTGGGTATTGTTTTTGCTTTGGCTCCATCCCTTCATTCTTTCTGGAGTTATTTCTCCACTGATCTCCAGTAGCATTTTGGGCACCTAATGACCTGGGGAGTTCCTCTTTTGGTATCTATCATTTTGCCTTTTCATACTGTTCATGGGGTTCTTAAGGCAAGAATACTGAAGTGGCTTGCCATTCCCTTCTCCAGTGGACCACGGTCTGTCAGACCTCTTCACCATAATCCGCCCGTCTTGGGTTGCCCCGCAGGTATGGCTTGGTTTCATTGTGTTAGACAAGGCTGTGGTCCTATTGTGATTAGATTTACTAGTTTTCTGTGAGTATGGTTTCAGTGTGTTTGCCCTCTGATGCCCTCTTGCAACACCTATCGTCTTACTTGGGTTTCTCTTACCTTGGGCATGCAGTATCTCATCACGGCTGTTCCAGCAAAGCACAGCAGCTGCTCCTTACCTTGGATGAGGGGTATCTCCTTACCACTGCTGTTCCTGACCTTCAATGTGGGATGGCTCCTCTAGACCCTCCTGCACCCACACAGCCAACTCTCCTCGGAATGTTCCTCTGGCCACCAGCCCAGGCCTCGGACGTGGGTGGCTCCTCCCAGCTGCTGCCCCTGGCCTCGGGCTCAGTGTGGCTCCTTAAGGTCACCACCCCTGGCCTCGGGCATGTGGTGTCTCCTCCCAGCTGCTGACCTTGGCCTGTGCTCATGGTGACTCTTCACGGTCATCGCCCCTGATCTCGGACGTGGGGTGTCTCCTCCCGGCCGCCGCCCCTGACCTCGTAAACAGGGTAGCTCCTCTCAGCTGTTCCTGTGCCGTCACAGCCTGGCATTCTAGGCTGCTGCCCCTGACCTCGGACGTGGGGTAGCTCCTCCGGCAGCCGCCTGCGCTTAGTGCACCGGCTCTCGCAGCCGCCTAGCCTCCAATTAAAATTAAAAAATTAATTTTTTTAGAAAAAGAGGCTCTCTAGTTCCTCTTCACTTTCTACCAGGAAGTGATATTTTATTAATAAAATATATTACTGCTTTTATATGTAAAATAAGAAAATATTTTACTGATATTTCTCCCAACATTGTTGATTCCAACTTGATTTTATGGTATAAATATAACACAATTTATTTAACCATTCACATGTTGGAGAGTATTTGAGTTGTTTCCAGTTCTCAGCTATTAAAAATAAAACTGCTATGAAAATCATATACAGATACTTATAGGAAGATAAATTTCTCTTTCCTGAAATAAAAGCACAACACTGGGTTGTATAGTAAATGCATGTTTAGTTTTGTTAGAAAATGACATACTCTTGCAATGCAAAAAACCCTGGTTGGATTCCTGTCAGGAAGATCCACTGTAGAAGGGGTAGGCTACCCACTCCAGTATTCTTGGGCTTCCCTTGTGACTTAGCTTGTAAAGAATCCGCCTCCAATGTAGGAGACCTGGGTTCAATCCCTGTTTTGGGAAGATCCTCTAGAGAAGGGAAAGCCTACCCACTCCGGTATTCTGGCCTGGAGAATTCCAGGAGGTCACAAAGAGTCAGACACGATTGAGCAACTTTCACTTTTTCAAGCATTAAAAAAAAAAAAAAAAGTAAAAGTGATAGTTGCTTAGTCATGTCCAACTCTTTGAGACCCCATGGACTGTAGTCTGACAATCTCCTCTGTCCATGGGATTTTTCAGGCAAGAATAGTGGAGTAGCTATTCCCTTCTCCAGGGGATCTTCCCAACCTAGGGATCAAACGTGGGTCTCCTGCATTGCAGGTAGATTCCTTATTGTCTGAGCCACCAGGGAAGCAAGCATACCTTTATCAGTTTTCATTTTTACCAACAATCTGTGTGACCCATTTTTCTCTTCACCCATGTCTGAATTTGGTTTTATCACTATTTAAAAATATTTATTTGTGTTTGTATTGAAGAAGGAACTCATAGGGCCTGGACTCCATCTTAGGCTTGTTCATGCTGATCATGCTCAGCTTTCCAATGGACTCTGAACTCTGTGTTTAGTGCCTATGAAAACAACAACAGAAGGATAAGACCCCCTCCTGACAGGGGAACCTTGAAGATTGTATCTAGATTACTCATTGCCTAAGAGAAAACATACACTAATCACTCCTTCCTCCAGACAGGCCATAAATTTGTCTATATCTATTGGAATGTAACCTCCAATTTATTGATTATTGGCTAATTGTTTGACTGAGCACATGAGCACATATCACATGAATGATGGCGTTATTGGGATTGTATTTTCCTTGGTTTATGTAAGTCTCAAAGAATTTGGAGTGGTGGGTTCAGGCACGTACATATGGGGTATAAAATATTTTCACAAATGCTGGCCGGGTCCCTTGGCTAAGAGGAGACTCTGCCTTGGGCCCGCCAGTGTAATAAGCTGCACTCCACTATCTTCATTGTCCTTCTGAGTGAGTTTGTTTCCCAGAAAGTGTAGCTACAACAGTATAAGTGCATGATAATATCACATTGTGGTATTAATTTTTATTTCCCTAGTAAATAATGGTAAATAATGATGTTCTATATCTTCTTGTTTGTTTATTTGCCATCTGTGTTTTTTTTTTTTTTTTGGCAAAATGTCTGTTTTTCCTATCTTTTGATCATTTTTTTTGAACTTATTTTTATTGTTTTTACTTTTAAATTTTGAGAGTTCTTTTTACACTGTAGATGTAAGTCTTTTGCCAGATATGTGATTTGCAAACATTCTTCCCAGATAATATAAAGTCTGTAGTTTGTTTTTTTACTATCTTAGCAGAAAAGTTTTAAATTTACTGAGGTCCAATTTATCATTTTTTTCCTTTTATTGATTGCACTTTTGGTGTTTGGTCTAAAATTTAGTTGCCCAGTGTTAGGTCCTAAAGAACTTTTTCTAAAACTTTCATAGTTTTACAAGTTAAAATTATGACTATGACCTATTTTGAGTTAATATTTATATAAGTTAACAAATTTAGCTTCAGGTCCATTTTTGTTTACCTATGGATGTTCAACTATTTTAGACCACTTGTTGAAAAGGTATTCTTGGGACATCTGGTTTCCATACTAACATTTAAAAGACTTGAACCTGTCACTCCCATACTCACAACAAGAAAAAATCCAAATAAACTGAAAAACAAAAACTCTTTTTACATCCCTCAGAGAATTGAGTTCATAGGTCAGTCAGCTACTGGGAAAATTGGATATGGAGGAAGCTACAGAAAATCACAATTTACCAGGATCTGAAAACCAAGACCAGAAACCCATTGCTGGAGCCAGTATCCGTAGGAACAATTAAGCTGCAATTGAGGAATCTGTAGAGGGTTAGTGTGGAGTAGGTTGTGAGGTTAAAAACTCCCTGTGGGAGTCCATTCTTAGGAAAGCTCTCCACACTTTCATGGCTTTTACCTCCAGGAAAACAAGCAAGTTCTCACTGTAAAGAAAAAGCTCCTACTTCCAGCAGAATGGAACAAAACCAAAGTCACAGTCCAGGGACTATGGCCCATTAAAAAAAAAAAACAACAACAACAATGGAGAGTTAATCATGAGAGTATAGAATGTATACCCTCTTAACATCTTACTAGAATGTTAACAGGCCTCCAGAACAGTATGAGTGAATTAAAAGTAAGGAGAAGCCAAAAACTTACTCTGTTTAAGAGATAATTTCAAGGAAAAATCAAAGACAACAAAAACAAAACCCTAAAAGAGACAACAAAAATTTTAACAGAGAAAAATAAAAGTACAAAAACAGAAAAGTAGACATTTAAGTCTTTGACACTTATAGCTGCAGAAAATATTAAATGTATCCTAATTTCTACCCACATAAACATAAAAACTCACACTAAATGTTGCAAGTTCCTTTTAGCAAATATATAATGTATATATTTCAACAACAAAAAATTGCATGGCATGCTAAAAGATAAGAAAAAATACAGTCTGATGGGGCAAGCATCTATCAGGACAACATCAGATATAGCAGAAATTTTATTATCAGATGGAATCTAAAATGCCTTTAATAGATATGCTAAGAGATCTAGCAATAATAGAAAAAGTAGACAAAATGCAAGAAACAGATAATATAAATTGAAATTCTAAGAAATAACAAAAATAATATACTAGAAATCAAAACACAGTCTTGGACGAGTGCCTTTGTTGAAATCTTGCAAAAGCTAGATGCAACTGAGAAAAGAATCTACATCTTGAAGATATGCCAATGGAAGCCTCACATACTAAAGCACAAGGAGAAAAGAATGAAAAGACACATAACAGACTATTGAAGAACTGTTGGATAATCACACACTCAAAAAAATGTAATATATGTACAATTAAAATGATAGGAGAAAAAAATAAAAGAAATGAAGAAATATTTGAGTTAGTACTTGATAAAAATTTTCCAAAAAATTTTTTTTAATTTTTTAATTTTTACTTTATTTTACTTTACAATACTGTATTGGTTTTGCCATACATTGACATGAATCTGCCACGGGTGTACATGAGTTCCCAAACATGAACCCCCCCTCCCACCTCCCACCCCATATCATCTCTCTGGACCATCCCCGTGCACCAGCTCCAAGCATCCTGTATCCTGCATCAAACATAGACTGGCGATTCGTTTCTTACATGATAGTATACATGTTTCAATGCCATTCTCCCAAATCATCCCACTCTCTCCCTCTCCCTCAGAGTCCCAAAGTCCGCTCTACACATCTGTGTCTCTTTAGCTGTCTCGCATACAGGGTCATCATTACCATCTTTCTAAATTCCATATATATGTGTTATTGCAGAATCAAATCACAGATCCAGAAAGCTTTGAGAAAATTGACCATGTTAATTACCAAAATATCTATACCAAGACATAATATAGTTAAACTGCAGGAAACCAAAGACAAAGACAAAGACGGCAGAAAACACTGAGGGGGGTTGGGGGGAAGAGAGGGAAGAGAGGAAACTAACCTATAAATAAGCAGCAATAACAAAGACATTGAGCGTCTCTTTACAAACAATGCAAGCAAGAAGAGAGTAGAATGAAATATTTATAATTTTGAAAAAAAAAAAAAAGACTCCAGAATTCTGTGCTCAGTGAAATTAGCCTTCAAATGTAAAGGAGAAATAAATAAATAATAAATATACTTTATATTTATATATTAATAATAAATAAACTTTCTCAGACAAACAAAACCTGGGAGACTTATTACCAGTAGACTTGCCTTGCAAAAAATGTTAAAAGATGTTTTCCAAAGAGAAGAAAAAGATATGTCATAAACTCAGATCTCCATAAAGAAATGAAAAGTACTAAAGAGGGAAAATGAATATAAAACTTTTATTTTTTATCCTTACTTTCTTTAGCAGATAACTTCAATACAATAAAAGCAATGATCGGTAATTTTAGCTTTTGAATAAGAAAGAAATGACAGAAATAGTATAATAGATGGGGGGTCAATTCAGTATCTGTTCTCTCCATAAAGTGCCATAGTGTCATTTGCATCATAATATATATACATATAAAATGCCAAGTGAAGAGAAATGAACTTATAAGTAAGACTAAATAAATCTGAAGAAGGCAGGAAAGAAAGGAAAATTAAAAAGGAAATAAAGAATAAGAGCAATGATTAGAAGATAGTCATGAATATGATTAAATACTAATTAAACTATATAAATAATCACTTTAAGTATAAATGATCAAAATACATCAAATAAAACCAAAGCCGACTTAGGGATAAAAAATAATTCTCAAATTTTTGTTGCCTAAAATGGTAAATAAAAAGACATAGATACATTAGAATAGATAAAAAAAGATAACATCATGGTAACAAACAAAAGAAAATTAGGGTAACTATATTATTTTAGACAAAGCAAACTTCAAAGAAAGGAAAATTATCAAGGATGAAGAACACTTCATAATGAATGGTACAGTGTCAATTTTACAACAAAACAACAATTTTTAAAATGTATTAATATATGCTTTAAAACATAAAATCAAATCATGTGATACAAATATTGATAGCACTGCAAGGAGAAATATGCAATTTCATTGCGACAACTAGAGATTTCAACATGTCTGTTTCTGTAATTGACTCCTTATAAAGGCAGAAATTCAGTAAAGATTTAGTTGAACTGAAGAGTAACATCAATCAACTGGATCTAATTGACATCTATAGAATACTTTATCCAACAAAGGCAGAATATGCATACTTCTTAAGTTCACATGGAACATTCAACAAGCTAGATCATATTCTGGATTATAAAACACATTTTAACAAATTTAAAAGAATGAGAGCTTATATAAGTAAGCTCTCAGCCCACATTGAAATTAAACTAGAAATTAATTAATAGAAAGATATCTCCCCAAGCATAAAATATTAGGAGACTAAATACCTGCTTCTAAATAACATATAGGTCAAAGAAAAAAAAATATTCTAACAGTTTTAAGTGATTTAAAATAAAAATACAACTTATCAAAATGCATGGGGTGCAGCAAAAACAGTACTTAAAGGAGATTGTATAACATTGAATGCTTTTATTATAAAAAAATGAAAGATCTAAAATTAAACTTTCATCTTTGGAAACTAGAGGAAAAAAGGATAATATAAATCCAACACAAGCAGAAAAAAATAATAAATATTAGAGCAGAACTCAATGAAAATGGGAATAAGAAAATAAAAGAGAAAATCAAAGAAGCCAAAGGCCTGCTCTTTGAAAAGTATCAATACAACTGATAAATCTCCAGCCAGGCTAAGCAAGGAAAAAAGATAGAAAATACAAATTGCTAACAGAAATGAAAGGCAGGAGAAGGGCATCACTACAGATCCCACAGACATTAACAGATTAGAAAGGAATTTTGTGAACACTCTATGCCAACCAATTTGATAAATGAAATGGACTAATTCCTTAAGAGACACAATCTACCAAACACACACATAGAAGAAATAGATGTTCTAAGTAGCCCTATGTCTGTTACATGCTGCTGCTACTGCTGCTAAGTTGCTTCAGTCGTGTCTGACCCTGTGCGAACCCAGAGATGGCAGCCCACCAGGCTCCACCATTCCTGGGATTCTCCAAGCAAGAACACTGGAGTGGGTTGCCATTTCCTTTTCCAATGTCTGTTATATAAACTGAGTCAATAATTAATAACTTTCCACAACAAAAAGCATCAAATTCAGGTAGACTCATTGATAAATTCTATCAAATATGTAAAGAAGAAATTATAACAATTTTCTCTAATATCTTTCAGAAAATAAAAACAGAAGGAATACTTTCTAACTTACTCTATGAAGCTAGCATTATGCAAACAACAAAATGACACAAGGACATTGCAGATTGGAAAACTGCAAACTGGTATCTTTTATAAACTTAGATTAAAAAATGTTCAACTAAATATTGGCAAACTAAGTTCAGTAATCCATACAAAAAATTATATGTTTTGGCCAAGTTGAATTTGCCTCACGTATGCAAGGCTGAATCCAAAGTTGAAAATCATATTCCATCAACATCAAAAAGTGAAGAAAAATCCAACTAAAATTCATGAATCTTCCACTTCAGTTTTATTTGCTAGGGGTCTGGTGCTCTGGACATTTGAAGATTTCCCTATTAGTGTAAAGAATGATATTGCATCATCAACAATACATGATAACCTGCCACATCAGGCCAGCTGCTTTCAGTGTGCTTAGTTGCTTAGTAGTGTCCAACTGTTTGTGACTCCATGGACTGTAGCCCACCAGGCTCTGTCCATGGAGATTTTCCAGGCAAGAATACTGGGGTGGGTTGCTGTGCCCTCCTCCAGGGCATCTTCTCAACCCAGGGATCAAACCCAGGTCTCATCAGTCTTCTCCTAAAACCAAAAAAGAGGTACAATACTTTATTGGACTCCTTAGGGTTTTGGAGGAAACGCATCCCTCCCTTGGTTGTAATACTGAGCCATTTACTGAGTGACCAAAAACACTGCAAGTTTCTTGTAGTGTTGAGAACAAGAGAAGGCTCAGCAACAAGATTAGGTTTCCATACAAGCTTCTCTGCTAGTTGGGCCATATGTTCCAGCAGATCCAGTGATGCTTGAAGTGTCAGTAGCAGATACAAATGTTGTGTGGAGCCTTGGGCAGAGCCCAACGTTGAATCACAGGACACAACATTAGAATTTGGAGCAAAGTCCATCTGTTCTCTGAAGATGACTACTTTCCTTTTGAGGAATGGCATTTGGTCTGCTAAGGTCACTGAACACTGAACATGTCACTGAACACTGAACATGGGGCAGCAAGTTACTACATAACCTGAACTACTTATGATGAACATGGTGTTATCTGATAACAGAGCCATTAAATTGTGCATGCACAGCAGCACTCTGTCATCAAATGGAAGTGATATATAAGTGGAAGATCAGACTCCAGCATATCCTGAAGACACAAGCAAGATACATAAAGATGTGCCCAAATGCCTATGATCCCCAGTTTTTTTACACTATAATCTCTCTTCCAGTTTGCATCTATGGCCTCATGAGGAATTCCCTATGATCACTTGACAGAGGAACAGAAAATTCTGGCCTTGTTTTTGCATGATATGCACACACCACTGGAAAGTCAACAACTATAGCACTACAGCTCCTTTCTGAGATATCTCTGAAGGACAACTGTGAAAGGAAATCCTGTAAGAAGACAGAAGTTCAAGCACTGCACCTCTTGATTGTTTGTCTGTTTGGGCATAAAAATTACCAGATATGCAGTTATACATATATTGATTCATGGACTGTGACCAATGTTTTGGTTGGATGGTCAGGGATTTGTAATAAAAATGATTCAAAAATTGATGGCAAGAGGGTGTGAGAAACATATATATATATATATGAACTCTTTTAGGAAAACATGTGAAGTTCTTTGTGTCCCATGTCGTATGTCATGCTAAGTCACTTAAGTTGTGTCTGACTCTTTGCAACCTGATGTACTATAGCCTACCAGACTCCTCTGGCTATGAGATTCTCCCAGCATGAATACTGGAATGTGTTGCCATGCCTTCTTCCAGGGGATCTTCCCGACCCAAGAATTGAACCTGCATCTCTTACATTTCCTGCATTGACAGGTGGGTTCTTTACCTTTAGCATCACCTGGGAACTGTCCCATGTCAATGCCAACTAAAATGTGACCTCACAGAAAAGATTTTAATAATTAAGTGGATAGAATTACCTATTCTTTGGATATCAGTCAATCTCTTTCCCCAGACATTCTTGTCACTGCTCTATGGACTCACAAGTAATGCATCCATAGTGGCAGAGAATGGAGGTTGTAATAGGTTTGGGAACATGGATTTCCACTCATCAAGGCCAATTTGACTATAGCTGTTGCTGATTACCCAATCAATCAATAGCAGAAACCAGCACTGAGTCCCTGATATGCCACCATCATCTTTGGTGTTCGATCAGCTACCTGCTGGCATGCAAGAGGAACTGTTTTGTTCTTAGTAGGCTAGACACTTACTCTGGATGTGGATGCACCTTCCCTGCATGCAGTGCTTCTGCCAAAGTTGCCATCTGTGGCTTTATAGAATGCTTTATCCACTATCATGGTATTACACAGAATAAGGCTTCTGATGAAGAAACTCACTTCACTGGAAAAGGTAGCAATGAATTCATGCTGATGGAATTCTTTGGTCTAACATGTTCTCCATCATCATGAAATAGCTGGATTAATAGAATTTTGAAAACTCTTACTGCACCAGCTAAGTGGCAATTATTTGCATGGTTGAGGCAAGTTTCTCTAGGAGGCTGTATATGCTCTGAATTAGCATTCAGTATGGTACTTTCTCTCCAATAGCAAGAATTTGTGGGTCCAGGGATAAAGGAGTAGAAATGGGATTGGCATCACTTTCTATTACACCTAATGATCCACCAGCAATATTTTGCTTTCTGTTTCTTCATTCTTGTGTTCTGGTGGCCTACTGATCATAGTTCCAAAAGGTATAATATTTCTACCAAGAAACACAATAATGATTTCTATGCACTTAAGACTGTTGTTCATCTACCTTGGGCTCCACTGGCCTTTGAATAAACAGAAAAAGAAGGAAATTGCTCTGCTGACTGAGGTAATTAATCCTGAGTGCCAAGTGGAAATTGAACTAGTACTCCACAATGGAGGTAAGGAAGAGTATGTCTGAAATACAGCACTTTAAGGTGCCTCTTATATTACCATTCCCTATGATTAAGGCTAACCCTAACCCTAATCCACAAAGCCTTAACCCCAACAAAATGACTAATGGCTCAGACACTTCAAGAATGAAGGTTTTGGTTCCCCTTCCAGGTATAGAACCAGAGCCAGCTGAAGTGCATCCATCCTGAGGGCAAAGAGTGCTACAACCACATGACCAGTTACAGAAATGAGAATCACCATGGAGTGTCATTTTCATGGCCATTTCTTCTTATTTCTTATGAATGTGTGTGGAAACACATATACGCATTTCTGTTATCCCCATAGTAAATACGTCTTGGTTTTCATTTTTTTTCTTCAGTTCATGATACCACTCATGGAAAGAGATATTTAAATCCCAAATAACTGCTCAATTATCTCATGCCCCTGTTCAAAATTCTTCAGTGTCCACACTCAAAGGTTCTTCATGATTTACTTTCTATCAAACTTCATTTGCTGCTAGCCTTTGGATTGTTGTTATTTAGTCACTAAGTCATGTAAGACTCTTTTTGTTACCCCATGGACTGTAGCCCGTCCAAGCTCCTCAGTCCATGGGACTTCCTAGGCAAGAATACTGGAGTGGGTTGCTGTTTCCTTCTTCATGGGACCACACTGACCCAAGAATCAAATTTGTGTCTCTTTCTCAGCAGACAGATTCTTTTCCACTGAGCCACCAAGGAAGACCAACCTTCAGATTGCCAGTATCCTAATCACATTAGAATGCATATAGTTTTGTTATTTTTTAGGGATTAGCTTATACCTGATAAGCTAACTCCCATCTAACCCAGCTCAATATACCTAATTTTTTTTAAGTTTCATAGATAATTTGTTCTCTTAAAGCCCCCTCTAAAGAAAAAAGAAAGCATTCCATTTTTTTTTTCATAGTAGACACTAGGTTAATTATCATGAAAAATGTATGGATGGATGAATGAATTTTACATTTATTTTCTAAACTTGTGGAAAAGAGACTCTAATTGTGCTTTATATCCACAGAATAAAATAAGCATTCATTTACCAAATACTTATTGAATAAATGAGTATATTGCTGCATATATTAAAGACTGCACTAAACAATACCTTCCAAGACCATTAACTTTATGATTCTTGCTTGAAGAATTAAGCAGATTATACCTGATAGTTTCTTCTTTACTAAGAACAACTCAGAGTTATTCTTCTAAAAGTTTGTATTTGACATCCAAAGTAGCAAATTCTGCCCAAGTAGATCTCTGGCCTTTCCTCCCTTTTTCAAAGGAGCATGCAATCTTTTCCCATTCACAACAGAAAAATAATTTATTTAGTTAAATAAGCTCTGGGCAAAGTATTGCACAAGGAAGACTATTTAGGAATTTAAATCTTGTCTTCTTATATGTCCTACAATTGAAACTTGCTTTATCTACCAGCAATTTATTAGTAGTGATAAAAGTTTTGTTTCTAAGTCCAGATTAAATATTCTTCTAGGAGACAAAAGCTTTCTTCTTAGCCTCAGGTAATCTTCATCATACACTAATGTGTGCAGGGGTAGAGAGGATGAAATCTATGAAAAATAAGAAACTGGCCCCCATTGTAGAATCCAGTTTGAATCCAGAGCATCCCTCATCTTGCTCTTATAGTGAACCACATATACATATATGAAAACAAAGTTGTTATAGTCACACTAATTACACTCTTTTCAAGAATTCAGATTGTGTTTATTTAGTATAAACTTTAGAAATTCTTAATTATGTGCCAATAATTTTGCCTCTCATCTTTCTTTGAGGTATTTTAAAAGAGATTACCCATTATGCAACATGTTGGCACTCGTGTCTGAAAATATTTTGTATAAATACATGGCTAGAGTTCATTCAAATGAGATTATATATATATATATATATATATATATATATATATATATATATATATATATATATTTGCACAGTTTTGAACAGTGGGAGCAAAATGTCACTTGGTGTTCAAGACCCAAAGGGATATTTCTCTTCCCTGTCCTTCACCTTCTGAATATGGAGCCCATGAAAGAATATGAACTTTCTTCATCTTCAAATGAGCATATCACCATATTTTTGTCAATATTTTTAGCAGACATTATGCTGCTGCTGCTAAGTCATTTCAGTCATGTCCGACTCTGTATGACCCCATAGATGGCAGCCCACCAAGGCTCCTCCGTCTCTGGGATTCTCCAGGCAAGAACATTGGAGTGGGTTGCCATTTCCTTCTCCAATGCATGACAGTGAAAAGTGAAAGTGAAGTCGCTCAGTCGTGTCAGACTCTGCAAGACCCCATGGACTGCAGCCTACCAGGCTCCTCCATCCATGGGATTTTCCAGGCAAGAGTACTGGAGTGGGTTGCCGTTTGAGAAAAGTAAAAATTAACCCAGCTACAGGTGTGCATAGATAATCCTTTCTTCACTTTGAAGACGAAGAAAAATGCGCTGTTTTTTACTCAATGACCACACACTACTTTGCCTCTCCTTGAAGGGCTTTGTAGGAGAGTGGCTGGCATGAAGGGAATGTTGGTCTTGTTGGTTTCATGCCTAGGCAGCTTATATTTTTGCTGATTAGAAAATCTGTTTTTTCTTTGTCCATTTGTGGATGCCTACATCAATAGCTATATGCTACTAATAAAGTAAATAGGACAAAGCAGAATGAATATTTGTTCAAGCCCCAAACAAGATCTACAACTAATTCATTCTAATTAAAGTTTGGCCACTTTTCTGCCACATGTGAAAATGCTGGCAATCAAAATAAACACATATACTAGTTAGTATTAATGTTTTATTTTAGTTTCCTTTGACTGATGAATCCATAGTGGGGTTTTTGGTTTGTTTTTCATTTTTAATTTAATTTTACTTATTATTTTTCTTCTGGGTTATCTATAGCATAAATTTGATATTCCAGCTTATTGTATGAGGGCTGACATTCTCAAGATCTTTTTTAAACTTCTTTCTCTTTTGTTGTTTCTTAGCTGTTGTCAATCCCCTTGCAGACAATTGAAAAAAACAGGGGCTAAAAGGATGTAGAAATGTATTAGTCAAATTTGTTGTTTTGTCTGGTGAAGGGAGTTTAGAGAAGATAGTGAGAAATTTATGTTTTTTTTCATGCATCTGTATTATATGTGCTATTATTTTTCTTCTGATTTTCCTTCCTCATTTTTCTGTTATTCCAGACCAGGTTTATTTCTATATGGGTTTTATATTTTGTGTTTGGAAAGAAAAATAATTACCCTTATTTTTTATTATTAAAAAAATGCATATAAA
The DNA here is from genome assembly GCF_032405125.1 of Capricornis sumatraensis. Classification (NCBI taxonomy): domain Eukaryota; kingdom Metazoa; phylum Chordata; class Mammalia; order Artiodactyla; family Bovidae; genus Capricornis; species Capricornis sumatraensis. The sequence goes on from NC_091083.1 coordinate 53,264,455, forward strand.
CATAAGTATATATATATATATATATATATATATATATATATATATATGACTTCTTTTTTTAAGTTACAATCTGCTATGTCTTTTGTTGGTAGACTGAGCCAACTTACCATCTGAATGCAGAATTATGAATGAGCCCAGACAAGATTAGCTGAGACTAGCCCAGATCACCAGAGCCACCCAGTTTACCATAACATTTGTAAAATAATAGTTGCTATTTTAAGCCACTCATTTTAGGAGGTGGTTTGCAGTGCAGTATTATTGTGATAAATGATACATAGACCAACTAATATAATTTCATACTGTAGGTTCACTAAATCCTTTTAATGTGGCTTTGCAAAAATAGATGTCATGACTAATTGGCTTATTTTTCATATATATAAATTGTTAAGAGACATAATTTCCTCTGAAGCAAAAAGAAATTGCTAACACTACACAAGATGTAACATCAAAATAACTTGAAAGAGGTAGTGATGTGTAGAGGCTAACATGGTTAAGAAATATTCATGAAATAAGATGTATTTGGAAATCTTATATTAGTTAAAATTATCTTGATCAAATTTTTGAAAGTTTATTTTATGTATATGCAACACATACTGACTCTTTGCTATTTTTATTTTGTTTATATCTTTTAAATATCAGGACAAAGTCTATCAGGTATAAAATGCTAATTAAAATAGTAGCCAGATAGTTCACTCTTCGTTTCATCATGATAATAAATTTTTTAATGCAGAAGGACTATGAGGACTAACAGTGGATTTCAAAAGTATTTGAAATATAACAGATGATCTGAAGTAAATATAGAGCACAAGAAAATGGTCATGTCCCATGTCTCAAAAGAGTCCCTGGAATGGTCCTCCAAGTTAGGGTCCTTTGCTTCTTGCAGGAAGAAATTCAAGAGCAATGCATAGTAAAGTGAAAGCAGGCTTATTTAGAAAGATACACATTCCATAGACAGTGTGAGCCGTCTTAGAAGGTGGGAGTGGCAGCTCAGGTATATGATCCAGGTCTCAGGTGAGAACCATTCTAGGAGAAACACCTTCCATAGAGAGAATGTGGGCAATCTCAAAAGATGAGAGACATCTCAAGGTGAGGGGTAGTTAGTTTTCATGGGCTTGGTAATTTCATAAGCTAATAAGTGAAAGGGATATTATAACTCTCCTGGAAAAGAGATGGGAATTTCTGTGAATTGGAGTAATACCCCCTTTTTGGTCTTTTATGGTTAGCTTCAGAACTGTGTGTGTATCATTTACATGTTAATGTACTACAATGAATAAATAATGAGACAAAGGTCTACTAGAAGTCAGATCTTCATCCATCTTGGGCCTAGTAAGTTCTAACAGGTTTTTATAGTATTCTATTCTTAATGGCTGTACCATTCTTTTAATAGTTGTGCCCAGCCTGCCTCCTTCCTACCTCAAAACTAGTACTAAATAAGAAAGAAAAGAAACAAGAATAGTGAATGAAATGGGATGTGGGGGAAAAAAAATAAACAAAACAAAACATAATTTTAAATGGTACTAATATATTCTTTATATTTAATTAGAAGAGGCCACAAGTTTATATGTAAAGTCTTTTTAGCACCCAGTTGAAACAGACAGATATGAATCAGGTATACAATTAAGCACAATCATAACTTATCAGATGTAGAATTATTCCTCTGCAAAGTGAAGTGAAAAGAAAGCTGCTCAGTCATGTCCAACTCTGTGTGATGCCATGGACTGTAGCCTGCCGGACTCCTCTGTCCATGTAATTCCCCAGGCAAGAATACTAGAGTGGGTAGCCATTCCATTCTCCAGGGGATCTTTCCAACCCAGGGTTGAACTCAGGTCTCCGTCATTGCAGGTGGATTCTTTACCATCTGAACCACGAGGGAAGCCTATTCCTCTATAGGAAAGACTATTTAAATCCGAAAACAAACAAATAAAATCTGGCATGTGTGAAATGTTTAATTGCTGAAAATATTAAAAGAAAACAAAATGTAATGTATGACTGTCTGAGAAAGATAATCTTTTCACTTAAAAACAGGAAAAAGCACATGATGTGATATTGTTACCAGAAGGGGGACATCCTGGGCCTGAGAGCAGGCTCTTATCTAACACTCAGAAATGAATTGTCCAAGGGGATACACATGCTGACAAAGAAAGAGACTTTATTTGGAAGGGGTACTCTAGTGGAGAGCAGCAGGGTAAGGGAAGTCAGGAACTGCTCTGACACATGGCTCACAGTCTCAAGTTTTATGGTGATAGATTTAGCCTTCCAGGTTGTCTCTGGCCAATAGTGACAACCTGGCTTGTTGTCTTTGGTTTGTACACATATTTGGTCTGATTCAGGGTCCTTTCTGGTGGTGCTTGGATCTCTCAGCCAAGATGGATTCTAGTGTGAGTGTTTCTGGGAGGTTGGCAGGACATATTATGGACTGGCAGTTCCTCCCTCTGTTTTGGCCCCTCCTAAATTCTCCTGGTTAGTTTTCAGTGGGGCCTCCTGTTGTGAGACAACTCATGCAAGAAGTGATTATTGTGTCTGACCAGGCAGAAGAGAGTTCTGTCAACAGTTCCCTAATAATATGAACAAAGAAAACCCAGAGAGCAAGGAAGTGATCTGAGAAATTTAAAATATGATTCTTCACAGGAAAAGAAAAGTAATTATACAGAAGAAATGAAAAATAAATTTGAGCAAGTCTACCTTTGTGTATGTGTGTATGTGTGAGAGAGAGAGAACAGGGTAGAAGATGACCCAAAACAGACAAAATATGATTTATATAGACATTCCAACATTTGATAAAAAGAATCTCTGAAAAAGGAAATAGAGCAAAACATGGGGATAATAATAATCAAGGAAATTATTTTAAAAACTAATCTCTCTAGATCTGAATACTGAATGGCAGAAGCCTTAAGATTTAAGATAGCCATAAACTGCTGAACAAAATATACATATTTTAAAATGCCTTAGTAATTCATGAATTATCAGAATATCAAGGATATGCAGAAAGTATTAAAATTTCCAGAAACAAAATACTGACCTCTTATGGGTAAACAAGAATCAGACTGAAATCATACTTAACTAGCTCTGGACCTCAGAAGGAAATGTTTCAGTAATATTTCCACTGGCCTTAGAAAAAAAAAAATATTTTTTATCTAAATTATAAAATCAGCCTAAGTTTTAATCAGGGCAAAACTAAAGATTTTTAGATATTCTAGGACTCAGACAGGATTATCTCTTATGCACTCTTTGTTATATTCCACACGTATTTCACAGTGATAAAAGATGAAGGAAAAAAAATGTTCCCTAAAAGAGGTTATTTTTTCCTGCCTTCTGTGTGTGACCTAACCTGATATTTTTAGATTTACAGAAAAGTACCCCAAACATTTCTTGTGGATTCTTGAACATGGGTGATTTTATATATCTGACAAAAATGTTTCAGAATTCATAACATCTAGAGGAGAAATGTCCTTTTTAAAGACACCCTTGGTTTAAATCAGATTTGGGGGGCAGGAAAGTAGTCTTTAACTTGCTTAGTAACCCACTGTTCTTACACACTTTAAAACCCTCAGCTGTACCATCAATAATTAACAGAGTTCTATGAAAGCATTTTCTGTTCATTATAATGGGCTCAGCAGGAGCTCTGCTTAGGCACATTGTTGTAAGTGGGTTCCCATTACTGCCCCTAGCTGAAAGTAAGCATATGGTGTCTTTTTAAAAATTTGCTTTGTTTCCAGATTCAGGCCAATTCTTGTAATTATTTTGAATTGATGGAATTGTGTTCCACTTGTTTCTAGAGTTTTTTTTTATGAATTTTTCATTGTGAAAAAGAATGTGATTGCACATATCCTGAGAGTTAAAATTCAAGGAAATAATCTCATCTAAGTTATTTCTGATGTAAAATCACAGAATCCAGGAGTCAGGCTATGATAAAATATAAAAAGAATAAGATTTACTAAAAGCCACCCTAAGTTACAGGAAATTGCAATTAGATGGGTGTACTTTAGACATTTCATAAGACATTTCCATGAGATGTAAAGGCAGATTTCTAGTCTCTTTATGGCCCAAGCATACCCTGAATACACTATATCTTAATTAAGAGATTTGTTAAAATATGTTAATAGCAAATGTTATTAAAGTATATCTAGCCTATTTTTACAGAAAATAATGATGCAAAGAAGACTGAAGTATAATCATAGACCTACATTGGCCAGTGGCTGGAGAAAAAAGTATAACACTATGTAAGAAAAGTCTATAAAATCTATTACAAGAATTAAGTGACTTTGTGATGCCAAGAATAAGACCAAAGACTTCTCTAAATTAATGTAACTTTGCCTTTTGTAAAGATGCAAAGTAATTGGCAGTTAGAGGGAAGGGCAGGGCACAATTCACTGTGCATATGATACGAATAGTATGAGTGTCCTATGTGTATTACACATGCATATATATGCATACCATGTGTGCCTATGTATATCATGTCCTTTCTACAATCATACTTCATGTGTTGGATGGCATCACCAACTCAATGGACATGAGTTTGAGCAAACTCTGGGAGACAGGGAAGGACAATGAAGCCTGGCATGCTGCAGTCTATGGGGTGGCAAAGAGCTGGACATGACTTAGCGACTGAACAGCAATTGCATATGTAGTAAATGCAAACATGCCCTCCCCACCCCCACCTACATGCCCATAGTCCAGAAAGAATTTAAGGCAACTGAAGGTTTTTCAAAGCTTTTTTAAAAAATAGTTTATTTGTATGTTTTCATGATTGTGCCATTAAATGGGTGAATGCAGAGACCAATATTGTCAAAATCATACACCTAACCCCCAGATATAATAAATGATGCTGACATTTGGACACATTTGCTTTCATGTCACCTTCTGATCTCTTAAATAATACAATGTTTTATTTTAATACAATAATCATCAAGTTTATATCTCCATTTCTTTCTAGACTTCTATACTGAAACTCATGAATATCAATCCCATTTAGGCTTTTATACTTTAAAACCTATGTCTGGTCTATATTTTCCATGCACTTTAAAAATGTACACATATGTTAGCAACCTTATGAATTCTTAGGCAATTCATTTTATTCACTCAATATTCTCTTTTAAATAATGATTTAAAGCATACCTTTAAACTGGCACTCTTGAGCATGTGTTCAGAAGTATTTTTGACAGCACATAACTTGAAATGAAATTGCTTCATCATAAGCTATAAGCTTGTTTGTACTTGTTTTTAGAAATTGCCATATTACTTTCTAAATATTTATACTATTTGCATTCCCACAAGAAGAAAATTTGGAAGTTACAACTTAACATCTTTTTTTTTAATATTGAGGTTTTTATTTTTTCTATTTCCTCAATTTTATTTATTTTTAATTTGAATTTATTTATTTTAATTGGAGGCTAATTACTTTACAATATTGTATTGGTTTTGCCATACATGAACATGAATCCACCACGGGTGTACATGTATTCCCAATCTTGACCCCCCCCCCCGCCCCCCCACCTACCTCCCTCCTCATACCATCCCTCTGGGTCATCCCAGTGCACCAGCCCCAAGCATCCTGTATCCTGCATCGAACCTAGACTAGAAATTCGTTTCTTATATGATATTATACATATTTCAGTGCCATTCTCCCAAGTCATCCCACCCTCTCCCTGTCCCACAGAGTCCAAAAGGCTGTTCTATACATCTGTGTCTCTTTTGCTGTCTCACATACAGGGTTATTGTTACCATCTTTCTAAATTCCATATATATGCATACTGACACTTGTTATTAGTTTTTTCAGTATATACAGAAATATGGGAAAAGGTTATTTTTCTTTATCTTCCTCTCTCTCTCTCTCTTGCTCTCTGATCATGTGTGTGTAAATATATGCATATGCAACCACATGTTTTTAACTTCTGGATAGCTGTATAGACACAACAAAAAAGTTTTAATAAGAGAAATTTACATAATTTAAAAAGAATGACATATAACTCAACATTTGCACAGGCTATCAAATTTTCCTCTCCATCTAGATTTTGAAATGGTTTTATTACAACAATTCATCAATCAATAAATAAGATTTTAAGATAAGCAAGAGACTTGTCCAGGCTACAATGCTTTTATGAACATATTTGGGTCAAACTGTCTGTTGTCAGAGTTGTTGGTTTTCCACTATCTTAGTATGTGTTTGTCGCACCTTAGTTTATGAAACACTTTCATATCCCATATTTGCTTTGCAGGGAAGACACTCTGTTTTAGACTTAAGCTGATGTTTCTAGTGTGAAGCTTACATGTGTTATCATTTAAGCTAAAATGTCAGAATCTTAAGTATATTAACTATCATTTTTTAAAAATTGAGAAAACAAAACTCAGAGATATGAAATCATTTTGAAACATAATCAGAGACACATAAATGATGACACAAGATTTGACCACAGTTTTGCTTCCAAGTCTATTGCTCCTGACTTTTAGTTCATTTGTTGGCTTTACTTTATTTTGACTGAGAAAACTAAGACAGTAATCTGTAGGGACTTTGTTTTGTCAGGGGAACGTTGGTTAAAGATAATGGGGTTAAGTTACTTTTAGAGAGGGAAGAGGACAGGGAATTATTCACTTTCTAAGTCAATAGCCTAGAAAAGTTGTTTCAGAGCTTCTAAGTGGCCAAAAGCTTGTGAGAGACCCTAAGGGACTGGAGAATATGAGATGGGAAACATAGCTTGATGCATATTTCTAAATTTAAAAGAAAAACCATAATATCATGCCCTGATACCTAAACATGATATCAGGAAATGATCCAGATAAACAAAAGAAAAAAGGATGACACTTTTTCTCATGAAAATCACTAGAAAAATCATTCCATTTTTCAGACATTATGGTATATTTCCATGTGGCAATTTGCAATTTATTGTTCACTCTGAGTTACTGGAATTTTTCCTGCATACAATTTGCTTTATCACTTAATGTTTGGCTATTTGGTGCAGAAAACTTCAAAAGTTTTTGTGTTTCAGCTCATTTTTTGATACTTGAGAGCAATATAGCCTGGGTAAATAATTGTAAATGCACATGAGCAGGAAAATTGCAGAGATTTAACAAGTGCTGGTTCTGGAATCTTGGATGCAATCCTGGCTCCTGCTCTCAGTTTCAGTTTTCCTATTTGTAAAATGAATAATTGGGGCAGTTTATATTTCTCGAAAATTTCAAGAAAATTAGCAAATAAAACAGCAAAATGCCTGGCACCTAATAAGCATGGATGCATGTTAAACATTATTATTATCATCTAGTGCTACATAAACATATTATAGAGCTTAAGGTATCACTCTAATAGACACATAGATACAAATAACGACTACAGCAAAATCATTACAGAAGGTTGAGGACGTAGGACTATAAACTGGATCTTGACCAAACTCAGTTAGCAATTGTCTGGATGGAGTGGACTGGGGAAGTTTTCAATATTAAGGGAATTCAAGAGGAAAGAGTATCTAGCAATGAAATGTGTCTGGAACATGGGGATAAATTGTGTCTCCTTTCTCTTCCCCCACATTACTGAAAGGACAGAAAAAGATGTAAAAGGGGCGAAAAATGAACCATAGGTATAGAAAAGAAAAAGGGTGTCTTCTTCAGACCAATAACTTTTTGGAACTGTCTAGTAGATAGAGGATGTCTTCAGACTGGAAGGAGACAACCAATTAAGTAAAACATAATCCAAACTATAGTGAGCAAAAGGACGTGGAGGCAATGAGAAGAGTTCTTTCTAACAAAACATTAGAGGAACTCCTAAAATTAAACAGGAATGAGAAAGGTTCAGGGGTAATCATTCAGGCACTTAATTAAAAGCTAACTTTGAAAAGAAATATCACTTTTCTGCTTAGACCCAGGGACTGTTTAGAAGCAGCACTAACCTCCCCCTACCACTGCCCCTCCTAGCCTTGCCACAGTACCAAAAAAAAAAAAAAAGAAAGAAAGAAAGAAAAGAACCTCTAAACAAGAATAATAATATAAGAATCAACCCAAGGGGGCTGAAATGCTTAGCAGAATGTGAGTCAGATGGCTTTCCTCCTTCAGGATAAAGTTCTTACTACAAATCTCAATTTGATGGATCTGACACAGAATACTTAGAGTGGGTGCTGGACTAGAGCACAGTTAATGTATGGCCAGGCCATTGGAAGGGTCAAGAGTGCTCACCTCTAGAAACCAAATCTTTGGTCATCCAGTATTCTGCAGTAGGTCCTATGCTATGCTATGCTTAGTTGCTCAGTCATGTCCAACTCTTTGCAACCCCTAGACTGTAGCACACTGGGCTCTTATGTTTATGGGGATTCTCCAGGCAAGAATACTGGAGTGGGTTGCCATGTCCTCCTCCAGGGGATTTTCTCAACCCAGGAACTGAACCCAGGTCTCCTACACTGCAGGTGATTCTTTACCATCTGAGCCACCAACGAAACCCATGAATACTGGAGTGGATAGCCTATTCCTTCTCCAGGGAAACTTCCTGACCCAGGAATGGAACCAGAGTCTCCTACATTGCAGGCAGATTCTTTACCAGGTGAGCTACAGGGGAAGCCTCAGTAGGCTCTGCCTGTCCTCAGTGAAGTTTCCCAGGTGGCACTAGTGGTAAAGAACCCTCCTGCCAATGCAGAAGACCCAGGAGGCACAGGTTCATTCCATGAATTCTGAAGATGCCCTGGAGGAAGGCATGGCAACCTACTCCAGTATTCTTGCCTGGAGAATACCATGGACAGAGAGGAACCTGGTGGGCTACAGTCCATAGGTTCTCAAAGAGTGGGACACAACTGAAGTGATTTAGTACACACATGTCCCCAGAGAGTTCACTAAAATGAGAACCTGAATTCATCAAAACACACACAAGGATATTCTTTGGGTTGAGAAAGAACAAACTTCCTAAAAATTTCAATTTAATTCTCAAACAGATATTTGATCCAAGAATAGGTAAACATTAGAACAAAACAAAGATACCATCAAAGAAACGTATCAACTTCAATTAAGTCTCTACAAAATCATCCTGCATCCATTAGGAACAGACACATTATGGCAAAGTAATAAGCCATCAGTATTCTTAGAAATCATGTATCTTGTTACAGAATAATATATGTATTAAGTTGCAGAAATGACAGTGGGGTAGACCAGTAGGGTTATTCTTAAGGAATGAAGCATGTGATTTAAAAAAATGGAATTTATGAGAGTTAATAGACATGAATAATAAGATACTGAACATCCATAGGGCAAAGAAAAATATTATTTTCAATAGGAAACATAACTCCACATTAAAAAATAATAAATGGATTATAAAGGTCTGTCAAAACCAAAACATAAAAAACAGAAGAAAGGAGTGAGACTCTCATCAAAAATGATGCTACCTCAATAATTCTTGTTACATGAGAAAAATAAAAATCTGACTTGTTTGAGCCTTTTTTTTTTTTTTTTGGCATTTGTTTCTAGCAGCCTCATGTAACTTCTAGTGAGTACAAAGCCTAAGATATGTTAATAATGAAAACAAATTTATGAGTTTTACCTAGCAAAGATAGAACTTTGACATGCCAACACATGATCAAAGAAGTAAACCAACTAAATGTGTTTATATATGTCATTTACAAGAGGTACATCTCAAAATAAACTTCTAGACAAAATTATGAAAGTTAAAAGCTTAAGATAATTCAAAGTAAAAGTTATTAAATAGGTTAAAATGATGCAATATCAGATACAAATGAAATTAGCATTTTTACAACAAAATGATATATACAATTCAAAATAATATACAAACTAAAATTTGAAAATCTGGATTTTGATTTTTATGAAAATATTACCTAAATGTATTCAAAAAGGAATGAAAAACATGACTAGAATACATAAAGAGTTACAAGCATTGCCAAAGAGATAAAAGACTATCACATGATGTTCATTACAGCTCTATGTGTGGTACTAAAATATTGGTCCCTCAAGGGAGATTATACACATTGATACATTTAAGCAACAATATGAAACACAATAGATAAATGTTATCATGTGGATATGTCATTAAACTTATTTCAGTTAAAATAGCGTAATATATAGATATGAAGTCATTTGTATAAAATTTTATTTTATATATGATCACACACATGTATCTATACATTTTTGTAGTAGTATAAAATGAATAAAAATTATCACTCCCAATTTCTTGATAGTGAATGCTACTGACAGACTGATGCACCAGTCCTTCCAATGAACACCCAGGACTGATCTCCTTTAGAACGGACTGATTGGATTTCCAATTCTTAAGCGCTAAGTTTTCTTCACAGTCCAACTCTCACACCAATACATGACTACTGGAAAACAATAGCCTTGACTAGATGAACCTTTGTTGGCAATGTAATGTCTCTCTTTTTTAACATGCTATCTAGGTAGGTCATAACTTTCCTTCCAAAGAATAAGTGCCTTTTAATTTCATGGCTGCAGTCACCATCTGCAGTGATTTTGGAGCCCTCAAAAATAAACTCTGACCCTGTTTCCACTGTTTCCCCATCTATTTGCCATGAAGTGATGGGAACAGATGCCATGATCTTCATTTTCTGAATGTTGAGCTTTAAGCCAACTTTTGCACTCTCCTCTTTCACTTTTATCAAGAAGCTTCTTAGTTCCTCTTCACTTTCTGCCATAAGGGTGGTGTCATCTGCATATCTGAAGTTATTAATTTTTCTCCTGGCAATCTTGATTCCAGCTTGTGCTTCTTCCAGCCCAGTGTTTCTCATGATGTACTCTGCATAGAAGTTAAATAAGCAGTGTGACAATATACAGCCTTGATGTACTCCTTTTCCTATTTGGAACCAGTCTGTTGTTCCATGTCCAGTTCTAACTGTTGCTTCCTGACCTGCATACAGATTTCTCAAGAGGCAGGTCAGGTGATCTGGTATTCCCTGGTATTCACAGTTTATTGTGATCCACACAGTCAAAGGCTTTGGCATAGTCAATAAAGCAGAAATAGATGTTTTTTTCTGGAACTCTTTTGCTTTTTCAATGATCCAGCGGATGTTGGCAATTTGATCTCTGGTTCCTCTACCTTTTCTAAACCAGCTGGAACATCTGGAAATTCATGGTTCATATGTTGTTGAAGCCTGGCTTGGATAATTTTGAGCATTACTTTACTAGCGTGTGAGATGAGTGCAACTGTGCAGTAGTTTGAGCATTCTTTTGCATTTCCTTTCTTTGGAATTGGAATGAAAACTGACCTTTTACGTCCTGTGGTCACTGCTGGGTTTTCCAAATTTGCTGGCATATTGAGTGCAGCACTTTCACAGCATCATCTTTCAGGATTTGAAATAGCTCAACTGGGATTCCATCACCTCCATTAGCTTTGTTCATAATGACGCTTTCTAAGGCCAATTTGACTTCACATTCCGGGATGTCTTGTTCTAGGTGAGTGATCACACCATCGTGATTATCTGGATCATGAAGATCTTTTTGTTCTTCTGTGTATTTTTGCCACCTCTTCTTAATATCTTCTGCTTCTGTTAGGTCCAGACAATTTCTGTCCTTTATCGAGCCCATCTTTGCATGAAATGTTCCCTTGGTATCTCTAATTTTCTTGAAGAGATCTCTAGTCTTTCTCTTTCTGTTGTTTTCCTCTATTTCTTTGCTTTGATCGCTGAGGAAGGCTTTCTGATCTCTCCTTGCTATCTTTGGAACTCTGCATTCAGATGCTTATATCTTTCTTTTTCTCCTTTGCTTTTTGCTTCTCTTTTTTTTTCACAGCTATTTATAAGGCCTCCTCAGATAGCCATTTTGCTTCTTTACATTTCTTTTTCTTGGGGATGGTCTTGATCCCTGTCTCCTCTACAATGTCAAGAACCTCTGTCCATTATTCATCAGGCAATCTATCAGATCTAGTCCCTTAACTCTATTTCTCACTTCCACTGTATAGTCATAAGATTTGATTTAGGTCATACCTGAATGTTCTAGTGGTTTTCCCTATTTTCTTCAAGTCTGAATTTGGCAATAAGGAGTTCATGATCTGAGCCACAGTCATCTCCCAGTCTTGTTTTTGTTGACTGCCTAGAGCTTCTCTATCTTTGGCTGCAGAAAATATAATCAATCTGATTTTGGTGTTGACCATCTGGTGATGTCCATGTGTAGAGTCTTCTCTTGTGTTGTTGGAAGTGGGTGTTCTCCACTGGAGATCAGTGGAGAAATAACTCCAGAAAGAATGACAGGATGGAGCCAAAGCAAAAACAATCCCCAGTTGTGGATGTGACTAGTGATAGAAGCAAGGTCCAATGCTGTAAAGAACAATATTGCATAAGAACCTGGAATGTTAGGTCCATGAATCAAGGCAAATTGGAATTGATCAAACAGGAGATGGTAAGAGTGAACATCGACATTCTAGGAATCAGTGAACTAAAATGGACTAGAATGGGTGAATTTAACTCAGATGACCATCATATCTACTACTGCAGGCAGGAATCCCTTAAAAGAAATGGAGTAGCCATCATGGTCAACAAGAGACCGAAATGCAGTACTTGGATGCAATCTCAGAAACAACATAATGATATCTGTTCGTTTCCAAGGCAAACCATTCAATATCACAGTAATCCAAGTCTATGCCCCAACTAGTAATGCTGAAGAAGCTGAAGTTGCATGGTTCTATGAAGATCTACAAGACCTTTTAGAACTAACACCCAAGAAAGAGATCCTGTTCATTATAGGAGACTGAAATGCAAAAGTAGGAAGTCAAGAAACACCTGGAGTAACAGGCAAATTTGGCCTTGGACTACGGAATGAAACAGGGAAAAGGCTATTAGGGTTTTGCCAAGAGAACGTACACTTTCTACAGTTTTCCTCTGTTTCTTTGCATTGTTCATTGAGGAAGGCCTTCTTGCCTCTCTTGCTATTCTCTGGAACTCTGCATTTAATAAGGTGTATCTTTCCCTTTCTCCTTTGTGTTTTGCTTCTCTTCTTTCCTCAGCTATTTGTAAAGCTTCCTCAGACAACCGCTTTGCCTACTTTCATTTCCTTTTCTTTGGAATGGTTTTGTTCACTGCTTCCTGTACAATATTATGGACCCTGTCCATAGTTCTTCAGATACTCTCCTTACTAGATCTAATCCCCTGAATCTATTCATTACCTCCATTGTATATTTGTAGGAGATTTGATTTAAGTTGTACCTGACTGGCTTAGTGGTGTTCCCTTCTTTCTTTAATTTAAGCCTGAAGTTTGCTATGAGAAGCTAATGATCTGAGCCACAGTCAGCTCCAGGTCTTGTTTTTACTGTATGTATTCAGTTCTCCACTTTCTGCTACAAGGAATGCAACCAATCTGATTTTGGTATGGACCATTTGGTGATGTCCATGTGTAAAGTTGTCTCTTCTGTTGCTGAAAAAGGTTTTTGCTAAGACAGTGCCTTCTCTTGGCAGAATTGTTAGCCCTTGCCCTGCTTAATTTTGTACTCCAAGGCCAAACTTGCCTGTTACTCCAGGGGTCTCTTGACTTCCTACTTTTGCAGTCCAATCCCCTATGATAAAGAGGACAAAAAATTTTTGATGCTAGTTCAAGGAGGTCATTTAGGTCTTCGTTGAGCTGATCAACTTCAGCTTCTTTGTCATTAGTAGTTGGGGCATAGACTTGGATTACTGTGATGCTGAATGGCTTGCCTTGGAAATGTACCAAGATCATTCTGTTGCTTTTGAGGTTGCACCCAGGTACTGAATTTCAGACTCTTTTGTTGATTATGAGGGCTACTCCACTTCTTTTATGGCATTTTTGCCCACATTGGTAGATTTAATGTCATCTGAATTAAATTCACCCATTCCCATCCATTTTCGTTCACTGATTCCTGAGATATCAATGTTTAGTCTTGCAATCTCCTGCTTGACCACGTCCAATTTACCTTGGTTCATGGATCTAACATTCCAGATTCCTATTCAATAACCTCAGATATGCAGATGACACCACCCTTATGGCAGAAAGTGAAGAGGAACTAAAAAGGTTCTTGATGAAAGTAAAAGAGGAGAGTGAAAAAGCTTAAAGCTCAACATTCAGAAAACGAAGATCATGGCATCCGGACCCATCACTCCATGGGAAATAGATGGGGAAACAGTAGAAACAGTGTCAGACTTTATTTTGGGGGGCTCCAAAATCACTGCAGATGGTGACTGCAGCCATGAAATTAAAAGATGCTTACTCCTTGGAAGAAAAGTTATGACCAACCTAGATAGTATATTCAAAAGCAGAGACATTACTTGGCTGACTAAGGTCCGTCTAGTCAAAGCTATGGTTTTTCCAGTAGTCATGTATGGATGTCAGAGTTGGACTGTGAAGAAGGCTGAGAGCTGAAGAATTGATGCTTTTGATCTGTGGTTGTGGAGAAGACTCTTGAGAGTCCCTTGGACTGCAAGGAGCTCCAACCAGTCCATTCTGAAGGAGATGAGCCCTGGGATTTCTTTGGAAGGAATGATGCTAAAGCTGAAGCTCCGGTACTTTGGCCACCTCATGCGAAGAGTTGACTCATTGGAAAATACTTTGATGCTGGGGGGGATTGGGGGCAGGAGAAGAAGGGGACGACCGAGGATGAGATGGCTGGATGGCATCACTGACTCGATGGACACAAGTCTGAGTGAACTCCGGGAGTTGGTGATGGACAGGGAGGCCTGGCGTGCTGCGATTCATGGGGTCACAAAGAGTCAGACACGACTGAGCGACTGAACTGAACTGAACTGATGCTATACTGTTCTTTATAGCATCAGATGTTACCTTCATCACCAGACTCATCCACAACTGACCATCGTTTCTGCTTTGGCTCAGCCACTTCATTTTTTCTGGAGCTATTAATTGTCCTCAGCTCTTCCCCAGTAGCATATCATACACCTTGCAACCTGGATGACTCTCCATCCGGTGTCATATCATTTTGCCTTTTTATATAGTCCATGGGATATTCATGGCTAATATACTGGAGTGGTTTGCCATTCCCTCCTCCAATGGATCACATTTTGTCAGAACTCTCCCCAATGACCCATCCATCTTTGTTGGGCCCACATAGCATTGTTCATAGCTTCATTGCATTATTCGAGCCCCTTCACCATGACAAGACAGTGATCCATGAAGGGGTAGACATCCTAGAATGTGAAGTCAAGTGAGCTCTAGGAAGCTCTGCTGCTGATAAAGCAAGGCTGTAGCAATGAAAGAGAGGTAGAATGTCATTTAGCCAATGAAAGAGAGGTAGAATTTTTTTTTTTTTTTAATTTCTCTGGTTTTCTCTATGAGCCAGTGAATGTTGGCAACTTAATCTCTGGTTCCACGGACTTTTCTAAACCCAACTTGAAACCCATGGGGGATGAGTGCATGAGAGATGAAATGGTTGGAGGCATCACTGATTCAATGGATGTGAACTAGGGCAAATTCTCGGAGATGATGATGGACAGAGAAGCCTGGCATGCTACAGTCCATGAGATCTCGAACAGTCAGACATGACTTGGTGACTGAACAGCAACAGAAATATTTGAGAAAGAAATCACCATCTTTTGAAACTGGTATTAGGTGGATTTACTAACATAATTATCAGAACCACTGATAGCTAGATATATGCAGGCCCAGTTATTTTATGGTTTAATCCAGTGGTTATGATATGTTTTTCTACTTTATGGAGTTTGTCTTAAAGTAGGTTGTCCTAAAGTAGGCATACCCTAAATTGTTTGACCCTATAGCTAACCCAGTGATTAGGATTTGATTCAATCTTTCAGTTACTTTTCACTTTGTGTTCTATGTTTTCCAAAGAACCAAATAACCAGGCAAGAAATAATATTAATGATCAAGAACAGAAAGTTAAAAGACACATCATTGGTTGAGACATTCTGAGGACAAAATTCGAGAGATGCCAGTCCAGAGTCGTATGATGAACTATTCAAGTAATATGTGTTTTAAAATCTTCTACAAAATAACGCAGCCTGAAAGCTTTAAGTTAATAATACATTAATATTTTATTAATAAAATAAATTAATATTTATTTTTATTCAATTCATTTTGATAAATACTTAGGCAAGATAATACAGAAATATATCATCAAAATTCATTATAAAGTTTGAAATCACTGCTTTAATGTGAGACAGCAAAAGAGACACAGTTGTATAGAACACTCTTTTGGACTCTGTAGGAGAAGGCAAGGGGGGGGGATGATTTGGGAGAATAGCATTGAAACATGCATATTATCATATGTGAAACAGATCGCCAGTCCAGGTTCGATGCATGAGACAGGGTGCTCAGGGCTGGTGCACTGGGATGACCCTGAGGGATGGGATGGGGCAGGAGGTAGAAGGGGGTTTCAGGATGGGGAATACATGTACACCCATGGCTAATTCATGTCAATGTATGGCAAAACGGCTACAATATTGTAAAGTAATTAGCCTCCAATTAAAATAAATAAATTAAAAAATCTTATTATTACTTTACACATTTAGCTCTGAAATTAGTTCCTAGATAATCATTTAATTTAAACTTCAAATTCATACTTTTCTCCTTTGCTTTATAAAATTCTACCTACTTTTAAAGGTAGGAACTGTCTTTTCCATTGAATCTTCCCTAACATCTCAAAGGCATAGCAATTTCTCTCTTCTACATTGTGAAGAATATAGTCAAGCACAGTCTCACACATTATTTTTAAGTAAACCCGTCTCCAGAGAATTGGCTCAGGAATAATTCTGCTTTTTCACCCAGGAACATCCTAGACATATGAAAAATACATATTTCTTTACCAGTTTCTGGCTGACTGTTCAAAATGTGACTTTAGAATTAGAATTTAAAATAGAAAGTACTCCTTTCTGCTAGCAAATAGGTATCAAAGGATGGCAAAAGACATATAAGTAATACTACAGCAATCCATATATATATATATATATATATATATATATATATAAAAGAACAAGATAAATTCTACATTCTAAACTGTGATTAACTGGCTTCTAGTAATGAGCCTCCAATTAAAAGAAGCTTCTATTCTTAATGTTTTTGTTTGATAATAACTCTCACTTTTTTCCTTTCTCTTCTGAATAAATAATGGAAAATGCAGTTAGGTTTTCTGAGCAGACTTTAAAACTCTCCATTAAACACTTCTATGGGTTGCATTACCTTGTTCAGTATCCATTCCTCATTTATAAGAACAATCGCATCTTATGGAAAACAATACCTTTCCCACCCTGAAAACACTTCCAGAAATGAGAATTATTTGGCTCCCCCTGGCCATAGTCATTGATTTCTAAATTTACATATGATTCATTTTGAATAATTAGAGAAAATACCAGGACTTTTTTGGTGTTATCAGGAAGGAGCTCTCTTTCCTTCAAGGTTTCCAAATTGACAGGATACAGGCTCATCATCATCTTGCCAAAACATTGGAAGGACATGAACGGAAATGAAGTCAACACAGAAGAAAGAAAATTGAGAGACCAAGATAGACACTGTGTCCTACAAATACATAAACCCCTAGATCTAGCTGTACCCGAAGTCTGTCCCTAGGTTTTGCTATTATGTGAGCTAATATTGTGCCTCTTCTCCTTTAAGATATGTTGAGTTTGGTTTCCAACACTTGAAACTGAAATTGTCCTGAATCATGGAGATCATAAAGATATGAAGCACTGAAGCATTTTGTTTAAAAGAGTATCTCCAGTCTAGGTTCGATGCAGGGTGCAGGATGCTTGGGGCTGGTGCACTGGGATGACCCGGAGGGATGGTGTGGGGTGGGGGAGGTGGGAGGGGGTTCAGGATTGGGAACACATGTACACCTGTGGCAGATTCATGTTGATGTGTGGCGAAAACAATGCAACATTGTAAAGTAAAAAATAAATAAATAAATAAATAAAATAATAATAATAAATTAACCACATATTGAATAAATAAATAAATAAATAAATAAATAAAAGAGTACCCTATGGTATTGTTGCAGTTAAATACAACTAAAATAAAAATAAATATCAACCCTCAAACTCTAGGTTGAAATAGAGGAGAATGAATATTTAAGCTGTACCCCTTCTCCAAACAAAGGGTGAAATTGGCAGAATAATTTGAATTATATTAAGAAAAACATGCCATTTTAAAAGTCCTGCCTGTGCTTTGTGTGGCTCAGGGGCAAAGAACATGATTAGACAGCCTTTTGTTTGGAAAAATACTTTAAGGAGTTAGTGCTATACAAGAATAACAGAAGACTTAAATTGGGGGCTGGGCTAAACTTCTAATCAAAGTAAATGGCAGGAATTTGGTTTTGGAATCAAGCAAATAGAAGGCAGGGGGAAAAGGTCTGGAGTAAGAACTTGTAAGATTAAGACAAACGTAACCTACAAGGTTTTCCCATGACTGGAAAGAATTAATGGATTTTTTTAGGACAGGAAGGTCCAATGCTCAATTTTAAGGAATTTCTTGTTCTTTTATATAATCCACTGCATTTACTTGAAGTTTCAGTAAAAGACTGTTAAATGTAAGAGGCTTATGTGATGAGTTCTTCAGGAGAGATGAACTGTTCGGGTGTTGATCATTATGGGCAGAGCTGGCTGGTGAGAAAAGATTGTAGCCAGAGGACCTAAAAGCTTGTGTTGAGAAAGTGACAGGGATTTCGGCTACAGGGCACACTGACTCAGAAGGCTGCAAGCCCCCTGCTCCTGCAGAAATCCTCAGAAACATTTTTCATCAGATAAAAGACAGAATAATTCTGAAAAGACGGAGGATTTGGTGGGAATTGGGGGAAGGCATCAGTTTCACTAAGACTTAAATTTCTTTGCTTTCTTAAACAGGGTAATCCTTGAAGAGTAGCAAGACATACCATCTCAAAATACACTTACATATTGATTACAGGCATACCTCAGAGATATTGCAGGTTCAGTTGCTGACCACAGCAATAAAGAAAATATCACAATAAAAGAGCTCATATGGATTTTTGTTAACTTATTTACCAGTACATATAAAAGTTTTATTTATACTATACTATACTATACTAAATTGAAAAGCATTATGTTTAAAACAACAATGTATATACCTTAATTTAAACATAATACTCTTGGGAAATGGGGCTGATAGATTTCTTCTACATGTGCAATAAAGTAAAGCACAATGCAATAAGGTATGCTTATATTTGGACCTGAAGACATTTGAGAAGAGGCAGATACAAGAAAAGCTCTCTGCCCTTCTATTTGTTTAAAAATGAACATAAATTTATAAAACATCCTCTCTTTCTTTTCTACCAAGAAAGACAAAAGTTAGTTACTGGAAACAACTGTGAACTCTAAGCCCAGAGATGGCACTAGTGGAATCTACATAACAAAATTTGCTAAAAGAACTTCTTCTATTAGTTTCCTCATATACTTGAGACAGGAAGGAAGTGGGCCAGGCACAGCTGTTAAAAGAATGAGAGGGGGCAGCATTTGAGAAAAACACAATACAACAAAAACTGGCCCGAATCAGCTAAAACCAAGATGGCATCAAGCATGGTTTGAACATGGTATGGTCATAGTGTCTTCATTAGAATACTAAAGAAACACTCCCATTCACACCATGACAGTCCCAGGGCTGACCATAAAAAGCCAAAAACTGGACAGTGACCCAATCCTTAGAAGTCCTTTCACCTCAGCAAGAATATTCCTCCCACTTATTAGCATATGAAATTACCCAATCCATAAAAATCAACAACCCACACCCCGGGCAGCTCTAGCCTTCTGAGATGAACTATGTTCTGTCCATGGAGTGTATGCCTCCCTGAGTAAATCTGCTTTCACTCTACTTCTACTCACTCTTGAATTCCTACCTGTCTGAAGCCAGAGATCCTCAAATAGCCATTCATCCCATGGACTCGGGTGTGTCTGAGGATGTTATATGTCCTTCTCCTGCATCATCTTTACCTCCCTGCAACTTCAATCTTAAAGCTCAAAGTCCCTTTCCATTGTCTTATCAATACTCCACAAATTTATTATTCTTTGCTAAGATATCATGTAAGCTTAAGTTATAATCACTTTGAGTTCCTCCTCACTGAGTTCTCCCATATGTATGTGCCATGCAGGTGTTAATTTCTGTTTATTTTTATCTTGCTAACCCTCCTTTGTTCATCCAATTTATAAGCCCCAAACCAGAGGAAAAATGCTTTTTTCCTCCCACATAACCCCAAAGCAGGACTAAGACTAGACTTCATATGCAAGTGGTTTATTTGAGAGTGATTCACAGAAACCATGGCAAGGGGAAGAGTGAGGCAGGAACAGCAGGAGACCAATAAGGGTGTATTCATGGGGCAGGTAACCATGGGGACAAGTGGGGCTCAGTCCCTTCCACTTTGTATGAGAATCCTCCAACAAACACTGTGGAGAGCTCAGTCCTCACAAAGTTCAAGAATTCATGAAACCTTACCCCGTGTTAGTTGAATGGTGGTTCTTGGGGACATCAACATCCTGGCACTTCCTGTTACTACTTGTGAGTCAGGCCTCCTTCTAGAACCAGAGGCAGCCTTCAGGCAGAGAGAAGCAAGCATTTAATGGAAGACAAAAACACTGGCACATAAGGGAATTGTTTATGCTTTCAAGTAGCTCCAAAGGGTCGAGGAAAATGGGATATGAGGCAATTAATAATATCTTTCCTATCAAGTAGTATTTGAAAGTCAACAGAGAAACTTTCTTTTCATCAGCTATTTGTACTTGTAGAAATACTTAGTGGCTAGAAAAGGAAATAATTGAAGGTTATGTGTGAATATTCAGAAGAAAACTTCTATATCATTCTCTATATAAATTCTATATCTGTACTGTTTTCCAAAGTAATGAAAATAGACGTGGGAATATTTTTGCATCAATATGCTTCTGTGAAACTTCTTGTTTTCCATTAGTTTAATAATATTCCTTCAAAATGTTAATTAATTAAAAATTAGGAAATGTTTCAATTGTACAAAAAATATCAGAACAAATAATAAATATGTTACTGTCAC
This sequence comes from Capricornis sumatraensis, assembly GCF_032405125.1. Lineage (NCBI taxonomy): Eukaryota > Metazoa > Chordata > Mammalia > Artiodactyla > Bovidae > Capricornis > Capricornis sumatraensis. The sequence continues at coordinate 53,285,363 of NC_091083.1, forward strand.
TCAGATTTGACCTTTTGCAATGTTTCTAAAGACCCTGATGCTGGGAAGGATTGAAGGCAGGAGGAGAAGGTGATGACAGAGGATCAGATGGTTTAATGGCATCACTGACTCAATGGATATGAGTTTGAACAAACTGCAGTAGATGGTGAAGAACAGGGAAGCCTGGCATGCTGCAGTCCATAGGATCGCAAAGAGCTTGGCATGACTGAGCCACTGAACAAAGTTTCCAAAGATAACTGACAGCAACATGTGGAATATTGCAGCACTGCATAGAGTAACAATATATGGGACTGAAATGAAAACTGACCATTTCCAGTCCTGTGGCTACAGCTGAGTTTTCCAAATTTGCTGGCAAATTAGGGCAGCACTTTCACAAATAGCTCAACTGGAATTCCATCACCTCCACTAGCTTTGTTCGCAGTGATGCTTTCTAAGGTCCACTTGACTTCACATTCCAGGATGTCTGGCTCTAGGTGAGTGATCACACCATCGTGATTATCTGGGTCATGAAGATCTTTTTTCTACAGTTCTTCTTTGTATTCTTGCCACCCCTTTTCAATATCTTCTGCTTCTATTACGTCCATACCATTTCTGTCCTTTATTGAGCCCATCTTTGCATGAAATGTTCCCTTGGTATCTCTAATTTTCTTGAAGAGATCTCTAGTCTTTCCCATTCTGTTGTTTTCCTCTATTTCATTGCACTGATCACTGAGGAAAGCTTTCTTATCTCTCCTTGCTATTCTTTGGAACTCTGCATTCAGATGCTTATATCTTTCCTTTTCTCTTTTGCTCTTGGCTTCTCTTCTTTTCACAGCTATTTGTAAGGCCTACCCAGAGAGCCATTTTGCTTTTCTGCATTTCTTTTCCATGGGGATGGTCTTGATGCCTGTCTCTTGTACAATGTCACGAACCTCAGTCCATAGTTCATCAGGCACTCTGTCTATCAGATCTAGTCCCTTAAATCTATTTCTCACTTCCAATGTATAATCATAAGGGATTTGATTTAGGTCATACCTGAATGGTCTAGTGGTTTTCCCAACTTTCTTCAATTTAAGTCTGAATTTGGCAATAAGAAGTTCATGATCTGAGCCACAGTCATCCCCTGGTCTTGTTTTTGCTGACTGTATAAAGCTTTTCCATCTTTGGCTGCAAAGAATATAATCATTCCAATCCCAAAGAGAGACAATGCCAAAGAATGCTCAAACTACCACACAACTGCACTCATCTCACATGCTAGTAAAGTAATGTTCAAAATTCTCAAAGCCAGGCTTCAGCAATACATGAACCATGAACTTCCAGATATTCAAGCTGGTTTGAGAAAAGGCAGAGGAACCAGAGATCAAATTGCCAACATCCGCTGGATCATGGAAAAAGCAAAAGAGTTCCAGAAAAACATCTATTTCTGCTTTATTGACTATGCCAAAGCCTTTGACTGTGTGGATCACAATAAACTGTGGAAAATTCTGAGAAAGATGGGAATACCAGACCACTTGACCTACTTCTTGAGAAACCTATATGCAGGTCAGGAAGCAACAGTTAGAACTGGACATGGCACAACAGACTGGTTCCAAATAGAAGAAGGAGTACGTCAAGGCTGTATATTGTCACCCTGTTATTTAACATATATGCAGAGTACATCATGAGAAACCCTGGGCTGGAGGAAGCACAAGCTGGAATCAAGATTGCTGGGAGAAATATCAATAACCTCAGATATGCAGATGACACCACCCTTATGGCAGAAAGTGAAGAGGAACTAAAAAGCCTCTTGATGAGAGTGAAAGAGGAGAGTGCAAAAGTTGGCTTAAAGCTCAACATTAAGAAAACGAAGATCATGGCATCTGGTCCTATCACTTCATGGGAAATAGATGGGGAAACAGTGGAAACAGTGTCAGACTTTACTTTTGGGGGCTCCAAAATCACTGCAGATGGTTACTGTAGCCATGAAATTAAAAGACGCTTACTCCTTGGAAAGAAAGTTATGACCAACCTAGATAGCATATTCAAAAGCAGAGATATTAGTTTGCCAACAAAGGTCCGTCTCTTCAAGGCTATGGTTTTTCCAGTAGTCATGTATGGATGTGAGAGTTGGACTGTGAAGAAAGCTGAGTGCTGAAGAATTGATGCTTTTGAACTGTGGTGTTGGAGAAGATTCTTGAGAGTCCCTTGCACTGCAAGGATATCCAACCAGTCCATTCTAAAAGAGATCAGTCCTGGGTGTTCATTGGAAGGACTGATTCTAAAGCTGAAATTCCAATACTTGGGCCACCTCATGTGAAGTGTTGACTCATTGGAAAAGACCCTAATGCTGGGAGGGATTGGGGGCAGGAGGAGAAGGGGACGACAGAGGATGAGGTGGCTGGATGGCATACTGACTCGATGGACATGAGTCTGAGTGAACTCCGGGAGTTGGTGATGGAAAGGGAGGCCTGGTGTGCTGAGATTCATGGGGTCGCGAAGAGTCGGACATGACTGAGCGACTGAACCAAACTGAACTGAACAGATTGGCATTTAATTAAATTATTAATTTACTAGGAACATATACCAATTAATTATATTAATTACAATAATAATTAATTATAATAATTAAATTACTTAAATAGTTATAATAATTAAATTAATAAAATTAATTATTTAAGAGTATTAAATTAAATTATTATAAGTATTTATTATAATAAACTTTAGTTAATTGAATATTTGTGAATTAACAAGTGCAGGTGATTAAATTTTTCACATAAAAGCTTTATTGAGTTAAAAACAAGCTTTCAATTTGAACTTGACAGTTTGAAAATAATGCAGCTTTTAAATCTGCAATGTTAATTACTAGAATGTTATTTAGAATCAAAAAATTATAAGATGTGCTTTCCACAATACGGGCTTCCTTCTTCAAGCTTAAAATAACTTACATGAAGACTTTTCAATGAAGATGCAGACACAGAAGTCTCAGAACAGAGTTCAAGAGAGAAAAATCTTATTTTATCTCATTCTATCTTATTTTAATAAAGTAGAGGCAGCATAAATATGTTTAAAGGAAGAAAGGAAAGAAGACAGGGATGACAGAGTAAAGGATACTGAATGCAAAAACACAGCTGGTTTTCTTTCCTATATGGTAAGAACATAAACATTTTGAACTGAAAGTCATGAGTGAAAGTCACTCAGTTGTGTGCAGCTCTTTGTGACCTCATGGACTATACAGTCCATGGATTTCTCCAGGCCAGAATACTGGAGTGGGTAGCTGTTCTCTTTTCCAGGGCATCTTCCCAACCGAGGTATTGAACCCAGGTCTCCTGCATTGCAGGCAGATTCTTTTTCAACTAAGCCATCAGGGAAGCCCACAAGTCATTGCACCAACTTTGAAAGAAGCATTGACATATTTTTAACAGAAACTGGCAACTTACAAGTGCAAATTCTGTTTATTGTACTTTTAATAGCTATAGCTTACTATTTTGGATCCTGAAATAGTTGTGATCCTCAAAGATATAGTCACTCAGTTTGATCATTCTTAGAGTCATTTATATTCTTATCTATTCCAGAAGTATAGAAGCACTCCAACAAATGATTTACCATTTCTAGACCAAGAATAGAGCTCCTAACAAAAATAAAAGGGAATCTCTAGTATCATCCTAATTATCAATATCTCCTATACAGAATATGCACAAAGCATAGCAAAATTTATTTTGCTCATTTTTGCCTATATAAAGATATATGACCCCCTACATGATATAACTATTAAAAATAAAAAGATATTAAATTAGATGGGCTGTACAATCTATTATCCTAAGACATGCTGAGGTCATATCTGAAAGTTTTTTTGTTTTCTATACTTCTTCTTTATTGACCCTCTCCCCTCCTTAGTCAGATGAAACCACACTATCTAAAAGGAAATCAGGATTGTTAAAAAACTGAACAAAAAGAAAGACTCAATTGTTTTTACTTTCAATATGGGATTTTAAGTTTAGAACTGAATATGATAGACACAGAGAAAGAAAAGCCAATGAACCTGCTCCTGGTGCATGCATGTGTGTTCAGTCATGTCCTACTCTTTGTGACCCCGCAGACTGTAGCCTGCCAGGCTCCTCTGTCCATGGGATTACGCTGGCAAGAATAATGAGGTGAGTTGCATTTCCTCCTCCAGGGAATCTTCCCAACCCAGAAATAAACCTGCATCTCCCAAGGCCCCTGCATTGCAAGTGGGTTCTTTACTACTCAGCCACCAGGGAAGCCCACCTGCCCCTAGTTTTTCCCCTAAAACCAATCCATGTGTTACCTGGGCTGGTGGAAGGTCATGCATGACCTTAAGATGGTGCTACTTTGAAATGTGCTAGAATTGCTTAGATGACTTGTTAAAACATAGACAATTTGAGGCCACCCCTAGGGTTTCTGAGGTAAATCTCAGATAAGTCTTGTCAAGAATTTGCATTTCTAATTTCCAGCTACTAATCTGCAGAACCAGTGAATAAGGAGACAGGGAAATAGCCTAGAGACTATAATTTCAGTAAATCAGCTTCTAGATAAAATGTTTCTTCTGGATAGTTCTGGAAAATCAGAAATGCAGCTAATGCATGCAGATAACCCCATAGCCAATCAAATAAGAATTGACTTCATTGGCCAGTGAAGAAAGGCCCCTGGAGGTTAGGGTCAATCAAAGTTGCCAAGTCCTTGCCTATTGATATACATATATATATCAAACATACTTGGACCTGCTCTAAAATTTTGTTTAATCCCATGCAAACAGATTCCTGAAGCCCACTGTTTTCAAGAGCCCAGGTATCTGCAAATATTGCAAAGCAGAGCATGGGGCTCTTAAAGAAAAAAAAGAGCTGATAGGTATGTTAAAAAAAAAAAAAAGTCAGCACCATATCTTGGATGGGTCCACATATAGCAAATCTTTTCCCATTATAACCCCAGACTTCTTCCATATTTTAGTTATTTGGATTCTATGAGACACTTATAAATGCTCCAGTTTTCCTCTTTTCCTTATTCATGTTCTTCCTTAAAGTTTCACCTGGTGCTTTTATGAAAACCACTCCCCTCCGACATTAGCCAGAACCATCTAAATATCTAGAACCATCCAAATTTTAGCAATGAACTTCTAAACACTATTACCATTGTTTCTCAAACATATTTCTAAGCTTCTCTGTATCCTACTGCATCTTCTTCATCGATGATTGTGTTAGCACAGAGAAGATGTCCCTAAACATTTTTTCAAGGTTTCCAAAATAGTCCTTTGATTTTTATCCAAACATCTTCACCAGTCTCAGTCTCTGGGAAAGAGACAATCTGTGCACTGCTGCTCCACAGATGTGAAAGAACAAGTCCTGCCAGAGAAATCTCCATGCTGATCCATAAGGAGCTAAATGTAAACACAAAAATCGATGTTTTATAATAGCTCCGTCCAGTCACATGACAATTTGGGTCTGTCTATAACATGTGAACATCAGGCATTGAATAAGTCCTGAATGCCTTTTTAGCAGTCATTCTCCTGGATAAAGACTGTGAGAGAAAACAGGCCAAAAAGACACTGTACTCTGTCAGAGCTTAGCCCATCCTTTAGCCAAGGCAATGCCTACATTCACAGAGAGAAAGTCTGGTTCTGCTTGGAATCTCAAATATCTTGATTTGTAAACGCATTCACTCTGCACTCGTAGCTTATTATCAGTAAAACCATATTGGAGGTGAGATAAATCCTAAGATTAATGGTTCTCTAACAGCTTTTGGGGGCCACTGACTGCAGTCACTGTGTTATCTGATCAGACTATACAATTAAAAGTCAGAAAATGAGGTAACATATCATCTCTGAACTTCTAATAGTCCCAGAAAGAATGAAGTGACTGGGCCAAAGCAGAAATGACGCTCAATTGTGGATATGTCTGGTGATGAAAGTAAAATCCGATGCTGCAAAGAATAGTATTGCATAGGAACATGGAACATTAGGTCCATGAATTGAGGTAAATTAGATGTGGTCAAGCAGGAGATGGTAAGAATAAATATTGGTATCTTAGGAATCCATGAACCAAAATGGATGGGAATGGGTAAATTTAATTTATATGACCATTGTATCTACTACCATGGGCAAGAATCCCAAAGAAGAAATGGAATAGCCCTCATAATCAACAAAAGAGTCCAAAATGCAGTATTTGTGTGCAACCTCAAAAATGACAGAATGATCTTAGTTTGTTTCCAAGACAATCCATTCAACATCACAGTAATACAATTCTATGTCCCAACCACTGAAGAAGCTGAAGTTGACCAGTCCTTTAAAGACCTCGAAGACCTCCTAGAGCTAACCCCAAGAAAAAATGATCTATTCATCACTGGAGATTAGAATGCAAAAGCAGAAATTAAAGAGAAACCTGTAGTGACAGGCAAGTTTGGCTTTGTAGAACAAAATAAAGCAGGGCAAAAGCTAAATGAATTCTGCCAAGAGAATGCATTGGTCATAGTGAATACCCCTTTCAACAACACAAGAGACAACTTTACATATGGACATCACCAAATGACCAATACTGAAATCAAATTGATTACATTCTTTGTAGCAGAAGATGGAGAAGCTGTATACAGTCAGCAAAAACAAGACCTAGAGCTGACTGTGACCCAGATCATCAGCTTCTCACAGCAGAAGTCAGCCTTAAACTAAATAAAGTGGGGAAAACCACTAGACCTGCCAGTTATGACTTCAATCAAATCCACTATGAATATGAAGCAGAGGTAATGAGTAGATTCAAGGGATTGAAACTTGTAAACAGTGTGTGTGAAGAACTATGGATAGAGGTCCATAGTATTACACAGGATGCAGCGAACAAAACTATCCCAAAGGGGGGGGGGGGGGAAGCAAGAATGCAAAGTGGTTATCTGAGGCAGTCTTACAAATAGCTAAAAAAAAGAAGAGAAGCAAAAAGCAAGGGAGAAAGGGAAAGGTATATCCAACTAAACACAGATTTCCGAAGAAGAGCATGGAGAGACAAAAAGGCCATCTTCAATGGGACAGCGTATAAAACTAGAAGAAAAAAAAAAAAAATAGAAGGGGAAAGACTAGATATCTCTTCAGGAATATTGGAGATATCAATAGAACTTTTTGCCCAAAGATGGGCACAATAAAGGACATAAATGTTAGAAACCTAGTAGAAGCTGAAGAGATCAAGAAGAGATGGAAAGAATACATGGAAGAACTGAATTAAAAAGATCCAGATGAACTGGAAGACTATAATGGTGTGGTCTGCCACTCAGAGTCAGACATTCTGGAGGGAAAAGTCAAATGGGCCTTAGGAAGCTCTACTGTTAATAAAGCTAGTGGATGTGATGGAATTCCAGTAGAACCATTCAAAATCCTAAAGGATGATGCTGTCAAGGTGGTGCATTCAACATGTCAGCAAATCTGGAAGATCCAGCAGTGATCACAGGACTGGGAAAGATCAATCCTCATGCCAATTCCCAAGAAGGGTACTACTAAAGAATGTACTAACCATCAAACAATTGCACTCATCTCCCATATTAGTAAGGTTATGCTTACACTCTTGCATGCTAGGTGTCAGCATTATGTGAATCAAGAACTTTCAGATGTCAAAGCTAGATTTAGAAAAGGAAAAGGAACCAGAGATCAAATTGCCAACATTTGCTGGGTCATACAGGAAGCTAGGAAATTCTAAAAAACAAAAATAAAGAAATTTAAAAAAAAAAACTACTTATGTTTCATCAATTACACCAAAGCTGTATGGATCATAACAAACTGTGGAAAATTCTTAAAGAGATGGGAATATCAGACCATCTTACCTGTCTTGTCTCCTGAGAAACCTGCATGCAGGTCAAGAAGCAACCGTTAGAACTTGGCATAAAACAATTGATTGGTTCAAGATTGAGAAAGGAGTATGATATGTCTGTCTGCTGCCACCCTATTTAATCTATATACTGAGCACATCATGAGAAATGTCAGGCTGGATGAGTTACCAGCTGAAATCAAGATAGGGGAGAAACATCAATAACTTCAGATATGTGGATGGTACATATCTTTCTTTAATGGCACAAAGCAAGGAGGAACTAAAGAGTCTCTTGATGAGTGTGAAGGAGGAGAGTGAAAGAGCTGGCTAAAACTAAATATTAAAAAAAAAAAAACACACACACTAAGATCATGGCAACCTGCCCCATTATTTCATAGCCAATAGAGGGGGAAAGGTGGAAATACTGACAGATTTCCCCTTCTTGGGCTCTAAAATCAGTGTGGATGGTAACTGCAGCCATGAGATCAGATGATATTTGCTTCTTGGCAGGAAAGCTATGAGAAACCTAGACAGTGTGTTGAAAATCAGAGATATTACTTTGCCAACGAAGTTCCACATAGTCAAGGCTATGGTCTTCCCAGTGGTCAAAACGGTTGTGAGAGTTGGACCATAAAGAAGGCAGAGCACCAAAGAATTAATGCCTTCAAACTATGTGCTAGAGAAAACTCCTGAGAATCTCTTGGACAGCAAGATCAAACTACTCGATATTCAGTTCAGTTCAGTCACTCATTTGTGTCCGACTCTTTGCAACCCTGCGAACTGCAGCATGCCAGGCCTCCTTGTCATCAGCAACTCCCGGAGTCCACCCAAACCCAAAGCTATCGAGTTGGCAATGCCATCCAACCATCTCATCCTCTGTCGTCCCGTTCTCCTCATGCCCTCAATCTTTCCCAGCATCAGGGTCTTTTCAAAGGAGTCAGCTCTTCGCATCAGGTGGCCAAAGTATTGGAGTTTCAGCTTTAACACCCATCCTTCCAATGAATACCCAGAACTGATCTCCTTCAGGATGGACTGGTTGGATCTCCTTGCAGTCCAAGAGACTCTCAAGAGTTTTCTCCAACACCACAGTTCAAAAGCATCTGTTCTTCGGTGCTCAGCTTTCTTTATAGTCTCACTCTCACATCCATACATGACCACTGGAAAAACCATAGCCTTGACTAGACAGACCTTTGCTGGCAAAGTAATGTCTCTGCTTTTGAATATGCAATCTAGGTTGGTCATAACTGTCCTTCCAAGGAGTAGCGTCTTTTTATTTTATTTTATTTTTACTTTATTTTACTTTACAATACTGTATTGGTTTTGCCATACATTGACATGAATCCACCATGGGTGTATACGAGCTCCCAATCCTGAATCCCCCTCCCACCTCCCACCTCATATCATCTCTCTGGATCATCCCCATGCACCAGTCCCAAGCATCCTGTATCCTGTATCAAACATGGCTGCAATCACCATCTCCAGTGGTTTTGGGGCCCAGAAAAATAGTCAGCCAATGTTTCCACTCTTTCCCCATCTACTTGCCATGAAGTGATGGGACAGGATGCCATGATCTTAGTTTTCTGAATGTTGAGGTTTAAGCCAACTTTTTCACTCTCCTCTTTCACTTTCATCAAGAGGCTCTTTAGTTCCTCTTCACTTCGGCCATAAGGGTGATTTCATCTGCATATCTGAGGTTATTGTTATTTCTCCTGGCAATCTTGATTCCAACTTGTGCTTCCCCCAGCCCAGCATTTCTCATGATGCACTCTGCATATAAGTTAGATAAGCAGGGTGATAATATACAGCCTTGACGTACTCCTTTTCCTGTTTGGAACCAGTCTGTTGTTCCATGTCCAGTTCTAACTGTTGCTTCCTGACCTGCATATAGGTTTCTCAAGAGGCAGGTCAGGTGGTCTGGTATTCCTGTCTCTTTCAGAATTTTCCACAGTTTATTGTGATCCTCACAGTCAAAGGCTTTGGCATAGTCAGTAAAGTAGAAATAGATGTTCTGGAGCTCTCTTCCTTTTTTCCATATTCCAGCGGATGTTGGCAATTTGATCTCTGGTTCCTCTGCCTTTTCTAAAACCAGCTTGAACATCTGGAAGTTCACGGTTCACATATTGCTGAAGCCTGGCTTGGAGAATTTTAAGCATTACTTTACTAGCCTGTGAGATGAGTGCAATTGTGCGGTAGTTTGAGCATTCTCTGGCATTGCCTTTCTTTGGGATTGGAATGAAAACTGACCCTTTCCAGTCCTGTTGCCACTGCTGAGTTTTCCAATTTTGCTGGCATATTGAGTGCAGCACTTTCAAAGCATTGTCTCTCAGGATTTGAAATAGTTCAACTGGAATTCCATCACCTCCACTAGCTTGGTTCATAGTGGTGCTTTCTAAGGCCCATTTGACTTCACATTCCAGGATGTCTGGCTCTAGGTGAGTGATCACACCATCGTGATTATCTGGGTTATGAAGATCTTTTTTGTACAGTTCTTCTGTGTATTCTTGACACCTCTTAATATCGTCTGCTTCTGATAGGTCCCTACCCTTTCTGTCCTTTATTGAGCACATCTTTGTTAAGGGAAATCAACCCTGAATACTCATTTAAAGGACTGATGTTGAAGCTGAAACTCCAGTATTTTGGTCATTTAAACCTAACAGCTGACTCTTTGGAAAATTCCCTGAGTCTGGTAAAGACTGAGGGCAGAAAGAAAAGAGGGCATCAGAAGTTGGATGGCCTTACTGATACAATGGACATGAACTTGGACAAACTTTGGGAGATGATGAGGGACAGAGAGGCCCAGCTTGCTGCATTCTACTGGTTGCAAAAAGTCAGACACCACTGGGTGACTGAACAACAACAATAATCTTTGATTTAACTTTTTTTAATCAAAGTATAAGAAGTGTTGTGAAGAAATAGAAAAGCTTCTCCATAGTAAATATCAACCATCTCCCTGCAAATACATTCTATCTATATAGGGGTATGTTTTACAGAAAATGACTTTTCCAGTTAGCATTGTCATTAGCAATGATAGATCATTCAATATAAAGCAATATATCATTATGCTCAAGTATTCTGTGACTCAGGAGTTTGGAAAGAGGATAATGGTGTTGTGTTTCTGTTCTGTGATGTCTGAGACCTTAACGGGGAACCTTCAAAAGTTGGGAGTGACTTATTGGCTGGAGGCTTGATCATTAGAAGGCCGCTTATTCTCATGTCAGCCTGGGCACTTATACTCTTCTTGTAGCTGCTTGGGTTTTCTCAGAGTATGTCAGCTGTGTTCCAAGAACATTTGCCCCAAAAGAATCAGGAAGAAATTATATCACCTGTCATTAGAAGTCACATGGCTTCATTTCATCCTGCATCACAAGCTACCCAATTCCAGGATAGGGTCCACAGAATCCCACCTCCCAGTAGGAAGAGGCATCAAATTCACACTGAAAGTGTGTGAGATGGGAAAGTGTTTCCATGATCATTGGAAAATACAATCTGCTGTGAGGAACATTTCACTACTCTGAATCAGAATTTTTGCCATTTGGCTGATTTATTTCTCTTACCTCAGAAGATGGGACTTAGGAATTATTGTAGCAGACCAGTTACCACTCTAAAGATAGGGTCCTTATTTCTATAAAATTGCTTTGAATACAGAGTTAAGATGATTCCACTAAATAAATACACATTAGAGGTTGGAGGATGGGTCTTAATAGAAGAAAATTCTAGTTTGAGTAAAATCAAAGGAGAAATTGGCTTATTTCTATGGGTCAAAAAAGGAAAACCTTTAAGTTTTTTTCTGGACATGTGGCCCATCCATTTTATCTTAGGCTAACTAGAAAGCATAGTTAAGATGAAGAGGTCAAGTTGGAATTGTATTGACTGACTGCTTCTAATAGTTGTTGGAGGATATTTTATGATCAAAGCAGTTATAAAAGTAGACATGGGTCTATTGATTTTCAAGTCTGTATCATTATCTGGTAAGTCTGGATTTCTCATAGAAACTGGCCAAATTGTCCATAAGAGGTTGCCTACTGCCTCTGGGTGAATTTGCAGCTGTTAGCTATCTGAAAATTGGCCCTCAAAACTTCAAAGTTCTAAAGACTTTGAAGCTGGGCTTCCTGGATACAGACTTTGGGCTTATTTGCATCTTTTCCCCAACTCTGCTGATGATTCTGAAGCTCCTCACCTTTCTGTGAACTTTATTAAAATGAATGTGCAGGAGTGAATCGGACCCCTTTCCTGAGTTGCCCTCTCCTCTTTCAACAATCTTGGAGATGAGACAATGGGTTAATTGAGGTAGCTACCTGCATTCAGGCCCCTCATGAACCTATCTCTCTGTTGTTTTTGGACTGTATGTAGTCTAAGTAAATTGCCTCCAAATATTTTTTTAGAAACTTCTGCCAATATTGCAATTTTCCACCAAGGCTTTTGAGGAAAAAGAAACCTTCTGTGATTTGCCCATAAAAAAGCAAATCTAATGCATCAGACCTTTTATATATTATATTTTATAATGTATTTATGACATGCTATATATATGGTATTTATAAATAGATACATAATATTTATAAGTATACTTTTTATTTTCTTCCATTAAGGTACACCCTCTAATATCAAATGTGTATCTTGTAGAATATTCATTTTGTGCTTCAAAGCAACTTAATCTTAAGAAGTAAGGGTCATGTCTTCCCAGTGGAACATGTCATGCTACCATAAGGCAATCCCAGTCTTTATATATCTATACCTATATGCCATGAGGTCAGGAGAATAACACCCTGCTCTATGATGAGATTAAAGTCACTTTAAGAAGCGAATTTTCAGTGAGGTAAATTGGCTTTTTCCATGCTCTGCAAAGCAAATGTTTCAGGAGAACATTGATATTAGATTTGATGTCTTTGCTTTTTTTCACTTTTAATGAACTGTGAACATTTTGATTAGGATACTGAAGGCTTCTACTTACTGTGTAGAGCAGAGGTTATCAAACCTGGTTGCATCAGGGTCACTCAAGAGCTAATTAACATGAATATTTTTATGGGGATTCCTCTTCAGAATTACTGTTTTTTAGGCTTCCTACTCAAAGTGTGGTCTGTTATCAGTTGTACTGGTAATCACCTGGGAATTCCTTGAAACATAGAATTTCAGGCTGCAACCTAGAAATAGAGAATAAAGGTCTGTACTTTAACAAGATCCCTAGGTGATCTGTATGCATATTTAAGACTGAGAAGCAGAAGTACTTTTCCAGAATAATAGTTTGAAGCTATTTCCAGCTGTGGCTATTTACAAGTGAAATATATGCCCCTCATCATACCTAAAGTTATAAGCAATTTCCAGGTAATTTCAACTGTACCTCTTTAAAAGGTAAATAAAGTATATCTGACAGCTAAAGGTTTAGGAACATTGTTAGAAGGATTTGTTGTTGTTGTTCAGTTGCTAAGTTGTGCCCAACTTTTGTGAACTCATGGACTGTAGCAAACCAGGCTTCCCTGTCCTTCACCATTTCCCAGAGTTTGCTTAAACTCACATCCATTGAGTCAATGATCCCTTCCAACCATCTCATCCTCTGTTACCCTCTTCTCCTCCTGCCTTCAATTTTTCCCAGTATAAGGGTTTTTTCCAATGAGGCAGTTCTTCCCATCAGGTGGCCAAAGTATTGGAGCTTTAGCCTCAGCATCAGTCCTTCCAATGAATATTCAAGGTTGATTTCCTCTAGAGTTGACTGATTTGATCTCCTTGCAGTCCAGGGGACTCTCAAGAGTCTTCTCCAGCACCACAGTTTGAAGCCATTAGTTCTTTGGCTCTCAGCCTTTTTTTTTATTTTCCTGTTCTCACATCTGTACATGACTACTGGAAAAGCTATAGCTTTGACTATACGGACTTAGGTCAGCAAAGTAATGTCTCTGCTTTTTATATGCTGTCTAGGTCTATCATAGCTTTTTTCCAAGGAGCAAATGTCTTTTAATTTCATGGCTGCAGTCAGAGTCCACAGTGATTTCGAAGCCCAAGAAAATAAAGTCTGTCACTGTTTCCATTGTTTCCCTACCTATTTGCCATGAAATGATGAAACTGGATACCAAGATCTTTGCTTTTTGAATGTTGAGTTTTAAGCTAGCTTGGCTCTCCCATTAGAAGGATAACTACTCTAATTTATAAAATTAACTGTTTCAATATCATAACAAACAATCTATAACATGTCCCACAATCATTTCCAAAATCATGACCAAAACCTATGAGAAGTCTGAGGCTTTCTCTTTTTTTCCTAGGACAAGAATTGGAAAGCAATGATGGTCAGCACTGATTCATACGTTTTACTCAGAATAAGCACTTACAAGCAATAAGTGATCAATGAGTGAATTCCAGGAATACCTGAACAAAAGAGCATGAGTTCTAACTAGAACATATCAATCAAATCCTACAGAAAGTTAATATAATTATCATCACTTTTCTATTAGGTGGACTGTCCAACAAAGTTTCATGCCTAACTTAGCCATGTCTACAAAAAAAAAAAAAAATCAAAATCAAGATTTAAATTATTGACATAATTTGGAACATACAATCAAAATCTAAGAACTTTATTACATAATTTTGCCTGAATATATCACTGTCTTATAAAGAGAACTTCAGTATGAATTCAATACATCTTTCATTTTTTGCAAATTTATTATTTATATAAGAGTTGACAGGACTTCCTGGGTGGCTCGGTGGAAAAAATACACCTGCCAACACAGTAAATGTGGGTTTGATCCCTGGGTTGGGAAGATCCCCTGGAGAAAGAAATGGTAAATCTCTTTAGTATTCTTGCCTGGGAAATCCCATAGACAGAGGAGCCTGGAGGGTGGGCTACAGTCCATGGGTCACAAAAGAGTCATACATAACTTAGCAATTAAAAAACAACAAGGGAGGGAGGTTCAAGAGGGAAGGCACATGTATAGCTATAGCTGACTCGTGTTGATGTTTGGCAGAAACAAACATAATTTTGTAGAGCAATTATCCTTCAATTAAAAGCAAACAAATTTAAAGTTTAAAAACAATGAAACAATGTGAGTTGACAAGGTAAAATGCATAATTTTAAAATTTTTACTTTAAAAACTGAAAGATAATATTATTCACTTCATTAACCTCCTCTGAATTATTATTAAATATAGCTGTGGTGGATTCATGTTGATGTATGGCAAAACCAATACAATATTGTAAAGTAATTAACTTCCAATTAAAACAAATAAATTTAAAAAACTTTCAAGCAGAAAAAATAATAATAATTAATATTTTAAATCCTTTACCATATTTTAAAGAATTATTTAGGAGTGTGCCTATTCCATATGATTTCTGAGCTCTCCTGTACAGTGTTTCTTCTTTCCCAAATGTCACAATATTATAGGGAAAAAATAATAAAGAAAAAGCCTGAGAAACAGAGACACTGAAATATTTAGGAAGTAAAAAAAAAAGTATAACGTATTTATGAGAAACGCTGGACTGGAAGAAAAACAAGCTGGAATCAAGATTGCCGGGAGAAATATCAATAACCTCAGATATGCAGATGACACCACCCTTATGTCAGAAAGTGAAGAAGAGCTAAAAAGCCTCTTGATGAAAGTGAAAGAGGAGAGCGAAAAAGTTGGCTTAAAGCTCAACATTCAGAAAATGAAAATCATGGCATCCGGTCCCATCACTTCATGGGAAATACATGGGGAAACAGTGGAAACAGTGTCAGACTTTATTTTTTTGAGCTCCAAAATCACTGCAGATGGTGATTGCAGCCATGAAATTAAAAGACGCTTACCCCTTGGAAGGAAAGTTATGACCAACCTAGATAACATGTTGAAAAGCAGAGACAGTACTTTGCCGACAAAGGTCTGTCTACTCAAGGCTATGGTTTTTCCAGTGGTAATGTATGGATGTGAGAGTTGGACTGTGAAGAAAGCTGAGCACCAAAGAATTGATGCTTTTGAACTGTGGTGTTGGAGAAGACTCTTGAGAGTCCCTTGGACTGCAAGGAGATCCAACCAGTCCATTCTGAAGGAGATCAACCCTGGGATTTCTTTGGAAGGAATGATGCTGAGGCTGAAGCTCCAGTACTTTGGCCACCTCATGCGGAGAACTGACTCATTGGAAAAGACTCTGATGCTGGGAGGGATTGGGTACAGGAGGAGAAGGGGACGACAGAGGATGAGATGGGTAGATGGCATCATTGACTTGATGGACGTGAGTCTGAGTGAACTCCGGGAGATGGTGATGGACAGGGAGGCCTGGTGTGCTGTGATTCATGGGGTCACAAAGAGTCGGAGACAACTGAGTGACTGAACTGAACTGAACTGAAAACTAGATTAAGAACAGAATCTCATAGGACTAAAAAATGTACAATTCCATAGAGATTTAAGAAATGAGTTTCCCAGAAAAAGCTTATAAAAGGTATTTAAGAATAGATCTAAGATAGCAGGGACTAGCAGCAGAAGAGAAAATGCTGTGGGACAACTGGCCCACTGTCCCCATTTTACCACTGAAGAGATTTTTCTCTAAGAGAATAAAGAGAACTCAACTTTCTCTGTACATAGGTTTCTCTACTTTTATGTCCATGTGACTCATCTGAGAATCTTGTTGAAAGACAAATTTCAATTGACTAGGTCTGAAATGATACCAGCGATGGGGACTTTCTAAAAATCTTCCAGGTGATACCAATGCTTTTGGGTCCTGAACTGGTTTTTCTGCTGCTTTTGTTATTAAACTCTTTTTATACTTTCAGCTCAATGACTTGAATTACTTGTTTGGGTTGAAAAATGCTTTAATTTGATATATTCTATTAAAACAAAAGAAATAAATAGAAAATCTTTATGTGACAGTGTCATCAGGTAACATGTAAGCAATAATTTACCCCATAATTTTTAATTAGAATAAAACATAGATTTGACAAGAATTATGTCCTATAAAACTTTACCATATTTATCCAAGTTGTTGCTCTCTTGCTTTCTATTTTTATGAGATATTATTAACATATCACATTATATTAAATTTTAGCTTGCCTGAAGCTAATCTTCACAATCAATGAACATCTCAAGAACACAGAACCTAGTGATCAGTAGAAAGGAGAAACATGTCAACTGTGGTTCTAAGTATACATATTTATGAAAGGGCTCTGATTCCTCTACTCAGAAACCTGTCCACACCTTGCATTGGAGACAGAAAGAATCTACACGTCCAGAAAGCAGAACATTTTTTTTTTTAAGTTTTTAACAGTTTTCAAAAACTAACACAGAATCTGTAGCTTAACTTTATTCATGACTAAAGATTTTCCACTGATAACTTGATTGTTTCCATAGAAATGGCAGGAATATATCTTTCAAAGCAGATTCCCAGCTTCTGCTAATTATTTTACAGCATCTGTACAATATCCTGTGAAAGAAAATAATATACCCTAAGCTTAATGCCAACTGTCACACAAAGTTCTATTCATGTTCCAATGACAATAACATGTTACTATGCCTCACACCATCAAATAATACATAATCTTTGTAAGAATAGATGCGTAAATTCCTAATGGGAACCTGAGAACTAAGACATGAGGTATTGTGTAATAACAATACATGGATGAGACACCTTCAGTTCAGTTCAGTTCAGTTACTCAGTTGTGTCCGACTCTTGGCAACCCCATGAATCGCAGCACCACAGGCCTCCCTGTCCATCACCATCTCCCGGAGTTCACTCAGACTCACGTCCATCGAGTCGGTGATGCCATCCAGCCATCTCATCCTCTGTCGTCCCTTTCTCCTCCTGCCCCCAATTACTCCCAGCATCAGAGTCCTTTCCAATGAGTCAACTCTTCGCATGGGGTGGCCAAAGTACTGGAGTTTCAGCTTTAGCATCATTCCTTCCAAAGAACACCCAGGGCTGATCTCCTCCAGAATGGACTGGTTGGATCTCCTTGCAGTCCAAGGGACTCTCAAGAGTCTTCTCCAGCACCACAGTTCAAAAGCATCAATTCTTCAGCACTCAGCTTTCTTCACAGTCCAACTCTCGCATCCATACATGACCACTGGAAAAATCATAGCCTTGACTAGACGCCTTAAGGACAAATTATTGAGGAAAATTATTTTTAGAATATCTAGAGTTAGGTTATATTTTTACATACCATCCATATGTCTTGTTCCTTCCACTAAAACATATGATGATAGTGGTACTAAGCATGAAGATATATGAAGCATTCTCCAATGTTTGCATCATAATATATCCAAAATAGTAGATCATCCAGGTGGGGAATAGATACAACAAGAAAACTATTTTCTCTTTGGTTTGATGATCAAAATGTCAAAATGACTTTTTTATTTGTGGGTAATAAAGAAAAAGTTTATAGGACAGCTGGTCCAAGTTGTAAAGTCATAAGCTTAATGAGCGTATCTTTAAAATATGCAATTTGGCAGGTTTTTGTTTTGTTTTGTTTTGTTTTGTGGTAATGAAGTCTAGTCAAAATGTGGCACCATGAAAACTTGAAAAACAATGGAGCCTAGAAATCTGCCCCCATAAATGCTCAGGACAAGGTATAGGAAAAAATAAAGCCATGGT
This sequence comes from Capricornis sumatraensis, assembly GCF_032405125.1. Classification (NCBI taxonomy): domain Eukaryota; kingdom Metazoa; phylum Chordata; class Mammalia; order Artiodactyla; family Bovidae; genus Capricornis; species Capricornis sumatraensis. Next base: position 53,303,653 of record NC_091083.1, read on the forward strand.
CAGAGAACATCTTTTTTATTTTCAGGACTCCACAGGAGACTTCTTTTTGTGTAAGTGAACTGCCTAAGAGTCAACATACATTTTTTTGTTGTTTGCTTTTTTTCTTTTTAAATCTACTTACTTTTTAACTGAAGGATAATTGCTTTACAGAATTTTGTTGTTTTCTGTCAAACATCACCATGAATCAGCCATAGGTGTACATATGTTCCCTCCCTCTTGAACCTCCCTCCCATCTTCCTCCCTATCCCACCCCTGTAGGTTGATACAGAGCCCTTGTTTGAGTTCTCTGAGACATACAGCAAATACCTCTTGGCTATTTTACATATGGTAATGTAAGTTTCCATGTTACTCTCTCCATACATCTCATCCTCTCCTCCCCTCTCCCTGTGTGCATAACTCTGTTCTCTATGTCTGTTTCTCCATTAGTGCCTTTCAAATAAATTCATCACTACTGTCTTTCTAGATTCCATATCTATGCACTAGTGTATGATATTTCTCTTTCTCTTTCTGACTTACTTCACTCTGTATAATAGGTTCTAGGTTTCTCTACTTCATTAGAACTGACTCAAATGCATTCTTTTCTATGGCTGAGAAATATTACATTGTGTATATGTACCACAACTTCTTTATCCATTTATCTGTCAATGGACATCCATGTTATAGATATCGTAAATAGTGCTGCAATGAACATTGGGGTACATGTGTTTTTAAGTTTTGATTTCCTCAGGGTATATGCCTAGGAGTAGGATTGCTGGGTCATATGATGGTTTTATTCCTAGGTTTTAGAAGAAGTTCCATACTGTCTTCCATAGTGGCTGTATCAATTTACATTCCCACCAACAATGCAAGAGGGTTTCCTTTTCTCCACAACCTCTCCAGCATTTTTTGATGGTAGACTTTTTGATGATGGCCATTCTGACCTGTGTGAAGTGATAGCTCATTGTAGTTTTGATTTGCATTTCTCAAATAATGAGTGATGTTGAACATCTTTTCATGTGTTAGTTAGCCATCTTTATGTCTTCTTCATAGGAATGTATGCTTAGGTCTTTCTTCCCACTTTTTGATTGGGCTTTTTTATTTTCTGATATTGAGTTGTATGAGCTGCTTGCATATTTTGGAAATTAATCCTTTGTAACTTGTTTCATTTGTTATTATTTTCTCCAATTCTGAGGGTTGACTTTTCACCTTGTTTATAGTTTCATTTGCTTGCAAAAGCTTTTATGTTTAATCAGGTCCCACTTGTTTATTTTTCTTTTTATTTCCATTATGCTAGGGGGTGGGTTATAGAGGATCTTGCTTTGATTTATATCATTGAGTGTTCTGCCTATGTTTTCCTCTAAGAGTTTTATAGTTTCTGGTCTTTAATCCATTTGAGTTTATCTTTTTGTATGGTGTTAAGAAATGTTCCAATTTCATTCTTTTACATATAGCTGTTCAGTTTTCCCAGCCCCACTTTTGAAGAGGCTATCTTTGCCCTCCTTTGTATAGTCTTGCCGCCTTTGTCAAAAATAAGGTACCTATAGGTGCATGGGTTTATTTCTGGGCTTTCTGTCTTGTTCCATTGGTCTTTATTTCTGTTCTTGTGCCAGTAACAGACTGTCTTGATAACTGTAGCTTTGCAGTATAATCTGAAGTCAGGAATGTTGATTCCTCCAACTCCATTCTTCTTTTTCAAGATTGCTTTGACTATTCAGGGTCTTTGTGTTTCCCTATGAATTGTGAACTTTTTTCTTGGTTCTGTGAAAAAAATGCCATTGGTAATTTGACAGGGATCACATTTGAATCTGTAGTTTGCATTTGGTAGTATAGCCAATTTCACAATATTGATTCTTCTTACCCAGGAATGTGGAATATCTCTTCATCTGTTTATGTTGCCTTTGATTTCTTTTATCAGTATCATATAATTTTCTGTATACAGTTCTTTTGTTTCCTTAGGTAGGCTCACTTCTAGATATTTAATTCTTTTTGTTGCAATGATTGATTCCTTAAAAAATCTTTCTGATTTTTAATTGTTAGTATATAGGAATGCAAGTGATTTCTGTGTATTGATTTTGTATCCTGCAACTTTGCTAAACTCACTGATTAGCTCTAGTAATTTTCTGATAGTATCTTTAGGGTTTTCTATGTACAGTATCATGTCATCTGCAATCAGTGAGAGCTTTATTTCTTCTTTTCTGATCTGGATTCCTTTTATTTCTTTTCCTTCTCTGATTCCTGTAGCTAGGACTTCCAGAACTATGTTGAATAATAGTGTGAGAATGCACACCCTTGTCTTGTTCCTGATCTTAGGGGGAAAGCTTTCAGTTTTTCACCATTGAGAATAATGTTTACTGTGGGCTTATCATATATAGCCTTTACTATGTTGACTCCTATGCCCATTTGTGAAGAGTTTTAGTCATAAATGAGTGCTGGATTTTGTCAAAGGCTTTTTCTGCATCTATTAAGATTATTGCATGGTTTTATCTTTAGATTTGTTAATAAGGTATATCACATGTATTGATTGCATATATTGAAGAATCCTTGCATTCCTGGAATAAACCCAACTTTATCATGTTATATGAGCTTTCTAATGTGTTGTTGAAGTCTGTTAGCTAGAATTTTGTTGAAGATATTTGCATCTATGTTCATCACTGATATTGGCCTGTACTTTTCTTGTGTGTGTGTGTGTGTGTGTGTGTGTGTGTGTGTGTGTGTGTGTGTGTGTGTGTGTGTGTGTGTGTTGTCTTTGTCTGGTTTTGATACCAGGGTGATGGCAGCCTTGTAGAGTGAGTTTGGAAGTGTTCCTTCCTCTGCCATTTTTTGAAAGTTTTAGAAGGATAGGCATTAGCTCTTTTTTAAATGTTTGATGAAATTCACCTGTGAAGCCATCTGGTCCTGGGTTTTTATTTTTGGGGAGATTTTTGATCACAGTTTCCATTTCAGTGCTTGCAATTGAAGTGAAAGTAAAAGTCCCTCAGTTGTATCCAACTCTGCAACCCCATGGATTATATAGTTCAAGGAATTCTCCAGGGCAGAGTACTGGGGTGGGTAGTCTTTCCCTTCTCCAGGAGATCTTCTCAACCCAGGGATTGAACCCAGGTCTTGTTCATAATTTCTATTTCTCCCAGGTTCAGCCTTGGAAAATTGAACTATTCTAAGAATCTGTCCATTTCTTCCAGGTTAACTATTTTATTGCCATATAGTTGTTCATAATAGTCTCATAATTCTTTGTATTTCTGCATTGTCTGTTGTAACCTCTCCTTTTTCATTTCTAATTTTGTTAATTTGATTCTTCTCCCTTTTTTTTAAATAGGTCTGGTTAAATTTTTATCAATTTTGTTTATCTTCTCAAAGAGTTCGCATTTGGTTTTATTAATCTTTACTATTGTTTCTTTCATTTATTTTCATTTATTTCTACTCTGATCTTTATGGTTTCTTTCCTTCTGCTAATTTTGGGGTTTATCTGTTCTCCTTTTTCCAGTTGTTTTAGGTGTAAAGTTAGGTTGTCTTTTGAAGTAGGATTGTATTGCTAAAAACTTACCTCTTAGAACTGCTTTTGCTGTATCCCATAAGTATTGAGTTGTCTTGTTTTCATTGTCATTTGTTTCTAGATTTTTTTTTAATTTCCCTCTTGATCTCCTCAGTAACTGTTCATTATTTAAAAACATATTGTTTAAACTACATGTGTCTGTGTTTTTTACAGGCTTTTTTTTTCCTTCTTGTAATTGATATCTAGTCTCATAGCATTGTGATCAGAAAAGATGCTTGATTACAATTTCAATCTTCTTAAATTTACTGATTTGCGATCCAAGATGTGGTCTATCCTGGAGAATGTTCCATGTGCACCTGAGAAGAAGATGTATTGTGCATTTGGATGGAAAGTCCTGACGACATCAATGAGACCCATCTGGTCTAATGTATCACTTAAGATGTGTTTCCTTATTATATTCTGTTTTGATGATCTGCTCATTGGTGTAAATTCGGTGTTAAACTCTCCTACTGTTATTGTGTTCCTGTTAATTTCTCCTTTCATGTCTGTTAGTGTTTGTCTTATGTATTAGGTACTCCTATATTGACTGCCTAGATATTTACAATTGTTATTTCTTCCTCTTGGATTGATCCTTTGATCATTATGTAGTCCTTCCTTATCTCTTGTAATAATTTTTTATTTTAAGGTCTATTTTGTCAGATATGAGGATTGCTACTCCAGCTTTCTTTTGCTTTCCATTTGCATGGAATATATTTTTCCATCCTCTCAATTTCAGTCTATATGTGTCTTTAGGTATGAAGTGGATTTCTTGTAGACAGAATATGTATGGTTCTTGTTTTTGTATTCATTCAGCAAGTCTGTATCTTCTGTGTGGAATATTTAATCCATATAAAGTAATTATTGATATATATAGTCTATTGCCATTTTCTTAATTGTTTGGGGTTTGTTTTTGTAGATCTTTTTCTTCTCTTGTATTTCCTGAGTATATAAATCCCTTTAACATTAGTTGTAAAGCTGGTTTGGTGGTACTGAATTCTCTTAACTTCTGCTTGTCTGTAAAACTTCTGATTTCTCCATCAATTTTTGAATGAGATCCTTGCCAGGTAGAGTAACCTGGTTGTTGATTTTTCCCTTTCAGTGCTTTAAATATACCCTGCCATTCCTTTCTTGCCTGCAGAGTTTCTGCTGAAAAATCAACTGTTAAGAGTATGGGTTTCCTTTCTGTGTTACTTGTTGCTTTTGCCTTGCTGCTTTTGATATTATTTCTTTATATTTACTCTTTGTTAGTTTGATTAGCATGTGTCTTGTCATGTTTCTCTGGGGCTCTTTGTACCTCTTGGACTTGATTGACTATTTCCTTTTCATGCTGGGGAAATTTTCAACTATAATCTTTTCAAAATTTTTTTCATGCCCTTTCTTTTTCCCTTCTTCTTCTGGGACCCATATACTTCAAATATTGGTGTGTTTAATATTGTCCCAGAGGTCTCTGAAGCTGTTCTCAGTTCTTTTCATTCTTTTTACTTTATTCTGCTCTTCAGCAGCTATGTCCACCATTTTATCTTCCAGCTCACTGATTTGTTCTTCTGCCTCAGAAATTCTCCTATGATTTCTTCTAGAGTATTTTTAAATTCAGTAACTGTGCTGTTTGTCTCTTTATGTTTATTCTTCCATTCTTCTAGGTATTTTAATTTATTCTTGCATTTTCTACATTTTATTATCAAGGTTTTAGATTATCCTTACTATCATTATTCTGAATTCCTTTTCAGGTACTTGCCTAGTTCCTCTTCATTTATTTGAACTTGTGTGTTTCTAGTTTGTGCCTTCATTTGTGCAGTATTTCTCTGCCTTTTAATTTTTTAACTTACTGTGCTTGAGGTCTCTTTTTTCCAGGCTTCAAGGTTAAATTCTTTCTTTCTTTTGGTTTCTGTCCTTGTAAGTTTGATCCAATGCTTTGCGTAAGGTTCCTGTAGGGTGCAACTTTTTCTTGCTTTCCAGTGGAAGGAGGTGAGTTTGGTTGTTGTTGTTGTTGTTTTCCCTCTGATGGCCATGGCTGAGCAAGGTGGTAATCCTATTGCTCATGATTGTTTTTGAATTTTTGTCTTGTTTGGTGTTTGATGAGGCATCCTGCACAGGGTGGTAGTTGGGTGATGCTGAGTCTTGTATACAAGTGATTGCCTTTGTGGGAGTTCTCACTATTTGATAGTCCATAGGGTTAGGAGTTGTCTGGTAGTTTAGAGTCTTGGAGTCTGTGCTCCCAGTCCAAAGGCTCAAGGCTTGATCTCTGGCCAGAAAAGAGGATTCCACAGGTGGTTTGTTATGGTATTAAATGGAATTGAAACAAATACCCCCAAATAAGAACCAAAGACAAACTGCAAACAATTGGCAATTACAAAATCAGGCAAATAATAATTAAAATAATTGAATATACTCATATACATATACACCCATAAGCAAAATCAAAGCAGTTCAACAAAAAGTATAATAGATTGAGCTCGTGAACAAAGGAAACCAAAATATATATACACCAATTAAGAACAAAACTAACTAGAGCATAAACTGGAAAACAAAAATAAAGCAAGGTGCCAACTGGGGAATAAAGCAATGAAAATAAAACTAACAAATATGGTGAGAAAAAGAAAGGAAAGAAAGAAAAAAAAAGAAAGAATAGAAATGCAAAGACAAATAAAGGTCAATAAAGATTTATATATATTAAATACTAACTGCAAGAGGGAAAGAACACTAGGAAAAGCAAACAGGGGAAGAAATGCACAAAAAAATAACAATGTTTACAAAATTTAAATTTAAAAAGAGAGGATAAAAAGGAAAACTCTACAGAAGTGCAAAAGACCAATGTGGAGGCAGAAATTTATAACAGAAATATAAATTGTGATTGAAAAAACTCAAAAGCTTAAATAAATTTCATAGTGCTAATAAAATTAACAACTAAAACAGAGGCGGGAGGAAAATGGGAAAAACAAATTTAAAAAGAAACGAAAAAAAAAAAATCCAAAAGAAACTGCAGAACAAGTAAAATATAAGAATAATAAGTGTTTTTCTTTAGTCTCTGCTGTTTGTGTCCTTTCCCTTGCTGGGAGTCACAATCTACATCGCCTTCCTAGGATGCCTTCCAAAACTGCACTGGTCTCTGGACCTGTTGTGGGGGCAGCTCAGACTCTAATCTGGTCCTATTCCTGTGTGTTCTTACCTCCGATGTCCACAGCTGTCAGAACCAGTGTGTTTTCTTTTGTGGGAGCTCTTAATGTCCTTTTCTATATTCCATAGACACATAGTCTGCCTAGTTGATTGTGTGGATTTAATCTCCAACTTCTACAGCTGGTGAAAAGGTTTTGCGTCTTCTTCTTTAGTCACACTGCCCCTGGGTTTCAACTGTGGGTTTATCTCCATCTATGCATGTGGGTCATCCACTGGGGTTTGCTGCTGAGGCTGTCCTGAAGGAGTGCCCCAGTGAGTACCATGGGTGCAGGTGGTGCAGTTGCTTGGGTCGCAGGGATTCTGGCAGCACCAGGTACTCAGGGGAGTTAGCAGCTAGACCAACAGGAAATATAGTGCTCTAGAAGGTATGGCAATCCACTCCAGCATTCTTGCCTGGTGAACAACCCCAACAGAGAGGCCTGGCAGGCCGCAGTCCACAGAATTTCAAAGAGTTGGACATGACTGAAGTGACTCCATATGCATAGATGCAAGACTTTCTTTTGCTGGTGGCAGTTCTGCCCCAGTGAGTGTTGAGCATGAAGCTGGCACAGCTGCTTGGGTCACAGGGACCCTAGAGGCAGCAAGTGTGCAGGGACATGGACTGCCTCAGTTGCAGGAGTTAGGGCCCTATCAGAGTCTTTTTTCAATCCTCTGACAGCTGGTGACCAGAAGGCCTCTTTGGCTAGTTTTTCTCCATTGCTCTGCTCTTTCAGGCACTTAGAGGGCTCCCTTTCTTGGGGTCCTTCTCTGTTGTTCGGCACACCAAGCACTTAATGGGGCACGCTGGGTGGGTGTTACTCTGTTGTTCCATACCTCAGGCACTTGATGGGACACCCTCCTTTGTTCAGCTGTTGGTGCTGATGTATAAGGAGAGAGAGGCTAAAGTGATGGCTCCACCCCCTTCACATGACTCAGCAGTATCGCCTTGCTTCCATGGCTGCCTGGCTTTCTTCCACAGGCATTTCCCACCAAAATGTTCACCCTCATGTCCCCTTGCTCCATCTCCTAGTAGTCAACAGAAGCCCTTGCTCTGAGATTGCTCTACAATCCTTATACTCCAGCTCCCAGTTGCTGCACCTTCTAGGGGACCTGCGTCCCTGTTTGGGGGTACATATGGCTGTGGCAAGGATTGTCTGATTCTCATTTCATTTATGCTGTCACAGATCAGCTGCTTCATTCTCAGTCTCAAATGTTTCTCCTCTGACCCAGACAATTACACTGAGGTGGGGATTGGATCCTTGTTTCAGTTCTTCCACCCACTGAGGGCAAGGTGTAGTTAGTAGGCAGTCCTACCAACACTCTTGTTTTTTCACCCTAGTTCCTGCATCTTACCAAGTTTTTCATGGTTCTATATATTCTTTTTCAGTGGTCAGGTACTCCTGTCCACTCTCAGCTGGTGTTCTGCAAGCACTTCTATGTCTGAAGGTGCATTACTGATGTATCCTTGGAGAGAGATGTAACTCCACGTCCACCTACTTCTCCACCATCTTGTTATATCCATTTGCTTTTTTATTTATCCTTTTTTTTTATATACGACTTGACTGTCAACTTTCCCCTAATTTTATCTCTTTGTTATTAATTGGACTCATAGGGGAAATTTCTTGAAAACTCCATTTGCTAAAGCCTCAGATTTCCTGATTTCAAAACTTATCACAAAGCTACAGTAATGAAAACAGTGTGTGAGTGGCATAAAGATAGGTGTACAGATTAATGGAAGAGAAAGTAGGGCTCAGAAATAAGCTGTTACATTTATGGTCAAATATTTCCGAAAGGGTGTCAAAACAAATTAAAAAGAATAGTCTTTTCAACAAATGGCATGGCTGTATTACTCTATACACTGAAAACCACAGAACTGTATACACAAAGTAGGTGAATTTTGCATGTAATCATATGTCAGTAGAGTTGTTTAAATTTTCTTTTAAAAATTCATCTGATGTAAACCCACTTTATCAAAAAAATACTATATTTGGGATCAAACATCTTATACAAATTGCCAATTATTTGGAAATAACATTTCAGAACTAGTTAGGAAAAAATATAAAGGGAACTGAATAGCAGATCTGAGCTGTGCATTTGGCAAAACAAGTACCTACATACATCTTCACAGATAAAACTTTGCTCAAACATCAACTAAATGACTCATCATACATACCTGAAATCAGGCCAGAGAATGCAGTTACAAGAAAAAAAGGCAAGAAAATATCAGTGGATTTGAGGCACCATGTTCTCTACCTGAGAGAGAAAAAATCAAAATAAAACCTTTAAATTGCATTAGGCTGTTGTTGTGTCAGTGGTAATGTTTCAGTGCAGTTCAGTTCGGTTGCTCAGTCGTATCTGACTCTTTGTGACCCCATGAATGGCAGGATGCCAGGCCTCCCTGGAGGCCCTGGAGTTGTTCCATCACCAATTCCCGGAGTTCACCCAAACCCATGTCCATCGAGTCAGAGATGCCATCCAACCATCTCATCCTCTGTCGTCCCCTTCTCCTGCCCTAAATCTTTGCCAGCATCAGGGTATTTTCAAATAAGTCAGCTCTTCGTATCAGGTGGCCAAAGTATTGGAGTTTCAGCTTCAAGATCAGTCCTTCTAATGAACACGCAGGACTGATCTCATTTAGAATGGACTGATTGAATCTCCTTGCAGACCAAGGTACTCTCAAGAGTCTTCTCCAACACCACAGTTCAAAAGCATCATTTCGTCAGTGCTCAGCTTTCTTTGTACTTCAACTCTCACATCCATACATGACTACTGGAAAAACCATAGCCTTGACTAGATGGACCTTTGTTGGCAAAGTAATGTCTCTGCTTTTTAATACGCTATCTAGGTGGCTGCAATCACCATCCACAGTGATTTTGGAGCTCAAAAAATTAAAATCAGGCACTGTTTCCACTGTTTCCCCATCTATTTACCATAAAGTGATGGGACCGGATGCAACGATTTTCATTTTCTGAATGTTGAGCTTTAAGCCAACTTTTTCACTCTCTGCTTTCACTTTTATCAAGAGGCTCTTTAGTACTTTTTTTGCTTTCTGCCATAAGGGTGGTGTCATCTGCATATCTGAGGTTATCTCCCAGCAATTTTGATTCCAGCTTGTGCTTCCTCCAGCCCAGCGTTTCTCATGAGGTACTCTGCATATAAGTTAAATAAGTAGGGTGACAATATACAGCCTTGACGTACTCCTTTTCCTATTTGGAACCAGTCTTGTGCCATGTCCAGTTCTAACTGTTGCTTCCTGACCTACATACAGGTTTCTCAAGAGGCAGGTCGAGTGGTCTGGTATTCTCATTGCTTTCAGAATTTTCCACAGTTTATTGTGATCCACACAGTCAAAGTCTTTGGCATAGTCAATAAAGCAGAAATAGATGTTTTTCTGGAACTCTCTTGCTTTTTCAATAATTCAGCAGATGTTGGCAATTTGATCTCGGGTTCCTCTGCCTTTTCTAAAACCAGCTGGAACATCTGGAACATCACAGTTAACATATTGCTGAAGACTGGCTTGGAGAATTTTAAGGCTGGCTTGGTGAATTTTAAACATTACTTTACTAGCGTGTGAGATGAGTGCAATTATGAAGTAGTTTGACCATTTTTGGCATTGCCTTTCTTTGGGATTGGAATGAAAACTGACATTTTCCAGTTCTGTGGCCACTGCTGAGTTTTCCAAATTTGCTGGCATATTGAGTACAACACTTTCACAGCATCATCTTTCAGAATTTGAAAAAGTTCAACTGGAATTCCGTTACCTCCACTAGCTTTGTTCGTAGTGATGCTTTCTAAGGCCCACTTGACTTCACATTCCAGGATGTCTGGCTCCAGGTGTGATCACACATCATGATTATCTGGGTCATGAAGAGCATTTTTGTACAGTTCTTCTGTGTATTCTTGCCACCTCTTCTTAATATCTTCTGCTTCTCTTATATCCATACCATTTATATCCTTTATCGAGCCCATCTTTGCATGAAATGTTCCCTTGGTATCTCTAATTTTCTTAAAGAGATCTCAAGTCTTTCTCAATCTATGGTTTTCCTCTATTTCTTTGCATTGATCACTGAGGAAGGCTTTCTTATCTTTCCTTGCTGTTCTTTGGAACTCTGCATTCAGATGCTTATATCTTTCCTTTTCTCTTTTTTTTTCTCTTCTCTTCTTTTCACAGCTGTTTGTAAGGCCTCCTCAGACAGCCATTTTGCTTTTTTTTTTGCATTTCTTTTCCATAAGGATGATCTTAATCTCTGTCTCCTATACAATGTCATGAACCTCCATCCATAGTTCATCAGGCATTCTGTCTATCAGATCTAGTCCCTTAAATCTATTTCTCACGTCCACTGTATAGTCATAAGGGATTATATTTAGGTCATACCTGAATGGTCTAGTGGTTTTCCCTACTTTCTTCAATTTAAGTATGAATTTGGCAATAAGGAGTTCATGATCTGAGCCACAGTCAGCTCTCAGTCTTGTCCTGCTGACTGTATAGAGCTTCTCCATCTTTGGCTGCAAAGACTATAATCAATCTGATTTCAGTGTTGACCATCTGGTGATGTCCATGTGTAGAGTCTTCTCTTGCGTTGTTGGAAGAGGGTGTTTGCTATGACCAGTGTGTTCTCTTGGCAAAACTCTTAATAGCCTTTGCCCTGCTTCATTCTGTAGTCCAAGGCCAAATCTGCCTGTTAACTTGGTGTTTCTTGACTTCCTACTTTTGCATTCCAGTCCCCTATAATGAAAAGGACATCTTTTGGGGGTGTTAGTTCTAAAAGTTCTTAGGTGTCCATAGAACGGTTCAACTTCAGCTTCTTCAGTGTTACTGTTTGGGGCATAGGCTTGGATCACCATGATATTGAATGATTTGCCTTGGAAATGAACAAAGATCATTCTGTCATTTTTGAGATTGCATCCAAGCACTGCATTTCAGACTCTTTTGTTGACCATGATGGCTACTCCATTTCTTCTAAGGGATTACTGCCCACAGTAGTAGATATAATGGTCATCTGAGTTAAATTCCTCCATTCCAGTCCATTTTAGTTTGCTGATTCCTAGAGTGTTGACATTCACTCTTGTCATCTCCTTTTTGACCAATTCCAGTTTGCCTTGATTCATGGACCTGACGTTCCAGGTTCCTATGCAATATTGCTCTTTATAGCATCGGATCTTGCTTCTATCACCAGTCACATCCACAACTGGGTATTGTTTTTGCTTTGGCTCCATCCCTTCATTCTTTCTGGACTTATTTCTCTACTGATCTCCAGTAGCATATTGGGCACCTAATGACCTGGGGAGTTCCTCTTTTGGTATCCTATCATTTTGCCTTTTCATACTGTTCATGGGGCTCTCAAGACAAGAATACTGAAGTGGTTAGCCATTCCCTTCTCAAGTGGACCACATTCTGTCAGAACTCTCCACCATTACCCATCCATCTTTGGTTGCGCTACACGGCATGGCTTAGTTTCACTAAGTTAAGCAAGGCTGTGGTCCATGTGATCAGACTGGCTAGTTTTCTGTGATTATGATTTCAGTGTGTCTGCCCTCTGATGCCCTCTTGCAACACCTACTGTCTTACTTGGGTTTCTCTTACCTTGGAAGTGGGGTATCTCTCCAGGGCTGCTCCATCAATGTGCAGCCGCTGCTCCTTACCTTGGACGAGGTCACCTCTCCTGACCTTGAACGTGGAGTAGCTCCTCTCGGCCCTCCTGCACCTGCACAGCCGCCATTCTTTGGACATGAGGTTGTTCCCCTTGGACATTGACCCTGACCTCGGACATTGGGTAGCTCCTCTCAGCCATCGCCCCTAAACCATTCAGCTATGACCTAAGTCAAATCCCTTATGACTGTACAGTGGAAGAGAGAAATAGATTTAATGGACTAAATCTGATAGACAATCATCAGACCTAGGCAAATTACAATAATAGTAGTGAAAACTAATGAATCTCAAAATTAAAAAGAAAAGAATTATCTCTATTGCAGCTTTAATGGATACTGACATTCCTGATGAACAGAAATAATGCTTAGATATTAGAATTTCATGAGCTAATTAATAGATATATTAATTCTTTAGATGCTTGTGTGATACTATCTGAAGAATTAACTCAGAGAAAATAATTTTATCAACATATTAATATTTACATCAATTTATCCATGTTCATGTTTTAGTTATTCTTTGGGGGAGGATATTGGGAGAGGAAGTGATGGGTAACTATAGAACCAGCCAGCACCTCATAGGGCATTTTCTTTTTTTTTTTTTTTTCAATAAACATTTGATTATTAACAAAATATAGGCAAGAATTATAACCCTCTCTGGTGAAACTTCTCAAATAATTTTCTGTAGAAGGCCTTGAGATGTGTCAGTTATAAAAACATATTAAAATGAAAACATTTTTAACGTACAAATACAAACCAGTACTTTATACAAGAATTCTCTACAAAGTTTGTCAATCGATGTAAAAAATAATTTGTTTCAACTGAATATAAGGCATGTTCAGTTTCTGTAATTTTGCAGAATTATTTTTTTTGCTTTGTTGGAGACTTTTCTCTTCGCCGGTCCTGATTTTTTCAAGCAACATGCTCCATGAGCACTTGAATTAGATTTCGGGGAGAATGAACTGTGAATAAAGCAGTTAGTCTATTAGAAAGTCATTAAGATTTACCTTCTTCTATAATCTAGATGCTCTATTGAGCCACCACCACTTTCTTCCTCACATCATCAAATTATGCAAAGAAAAACACAATAGAATTTTTTCAGAGACCCCAGGGTTAAAGCCCATTGGTTTTACCATGAATATGATTGCTGTAAACCTCCGGAGATCTTGTCAGTCTTCAAGGAAAATAAGTCCTTCTGGAGTTTTTACCCAACTTTATTAGTTTAGGATATTTACTAGAAATACTCTGGTTTTGCTCTTAGACAAGTTGGTAAATCTCAGAAAACATCATAGGACTCAGATTAACATTTTGATTACACAACTCCATGCAAAGGGAGGTATTGCTTCATCTTTGGAATTGTTCCCCTTTCTGTTGCCTCAGGGATTTAATCTGCTTGTAACATCCATCAAAGAACTCCACTGTTCTAAAATTGTTGGGGACAAAGGAACTTAGATTTGAAAAAATAATTCACTTAGATTCAAATTTAATTAAATAAATGCTACTGTGTTTCCCTGTATGCCAGAATAATCTGCTAGGTTCTTGAGATTTGAAGGTGATCAATTAGATATGATCATTCATGCATTTTAAAATGTCCATCAAATTTGATATTATCTTCTTCAACATTTTCATTATTTAGAGACAAACGAATTCAGAGAGATTGACTATCTTTTTAAAAATTCTCTATCAAGTGCTTTTACTATCTATCATTAGAAAATAATTGTCCCAAGTAAGAAAGAGTAGAAGAAATCAAAACTAGCCAATCAGAGATCCAGATGTTTTGCATGGTAAAACATGAAACCATAATCTATTCCCAGTCCTACTACTAGTCATTCCAGTTAGTTTTTATAGGTTCACTTTCTCTTCTAGAAAATTGGTACAATAAAGCTTGTATCTCTATATCCTTTACAATGGTGGTGAAGGAAAATTATTATGACCTACAGATTATCAAAGCTATTTGACATCTTAGATCAAAGGTGACATATATATTTTTAATTAATTTATTTATTTAAATTGGAGGCTAATTACTTTACAGTATTGTAGTGGTTTTTTGCCATACAATGCAATGAATCAGCTATGGGTGTACACATGTCCCCCATCCTGCACCCCCTTCCCACCTCCCTCCCCAGCTCATCCCTCAGGGTCATCCCAGTGCACCAGCCCTGAGCGTCCTGTCTCATGCATCAAGCCAGGACTGGTGATTTAATTCACATATGGTAATATACATGTTTCAATGCTATTCTCTCAAATCTTTCCACCCTCGCCTTCTCCCACAGAGTCCAAAAGTCTGTTATTTACATCTGTGTCTCTTTTGCTGCCTCACATATAGGGTCATCATTACCATCTTTCTAAATTCCATATATATGCGTTAATATACTGTATTGGTGTTTTCCTTTCTGACTTACTTCACTCTGTATAACAAGCTCCAGTTTCATCCACCTCATTAGAACTAATTCAAATGTATTCTTTTTAATAGCTGAATGATATTCCATTGTGTATATGTACCACAGTGTTCTTATCCATTCATCTGCCGATGGACATCTTGGTTGCTTCCATGTCCTAGCTATTATAAACAGTGCTGCAATGAACATCGGGGTACACGTGTTTCCTTCAATTCTTGTTTCCTTTATGACCAGCAGTGAGATTGCTGGGTCATATGGCAGTTCTATTTTCAGTTTTGTTTTGTTTTAAAGAATCTCCACACTGTTCTCCATAGTGGCTGTACTAGGTTGCATTCCCACCAACAGTGTAAGAGGGTTCCCTTTTCTCCACATCCTCTCCAGCATTTATTGTTTGTAGACTTTTTAATAGCAGCCATTCTGACCGGTATGAAATAGTACCTCACTGTAATTTTAATTTGCATTTCTCTGATAATGAGTGACGTTGAGCATCTTTTCATGTGTTTGTTAGCCATCTGTATGCCTTCTTTGGAGAAATGTCTGTTTAGTTCTTTGGCCCAGTTTTTTATTGGTTCTTTTATTTTTCTGGAATTGAGCTGCAGGAGCTGCTTGTATATTTTTGAGGTTAATTCTTTGTCAGTTACTTCTTTTGTGTTATTTTCTCCCATTCTGAAGGCTATCTTTTCACTTTGTTGATGGTTTCCTTCATTGTGTAAAAGCTTTTAAGTTTAATTACATCCCATTTGTTTATTTTTGCTTTTATTTCCATTACTCTGGAAGGTGGGTCATAGAGGATCCTGCTGTGATTTATGTCAGAGAGTGTTTTGCCTGTTTTCCTTTATGAGTTTTCTGGTCTCACATTTTTTTTTAATCCATTTTGAGTTTATTTTTGTGTATGATGTTAGAAAGTGTGACATATATTTTAAAGAAAAAATGTTAGCTGTTATTTCACCATATTTAGAGAGCACAAGGTTGCATTACTTTTTATCTAAAATGATTTAGTATATAGAATATAGTATACAATGTCTTCTTCTCTCCAAAGAGTAAACAAGCAATTATTTGAATGTTATTGAAAGATTTTTGAGGAGGATGAAATAAATAAAGTGTGTTGTAATGATTCAGTATTTTATTCTTAATAATGACATAATTTTTGCAGTTTAGTTTCAAAAGGAAAATAGGCAGGGGAAAGAGGGGGAAGCAGTACAACCCACATGTGTGGACAAACCATCTAGATGTGATTTGACTATGTTAATATCTGATAATAAAATCCTCTAGCCACCATACACAGATACAGGTGCCCTGACATATAGTCCATGTGGTTCTAGACCTAAAGTTACTAGGAAAGGCCTAATGATATCTGGTTCTTCAATCAAGTGTTTCCAAATAAAGTGTCCTTAGATCCAGAAGGAAAAAGGCCATGCACACATTTTTTGTAAAACTTTTGTTCTGTCAAAGGTTGGTTTTTACTGAACCTGAGGTCATCAATTAGGCTGCTAGGCTGTGGACCTTGAGTGTGTCCTCTTTTATTCACTCATATTTGGTCATAATAGAAGGGGAAGCAAGCATCTGCCATTTCTTCTGGGCTAGATCAGTTCTGTCCTCTGCCAAACATCTTCATCATCCTTCATAGAATATAACAAACATTCTTTATTTTAACTTCTACTATAAACCTATGAGGCAGGTTAGACAATTAATTGACCTCACTTTTTATGGATATTGAAATAAAATTCAGAGAGATTACCTGACATACTCAAGGTCACTCCATAATGCAGTGATAAAACACACTGTACTTTTATCAGTGTTTATCAGTCAGTGGTTCCCAGACCAGCATCACATGGAAACTTGCTAGATTTCCCCCACAGATGCCTACAGCTTATTCCCGTGAGTCTGCAAATGTTACCTGGAAAAAGGGATTTTGCAAATGTGATTAAGTTAAGGATCTTATGCTAGTTATATCTGAGTTGTCCTAATGTAATCACAAGAGTCCAAACAAGAGAGAGGCAGGAAGATCAAGGTTCAGGGAGATATAAAACAGCAGCAAAGGTCAGAGTGTGCTCTAGAAGGTGGAAAAATCAAGAAAATAGATTCTTCCCAGGAACTAGGGAGAAAGAATATAGTCCTGCTGACCTATTTTTAGATTTCTCAGCTCCATAGTGATAAGATACTGCATTTATGTTGCTGTAAGTCACTAAATCTGTGGCAATTTCTTATAGAAGAAATAGGAAATTAATACACAGGGTGGAGATGAGGGTGGGATGCAGAATCCTATGCTTTAAAAACCTTAAAGGTAATTCTGATGGTAAAGTTTGAGTAACATTTTTCAGACCATTTGGTAAAAATTTAAACATGCCAATAAGATTCATAACCAATGAGGAAGAATTTCTCAATAGAATTAATGAATAGAAAAAACTGTAGAGAATGGGGCTAAGGCCAGTGAGAAGAAACTGAGAACCCATTTAGCAAATAGAGACTAAACAGATGAAGAACCCCTATGTGTGTGAAGATTTTTAAAAAAAGCTTATCCATGTCAATGCAGGAGTGAGATGCTTGAGAAATGAGCTGAGAGAGGATACTGTGTACTTAGTCATTTTATCATTTGGGAAAGCTACATAAATAAATCAAACTCATGGCCTCTAAAACATCCATTCAGTCAAATCACTATTCTTTCTTAACTTAGAATCCATGAAAAGAGGTCTGGAGACATAGATGAAAAAAAAAAACTTTATTTTTACTAAATTCTAATTGAAGTCTAGCATTTCCTTCAATTGTGAATGTAACAAATAAACCACAAGGTAATGGTGGAAATTGTTACTTAGTCATCAATAGAAACCACCTATACTTTTCTATTACAACTGTTGCAGATGTCTGTTAATATCATTTATACTCTTTACTACTGTAAAGTTATGATAGAGATGAGATGCACTACTGAATCCTTGTTAAACAATGTGGTCAATGTGGTGACACAGAAACATACATATTAGTTTATCACAAACTTATATTTTTATATTTAAAAGATAACTGTCTTCCAAAAACTTGTTTTTAAAAATTATGTATATGCATATATATTACTTTTACATATATATAATATTTAAAATCTTATTCTGAGAAAGGTTTCATAGGATATTTCAGACCATCCAAAGGACTAATGACAATAATTAATTAATTATTATGAGACATAATGTGTGTGATATAAATAAGACAAGTATCATTATAGCATATTTATAAGTAATGAAAAGAAACTAAAATCTTGTTTAATATCACATAAATCAGACTAAATGTATAAGGACAGGACCCTTTTCTTTGTTTTCTCAGGTGTCCATCTGAGCATCTCCAATACTTTCAGATACCAAATTGGTGTGATTTCCACCTAATCACAGAGCTTTAAAGTCCCACCTTACTTTTTAAAAAAAAATTTATTTATTTTTTATTTTACTTTACAATACTGTATTGGTTTTGCCATACATTGACATGAATCTGCAACAGGTGTACATGAGTTCCCAATCCTGAACCCCGCTCCCACCTCTCTCCCCATATCATCTCTCTTTGTCATCTCAGTGCACCACCCCCAAGCATCCTGTATCCTGTATTGAACCTAGACTGGTGATTCGTTTCTTACATGATATACACAATGGAGTATTACTTAGCCATTAAAAAGAATACATTTGAATCCGTTCTAATGAGGTGGATGAAACTGGAGCCGATTACACAGAGTGAAGTAAGCCAGAAAGAAAAACACCAATACAGTATACTAACACATATATATGGAAGTTACTTTTGAATTATGCTGATTGATGCATGTCAAAAACTTGAGGGAGATGGTCTAAATACCCTGAGAACTAGGCTATGCCAACTTTCTGTTTTCCCTCTGTTGCACTGGCTTCCGAATTAGTTAATTGTTGACATGCCTCCCACAGAATGACCTCAACTCTCTGCTAAGGACCTGGGAAAGAGCAAAAAAGCAAAACCTGACATAGACAATAAAACAGCTGAAAAGATGGCTTTGAAATAAGATATGGTCCACTGAACAGGTTCCAAGAGTGTATTATGTTCATACCTACTATATGACTTAAAGGGACTTTGAAGTTCACTTTCAAAACTGCAACTGTTTGAATGTGGTGCATCAAGGTATTCTATGATATGAGGATAGGTGGATATCTTAGCCTCATGGATACTCAATGCTAGATGAACCATGAATATTTGGGAGTTCAGGGTTAATTCAAATGATCCTCCAAAATGTTATTTGTTCATCCAGAGCTTATTGAAATGATCTGAATAGTTTCACCATCCAAAATCAGCTGACACTTAAGTGAGAATTAATTTTCCTTTGAGATTTCTCTTTCTCCTTTCGACCAGAAATATTCCATGCACTTTCTCAAGGTTATGCAGCTGACAGGTCCCAAAAGGTCTGGGAAGTAAAAACAAACAAAAATGTAAATAGCAATTAATTCAATGTGAAACCTAGGTACAGAGAATTAACTTCCTAAGTAAATACTGCAGGTCTTTACACATTGTACTCTGTTAGTATCTGAAAAGGATACTATAGACAGTAAAAAATCGGCCTGCAGTGTAGGAGACCCAGGTTTGATCTCTGAATTTGGAAGATCCCCTAGAGAAGGGAATTGTTACCCACTCCAGTATTCTTGTCTGGAGAATTTCATGGACAGAAGAGCCTGGTGAGCTACAGTCCATGGGGTCACAAAGAGCTGGACACAACTGACTGACTAACACTTTCACACTTATCACTTCATAGATATAGTTACTTACATGTACTAGTATAGGAAAATAATAAAGCCTTATTCATTCTCACTGCATTGTCCAAAATCTAGATTCTACCATGAAGTAGCAAATTTGGAGAGTTGCAAAGGTTAGAAGAAAGAGCTGTAAAGATGATTAAGGTTTGAGGATTCAAATCTAGAAGGAAAGACTCAAAAAACAAGAGCTATTTATCATGGAAGAAAAAGCAGAGTAACATGATACATAAGAATTAATGCAATAAAGAAAGGTGGAAAAAAAAGATAAAGATAGAGATTAACTGTTGTTCCTTTACTCTGAGATCAAAACCAAAGGAAAACATTGTAAGCTGCCCTGAAAAATAGGCTGATCTTCAATTTGTTCAATTTCAAGGTGAATTACCATTGGAAAGTGTGTAATCACCACTCTCAAAATTTTGATTGAAATAATATTTTCTCTTGCATCGTTTAATTTTGGTCTATCTTGAATTGGACTTCCCTGGTGGCTCAGATGGTAAAGTGTCTGCCTACAATGTGGGAGACCTGGGTTCAATCCCTGGGTCAGGAAGATCTCCTGGAGAAGGAAATGGCAACCCACAGTATTCTTGCCTGGAAAATCCCATGGACAGAGGAGCCTGGTAGGCTACAGTCCATGGGGTCGCAAAGAGTAGGACACAACTGAGCAACTTCATTCACTCACTCACTCATCTAGAATGAAGAGAATGGATGAGAAAATTTTTCAAGGATCATTCTTGTAAGTGTATCCTGATATATTGTGTATCATGCTGTGACAAGAACAAATGAGATCAATGTATGGCAAATGTACTCTATGAAAAAAAAATCAAAACATATTATGGGTATCCCAGTTAACAATGGCTGGAGGAAATTCTGCACCAAGAAAGAAGCATAGTGGCCCCCAAATAATTCCTCAGTCCCACCTACCAACTCCTGGAAGTCTGCATAACTTTTGGTTTTAAAATGAGTTATATACCCTCTTTTAATTAAGTTTAATGTAATTCATTGACAGATTTTTAAATGACATTGGATATGATGTTATATAGTTTCCCAGATGTCCATGAGGTTTCTCACACTTTGTAGCCAACTTGCTTTTTCATGGGAGCACGTGGCTGATTCTGGCCAATTAACTGTAAGAGGGAGAAGCGTGTCTCACTATCAGGTCAAAATATAGAACATGAGGAGCAATTTCTTCATGTGTCTCTTCCAGAAGGCTTTGCTTCACATATGGCACATGTGTTGAGAAGATAGCATCATGAGAAGGATGCTGATTGCATCTCCAGATTGCCAGACCTGTACTGTTCTTGGCATGAACAATAAATAGAATTTAAACAGGGAATGCACTGTCAATCTGTCTTGACTGATAGTTAAGATAATTCTTAAAATACCAATTGAGATAAAAATATTTCTACTGCATTTTCAATTCTCATATAGACACCTTTAAAAGTAACAGCATCATTGTGTTTTGGCCAAGGACAAGGAGCTGCAATTTTATCACTATTGATTCATGAAAATATGAAATCATCTGTCAGTTATAGTTCTATGTATTAATTACATTTACAACAGATATTCTTTAAAATTATGAACATCATATAATGTATTTAAATATTATTTTTAAAGGAGTCCATATAAAAACATGCTGTTAACATTGCTGTTCAGTCACTAAATCGTGTCCAGCTTCTTGAGACCTCATGGACTGCAGTGCACCAGGCTCCTGTGTTCTCCACTATCTCCCAGAATTTGCTCAAATTCATGTCCATTAAGTCATTGATGCTATCTAACCATCATCCTCTGCCACCCCCTTCTCCTTTTGACTTCAATCTTTCCCAACAACAGGGTCTTTTCTAATAAGTCAGCTCTTTTCATTAGGTGACCAAAATACTGGAGCTTCAACTTCAGCATCAGTCCTTCCAATGAATATTCAGGGTTGATTTCCTTTAGGGTTGATAGTTTGATCTCCTTGCAGCCCAAGGGACTCTCAAGAGTCTTCTCTAGAACCACAGTTTGAAAGCATCTGTTCCTTGGTGCTCAACCTTCTTTATGGTTCAATTCTTATATCTATACATGACTACTGGAAAAACCATAGCTCTGACTAAATGGACCTTTGTTGGCAACATGATGTTTTTTTAATATACTATCTAGGTTTTTCATAGATTTCCTTCCAAGAAGCAAGCATCTTTTAACTTCATGGCTGAAGTTACCATCTCATTAATTTTGGAGCTCAAGAAAATAAAATCTGCTTCCACTTTCCCCCCTTCTATTTTCCATGAAGCGACGGGACTGAATCCCATGATCTTCATTTTTGAAATGTTGAATTTCAGGCCAGCATTTTCACTCTCCTCTTTCACCTTCACCAAGAGGCTCCTTAGTTCCTCTTCACTTTATGCCATTATAGTGGCATAACCTACATATCTGAGGTTATTAATATTTCTCCTGGCAAGCTAGATTCATCCAACCTGACATTTGGCATGATGTGCCCTGCATATAAGTTAAATAAGCAGGGTGACAAATACAGTGCTGCCATACTCCTTTTCCAATTTTGAATCAGTCAATTATTCCATGTCTGGTTCTAACTGGAGAAGAAAATGGCAACCCACTCCAGTGTTCTTACTTGGAGAATCCCAGGGACAGGGGAGCCTGGTGGGATGCCATCTATGGGGTCGCACAGAGTCAGACACAACTGAAGTGACTTAGCAGCAGCAGCAGCAGCAGCCAGTTCTAACTGTTGCTTCTTAACCTGCACACAGGTTTCTCAAGAGACAATAAGGTGGTCTCGTGTTCCCATCTCGTTAAGAATTTTCCACAGTTTGCTGTGATCTACACAATCAATGACTTTAGCATAGGCAATGATGCAGAAGTAGATGTTTTTGTGGAATTCCCTTGCTTTCCCCATGATTCAACAAATATCAGCAATTTGATCTCTTGTTCCTCTGACTTTTCTAAACCCATATTGTACATCTGGAAGTTCTCAGTTCATATACTACTGAAACCTAGCATGAAGAAAATTGAATATAACCTCACTAGCATGTGAAATGAGTGCTATTGCACAGTAGTTTGAACATTATTTGGCATCACCCTTCTTTAGGATTGGAATGAAAAATGACCCCTTCCAGTCCAATCAGGCAACTGTGAAACTCTACGATTCTGGTTGAATATAATTAGCACACACAGATTTTCATAGAATAACCAAAGTGCTCCCCACTACCATCATTTTATCTCTTTAACTCTTACAATTCCGTGAAGTGGAGATGTTTATCCTCATTTTATATCAGATAAAGCTTGCAGAGCAAGAAAAAGATGAAGGTATAACTCAACCTAGATTTAAGTTTTTTTATTTATACTATGCTATCATGGACTAACGTGGTTCCCTACTGAATGGTCAGAGTCTTGGCAGAAAGCTATGGCATCCTCAAATAGAGGTAAGTGAATGAAGCTTAATAAATGTTCTATTTGAAGATATATAAATATGATTAAGGGAAATCACAGGGATGGTGAAGTGTCCAAGAGCTTGAAATATCAGGTTAGTCCTGAGAACCATGACTCCTGAAGGCACAGAGGGAAAAAGCAGTCATACACATATGTGCTTAGTCTTGTCCAACTCTGTCATCCCATGGAGTATAGCCCACAGGCTCCTCTGTTCATGGGATTATCCTGGCAAGAATACTGACATGGTCTGTCATTTCCTCCTCCAGGAGATCTTCCTGACCCAGGAATAGAAACTGCATCTCTCAAGGCTCCTGCATTGTAGGCAAATTCTGTACCTGTGAGCCCCCAGTAAAGCCCAAAAGCAGTCATAAGGACCCAGGAAAAGCCTTAACTTATAAAGAGGACCATCTTATATCACTTGAGACCTTGGATAAGAGAATGACCACCACCAGCCTATGTTCTGTCCTCCTCCTTGAGGACTGCTTGCTTATGGCTTCCACAGACCAAACCCAACTGATATCAAAGGGCAAAGGAGCCTAGTTTAAGCTACCCATTTCAAGGAAACCTTCTGGTGTACAGAGTAGGGTGAAGAAGTGGAATGTTAGTGGATATGAAAAGACAAAAAGAGATTATCTAGCTCATGTACCATCACTTTCATAGACAGACAAGCCACTTAAACAAATCTGTATTAGAAAGAAATTCATCATATTGAAAGGCAACCTTGAAATGCAATTAAAAATAAAATTTGAGGGGAAATTTCAGAGTAGGTGAGTAGGTAGACAGATGAGTAGGTGGACATGGAGATGAGTAGGTGAACATGGAGTACATCTCTCTCCATGGATACATCAGGAATACAACTTCAGACACAGAAGTGTATGCAAAACACCAGCTGAGAGCAGACAGGAGTACCTGACCAGTGGAAAAAAATATACAGAACCATGCAAAACTCAGTAAGATGAAGGAACTAGAGGGGAAAAACAGGAGTGTTAGTAGGACTGGACCTGCCCTCAGCGGGTGGGGGAATTGAAGCAGGGGTCTGATCTCCACATTGGGGCAACTGTCTGAGGCAGAGGAAAAACATTTAAGGCTGAGAGTGAAGAAGCTCATCTGTGGCGGCCTAAATGGAATGAGAATCAGACAGTCCTTGCCACAGCCATTCATACCCCCGACAGAGATGCAGGTCCCCTGGAAGGCACAGCAGCTGGGAGCTGGATTTGGGGGATTGTGGAGCAATCCCATTGCCAGGGCTGCTATTGACTGCAGAGAGACAGATAGAGGGGATGTGAGGGAGGAGACTGTAGTGGGAAAGCGATACTGCTGAGTCAACTGTAGGGGGTGGAGCCATCACCATAGCCTCTCTCTCCTCACACGCCAGCATTGGCAGCTAAATAGAGAGGCTGGCCCATCAAAGGCCTGATGCACTGAACTACAGAGTAGGACCCTACCCAGGGTGCTCCTTTAAGTGACTGACATGCTGATCTACAGACTAGGACCCCAACCAGGGGGATCCCTTTATGTGCCTGAAAGGGCAGAGCTAAGGAGAAAGACTGGCCAAAAAGGTCTTCTGATCTCCAGCTATAAGAGGCTCAAAAAAATACTCTGATAGGGCCATAACTCCTGCAATGGAGGCAGTTCATGTGCCTGCACACTTTGCGCTGCCAGGGTCCCTACAAGCCAAACAGCTGCACCACCTTCACGCTCAACTCTCACTGGGGCAGAACTGCCACAGGCAAAAAAGTCTTGCATCTATGCACAATGATTGCTTCAGTCATGTCCAACTCTTTGAAACCCTGTGGACTGCAGCCCACCAGGCTTCTCTGTCAGGGCGGTTTTCCAGGCAAGAATACTAGAGCGTATTGGCCGGTACTGGTTGCCATACTCTTCTAGAGCACTATATTTCCTGCTGCCCTAGCCTCCAACACCCCTGGAGTACCTGGTGCTGCAAGAACCCCTGCGACCCCAGCGGCTGCACCACCTCCAAAACTGGCCCTCATACCCAAGTTCTCCAGGGCAGCCTCAGGAACAAACCCCAGTGGAAGACCCACATGCAAAGGTGGAAATTAAACCACAGTTGAAACCCAGGGACAGTGGATTTCAAAGAAGACCCAAAACCTTCCCACCAGCTGTACAAGCTGCAGATTAAATCCACGTGTTCAACGAGGCAGACTGTGTCTATGGAATATAAAAAAGCACATTGAGAGCTCCCACAAAAGAAAAGGCACTAGTTCTGATAGCTGTGGACATTGGAGACAAGAATACACAGGAGTAGGACCAGATTAGAATCTGAGCTGTCCCCACAACAGGTGCACAGATCAGCACAGTATTGGAGGAATCCCAGGGAGGTGAGGTGGGAAAGGACTTTGACAGCAGTGTCTCAAAAAAAAAAAAAAAAAAACACCATTTATTTTTCTTATGTTTTGACTTGCTCTGTGGATTCTTTTGGATTTTTTTTCTTTTTCCTCCCCCCCTCACCCCCACCCCCCATTGTAGTTGTTGATTTTATTATGAAATCTAATTAAGCTTTGGAGCTTTTTTATTTCTCACTGACATTTTTTATTAGTGCTATGAACATCTGCCTCTACATCAGATTTTTGTAGTTCTGTGGAGTTTTTGCTAATTTTTTTCTTTTCTCTCTTTTTTTTAATTTTAATTTTTAAACCTATTATTATTTTTTCTACATTTATTCCTTTGTTTGCTTTTCCTAGTGCTCTTTTACCATTGCAGTTAATCTTTAATGTATATAAATCTTCTCTGTCTACCTCTGTTTAACTTAGAATATCTGTTCTTTCTTTCTTACCTTTCCTCTCAACATATTTGTTAGTTTCATTTCCATTGCTTTATTACTCATTTGGCACCTTGTTTGGGGTTTGTTTTTGACTTTGTACTTTAGTTAGTTTTGATTTTAACTGGTATATATAATTTTTGGATTCTTTTGTTCACCAGGTCAAACTATTGTACTTTATTTTAGTTGAACTGTTTTGATTTAGCTTATGGGTGTATATGTATATGTGTATATTCAGTCACAATTTTTATTGTTGTTATAAACCTCTGCTGCTATGTTGGGCTTTTGCAATTCTGTAGAGTTTTCATTTTTTTAATTAATTTCTCTTTTTTAAATTTTAATTTTTAAACCTATTATATTTTTTCTACATTTATTCCTTGGTTTGCTTTTCTTAGTGCTCTTTTCCCTTTGCAGTTAACCTTTAATATATATAAATCTTCTCTATCTACCTCTATTGAACTTTGCAATCTATTCTTTCTTTCTTTTCTTTCTTTCCTTTCCTATCAATATATTTGTTAGTTTTATTTTCATTGCTTTATTCCCCAGTTGGCACTTGGCTTTAGTTTTGTTTCCCAGTTTGTGCTTTAGTTAGTTTTGTTCTTAATTTGTAGATATAATTTTTGGTTTCCTTTGTTTGCCAGGTCAGTCTACTGTACTTTATTTTTCTTGGACTGTTTTGACTTTGCTTATGGGTGTATATGTATATGTATATGTGTATATTCAGACACACTAATTAATTTTGTTATAAACCTCTACCTGTATGTTGGGCTTCTGTAGTTTTGTGAAGTTTTTTTTTTTCTTTTCTTCTTTCTTCTTTATTATCTCTTTTTTATATTTGAATTTTTAATTTTTTAAACCTATTATATTTTCTACATTTATTCCTTTGTCTTTCCTACTGTTCTTATCCCCTTGCAGTTAACATTTAATATATATAAATCTTCTTCATCTACCGCTATTGAACTTTGCATATCTATTCTTTTTTCTTTCTTTCCTTTCCTCTCAATCTATTTGTTAGCTTTGTTTTCATTGCTTTATTCCCCACTTGGCACTTTGCTTTCATTTTGTTTTCCTGTTTGTGCTTTATTTAGTTATTTTTTCTTAACTGATAAATACAATATTTGATTTCTTTTGTTCACTGGATCAATCTACTGCACTTTATGTTAATTGGACTGTTTTGACTTTGCTTGCGGGTGTATATGTATATGTGTATATTCCATTATTGTAACAATTATTTGCCTGAATTTGTAACTACCATTTTTCTGGGATTCATCTTTGGTTTCTCATTTTTGGGTATTTGTTTTAATCTCACTTAATGCCATAAAATCCACAGCTGGGTATTGTTTTTGCTTTGGCTCCATCCCTTCATTCTTTCTGGACTTATTTCTCCACTGATCTCCAGTAGTGTGTTGGGCACCTACTGACCTGGGTGGTTCCTCTTTCAGTATCCTATCATTTTGCCTTTTCATACTGTTCATGGGGTTCTCAAGGCAAGAATACTGAAGTGGTTTGCCATTCCTTTCTCCAGTGGACCACATTCTGTCATAGCAACAATGCATAGGAACTTGGAATGTCAGGTTCGTGAATCAAGGCAAATCAGAAGTGGTCAAACAAGAGATGGCAAGAGTGAATGTTGACATTCTGAGAATCAGTGAACTAAAATGGACTGGAATTAGTGAATTTAACTCAGATGACCATTATATCTACTACTGCAGGCAAGAATCCCTCAGAAGAAATGGAGTAGCCATTATGGTCAACAAAAGAGTCCGAAATGCAGTACTTAGATGCAATCTCGAAAATGACAGAATGATCTCTGTTCATTTCCAAGGCAAACCATTCAATA
This sequence comes from Capricornis sumatraensis, assembly GCF_032405125.1. Lineage (NCBI taxonomy): Eukaryota > Metazoa > Chordata > Mammalia > Artiodactyla > Bovidae > Capricornis > Capricornis sumatraensis. The sequence goes on from NC_091083.1 coordinate 53,331,149, forward strand.
TCACAGTTATCCAACTCTATGACGCAACCAGTAACGCTGAAGAAGCTGAAGTTGAATGGTTGTATGAAGACCTACTAGACCTTTTAGAGCTAACACCCCCAAAAAAGATGTCCTTTTCACTATAGGGGACTGGAATGCAAAAGTAGGAAGTCAAGAAACACCTGGAGTAACAGACAAATTTGGCCTTGGAATGCAGAATGAAGCAGGGCAAAGACTAATAGAGCTTGGCCAAGAAAATGCACTGGTCATAGCAAACACCCTCTTCCAACAACACAAGAGAAGACTCTACACAGGGACATCACCAGATGGTCAACACCGAAATCAGAATGATTATATTCTTTGCAGCCAAAGATGGAGAAGCTCTATACAGTCAAAAAAAAAAAAAAAAACAAGATCAGAAGTTGACTGTGGCTCAGATCATGAAATCCACACTACCAATTTCAGAGTTAAATTGAAGAAAATAGGCAAAACCACTAGACCGTTCAGGTATGACCTAAATCAAATCCCGTATGATTATACAGTGGAAGTGAGAAATAGATTTAAGGGCCTAGATCTGATAGAGTGCCTGATGAACTAAGGAATGAGGTTCGTGACATTGTACAGGAGACAAGCATCAAGACCATCCCCATGGAAAAGAAATGCAAAAAAGCAAAATGGCTGTCTGGGGAGGCCTTACAAATGGCTGTGAAAAGAAGAGAGGTGAAAAGCAAGGAGAAAAGGAAAGATATAAGCATCTGAATGCAGAGTTTCAAAGAATAGCAAGAAGAGATAAGAAAGCCTTCTTCAGTGATCAGTGCAAAGAAATAGAGGAAAAGAACAGAATGGGAAAGACTAGAGATCTCTTCAAGAATATTAGAGAAACCAAGGGAACATTTCATACAAAGATGGGCTTGATAAAGGACAGAAATGGTATGGACCTAACAGAAGCAGAAGATATTAAGAAGAGGTGGCAAGAATACACAGAAGAACTGTACAAAAAAGATCTTCACAACCTAGATAATCATGATGGTGTGATCACTAATCTAGAGCCAGACATCCTGGAATGTGCAGTCAAGTGGGCCTTAGAGAGCATCACTATGAACAAAACCAGTGGAGGTGATGGAATTCCTATTGAGCTATTTCAAATCCTGAAAGATGATGCTGTGAAAGTGCTGCACTCAATATGACAGCAAATTTGCAAAACTCAGCAGTGGCCACAGAACTGGAAAAGGTCAGTTTTCATTTCAATCTCAAAGAAAGACAATGCCAAAAATGCTCAAAGTACTGCACAATTGCACGCATCTCACATGCTAGTAAAGTAATGCTCAAAATTCTCCAAGCCATGCTTCAGCAATATGTGAACCGTGAACTTCCAGATGTTCAAGCTAGTTTCAGAAAAAGGAGAGGAACCAGAGATCAAATTGCCAACATCTGCTGGATCATGGAAAAAACAAGAGAGTTCCAGAAAAATATCCATTTCTGTTTTATTGACTATGCCAAAGCCTTTGACTGTGTGGATCGCAATAAACTGTGGAAAATTCTGAGAGAGATGGGAATACCAGACCACCTGACCTGCCTCTTAAGAAATCTGTATGCAGGTCAGGAAGCAACAGTTAGAAGTGGACATGGAACAACAGACTGGTTCCAAATAGGAAAAGGAGTGTGTCAAGGCTGTATATTGTCACCCTGCTTATTTAATTTATATGCAGAGTACATCATGAGAAACACTGGGCTGGAATAAGCACAAGCTGGAATCAAGATTGCCAGGAGAAATATCAATAACCTTAAATATGCAGATGACACCACCCTTAGGGCAGAAAGTGAAGAGGAACTAAAAAGCCTCTTGATGAAAGTGAAAGAGGAGAGTGAAAAAGTTGGCTTAAAGCTCAACATTCAGAAAATGAAGATCATGGCATCCGGTCCCATCACTTCATGTGAAGTAGATAGGGACACAGTGGAAACAGTGTCAGACTTTACTTTTTGGGGCTCCAAGATCACTGCAGATGGTGACTGCAGCCATGAAATTAAAAGACGCTTACTCCTTGGAAGAAAAGTGATGACCAACCTAGATAGCATATTCAAAAGCAGAGACATTACTTTGCCAACTAAGGTCCATCTAGTCAAGGCTATGGTTTTCCCAGTGGTCATGTATGGATGTGAGAGTTGGACTGTGAAGAAGGCTGAGTGCCGAAGAATTGATGCTTTTGAACTGTGGTGTTGGAGAAGACTCTTGAGAGTCCCTTGGACTGCAAGGAGATCCAACCAGTCCATTCTGAAGGAGATCAGCCCTGGGCTTTCTTTGGAAGGAATGATGCTAAAGCTGAAACTCCAGTACTTTGGCCACCTGATTCAAAGTTTTGACTCATTGGAAAAGACTCTGATGCTGGGAGGGATTAAGGGCAGGAGGAGAAGGGGACGACAGAGAATGAGATGGCTAGATGGCATCACGGACTTGATGGACGTGAGTCTGAGTGAACTCTGGGAACTGGTGATGGACAGGGAGGCCTGGCATGCTGTGATTCATGGGGTTGCAAAGAGTTGGACACGACTGAGAGACTGAACTTAGCTGAATACCATGACAAACCACTTTTGGAATCTTCATTCCTGACCAGAGATCAAGCTTTGCATGGGAGCACTGACTCCAAGACCCTAGACTACCAGAGAACTTACCCTAGGGAGGATTAAATAGTGAGAACTCACAGAAAGGAAACCACTTGAATGCAAGACCCAGCATCACCAAACCACCAGTAGCACCCTGTGCAGGATGCCTCATATAAACAACCAACAAAACAAAAATTAAATCCAAGCATCAGCAGACAGGATTACCACCTCACTGAGCCTTGCCCACAAGAGAAAAAACAAACAAACAAACACTCAGCACTAATTTCACCCTATGCAAAGCTTCCACAAACAACTGGACCAAACTTAGGTCAGAAACCAAAAGGAAGAAGGAATGCAACCCTTGAAGCCTGGGGAAAGGAGATCACAAACAGAGTAAGTTTAAAAAAAAAAAAACAAAAACGGAAAGGGGGAGAAATACTACATAAATGAAGGAACAAACTAGAAAAACACAAGCCCAGATAAATGCAGAGGAAATAGGCAGCTACCTGAAAAAGAATTCCAAATAATGATAGTAAATATGATCAAAAACCTTGAAAACCAAGTGGAGAAAATGCAAGAATCAATTTTAAAAGACCTAGATTAGTTAAACAATAAACATACAGAGACAAACAACACAATTACTTAAATTAAAAATACTCTGGAAGGAATAAATAGCAGACTATCTGAAGCAGAGGAACGAATCTGTGAGCTGGATGATAAAATTGTGGAAATAACTGCTGAAGAGCAGAATAAAGTAGAAAGAATGAAAAGAACTGAGGATAGCCTCAGAGACCTCTGGAACAATATCAAATACACCATCATTCAAATATATGGGTCCCATAAGAAGAGCAAAAGAAAGGGTATGAGAAATTTTTGAAGAGATTATAGTTGGCAATTTCCCCTACATAGAAAAGAAATAGTCAATCAAATCCAAAAGTCAAAGAGTCCCATACAGGATAAACCCAAAGAAAAACACTCTAAGACACATACTAATCAAACTAACAAAGAGCAAAAACAAAGAAAGAATATTAAAAGCAGCAAGGGAAAAGCAACAAGTAACAAAGAAGGGAAACCCCATACATTTAGCAGCTGATCTTTCATCAGAAGCTCTGCAGGCCAGAAGGGATTGGCAGGATATATTTAAAGTACTGAAAGGGAAATATCTACAACCAAGATTACTATACCCAGTAAGGATCTCATTCAAAATTGATGGAGAAATTAAAAGATTTTCAGACAAGCAAAAGTTAAGAGAATTCAGTACCTCCAAATCAGTCTTATAACAAATGTTAAAGGGACTTATATAGCTAAGTAATACAGGAGAAGAAAAAAGATCTACAAAATGGATCCCAAACAATTAAGAAAATGGCAATAGGAACATATTGATCAATAATTACTTTAAATGTAAATGGATTAATGTTTCAACCAAAAGACCCAGACTGGCTGAATGAATACAAAAACAAGACCCATATATATGCTGCCTACAAGAAACCCACTTCAGATCTAAAGATACCTATAGACTGAAAAATGAAAGGATGAAAATATATATTCCATGTAAATGGGAAGCAAAAGAAAGCTGGAGTAGCAGTCCTCATATGAGACAAAATAGACTTTAAAATAAAGAAGATTACAAGAGATAAGGAAGGACACTATGTAATGATCAAGGGATCTATCCAAGTGGAAGATATAACAACTATAAATATCTATGCACCCAGCATAGGAGCACCTAAATACATAAGAAAAACACTAACAGATATAAAAGGAGAAATTTACAGTAACACAATAGTAGTAGGAGACTTTAACCCCCATTCACACCAATGGACAGATCATCAAAACAGAAAATAAATAAGAAAATACAAGTCTTAAATGATACATTAGACGAGATGGATCTCGTTGATAGCTTCAGAACTTTCCATCCAAATGAAGAAGAATATACATTCTGCTCAAGTGCACATGGAACATTGTTAAGGATAGATCACATCTTGGGTCACAACTCAAACCTCAGTAAATTTAGGAAAATTGAAATCATATCAAGCATCTTCTCTAATCACAATGCTATGAGACTAGATATTGATTACAAGAGAGAAAAAAAAACTGTAAGAAACTGAAACACATGGAGGTTAAACAATACATTTCTAAATAACCAACAAGTTACTGAAGAAATCAGAAGGGAAATCAAAAAATTTCTAGAAAGAAATAACAATGAAAACACGACAACTTGAAACCTAAGGTATTCAGCAGAAGTAGTTCTAAGAGGGAAGTTTATGGCAATACAATCCCACCTCAAGAAAAAAGAAAAACATTGAATAGACAACTTAACTTTACACCTAACGGAACTAGAAAAAGAAGGGGAAAAAAAGCTAAAATTAGTAGAAGGAAAGAAATTATAAAGTTCAGAGAAGAAATAAGTGAAAAAGAAATGAAAGAAACAATAGCAAAGATTAATAAAACCAAATGCTGACTCTTTGAGAATATAAACAAAATTGACGAGCCTTTGGCCAGACTCTTCAAGAAAAAAAGAGAGAAGAATCAAATCAACAAAATTATAAATGAAAAAGGAGAGGTTACAACAGACAATGCAGAAATACCAAGGACTATAAGAGACTATTATGAAAAACTATATGGCAATAAAAATGATAACCTGAAAGAAATGGATAGATTCTTAGAAAAGTTCAATCTTCCAACACTGAATCAGGAAGAAATAGAAATTATGAAAAATTACAAGCACTAAATTGAAACTGTGATTTAAAAAAATCTCCCCAAATAACTAAAGCCCAGGACCAGATGGCTTCACAGAAGAATTCTATCAAACATTTAGAGAAGAGCTAATGCCTATCCTTCTAAAACTCTTTCAAAAAATTGCAGCGGGAGGAACACTTCCAAATTCATTCTCCAAGGCCACCATCACCCTGATACCAAAACCAGACAAAGACAACACAAAAAAGAAACATACAGGCCACTATCACTAATGAAAATAGATGTAAAAATCCTCAACAAAATTTTAACAAACAGAATTCAGCAACACATCAAAAAACTCATACACCATGACCAAGTTGGGTTTATTCCAGGGATTTAAGGATTCTTCCATATATGCAAATCAATGAATGTGATACACCATATAAACAAATTGAAAGATAAAAAACATATGATCATCTCAATAGATGCAGAGAAAACTTTTGACAAAATTCAGCACTCATTTATGATTAAAACTCTTCAAAAATGGGCAAAGGAGTCAACATAGGCTATATATGATAAGTCCACAGTAAACATTATTCTCAATAGTGAAAAACTGAAAGTATTCACCCTAAGATTAGGAACAAAACAGGGTGTCCACTTTCTCCATTATTGTTAAACATAGTTTTGGAAATCCTAGTTGCAGCAATCAGAGAAGAAAAAGAAATAAATGAATCCAGACGAGAAAAGAAGAAGTAAAGCTCTCACTGTTTGCAGATGGCATGATACTGTACATCTGTACATAGAAAACCCTAAAGATACTATCAGAAAATTACTAGAGCTAATCAGTGAGTTTAGCAAAGTTGCAAGATATAAAATCAATACACAGAAATCACTTACATTTCTATATACTAACAATGAAAAGTCAGAAGGAGAAATTAAGGAATCAATCCCATTCACCATTGCAACAGCAAGAATTAAATATCTAGGAATATACTTACATAAGGAGATAAAAGAACTGTACACAGAAAATTATAAGACACTGTTGAAAGATATCAAAGATGACATAAACAGATAAAGAGATATTCTACATTCCTTAGTAGGAAGAATCAATGTGATAATGACTCTACTGCCAAATGCAATCTACAGATTCAAATGTGACCCCTATCAAATTACAAATGGCATATTTCACAGAACTAGAACAAAAAAGTTCAAACACCAAAGACCCCAAATAGTCAAAACAGTCTTGAGAAAAAAGACTGGAGCTGGAAGAATCAAGCTTCCTTACTTCAGGTTATACTACAAAGCCACAGTCATCAAGACAGTATGGTACTGGCACAAAAACAGAAATAAAGACCAATGGAACAAGATAGAAAGCCCAGAAATAAACCCATGCACCTGCTAAGTCACTTCAGTCATGTCTGACTCTGTGCAACCCCATAGACGGCAGCCCACCAAGCTCCCCCGTCCCTGAGATTCTCCAGGCAAGAACACTGGAGTGGGTTGCCATTTCCTTCTCCAGTGCATGAAAGGGAAAGTGAAGTCCCTCAGTCATGTCCGATTCTTCCTGACCCCATGGACTGCAGCTCACCAGGCTCCTCCATCCATGGGATTTTCCAGGAAAGAGTACTGGAGTGGGGTGCCATCGCCTTCTCCGAAACCCATGCACCTATGGATACCTTATTTTTGACAAAGGAGGCAAGAGGATACAATGGGGCAAAGACAACCTCTTCAATATATGGTGCTGGGAAAACTGGACAGCTACATATAAAAAATGAAATTAGAACACTTCTTAACACCATACACAAAGATAAACTCAAAATGGATTAAAAAATTAAATGTAAGACCAGAAACTACAAAATTCTTAGAGGTAAACATAGGCATAACACTCAATGGCATAAATGAAAGCAAGATCCTCTATGACCCACCCCCCAGAATAATGGAAATAAAAAGAAAAGTAAACAAGTGGGATCTGATTAAACTTAAAAGCTTTTGCAAGCAAAGGAAACTATAAGCAAAGTGAAAAGACAACCCTCAGAATGGAAGAAAATAATAGCAATTGAAACAACTGGTCAAGTATTAACTTTCAAAATATGCAAGCAGCACATGCAGCTCAATACCAGAAAAACAAACAGCCCAATCAAAAATTGGGAAAAGACCTAAATGGACATTTCTCCAAAGAAGATATACAGATTGCTAACAAACACATGAAAAGATATTCAACGTTGCTCACTAGAGAAATGCAAATCAAAACTACAATGAGAATATTACCTCACAGCAGTCAGATTGGCCATCATCAAAAAGTCTACAAAAATAAATTCTGGAGAGGGTGTGGAGAAAAGAGAACACTCTTGCATTGTTGGTGGGAATGTAAAATGATACAGCCATTATGAAAGATGGTATGGAGATTCCTTAAAACACTAGGAATAAAATCACCATATGGCCCAGAAATTCCACTCCTGGCATATATCCTGAGGAAACCAAAACTGAAAGAGACACATGTATCCCATTGTTCATAGCAGCATTATTTACAATAACTAGAACATAGAAGCAATCTAGATGCCCATCAACAGATGAATGGATAAAGAATTTGTGGTACATATACACAATGGAAAGTTACTCAACCATAAAAAGCAACACCTTTGAGTCAGTTCTAATGAGGTGGGTGAACCTAGAACCTATTATACAGAATGAAGTAAGTCAGAAAGGAAATATAAATATTGTATTCTAACGCATATATACGGAATCTGGAAAAATGGTACTGAAGAATTTACTTACAGGGCAGCAATGGAAAAACAGACATAGAAAAAACTTGTGGACATGGGGAGTGGGGAGGAGAGGGTGAGACGCATGGAAAGACTAACATGGAAACTATGTAAAATAGATAGCTAACAGGAATTTGCTGTATGGCTAAGAAAACTCAAACATGGGCTCTGATCAACCTAGAGAGATGGGATGGGGAAGGAGATGGGAGAAAAGTTCAAAAGGGAGGGAATGTATGTATACCAATGGCTGATTCACGTTGAGGTTTGACAGAAAATTTTCCTGGTCTAGTCAGAGAATGTAAAAGAGAAAGTTTTTTAATATAAGCAGGAATATGATTCTGGTAAGTTAGAATTATGAATCAAGGAAAACAATTGAAAAAAAAGAGAAATGCAGAAATAGGAGAGAAAAGAAATTGAGGCAGAGTTTGTTTACATGGTTTTGAAAAGATGGGCAGGTGGCTGTCATAAGCATGATGGAATGAGAGCCAGATATAAGACCTAGTCAGTAAGAAATGCACCTACAAGTTTTTTTCTGTAATTGTTGTTTACAGCTTTGTGGAAATGTAAGTCTGTTTCTATTAACCATAGCAGGCATGCTGGATTTTTAAATGATAATGACTTCCTAGTGAAGTAACTGAACAAACTTAAGTTGAAGATCAGCGAAAATTCTATGTAATGTTCATTCTCTCTTTTCTCTATCCATGTTTAATGCAGTCCAATTGCAATTGCATGAGGATATAATGAGATCAAGAGACCTTGTTAAAAAAGAGAGTGAGAGTCACACAGACAGACATAGATAGAGACAGAGAGAGATCCATTGGCAAAACTCTGGGACTATGAAGATGAATTCAAGCTCTTGATTGAGTTGCATGAAACCAAGCTACAAGCTAAAAAGTTGACAATAACTACTAGATAAAGCACTTAAGTACTTTCTGAACAGAATCAATTTTAACTAAACCAACATTTTAATCAGGCTAGGCCCATTTCAGTAGCTAGACCTTAGCCTTCTTACTTTCTTTTCACATGCAAAGAAATCCTCACCATATCTGTTTCCAAGTTTTAGGTTAGTTCAAGTGATCCTCCAAAATTTTACCTGTTTATCCAGTCATATTCTAATGATCTGAAATTCATCACAATCCAAAATCCCACTAATTAAATACATACCTTCTCAGAAGCACTGCTAAGTATTCTCATAATAAGTAATCCTGGTGATTTTCTTGTTATGCTCTTCTTCTTCCTCCTTCTCTCTCTCATCCTCTTTCATCTTTTTTTTTTCTTTTTTCAGTTTGTTACTTTGTTTTTAAAGTAAAATTCTGGATAAGTTCAATTTTCAAGAATTTAGTCTACCCAAATATTTTTTGTTCTAGTATCGATATCTTCAGCAGCTCCAAGGAAGGAAAATATCATTTTGAAAAGTTAGGGGAAGAAGTACTAGAAACAAATCATATTTCCCAAAGAGACTAACAGTATACAGGACAATCTAGCAGCATCTACAAAGTGGAGTTATGACCCAGGAGAAAGGGTCAAACTAAAGACCGAGTGCTCAATTCACAAAGTCTTTTAAAAGAACTGCAACTTAGTTACTGTTACTTCAGTTCAGTTCAGTTCCCCAGTCATGTCCGACTCTTTCCATCCCATGAACCACAGCACGCCAGGCCTCCCTGTCCATCACCAACTCCCAGAGTCCACCCAAATCCATGTCCTTTGAGTTGGTGAAGCCATTCAACCATCTCTTCCTCTATTGTCCCCTTCTCCTCCTGCCCTCGCCAGCATCAGGGTCTTTTCAAATGAGTCATCTCTTTGCATCAGGTGGCCAAAGTATTGGAGTTTCAGCTTCAACATCAGTCCTTCCAAAGAACACCCAGGACTGATCTCCTTTAGGATGGACTGGTTGGATCTCCTTGCCATCCAAAGGACTCTCAAGAGTCTTCTCCAACACCACAGTTCAAAAGCATCAATTCTTCTGTGCTCAGCTTTCTTTATAGTTCAAATCTCCCATCCATACATGACCACAGGAAAAACCATAGCATTGACTAGACGGACATTTGTTGACAAAGTAATGTCTCTGCTTTTTAATATGCTATCTAGGTTGCTCATAACTTTCCTTCCAAGGAGTAAGTATCTTTTAATTTCATGACTGCAATCACCATCTGCAGTGATTTTGGAGCTCAGAAAGATAAAGTCAGCCACTGTTTCCACTATTTCCCGATCTATTTGCCATGAAGTGATGGGACCGGATGCCATGGCCTTTTTTTCTGAATGTTGAGCTTTAAGCCAACTTTTTCACTCTCCTCTTTCACTTTCCTCAAGAGGCTCTTTAGTTCTTCTTCACTTTCTGCCATGAGGGTGGTGTCATCTGCATATCTGAGGTTGTTGATATTTCCCCCAGCAATCTTGATTCCAGCTTGTGCTTCCTCCAGCCTAGCATTTCACATGATGTACACTGCATAGAAGTTAAATAAGCAGGGTGACAATACATAGCCTTGACATACTTCTTTTCCTATTTGGAACCAGTCTGTTGTTCCATGTCTAGTTCTAACTGTTGGAGTTTCTCAAGAGGCAAGTCAGGTGATCTGGTATTCCCATCTCTCTCAGAATTTTCCAGTTTATTGTGATCCACACAGTCAAAGGCTTGGCCATAGTCAATAAAGCAGAAATAGATGTTTTTCTGGAACTCTCTTGCTTTTTCCATGATCCAGCAGATATTGGCAATTTGATCTCTGGTTCCTCTGCCTTTTCCAAAACCAGCTTAAACATCAGGAAGGTCACGGTTCACGTATTTTTGAAGCCTGGCTTGGAGAATTTTGAGCATTACTTTACTAGCATGTGAGATGAGGGCAATTGTGCGGTAGTTTTAGCATTCTTTGACATTGCCTTTCTTTGGGATTGGAATGAAAGCTGACATTTCCCAGTCCTGTGGCCACTGCTGAGTTTTCCAAATTTGCTCACATATTGATTGCAGCACTTTCACAGCATCATCATTTAGGATTTGAAGAGCTCAACTGAAATTCTATCACCTCCACTGGCTTTGTTCGTAGTGATGCTTCCTAAGACCTACTTGCCTTCACACTCCAGGATGTCTGGTTCTAGGTGAGTGATCATACCATTGTGATTATCTGGTCGTGAAGATCTTTTTTTAAGAATTTTTATGTATATTCTTGCTACCTCTTCTTAATATCTTCTGCTTCTGTTAGATCCATACCATTTCTGTCCTTTATCGAGCCCATTTTTGCATGAAATATTCCCTTGGTATCTCTAAGTTTCTTGAAGAGCTCTCTAGTCTTTCCCATTGTATTGTTTTCCTCAATTTCTTTGCACTGATCCCTGAGGAAGGCTTTCCTTTTTCTCTTTGTTATTCATTGGAACTCTGCAGTCAAATGGGTATATCTTTCCTTTTCTCCTTTGCTTTTCACTTCTCTTCTTTTCAGAGCTATTTGTAAGGCCTCAGACAGTCATGATGCTTTTTTGCATTTCTTTTCCTTGGGGATGGTCTTGATCCCTGTCTCCTGTACCATGTCATGAACCTCCATCTTCTTTGGTAACCATAATTTTGTTTTCAAAGTCTAGTATGTTTTTGCTTTTAAATAAATTCATTTCCATGTTATATTTAGATGCCCACAAAGAAGTGGGATCATATGATATTAATATTTGTCTTTCACTGTCTGATTCACTTCACTTAGTATAATAATTTCCAGGCCCAGGATTCAGTTCTATTTCCTGCCTGATGCCATTGACATTTGGTTTTGGCAACAGTAATCCCACCTATTATAACTGTAAATGAGTGGATTCTATAAGGCTCTCTGGGGACAAGACCCACATTCTCTGCTTTACCTTCTCTCTGAAATACCTAGATATTGTAGGTATAATATCTGATAATAGTGTCTGATGTACATTTCCTGAGTTGTTTTACAGATGCTGAAATCCCCACCAAATGGAAGATATTAACTACTTGATGACCATGAACATATAGCCCTCACACCAACTTGACACCTAAGGACTGATAATGTTAATCCCTGTGACACTGCCCTGTTACCTCACCATCAGCCAGTAAGAGAATTGTGCATGAGTTTATCACATACCCTAGGGCACTCTTCCCTCATCTGGCCTTTAAAAATGCTTTCCTGAAACCCACATGAAAGTTTGTGTATTTTGAGTACTAGCTGTCCTGGACTCCTTACTTGCTGCCCTGAGATGAAGGCTGTGCTTTGCTTCACCACAGCCCAGTGTCAGTAGATTGGCTTAACTGTACATGGGAGAAAGGCTTAAGTTTGGTTGGTAATTTAATGTGTGATGTATCATACTGACAAATTTTTGTTGTGAGCATACTCATATTTCTAGAGAATCCACTAAAGATTCTGCACAGAGAATCTACAGGAGAGCTCTTTAAGGTTTCATTAAGACCAGTGTAAACAAGTTGCAGTGTTATCCAATGATCTAAATGGTCTACTTAAGAAAAGGCAGACACCGTGATTTAAATTATTGTTGTTTTTCAGTTTTGTTGTTGTTGTTGTTAACACAGGTTTGAATCAATATACTACTGAAGTCATCTGAGCATGGAGTTCCCTTCAAAATCAACAGATGATCCAAAGACAAATGAATTTATGTGAGATGTGGGCCAGTTTTTCTTGTGTAAGCAGTTTACCAAATGTTGTTTTCTGTTTCTGAGTAATTTCTACCCAATTAAGCATCAAACTGACACTAGCCTTTTGGCTCTCATTTGTTTTCCAGGATCATCTGGCTCTCAGTTTATTCATTGTGTCTGGGTTTTCCTGTCACCCTGACATTGAGCCCAATTCTGAAGTTGCCTAATGCAAGTGGAGGAAGCAAAAGAAATTGGTCCTTTCTGATTTTTCCTGACACATTCTGCTGATTTGTTAGGTTTCCACAGCCTAGGATTTTCTTGCTTGCACTCTACAAGAGGCCTGGAGGTTTGTTTGCCCTGTGAGATAAAGTTTAGTTTCTCTTTCGGTAGCCACTTGGAGACTACCAAAAGTTCTTAACCTTTTTGGTGCCATGGTCTGTGGACCCCTGATGAAGCAGGAGGTAGATGGGACCACCCCAAACTAAAGGAGAAACATTTCCTGTGGACAAGATGAGAATAGCAGGACAATTAAGAGAGGAGGCTGGGCCCTGTGCAGACTACATATGTCTCATTCTCAAAGTCAGGGGACCTCCTCAACCACATATGCACAGAAAGCCTCCTTGGAGGTCAAAGAGGAATGATGTCAAGAAATGCTCTACCCATAGTCCTTTGCAGTAGAATCTATCTTTACTAAGATGTGCATGTGCACACATGAGAGGAGCCTGAGGTATACCAAATATGGACTGTGCACCAGGCAAATCAAAATGATTGGCCAAAGGAAACCTGAGAGAAATGCCCCACACAAGTAATTCAAACTGCAACAAAGGTGTGACTTAGGGACTCTTGTTCTGAGTCTGCCTGTATATCTATCCACATGTACTGTATCCTCTTCCCTCCTAATAAACACATCTTCACTGTTTTCCATATTTGTGAAAATACTTTTCTGCAAAGTCAAAGGTTCAGGGCCCTTGTCACTGACCACTGGTCTAGTGGTTAGGATTTGATGCTCTCATTGCTCAACCTGGCCTCAATCTCTTCCTGAAACCCAAGTCCCACTCTAAGCCATTGCAGACCAGGCCACTTGAGATCACTGCCATCTGGTAAAGCCTATGGAAATATCTCAGAATAATGTTTTGAAAAGCAGAAAATAGATATAATTATATAAGAAGCAATTATAATGAAAAGTAGTCATCAAGATATTAAAACTGTATGCCTACTTATTAATGCATTGAATATAAAGATAAACATTTTATACATATATTATGATAATTGCTATAATTCAAAGACTGGAAGACTTAAATGATTATTCTGGGATATTTTCAACAACCTACTTATGGTGTGACAGAATCAAGGGCCCTCTTTATACCCGATTTGCTGTCTATGTTAATAATTGAAGGAAATGCTGATTTTTCAGTTAGAGTGTAGCAAAAATAAAGTAATTTTTCTGTTCTTTAGATTTCTAGATTCTTTTATTTCCTTTTACAGACTTTTTGGAGGTGCATGGATCCCAAGATCAGAATATTCCAGTCTAGAATCAGTTCAATTCAGTCGCTCAGTTGTGTTTGACTCTTTGCGACCCCATGGACTGCAGCACACAAGGCTTCCCTGTCCATCATCAACTCCCAGAACTTGCTCAAACTCATGTCCATTGAGTCAATGATGCCATCCAATGATCTTATCTTCTGTCATCCCCTTCTTTTGCTGCCTTCAATCTTTCCCAGCATCAGGGTCTTTTCCAATGAGTCAGTTCTTCACATCAGGTGACCAAAGTATTGGAGCTTCAGCTTCAGCATCAGTCTTTCCAATGAATATCCAGTAGTGATTTCCTTCAAGATTGACTGGTTGGATCTCCTTGCAGTCCAAGGGACTCTCAAAAGTCTTCTCCAACACCACAATTCAAAAGCATCAATTCTTTGGCACTCAGCTTTCTTTATGATCCAACTCTCACATCCATACATGACTTCTGGAAAAATCATAGCTTTGACTAGATGGACCTTTGGTGGCAAAGTAATGTCTCTCCTTCTTAATATGCTGTCTAAGTTGGTCATAGCTTTTCTTCCAAGGAGCAAGTGTCTTTTAATTTCATGGCTGCACTCACCATCTGCAGTGATTTTGGAGGCCAAGAAAATAAAGTCTGTCACTGTTTCTATTGTTTCTCCATCTATTTGCCATGAAGTGATGGGACTGGATGACATGTTCTTAGTTGTTTGAATGTGGTAAGTGGGATAATTTTGGAAACCAGTTCAATCCATTAAGTCATCTAGGGGATTAAAACATATATCAATTGAATTTCTAAACTATATCAAGTTTCTTCTTATCTATATTAAGGTGAGGATAAGAAAGAAGTGAATTTACTATTTCCCAATTGCTTTGTTACCAAGTCAAACTTGGGTCCTCTTACGCAGTTAAGCCAATCTGTAGACATTGGGTTTTGGTGAAGAAAAGTGCAGCCTTCACTTCAGGGTGCCAAGAAAGGAATCCAAGGAAGCTAATGCTCAAAACACTGAAACTCTGATGACATTTTTAAAGGTCAGGTGAGGGAAGGGAGTCATAGGATGTGATCAGTTCACACACAGTTCTCTGACTGGCTGGTGATGATATAACAGGGTGGTATCACAGGGGTTAACATTATCAGTCCGGAGGTTTCGATAGGTCTGGGGGCTTTGTGCTCAAGGTCATCATTAAATAGTTCATTTCTTTCATTTGGTGTGGTTTAGTATATGCAAAACAAATTAGGAGCTTCAAAGAGGAGCTATAGCAGAAAATATAGTGGAGGGGTTTGTCCTGGGAAGTTGCTATAGGGTCCTGCTTGGTTATAACTTGATTGATCTTCCTTTCTTGGTGGCTCAGCCAGTAAAGACTCTGCCAACAATGTGGTGTCATGGTCCATGCATGGGTGGGAAAAGAATTTCCAGACAGGAGGCAGAATGAGAAGAGAATAAAGTTTATTAGAGTGGGAGATGCTTTTAGAACAGTGGACCAGCTCAAGGGAGAACTGACATTTAACAGGGTCCTTCGTCCACTTTTATAGCCAGGGTACAAGAAGTGGGATGGGGGTCTTGTGGGTCATTTGCTGACTGGATGATGCATGTATACTGGTTGGAGGAAGAGTAAGGCAAATACCTTCACCCTATAGGGTAAGAGGGGAGAGAGGTTATACTGCTCAAGAGGACCTGAAATCAGTTAAGAGTTACAACATGGGGGAGGGAAGGAAGATGAGTGTCTGGTTTTTATGTTCCTGCATTCCAAGACCCTCCTTTGTTGCCTCTGCTCTTTCATCCTAGGGTCACCACATGTGGAAGACCTGGGTTTGATCCCTGGGTCTGGAAAATCCCCTGGCAAAGGTAATGATAACCCACTGCAGTATTCTTGCCTGGAAAATCACATGGAGAGAAGAGCCTAGCAAGCTACAGTCCATGCGATCGCAAAGAGTCAGACATGGCTGAGCAACTATCACCTTCACTTTCACCTGCTTGGTTGCAACTTGTTTGATCTTCCTCTCACAGAACTAGCTAGAGACTTGGTCTCAGGGAAATAGTCAGAAGCTAACCTTTCTAAATAGGATGCATTGATTGCCCTAAGAAATAAATGTAGACCCAGCAATAGGTAGAACAAAGCTCTACCCCTTTAGAAAGCAGGCTCCACTTGCTCAAGAATGGATGACATTTACACAGCTTTTCACTCTGTTGTTGTTGTTTAATCACTAAGTCCTGTCTGGCTCTTTGCGATCCCATGGACTATAGCCTGCCAGGCTCCTCTGTCCAGGAGATTTCCCAGACAGGAATACTGAAGTGGGCAGTCACTTCCTTCTCCAGGGATTGAACCTGCATTTCCTGCATTAGCAGGCAGATTCTTTACCCAGTGAGCAACCAGGGAAGCCTTTCACACTGTAGAGAGACCCATATTGTAGTGATCTTGATGAATATTAGTGCTGTTTGCCAGTTTTGGGAGATAAAACACTCCAACTAGAACTACCCCATATTCACTCCAGCCTTGCTTCCCCTCCACAAAGCAGCATGTCTTAGCCTTCTCATTTCTGAGCTTAGGGTCACAAAGAGTCAGACTCTACTCATGAGAGACTAAGAAGAGGCAGGAGTAATCCTGGTAGGCAAGTAGTATGTTACATTTCCTCTATGCTCCATACAAATATATTATACAGTACTTAAGAGCCCATGAAAGAGTTAGAAACATCCTTTATGGAAAAGAAATAGAAAAGTAAATAGAAGGTTATGAATAAGATCCTCTCAAACAAAACATTTTTAGAAGAGTTACTCACCATATCAGGGCATTTAGTACATGTTTATTATTTTTCCTCAATAATAACAACAAGTTGTTAAAATGCTGTCCAACCAATCTGCAGGCTAAGCAGAGGAGGAAGTGGATGCTTGTCATTGCCTCCTCTCCTTTCAAGCCACCACAAATATTATGTTCTTGCTGTTTTGTTTAACTTGGGCCAATTTCACTTCACAGAGTAACAGGGATGGAGAGCTGGGTCCATTAAGAATAAACTTCAAAAACCCTCTGGCTTTGGGACTTCCTTAAGTTATTCCGCCTCAAACCCAGAGGATATGAAAGATGGGGAGATTAGTGAGGGTTTTGCCCTGGCTGTTCCTTAACTGAATGGTCTCATAAATGCCAATTGAAATAATTATCAAGCCATTATGACGATTTGCATTAAAAATGGTAACTTAAGCAAGCGATCTCTGTGCTTGGATGAGGGCGGTTGGGGGTAGCATTTAATGTTATAAAAGGCCCATTGAAGCCACATTAGCTTTCTGGATTTTTGAAGATTACCGCACAGTAGTTCACAAAAAGGTTATTCTTCCAACTTTATTTATACTCTCAGTACTTCCAGTGTAAGCTCTCAGTGCACCCATTCCTGGTATTGATTTGTGCCTCTGCCCAAATTATCATCTGGCACAGACAGGGCAGCAGCTCCAGGATATGGTGATGCAATGCTTGGAACATGGAAGAACAAACAAAGAACCTCTTCTTATCAACATTTCCCTTTGCTGATTAAGTGAAAATACCAGAAGTCCTAGGAACCATTCCCTATTCCCCTACCTCTCTACTTCTCAAAAGATTGTGCCTTTAAAGCCAATGGCTTACCCTGGAACCCCTTTGAGAATTCACTTAAAAGAACAAGGCAGGATATTATGGGGACTAAATTCCCCTTTAACTCACCACTGTTGTCAGTGAGGGAGGTAAACTTATAATAGCTACCCTCTTTGTTTTACAAACATTACAGACTCTAAAAAGTAGAGGAGGGGACGGTGTAGTGTCTGACAACTGCCAACATCGTAGGTGGCAGTTCTAAAAGTTATAAGAGGAGGGTCACAGCTCACATTCAGGATCAAGTGGCCCTGGAAGCTCTCTCACAGATAACACCAAATTATCTGCTACATGACTTAAGCATGGTTATTATTCCAGCAGTAACAACAAAACAATGATAGTTCTATAATTTCACTGCAAAGAGATCCAACCAGTCAATCCTAAAGGAAATCAGTCTTGAACATTCTTTGGAAGGACTGATGCTGAAGCTGAAACTCCAATACTTTGGCCACCTGCTGCAAAGAACTGATTCATTGGAAAAGACCCTGATGCTGGAAAAGATTGAAGGCGGAAAGAAGGAGAAGGGAAAGACAGAGGATGAGATTGTTGGATGGCATCACTGACTCCATGGACATGAGTTTGAGTAAGCTCCAGGAGTTGGTGATGGACAGGGAGGCCTGGTGTGCTGCAGTCCATGAGGTTGCAAAGAGTTGGACATGACTGAGTGACTGAGCAACAACAAGGTAACATTTAAAATAACTCCTGACTTCTGCTCTAATGAATGTCCACAAATCCTTGCCTAAATTTTTGATTCCTTTCCTGGATTAAAATGAGTAAGAATGAAGAAATAAGTACTTAAAGAATGATTCTCTGCCCCCAGGTCCTCACTTAGCAAATTTGCAAGAGGATCCTGTGAGCATAGGTGGGCAGTGCAGGTGAGAGAGCATACAGTTGCATGTGGACCACCAAGCAAGAGAGCATCCAAAGAAAGATAATGGAAAATCAGAAAGTCTACGTGCAATGGACAGATGATGAATTTTATCTCATACTTTAATGACTAGTTGAGATTGTTTCTCCTTTTTCCCTTTAAAAGTTGTCATGGCTGAGCAAAGTCTTGGGAGTTGCTCTCTGGAAAAACTTCTCTGTCTTCTCCCCAGATTACCAGCTTTTCTGAATAAACCATCTTTCTTTTTTACTTACACTTTCCTCTTGATTATAGTCTCATGAGTAGTGCTGCTGCTGCTAAGTCGTGTCAGTCGTGTCTGACTCTGTGCGACCCCATAGATGGAAGCCCACCAGGCTCCTCTGTCCCTGGGATTCTCCAGGCAAGAACACTGGAGTGGGTTGCCATTTCCTTCTCTAATGCATGAAAGTGAAAAGTGAAGGTGAAGTCGCTCAGTTGTGTCTGACTCAGCGACCCCATGGACTGTAGCCTACGAGGCTCCTCCGTCCATAGGATTTCCCAGGCAAGAGTACTGGAGTGGGGTGCCATTGCCTTCTCCGCTTGAGTAGTGAGCAGCCCAATTTGAGTTCAGTAGCAGTCTGGGCTGCTTCTGTGGGTTCAGGAAAGTCATAATTTCTACTCGGCAGCTACAGGCTCCAAAGGCAAGTATCTTAGCTAAGAAAGCTTGAGGTTTATTATCTTTGTGACCATACTTAACAGTTCAGACATTCTCAGCTCACTCTGTTACTAGGGAGTTACCCAGATCAAACAGAAGGAGACATCAGCTCCACCTCTCAAAAGAAGATGTGACAAAATATATGAAGTCCTTAAGTTTATAACCACTGGAGCCACAAAAAACTAAACAATATTCTTAATTCTCTATAGTTGTGCACATATGAAGGATGCTTGCTGGATGATTGTAGGCTATACCTAAAAAAAAATTTCCAAAAATCCAAGGCAACAAGGAAATTCAAAGGTGGACAAGCTCAGTACCCTGACAGACAACTGTACTTAGTTCCTTGGAATCAGATATAAGTTGGCCCACGGACAATTTTTCACTAATATAATCTTGCCTAACATGTAAAATTTTTCCTTTTCCCACCAATTTATAGCAATAAAGGGTCAATACACAGAAGTTCTATGTGTAAGATGCATGCATGCTAAGTCACTTTAGTTGTGTCTGACTCTTTACAACCCAATGGGCTGTAGTCTGCCAGCCTCCTCTGTCCATGGGATTCTCCAGGCAAGAATACTGGAGTGGGTTGCCATCTCCGCCTTTAGAGGATCTTCCTGACCTAGGGATCAAACTGGAGTGTAAGATACCCCCTAATAATTCTGGTTCCCTGAATACTTTTTGGTGAAAATGAACAAAAATTTGCATTTTTAGAGGGCAGCATTTTCCATACTGTATTCCATGGAAAAATCATTTTCTAATGACATGGCAATAACTGCTCTTTGAAAAACATGTATATCAAACAGGTTTTCAAAATTTTAAGCTAAATTAAAGCTAAACTGGACTCTTTGCTGTAGGACTTTGTAGAATTTTTATTTTGGTGATGAGCACTGTGAAATTATAAGTGGTAGATATAGTTTGAAGTTTACTCCACATTTATTTAACAATACACAGAGTTATTATTTAATAGAATCGGCTTCATAAAATGCAAGGTGAGATAACTGATGTGGATCATAAAGGAGTTAGCTAAACAGAGAACGAGGAAGGATTTCTTAAGCAGAGAAATGGTATCATTAACCCCACAGATCTAATGGTATAGAGGCAACAAATTACGTAACAGATTACCTGGTTGACACAATATGAAGTTTGCTATGGTCATTTTTCAAGTGTGTGTGTGCATGTGTATGCTTCAACAGTCTTTATTGGCAAATCTATAGGATTTATAGGAGATAATGGTCCATTTTACATCATCCCATTCCTCGTGGATTTTATTCCATGTTAAGTCCATTTGTATGTTCCCTGAGCCTCATTCCCCTTTCATTTCTTCTTTTTCCAAAATACTGATAAGGGTGAACAATGAGATAATTAAGATAGTACTTTTAGAAACAGTTGTAATCCAGCTACCAAATGATACAAGTCATTATGTATAAATCACTAAACAACAGCAACAACAATCAAAAACACAAAACAAAACAATGTACATCCTGGCAGGGGGGACAGATTCAAACTCATAATTTGAAAAGAATGGTTCTCAACTAAACTACAAAAATATGAGGTTTGAGAATAGTGCTAGGGGGAAAATGGAGGATTGTTTTTATTTGTTTTTGTTTTGTTTTTTTCACTTCCATTTTATACAGTTGTGTCTTTGCCTAACTTGTCATGGGATGTATGTATCTCACCATGCAAATTGAGTATGGACAAAATTATTCAATTAAATATTAGTCCAATCATAATATCTCAGTGCTGGAAATGATCTGTGGTACATTCCAAACATAACCAAATCTTCACCCCTTCCCCATGGACAGAGAATCCTCTAATCATACTTTTGCCCAAATCTGGTGGCAGCCAGATGACTTGATTTGACCAATGAAATGTTAACAAGCGTGGCATAAGCAGAATCTGGAAAAGAACTTGTAAAACAGGAATGGTTCTTTTTCTCTCTCTCTTGCTTCAGTCATCATTCTGAGAAAATGCTCAGGCTGGACTGCGACATGAGGGGCAGCATTAAATCACTTTCCTTTCAGCCAAAATCATCCTAGACTAGTTGACAGCCAGGGATCCCTAGATGTGTGTTACCTGAGCCAAGATCAGCAAGCTGCCTACCAGAATTACTCACCTGTCTTTATACTGTGAACAAGACATTCCTCTGAGTCTTTGTATTGTCAGTCTTATCTATTAATGGGGTAAGAGATAACTATTACACTATAGTTAAAATAACTATTACTAGCCACATTATTTAACACAGACTTATTCACTCAAGCACATTTTACTTAGGAGAACTGAAATCATAATCCAGCTCTATCTGAATACCTGTACAGCTATAGAAAAGTCACATCTTCTTTATATTTTTTGGACATCTTCTGCAAAACTGGGATAACTTCCTTATTTAATGCTGGTTTTAGAAAAGGCAGAAGAAACTGAACCAGAGATCAAATTGCCAACATCCACTGGATGATTGAAAAAGCAAGAGAATTCCAGAAAAACATCCATTTCTGCTTTATTGACTATGCCAAAGCCTTTGACTGTGTGGATCACAATAAACTGTGGAAAATTCTGAAAGAGATGGGAATACCAGACCACCTCACCTGCCTCTTGAGAAAGCTATATGCAGGTCAGGAACCAACAGTTAGAACTGGACATGGAACAACAAACTGGTTCCAAATAGGAAAAGGAGTACGTCAAGGCTGTATATTGTCACCCTACTTATTTAACTTCTATGCAGAGTACATCATGAGAAACGCTGGACTGGAAGAAGCACAAGCTGGAATCAAGATTGCTGGGGGAAATATCAATAACCTCAGATATGCAGATGACACCACCCTTAGGGCAGAAAGTGAAGAGGAACTAAAAAGCCTCTTGAGGAAAGTGAAAGAGGAGAGTGAAAAAGTTGGCTTAAAGCTCAACATTCAGAAAACTAAGATCTTGGCACCTGGTCCCATCACTTCATGGGAAATAGATGGGGAAACAGTGGAAACAGTGTCAGACTTTATTTTTTGGGGCTCCAAAATCACTGCAAACGGTGATTGCAGCCATGAAATTAAAACATGCTTAATCCTTGGAAGGAAAATTATGACCAACCTAGACAGCATATTAAAAAGTAGAGATATTACTTTGCCAATAAAGGTCCATCTAGTCAAGGCTACGGTTTTTCCAGTAGTCATGTATGGGTGCAGGAGTTGGACTGTGAAGAAAGCTGAGCGCCAAAGAATGGATGCTTTTGAACTGTGGTGTTGGAGAAGACTCTTGAGAGTCCCTTGGACTGCAAGGAGATCCAACCAGTCCATTCTGAAGGAGATCAGTCCTGGGTGTTCATTGGAAGGACTGATGCCGAGGCTGAAACTCCAATACTTTGGCCACCTCATGCAAAGAGTTGACTCATTTGAAAAGACCCTGATGCAGGGAGGGATTGGGGGCAGGAGGAGAAGGGGATGACAGAGGATGAGATGGCTGGATGGCATCACGGACTCAATGGATGTGAGTCTGAGTGAACTCTGGGAATTGGTGATGGACAGGGAGGCCTGGCGTGCTGCGATTCATGGGGTCACAAAGAGTCGGACACGACTGAGCGACTGAACTGAACTGAAGAGACAAGAAGCACCACAACTCTTGTTTGGAAACAGGGGATTCCTGCTTGGAATCACAATGTGCCAAATGACCTTATTGGGACCTCTGTAGGGGTCGGTGTTTCTTCTTAATGCACTTCCCACTTAGTTCTTCAAGGTTTTTTTACAGGGAAAGAATTTTTCCCTAACAAGATTAAAAAAAAAAAAAAAAACTTTTTCACTAATAGCATTTCCTGACAAATTCCTCATGGAATGCACTGCCTTCCTCATAGTTTAGACCCCTATTAGTTTGACTCTTAAAAAATTTTGCTTCGACTGCCTTTATAACAAGTATATTGCAAAAATACACCATTTCACTGTGTTATGCAATGCTGTGTTGCATATTTTTAGGAATGCATTTTTGAAGTTGAAATTTTTCACTAGTTTGGAGATCCAGGAGTAAAACCAATAGTCACAGAGTTTGCACATTGCTTTTCTAAATTTCATTGACCTATATAAATACCACCTCTGCATAACACTTCTGATTTCCCCAGGCAATTATCCAAAATATGCAAGAGTATTAGTGCAGTTGAATAATTTTGCATATGCTTACTAGACATTTATAGTTCTTCTATAAGTTGTTTGAGGTCTAGGCCATTGGAGAGTAAGGATGTACTCCCAGAATTGAAAAGTAAGCATAAGCATGAGGGTGACATTTGTGTTTTGCTTTATAGACTGTAGTTATTGCTTCTGCACTTTACTTTTCAAAACTGGAAAGTGAGAATCAGAGAAGTCACTGCTTGCCCAAAGGTGCCCAGTAAAATGGTCTAAGTCAGGACACAAGCCCATTACTCTGATCCCAAAGTCTATGCCCTTTCCACTGTCCCATGCACCTTGGAAGAGGAAAATGGTTTGGAGGAAATAAGTGGTACTGATTTGGAGGCAAATATATGGATTTCATTTTAGAAATGATGAGTTTGAAGCAAGAATACAAGGAATATAAAAGCACTAACATTTTCTCTAAAATACCTTAGGAATATTTTACTTATAAAAATAAATTTGAAGGAAACTCACATGGATTGATTCAATTATTTTAAAAATATACTTTAATGCAAATCACCCTTCATGCTTCAATTTATCTGCTTGGGGATGACCATAGACTGCACTCCCTCTCTTGTACCCTTTAAAATAAAAACTATTTAATATCATGCTATCTTATCCCATGGAGACCCACCTATCACACTGCATTACTTTCCAAATTTATCCTTAAAATATTAAACCTTGTATATAGTTTATGTCTTGAGTTCTAGGAATAATATCTCAGTCTGGAAAAGTCTAGGCAGATGGAAGAGACTTTGTTCACTCTCTGAGAGTCAACATTAGGAGTTAAAATTTATCTTACTTACTATAATGAAAAATGTCCAAATGAGTGACTCAGGTTTAAGTTGAAGATATGCTTCAGGTCAACAGAACAGAGTCTATGTGGCCAAAAAAAAAAAAAGAAAAAGAATTTTCAATCAACTTTAAATTTGTCCCAAGAGATCAATCAGGTGGTATGCAGTGTATCTCACTAAAACTGGTAAAAGATCATCCAGGAACATTTAATTATATTCAAGAAATATGATGGTAGAACTTTTGGTTAGAGAAGGTAACTTTCAACACTGTTCTATAAAACATTAAAATATTTTTTTTGTAAATTATATTTAGTTAATCTTTATTGTTATTAACAGTATATTTCAGAGCCAGATGAGTCCACCAAAAACATGCATAGTTAGAGAAGTTTGGGATACTTGTGTCTATTATAGTAGGAACAAGATAAAATGAAGCTTAAAAGAGGAGTCACACACATCCTTCTATTAAGGGAGGGCAAATTTTACTGTAATTGAGACTTGTCATTTGTCTTGAACTCTTTAAAAAATTCCTTAGAGTTGGCAAACCCAAAACTTATTTTGGTTGAGTCTTTCCCTCAACTTTTAAACTTAAGTGATTTCTAGGGAAACTTAATCCACATGCTTTAGAGTCATTTACACTTAACTCATCAAAATGTTTGGTAAAGGCTATTTGATATGCAAGATGTCTTATAAAGCCATTTTCTTTAGAAACAGGAAACTGTTCTTTGCTTTGTTTTGTTTCTTTTCTAAGAGTATACAATCTAGGAGCGCATAAAGCTGGTTTTGAGACCGACTTCAAAATTTTTAACAACTAGAGTTAAACAGATCCTATACATACAGAGTTGCATTCTTAAAAATGTAGTTTTAATATAGCCTACTAACTTAGGGTGCCAAGATATAAAATTTCTGTTAACTAATTAACACCAAATAAATGCCCAACGATTTTTTTTTTCTGGGAAAACATAAAAGGCAAAGCTGTCTCTAGAAGACATAGAAAGTATTTCTATATCAATAACCATGCAAAGAATTAAAATAGTCAGTTATTATTTCCTAATAAAGGCATCATGCCTCATCGGTTTTGTAGAAGAGCAAACTACAGAAAATGCAGAACAAATCAACAATGTTGAAGAGTTCAGAGCTAGTCTATGGTCATCCCCAAGCAGACAAATTGAAGGGTGATTATATGCATTAAAATATTTTTCCTTTAATAATTGAAAGAAACCCATGTGAGTGTCTTCCAAATTTATTTTATAAATGATATATTCCTTAAGTATTTTAGAGAAAAATGCTCATGGCTTTTATGTTCATTGTTTTCTAGCTTCAAACTCATCATTTCTAAAATGAAATCCATATATTTGCCTCCAAATCAGTATCACTTCTTTCCTCCCAAACAATTTTCCTCTTTCAAGGTACATGGGACAGTGGACGGGGCATAGAATTTAGGATCAGAGTGATGGGCTTGTGTCCTGAGTGACCATTTTTACTGGGCACCCTCGGGCAAGCAATGACTTACTTCTCTAATTCTCATTTTCCACTTTTGAAAAATAAAATGCAGAAGCAATAGCTACACCCTATAAAGCAAATACAAATGTCACCCTCAGGCTTATGTTTATTTTCCAATCTCCCTATTGGCCAATGACTTAGAAATCCATCATTGACTTCTTTTTTGAATTTACATCCTCCCCATCCTTCAGGCCTTAGTGGGTTACCATGGTTTCCTTTTCTTAGTTCACCCTGCATAATACATCAAGACATATCTTTCTGAAGCATAAGCTTGAAGAGGATGATATCTACTATTTCTTCCTTGATTCCCTGTGATTTCCAATTTTATAGTCTGTAATATTGACCAGAGATGGGATGAATAGATGTGAATTTCTGGTATACTCAAAAATACTAAAAATATTAAATTTAAACTGCTTAAATTTGAATAACATATTTACTAAGTTTATATGCCTATACATATACATATATATATATATATATATACATTCACCTACACATGCACATATATGTATGTTAGCATGAATATATGGGGTTTCTCTAGTGGCTAAGTGGTAAAAAATCCACCTGCCGATTTAGGAGACATGGGTTCTCTGAGTCAGGAAGAATCTGTGCAGAAGAAGATGGCACCCAACTCCAGTATTCTTGCCTGAAAAATCCCATGAACAGAGCAGCCTGGTGGGCTACAGTCTGTGGGGTCGCAAAAAGTTGGATATGCTTAGCAACTAAAACATAACACATGTTATATATATATATATATATATATATATATATATATATATATATATCCATGTGCATCTGTGTGTGCTCTGCTGTGGTTAGTCATTCAGTCTTGTCCAACTCTTTGTGACCACATGGACTATAGCCTGCCAGGCTCCTCTGTCCATGGGATTCTCCAGGTAAGAATACTGGTCTGCATTGCCATACCATCCTCCAGGGGATCTTCCCAACCCAGGGACTGAACCCAGGTCTCCCACATTGCAGGGGCATTATTTACCATCTGAGCCACCAGAGAAGCCTATATATCTATATCTATATAGATATAGATATATGAGTGTGTGTGTGCACATATTGTATATATATGTATGTGTATATATATATTCATAAATATATATATATTCATAGAATAAGAATAGTTCAGTTCAGTCGCTCAGTCGTGTCTGCCTCTTTGCCACCCTATGAACTGCAGAACGCCAGACCTCCCTATCCATTACCAATTCCATGAGTTCACCCAAAACCATGTCCATTGAGTCAGTGATGCCATCCAGCCATCTCATTCTCTGTCATCCCCTTCTCCTCCTGCCCTCAATCCTTCCAAGCATCCGGGTCTTTTCAAATGAGTCAGCTCTTTGCATCAGGTGGCCAAAGTATCAGAGTTTCAGCTTCAACATCAGTCCTTCCAATGAACACCCAGGACTGATCTCCTTTAGGATGGACTGGTGGATCTCCTTGCAGTCCAAGGGACTCTCAAGAGTCTTCTCCAACATCATAGTTCAAAAGCATCAATTCTTCGGTGCTCAGCTTTCTTTATAGTCCAACACTCACACCCATACATGACTACTGGAAAAACCATAGCCTTGACTAGACGGACATTTCTTGGCAAAGTAATGTCTCTGCTATTTAACATGCTGTCTAGGTTGGTCATAACTTTTCTTCCAAGGAGTAAGCATCTTTTAATTTCATGGTTGCAATCACAAAAATAAGAATAAGAGTTTCTTAAATGCTCTCCAAGGAATAAAGCAATGGAAACCCATGGCTGATTCATGTCAATGTATGGCAAAACCAATACAGTATTGTAAAGCAAAATAAAGTAAAAATAAAAATTAAAAAAGAGAGTGATAGCAATTACTTGAACTGTTTAGAAATCTTTACCATTTATCAAAACAACCAGTATTTATGAAGCATGTGTGCACATGTGTTCAGTTGTGTCTAACTCTTTGTGACTCCATGAACTGTAGCTCACCAGGCTCCTCTGTTCATGGAATTTTCCAGGCAAAAATACTGGAGTATGTTGACATTTCTTACTCCAGGGAATCTTCATGACCCAGAGATCAAACCCTCTTCTCTTGCATTTCCTGCATTGGCAGGCAGATTTTTTTTTTTTTTTTTTTTTACCACTCCACCATCTGGGAAGCCTGAAGGAACTATATGTGCTGTGTATTATTTTAGATTTGGGGGATAAATGAGTAAGCATTGCTTCCATGGAGCTTACAGCATAAAAGGCTGAAAAACATTAACCCCACAACCACAAGTCAATGCAAATTGCAGTTGAGATAAGTAACATCAGTAAATGAAAGACATTAACAGAAAGAAATTTGATGTAGTCAGCGAGATCAGACAAATCTCAGAACAAGTAATGATTGGGTTGAGTTATGTAAGAACAGTCAAAATTAAACAATATTTTGGGTTTGGAACGAGAGGTGAAAATAAAGAAAAGTATTCCAGAGGGAAGAGCAGGCACAAAGGTCCTGTGATAACTAGAATGAAAAGTTTAAGAAACTATAAGATGTCAAATGTATTTGGAACAAAAAGAGTAGGGTAGACTATGGCATTAAAAAACTAGAGAAGAAATTAGGGGCTTATGAAGATGCTGGAGCAGGCGTGAAGAGAGATCCTACGTCCAAGGTAAGAGAAACCCGAGTAAGACAGTAGGCACTGAGAGAGGGGATCAGAGGGCAGACAGACTGAAACTACAATCACAGACAACTAGCAAATCTGATCACATGGACCACAGCTTTGTTTAACTCAGTGAAACTAAGATATGTCATGTGGGGCCACCAAAAACGGTGGGATCACAGTGGAGAAGTCTAACAGAATGTGGTCCACTGGAGAAGGGAATGGAAAACCACTTCAATATCTTGCCTTGAGAACATCATGACTGGGATGAAAAGGCAAAAAGATAGGACCCTGAAAGATGAACATCATGACTGGGATGAAAAGGCAAAAAGATAGGACCCTGAAAGATGAACTCCCTCCCTGCCCAATATGCTACTGGAGATCAGTGGAGAAATAACTCCAGAAAGAATGAAGGGGTGAAGCCAAAACAAAAACAACACGCAGTTGTAAATGGGACTGGTGATAGAAGCAGGGTTCAATGCTGTAAAGAGCAATATTACATAGGAACCTAGAATGTTAGGTCCATGAATCAAAGAAAATTGGAAGTGGTCAAACAGGAGATGGCAAGAGTGAACATCGACATTCTAGGAATCAGCAAACAAAAATGGACTGGGATGGGTGAATTTAACTCAGATGACTATTATAGCTACTACTGTGGGCAGGAATCCCTTAGAAGAAATGGAGTAGCCATCATGGTCAACAAAAGAGTCTGAAATGCAGTACTTGGATGCAATCTCAAAAAATAAAGAATGATCTCCATTTGTTTCCAAGACAAACACCCTGTTCCAACACCACAAGAGAAGACTCTACACATGGACATCACCAGATGGTCGACACCGAAATCAGATTGATTATATTCTTTGCAGCCAAAGATGGAGCAACTCTATACAGTCAGCAAAGACAAGACCAAGAGATGGCTGTGGCTCAGATCATGAACTCCTTACTGCCAAATTCAGACTGAAATTGAAGAAAATGGAGAAGACCACTAGACCATTCAGGTATGACCTAAATCAAATCCCTTATGATAATACAGTGGAAGTGAGAAATAGATTTAAGGGATTAGATCTGATAGACAGAGTGCCTGATGAACTACGGACGGAGGTTTGTGTCATTGTACAAGAGACAGGAATCAAGATCATCCTCAAGAAAAACAAATGCAAAAAAGCAAAATGGCTGTCTGAGGAGGCCTTAAAAATAGCTGTGAAAAGAAGGGAAGTGAAAAGCAAATGAGAAAAGGAAAGATATACCCATTTGAATGCAGAGTTCCAAGGAATAGCAAGGAGAGATAAAAAAGCCTTCCTCAAAGATCAAAGCACAGAAATAAAGGAAGACTATAGAATGGGAAAGACTAGCGATCTCTTCAAGAAAATTAGAGATACCAAGGGAGCATTTCATGCAAAGATGGGCTCGATAAAGGACAGAAATGGTATGGACCTAACAGAAGCAGAAGATATTAAGAATGGCAAGAATGGTGGCAAGAATATACAAAACAACTGTGCAAAAAAGATCTTCACAACCCAGGTAATGACAATGGTGTGATCACTCACCTAGAGCCAGATATCCTGGAATGTGTAGTCAAGTGGGCCTTAGGAAGTGTCACTATGAACAAAGCTAATGAAGGTGATGGAATTCCAGTTGAGCTATTTCAAATCTTGAAAGGTGATGCTGTGAAAGTGCTGCACTCAATATGCCAGCAAATTTGGAAAACTCAGCAGTGGCCACAGGACTGGAAAAGGTCAGTTTTCATTCCAATCCCAAAGAAAGGCAATATCAAAGAATGCTCAAACTAGCACACAATTGCACTCATCTCACATGCTAGTAAAGTAATGCTTAAAATTCTCCAAGCCAGCCTTCAGCAATGTGAACCATGAACTTCCAGATGTTCAAGCTGGTTTTAGAAAGGGCAGAGGAACAAGAGATCAAATTGCCAACCTCTTCTGGATCATCAAAAAAGCAAGAGAGTTCCAGAAAAACATCAATTTCTGCTTTATTGACTATGCCAAAGCCTTTGACTGTGTGGATCGCAATAAACTGTGGAAAATTCTGAAAGAGATGGGAATACCAGACCACGTGACCTGGCTCTTGAGAAACCTATGTGCAGGTCAGGAAGCAACAATTAGAACTGGAAATGGCACAACAGACTGGTTCCAAATAGCAAAAGGAGTAGTCAAGGCTGTATATTGTCACCCTGCTTATTTAACTTCCATGCAGAGTACATCATGAGAAAAGCTGGGCTGGAGGAAACACAAGCTGGAATCAAAATTGCCGGGAGAAATATCAGTAACCTCAGATATTCAGATGACACCACTATGGCAGAAAGTGAAGAATAAAGAGCCACTTGATGAAAGTGAAAAATGAGAGTGAAAAAGTTGGCTTAAAGCTCAACATTCAGAAAACGAAGATCATGGCATCCAGTCCCATCATTCATGGCAAATAGATAGGGAAACAGTGGAAACAGTAGCTACTTTTCTGAGCTCGAAAATCACTGCAGATGGTGATTGTAGCCATGAAATTAAAAGACGCTTATTCCTTTGAAAGAAAGTTATGACCAAACTAGACAGCATATTAAAAAGCAGAGACATTACTTTTCCAACAATGGTCCGTCTAATCAAGACTATGGTTTTTCCAGTACTCATTTATGGATGTGAGAGTTGGACTATAAAAAGGCTGAGTGCCAAAGAATTGATGCTTTTGAACTGTGGTGTTGGAGAAGACTCTTGAGAGTCCCTTGGACTGCAAGGAGATCCAACCAGTCCATCCTAAAGGAGATCAGTCCTGGGTATTCATTGGAATGACTGATGTTGAAGCCGAAACTCTGATACTTCAGCCACCTGATGCAAAGAGCTGACTCATTTGAAAATACTCTGATGCTGGCAAAGATTGAGGGCAGGAGGAGAAGGAGACAACAGAGTATGAGATGGTTGTATGGCATCACCGAATCAATGGACATGGGCTTTGGTGGACTCCAGGAGTTGGTGATGGACAGGGAGGCCTGATGTACTGTGGTTCATGGGGTCACAAAGACTCTGACATGACTGAGTGACTTAACTGAACTGAACTGAAGATGCTGTTACAGGTAACAGAAACCTCTCCAGCTAGTTTAAAAAGAAGGTACATATTAGTTGCCAGAATTTTCAGAAGTAAAAAAGTCCAGCTCGTATGCCTCATAATTAAGAGAAATACAGGCAAGGGAAATTTCAGAACTAAATACCTTGCTTTCCATCACAAATTGCTTAATATTCACTCAGCAAGAGGCTGAACATCAGGATCTCTGTTATAATCGATCCATCATATTGTTTAGCAAAAGAACTGCACAACCTTGCTCTATTCCCATGTACCTCCCAATACCAGAAAGGAGGATCTCCTTGTGGGAGCCAACCACACATCTATAAACCAGCAGCATAGAGATGTGGGAAACTTTGGTTTGAAATTCTTCCTTAGGAAGACAGGATTGACAAAAGGAAGAATAATCATAATGGGAAAAGGGAAGAAATGCCCAAAGTTTAGGACACTGAAAAATGACAAATGTGATAAATAAAGTCTGACTGGAGATACATATTTGTAAATTTTTAAAGTTGTTACTGTAATTAAAGCTGAGAACCTGGATGAGTGTACATGGTAAGATCATAGGTGTGAGATGGTAGAATACTCTTTCTGTAGATATTTGATAAACACAGTGTTAGCATTATGAGTAAATATTTAGTTCATTTCAGTTCACTCAGTCATGTCTGACTCTTCGTGACTCCATGGACTACAGCATGCCAGGCTTCCCTGTCCAACACCAACTCCCAGAACTTGCTCAAACTCATGTCCATCGAGTCAGTGATGCCATACAACCATCTCACCCTCTGTTGTCCCCTTCTCCTCCTGCCTTCAATCTTTCCCAGCATCAGGGTCTTTGATGAGTCAGCTCTTCGCATCAGGTGGCCAAAATATTGGAGCTTCAGCTTCAGCATCAGTTCCTCCAATGAACACCCAGGACTGATCTCCTTGCAGAAATCAAAAAAGAGATATTTTAATTTATAATGAAAGCCTCCATTTCTATTGTTTCAGAGCATGTGAATCTGCTTTATGTAGTTAAAATTTCCACTTCATAGAAGAGAGGAATAAAGGGGAAAGACACTTTCAAATATTGTTCAGTATTGATTTCCTTTAGGAGTGACTGGTTTGATCTCCTTGTAGTCCAAGGGACTCTCAAGAGTCCTCTCCAACACCACAATTCAAAAACATCAATCCTTCAGTGCTCAGCTTTCCTATGGTCCAACTCTCACATCCATACATGACTACTGGAAAAAAATCTTTGACTAGATGGAATTTTGTCAGCAAAATAATCTCTGATTTTTAATATACTGTCTATGTTGGTCATAGCTTTTCTTCCAAAGAGCAAGTGTCTTTTAATTTCATGGCGGCAGTCACAACCTGCAGTGATTTTGGAACCAAAACCCAAGTAAATAAATTCTGTCACTGTTTTTATTGTTTCCCCATCTATTTGCCATGAAGTGATGGAAATGCATTCCACGACCTTAGAGTTTTGAATATTGAGTTTTAAGCCAAGTTTTTCATTCTCCTCTTTCACCTTCATCAAGAGGCTCTTTAGTTCCTGTTCACTTTCTGCCATAATGGTGGTGTCATCTGTATATCTGAGGTTATTAATGTTTCTCCCAGCTATCTTGATTCCAGCTTATGTTTCATCCAGCCTGGCAGTTTGCATGATGTGTTCTGCATATAAGTTAAATAAACAGGGTGACAATATACAGCCTTGATATACTCCTTTCCCAATTTGGAACAATCCATTTTTCTATGTCTGGTTCTAACTGTTGCTTCTTGAACTGCATACAGGTTTTGCAGGAGGCAGGTAAGGTGGTCTGGTATGCCATCTCTTTAAGAATTTTCCACAGTTTTTTGTGATACACACAGTCACAGGATTTAGCATTTTAGAGTAAATATTGGATAGGCCAAAAAGTTCTTACAAAAACCCTGAATGAAATTTTCAGCCAATCTAGTAGTTTGATAAGTCAAGTTGGAAAAATAACTTCTAAGCAGGTAATTATGACATAATATGACAAAGCTGTATTAAAATCTTATGTAGAATATTGTAGAAGAATAGAGAGCACTGGTCAGGCAGAGAACACTCACATAGCAAAGGAAACTCCAGAAAATCCATATCCATATCCCTCCTCTTATTCATTCTTCCAACTGCCAACTAGAGACCAGCCTTGGGTATTTTTTCAGCACTTTACTCTCAACATGTCCGAAATTATATTTATCATCAATTTTCCTCCCTCACTTGCATCTATCTGTTCCTTTTTTACACATTTACTGGCACAACCAACCCTCTGAGTCATTGTGCAAATTTAAATCTGGAAATCACACTTAGTCTCCTTTCCTCACACCCCTCATTCAACCAATCAGCAGGGATTTTAAATTCCGTTACAGAGCCCTCTCTCAAATCTGGCATCTCCCCTCAAACCTTGTATTAGAGCTTCACGTCAACAGCTATTGCAGAAGCTGAGATTTGGTATTTTAGCAACAAAATCGCTCTAGTGCATGAGTCAACACATATTTTTCTCTAAAGGACCAAATAGTAAATATTTTTGCCTTTGGGAGCCAGAAGGCTCCTGTTGTAAGTACTCAGTTCAGCTGAACTTTGAGAGAGGAACAAAGCCTTAAATAATAGAAAGGAATCTGGAATGTTGCAAATTCTAACATAGCAGAAAACATAATTTTGCAGAGAGAGGTCCATCTCACAATTTCCTTGCAATCACGTCAAGAAGATAATTCTGAGTGAGCTACACTTGGTAATAACTTTGTGAAGAGTTATCTGAGGCATTTTTATGCCCTCCTTCTCCAGTATAAGACAAATCCTACCTTGATTTTAGATGAAGGAGCACTGACAATTTAAGAGGACACATGCTATATGCTAGAACAAGTTAGTGTTCTGTAGCAATAAGTACATTTGTTTGTAATGTGGATCATTTTCAGACTCAACTCTTTAAGCCTTGGGGAAATTCCCTCTGTGTACCCTGGATCTGACACCAGGTTAGGCTATTTCACAGTTGTCAGTTTGGGGAAATACCCATTAAGAAGACAGACTAGGAAAAACTGAGAATTTAATATTTACTAGACAAGCCACTCCAGTATTCTTGCCTGGGGAATCCCATGGACAGAGGAGCCTGGCAAGCTACAGTTATGGGTTTGCCAAGAGTCAGACACTACTAAGTGACTAAACAGCATATAATCAAATATGGCTTCCCTGGTGGCACAGACAGTAAAGAAATTGCCTGCAATGTGAGAGACCTAGGTTCAATTCCTGGGTCGGGAAATCCCCCAAAGAAGGGAATCACTACCCACTCTAGTATTCTTGCCTGGAAAAATCTACAGACAGACGATCCTGGAAGGCTGCAGTCCAAGGGGTTGCAAAAAGTCAGAAGTGACTAAGGGGCTATCACTTTCACATAGGATCATATGATAACATCTGTACTATTCTAATCAAATACCTCTAGGCTTGGGAAATAAGAGCAAAGTTTCTCTTTGTAGATTTGTTTTTGGACTACCATTTCTCTCCTTTGAAATACTATGTTCTGCTCTGATGTCCCACCCAAGTCATCTTTTTTTTTTTTTTTTTTTAATTGGAGTATAGTTGATTTACAATGTTGTGTTAGTTTCAGGGGTAAAATATACTACTTCAGTTAGACGTATACTAGTTATTTTCCACATTATTTTCTAATATGAGTTACTACAGAGTATTGAATAAAGCTCCATGTGCTGCTATACAGTAGGTCCTTGTTCGTTATCTATGTTAATCGCTCAGTTGTGTCTGACCCGCCCGTGGACTGTAGCCCACCAAGCTCCTCTGTCCATGGGATTTTTCCAGGCAAGAATACTGGAGTGGGTTGTCATTTCCTCCTCTGGGTGATCTTCCCAACACAGAGATCAATCCTGCTTTTCCGGTGTCTCCTGCATTACAGATTTTTTTCCTGCTGTGCCATAGGGGAAGCCACAGTGTGTGTATGTTAATCCCAAGCTCCCAACTTTTTCCTGTTCCTCACATTTCCCCTTTAGCAACCACGAATTTGTTTCCAAAATATGTGAGTCTGTTTCTGTTCTGTAAATAAGTTCATTTATATCATTAAAAAAAATTAGTTTCCATATATGAGATATGTTGTGATACTTGTTTTTCTCTGACCACCCAGAAACTCTTTAGAGGTCTTCCTGCATCCTTCCTCCAGAGGCTGTTCAACCATCTACTAAAGGCTCATCACTCCTTTGTTTTCTAGAGAAGCATCTTCAGCTGAGCAGGAGCCACTTTGCTAGGGAGATTGTTCTGCAAGAGCAATGCCTGTTCTGATCCCTTGCCTCAAGGTGGGAGCAATGCAGTGATGCAATTGACACTGCAGGGTTCCCAGTGGGATTGGACTGAACCCACATTGCACATTATACTTCCTATTGCTTAGCTCCTGTCCCATATCCATCCTTCTTCCTTCCTTTCCTTTCCCCTGGTGACACCTTACAATAAATCACAGGCAACTTAGTTTCAGTGTCAGGCTTCTCCACTTCTAGAACTCAGACCTGGCACAGTTGTGGACAAAATGGGAAATCCTAGAAGACAAGTTTGAAATTCATAAGAAAATAAAGGTATCACAGTGAGAAATGAAATAATTTATGTTTATAAACTATTCATCATCAATGGTCATTAATTTTTGGACTTTAAAACTAAACATTAAAATTTTTAAATTAAATTCAAATAATTATATAAAGATACATCACACACATAATAAAGGAATCATGAGGATTTCAAATATTTTGGAACTCTGTTTTTCTTCTCCATTTTTCTCATTTATTTAAAAACTTTTGATAGCTACAACACTGGATACTCTTATAAGGCTAACTCTGGTGTTGGCAGATGAAAAGAAGCAGAATCATCCTCAACATGATTTCACCTTCTAAGAACTTTCAAACTATCAGTTACCTGATTTCTTATTCCTTATAAAACTTTATAGTTATGAAATAATTTTAAATTAATCTGGTTTATCGCTTTTCATTGAAAAAGTCCCTCTAAGTAAAGAGAGAAACCATTCCTGTCAAAATTCTGGGTCTACTCAGGACTAACGGAGTTTCTTTGTTTCTCAGCAAAACCTCTTGCCCTCAAACCAGCTGCTAAAGTTGAACACCACAAATGATTCTTTCAAAGTGATTCTGAAAGAAGATTCTGATTCCATATGCAGGAATCCAAATTTCTTCAACTTTACACACAAGATCAGAGCTCCACATCTTAATAACCATATAACTCTATAAAGAATTACTCCTGATTTCTCTGAGAGATCATCACTGAATAAGGAACAAAAAAGGTTTCATGAAAGCATTCCACCTGTATTGCTGGCAGATGACTTATAAATGTCGCACAGACACAGGCCTACTACTGCCTCACAGAAGAAGTTAAATAAACGACTGAACATCTGCTGGTAAATACACAGCAAACAAAAAATGCAATCCAGTGCCAAACATATGTGTGGGGTGGGCCTCGTCTCTGCTCATAAACCAAGCAATGTGCTCTGCTAATCGTTAGTGGAGTTATTGATTTTAGATGTGTATCACACAGCTATAATTTTGTCAGAGAGTAGACCACATAAGTTGTTCTTTTTCTGGTTGTTTCATTTTGTCTTATTCCAAAACTCTGTAAATTGACGACCAGGACAAAAATTATAATTGACATCATCTGTGGGAAATATTTCATAAAACAACAGGCCCAGATGTAGGATTAAAGCCATGTGGTAGTAAAATACCCCACTGAAAAAGGGCCAGGTTCCATGATTTCTTACAAAAACAGATGTGCTCTCACTCCCCTCTCCTTGTTTTTCAATGTTTTTTTTTTTTTAACTCCAAATAATTCCTCCTCCCAACATTTTTTTCTCTCTCTCTCTTCACAATTGCATTGGAGAGGGTTCATAAATGGATTACAGATGCAAGCTTGTACTTCAAAATCCTAACTGTCACAATCTCTGAAATAAAATAAATGAAACATTTGGGGAAATTACATTGAACTGTGGTAAAGGTAATGAGAATTATGCAAACATGTCTGCTTGTCATTTGTCTAGCATCTTTGGGTATGAACAGATGATCTCCTGGACAATGCAAACTGCAGACCAGGGAATAGGAAGTGTGTCCAAGATGCAGCAACAGGGCTGACTCCTTCTGAAAGCCTCTTGTTCTATTAGGAAAGTTTGTATCTTTGGGGTTTGGATGAGCTGGTGCAAGGCCTAACATATACTATCTTCCTTGAGGTGAGACTTTTGGATACAGATAGGGTGCAGAAAAATAAGAACAATCTGAGTCTCAGTCTCTTGGTTCAAGTTCCTTTTAGTTGCATTATTGCTCTAAAACTCCCATTTGGAAATGTTGGGAACCACATGAGTGGAATTCTAGGGCACAAATAAGCTATATTGTCTGATAACTAATCTAAAAGGGGAGTGAAGAACTGTACACAACCAAGATTCTACCAAAGACTTTGGTGTCATATGGAACCCATTGCAATATCACTGATTATAATTAATTAATTCAGCATTTATAGTGTGTCTCAGCATCAACCTGCACTAATGTGCCAAGATAACACAGTATTAGGAGGCTATAATACAGTGTAAAAAATTCTAAATTCCCATCATGTGTCACTGCTAAAGTTTCAACAAAATATCTACATTTTTCAGCTCTCTCCTTTCTGGCCCTGCTATACTGAAACAAACAGTAAATTTGTTTAGAGCCAAAAGATACTTAACTCCAGTTTCCTTGTATTTTTTAAAATCTCTTTTCATAGGATTGAATGAAGACTAGAACTCAAGTATCAGCTGAACTCCAGGAGACTAGAGTTGAATAATAACTCAAGAAAATCAACTTGATGCTCCCCTTTTAGTATCCTTCTGCCAGTTGCTTGGATGTGTAGCTCATGGCCAAACATCTTTGTTTGTGTTTTGTGGGAACACGTTAAAGGAGAAATGAAAAAGGGCTGGGTGTGCAGCATGAGGCAAGAGTGAGGGGCCAGGAGAAAGGCAGGACTATGATTCTTCCCCAGACACAAAAGACAAATCAGAATTTTTTTCCTAAGTCTTAATGATTTTTCTCTTTTATTATTACAGAAATGAAATGAGAAGTAAGGACTCTGTAAGAAAACTGTAAAAAATAAATGATTGATCCATCCCAAAGAAAGTTTGGTGTATTGCCTAAGGGGTGATGAGTGGAGAGAGAATAAATGGAGAAGCACAATCAAGTGTGTTATAAATGCAATTTATTGGCTACTTATCACATAAAAACTCCAGGGTCGATATATGTACATTTTGTAGCAGACTTGCTCCTCAAAATAGCCCTATGAAGGAGATATTATTAAAGACTTCACATGAGAAAACTGAAGCTCAGAAAGAGTAAATTGCTTGTCCAAAGTCACATAGTAACTAAATAAAAGAGCCAGTTTCATGGATGGTCCAACCCTATTCTGATCTGCTTGACACCACATCCACCTTCTTACTATTCTAACTTTCTACACTGCACTGCTTCTCAATTTTGATTTCAAACGTTTCTATCAGAGCAGGTTGTTCTAACACTAAATTATCTAGAAACCTCAACCTTTCTCTCTATATATAGCATATTTGTATATCACCGTGCCTGGGTTCTAACTTTTGCTCCTAGATACCTCTAAGTTTGTGCCAAGAACTGATTTTTTTATTTTTAACTTTTATTATAAATATATATATATATATACATATACAAAACCATAAAGCTAGTTTTATGCCATTTTAACTATTTTAAGTTTTCAATTCAGTGGCATTATATTCATTATATTCACAAAGTGGGCAAGAGAGGATGAGATGGTTAGATGGCATCATCAACTCAATGGACATGACTTTGAGCAAACTCTGGGAAATAGTGAAGGACAAGGAACCCTGGTGTATTCAGTCCATGGAGTCCCAAAGAGTCAGACACAACTGAGCAACTGAGCAACAACAAAATTCACAGTGTTGTACAACTATCACTACTCTTTTGAAAACTGTTCCACCATCCCAAAGAGATACTATGTGCCTATTAAATAATGACTCTCCATTTCCTCTTCCTTCCTATCCCTAGTAACCTCTACTCTCTGTCTCTATGAATTTGTCTATTCTATATATTTAATATAAATGAAGATCTTTTTGGTCTTGCTTATTTCACTTAGTATAGTTCATCTAAGTTGTACCTGCATCAGAATTTCATTCTTTCTTATGTCTGAACAACATTGCATCATACATATGGATATACCACATATTGTTTATCCATTCATCTACTGATGACACTTAGGGGTTCCACTTTTTGGCTATTGTGAATAATGCTGCAGTGAATATTGATACAGGTATCTCTTTCAGTCTTTGTTTTCAATTCTCATGTGTATATACTTAGGAATAGAATTTCTGGGATTTAAAGCAATTCTGTGTTTAACTTTTGAGAAACTCTCAAACGGCTCTACCCTGTAGCTACACTACTTTACCTTCCTATGTAAAAAGCATTTCCCTTTTAAAAAATTATTATAGCTTTCTTACTAGGTGTGAATTGACATCTCATTGCAGTTCTGACCTGCATTTCTCCAATGATTAGTGATGTTGAATATATTCTCCTATGCTTATTGGGCATTTGTTTATCTTCTTGGAAAAACATCTATTCAAAGCCCCTTATACATATATATATATAAAATTTTGAGTATTAAATCCTGCTCAAACATATGATTTGCAAATATTTTCTCCTTTTCTTTAAATACTCCTCTTTCTTGATAGTATATTTCTTGATAATATATTTTAATAGTATTAGAGTATTAACACTTAATAGTATTAATACTATTGAGTATTAAATAGTATTATTTCTTGATAATATCTTTTAATGCACAATTAAAAAAGAAAATTTGAGTAGGTCCAATGCACCTATTTTGCTTTTCATGCTTTCAGAACCAAATTGAGACAATTAATTCTTAAGTAGGTTGATAAGGAGTCCAGGGTCCTCAAGGAGGAAGGGGTCCAGGGCTCTTGAGGAGGAAAAAGGGGTCCAAAGCTCTCAAGGAGGAGAAAAAGACAAACTTTATTTTCTACATTCCTTCTTCTTAGTCACATAATGTTTTTTTCTTTAAGCCCAGAGCTAATGGCTCAAGCGTATATTTTTCCTTAATCTCTGTGCTAATGATTATATAACAACATTGATTATATAACAATGATTGATATATAACATTGATATATAACAATGATTATATAACAATGTATCTTGCTTGAGGACATTTTTCTCCTTCTTAACAGGAACTTCTGATTCATCCTGTTATCTTATGTGGGAGTGGGTCTGATAAGACCTTTCAATTATTAGTTCTAATTTTGTTAATTTAAAATGTATGTTATTGGAGTGGGTCTGGTAAAAGTATATAAAGCCTTGCTAGGACTAGTGAGGGGGGCACTCTCTGTCCCCTTTCTGATGCCTGTGTCAGAAGCTTTCTCTGTCCTTTTTCACTGTAGTAAAACTTCTGCCACAAAAAAAGCTCTGAGTTTTTAAGACTGGTCCTTAGTACCAAAGCTAAATCTTCTTTGGAGATTATGAATCTGACATCATTCACTGTAAGCTATCAATATGTAAGAATCTATTGTCAAATTCAAGGCTATGAAGACTTATGCTTATGTTTTCTTCTAATAGTTTTATGATTTGGGCTCATATAGATGTTGCTGATCCAGTTTTAGTTAATTTTTTTTATGAACTGAAGAGTTGAATGTCATCGTTTGCGATTAGATATTCAGTTGCCCTAGCACTATTTGTTGATAAAACTGCATTTTGATTCATATCCAAGTCTGAGAACTGATTCTTGGAAATCAAGAATTAAAGCTGTTTTGCCTCCAAGGAATACTTTAATCACCAAGTAGGTCATATTGACAGACATTTAATACAATAACTATGTAATTCAATAGCCAGTTAGTTAATCACTTAATTTTTTTTCTGATTTTCCCCAAACAGATCACTGGAGAGCTTTGAAATATAGAACCACAAAGTGTTTCTGTAGTCACAAATGTATGACTATTCAGGGGTTAGAAAAAGAAAGGGGAAAAAAAGAAAAACTTTAAAGGAGAGGGGAAATGATCTCAGTAGCAGAGTGGGAGATATGAGACAGAAGTTCTAGCATTGACCTTTAGAAAGGAAAGCCCTCTCAGTTGTCAATGGGCTCTCACTCTTATTTTATAAGAAGAGCATATAAAAATTGGTCTTGACTTGGGTAGGTAAAAATTTGAACTGGTTACTAGAGAAGGTTGTCATTGGCTAAAGTAAGCAGATATCCAAGCATAAGTCATAGAGTCCTTAATAATCAATCAATTTAGTGAGAAAATTACAACCTTGGATAGAACAATGAAGAGAAAAATCCATATAGTCAAAGCTATGGTTTTCCCAGTAATTATGTATAGATGTGAGAGCTGGGCCATAAAGAAGGCTGAGTACCAAAGAAATGATGCTTTCAAACTGTGATGCTGGAGAAGACTCTTAAGATTCCCTTGGAAGAAAGGATATCAAACCAGTTAATCCTAAAGGAAATCAATCCTGAATATTTATTGAAAAGATTGATGCTGAAGCTCCAAAATGTTGGCAACCTGATGCTAAGAGCTGACTCACTGGAAAAGACTCTGAGAAAGATTGAAGACAAAAGGAGAAGAGGGCAGCATAGGATGATATGATGAGATAGCATCACTGACTTAATGGACATGAATTTGAGCAAATTCTAGGAGACAGTGAAGGACAGGGAAGCCTGGCATGCTACAGCCCATGGGATTGCAAGAGTTGGACACAACTTAGTGACTAAACAATCACAACAACTACCCAAGAGGTATGAAGAGTAAGGCCACATATCAGTGAATTTGCTCACACCATGACAAAGCACTTCCAGTATAACATATAAGCATCAAATCAAGAAACTGTGGCAAGATCCAACACATAGGTAGGAAAAATGGTCTCCTGTGATCATTCCAGGAGTGTGGGCTATCAGATACTGAACAGTAAGACTCTCCTAGACTGGTGATAGGGATTGTATCTTCCCTGAAATTGGCTCAGAGTCAGGAGTCCTGAGTCTGAACATGAAATGAAATAGATTTGACAGTCAGGCTGGGCTGACATAGCAGAAGAAAACAGAAAAGAGTATAGCCCTGTTGCAAAGGAAGCCAAGACATCTGCTCTCTGCAGCCATAACAACACCCTAGACTATCTCTCTGTGAAAAGGGAAATCAGGTAAAAACTTTTGTTTCTGAAGTCAATCCTACATTACATTTCTAACTTCTTTTTTGTAGAGCTAGGTATTTCAAAAGCAGAAACCAAGAGTGTAACAAATAGAACTAATAGTTGAACTACCACAGAATTTGGTGGCAATTTATTCATGAGACAGTGTCACAAAGATAATTTCAAAATCTTTTAGTGGTTCATGGTCAACACACATGGCCATCTATTTATGTTACTCACATATATATATGGGAATTCCCTGGTGGCTTAGACGGTAAAGCATCTGTCTACAACGCGGGAGACCTGGGTTCAATCCCTGGGTCAGGAAGATCCCCTGGAGAAGGAAATGGCAATCCACTCCAGTACTATTGCTTGGAAAATCCCATGGACAGAGGAGCCTGGTAGGCTACAGTCCATGGGGTCGCAAAGAGTCGGACACAACTGAGCGACTTCACTTTCATATATATATATATATAAAGAAAGCAGAGAATCAAGAAATACCATGTACGGTTCTCTTATACACAGAAGATGAATCTGAGACCCTAGGGCTTATATTTCTCTAACCCACTTTGTGTCTGAACCAAGACAGTAGCTGTTTGTGCTGGGGGTGATGGGGGGAATGAAAGTATTAGAAATATAAAGAAGGGTTGATAGAGTTGTCAGAAAGAGAAAAACGTT
Source organism: Capricornis sumatraensis (assembly GCF_032405125.1). Taxonomy (NCBI): domain Eukaryota; kingdom Metazoa; phylum Chordata; class Mammalia; order Artiodactyla; family Bovidae; genus Capricornis; species Capricornis sumatraensis. The sequence continues at coordinate 53,374,385 of NC_091083.1, forward strand.
TGGGACAAGAAGTGCTAAACTAAAAGGTTTGTATCAGAGCATACTATTCTATTCCTAATTTTATAGTTTCCTTTCCATCTTCAGATTTTCACCAAGTCCTTGAAAGTTTTGGTGAGCTACCCTTGATGGGGCAATCTGATGAAATATATTAACGTTTCATTGAATATGCACAGAAACAAATATTCTTAAATAGTTTCCATGTGGCAATGGGGCTTCCTTATTCATTAAAAAACAAATGACAAAGAAAAATAAACCTAGGAAAGAGGCAGGGCTACTTTGGTGTTGGCTATTTCAAAATGTGATGAGAAGTGACCTGAAAAGAAATATTTTTATTTTCTCATCACCAATGGTTAAAACAATAATATAGGACTGAAAGAATCATTGAGCCCTTTGCAGTAGGCTTTCCTTGTACACACTCAGCCAAGTAAAAAAGCTTTACTTTCTTGAAATGCTGTTTTCATCTTATAACTTCCCAATTCAAAAAACTCAAATTCTTCTCTATTGGTAATTAGAAAATAGATTCACTAATATATTTTTAGCACTAAAAGAGATCTAAGTATATATTTAATCTAATCTTTCATCCTTCTGACATAAATGAGAAACAAATTCCCAGAGAAACTAAGTGAATTTCTTAAGTCATATAGTAAGTTATTGAGGGATACAGGTCCAGAACTGGTTCTGACTTACATTCTTGGGTTCTTTTTTGAAATTTCATCACCTCAGTTCATGCAGAAACCCAGAGCAAGACTCAGTTCTTCTTCAGCTTTATAGTTAGTGCTTACCTCTTCTAAATTGCCCTCGTTGCAATTCTTCAATACTCCCAGGCCTGAAATACCATACTTTTTTTTTTTTTTTTTTTTTGTCTCTACTCAAATGTCTTCCCCTGTTGAGATAAGGTTACATTTCTTAGGAATTCTTCCTGAGCAATTTCAGTCTCAGGAACAATTAATATTAGTTACATTCATTTGCTGTGTTTCCCACCTACTTTTATGTATATTTAAAAGCTTATGCAATAGATACACAGATGTAGAGAACAAATATATGGACATTGGGTGGTGGGGAACAACCGAGGGATGACTTGGGAGACTGGGATTGACATATATACACTACTGTGCATAAAATAGACAACCAATGATAACCTACCGTATAGCACATGGAATTTTACTCAATGCTCTGTGGTTACCTAAATGGGAAAGAAATCCAAAAAAGAAGGGATATGTATGAACTTATCACTGACTCACTTTGTGGTATGGCAGAAACTAACAATACTGTAAAGCAACTATACTTCAATAAAAATTAACATTAAAAAAAACCTTATGACAAACATAAGACTATATGTTTTCCAGAAATAACTTTTTTCCTATATATCTCAATATTCATATCACTCTACCACATTATTTAAACATTTAGAATACATTTATATTTGTCAAATAAAGCATCAATTCAGTTCAGTTCAGTCGCTCAGCCGTGTCTGACTCTTAGCAACCCCATGAATTGCAGCACGCCAGGCCTCCCTGTCCATCACCAATTCCCAGAGTTCACTCAGACTCATGTCCATCGAGTCCGTGATGCCATCCAGCCATCTCATCCTCGCTCGTACCCTTCTCCTCCTGCCCTCAATCCCTCTCAGCATCAGAGTCTTTTCCAATGAGTACCTCTTCACATGAGGTGGCCAAAGTACTGGAGTTTCAGCTTTACCATCATTCCTTCCAAAGAAATCCCAGGGCTGATCTCCTTCAGAATGGACTGGTTGGATCTCCATGCAGTCCAAGGGACTCTCAAGAGTCTTCTCCAACACCACAGTTCAAAAGCATCAATTCTTCAGTGCTCAGCCTTCTTCACAGTCCAACTCTCACATTCATACATGACCACAGGAAAAACCATAGCCTTGACTAGACAGACCTTAGTCAGCAAAGTAATGTCTCTGCTTTTGAATATGCTATCTAGGTTGGTTATAACTTTTCTTCCAAGGAGTAAGAGTCTTTGAGTTTCATGGCTGCAGTCACCATCTGCAGTGATTTTGGAGCCCGAAAAGATAAAGTCTGACACTGTTTACACTGTTTCCCCATCTACTTCCCATGAAGTGATGGAACCGGATGCCATGATCTTCGTTTTCTGAATGTTGAGCTTTAGGCCAACTTTTTTGCTCTCCTCTTTCACTTTCATCAAGAAGCTTTTTAGCTCCTCTTCACTTTCTGCCATAAGGGTGGTGTTGTCTGGATATCTGAGGTTACTGATATTTCTCCTGGCAATCTTGATTCCAGCTTGTGCATCTTCCAGCCCAGCGTTTCTCATGATGTACTCTGCATATAAGTTAAATAAGCAGGGTGACAATATACAGCCTTGACGTACTCCTTTTCCTATTTAGAACCAGTCTGTTGTTCCATGTCCAGTTCTAACTGTTGCTTCCTGACCTGCATACAGATTTCTCAAGAGGCAGGTGAGGTGGTCTGGTATTCCCATCTCTTTCAGAATTTTTCACAGTTTCTTGTGATCCACACAGTCAAAAGCTTTGGCATAGTCAATAAAGCAGAAATAGAGGTTTTTCTGGAACTCTCTTGCTTTTTCCATGATCCAGTGGATGTTGGCAATTTGATCTCTGGTTCCTCTGCCTTTTCTAAAACCAGCTTGAACATCAGGGAGTTCATGGTTCACATATTGCTGAAGCCTGGCTTGGAGAATTTTGAGCATTATTTTACTAGCATGTGAGATGAGTGCAATTGTGCGGTAGTTTGAGCATTCTTTGGCATTGCCTTTCTTTGGGATTGGAATGAAAACTGACATTTTCCAGTCCTGTGGCCACTGCTGAGTTTTCCAAATTTGCTGGCATACTGAGTGCAACACTTTCACAGCATCATCTTTCAGGATTTGAAACAGCTCAACTGGAATTCCATCACCTCCACTAGCTTTGTTCATAGTGATGCTTTCTAAGGCCCACTTGACGTCACTTTCCAAGATGTCTGACTCTAGATTAGTGATCACATCATCATGATTATTTGGGTCGTGAAGATCTTTTTTGCACAGTCCTTCTGTGTATTCTTGCCACCTCTTCTTAATATCTTCTGCTTCTGTTAGGTCCATACCATTTCTGTCCTTTATTGAGCCCATCTTTGCATAAAATGTCCCCTTGGTATCTCTAATTTTCTTGAAGAGATCTCTAGTCTTTCCCATTTTGTTGTTTTCGTCTATTTCTTTGCATCAATCGCTGAAGAAGGCTTTCTTATCTCTTCTTGCTATTCTCTGGAACTCTGCATTCAGATGCTTATATCTTTCCTTTTCTTCTTTGCTTTTCGCCTCTCTTCTTTTCACAGCTATTTGTAAGGCCTCCCCAGACAGACATTTTGCTTTTTTGCATTTCTTTTCCATGGGGATGGTCTTGATCCCTGTCTCCTGTACAATGTCACAAACCTCATTCCATAGTTCATCAAGCACTCTACCTATCAAATCTAGGCCCTTAAATCTATTTCTCACTTCTACTGTATAATCATAAGGGATTTGATTTAGGTCATACCTGAATGGTCTAGTGGTTTTCCCTAGTTTCTTCAATTTGAGTCTGAATTTGATAATAAGGAGGTCATGATCTGAGCCACAGTCAGCTTCTGGTCTTGTTTTTGTTGACTGTATAGAGCTTTCTTTGTGGGTCAGCTGGTAAAAAATCTGCCTGCAATCAGGGAGACCTTGGTTCAATCCCTGGATTGGGAAGATCCCCTGGAGAAGGAAAAGGCTACACACTCCAGTATTCTGGCCAGGAGAATTCCATGGACTGTGTAGTCTATGGGGTCACAAATAAAGCATAAATGGATAATATTATGGATTCCATCTGTTGAAGTCTCAAAATTCCATACAATGTGGTGTTGTAATATAAACAATATCACTCTAGCTTTGGGGCTAAAATTAAGATGATTATAATTTGCTGTTGGAATTTTTCTCTATATAAAGCTGAGATGGGCATAAGTAAAGAGTGTTTTTAAGAGATAGGATCTGGAATTAAAAGGTTAAAAATTTAGCCAGGATCAGGTTTGTTTCTAACTACAGTAAAAATCCAAGGCTTATAGTGCTTTCTGTTTTCCCCAAACTTTTAAACTCATTTTCATAAATTCTTCTTTCACAGAATCAGAACAAAATTAGACTCACAGTATTCCTTTGAAACCTACTGGTGATGAGGCAACCAGGTCATTCTCACTATATGTCAGTTGATCCCTCACCAATGTCCTCTATTTGAACCGAGGTTATGCTCACAGACAGATGCCAAATGAATGGAGATATCACTAGTTTCACTGTTTTGGCCAGAATTCTTAGTTCCAGTCTTGTACTTTAACCTGCCAATATGGTTTAGTTTCCATAGCCAACAAAGATTAATATCCCATGGCTACTTAAGATGAAAATCAGCCAGATGCGTAGTGCATATTTTCAGCAGACTATTTTTATGAAAAAAAGCCAAAAATCTGTTAAAAACAAAATTCAACTGAGTAAATTTAAAGGCCTAATTGGCTTTATTCAGTGATACATAAACTCAGCTTCTAGGTCGTGCAGAGGTAAAGAATCCTTCTACCAATGCAGAAGACAGAGGAGACACAAGTTCAATCTCTGGGTGGGGAAGATTGCATGGAGTAGGAAATGTCAACACACTCCAGTATTTTTACATGAAAAGCTTCACAGACAGAGGAACCTGAAGAGCTATAGTCCATGGGGTGACAAAAAGTTGGGCATGGTGATATATCAGGTAGATTATCTCACTAGTGCTGATCAGGAAGTGCCAGAATGACCAGTTAAGATTACATTCCTGAGGGATGTTGAAAGTATGATTAGGTTAAATATTAAGTCTCAGTTTGATGGTGTGAACTTAGCATAAGTGACACACTGTTTTGGACCTGTTGTCTCTTCTTTGACAGCACACAGTAAAATCTCCTTATGAAGCAAAGTGGCTTTACCTCTGGGCATAAAAGAGAATAGATTTAATAGAAGAATAGGAAATTGATGATCAAATGAATTCTACAGAGAAGAGAACTAAGAAAGTAACAAAACTATAAATGGTTTTGGAAATGAATCTTGTTGTTGTGGTCCATGCATGGGTTAGAAAAGCATTTCCAGACATGAGGCAGAATTAGAACAGAATAAAGTTAATTAGAGTGAGAGATGCTGTTAGAGCAGCGGGCCAGCTCTAGGGAGAGTAGAACGCTTTTGCAGGCTTGCAGCCAATTTTTATAGCCTCAAGACAGAAAAAATTCCCACAGGAATCATGGCTGTAGATGATTGGTTAGAATGCTGTAGGATGGGTGTTTTATATAATGTGGGGTCAGGGAACTGGCTGGTTTAGATCTGGAGATTCATAACAACAGTTGCTATGGGGCTTGGTCAGTTCCAAAGATTTTTATCCTGTGACATTAGTACAAGGCTTCACACCTGTGACCTTGGTATAGGGCTCCACATTTATCAAGGGAAGGATCAATAAACCATTGATAAAGCATTGACTTGTGGGACATTACTTCTAATGGCCCCCAAAGAGAAGCCAAAGTTAAAAAATAAGCTCATAAATGTCAATCATGTTCCTAGCAGGAAACAAATGTTTTCAGAGAGTTTTATGAATGAAGCACAATTGACCCTTGAACAACACTGATTTGATCAGTGTGTTTCCACTAATCATGAATGTTTTCAATAAATATATACTACAGTGTTACACAGGCTTCCCAGGTGACACTAGCAGTAAAGAAGCCCCCTACCCCCCAATTGAAACAGTTCAACTGAAATTCCATCACCTCCACTAGCTTTATTCATAGTGATGCTTTCTAAGGCCAACTTGACTTCACATTCCAGGATGTCTGGCTCTAGATTAGTGATCACATCATCATGATTATCTGGGTCGTGAAGATCTTTTTTGTACAGTTCTTCTGTGTATTCTGGCCACCTCTTCTTAATGTCTCCTGCTTCTGTTAGGTCCATAAAATTTCTGTCCTTTATCGAGCCCATCTTTGCATGAAATGTTCCCTTGGTATCTCTAAGTTTCCTGAAGAGATCTCTAGTCTTTCCCATTCTGTTGTTTTCCTCTATTTCTTTGCATTGATTGCTGAAGAAGGCTTTCTTATCTCTTCTTGCTATTCTCTGGAACTCTGCATTCAGATGCTTATATCTTTCCTTTTCTCCTCTGCTTTTCACTTCTCTTTTCACACCTATTTGTAAGGCCTCCTCAGACAAACATTTTGCTTATTTGCATTTCTTTTCCATGGGGATGGTCTTGATGCCTGTCTCCTGTACAATGTCACGAAGCTCATTCCATAGTTCATCAGGCACTCTATCTATCAGATCTAGGCCCTTAAATCTATTTCTCACTTCCACTATATAATCATAAGGGATTTGATTTAGGTCATACCTGAACAGTCTAGTGGTTTTCCCTAGTTTCTTCAATTTGAGTCTGAATTTGGTAATAAGGAATTCATGATCTGAGCCACAGTCAGCTCCTGGTCTTGTTTTTGTTGACTGTATAGAGCTTCTCCGTCTTTGACTACAAAGAATATAATCAATCTGATTTTGGTGTTGACCATCTGGTGACGTCCATGTGTAGAGTCTTCTCTTGTGTTCTTGGAAGAGGGTGTTTGCTATGACCAGTGCGTTTTCTTGGCAAAACTCTATTAGTCTTTGCCCTGCTTCATTCTGCATTCCAAGGCCAAATTTGCCTGTTACTCCAGGTGTTTCTTGACTTCCTACTTTTGCCAAAGCCTTTGACTGTGTGGATCACAATAAACTGTGGAAAATTCTGAAAGAGATGGGAATACCAGACCACCTCACCTGCCTCTTGAGAAATCTGTAGGCAGGTCAGGAAGCAACAGTTAGAACTGGACATGGAACAACAGACTGGTTCCGAATAGGAAAAGGAGTACGTCAAGGCTGTATATTGTCACCCTGCTTATTTAACTTATATGCAGAGTACATCATGAGAAACGCTGGGCTGGAAGATGCACAAGCTGGAATCAAGATTGCCAAGAGAAATATCAGTAACCTCAGATATGTAGATGACACCACCCTTATGGGAGAAAGTGAAGAGGAGCTAAAAAGCCTCGTGAGGAAAGTGAAAGAGGAGAGTGAAAAAGTTGGCTTAAAGCTCAACATTCAGAAAACAAAGATCATGGCATCCGGTCCCATCACTTCATAGGAAATAGATGGGGAAACAGTGTCAGACTTTATTTTTCTGGGCTCCAAAATCAGTGCAGATGGTGGTTGCAGCCATGAAATTAAAAGACACTTACTCCTTGGAAGAAAAGTTATGACCAACCTAGATAGCATATTCAAAAGCAGAGACATTACTTTGCCGACTAAGGTCTGTCTTTTCAAGGCTATGGTTTTTCCTGTGGTCATGTATGAATGTGAGAGTTGGACTGTGAAGAAGGCTGAGCACCGAAGAATTGATGCTTTTGAACTGTGGTGTTGGAGAAGACTCTTGAGAGTCCCTTGGACTGCACAGAGATCCAACCAGTCCATTCTGAAGGAGATCAGCCCTGGGATTTCTTTGGAAGGAATGATGGTAAAGCTGAAACTCCAGTACTTTGGCCACCTCATGCGAAGAGTTGACTCATTGGAAAAGACTCTGATGCTGGGAGGGATTGAGGGCAGGAGGAGAAGGGGACAACGGAGGATGAGATGGCTGAATGGCATCACTGATTCGATGGACATGAGTCTGAGTGAACTCCGGGAGTTGGTGATGGACAGGGAGGCCTGGCATGCTGCAATTCATGGGGTTGCAAAGAGTCGGACACAACTGAGTGACTGAACTGAACTGAACTGACTCCCCAATTAGTGCAGGAGATGTAAGAGACATGAGTTATTTCCCTTAATCAGGAAGATCCCCTGGAAGGCATGGCAACCCACTCCTGTATTCTTGCCTGGAGAATCCCTTGGACAGAAGAGCCTGGTGGGCTACAGCCCATAGGGTCCCAAAGAGTCAGACATGACTGAAGTGACTTAGCATGCATGCACAGTGTTACACAATCTATACTTGGTTGAATCTGTGAATGCAGGTACCATGCTCTGGAGGATAGACTGTAGTGTTTACACAGATTTTCAATTGCAGGACTAAGGGTGGTGGTGGTGATGTCAGGTTCAGTGCCCCTAATGCTCATGTTTTTTTAAGGGTCAACTGTGAATATAGAGGTCAGTGTTGGGTTAAGGAAACCAACAAAGGATGTGAAAATACCAGGAGCAATATTAGGGAGATCTTATGAGTCCTAGATTTGTTATTCCTCATTGCAAGAGCAATGTAAATGCCTACTGGTACTGAGAAGCTGCTATGACAGTGGCTAGAGGAATGAAGTCACTGCTAGAATTGTGGCCTGGCAGGGAGTGAGAAAGGAAAATAATTACTCTAACATATTTCTTCTAGTTCTTCCTAAAGAACTTCTGATCTTTTTCTAGAGGAGTTCCACGACTAAACCCAGTGGGAAGCCAGAAGGCAGGAAAGCATAAACACTGCAATTTGTAGAGGATAATTTTCTGGGCTAAAGATTAGCATAGAAAAGTTTAAGAGGGACAAATAGAAAATAAACAGTACACCTGGCTTTTGAGTTCTACAAGTTTTTCTAAAAATGTAATTCAGACCGCAGCTTCTGAGAAAATGGTGTAGATATACTTCTCCCCATTCCTCCCACTAAGTGTAATTGTAAAGTCTGGACACATTGCTTTCTCTTTCTCTCTCTCTCTTACATACACACACAAATATGAAAGCTGGAGACAATAAGGTAAGTTATCTACAGAACTCAGGACACAAGATAACTACATGATGATGTTTCCTGTTTTCTTTTTGCTTCATAAGTCCCAAATTTGAAGCTGATGAAGCTGTCCGGAAATGGCAACCATTATAAGAAAAAAGAGCCACAACAAAACCCTGCATTCTCTAGCTAAAGAAAGGGGCAGCCAGAAAGACAAAAAAATTCCAAGATAATGACGTGTCTACTCTACCACATTAAAAAACAAAAACAAAAACTATTACACCACTCCCACCAATATTGGCAAAGACTGAGTGGGGAGCTGAGATATCCCATCTCACTGGGTGTAATAAGGTATCCCAAAACTCCTCCTGAATTTTTGTCAGAAAATTAAATAGTAATCAAGATATTAATTCCTTTTCAATGATAACAAGCTTCCTCTTCCCTAAAAATGTCTGTGAAGGACAACTGGGAAGCCAGTACTTCCATCCCCACCAACACTAACAAAATGCCTCACCCTGTCCTTGGGGAGTGATATGAGAAAAGACCCAGAAGAGAATCAGGACTTTGAATGCCATCAAAAATACAACTATTCCTCCACTATGGTATCTGTGAGGCCATGTGGAGAACAGTAGAGATACATTCACTACTCCCTCCAGCCAGGAACATATCAATAGAGGCCACATAGGAAATCAAACTTTCCACCCTCACCAAGCAACAATGACAAGGGCCACCTCAGTTATCAGTGGAGACCCAGTGGAATTCCCGGGCTTCTACTTCCACCTGGCTGAAATGAAGTGATGCCCCTTTTTCCCCTACCAATGTTGTGTCAGAAGAAGCAAGATAAAATGAAAAGTTTAAATTTCAATGACATCCAAAAAGTCTAAGTTTCAGTTGAAAATTATTAATCACACCAAAGACAAGATCTCAAACTGAATGGAAAAAGACAATTAACAAAAAAATTATGGAGGCATTATAATTACCAGACAAAGACTTTAAAGTAGCCTTGATAAAAAATGCTTCAAGGAGCAATAATAAACACACTTGGAAGAATTTTAAAAATGAAAACCTCAGAGATGAAATAAAATGAGCAAAAATGAACAACAAAAATGAGCATAACAGCAAAATGGAGGTTCCACTAAAACTAAAGGGCAGATTACAGAGTGGATTAAAAAACATGACCCAGCTATACGCTGTGTAAAAGAAACTCACTTCGAATATTACATTATAGACACATTAAAAGTAAAAGGAGTAAGAGATATATCAAGAAAACCCGTGTTAAAGGAAAGCATGAGAGATTATATTAATATCAGATAAAGTAGAATTTAGAGTAGAAAAAGTTATCAGAGACAAAGAGGAATTTATATAATAGTACAAGGGCAGGGAGTCTATCAAGAAAACAGTAGTCCTAAATATATATGCACCAACAGCACCATAAAATAAGTGAAGCAAAAACTGATAGAACTGAAAAGATAAATAGATAAATCCATATTCAGAGTTAGGAAGTTCAATACCACTTTTTCAAAATTTGATTTAAAAAACTACACAGAAAATCAGAAATGATATAAAAAACTCAGCAACATCATCAATCAGTAATGTCTAATAGATATTATATTTGTAGAACACTTCATTCAACAACAGCAGAACACACATTCTTTTCAAGTGTTCACCAAACATATACCAAGATAAACTATATCTTTGGTCATAAAACAAACTTCATAAATTTAATAAATCTGGAATAATATAGGTGTATTGTCTAATTACAGTGGAACCAAAATAGAAATTGGTATCATAAAGACAGCACAAAAATTATAAACATTTGGAAACTAAATAAAAACTTCAAATTATTTAATTGGTCAAAGAATAAGTATCAAGAGAATTTTTTAAAAGTATATCAAACCAAATGAAAATTAAAACATAACATAACAAAACATAAAATATCAATTTTTTTATTTTTTATTTTTTAAAATATGAATTTATTTATTTTAATTGGAGGTTAAATACTTTACAATATTGTAATGGTTTGCCATACATCAACATGATTCTGTACTGAATTTTTTGAATCAAATTCATGCATTAGGAAACAGGAAAAGTCTCAAAACAGTAATTTAAGCTCACATTTCAAGGGACTAAAGAGCACAAACTAAACCCAAGGCATGAAGAAAACAAACAATAAAATTAAAATTGAAAACAAACCAAAAAAACACAATATAAAAGTTAATAAAGCAATATTCTTTTCTTTGGAAATTTTATGAAATTGACAAAAATATAACAAGAATAACAGAGAAAAAGAGAGAAGACACAAATACCAATACTAGAAATAAATTAAGAGACAGCATACAGATCCTGCAGATATCAAAGGAATGTTAAGAGGATACTATGAACAGTTCAATTCAGTTCAGTTCAGTAGCTCAGTTGTCTCTGATTCTTTGTTATCCTCCCCCTGCCTTCAATCTTTCCCAGCATCGGGGGCTTTTTCAGTGAGTCAGTTCTTCGCATCAGGTGGCCAAAGTATTGGAGTTTCAGCTTCAGCATTGGTCCTTTCAATGAATATTCAGGACTGATTTCCTTTAAGATGGACTAGTTGGATCTCCTTGTAGTCCAAGGCACTCTCAAGAGTCTTCTCCAACACCACAGTTCAAAAGCATCAATTCGTCGGTGCTCAGCTTTCTTTATAGTTCAACTCTCACATCCATACATGACTACTGGAAAAACCATAGCTTTGACTAGACGGACCTTTTTTGGCTAAGTAGTGTCTCTGCTTTTTAATATACTGTCTAGGTAGGTCACAACTTTGCTTCCAAGAAGTAAGTGTCTTTTAGTATCAGGGCTGCAGTCACCATCTGCAGTGATTTTGGAGTCCCCCAAAGTAAAGTCTGTCACTGTTTCCCCATTTATTTGCCATGAAGTGATGGGACCAGATTCCATGATTGTAGTTTTCTGAATGTTGGGTTTTAAGCCAACTTTTTCACTCTCCTTTTCCCTTTCACCAAGAGGCTCTTTAGTTCTTCTCCCTTTTCTGCCATAAGGGTGATGTCATCTGCATATCTGAGGTTATTGATATTTCTCCCAGCAATCTTGATTCCAGCTTGTGCTTCATCCAGCTTGGCATTTTGCATGAGGTACTCTGCATATAAGTTAAATAAACATGGTGACAATATATAGCCTTGACGTACTCCTTTTCCTATTTGGAACCAGTCTGTTGTGCCATGTCCAGTTCTAACTGTTGCTTCCTGACCTGCATACAGATTCCTCAAGAGGCAGGTAAGGTGGTCTGGTATTCCCATCTCTTTAAGAATTTTCCAGTTTGTTATTATCCACGTAGTCAAAGTCCTTGGGCACAGTCAATAAAGCAGAAATCGATGTTTTTCTGGAACTCTCTCGCTTTTTCAGTGATCCAACGAGTGTTGGCAATTTGATCTCTGGTTCCTCTTGTTTTTCTAAAACCAGCTTGAACATCTGGAGGTTCTCGGTTCACCTACTGTTGAAGCCTGACTTGGAGAATTTTGAGTATTACTTCACCAGCATGTGAGATGAGTGCAACTGTGCGGTAGTTCGAGCATTCCTTGATATTGCCTTTCTTTGGGATTGGAATGAAAACTGACCTTTTCCAGTCCTGTGGCCACTGCTGAGTTTTTCTGGCATATTGAGTGCAGCACTTTCACAGCATCATCTTTTAGGATTTGAAATAGCTCAACTGTGAACAACTCTACACAAATAAATTTGACAATTTAGATGGCAGACTAATTCCTTGAAAACCAAAGCCCACCCAATATGAAACAGATACCTGAACTGCCCAATAACTACTAAAATACTTAATTTGTAATTTAAGACTCTCAAAGAAGTAATTTTAGTCCTAGATGATTTCACTGGATAATTCTACCAAGCATTTAAAGTACACAGATTTTACATAGTCTCTTCTGGAACATAGAAGAGAAGAAAACACTTTTAACTAATTTTATGATGTTAGTACTATCTTGATATGAAAACCTGACAAAGACAGTACAAAATCAAAAATAGAGACCAATATTCTCCATGAATATAGATAGATATAGTTCTTAACAAAATAGTAGTGAAGAAAATCAAACAATATTTGGAAAGAATTATATGCCATGGCAAAATTTAATTTATTCCAAGGCTGAAAGACTGGCTCAGTATTCAAAAATTATAATCCATCATATCAACAATCCAGTAAGGAAGAATCATATGATTATATCAATTGCTAAAGAAAAACAATTTGAAAAAAAATCAACATCCATGCATGATAAAGCATCAGGAATAGAAGGGAATTTCTCTACTGAGAACAAGTCAAAGATATCTGCTCTCACGATGCTTGTTCAACACAGTACTGGAGGTCTTGGCTAATGAAATAAGATAACAAGAGGAAAAATAAAATAGATACAAATTATAAATGAATAAGCAATAGCGCCCCTATTTTCAAATACCATGATTATGTATGTAGATAATTCAAAGGAACCTACAAAAAAACTTAATAGAAATAATAAGTCTATTTTCTTGGTTATCTCACATGTGTACATGAGGTATATACATGTTAATAAACTTCTGTTTGCTTTTCTCTTGTTAATCTGTCTTTTATTACAGGCATTCTCAGTCAAAAATGACTAGGTTAGAGGCAAAATTACTTTTCTTTTCCTATAAAGTCCATTTATTTACCTTGTTTATGAACTGGAACAAAACACAGTAAAGATGACAATTCTCTGCAATTGATATATAGAGATTTTAGTACTGTCCTTATGAAGGACAAGAAGACGTTTATTGATAGAAAGGTACAAGATAATTCTAGAATTTATATGAAACAGCTAAATAATAGCTAAAACAATTTTGAAAAAGAAAGAAGTAGGAAAAATCATTCTCGGAGAAGGCAATGGCACCCCACTCCAGTACTCTTGCCTGGAAAATCCCATGGATGGAGGAGCCTGGTAGACTACAGTCCATGGGGTCGCTGAGAGTTGGACACGACTCAGTGACTTCACTTTCACTTTTCACTTTCATGAATTGGAGAAGGAAATGGAAACCCACTCCAGTGTTCTCGCCTGAAGAATCCCAGGGTTGCCGGAGCCTGGTGGGCTGTCATCTATGGGGTTGCACAGAGTTGGACATGACTGAAGCGACTTAGCAGCAGCAGCAGCAGCAGGAAAAATAATTTTACCCAATCTCGGAAATTTTTACATAGCTGCAATAGTCCACACTGTGTGGTAGTGATGGACAGAGCTGTAGATGAATGGAATACATTGATATATACGACAAAATGCCAAGGAGTTTAACGTTCAGATATCAAGCCATAATTTAACATTCAGATATCAAAAAATTACCATATTAACAGGAAAAAAGGAAAATAATTTTATCATTACTATGGATGCAGTAAAAGCCTTTGAAAATTAAACCACTCAATAATAAATTTCAAAATTCCAGAAAACCTAGGAAAAAAAGAGATGTCCTCAATGTGATTGAATATATTCACAGAAAGTCCAAAGTAAACATGAGTGAAATATTGAAAGCATTCTAAGTTAGGCAACAAGGTTTACTATTGTCATTGTGGTTTTCAATTCTGTACTGTTTGGAGTAAAACACAAGTGAAGTAGAATATGCAAGACAACATTGAGTAAGAATAAAGCTGTAGGGTTTATACTACCAGATTTGTGTTGTTGTTGTTGAGTCACTAAGTCTAGTCTGACAGTCTCACGGACTGCAGCATGCCGGGTTACTCTGTCCTCCACTACCTCCCAGAGTTTGCTCAAATTCATGTCCTTTGAGTGACTTGTGCTAACAATCTAATCCTTTGTCTCTCTTTTCTTGATTTGCCTTCAATCTTTGCCAGCATCAGGGTCTTTTCCAATGAGTCAGCTCTTCCTATCAGGTGGCCAAAGTACTGGAGCTTCAGTTTCAGCATCAGCCCTTCCAATGAATATTCAGAGTTGATTTCCTTTGGAATTGACTGCTTTGATCTACTTGTTATCCATGGGACTTTCAAGGGTCTTATCCAGCACCACAGTTCAAAAGCAACAATTCTTGTTATGGATGTGAGAGCTGAACCATAAAGAAAGCTGAGCACCAAAGAATTGATTCTTATGAACTGTGGTGCTGGAGAAGACTCTTGAGAGTCCCTTGAACTTCAAAGAGATCAAACCAGTCAATCCTAAAAGAAATCAATACTGAATATTCATTGGAAGGGCTGATGATGAAGCTGAAGCTCCAATATTTTGGCCACCTGATATGAAAGTGAAAGTTTAGTCGCTCAGTTGCGTCCGATTCTTTGCAACCCCATGGACTGTAGTCCACCAGGCTCCTCCCTCTACAGGATTTTCCAGGTAAGAGAGTACTGGAATGGGTTGGCATTTCCTTCTCCAACCAGATATGAAGAACTGACTCATTTGAAAAGACCCTGATGCTGGGAAAGATTGAAGACAGGAGTTTGAAGGGGACGACAGAGGATGAGATTGTTGGATGGCATCACCGACTTGAGGGATGAGTTTGAGCAAGGTCTGGGAGTTGGCAATGGGCAGGGAAACCTGGTGTGTTGCAGTCCATGAGGTCTAAAGAGTTGGGCATGACTGAGTGATCTAACTGACTGACTCTGCATACAAGTTAAATAAGCAGGGTGACTATATACATCCTTGTCATACTCTTTTTTTCTTTAATAATATATTGTTAATTTTAAAAAGCAGGATATGTTTTTTAATTTATTTATTTTAATTGGAAGCTAATTACTTTACAATATTGGAGTGGTTTTTGTCATACATTGGCATGAATCAGCCATGGGTATACATGCGTTCCCCATCCTGAACCCCTCTCCCACCTTCCTCCCCATCCCATCCCTCAGGGTCATCCCAGTGCACCAGCCCTGAGCACCCTGTCTCATGCATCTAACCTGGACTGGTGATCTGTTTCACATATGATGATATACATGTTTCAATGCTATTCTCTCAAATCATCCCACCCTCACCTTCTCCCACAGAGTCCAAAAGACTGTTCTTTACATCTATGTCTCTTTTGCTGTCTTGCATATAGGGTCATAGTTACCATCTTTCTAAATTCCATATGTATGTGTTAGTATACTGTATTGGTGTTTTTCTTTCTGACTTACTTCACTCTCAATTTTCAGTCAGTCCATTTATCTATATCCAGTTCTAACTATGGCTTCTTGACCTGCATACAGATTCTCAGGAGACAGGTGAGTCTGATATTCCCACCTCTTTCAGAATTTTCCACAGTTTGTTGGGATGCAAATAGTCAAAGTCTTTAACCTAGTCAATGAAACAGAAGTAAATATTATTATGGTATTCTCTTATTTTTTCTATTGTCACACTGATGTTACCATTTTGCTCTCTGGTTCCTCTGCCTTTTATAAATCCAACTTGTACATCTGGAAGTTCTCAACTCATGTATTGTTGAAGTCTAACTTGAAGGATTTTGAGCATTACCTTGCTAGCATGTGAATTGAGTGCAATTGTGTTGTAATTTGAACATTCTTTGGCATTTCCCTTCTTTGGGATTGGAACAAAAACTGACCTTTCCAGTCCTGTGACCATGCTGAATTTTTCAATTTCCTGGCATATAGAGTGCCCCACTTTAACAGTAAAGTTTTTTAGGATTTTTTATCTGAAATTTTGTCACCTCCACTAGCTTTGTTTACAGTAATGTTTCCTATGGTCCGTTTGACTTCTTATTCCAGGATGTCTGGCTATATGTGAGCAACCATGACATCATGGTTATCAGGGTCATTAGGACCTTTTTGTATAGTTCTTCTGTGTGCTTTCCACCTCTTTTTAATATCTTCTGCTTCTGTTAGGTCCCTACCATTTCTATTCTTTATTGTGCCTATCTTTGCATGAAATATTCCCCTGGTATCTTCCCCCCACCCCCCACCCCCACCTTTGGAAAGATCTCTAGTCTTTCCCACTTTATTGCTTTCCTCTTTTTTTTTTTTTTCACCTTGCACTTAAGATGGCTGTCTTATCTTTCTTTGCTATTCTTCAAAACTATGCATTCAGACGTGTATTATCTTTCCTTTTCTCCTTTTCCTTTCACTTCTCTTTTTTCACAGCTATTTGTAAGGCCTCCTCATACACTTTGCTTTGCTGCATTTCTTTTTCTTGGGGATGGTTTTGATCACCATCTCCTGTACAGTGTTACAACCCTCTGGCCATAGTTCTTCAGATAGTCTACCTATTAGGTCTAATCCCTTGAATCTATTTGTCACTTCTGCTATATAATCATAAGGTATTTGATTTAGGTCATACCTGAATGACATAGTGATTTTTCCTACTTTCTTCAATTTAAGTGTGAGTTTTGCAATAAACAGCTCATAATCTGACCCACAGTCATCTCCCAGTTTTGTTTTTGCTGACTGTATAGAGCTTCTCCATCTTTGGCTCTAAAGAACATAATTAATTTGATTTTGGTATTGACTATCTGCTGATGTCCATGTGTAGATTCATGTCTTGTATTTTTGGAAGATGTTTGCTATGATCAACGTGTCCTCTTGGCAATACTCGGTTAGCTTTGACCTGCTTCATTTTGTACTCCAAGGCCAAATTTGCCTGTTACTTCAGGTATCTTTTGACTTCTTACTTTTTCTTTCTAGTTCCCTGTTATGAAAAGGGCTCTTTTTTTTGGGGGGGGGGCGGGTATTAGTTCTAGAAGGTCTTGTAAGTCTTCATATAATCATTCAGCTTCTCTGGCATTAGTGTTTGGGATATAGACTTGGATTGATGTGATATTAAAGAGTTTGCCTTGGAGACAAACCAAAATCATTTGGTCATTTTTAGGGCAGAACCCAAGTACTGCATTTCAGACACTTTTCTTGACTATGAGGGCTACTCCATTTCTTCTAAGGGATTCTTGCTCACAGTAGTAGATATAATGGTCATCTGAATTAAATTTGCAAATTCCTGTCCATTTTAGTTCACTGATTCCTAAAATATCCATGTTCACTCTTACCATCTCTTGTTTGACTACTTCCAATTTACCTTGATTCATTTCCACTTCCTGTGCAGTATTGTTCTTTACAACATCAAACTTTACTTTCTTCATATACACATTTAGTTTCCCCTTTCAGACACATCCATAACTGGGCATTGTTTCCACTTTGACTCAGCCTTGTCATTCTTTCTGGAGTTATTTCTCTGCTCTTCCCTGGTAGCATACTGGACACCAAATGACTCAGGGGACTCATCTTTCAGTATCATATATTTTTGCCTTTTTATCCTGTTCATGGGATTCTCAAGGCAAGAGTGCTGAAGTGGTTTGCCATTCCATTCTCCAGTGCACCACATTTTGTCCAGCACTCTCCACCATGACTAGTCTGTCTTGCATGGCCCTGCACAGCATGGCTCATAGTTTCATTGAGTTACACAAGGCTATGATCCATGTGATCATTTTGGTTAATTTTCTGTGATTGTGGTTTTCATTCTGTCTGCCCTCTGATGGATGAAAATAAGAGGGTTATGCAATCTTTCCGATAAGAGTAACTGGCTGTGGGGAAAACTAGGTCTTGCTCTGGTGGACAGGGCCATGCTCAGTAAATCTTTAATTCAGTTTTCTGCTGATGGGTCAGGCTGTGCTCTCTCGCTGTAGTTTAACTTGAAGTAGCTCAGTCCTGGAGTCTGCAGAATCTATGATAGGGATATAGGCTTTATGGTAGGACTAATGGCAACTTCCTCCAAGAGCACTTATGCCAACACACAGATTGCTACTGCCAGTGTTCCTGACTCCATGGCCTGAACCAAGCCTCCACCAGAGGCTCCCAAACACTCAGGCAAGTCTGGTTAGTCTCTTGTGAGGTCACTGCTCCTTTCCCCTGGGTCCTGGAGTGCGCAGTTCTGTACCCTCCAAGAGTCTCTGTTTCCCCGGAGGGCTCAGATGGTTAAGAATCAACCTTCAATGCAGGATACCCAGGCTCTATTCCTGACTTGAGAAGATCCCCTAGAGAAGGGAATGGCTACTCACTCCAGTGTTTTTACCTGGAGAATTCAGTGGAGAAACGACCTGGTAGGCTACAGTCCATGGAGTCACAAAGAGTCAGACAGAACTGAATGACTATCACTTTCAATTTTCATTTGTACATGACTACTGGAAAAACCATAGCTTTAACTATAAGGACCTTTGTCCGCAAAATGATATCTCTGCTTTCTAATATGCTGTCTAGGTTTGTCATAGTTTTCCTTCCATGGAGCAAGCTTCTTTTAATTTCATGGCTGCAGTCACCGTCCACAGTGATTTTGGAGCCCAAGAAAATAAAATCTGTCACTTTTTCCACTTTTTCTCTCTTTTACTTGTCATGAAGTGATGAGACTGGATGGCATGATCTCAGTTTTTTGAATGTTGTATTTCAAGCCAGCCTTTTCACTTTCCTCTTTCACCCTCATCAAAAAGTCTTTAGCTCCTCTTCCCTTTTGCCATTAGGGTGGTATTACCTGCATATGTGAGTTTGTTGATACTTCTCCTAACAATCTTCATTCCAGCTTATGAACCATCCAGCCCAGCATTTCACATGATGTACTCTGCCTCTAAGTTAAATAAGCAGATCGACAATATACAGACTTGTACTCATTTTCCAATTTGGAGCCAGTCAGTTTTTCTACATCTGGTTCTGTTTAGATATTTTATAAGTTATATTAATAGTAATTAAGACAGTGTAATATTTCCAACAAAGACAGCAAAGTAGATTAGTGGCAAAAAAATAATAATTCAGAAAAAAAACCCATGTAGATATAATCAGTCAATTATGTCAAAGGTGACACTGCAGCATAGTTGGTAGGAACCATTTCAATAAATGGTGCTTGGTCTATCTATATGGGAGAAAATAAATCTTGACTTCCATCTCACATCCTACAAATTAATCAATTTTAGGTTAATTTCAGAGATAAATATAAAATATCAGATGGCAATACTTTTAGAAGAGAACAGAAGAATCAGTCCATGACTTCAGTATAAGTAATTTTATTTTTTTACTTTTTAAAAACATGTTTAAGTAAGACAATAAAGTGCTAACTATAAAAGAAATCGTTCATGAGTTAGGGTCTATTAAAGGAAAGATCCTTTATTCATCAAATCAGAATTGAGAAAAACAAGTGCAAGCTAGAGATGAGTAGTTATTTCAATGTGTATATTTTATAAAAGCTTTAGGTAAAGAATATATGAAGTATTTCTAGATATTTATTCTTTAAAAGTGGGCCAAAAATTGAGAGTGTGAAAGTGAAAGTGTTACTCAGTGAACTGTCCTGTTCTACTCTTTGCAACCCTATGAACTATGGCCCACTACACTCCTCTGTCCATGGAATTCTCTGAGCAAGAATACTGGAGTAGGTACCTGTTCCCTTCTCCAGCAGATTTTTCCAACCCAGGAATTGAACCAGAGTATCCTGCATTGCAGGAATATTTTTTTAATCATCTGAGCCACCAGCAAGGCCCCCCAAATTGAGTATATATTTCATAAATAAATAATCAAACTGATCAAAAAAAAACTGATATTCAACACCACTAATCACCAAATGAATGACAAATCTACTACGGCCCAACCAGTGTAGTAAAATTTAAAGGTGAAAATATCAAAATGTAGATATGGAGGAACTAAACTTTCATTCACCATACACAGGTATGAATTGCACAACCACCTTGGAAAAGTATTTGTCATTGTTTTCTTAAATCTGATCATATGTGTGACTTATGACCCCCAAATTTCACTTCTAGGCATATAACAAAAAGAAGTCTATACATATAATCATTTTTGTTCATATCAACATTACTGATGATAGCTAGATGGTGAAAATAATCAACCATTAAATATCACATACTGTAGTATAGTTCTACAATGAAATACTATACAGAAATGAATAGATAAATCACAACATAATATTGAGTTAAATAAACTGAATGGAAAAGAACATCCTTCTAATTCTATCTGTATAAAGTTAAAAGAAATAAACATCTCTTCTGTTAAAATGACAATAGTGATTATTTGTGGAAGAAGAATGGGTGCAGTGAATGGAAGAGAGTACCAGGTTGGCTCATGTGGGTTTGGTTTCTTAATCCATGTGATGGCTACACACGAGTGTCTGCAATACTTCATTAACCTGTGCATTTCCAATTTTCTTACTCACCTGTATCTATAAATGTTAACTTGAAAAGTCGTATGGCACTCTGTGTGATCATTCCTTTTATCTGATCATTCTCATTTGTTGTTTTTTTTTCCCCCCAATATTTGTTTTTTATTCAACAAATACACAAATGTTTACTAAGCATCAGGCAATACACTGGTTAATGCAATTAATGGCAAGTGCATGGAACATTTATGAAATAATTAAGGGAAATTAAATTTAAAAATTAAATTTAGATTAAAGAGTAGCTTAAATGGTAAAGAATCTGTCCACAATATGGGAGACCTGAGTTCAATTCCTGTGTCTGGAACATACCCTGGAGAAGGGCATGGCAAACCACTGCAATAGTCTTGCCTGGAGAATCCCTCAGACAAAGGAACCTGGTGGGCTACAGTCCATGGGGGTCACAAAGAGTCAGACACAACTGAACGACTAACACGTATGCATGCACACACACACACACACACACACACACACACACATACATTATTTTAAGGTTTAAGAAATTAAGTGAAGAGAAAAAACTATAACTGCAATAAATAGTAAGAAAGTAAAATTAATGGTGTTCTGAGTTTATAAAAAAGGAATTTACTTATAAATGTCAGGAAGAATTGTTCTGAGCACTGATAGTTCAGCATAATCTGACAAACCAATAGGTTGAAGGGGAAAGGTAGCATTCTAGCATCCTTAACTGTTCAATAAAGATAATGGGGTACCCTAGGGAAAAGCATATATTGTGTGATTGGAGAGATAATTTGAGGTCAGAATCTGTGTTGTTTACTTAAAGATTTTTTTTTTTTTACTTTATTTTATTTTACAATACTGGATTGGTTTTGCTATACATTGACATGAATCCACCACGGGTGTATACGAGCTCCCAATCCTGAATCCCCCTCCCACTGCCCACCCCATATCATCTCCCTGGATCATCCCCGTGCACCAGCCCCAAGCATCCTGTATCTTGTATCGAACATAGACTGGCGCTTCGTTTCTTACATGATAGTATACATGTTTCAATGCCATTCTCCCAAATCATCCCACCCTCTCCCTCACAGTCCTTAACCCTGAAAGTAATGGGGAGCAAATGAAGACACTACAGAAGAGAGTCTTGCATAATCTGATTTGCGTTTCAAATATATACCTCTGTTCCTCTAAATGTGAGTGGACTGAGAGCAGATGGAATACGTCCTGTTAGATGGCTATTGCTGTAGTCCAGGAATCATATATTTCTGGGTTAAACTAGGGTGATGGTGGTGGAAATAGAGAGCAATGAAAAGATTTGGGTCTATTTGTAAGATAACATGGGAAATTTTTCTGATATAGTAAATATAGGGTGTGAGGCTGATGGAGGTGCTAAAAGTAGGTCCCAGATTTCTGAGTAGTAGAAATAGGAGTTGGGGGATTTCATTCATTGAGGGAAGGAACTTGGAAATTTGAATTATATTTGGGGTGGAAATCATGAAGATTCTTGGGAATGCATTCAGTTTGAGATGCCTTTCAGATACAAAAGTAGAGACGCTCAGAGGTCAGCTTGTTTAGGAATTTCAAGCTCAGATACATCTTGCAACAATAATAATAAAATCTAACATAATTTAGTGCTTTTTGTTTGCCAAGAACTTTTCTCTATATGCTTTATACATCTGAAAGTGCTCTGTGACAGAAGCCCATGCTGTTGATACTATCCTCATTTTCCAGATGAGAGGACAGAGATACAGAAAAGTTATCTAGCCTGCACCTATTCTAATAGCTAGTACCTTGTGGTATTCAAGTACATTTCATCTGGCTCCAGACACTGTGCTCTGAACCACTAATTTAATATATATATATATCAATCACTTGAAAATATAGAAAATGCTTTCTTTGCAATATAGCAAATCTTAACTTAAAGTGACATCAAAAAATTTCTCTTAAATTCAACCACATGGGATGTTATCTCTCAGATGATTCCATCCTCTGCACCTCCAAGTTAGCACATCTCATGTCTCAGCTCTGTTAGAAAGAAAGGGCTTTTCTATGGGCTTTTTTTTTTTTTTTTTTGAACAACCCTTGCTCTTGTCCCATCTGTATTCCATCAGATCATAACTATCAATACATTGGGTTCATTGCTAATCTCTGCTTCAATTTTTTCAATTCTAAGGATTTATTCCATTTTAAACATTTCCGTGACTTCCAGATGTTCAAGCTGGTTTTAGAAAAGGCACAGGAACTAGAGATCAAATTGCCAACATCCGTTGAATCATTGAAAAAGCAAGAGAGTTCCAGAAAAACATCTATTTCTGCTTTATTGACTATGCCAAAGCCTTTGACTGTGTGGATCATGACAAACTGGAAAATTCTTAAAGAGATGGGAATACCAGACCACCTGACCTGCCTCTTGAGAAACTATATGCAGGTCAGGAAGCCACAGTTAGAACTGGACATGAAACAACAGACTGGTTCCAAATAGGAAAAGGAGTACATCAAGGCTGTATAATGTCACCCTGCTTATTTAATTTATATGCAGAGTACATTATGAGAAACGCTGGGCTAGAAGAAGCATAAGCTGGAATCAAGACTGCCAGGAGAAATATCAATAACCTCAGATGTGCAGATGATGCCACCCTTACGGCAGAAAGTGAAGAGGAGCTAAAAAGCCTCTTGATGAAAGTGAAAGGGGAGAGTGAAAAAGTTGGTTTAGAGCTCAACATTCAGGGAACTAAGATCATGGCATCTGGTCCCATCACTTCATGGGAAATAGATGGGGAAACAGTGGAAACAGTGTCAGACTTTATTTTATGGGGCTCCAAAATCACTTCAGATGGTGATTGCAGCCATGAAATTAAAAGATGCTTACTCCTTGGAAGAAAAGTTATGACCAACCTAGATAGCATATTCAAAAGCAGAGACATTACTTTGCCAACAAAGATCTGTCTAGTCAAGGCTATGGTTTTTCCAGTAGTCATGTATCGATGTGAGAGTTGGACTATAAAGAAAGCTGAGACCCCAAGAATTGAAGCTTTTGAACTGTGATATTGGAGAAGACTCTTGAGAGTCCCTTGGACTGCAAGGAGATCCAACCAGTCCATTTTAAAGGAGATCAGTCCTGGATGTTCTTTGGAAGGACTGATGCTAAAGCTGAAACTCCAGTACTTTAGCCACCTCATGCAAAGAGCTGACTCATTGGAAAAGACTCTGATGCTGAGAGGGATTGGGGGCAGGAGGAGAAGGGGATGACAGAGGATGAGGTGGCTGGATGGCATCACCAACTCGATGGATGTGAGTCTGAGTGAACTCCCGGAGTTGGTGATGGACAGGGAGGCCTGGCGTGCTGCAATTC
Source organism: Capricornis sumatraensis (assembly GCF_032405125.1). NCBI lineage: Eukaryota > Metazoa > Chordata > Mammalia > Artiodactyla > Bovidae > Capricornis > Capricornis sumatraensis. The sequence goes on from NC_091083.1 coordinate 53,398,513, forward strand.
ACGGGATCGCAAAGAGTCGGACACAACTGAGCGACTGAACTGAACTGAAACGAAACATTTCCAATCTGTCATTTAAATGAAATCTGGGGATATTTACAAGCATTCTGAACTATCTTGAACCATCTTAATTCTTTCAGACTTTATAATGGAGAATTCATGAATTGTGACCCGATGCTATTATTTTGATCAACTCTAATCTCTGGATACTAAATCCAAAAATTTTTAGATACAGAAAAAATACGCAGAATTCAACACTCAAATTCTTATTGGGTATGGGAATAGTAACCTTCAAAATGGCTGGATGGCATCACTGACTTGATGGGCGCGAGTCTGAGTGAACTCCGGGAGTTGGTGATGGACAGGGAGGCCTGGCGTGCTACCACTCATGGGGTCGCAAAGAGTCGGACACGACTGAGCGACTGAACTGAACTGAACTGAACCTCCAAAAATCATACCTAACTACAAGATTTTCTTATGATTTCTATTTTCCAGCCCAGTTTAGTTTGGTGTTCATCATCCTTTCCCAATGCTCATTACCACTTGGTGGCACATTTTATATAATATATATATATATATATATATATATATATATATATATAATCATCAATGTGGCCTATTCTTCAGAGTAGATATTCATGTAATGTCACAGAATTTCAATGTTTCATGTAATATCTGAAGATCATAATCCTATGTTAGTTTTAACATTTTCTTCTGTGAAGTAGTGATTTGGGATTTGTCTAAGTCCTCACTTTGATGAAGGAAGAGACATAATATATTCATTTTAACTAGAGACCCCAAGATTCCTTACAGCAGAGAGGGTTGAAGTGGAATCCAGAACATCATGAATTACCAATGGCTATTCCATTTTCATTTCATGGTTTAGATGTGAATCTCCTGAACTAGCCCAGACGGGAAAATTTGATCAAGAGCTTCCCAATTTTTTGGTGTATTGACTTGGTCTTACAAAGGATAAACCTTCCAACAAATATTTGAGTGCAAATCAATTAACTGAGGTCCAATGACATGTGAATAGGAGAGTAGGGAAGTGTTATAAGAAGACATCTAGTAAAATGTATATTATTAAGCTATCCATCAGAGAGCTGACTGGAGATTAACCCAGGAAGAAACTCCCTTTCCACTAAGAGTTGAGGGAAATGAAGTGTTTATATATCAACGTTTAGTCATTGCTTCTTGACTACTAACATGGGTGTTATTTTTTTGGCACTTTTAGATTGTCATGAACACAAGTGGAAAAGTGTTCCCTGAAGTGGGAAACAGTTACACATAGAGACAGAGACACAGATACGGCAGTGGGAAACCAGCTGAAAGCTCACTGAAAGAGACATGAGTTGGTCATTGAAAATGATGAAAATTTCTTTAGCATTACCAAGTTTTCTCTTTTTGGAAAATTGAAGATATACCCCCATTCCTACCTATTCCTAGACTCTTATGGACTCCTAGAACTAAAATTCTTGCTTAAGCATTACCTTTCAAAACTTTTTGAAAAATATTCTAACACACTCATTGAAGATATATGTGACCTAAGGATCATTTAAGAACTGTCTGCATTCACAAAGCAAAACCTTGAAATTTAGTATAAGTTGTTTTGATCTACTTTCCTAACAAATCCATTGAGTGCCTATTAAATATCAGACAATGGAGAATGCTAGGGTAAGTGTACAACAACTAGTAAAACAAACTGACAGACACAAATATAAACAGATTGTGAAGGGAACTTTGAAGAATCATAGAAGAAGAGTCTACTTTTGTCATATTTGCATGAACTTAAATAAAAACATACAGGCTGTGTAGGCAGTTTTCAATTACTGGAAATTTCTAATTGAAATTCAAAAATATCTTCTACATTCCAGTAGTTTCTATGGTTTTCAAAAGTCTAAACTTCTGAGTCTGGCTTTCATATCTTTGGCAATATGACCTCAGCTGACCTCCATGATGCATGTTTTGGTTCAGTTCAGTCACTCAGTCATGTCTGATGCTAGACAACCTTATGGACTGCAGGACGCCAGGCTTCCCTGTCCATCACCAACTCCCAAAGCTTGCTCAAACTCATGTCCATCAGGATGATGTTACCATCCAACCATGTCATCCTTTGCCATCCCCATGTCCACCTGCCTTCAATCTTGCCCAGCATCAAGGTCTTTTCAAATGGGTCAGTTCTTCACATCAGGTGGCCAAAGTATTGGAGTTTCAGCATAAGTCCTTCCAATGAATATTCCAGACTGATTTCCTTTAAGATTGACTGGTTTGATCTCCTTGCAGTCTAAGGGACTCTCAAGAGTCTTCTCCAAAACCACAGTTCAAAAGCATCAATTCTTTGGTGCTCAGCTTTCTTTATAGTCCAACTCTCATATCCATATACTACTGCTGGAAAAACCATAGCTTTGATCAGACAGACCTTTGTTGGCAAAGTAATGTCTCTGCTTTTTAATAGGCTAAGTTAGTCATAACTTTTGTTCCAAAGAGCAGTTCAGTTCAGTCGCTCAGTCCTGTCTGATGTTTTGTGACCTCTTGAACTGCAGCATGCCAGGCCTCCCTGTCCATCATCAACTCCTGGAGTTTAATCAAACTCACGTCCATTAAGTTGGTGATGCCATCCAACCATCGCATCCTCTATTGTCCCCTTCTCCTGCTGCCTTCAATCTTTTACAGAAGCAGGGTCTTTTCCAATGAGTTAGTTCTTCAAATCAGGTGGCAAAAGTGTTGGAGTTTCAGCTTCAGCATCAGTCCTTTCAATGAATATTCAGGACTGATTTCCATTAGGATGGAGTGGTTGGATTTCCATGCTGTCCAAGCAACTCTCAAGAGTATTTTCCAACATCACAGTTCAAAAACATCCATTCTTTGGTGCTCAGCTTTCTTTATAGTCCAACTCTAACATCCATACATGACTGGATTAAATGGACTTTTGTTGGCAAAGCAATATCTCTGCTTTTGAATATGCTATCTAGGTTGGTCATAACTTTCCTTCCAAAGAGTGTCTTTTAATTTCATTACTGCAGTTACCATCTGCAGTGATTTTGGAGCCCCCCCAAAATAAAGTCTGACACTGTTTCCACTGTTTCCCCATCTATTTACCATGAAGTAATGGGACCAGATGCCATGATCTTAGTTTTCTGAGTGTTGAGTTTTAAGCCAATTTTTTTCACTATTTTCTTTCACTTTCATCAAGAGGCTCTTTAGTTCCTCTTCACTTTCTGCCATAAGGGTAGTTTCATCTGCATATATGAGGTTATTGATATTTCTCCTGACAATCTTGATTGCAGCTTGTGCTTCATCCAGCCCAGCATTTCTCATGATGTACTCTGCATATAAGTTAAATAAGCCAGGTGACAATATACTCTTGACTTACTCCTTTCCTGATTTGGAACCAGTCTGTTGTTCCATGTCTAGTTCTAACTGTTGCTTCCTGACCTGCATACAGGTTTCTCCAGGGGCAGGTCAAGTGGTCTGGTTTCCCATCTGTTTAAGAATTTTCCACAGTTTGTTGTGGTCCACATAGTCAAAGGCTGTGGTGTAGTCAATCCAAGGAGCAAGTGTCTTTTAATTTATTGGCAGTCACCATCTGCAGTGATTTTGGAGCCCAAGAAAATGACGTCTGTCATTTCCATTGTTTCCCCATCTATGTGCCATGAAGTGATGCACGTCTCACCATTTCCTAAATGAACCAGTTGTTTTCATCAAGGTGGAGTAACATGACTATCAAGTAACCATTTTACATCTGTCTCTAGGATATGCCTCCCTACTGTTTAAGTCTAATGAATCTCTGCAATTTTAAGTATTCACTGTGACCTCTTTCAAGCACAACTGTCTGTTTCTCCTTCAAATATTTCTAAAAGCATTACTGTACCCCTCACATGATGTTATTATGTGTGTAAATATCTTATGCATGGCATGTGTTCATACCATAAACATGAATAGAACCCACATGGCAGAAATTAAATCTTATATTTCTTAAGAATCCCATTGTTTTTGGTACCAAATACATGATAGACACTACAGATTAATTATTATTGTTGTTAGTAGTAGTATTTCCTAATTGTCTAAAATAAAAAGAAACACTGAATAACAATCTACAGTAGATGTCACAGCTATGCTTTGCGGAAGTGGATAACTCTTAAGCAGTTATTAATCTACACATTTTTTCAAGGAAGTCTTTTAGAATATTTTTCAAAACACACTGTTTGTTACCAACTATTCTGACAAAATTTCAATAAATTCATTCAGATTATTAGCAGAAGGAGAGTTCTTTTGAATTCTGCTTGCAGCTTAAGCAATGAGAATCTGTTGCTACATGAATCACAAAGGTTTTCTCATTTTATTCAGTTCAGTTCAGTTGCTCGGTCATGTCTGACTCTTTGCAACCCCATGAATCACAGCACAACAGGCAAACTGTCCATCACCAACACCCGGAGTTCACCCAAACTCATGTCCATCGAATTGTTGATGCCATCCAGCCATGTCATCCTCTGTCGTCCCCTTCTCCTCCTGGCCTCAATCCCTCCCAGCATTAGGGCCTTTTCCAATGAGTCAACTTTTCACATGAGGCGGCTGAAGTATTGGAGTTTCAGCCTCAGCAACAATCCTTCCAATGAATACCCAGAACTGATCTCTTTTAGGATGGACTGGTTGGATCTCCTAGCAGTCCAAGGGACTCTCAAGAGTTTTCTCCAATACCACAGTTCAAAAGCATCAGTTGTTCGGCGCTCAGCTTTCTTCACAGTCTAACTCTCACATCTATACATGACTACTGAAAGACCATAGCCTTGACTAGACGGATCTTTGTCGGCAAGTAATATCTCTGCTTTTCAATATGCTATCTAAGTTGGTCATAACTTTCCTTCCAAGGAGTAAGCGTATTTTAATTTCATGGATGCAGTCGCCATTTGCAGTGATTTTGGAGCCCCAAAAAATAAAATCTGACACTGTTTCCACTGTTTATCCATCTATTTCCCATGAAGTGATGGGACCACATGCCATGATCTTCATTTCCTGAATGTTGAGCTTTAAGCCAACTTTTTCACTCTCCACTTTCACTTTCATCAAGAGGCTTTTTAGTTCCTCTTCACTTTCTGCCATATGGGTGATATCATCTGCATATCTGAGGTTATTGATCTTTCTCCAAGCAATCTTGAGTCCGGCTTGTGCTTCTTCCAGCCCAGCATTTCTCACGATGTACTCGGTTTATCAGTTAAATAAGCAGGGTGACAATATACAGCCTTGACATAATCCTTTTCTTATGTGGAACCAGTCTGTTGTCCCATATCCAGTTCTAACTGTTGCTTCCTGACCTGCATATAGGTTTCTCAAGAGGCAGGCAGGTCAGGTGGTCTGGTATGCCCATCTCTTTTAGAATTTTCCACAGTTTATTGTGATCCACACAGTCAAAGGCATTGGCATAGTCAATAAAGCAGAAATACATGTTTTTCTGGAACTCTTTTGCTTTTTCCATGATCCAGGGGATGTTTGCAATTTGATCTCTGGTTTCTCTGCCTTTTCAAAAACCACCTTGAACATCTGGAAGTTCACAGTTCATGTATTGCTGAGGCCTGGATTGGAGAATTTTGGGCATTACTTTACTAGCATGTGAGATGAGAGCAATTGTGTGGTAGTCTGAGCATACTTTAGCATTGCCTTTCTTTAGGATTGGAATGAAAACTGATCCTTTCCAGTCCTGTGGCCACTGCTGAGTTTTCCAAATTTGTTGTCATATTGAGTGCAACACTTTCACAGCATCATCTTACAGTATTTGAATAGCTCAACTGGAATTCCATCACCTCCACTAGCTTTCTTCATAGTGATGCTTCCTAAGGCCCACTTGACTTCACATTCCAGGATGTCTGGCTCTAGGTGAGTAATTACACCATCGTGGTTATCTGGGTTGTTAAGAACTTTTCTGTAAAGTTCTCCTGTGTATTCTTGCCACCTCTTCTTAATCTCTTCTGCTTCTGTTAGGTCCATATCATTTCTGTCCTTTATCGAGCACATCTTTGCATGAAATGTTCCCTTGATATCTCCAATTTTCTTGAAGAGATCTCTAGTCTTTCCCATTCTGTTCTTTTCCTCTATTTCTTTGCATTGATCACTGAAGAAGGCTTTCTTATCTCTTCTTGCTATTCTTTGGAGCTCTGCATGCAGATGCTTTTATCTTTCCTTTTCTCCTTTGCTTTTCGATTCTCTTCTTTTCACAGCTATTTGTAAGGCCTCCTCAGACAGCCATTTTGCTTCTTTACATTTATTTTCCATGGGGATGGTTTTGATCTCTGTCTCCTGTAGAATGTCATGAACCTCATTCTATAGTTCATCAGGCACTCTGTCTATCCGATCTAGTCCCTTAAATCTATTACTCACTTCCAATGTATAATCATAAGGGATTTGATTTAGGTCATACCTGAATGGTCTAGTGGTTTTCTCTACTTTCTTCATTATAAGTCTGTATTTGGCAATAAGGAGTTCATAATCTGAGCCACAGTCAGCTCCCAGTCTTGTTTTTGCTGACTGTATAGAGCTTCTCCATCTTTGGCTACAAAGACTATAATCAATCTGATTTCAGTGTTTACCATCTGGTGATGTCCATGTGTAGAGTCTTCTCTTGTGTTGTTGGAAGATGGTGTTTGTTATGACCAGTGAGTTCTATTGGCAAAACTCTTTAGCCTTTTCCCTGCTTCATTCTGTACTCCAAGGCCAAATTTGCCTGTTACTCCAGGTGTTTCTTGACTTCCTACTTTTGCATTCCAGTCCCCTATAATGAAAAGGACATCTTTTGTGGGTGTTAGTTCTAAAAGGTCTTGTACGTCTTCATAGAACCATTCATCCTCAGCTTTCAGCATTACTGGTTGGGGCATAGGCTTGGATTACTGTGACGTTGAATGGTTTTCCTTAGAAATGGACAGAGAACAGTGTGACAGAATGTGGTCCCCTGGTTTGGGAATGGCAAATCACTTCCATATTCTTGCCTTGAGAACCCCATGAAAACCCCATGAACAGTATGAGAAGGCAAAATGATAGGATAATGAAAGAGGAACTCCCCAGGTCAGTAGGTTCCCAATATGCTACTGGAGATCAGTGGAGAAATAACTCCAGGAAGAATGAAGGGATGGAGCAAAAGCAAAAACAATACCCAGTTGTGGATGTGACTGGTGATCGAAGCAAGGTCCGATGCTGTAAAGAGCAATATTGCTTAGGAACCTGGAATGTCAGGTCCATGAATCAAGACAAATTGGAAGTGGTCAAACAGGAGATGGCAAGTGTGAACCTCAACATTCTAGGAATCAGTGAAGAATGGGTGAATTTAAATCAGATGACCATTATATCTACTACTGTGGGCAGGAATCCCTTAGAAGAAATGGAGAAGCCATCATCATGGTCACTAAAGAGTACGGAAAAGAAAAAAAAAAAAAAAAACACTGCTCTTTAGAAAACATACTGACAGGAGTGAATTTACTAGTTATGAGTCTCTGTTGTATATATTTTGCTATCAGAGTATGGTATCTGATTACCTTTTCTTGAATTTCTTGCTCATTATCAGGCAAGAATTATCCAAATTAGAGGTACAAAGATAAGTACAGTCACTCTCACCAGGAATGAATTAAATTACAATAAAAACAAATCTGTGAAGTTTGTATTTTACAAATTTAGGCCAGTTTCTTTATTTAATTGATTTTCCATTTACTATTCCAATTTGAAAGAAATGCTGAACTTTGTCCAATATGAATTATGTATTCTTCATCTAATTAAAACTTACTGTCCAATTACTGTCAAACTTCAATGCTAGGGGATTTTTTGTGTGTGTTGTTAAGTTAAAAACACAAAACTTGTGAAATTCTGAAGATAAGAGGACGTTACTAAATGAAAGCCAAAACTTACATAATTAATTGTGTTAATCAGTTCAGTTCAGTTGCTCAGTCGTGTCTGACTCTTTACAACCTCATGGAATGCAGCATGCCAGGCTTCCCTGTCCATCACAAACTCCCAGAGCTTGCTCAAACTCATGTCCATCGAGTCAGTGATGCCATCCAACCATCTCATCCTCTGTTGTCCTGTTCTCCTGCCTTCAATCTTTCCAGCATCAAGGTCTTTCCAAATGAGTCAGTTTTCTTCACATCAGGTGGCCAAAGCAGTGGAGTTTCAGCTTCAGCATCAGTCGTTCCAATGAATATTCAGGACTGATTTCCTTTAAGATTAACTGGATTGTTCTTCTTATAGTCCAAGGGACTCTCAAGAGTCCTCTCCAACACCACAGTTCAAAAGCATCAATTCTTCGGTGCTCAGCTTTCATTATAGTCCAGCTCTCACATCCATACATGACTACTGGAAAAACCATACCTTTGATTAAATGGATATTTGTTGGAAAAGTAATGTCTCTGCTTTTTAATATGCTGTCTAGGTTGGTCATAACTTTCCTTCCAAGGAGTAAGCTTCTTTTAATTTCATGGCAGCAATCATCATCTACAGTGATTTTGGAGCCCAAGAAAACAAAGTCTCTCACTGTTTCCCCATCTATTTGCCATGAAGTGATGGGACCAGATGCCATGATCTTGGTATGTTGAATGTTGAGTTTTAAGCCAGCTTTTTCTCTCTCCTCTACAAGGTAATTAGCCCACAAGTACCATAAGGTTGCAAACAGTAGGACACGACTGAAGCGAATTAGCACTTCAGTGCATTTTTTTCACTGTCTAGGCAGAGGTTAATATGTTCTTAACTCCTAAAAAGTTGGTACTCTAATAGAATAGAAGATTAAAATACAGGCATATCTGTCTTTATTGTTTCAGTGTAGACATATGGCATTCTTTTGAAAGAAGATGCCATGTAAGAGTTTCATAGACAGAGAGGAGATATTGATGTCTGTTTTCAAAGCTTCAAAAGAGAGGCTGACTCTCTTATTAGGTGCTAGTGCAGCTGGTGACTTTAAGTTGAAGGCAATGCCCATTTACCATTTTGAAAAGCATAGGGCCTTTAAGAATGATGCTAAATCTACTCTTCTTATGCCTTATACATGGGACAGAAAATCAGAACATGTTTTTAAATAATACGGTTGACCAAATATTTTAATTCCATTGTGGAGACCTACTGCTCAGTGCAGGGGTTGGGTGTGTGGTGGTTGGGGGGGTTAAGGGGCGAGAGATTCCTTTTGAAATACTGCTATTCATTGACAATGGGGATATACAATGGCATTCATGTTGTTTTCATGCCTGCTAATAAAACTTCCATTCTGGAGTCCATGGATAAAAGTAATTTCAACTTTCAAGTGTTATTATTTAAGAAATGCATTTTATAAGCCTATAGCTGCCATAGATAGTGATTCCTCCAATGGATCCAGGCAAAGTCAACTTTAAACACACTGGAAAGGATTTAAATTCTAGATGTCATTAAGAACACTCAGAATTCAGAGGACAATGTCAAAATATCAAATTAGCAGGAATTTGAAAAAAGTTGATTTTAATCCTCATTAATGATTTTTAGGGGTTCAACATTTCAGTGGAAGAAATCACTACAGATGTAGTGGGGGAAAAAAACGAGAGAACTAGAATTAGAAGTGGAGCCTGAATATGTGCATGAGTAGCTGTAATCTTATGATAAAGCCTGAATGAATGAGAGGTTGTTCCTTATAAGCTCATCTATATGTGAGCAAAGACCATGAGTTTTTGAGATAAAATTTAGTCCTGGTGAAGATACTATGAAGATTATTGAAATGACAATAAAAGATTTGCAATATTACATAAACTTAGTTGATAAAGCAGTGGCAGGTTTTGAGAGGATTGGCTCCAAATTTTGAAAGAAATTCTACTGTGGACAAAATGCTATCAAGCAGAGAAAAACTTTCCTTGAAAGGAAGAATAAATCAATGCAGCAAATTGTTGTCTTATTTTAAGAATAAGTCTCACCAACCTTCAGCAACCCACAGCTTAATCACTCAGCAGCTATCAAGAATGAGTCAGGACTCTCCACCAGGAAACAGATTAACAACTTAAGAAAGTGTCAGGTGATAAGTAGCATTTTTTTTTAGCAATAAAATATTTTCAATTAAGGTATGTACATTGTTCACTTAGACATAATGATACTGTACACTTAATAGACAACAGGCTAATGTAAACATAATTTTATGCTCACTGAGAAGACAAAATATTTGTGTGACTCATTTATTGCAACATTTGCTTTATTGTGATGGTCTAGAACTGAACACACAGTATCTCCAAGGTACACTTTTACTGAAAAATGAATTTATGCTTAAATACTCTACTATAGAGGATAGTGGGAGATTAAAGTAATTATTAACATATCATCACTATGCTTGAACAATGTTGTATCTAACTGGGAGACAGACATATTAAGCAATAATTTTCTATGGTAAAGAGAAATACTAACCTAAGCTCAAAGGTTAAAGGGAACATAGAGAAGAAAATAATCAGTTCTACATTGGGAAGAAACAGGGGATGAGTGGAGCATTAGCTGCATTTTATGAAATGCAGAAAAAGAATGAAAAGCATTCTGGGAAAGGGAACTTCTCAGGCAGAGGCAAGTGTTATGAATATGAATATGGTGTTAGAACAAATCTGAGATGTAATGTTCACCTGGGATTTGAATTGTGTGAAGACATGGAAACCATCAGACACAACCTAGCAACTAAACCACCACCACCACGGAAACCAGCAGAGAAAGTTTTATTATGGTAGGTTGGCAGCAGATTATAGGACATGGTTCAACCTGTGATGAAAAGAAGTGTTAGTCACACAGTCATGTCTGACTCTTTGTGATCCCATGTATTGTAGCTCACCAGGCTCCTCTGTCCATGGAATTCTCCAAGAGTACTTGAGTGGTTGTAACTTCCTTCTCCAGGAGACCTTTCTGACCCAGGGTCAAAACCCGGGTCTTCTGCATTGCAGGCAGATTCTTTACCATCTGAGCTACCAGGTAAGCCCCTTTAACCTATGATTGAGTTTGATGAAGCTGTCAAATTGTCCTTGCGTGCTAAGTCACTTCAGTTGTGTCTGACTCTTTTGTGACATTGGACTGTAGCCTGCCAGGCTCCGCTGTCCATGGAATTTCCCAGACAAGAACACTAGTATGGGTTACCACTTCCTTCTCTTGGGGATCTTCCCAACCCAGGGATCGAACCCAAGTCTCATGTGTCCTGCATTGGCAAGCAGGTTCTTTACCACTAGCACCACGTGGGAAACTATTGTGCCCTTGCTGCTGCTGCTAAGTCGCTTTAGTCGTGTCCAACTCTGTGCGACCCCATAGATGGCAGCCCGCCAGGCTGCCCCGTCCCTGGGATTCTCCAGGCAAGAATACTGGAGTGGGTTGCCATTTCCTTCTCCAATGCATGAAAGTGAAAAGTGAAAGTGAAGTCGCTCAGTCATGTCCAACTCTTAGCGACCCCAGGGACTGCATGAAGCCCACTAGGCTCCTCCATCCATGGGATTTTCCAGGCAAGAGTACTGGAGTGGGGTGCCATTGCCTTCTCTGATTGTGTCCTTAACCATAGATAATTAGGATCCAAAAGAACATATCCTTAGAACAAAAGTGATTAGTCTGATTGTCATTTTACAATCACAATTCTAGCACTATTAAGTATGCAGAAAGCAGTACCAGAAGTAAACATCAATAAGTTCTTTATCAGCTCCAATTATTCTCAGTTCCTTAGATGATGATTTCGTACTTTCTTTTGTCTCCTCCAACTTCTAATATTGGTCTGTACTCCTAGATGATCGTTTTTCTTGTTACTGAACAGAGGAAATAAGCATTTTCTGAACAGAACTTCCCCAAGACCTGTCCCATCCCTGAATTTGCACCCAGGGCTTCTGCCTTCTCTTCCATTTCCATGAACACACTATCCACACTCTTGACAAAGGCCAAGCCTACTCATGCACTAGATTCATCTCCTCTTTCTTAACTCTAGTGCTTCTTTCTTCTTTAAGCGTAAATTATCCTCTCTACTAGATTTTTTCCATCAGTACAAAATGCTGCCATTTCTCCCATTTTAAGACACAAACATTCTTTAAGCTCATGTCCTCATTTTCCTCCTCCTTCCAACAAAATTCCTCAAAAGAATTGTGCGTTCTCAAAGTCTCCATTTTCTCTCCTCTCTTTCATGATTCATTCAATCAGATTTTCTACCATCCCATTCAAACAAAACTCTTAGCTACATCATTTCTTACCTTCAGCCTATCCTCACTTTAGTTTTCAGCATTGTTTCAGTTGATTGTTCATTGATATCTGAGTCATGTTCTTAACTTGAATTTCAAGATTTCACTCTCTTTTAAGTGTACTGGTCGCTTAGTGGCAGACCCTTCTCAGTCTCATTATTAGATTTTTTTTCATCTACTTGGTCTTTGAAATTTAGAATCCTTTGTGAATCAGTCCTTGAACTCTTTTCTATTTATAATCACCCCTTTGATGTTTTCATTAGGTCTCATGGCAATAAATATCATCTATATGCCAATGAAACTCAAGTTCCTCTCTCTCCAGGATGACAGAACCATAAATCCAACAACCTACTCAACAGATCCATCTGAACATCTAACAGAAATCTCAAAGTGATTGGGTACAACATTGGAACTCTTAATCATCCGCCCAATACTTACTCCAGATAGTCATCCCCACCTCACTTAATGGTAACTCCAATGAATTTCTCACTTCCCAAACCAAACCAAAAGCTGAAAATAATCTAAACTTCTCACTTACTTGCATATCCCATATTCAATTTAATTTCAAATATTGACTTTACCTTAAAAATACACACATAGTCTGACTGCTATCACCTTGTCCTCTTGATGAGGGTGAAAGAGGAAAGTGAAAAAGTGGGCTTGAAATTCAACATTAAAAAAACAAAAATAAAAACTAAGATCATGGCATCCAGTCCCATCACTTCATGGCAAATAGAAGGGGGAAAAGTGGGAATAGTGACAGATTTTATTTTCTTGGACTCCAAAATTACTGTGGGTGGTGACTTCAGCCATGAAATTAAAAGATCCTTGCTCCTTGAAAGAAAAGCTATGACAAACCTAGACAGCATATGAGAAAGCAGAGACATCCTGTTGCCAACACAGGTCCAGATAGTCAAAGCTATGGTTTTTCCAGTAGTCATGTATGGATGTGAGAGTTGGTCCATAAACCAAGCTGAGCACCAAAGAATTGATGCTTTTGAATTGTGGTGCTAGAGAAGACTCTTTTTTTTTTTTTTACTCTTGAGAGTCCCTTGGACTGCAGGGAGATCGACCCAGTTAATCATGAAGGAAATCAATCCTAAATTCTTTGGAAGGACTAATACTAAAGTTGAAGATCCAATCATTGGCCACCTGATGCGAGGAGTCAATTTATTGGAAAAGACCCTGATGCTGGGAAAGATTAAGGGCAGAAGCAGAAGGGCATGGCAGAGGATGAGATGGTTAAATAGAATTATTGACTCAATGGACATGAATTTGAGCAAACTCAGGGAGACAGTGAAGGACAGGGGAGACTGACATTCTCCAGTTCATGGCACTACAAAGAGTCAGACATGACTTACTGATGGAACAATAAAATCACCATCTCCACTGCTAACACATTGGTGTTATTCACTATCAATTGGTCCAGTTCATTCTCATCTCATGCTGGAAATATTGCAGTTCCTTAACTGCCCTCCTTGCTTTGGGTCTTGACTCCCTAAGTGCTATTTTCAAAAAAGCCACCAAACTTTTGCAGTAAAAATGTAGTCAGATCATATCCTCTTGTCAAAATTCTCTAAAGTCATCTATTCTCATTTCAAGTAACCACCAAAGTTTTTAGAGCGGCCAACAATGACCTACATATCAAGGCTTCCCTGCAACCCATTGCCCCACCAGGCCTCATATTCTATTAGATTCTTCCTTATAAATCTGTTTAACCTCCATAGGATATTTATCTGTTCTTCTAGGTGTGCTTTCTTCTCAGAGCCTTTGTACTTGATGTTACTTCTACCCTGAAATTTGTTTCTGCAGTTATCTACAGTGGTCAGTTCCTGACTTGGTTTAGATCTTTAATCTAGGTTCACATTCTCTAAGAAATCTTTCTGGGCAATTTATTATAAAATGCAACTCCTACCTGCTGACCCTTTTTCAACCCTTTTCCTGCTGCCGTGATAAGACTTGTAACCATTTGATATTCAACTTATGTGACTTATTTTATATCATTTTATATAAAATTTTATATCATTTTATACTTATTTTATATCATTTATTTTTAGTCTATACACTTTTCCCTATAACTGCAAAGTAAGTTCCATGAAGGCAGCAGCTTTTATTTGTATTGATTATTGCTTTCTCCCAAATCTTTGTATGGTTTTAGACAAATAGTGGGAATCTAACAAGTATCTCATTAATGAATGAATAAATGTGCAATTGCAAAAAATATAAACAACTACAGATGATTGATTGGAAAATATATTATGGGAAAAAGATTATTCTCACTATTATTGATGAGATCCTATGAATCACTGAGACAAAGACCAATATACCAATAGAAAATAAATATGTAGCCTGAAGATAGAAAAAAATATTAAACTATCAGTAATTCAACATACAAAGTCAAACAGTAATTACACACACTATTTACACTGACAAAGATTTAAAAGCAATGCTTACCTAAAGCAGTCAAAACTAAGGATTGAGCAGTACCTTTAACTGAGAAGAGATTAAAGATAGGGGAAGTTGGAAATATGCATTAAAAACCTTTAAAATGATTATACCGTGTAATGCAGAAAACCTCTTCTTCAAATTAATTTTTTATTCATTCATTCAGAAAGAATGTGACTAGAATGGAGAGCAAAAACAAGAAGTTCCCTTCCCTTACATATCTAATGTTTGAGAGGTCAGAAAGTTAATAATGTGTTATAAAAAATAATGTAAAATTATATCTATAAAACTGAAAATAAAACATATTAATATATGATATTATGAGTCTATAATTAGCAGTTTACATTAAGTGTAAGGAAAGACTTTCAAAAAGAAATGGTTATTGACGTCACATCCTATGGAAGATGAGATGATTGGATGGCATCACTGACTCAGTTGACATGAGTTTGAGCAAACTCAGGGAAATAGTGAAGGACAGGTAACCCTGGCATGCTGTAGTTTGTGGGGTTGCAGAGTCAGACATGACTTAATGACTGAACAACAAAAACAACATGTGATAGATAGCTTTAGAAGTCCAAACAAGAGATGACAGTGACTGTATCTACTTTTTTGACCATCTGTTAAGTGTCAGGCACTATGCCATGTACCAGGGCTAAAATGATAAATAAGGCAGATATTGCCTCAACCCTCATGGTTTCTGCATCTGCTGGGGAGTGATCTTTGGGTGGAAATGACTATTGAGATGAAGACCAGTGTGTAGATCTGAAATATATTTTGAAGCATTATACAATAGTCTTAACAATGGATTCAGTTGTGTGCGTAAGGAAAAGATAATACTCCTTTATAAATTTATAATTTCAATTTACAATTAGTAAATGTTGTATAATTTACTAGAACAGGAAGACAGGTGTTAGTGGAGAATACATAAATTTTTTTTAATGTCAATTTTGTACCATCTCTGAGACTCCTAATACAAGTTTACAAATAGCCGTTTGTCTAAGAGTCTAAAGCTAAAAAGAGAACAGTAGGTTGGTTTTATGAATCTCGTCTATGCCATAGAGATAATGTTTGAAACCATAACACTGACTAAGAAACTCTTTTCTTTTACATAAGGAAAATATAAACACAGAAAAGTGAAGGGAAATTTTGGGAAGCAAAGAGAACAGTGAGCATAAGAGACAATAAGAGAAGGGAAAGAGTAGAGAAGAAAAGGAGAACAGAAGAGAAAACTAGAGAGTAAGTAATTAAGGCCTAGCAAGAATGAATACATTCAGAGTTTAGCCAAGAGAAATAGTCAGTAAAGGAAAGAGAAAATTATTAGCCAGAAAAGAGATGGACAATGAGATCCAAAGCCCCACTGCCAGAGCTGACATTAAGAGAGGAAGTGGAATAACTTGGGAGGGAGGGGGAAAGGCGACTTGTTTTCAGAGAAGGAAAACGAGACAGTTCAGGTGCACCTCTGTATATTTATGTGTATGTGTAGTCTTCTGAGTTGCAGTAGAAACCACTTTCAGAGGATTGCCTTCAATGGCGACTATCTTCTCTGCAAATGTAAGGATCAGTCATCTCCTGAGAGTCTGGGGAGACATGGGAAAGATTTGGTGACTTAGGAAGGTGATGTTTTAAAATAATTAATGTGTAGAGTGGAGAAGTATTGCCAAACAGAAAAGCTTGAGTCTATTCAATGTAATTGATCATAGTATTCTGTGAAGCCAATTTTCCTGCAGTAATTTTTTTCACTAGCCAACTTCATCTATAACAAAGAAGTAGAAAGAAGATAATAGTTGGGTTAAGCTATGCTGGATTTCTGGCACTTGCATGTGATAAAGAATACAGAGGTCCAAACACAATGATTTACTTCATTGGCAAGAATTACATTGAATATGGACTATATGCTCAAAGGATTATAATAACCAGCTTTGTACATAAAATGAAAATTTTAAATCTGTAGAAATATTCATCATCAAAGAATTGATTATTTAGATATGCACTACAAGAGATGATTACACAGCAATTTATAGTGATGGTAATCTGTTTTTTATTGATGTGGAAAGATGTCCAAGATACATAGCTAAGCAAGAAAGGCAAGCTAGAAAGTACATAGGGAGAACTATTTTATTTTTATTTGACAACAATTCTTTAATATCAAGTGTTGGCAAACAGGTAGAACAACTAGGACTCTCATATATTGCCAGTGAAAAAGTAAATTATTATAATCATTTTGAAAAACTTTGCTGGTGTTTGTTAAAAAAAAAAAAACGTAATATATGCTTACTCTTAGGAACAAGTGAGCAATTCTACTCTGAGATATAGACTAGATATGTCCTTAAGTTCCCCTATAATGTTTACATTAGAAGTTCATAGCCTCAAACTTGAAACAATGAAATTGTAAAATGGTTAAATAAAATGTGCTCCATATTTGTTCTACAGCTATATAGATCAATCAGAATAAGCAAATTGCAATAACAAATTACAATGTATCTTAGAAAAATGTGTTATACAAACTAAAACACCTAAAAGGGTACATAAATAAAATACAGAAATAGAAAAGATTTATCAACCCTGTTAAGAGATAGTGAGGTTTATTCTTGGCAGAGATGGGTGTGGAGGAGAGAACTTCCGGGTTTGAAAAAATGTTCTGACTCTAGAATAGTTATTATTTGTTCACTTTCTGTATGATATTATGCTTAAATAATAATTCAGTTCAGTTCAGTCGCTCAGTCGTGTCCAACTCTTTGCGACCCCATGAACTGCAGCATGCCAGGCTTCCCTGTCCATCACCAACTCCCAGAGTTTACCCAAACTCATGTCCATTGAGTCAGTGATGCCATCTAGCCAACTCATCTTCTATCCTCCCCTTCTCCTCCTGCCCTCAGTCTTTGCCAGCATCAGGGTCTTTTCAAATGAGTCAGCTCTTCGCATCAGGTGGCCAAAATACTGAAGTTTCAGCTTCACCATCAGTCCTTCCAATGAACACCCAGGACTGATTTCCTTTTGGATGGACTGGTTAGATCTTCTTGCAGTTCAAGGGACTCTCAAGAGTCTTTTCTAACACCACGGTTCAAAAGCATCAATTCTTTGGTGCTCAGCTTTCTTTATAGACCAACTCTCACATGTAATACATACATGACTACTGGAAAAACCATAGCCTTGACTAGACAGACCTTTTTTGACAAAGTAATGTCTCTGCTTTTTAATATGCTATCTAGGCTGGTCCTAGCTTTCCTTCCAAGGAGCAAGCATCTTTTAATCTCATGGCCGCAATCACCATCTGCAGTGATTTTGGAGCCCCCCAAAATAAAGTCACCCACTGTTTCCACTGTTTTCCCATCTATTTGCCATGAATAATGGGACCGGATGCCATGATCTTAGTTTTCTGAATGTTGAGCTTTAAGCCAACTTCTTCACTCTCCTCTTTCACTTTCATCAAGAGCCTCTTTAGTTCTTCTTCACTTTCTGCCATAAGGGTGGTGTCATCTGAATATCTGAAGTTATTGATATTTCTCCTGGCAGTCTTGATTCCAGCTTGTGCTTCCTCCAGCCCAGCTTTTCTCAAGATGGACCCTGCATATAAGTTAAATAAGCAGGGTGACAATATACAGCCTTGATGTACTCCTTTTCCTATTTGGAACCAGTCCGTTGTTCCATGTCCAGTTCTAACTGTTGCTTCCTGACCTGCATATAGGTTTCTCAAGAGGCAGGTCAGGTGGTCTGGTATTCCTGTCTTTTTCAGAATTTTCCACAGTTTATTGTGAATCACACAGTTGAAGGCTTTGGCATAGTTGAAAAGGCAGAAATCAATGGTTTTCTGGAACTCTCTTGCTTTCTCGATGATCCAGCAAATGTTGGCAATTTGATCTCTTGTTCCTCTGCCTTTTCTGAAACCAGCTTGAACATCTGGAAGTTAATTATGCAAAAATAATCATTATGTATGGAAAAATGTCTAGAAAGAAATAGATCAACATAATTGTTGTGATATCTGTAAATTTATTTGTAACTTCTATTTTTTTATAATTTTATTATATAGATTTTACATTGACAAAACATCAATATTGACACTGTCAATCCTCCAAGTTGACACTGGAAAAGGTAATGGCAAACCACTCCAGTATTCTTGCCTCTAGAAGCCCCATGAACTGTATGAAAAGGTAAAAAGGTACGACACTGGAAGATGAGCCGTCCAGATTAATAGGCACCCAATATGCTACTGGGGAAAAGAGGATAAATAGTTCCAGAAAGAATGAACAGGCTGGGCCAAAGCTGAAATGTTATTCAGTTGTGGATGTGTCTGGTGGTGAAAGTAAAATCTGATGTTGTAAAGAACAATATTACATAGGAACCTAAAATGTTAGGTCCATGAATCAAGGTAAATTGAACATGGTCAAGCATGAGATGGCAAGAAATATAAAAAAGAGTGAATATTGACATTTTAGGAATCAGTGAAGTAAAATGGATGGAAATGGTTGAATTAATTCAGATGACCATTATATCTACTACTGCGGGCAAGAATCCCTTAGCAGAAATGAAGTAGCCCTCAGAGTCAACAAAAGAGTTGAAAATGCAGAACTTGGGTGCAATCTCAAAACCGACAGAATTATCTGTTTGTTTTGAAGACAAACCATTCAACATCACTGCCCCAACCACTAATGCCAAAAAAAGCTGAATGATTCTATGAAGACCTACACCACCTTCTAGAACTAACACACACACACAACAAAATGTATTTTACATCATATGGGATTGGAATGCAAGAATAGCATTTTATATTAAAAGTGTGTTATTTTTATATACAGAAAAACAATGATGCTCTTTGCTTTTTTTAAAAAAGTGATAAATGTGGCTTGAAGAACACCCACTTTATATAACTTACTTTTCACTTTACCTCTTCAAACACTTCTGAAAATTAATTCAAATTGTTATTAAGATTATTTTTTTTAAAAGTCAATTATTATTTCAGTCAGTTTTTAGCATTTGACCTTAAAATTTTAATTTCTAACATACTTATATCTTATCTTAATACTAAAACAAATTGTTTGCCCATTTATGGCATTAACTCCTAAATAGGGCAAGGACTATCTATTAAAACTGAGCTAATCTCCTTGAATTCTTTACTGCAAACTCATTTTTTTAAAACACCTCCTTATATTTCACCACTAATGGAATGAGAGAGCATCCTGCAGAATATACTCAATTATTTTTAATCCCCTTCTTTCCCATACAAGTCACATCAATCTTCAGGTTTTTTCTTTTTCCCCTTCACAGTGCAAAAATCTATTTAACAAAATGCATGTGGTTAAGTTTGTTGCTTTAATAAAGCTCAAGAGGATGGAATTAAATTAGTTTAGAGTAATTACTTATAATTAGATATTCTTAATGGGAACTGAATAAGTCCTAAATTATTCTAAAACTTTCTTGCTTAAATACGTTTCTCCATTGACAATTCCCCTCTTCCCTTCCCCACATGCAAACAAAATTGCTTTCCAGTTTTCAAGGCTGAATTCCATTTGCTTAGAAAATACTCTAAGGCACATTTAGAGAAAGTTTGTAAATTAAACTAAACTAAAGCTCATCGCTAAGGGAGAGATAGGCTGGAAATTTAGATTATGCAAAGATAATTATCCCTTATGCTTTCAAAGGAAGGGTGGAAAAGATGTCAACAGAAGTAAATATTACTTTAAAAGGGCAATGAAGTGGGAAAGGAAAGTGGGAACATACAGTCTCTGAGGATCAAGTGTGATTATCTGTTGTCTATTCAGTTAGACACCTGGTTGTGAGAGTCTCTTGAAAACTCATCAGATATCTGTCCATATTTGTTGCTAGGCAGAAAAACTACTTCCCCTCAAACTCCATGAAGGTACCTTGTGAACACCAGACCTCCAAGCAATGTGGTATTCAGCGGGCCATGCCAAGGAGACCACATCTGTTTTGAATTGGGGATGTCTTCACACCAAAGAGGTGGAAGAGAGAGCCAAAGACACAAGCAGCCAGCACTCCAATAAAATCACCAGGACTTCGATTTTTATCTTTCTCTCCTCAAAACAGAAGAGGAGTTAACTTATCCAACTGACATATGTGTAAAAGGCTAGTGCAAGAAACCTGGTATGTTTTATGAAACTCCATGGCAAAAGAATGTTTTCATCTCTTCCATGAGAAAAATTTAAGTTTAAATGATTTCCACATGAAGGATTTGGTGATATTCCATGTGAGAACCTGTCTTTTGTCTTTTACATGCTGTTGCTATCTAAATTAGATTTGTTCATTTGTTTGAACTCTATGAATTCCAAATAATAGGCTCCTCTTGGTTCCAATACAATAAGAAAACTTTTGATCAAGAAACTCAAACTCAAGAGAGGAAAAAGTAAGTTTCATCAGAATAGAACATCAAGGGATTCTGATTTAACCTGACAAATTCTGACCCTGCACTTATATAAATACCTTATAAGTATCTGTCTGACATTAGGGGCAAGGAATATGAGAGAGAGACAAAAAAGAGATACTATATATTACCATGATGCAGCAATGCTTATTCTTTGGGTCATGGTTTATTTTATTTTTTGGCTTAATACATAGGTTGAGTTTGTGGTGCATCCACTGTTTTTTAAGGAAAAATCAAATTGTAAATCAGATCCTAATGTCTTTAAGAGTGAAGGTAAAAGTGTTAGTCTCTCAGTTGTGTCTGACTCTTTGGAACCCTATGGACTGTAGACTGCCTTGCTCCTCTGACTGTGGAATTCTCTAGGCAAGAATACTGGAATGCGTTGCAATGCTCTTCTCCAGGGGATCTTCCTGACCCAGGGATTGAACCCATATCTTTTACATGTCCTGTTTTGGCTGGCAGATTCTATGCCATCTAAGGCACCAGGAAAGTCCAGTGTCTTTAAATCATACATAAATAAATAATAAAAATTGGTGAGTGAAGTGAAGGATGTGTGAAACTATCATTCTAGCATTAATTGAACAAGGTATATGTACTGTCTTTATCTACAAAACAGATGTTAACCTCTCACTTTTCCAGAGGAGGTCACTGGCTAAGACTTCAAGTATTTTTCTAAGATGATACAGGTAAGTGATTATGATCTCATTTGAAGCCCATTTTCTTGCATTACACGATCTACAGAGAGATTATTTCATCTATTTTATTCATGAATATCATATTTTATTTCAGATAATTTTAGGGCTAAAGTATTTTTAGTCTGCAAATATCACCCTGTCCATATTTTTCTTTTCTAACAATAGAAGTCTTGATTCCTCTTTCCCAAAGTGAAGAGTTTTCATTCATACTGTATACCATAATGTACACAAGAGACTTAATATTGCTTCCCCAGTTTAGGCCTCAAAAAGGCACTGTAAGTGGTCTACCTTGAAGCCCTGGATCCTGCAATTGTAATACATCATGCTTTTAAGACACACCCATATTGGACCTTCAAACCAGTCAATCCTAAAAGAAATCCATCCTGAATATTTATTGGAAGGACTGATGCTGAAGTTGAAGTTCCAAAACTTTGGCCACCCGATGCAAAGAACCAACTCACTGGAAAAGACCCTGATGTTGGAAAAGATTGAAGGTAAAAGGAGAAGATGGTTAGATAGCATCACTGACTCAATGGACATGAATTTGAGCAGACCCTGGGAGACAGGGAAGCCTGGAATGCTGCAGTTCATGAGGTTGCAAACAGTCAGATACGACCTGGTGATAGAACAACAACAACAACACAAGGGGCAGGAAACCTGGAGATATTTTTCCAAAGATGATAGGTGGCCAATGGGCACACAAAAAGATGCTCAGCATCATAGATTATCAGAGAAATGCAGGTCAAAACCACAATGAGATATCACCTCACACCTATAAAAATGCCTATCAACAAAAGGACCACAAATGACAAGTGTTGGTGAGGAGGTGAAGAAAGGGAAACGTTTGGTGGGAATGTAAATTGATGCACCATTGTGGAAAACACTATAGATGTTTCTCAAAAACTTAAAATAGAACTATCATATGACACAGCGATTCTTCTGCTGGGTATGTATATATATATATATAAAACTTCTCTTATTGAAGGGATACATGAACCCCAATGTCCAATGCATCATTATTTAGAATAGCTGAGACATAGAAGCAACCTAAGTATCCATCAACAGGTGAATAAAGATGTAGTATACATATAAAATGAAATAATAATCAGCCATAAAAAATATTAAAATTTTGCCATTTGAAACAATATAGATAGACTCAGAGGATTCTGTGCTGAGTGAATAAGTTAGACAGAGAAAGACAAATACTGCCGATGCCATTTATAGGTAGAACCTTAAAAATACAAAAAAAAAACAGTGAATATAATAAAAAAGAAACAGACTTACAGATATAGAAAACGAACTAGTGGTTACCAGCAGGGAGAGAGAAGGGGGAAGAGACAACACAGAGGTAGGAGATTGAGAGGTACAAACTCTGATATATAAAATAGGCTACAAGAATATATTTTATACCTATAAATGGAGTATAACCCTTAAAAATCATGAATTGCTATAGTGTACTCTTGTAATGTATATAATATTATATATTATACTTCAAAAAATAAATTTAAAAATGCCTGCAGGTTCTTTGACACTTCTGTCAAAGCAGGGATGTTTGTCTCTTTCTTTTTAATCTGGTCTTAACTCAGTGATGCATTTGTAACCAATAGACTACAATGGAAATGATGCTATTTTGATGTGTGAGAGTAGGCCAAAGAGACTCTGTGACTTCCACACAGTTCTTGTGTGTCTGTTCACTATGAAGGAAGCCAGCCACCATGTTCTGATATTACCATGTTGGAAATGTGCTCTGGTTGACAGTCTAGCTGAGTCTACCAAGTCAATAGTCAGAGACAATTGCCACTCCTGTCACTGAGCCAACTTTTATGTCTAACACATTTGAGTGGTCAGATGACTGTAACCTTAGGAGACAACTAACTGCAACTGCAGACTTCCCTGGTGGTTTAGACGGTAAAGAATCTGCCTGCAATGTGGGAGACCTGGGTTCAGTCCTGGGTTGGGAAGATCCCCTAGAGGAGGACATGGCAACCCACTCCAGTATTCTTGCCGGGAGAATCCCCATGAATAGAGTGCATGGAGTCGCAAAGAGTCAGATTCAACTGAGTGACTAAGCATAACTGCAACTACATTGAAGATCCCATGAAAGAGTAGCCTAGTCAAGCCTTTTCTGAATTCCTGAACCATAAAATCATGAGCCACATAAAGCAGTTGCTATGTTATGCTACTGAATTTTTGATATAATTATTCACAGCAACAATAATTAAAACACAAGACTCAGAAACACTTGGGCAATGAAATATCTGCAGGAGATAAAGTGGGTGAGATTCAACTTCACTAGTCTACAAGCAGAATTCAAACGTAACACAGGAGATATGAGCATGGAAACTAGTATTAGGCAAATCTATGTATATGCCCAAATGGCACTTATTAGCTCTAGTGTGGCTTAATGCACTTACATTTTCTGAGACTCAGCTCTATAATGAAGGAATAAAAACAGAACCAAGGCGGGGGGGGGGGTGGGGGAGGGATGGAAACAGAGAAACAGAAACAATAGGAAACATAGACAGATAGATATAGATACGATCTATTTACAGAGCTATATAACTATAGATATATATAATAGTTATTATATGTTTTATATTATATATAGTCTTTTTAACCAGGAAAAAAATTATTATAAGAAACTGAATCAAACATCATTTAACTGAGAAGTACTAAGATCTGCAGTTGGCAAGCTAGAAACATAGGAGATATGATCATAAAGTTATAGTCCAAGTCCAAAGGTCTGAGAAGGGGAACCAACGTTATAAGTTCCAGTATGAAAATTGAGAGGCCCAAGATCCATGAAGAGCTGTTGTTTCAGTCTGAGTTTGAAGGTAGTAAAATATCAATGTCCTACTTCAAAAAATTAAACAGGAAGATTTTCACTGAATTTCTGGCTGTACCAATTTTTTTTTTTTTCTATTTAAGCCTACAACTGATTGGATGAAATCCACCCACATTAGGGAGGGAAACTTGCATTTCAGTCCATAGATCCAAATGTTAATCTCACCCAATATACCCTCACCGGCAAGGAAAAAAAATATTCCATGGTAATGGGAACAAAAAGAAATCTGCCATATCAATACTCATATCTGACAATGACTATAAAACAAAGTCTTTAATAAAAGCCAAAGAAGGGAGCTATATAATAAAAATGGTATTAATGGGTTTCCCAGGTGATGCAGTAATAAAGAACCCGACTGCCAATGCAAGATACATAAGAGATATGGGTATGAACCCTGGGGTGGGAATATCCCTTAGAGTAAGAAGTGGCAACCCACTCCAGTGCTCTTGCCTGAAAATTCCATTGACAGAGTAGCCTGGAAGGCTCCATGGAGTCACAGAGTCAGACACAACTGAGAGACTCAGCACAAAAGTATTACTATAAATAAGGGATATAACATTCATAGACATATATGCACTTAGAATTATTGTTGTTTAGTCACTAAGTTGTGCCTGACTCCTACAACTCCTTGGACTGTAGCCCATGAGACTTCTCTGTCAATGGAATTTCCCAGTCAAGAACACTGGAGTAGACTGCCATTTTTTTCTCTAAAGGATCTTCCCAATACAGGGATCGAGCCCACATGACCTACATTGGCAGGGAGATTCTAAAATACTGAACCACTTGAGAAACGCTGTGTATAAATATCAGTTCAGTTCAGTCCAGTTCAGTCACTCAGTCATCTCCGACTCTTTACGACCCCATGGACTGCTTTCTTTGTAGTCCAACTCTCATATCCATACATGACTACTGGAAAAACCATAGCCTTGATTAGATGGACCTTTGTTGACAAAGTAATATCTCTGCTTTTTAATATGCTATCTACATTGGTTATAGCTTTCCTTCCAAACAGTAAGCATCTTTTAATTTCATGGCTGCAGTCACCATCTGCAATGACTTTGGAGCACAAAAAATACAGTCTGCCACTGTTTTCACTGTTTCCCTATCTATTGGCCATGAAGTGATGGGACCCAATGCCATGATGAATGTTGAGCTTTAAGCCAACTTTTTCACTCTCCTCTTTCACGTTCATGAAAAGGCTCTTTAGTTCTTTACCTTCTGCCATAAGGGTGGTGTCATCTGCATGTCTGAGGTGATTGTTATTTCTCATGACAACCTTGATTCCAGCTTGTGCTTCATCCAGTCCAATATGGGTATACCTAAATATATAAAGCAAATATTAACAGACATAAAGAACAGAACTGACAGTAATACAATAGTAGTAGGCTCCAACAACCCATTACATCAAGCAAAGGACAGATTATTCAGACTGAAAATCAGAATGGAATTAGTGTCCTTAAAAGACAGATTAGAACAGTTGCACGTAATAAATATTTATATAATGAATGTTTCTTTCATAAACTACAGAATACACATTGCTTTCAAGTGCACATGGAATGTTCTCCAATGTATATCACACACTAGGTCACAAAACAGGTCTCAACAAATTTAAGAGGCTAGAAATTATATCAACCATCCTTTCCTACCACAATGGTAAAATAAACCCTGCAAATTAATTGAAGGAAGAAAAGTGGGATAAACACACATACGGAGACTGAACAGTATGCTACCATAAAAACAACTCAATAAAGAAATCAAACAGAAAATCAGAGAAGAGTCTGAGACAGATGAAAATAAAAACAAAAGCTTTCCAAAATCTGGGACACAGCAAAAGTTTACAGCTATGCAGACCTACCTAAAGTAGGTAATACATACATATAGTACAACATCTACAATTGTAGTCATGGCTTTAGTTCAGTTCATTTCAGTCACTCAGTCATGTCCAACTCTTTGTGACCCATGGACTGCAGCACACTAGGCCTCCCTGACCATCACCAACTCCCAGAATTTACTCAAAATCATGTCCATTAACTGGAACAATGACTGGTTCCAAATTGAGGAAGGAACATGTCGAGGCTGTATGTTATCAACCTCCTTATTTAACTTATATGCAGAGTACATCATGCAAAATGCTGGGCTGGAAGAAGCACAAGCTGGAATCAAGATTGCTGGGATAAATATCAATAACCTTGGATACGCAGATGACACCACCCTTATGGCAGAAAGTGAAGAGGAACTAAAGAGCCTCTTGATGAAAGTGAAAGAACAGAGTGAAAAAGTTGGCTTAAAACTCAACATTCAGAAAACTAAGATTATGGCATCTGGTCTCATCACTTCATGACAAACAGATAAGGAAACAGTGGGAACAGTGACAGGTTTTATTTTGGCGGGCTCCAAAATCATTGCAGACAGTGACTGCAGCCATGAAATTAGAAGACACTTACTTCTTGGAAGGTAAGTTATGACCAACCTAGATAGCATATTTAAAAGCAGGGACATTACTTTGCCAACAAAGATCTGTCTAGTCAAGGCTATGGTTTTTCCAGTTCAGTTCAGTTCAGTTGCTCAGTCTTGTCCAACTCTGCAACCCCATGAACTGCAGCACGCCAGGCCTCCCTGTCTATCACCAACTCCTGGAGTCTACCCAAACTCATGCCCATTGAGTCAATGATGCCATCCAACCATCTCATCCTCTGTCATCCCCTTCTCCTCCTGCCCTCAATCTTTCCCAGCATCAGGGTCCTTTCAAATGAGTCAGCTCTCTGCATGAGGGGGCCAAAGTATTGGAGTTTCAGCAACATCAGTCCTTCCAATGAACACCCAGGACTGATCTCCTTTAGGATGGACAGGTTAATTTCATGGCTGCCATCGCCATCTACAGTGATTTTGGAGCCCATAAAAATAAAGTCAGCCACTATTTCCACTGTTTCCCCATCTATTTGCCATGAAGTGATGAGACCAGATGCCATGATCTTAGTTTTCTGAATGGTGACCTTTAAGTCAACTTTTTCATTCTCCTCTTTCGTTTTCATCAAGAGCATCTTTACTTCTTCTTCACTTTCTGCCATTAGGGTGGTGTCATCTGCATATCTGAGGTTATTAATATTTCTCCCGGCAATCTTGATTCCAACTTGTGCTTCCTCCAGCCCAGAGTTTCTCATGATGGACTCTGCATGTAAGTTAAATAAGCAGGGTGACAGCATACAGCCTTGATGTACGTACTCCTCTTCCTATTTTGGAACCAGTCTGTTGTTTCATCTCCAGTTCTAACTGTTGCTTCCTAATCCACATACAGGTTTCTCAAGAGGCAGATCAGGTTTTTCCAGTAGTCATGTATGGATGTCAGAGTTGGAATATAAAGAAAACTGAGCGCCAAAGAATTAATGCTTTTGAGCTGCAGTGTTGGAGAAGACTTTTGAGAGTCCCTTGGACTGCAAGGAGATCCAACCTGTCTATCCTAAAGGAGATCAGTCCTAATTGTTCACTGGAAGGACTGGTGTTGAAGCTGAAACTCCAATACTTTGGCCACCTGATGCAAGGAGCTGACTCGTTTGAAAAGACCCTGATGCTGGGAGGGATTGGGGATAGGAGGAGAAGGGGACAACAGAGGATGGGATGGTTGGATGGCATCACTGACTCAATGGACATAAGTTTGAGTAAGGTCCAGAAGTTGGTGATGGACAGGGAGGCCTGGTGTGCTGTGGTCCATGAGGTTGCAAAGTGTCAGACATGACTGAGTGACTGAACTGAACCGAACTGATGCATGGATGTGAGAGTTGGACCATAAAGAAAGCTGAACACTGAAGAATTGATGCTTTCGAGCTGTGGTGTTGGAGAAGACTCTTGATAGTCCCTTGGATTGTAAGGAGATTAAACCAGTCAACTTGAAAGGAAATAAGTCCTGAATATTCATTGGAAGCACTGATGCTAAAGCTGAAGCTTCACTACTTTGCCTACCTGATGTGAAGAACTGACTCATTGGAAAAGACTCTGATGCTGGGCAGGATTGAAGGCAGGAGGAGAAGGGGTCTACAGAAGATGAGATGGTTGGATAGCATTACCGACTCAATTGACATGAGTTTAGGCAATCTCCAGGAGATGGTGAAGGATAAGGAACCCTTGAGTGCTGCAGTCCATGGGATTGAAAAGAGTTGAACACTGAGCAACTGAACAGCAACAAAGATCTATCTCTCTTTTGTATAGATCAAAAGGTGAATTGAATAGCAATGCAATAAAAATCACTACCCTTCTATCACTCACTCCCTTTATACTGATAATAATCTCTGAAATTCCTGTAAAATATAATTGTTTTTGGTTTGCCATTTTCCTCAATAGATATAGCTCTAAAGATTTTCAGTTGGTCTTATTCATCCATCATAGTAGCCCTTACTCTACAGGTCAGTGAACCAAATGTGTAGTTTCTTCCAGTTGATAAATATGTCTATTTCAGTTATGCATTGCAAAAGTGGGGAAATAACCACAGGATAGATTCTGGGCCCATTGTGAGACAAACCTGAATTGAAATTCCAGTGATCACTTGGCCTCCCTAAGTCCCTCTTCTGACTGCTGGGTGGGCCACAGTGATGTTTTGTATGTCTTGCTATCAGTATCAGTTCAAAGCAAGTGTCTAGCAGTCTCTGAAAATTCTGTTTAAGGCCAAGGACTGACAACTAGCAGTGTGATGAGACAGGAGCATGCTGAATGCTCAGATTCTGAGCATCCCAGATCCCAAGCTTCCCACAGGCTCAAACTCTGCACTCAGCTCCTGGGCTACTAGATGGCCCTCCTTTCCCAGTGAAGAGTCCCATCCTCACTACCCACTGTCCTAGAGTCAAGCCAGGAGATCTCGGGGTACTGCCAGGGCCCCACATTGCACCCATTTTGGACACCTGCTCTCAGGCCCACACCCCTGTTTACAGCATTCCTGTGTATGTCAGACTGATTATATAAAATTGTAAATTTGTCTATATCAGCTTGTCCATATAAGGCTACTAAAACCATAGTACAAGCATGCTAAACAAACAAACAAAAAATTTTCTTTTCTCGATGCCCAGTTACCCTGAAAAAAAGCCATAGGTCCTTTTAGGGGGGTTGGGAGAAAGATTAACAGTATAAATTTTGGCAGTGTCCTGGGATCCTTCCTCAAAAAGACATGGTCTCCCTTTTATTCAAGAGATTCTGGGCCAACTGGCTCAACTCTGGTCATTGGTTGACAAGCCATTATTCTCTGTTTTTTATAATATTCAAGTTAAATGTTTTGTTCACCTGACCTGAAAATTTCCTATTATACAGATCAAGGAAGAACTTAGTAGACTTCCAAACTATTTTAACTTTTGAGAACATCATGATTAACTAGCCAACATCATGGGTCTGCACAAGTCAGAGTATTGTGATTGCTGCTTTGACACTGTTGTCAATTATGGTAAGCCCTTTCACCTTGCATTTGGTGGATGAATGTTACTGCATGGCCCCTGCTACACTGGGATCAAATTATCTCCATTGCACTTAGGGTCCTAGATTCAGTGATTATAGTTCACTCTGTATGATCTGGTCTACAAATAAAAGCACAGAGCTCTTCAAAGATGCCCAGGTCTAGATTGACACAAGAATGCATTCAAATTTTTAAAACCTGATTTAGTTTTTAAACATGATTAATATAAACTTACTTGTGTGTACTCCTAGCAAAAATGGTATCATGAATTTGATATTGAAATGTGTGTACTAATTGATAGATTTCCAAACATGGTTTGTTTAAACAGTGATAGAGAGAGATAAAGATGGCAGAATGAGGATGTGGAGCTCTCCTCTCTCCATGAATACAAAGCAATACATCTACTCATGGAACAAATTCCATGGGAAACTAACTGGAAACTGGCAAAAGGACTCCTATATAAAAAAGGCTTTAAGAAAGATACACACAATGTGGTAGGATGGCAGAAAAGCATTAGTTGAGAGCTGTGCTTTTGGCAGGGAACCAAGAGGAAAATGGAGATTATACAGGCAGAAATGCACCCTGGACAGTGAGGTCAAGCCACAGTCTTGGCATCCCAGTGCTGGGGTCCTACACATAGGAGACAAGCCCATTGGCGACTTGGAGAACTGTTGCAACAGATAGAAAATCTGGAAAAGCCTACATTTCACTCACAAGGAGTGCATGGTTGCTGGCTTGCCCCCAGGATGAACAAAGAGAGGTCTGCTGAAGTGACTACCACGTTGCCATGCACATGAATCTAAGCTGAGCAAATATCATGGCCAGCTCATTTCATGACACAGCTTGGCACTAAATCTAGGCTGACAAGTACCTGGGAAAGTTTTGATATAAGGATACAGAGATAACCTGGGGCCTGGAGAATAGCCCAAAACAACAGCAGTAGCCATGGCTGTTGTTTACTCAAGTGGTGCCCTAGAATCTGCCTAGGCTTCTGACAGAATTTCGATAATCTCCTTGTTGTGCCCTCCAGCCCAAGCCTAGAAAATATTCCAACTCCACCCAACCCATGCCACTAGCATGCCACCCTAGCACTAGATCTGTGATAGCCAATATAGGAGGGAAGATGCAACTACAGGTATCTAAGTGGAGCCACAGACACCAGTACAGGCAGAGTATTAGATCTCTGTATGTGCACAAACCCCACTTGCTTTGGCACAACTTTCCTGTAAGGCAAAGATCCCAATGCCAGTGCAGGAGGAAGAAAAAAACACACTTAAAGGGAACAGAGCCCAGGCAAGCCTGATTCGAGTGCTTCTGCTTCAATAACTTGTGAGCAGACCCTGCCACTGATGTGTCAGTGATGGCCACTGAGCAGAGACAAAGTCCCACCCATCTCACACCTGCACAGGCTCTAGCTCCTCCATCATCAGTCACACCCATACCAAGGTGATAGCACCCAGGACACCTTGAAGAAAGACACAACTAGCATCCATATCAAATCTGGTCCTCCCACTAAAAGCACTGGGTATATGCAGTCTGCCTATGGGCATTTCCTCATGAGAATACTTCTTTAGGACCTAAATAGATCATTGTTTCACCTAAAATCAGAAAACCTTAAATAAAATTAAAAAACAGAACTATTCTCAATTGAAACAGCAAGAGAAAATTCTTGAAATAAATAAATAATGAAACAAAAATAAACAACCAACAAGACAAAGAATTCAAAACTTTGGTAACAAAAATGCTGAGTTAGAAAAGAGAATCAATCTAAACAGATTATTTTAATAACAAACTAGGCAATATAAAGAAGACCCAATCAGAAATAGATAAATCAATATCTGAGATACAAATTACTTTAGAAGCAATGAAAAGCAGACTAAATCATACAGAAGAATGAGAAAGTGATCTGGAAGATAGAATAATGAAACTCACCCAATCAGAACAGCAGGCAGAAAGACCAGTTTTTAAAAAATGGTTCAACCTACAAAATTGCTAGGATAACAACAAAATTGCAAACATTTGCTCTACAACGGTTCCAAAAGAAGAGAGAGAACAGTTTCCAAAATATATTTGAAGAAATAATGGCTGAAAACTTCTCTAACCCAAAGAAGGAAGCAGATATCCATATTTCACGAAGCAGAGAGATCCCAAACAAGATGAATCCAAACAGACTGACATCAAGACTTATAATTAAAATGGCAAAAATTAAAGATAAAAAGAGAATTCTGAAGGCAGAAGAAAAACCAAGATTTACACACAAGGGAACCTGCATAACACTATCAACTGATATTTCTCCAGAATCTTTGCAGACCAGAAAGGCATGGCATAATATGTTCAAAGTCCTGAAAAGGAAAAAAAAAAAAAAAAGCAACTGCAATCTAGGGTACACTACCTAGTAAGATTATCATTTAGAATAGAAGGATAGATAAAGAACTTCTCAGACAAGCAAAAACTAAAAGAATTCAGCAATACTAAAACTATTCTAAAAGAGATGTTAAGGGATTTTTCTAAATGGAAAAAAAAAAAAAAGTAAGAGTGTATAGAAAAGGAAAATCCCAATAGAAAAGACAAAGTTGTATAGTAAAGACTGCAGTCTGAAGGTCAATCTTCTGTCTTTATATTACCTGTATAGTAAACCTTTACTGTAATGTATATAGTAAGATTGAAAGCAATTTGAACAGACTAGAAGTGAAATTAAAGTTGTAATTTTAAAAATTCCCATCAAACAAAAGTCCAGGACCAGATGGCTGCACAGGGAAATTTTACCAAACATATAAAGAAGACATAATGCCAATCCTTCTAAAATTATTTCAAAAAAATTGAAGAAGAAGGAATACTCCCAAATTCATTCTACAAACCCACTATGACCCAAAATCAAAGACACTACAAAAAGAAAAGACAACTGCTGGCCAATATTTTTGATAAATATAGATGCAAAGATTTTCAACAAAATATTAACCAATCACATCGAAAAATACATTAAAATGGGCCATACACCATAATTAAGTAGGACTTATTCCAGGGTTCTACTTTAATGGCAGAAAATAGAGACCCCTTGATGAAGTTGAAAGAGGAGAATGAAAAACCTGGCCTAAAACTCAACGTTTAAAAAATTAAGATCATAGCATCTGGTCCCATCACTTTATGGCAAATAGAGAAAAAGTGGAAACAGTGACATATTTTGTTTTCATGGCATCCAAAATCACTGTGGACCGTGACTAGAGCCATTAAATTGAAAGATGCTTGCTCCTTGGAAGAAACGTTATGACAAATGTAGATAGTGTATTAAAAAGCAGAGACATCACTTTGGTGACAAAGGACAAAGGTCTGTTTAGTCAAAGCTATGGTTTTTCCAGTAGCCATATATGGATGTGAGAGTTGGACCATAAAGAGCAGAGCACTGAAAAACTGTTGCTTTCAAATTGCGGTGCTGGAGAAGACTCTTGAGAGTCCCTTGGACAACGAGGAGATCAAATCAGTCAATCCTAAAGGAAATCAACCCTGAATATTCATTGTAAGGACTGATGCTGAAGCTGAAGCTCCCATACTTCAGTCACCTGATGCTAAGAGCCAACTCATTGGAAAGACCCTGATGCGAGGAAAGGCTGAGGGCAGGAGGAGTAAGGGGTGATAAGTGTGAGATGGTTGGATGGCACCATTGACTCAATGGACATGAGTTTGAGCAAACTCAGGTAGATGATGAAGGACAGGGAAGTCTGGTATGCTGTAGTCAATGGGATCAAAAACAGTCAGACTTGACCAAGCGACTGAACAAAATCCCAGGGTCTCAGGGATAGTTCAATATTAGCAACTCAATTAATGTGATATATGACTTTAACAGAATGAAGGATAAAAATCACATGACAACTTCAATAGATGCAAAAAAAGTATTTGATAAAATTTAAGATTTATTCATCAAAATGGGTACAGAGGGAACATCATGCATGTCTTTTATGACAAAGCCACAGCTAATGATGTACACAATAGTGAAAAACTTAGAGCCTTCCTGCTAAATTCAGGACTAAGTTAAGGATGCCAACTCTTGCCACTTCTATTTAACATAGCATTGGAATTCCTAGCTATAACAATAGAAAAAGAAAGAGAAGGAAAAGATTAGCAACTTAAAAGGGAAGATGTAAAACTGGTTCCAAATCAGGAAAGGAGTACAACAAGGCTGTATATTGTCACCCAGCTTATTTAACTTATATGTAGAGTACATCAGGCAAAATGCTGGGCTGAATGAAGCACAAGCTGGAATCAAGACTGCCAGAGAAAATATCAATAACCTCAGGTATGCAAATGATACCACCCTTATGGCAGAAAGTGAAGAAGAACTAAAAAGCCTCTTGATGAAACTGAAAGTGGAGAGTTAAAAAGTTGGCTTAAAACTCAGCATTCAGAAAACTAAAATCATGGCATCTGGTCCCATCACCTCATGGTAAATAGATGGGAAAATAATGGAAATAGTGAGAGACTTTATTTGGGGGTGCTCCAAAATCACTGCAGATGGTGATTGCAGCCATGAAATTAAAAGACACTTGATCCTTGGAAGAAAAGTTATGACCAACCTAGACAGCATATTAAAAAGCAGAGACATTACTTTGGCAACAAAAGTCTGTCTAATCAAAGCTATGGTTTTTCCAATAGTCATGTATGAATGTGAGAGTTGGACTATAAAGAAAGCTGAGCTCTGAAGAATTTATGCTTTTGGACTGTGGTATTGGAGAAGACTCTTAAGAGTTCCTTGGACTGCAAAGAGATCCAGCTAGTCCATCCTAAAGGAAATCAGTCCTGAATATTCATTGGAAGGATGATGCTGAAGCTGAAACTCCAATACTTTGGTCACCTGATGCAAAGAACTGACTCATTTGAAAAAACCCTGATGCTGAGAATGATTGAAAGCAGGAGGAGAAGGGGACGACAGAGGATGAGATGGCTAGATGGCATCACCGACACAATGGACATGAGTTTGAGTAAGCTTAGGGAGTTGGTGATGGACAAGAAAGCCTAGCGTGCTGCAGTCCATGGGGTCACAAAGAGTCACTCATGACTGGATGACTGAACTAAACTAAACTGAAAACTGTCACTATTTCAGAGGATATGATGCTTCATACATAGAACCCTAAAATCTCCATCCCCAAAACATTGGAACTATTTAATTGATTCAGCTAGGTTGTATAATACAAGATCAACATACAGAAATTTGTTATATTTCTATATACTCATTATGAAATATCAGAAAGAAGTTTAAAATAATCCTTGTTAAAGTTACCTCAATGAGAATAAAATACTTAGGAGTAAACTAAGGAGTTAATGACCTTTCTTCTGAAAATTCTAGAAGGAAATTAAAGAAATGGAAATTTATTCTGTGTTTTTGGATCAGAAGTATTAATACTGTTAAAATGGCCATACTACCAAAAACAATCTTCAGATATAATGCCATTCCTATCAAAATACCCACAACATTTTTCAAAGAGCTAATAATAAAATTCATATGGAACCAAAAAAAATTTCAAATTGCCAAAGTGATCTTGAGAAGAAGAACAAAGCTGGAGATAGCACACTCCCTGACTTCAGACTATACCATAAAGCTACAATAATCAAAAGAGTGTGGTACCAACACAGAAACAGACACATAGATCAATGGAACAGAATAAAAAACCCATCAATAACCCATTCATTTGTGATCAAATAATCTATGGCAAAGTAGGCAAAGATATACAATAGAAAAAAAGAGCTTCTCTTCAATAAGTGGTGCTGGGAAAACTTGACATTTATCTATAGAACAATGAGATTATAACATTCCCTCATACCATATACAAAAATAAACTTAAAATGGTTTAAATACCTAAGTGTAAGAATGGAAGCTGAAACTCCTACAAGAGGCTATAAGTAGAACATTCTTTGACATAAATTGTAGCAGTTTTCTTGGATCAGTCTCCTAAGGCAAATGAAATAAATGCAAAAATAAATAAATGGGACCTAATTAAACTTAAAGGAGTTCACATAGCAAGGAAAATCACTGACAAAACTAAAAAACAACATACAGAATGGGAGAAAATATTTGCAAATAATGTGACCAATAAGGTGTTAATATTCAAAATATACAAACAGCTTACACAACTCAACATTAAGAAGCCAAACAACCAAATCAAAATGTGGACGGAATAACTGAATAGGCATTTTCCAAGGAAAACTTACAGATGAATAATAGGAACATGGATTGATGCTTAACATCACTAATTATGACAGAAATGCAAATCAAAGCAAGATATTATCTCATACCTGTTAAGTGGCTATCATCAAAAAAATCTACAAATAAATAATGGAGAGTCGATGGAGAAATATGAATCTTTGTATACTACTCTTTTGAATATAAATTGGTGCAGACACTATGAAAAACACTATGAAGTATTCTCAAAAAACTAAAACTAGAACTATCATCAGTTCAGTTCAGTTCAGTCACTCAGTCATGTCCAACTCTCTATGACCCCATGGACTGCAGTATGATCGGCTTCCCTGTCCATCACCAACTAACTCCTGGAACTTGCTCAAACTCATGTCCATCAGGTCGGTGGTGCCATACAATCATCTCATCCTCTATTGTCCCCTTCTCTTATTTCCTTCAATCGTTCCCAGCATCAGGGTCTTTTCAAATGAGTCAGTTTTTTGCATCAGGTGGCCAATGCATTGGAGTTTCAGCTTCAGCATCAGTCTTGAATATTCAGGGCTGATTTCCTTTAGGATGGACTGGTTGGATCTCCTTGCATTCCAAGGGACTCTCAAGAGTCTTCTCCAACACCACAGTTCAAAAGCATCAATTCTTTCATGCTCAGCTTTCTTCATAATCCAACTCTTACATCCATATACAACTAGTGGAAAAACCATAGCTTTGACTAGATGGGACCTTTGTCAGCAAATTAATATCTCTGCTTTTTAATACTATATGATCCAGCAATTCCACTCCTGGGTATAAATTCAGAAAAAAATTAAATAGCCATTTGGAAAGATACATGCATCCTAATGCTCATAGCAGGACTAGTTATAATAGCCAAGACATGGAAGCAACCCAGATGCCCATCAACAACTAGATTAAGACAATTAGATTAAGAAGGTGTGGCATAAATATATGCAATAGCATATAGTTCATCAAAAAAAAAAAAAAGAAAGAAATTCTGCTATTACAGCAAAGTGAATGAACCTAGAGAATTTTATGCTTAGTGAAATGTCAGATAGAGAAAGACAAATATTTCCATGTGGAATCTGAAAAATAATACAAATGAGTGCATATGCAAAACAGAAACAGCCTCACAGATACAGAAAACAAACTTGTGGTTACAAAGGGGTGAAAATTGAGAGACAAGTCCAGGGTATGGAATTAACTGATAAAACCTGTATATAAAATAGATAAGTAACAGGGATATATTATATAGCACAGGTAATTATAGCCATCATCTTACAATAACATATAATAATATATAATTTGCAAAAATCCTGACTTACTATGCTGTATACTTCAAACTAACACAATACTGTAAACCAACAAAGCAACATTAAAAAAAATAATTAACAGTGATTGCATTTATTGGAACACACCCACAGTGATCCTTGATTACAGCTTTTAGAGCCTTCATCTTAAAGTGTTATCTCCAGCCTTTATGAACACAGGTTTCTATGTTGTCATCACTTTGCTCCTGTGATCATTTTTTAGTTTTCACTGTGCGCTGATTAGTCATTCCAGGCTCCTACAATAGCACCCTTGACTTTATGGCTTTTAAGCAACAGAAATTTATTTCTCACATTTCCACAACCTGAAAGTCTGAGATAAGGGTGCCTAAATGGCCAGATTCTGATGAGGGCCCTCTTATAGACTGAAGACTACTCACTTCTTGCATCATCACATGGTGGAAAGAGGTGAGTGCTCTCTGGGTCCCTTTTATAAGGGCACTAATCCCATTCTT
Source organism: Capricornis sumatraensis (assembly GCF_032405125.1). Taxonomy (NCBI): domain Eukaryota; kingdom Metazoa; phylum Chordata; class Mammalia; order Artiodactyla; family Bovidae; genus Capricornis; species Capricornis sumatraensis. The sequence goes on from NC_091083.1 coordinate 53,436,430, forward strand.
GAGGGCTCCATTCTCACAACCAAATAATTCCCAAAAGTGCCACCTCCTAATATCATGATATTAGAGGTTAGGATGCCTCTAATATAAATTTAGGGGAACACAATCATTTGGTCTATAACCTGCAATGAAGCTGTACTTACAAGTACACATATCATGAGTGTACAGCTCATTTAATCTTACAAACAGAACACAGTCCAATAACCAGCAGCCAGATCTGGAATGCTCAAATGTAATTATCCTACTACTTCAATGGTACAGGCTCTAAACCCTATAAAGAAAGCAAACAGCCATTCTATGTTAGCCTTCAGAATCTAGGTTATATTTTTAGAGTTCAGCTCCCAGCTTCACCCTGGCTAACCCTCTCTGCCTGACTTTTCTCATCTCTAAAATTAGCATGATACTATAACTACCTCATAGGTATATTAAATGAGTTAATACTTATAAAGATCTTAGAAAGTGCCTGTCCTATAATAAGCTTACAAATGTAAGCCATTTTTATTACTTGGTTAATTTCCCCTTATACTACCTGATACCAGATGGTCCTGAAGTAAAGTGCTTGCTGAATGAATAGGAAGGAAAAATAGAAGGCCTTTACCTAACAGAATATAGTGTTTCAATGAAATTACACCATGGAGAGGAAACACTTCATCCTGTTTATATGGGAGACAAAACAGGAACTGGACTTTGACTCGGAGCTGTGTGATGGAAGATGGCATTTCTTCTGTGACCCACATTCACATTCAATAACAAGACCAGAGAGAAATCACTTTTAGGAGACCAATAGGACTTGTCACTTAAGACTTGCTGTTTGACAAAACAGCCATTCCATTCTTTACTTCCACAGAGTCATTCCTTACACATTTCAACTGCTTTGCAACATGACTCTCCAGAGATTGAGAAACAGTGTTTCAAGTTCCATTGATCCTTAACATAACAGAGGAGAAGTGGCCACAGTATACCAGAAATATGCTTTCATTGATATGGTGCATTCTGTTTCCATTAAAGGAAAGAAACTTTTCACTACCAGAGTGCTAGAAGACTGAATGACCAAGTTAAATCTTGGGTGAGGTGGAGTCAACCACATGCCCAGGAAGTCTTAATTTAGTGACAGAATCAAGTTTACAATAAAACCACCACTAAAACTTTGCCAGAAATGGTACCAACTTTTCTGTTTCATTTGTAAAGTGTTTATAAAGCACTCCATGCTAAATTTCCCATTGCTTTAAATAAATGTGAACAACTTCTTCTCTTTCAAATAGAGAAATTGGTGATTTATCCCCTTTTGAAATCTTTGGGGTTAGAACTCCAATAGGCAAAAGTTATTAAACAAAGATTATATAAATCTTGAAGTCTATGCCAAAGATATTTTGCTGATGTGTTGGCATCTTGGGAGTACGCTACTCAGCCAGAAATCTTTCCGCAGTTCTTTGTTATTATTTAAAGATTATTCAAGAATTACTCTTTTCATGTATTAATTAGATGGATGGGCACTTAAGAAATTCTGTAATTTCTTCATTTTCATCCTCCATTAAGTTTCCAAGCTGTTTTAGAAAAACAAGCAAAGAAAGTATTCAATAGCCTAATTTTATAGTTCTCTCACTAAACAGGTGTTCATTCTGTGAGGTCATAAAATTGAAATCATAATATATACTACATCATGATTTAACATTGAATTCTGGCCAGAGGTCATTACATACTTTCATAGTTATTGTTGTGATACAAATTACCTGACATGTTGCTTGAGAATTGAAATGCAAGGAAAGAATGAGAAAAATCTTAGAAAAGAGGTCAGATGCTCTTGAAATTTAACCATTGTTAGTTACTGCTTCTATTACACTGGTTCTCAGCATCCCTCTGAAGCTTAGACACTGCTGTGTTCTTGTTTATTGAATCCAGTTTATTTGCCACATTTTGACAATCCCCAAGTCCCTCAGTGGCAAAGCACCTCATCTTCTGGACAAAAGCAGAGCACAGGAATTGAAGTAATAGATATTACATAGCACACTGTGTACTTCCTCCCCAGAGTAAGAATAGTTTTTATCCCAGACACACTCCAAAATCTTTCATGATTTTGATGACAGTAGCAGTAAAAAATTATTTTACATGTACCAAAATAGGTAACCATAAATCTCATTTCTTTTCATAACTTTGATGATCTTAATTCACCAATTGAGAAACTTACATAATGGCAATGTTTGGGAACTAAGAAGGTACACTTAGATGTGCCTTCATTCTGCCAGACTGGATTCATTTCTAGAAATACCACTGCATTATGTAGGATAGTAGGTGAAAAAGAGCACTGGTAACAGGATCCTTTTGAATTTAAAGAAATGTATGTGTGTGTATGATGTAAGCTTATAGGAAATGAAATTGTTTTGGAGTTATAGGCACCCATTTTCACTCTCACTTGAATATACGACAACCTAAGTGTCCAGAATAAAAACAGATTAAATAAGCAATTGATACAGAGGTTTTCACAATAAAAGAGATGATAATATAGGTGGGAATAAAGCCAAATACATACCAGACACATTTATTTGTATTTATTCTATTTAATTTAGAACAAACTGCAGTCTAAAAACCAGGAAACTGGGGTTGTCATCAGTTAAATGGCTAAGACTTATAGGCTCACTTAAACGATAACCCTGTATGTGAGACAGCAAAAGAGACATAGATGTATAGAACTGTGGGAGAGGGTGAGGGTGGGATGATTTGGGAGAATGGCATTGAAACATGTATAAAATCATATATGAAACAAATCGCCAGTCAGGTTCTATGCATGATACTGGATGCTTGGGGCTGGTGCACTGAGACGACCCAGAAGGATGGTAAGGGGAGGGAAGTGGGAGGGGGTTCAGAATAGGGAACACGTGTATACCTGTGGCGGATTCATGCTGATGTATGGCAAAACCAATACAATATTGTAAAGTAATTAACCTCCAATTAAAATAAATCAATTTATATTTTTAAAAATAATTTTAAAAAAGAAAAAATAATAAACTGATTAAGTGGATGTGCAAAAGGAAACTACATATTTATAGATTTGGATTCCAGAGTCTGAACTGGGCAAAGAATAGAAGGGGCTTTAACATTGACATGGCAGCCATGACAAGTGGACGCAGGTTAACTACACCCTCACAGAGAGACACACTCACAGGGGCCAATACTTACCTACAGGGAATTCAACTGGCTTTGTCCTAGCATGAGGAGATCTATGCTGGGATTTCAACCTGCAGTATATTATTTAAAGAAACTTAAGGCATTCTGTTACAGGTAAAGTTCAACTATAAGGCAGATTTGCCATACATTAACATATTTGTCCTTGATGTTCTTTTTAGAATTCCTATTTTATTCAGCCTGGTCTATTAGTCTGAGGTTAATCTTAAATTTAGATTTTGCCCTTGAACATAAAAGTCCTCTGTAACTCAGGTGAATCTTAAGGCCTTCTTTTGACTGCCCTGTTGCCAGTAATCAAGAGTTTATTTTGTGCCCAATTACTTGAAAATAAAATGAATCTCCTAGCTTCACCCAGGCTGTTCCTTTGGTCATGATTTGGAGATGGACATTTGTCAAAATATCCTCTGAAATATGTGTTTCATTTCAACCAACTCAGTAAATGTTGAAAATGTGACCTTTTAAATCATAGAAACTTAACAAATAAAATGGTCTCTTAACTGTGGTATGAAATACATATTTGAGTAGAAGATATTAATTACTCCATATATTTTACACAACAGGAACTACACTAAATTTTAATGATGACAATGGACCCTAAAATTTTTTTGAAGAAAAAAAAAAAAAAAATATATATATATATATATACAAAAAATTACAAAATAAGTTCTAAAAAATATTTATCTACTTTCAGTTCAGTTCAATCACTTGTAGTCATGTCCATCTCTTTGAGACCCCATGAACTGCAGCATGCGAGGCTTCCCTGTCCATCACCAACTCCCCGAGCTTGCTCAGACTCATATCTATTGAGTTTGTGATGCCATCCAACAATGTCATCCCCTCCTCCTCTGATTCTCCCAGCAATCTTGATTCCAGCTTGTGCTTCATCCAGCCCAGCATTTCACATGATGTACTCTCCATATAAGTTAAATAAGCAGGGTGACAATATATAGTCTTGATGTACTCCTTTGTCAATTTGGAACCAGTCTATTATTCCATGTTTATCTACTTATTTAATATTTATTGGGCCTGTACTATATTCTAGGCACTGGGCTTCCCTGGTGGCTCAGAGGTTAAAGCGTCTGCCTGGAATGCGGGAGACCTGGGTTCATTCCCTGGGTTGCGAAGATCTCCGGGAGAAGGAAATGGCAACCCACTCCAGTACTCTTGCCTGGAGAATCCCATGGAGGGTGGAGCCTGGTAGGCTACAGTCCATGGGGTCACAAAGAGTCAGACACGACTAAGTGACTTTACTTTATTATCCTTAGGATATAGCACAGAACAGTGGACAATACCTCACTGCATGCAATTTGCATTACAATAGGGAGAGAAAGTCTGTAAGCAAAGGAATAAAGCACAGTATAATCTCAAGCAGAGCTCCAAGCTATGAGGAAATATTTAATAAATGAGGGCAAGGGAATAAAAAAGACAGAAGGATCACTGAGTTTACATTGAAATCCTCACTAAAATTTTTACTTCAGTGAAAATTTTAAATTAAGTTTATTTTTATATAGATCTGAATGAAGTACTATGAACAAAGATGTTTCTAATGTGGTCTGGGAGGGATATCAGTTCAGTTCATGTCAGTTGCTCAGTCGTGTTCGACTCTTTGCGACCCCATGAATCGCAGCACACCAGGCCTCCCTGTCCATCACCACCAACTCCCGGAGTTCACTCAGACTCGAGTCCATTGAGTCAGTAAAGCCATCCAGCCATCTCATCCTCTGTCGTCCCCTTCTTCTCCTGCCCTCAATCCCTCCCAGCATCAAAGTATTTTCCAATGAGTCAACTCTTCGCATGAGGTGGCCAAAGTACTGGAGTTTCAGCTTTAGCATCATTCCTTCCAAAGAAATCCCAGGGTTGATCTTCTCCAGAATGGACTGGTTGGATCTCCTTGCAGTCCAAGGGACTCTCAAGAGTCTTCTCCAACACCACAGTTCAAAAGCATCAATTCTTCAGAGCTCAGCTTTCTTCACAGTCCAAATTTTACATCCATACATGACTACTGAAAAAACCATAACCTTGCCTAGATGGACCTTAGTCGGCAAAGTAATGTCTCTGCTTTTGAATATACTATCTAGGTTGTTCATAACTTTTCTTCCAAGGAGTAAGCATCTTTTAATTTCATGGCTGCAGTCACCATCTGCAGTGATTTTGAAGCCCCCAAAAATAAAGTCTGACACTGTTTACACTGTTTCCCCATCTATTTCCCAGATATATGAGGCTTCAATGAAGAAAGATATTTAATCATAATATCAAGTGAAGAAAGGAAGTTGAATCAACAGAGAATGAGTAAGCTGACACTTCAGTTCAGTTCAGTCACTCTTTGCGACCCCATGAATTGCAGCACGCCAGGCCTCCCTGTCCATCACCAACTCCTGGAGTTCACTCAAACTCACGTCCATTGAGTCAGTGATGCCATCCAGTCATCTCATCCTCTGTCGTCTCCTTTTCCTCCTGCCCCCAATCCCTCCCAGCATCAGAGTCTTTTCCAAGGAGTCAAATCTTTGCATGAGGTGGCAAAGTATTGGAGTTTCAGCTTTAGCATCATTCCTTCCAAAGAACACCAGGACTGATTTCCTTTAGAATGGACTGGTTGGAACTCCTTGCAGCCCAAGGGACTTTCAAGAGTCTTCTCCAATACCACAGTTCAAAAGCATCAATTCTTCGGAGCTCAGCTTTCTTCACAGTCCAACTCTCACATCCATACATGACTACTGGAAAAGTACAGTTAAAAAATCTATTTTCCTTAAATCCAAAGGTGCCTCAAATATAGTTTGGAAGAAACCTCAGGGAATGACAAGTAAGCTTGCTAGTAAGAAGTAAGAGATTGGTCAACATCAAAAGTTAGGCTTTTTTTTCATTGAAGTAGATGTTACAAAGGCACAATATGAAATATTATGTGATCGGTGGGATTTTGCAGTGGGTTTCTTATTTCTTTCCATGGAAAACTGAGCCCTCAAAACAATGTCTTCTCTAAGGTTTATTTTCATGGAAATGGAATAAGCCTCCTCTGTTGATCCTAGGAAATACAATTGCCTCATTTAGAACTTGAAATTAGGGTTATTCTATGTGTATGTGTAAATGATATGCATCAGTATTGCCTCGGGTTCTTTTTTTAAAAAAAAAATTTATTTATTTGGTTGTATTGGGTCAAAATTGCAGCATGTGGGATCTTTCATTGCTGTGAACCCACTTCTTCCTGGTTTGGCATGCATGCCCAGTAGTTGGGGTCCACAGAATTAGTAGTTGGGACACAAGGACTGTCGCCCTGCAGCACGTGGGATCTTAGTCCTCCAACCATGGATCAAATCCATGGCCCCTACATTGGAAGGCAGATTCTTAACCTCTGGATCGCTAGGGAGGTCCCCTCAAGTTTTCATTAAAATGTAAGTTTCTGTGCTTCACCTCAGACTAATGAATCCGAATTTCTCAAAGGAGAACCTGGAAGTCTTAATTTTTAACAGACCTGAGGATGAGTAAGAACCAGTCTTAAGAAGAAGAAAAGAGAATTTTCTAGGTACAATGAACAAGAGATACAGCAGTTCTAATACTGGCAGCTTATTATAAACTGAAAAGTTATTTTGACTAAAAATTATCAAAAGGGGTGCACATGGGGAAAGATAAGGTCAAGAAATAGTCTGAATAAACCAACACCTTCTAGATCATATCATAAAATCTGGTTTTTGTGTGAGTTTTTTTCTTTTCATTTCTTTTTTTTTTTTTTGAGGGATTATGGGAAATCATTGGTTGATTCTAAATATTGAGTAGGCCAGAGAGTTTGTCTGGGTTTTTTCGTACCATCTTAAGGCAAAACCTGAACCAACGTTTTGGCCAACTCAATACAGACAGGTCATATTCAAAGACAAAGACAAGTGAGTTTCTAAAGGGCAAGCTTTTAAGAGAATACCAAAGAAATCTTACTTCTTCACTTACTACTTTGTTCATGTTTCTATTCATGGAGGTTAAAGATAAGTAACATTCAACTCATGGCTTCATTTGGGCTAAAACAAAACAAATTTATTTTTGATGACATCTTTATTGTTGTACATTCCAGTTGGAGAAGGAAATGGTAACCCACTCCAGTATTCTTGCCTGAAAAACCCCATGGACAGAGGAGCCTTGCAGGCTACAGTCCATGGGGTTGCAAAGATTTGGACATGACTGAGGTTACAAAGAATCAGACATGACTGAGCAAATTCATTTTCTTTCAACAAAAAAATACAAAAATTACATGATTTTTTAGCTAAATAGAGAAAACCTCTTGGATTCTATAAACAATATCAGTTGATTTTCTATCAAATTTGTGGAGTACATGCAGTTTGATGTGATACAAACTGGCTTTATACATGTGAAGGAGTGCAGACTATGAAAAACATCCTTGATGAAACATGCAAAGTAAGAGAGATGTAATCTTTAAGCAGATCCTTACTGTGAATGGCATCTGGTCTTAAGCACACCATTAGTTTTCCTAGATATCACCTAAATGGATATGTAAGTATAGACAATATCATCTTCATGGATCACAGCCCTGTCATGGTGAAAGGGTTTGGGTAACTCAATGAAGCTATGAGCCATGCTAAGTAGGGCCACCCAAGATGGACAGGTCATACTGAAGAGTTCTGACAAAACAAGGTCTGCTTGAGAAGGAAATGGCAACCCACTCCAGTATTCTTGCCAAGAAAATCCCATGAACAGTATGAAAAGGCAAAATGATACGACACCAGAGGAAGAGCCACCCAGGTTGGAAGGTGTATGATATGCTACCGGGGGAGAGCAGAGGGCAATTACTAATATTAATAGCTCCAGTAAGGATGAAGAAGACGGGTCAAAGTGGAAATGACTGTCAGTTGTGGATATGTCAGGTGGTGAAAGAAAAGTTTGAAGTTGTAAAAAACAGTATTGTATAGGATCCTGGAGTATTAGGTAAATTAGATATGGTCAGTAATGATATGGCAAGATTTAACATCAATGTCTTGGAATCAGGGAATTGAAATGGACCAGAAAGGGTGAATTTACTTCAGATGATTATCTTGCCTATCATTTTGCCTACTACTGTGAGGAAGAATCACTTAGAAGAAATGGAGTAGTCTTCATAACCAACAAAAGAGTCCGAAATGCTGTACTTGAGTGCAGCCTTGAAAATAACAGAATTTTCTTGGTTTGTTTCCAAGGCAAATCATTGAACACCACAATAATCCAAGTGTATGCCACAACCAATGATGCTGAAGAAGCTGAAATTGACCGGTTCTATAAAAAACTACAACACCTTCTAGAATTAACATCAGAAAGAGATGTTCTTTATATCATAGAGGAATGGAATGCAAAAGTAGGGAGATACCCAGAAAACAGGCAAATTTGGCCTTGGAGTACAAAATGAAAAAGGACAAAGGCTAACAGTGTATGTCAAGAGAACACACTGGTCATAGCAAGCACCATTTTCCAACCACCCAAAAGATGATTCTACACATGGACATCACCAGGTGGTTAATACAAAAATGAGACTAATTATGTCCTTTGCAGATAAAGATGGAGATATGTTATACACTGAGGAGAAACAAGATCTGAAGTTAACTGTAGCTCAGATCATGAGCACTTTATTGCAGAATTCACACTTAAATTGAAGAAACTAGGGAAACCCATTAGACCATTCAAGCATGACCTAAATCAAATCCTTGCAGAGGAGGTGATGAATAGATTCAAGGAATTAGATCTGGTAGATAGAATGCCTGAAGAATTATGGACAGAGATTTGTAACATTGTACAAGAAGCGGTGACTAAAATCATTACAAAGCAAAAGAAATGCATGAAGGCAAAGTGATTGCCTGTGGAGGCTTTAGAATAGCTGAGAAAAGAAGAATAGTGAAGGGGAAGGGAGAAATGGAAGATATACCCAACTGAATGCAGAGTTCCAAATAGCAAAGAGAGATAAGAAGGCCTTCTTAAAAGAACAATGCAAAGAAATAGAAGGAAACAGCAAAGTGAGAAAGACTAGAGATCTCTTCAAGAAAGCTGGCGAGATCAAGGGACCATTTTATGCAAAGATGGGCATGAAAAAGGAGAGAAATGATTAAGACCTAAAGAAAGAGAAGAGATTAAGAAGAGGTGACAAGAATACACAGAAAAATTATATAAAAAACACATCTCTTGCAGTGTGAAGTCAAGAGTGCCTTAAGAAGAATTACTATGAATTGAACTGCTGGAGCTGATGGAATTCCAGCTGAGTTATTTAAAATCATAAAACATGGTACTTTTAAAGTGCTACATTCAATACGCCAATTAATTTGGAAAACTCATCAGCAGCCATAAGAGACGGGAGTACCAGACACATTACCTGTCTCCTGAGAAACCTCTATGCAGGTCAAGAAGCAAGATTATAACTAGACATGGAACGAGGGACTGGTTTGAAAATAGGAAATGAATATGACAAGATTATATATTGTCACCTGTTTATTTAACTTATATGCAGAGAACATCATGCAAAATGCCAGGCTATATGAATCACAAGCTGGAATCAAGATTGCCAGGAGAAATATCAACAACCTCAGATATGTAGCTGATGCTACTTTAATGGCAGAAAGTGAAGAGGAGCAAAAGAGCCTCTTGACGAGGGTGAAAGAGGAGTTTGAAAAAGCTGGCTTAAAATTCTACATTAAAAAAAAAAAAACAGATTATGGCAACTTGTCTTATCACTTCAGGACAAACAGAAGGGGAAAAAGTGGAACCAGTGACAGATTTCACTTTCTTGGACCCCAGAATCACTGCCCATGGTGACTGCAACCATGAAATTAAAAGACACTTGCCCTTTCAAGGATAATTATGACAACCCTAGGCAGCATATTAAAAATCAAAAGTATCATTGTACAAACAAATGTCCATATATTCAAAGCTATGGTTTGTCCCACTACTTGTGTATGGATGTAAGGGTTTGAACCACAAAGAAGGTTTAAGTGTTGAAGAACTGATGCTTTCAAATTTTGGTGCTGACAAAGACTCATGAGAGTCATTCTGACTACTAGTATATCAAATTAGTCTATCCTAAAGAAATCAACCATGACTATTCATTGGAAGGACTGATGCTGTAGCTGAAGCTCCAATAATTTGGCCACCTGATGTGAAGAGCCAGGCCATTGGAAAAGACCCTGATGATGAGGACGAGTAAAAGAAAAAGGAGAATGAACGGCACAGGATGAGATGGTTGGATGACATCACTCATTCAATGGACATGAATTTGAGGAAACTCCAGGAAAATGTATAGGACAATGAAGCCTAGAGTGTTGTAGTCCATAAGGTAACAAAAAGTCAGACACAACTTATCAACTGGACAACAACAAAAGGCAATGTCTAAAATAATCTCATAGATACTCTTATTCCTTGCTTTGAATATTCATGCTGCAGAGTAGGTTCTAGCTGAACACACAAAAAAAAACAAACAAAATTCACAGAGATAGAAGATGGAGAGCATCTTGTTGAGATATAGGAAATGAAACATTTTGCAGCTTGTGGGGAAAAAAAGAAAAAGGAAGAAACTATGTTCCCACAATCAGTTCAGTTCCATTTAGGCACTCAGTTGTATTCAACTCTGTGATCCCATGGACTGCAGCACGCCAGGCTTCCCTGTCCATCACCAACTCCCGGGCTTGCTCAAATTCATGTCCATCAAGTCAGTGTTGCCATCCAAGCATCTTATCCTCTGCCGTCCCCTTCTCCTCCTGCCTTCAATGTTGCCCAGCATCATGGTTTTTTTTTTTTAATGAGTGTTCTTCCCATCAGGTGGTCAAAGTATTGGAGCTTCAGCTTTAGCATCAGTCCTTCCAATGAATATTCAGGACTGATTTCCTTTGGGATGGACTGGTTGGATCTCCTTGCAGTCCAAGAGGCTCCAAGAGTCTTCTCCAATACCACCATTGAAAACCTGTGTTCTCTTGGCAAAATTCTATTAGCTTTTGCCCTGCTTCATTCTGTACTCCAAGGCCAAATTTATCTGTTACTTTAGGTGTTTCTTGACTTCCTACTTTTGCTTTCCATTCCCCTATAGTGAAAAAGACATCTTTTGGGGGTGTTAGTTCTAGAAGGTCTTGTAGGTCTTCATAGCTTCAACTTCAGCTTCTTCAGCATTACTAGTCAAGGCATAGACTTGGATTACTGTGATACTGAATGATTTGCCTTGGAAACGAACAGAGACCATCCTGTCGTTTTTGAGATTGCATCCAAGTAATGCACTTTGGACTCTTTTCTACTATGCTGGATACTCCATTTCTTCTAAGAGATTCTAAGGGATTCTTGCCCACAATAGTATATATAATGGTTATCTGAATTAAATTTACCCATAACAGTCCATTTTAGTTCTCTGATTCCTAAAATGTCGATGTTCACTCTTGCCATCTCCTGTTTGACCACTTCGAATTTGCCTTGATTCATGGACCTAACATTCCAGGTTCCTATGCAATATTGCTCTTTATAGCATTGGACTTTGCTTCATCATCAGTCACATTCACAACTGGGTGCTGTTGCTTTGGCTCTGTCTTTTCATTCTTTCTGGAGTTATTTCTCCACTGATCTCCAGTAGCATATTTGGCACCTACTGACCTGGGGAGTTCATCTTTCAGTGTCCTATCTTTTTGTCTTTTCATATTGTTCATGGGGTTCTCAAGGCAAGAAAACTGAAGTGATTTGCTATTCCCTTCTCCAGTGTACCTCATCTTGTCATATCAGTTTGCTTCTTTTGAATCATTAAGTGTTATGAGAAGTATTAAATATTTTTTCCCACATCACTCTGCTAGTAAATGACAGAGTCAGGGTTCAAGAAGCTCTGGCTCTAAAGCTTGTCATTTTAGCCTCTAATATCAGATTTCCTAGCAAGTCTACTGAATTGCAAATCAATTTGGGCAAAAATAGATTAATAAATTATCTGAGGATATGACTGGTTTCTTACAGTGACACACCTAGGGTAACATGAAAGCTTGGACATGGCTATTTTGGAAGCAATACACCAAGAAAGTTAATAACCTGTGTACTAGTCATATTTGAGGGAGTTCCATGAGCTCACTGAGGTCATAGACATGACATTGAAGGAATTCATCCAGTTGAAATAAAAAACAGAAGCTACAGAATTAGCACCAAAAGACAGAAATGTAACCAAGCCCGGAGATTTCCTGGCAAGAATAACAAGTTGTGCAAAACTCATCTGCTTCTCTGGTCTAGTAAAACCTGACTGAGTTATTAGAGAAAGGTAAAAAATTAAACTAAAAAGATCTATTTTCAGGATTCCTACCAAGTGAACATTTTTGGATTGAACCAAAAAGCAGAGAAGTGAGGTACATCCGATTACAAAACAGTATATGAGTTATGAAACCACTTGAATAATTGTATCTTGCCACTGTGGTTCCTTCTGAATCTTAAACTGAAGTCTACCCCTGCTAAGTGCACAGAGAGTTCTCTGTCAGAGCATGCTCACATGTCTCCTGAAGTGATTGGAGACAAAACCTCAGTAATAGTTTAAAATTTGGTTAGTTTGCTAATTATTTCCTTTTTTCTTCCTCTTTTTAGAAAAATAGATTTTGTTCTTCTCAAAGAAATAGGATAGGGTGAGTTTTTAACACAGGGTCAGGTCATCCACATTGGTCAATACAAATCCCAGTGTACTTGTAAAACAAGTACACAATATAAAGGGAGAGAGATTGAGAACCACTACTCTGAGACTCATAGCTTATTTTGAACACATTTTATTTTTCTCTTTGTATTAATATATCAGTAAATCATATTTGTTAAAGGACAAAAGGGTGAAACATGTTTCCAATAACTTGGTGTCAAGAATTGTGGAGTGAAGTGAGCACTTTTGTTTGTTTCTTCTATGTTTGAAACTCCCACTATATATATATAGTGGAATATATATTCCACTATATATATATATATATATATATATATATATATGGAATTTAGAAAGATGGTAATGATAACCCTGTATGCGAGACAGCAAAAGAGACATAGATGTATAGAACAGTCTTTGGACTCTGTGGGAGAGGGACAGGGTGGGATGATTTGAGAGAATGGCATTGAAACATGTATAATATCATATATGAAATGAATCGCCAGTCCAAGTTCGAGGCATGATACTGGATGCTTAGGACTGGTTCACCGAGATGACTCAGAGGGATGGTACAGGGAGAGAGGAGGGAGGGGGGTTCAAGATGGGGAACACGTGTATACCTGTGGCAGATTCATGTTGATGTATGGCAAAACCAATACAATATTGTAAAGTAATTAACCTCCAATTAAAATAAATCAATTTATATAAAAAAATAAAAAACTCCCACTTTAAAAAGGCTGGATTATTTATAAATAGCAAATAAGTAAAAATCTTTGGTTAAAAAAAAAGGTAGAATCAGAAGATCAATAATTCTCAGCAATTTCTGATTTCATCTTACTCCCAACATATTCAGATTGACTAGTATCAACCTCTTACTCAAGATTAAAATTCTAACTACTATATCTTTAAAAATGCAAGATCTACCTGGGAAAGTCTCCCAGCCTAAGCTTTAGTCTTGGTATAGAAGTCAATCAGAGCCAGAATAAATGTTTAAAAAGAGAATAAATGAAACAAGAATACTGGGGGAATTTAAAAATTGTTAGTGCATTTAATCAAAAGGCCAAATAATATAATGAATAGCATTAGAATATGATTAGTAATTTAGAAAATAATTCAACCATGACTTCCCTGGTGGTCCAGTGGCTAAAACTCAACATACCCAATCCAAAGGGCCCAGTTTCAATCCCTGGTCAGGGAACTTGATCCCAGAAACTGCAACCAAAAGATCATGTATGCTGCAACTAAGACACAAAAGAGCCAAATAAATAAATAGAAATTTAGAAAATAAATCAACCAAGTCAGAAGGCAATGGCAACCCATTCCAGTACTCTTGCCTGGCAAATCCCATGGACGGAGGAGCCTGGTAGACTGCAGTCCATGGGGTCGCTAAGAGTCGGACACAACTGAGCGACTTCACTTTGACTTTTTGCTTTCATGCATTGGAGAAAGAAATGGCAATCCACTCCAGTGTTCTTGCCTAGAGAATCCCAGGGACGGGGGAGCCTGGTGGGCTGCCATCTCTGGGGTCGCACAGAGTTGCACACAACTGAAGCAACTTAGCAGCAGCAGCAGTAAGTCCCATAAAATGAAAGGAAACAAGAGAATCACTGGCAAATAGAAGAGATGGTTTTTTAACTGAAAGATAGGCATACCAAATACAGTGTCCATTCAATACAAATTTAAGAAGAAAACAAAATAACATTTAAAAAAAAATAGGACAAAGATGAAAATGTGGACTCGATTTTATCCAACTTGCAATTTAAGAAGTTAGAAAACCACATATTGCTGAGACTGACAGATGTAAGATGCTAGAACAGAGATAAAAGCCTTTGATACTCATGACACAGCAAGCAACATGAGTATCAGTATATTTACCTCAGTTTCTCTTCCTCCAAATTTTCCAAGGGGATCTTGTGGGCCTAGATGGATGTCTGCTCATGCAGTAGGTGACATTATAGAAGAAAAACCTGAAGCTAAGTAACTCAAAATTGTTATCATGGGAATAAGCAAGCAGGTCTTTATAATGGAGAAAGACACTCTCCCTACCTTTTCAAGCTGTATTCAAATTTGTTTTTTGGTCTGAATGGAGACACTATCTTTATATTCCAAGGTTGTTTGTTATACATTAATAATACTTGTCAAAGTTAGTATGGAACAAATAGTCTGTGTTTCTGCTTGGAAAAATGTGCACAAAAGTGAGAGCCTTATCAAAAATATTTTTTTACAACAAGCATGAAGTCATCACAAATACATTAGAAAAAAATTACATAAGATGAACAAGAGATTAAAAAACTTCAACTAAAAGTTGAACCTTCAATTAATGTTCAGTACTGTTCAGTTGATCAGTCGTGTCTGACTCTTTGCGACCCCATGGACCCCACAGATTCCATGATTGCAGCATGCCAGGCCTCCCTGTCCATCACCAACTCCCGGAGCCTACTCAAACTCATTTCCATCGCATCGGTGATGCCATCCAACCATCTCATCCTCTGTTGTCCCCTTCTCCTCCTGCCCTCAATCTTTCCTAGCATAAGGGTCTTTTCAAATGAGTCAGTTTTTTTGCATCAGGTGGCAAAAGTATTGGAGTTTCAGCTTCAAGATCAGTCCTTCCAACGAATATTCAGGACTGATCTCCTTTAGGATGGACTAGTTGGATCTCCTTGCAGTCCAAGGGACTCTCAAGAGTCTTCTCCAACACTACAGTTCAAAAGCATCAATTCTTTGGTGCTCAGTTTTTTTATAGTCCAACTCTCATATCCATACATGACTTCTGGTGAAACGATAGCCTTGACTAAACAGATTTTTGTTGGCAAGGCAATGTTTCTACTTTTTAACATGCTGTCTAGATTGGTCATGGTTGGTCATAACTTTTCTTCCAAGGAGTAAGCGTCTTTTAATTCTGTGGCTGCAGTCACCATCTGCACTGATTTTGGAGCCCCAAAAATAAAGTTTGTCACTGTTTTCACTGTTTCTCCATTTGCCATGAAGTGACGGGACTGGATGACATGATTTTAGTTTTCTGAATGTTGAGCTTCAAGCCAACTTTTCCACTCTCGTCTTTCACTTTAACTGTTCAGATTCATCTCTGTATTCTGGGAATTTAAAAATGTTACTAGTGCACATCTTTTAATTGTTACTAAATGATTCAGGTGTGACCTAAATTGAATCCCTTACAATTATACAGTGGAAGTGAGAAATATATTCAAGGGATTAGATGTGACAGACAGAGTGCCTGATGAACTTCATCAAGAGGCTCTTTAGTTTTTCTTCACTTTCTGCTATGAGAGTGGTATCATCTGCATATCTTAGGTTATTGATATTTCTCTTGGCAATCTTGATTCCAGCTTGTGTTTCTTCCAGCCCAGGGATTCTCATGATGTACTCTGCAGATAAGTTAAATAAGCAGGGTGACAATATACAGCCTTGACGTACTCCTTTTCCTATTCGAAACCAGTCTGTTATTCCATGTCCAGTTCTAACTGTGGCTTCCTGACCTGCATATAAGTTTCTCAAGAGGCAGGTCAGGTGGTCTGGTATTCCCATCACTTGAAGAATTTTCCAGAGTTTATTGTGATCCACACAGTCAAAGGCTTTGGCATAGTCAATAAAGCAGAAATAGATGTTTTTCTGGAACTCTCTTGCTTTTTCCATGATCCAGCGGATGTTGGCAATTTGATCTCTGGTTCCTCTGCCTTTTCGAAAACCAGCTTGAACATATGGAAGTTCACAGTTCAAGTATTGCTGAAGCCTTGGAGAATTTTGAGCATTACTTTACTAGCATGTGAGATGAATGCAATTGTGTGCTAGTTTGAGCATTCTTTGGCATTGCCTTTCTTTGGGATTGGAATGAAAACTGACCTTTTCCAGTTCTGTGGCCACTGCTGAGTTTTCCAACTTTGCTGGTATAGTGAATGCAGCACTTTCACAGCATCACCTTTCAAGATTTGAAATAGCTCCACTGGAATTCCATCACCTTCACTAGCTTTGTTCATAGTGATGCTTTCTAAGGCCCACTTGACTTCACATTCCAGGATGTCTGGTTCTAGGTGAGCGATCACACCATGGTGATTATCTTGGTCATGAAGCTCTTTTTTTTGTACAGTTCTTCTGTGTATTCTTGCCACCTCTTCTTAATATCTTCTGCTTCAGTTAGGTCCATACCATTTCTGTCCTTTATCAAGCCCATCTTTGCATGAAATGTTCCCTTGGTATCTCTAATTTTCTTGAAGAGATCTCTAGTCTTTCCCATTCTGTTGTTTTCCTCGATTTCTTTGCATTAATCCCTGAGGAAGGCTTTCTTATCTCTCCTTGCTATTCTTTGGAACTCTGCATTCAGATGTATATATCTTTCCTTTTCTCCTTTGGTTTTAACTTCTCTTCTTTTCACAGCTATTTTTAAGGCCTCCTCAGACAGCTATTTTGCTTTTTTTGCTTTTCTTTTCCATGGGGATGGTCTTGATCCCTGTCTCCTATACAATGTCACAAGCCTCCATCGATAGCTCATTAGGCACTCTATCAGATCTAGTCCCTTAAATCTATTTCTCACTTCCACTGTATAATCATAAGGGATTTGATTTAGGTCATACCTGAATGGTCTAGTGGTTTTCCCCACTTTCTTCACTTTCAGTCTGAATTTGGCAATAAGTAGTTCATGATCTGAGCCACAGTTAGCTCCCAGTCTTGTTTTTGCTGACTGTATAGAGCTTCTCCGTCTTTGGCTGCAAAGAATATAATCAATCTGATCTCGGTGTTTACCATCTGGTGATGTCCATGTGTAGAGTCTTCTCTTGTGTTGTTGAAAGAGGATGTTGTTATGACCAGTGCTTTCTCTTGGCAAAACTCTATTAGTCTTTGCCCTGCTTCATTCCATATTCCAAGGCCAAATTTGCCTGTTACTCCAGGTGTTTCTTGATTTCCTACTTTTGCATTCCAGTCCCCTACAATGAAAAGGACATCTTTTGGGTGGTGTTAGTTCTAAAAGGTCTTGTAGGTCTTCATAGAACCATTCAACTTCAGCTTCTTCAGGGTTACTGGTTGGGGCATAGACTTGGATTACTGTGATATTGAATAGTTTGCCTTGGAAACGAACAGATATCATTCTGTCGTTTTTGAGATTGCATCCAAGTACTGCATTTCAGACTCTTTTGTTGACCATGATGGCTACTTCATTTCTTCTAAGGGATTCCTGCCCACAGTAGTAGATATAATGGTCATCTGAGTTAAATTCACCCATTCCAGTCCATTTTAGTTTGCTGATTCCCAGAATGTCAACGTTCACTCTTGTCATCTCCTGTTTGACCACTTCCAATTTTCCTTGATTCATGGACCTGACATTCCAGGTTCCTATGAATTTTTCCCTTTACAACATCAGACCTTGCTTCTATCACCAGTTGCATCCACAACTGTGAATGTTTTTGCTTTGGCTGCACCTTTCTGGAGTTCTTTCTTCACTGATCTCCAGTAGCATATTGGGCACCTACAGACTCAGGGAGTTCCCCTTTCAGTATCCTATCATTTTGCCTTTTCATACTGTTCATGGGGTTCTCAAGGCAAGAATAACTGAAGTGGTTTGCCATTCCCCTCTCTAGTGGACCACATTCTGTCTGACTTCTCCACCATGACCTGTCCATCTTGGGTGGCCCCGCACGGCATGGCTTAGCTTCATTGAATTAGACAAGGCTGTGGTCCATGTGATCAGATTGGCTAGTTTTCTGTGATTATGGTTTCAGTGTGTCTGCCCTCTGATGCCCTCTCACAACACCTACCATCTTACTTGAGTTTCTCCAACCTTGGACGAGGGGTATCTCCTCAGGGCTGCCCCTCCTGACCTTGAATGTGGAGTTGCTCCTTTCGGCCCTCCTGCACCCACACAGCTGCCGCTCCTTGATTTAATATAGTCAAGCTAATTAACATATCATCTTCTCTGTCACCATTCTTTTGTATACATGATCAGAGTACCTGAAATCTCAGAAAGGTTCCAGTGTTCAATACAGTATTAACAAGAGTCATCAGGCTGTACATTTGATCTCTAGATATATTCATCCTAAATAATTACACCTTTGTACCTTTTGACCAGGACTTTCCTGGTGGTTCAGTGGTAAAATATCCACCTGCAAAGCACGAGTTGCAGGAGACATAATTTTTGATCCCTGGGCTGAGCTGATCCCCTGGAGGAGGGTGAGAGGATAACAGGTAGGAAGGTCAGGGTCCCCACGTGGCAGAAGGAAATTAACTGCAAGTAGCAAATGTTGTTTTCCTTCTCTACACAAAATTAAAAGAGGCTTCTTTTAATTCTGTGCTGACAACACCTGGTTCTGAGCTAACCAAAGTGCTTTTCTTATGGAAATATTTTTCTTAAGCTATGTTAATAAAACTATGTATTTGCTTTGGAATCTGCCTTTCTTCAAAATGATTCCACCTAAGACTAACTTTTTTCTTTTCTCAAACCTTGGGCTGATAATGGCTCAACAAACCAGTATTTCTGTCAATTGTTTTATAGCCAGGAGATGACACACTTCGTGCCATCCTATTTCAAAAGTGCATATTGTGGGAGGGGGCCTGGAGAAACTCCCTCAACCTTGAGGTGTCTCTCTTATCTGATTAATAGCTTTCTAATAGATGTAAAACACCTTCCAAAAAACTAGCAAAGGGGCACTATTTCAGTCCCCTTTTGATGTCTCCGTCAGAAGCTTTCCCTATCTCTGCTGCTGCTAAGTCGCTTCAGTCGTGTCCAACTCTGTGCAACCCCTTAGATGGCAGCCCACCAGTCTCTGCCATCTCTGGGATTCTGCAGGCAAGAACACTGGAGTGGGTTGCCATTTCCTTCTCCAATGCATGACAGTGAAAAGTGAAAGTGAACTCGTTCAATCGTGTCTGACTCTTCCTGACCCCATGGACCTCAGCCTACCAGGCTCCTCTGTCCATGGGAGTTTCTAAGCAAGAGTATTGGAGTGCCATTGCCTTCTCCTCCCTATCTCTATTATACTTCAGAAATACTTTGATACAAAAAAACTCCAAGTAGGCAAGCTTCATCTCTGATCCTGGATTGAAATCCTCTCCTCCAGAGGTCACAAATCCCAGTGTAACACAGAGCTTGCAGCAGTAACCTTTCAAGGGCATAAATCAAAAATCATTGGGACAGAGAAGCCTGGTGGGAGTCCATAGGGTTGCAGAGTCAGACACAACTGAAGCGACTTAGTGTCCATGCAAACCTTTTGACCAACATTATCCCATTTATCCAAGCCCTCATAAGTATTGCCCTATTCTCTGCTTCATGTATTTGACTTATTTAGATTTCATTTATAAGTGGGATCATAAAGTGTTTTTTTCCTTCTGGATCTGGCTTATTTCAGTGAGCACAATGTCCTTCAGCCTCATCCAGTTCAGTTCAGTTCAATCACTCAGTTGTGTCCGACTCCTTGTGATCCCATGAACCGCAGCATGCCAGGCCCCCGTCCATCACCAACTCCCGGAGTCTACCCAAACCCATGTCCATCAAGTCGGTGATGCCATCCAGCCATCTCATCCTCTGTCGTCCCCTTCTCCTCCTGCCCTCAATGTTTCCCAGCATCAGGGTCTTTTCAAATAAGTCAGCTCTTTGTATCAGGTGGCCAAAGTACTGGAGTTTCAGTTTCAACATCAGTCCTTTCAATGAACACTCAGGACTGATCTCCTTTAGGATGGACTGGCTGGACCTCCTTGCAGTCCAAGGGACTCTTAAGAATATTCTCCAACACCACAGTTCAAAAGCATCAATTCTTCGGCACTCGGCTTTCTTTATAGTCTAACTCTCACATCCATACATGACTACTGGAAAAACCATAGCCTTGACTAGACAGACCTTTGTTGGCAAAGTAATGTCTCTGCTTTTCAATATGCTGTCTAGGTTGGTCATAACTTTCTTTCCAAGGAGTAAGCAATTTCATGGCTCCAATCACCATCTGCAGTGATTTGGGAGCGCAAAAAAATAAAGTCTGACAGTGTTTCCACTGTTTCCCCATCTATTTCCCATGAAGTGATGGGACCAGATGCCATGATCTTCGTTTTCTGAATGTTGAGCTTTAAGCCAACTTGTTCACTCTCCTCTTTCACTTTCATCATGAGGCTCTTTAGTTCTTCTTCACTTTCTGCCATAAGGGTGATGTCATCTGCATATCTGATGTTATTGATATTTCTCCCGGCAGTCTTGATTCCAGCTTGTGCTTCCTCCAGCCCAGCATTTCTTATGATGTACTCTGCATATAAGTTAAATAAGCAGGGTGGCAATATAGAGCCTTGATGTACTCCTTTTCCTATTTGGAGCCAGTCTGTTGTTCCATGTCCAGTTCTAACTGTTGCTTCCTGACCTGCATACAAGTTTCTCAAGGAAGATACAAGTTTGTCACAAATGGCAGAATCTCCTTGTTTAAGACTGAATAATATTTCATCATATATGCATATGTACATATATCATAATTTATTCATTCTTTCATCCATTCTGTAACAAAACAAACAAACAAACTGTTTTTCAAAATGGTCAAAGAAGAGTAATTTTCTCAGGTCCTGTTGTTAGTGTTTTAACATATACCATATCACATTAGCCTCTAAACCTTTGCCATTAGAGTGTAGTCAGATTTATTAAATTTGAATTTACAAGAGCTCCAGGTGCTTCATGGGAAGTAAAGTTAATGAACCAACCACTGTTCTAAAAAACCTTCTGAGGTGGGAATTTTTGTTTGTTAAAAGGGGATTCCCAGGTGGCTCACTGGTAAAGAATCTGCCTGCCAATTCAGGAGACTCAGGAGATAAAGATTTGATCCCTGGGTTGGGAAGACCCCCTGGAGTAGGAAATAGCAATCCATTCCAGTATTATTGCCTGGAAAATTTCATGGACAGAGGAGCCTGATGGGCTAAGTTCATGGAGTCACAAAGAATTGAACATGACTGAGCAACTGAGCACACACACAATGCTAAAATAACAGCCACAGATGCACTGCCTTGTCCAAGTGGTAAGTCAAGACTTCAAACCCATGTACTCTTTATCTAAAGGTCATGTTTTTGTTTTTTGATTTTTCTTTTTATGCTTCCTTAATATTCTATTTTAACAATCCAACATAAGGTACTTATTAACCACCAACTTTGTACAAAATACTGTCCTTGGGAATGTGTCTAATATAACCATAATTTCAGTTGAAGCTACAATCCATATCTTCTCTTCAGAAGGTAAAATTAAAAAGAACCAAAATTGTCCACCTGGAGGTGGGTGTCAGGCTCTCTTCCTTGCAGTTCACTGCCAAGGAATAGTGAGCTGGAGTGGGACACTGCTTAGAGCACTACTGAGCTATGATCAGGGTAAGACATTCTGTGCAACAAAGACAAATCAGGGCTTTCCTGGTGGCTCAGTGGTAAAGAATCTGCCTGCCAATTCAGGAGACCTGGGTTCAATTTCTGGCCCAAGATGATCCCACGTGGGGAGGAGCAACTAAGCCTGTGTGCCACAACTAGTGAGCCCAAGCTCTAGAGCCTAGCAGCCACAATTACTGAAGTCTGCACACCCTAGAGTCTGTGCTCCACAGCAAGAGAAGCCACTGCAATGAGAAGCCCACACATAGCAACTCGCCACAACTAGAGAAAAGTCCACGCAGCAACAAAGATCCAGTACAGCCACAAATTAAATAAAAATTATTTTTCTTAAGTGTCAGATATTAGTGTCTCTAACTGATCAATTTAAAAGAAGTTATTATTTGAAAAGTACTGTGATTGCTCAGCCACCAAACATGAGAGTATGATTTATCTTTAAATTTGTTGTTGTTGTGTTTGTTTCAGAGTCAATGGCTAACAGAATAGAAAATATTCAGCTAAATTTTTTGAGACATCTTGTTGGTATGAGAACAAGTTTAGTTATTTTGTTCTATTTCTTGACCTGAAGAAGGGTCTTTTACCTATGCTTGATGTTTAGCAGTGCTGTAATCAAAGAACATGATTCCCTTGCCTTAAGATAACTTACATCATCTATCTTGTCTGGCAATTTCTAGCTCATCGTTTTCTTCCAGTACCATAAAACAACACACCTCATGGACCCTGGGAAACTGAGCAAACTAAAATGTATTTGTGTTCATTTTGTGTCCTACTTTGCCACTTACATTCTGGAGGAAATGAATACTCTATTAAAAGGATATTGAATGCTAGTAGATCAAAACTCTGGGTTGGATAAAAAACATAGAAGAAAAAAATCATAGATTCTTGCCAGTTTTTGTTATTCTGGAGAACTCTGGGTATGTTTTATAATTTTTCTATCTTGTTCTCTCATTATGGTGACTGATACACTATTCCTTCACCAATTGAAGGGCAAGTTTATGTACGGGCTGTTCTAAAAGCCACTGGCAAACAGAATGGACAAGTATTTCCAATTCTATCTACATAATGCTGCTCATTTCTTGAAATATTCTAGACAATTTCTATCCATTGTCTCTATCTTGGACAGAAGTGGAATTGAGCAGTCTACTGAGAAGACAGAAAATATAAACAGAGCAGTGACTGAACTGTTACATTTTCTTTTCAGTTATTAGAGCTTTGATTGCTTACTTGTCTCATATTCAAAGGAAGTAATATGAATATAATTGTATTCTTTGGCATATTGAATAAATAGAATATTTTTAGATAAATTTTTATTGTATATATTACATAAGAAATTGCATATTTATCAGTATTGGGGAAATAGTAGATATCTTTTTTAAAACCTATCTATTTAACATGTTCTCACTAATCTAAATGGCATAACTAATTAAATAGACTCATTTTTTTCCCATCTTCTAGGTAAGAAAACAAATTAAGAAAGGCTGTTACCCTTCTGAGGTCATACAGCTAAAAATACTGTGATACTGACTCTAAAACATATACATTGGGTTGACCAAAACCAAAAATTTCATTTAGGCTTTTTTTTTAAGTTCTCAACCCAGATGAACTTTTGGCCAACTTGCCTTGACTGGGCATTCCACTTTTTTCTAAGTACAGAGGATATTATATTATAATAATGTCACTTTAAAAACATTTATATGACATATAAATTACCTTATTCATGTGCACATTCTAATATATTTAATGAATAAATGAACTTGTAAGTTTAGAAGTGGTGCATGGTATAATAGTAAATACCATATTATTGCACAAAGACAAACTATTTAGAAATTATTGTGATCACAGTTGTTGATCAAGAATTGATTGCACTGAATAGATGTGTTACTGAATCCAAGTCATATTGCTCACTGCGTGACAGGCAAATAATTTGATAGACAAGGTATCGAGGCAAGGAATAGTGATTTTATTTGAAAAGCCAGCACACTAAAAAGATAGCAGACTAGTGTCCTAAAGAACCATCTTCCTTGAATCAGAATTCAAGCTTACTTTATACTAAAAGGGGAGCAGCTGTGACTGATTGCTGCAAACTTTTCAGTGCTTGCCAGATTCTGGAGAGGATGAATCCTTTGTTCTTGCAGATGCCCATGTAGATCTGGTCATAATGTTTCTGTAAACCTCCAGCAAGACAAATGCGATTTTCATTTTATAGCCTTTTATCTCTATATAAAAGAAAAGTGCTATATCCATAAAGGTAAAGCCTGAGAGGCAGAACCTTGAGAATGAGCTATCATTTACTTTTCAGGCTATTGGTGACATGTTTTACAAAAGTGAAGAGCAGAGCCAGCATGAAGTACAGACAACAGAGAAAAAAGTTTAAAAAAATAGGGTCAAAATGGAGTCAGTATTGTTCTTCCCTGTTACAGATGTACAGATTATACTAATTATTGTACTAAATTGATGGCACAATTTGCTGGAACTGGACCAGTCTTTCATGGACAGAGTCATACTGCCATGCAATCATGTGCAGAAATGTCTACCTGGTTCAACCCCTCTCTATGATATAAAAGTTCACTGAATATGTTAAAGCAGTGTTAGTTCCAATTTTGCTATGGTAAATAATTAGCTATGGAATTGTGACAATTATTTTCACTTTCCTGGTCCTCCTTTCCTGAATTTTAATAATGGTGTGATGGATTTCTATCAGCAGAGAATCTTTCTATTTTAGGGAAAGGAAAATTCTCTTAAATTCAATCCAAACAGAAAATTTATTAGTCTAAATAACTAAAACATCAAGTAGTAAATTGATTGCAATGAACTGTTTGATTAAAACTTAATTAAATAGATCTGATCTCTCATTTTCTTTCCTTTTCTTCAACCCTACCCTATGTAGTAGAAAAACCAGATCCCAGAATTGTCAATATGACATTATTCTTTGTGCCTGTAGTCTTTGAAGTTGAAAAATATATATATCCTTCCACAAGAGATACTTCAAAAGCCATGACATCTGTGTGGATTGGCCCAACTCGGACTACATGTCTTTTTCTGCCTATTGATGTGAATCTCATTGGCCAGGCCTGGGTCACACGCCCACTCCAGAAATGACCAGGAAACTGAGTCCTATATGAATCACATTAACAAAAGGGGAAAGAGGAATGATTCTCCTAAAGGAGAGACTAGCCATGCTTTCAGAAGAAGAAAGGTTGGTAGTGAAAACTAATCAACATTTATACCAATTTTAATCTAGTTCATCTCTTACAGACTCTTCGGCTGCCAAGATTTAATATTATATGCAATATTTGAAAAATAGATGTAGTAGGGAAGAACAAATATGTCTCCATATGAGATCTCTTCCTTTTACTTTAACCTTTGTGCTCTGTCGCCTGTGTTTAGTCAGGCTGGCTCTGTAGCTTTTGTAAAAAAAAAAAAAAGAAAGAAAGAAAGAAAAATGTTGCCTACAGCATAATATACAAGATCGCCTATTCTCAGGGTTCTGACCTTTACCAGTTCATTCATATAGGGTTAAAAAGTTGCAGAACAGAGAATAACATTTGACTTAGAGGCTTATAGGAAGATCATGACCTGACCTATGTGGACAGTTGCAATAACAAAAGAATCTGACACTAAGAAGTTTGAAACAACAAACTATGTCCCCCATTAGTGTGCCTTTAAAAGTGCTTTGCTGAAAACCTTCAAGCTCAGGATTTCTTTAGGCATGCATCTCCTTTCATGGTTCTGCAATAAACCTTTCTCTGCTACAAATCAACATTTTGGTTTGTTTGGCCTCACTGTTCATCAGGCACATGAACTTGTATTTGGTGATGGATGCAATTTTTAAGTAAAGAAATGAATGATCCATTTGAGAAACATACTTAACTTCTGAATTATTAAATCAGCACTTGTTTTATATCAACTAATTTATGTCTATCTTTATCACATTAGTATACATAAACTGGAAAGATGACTTTTTCTAATTGGTCAAAAATTTTACCTTGGGAAATACGGACTGTAGATAGGCATCAGACAAACAACAGGATAATCTCTTAATCCTTCTGCAGAGGTATCTTGGCAGGGCGGAGGGTGGAGGAGGGGCGGGGGGGTGGGGTGGTAGGAGACAAGCAAATATATTCCTGCTGTCTTTAAAAATAAACAGTAAGAACAATTGTATATACCAGAAGAAACTGAAGGGAAATTTGCCAGATAAGAAACTGTTTAGTTATGGAGGCCCTGGTGTTACACAGTTACATTTATTTAACGTGTGTCACATTTTGCATTTCAGGAGCTTGTCATTAAGTAGAAGAAAGTAATACTTTCTTTGTTGCTTATAGACCCCTGTGTATAGTTCCCCCTGCTGCTAAGTCACTTCAGTCGTGTCCGAGTCTGTTTGACCCCATAGACGACAGCCCACCAGGTTCCCCTGTCCCTGGGATTCTCCAGGCAAGAACACTGGAGTGGGTTGCCATTTCCTTCTCCAATGCATGAAAATAAAAAGTGAAAGTGAAGTTGCTCAGTCGTGTCCGACCCTCAGCGACCCCATGGACTGCAGCCTACCAGGCTCCTCCGTCCATGGGATTTTCCAGGCAAGAGTACTGGAGTGGGGTGCCATTGCCTTTAGACTTTAAAAATAAAGTCCCCCAGACTTTTTTTTTTTTTTCCTACTTTGTGCTCTGGCCATGGTGCTGAAGGTCCACACCTTGGTCAGCCCAGCGTTGACTTGAAAAGTGCAGGCTCAAATTATGGATTCAAAGCTACTATGGATACTTATATTTTGAAGGAAAGAGAGAGTCTCTGACTTTTTTGAGAAAGAGGAGAATTTGTGATATATGATAAGGCAGAGACCTTGAATGGAAGGAATGTCGTGCTATTGACTGTAAATCAGAAGAGTATTTATCATTTCCTTCTTATAAAACTATGGACTTCCCTGGTGGTTCAGATGGTAAAGCGTCTGTCTACAATGCAGGAGACCTGGGTTCGAGCCCTGGTTTGGGAAGATCCCCTGGAGAAGGAAATGGCAACCCACTCCAGTACTATTGCCTGGAAAATCCCATGGACAGAGGAGCCTGGTAGCTACAGTCTATGGGGTCACAAAGAGTCAGACACGACTGAATGACTTCACTGTCACTGTCTTATAAAACTATGGTTAATTTTTCCAATTCAGTATCACCCAGAGTCCTTAATTAATTTGGAGAACAGATTAATATTAGAAACTACATACATTAGTAAGGAAAAAGGCTCACACTACCTCGAATTAAAAAAAAAAAAACTTTCTTAGAGTGTAACTTCAAAGTGCACAAAGTTTTGTTTGTTTTATATGCCACTATTGTATCCCTACTCATCAAACTACCTCACACAGAAAACACTAAACAATGTTTTTTTTCCTTAAAGAGATTTTTCCTCATCTTTTGGTCACTTATGTTGAACATTTCCCATTTTCTTTTTATATAAGATATTCCTGGATAATAGGGTTAGGTGATGACTAAGTGAGCATATATGAAGCATATAAGAGTCTCATGTAATTGTCACTAAATTATTGAGCACAACAGAAAAGAGAAGATGAAATACATTCTCATGATTTCATTTTCAGAATGAAAATGTCTTTCTTTTTTGTCTTTTATTTTTATTTTATTTTTAAAATATAAATTTATTTATTTTAATTGGAGGTTAATTACTTTACAATATTGTATTGGTTTTGTCATACATCAACATGAATCTGCCACATGTTCCCCATCCTGAACCCCCCTCCCTCCTCCCTCCCTGTACCATCTCTCTGGGTGTTCTCAGTGCACCAGCCCCAAGCATCCAGTATCATGCATCGAGCCTGGACTGATGATTCGTTTCATATACGATATTATACATGTTTCAATGTCATTCTCCCAAATCATCCCACACTCACCCTCTCCCCCTCCCACAGAGTCCAAAAGACTGTTCTATACATCTGTGTCTCTTTTGCTGTCTCGAATACAGGGTTATCATTACCATCTTTCTAAATTCCATATATATGCATTAGTATGTTGTATTGGTGGAGGCTATTATACAGAGTGAAGTAAGCCAGAAAGAAAATGTCTTTCTTAATACTCAGAGTTTTTAATTCATATTAGAGTCCAAAATTTCAAAAAATAATGAAAACAATGCATGGAATCTTTAATATCATGAAATTGACAGCTAATCCCATTTCAACTTTTACAGATACATTTACTATAACCTTCTAAATAAGGCAATGTGAATGTGAATGGTAAATAATCCTTTTTTTGTTGTTGTTGCTCAGTTGCTAAGTCATGTCTGACTCTGTAACTCCACGAACTGTAGAACATCAGGTTTCCTTGTCCTTCATTATTTCCCTGAGTTTCCTGAAACTCATGTCCACTGAGTCAGTGATAACATCTAACCATCTCATGCTCAGTTGCCCCCTTGTCCTCTTGCAGCCGGGTCTTTTCCCATGAGTTGGTTCTTCCCATCAGGTGGCCAAAGTATTAGAGCTTCAGCTTCAGCATCAGTCCTTCCAATGAATAGTCAGGGTTGATTTCATTTAGGATTGACTGGTTTGATCTCCTAGCTGTCCAAGAAACTATCAAGAGTCTTTTCCAGCACCACAAGATGTGACAGTTGGACCGTAAAGAAGGTTGAGCACTGAAGAATGTGGCTGCAGCCACATTTATGGTCCAACTCTCGCATCCATATATGACCACTGGAAAAACCATAGCTTTGACTAAACAGATCTTTGTCAGCAAACCCCCTGCTTTTTACTAGGCTGTCTAGGTTTGTCATAGCTTTTCTTCCAAAGAGCAGCTTTTAATTTTTTGGCTGCAGTCACCATCTGCAGTGATTTTGGAGCCCAATAAATTGTAATCTATCACTGTTTACACTTTTTCCCCATCTATTTGCCTTGAAGTAGTGAGACTTGATGCCATGATCTTAGTTTTTTCAATCTTTAGTTCCTCTTCACTTTCTGCCATTAAAGTAGTATCATCTGCCTATCTGAGGCTATTGATATTTCCCCCTGCAACCTTGATACCAGCTTCTGAGTCATCCAGTCCAGTATTTCACATGATGTACTTTGCCTATAAGTTAAATAAGCAGGGTGACAATACACATACAGCCTTGATGTATGCCTTTCTCCCAATTTTTAACCAGTCTGTAGTTCCATGTCTGATTCTAACAGTTGCTTCTTATACTGCATACAGGTTTCTCAAGAGGCAGGTAAGGTGGTCTGGTATTCCCATCTCCTGAAGAATTTTCCACAGTTTGTTATGATCCATACATCAAAGTCTTTAGCATAGTCAGTGAAGAATAAGCAGATGTTTTAGAAGAAGTTTAAAAATGAACTTTGAGAGTTGCCAACTAAGATAGAAATACTTAAAATAATTCAATTAGATATTAAATAGTGTAGAAATCATTGAAATATTAGTAAGAAAAAATGAAATGAGTAAATCAGAAATATTAAAACAAAATTATATGTTAGTTAAAAATCATTTTTAAGGACAGGGTGAGGTGGAGCCCAGTCAGCCAGGCTATGGTGGGTTCAATAGATATGGACAGGGGCTGGACAGATTCCTATCAGTTTCAGGATCTGGGCCAGTCACACACACACACACACACACACACACACACACACACACAGGCAGACACACACACAAATCAGTTTCAAGGAAAAATGTTAGTAACAAAGATATTTGATACATCCAGTAGATGTATCTGTGCCTGAGTGGCCACATCCCCAAATAATTCTGTTAATATGTTTTATTCAATACAAAAATCACATTTGTTCAATACTATGGCAATTTTAAAAAAGCTTAGTTACTGCTTAAATGAAAATTCTGCCTATAATGTTATCAAATTATTCAGCAATTCTAGATTAAGCATATTTTAATTCACTTCAAGATGCTTCTGTCAAATTTTCTTCGGTTAGAAGAAATATATTATTTCTAAGTTTTTTGTTTTAATATTATTATAGGATTACAGAAAATTTTGTATACACACACGTGGTGGTCCTGAGCACCGCTTAAGTACCTTCCCCCAATGTCAGCATCTTTCATAACTAATAGTAAAATATCAATGCCACAAAATTGAGTTAACACAAACCATAGACCCTTTTCAGAATTGTACAAGTCATATTTGCATTCATGTACGTGTGTGTGTATGTATAGTTCTATGCCATTTTATTAAATATGAAGCTGCATGAAGCTACTACTACAATCAAGATGAAGAATTTTTCTATCCCACATTAAAACCTTATAGCCATCTACATATCTTACTTCTGAAATCACCAATTTGTTTTCCATCCTTATAATTACAATATTTCAAAAATGTTATTTGAATTGGTTCATACACTATGGACTGAGCTATGAACTGAAGTTCAGAACAGTGTACAGGAGGCAGTAATCAAAACCATTTCAAAGGTAAAGAAATGCAAGAAGGTAAAGCATTTGTCTGAGGAGGCTTAACAAATAGCTGAAGAAAGAAGAAATATGAAAGGCAAGGAAAAAAGGGAAAGATACACCCAACTGAATACAGAGTTCCAGAGACTAGCAAGGAAAGATAAGACCTTCTTAAGTGAGAAATGCAAAGAAATAGAGGGGGAAATATCATGGTTAGAAACTAGAGATCTTTTCAAGAAAATTGGAGATATTAGGGGAGAATTTCATGCAAGAATGGGCATGATAAAAAACAGAAATTGTAAGGACCTATCAGAAGCAGAAGAGATTAAAAAGAAGTGGCAAGAATACACAGAAGAACTATGCAGGAAAGGTTTTAATGACCCAGATAGCCACAATGGTGTGGTCACTCACTTAGAGCCAGACACCATGGAGTGTGAAGTCAAGTGGGCCTCAGGAAGTTTTACTATGAACAAAGCTAGTGGGGGGTGATGGAATTCCAGCTGAGCTATTTCAA
The DNA here is from genome assembly GCF_032405125.1 of Capricornis sumatraensis. Classification (NCBI taxonomy): domain Eukaryota; kingdom Metazoa; phylum Chordata; class Mammalia; order Artiodactyla; family Bovidae; genus Capricornis; species Capricornis sumatraensis. The sequence continues at coordinate 53,467,415 of NC_091083.1, forward strand.
ATCCTCAGAGATGATGCTGTGAAAGTACCACACTCACTATGCCAGCAAATTTGGGAAACTCAGCAGTGGCCACAGACAGGAAGAGCTCAGATTTATTCCAATCTCAAGGAAAGACAATGCCAAATAATGTTCAAACTACTGTACAGTTTCTATCTTTCCACATACTAGCATGACTATAATCAGAATCCTTCAAGCTAGGCTCCAGCAATATGTGAACTGAGAACTCCCAGATGCACAAGGTAGGTTTCAAAGAGGCAAAAGAACCAGTGATCAAACTCTCAACATTCATTGGATCAGGGAGAAAGCAGAGGAGTCCAACAAAACATCTACTTCTGCTTCATTGACTATTCTAAGGTCTTTGACTGTGAAGATCACAACAAACTGTGAAAAATTCATTAAGAGATGAAAGTACCAGACCACTTTACCTATGTTCTAAGAAACCTGTATGTAGTTCAAGAAGCAACAGATAGAACCAGACATGGAACAATGGCCTGGTTCCAAATCAGGAAAATTGTATGACAAGACTGTATATTGTCATCCTGCATATTTAACTTATTCGCAGAGTACATCATGTAAAATAACAGGCTGGATGAATCACAAGCTGAAATCAAGAATACTGGGAGAAATATCAGCAACCTTAGATATGCAGATGATACCATTCTAATGGCAAAAATGAAAAGGAACTAAAGAACCTGTTGATGAGGGTGAAAGAAGAGAGTGAAAAAAACTGGCATGAAACTCAACATTAAAACAAAACAGAAAAACTGATATCATGGCATCTGGTCCTCACTTCATGACAAATAGAGGAGGAAAAAGTGGAAGCAATGACAGATTTTATTTTCTTGGGCCCCAAAGTCACTGTGGATGGTGACTGCAGCCATGAAATTAAAAGACGCTTCCTCCTTGGAATGAAAGCTTTGAGAAACCTAGAAAGCATATTAAAAAGCAAAGACATCATTTTGCTGACAAAGGAATGTGTAATCAAAGCCATAATTTTCTCAGTAGTCATGTAACAATATGAGAGTTAGATCATAAAGAAGGTTGAGTGACAAAGAATTGATGATTTTGAACTGTGGTACTGAAGAAGACTCTTAAGAATCCCTTGGACAACAAGGAGATCAAACCAGTCAATCCTAAAAGAAATCAACCCTGAATATCCATTGGAAGGACTAGTGCTGAAGCTGAAGCTCCAATACTTTGGCCAGGTGATGCAAAGAGCAAAATAATTAGAAAAGACTCTGATGATAGGAAAACCTGAAGGCAAAAGAAGGGAGTAGCAGAAGATGAGATGGTTAGATAGCATCACCAATTCAATGAACGTGGATTTGAGCAAACTCTGGGAGAGCATGGAGAACAGGGAAGCTTGGTGTGCTACAGTCCATGGAGTCACAAAGAGTCAGACTAGACTTAGGGACTGAACAACGACATGGAAGAACATAGATACAGTTCAGTTCATCAATCCTCTAAAACCAGAGTGGTGAAGAGAGTGAATTTGCTGGGTAAAAGTTCCCATAGCAAACCAATCAGGAAAGCAAGCTTAATCAGAAAGGAACTAGCTGAAAAACAACAACATACTGCATTGTCCATGTATGTCATAATTTATTAATTCATTATCCTACTGAAGGACATTTGATGTTCTCCAAGTACAGAATGTTATGCTTAAGGCTGTTATAAACATCAATATGCAGTGTTTTTGTGGACATAAGTTTGAAATAAAAGCTTCCCTTCTAGTAAATACCAAAGAATAATTGCTGGATCATATTGTGAGAGGATGTATTGTTTTGTAAGAAAGCACTAAATCATCTTCCAAAGTGACTGTATCATTTTGCATTTACACAAGCAATGGGTTAGAATCCTTGTTGCTCCACATCTTGCCAGTATTTGATGGTGTTAGCATACCAGATTTGGTCATTCTAAAAGTGTGTATTAGGTCATTCTAATAGATATTTCATTACTGCTTTAATTTGCATTTACTTGGTGATATGATGATGTTGAACATCTGTTCAAATGCTTGTTTGCTACCTATAGATTTTTTTAGTGAGATTTTGAAGCCTTTGGCTAATTTTTAAATTGTTTTTTTTTTCTTATAGTTGAATTTTGGATAATCATTCTTTATCATATGTGTCTTTGTAATAGTTTCACCAAGACTTTGGCATATCATCATAATCTCTTGACCCTGTATTTCACAACGCAGAAGTATCTTTTTAAAATTCTACTGAGTCCATCTTATCGATTACTTCTCTCAGGGATATTGTCTTCAGTGTTATAACTAAAATGTTATTGTCATTGTTGTTTTTTAGTTGCCCAGTCATGTCCGACTCTGTGACCCCATGTACTGCAGCACGCCAGGCCTCCCCGTTCCTCATCATCTCCTTTTAAGTTTGCCCAAGTTCATGTCCATTCCATCTCCATCTAACCCTCTGACACCCACTTCTCCTTCTGCCCTCAATCTTTCCCAGTATCAGGGACTTTACCAAAGAGTCGGCTGTTCATATCAGATGACCAAGATACTGGTTCACTGTCATGCACAAGGTCATCCAGATTTTCTGGGAGTTTTGTAGTGTTGTCTTTTACATTCAGATATGTGATATATTTTGAACAAAATTTTGTGAAAAGTGTAAGATCTGTCTGTGAATTCATTTTTCATGGTGAATATCCAGTTGTTCTAGCACAATTGTGTGACCTTTATTACTTTATCAAAGATCATCCATCTGTACGTAGGTGCACCTATTTCTGACCTCCCTTCTCTATTCCATTAATCTATATCCTTTCATCAGTACTGTATTGTCTTGATTACTGTGGTTTTATAAGAGGTCAGTTAATATCAATCCTTCAACATTGTTGTTCAATATTGTATTTACTATCATTCTAGGTTTTCTGCCACTTTTTTTGCAGGAGATTAGATCTTTTATTATTACTAGTAATATTTATTTACTAAATTTGTTTTCTAATTGAAGGAAAATTGCTTTTCAATGTTATGTTAGTTTCTGCCATACAACAACATGAACAAGTAACAATTATGTGCGCATTCTCCCTCCTGAGCCTCCCTCAACTTCCCTATCTCAACCCTCTAGGTCATCATAGAGCACCAGGAAGGACTCCCCATGTTATATAGCAACTTCTAACTAGCTATCTATTTTACACGATAGTGTATAAATGTCCATGCTGCTTTCTTATTTGTCCCACTCTCTCCTTCCCCCACTGTGTCCACAAATCCATTTTCTACATTAGCATCCTCATTCCATCCCTGCAAATAAGTTTATCAATACCATTTTTTCTAGATTCCATATATGTGTGTTAATATACGATATTTGTTTTTCTCTTTCTGACTTACTTCACTTTGTATAACAAGCTGTAGGTTCATCCACCTTACTGGAACTGACCCAAATTTGTTCTTTTTTATGACTGAGTAATATTGAACTGTATATATGTGCCATATCTTCTGTATCCATTCATCTGTCGATGGACATCTAGGTTACTTCCATGTTCTGGCTATTGTTGCAATGAACATTGGGTTACATATGTCATTTAGAATTTTGGTTTTCTCAGGGTATATGCCCAGTTATGGATTGCTGGATCATATGGTAGATTTATTCTTAGTTTTTAAAGTAATCTCCATACTGTTCTCCATAGTGGCTGCATCAGTTTACATCCCCACCAACAGGGCAGGAGGGCTCCCTTTTCTCCAAACCCTCTCCAGATTTTATTGTTTGTAAAATTTTTTATAATGGCTATTCTGACTGGTGTGAGGTGATGCCTCATTGTAGTTTTCATTTGCATTTTTCTAAAAATTAGTGATTTTGAGCATTTTTCATGTGTTTATTGAACAGCTATATATGTTTTAGAGATTAATCCTTTGTCAGTTATTTTGTTTGCAATTAATTTCTCTTTTAACCTTGTTTATTATTTCCTTTGCTGTGCAGAAACTTTTAAGCTTAATTAGGTCTCATTTGTTTATTTTGTTTTAATTTCCATTACTCTGGATGTGGATCAAAGAGGATCTTGCTGTCGTGTATGTAATTTAAGTCAGAGTATAGCCTATGTTTTTCTTCTAAGAGTTTTATAGTTTCTGCCTTTACACTTAAGTCTTTAATCCATTTTTAGTCTATTTTGCGTGTGATGTTAGTAAGTGTTCTAGTTTCATTATTTTACATGTAGCTGTCCTGTTCTCCTAACATCATTTATTGAAGAGACTGTCTTTTTTCCATTGTGTGTTCTTGTCTCCTTTGTCAACGATAAGGTGCACATAGATACAGAGGTTTATCTCTTGGGTTTCTATCTTGTTCCATTGGTTTATATTTCTGTTTTTGTGCCAATATAATAGTGTCTTGATGACTGTAGCTTTGCAGTATAGTCTGAAGCCAGGAAAGTTGATTCTTCAGCTCCCATTTTCTTTCTCAAGATTGTTTTGGCTATTCAGTGTCCTTTGTGTTTCCATACAAATTGTGAGACTTTTTGCAATAGTTCTGTGAAAAATATCATTGGTAGTTTGATAGGGATTTCAGTGAATCTGTAGATTGCTTTGGGTAGTATAATCATTTTCAAAACATTGATTCTTCCAACCCAAGACATATCATCTTTGATTTCTTTCACCAGTGTCTTTTTGTTTTCTGTATACAGGTATTTTGTCTCTTTAGATAGATTTATTCCTATATATGCTATCCTTTTTGTTGCAGGAAGGGGGACCCCTTCCAGGGCCCAAGACTGGGCTCTTGTCTAACACTCAGAAATGAATTGTCCAAGGAGACACTTATGCTGACAAAGCAAGAGATTTTATTGGGAATGGGCACCCGGGTGGAGAGCAGTAGGGTAAGGGAACCCAGGAGAACAGCTCTGTCATGTGGCTCGCAGTCTCAGGTTTTATGGTGATGGGATTCGTTTCTAGGTTGTCTTTAGCCAATCATTCTGACTCAAGAGTCCTTCCTGGTGGTGCACACCTTGTTCAGTCAAGGTGGATGTCAGAAAGAAGGATTCTGAGAGGTGGTTGGACATGCAGTGTCTTCTTTTGACCTTCCTGAACTCTTCCAGTTAGTGGTGGCTTATTAGTTCTGTGTTCCTTACCAGGACCTCCTGTCGTAAATCAACTCATGCAAATGGTAACTATGGTGCCTGGCCAGGGTGGGCAGTTTCAATCAATGTGCTTCCCCTAACACTTTTGGTTGCAATGGTGAATAGCATTGTTTCCTTAATTTCTCCTTCTAGTTTTTTTTTTTTTTTTTCTTGTTAGTGTGTAGGAATACAAGGGTTTTCTTTATAATAATTTTATATTCTGTAACTCAACTATATTTATTGATTAGCTCTAGTGGCATATTTATGGTTTCCTATGTATAGTATCATATCATTTGCCAACAGTGAGAGTTTTACTTCTTTGTCAATCTGAATTCCTTTTATTTCTTTTTTTTTTTTTTCCTCTGATTGCCATGCCTAGGATTTCCAAGACTATGTTGAATAATAGTGGCAAGATTGGGTACCCTTGTCTTGTTCCTGATCTTAGAGGAAATGCTTTCAGCTTTTCATTGTTGAGAATGATGTTTGCTGTGGGTTTGTCATATAAACCCTTTACTTTGTTGAGGTAGATTCCTTCTATGCCTACTTTCTAGAGATTTTTAATCATATTTGGGTGTTGAATTCTGTCAAAAATTTTCTCTGCATCTATTGACATGATCATATGGTTTTTATCCTTCAATTTGTTAATATAGTGTATCACATTGATTTGCATATAGTGAAGAATCTGTGAGTGAGCAGAAGAGCTGTTAGCTCTTTAATCTTTTGGTAGAATTCACCTGTAGGACATCTGGCTCTGGGCTTTTTTCTGTTGGAAGATTTTTTAATCATAGTTTTGATATCAGTGCTCATGACTGCTCTGTTCACACTGCCTCTTCTAAAAAACTTCAGAATTAGTGTGTTGATATCCAAAGGAACAAATGGCAATATTACTGGGATTTTTATTAAGATTGCATTGAACTCTTGATAAAGTTGGAAAGAACTGATATTTTGACAATATTGAGTCTTTTCATTGAGGAACACAGAATATCTGTTTATTCATTTATGATTTTATGATTCATTTATGATTTTTATGAACTATGATTTTTTATGATTCATTTATGATTTTAGTTTTCCTCATATAGTTATTATACATGCTTTGTTATGCTTATATATACGTACTTCATGTTTGGAGGCTAACGTAAATGACATTGTAATTTAAATTTCAAATTCTACTTATTTATCACTAATGTTGGCTGAAAACTACTTTTTACTTCTCAAGGATATATGCCTAAAGTGAAATTCTGGGTTGTATGCAAGCTGTACTCTTAGTTTAAAAAAAATAGCAAATTTCCATATCACTCATTCCATTTAACATCCCAAGCAACATTTTGATCCAATATTTCAACATCCTTAATTTTTTAGTATTTTATTTTGGCTATTCTGATATGTGCATATATCAGCATCCTTTAAATTTGCATTTCCCTAACAGCCAGTTATGTTGAATACTTTACATGTGCTTATTTGAAATCTGTCTGTGTTTTTTGAAAAAATATCTTACCATAATTTCTTCCCATTTTATAATTAGACTTTAAAAATTATTGTCTCATTTATATAGTTTAGATATAGGGTCTTTTTGAGATATATTCTTTGCAAATATTTTCATCAGTCTATAACTTGTCTTTTCACTCTCTTAAGAGGATTTTCACAGAGCAAAAGTTTTTATTTTAATGAGACCCAATGTCTTTTTACCCTTTATAGATCATTCTTATATATTGATCATTATCTGTTTAACAATTCAAGACTGACATTTGTGTTTATATATTGGCATTCACTGATGGCCTGTGGAGGGTAACATTATGGGCAGATAATTTTTGTAAAGGTTTAAATTTTTTGTGGTAATATTTTTTTTGTTTTTTAGTCAATTTATAAAAGATACATTCTTTCAAGAAATTCATTCTCATCCTCAAAATTTTCCAACAGATTTTCGTGAGGTTATTGATTCTGTTCTCTGGTTACTTTTTTAAATTCATGTTATATTATGCAAAATTATGTTTACCTGTTTTTTCTCTTTTTGTTAGTCAATTCATCCATTTTATGTATTTAATTAATCTTTCCAAAAAATTTAGTCTAATGCACAATTCTTTCATATTTCATAATTTTTCTCTTGCACTTATATTTTTTTCCTATTTAAGAATTTATTCTGTTGTTCTTCCTAACTTCTTAAGTTAGACATCTACATAATTAACTCTTCCCGTCTTTGTTTTGGTTATGAAATTTTAAGGCTGTGTATTTCCTTTGAAACTTTATCCTGCTGAATTCCGTATGTGTGTGTGTAATCATGTTTCTGTGCATTTTAAACTAATAGACTATATTTTTAAAAGAGTCTTTGGTTTACAGAGAAGTTTTACTCACAGTACAGAGAGTTCTCAGATATCCCATGAAGGCAATTTTTTTATTATTAATATCTCCATTAGTACACACGTTTGTTACACTGATGAACTAATATCAATCTGTAATTTGTAACTTAAGTTAATAATTGAAAACATACAAGGCCAAAGACTGTAACAGAGATGAAGGAAATCATTGTACAATAATAAAGAAGTCAACTTATCCAGAGGATACAATAATTATAAATATTTATGTACCCAATATTAGGAATGCCTAAGTTTATACGACAAATATTAACATAATAGAAGGAAAAATAGACAGCAATACAGTAACAGTGGGGAATTTCAATACCCCACTTTTAAGAACAGATATATAATCCAGACAGAAGATCAATAAGAAAACATTGACTTTTAACTACATATTAAAATAGATGAACCTAAGAGACATATACAGAGCTTTCCATATACTAGCAGCAGAACACATATTCTTTCAAGCAGACATAGAACACCCTCCAGGATAAAGCATAGGCAAGACCATAAAACTAGTCTTAATAAATTTAAGAAAATTAAAATCATATCAAACATCTTTTCCAAACACAAACAAACTGAAAAAAGAGTAAACAAAATTCAAATTTAGAGGGAGGAAAAAAAAAAAAGCATTCTTTAATATCTCTCAATACACTGAATATATAGGGAATGTACCTCACCATAATAAAGACTACATAGACTACATAGCTACACATGACAAGTCCATATATAATGGTGAATCATTGAAATTTTTACCTCTAAGATCATAAACAATGTAAGAGTACCCACTGTCACTTTTATTCAACATAATACTGGAAGTCCTAGCTAGTACAATTAGGTAAGAAAAAGAAATAAAAGGCACCTGAATAGGAAAAGAAGGAAAGGTGTCTGCATTTGCCAATGACATTATATTTTATATAGAAAATCCCATAGATAACCAAAAGAAAATTTAAAGTTAGTAAAGTATTTTAATAAAGTTGCAGGATACAAAATTAATAATAATGATGATGTATCAGTTGCATCTGTATACCCTCATCAGTGGATTTTCAGAAAGGGAAATTAAATAAATGATTTCATTTTGAGTAGCATATATATAAAAGAATAAAATTATTAAGAATGAACTTAACAAAAGAGGTTAAAGATTTGTACTTTGAAGCTATAAGACATTGATGAAAAAGATTGAAGAAGACATAAATAAATGGAAAGTTATTGATATTGAGTTAATATTATCAAAATATCCATATTACTCAAAACAATATACAAATTCAACACAATCCCTATTAAAATTCTAATGACATTTTTCAAAGAAATGAAAGAAGAAAAAAAAAACTAAAATGCGTAAGGAAACACAAAAAAAGACTCTGAATAGCTAAAGTGATTTTGAGAAAAAATAGCAAAACTGGAGGTATAATACTTCCTGATTTCAAAATATGTTACAAAGCTCTAGTAATCAAAACAGTACAGTATGGTTTTAGCATTAAAACAGACACATACATCAATGGAACAAGACAGAGAAAACCAAAATAAACCCATTCACATATGGTCAATTACTTTTTGACATAGGAACCAAGAATAAACAAAGAAGAAAAGATCAGTTCAGTTCAGTTGCTCAGTGATGTCCGACTCTTTGCAGCCCCATGGACTGCAGCACTCCAGGCTTCCCTGTCCATCACCAACTCCCAGAGCTTACTCAAACTCTGGTCCATCACATCAGTGATCCCATCCAATCATCTCATCCTCTGTTGTCCCCTTCTCCTCCTGCCTTCAATCTTTCCCAGCATCAGGGTCTTTTCCAATGAGTCAGTTCTTCGCACCAGATGACCAAACTCAACTTTAGCTTCAGTCCTTCCAATGACTATTCAGGACTGGTCTCCTTTAGGATGGGCTGGTTGGATCTCCTTGCAGTCCAAGGGACTCACAAGAGTCTTCTCCAACACCACAGATCCAAAGGAATCAATTCTTTGGTGCTCAGCTTTCTTTATAGTCCAACTCTCGCATCCATACATGACTAGTGGAAAAACCATAGCTTTGACTAGATGGACCTTTGATGGTAAAGTAATGTCTCTGGTTTTTAATATGCTGTCTAGAAAAGATGATCTTTAGTAAACAGTGGTATGAAAATTGGATAGCAAAAGAGTGAAGTGGGCCACTATCTTACACCTTACACTAAAATCATGTCAAAATTCATCAAACACTTGAACATAAAACTATAAAATTCCTAGAAGGAAACATCAGGGATAAACTTCAAGAACTTTGATCTTGGCATTGACTCTTAGATTTGACACCAAAAGCAAAGGAAGTAAACTAAAAACGAAACCACTGAGACTACAGAAAACTAAAGGTCTTCTGTTCAGAAAGAATTGAGAGAAAGTTTTTTTTTCAATCCACATATCTAATAGGAGGCTAATATTCAAAATATAAAAGGAATTCATACAACTCAGTAGCAATAATAATAAATAACCAAATTAAAATGGGTAAAAAACCTAAATAGACATTTTAACAAAGATATACAAAGGGCCAATGAAAAGACGCTCAACATCACTAAGGAAATGCAAATAAAAACTTCAGTGAGATACCATCTCACAACTATTAGAACGGCTATTACAAAAAGACAAGAGAACAAATACTGGCAAGGATGTGGAAGAAAGGGGACTTGGACACTTTTTATGGAAATTTACATTGATAAAGCCACTTTTAGCAAATAGTATGGTAGTTACTGAAGAAATTAAAAATAGAATGGCCCTATTATCTAGCAATCTCACTTTTGGGCGTATGTCCAAAATAAGCAAATCATTATCCCAAAGAAATATCTGTACTTCTATGTTCATAGCAACATTATTCACAAAGTCTCAGGTATGAAAACAACCTAAGTGTCTGTTCATAAATGAATGGATGAACAAAATGTGGTGTAATACACAGAATATCATTCAGCCTCAAAAAGGGAGAAATTCTGTCATTTGTGACAACATGGGTGAACCTGGAATCCATTATGCTAAAATTTAGCAAGACACTTAATAATGCATAGGTGACAGAAAAAGCCTGGTGATAAATTTGAATTAAATAAAAATGAAAATACAACTTATCAAAGTTTATAGGCTACAACCAAAGTATTAAAAACTCCCCTCTAACTACTACTCTAAAGAAGGGCATGGAAACCCACTCCAGTATTCTTGCCTGGAGAATCCCATGGATAGAGGAGCCCCACAGACTATGGTCCATAGGGTTGCAGAGTCAGACACAACTGAATTGACTTACACACACACACAAGCACTACTGCAAGAAAAATCTAATACTAATAATCTAAGTCTCCACATTATTGTTGTTGCTGTTGTTTAGTCACTAAGTCATGTCTAACTCTTTTGCAACCCCATGGGCTTCTCTATACATGAGATTTCCCAGCAAGAATACTGGAGTGGGTGGCTATCTCCTTTTCCAGGGAATCTACCTGGCCCAAGGACTGAGCCTGCATCTCCTGCATTGGCAGGCATATTCCTTACATGGAGCAGCTAGGAAACCTAAGCTTCCACATTAAGAATATATAGAAAGAAAGAAGATCTAAAGCTAACAAGGAGTAGAAGAATGTAAATAATAAAAATTAGACTTATGTACAGGAAAAATAGAGAAAAAAATAAACCAAAAGCTGGTTTTTCAAGAATATCAATAAAATTGATAAAGTTTGCCCAACATCTTAAGGTTGGGAATGAGACAAAAATGTGCTCGATCATCATCCCTATTAAACATCTTACTAGAAGTCCTAGCTAGTGCCATTACAGAAGGAATAAAAATAAAATATGTACATATTGGAAAAGAAGACATAAAATTATTTGTATTCACAGATAACTGACAATAACTCCCCATATTAAAAAAAAAAAAACTCAGAACTTATAAATGAGTAAAATAAGTTCATAGTGCACAAGATTCATTATATAAAGGAATTCCAGCTGTATGTACTAGCAATCAATCACTGGAATTTAAAATAGTGTTAAAAAGTAAATAAATTTGCAAATAACATACATGATAATGGATTAATATCCACAATATAAGGAAGGACTCTTACAACTTGATATTAAAGAGATGAATAATTCCATTTTTTCAATGGGGGAATATCTAAACAAGTATCTTTTCTAAGAAGATATACAAATATCTGGAATGGCATGAAAAGTACACAATGTTATTAATATTTATGTTAAAACAAAGATATGGCACTTCATATTCACTGGGATGAGTATAATAACAAAATGGACAAAAACAAGATCACGCAAATGTGTAGAGAACTTAGAAAGCTCATCCATTGCTGATCAGCATGTAAATGGAGCAGGCACTTTGGAAAAGAGTTTAGTCCTCAAAAAATTAAACATAGAGTGACCATGTGTGCTTCATGCTGTCCGTTCAGTCATGTCCAACTCTGTGCAGCACTATGGACTGCAGCCTGCCAGGCTCTGCTGTCCATGAAATTCTCCAGGCAAGATTACTGGAGTGGGTTGCAGTGCCCTCCTCCAGGGGATTGTTCTGACCCAGGAATTGAACCTGAATCTCTTATGCCTAACCTGCATTGGCAGGCAGGTTCTTTACCACTAGTGCCACCCAAGCAATTCCACTCCTAAGTATATACCCAAATAAACTAAAACACCTCAGTATACCCAAAACTTGTACACTAATACTTTGGCTACATGATGTGAAGAGCTGACTCATTTGAAAAGACCCTGATGCTGGGAAAGATTGAGGGCAGGAGGAGAAGGGGATGACAGAGATGCGATGAGATGGTTGGATGGCATCACCAACTCAATGGACATGGGTTTGAGTGGACTCTAGGAGTTGGTGATGGACAGAGAGGCCTGGCGTGCTGTGGTTCATGAGGTCACAAAGAGTTGGACAAGGCTGAGTGAGTGAACTTAACTGTACACTAATATTGATGTTAACATTAATCATGTTAGCTGAAAAGTAGAAACAATCAAAATACCCATTATTAGCTGAAAGTGGCATGTTCATACAATGCAGTAATATTCAGTAATATAAAGGGAGTGAAGTATTAATAACAGACTACAACATGAATTGGGTTTCTCTGGTGGCTCAGTTGGTAAAGAATCTGCCTGCAATGTGGGAAACCTGGGTTCAGTCCCTGAGTTGGGAAGATTTCCTGGAGGAGGGCAAGTATTCCACTCCAGGAATTATGAGGCTTCCCAGGTGGTGCCAATGCAGGAGATGTAAGGGATGTGGGTTAAATCTCTGGGCCTGGAGGATCCCCTGGAGGAGGTCATGGCAACCCACTCCAGTATTCTTGCCTGGAGAATCCCATGGCTAGAAGAAGGAACCTGGTGGGCTAACATCCATAGGGTCGCAAAGACTCAGAGAAGACTGAATTGACTTAGCACAGCACAGCACGCATGAAATGAATTGTATTGCAATAAAGATTTTAAAAATTAACTATTAGGAAAAAAACTAGCTACTTTATGTATTTTATATACAAATGTATACAAAAATTACAAAATACTAACAAAATAAAAGTCTAGTCTAGTCAAAGCTATGGTTTTTCCTATAGTCATGTATGAATGTGAGAGTTGGACCATGAAGAAAGATGAGCACTGAAGAATTGATGCTTTTGAAATGTGGTGTTGGAGAAGACTCTTGAGAGTCCCTTAGACTGCATGGAGATCAAACCAGTCAATCCTAAAGAAAATCAGTCCTGAATATTCATTGGAAGGACTGATGCTGAAGCTGAAGCTCCAATCCTTTGGCCAACTGATGTGAAGAACTCCTTGGAAAAGACCCTGATGCTGGGAAAGATTGAAGACAAGACGAGAAGGGGATGACAGAGGATGAGATGGCTGGATGGCATCACCAACTCGATGGACATGAGTCTGAGAAAGCTCCAGGAGTTGGTGATGGACAGGGAAGCCCAGTACTCTACAGTCCATGGGTTGCAAAGAGTCAGACACGACTGAGTGACTGAACTGAACTGAATGAAATCAAAGAAGATTAAAATCATGCTGACATGATTTGGAAAACTTGATGATATTAAGATACCAATGTTTCCTGCTTAAATTATAAAATTAATGTATTCCCATTCAAAATCCAAGAACGATTATTTTCTGAGTATCAATAAACTGATTTTAAAATGTACACTTCAGGTCAGTTCAGTTCAGTCCCTCAGTCATGTATGACTCTTTGCGACCCCATGAATCCCACCACGTCAGGCCTCCCTGTCCATCACCAACTCCCAGAGTTCACTCAGACCGGTGTTCAGCGAGTCAGTGATCCCATCCAGCCATCTCATCCTCTGTCGTCCGCTTCTACTCCTGCCCCCAATCCCCCCCAGCATGGAAGTCTTTTCCAATGAGTCAACTCTTCGCATGAGGTGGCCAAGTACTGGAGTTTCAGCTTTAGCATCATTCCTTCTAAAGAAATCCCAGGGCTGATCTTCAGAATGGACTGGTTGGATCTCCTTGCAGTCCAAGGGACTCGCAAAAGTCTTCTCCCACACCACAGTTCAAAAGCATCAATTCTTTGGCGCTCAGCCTTCTTCACAGTCTAACTCTCACATCCGTACATGACTACTGGAAAAACCTAAGCCTTGACTAGATGGACATTAGTCGGCAAAGTAATGTCTCTGCTTTTGAATATACTATCTAGGTTGCTCATAACCCTTCTTCCAAGGAGTAAGCGTCTTTTAATTTTACGGCTACAATCACCATCTGCAGTGATTTTGGAGCCCAAAAAATATAAAGTCTGACACTGTTTCCACTGTTTCCCCATCTATTTCCCATGTAGTGATGGGACCAGATGCCATGATCGTTTACTGGATGTTGAGCTTTAAGCCAACTTTTTCACTCTCCTCTTTCACTTTCATCAAGAGGCTTTTTAGTTCCTCTTCACTTTCGGTCATAAGGAAGGTGTCATCTGCACATTTGAGGTTATTGATATTTCTCCCGGCAATCTTGATTTTAGCGTGTGTTTCTTCCAGTCCAGCGTTTCTCATGATGTACTCTGCATATAAGTTAAATAAGCAGGGTGACAATATACAGCCTTTATGTACTCCTTTTCCTATTTGGAATCAGTCTGTTGTTCCATGTCCAGTTCTAACTGTTGCTTCCTGACCTGCATATAGATTTCTCAAGAGGCAGGTTAGGTGGTCTGGTATTCCCATCTCTTTCAGAACTTTCCACAGTTTATTGTGATCCACACAGTCAAAGGCTTTGGCATAGTCAATAAAGAAGAAATAGATGTTTTTCTGGAACTCTCTTGCTTTTTCCATGATCCAGCGGATGTTGGCAATTTGATCTCTGGTTCCTCTGCCTTTTCTTAAACCAGCTTGAACATCAGAAAGTTCACGGTTCACATATTGCTGAAGCCTGGCTTGGAGACTTTTGAGCATTACATTACTAGTGTGTGGGATGAGTGCAATTGTGCAGCAGTTTGAGCATTCTTTGGCACTGACTTTCTTTGGGATAGGAATGAAAACTGACCTTTTCCAGTCCTGTGGCCACTGCTGAGTTTTCCAAATTTGCTGGCATATTGAGTGCAGCACTTTCACAGCATCATCTTTCAGGATTTGAAATAGCTCAACTGGAATTCCATCATCTCCACTAGCTTTCTTCATAGTGATGCTTTCCAAGGCCCACTTGACTTCACATTCCAGGATGTCTGGTTCTAGGTGAGTAATCACACCATCGTGATTATCTGGGTCAT